>NC_064634.1:382461052-384961052 GCF_023864275.1 Schistocerca cancellata | reverse complement strand
AGACTTCGAATACGATACTTAACTACATCACCATTAACACACAAAATTAACTATCTGTCCTAAAAAAGACAATGTGACACTAAATTAAGAAAAAATAAAATAACAAGAGTATCTGCTTACTACTGAAACAACAACTGGGTAAGGCTGCCACATAAATGTCAAAATACTGTTGAAACTCTAGCATTTGGAACTTCATAAACTTATTCCATAAAGGTAAATGTGGGGAGGAGGTGTTGTGATTGCAGGCAACCGGTAATGAAAGTTTGAATGGAAGGAAATAGAAAATTAACAACAAAGAGCAAATGCAAACAACATATGGTAAGTGAATGATGCACTACAATAAAAAGAAATGTAATTAGAAACCAAATAAGAGCCGGTGATATAGTTCCCACATGTGGACTCCAACACTGGACAAACTATAGTAGGAGTCCTGAATGGTGGTGGTTGAGTTTAGGCTTGTTTTGTGCATCTACATCATGCATTCTCTGACTGCCAATGAGTGTGAAGTAGTGTTCTGTGCACTCTACTGTGAACGTTGTAGACAATGTGAGCATTAGAAGTGATTGTGGAGAGACTGAGTGAATTTGTCTTCCATTAGTTGCGATCTGTCATCGCTGATGGTGGTGGTAACCAAAAAATTCTACACAAGCAAGAGATGTAATTTGCAGGATACACACTTTCTCCAAGCGCAAAGCACTTGTATGAGCATACTGCAACTGTTTCTTGGAAACGGCTACAATGCAAACCCTGCCTGAGCCTCGATCTGCTTTAACCAACAATTCATATCATCCACGCATCAGATTATAGGACTCATCTGGAGTAACAAGTAAGCAATTCCTCCTGTTACATTACATGGCATTGTCAACAACAAGGAACGGCCGTGGATTTGACTGACAGTTTGGTAGTGGTCATGGCTAAAATACCAGACAAAAGTTGCAGACCATTTGAGATATCAAATAAATGCTCCTACAGGTCACTCAACTTTTCTTCACAAGTTCTGACAATTGCAAGGCTGTGATGAGCACAGATCAGATGTCACAATGAGAATAGTGAAATGGTATGATTTGGGAAGTCACAGGGCATAACCAATTTAATATGGAGATTGGTTGCAATAGGTTCATTTGAGCAGTTACCGGACAACGCCAGGCAACAGGCTGTACTGCGCATGCGCAGCTACGATGATGTAGGCAGCCCCGTCCTTGGTGCTTGCTCTGCTCATACACTTACAGGCATCTGTAAACTCTTTGCCTTTGCAAATGTCTGCTTGTGTCTGTGTATGTGCGGACGGATGTGTGTGTGTGTGTGTGTGTGTGTGTGTGTGTGTGTGTGTGCGCGCACGAGTGTATACCTGTTCTTTTTTCCCCCTAAGGTAAGTCTTTCCGCTCCCGGGATTGGAATGACTCCTTACCCTCTCCCTTAAAACCCACATCCTTTCGTCTTTCCCTCTCCTTCCCTCTTTCCTGACGAAGCAACTGTTTGTTGCGAAAGCTTGAATTTTGTGTGTATGTTTGTGTTTGTTTGTGTGTCTATCGACCTGCCAGCGCTTTTGTTTGGTAAGTCTCATCATCTTTGTTTTTATATATATTTTTCCCACGTGGAATGTTTCCCTCTATTATATTTATGTATGTTCGTACATATATAGCATTAAGAGATCTTACAGTGTCATAAAAGGAACAGGACATCAGAGACTACTCCAACCAGCATGGGAATTTCATAAACCACAGTAAAATGCTTCATTCTGCTCTAATTGCCCATTTCTATGTCCAGATGCACTCTGGAGTACCTGATATTCAGCTTTTCATGTGGTTTTCATGATACCAATTTTCTACGAGGTCCAGTACTGTATTCTCATGTTTGGTTCTTTATTACGGTATAATGTCATTCATCCCAGAAAATGAAAATTTGCACTTGAAATTGAACGAAGTTGAAAGTAGCCAATAGTGTGGAATGAAACACTTCGTTCCAAATAAACTAACTGCTTCAGTAGAAAAAAAATAATAGAAGCAAATTTATCTACAAAACAGACAGAAATAGCTTCATTAAGACATTAATGGTTAATTACTAATCACGTAGAAATAACATAAAATTAGAAATTTGAAACTACTAACTTATTTTGGTCTTTCATGGTTATGAGAATGTATATTAATTCACTTGATGGCTCCCGGCCACAGAAATCTATTTTGATTTCATTTGACGTGGGAGCTGTAAACGAAGACAGCAGCAATATTTCGAAGACACAAAAGATATACACGGGTCATGTGGGGAAGGATCCCTCCACTATAACTCAGCTTGCTCTGCGCATGCGTGAATCTGCCAGCTTGGCCGCGCCAGAAAAATTTTTCCGGGTAGCATCTGGCTACTTGCTGCTACTGCTCATACAGCAAACAGCCACGCTTCAAGTAGCTAGAAGCGGGAAGAAGGCACTGCTCATACACGAATTCAGCTCTGTGCATGCGCACGAGCCCACTGGCAACTGCTCATACGAACCTAATGTAACAGTACCACATCTTGACATGGGCAGCATTGCTTAGGCACGTAAATACATAACCCCAAAAATTACTAGCACAGTCCACAATATGATACAATCTGTGGCAATGTTTATACAAGAAAGACAGCCCAATGTGGCTACTTACCAGCAGTGACTACCTGATTACACGATAGCTGCCTCAAGTAAATATTGAGAGTTTTATACAATGTGATCCAGCAGCAGGTCTATGAACCTGTTTTCAGTACTCCTCTCCTTTCAGCGTACAATTTAAATAAGTCACACTTTTACCACTACCTCCCACAGAAGTAAACCTGCCAACCAACTACATCAGTGTCACCGTTCTGTCATGTGCAGGAGTGACAATGGCGAGGCAACAGAATATGTCATGCTCCATGGTCACTGGCCATACTATTCAAGTGCTTTATAAATGACAGCAGCAGCCTCATTCAGCAGTTTCATTTCTAGTAAACCTATAAGAAAATCCGAGTGTACCAGAAGTGGCAACAAAAACTACATAGAGCTGCCATTTTCATCTGGGAGTCTTTTTATGCCATGCTGCCACGTTCCACTGAGTGGTACTGTGAGGAACTGAGTCTATCTGCAATGTGGCAGCTTCATCACCACTCTAAACACCTCAGACTCTCATGTGTAGCTATCAAGACTGGGATAAATGATTTTTATATTTTGTGCATGTCCCAAGTGTCTGCAAATTGAATAATTTTTCTACTAGCTCAAGCGTTATGTCTGAATTATCTGCAAACATTATGCTAGGGCAGTGGCATATGATGAAAAAGAAAGATACATGTTGGAGTAAACAAAATTTGTATGATGTTTCCTTGTACAAACAAGATCTTTTATAACATCCTTAAAGTCCTAGTCACTTAAAAATACAGACTGAGTATTAACTAAGTAGGCAAATTTCTGGTGGTGATTCCAAACAGAAAAAGGAACAAAAAGGCTCAAATTTCAAGAAATGGATGGTGAGTCTGCACTAAAGCAGTTAGTACTGGTATATTACATTAAGCGCTAAACTTGACAAAGAGCCATCCACACACATTGTTTGTTCACGGTACGAAGACACACGTAGGACATCTCCATGTGAAGTTGGAGACAGTCATTGGGACCACAGTATGTTGTAATTAACAGCCACTCAGTAGATACGTCTTCATGTGCTTACATATGAATGACTTTATTTTGTGGGGGCCTTTGGTTCAAATTCTGATTTTGCTGCAGACAGACATTTGTGTTACTCCTTTATCTTGAAGTGTATTAATGATTTTGCCCAAAACATATGAACCTTGGTAGTACTGACAAAATTATAGCAATTACTCACACTGGCAGCTTTTTTTTCCTGCTTTTGTCACATACCTGTTGAACTATTATTAATGATTAACTTCAAAGATGAAATCTACATTATTGTGGCAGACTTATCTGTAACATAACCTGGGTTGTAGGTTAGATTGGAAGATGAGTATCAGTCTGTGAGTTGGCAGAGCCTAAAAATGCGAATATTAAATCTAGTATGCGGTGACTGACCTGTAGTATAGCCCAAAGTCTAAGTTAGGTTGGATGGTAAGTGTTTTGTTGGTATTTGAGGAAGCCAATGAATATAAAAGCAAAATCTTTGATGTGACGGAAGGATCTCTAGTGTAGAAGGCGGTCAATGTTCGCTTGGAAGCTATCATTCTATTTCTCATAATGTTTCTGTTTACTTGCATCCAGAGTACTAGAGTGTATACATCAGTAGCAGAAATGCCACAGTGTGGAAAAGGTGGAAAACGAATACTCATTGTGAAATTACTTGTTGCGTGCATGTATGTTTGTCCCTGAAAAAAACTGATAGAGTGCACTTTAGCACCTATGTTACAGTGTTTGTTACATTAAATACTTAATAGCTCTTACATGATACAAAAAATTATTAAGACACTAATCAGCTATTCCACCATCAGAAAATCACATAACCACTCATGACAGATATTAACAACATATACTTCGAGGATATAGCATGGACAGCCCTCATAAAGTTTTATCCATTACACATCACATGATATTAATGTATTACTTAATTAATGCATATCTATCAATCTAAATGGCACTGATGAATATCAAACTAAATGGCACTGATGAACAACAACATTATTCTCTGTGTTGAAAGTTGTGTCATTTCAGCTAAGTTGAAACACAATGGTTTATTATTCACTTCAGGAGTATGTCATATTGTTTTTGTCTATGGTTAGGAATGTGGAAATGGGCAAAGACCACATGGATTTTGTTGGCCACTTACCCAGACAGAAAGCACCACCCAACTCACAAAACCTTTGCATTATTTTTTGGCTGTGTGAGCATGGCCCTTCCAAAGAATGAACAACCTGTGAGGCTGCTCTATGTTTGTACACAACCTCTAGAACAGCAGGTTCTACATAATATTGAGACCTACCGTGTGATGTTTTTCTTGTGAGGTTATCTATAAAGTGTAATTATGTTCTGAAGCAGTTGTTTGTGAGCAGACACTTGAACAGCACGTCCAAGAAGCCTGTGACACTATTCACCTACAGCCTGGAATATTCAAAAGAGTGAGGCAATCCTTGATGTGATGTGTGAATGCTTCCATTGCATCCCATGCAGGGACCTTGAACAGCTTTTGTAACATGGAACAAATTAATGCTACATAGTGTGTAATGCGATGTACCAGTACAAGTTGCCCCCTGCAGGCTCACTAACCCATTTTTGGATGTACATTGATCTGAATTCAATTTATTTTCTTTCTATTGTCAGGAATCATCTCTTCAATTAATCTTTCCCCCTTGCATTCTAAAGTGAGCTTTATCTTACTATTACCATGTAACTGGCTCTTAATGGAAAATAAATAGACAGGGCAGGAATGTGCCTCATACGTGGACATGCAACTGCAGTGGTTAATCTGGTATTGGGCTGTGTGAAACTTGATTGCCCGCTGGATCAAATGGACCTCGACAGATAACACAGGGCAGTGTCACCGCAGCCCTGCCACAGTGTTGCTACCCAAACATTCCGGCCAATAGCGTCCCCTGCAGCTGGCATAAATACTGCTACACTTCAACCGCTCAGTCAGTCATCTAATTAGTCTGATAACATCTGTTACTATCTCCACCGTACTACTGACTACTCGTCAACGACTTTGCTTAGGTATTAAATTTTCTATTTGTTCTTGATTTGGATTGTGGCTCGTACTTGACGTGTTGACAGCATTGTGTTGAAACTTCACTGCACTTTGTTGTTGCAGGATTTGCATTGACTTGGTTGTGTTGTGTCAGGTCTGGTGTTTGGTCAGCCCTGTTGCTAGATTCTGGCGTGGGTTTGAGTCCCATCCACAGGTGGTCTTCCTGTGTTGCATTGTCATCATTTCTCTCCTGTTTTTCTGGCATGGCACTAGTATCCAGCTACTCATGAATATAGCACTCTGTCATATTGATTCTGCAGAATAATGAAAGCACGGACCTTATATCCATGAAAACTTTTCGGTTTTGGGAGAAGTTCACATCAGCAATACCGTCACCATTTGACACAACATCACAAGAGTATTCCCTCTACACACCACATACAGCAGTATTTTCTTTGCCTATCACAGCAGGAAAGTAGGCAAGAGAAAATGGTGATGGTGGTGGTGTTGAAGGCAGTTGTGATGAAGATGGGGAGGAGGGGGATGGAGAGGAGGAGAAGTTATATAAAGAGGTGACAATAGCAGTATGCAAGAGGTAGTGGCTCTGGTCTCATAATCTGACATATGGCCGGGAGAGCGGTGTGCTGACCACAGGCCCCTCCACACACGCATCCAGTGACGCCAGTGGACTGAGGATGACACAGTGGCCAGTCGGTACCGTTGGGAATTCATGGCCTATTCGGTTAAAAAAAAATGGCTCCGAGCACTATGGGACTCAACATCTTAGGTCATAAGTCCCCTAGAACTTAGAACTACTTAAACCTAACTAACCTAAGGACATCACATACACCCATGCCCGAGGCAGGATTCGAACCTGCGACCGTAGCAGTCCTGCGGTTCCGGACTGCAGCGCCAGAACCGCTAGACCACCGCAGCTGGCCTGGCCTATTCGGGTCTAGTCTAATTTAACACTAGTATGTGCAGGATAACACAGAATAGATAGAGTGAAAACAATATTAACAATAAGTAAAAGAGTAGCTTATGGATGCTCACAGATGCAGGAGGGCAGGAAATTAAGTTAACAACATAAATCTCCAACTGCTACTGTTTTCTAAGCTAACACTTTTATAATCACAAAGTCTAATGCCATGATCAGAAACTGCAAATACAAAAACAGAGCTGAGATAAATGAAAATTCTTTTGTCAATAGGCTCTACACACAATGTTGTGATTTTGAGCAGTAGTTCTATCAGATGACTGTTACAAACACAGTTTATATTAACACATATTTTAAATTTTATCGAAATGTTAATTATAGAGATATTGGCCAACCATTCTCTCTCACACTTTTTTAATATTTCAAGTATTTGTTAGAACAGTGCAAATACCATGAGAAGCAGCTCAGACTAGTAATAACTAAATTACGACCGAGTGTACAGACAATGTTACACTCATACATTACTGGCCTTACAACAGGATGTCGAACATAGCCTTGTGGTATTCACTGGAAAATTTCAGCATAAAATTTAGTCATTTAAGGGCACAATAAATCTTACATACTGCGGAAAGGGATGTGTTATAAGACTGCAGAGTGTCTGGTGGTGTTCTGAACGATAAGGTTATTAGATAACTTGGTCAACACATGCAATTGAGGCTGATCGTGCTAATAGCTCAAGAAAGAGATGAAAGGTTATATGATTGTATGACTGAGAAAGAAAACACCAACTGCTCCATCCTTAATTCTACTGCTGACTTACTTTCAAGTAAATATTACAACTTTTCAATGCAAAGTCACAAAAATATTTAAAATGTGTTTCTTACAAACAAGACTTTTGCTTTATTAAAGCATGTATATAGCTTTCATACCAGGTGATATAAAATTCATGGCTTGCTCTCCCAATTTCAATAGTTCTGAGAGAATGTCATATACTCTGCAGGCCTTATTTCATCTTTGGTATTTCAGTGGTCTGTCCAACTGTTATGTGCCCAGAAATTATCTATTTTCAATTCGTTAAGACCTTTATTGTGCATTTTCTCTTGTTGAAGGACTAAATAATGCAGCAGGTGTTACAAAGGAAGGTAATTTTGTTTGAACAGCATTCTGCATTATGGTTTCACAGCAACAGTAAATTACAATAAAACTAATAATAATAACCCTAATTAAAGGCCAACCGACATGGACGTAGGTAACGTTACAAGCGGTAATTACTACTGTGGCACAATACCGTATACTAAATAAGCTTCCGAACAGTTAAAAACGAAGAAAGGAATATCTAAGTTTAATAAAAGTTCTGTCGATTACAGGCGGAGCCAGAGCGTGGACTGAACATGGGTGAGATAGGGAATCCACAGTTGACTTGAAAATTAAAGCCATCCGAGTATTGACAGTACCTAACACTGGGAAAGGCAGAAACACTAAATTCGTAAAGCCGAAGTAAGAATTCAATCCTGTCCCTGACGACTGCTTGTGAGATGCCTTTATCATCTACACTTTTCGTGTAGGGCATTTTCTTCAAGGCAGCCAGCTGTAGTTTGGATGTTATCTACTAATTTTCAGTCTGTTTAAGCATGCATAATAAAAGACGATTATAAACGTCACGACTTACCTTCCCACACAAACCAAGCGGCGTCTCCCGAAGTGTCAGTCCATTACCAACTGCACCACACCGAAATCGGGTTAAAATTAGCTGTTGGCAACTTGCGTGAATAGTATGAGATTAAAAATTAATTAATTTGTAAGAGTCTATTTTCAGATATTTTAATTATATACATTCCTGTAAACCATGTGAAACTCACTGTCGAAGAAAATGTATTATTGTGGGCAGTCAGTAATGTCGGTGAGCACTATGATTATTTTCAAATTAATACAAGGCTTTTTGATTATTATTTTAATGCTACGAGTAATGTTGTTCATGTGGAGTAGGCTTTGAAGTATAATGTAACGGTGAGTACCAAAAATGAAAATATTGAAATACGTCACACTACTTTGCTATAGTCAATAATTGTACGTTGGTAGAACCGTACAGAGCTGCCAAAGTTTTCTCCTCCCAGGTCGTTCCGGTAAATCCACCTTACTGCATTTTTTTTCTATGCAGATGTGACAAATTTTGTAAGTTTGTATATAGGTTTAAAAAATCTAGCATTATTCAAAACATTAAATGAATTATGCCCATGAAAAATGAAAGAAAGAAGGCTGGCATTAAGAGTTGATAAAATGTCCCCTTTCGGGGGTTGTGTTTTTATTATAATTTGATTTTGTATTTCACTTGCTTTGAATGAAGCAAACGTATTGATTATGTCATTGACTTCAAGTTTCGCAGCTGTGTCGTACACAATCGACAAGATACCGGTAGCTAACTCTGGCGATCTGCTTTCAAAGTGAATTCCACAGTGATCTCAACTCGTATGCCGGACATCAACTGTTTTTTCGCGGGAATTGCGGTCTTCACATATTTGATTTGAACTGTCTTTACGCGCGAAGTACACGTACACAACGCGGTAGCACATATACGTGTGGTCCGAAAGACATCGCTGCCCCGAGGTAGCCTACCTCCTCGCAAACTCGAAAGCCGCCGTGGACGTACTCTTGCGTGTTGGTATTGTACGGGTATTTGACAGTACCTGAGCTTCTCCTATCAAGCTCGTCCTCAAAAATGATGATACGTGGCGATTATCGGTACTTCATCGCCACCCTGTACTGAACTTACAAGACTTCGCACATGAACTTGCTAGTGCCACTGCATTCAGTGTTGTTGACTGTAAATGGGCCAATTTACAGATACTTGTGGCTGACGAGAATCTACCAAAAACTTCAATAATCATGCCAATCTGTTTTTTATTTATGCTGATGGGTTAAAAAACGCCGTCCGGACCTGGCAGAGTTTTATTAACGGCCTCCTATTTAACATGTCCTTCTGATGTACGTAACGAGATGACTTGATGGTTTTCTTGATAATTTTCTCCCCATGAACACGAGATTCATTTATGCACCATCTTTGACAAGTTATCAGCTCACGGCATCGTAATTAATAACGATAAATGCCAATTACGGGAAACGTGTTCACCTTCGTTGGACACGCCCCACGCCAGAGAAAGGGAACAAATCCATCTCCTCCCTCCCCTCCCCCCCCCCAACCTCTCGTACTATCAAGAATTTCGACATTTCCTCAGAATTATCAATTTTTGCAGGAGTCTTCCCCCACATGCTGCTGAAATACTCTTACATCTGAGGGCCGCTACGCGGGAAGAACACCACTGGCAAACGACACATGACGTGGATACATGAAATGCAAACGGCCTTCGACAAAATTAAATTCGACCTCGCACAGACTGTCATCCTCGCCATTCTGTCACTGGGAGCACACCTCATGATCACCGCAGACACCAGCGACGGTGCTATTGGCGCGGTACTGCGACAAGAGATCGCCAGCGTAACACAGTCGCTGCATTTTTTCTCTCGAAAGACGACCGACACTCAGAGAAGTGATCGACTCCTGATAGAGAGCTGTTGGCCATCTATGAGGCGGTCCGCTATTTTCAGGATGACAATGAAGGATGTCCTCTATCCATTTACACCGACCACAAGCCTCTTGCGAACACGATCAAAAACCGTTGTGTCAACACAATGTCAAGGCGCATTTGCACCTGACCTGGTCTCGCAATTTACTACCGATCCTCAGACACATCCGAGGTGCGGAAAATATAATCACTCTCTACCTGTCTAGCTTGGTGGCCACATTTACTCGGCTGGTTCAAAATGGCTCTGAGCACTATGGGACTTAACATCTATGGTCATCAGTCTCCTAGAACTTAGAACTACTTAAACCTAACTAACCTAAGGACAGCACACAACACCCAGTCATCACGAGGCAGAGAAAATCCCTGACCCCGCCGGGAATCGAACCAGGGCACCAGGGCGCGGGAAGCGAGAACGCTACCGCACGACCACGAGCTGCGGACTTACTCGGCTGGACTTTGATCTACTCGCTGACGCATAGGCCACAGAACCCGACCTACAACAACTGCGCTCTGGACAAGACACTGGGCTACATCTACAATAGCACACACTGCCAGGAGCCCCAAACTGTTTGGTATGATGTGTCGAGTCAGAGGATATGAACAGTCATCCTACAATACTATCATAAAAATGAGTTTGACGTGTTGCACAGTCTTGCACATCCCTGCATATGTCCCACACTCAAATTAGTCACAGAATGCTTGGTCGCTCCAGTGTAAAGCGTGACTGCACTGATGGACCAGGGCCTGTGTCGCTTGTCAATAGGCAAACATAGGATGCCACGCTCAGCCTCCTTTTGGGAAATTCCCTACCCCAAAGGGGCGTTTGCAAAGTGTTCATATTGATTCAGTTGGGCCACTCCCTGCATCGTAGGGTTCAAAATACATCTTATCCATCACTGGCAATCGTTTCCACCTCCAGTCGAACAGCCTAGTGGAACGATGGCACTGCATGTTCGAGGCAGTATTAATCTGCCATTCTCAATCGTGGACTGACGCCCTGCCCTGGATTCTCTTTGGGATTAGGACTGCTCATAAAAAAGATTTGAATGCCTCGCTTGCTGAAGTCCAATATGGTGAGTCACTCTGGTTCCCTGCAGAATTTGTCACGCTCAGTGTAGCTTCACCAGACCACGACCTGCCAGAACTAGAGCAGCGCGTGTGTGAGCATGCATGCAACGTCCACGTGCCACTGTCTACCTGTCACACAAAGCCTACATTATTTGTTCATAAGGACTTAAACACCTGCACACAGATGTCCTGAAGACGGCTTTGCACCCCATTTCCCCCCCCCCCTCCCCCGCCCCTACAGTGGCCCATACTGTGCAGGCAAGTGGACACCAACACGTTTGATATTATCATCTTTGGAAAGGCCACTACAGTGTCCTTAAACAGACTGAAGCCTGCAAGGACTTTAGCCAATTCCCTGGTGCCATGCCCTGCATGGACACCTCTGCAGCCAACAGAGATTCACTTCAAAGTACAGCTAAATATGAGTGACCTTCAGCTGAAAGATATTGACGTCACCCTATGTGACTTACAGTTAGTTACGAGGATAATTCCAAAAGTAAGGTATTCTGTTTTTTTTATAGGTACAGAACTCTGTTTGTATGGCAGTTGGTCACACTGTTATGAAGAGTGCTTCACGCACTGTGTGTTATGCGCACGCCGCGCTGAGGCGGTCAGTCTTGGCTTGGCAGCCGTTGAGAATGGAGCTCCCGTTGGATGTTAGCGCCAAGTGCGATTTGCGCGCAGTTATTCGGTTTTTGAACGCAAAGGGTACTGCACCGATTGAAATCCACCGCCAATTGGCGGGAGTGTATGATGAGTCGTGCATGGATGTCAAAAATGTTCGTAAATGGTGTAAAGAGTTTGCAAGTGGTCGGACCGAAATACACGACGAACAAAGGAGCGGGAGACCGTCAATTTCTGAGGAGACAGTATTGAAGGTTGAGCAAAGCATGCGTGAAGGTCGGCGAATCACCTGAATGATCTCTGCACGTTGGTTCCTGAGCTTTCCCGAAGCACCGCTTACAGAATTTTATCGGAAACATTGAACTACCGGAAGGTGTGCGCAAGATGGGTGCCACGAATGCTGACTGAGGACCACATACGGCAACGAGTTGATGCTTCCCGCGCATTTCTTCACCGCCTTGCATCCGAACAGGACAATTTCTGGACTCAATTGTCACGGGTGACGAAACCTGGGCATACCACTTTACACCCGAGACCAAGCAACAATCACGCCAGTGGCGGCTCTTTCTTCGCCAAAGCCGCCGAAATTCAAACAAACACAGTCTGCCGGTAAAGTCATGACAACCGTTTTTTGGGATCGGAAAGGGGTATTGTTGGTCGACTTTATGCCCACTGGGACCACAATTAACGCTGACAGGTACTGTGAGTCTCTGAAAAAACTCAAATGGGCAATTCAGAACCAGAGAAGAGGAATGTTGAGCAATGGCCTACACATTCTCCATGACAACGCTCGCCCACACATCGCTCGGCAAACCGTTGCTCTCCTGCAACAGTTCCAGTGGAACATAATCATCCACCCACCCTATAGTCCTGACTTGGCACCCAGTGACTATCACCTGTTCCCTAGGTTAAAAGAACATTTGGCCGGAAAGCGATTCAGCTCCGACGACGAGGTGAAAGAAGAGGTTCATAACTTTCTGAACAGCATGGCGGCAAGCTGGTATGATATGGACATACAAAATCTGCCACAGCGTCTACAAAAATGCATCGACAGAAATGGTGATTATGTCGAAAAATAGCTAAATGTTCAAGCTGTAAACTGATGTAAACCACTGTAGAAATAAACAGGTCTATGTACGTATAAAAAAATAGGAAACCTTACTTTTGGGATTACCCTCATATCTCCGCCAGTTTCAGAAATAGGAAGGTAGGTCGCAGTGTAGTCTCCTGGTCAATCAAACATGCCACGCCCCTGTCCTCCATCATCGAAACAGGCCGAATGTAGCCCTCATCGTCACAGCCCCTGTATACGGCGCTCCCATCGGCGACTGTGGGGATGACGCCTGCCGCCGCCTCAAAAACCTCTAATAATCACGCCGGGTATGCTGCTCCCCCGCCGTCACCGATAATGACGTCATGCCTTCCTCTTTCTCACCGGTCGCGGACCGTCATAGTGCCTACACCGCGCCGCATCCCCCTATCCACAGCCCCCAGAGGCTCCTCCCATTTCGCGCTGTGGCTATGCACTGCGCCTGCCGGCGCACCTGCCGATTACGACATTTCAGTGATTAATGCCCCCACCTTACCTACATCCCGCCGGTGCACACTCACAGAACAACAAGAAAAGAGAAGCGCAACTCCCGTGTTAAAAGAGGGCAACACTGACCGATAGCAGCGTCTCTAGTGGTATGGAGATGAACTAAAAAAGCATAAACATTGCGGGTTGCATCCCTCCTAGCTTATGTAAGCTGTTTTTTTTCTTTTAATTTTCTTATCTCAGTTTTCTGGGCGTGCTACGTAATTATTTTGGTTAGCATCATAATAAAATAATTTAAACACAGCTATAGCACACTGAAATACAGTAGTGACAACCTATTATTCAGGAATATTTGTAGTCCAATTTAGCTGCAACGATTTTATTTAGTTTCAGCTATTTGAGGGGCTCCGGAACGCCCTATACTTACAATGTTAAAATAACGCTTATAAATTACATCTTTCCTCACAAAGTATTTGAGGTAGGAAGTTGAACTTTTTACAGATTATTTATTGGAATATGGGCTACAACTTAACACAGGGATTTTACAAAATTTTAGTTCAGTTATTAAAGATGATTTTTTTTCAATTGTAATGAAAATTCACAACATTTTTTTGCAATTTTTTATTTATATATTCAAAAATATACAGTTTTTTGGAAAAAGGCTGTGTTAAATTATGCAGAAGGTACTGTGTAACATTTACTGAAAGTTTGAAACAAATATGTTTGGAAGATCCTTAGAAAACATGCAATTAGTATGAGAAAATAAAAGTTTTGGGAATCGAGCGACAAAGATAGGATTAACTTTTTAGTGCATTCCAGGTCCATAGGATGGATTATCTTCATCCTCTGCAAACTCCTCCTCCAGCTTCCTCTTGTTCCTCCTCCTGTTTACTCTTGCTTGTGTTTCTAGACTCTTTACAGCCCCGTCTGCAGCCCGAAGGCGTTCCTTGTCTAAAGCAAGCATCGCTCGTACCATGTTAGAACCTATCTTCATTCCCATATTTCTAAATACCTTGCACCTTACAATGTTGCCATCATTGAAAGTCGCAACAGCATCATACACACCAAAGTGAAGTGTTTCTATTCCAACAAATACAGTCTTGGGGATTCTCGACCATATAACACTATTTACACTTTCATTGGGGTTTTGAGTTTTTCCGTGAATACACTTTTTCAACAGTTCAGGTGCTGCTAAGTCTCTGAAAATAGGTTTTATCACCTCCATTATTGCATGAGGCAGACTATGCTTATGAGTGTACACTTCACCAGTTAGCAATCCTTTGTTATATTTACACCAACTGTTTTCTTCTTTGGGACACAAGCTATGTTGGGGATTTTCATCGGTTGAAGAAGTATGAAAAAAAGAGCCCAAACAGCCTTCTTCATTTCGTCGACACTTTGTG
This sequence comes from Schistocerca cancellata, assembly GCF_023864275.1. NCBI lineage: Eukaryota > Metazoa > Arthropoda > Insecta > Orthoptera > Acrididae > Schistocerca > Schistocerca cancellata. The sequence goes on along the minus strand of NC_064634.1, from coordinate 384,946,275 downwards.
TATTTTGCCTAATAGCCATTCCATAATAGTTCTGTATTTTGTCAATTACACTGTCAGTTAACCTTCCCTTCCTATCCAACCCTTTACCATCACTGAGTTTTTGTTTTTTGTACAAAGCTTTCAGTCGCTGAAGTCTTGTTCCCATTCACTTCTGTACGTGTCCAATACACTCAAATTTCTGCACTACAACATCATCACCATAGGGCTTCAGTCCTTGAACATGTTTGAAACTTTTAGAATCACCGTCACCAAGGTAATTAACATATCGCACTTTATCACACGCCTCAGAACGCTGGAATATACTGGCAACACCAGCCACTTCCATTCCTCCACTACTGCCACTATAGTTAGCTTTGCAATTATTTTCATGTGTACCTTTATATTTTTGTGGACATCTACAATACTTTGATATTACTGCTACATCTAAAACTTTCCCTGTATACATACTGGTGGCAGATACTACACCATGAAGAGATGTGTGTCCCCATTTATGCCAGGTACCATCAAACGCTGCAGTCAAATCTCTGTTACCATTATTTTCCATTACTGCCTCTTCCACAGCGTTCTTCATAGATTCTATACAGACATCTTCTACTTTAGACCCTATTAATTTATTGTAGGTCGTAAACTTGGTTGGGGGATTTGGAAGATTCATGATGCCACAGAAAATTGCTCCTGCAGTAGCACCCTTACCAACTGAACGCAAGGAATAAACAAATCTAATGTTGTGTTCGTAGATTTTGCTACCATTTTCTTCAGTTGCAGTTACTGCAACACTGTTCCAAAAGGTGGTCATGTATGAACACTTATCACATTTCAGTTGTATTTCACTAGCAAGTCCTACGTGCTTTATTATGGAGAGTTCCAGACCAACTTCACTACAATGAATACATCTTACACAGTTTGAAAAAATTCCTTTGAGAACCGACATATCAAATATTTCATTCACATCCGATTCGCCCATAAAACATTCATAATTTTCACTCATTGAACCAAGCTTCTTCTGTGAAGTATTTTCTTTCCCACTTTGACTGCTATGGCCAGGTGTACTTGAGAGGTTAGGTTCACTCACTTGGTTATCGTCTTTATTGTTTACAGTAATAACACATACCTTTGGCTTTCCAACATTTCTCCTTTTCTTAAAAGCCTTCAGAGGATTTCTAATAACTTTACTTTTACTCATTATTATACCTCAACAAAACAGAGACTCAAGAAACAGAATTAATTACGAATATTTTCGAGATAACGACAGAGTAAATAAACATGAAACAATCGACAATCACACCAGCGATATATATTGAACCATCACAGGTTAGCCACAACACATACTTTATCTCACATCACTAAAATGTACCTGATGAACACGGACGTTAATAATAACACCATTTGACAGCAGTTTAACAGCGCCACAGTGGGTCACGCCCATGTAGAACACATTTAAAAAAAAATTAAAAAATAGTTGTAGTCTTCGGAATTGAATACATTATATATCTATTAAAAGGTAATAGTCTGCAGATTCAGAAAAAGCAAAAAAGTAAAAATTGAACTTTTCATGATTTTGAGCCTTTCCGGAGCCCCTTAAGCTACAAGCTTGTTTCGACTTACTGTCAGTTTCAAGTGCTGCGTCTAGTTTTTATGACACACGAAACATCCTGGAGCTCTTATATGTTGATAGAAATCAATATAAGTGTGTCATGTCTATTCTTGACGTTTGCATCTGACAGTCTTCTATGATCTTTTCTTGAGCAGCAACTGTCAGGTGCAAACATCAAGAATAAACTTGCAAACTGACACACTTGATTTCTGTTAACATATAAGAGCTCCAGGGTGTTTTGTGCGTTACAAAAACTAGACGCAACACTTGAAACTGACAGTAAGTCGAAACAAGCTTGTAGACTAAATAACTGTTACATGCTAAATAAAAATTGTTGCATATAAATTGGACCACAAATATTCCTGAATAATGTCATACTTTGACATCTTATAAGCTGTGGGGTCAGTGGAAGAAAAAAACTATTATTAGAGAATAATCGGCAGTTAAAGAGGTTCAATTAAGAAATTTTTGTCACAGTGTAATAAATTTGTTACAACTATGTTTCAGGACTGTAATTTCTGAGTAATTGCCCAGGAAACGTGCACTACTGACCATTAATTTCTTAAAAAAGTTCCTACATCTTATAACTGTAAACGCTTCAACACGAAAAGAAGACATCAATATTAAGTACCAAAAATAGGAAAGGTGGATAAAAACAGTGAAATGAAAACAAAACTTACTTTTTATTTGTTAAGCACACAATAAAAATTTCACTATGAGCAACAGTTTCACCCGATTCACTACTGATATTAACAATTTTACATGGAACACCTGCCACATGTTTTGGAAACTCACCCCTGTTAAGCCTATGCCTAGTTTTATTCATAAAATCTTCCTTGAAAAAATGATCTTCACAAACAAAATAAGTAGCACAATTCACATCAAGTCACAGTTTACAAACACTTTTCCGCTTCAGAAGTAATCCTTGAAGTAGTTTTGGAAATCTGTTGAAATGCTTGTTCCTAACTTTCTCCATTGAACCGACGTAATATCCAGATGAACAGCCAGGGAATTTACAGGAGTATTTCTATGTCAATTTGTTGTGTTGAATATTCTGAATAACATAAAATTCTTCATCAAATAAAACTACTACTGACATATCAAAGTTATTTAAGTAAGCAAACAGAAATCACACAGCTTCATTCACGACGGAAGAGAATACGTTTCATTTATAGGCTACGAGATTATTTACTGAAAATTAAATGTCTTACCTTAGGATTAATTGCGGACATTTTTTCTGCAGGAAATCTCTTCAGTTCCACAGTGATTTTTATGATATTTAAAGTAATAAACCTGTTTATAATGAAGATGAGTAATACGTAAATATGAAACATATACAAATACGACTGTAACCGTGGACTTCAGTACAGAACAAGACGATATAATTTCAATAACCGCCATTGGACAGTTCTCATTGGTCAATTGCAGCTTCGTTTGACCCGTAGCGCCTCTAGTGGTCTGGAAGGAACTACCTGGCTTGTTGCCTCTTCTCCCACATAGCTTTCACTCCTGTGTGGACATCGTTTCCTCGCACGTGATCCGCACAATGGGGGAGGGGGGGGGGGCTGTGGGGACGTAACTATGGAGTCGCCCGGAACTATATCGCTGGCCTGAGATAGCTCCACTGATCTCTCTGGACCTGCGGTTAGTTCCCTCTGATGTTTGTGACAACGTGCTTTGTACCTTGTGGGACAATAAAATATATTTGTATGGAATTGTACGTCTGTTAGTTGTTATTACACATAATTGCTGTCCTGAGTACCGTACGTCCTACATGTTGATGCTGGAGTCCACGTTTGATATCGGACTCAAACGGTCTGCAACTTGCAGTGGTAGTGTATGCATTAGGGAAGGAAAAGAGAGAGAGAAAAAAGGAATCTGGGTCTAAATAATGTCATTATGTGACACAGCAGGGGAATTTCACACTCGCTACAAGAAGTTCGAGGAAGAGGAATTTGCATTTTATAAATACACTCCTGGAAATGGAAAAAAGAACACATTGACACCGGTGTGTCAGACCCACCATACTTGCTCCGGACACTGCGAGAGGGCTGTACAAGCAATGATCACATGCACAACACAGCGGACACACCAGGAACCGCGGTGTTGGCCGTCGAATGGCGCTAGCTGCGCAGCATTTGTGCACCGCCGCCGTCAGTGTCAGCCAGTTTGCCGTGGCATACGGAGCTCCATCGCAGTCTTTAACACTGGTAGCATGCCGCGACAGCGTGGACGTGAACCGTATGTGCAGTTGACGGACTTTGAGCGAGGGCGTATAGTGGGCATGCGGGAGGCCGGGTGGACGTACCGCCGAATTGCTCAACACGTGGGGCGTGAGGTCTCCACAGTACATCGATGTTGTCGCCAGTGGTCGGCGGAAGGTGCACGTGCCCGTCGACCTCGGACCGGACCGCAGCGACGCACGGATGCACGCCAAGACCGTAGGATCCTACGCAGTGCCGTAGGGGACCGCACCGCCACTTCCCAGCAAATTAGGGACACTGTTGCTCCTGGGGTATCGGCGAGGACCATTCGCAACCGTCTCCATGAAGCTGGGCTACGGTCCCGCACACCGTTAGGCCGTCTTCCGCTCACGCCCCAACATCGTGCAGCCCGCCTCCAGTGGTGAATGAAGGGACGAATGGAGACGTGTCGTCTTCAGCGATGAAAGTCGCTTCTGCCTTGGTGCCAATGATGGTCGTATGCGTGTTTGGCGCCGTGCAGGTGAGCACCACAATCAGGACTGCATACGACCGAGGCACACAGGGCCAACACCCGGCATCATGGTGTGGGGAGCGATCTCCTACACTGGCCGTACACCACTGGTGATCGTCGAGGGGACACTGAATAGTGCACGGTACATCCAAACCGTCATCGAACCCATCGTTCTACCATTCCTAGACCGGCAAGGGAACTTGCTGTTCCAACAGGACAATGCACGTCCGCATGTATCCCGTGCCACCCAACGTGCTCTAGAAGGTGTAAGTCAACTACCCTGGCCAGCAAAATCTCCGGGTCTGTCCCCCATTGAGCATGTTTGGGACTGGATGAAGCGTCGTCTCACGCGGTCTGCACGTCCAGCACGAACGCTGGTCCAACTGAGGCGCCAGGTGGAAATGGCATCGCAAGCCGTTCCACAGAACTACATTCAGCATCTCTACGATCGTCTCCATGGGAGAATAGCAGCCTGCATTGCTGCGAAAGGTGGATATACACTGTACTAGTGCCGACATTGTGCATGCTCTGTTGCCTGTGTCTATGTGCCTGTGGTTCTGTCAGTGTGATCATGTGATGTATCTGACCCCAGGAATGTGTCAATAAAGTTTCCCCTTCCTGGGACAATGAATTCACGGTGTTCTTATTTCAATTTCCAGGAGTGTATTTTAGAAAGTATAATCACCAATTTTTTCATTTGTTAAGTCAAATGGCACCCAGAATTACTAAAACGAACATAGTGCTATGTGCTTCCATCACATTCTGTGAAAAACTGGTTTGTTTAATGAATGAGATTTTCACTCTGCAGCGGAGTGTGCGCTGATATGAAACTTCCTGGCAGATTAAAACTGCCAGGAAGTTTCATATCAACGCACACTCCGCTGCAGAGTGAAAATCTCATTCTGGAAACATTCCCCAGGCTGTGGCTAAGCCATGTCTCCGCTATATCCTTTCTTTCAGGAGTGCTAGTTCTGCAAGTTTCGCAGGAGAGCTTCTGTAAAGTTTGGAAGGTAGGAGACGAGATACTGGCAGAAGTAAAGCTGTGAGTACCGGGCGTGAGTCGTGCTTCGGTAGCTCAGATGGTAGAGCACTTGCCCGCGAAAGGCAAAGGCCCCGAGTTCGAGTCTCGGTCGGGCACACAGTTTTAATCTGCCAGGAAGTTTCATGGTTTGTTTAATGTTGAGTTCAGTAGCCAGTCCAGTGCAAATTTTGTGCAATAGACAATTCTCCCTCAGAATCTTTCCTTTCAAGAGTTATAGGTTTTCTTTATGTCTTCTACTTGGCTTTTAGTAATTCAAGTGCCTTATTTGAAGTGGGGTTAGATAGTGAAACCACGTTAATATCGACCTCTGATGATCTTGCAAAACTGTTTCCCACACAATATAGAAAGCTACTTAATAATGAATTAGCCTGCCACAAAAACATACTGAAAAAAAAAACAACTCTAATGCATTACTTGCATACTTTAAAAAATTAGCACTGTTTCAGTGTCTGAAGGTTTCAGTCCATCAAACATACTGCGGAACCGGCCCAAAAGTTGTAGATAAGATAAACAAATCTATTCCATCGTTCATTAAGGAATTTGTTTTCAACTCCGAACAATTGGGATTTGAAGAGGGGATGCATATGAAAGGAACGCTGGAAATTAGAGAGAGTTGTACGAAGATCAAGTAATATCAATGTTTTAACGCATTCGTATTTAACTGTGCCGACTGTTAATTTGGATGGTAAAGTGGCTGGAAAGTTACTCATTGTGCTGCGAGAAGTTGGAGGTGCTCTGCTCTCTACGCTTCTTTCTTGTATGCGTGATCTTGCAAGGGCAGTAGGGAATATTCAAGTCACAGCAAGCAAGAGTGGGAAATTGGGCATAAGAGAACTACAACTATAGTATGAACACTGCTTTTGGTCAATAGCTGGTCAAAATAATTTGCTTCTGCTTGATTCCTAGTCTGCATTAAAAAAATCATACTCCTTTACAGCAAATTATCCCTCCTAAAAAGTGAGTGACATTGAAGTTATACCACCTGGAACACTGGACAAATTTAGCTTCCGGATATTTGTTTTTCCCATGCCTATAAAAGGTATTATCGGGCTTAAAGGATAGCCAGTTTCACGATAACCTCTACGATAGACTGCTTCATAGTTGGTAGCATGCCGCCACATTCCATCAGTTCTCATTGCCCCGTTACACCAATATGATTCTACACTCCTGGAAACTGAAATAAGAACACCGTGAATTCATTGTCCCAGGAAGGGGAAACTTTATTGACATATTCCTGGGGTCAGATACATCACATGATCACACTGACAGAACCACAGGCACATAGACACAGGCAACAGAGCATGCACAATGTCGGCACTAGTACAGTGTATATCCACCTTTCGCAGCAATGCAGGCTGCTATTCTCCCATGGAGACGATCGTAGAGACGCTGGATGTAGTCCTGTGGAACGGCTTGCCATGCCATTTCCACCTGGCGCCTCAGTTGGATCAGCGTTCGTGTTGGACGTGCAGACCGCGTGAGACGACGCTTCATCCAGTCCCAAACATGCTCAATGGGGGACAGATCCGGAGATCTTGCTGGCCAGGGTAGTTGACTTACACCTTCTAGAGCACGTTGGGTGGCACGGGATACACGCGGACGTGCATTGTCCTGTTGGAACAGCAAGTTCCCTTGCCGGTCTAGGAATGGTAGAACGATGGGTTCGATGACGGTTGGGATGTACCGTGCACTATTCAGTGTCCCCTCGACGATCACCAGTGGTGTACGGCCAGTGTAGGAGATCGCTCCCCACACCATGATGCCGGGTGTTGGCCCTGAGTGCCTCGGTCGTATGCAGTCCTGATTGTGGCGCTCACCTGCACGGCGCCAAACACGCATACGACCATCATTGGCACCAAGGCAGAAGCGACTCTCATCGCTGAAGACGACACGTCTCCATTCGTCCCTCCATTCACGCCTGTCGCGACGCCACTGGAGGCGGGCTGCACGATGTTGGGGCGTGAGCGGAAGACGGCTTAACGGTGTGCGGGACCGTAGCCCAGCTTCATGGAGACGGTTGCGAATGGTCCTCGCCGATACCCCAGGAGCAACAGTGTCCCTAATTTGCTGGGAAGTGGCGGTGCGGTCCCCTACGGCACTGCGTAGGATCCTACGGTCTTGGCGTGCATCCGTGCGTCGCTGCGGTCCGGTCCCAGGTCGACGGGCACGTGCACCTTCCGCCGACCACTGGCGACAACATCGATGTACTGTGGATACCTCACGCCCCACGTGTTGAGCAATTCGGCGGTACGTCCACCCGGCCTCCCGCATGCCCACTATACGCCCTCGCTCAAAGTCCGTCAACTGCACATACGGTTCACGTCCACGCTGTCGCGGCATGCTACCAGTGTTAAAGACTGCGATGGAGCTCCGTATGCCACGGCAAACTGGCTGACACTGACGGCGGCGGTGCACAAATGCTGGGCAGCTAGCGCCATTCGACGGCCAACACCGCGGTTCCTGGTGTGTCCGCTGTGCCGTGCGTGTGATCATTGCTTGTACAGCCCTCTCGCAGTGTCCGGAGCAAGTATGGTGGGTCTGACACACCGGTGTCAATGTGTTCTTTTTTCCATTTCCAGGAGTGTATATCCATTCGTTAAAGAGTGGATATCTAGCTGAACGTCATGCACGGTTTGTAGCTCCTAAGGAGTTCGCCTTCGATCTTGATGGTGCGAACCTTTGCGATCACTGTGGCGTGCCATTTTTCATTCGGTTTTAATGGTGCAAGTTAATGGTTTGTTTTCTACATTTCTTGAATGTCGACGATGTCCATTTTGTGAAGTGTAATACATATATTCCACACAAGGTTGATCTATACACCTCCTGGACACTCATTTTCTGTCGCCCTCCCGATGCACACGGCAAGTCATTAGCAGCTAACATCTTTCCTCTCGTAATTGTTAACACAACACCCAGCGAGGTGGCGCAGTGATTAGCACACTGGATTCGCATTCGGGAAGACAACGGTTTAAACCCACCTCTGTTAATCCAGATACAGGTTCAAAGATTTCCCTAAATCTTTGCAGGCAAATTCCGGGATGGTTTCATTGAAATGGCACGGCCGATTTCTTTCCCCATCCTTGACGCAATCCGAGCTTGTGCTCCGTCTCTAATAACTTCAATGTTGACGGGACGTTAAACCCAATTTTTCTTTCTTCCTTCGTATCAACACAACACTTTTATATGAGCCTTACTATAGATTGAAGTTGCGACCCCGCACTCAAGCCGTTCCTTGTAAGTTTCACCTGGTTACCTACCACAAGACCTTTATTTCGCTATTCGGCTCCATTCGAAAGTTCCTGATAAAGCGGCTCCCGCAGTTGCAACGGTGGGCGTTGTTCCTATGCGACGACAGCTATGAGATCCATTTTCGGCCCACCTCACAGCTCTCCAATGCCGAAGCACTTTAGCGCTTGCAGCCCAGAGGCCCAATTTGATAGCCATGAAGCGCGTTTTGCATTAGACGCAGATCAGCGACACATGAAAAAAATGGCTCTAGGCACTATGAGACTTAACTTCTGAGGTCATCAGTCCCCTAGAACTTAGAACTACTTAAGCATAACTAACCTAAGGACATCACACACATCCATGCCCGAGGCAGGATTCGAACCTGCGACCGTAGCGGTCGCGCGGTTCCAGACTGTAGCGCCTAGAACCGCTCGGCTACCCAAGCCGGCAGCGACACATCATTGACAAATTTCGGATTACAGCGCAAGAAGTTGTTGTCCCCTCCTCTGCAGGGTGTTGTCTGCTGTATGGCGGGGTTGGCCGGAGCACTTGCCTAAGCGGAGTGCAGAGCTATCTACATCTACATCTACATCTACATCCATACTCCGCAAGCCACCTGACGGTGTGTGGCGGAGGGTACCCTGAGTACCTCTATCGGTTCTCCCTTCTATTCCAGTCTCGTATTGTTCGTGGAAAGAAGGATTGTCGGCATGCCTCTGTGTGGGCTCTAATCTCTCTGATTTTATCCTCATGGTCTCTTCTCGAGATATACTTAGGAGGGAGCAATATATTGCTTGACTCCTCGGTGAAGGTATGTTCTCGAAACTTCAACAGAAGCCCATACCGAGCTACTGAGCGTCTCTCCTGCAGAGTAACGCTTTCGCGATTACTAAATGATCCTGTAACGAAGCGCGCTGCTCTCCGTTGGATCTTCTCTATCTCTTCCATCAACCCTATCTGGTACGGATCCCACACTGCTGAGCAGTATTCAAGCAGTGGGCGAACAAGCGTACTGTAACCTACTTCCTATGTTTTCGGATTGCATTTCCTTAGGATTCTTCCAATGAATCTCAGTCTGGCATTGGCTTTACCGACGATCAACTTTATATGATCATTCCATTTTAAATCACACCTAATGCGTACTCCCAGATAACTCATGGAATTAACTGCTCCCAGTTGCTGACCTGCTATATTGTAGCTAAATGATATGGGATCTTTCTTTCTATGTATTCGCAGCACATTAAACTTGTCTACATTGAGATTCAATTGCTATTCCCTGCACCATGCGTCAATTCGCTGCAGATCCTCCTGCATTTCAGTACAATTTTCCATTGTTACAACCTCTCGATATACCAAAGCATCATCCGCAAAAAGCCTCAGTGAACTTGCGATGTCATCCACAAGGTCACTTAAGCATATTGTGAATAGCAACGGTCCTACGACACTCCCCTGCGGCACACCTGAAATCACTCTCTTCGGAAGACTTCTCTCCATTGAGAATGACGTGCTTCGTTCTGTCATCTAGGAACTCTTCAATCCAATCACACAATTGGTCTGATAGTCCATATGCTCTTGCTTTGTTCATTAAACGACTGTGGGGAACTGTATCGAATGCCTTGCGGAAGTCAAGAAACACGGCATCTACCTGGGAACCCGTGTCTATGGCCCTCTGAGTGTCGTGGACGAATAGCGCGAGCTGGGTTTCACACGATCGTCTTTTTCGAAACCCATGCTGATTCCTACAGAGTAGATTTCTAGTTTCCAGAAAAGTCATTATACTCGAACACAATACGTGTTCCAAAATTCTACAACTGATCGACGTTAGAGATATAGGTCTATAGTTCTGCACATCTGTTCGACGTCCCTTCTTGAAAACGGGGATGACCTGTGCCCTTTTCCAATCTTTGGAACGCTACGCTCTTCTAGAGACCTACGGTACACCGCTGCAAGAAGGGGGGCTAGTTCCTTCGCGTGCTCTGTGTAAAATCGAACTGGTATCCCATCAGGTTCAGCGGCCTTTCCTCTTTTGAGCGATTTTTATTGTTTCTCTATCCCTCTTCCGTCTATTTCGATATCTACCGTTTTGTCATCTGTGCGACAATCTAGAGAAGGAACTACAGTGCAGTCTTCCTCTGTGAAACAGGTTTGGAAAAAGACATTTAATATTTCGGCCTTTAGTCTGTCATCCTCTGTTTCAGTACTATTTTGGTCACAGAGTGTCTGGACATTTTGTTTTGATCCACCTACCGCTTTGACATAAGACCAAAATTTCTTAGGATTTTCTGCCAAGTCAGTACATAGAACTTTACTTTCGAATTCATTGAACTCCTCTCGCATGGCCCTCCTCACATTACATTTCGCTTCGCGTAATTTTTGTTTGTCTGCAAGGCTTTGGCTATGTTTATGTTTGCTGTGAAGTTCCCTTTGCTTCCGTAGCAGTTTTCTAACTCGGTTGTTGTACCACGGTGGCTCTTTTCCATCTCTTACGATCTTGCTTGGCACATACTCATCTAACGCATATTGTACGATGGTTTTGAACTTTGTCCACTGATTCTCAACACTGTTGTTGTTGTTGTTGTGGTCTTCAGTCCTGAGACTGGTTTGATGCAGCTCTCCATGCTACTCTATCCTGTGCAAGCTTCTTCATCTCCCAGTACCTACTGCAACCTACATCCTTCTGAATCTGCTTAGTGTATTGATCTCTTGGTCTCCCTCTACGATTTTTACCCTCCACGCTGCCCTCCAGTGCTAAATTTGTGATCCCTCGATGCCTCAGAACATGTCCTACCAACCGATCCCTTCTTCTAGTCAAGTTGTGCCACAAACTTCTCTTCTCCCCAATCATATTCAATACCTCCTCATTAGTTACGTGATCTACCCACCTTATCTTCAGCATTCTTCTGTAGCACCACATTTCGAAAGCTTCTATTCTCTTCTTGTCCAAACTAGTTATCGTCCATGTCTCACTTCCATACATGGCTACACTCCATACAAATACTTTCAGAAACGACTTCCTGACACCTAAATCTATATTCGATGTTAACAAATTTCTCTTCTTGAGAAACGCTTTCCTTGCCATTGCCAGTCTACATTTTATATCCTCCCTACTTCGACCATCATCGGTTATTTTACTCCCTAAATAGCAAAACTCCTTTACTACTTTAAGTGTCTCATTTCCTAATCTAATTCCTTCAGCATCTCAACACTATCTGTACTTAAAACCAAACTTTTGTGTTGAGCCGTCAGGTACTCTGAAGTCTGCTTTTTGTCACTTTTGCAAAACAGAAAAATCTTCCTACCTTTTTTAATATTTCTATTTACGGCTGAAATCATCGATGCAGTAACCGCTTTATGATCGCTGATTCCCTGTTCTGCGTTAACTGTTTCAAATAGTTCGGGTCTGTTTGTCACCAGAAGGTCTAATATGTTATCGCCACGAGTCGGTTCTCTGTTTAACTGTTCAAGGTAGTTTTCAGATGAAACACTTTAAAAAATTTCACTGGATTCTTTGTCCCTGCCACCCGTTATGAACTTTTGAGTCTCTCAGTCTATATCCGGCAAATTAAAATCTCCTCCCAGAACTATAACATGGTTGGGAAATCTACTCGAAATATTTTCCAAATTATCCTTCAGGTGCTCAGCCACAACAGCTGCTGAGCCAGGCGCCTATAGAGACATCCAATTACCATGTCTGAGCCTGCTTTAACCGTGACCTTCACCCAAATTATTTCACATTTCGGATCTCCGTCAATTTCCTTCGATACTATTGCACTTCTTATCGCTATAAACACGCCTCCCCCTTCACTGTCCAGCCTGTCTCTGCGGTATACATTCCAATCTGAGTTTAGAATTTCATTACTGTTTACATCTGGTTTCAGCTAACTTTCTGTTCCTAGTACTATGTGGGCATTGTGACCGTTTATTAATGAGAGCAGTTCTGGGACCTTTCTATAGACGCTCCTGCAGTTTACTATTAGCACATTAATATTGTTATTCCCTGTTGCGATTTGCCTACTCCTACCTTGCCGCGTCTCAGGAGGCGTCTTGTCGGGCCTAGGGAGGGAATTCTCTAACCTAAAAATCCCACATGTGCACTCCACACGTACTCCGCTACCCTTGTAGCCGCTTCCTGCGTGCAGTGCACGCCTGACCTATTCAGGGGGACCCCACATTTCTCCACCCGATAACGGAGGTCGAGAAATTTGCACCCCAGATATCCGCAGAATCGTCTGAGCCTCTGGTTTAAGCCTTCCACTCGGCTCCAAACCAGAGGACCGCGATCGGTTCTGGGAACGATACTACAAATAGTTAGCTCAGATTCCACCCTGGGAGCGAGGCTTTCCGCCTTCACTAACTCCGCCAACCGCCTGTACGAACTATCTCGTGTTTATGTTTTTTGTTTGCTGTCAATACAAGGTGAAGCTGGAAATAAAAAACTGACTGAAACGAAAAGACACTGAGAGTCATCGCCTGATGCTACTGACTGGATGTGTTTTTTCGTCTATGTTCCCTGGCTACATGAAATTTTGTGACAGGTGTAAAAGTAAACTGAAAACTAAATTCCTGTTATTTCTGAATCAGCAACTGGGCGAAGCCAAGGAGAACATGTCGGAATTTTCCTTACCGTGATGAACGTATTACATTTGGTCAAATCAGAGTTCACCACCCACAGCTACACCATCGCTGGTAATTTATCTCACTTCAAATCCAGTAACGTTTCTTCTGAATACTCCTCAAACTGAATCATATACTACTCAGCGAAACTGGACAATTGTAGAAATACTATTCTAGCTTTATCAGTCTGTAACCGTTATTTATGTATGCACCACACTGATAAAAGCATTATACTAGGTGGCTTTGCAAAAAACAAACTTTACATGATGGTATTTTTAACGTCTTCCACACAGTTTCACCAACTTACCTTATTGTTAAAAGTAGCTTCCTAGGAGAAGAAATAGTAAGCAAAAAATTTGTCTCCTGCTTTGGTAGAGTAACTGATAGAAGTACTCAAAAAAGTTGAAACTGTCTGCACTCGTTTTGTAGAATTCATGAAATCTGTGATTCGTGGTGGGAGAGCTCACGAGAAACGCAGCTAAACAGTGTTTGATATTTATAGCATTGTGCGTGTGCACCAGGTACTTCCTTATCTTCTTCTTCGATTTCTTGAGCTTTAAAAAATGGTAAGCTACAACATCGTCCGCCCAGAAGAGCTAGCCAGCCGCAGTGGCCGAGCGGTTCTAGGCGCTACAGTCTGGAACCACGCGAATCCTGCCTCAGGCATGGATGTGTGTGATGTCCTTGGGTTAGTTAGGTTCAAGTAGTTCTAATTCTAGGGGACTGATGACCTTAGAAGTTAAGTCCCATAGTGCTCAGAGCCAACCCAGAAGAGCTCATGATTGCCATTGAAACTGAAACACATGCGTGACTTGTGCTGGCTTGTTGGTTGCCATAGGGCATCGTGCAACGTATTCCATACCACACCAGCCCATTGGGAACATTAGTGTCGCACCGATAAGCGTCACATCGATCCATATTTATTGCAACGTATAGAAAAAAATGGCTCTGAGCACTATGGGACTCAACATCTTAGGTCATAAGTCCCCTAGAACTTAAAACTACTTAAACCTAACTAACCTAAGGACATCACACACACCCATGCCCGAGGCAGGATTCGAACCTGCGACCGTAGCAGTCCCGCGGTTCCGGACTGCAGCGCCAGAACCGCTAGACCACCGCGGCCGGCAAAGGCACAACACAGATACTGTTTTATGAGAGTTTTTTTTTCTTTATTTTATGGGCAGGGCCTCCTCTGCGGTACAGTCCGCCGCTCTTCAGCCGAGTGACATGACAACTAATACGAGAATAAAATGTTACATATAAGGCGATAAAAAAGGGGGACATAAGACAGAGTAAGGGGAGATAATGGAGGTAAAATACGCTGACATGGAGACGTTCATGGGGGGACAATTAAAAAAGTCGACATAAAGTTAAAAAACACTGTTGGCGATTTTTAAAACACAAAGAAGACACTGAAGGCACCCGCACAGTTTAAAAGTCGGCCACAGTATTAAACACACTCTAGAACAACACACTTTAATCCCACTTGGAGCACACATGATGAAGAATAAAACCTCCAGATGGGACCTGCCGAGAGAGAAGCTGGAGAGGATGGAAAAGGAGAGGAGAGCAAGGTGCGACAGGGGAGGGGGCAGAATGAAAAGAGGAGGGGTGTCAGCAGGTACACCAAGAGGCAGGAGACTGGTGGGGCAGGAGATGAAGAGGGAAGACAGGAGGGAGTGCGGAGGCACCGAAGGGGAGCACAAGAGAGGGAGGGGAAAGCTGCTCAGGAGAAGGGAGGGGGAGGAGAGGGAGCCCTCAGGAGGAGGCAGGAGGAAGATGGGGCTACAGTTGGTAGGAAGGGTAGATGTCAGGGCAAAGCTCATCATCCGGGAGGGGTAGACGGTGGAAGTTGAGTTGGGAAAGGAGGCGGAGGGTGTGGAGATGGAGAGAGGGTGGGACACAACAGTAAAGGCATGGCAATGGGCTGGGGGTGGAGAGGAAGGGAGACACAAAGGGGTGTGGGTGATCAATGAGGCGGACAATATATAGTGTGTGGATGTGTTCAAAGAAATGGAGAAGGTGGAGGAAGGGGATGAGGTCGTAGAGGATGTGCGTGGAGGACGGAAGGCGGATGCGGAAGGCGAGGCGGAGCGCATGGCGTTCGAGGATTTGGAGGGATTTATAGAACCTGGGAGGGGCGGAAATCCAAGCCACGCTGGCATAACAGAGGATAGGGTGGATGAAGGATTTGTAGGTGTGAAGGATGGTGGAAGGATGCAGACCCCATGTCTGGCCGGACAGGAGTTTCAGGAAGCGGAGTCTGTTGTGAGCTTTGTGTTGGATGGTAAGGAGATGGGGAGTCCAGGTGAGGTGGCGGTCGAGGGTGAGGCCAAGGTATTTGAGGGTAGGAGTGAGGTGGATAGGACGGCCATAAATGGTGAGGTATAAATCATGGAGACGGAAGGAGCGGATGGTGCGGCATATGATGATCGCCTGTACGAGAGAGGACCGATAGGAAAACATATATTTTGTTCTGGCGCAACCACAAACGCCGGAACGAAGACGATCGGAAAACCAGAAAAGGCAGTGAGGAAACGTCAGCCAATAGGTTGCTGACAAGGACCGAGCTGCGTCAGGAGCGCCTCCTGCAAGAAGTGCACATAAGCGCCGCCCCTGCCAACCTCGGCCGCTCAGATGGGCTCTGCATACGGACAAGACTGGACACGACTCGCCGAGCAGTATCAGTGACGTGTGTCAACTTCCAGGTGCATTACATATAGCGAAGGACTCAAAATTATATTGCATGTCGCCACTCGCTTGCGACTACTACTTGTAAATCTCAACGTTAAGTATTGTCAATCTGCTTATTTGAAATAAAACCACTCACGTTGTTTGAATTGTTGTATAGCATCCCTATATGCGACTAGTGGCCAAGATCCCACGTCTTTACTCTCGATAGATGTGTGGGCAACCGTATGATTGTAGTAGTATGATTCTAGGAAAAATAACTGCTTATGGCACAAAACAACATTGAAATAATACACGTAAAATTTTTTACTGTCGTGTTACAAATAATATGATAAACGAAAACAAAATACTAATTACTCCAATATCCAGCGATTTTTTTAACAGAGTTTATACTTTACTGCATGAAGTACAGCGTTGAGGTATTTCTTTGGGAAGTGCAAAGTAGGACCAGAGCGAGTAGCTCGTTGGATTGGCTGATGAAACTCCGCAGATTTGATTACTAGAGCTGGTTGTTTACTTGAAGCTGACGTGTGTGACCTAGGATCCGTATTCTTCAGCAGGAAGGTTGGCTTGAGTCTGTCGCTGGAGATGGTGTTCTGATCATCAGGTGTTTCAACAACAAAGTGTCTGTCATAATGTGAATATATCAGATATGCTCCACTGCAAGTAGGTAGGAGAGGTTTCCTCTGTGCATCATGTGCTATGAAGATACGAGGGTTGGAACTTCAATAGTGGCAACTATTTATTCACAACCGATACAAAAGAGTTACGTGTTTGCACTTGTTCCTGACCTTCAAAGTAGTCACCAGCGTTGTGTAGAACCCGTTGCCAGCGATGTGGAAGGCGTAGTACACCGTTAGCAGAGCCCAGAGCCTGTTCTGTTGATGGTGCGAATGGAGCGGTGTACTGCCTGTCGAATCTCTGGAACAGTTCTGAAGTGAATGCCACGAAGTGGTTCCTTCATCTTTGGAATAAAATCAAAGTCACAAGAACTTAAGTCCGGGGAGTATGGTGGATGGGACAGTACTTCCCAGTCCCATAGGCCGAACAGAGCAGCCACAGCTTGCACTGTATGCGACCGCGCATTGTCGTGCAAAATGATGGATGGGTTGCGCAGAATGTGTCGCCGCTTCTTTCGCAAAGCTGGTCGCAGGTGATGCTGCAAAAAAGAACAGTAATACCGTCCATTGACGGTTTGCTGTGAGAGAACGTATTGCGTTAGGATAACACCATCACAGTCGTACACGAGAATCACCATTACTTAAGATCGCTCCATTCGCAGCATCAACAAAACAGGCTCTGCTAACGGTATGCCTTTCACATCGCTGTCAACGGGTTCTACACAACGCTGGTGACTACTATGAAGGACAGTAACAGGTGCAAACATGTAACTCTTTTGTATCGGTTGTGAATAAATAGTTTCCACTATTTAAGTTCCAACCCTCGTATATGAAGGGGTCTGATGTTCAAGATGAATGTAGGCAAATATTGTAGCATGATCTGAAACATTTCTTAGTTTAAGTGACGCCATGTGCTGCTTTAAATTGAAAATGAAAGTGGGGATGTCACACTCCATTGTTGTTGGATCAAAGAAATAAGCTGGAGTTCTAGTTGTTATTCAGTAAGTCATTTCTGCAGCTGTGGTGTTATATTCTGGAATGACAAAAGCGCAGAGGCCCATTAAAGTTATTGGTAAGTTGTCGACCCAGTCATCTGAATGCCAGGCTCTTAATGCTGCCTTGATGTTGCAGTACCACCATTCAACTCTGCCATTCGATGGCGGATGTGATCTTTGTGAGATGAGTGAACGACTGACAGTCTAACTGCCGTACTCTCACGGCAGTGAGGATTTTTGGACTCCAGAACGAGAATCCATGACAGTACGAGAGTGCTGGCAACACTTTCAGCTGAGACATCCTTCAGTGGAAGTGGCTCTCGCTAACGTGCAAACCTGTCAGTCATTGTTAGATAGGTGAAGCCTTGAGAGCAAGGTAATTTCCCCACTAGATGAAGACGGGTAAGCGAGATGCGATTGTCATCACTGATTGTTCCACAAGAACTGGTTTGATGTTTTGAAATTTTTGATCGTTGGAAGCGAATATATGCTTTTGCCCACAACTATATATCTCGTTTCAAAAAAGGCCACATGAAGTGCTGTCGATTCAAGTCCATTGTGCCTTTGATCTGAGGATGTGCCAAGTCATGTAGTGCATGAAAGGGTTGAGGTCGGTAGGACGTCTTGAATTTATCAGTAGATTTACCTCAAATTAATTGTGACCCGTCAGGCAACAATATTGTTACAAATGCTAAGGAACAGGAGTCTGAATTCTTCGCTTTGGTCAGTTCTGGGTCATTGATTTGTGTCTTAGCGATACCTTCATATGAAATGCTGGCTAATAGCATGACGTCTGCAACTCTGAAACATGTATCAACAGGAATATACCCTCCTCGAGAAAGGAATCGAGTATCTGTCGTGAGCTAACTGTGAAATTCCAGATGGCGTAGTTGTCTGGGGGTTGCTCTTTGTGGGCGCTGTTTAGACGTAAATGTTAATGACTTGTGGTCTGTGAATATTGAGAATTCTCTGTCTCCCAGAAGACAATGAAAGTGTTTGATTGCTGAATGCGCTACCAACAATTCACGATCTTAGGTGCTATAGTTATGCTGTGTGTTCCTTCTTGCAGCTGGTGTAAAGAATCTCTTATAGCACAATTCGAAGCATCAATCATCAAAATTAAGGGAGGATCTGTTCAGGGATGAGCAAACTGACAATAAATGAGTTTTGTGAAATTAAGCGGGTATGTACAGGGGCCACAATAAAGCAATACGTGGTCTACTTTTTATTTTTGGCCAATTTCACTTTGAAGGAGTAAAATACACCCCAAAAGATAATTTGGCATGTTTGCTTTAGAGGGAGTATCTTCGAGACCATGAAATATAAAAAAATGTTTCATATAAAACTTGAAATGTAATTAATGCTCTTGAAAACTACACTCCTGGAAATGGAAAAAAGAACACATTGACACCGGTGTGTCAGACCCACCATACTTGCTCCGGACACTGCGAGAGGACTGTACAAGCAATGATCACACGCACGGCACAGCGGACACACCAGGAACCGCGGTGTTGGCCGTCGAATGGCGCTAGCTGCGCAGCATTTGTGCACCGCCGCCGTCAGTGTCAGCCAGTTTGCCGTGGCATACGGAGCTCCATCGCAGTCTTTAACACTGGTAGCATGCCGCGACAGCGTGGACGTGAACCGTATGTGCAGTTGACGGACTTTGAGCGAGGGCGTATAGTGGGCATGCGGGAGGCCGGGTGGACGTACCGCCGAATTGCTCAACACGTGGGGCGTGAGGTCTCCACAGTACATCGATGTTGTCGCCAGTGGTCGGCGGAAGGTGCACGTGCCCGTCGACCTGGGACCGGACCGCAGCGACGCACGGATGCACGCCAAGACCGTAGGATCCTACGCAGTGCCGTAGGCGACCGCACCGCCACTTCCCAGCAAATTAGGGACACTGTTGCTCCTGGGGTATCGGCGAGGACCATTCGCAACCGTCTCCATGAAGCTGGGCTACGGTCCCGCACACCGTTAAGCCGTCTTCCGCTCACGCCCCAACATCGTGCAGCCCGCCTCCAGTGGTGTCGCGACAGGCGTGAATGGAGAGACGAATGGAGACGTGTCGTCTTCAGCGATGAGAGTCGCTTCTGCCTTGGTGCCAATGATGGTCGTATGCGTGTTTGGCGCCGTGCAGGTGAGCGCCACAATCAGGACTGCATACGACCGAGGCACACAGGGCCAACACCCGGCATCATGGTGTGGGGAGCGATCTCCTACACTGGCCGTACACCACTGGTGATCGTCGAGGGGACACTGAATAGTGCACGGTACATCCAAACCGTCATCGAACCCATCGTTCTACCATTCCTAGACCGGCAAGGGAACTTGCTGTTCCAACAGGACAATGCACGTCCGCATGTATCCCGTGCCACCCAACGTGCTCTAGAAGGTGTAAGTTAACTACCCTGGCCAGCAAGATCTCCGGATCTGTCCCCCATTGAGCATGTTTGGGACTGGATGAAGCGTCGTCTCACGCGGTCTGCACGTCCAGCACGAACGCTGGTCCAACTGAGGCGCCAGGTGGAAATGGCATGGCAAGCCGTTCCACAGGGCTACATCCAGCATCTCTACGATCGTCTCCATGGGAGAATAGCAGCCTGCATTGCTGCGAAAGGTGGATATACACTGTACTAGTGCCGACATTGTGCATGCTCTGTTGCCTGTGTCTATGTGCCTGTGGTTCTGTCAGTGTGATCATGTGATGTATCTGACCCCAGGAATGTGTCAATAAAGTTTCCCCTTCCTGGGACAATGAATTCACGGTGTTCTTATTTCAATTTCCAGGAGTGTATATAATCAAAGTACACCGTCACCTCTATTAATTCAGTATACAAAATGAAAGCTTTTGTTTTAATACAAATTAAAAAAAGCGTTCACACCATATCCATCCAAGTGTAATAAAGCTGGTTTCTGAAATGCCATTTTTGGAAAACAAATTGTACGCAGTATGCTGTCGGAGTATTCTCAACATACCTAATTAAAATATCTAAACGTTCATTGTTATTATAATTATTAGTTTTACTTATTTTTGTTTTATGTTTTAAATCGTTATTATACTTATTGCGTCCATGTTTCTTTTTGGTTTTTTAGTTTACCGTTTGACATACATGTTTTTGGTAGCTGGAAATTATAACTAACTACTTTTCATAACACAAAATCATTACGACAGTGATAACATGCAAAGAAATGCTTAAAAATAAAGTCGTTTTTTTACACCAGGCACATCAAATGGAGGTACTTTCTTCACATAATATACACGATGGACAACACAATATTAAAAAAAAAAGTTTAAATGTGTGTGAAATCTTATGGGACTTAACTGCTAAGATCATCAGTCCCTAAGCTTACACACTACTTAACCTAACTTATCCTGAGGACAAACACACACACCCATGCCCAAGGGAGGACTCGAACCTCCGCCGGGACCAGGCGCACAGTCCATGACTGCAGCGCCATAGACCACTCGGCTAATCCCGCGCGGCACACAATAAAACACACACCCACCAAGTTTCATGAAGATCGGTTATTTACACCTGGGAATGTTCCCTTATGAATTGCATTAGCCAGTTCTTCTTATAACTTACTGAATGACTTATCTGCTTTGTCAGGACATATTCCAATGCAATCATCCTTCCTCTTGGTAGTCTTACAAAAATTAAACAGAGGTTGTTAAATTTTTACAGTATGTGTAACATGTGCGTGTAGAAATTCACCAGTTCTACAAACGGGCTAGCTATGCCGCTTTTTTAGGACAAGGAAAGTCTTTGATTCTTTTCGCTTTTTCGTCTGATGGTGAAATTAGTTGATGTGACATTCGATATCACAAGAAAGATACCTTCTTCTGTCCAACAACGCATTTTCCCATATTAATGTGTGTTATTTGCCCCGCAATTGTTCAAATGTGTGTGAAATCGTATGGGACTTAACTTCAAATGGTTCAAATGGCTCTGAGCACTATGGGACTTAACATCTATGGTCATCAGTCCCCTAGAACTTAGAACTACTTAAACCTAACTAACCTAAGGACAGCACACAACACCCAGCCATCACGAGGCAGAGAAAATCCCTGACCCAGCCGGGAATCGAACCCGAGAACCCGGGCGTGGGAAGCGAGAACGCTACCGCACGACCACGAGATGCGGGCGGGACTTAACTGCTAAGGTCATCAGTCCCTTAGCTTACACACTACTTAATCTAAATTATACTAAGGACAAACACACACACCCATATCCAAGGGGGGACTCGAACCTCCGCCGGGATCAGCCGCACAGTCCATGACTGTAGCGCCCTAGACCGTTCGGATAATCCCGCGCGGCTTGTTCCACAATTCAAGAAGCTGTTGCAGGTGCAGTATGTTTTCCATCTGATGCTGAAACTATGAGAATATCATCTACGTAGGCATACATGAAAGGCAAATTACTTAAAATGCTATGACTAAATCCCTGGAATGTTCGTGCCAGACTCAAGAGACCAAATGGCACCTTAAAAAATTCGAAAAGCCCAAATGGTGGAATTGCAGCTATTTTAGGCGCATCTTCTGGCGCAGGAGGAACGTGGTGATCAGCTTCAATAAGGTCAGTTTTGGAGAATATTCTTCTGTTGGAGAGTTGGCGGTTGATATCTTGTAAATGTGCCATTGCATAGCAGCCTGACAGTGTGACAACAATTAAAGTTCTATAATCTTCATTAGGACAGCAAGTTCCATCTTGGAAGAGGAGATGGAGAGGTACAGCTTTTAGATGGATGGCGTGTTCCAAGGCTGTTAATCTCCTAACATTAGATGTTTTCTTAGTTAATTTTCTGGTGCACTGGATACCCTGTAGTTGTGATTATGTGTTGCATGTTAACTCCAGGAAAACCGTAATTAGGTTCCTCTGTGAGAATGTTAGGATATCTCTTTAGCAAATCTCGATATTTGTGCTGCAGATCAATCAATGTGACTAAACTGGGTGTACTTCTGTTGAGCCTGTACTAGCGATTAAAGTTTGTCGGTTAAGTAACTTTTTCGACTTAACATGAAGCATTAGACCAAAATAGCTCAAAAAATCGGCACTAATAATTTGCCGGCGAATACCTGCAAGCAGAAATGACCATGGAAATCTTCATCGAAGGCCTGTTTCGAGATTCAATAGGCGTTCACCGGTAGTGGGTATTACAGAACCATTTCCAGCGTAGAGTCGCCGTTTCTGAACATTTTTGCTGTCTAGTACTTTTGCCGGCTACTGCTGAATCAACCAAAAATCAAAGCTCTGGGTTAGGATTAGTTATGGACAGACGAAGAATCGTTTAGCCTCCTCACAGAGTGCCGCGCGAAATTGGTAGCATTCTAGTTTTCTGCCTGAGAATGAACGTTAGCTCACTGTTAAGAAACAAGGTGGCGTGCATTTCTTCGTGTTCAGCTTTTATTTGTAATTATACCAACACATGGGATGTTTCTGTGCACGCCGCGGTGATTTCGATTCGCTTTGGGATCGTTTCCAAGTTCGTGGCTTCTGAATCTGCCCCTTTAGTCGTGAAAACTTCTTTTCCAGATGGGGAAGTCTGTCATCTTCAGAAGAGGCGAAATAGATGCGCACTATATACGAACTGAACTGGCCGTCGTAATTTCTACGATTTTCTCAGCCATAGAAGGTGATACATCGAGACTAACATTTTCACTAGCTGCTAGGACAGAGTGCGCCTTGGTTGGTAGCCACTGAAGAAATATTGCTCTAAAAAATATCGTCGGTTAATTTAGCTCCGACAAGAGCAAAGTTTATGTCTGTCTCCTAGTTCTACTTCAGCCAGCAATTTTTAAAATGTACGTGATACTGATTCTTCAAATTCTGAGGTAAGGAGTGTTTTTGAGACTGATGGCTGATAGTGGCTGTATGAAATCCGAAATTCTCAGCAACTTTTCTATCTTTTGAACCAAAAATATAATATTTTGTCACTTCATTGATCATATTTGGGGTAACAAACTGAGACTACACTTTCAAAAACCATGTTCTCAAATTGTTCACATATACACCTGGTGTTTCCATGATGGTGTGTTTGTCATGAAATCGCGTACTTTATTGGAGTAGTGAAATTGGAATAGTGAATAAAAATCTCTCGGTGTACATGCCGCGTCATTCAGGGTAAAACTCCAAGCTTTCGACCACTACCTCCATGGTCGTCGTCAGGGCTAAAACTGACTGTCGTGAACTATTTTTTTTCCTTTATTGAATTTCAATTCCCCCCGAAGGGGGCGGGCTGGCAGCAGCTTAGTATGCCGCTCTTCAGCCTACAGACTTTGTTAAAAAGATGAAGAGAACAAATAATAAAAACAGGCAGTAAAATAGGAGACTTAAAGAGTAGCATGATGAAAAGAAATCGTGGAACTTAAAACAAAGAACAGAGGGATGATGATGCTAATAAAATACATACGAAGCAGACATGGAAAACAATAGACAGACAATTAAAAAACACGGCGACAGTCTGGTTTCTGTTCGCAAAAGACATAAAATTAATACCTAGCGACAGCATGGTTTCTGTTCGCAACACGAGAAAGACGAACAACACTGAATAGTCACTGGAACACTGCACTAAAAAGTTGGCAAATGTGACATACCACAGCCGAGAGCAGGTGGGGGGAAACTGGACAGATGATGGGAAAATAAAAAAAGGGGGGGGGGTCGTGAAATAGCGAGGCTCCCACTTTTATATGCAAAGGACGGCTTCTGATTGGTTGAAATACGTCATAGCAACAGCGATATGGCGCGTAGTGACGTGGTGCCCTCTACTTCCATAGATGTTGTTTCTATCCCGCGTTGCTTGCAGCGCCATCCCTTCAATCAGGAGGTAAAGTGCGGGAAGTTTGTCTCTGCGATTTTTCTTTGTCTAGTGCACTCTTCCAAGTGTTTTACCCTGAACTGACGCGGCATGTACACCGAGAGATTTTTATTAAAGAAATTCGTCGCGAAAGACTTCGTAGCCAAAGTGGAATAATGTTTGTGATTTTTGTGTACTCTCCAATCACGTTAGCAATTCACCAGCCGTAGTTCTAGAAAAAATGACTATTTATTTAGTCCACAATACAAAACTACAGTAAATGCACGTATATTTTTTAGTCGTGTTGCAACGGATAGGTAAACAAAAACAGAAGATTATCTGCTCCGATATGTAGCGATATGTTTAACAGAGTTTTAGCTTGACTGTATCAATAACATAAAAGGAGGGTTATCTGCTACGGTTAATTGTTTCCTGCCTTGTACCACAATATCTGTTACTGTGGAAACGTGACCCTCAGAAACTAGCCGGGCAATATCTGCGACCGGGCCATTTTAGCAGCGTAAGAGGAGAATTCCTTGCTAAAAGTCATTAGTTCCACAGTCATTGGTATGGAATTCAGGTTGCCCGGCACTTGGCAGGCATGGGTGACGCCCATCGCCTGCTTCGCTTTGGGAGTTATCGGAGCAACTTTGTAAGTAAACTTACTATATAAGTAAGGTCTTGACTCTGCTAACTGTACCACGAATTCGTGGAGTATTTCATTACTGGTAACTTCCGTAAGTGTCAATTTTTAAATTTCTTGCAGAAAGGTAAAGTTTCGAATTAATGAAACGAAACTCAACAGACTATAAAGGCTTGTACTTTCAATAATCAGAAGTTATACGCAAGAGTGGTTTTGGAGTTATGGCAAATATTTCAGGTAGCAGTTTTGTGGGCAGTTTTGAGGTAAAGAGTTCGTGTGTAGACATGAACAATTTTCAGTGGGTGCAGAGACACAGTTGTTCCAAGATCATGCATGCAATTCATCAAGTGTGCCTGAAGTCCGAATTGTCGTGTTGTATAACTAACATTTTCAGTTCTGATTTCTAATTGGAAAGAGCCTGCAATTTAAAGCTGACTTTCTGTGACCATATATATTTACACTACTGGCCATTAAAATTGCTACACCACGAAGATGACGTGCTACAGACGCGAAATTTAACCGACAGGAAAAAGATGCTATAATATGCAAATGATTAGCTTTTCAGAGCATTCACACAAGGTTGGCGTCGGTGGCGACACCTACAACGTGCTGACATGAGGAAAGTTTCCAACCGATTTCTCATACACAAACAGCAGTTGGCGGCATTGCCTGGTCAAACGTTGTTGTGATGCCTCGTGTAAGAAGGAGAAATGCGTACCATCACGTTTCAGACTTTGATAAAGGTCAGATTGTAGCCTATCGCGATTGCGGCTTATCGTATCGCGACATTGCTGCTCGCGTTGGTCGAGATCGAATGACTGTTATCAGAATACTGAATCGATGGGTTCAGGAGGGTAATACGGAACGCCGTGCTGGATCCCAACGGCCTCGTATCACTAGCAGCCGAGACGACAGCCATCTTATCCGCATGGTTGTAACGGGTCGTGCAGCCACATCTCGATCCCTGACTCAACAGATGGGGACGCTTGCAAGACAACAACCATCTGCACGAACAGTTCGACGACGTTTGCAGCAGCATGGACTATCAGCTCGGAGACCATGGCTGCGCTTACCCTTGACGCTGCATCACAGACAGGAGCGCCTGCGATGGTGTATTCTACGATGAACCTGGGTGCACGAATGGGAAAACATTTTGTCGGATGAATCCAGGTTCTGTTTATAGCATCATGATGGTCGCATCCGTGTTTGGAGACATCGCGGTGAACGCACATCGGAAGCGTGTATTCGCCATCGCCATACTGGCGTACGACCCGGCGTAATGGTTGGGATGCCATTGGTTACGCGTCTCGGTCACCTCTTGTTCGCATTGACAGCACTTTGAACAGTGGACGTTACATTTCAGATGTGTTACGACCCGTGGCTCTACCCTTCATTCGATCCCTGCGAAACCCTACATTTCAGCAGGACAATGCACGACCGCATATTGCAGGTCCTGTACGGGCCTTTCTGGATACAGAAAATGTTCGACTGCTGCCCTGGCCAGCACATTCTCCAGATCTTTCACCAATTGAAAACGTCTGCTCAGTGGTGGCCGAGCAACTGGCTCGTCACAATACGCCAGTCACTACTCTTGATGAACTGTGGTATCGTGTTGAAGCTGCATGGGCAGCTGTACCTGTACACGCCACCCAAGCTCTATTTGACTCAATGCCCAGGTGTATCAAGGCCGTTATTACGGCCAGAGGTGGTTGTTCTGGGTACTGATTTCTCAGGATCTATGCACCCAAAGTGCGTGAAAATGTAATCACATGTCAGTTCTAGTATAATAGATTTGTCCATTGAATACCCGTTTATCATCTGCATTTCTTCTAGGTGTAGCAGTTTTAATGGTCAGTAGTGTATCTAAAATAACTTTGCACACCAATGTACAACCTGAGTATGTCGATATAATACTAGGTTAAGGGTTACTTGTGAACACCTTAAACGACTTCCTGGGAGATTAAATCTGGGTACTGGGCCAAAACTCGAACGCGGAAACAATCGTGATTGGGGTAGAATCTTATTAACGACTGAGCTATCCTCTTTTGCCTCCATATATCCTCTTATAGCCAATGTCATTCGCTCTCTGTAACTGCCTTCTTTAGCTAACTTCATATACTGTACTGATAAGCGGGAATATGTTTCTCTTTCCTCATTCCGTAATTGAAATATGGGACTAAAAATCTCTGTGTTCAAGAATAGATTAAAGCTTTATCTTTCATCACTGGCATAGCTTCCCTCGCTATGCATTTCTCGTCTCTCTATATTTCCGTTTCCTTGTTTCCGTCTCATTTGCTAATCTTGCCCTCATATGTCTTGCACCTCCTCTGAAGCGTCAACTTCTTCTCCACATTCATTCCTTCCATACCATTGTCACACGTTTCTGTTAGATGTAAGGTCTCACATTTTGCAGGGACATAATGAGGAAACTGGTCGATGTTAATAAAACTGCCATTTCTTAAATTCCTCATATTCGTTACTATACGTATTATCTCCCTTCTTGTTTTACGTAGGAGCCACTAACTCTTTCTCCTCTCTTTTCTACCACATTTCTCTCATCCTCTCCGGATGTTTCTCTCTTTTTTTCTGTCAAAGTGGCTGCAGTCTATTTATTTTGTTTTCCATTGAAAACTTGGGAATTTTGCAGTATCTGTCTGAGCGCTTATCGTTCCTCCGTATCTGGTGCCATAATGCGGAGGTTGTCTACGTCCCTTTCAATAACTTTGCAGCATGTGCTATCCAATTTTAATTTACCGAAACAAGTGAACAGAATTTTTGTCAGTCTGTTGGGATTCAACGTTTGGTTATGGGCACTGAAAGTTATTCTTCTTTTCATGTCTTTTATATTTTCAATATGTGTATAAACTTCACTGCAGTGACGTCTTCTGTATTGTGAATTTTAATATTTTACTTTCTGTAGTTCGAGTGCTTCTACCATCGCCTTTTTTGGAGCTAAACATTCTGCTGCATAAAGTGTTTCTGGGCGAATGACTGTCAAGTAGCGTCTATAGTTTAACATTAAGGGAAACTGATTTCTTATTAAACACGACATTAGTGACGCAGTGCAATGTTTCCATCTTACTAACGCTTGCTTTAATGCCTTCTTTCTCCGAAATGTCTTGTTCGCTTACCCCTCATACATACGTGAATTTGTTAGTTCTCTCAGTGTTTCCATATTTAGTTTTCAGTATCCTCAGGACTGCCTTAATGTTTTTTTATAATTTTGATTTTGCCAAAGGAGATTTGTAAGCCTGTTTTTTTTAGTTTGTTCTTTCAGCAATTCTACCCGTCTAGTCGCTTTTCCCAGGGAATCTGAAAAAAAATAGCTAGGTTGTCTGCAGACGCTAGACAGCTTATTTGCAGGTTGTCCCTTTTGCAGCCTAGTTAAACTCCCTCATTTATTTGTCTTTCTCCTAATGACATTCTGCATTTCCTTATGAATTTTTTCTAGAATACAGTTAAAGAACAGTCAGGAGAATCCGTCTCTCTGTCTGACTCCAGTTTTAATCTTAGAACTTCTAGAAATTTCACGTCTACATTTCACGTTAGAATGGGTGTTTGCTAAAGTACCACACAAATTGCAATGCTTACTCCACGAGAAAGCCTGGTTATATGTAAAATGGTTCAAATGGCTCTGAGCACTATGGGACGCAACTTCTGAGGTCATCAGTCCACTAGAACTTAGAACTACTTAAACCTAACTAACCTAAGGACATCACACACATCCATGCCCGAGGCAGGATTCGAACCTGCGACCGTAGCGGTCGCGCGGTTCCAGACTGTAGCGCCTAGAACCGCTCGGCCGCTCCGGCTGGCGGTTATATGTAAAAGAGGGTTTAGAGGCCCTACTCTTGTCAGACAATAGAAATGCCTGAATAAATAAATCCATACACATTATATAAAAGGATGTATGTACGCGTGTGTGTACGTTACACATGCCCTCTTAAACCACTGGACCGATTTCAACGAATCTTGTATTGTATGTAACCGGAGGCCTAGAAACGACGGAGAGGCTCCGTCCCCGCCGCAGCCGCAGTGGTCCACAACCCCACGACGACTACCGCAGTCCACTTCACCGCTCCGCCGCCCCACACCGGACCCAGGGTTATTGTGCGGTTCGGCCCACGGTGGCCCCCCCAGGGAACGTGTCACACCAGACGAGTGTAACCCCTATGTTTGCGTGGTAGAGTAATAGTGATGTACGTGTATGTGGAGAACTTGTTTGCACAGCAATCGCCGACATAGTGTAACTGAGGCGGAATAAGGGGAACCAGCCCGCATTCGCCGAGGCAGATGGAAAACCGCCTAAAAACCATCCACAGACTGGCCGGTTCACTGAACCTTGACACAAATCCGCCGGGCGGATTCGTGCCGGGGACCAGGCGCTCCTTCCCGCCCGCAAAGCCGTGCGTTAGACCGCACTGCCAACCGGGCGGGCCTCAACGAATCTTGGTACACATATCTTTTATTATCAGGTAACAGTCACTACAGGGGCAAGAATCACCTACCTATCATAGTTAAGGAGATAGGACGTCATAAACAATGAGCTGCGTGAGAAACTGCCGCATAATGTATGACGTATAAATTTATCATTTCTTTACCACCAGCTGTATTTCGCAGACAGTATCGGCATATATCGCTGATTGTCCCTATACAAATAAAGTATATCATTGTATGACACATAGTTCAACAGATACGTGAAAAAATGCCGCATCATGCATGGAGTTTTAGTACATTTATTCTTTACTATTAAGACACTCCTACAGTCGAGTCAATTACAGAAAATTCCTGACACCTGGCAGTTCTTTTGACAGGTTGCAACAGCGTAGCGCAAACGACTGTAGGCGAAAACAACATTGCCGGCCGAGGTGGCCGAGCGGTTCTAGACGCTTCAGTCTGGAACCGCGCGACCGCTAAGATCGTAGGTTCGAATCCTGCCTCGGGCATGGATGTGTGTGATGTCCTTAGGTTAGTTAGGTTTAAGTAGTTCTAAGTTCTAGGGGACTGATGACCTCAAAGTCCCATATTGCTCAGAGCCATTTGAACCATTTGAAAACAATATCCGTTTATAGAGCTATGAAAAGTTGTTGACACAGAGATGTTTGCAAACTTGCGTCGTAGATAGGCCAAGCAGCTGCGCCCAGCTGCCTGGACATGTGACTAAGAAACACTGTTTATAATCAATTTCTGATTTAAATAAACATTACAGGGAATTTGTATTTTACATACTATGTTTCTTAATTTTGATACTGTACTTATATATTTGTACAGTGTGCGTATTTCTCAGTAGGACTGTTTCATTATTTCGATGGAGTTGTCACGAATACACGACAAACATAGTTTTTTCTTTGTTTCCGTTTCTAATAAAAAATTAATAGCCTGACAAAGCCGGGTTTGTCAGCTAGTAAACAGATCAAGAAGCTGCTTTTCGTGTAAACAAAGTCCTCTTCTACGAAGAAGGAACAATCTTTCTCCATGTCGCAGCAGCTTTTGCTGAATTACATTATGCAAGGCAATAAACCGAAGTTTAATTTTCTTCATAAAATAAAAGAATTCTTACCTTTGAATAAGGTCTACCCTCAGCTGATTTAAGACAACAATGGAAAATAAGGCGGTAAAAATCTATATTTTATGTACAACAATAATATCCTTTTCTTGTCAAATACCTTTTGTTTTGTATAGAACATGATTTTCAGCTTAGAAAATCTTTCTTAGGCAACAGTACTCGCTTGCTAAGCTATCTTCAATTTTTGATGCCAGAAGGCTTCAGTCTCTTTTAATCTGTCAACACAGCGCTAAAAGAAGAAAGAAAAAGGGGTAATAAAAATTCCTATGTGCAATGCTCTTTCTCTCTCCCATCTTGTCAAGATTGCTCAGTCGAGGGCGGCCGGCTGACGAGGACACTTGGAAATTAAAGCAAATAATAAAAAAATGTCTCTTTTGTTCCACCTGTGTTTTTAGGCTATTTAACTCGTTTATTTAATTTTGATACATCGCGAAATCAGCAGTAAAAAGTATTGATGCCTCACATTGTATTACCGCCCAAGATCAGAACATAAAAATACATGTCGTACCGGTATGTATTGTTTGTTAAACTGGTCTATGAGACGCTTACTCCTTAGGAATTCCAGCTGTTAGGAAGTTACGGCGCTGTTTCCCGTTCTGTTTATTTTTACGTACACTTTGGTACTGGAGAGCGAGGTACGTTATTTAGCGTATGGTGTAGTGTATCATATGAGTTAATTAAATATAAATGGTCTACAATATAAACATTAAGTATGTGTATAAAACACACTCGTCAAATAAAAAGAAAAAGAAAAATAGATATAAAAATACGTAAAACGTATAAAATCACGAAGTATAAGGAAACATCTTTTCGGTAGCACGCGGAATTCCGAGCTGTCACCAGTGAAGGCAGTCAATGGACGATCTTCAACTACACACTTATCGGCCAGAAGAGTATGACACACTACCTAATAGCCGGCACGGATAACGGTGACGACACATCGTGGCATGGAAGCAGTGAGCCTTGGCAGCTCGCTGAAGGGAGTTGCCACCACATCTGCACATACATCTCAACCAACTCCCGTAAATTCCAGAGATGGGGGCGAAGAGTTCTCACGCCACGTTAAATAACATCCCAGATGTGCTCGTTCGGGTTCAGATTTGGCGGGTTGGGGACCAGCACAACAACTTGAACTCGCCACTGTGTTTCTCGAACCACTCCATCGCACTCCTCGCCTTGTGAAATCGCGCATTATCTTGTTGAGAAATTACACTGCCGTCGCGAAACATGATTGTCCTGAAGATGTGTATATGGTCTGCAACCAGTGTACGCCTTGGTGCCTTGCACGAGCTCCACTGAGCCTATGGATGTCCACTTGAATGTTCCCTAGAGGATAATGGAGCCGCCGCAAGCTTGTCTCCGTACCGCAGTGCAGGTGTCAAGGAGTTGTTCCCCTGGAATATGACGGATTGGCGCCGTCCCGTCGGCATGACGAAGAAGGTATTGGGGTTCGTCAGACCATGCTACGCTCTGCCACTACACCAACGTCCAGTGCTGATGGCCACTTACCCACTTCAGTCGTAGTTGCTGATGTCGCGGTGTTAACATTGGAACACGCATGGGTCGACGGCTGCAGAGGCACGTCGTGTTAGGTGCACTGTGTGTTCAGACACACTAATACTCTGCCCAGCATTAAAGTCTGATGTTAGTTCTACCACATTCCGCCGCCTGTCCTGTTTTACCAGTCTGCCCAGCCTATGACGTCTAACAAGTGTAATGAGGAGTGGCCGCCTAATTCCACGACATATAGGCATAGTTTCACATGGGTTTCGCCACGTGTCGAGGACACCCAACACAGCATTCCTCGAACATCTGACAAGTCGTGCAGTTTCCGAAATACTCGTGCCGAACCTCCGGGCCATTACAATCTGCTCTCGGTCAGACTCAGGTAGATCGCGCACCTGCCACGTTATACACACGGACAGCACACATAAAAAAAAGTTTTACATCACCTCTGTTCCGAGAGTTTTGAAACTTGTACAGAAAATTGGAATAGAGATCAACATAAACATCATTTACGCCCTTTTTATTGATTATGAAAGCCACACATTGCATGTTGTACCACCATACAGCGAGGTCCTCAGAGGTGGTGGTCTAAACTGCTGTACACACCGGTACCTCTAATACCCAGTAGCACATCCTCTTGCATTTATCCATGCCTGTATTCGTCGTGGCATACTATCCACAAGATCATCAAGACGCTGTTGGTCCAGATTGTCCCACTTCTCAACGGCATAGATCCCTCAGTGTGGTTGGTGGGTCACGTCATCCATGAACAGTTCTTTCCAATCTATCCCAGGCATGTTCGATAGGGTTCACGTCTGGATAACATGCTGGCCACTCTAGTCGAGCGGTGTCGTTATCCTGAAGGAAGTCATTCACAAGATGTGCACGATGGGGGCGCACATTGTCGGTCCATGAAGACGAATGCCT
Organism: Schistocerca cancellata; assembly: GCF_023864275.1. Taxonomy (NCBI): domain Eukaryota; kingdom Metazoa; phylum Arthropoda; class Insecta; order Orthoptera; family Acrididae; genus Schistocerca; species Schistocerca cancellata. The sequence continues at coordinate 384,913,330 of NC_064634.1, read as the reverse complement.
CGCCAATATGCTGCCGATATGGTTGCACTATCGGTCGGAGGATGGCATTCACGTATCGTACAGCCGTTACGGCCCCTTCCACGATCACCAGCGGTGTACGTCGGCCCCACATAATGCCACCCCAAAACAGCAGGGAACCTCTACCTTGATGCACTCACTGGACAGCGTGTCACAGGCGTTCAGCCTGACTGGGTTGCCTCCAAACACGTCTCCGACGAGTGTCTGATTGAAGGTATATGCGACACTCATCGGTGAAGAGAATGCGATGCCAATCTTGAGCGGTCCATTCGGCATGTTGTAGGGCTCATCTGTACCATGGTGCATGGTGTCGTGGTTGCAAAGATGCACCTCGCCATGGACGTCGGGAGTGAAGTTGTGCATCATTCAGCCTATTGCACACAGTTTGAGTCGCAACACGACGTCCTGTGTCTGCACGAAAAGCATTATTCAACATGGTAGCGTTGCTGTCAGGGTTCGTCCGAACCATAATCCGTAGGTAGTGGTCATCCACTGCAGTAGCAGCCCTTGGACGGCCGCGAGCGAGGCATGTCATCGATAGTTCCTGTCTCTCTGTATCTCCTCCATGTCAGAACAACATCGCTTTGGTCCACTCCGAGACGCCTGGACACTTCCATTGTTGAGAGCCCTTCCTGGCACAAAGTAAGAATGCGGACGCGATCGAACCGCGCTATTGACCGTCTAGGCATGGTTAACTACAGAGAACACGAGCCATGTACCTTCTTCCTGGTGGAATGACTGGAACTGATCGGCTGTCGGCCCCCCCCCCCTCCCCCCCCGTCTAATAGGCGCTGCTTATGCACGGTTGTTTACATTTTTGGGCGGGTCTAGTGACATCTCTGAACAGTCAAAGGAACTGTGTCTGTGATACAGTATCCACAGTGAACGTCTATCTTCAGGAGTTCTGGGATCCAGAGTGATGCAAAACTTTTTTTGATGCGCGTATATGCACCGTGCGTGCGTCTGAGTAGCAGTCACTTCTCGCCAGGTGATGCTGCTATTCCCTGGACGGGTTTATATCGATAGTACACTGGTGCTAAAATTAAAGCAACAAACTGCTATTTCCTCGTCCTGCGTCTAATTCACGATACAATCTTACAAACTGCCAACAGGTCTAGTTACGATCGCGTTCTACACGGAAGATGGCATTCCGATCAACGGACAACAACGCCAGCATTGACGTCACGGCAGCTATTGCTGTGACTGACAATTCGCAATTTTTCACAAAAACAACTTTTATCTATGTAAGTTCGCAAGGTTGATGACTGAACATACAAACGAAAGGTAACAATAACAAAAAAAGTCTCCTAGTTGAAGCAAACAGCCGGCCGTGGTGGCCAAGCGGTTAAAGGCGCTACAGTCTGGAACCGCGCGGCCGCTACGGTCGCAAGTTCGAATCCTGCCTCGGGCATGGATGTGTGTGATGTCCTTAGGTTAGTTAGGTTTAAGTAGTTCTAAGTTCTAGGGGACTGATGACCTTAGAAGTTAAGTCCCATAGTGCTCAGAGCCATTTGAACCATTTTTTTGAAGCAAACAAAAGTTCACTTCTAATTTTCCACAAAGGTTCATGGTAACACACTCACACATTAGTAACAGTCCAATTCCGAGACGAAGACGTAATCTTCAACGGTCGCAGTACACAAGGTCGGCATTTGGCGTGAACTGAACTTCGGGCCTGATTATAGCCCCTAAATAGGTTTTTGCGTAGTGATACTTCCTGCAGGCCTTGGCTCAATCTCCCCCTGCAGGAAGTAGTGCTCGGAATGTCTGTTTCCATTATCTTGTATGTAGATAGCCGGTGTTTACCATGGTGCTTTTGGGTACGCCTTGGGCATAGACAACCTCGTCCTCTGTGGTGTTATATGGGTTGCCGGCCCTCAGGGGCTACCTTGCCTACGGTATAACACCTATCAAGTGGGATGTAGTGTTTGCAGGGCAGTACCGCATCCACAGTCGCTGTGTACACAGTCACAGACAGTGCAGTATGGCACAGAGAAGGCGCATACAGCCTCTGTGCTGTGGAGGGCCATAGGAAGAATGGAAGCAGGAAAGTCGCAAACTGATGTGGTCCGGTGGCTTAATGTGAATAGTTCTGTTGTTTCTCAGATGAGGCGATAGTCTGTAAGACCGAAACTGTATCCTGGAGACCAGGACAGGGCTGAGCACGTGTGACATCAGAAAGAGTGAACCATTATTTGGCTGTAAGAGCCGACGGTACCGCCCTACCAATGCGCTGCAACTGGCATCTGACCTCGCAGCAACCTCTGGACGAGTTGTATCGAGGTAAACGGTGTACAGAAGGCTTCGGCAGAGTGTCCTTTATTGTCGGAGACCTGCTGTGTGTGTACCTCTGACGCATCTTCACAGAAAGGAACGTAAGTATGAAGTCGTCAACATGCCACCTGGATGACGAACAGTGGGCCAGTGCTCTTTTGATATATGAGTCCCGATTTTCTGGACAGTGATTCACGACTGATTCGTATCTGGAGGCAACGTGGAACACTATTTCCGGACCCAACCATTGTGGACAGAGACTGATATCGAGGATGATCCCTAATGGCGTGGGCAGGGATTATGTTGATCACTCGAACATTTCTTCATGAAATTTTACGGTTAAATCGGCAAGGTTTAACTGCTGACAAGTAGCGTGATGAGATCTTGGGACCTCATGAGTGATTATTGCGAGGTGCTGTGGGGCCAGGCTTCATATTGCTGCACGATAAAGCTGGACCTCATAGAGCACAGGTGGCTGATGTTTTCCTGGAAACAGAAGATATTGCCCGCATGGCGTAGCCTGCTCGCCCTTGCGATATGCATTGCATGGAGCACGTCTGTGATGCACTAGCAGCACGGGTTGCGTCACGTCAGCATCCACCAACCACTCTCGAAGACTTGCCAGCAGCGCTACAGGGAGAATGAGCGTTATTGCCTCAGCGTGAGATTGATGATGTCATTCACAGAGTGCCCCGTCGTTTGTCAGACCATTTGTTGGGCCTGAATTTCTGCTAGAGGTGGTCACACCCCATACTGAGCGCACTAACCAGTTGTCGGAATGTGTGTGTAGATCCGACAAGTTGGAAAGAAACGAACAACATTTTTTCCCATCTTTATGCATGTTGCAGTTGATTACGTTCTTTATTCTTTACATTGTTTCTACTGTACTATCACCTGTTTATACTGTTTTGTAGCAAAAGACGCGCAACCTTGCAAAATTTTCTTTTGTTGCTTTAATTTTGGACCCCATTTTGGATCGGTGGTTTTAATGTTCTGACTCTTCAGTGTAATGCTCGAGCCGAGCCTCTGGGCCATCACAGCCTGCCCTCGGTTGAACTCCGACATGCCGGCCGAAGTGGCCGTGCGGTTCTAGGCGCTGCAGTCTGGAACCGCGAGACCGCTACGGTCGCAGGTTCGAATCCTGCCTCGGGCATGGATGTGTGTGATGTCCTTAGGTTAGTTAGGTTTAACTAGTTCTAAGTTCTGGGGGACTAATGACCTCAGAAGTTGAGTCCCATAGTGCTCAGAGCCATTTGAACTCCGACAGTGTCTCTCTAGCAGTCATTCCTGGCAAGGTGACGCTGCTATTGCCGGGACGGATTTATATCGATAGTAGATCGGTAGTCATAATGTTCTGGCTGATCAATGTATGCTTAAATATTTGCCTAACATCTCCACCATCACCCTTAGAAGAACCTATTTTTTTCCATCTATACGAGTCAGTATGTCTATCACATATGACTTTGTAGGCTTTCCTTATGTTGCAGGCATATAGTTTACAGACGACACGAACCGTGTGCCTCCTTCCTGGTAGAATGACTGGAGCTGACCGACTGTCGGACCCCCTCCGTCTAATAGGCCCTGTTCATTCATGGTTGTTTACATCTTTGGGCGGCTTTAGTGACATCTCTGAACAATCAAAGGGACTGTGTCTGTGATACAACATCCACAGTGAACGTCTATCTTCAGGAGTTCTGGGAACCGGGTTTATGCAAAACTTTTTTTGATGTGTGTATATATTTCACACTTCAGATTTTTAGTCCATGACAGTGTTTTTTTATATCACCATTTAACATTTCTTTACTAATCCTGCTTTTCAATGTTCTGCAATTTGCATAATGGTACCTTGCATATTTTGTGTTATTTATTGGATTTCCCATATGTTTAATACTTCTACTATTCTTGAATCAATTCAAGCTGTTCAAACAACTCTACTCCATAAGGTAATTGTGTGCAAAAGAGCTAATTAACTGAATATAACTTCTTCACCTATTGGGAAACTGAACGTCATTTGCAAAAAAAATAATCCTGCTCGCCTGGTTTTAACTGCGTTCAGCAGTGTTTGAAAAGAGAACGATAGTCATATAACAGTTTTTAATGTTTTCGGTGCAGCATTCAGCAAAAAGAAAAAGCTGAAATCGATTGTCAATGCTGCTGGAAAACCGTAGTTGTGGCTCGACTGTTCAATATTTACGTGGCAGTTCAGGTGTTACTCAAACTGTCTTAGCTTCAGTATCTTTCACGTTAACCATCAAGTTATTTTCTTTTGAAAAGTTTCACAGTAAAACGTTAACAAGCAAGGTACTGACTACACTTCTTCTACAAAGACACTGGTTCAGAAAAGATTGAGTTACAACTACAGATAAAGAGGGTGGCTTCTGTACAATTTCGGAAACAACATGCGAATTTTGTTACCAAGAAAAATATTCGATTCTTGCCGTTGTGCCACTTTTCGGAAGCCTCGTTTCAACTCCTCTACTCGCTCATGATAAATTATTGTCTACATTACGCTAATCCTACATTCTATACTGTTTTGTCGGTAAACTACTGACTTTTTTCACAGAGATTGGTGAAACTATAAACTGTACCAAGTCTGTAAAGGATTTTATCTGCAATATGTATTGCACATCGTTTTACTGGTCGTGAAATATCATCAGTTTGTACACATCAAGTTACTATTAGCCTGAACGTGCCAAGTGATCAGTTTTTTGAAATGTCTACATCTACATCTACGTGATTACTCTGCTACTCACAATAAAGTGGCTGGCAGAGGGTTCAACGAACCACTTTGAAGCTGTCTCTCTACCGTTCCACTCTCGAACGGCACGCGGGAAAAACGAGGACTTAAATTTTTCTGTGCAAGCCCTGATTTCTCTTATTTTATCGCGATGATCATTTCTCCCTATGTAGGTGGGTGCCAACAGAATGTTTTAGCAATCGGAGGAGTAAGCTGGTGATTGAAATTTCATGAGAAGATCCCGTCGCAACGAAAATTTTAATGCTTACCACTCCAATTCACGTATCATGTCTGTGACACTATCTCCCCTATTTCACGATAATACAAAACGAGCTGCCCTTCTTTGTACTTTTTCGATGTCATCCGTCAGTCCCACCTGATGCAGATCCCACACCGCACAGCAATACTCCAGAATAGGGCGGACAAGCGATGTGTAAGCAGTCTCTTTAGTAGACCTGTTGCACCTTCTAAGTGTTCTGCCAATGAATCGCAGGCTTTGGTTTGCTCTACCCACAATATTATCTATGATATCGTTCCAATTGATGTTATTTGTAATTGTAATCCCTAAGTATTTAGTTGAATTTACAGCCTTCAGATTTGTGTGACTTATCGCGTGATCGAAATTTAGCTGATTTCTTTTAGTACTCAGCCGGCCGGGGTGGCCGAGCGGTTCTAGGCGCTACAGTCTGGAACCGCGCGACCGCTACGGTTGCAGGTTCGAATCCTGCCTCGGGCATGGACGTGTGTGATGTCCTTAAGTTAGTTAGGTTTAAGTAGTTCTAAGTTCTAGGGGACTTATGACCTCAGAAGTTGAGTCCCATAGTGCTCAGAGCCATTTGAACCATTTTAGTACTCATGTGAATAACTTCACACTTTTCCTTATTCAGGGTCAATTGCCACCATACAGATATCTTACCTAAATCATTTTGCAAGTCGTTTTGATCATCTGATGAGTTTACAAGACGGTAAATGACAGACTCATCGGCAAACTCACATTGTCTCCTATGTCGTTAATATAGATCAAGAGCAATAGAGGGCATATAACACTTCCTTGGGGAACACCGAGCTTATAAATTTTTTTTCCTTTGTGATTTGTTTTGCGGGTTATTGATGAAGATACACGCTGAGGCGACAAAAGTCATGGGACACCTCCTAATATCGTGTCGGACCTCCTTTTGCCCAGGGTAGTGCAGCAGCTCCACATGGCTTGGAAGTCCCCTGCAGAAATATTGAACTGTGATGCCACTTTAGCCGTCCATAACTGGGAATGTGTTGCTGGTGCCGGATTTTGTTCATGAACTGACCTCTCGCTTATGTTCCATAAATGTTCGATGTGATTCATGCAGGACGATCTGGGTGGCTAAAACATACGCTCGGGCTGTCCACAGTGTTCTTCAAACCAATCGCTAAGAATTGAGGCCTGAGAACAGGGCGCGTTGTCATCCATAAACATTCCATCGTTATTTGGAAACTTGAACTCCATGTATAACTGTAAATAGTCTTCAGGTAGCTGAATGTAACCATTTACAGTCAATGATTGGTTCCGTTGAATCAGGGGACCCAGTCTGTTCCACGTAAACAATGCCCATACCTCTGTAGAGCCACCATCATCTTGCACAATGCGTTGTTGACAACTTGGGTCCATGGTTTCATGGGCCCTGCGCCACACTCGAACTCTTTCACCAGCTCTTACCAACTGAAATCGGGACTCATCTGAGCAGGCCACCGTTTTTCAGTGGTCTAGGGTCCAACCGATATGATGGCGAGGAGAGGCTCTATAGGCGATGTTGTGCTGTTAGCAAAGGCACTCGCGTCGATTGTCTGCTGCTATAGCCCATTAACGTCAAATTTCGCCGCATTGTCCTAATCGATACGTTCGTCATACGTCCCACATTGATTTCTGCGGTTATTTCACGCATTGTTGCTTGTCTGTTAGCACTGACAGCTCTACGTAAACGCCGCTGCTCTCGGTCGTTAAGTTATGGTTGTGGACAAAGCTTTGTCCATGATGAGAGGTAAAGCCTGAAATTTGGTATTCTCGACACGCTCTTGACACTGTATCCTGGAATATTGAATTCTCTAACAATTCCCTAAATGAAATGTCCGATGTGTCTAGTTCCACCTATCATTCTGGTTTCAGTCAGTTCCATTCGTGCGCCATAATCACGTCGGAAATCTTTTCACATGAAACTCCTGAGTACAAATGACAGCTCTGCCAAGCACTTCCCTATTGTAATTTGTGTTTACGATACTACCGTCATCTGAGTATGTTCATATTGCTATCTCATGACTTTTGTCACCTTATTGTGTTTGAATAAGGCCTAAATAACATTACTGTTAGCAGAACATAGTACATCCAACGACTCTTCCATTCATAAAAATTTGCACTCAGTCTTCGATTTTGCTTTGCAACTTTCATAATTAAAATTAGCTAAATCTTTCAGATCATCTTAATACGAGGTGCATTCAAGTTCTAAGGCCTCCGATTTTTTTTTTCTCCGGACTGGAAAGAGATAGAAACATGCGCATTGTTTTAAAATGAGGCCGCGTTCATTGTCAATGTGTCCCAGAGATGGCAGCACCGTACGGCAGATGGAATTTTACCGCCAGTGGCGAGAATGAGAACTGTTTTAAATACTTAAAATGGCGACGTTTTCCTTACTTGAACAGCGTGCAATCATTCGTTTTCTGAATTTGCGTGGTGTGAAACCAATTGAAATTCATCGACAGTTGAAGGAGACATGTGGTGATGGAGTTATGGATGTGTCGAAAGTGCGTTCGTGCGTGTGACAGTTTAATGAAGGCAGAACAAAGTGTGACAACAAACCGAAACAACCTCAGACTCCCGCAAGCCGGTCTGACGACATGATCGAGAAAGTGGAGAGAATTGTTTTGGGGGATCGCCGAATGACTGTTGAACAGATCGCCTCCAGAGTTGGCATTTCTGTGGGTTCTGTGCACACAATCCTGCATGACGACCTGAAAATGCGAAAAGTGCCATCCAGGTGGGTGCCACGAATGCTGACGGACGACCACATGGCTGCCTGTGTGGCATGTTGCCAAGCAATGTTGACGCGCAACGACAGCATGAATGGGACTTTCTTTTCGTCGGTTGTGACAATGGATGAGACGTGGATGCCATTTTTCAATCCAGAAACAAAGCGCCAGTCAGATCAATGGAAGCACACAGATTCACCGCCACCAAAAAAATTTCGGGTAACCGCCAGTGCTGAAAAAATGATGGTGTCCATGTTCTGGGACAGCGAGGGCGTAATCCTTACCCATTGCGTTCCAAAGGGCACTACGGTAACAGGTGCATCCTACGAAAATGTTTTGAAGAACAAATTCCTTCCTGCACTGCAACAAAAACGTCCGGCAAGGGCTGCGCGTGTGCTGTTTCACCAAGACAACGCACCCGCACATCGAGCTAACGTTACGCAACAGTTTCTTCGTGATAACAACTTTGAAGTGATTCCTCATGCTCCCTACTCACCTCCCCTGGCTCCTAGTGACTTTTGGCTTTTTCCAACAATGAAAGACACTCTCCGTGGCCGCACATTCAGCAGCTGTGCTGCTATTGCCTCAGCGATTTTCCAGTGGTCAAAACAGACTCATAAAGAAGCCTTCGCCGCTGCCATGGAATCATGGCGTCAGCGTTGTGAAAAATGTGAACGTCTGCAGGGCGATTACGTCGAGAAGTAACGCCAGTTTCATCGATTTCGGGTGAGTAGTTAATTAGAAAAAAAATCGGAGGCCTTAGAACTTGAATGCACCTCGTATTAGCTGAAATACTTTTAGTTCTTAGCAGTTGTCAGCACTGCCGCCGGACTCTTATTGCAACATCTTTCGGCTCCGCTAGACTCCCCGAATTCGCCGTATCGTCCTGTTGTACTGTCGCGAGACTTCGACTCTATCGGCAGTGCTCCTGTGCATATCTGTACTACCGTTGGGGCTACTCTGAACTTGCTTACGTCGTATTCAAGTGTCACTGTTTGCCTTACGTAGCCGGCGCTAAACTTGGGAATTTCAGGTATCAGTGCTTTCTATTTCACTTATTTTCTTGTGGATTTTAATTTTTCCCAGACTGAAGAATCCGGCAATTTAAGTTGTATTAATGTTTGATGGCCAGCAAATAACGCAACGGTAAAAACGTTTGTTTATTTGCCGTTGGTTACAGCAGTAGAGAAACAGTCGCGCAGTAATGCCCACGACGCGACTTAACTGACTTTGAATGCAGAATAGTAGTTGGAGCTATACTTGTGGGACATTCCATTTCGGAAATCATTTAGAAATTCAGTATTCCGAGATCAACAGTGTCGCGAGTGTGCCGAGAATACCAAATTTAAGGCGTCACCTTTTACCATAGACAACCCGGTTTCCGACGGCCATCAGTTAACTATAGAGAGCAGCAGCGTTGCGTAGAATTGTCAGTGTTAACATACAGGGTGTTTCAAAAATGACCGGTATATTTGAAACGGCAATAAAAACTAAACGAGCAGCGATAGAAATACACCGTTTGTTGCAATATGCTTGGGACAACAGTACATTTTCAGGCAGACAAACTTTCGAAATTACAGTAGTTACAATTTTCAACAACAGATGGCGCTGCGGTCTGGGAAACTCTATAGTACGATATTTTCCACATATCCGCCATGCGTAGCAATAATATGGCATAGTCTCTGAATGAAATTACCCGAAACCTTTGACAACGTGTCTGGCGGAATGGCTTCACATGCAGATGAGATGTACTGCTTCATCTGTTCAATTGTTTCTGGATTCTGGCGGTACACCTGGTCTTTCAAGTGTCCTCACAGAAAGAAGTCACAGGGGTTCATGTCTGGCGAATAGGGAGCCCAATCCACGCCGCCTACGGTATGTTTCGGATAGCCCAAAGCAATCACACGATCATCGAAATATTCATTCAGGAAATTAAAGACGTCGGCCGTGCGATGTGGCCGGGCACCATCTTGCATAAACCACGAGGTGTTCGCAGTGTCGTCTAAGGCAGTTTGTACCGCCACAAATTCACGAAGAATGTCCAGATAGGTGATGCAGTAATCGTTTCGGATCTGAAAAATGGGCCAATGATTCCTTTGGAAGAAATGGCGGCCCAGACCAGTACCTTTTGAGGATGCAGGGACGATGGGACTGCAACATGGGGCTTTTCGGTTCCCCATATGCGCCAGTTCTGTTTATTGACGAAGCCGTCCAGGTAAAAATAAGCTTCGTCAGTAAACCAAATGCTGCCCACATGCATATCGCCGTCATCAATCCTGTGCACTATATCGTTAGCGAATGTCTCTCGTGCAGCAATGGTAGCGGCGCTGAGGGGTTGCCGCGTTTGAATTTTGTATGGATAGAGGTGTAAACTCTGGCGCATGAGACGATACGTGGACGTTGGCGTCATTTGGACCGCAGCTGCAACACGGCGAACGGAAACCCGAGGCCGCTGTCGGATCACCTGCTGCACTAGCTGCGTGTTGCCCTCTGTGGTTGCAGTACGCGGTCGCCCTACCTTTCCAGCACGTTCATCCGTCACGTTCCCAGTCCGTTGAAATTTTTCAAACAGATCCTTTATTGTATCGCTTTTCAGTCCTTTGGTTACATTAAACCTCCGTTGAAAACTTCGTCTTGTTGCAACAACACTGTGTTCTAGGCGGTGGAATTCCAACACCAGAAAAATCCTCTGTTCTAAGGAATAAACCATGTTGTCTACAGCACACTTGCACGTTGTGAACAGCACACGCTTACAGCAGAAAGACGACGTACAGAATGGCGCACCCACAGACTGCGTTGTCTTCTATATCTTTCACATCACTTGCAGCGCCATCTGTTGTTGAAAATTGTAACTACTGTAATTTCGAAAGTTTGTCCGCCTGAAAATGTACTGTAGTCCCAAGCATATTGCAACAAACGGTGTATTTCTATCGCTGCTCGTTTAGTTTTTATTGACGTTTCAAATATACCGGTCATTTTTGAAACACCCTGTATAAGCAGCACTGCGTGAAATAACCGCAGAAATCAATGCGGGGCCTGCGACGAGCGTATCCGTAAGGACAGTGCGGCGAAATATGGGATTAAAGGACTGCAGCAGCGGACGACCAACGCGAGTGCCTTTGCGAACAGCACGACATCGCCTGCAGCGCCTCTCCTGGGCTCGTGATCATATCGGTTCGACCTTAACAACTGGAAAACCGTGACCTGGTCAGATGAGTCCCGATTTTGGTTGGTAGGATTCGAGCGTGGTGCAGACCTCACGAAGCCGTGGACACAAGTTGTGAACGAGGCGCTGTGCAAGTTAGTGGTGGCTCCATAATGGTATGGGATGTGTTTACCTGGAATGGACAGGGACATCTGCTCAGACTGAAGTCATCATTGACTGGAAATGTTGATGTTAGTCTACTTGGAGATCATTTGCAATCATCATGGACTTTTGTTTCCAAAAGGCGATGGAATTATTATGGATGCAAATGCACCAGGTCACTGGGCCACATTTGTTCGCGATAGGTTTGAAGAAGATTCTGAACAATTCAAGTGAATGATTTGGACATCCAACGAACATTTGTGGGATATATTCGAGAGGTCAGTTCGTGCACAAAATCTTGTACCGGCAATACTTTCGCAATTATGGACGGCTGTTGTTGTTGTGGTCTTCAGTCCTGAGACTGGTTTCATGCAGTTCTCCATGCTAATCTATCCTGTGCAAGCTCCTTCATCTCCCAGTACCTACTGCAACCTACATCCTTCTGAATCTGTTTAGTGTATTCATCTCTTGGTCTCCCTCTTCGATTTTTACCCTCCACGCCGCCCTCCAATGCTAAATTTGTGATCCCTTGATGCCTCAGGACATGTCCTAACAAACCGATCCCTTCTTCTAGTCAAGTTGTGCCACAAACTTCTCTTCTCCCCAATCCTATTCAATACTTCCTCATTAGTTACGTGATCTACCCACCTAATCTTCAACATTCTTCTGTAGCACCACATTTCGACAGCTTCTCTTCTTGTCCAAACAATTTATTGTCCATGTTTCACTTCCATACATGGCTACACTCCATACAAATACTTTCAGAAACGACTTCCTGACACTTAAATCTATACTCGATGTTAACAAATTTCTCTTCTTCAGAAACGCTTTCCTTGCCATTGCCAGTCTACATTTTATATCCTCCCTACTTCGACCATCATCAGTTATTTTGCTCCCCAAATAGCAAAACTCCTTTACTATTTTAAGCGTCTCATTTCCTGATCTAATTCCCGCAGCATCACCCGACTTAATTCGACTACATTCCATTATCCTCGTTTTACTTTTGTTGATGTTCATCCTTTATCCTCCTTTCAAGACACTGTCCATTCCGTTCAACTGCTCTTCCAAGTCCTTTGCTGTCTCTGACAGAATTACAATGTCATCGGCGAACCTCAAAGTTTTTATTTCATCTCCATGGATTTTAATACCTACTCCGAAATTTTCTTTTGTTTCCTCCACTGCTTGCTCAATATACAGATTGAATAACATCAGGGAGAGGCTACAACCCTGTCTCACTCCCTTCCCAACCACTGCTTCCCTTTCATGTCCCTTGACTCTTATAACTGCCATCTGGTTTCTGTACAAACTGTAAATAGCCTTTCGCTCCCTGTATTTTACCCCTGCCACCTTTAGAATTTGAAAGAGAGTATTCCAGTCAACATTGTCAAAAGCTTTCTCTAAGTCTACAAATGCTAGAAACGTAGGTTTGCCTTTCCTTAATCTTTCTTCTAAGATAAGTCGTGAGGTCAGTATTGCCTCACGTGTTGCAACATTTCTACAGAATCCAAACTGATCTTCCCCGAGGTCGGCTTCTACCAGTTTTTCCATTCGTCTGTAAATAATTCGCGTTAGTATTTTGCAGCTGTGGCTTGTTAAACTGATAGTTCGGTAATTTTCACATCTGTCAACACCTGCTTTCTTTGGGATTGGAATGATTATATTCTTCTTGAAGTCTGAGGGTATTTCGCCTGTCTCATACATCTTGCTCACCAGATGGTAGAGTTTTGTCAGAACTGGCTCTCCCAAGGCCGTCAGTAGTTCTAATGGAATGTTGTCTACTCCCGGGGCCTTGTTTCGACTCAGGTCTTTCAGTGCTCTGTCAAACTCTTCACGCAGTATCGTATCTCCCAATTCATCTTCATCTACATCCTCTTCCATTTCCATAATATTGTCCTCAAGTACATCGCCCTTGTATAGACCCTCTATATACTCCTTCCACCTTTCCGCTTTCCCCTCTTTGCTTAGAACTGGGTTTCCATCTGAGTTCTTGATATTCATACAAGTGAATCTCTTTTCTCCAAAGGTCTCTTTAATTTTCCTGTAGGCTGTATCTATCTTACCCCTAGTGAGATAAGCCTCTACATCCTTACATTTGTCCTCTAGCCATGCCTGCTTAGCCATTTTGCACTTCCTGTCGATCTCATTTTTGAGACATTTGTATTCCTTTTTGCCTGCTTCACTTGCTGCATTTTTATATTTTCTCCTTTCATCAATTAAATTCAATATTTCTTCTGTTACCCAAGGATTTCTACTAGCCCTCGTCTTTTTACCTACTTGATCCTCTGCTGCCTTCACTACTTCATCCCTCAGAGGTACCCATTCTTCTTCTACTGTATTTCTTTCCCCCATTCCTGTCAATTGTTCCCTTATGCTGTCCCGGAAACTCTGCTATGGACGGCTATAAGGCAGTATTACTCAGTACTTCTGCAGAGAACTCCCAACGAAATATTGAGCCCATGTCATGTCGAGTTGTTGCACTAAGCCGGGTAAAAAGAGGTCTGACACGATATCAGGAGGTATTCCACGACCTTTTTCACCTCAGTATAGTTTCTAGTCGATGTCAGCGGCTACTCTACCAAGAATTATGTTTTTGAAGGAATCTTAAAGGTGACCGAGAAATTTTTGGGTTCACTGTGCTTTTGTTCTTGTTTAAGTAACACCACAATGTAAACTTTCCCCTCACTTTAGATATGTGAATTAAGTGAATAAATTGTCAGAAATAGCTGATCGAGCGAGGTGGCGCAGTGGTTAGCACACTGGACTCGAATTTGCGAGGGTGACGGTTCAAACCTGCGTACGGTCATCGTGATTTAAGTTTTCCGTGAGTTCCCTAAATCGCTTCAGGCAAATTCTGGGATGGTTCCATTGAAAGGGCACGACCGATTTCCTTCCCCATACTCCCCTAATCCGATGGTACCGATGACCTCGCTGTCTGGTCCGCTCCACTAAACCAGCCAACCACGAAAACAACTGCTACTCATAGAACAGTAAAATTTATATAAATAAGGACGTAAGTATTAAGAGTGCAGCTGTCATTCCACTATTAAACTCAGAGGAGAGAGCGAATAGGTGGTAATAGTATACTGAGGGCCTCTGCGAGGGAGATTGGTTATTTGCTGACGTGATGGAAGAAGAAATTGGTGTCTATCTCGAAGGCAGAGGGGATCACGTATCAGTGTCAGATTTTGCGCTTTAGAAGCAATATTAGGTCCTAATGTCCCGTCGACATCGAGGTCATTAGAGACGGACCTCAAGCTCGGAATTTTGAAAGGATGGGGAAGGGAGTCGACCTTGCCCTTTCAAAGGAAACATCCGGGAATCTGCCTGAAGTGATTTAGGTAGATCACGGAAAACCTGAATGCATATGGTCGGACGCGGACTTGAACCGTCTCCTCCATAATGCGAGTCCTGTGTGCTAACCACTGCGTCATCTTGCTCAGGGAGGAGGGAGGAGATTAGTGTTTAACGTCCCGTCGACAACGAGGTCATTAGAGACGGAGCGCAAGCTCGGGTGAGGGAAGGATGGGGAAGGAAATCGGCCGTGCCCTTTCAAAGGAACCATCCCGGCATTTGCCTGAAGCGATTTAGGGAAATCACGGAAAACCTAATTCAGGATGGCCGGAGACGGGATTGAACCGTCGTCCTCCCGAATGCTAGTCCAGTGTGCTAACCACTGCGCCACCTCGCTCGGTATATCTTGCTCAGTCTGAGCTTGGGAAGACATGCGGTCAGTCAAGGCAGAAGGGAGAGACAATATTTCGCAGAAATTTCTAAAACCATTGGAAGAAAAGGCAAGTTCCTGTGTAGAATTTATGAGCTGTACTTTCTGAAGAGAATGCTTCGCAAAATCCCGAAGATAATCAAAGGCAGCTTAAGAAGAGCACTGTCACACCAACAGCTCGACAGGTCATGCATTTAGGTTGCCAAAAAGAATAATATTCAAAACGGGGTGGGAAACTGAGGTTCTGTTAGATGACGATCACTTTCGGTTTACAAACTGTAAAGGTCCCAAAGAGGCATTTCATACGTTGCGTTTTATTACGGAGGCAAGACTTACGAAACTCAAGACACTTTCATAGGACTGGTCAGCCTAGAAAAGGCGCTTAACGTCAGAAAATGGTGCTAGAGGTTCAAAGTTTTCAGGCAATAAGTATAAGCTAAAAAGGATGATAGGTAACATACAATACACCATGTGTTCTCTGCAGAATCCGCGAGAAAAGGGGTTATTTGGAAAACAATGACCTGAAGAAATAAATAAATAGTAGTATGGCGTGATTGGCTGAGAGTCCTTCAAGAACGATGTTCAGCCACCTGCTGCGAGTCTGTCATCTGGACAACACTTCGGCGACTTGCGTGCGCCTAACCTACCACAGAAATCCGACCGCGGTAGAGGACCTACAGTTTAACGTGCAGTCTGAACCTTGTATAGTTCCTGGCATAACTTCACGTGGTTGAGAGGCGAAGGCTACGGTAAAAACTAGTGAAAAATTTTAGAATCTGATGGTTGTTGGATTCCACGACCTCTGGGTTTGTAGGCAAGCACTTTACCACTACACCTCCGAGACCGACTGGTAACACTAAGGAACAGGATGATAGGACATGTGCTAAGATATCAGGGAATAACTTCCATGGTACTAGAGCGAGGTGTTGAGGTCTAAGACTGTAGCGGAAGATAAGACTTGAATACATCCAACAACTAATGGAGAACGTACGGTGCAAGTTCTATTCTGAGAAGAAACTGGCAAAGGGGAGGAAGCGGTGGTGGTCCACACCAAAGAAAACACAAAACTGATGACCTAAAACAAATGAATAAAAAAGTAAATTCAGTCGACTTGTTTATTGCCCTGGTGTGCAAAACTTACCTGGTGTAGAGGTATGAAACCGGAATTTGGTTGCAATAATTACACGTCTGTTGTTTGAAACTGATAAAATTTTTTTTATTGAAAATAATCTCCATTGCTATTTACACATTTTCCCAAATCTCCAGCAGGCTGTGAGTGCCAAAAAACCAGTTCTCCTCTTGAAGCGAACAAGTCAGCTAGCCATTTTCATGCATTTTCATACGAATTGAAGCGTTATTTAGCAAGGACGTGTCCCAGTGATACAAATACATGATAATCGGACGGTGCCAAGTCTGGAGAATTAGATTCATGCCTTAGTATTCCCCGAATGAACGCCTCGATCGTTTCCCTGACCCGTTTTGCTGTGTGTGATGGGGCTTTATCATGGAGCAATATGACTTTGTGTCTCCTTTTTCCACATTCCGGTCATTTTTCACATAATGCTCAATTTAAATCGATCATTTGCTAATGCTAGTGATCAGTGTCAATGGTTTCACCAGGTTTTAGCAGCTGATAATAGATTACACACCAAACACAGAGCACCGTCTTCTTTCCAAAGGTATTTTATCTTGCAATGGATCTCGTTGGTTTGCCTGGATTCACTCATGACTTACGACGCTTAGGATTCTCAAAATATATCAATTTCTCATCGCCTGTCACTTTTCGATGGAGAAACGACCTTCTTTTGTATCTGGCGAGCAGCATTTCACAAGTGGTCTTTCGATTTGCTTGCTGTCTTTCATTCAGTTCAGCGGTACCCGTTTTACCACTTTCTGCACCTTTTCCCATAGCTTTCAACCGAAGAGAAACGGCTTTCTGCGTCACATTCAATTGTTCCGCGAGACCCTGTTGAGTTTGAGTATAATCTCCATCAATAAAACCTGGAAATCGTTGTCTTCGGACTTTTTCGGTGGTTTCCCGCGCTCGTCGTTTCTCACGTAAAAACTATCACTTTTGAATTTTTTGAACCACTCAGAACACTGTGTTTTCCCAAGAGCATGTTCGACAAGCATTCGATGCTATTCTGCAGAAGTTTTCTTGAAATGATAACAGAAAACCAATGCTGTCCGCAAATCGTAGTTCGTAGTCACAAAACTCGACATGTTTACGGGTCTGAAACAGATATCGATGTATGGAACTTGGGTTATTGTGTGACATTCATCGTCAGCCGTTACAGGAAACAGATGACGCTGCCAACGCCTGCCGACTCACGGGCCATACACTGATGGCTGGCACCATCTACACAAAAAGTGCGGTTTCATGCTTCTACACCTGGTAAGTAACTTTCCCATACTGCGTCGCTGCTACACTGTCATCAAATTTTTCGACAAAGTTCAGGATGGCTGACAACAACAACTTGTTGTCAAAAGCAATTGCATGTACCACAATTGTACTGTGTGCACATGCGGAAGAGAAGTGAGGGAAAAAAAGGATACGTACCTGGGTGAAGCCGTGGGTTTTACGACGACACGATAAAAGCATTCAACAAAACTTGTTACGTGAGCTTACAGTGGAGGACGTCAAGTCGTACATCAATTACTTAAGAATGGATGAGCATACATTTCTGTATGTGCTCAGTGAAGTGTATGCTCATATCACAAAGCACAATACTCACTTAAGAACTGCTATATCTGCAGAAGACAGGCTCACTGTAACACTCCGATTACTTGCTCCAGGAGAGGGTTACGTTAGGTTAGGTTAGGTTAGGTCTCCAATCTTTTAATCTATTTTTTATTCAGGGTGTCTCACGTTGTAAAGCACCTCATCAGCTTCATACATCTCTATTAATTTTGTAGTTGTCGGTACACACCAATTGTATTTACCGGCAATATTTATAAAAACACTACAGATGACAGAACGCTGCAGCGATGCTAATGCTCCACGTGGTAACATGTCACATTGCAGTAAACAGAAGACAAGCGACTTCTTTGATCAAATCTACAGCGATGCCCTAGATTTGATCAAATATTTGACGTCATTTGACAAATTTCCCTATTACACCATCAAATTTCTTTGACAAAGATATTGGACAAAGAAATTTGATAGTGTAATACCAGACTAAGTAACATACCGTAGCTCAACGAAACTTGGTGCACACATAGAAAGATCTGCTACAGTGTAGTACAGAAGGTAACTGGAGGAAATACGCAAAGAGACGAACAGAAGTGACACTTTTATTCAAAGACAATAATTAGACTGAAGTCACAGCGATTAATGATGGTCACCTAGGCATTACAAGAGGCGTGGCATGGTTCGTAATGGGGTAAATGGAAATGAGCGTTTGGCGTCATTTGCCCGGAGGCCCCTTACGGGGCAGGTGCGGCCGCCTTGGTGCAGGTCTCATTACATTCGACGCCACAATGGGCGACCTGCGCTCCGAATGGGGATGAAATGATGATGAAGACAACACAAAACCCAGTCCCTGAGCGGAGAAAATCCCCGACCCAGCCAGGAATCGAACCCGGGGCCCTTAGGACGGCAGTCTGTCACGCTGACCGTTCAGCTATTGGGGCGGACTTGTAATGGGGTGTGTGATCAACACGGACGGCATTGCATGCTCTGCAACATGCTCCCATGCTGATCACAAAGTTAGTAAGGAGTTCTTGTAGTAGGGCGTTCTATACTTCCACCAGTGTATCTGACAGCTGCTGGATGGTCGTTGGTGCACGTGGACGTTCTGCGATGCGTCTCCCCAACGCAGTCCACAGGTGCTCGATGTGATTTAAGTCGGGGAATTCTTGGGACGAGAGGATGTTCAACAAATGGACTGGCTTGACCGTTGCCCCGACTCAAATCCCACGAGTGGGTTGCAGTGGGGAGACGCATTGCGGCACATCCACATGCACCAACGCCCTACCACAACAGCTTCTTACCAAACTTGTTGCCAGCATGGGAGGACGTTGCAGAGCACGCATTCTCGTCCGTGGTGATCACACATCAATTAAGAACCATGCCCCGTCTTTTGTAACGTTCAGGAGACCATCATGAAATCACTGTGACATCATCATTAATTATTGTCTTTGAATAAAAGCGTCACTTCTGTTTGCCTCATTGCGTGTTTCTTTCAGTTTCTGTATTATACTGTGGCAGTTTTTTATGCACGGTTCAAGTTTCATCGAGCTATGTTAATTCCACAGCAATGCATTTCTATCAGCCATTCGATGGTTCCTCGGACGAAGTTACTTCGTACGAATATCATCACGTCAGACAGCTTTGTTCTCTTTCATCCCTTGTTATTTTCTCGGCGGGGAACAGTGTAATCGTGGCATTAGTACCTCGTCTTGGAGCTCTTACAGTACTGAAGTGGTATGGCATTCAGAAAGAATTGACAACCGACGTAATTAGGCATCAGATGATCATAACTATCGAAGAGCTATCAGGATCATTACGTACCTCCTCCGTAAATACCCAAGCTCTCCTACCATGTCGTCTCATATCTGAGTTAGAGATTAACTCAAACCAATTTTCCTTTCTTCTACGAGATAGGGCCTACGTTACATCGTCACCACACTGAATAGTACCTACTGCAAACGAGTCATAGGTCCCTTTCATACTTGGCATTCAACAAAAATATGTACTATTGCTTCTCATATCCATGTGGTATTTTGAATTTGACAGCAACAGAGTGTATTGTGCCGTGACGCGCAGTTAAGCTCGTAAATGTATCTAAGTTACTGGGTTCTACTTCCAGTTACTTGATTTTGTGAACCGGCTTTCAAGTAAAGTCAGATCACCTTGTCTTCGTGTAGTCGAAACGGATTCTAGAATGGATAGAATTGGACTGTATGTTTGTCATTGTATGGACATCACTTACCTCTTTGGTTATAAAGTTATTTTCCGTATTGTAGCATCTTTTTCGTGTGCTGATATTTAAGTATTCCCTTTGGTTTGGGTCATTATTGCACACATAACGAAAAGTCGAGAGCAGTCAGTAGTAGAGGCATGGCTGTATCATACATGTGTGTGTGTGCGTGCGTGAGAGAGAGAGAGAGAGAGAGAGAGAGAGAGAGAGAGAGAGAGAGAGAGAGAATAGGAAGGGTACTGATCAAAGAATATAATTCTCAGTTCTCAGTATATGAAAGAGAGCTCTTTACGTAATAACTCACCACAACAGAGACACCATTTGCAGTAACTGCTATTAAACCACAAACTATATATTCAAATGTACTCAGAGAGATTGTGTTTTGCAGGTATCATAATGGCACATTCGGAAGGATTCGGGATCGGATAAGAGGGTGAGTACCGCCGAGGAAAAGAAACTGGTTGTGTGCATTCTATGAGAGACAAATCCATGATGAAGTTGCCTACACACTTGGGATGATAAGGGTAAACAAAGCAGGTAACCCGGCGAGAGTACTACTACTGAATAATAGTAAAATATCGTATTCGACGATCCTCTACCGCTCATAGCTCTGCCACTGGCTATGCAATACGAGGAACATTTTATGCGGTAATGGCCATTCAGCATTTTAGTAATGTTATGTTCATCACCAAAGAATATAAATCGGAAGACGTTTAACTCTGTAGTTGCCTGCAGATGACTGCAAAGGATTGACCGTACTTTTTCTACATGATCCTAAAATGTTTTCGTAATAAGGCTGTAATATAACTTCAGTTATACATGTTGTGTTGATTACAAAGGGTAACCCAGAAGCTGACCACCTGAACATATTTTTGGGGTCAATGTTATATACTAAGGGTAGATGGAAATTTGTATGATGTAGCAACATTACCTTTCTCTCAGAGATTTAGAAGTGTGTTATGCAAATATTTATTGTCACAGTTATTTCAACGCACTCTCACTAATAATTCCTTTGGTAAAGCCTGTGGTAACAAATTTGAAACTTGAATTAACACATTGACGATCAGAGACCAACATGTAAAGATTTTCACCACAAGGACTGGAAAATCAACTGAGCCTTAGACGATGCACCTTCAAGGGTGTTAATGTACAAATGGTTGATATCACCGAATTATGCTGCAGATTCCAGTATTCCAAAAACTAATGAGGCAAATTAGAAAACAATTCATTAAGAACGGTCTAGGTGCCATACCTGATTCTAAATGGCATTAAGAAAGATTTTGTTTCAAATTTTTATTAATACTGAGACACGACAGTTTGTGTATGATAATACAAGTATAGAAGTACAGCGTTATTTTTTGAGTATTAGACCTATAGTCAACAAAAATCATTTATCATACCTTTTAAATTTGTTACAAGAGAAGAACAAAATTAAATTCAAGAAAAAATTACCTAATGTTGACTTATGTTTCTTACACAGTTCCATTCTTGGGAGCATATGTTGCAAAATTTACAGTAGAACTCCATGTGCTGTTGAAGAAATGGCATCATCAACACGTCTTTCTGTTTTGCGACTGATAAACTTGGCTGGTCTTTCAGATGGAGCACAGCGTAGCATGCATCAGCCATGGTCTTTCATCACTGGAATAAACTGAGATTTTTCCATTCTTTTGTTTCAGAGTACGAATTTCTAATATTTATCTTGATATGGATGAGTGTGAGACACTTTGGCCATACTGCATTAAGGATATACATAATGAGTTTTTTGATGAGAAAATCAATTTTTGGGAAAATGGATTTTCGAAATATTTAGTCTCTTGTTAAAAAATGGTGTATAAAATATTGACATGACCTTCGTAGAAGTAATTTAAATCGTTTTTAAAAATAGCGGCACACGTTGTCCAAACCGTGTTTATGAGGCACGAAACACGCCTGATATAGCCTGCGTTGTCGGACATACAATTGAGCACAAGCAAGTTATCTTCTGTGTCGATTACACTGCAAGATAGTTGACAATAGATTTTGGGCCATTTTTATTGTTTCATTTGTAAGTAAACTCGTGTGCTTGTTGTGAAGTCATTGAGATTTCTTCCCTTCTAAGTGCCAAAAATAGGTCAAATGTATCTAAAAATCGCGCAAGAAAGTAAAGTGTTCTCAGAATTCGTCTGATTCATCGTCTACGTCAGTATTTGACGTAACAGTGGCGTCTAATGTCTACTCTGGTAATGATGTTGCTGCCACTAAACCTGCAAGTCCTTCAAAAAGAAAACTAGCCGGAATTGAAGTACAATAGAAGGAACTAAATGCTGGAACTACAGAATACGAGATGACTAATGTGTCTTTTTTATCATATGTTTTCGAGAACAGTATGTGCTGCAATGAGTGTGGAAAATGTGACGTTTCACTGAGAACAAACATATATGTAGGACTTGCTTGTGAATTGAGTTGATGTGCAATCATTACAAACACAGGGTTATTTTTTCAATTTCTCATATGTTAATACTGACACAGGTAAACTATATGATATAAACATTAGACTGGTTTATGGGCTACAGTGTACAGCTAGGGGCAGGGCTGAAGGTGCATGTTATGTGGTATTATATGGTGTTGCGGGCTTTCAAATAACTACGCACCCTCCGACTCAGAGTTGCGATATTAAAAGTTTTGGCTGGTTTCGTTGCCTAGGGGCTGGGACATGTAGTTGCCGCATTACAGGATAAATACTGCTGACTCTACAGTATACGATAAGAATACACACATGAATCGAATGGTTGAAGGTTTCTATCACTCGGCAATTACGAATTATGTATGTAACGTATAAATTTATAAATGAAAGATTGCAATTAAATAAAATCTGCAGGCACTATCTTAACAACTTTAAATGATGAGTACGATAGTAGAAGTACTTTTGAGAATGCGGTATATTTCTGCAAACAGTTATTGGTGTCGATGGTCCAGCAATTAAATAAAATATAAGTTGAATAACAGGGAAACAATAGATTCCTACTGCACGTAATTAGTTATGAACAACAACATAGCTCGCGAGATATTCACTTCTAAACGCACACTAGGTCTTCACTGCAGAAGCCACGGAAATCTCACAAGAGCACAGGTCGGCACTCCGAAATACACTCCTGGAAATTGAAATAAGAACACCGTGAATTCATTGTCCCAGGAAGGGGAAACTTTATTGACACATTCCTGGGGTCAGATACATCACATGATCACACTGACAGAACCACAGGCACATAGACAAAGGCAACACAGCATGCACAATGTCGGCACTAGTACAGTGTATATCCACCTTTCGCAGCAATGCAGGCTGCTATTCTCCCATGGAGACGATCGTAGAGATGCTGGATGTAGTCCTGTGGAACGGCTTGCCATGCCATTTCCACCTGGCGCCTCAGTTGGACCAGCGTTCGTGCTGGACGTGCAGACCGCGTGAGACGACGCTTCATCCAGTCCCAAACATGCTCAATGGGGGACAGATCCGGAGATCTTGCTGGCCAGGGTAGTTGACTTACACCTTCTAGAGCACGTTGGGTGGCACGGGATACATGCGGACGTGCATTGTCCTGTTGGAACAGCAAGTTCCCTTGCCGGTCTAGGAATGGTAGAACGATGGGTTCGATGACGGTTTGGATGTACCGTGCACTATTCAGTGTCCCCTCGACGATCACCAGTGGTGTACGGCCAGTGTAGGAGATCGCTCCCCACACCATGATGCCGGGTGTTGGCCCTGTGTGCCTCGGTCGTATGCAGTCCTGATTGTGGCGCTCACCTGCACGGCGCCAAACACGCATACGACCATCATTGGCACCAAGGCAGAAGCGACTCTCATCGCTGAAGACGACACGTCTCCATTCGTCCCTCCATTCACGCCTGTCGCGACACCACTGGAGGCGGGCTGCACGATGTTGGGGCGTGAGCGGAAGACGGCCTAACGGTGTGCGGGACCGTAGCCCAGCTTCATGGAGACGGTTGCGAATGGTCCTCGCCGATACCCCAGGAGCAACAGTGTCCCTAATTTGCTGGGAAGTGGCGGTGCGGTCCCCTACGGCACTGCGTAGGATCCTACGGTCTTGGCGTGCATCCGTGCGTCACTGCGGTCCGGTCCCAGGTCGACGGGCACGTGCACCTTCCGCCGACCACTGGCGACAACATCGATGTACTGTGGAGACCTCACGCCCCACGTGTTGAGCAATTCGGCGGTACGTCCACCCGGCCTCCCGCATGCCCACTATACGCCCTCGCTCAAAGTCCGTCAACTGCACATACGGTTCACGTCCACGCTGTCGCGGCATGCTACCAGTGTTAAAGACTGCGATGGAGCTCCGTATGCCACGGCAAACTGGCTGACACTGACGGCGGCGGTGCACAAATGCTGCGCAGCTAGCGCCATTCGACGGCCAACACCGCGGTTCCTGGTGTGTCCGCTGTGCCGTGCGTGTGATCATTGCTTGTACAGCCCTCTCGCAGTGTCCGGAGCAAGTATGGTGGGTCTGACACACCGGTGTCAATGTGTTCTTTTTTCCATTTCCAGGAGTGTATTTCTTTCCTCCGCGACCACGCGCAGACTGCTCCACCGTTCAAGTCTTTCCGCCGGCTGTGTGTCCGTCGCGCTGTCCAGCACCTCCCGTGTCCAGTGCCGTAACCTCCAGAACTGCTACTGTGTCCTCTCTCGAAACAATCCTCCCCCCCCACTTCCATACAGTCTCACCATTAAAGAGCGTTGTGATTGGCTAGAGTGCTCCCTCCATGTCTCCAAGCGAACGTACACTCAAATATATTTAAGCACATGCGAAATACTGGACTTACAATTAAATACTTGAAATTAAATAAATATTCCTACGGCTGGACCATAAACATGCTCTAACACACATTATTAAATACATAAACAATTAAAAAATGGTTCAAATGGCTCTGAGCACTATGGGACTTAACATCTATAGTCATCAGTCCCCTAGAACTTAAAACTACTTAAACCCAGTCATCACGAGGCAGAGAAACAATTAAATAAACATATGTCAAAAGAAAAGAAGCAAAAGGTTGGCCAGGAGCCTAATGTCTCTGTGCTTTCTAAAACTCAGTAAATAATTGACCAGTTTCTTCATGAATAGAATATGTCGAATATTAACAAAGACATAGATGAATCAATATATTTATAAGCATGCTGCTACCGTTTTTTCGTGTAACTGTGGAGTACTTATGGCCTGACGAGATAGATAGTAATCGGCCACTTTGACCTTCAATAACTCATGTACTATTCAAGTCACATGCCTGTAATTCGTACCAATTTAGATGTACGCTAATAGCTTTCTAAAGACACGGCAATCTAAAAAATCGGATGAAGGGTTTATATATTGGAAATTCGTTGGTGGGTGTTACTTGTATAATTTACCGTCAGATACTAAACTTTAAACTAATAAAGATATTGAAAATCTGTTTACACCATCAGAATCGTGGTACAAATAATAGTAGTGCACGTGTTTTTTTATGAGGTATCATGTTTCATCTGACTACTATTAATTTCTATACGAACTGTGAAATGCCTGCGATTAAGGCTTCACATGGCACTCTCGGCATAGACATCTTCATCGACGCAAAGCACCCTCCTCGTCACAGCGGAATTTCCAGCCACACGGCTGGACCATGCGCTGGGGCTACCCCTCTCGTACGGCTAACGTTCGCCACCACGTATTCCAGGTATTGTGCAGTATCACGCGGTTGCTACCGAACCACGGCTTTGACGAGCCCGAGCGGTGGCCGCTGCTTCCTCCGAACTTAGAATATTGTCAGGGCGCAACGACTCGCCCGCGACCTCACAGTGTGATGAACCTCCCTGCTCCATCCTCAAAATTTGACGGTCGCATCATTGCAATAGGCTCTGCTGTTGAAAATATGAATGATGTTACTGAGGAAGCTATTGTCGAAAATGATAATAACAGGGACTTGCCCATAGCTTTGGATGGAAGCTGGCAGGCGAGAGGTCATATATCTCTGAACGGTGTTGTTACAGCTACAAGTGTGGACACTGACAAGGTTGTTGATGTGACAATACTTTCCAAGCATTTCAAATGCAAGGATGAAATGAAAAATAAACACAAAGAAGACTGCATAGCAAATTTTATGATATAAGTGGTGGTATGGAAGTTGCTGTAGTAAGAAGTATACATAAAAGCTCAGTAAAATGGTACAATGTTAGATACATAAAGTATCTTTGAGAATCAAAGAAACTGAGAAACATTTGCAAATCAGAGTGTGTTGGCTATGTTCAGAAAAGGATGTGATCAAGACTTCGATGCTTCAAGGCTAGCACGAAAGCTAAGAATCTGTGAGAGGGAAAAATTTTTAGGTAGGAAAAACAAACTGACAGATGGCATTATGGCAGAACCGCTATGGTCTAGGAATTAGAATACAGCAGGTGCAGAATTAATGAGAAGATCCCTTTAGGATATGTTTTTTTACAAAGCTTCAAGCAATGAGAATCCACAATAGGGACTATGTCCAAAAGGAGAAGATAGTTAGTGTATGTTCAATATAGGCAAGGTTACTAAACAATAATACAACCACCCTCATAATTTGCCACCTGCCACAATGGACGAAAGCAAACCATTATTCCGAGACCTCGTAGATAGTGTTCTAAGAAAGAGATGTGATCACGGTCAGGCTCAAAATCTAGATGAGTGTGTGAACCATGTGATACGGAGCAGACTACCTAAAACTGCGTTTATGGTCATAAATAGTCGTAATTTTGGCGTTTATGATGCTGTTTCATTGTTCAGTCAGAGTAATATAGTAAAGAGCGAAGTTTAGCAGAAGACGGGGCTCTGCGTAGGATTACGAACAGCAGCAGCTATGCTTTGTTTAGACAAGGATCGGCCCCGGTCTACAGATAAAGCAGTAGCTATTGAGCAGGTGTGCAATGAAGTAAAAACTATGAAGCTAATTTCCCGTAACTTTAATTCTTTTGTATATAAGGTACATTTTCTCAGAGTCTGTTTATAGTAACAAGATGAGATATTCAGTATCTGAAGTAAAGGATTTGTGAAGTTATTTTGTATTAAAGGATTCGTATTTTAAAATACTTGTTAAAATGTATAACTTCTTAAAAATTTATAAAAAATAAAATATGTCAAAAACCGAAATTTATTTTTCCAAAATAATTTAGTAGAAAAGCATTATATAAGCCCGATCTGTGAAAAATTAAGAGTATAGTCCCAATACCTCTTGAGAAAATGTTCTTAACTTTTGGCTAAGTTTAACATTATAAGCATAGGACATCCCGTATAATCTTAAGGAGACCTTACATGCCAGCATTGACAACACAACAACGATTCAGCAAAATCGTTAAAGTAAAAAATGTCGGTTGTGCACACTAGAATTACATGGAATAGGTTCATAACTTTAGCTTACTCAATATTTTTATGTCAATTTATTTTTGTATTACTCATTTAATCTGACTAGATTAGGGCCTTAAGGCGCTCTCTTACATCTGACCACGAACAACACAAACAAAAAATATTACATAACAATCACAATAAAAATTATTTGCAAAAGAAATAATAATCGACAGTAGTAATAACAGTAACACTGACAATAATGACAAAACAATGGAGGCATTAAAATAATACTGATTAGCTATTATCCAACAACCTCAACGATAATAATTTGCGTTATTAGTAACTTAATTAATAACTTACCTGATCTTGCTTACATATCTTCGTTTCTCTATAACTGAAAAATCTCTGTCGCTGCTCATAAAGGTGTGCTACGTCTACCTTCCCTTCAAACCATCCTAGACTTGCCAGAAACAGCAATAAACATACATTATCTAATGAAGAGAACCTTGACGCGTGGCACTTGTGACCCCAGAGGTAAGCACTGCTTGGCATAAAGACCAAACGTCATTTAACGACGAAAGTTTGAAGCAATTTCTCCATGTTTGGCACTTGGGACAATTTTAGGGACATGCAACAGAGTTCCGAGAACACAATAGCACTGTAAATGCGTTTTATGAAAAAATGGCACATAGAACATTTAAAATTTCCACTCCTCACACAAACTACTTGCTAGGAAAGACTTTAAGCAATGCTGCAAACGCCACTACAACTACTTTTCTCGTTTGTGATGTGCCGAAGAGCCGTAGTCAAACGAGCCAAGACAGAGAAAACTCTTTCACATTTTCTGAATGCAGCCTCTCTCCCGCACCCAAACAGTTCAGTGTTATTTATGATCTAGAAAAAACAAATTTCAAGGTTTATGGTATGTATTAAGAACGAATTTCACTGGCACGAAGGTATAACGAAGTACTAGTTATTTTGTTATACGTTACTGTGTTTTAAATTGGACGTTAAACTGTAGTAAAGATGTAACACTTTGTTTTTTCAGGTGGTTTTCATGAGTGTTCCTCAAAAGTTCTTCAAATCCTGGAAGCAAAAAATTGTAAGTCATTATCTTTGGTCTCATTATTGCGACTACTAAACGAGCATTACGTCTTCTCCTCCAAATCTCATTCTTAATTTTCTTTTCTAGCTACGCCGAAATTTGCTGAACTAATAAATGAGAAAATAAGTTGGAAAAGTGTGGTGCAGACTTAGGTGTCTGATGTATCTCACACCAAAAAACGCTTTTTGATGTATTATATTCCGTTGTTTTCTGGAAAGAACTTTGAAAAAGAATTTTAGAAATTATTTTACCAAGACTTTGTTGGAGGCTAGTGTCTTAAATTTTGCTGCCCAGTAGTGGCACTATTATATTGTGACTTTTTAACGAATAAATTTTGTTTGTTATTACTATATTGTTTAACCTGTATGTAGAAAAAGAAACAATGCGAAATTTAGAAACAGAATTAAAATTTAAAGAGAAGGAAAAAGAGCTTTAAGTCTTGCCAACGATATTGTGTTACTGTCAGAGACAACAAAAGAGTCGGAAGCTCACTTGATCGAAATGCATAGCGCTTTAAAAAGAGATTTGGCAGACTACACTGGACTTCCGATATGTTTTGGAAGGCGACTCTGAGTTACCACCCTGACAGCAATCACTTTAACTTGTGATCCTTTCATTTGACTGCTTGCCCCATGCGTCTGCTAAATTGATTTGCCCTTTGACTGTGTTTGTTGTTGGCAGCCTGCATTAAAGGCTATCACATTTATCAGAATCCAAATGAACTTGAATGCTGAAATAATATTAATAAAATGGCGGCCCTGTCATTATTTTAATCAATTGTTGATGTGTGATTAACGTATGTAAAGGAACTTAATAATTTTTCTTATTGTTAAAGGTATAGATAATTATTCGACTCTCACACACCTGAAAATCATTTATCACTGACTGACAAAAAAAGCTTTACTAGTTTTAGTATTAGTTACCTTTCGCTGTTCTCCTGTCCTGGTGATTAAAACGTGTTGCGTAATTTTAAAGTGAAATGGTGTTATACAATGAAAGCAATTTATGGTCAATATGATTTTCTGATTTACGATACCACGGATCCCAGCTCCTGTATCTCCGGGAGATTATTATTATTTCAACTTTATATGGAGAATTTAGATGGAGGCGACGATATTCACGACGGCGCTGTTCAACAATAGACGAACGTGAATGTGTTCATCTCTTTCCCTTCGTGGCCGCCAGTGTTAATTTCGATGTATTTGCCGTGACATTCAGAATCTGTAGTCTTTCTTTTCATTTAATTTGGAAGTTCAATAATTTTCCTTCTTAGATGAATAAATTCAATTTAATCACAATTCTTTTTATCTAGGCCACGGGGAATGATAGTACTTAGAACGTACGTGCCTCTATCCCGATCGTACGTTCGCATAGAATTGAGAGTGTAGCGACAGAACTATATTTATGACCCATTTCCTTTACGGTAACCTTATTTTGAACCACTTACTCGCAAATGTAATTGCCCTCTTCTTTTGTGGAGTCAGTCGGGCGTATTCTGTAATAACGTTACTTGTAATATCCAGTGGCTTCGTTTCCACAATTGACCTTTGCT
This sequence comes from Schistocerca cancellata, assembly GCF_023864275.1. Taxonomy (NCBI): domain Eukaryota; kingdom Metazoa; phylum Arthropoda; class Insecta; order Orthoptera; family Acrididae; genus Schistocerca; species Schistocerca cancellata. Next base: position 384,883,351 of record NC_064634.1, on the reverse strand, counting down.
TGTGTCTCAACGGCGCTTCACGCGAAGTACTTATTACGCGACCACCATAACAACTCGCATTTCGAAATTACGACACCGGTTGACTAAGCTTCCAACAATTTAACAGGGCAGTTACCCGTATCAACACAGAATTGACCTTTTATAAAAGTTAGGCACAAGTTCATTGATTATAAAGTAGGACATAAAGATACGTGTTAAGCGAAATGACAAAATAAAACATGAGCTGATGGCAACACAGTGAACACATAACACTGTGAATGGCGGCTGGTTGAACTGTTTACTCTGGCTAGAAACACAGATAACGGAATCTGAAATAATCTAACACTGAAAAGACTGATGGATTTATTCTACACAGAAACTATACTACGCAGGTGCAACTGAGAACAGGTAACGAGATTTGTCCTAACAAGCCGGAGCAGCAATACATTACCCATTTTCTCGATGAGTGATGGTGTCTCAGGTGACAGTCTTGATTCCAGCGTCTGCAGAGTAGCGATTTGCTACGCCTGTAATTCCCTAAAGGGGCATGGAATACGCAAGGTCCCGGCTAGCGATCGTTAGACGGATCGCAATTATTCTGAAATGGAGCCCTGAAATCTCAGCAGGTTCCAATGTATGACACACCCGTTCGCAAATCCTACCATGGAGCAATTCTACATCTACGTCTACATCTACATCTACATCCATACTCCGCAAGCCACCTGACGGTGTGTGGCGGAGGGTACCTTGAGTGCCTCTATCGGTTCTCCCTTCTATTCCAGTCTCGTATTGTTCGTGGAAAGAAGGATTGTCGGTATGCTTCTGTGTGGGCTCTAATCTCTCTGATTTTATCCTTATGGTCTCTTCGCGAGATATACGTAGGAGGGAGCAATATACTGCTTGACTCTTCGGTGAAGGTATGTTCTCGAAACTTCAACAAATGTCCGTACCGAGCTACTGAGCGTCTCTCCTGCAGAGTCTTCCACTGGAGTTTATCTATCATCTCTGTAACGCTTTCGCGTTTGCTAAATGATCCTGTAACGAAGCGCGCTGCTCTCCGTTGGATCTTCTCTACCTCTTCTATCAACCCTATCTGGTATGGATCCCACACTGCTGAGCAGTATTCAAGCAGTGGGCAAACAAGCGTACTGTAACCTACTTCCTTTGTTTTCGGATTGCATTTCCTTAGGATTCTTCCAATGAATCTCAGTCTGGCATCTGCTTTACCAACGATCAACTTTCCATTCACTTGCACAAGAAGATCAAACGCCAAAATGGCAGACCTGTCACGAGTAAGATTGCCCTCGGCACAGCGAGTTGTCCGAGGTAACTGAGGTCTAAACTGTTCCTACAGCTAAGTCCTCACCACAGGCTCCCCGGTCAAGACTAGTGCTAGTGCGAAGTTACGCTCAGGACAAATCTCCTAAGCGCACCCCACTCATAACAAAAGTCAAGACCAGAGCCCTCTCCAGACCAGAGTCTGAATCAGAAGACCAGTTTCTCCTCTCCTCACTTTCCATCAAACTCTACTAATGCACTCTCGCAACCGCCTCACAAGGGTTTCATACCAATCACAAGACCTCATGAGCTCTATGTATCACCTCTAACTCGTCTTCTCTACTCATCAACCAATCCTAATCAAAGTTGACAATATTCTTCTCTTTTCAGGAGAAGCGACCAGTATCTGTCTCGCAAATTCCCACGCAAGGAGAAGGAGATGTTGTGCTACCAACTTGCTTTTTAGCACAGCCACTTTAGGCAGCGTGTAATTTGAGTTTCTGTATAGCTCTAGAGTGAACAACAGCTTTATCATGAAGGTCGTTATCTGAATCTTATTGCATGTCCGACGAAGGGCCCTGGCTCATGAAAGAGAACTGCTTTTATGTCCCAACGTAGATCACATCAGAGTCGCCATAAATGTTATGCCCCATCTACAATTGTTTTGAAGGTCTGAGGCTTCCCAAAAAACTTTGCAGACCGAGGGACGACACCACCTGATGGCTTCTCCGATAGCATTTGGTCCACGGTGTACATGGCAAATTGAGAATTTTTATGGCCGCCATCTCTGTTCACAAAGAGCGTTTATTACACTGTTGCAACACGTTGGCCAGACGACTTAGATTTCTGCCCCGGTTGTGGCAAGAGGCACGTAACAGTTGTCTCAGGTAAGCCGTTTTATCGCCTCTTCGACTGAACACATTGCCTGCACACCGGAGCGAGAAATTGTTGGGCCCAGCATTCTGTCTCCAGTAAATGTTTTGCGATGTTTCTTTCCCTAATATTTGCACGTGGCTTTCAAGCCCCAAAAGTCCACTGCAAGATTTAGTATTAAATGAATTGCCTGCTTGCTCTCAACTCCAGAAAAGTACTATTCTACGGAGAGCCACCATAAAGTCCCACATGCATTAACAATGAACACGCTTCCATCAGTGCGTGCTCATGCTGACAACATCCTCTCGTCTCACAAACCTGATGTGTTGGGTGAAAAATCAATATTAAATTGTACCCTGGATATGGAGAACAGTGAGAGAGTCACTCGCCTCTCTCAGATTATGAGATGCACACTAATAAATGTAAAACGAAGGTGATGGGATATGTGGTGCTGAAGAAATTAGATTAGAACAGGAGACACTGAAGGTATGCATTTAGCCGCGCAGAGTGGCCGCGCGGTTTGAGGCGCTATCTCACGGACTGCGCAGCCCTTCCCGCTGGAGGTTCGGGTCCTCCCTCGGGCATGGGTGTGTGTGTTGTTCTCAGCATAAGTTAGTTTAAGCAGTGTGTAAGTCTAGGGACCGATGACCTCAGCAGTTTGGTCCCTTAGGAATTCAAACACATTTGAACATTTTGTATGCATTTATGCAGCAAAATAACAGACAAAAGACGTAAAGAGGATATAAAACTTGCAACTGAAGCACAATAAAAATTCTGAGGGACGCCTTTTATTCCATTTTCGGATACAAAGGGATTTACGTACTAACAAACTTACTCAACTACATCGCAAATACGCCTAACCCCAAAGACTGGAAAAGTAAGAAGGAAACCTGCACCTAGGCTACCTGCAGAACTAAAATAACACATGAATCTTGGTGACGTTGCACGTCTGATGTACCAACTATGCCACCCCCTCCCCCACACACACACACCTGAAAATATATTACTTACAAGCAGAAGCGGAACACGGTCAGCCAAGCTGTGAGAAATGCAAAACTCAAGCATGCCCATACGTTTGCTGACAACAGAAAAACCTGCGTAGTCTTATTACAGTAAAAAAAAAGCTGCAACTGAAGCCACTGTCCCAGACGAAAAACTAAACTGATACTTCACTTACCTCCAACCACAGCTGAAACACAAACGCAACAGAGATTCATTTATTACTTTATGTGGGTAAACGACTATAGCCACGAAAAATACTATCTAAAGCATTTGCTGCGACTCTCAATCGCAGAATCCCAGACTATTGTTGTTGTTGTTGTGTTCTTCAATCCAAAGAGTGGTTTGATGCAGCTCTGCTCTATCCTGTGCAAGCCTCTCCATCTCTGAGTAACTACTGCAACCTACATCCTTCGTCTCTTGGTGTCCCACTACGATTCTTACCCCTCACGCTTCCTGCCAGTACTTAATTTGTAATTCCTTGAGGTCTCAGAATGTGTCCTACCAACGGATCCTTTCTTCTAGTCAGTTTGTGCCACAAATTTCTTTTCTCCCCAATTTTACTCAGTATCCCCGCATTAGTTATCTGATCTACCCATCCATCTTCGGCATTTTTCTGTAGCACCACATTTCAAAATCTTCTCTTCTCTTCTCGTCTAAACTGATAATCGTCAATGTTACATCTCCATACATGACTACACTCGATACAAATACTTTCAGAAGAGACTTTCTAACACTTAAATCAATACTTGATGTTAACAAATTTCTTCAGAAACGTATTTCTTGCTATTGCCAGTCTACATTTTACATCCTCTCTACTTAGACTATCTTCAGTTATTTTACTGCCCAAATAGCAAAATTCATCTACTACTTTAAGTGTCTTATTTACTAATCTAATTACCTCAGCGTCACCTGATTTAATTCGACTACATTCCATGATTTTCGTTTTACTTTTGTTGAAGTTCATTTTACGGTATATTCGCCTTTCAAGACACCGTACATTCCGTTCAGAATGAGAGAATTACAATATCATCGGCAAACCTCGAAGTTTTTATTTCTGCTTCCTGGCCTTTAATTCCTACTCCAAATTTTCTTTTGTTTCCTTTACTGTTTGCTCAATATACAGGTTTAATGACTTCGGGGATAGGCTACAACCACTCTCTTCTCAACCACTTCTTCCCCTTCATGCCCCTCGACTCTTACAACTTCCATTGATTTCTGTTCAAATTGTAAATAACCTTTCGCTCTCAGTATTTTGCTCCTGCCACCTTTAGAATTTGAAAGAGAATATTCCAATCGACACTGTCAAAAGCTTTCTCTAAGTCTACAAATGCTATAAACGTAGGTTTGTCTTTCCTCAACCTGTCTTCTATGAGAAGTCGTAGGGTCAGTATTGCCTCGCGTGCTTACACACTTATCCGGAATCCAAACTGATCTTCCCCGAGGTCGGCTTCTACCTGTTTTTCCATTTGTCCGTAAAGAATTCGTGTTAGTATTTTGCAGACATCACTTATTAAACTGATAGTTCTGTAATTTTCACACCTGTCAGTATTTATATTCTTCTTGAAGTCAGAGGGTATTTCGCCTGTCTCATACATCTCGCTCAACAGATGGAAGAGTTTCGTCATGGCTGGCTCTCCCAAAGCTGTCAGAAGATCTAATGAAATGTTGTCTACTGCCGTGGCCTTCTTTCGACTTAGGTCTTTAGTGGTCTGTCCAATTCTCCACTCAGTATCGTATCATCCATCTTATCTTCATCTAGTTCCCCTTCCATTTTCGTAACATTGTCCTCAAGTACATCTCCCTTGTGTAGTCCCTCAGTATACTCTTTCCACCTTTCTGCTTTAACGTCTTTGCTTACGACTGGTTTTCTGTTTGAGCTCTTCATATTCATACACGTGGTACCCTTTTCTCCAAAAGTCTCTTTAATGTTCCTGTGGCAGGCACCTACCTTTCCCCTAGTAATATATGCTTCTAAACTCTTACATTTGTCCTCTATCCACCCCTGATTAGCCATTTTTCGCTTCCTATCAATCTCATTTGCTAGTTTGTATTCCCTTTCGCCTAATTCATTTATTGATTTTTTATATTTTCTCCATTCATCAATTAAATTCAGTATCTCTTCTGTTAGTCAAGCATTTCTACTAGTCCTCGTCTTTTTACCTACTTGATCCTCTGCTGCCTTCACTATTTCATTCCTCAGAGCTACCCATTCTTCTTCTACTGTATTTCTTTCCCCCATTCCTGTCAACTGTTCCCTTATGCTCTCCCTGAAACTCTGTACAATCTCTGGTTCTTTCAGTTTATCCATGTCCCATCTCGTTTAATTCCTACCTTTTTGCAGTTTCTTCAGTATTAGTCTACAGTTCATAACCAACATATGTCTTAAAACTTAGAATCCGGTTCCGAAATCTCTTGTCTTACCTTTATATAATCAATCTGAAATATTCCGATGTCTCCAGGCTTCTTACAGGTATACAACCTTCTTTCATGATTCTTAAACCAAGATTATGTTTGTTCAATGAGAAATATTCTATCAGGCGGGTTCCTCTTTCATTTCTTTCCCCCAGTATTTTCACGTAGTTTTTTGCTTCTCTTCCTTTTCCTACTATCGGATTCGAGTCGCCCATGACTTAAAGTTTCGTGTCCCTTAACTACATGAATAATTTCTTTTATCTCCTCATACATGTCTTCAATCTCTTCACCGTCTGTGGAGATAGTTGGCATGTAATCTTGTTATGCTGTGGTGCGTGTGGACTTCGTGTCATTCTTGACTACGATAATGCGTTCATTATGTTGTTCATAGCAGCTTACCAGAGTTCCTGCTTTTTTATTCATTAATTAAACCTACGCCTGCATTATCCTTGTTTGATTTTGTATTTATAACCCTGTACTTACCTGACCAAGAGTCCTGTTTCTCCTGCCACCGAACTTCACTAACTCCCACGATATCCAACTTAACATATCCGTTTTCGTTTTTAAATTTTCTGAACCTACATGCCCGATTAAGGCATCTGACATTCCACGTCCCTACCCGAAGAACGCCAGTTTTATTTCTCCTGATAACGACATCATCCTGAGTGGTCCCCGCCCGGAGGTCCGAATGGGGGACTATTTTACCTCCGGAATAATTTGCCCACATGGATGCCATCATCCTTTAACCATACAGTAAAGGTGGAAAATTACGACTGTAGTTCGCCCTTGGTTTCAGCCGTTCGCAGTACCAGCACAGCAAGACCGTTCTGGTTGATGTTACAAGGCCAAATCATCCTGTCATCCAGACTGTTGCCCCTGCAACTACTGAAAAGGCTGCGCCCCTCTTCAGGAACCACAAGTGTGTCTGGCCTCTCAACAGATACCCCTCCGTTGTGGTTGCACCTATGGTAGGGCTATCTGTATCGCTGAGGCACGCAAGCCTCCCCACCAACAGCAATGTCCCTGGTTCATAGGGGAGTCGAACACTTAGAGTTATTCATTACAGCGATGTTATCCCGAAAAGTCTTTCTCGGGTAAGTTGACAGAGCCTGGAGCTGGTTATGAATGCCTGTTTTCGTTATATCTGCGATGTTCCACTGTTTGATCATATTATCATCATATGCACAGCTTCAGAAGACAATGACATACATACTAAAGGAACAATAAGGATTACCGTTGTCACTGTATGTACTTGTTACTCTTGTACAACTCTTTTTCCAATCTGATCTTCCTCATTTCCCTCGATTCTTAGCCGATGCAGTCTCCTTAAAGTTCCTGTTTCCAGAACTCGCTGATCTCAGAAAACACATGCGTTCTACAAGTACTGGCAGTACTAGCCTTATTAGTTGATAGTCACTATTATTTACGCACTCTACCACTTTAGACATTCATATAATTTTAAAACTATTTATCATATTAAAACTGCTATTTTCTGGAAAACGTGTTTGAAACCGTGGTCCGATGTGAGGGTCTGATGACCTTAATCAGATCAATTTAAATAAATTAATCATACAAATTACAAAATGGAAGTCTGCGTGTATGGATGTATGTCTGTTCAGTATCTCCTCCTAAACCATTAGACCAATTTCAACCAAACTTGGTACACATATCGTTTATTGTCTGGAAAGAATCACTGTAGGACAGCGGCCTTGCCACAGTGGTAACACCGGTTCCTGTCAGATCATCGAAGTTAAGCACTGTCGGGCTGGGCTAGCATTCGGATGGGCGACCATCTAGTCTGCAGAGCTCTGTTTGCAAGCGGGGTGCACTCAGCCCTTTTTTTTGTTGGGGGTTTAAGGGCGCTCAACTACTGAGGTCATTAGCGCCCAGTCACAATTGTTAGAGCACATAGAATCTAGTAAAACTCAAGGGGGGGACACCAGAAAGTTCTTACAAAGAGGCAGATAAAATAAGTGAAAGAGTCAGATGTCTTTGGACAATCCAGTCAAAGTAATGAAACGAAGAACACGAGCAGCTGCTCGAGCGTCATCCGCTAAAATATCCTGTAAAGTAGATGGCAGAGACAGGACAACACGAAATTGACTAAAACGGGGACACGACAATAAAACATGGTGCACTGTTAATGCATGACCACAAGGGCACTGCGGGGCTGGGTCACCGGAGAGCAGGTAGCGGTGGCTAAACCGGCAATGCCCAATCCGCAACCTGGTCAGAAAGACATCTTCTCGCCGAGTTGGTCGGGAGGAGGTTGTCCAAGCAGTTGGGAACGGTTTGACTGCCCAGAGCTTGTTACCTTGAAGTGAGGACCAAGTATCCCACCACAAGGACACAAGCCCCTTACAAACAACCCCACTAACGTCAGATGACGGGACACAATGGGAGGCTGGCCGAGGCAGGAGGACTGCAGCCTTGGCTGCAGCATCAGCAGCCTCATTCCCAGGCACTCCTACATGGCCGGGAACCCACAGAAAGCTGACAGGAGAGCCACCCTCAGCGAAAGAATGGAGGGACTGCTGGATCCGTTGCACCAAGGGATGGACCGGATATGGAGCTCCAAGGCTCTGAAGAGCACTAAGTGAATCAGAGCAGAGTACATACGATGAATGGCGGTGGCGGCGGGCATACTGAACGGCCTGATGGAGAGCAAAAAGCTCGGCCGCAAAGCTGGAACATTGGTCGAGGAGCCGGTATTTAAAGGTGACGGCCCCGATGACAAAGGCACAGCCGACACCATCGTCAGTTTTGGAGCCATCATTGTAAATAAAGGTGTGACTGGCAAGTCGCGCACGAAGTTCGACAAACCGTGAGCAATACATTGCAGCCAGAGTACCCTCCTTCGGGAGCGAGCTGAGGTCGAGATAAACATGAACCAGAGTCTGGAGCCAAGGTGGTGTCGGGCTCTCACCCTCTCTGAAGGTGGTAGGGAGGGAAAAATCCAATTGTCGAAGCAGGCGACGAAAGCGGACTCCGGGGGCAGCAGGGCAGACACATACAACCCATACTGACAGTCGAGAGAATCGGCGAAGAAGGACTGATAAGAGGGGTGGTCGGGCATTGACAACAGCCGGCAGGCATACTGACAAAGCCATACGTTGCGCTGGTAGGTCAATGGTAATTCGGCAGCTTCAGCATAAAGACTCTCGACGGGACTAGTGTAGAAAGCTCTGGTCGCAAGACGTAACCCCCTATGGTGGATGGAGTTGAGAAGGCGTAAGAGGGATGGCCGAGCAGACGAGTAGACGAGGCTCCCATAATCCAGCGTTGATCGGACTATGGACCGATACAAGCGGAGCAGAACAGTGCGATCCGCTCCCCAAGATGAACCACTAAGAACTTTGAGGACATTAAGGGAACGTGTACAACGAGCAGCCAAATAAGAGACGTGCGGAGACCAACAAAGTTTCCTGTCCAGTGTGAGCCCTAGAAACTTAGTTGTTTCCACGAATGGGAGGACAACGGGACCGAGATGGAAGGATGGCGGAAGGAACGCTTTATATCGCCAAAAGTTGATGCAAACCGTCTTCTCATCAGAGAACCGGAAGCCATTTGCCACACTCCATGAGTATAGGCTGTCTAGACAACGCTGAAGGCAGCGCTCCAGGAGGCATGTTCGCTGGGCACTGCAGTAGATCGCGAAGTCATCGACAAAAAGAGAGCCTGAGACATTAGGTGGAATGCAATCCATAATTGGATTGATCGCTATGGCAAAAAGGGCTACGCTCAAGACGGAGCCCTGAGGCACTCCGTTCTCCTGGAGGAAGACGTCTGACAATACGGAACCCACACGTACCCTAAACTTTCGATCTGTTAAAAAGGAATCAATAAAAAGGGGCAGGCGACCGCGTAGACCCCACCTGTGCATAGTGCGGAGGATACCTCCTCTCCAACAGGTATCATAAGCCTTCTCCAAATCGAAGAAAACGGCGACCGTTTGGCGCTTTCGCAAAAAGTTGTTCATGATGAATGTCGACAAGGTCACAAGGTGGTCAACAGCGGAGCGGCGGCGACGAAAACCGCATTGAACATTGGTAAGTAGCCGTCGAGATTCAAGAATCCAAACTAACCGAGCGTTAACCATGCGCTCCATCACCTTACAGACACAGCTTGTAAGAGAAATGGGGCAGTAACTAGAAGGGAGGTGTCTATCCTTCCCGGGTTTGGGTATAGGAACAACGACGGCGTCACGCTAATGCATGGGGACTTGACCTTCGGTCCAGACGCGATTGTAGGTACGAAGAAGGAAGCTTTTGCCTGCCGGAGAAAGGTGTGCCAGCATCTGAACGTGAATGGCATCTGGCCCCTGAGCAGAGGACCGGGACAGTGCAAGTGCACGCCGAGTTCCCGCATAGTAAAGGGGGCATTATAATTTTCCATATTCAGTGAGTTGAAGGAAGGTCGCCGAGCCTCTTCTGCCTCTTTCCTGGGAAGGAAGGCAGGGTGGTAATGGGCGGAGCTTGAAACCTCCGCGAAAAAGCGGCTGAAGGCGTTGGAGATATCCACAGGATCAACAAGGACCTCACCACCTGAAGTCAGGCTAGGTACCAAGGAGTGGGCCTTAATGCCCGACAGCCGGCGCAGGCCACCCCAGACGACAGAAGAGGGAGTAAAACTGTTAAAGGAGCTGGTGAAAGACGCCCAGCAAGCTTTTTTGCTGTCTTTGATGACTCTACGGCATTGCGCTCGGAGTCGTTTGTATCCAATACAATTCGCCAACGTAGGATGGCGGCGAAAGGGGCGTAAAGCCCGTCGTCGAGCACGGATAGCGTCTCGACAAGCCTCATTCCACCAGGGGACGGAAACGCGACGTGAAGAAGAGGCAGTACGAGGAATGGAACGTTCGGCAGCATTGATGATAACAGCCATGAGGTATTCGACCTGACTGTCACAACTGAGAAACTCATGGTCCGGAAAGGTCGCCAGGGAGGAGTAAAGTTCCCAGTCAGCTTTCGGTATGTTCCAGCTCGAAGGACGTGGGGATGGGGTGTGGTGCAGGAGACGAACGACACAGGGGAAGTGGTCGCTCGAATAGGTGTCAGAAAGGACATACCACTCGAACCGAGAGGCAAGAGTGGTAGAACAGATCGAGAGGTCCAAGTGGGAGTAGGTATGAGTAGAGTCCGAGAGGAAAGTCGGAGTGCCAGTATTGAGGCAGACAAGATTGAGATGGTTGAAGACATCCGCCAAGAGGGAGCCTCTCTGACGGGATGCAGGAGAGCCCTAAAGGGGATGATGGGCATTGAAGTCGCCAAACAATAAAAACGGCGGAGGAAGCTGAACCATCAGGTGCATCATGTCAGCCCGACTAACTGCGGATGACGATGGAGTGTAGACGGTACAAACAGAAAAAGTAAAGGCAGAAAGAGTAATACGGACAGCTATTGCTTGGAGTGGGGTGGTCATCGTCGCCAGCGGCGGCCGCTTTCCCAGGTTGCATAGGAGGGGCAGCATCATTCGCCGACGAGGGGCCAGCTGAGCGCCTGGCAGCAGAGTGTCCCGGCGAAACTGAGGACGGCCGGGAGCAGCGACTCACGGATGGAGCGTCAGACGAAACGCGCCGGGGTGGAGAGGGGGATAAAGATTTCTTCTTGGAGGCTTTCTTGGAAGGTCGATGAGGCACGGGGGTGGTGGGCTGGACCCAAAGAAGGTCCTCACGCGCGGGGTCCGTTTTGGAACGCCGGACCTCGGAAGCCGGGGTCTGGAATGTTTCCCCGATGGATGCCTGAGAAGAGGATCGCTTCTCAGGCGGCGGAGGGGGAGGAGGAGGAAGGGTGGCCCCCGGGGCAGAGGGGGCAGGGGCCGCGAGGGAGGAGGACTGGGAAGGGAGGGATTTGGGAGGCGGAGGCATAGACCCCGGAAGGGGTGAGGAGGTAGAGGGGGGACAGGATAGGGGTGAGGATACTGTGGAAGGAGTGGACACGACTGAGGCAAATGAGGTTGTCAACGTCACTTGATGGAGGTGGTCATACTTCTTCCTGGCCTCAGAATAAGAGAGACGATCCAAAGTTTTTAATTCTTGAATCTTCTTCTCCATCTGATACGCGGGGCAGTCTAAAGATCTAGGCGAGTGGATGCCAGGACAATTGATGCACCGAGGTGGTGGGGTGCATGTATGTTCCTCACAACGAGGACGTCCGCAATCGCCACAAAGGGGCTCGGCCTCACACCGTGACGACATGTGCCCAAAGCGCAAACACCGAAAGCAGCGCATAGGAGGCGGGATGTAAGGTCGCACGTCGCACCGGTAGCACATCACCTTTACCTTCTCTGGGAGAACGTCCCCCTCGAAGGCGAGGATAAAGGCTCTGGTGTCAATGCGATGGTCTTTGGGGCCGCGCTGAACTCGCCGGACGAAATACATGCCTCGGCGCTCCAGGTTGGCCCTGAGCTCCTCATCAGATTGCAGCAGGAGATCCCGATGAAAAATAGCCCCCTGCGTCCTATTGAGAGCCAGATGAGGCACAATAGACACTGGGACGTCCCCTAGTCGGTCGCACGCCTGGAGCGCCGCCGACGGACCCCGAACGCATTTTACTGAGAGCCTCGATTTCCCCGAAGGTGTCCTCGATGTGCTGGACAAAGAACATGGGCTTGGAGGTGGCGAACGTCCCCCCATCGGTCCGAGAACAGACTAGATAGCGGGGGAAGTACTTCGCCCCAAGCCGGCCGGCCTGTCCTTCCTCCCAGGGAGTGGCCAACGGAGAAAGGGCAGGAGAACCAGAACCAGAGACAGTACCTTTCTTTTTAAAAGACTCGGCCGCAGAGCGACCTGATACATGTTGATGTTTCATGTGTGAAACGTCCGCCCCGATACCACCCACTCTGACCAGGGGCTCACCCCACGGGCGCCACCCAGCCTCAGCAAGTGCCACCTGGCAGGATGACCGTTTCCGGGAGTCCCGATGCCCCAAGGAGATGAGCATCTACTCCTTGGCCGACGTGGGGAGGGTGCAGCTCAGGTATCGGCAGTACGATCCCTGTGTTGTCAGGGGGCTACAACCTAGTGGGTACATGACGACCCCACCACAACGGGCTGGCTACCGTGCTGGATTTCGGGTGCCATGGAAAGTCCATCATGATCGTAGGTGCAGATGGGGACGCACTATGGGCGTAACTTTTGCAACCCATGAGGCGTTTAGGCCCAATTTGAGGAATAGTGGGTGTGGTTACAACGCCGTTACAATGCCGAGTGCCAAGGTCTTAGTGCACTGAGGACCAGTGATACACCACGTAAGGCTTCCTTCACCAAAAGGCTCGTACTTCTGTAGAATTTTGAAAAAAGGAGGTCAAACCCCAAGGGGGACCATCACATGGAAGGCCGAAACGGTTGAAACTCCTTTTAGTCGCCTCTTACGACAGGCAGGAATACCTCGGGCCTATTCTTACCGCGGACCCGCAGGGGGGGCACTCAGCCCTTGTGAGGCAAAAAGAGGAGTTACTTGATTGAGAAGTAGCGGCTCCAGTCTCGTAAAAAAAAAAAAATGGTTCAAATGGCTCTGAGCACTATGGGACTTAACATCTATGGTCATCAGTCCCCTAGAACTTAGAACTAATTAAACCTATCTAACCTAAGGACATCACACAACACCCACTCATCACGAGGCAGAGAAAATCCCTGACCCCGCCGGGAATCGAACCCGGGAACCCGGGCGCGGGAAGCGAGAACGCTACCGCACGACCAAGAGCTGCGGACTAATGGTCTCGTAAACTGACATACGGCCGCGATAGCGGTGTGCTGACCACATGCCCCTCCATATCTGCGTTCACTGACGCCTGTGATCTGAGGATGACACGGCGGTCGGTCAGTACCGTTGGGCCTTCAAAGGCCTGTTCGGATAGAGTTTAGTTTTTTCAGTTTAAAGAATCGCTGTGGGGTAAGAACCACCCACTTATCAAACGGTGGAGGAGATTAAAATTCAGTGTAGCCCATGACGCGAGAATACCCATACTTAAGTTATACAGTATTTGATAACGAGAGCGCTCTCAGACTTACAATAAACTTTACACATAGTTTCAAAACTTAATGAAACTTTTTTTCGCTGACGACCATCACAAAATGATGAAAGGAAAAAGGTTTGTCGCGTATTACACTTCCGATGTTCATGTAGTAAAACTGTCACATGTTGCCTAACGTTTTAATTTATTTCTTCCTTACTACTCGCTGTATTCATGACACATCTTGTAGACAGTGTTCAGATATACCACTGAATTTACCAGAAAAATTACATCACTGTACGACACTCAGTTATCGAGATACGACGTCGTAAACACTGAATGCTTGAGAAACTACCGCAGCTTGCATGACATTTTAATTTATTACTTCTTTACTGATGACTCTATTCACAACACTTTTCGCAGCCAGTAGCCACACATACCAGTGGATGTACCTGCCGTGATACGACTTCATAAGCATTGAGATGCGTGAAAATGAAACTGCAGGGCGAAATTAGCTAGAGGTAGAGGTGAAATACGTGTACAAATACATGTGAAATATGTTAAGTATGTGTAAAAGATATCTGCCACATACCCCTGGAACGACTGCAATCAAATTTGGTAAACATATAAGTTACAATCTGGAAACAAATTCTGTAGGATAATAACCACCAGCTTCTTATGAGTGTAATAATATGGAGAGAGATGGAAGGATGAGAAGATGGACAGTCAACAAGGAGGAAAGAGGAGATAGAAACAGATAGGGGGAGGAGCAGATGCACAGAGACAGGGAAGGTGGAAATGGACAAAGAGAGGGGAGAGGAGGAGATGGATAGAGAAAGGAAAGGGGAGATAGGCAGAGACGGTGGGAGGAAATGATAGGCAGAGAGATGAGAGTAGGAGATGGACAGGGAAGGTGAAAACGGACAGAGAAAGGAAAGAGGAAGAGTTGGGCAGAGAGGAGGGAGATGAGGCGTCGGAAACTGAAAGGAAGAGGGAGAAGATGGACAGGGACAAGGGAAGGAGGAGATGGACAAAGAGAGAGGGAGACGGAGATGGACAAAGAGAGAGGGAGAAGGACAGAGAGAGAGCGGAGGAGTTGGATAGACAAAAGTAAGCGGAGGAGACGGACAGAGACCGGGAGGGGGGTAGAAGGACAGACACAGAGATGGGGGAGAAGGTGATGAACACATGAAGAGGGGGATGAGAAGATGGTCAGAGAGAGGGGAGAGGTTGAGATGGAAAAATAAATACCTGTGCAATGCCAGGTTTCTCAGTTAGTAAATAAATATATAATGCAGACAGGCAATAGCTAGATGAGCTTTTTTGAAATATAAAAATTTGTTAACATCTATAAATTTAAGCGTCTGGAATTTGCCTTCGAAGGTATTTTTCTGGTCTGTTGCATTTACGGATGTGAATCGTGGATGATAAGCTGCACAAACAAGAAGAAAAAGAAACTTTTAAAATGTGTCACTACAGGCGGATTCTGATGATAAAATTGGTAAATAAGATAACTCATAGGGCGTTACTAAATCAAATTGGGGAGAAAAGTTGTTTATGACGTTATTTGAGTAAGAGAAGGCTGTATCACCCTGACAGAACCGAGCAAGTAATATACCCGTGCTTCTGGGCGTTAGTCTCTCTGGATCGATTAGATTCCCCAAGGCGTTTTTAGTATGGCCCTCCTGACCCCATCCATTCCATATTCTTATTACAGTCATTGAATCCCAACCAACGTGACCAGCAATATAGCTGAACGACAAACCACAGTCTTGATAGCCAACGTCCATCGAAGTCCTGCACATGCTTGTGGACGTTTCTCGATCTTACACGAGTCATAACATGATTTTCTCAAAAACAAACAACTTTCAAATACAGCCGCGCGGGGTAGCCACGCGGTCTAAGGGCATCCTGTTACGGTCTAAGGGCGTCCTGTCACGGTCCGTGCGGCTCCCTCCGTCGGAGGTTCCAGTCCTCCCTCGGGCATGGCTGTGTGTGTTGTCCTTAGCGTAAGTTAGTTTAAGTTAGATTAAGTAGTGTGTAAGCTTAGGGACCGATGACCTCAGCAGTTTGGTCCCGTAAGATCTTACCACAAATTTCCAAATTTCAAATACAATTTCAGAATGAGAAACGCTCTGCGTGAACTTTCTTTGTGTACAGAATGTACACTGTTTGATCAAAAATATCCGGATATGTGATAATCATAATACTTTACCGCTCGTACGTCGGACGCTTATTAGCAAACGTTAATATGTGGTGCGTCCACCCTTCGCCTCTATGACGATTTGAACTGTGCTGGGGACACTTTATGTGAAATATCTGAACGTCTGTGGAGGAATGTCAGCCCATTTTTCCCGAATAGCCGAAATCATAGAAGTTAGAGATGTTGGACGCTGGGGTCTGCAGCGAGGTCAACATTCTACCTCACAGTTCCACTGGGTACAGGTCGGAACTCTGCGAAGATAGTCCGTTTATGAAATATTATTGTCCGCAGACCAATGCTCACAGATGCCGCATTATGACACGGTTTATTGTAATGTTAATATAAACAATCAACCTCTCCGAAATATTTCTGTAGTTTGAGGAGTACACAATTATGTAAAATGTGCTCATGTGCCTGCGCATTTAGTGTTTTAAAACCGCGATAAGGAGACCACGAAAACCACCCCACACCGTAACATAACTTCCTCCTTACTTCGGTGTTAGCACTACATTCGATGGCAGGCAACGTTCTCCAGGCATTCACTGAACCCAACAAAGCCTGTCATAGGATTGCTGCAAATCACTCGTTCCTTGTGATCCGCTGTGCAGTGGCGTCCCTCTTTACACCAACTCTAGTGACGCTTACGTTGACTACATAAATCTGTGGCTTATGATGAGCTGCTCCGCCATTGCTCCCCATCTATATTACACTCATGTTCAGATAAAACAAAACAACTTGAACGACTAGAGATTGGGCGTCCATATGCACAGGACATGCACATGAGTATGCTCTGCAGAAATGATTGACACTTCAGTCACCTCGGTTCAGCGTGTGTCCTTTTGCCTGGTACGCGTAGGGTCCAAATGCTTCAAATGGCTCTGAGCACTATGGGACTTAACATCTGAGGTCATCAGTCCCCTAGAACTTGGAACTACTTAAACCTAACTAATCTAAGAACATCACACACACCCATGCCCGAGGCAGGATTCAAACCTGCGACCGTAGTGGTCGCGCGGTTCCAGACTGTAGCGCCTAGAACCTCTCGGCCACTCCGGCCTGTGCGCAGGGTCCGCCATGGGCCCTGATAACTTGTTCCACATGTGATGGCATCGACGCGTATCAGGCGCTAACGGCGTACTGTGGTATAACCATCCGCACTGCATTCACTAAGTTCCAAAGTTCATATGTGGTGCTTGGAATTGTGTCACAGCGCAGCACCTGACGTTTCTCCATATCCCACACATTTTCGACTGGCGACAAGTCTGGTGATCTGGAGGGCCAGGGTAAAAGGTTGACACGTCGCGACACCAAAAAGGCACGTGTTCCTGCAGCAACACGTGGTCGTGCATTGTCATGCTGAAAAATGGCGTCTGGGGCTTTGTGCAGAAAGGGTATCGCTACAGGTCGCACGATGTCATTCGTGTGGGTCACACTGTCCTGAACACGAATCAAACTGTGATTTGTGGTTGTACGCAATAGCACCCCACGACACAAGGCCTTGAGTTGGCGCTGCACGTCTTATGCGAAAGCAGTCACTGTGATGCCACTCCCACCGTCTGCGGCGAACCAAAATGCGGCCATTATTTTCAAACAAGCAGAACCTGGATTCGTCCGAAAGCACTAGCTGATCCCATTCCTGTCCCCAATGTCGTCGTTCCACACACCATAGCCGTCTAGTAAGTTTCTTCTCATTCGTCAAACGTAGGCGGAGAAGTGGAAGACGCGCATGTGACCCATGGTATATATAATAAGCGGCAAAGGACTGTCACCTGTGAAAGAGTACAATGTGTTCCACTTTTCCATCGTTGCCCCAGAGCCAAGGAGGACGCAGATCTACCCTGCAATGCCATTCAGATGAGGTGTCGACCTTCTCGGAGGGTGGTGCGACCTGATCCATCTCGTCGTGTTCTACGACCTCCCGTGAACCATTCTGCACACACCCGTTGCACTGCCGAAAACAGTTCGTCCCAGACGAGCAGGAATTTCCCAGAATGATGCTTTAGACTCTCTCATGCCAACAATGCGGCCTATTTCGGACTCACTGATCTAACGGTATGGTTCGCACATACGTCTGCGAGGCATCCTGCACGTCTGCTCAAATCACAGTGATCCATTAACTTCGGTTTATATCGACAACGAGAGCTGCAGGCACATTTTACCGATATCGATACCGATATCGTTGTTGACCTTGAACCCTCAGGTCGCCATGATTCCAATGCCAGAACACACTAATGTACATATCCTGGGAATATGAACGTCCTATCTCTAGTCATTCAAGGCGTTCTATTTTTTTCTGAACATGATTATACTAAACGGCTAACCCGGTCCATGATTTCAGTTGCAGGTTAGCTATCTGTTTCCAGGGCAACAAAAATTTGATTTTCAATATTTCACATAATTAGTAACCGAATTTAAAAATTTAAATTGCAATGATTAAGTCTTCTTGCATGATGAGTCGAGTGGTGGCGTCGTCTTGTCGCAACGTTTCGACGAGTTTCGTATACGTTATCGTCAAACAATATTTAAATTGCTATTACTATTCTCTCAATAAGAGGTATAATCTTATGCTGCAGACTTAACACGGTAAGACAAATATTACAATTAGAAACTGTGGTGTTTGTCTCGAGACAATGTAACGGCTTGCGTGCCATTTACCCAGGCTGTTCTCATCCAGTATTTGATAATAGGAACACTTAAACGATTCCAGCAAGCTTCATATGCTACGAAACTTTTTCTCGTTGATACTTCCTAGAAAATGACGTAAAATTTTATCACTTACTACATTTTCGTTGTTCTGGCAGCATCGCGCATGACGTTTTAATTTATTGTCTTTGAACTACTAACTCCAGTTGGCACAAACTTTGCAGATAGTATCCACACATACCACTGAATATACATGCAAAATTACATCATTGTACGACACGCAATTCAGGAGGTAAGACGTTGTAAACATCGAAATCCGTCAAAAACTAGATTTTGCTTGGAACGGAGTGCAGACTGCGCAGCTTGTACTCATCCTGTGCTCGATATGGGAACCCTTAGCGACTTCCAACAAACTTGAAACATAATTTCTAATCTTTTCTAAGCTTTTTCTCGCTTACATCTGAAAACCGAATATTAAACACATGAACTTATTTGTAAAGCAGTCAGAAGTTTGAAGCTTTTACATATGTGGGAATTCAGGGCAAGTTAGTATCCCACTTACTCGGTTTAACTTGATGGTAAATTATTAAAGCTGATTTTAGTTTGCACATTCAGCAAAGGACACCTGAGGGTAATACGGTGTTGTGTTTATGTGCTTGATGCCATTCCCGAAACAAAAGGCCTCCAAAATACACATATTTACTCTACTGGAACGTGGCAACGGACCCACATAATCGATATAAAGACGATCTATTGGATAATTTTCACGTTCCGAAGACAACAGACCTTGCTGTAGGGCATTACTAGGTTTCGCGGCCCGACACAGATGACAACCGGCTACTAACTTCTTAACGTCGCGCTCCAGATGAGGCCAAGTCACATACTGCTTAATTTTGTGAATCATATTCATGTTCGTGGCAGGCAAATTCCAGGGTGGCGCTCTCGGCCCACTGCTTTACATAGGATACCTTTCCTCATGCTGTAATTTCCAATAACCTCACCTGGCCTAATCCGCTGCTTGATGGGACAATTCCTCATCCTGTTCCTGGTTTTTTTCGAGATTACTAAACAACTGAGATACCTCCCTCAAAACCAAAAGTTGACCCTGCAGTGGACCCTGATGCTGCTCCTCCGAACCGTCAGATGGTGGGTCAAACATACGGCTGAGAGCATCAGCCACCACATTCTCAGAACCTCTGATATGCTTAACCCTAAATTTAAAGGCTGAGCTTCTCACGGCCCAACGGGTGATTCGACCGGTCTTGCGTGGCCTAGCCAAAACCCACCTTAAGGCTTGGTTATCCGTATCCAGCAAAAAAGGTTTGTGCTCAAGGTAAAACTGGAATTTTTCTAATGAAAATAGGACCGCCAAGGCCTCACATTCGTAAACTGAGTATTTTGCCTCAGTATCATTCAAACGGCGCGAGGCGTAGGCCGAAGGTTGCCGCTGACCTTGCCACTCTTGTAATCAGACGGCTGACACACCCGCACTCGACGCGTCCGTCTGAACTATAAAAGGCTTATCAAAATCAGGCACCCAAAGCAACCGGTGGATTAGCGATGGCGGTTTTGATGTGTTTGAAGGCCGCCTGCTGGGTGGGACCCCAAGTAAATTTAACTCCTTTTTTACGAAGCTGATTCAAAGGGGCAGCTAAGGCAGCAAAATTCGGAACGAACCTCCTAAAATAATTTGCCGTACCAATAAACTTAGCGTCTCCCCGCTTATCAGTAGGAGGTGGGAGTGCGCGCAAGGCTTTAGTGCGCTCTTGATCGATCCGAACCTCATCACCTGAAACAATATGGCTTAGAAAGGAAATCTGTGGCCTCGCAAGGGTAACCTTCGAGAGTTTAACGGTTAAACCAGCCTGCTGAAGTTTAGTAAATACACTCCTGGAAATGGAAAAAAGAACACATTGACACCGGTGTGTCAGACCCACCATACTTGCTCCGGACACTGCGAGAGGGCTGTACAAGCAATAGTCACACGCACGGCACAGCGGACACACCAGGAACCGCGGTGTTGGCCGTCGAATGGCGCTAGCTGCGCAGCATTTGTGCACCGCCGCCGTCAGTGTCAGCCAGTTTGCCGTGGCATACGGAGCTCCATCGCAGTCTTTAACACTGGTAGAATGCCGCGACAGCGTGGACGTGAACCGTATGTGCAGTTGACGGACTTTGAGCGAGGGCGTATAGTGGGCATGTGGGAGGCCGGGTGGACGTACCGCCGAATTGCTCAACACGTGGGGCGTGAGGTCTCCACAGTACATCGATGTTGTCGCCAGTGGTCGGCGGAAGGTGCACGTGCCCGTCGACCTGCGACCGGACCGCAGCGACGCACGGATGCACGCCAAGACCGTAGGATCCTACGCAGTGCCGTAGGGGACCGCACCGCCACTTCCCAGCAAATTAGGGACACTGTTACTCCTGGGGTATCGGCGAGGACCATTCGCAACCGTCTCCATGAAGCTGGGCTACGGTCCCGCACACCGTTAGGCCGTCTTCCGCTCACGCCCCAACATCGTGCAGCCCGCCTCCAGTGGTGTCGCGACAGGCGTGAATGGAGGGACGAATGGAGACGTGTCGTCTTCAGCGATGAGAGTCGCTTCTGCCTTGGTGCCAATGATGGTCGTATGCGTGTTTGGCGCCGTGCAGGTGAGCGCCACAATCAGGACTGCATACGACCGAGGCACACAGGGCCAACACCCGGCATCATGGTGTGGGGAGCGATCTCCTACACTGGCCGTACACCACTGGTGATCGCCGAGGGGACACTGAATAGTGCACGGTACATCCAAACCGTCATCGAACCCATCGTTCTACCATTCCTAGACCGGCAAGGGAACTTGCTGTTCCAACAGGACAATGCACGTCCGCATGTATCCCGTGCCACCCAACGTGCTCTAGAAGGTGTAAGTCAACTACCCTGGCCAGCAAGATCTCCGGATCTGTCCCCCATTGAGCATGTTTGGGACTGGATGAAGCGTCGTCTCACGCGGTCTGCACGTCCAGCACGAACGCTGGTCCAACTGAGGCGCCAGGTGGAAATGGCATGGCAAGCCGTTCCACAGGACTACACCCAGCATCTCTACGATCGTCTCCATGGGAGAATAGCAGCCTGCATTGCTGCGAAAGGTGGATATACACTGTACTAGTGCCGACATTGTGCATGCTCTGTTGCCTGTGTCTATGCGCCTGTGGTTCTGTCAGTGTGATCATGTGATGTATCTGACCCCAGGAATGTGTCAATAAAGTTTCCCCTTCCTGGGACAATGAATTCACGTTGTTCTTATTTCAATTTCCAGGAGTGTACTTGATATAAAATGGTTCAAATGCTCTTCAAACGATTTACTATATATCACAAGGTCATCCAAATAGTTACAAACAATTTAAATTCACCCAGTACACTATCTAATAAACGAATCAACGCAGCAGCTCCGGTAGCCAGCCCAAATGGGACCCGGTTAAATTCGAATAGATTCCAATCGGAGCAAAACGCTGTAACATGTTTACACTCCTCGGTCAACGGAATTTGATAATAAGCTTGATTTAAGTCAAGAACGGTAAATCAAGACGAGCCTGAAAACCGAGTAAAGGAATTGTGTAGATCAGGCAACGGAACTGATTCCAACACCACCTTCTCATTCAAACGACGGTAATAAACCACCACCCTGAAATCGCTACGCTGATCCTTCGGTACCAAGAATATCGGAGAGGCATACGGAGAAGTCGAGGGACGAATAACCCCTTGATTTAACATCCTCTGTACCTTCTCCCGCAATACTTTCATCTTAGGTGGTGAGAGAAGATATGGGGACCACCTAACCGGAATATTGTCAGTCAAACGAATATGATATTCTAATTTATTCGTTACTCCAAGTTTATCACAAAATAAGTCAGGAAAAGCCTCCAGTAACTGAAGGACCTGTTGAACCTGACTCGGGGAAAGATGATCAAGATTGACATTATCGATAGTAGTGACCGACAAGGAAGAAAAATGGTTCAAATAGCTCTGAGCACTATGGGACTTAACTTCGAAGGTCATCAGTCCCCTAGAACTTAGAACTACTTAAACCTAACTATCCTAAGGACATCACACACATCCATGCCCGAGGCAGGATTCGAACCTGCGACCGTAGCGGTCGCGCGGTTCCAGACTGTAGCGCCTAGAACCGCTCGACCACTTCGGCCGGCCGACAAGGAAGAAGGCATGGATGACACCACCACTCGACATTCACAAAATCCGAACTTCTGACTTGGCGCAAATTAAAAAAAAAAAAAAGAAAAAAAACTTAGCCCCTGAATAATCCAGAACAAGTTGAGTTTTAGAAATAAAATCACAACCCAGCACCATATTTACCGGCAGGTTAGCAACGATAGCAAAGGTCATTGGCCAGGAGAACCGTCCTACCGAGACGCTACCCTTAACCCACCCAGCCAGAGGCAACACCTGACCATTGGCCATACGACATCT
Source organism: Schistocerca cancellata (assembly GCF_023864275.1). Lineage (NCBI taxonomy): Eukaryota > Metazoa > Arthropoda > Insecta > Orthoptera > Acrididae > Schistocerca > Schistocerca cancellata. The sequence continues at coordinate 384,860,537 of NC_064634.1, read as the reverse complement.
CCGAAGCGGGATATTTTCTGGTTTGAGCCTGGTAAGATTGCCAAATTCCAGAAACCAAGCCTCATTAAGCAAGGAATAAGTGCTACCCATATCCAATAATGTCCACAGGGGTTCCTGATTCAATCTCAGACAAACATAAGGTCGACGTAACCGGGAATCAGCAACTACGGCACGCCCCTCACTAAACAATAAGTTATTCCTGCAAACGTGCCGCCTACCCTTATGTTATTTAGTACTTCTTGCCTCACGTAAAATCGGACAACTCCTAACCAAATGCGTACTAGCTCCACATAGGAAACATTTCCTGTGGCTCTGAGCACTATGGGACTTAACATCTTAGATCATCAGTCCCCTAGAACTTAGAACTACTTAAACCTAACTAACCTAAGGACTTCACACACATCCATGCCCGAGGCAGGATTCGAATCTGCGACCGTAGCAGTCCCGCGGTTCCGGACTGTAGCGCCTAGAACCGCACGGCCACCGCGCCGGCAAAACATTTCCTGTGTGCGCCTTGATAATTACTACTTGGAAGATATCTCTCCACTTCAAAATTTTCCTTCGCTTGTCCCAACACAGTAACATTCCTAGAGTCCTCGCTTAACCTTAGCGCAGAAGCAGAAGTAACAACAACAGAGAGTTCTTCTCAGGTCTTCGGAGGTGACTTGAAAATAAAATTTATTGTATCAGCAGCCGCCATCCCTTTCAAAACTACTGCAATTAACTGTTCGTCTGACAAATCACTTAGTAAGGCCTGCGAAGCTACCCGTACCCTTTCCACACACATCGACAAATCTTCACTAGCGGCCTGCACCTTCCAAATATACTGACATTCTAGATGTTTCCTAAAACCCTCTGTGAGCCTCTCAGTGATTATTAGTTGTCTAAGTTGTCGTAACGAGAACCCCTCCGAAAGAGCTCTAGAAATTAATTCGTTACACTTCCCCTTTGCTAACGGGCACAGCAGAACTAACAGGGTGGAGTGGGATATTCGAAAAGCAGAAGAATGCTGCTCAAAATAAACCAGTAACCACAGAATTTCCCGTATCTTAGCTAAAAATTCTACACTTAATTCTCCTACGTCCTTTAAGAAAAGTGCAATCGGGTTAGGTAGCTTTGCGAAAAACTCCGCTTTAGGTTCAATTCCGCGGATTGGGTTATTTAGTTCGCTTCCTGTTCGTGCCGGATCGACTTGGACCTGCCCACTAGATTCTTCGGAGCTAGACTCTAACCCAGTTAATCTAATCTGCGATGCAGCCACCTTTTTTGCAACTCAACCACTTCCTTACAATCAGCCTCGTTTACAACAACTTGTTCTAGATCAGAGACCCGGTTAAATACGTGCTCCAAATGTGTGCGTAGTCTAAATGTTGTTGGAACTCACCGACCTCTCCTGCCGCCGCTGCCATGGCTATCGGAAGGGAACCAATAACGTCCGGTGAAATTTGGACCGGATTGAGCAAGGCATCTTTTAAGTCCACAAGCAACTCAGGAACAGTGCCTTGTTTGTTTATATTACGAATACGCGACTGATATAAGAGTTGACTTCTGCGCAACAGGCCTAATCTTGGACATTCTCTGGCCGCCATGACAACATGAAACATGCAGCTAAACAGTCGCTTGGCTAAAGCGAAATATTACAATATTATAAAATAAGTACAGCTACAATTCCATCAGTTACTCAAAGAGTAGTAGCAAGAACGCTATCCACGCTCTGCTACCAGTAATGAACCGTTATTTATTTTCAAAGAATATTCTTAAGAATTTATTTTATTTACTAGCGATTCATCAAGGACATTAATACATTTAATCGCACTATGTAAGCACGGAAGTAGTTGCCAGGGAGTAACTGATGAAATCATAACCAAATTCCTTTTAACAAATGGGAATTTTATTCACTAATAGTGCCTAAAAGCATTTTTTAAAAGAAACACATTTAAAATTATAATCAGAAAGCACCCTCTAAATATTAAAGTTACAATTTATTCAGAGGCACAAAGAAACAAGTTTTGAATGTATGAGCTTCCGGGCAGAGAACCTTGCCACTCCCTTTTGACACGGCCATAGTTACGACCACTCACAACAGCCTCTGAAAGACTACACTGGTGCAAATCTGCCACACACCAGATTACCTTAAACTAAGAGTTTTAACAATTTACACAAGCACACAAACTATGCATCCCGCCCCCCCCCCCCCATAGGAGGGATGGAAATGGTACAAAACACTAACAATTAAAATATTAACCTTGCCACCGAAGGTGCAACTTGATTTTAACTTCTAAGAAAAGTGAAAGGGTGGCAACATTATACACTAAAATGATCCTTTAAATAAAAGCCCATGAAATGCAATCTTATATAAAATTCTACCTCTCAAGATCATAGGCAATAATATCAAAGTTTCCAAAGATCAGGTATTAGGCCGTTACACTCCAAGCAATAAATTCGTGAACACACCAAATCCGACAAACCTGACAGAGGCAGCTACTAACGTAAGGTAGATTGATAGGGAGATTACCGAACAACCCAAACTGCAGGTTGCTGTAACTGCCCCTACTTCACAAGGTAAAAACGGACCACACAATTTATAAACAACCACCTTCCTGCGGGTGGGCAAACGGAGAAGAATGGTGGGACGACCCCAAAGCAAAACGGCTGGTGACCTCACCAAGAAAACAAGTAGAATTTAACAAGAGTAAATCAAACAATATATCACCAATCACTTAACGTCTAATAAACTGCGATTTCTCGAGAAAACCTGGCGCAGCACCCCCCAAATCGCTCTCCCGAACCGTCCGCTGCCAGCCGCTTCAACGGACGCAGCAAGGCGCGCCGATCTCCCGTCTCACGGCGTCGCAGCTCGCACCGGCCAGACTGATGTCGGGGGTTGACTCCTGTTGCTCTCGAGTCGACCGCGAAGTCACTACCCCTCGCTATAAGCCGCGGCCCACTGGACTCACGTGGCGACCTCACATGTGCCGACGCTCAAGATGGACAAGTCATCTTGTGTCTCAGCGCGCGACCGACCAACCGATCGATCCAACCGCCAATGACCATTGCGTGAGCAAACTCGAGCAGACTGGCGGCCTAACGCGCCGACTCAGATGCAGGAACTGAGCCCCGACCGGGCGACCACTCACCGAGTTCTCTTACTGGTGGAAAGGCTCTCATTTTGCTGGCTTTAAAGGTTGATCTGAACGACAGACATACTAGCACTCTGAACGACAGACAGAAAGTAACTGCCTAACAAATGCGGATGAGAGACAGACAAGCAAGCTGGGGATGACAGACTGACCCAGACTTTTTTTTCTTTATTGTGATTTCATTCCCCTGCCCCATATGGGCAAGGGAGGGCTATCAGCGGCACAATCCGCCGCTCTTCAGCCGAGTGACATGAACATAGAATAAGAATAATATGGTACATACATAAGGCGATAAAGGGGAACTTTAAACAGTATAATGGGAGAAAATGGAGGTAAAAATATAGACTAACACGGAGACGTTCATGGAGCACAGTTTAAAAAAAGTCACCAGAAAGTTAAAAAACACAGTTGGCGATTCTTCAAAACTGAGAGAAGACACTGAATGGACATGCACACGTTAAAAGTCGGACACAGTAGTAAAAACACTCCAGAACAATACACTTAAAACCCACTTGGAGCACACACGATGAAGAATAAAACTGCCACGTGGGACCTGCCGAGGGAAAGGGCAGAGAGGAGGGATAAGGAGGGAAGAGCAAGGGGCAGCAGGGGAAGCGGCGGGATGAAGATAGGAGGGGCATCAGAGGGTACACGAAGAGGCAGGAAGCACGTGGGGTGGGAGACAAAGAGGGAAGACAGGGCAGGACGGTGGAAGTTGCGTTGGGAAAGGAGATGAAGGGTGTAGAGATGGAGAGAGGGTGAGGACACAACGGTAAAGGCGCGACAACTGGTTGGGGGTGGAGAGGAAGGGAGACACCAGGGGGTGAGGGGGATCAAGGCGGCGGACAATATATAGTGTGCGGATGTGTTCAAGGAAAAGGAGAAGGTGAGGGAAGGGGATGAGGTTGCAGAGGATGCACGTGGGGGACGGGAGGCAGATGCGGAAGGCGAGGCAGAGTTCATGGCGTTCGAGGACTTGGAGGGCGTTATAGAACCGGGGAGGGGTGGAAATCCATGTTACGCTGGCATAACAGAGGATAGGGCGGGTCAAGGATTTGTAGGTGTGAAGGATGGTGGAAGAATGAAGACCCCACGTCCTGCCGGACAGGAGTTTTAGAGGCGGAGGCGGTTGTGAGCTTTGTTTTGGATGGTAAGGAGATGGGGAGTCCAGGTGAGGTGGCGGTCGAGTGTGAGGCCAAGGTATTTGAGGGTAGGAGTGAGGTGGATAGGATGGCCATAAATCGTGAGGTAGAAATCGTGGAGGCGGAAGGAGCGGGTGGTGCAGCCTATGATGATCGCCTGTCTCTTGGAGGGATTAACACCGAGGAATCACTGGTTGCACCATGCGGTGAATTGGTCGAGGTGGGTTTGGAGGGTACGTTGGGACCGTTGAAGGGTAGGATAAAGGGCTAGGAAGGTGGTGTCATCAGCGAACTGGAGAAGATGAACAGGAGGGGAAGGTTTGGGCATATCAGCAGTGTACAGGAGATAGGGGAGAGGGGAAAGGGCAGAACATTGGGGCACGCCGGCAGAGGGATAAAAAGTATGTGAGTTGGAATTGTGGATAGTCACATAGGAGGGACAATGGGAGAGGAAGGAAGCAACGAGATGGACGAAGTTGATGGGGAGAGCATAGGTCTGGAGTTTGAAGAGGAGCCCGGGATGCCAGACACGGTCATAGGTGTTCTGGAGATCAAGGGAAACAAAGATAGCGGAGCGACGGGAGTTAAGTTGGAGGGAAAGAAGATTGGTAAAGTTAAGGATCTGGTTGTCGGCGGAGAAGGAAGGCCAGAAACCACATTGGGTAAGAGGAAGGAGGCGGTGAATACAGTGAGAGAGGATGGCCTCGAAGACCTTACTGAACACAGATGTGAGGCATATTGGACCATAGGAAGAGGTATCAGAACAGCATGACACGGGAAGTCTTCCACAGGTCGGGGTAAAATCCAGTGGAGAGGAGGACATTGTACAGGGTAGCAAGAACAGACAGGAAGGATGGAGGGGATTCCTTGAGGTGTCAGTAGGTGACGCCATCATGACCAGGGGCGTTGTTGCGTTTGGAGCGGAGGGCGAGTGTGATGTCTTGTGTGGTGATGGGAGTGTTGATATCTGAGGGAGGTAACCGATCCGAGTACTGGAAGCTAGGGACGAGCGGGCAGACAGAGGTGTCAGTGTGGTCAAGGACGGTGGGGAAGAGGGAGTAATCAAAATGGGGATCGTCAGGAATGGAGAGGACCACGGATAGGTGGGAAGCAAAATGGTTAGCCTTACTGAGGTTGTCAGGAAAGGGTCGATCGTCATGGAGGATGGGGTAATGCGGTGTGGGATGGCTACCAGTAAGGCGGTGGAAGGCTGACCAGTACCTGGAGGAACTGACAGGGAGGGTGGAGTTGAGGCGTGTGCATGTCTGGCGCCAGTCCCGGCGTTTCTTTGCTGTAAGGAGGTTCCGGATATGTCGCTGTAATTGCCGGTGGCGGGTGAGAGTATCCTGGTCACGAGTGCGGAGGAAGGAGCGGTAGAGCCTGCGGGATTCACGCAGAAGGAGGACGGCCTGTGGAGGAAGCGTAGGCAGTGAGGGTGGATGAGTTTGGTAGGGACATGAGCCTCCACAGCGTCAGTGATGGTCTTCTGAAGGAAGGAAGAGGCATGGGTGATGTCATTCCCACTGGCGAGCTCATAGCGCCCCTTAAATGCACGTGAACAGGCAACCTTTCCCCTTTCCCACCAGAGGGAGACACCAAAACTGCGATTGCCACAGCAGCGCCACCGCCAGAAACGGAGGGCGACAGCTTCACACTACGCACTGCGGCAAGCTCTTCAAAACATCAATTTTTACCACGGCTAAATATCCTGACCTAATTTCCTCAAAATCTTCCAGTTTAATTCTATTAGACACCATTACCGTTGGTTTACATTTCTGGATGGTCATCTAGTAATCTGTTTTCTATCTTTGTTCAAATAATTTCCTAAGTCGTTTGCCTCCTTTGATAGAATTACAGCCTCATCAGCAAACCGTGGGTTTGTTGGCATTTCATGGGTGTTCACAGTCAAATAATTTTTTTCAGTGATATCTGGTTGCTCTTGTCTGTAAAATATTTATTCCTTTGCGGTTAATGTTATGAACATGTGTAGTATTTTGATGTTATTTACGAAAAGATGACAAAAATGATAAAGCTCAGCGTATGTAGGTGACACTGACATTTTTATTTGCTCGATACTTGTTAAAGCTATGACACATTTTGAAGCACAATTGTCGAAGTACTCTACTTGATAATGACCCCATAGCTATAGCTGTCAGATGTTTTTTAAAACAACTTAAAGTTTTCTTATTCGCCAAAAACTTCAATTACTTTTCAAAATCACTCTTTTGTCTCAATTACTGCTTAATCTTTGTGCGAATTAAAAAATATAGGGAATAGAGTAAATTTAAAAGCAAGTGTTCGAGGCAGACTTTCTTTCATTGCATAGTGATCATGGGAATAAGAAAGAGAGGTATAGTCGCATACAGAGGCGTAGAGCCAGTCATTCCTCCATCGCCACTACGTAACGGTGTAAGCCAGATCGAAGATAATGTTAGTAGAAAGGAGTCTACTGTCTGTAATGCATTAATAAAGTTGTTTCCAACGTGGCACTCATCAGAAAGACAGTAAATCACTATAACTTTTTCTACCGTCAGATGTATGACAACCGAATAATTGAATTGGTTAGTGCAGAAACCACTTCAGTCACAAAAATGCGAAAAATCATTCTCGATGAAAAGATGCTTAGAAAGGCAAGACGCGTGTTGAGTGCAAAACCACCTCAGTCTTGAGTAGATCCATGGATACAGGCTATCTTTTTCGAACGCTGGGCTCAGAAATAACATGATGTGGTTTCTGCTCCCACAGCTAGATCGCATGACCAGTCTTGCGCCTTTTCTCGAGCATGCGCCATGTGTTTAGCAGTCTAAACAGCTGCTCTTATCGAAGTCTTTGTTTTGTTGATTATTTTCAACGTGTCCCAAGTTTGTGCATAACGTTTCCCGTTCTATGTTAATATGTCTGTGAGTACCATAAGCAGTGAAAGTTATCGTGAAACAGCTCCTAAGAAGAGGAGGAGAAATGAAGAAAAACATCGAAGAAACGTCATTAGAACCTCTAAGTTCGTGGGGTTGAACACATCAACTGGAAGAGGCGTCTAATCTCATCTAGAACGGGTGCTGCTTGTAACTGTAAATTACGATGCTTTACTAAGTTTAGTGATGATGAAAAATCTGAATTTATTGCTAATTTGAATTAGTTGAAATCAAAAGACGAGCAAGCTATCTTCTTACAACAACTGAATGAAAAACATGCCATTAAGCACCGTAGGCCTCGTTCTGAACAGCCTAGAGGAACAGCAGCCAGTTCTGAATATAAGGAAAAGGGCGTGTAAGAAAGCGTTTATTTCATTCTGTGGCATTACTGAGGGCAGGGTTCGAAGGCTTACTGATCTCATAATAGAGGATAAATCACCTCAAGATAAACGAGCTAAAAATCTCAGGAAGAACACGATTTTTGCCGAAGTTTGTCTAAAACACATGAACGCATTTCATCATTCCCCCCAAGATTACCCACTATGGCACCAAAGATATCAGTTATCTTGGTGCCCGCCTTGATGTTAAAAAAATACATTCCTTGTTTTAAAGAAAAGTACCCTCATCTGGAGTAAAATATGAGTTTTAGCTTTCATATTTTCATGACAACTTTTCATTACGGTTCGGACGTCCACAGGTAGATACCTGCTCTTACTGAACTTATCTCCAAAAGACGAGCCAAGAAATTTTACAATAAACTTCAAAGCATCACCAAAGTATGAGCACAATGTGAAGACGCAGTCGCACTTTCATTTGAGTTTATGCAAAATCTCCCCCTTTCAACGATCCCAGTTCAGGATATATTTTACTCGAGGCAACTTTAAGTGCACTGTTTTGGGATAAAAAACCTAAAAGCTACGAAATCTGAAATATTATTGTACCACCAAGGCGTAGCCCACAAAGGAGCCAATTAGATATGCAGCATACTATTGAAATACATTGACACTAACATTTCATCAAATGTTAAAAATCTGTATTACTTTTCCGATGGCAGCTGCGGACAGAATCGGAATCACACCATGATAAGATGATTCTGCCTTGCTCTTGCAGATACAGGACGTTTTGAACAAATTTTTCCTTTTTTTCCGGTTCGAGGGCATTCATGCCCTGCTTAACCCGCAGGACAGGACAGATAGAATAAATTGTGGAAAGGAGCCAAAATAAGGGGTTGTCAGTTACACTCGAACATGAAACTTTATTATTTGATCAAACATCACAAGAAAAAAAAATAAACACACAGCGTTAATCTTTTGGACTTAATTACCAGCTGAAAGCCACTTTAATTTAAAAACGACTGAAGGTCAATAACTTAAAACGCAAGCATGATCAGAAATTTAAAAGGCAAGCCGTATCTTAAAACAGTTCTTTAGTTAGGCTGAAATAAACAAGTTAAATTCAAATCGGCTGAAGGCCGAACACTTAAAAATTCAAAAAAATTTTAATATGCCAAAGGGCTTACGTGAAACAGTACTTCAAACTAGGCTGAAGGCCTTAAGAGTGAAACAACTCTAATTTAAAACACATAACCGGCTAGAAGCCGTACAAGTACCACCAACAAGAACAAATTAAAAAAAAAAGGCAGTTCACACTAGGGCGCACAGATGTTCGGGGGTTGGCCTGTAATTCAAACACTAACGCTCGCTTAGGTGAGACAGGCAGTCGGGCCAACCATTCACGATCCGACGACAACCCAACCGACCAACAGTCAGCGGACCCACCGACAAGATAACTTCCACTTCACCCGAGCAGGGCACAACAGGGAGTACAACGGAACAACGTAGAAGATATTGGCGCCCGCAACCAATCATACACGGAGTTGTCAAACTACACACCGTGCTGGACGGCAACAATACGATGAGGAAACTACACTGCCTGAAATTTACGTCAACGCCCAGGGCAGGTAACCGGAACGCTAACGGTCACAAGGCAGAAGATTCCGCTGGTGCACTTCAATTCAAATAACTAAATACAGTGAAACTCCACCGGAGGGTGGTTAGAATTTTCTAACTTGAAAACCACGTTGTTGGGCGCGGGAATATCCCAACAGCCGACAACGAACTTCAAACGATACAATGTGAACAGTCTTGACTTGCTGGTAGGTTAAATCAAAACTCAACTTTCGTATCCAGGGTCGGTGAGCCACGGACCTCGTGGCAATGGGAACAGCGCCACACTCTCCGACACCGCGCAGGGACCGCCAGCGGGTCCCGGCCAAACTACGCCCCGACGAGAATTCCGCCAGCGGGTCCCGGCCAAACTACGCCCCGACGAGAATTCCTAACTGCTCCACGCCAACCGACCTTCTACTAGCACACCACCCAGCCGGAAACTATAAGCGCCAGGTCCAAAGATAGTACAAGGTGCGAATATCGATACACGCCGCTGTTGCAAGCCGCGGAAGGAGAGGATAACAGCATAATCGCGATAACCGCGAGAGACTAAAGACAGAATCACAATGAAGGTTTAATCCAGCGCATAGCATGAGCCAGCCACGGCTCACATATCTTCCAAACGATCGAGAGTTTGGTACTTTTAAGAGGATGATACGTAAAAATGATCGGATATATACACCTGATTAATATGAAGAATTGTGTGCTCAGTCCAATAACAACTTTCACATCCAGAATGAGATATTCACTCTGCAGCGGAGTGTGCGCTGATATGAAACTTCCTGGCAGATTAAAACTGTGTACCGGACCGACACTCGAACTCGGGACCTTTGCCTTTCGCGGGCAATTGCTCTACCGTCTGAGCTACCCAAACACGACTCACGCCCCGTCCTCAGAGCTTTACTTCTGCTAGTATCTCGTCTCCTACCTTCCAAACTGCACAGAAGCTCTTCTGCGAACCTGCAGGACTAGCACTCCCGGAAGAAAGGATATTGCGGAGACATGGCTTCGCCACAGGTTCGCAGAAGAGCTTCTGTGATGTTTGGAAGGTGGGAGACGAGATACTGGCAGAAGTAAAGCTGTGAGGACGGGGCGTGAGTCGTGCTTGGGTAGCTCAGACGGTAGAACAGTTGCCCGCAAAAGGCAAAGGTCCCGAGTTCGAGACTCGGTCCGGCACACAGTTTTAATCTGCCAGGAAGTTTCAACTTTCACATCGTCAAGCCATTGACGTAAAAGATTTTGATGGTTGGTGGAAGGAATATTACACAAAAAACCCTTTAGCCAGAGAATGTCGAGGGAGGACCGTGCCAAAAGAAGCAAAATTCAAGTTTGCTCTCACTCGATAGACAGAGTTGCGCTATAACTAAAGAAAAAGGGGTAATCGCAGCATACACTTTCATTGATGGATTACAAAAGCACAGCTGGCAGCTGCTGAAACCTGCTTCCCGGAAGGTAGATATTGATTTTCCTTCAAGTATTCCAGCCTACCTATCAGGGAAAGTTCCATTCAACATCAAGAAAATGGAAGACATCAAGAAGACGATAATTCATATTCCTGAAAACTTCAAAGTCTTCTTTTGATGAACTATTTATCTGGCCAACCACTGCACACGACAATGATACAATGGCCGAGAATGATCTATTTTAAGAGTGTTTTATTTTGTCATATTCCTGTTTTTTGATAACTTTGCAATACTGTAACTTCATTTTTGATATAATGTAAAAAAATATAAACTTTAAATGAATGATTACCTTTTTCCAAGTTTTCAGCTGTCTGTAAAAACCAGTTGAGTGTAGAAACAGCGTACGTCCGGATCAAATTTTAAATTTTCGTGAGCTTAATTTATGTCGAAATTAGGAAATTTTTGCATGACAGCAACACAACGATACACTGGTAGGGATACCACATCGTGCAGCAGTACTCCAAAAGTGGACAGACAAGCGTAGTGCAGGCAGTCTCTTTAATAGATCTGTTACATTTTCTAACAGTTTTGCTAATAAAACGCAATCTTTGATTTGCCTTCCCCTCAACAATTCTGTGTGTGCCTTCCAGTTTAAATAATTCGTAATTGTAATTTCTGGGTATTTAGTTGAATTTGCGGCCTTTAGATAGACTGATTAATTGTGTAACCGAAATTGAACAGATTTCTTTCAGCATTTACGTGGATGACCTCACATTTTTCATTATTTATGGTCAGTTGTCAATTTTCGTACCATACATATATTTTTTATAAGTCGTTTTGCAATTTGTTTTGATCTTCTGATGAGTTTACTAAACGACAGAAACATCTGCAAACAACCTAAGACGGCTGCTCAAATTGTCTCCTATACCGTTTATATCGATAAGGAGCAGCAGTTGGACTGTAACACTACCTCGGGGAACACCAGAAATCACTTCTGTTTTACTCGATGACTTTACATCTGTTACTACGAACTGTGACAGGAAATCTCGAATTCAGTCACATAACTGATACGATATTTCATAAGCACGCAATTTCACTACAAGCCGCTTATGCGGTATAATGTCAAAAGCCTTTTGGAAGTCTAGAAATACGGAATCAATTTGAAATCCCTTGTCAATAGCACTCAAAACTTCCTCTGTAAAGAGCTAGTTGTGTTTCACAAGAGGGATGTTTTCTAAATCCTTGTTGACTGTGTCAATAGACCGTTCTCTTCGAGGTAATTCATAATGTTCGAACACAATGTATGTTCCAGAATCCTGCTGCATATCGACGTTAATGATATGTACCTTGTAAGTAGGCTGTTTAGGTTTTTATATTGGTAGCGCCACCTAGCGCTCTGTATGAAAGTCACAGGCTGTGCTGTGTGCAGTCTGTTGCTGGTTGGCATTGTTGTAATACTCGCTATTGTAGTGTTGGGCAGTTGGATGTGAACAGCGCGTAGCGTTGCGCAGTTGGAGGTGAGCCGCCAGCAGTGGTGGATGTTGGGAGAGAGATGGCAGAGTTTTGACAGCGGATGATCTGGACGTGTATTATATCAGAGACAGTAAATTTGTAAGACTGGATGTCATGAACGGATATATATATATACACTCCTGGAAATGGAAAAAAGAACACATTGACACCGGTGTGTCAGACCCACCATACTTGCTCCGGACACTGCAGGAGGGCTGTACAAGCAATGATCACACGCACGGCACAGCGGACACACCAGGAACCGCGGTGTTGGCCGTCGAATGGCGCTAGCTGCGCAGCATTTGTGCACCGCCGCCGTCAGTGTCAGCCAGTTTGCCGTGGCATACGGAGCTCCATCGCAGTCTTTAACACTGGTACCATGCCGCGACAGCGTGGACGTGAACCGTATGTGCAGTTGACGGACTTTGAGCGAGGGCGTATAGTGGGCATGCGGGAGGCCGGGTGGACGTACCGCCGAATTGCTCAACACGTGGGGCGTGAGGTCTCCACAGTACATCGATGTTGTCGCCAGTGGTCGGCGGAAGGTGCACGTGCCCGTCGACCTGGGACCGGACCGCAGCGACGCACGGATGCACGCCAAGACCGTAGGATCCTAAGCAGTGCCGTAGGGGACCGCACCGCCACTTCCCAGCAAATTAGGGACACTGTTGCTCCTGGGGTATCGGCGAGCACCATTCGCAACCGTCTTCATGAAGCTGGGCTACGGTCCCGCACACCGTTAGGCCGTCTTCCGGTCACGCCCCAACATTGTGAAGCCCGCCTCCAGTGGTGTCGCGACAGGCGTGAATGGAGGGACGAATGGAGACGTGTCGTCTTCAGCGATGAGAGTCGCTTCTGCCTTGGTGCCAATGATGGTCGTATGCGTGTTTGGCGCCGTGCAGGTGAGCGCCACAATCAGGACTGCATACGACCGAGGCACACAGGGCCAACACCCGGCATCATGGTGTGGGGAGCGATCTCCTACACTGGCCGTACACCACTGGTGATCGTCGAGGGGACACTGAATAGTGCACGGTACATCCAAACCGTCATCGAACCCATCGTTCTACCATTCCTAGACCGGCAAGGGAACTTGCTGTTCCAACAGGACAATGCACGTCCGCATGTATCCCGTGCCACCCAACGTGCTCTAGAAGGTGTAAGTCAACTACCCTGGCCAGCAAGATCTCCGGATCTGTCCCCCATTGAGCATGTTTGGGACTGGATGAAGCGTCGTCTCACGCGGTCTGCACGTCCAGCACGAACGCTGGTCCAACTGAGGCGCCAGGTGGAAATGGCATGGCAAGCCGTTCCACAGGACTACATCCAGCATCTCTACGATCGTCTCAATGGGAGAATAGCAGCCTGCATTGCTGCGAAAGGTGGATATACACTGTACTAGTGCCGACATTGTGCATGCTCTGTTGCCTGTGTCTATGTGCCTGTGGTTATGTCAGTGTGATCATGTGATGTATCTGACCCCAGGAATGTGTCAATAAAGTTTCCCCTTCCTGGGACAATGAATTCACGGTGTTCTTATTTCAATTTCCAGGAGTGTATAATGACTTTTGAACACTATTAAGGTAAATTCATTGTTTGTTCTCTATCAAAATCTTTCATTTGCTAACTATGCCTACCAGTAGTTAGTGACTTCAGTAGTTAGAATCTTTTATTTAGCTGGCAGTATTGGCGCTCGCTGTATTGCAGTAGTTCGAGTAACGAAGATTTTTGTGAGGTAAGTGATTCATGAAAGGTATAGGTTATTGTTAGTCAGGGCCATTCTTTTGTAGGGATTATTGATAGTCAGACTGCGTTGCGCTAAAAATATTGTGTGTCAGTTTAGTGTTGTTCAGAATAAGTAAAGAGAGAAATGTCTGAGTTCGTTCAGTTTTGCTCAGCTGTTTGAAAAACAAATAACGTAAGGGGTTTATCAGCACAATCATTCATAAATTTTTTTAAGGGGAGGTTTCAGCCTGTACTTCAGTGGATTATTCCTCTTACCTTTCTTGAATACTGATGTGATCCGTGCAACTTTCCAGTCTTTGGATAAATTAGCAGATCTGTTTGTTTTTACGATGATTATGGATTCTGGTTGTTGTATAGGTAGCTAAATTACGACCTAATATGTTTTAAAGCTCTTGGTGTCGCTGTTACGTACTGCGTAATACTCACTGGTTCTTTTCTGTTCACTGAGGTTTCAATAATATTATGGTATTATAAAATAGTTTGCATGGACAGTACAGAATTATTATTTCGAAATTATTTTCTGTTTCGTAGACGGGGGATATCGCACTTATAAGACAACAAACAGAAGCGTATGACATATTTGTATCCGGAAACTCTGATCTTAGTTTCCTGAAGTTTCCCTAAATTACTTGACATAAATGCTAGAATGACTTTTCCAGCAGAGCTGCAGAGGAGCTAGTGCTCCTTCTCCAATGACGTCGATGTCGACAGAACCTCAGGCCGAAGCTTACTCGTTGTCTTCCTCTACGGTGACGCCATTCATCCGTCACGTGTTGCCGCGAAGGTGACTCATTTGGGCCACCTGCTTGAAGAGAACAGCCACTCTGTTTATTAGACACGCGAACATATCCAGTGAAAAGCACAGCGCAGCATAACAGGAAGACTAAATAATATGTGATGACGAATAAGAAACTCTGTTGGGAAAACAGGTACAGCCTTTATCAGATATTTCACTCTGCGATAGGAACGTCAGCGTATTCCTCTCGTGTTGAAATACGTCCTATGCAGGGTGTTACAAAAAGGTACGGCCAAACTTTCAGGAAACATTCCTCACACACAAATAAAGAAAAGATGTTATGTGGACATGTGTCCGGAAACGCTTAATTTCCATGTTAGAGCTCATTTTAGAAACGTCAGTATGTACTGTACTTCCTCGATTCACCGCGAGTTGGCCCAATTGAAGGAAGGTAATGTTGACTTCGGTGCTTGTGTTGACATGCGACTCATTGCTCTACAGTACTAGCATCAAGCACATGAGTACGTAGCATCAACAGGTTAGTGTTCATCACGAACGTAGTTTTGCAGTCAGTGCAATGTTTACAAATGCGGAGTTGGCAGATGCCCATTTGATGTGTGGATTAGCACGGGGCAATAGCCGCAGCGCGGTACGTTTGTATCGATACAGATTTCCAGAACGAAGGTGTCCCGACAGGAAGACGTTCGAAGCAATTGATCGGCGTCTTAGGGAGCACGGAACATTCCAGCCTATGACTCGCGACTGGGGAAGACCTAGAACGACGAGGACACCTGCAATGGACGAGGCAATTCTTCGTGCAGTTGACGATAACCCTAATGTCAGCGTCAGAGAAGTTGCTGCTGTACAAGGTAACGTTGACCACGTCACTGTATGGAGAGTGCTACGGGAGAACCAGTTGTTTCCGTACCATGTACAGCGTGTGTAGGCACTATCAACAGCTGATTGGCCTCCACGGGTACACTGCTGCGAATTGTTCATCCAACAATGTGTCAATCCTCATTTCAGTGCAAATGTTCTCTTTACGGATGAGGCTTCATTCCAACGTGATCAAATTGTAAATTTTCACAATCAACATGTGTGGGCTGACGAGAATCCGCACGCAATTGTGCAATCACGTCATCAACACAGATTTTCTTTGAACGTTTGGGCAGGCATGTTGGTGATGTCTTGATTGGGCCCCATGTTCTTCCAACTACGCTCAATGGAGCACGTAATCATGATTTCATACGGCATATTCTACCTGTGCTGCTAGAACATGTGCCTTTACAAGTACGACACAACATGTGGTTCATGCACTATAGAGCTCCTGCACATTTCAGTCGAAGTGTTCGTACGCTTCTCAACAACAGATTCGGTGACCGATGGATTGGTAGAGGCGGACCAATTCAATGGCCTCCACGCTCTCCCGGCTTCAACCCTCTTTCATTTATGGGGGCATTTGAATGCTCTTGTCTACGCAACCCCGGTACCAAATGTAGAGACCCTTCGTGCTCGTATGGTGGACAGCTGACACAATACACCATTCTCCAGGGCTGCATCAGCGCATCAGGGATTCCATGCGACGGAGGGTGGATGCATGTATCCTCGCTAACGGAGGACATTTTGAACATTTCCTGTAACAAAGTGTTTGAAACGCTGGTACGTTATGTTGCTGTGTGTTTCCATTCCATGATTAATGTGATTTGAAGAGAAGTAATAAAATGAGCTCTAACATGGAAAGTAAGCGTTTCCGGACACATGTCCACATAACATATTTTCTTTGTTTGTGTGTGAGGAATGTTTCCCGAAAGTTTGGCCGTACCTTTTTGTAACACCCTGCATAGCCGTCCATAACTGCGAAAGTGTTGCCGGTGCAGGAGTTTGTGCACAAACGGCTCTCTCGGTTATGTCCCATAAACATTCGAGTGAGACTCACGTCGGTTACACGATAAATCACACAAATCTAAACGCTGTACATTCAACTAAATACTTAGAGATTACAGTTATGAATAACTTAAGTTGGGATGACCACATAGATGTGGGTGAAGAAAATCAAAGACTGCGATTTATTGGCAGAATACTGAAAAAAAAAATGCAACAGATCTACATAAGAACTGTCTACACCACGCTTGAATATCCTATCGTACTGTGAGGTGTGGGATCTGTATCAGATAGGATAGACGGAGGACATCTTAAAAGATCAAAGAAGGGCAGCTCGATTTGTACTACCGCGAAGTAGGGTAGCGAGTGCCATGGATATGATACGTGGGTTGGGGTAGCAATTATAAAAACGAAGGCGTTTTTCCTTGCGGTAGGATTTTCTCATGATATTTCAGTCACCGACTTTCTCTTCATTGTGTGAAAATATTTTGCTGCCGCTCACATACATAAGGAGAAATTATCATCGTAATAAAATAAGAGAAGTCAGAGCTCGCACAGAAAGAATTAAGTGTTTGTTCTTCCCGCGCACTGTTCGAGACTGGAACGGTAAAGAAAAAGCTTGAAGGCGGTTCGATGAACCCTCTGCCAACCACTTAATTTTCAATTGCTGGGTAATCATGTAAATGTAGATGTACAACGCTAAGCGCAAAATGAAAGCATCTGAAGTAAAATCTTTGAATAATTGAATCTAATCATGGTTGGCAGCCCTGCGATAGGCGAGACACTCGATTCTTTGTGCTCTCCTACAGAAAAATTATGTAGGTTGTAATAAGAGTTGGTTTAGTACAAATTACTCACTAAATACGTGTATCAGTGCGTGTGAAAGGTATCACTTTATTTTAAGTATTAGTCCACAAAAAGCGAAAAGATCGTAAGGACAGGTTGTAGTAGAATATTTGCTCACGTTTTGGCGCAATTAACTAGCGAATCCATCTTAACTGTTCTGTTTTTTCTTTTTTTTCCCAAAAATTTATGTTGAGCGTGTCCATTCACTGTTAAGTTCATATTTCCAGAAAGTAGCGTAAATCTTGATGCGTTTGATTTAGAATCTTTCGCACTAGCCGCTTGTTTACGTGTACTTTGCTTACGATAATGTGTACATTCTAATGTGGTTAAGGTAATTTAACTAATACTGCAGTTGAGCGAGTGCTAAGTTCTTGTTGTAAGCGGAAATAAATAACTTTTTACGTTATATCAAACTCCTGAAGCACTTACCTGTAGTGTTACTTAAAATCCGTCTTGATTGCAAAATTTTATTATTCATATGACCGGTTTCGGTTCATTCAGAACCATCTTCAGATCTGTAAAAATAATTACGCTAATTTACTATTTCACGAAAGCAAATCTTTTTCATCCTATTTAATCAACATCAAATGTACCAGAACGTACCTCATATTTCAGTTACAGGAGTAACCCGTCCAAATCCAGCAACTTTCACATGCTACGTCACATAAAATTGGTTGGCAAAGTGCACGTCATTTATATTAAATATAACACTATTACCGACAGGTGGCGTCTGGTACATTTGTTACATTCCATTTGCACATACTGTATTCAGTAGATCTTTTTTATATTAAAACATTTTAATTAAAATATGTAGATGTCAAAGCTAAAATCTGTACTTGTCAGGATTAAAAAACACTAAAATTATCGTTTTTATACGATCTAAAAGGCATAGGGCGATTTATATATCTATGGTGCTGGTGTGAACTTGTTTTCTTCTACGGTCTGCTTCCGTGGTTCCCGCCACTTTGGTGTTGTGCCGCGGTCCGCTCAGTCGTCTGCTGTCCATCGCCGCGGGCAAGAGGGCCGCACAGGAGGGCCCTGTCAACGACGCCAGGCGTTGCACGCGTCTTCCGGATTCTCCACCGCGCACCGTATCTCATCCCTCGGCCTGGATCTCCATACGCAACAGTTGTCATCTTAGTAGGTCGTCATAAATGCTAAAATAGGCGTTATGATTGAATTCGCTTTGTTCGTTGAGGATTAAATCAGGATCTTTATTTTTGTGGGTGTATATTTCGATCTCTTCTAAAATGTTAAGAAACCGTCCCTTGTGAGCTCTATGCAGGATGTCTAAGTTGTTTTCAATATTCGTGACTGAGTGCTTTGTCGCAGCCATATGCGCCCCAGAAGCTGTTTTGTTTTGAGAGTAGGTGTGCTCCCTGAATCTGGTTTCAAAGTTCCTACCAGTCTGCCCTATATATTGTTTACAGCAGTCATTACATTTGATTTTATATACACCTGAATCCTGAAATTTATTCCTACTATTACATATTCTATGCCGGAGCTTCAATTTTAACGTGTTATTTATTCGGAACCCTATTTTAACGTCGGATTTGCGAAAGCATCTTTCAATTTTGTCTGCAATTCTTCCATTGTAAGTGAGAGCTACATATTTTTTCTTGTTGTTCCTCTTAACTGCTACTTGACTTCCTTCTGTTTGTTCCATTTGCTTCTTCTTTATCTTCCTATAAATATTCATCACCTGCTTACACGTATATTTTAAGTAACATTATAAAATCACTGATTGCGGTTATCCCGTAAGACATTATGTCTGTTTTTGCAAAGTTTGTGCCACGTCAGGCTTCGGGATACATTACGAAGTTCTTACGTATTAGGACAAAGATAATGAAAGAAAACTTGAAAATAAAATTTAACAAAGCATGCTTAGACGCAGGGATTACTCCTAACTACGCAAAAGTAAAAATCAGGAATATGTCAAACATAGCACAAATAGTAAAACGTAAAAGTGAAGTATTATGGATTAAAACTCAAATTCGAGAAGCATATAAAATGAAAAACAAGTTAAATAGAGAAGCTTTTAATCTTCACTTGATTTTAGGTGACATTTTATCTCCATTACAGTTCACATACGTAAGCAGAGAGATTGAAAATAGAATTGGCAGGGAGCGAGAATTAACTCTAAACAGACATCAGAAGAAGCTTTTTAACCTAGGTGTAGATTTTAATACTGATAACGAAACGGCGTATAAAAAGTTACATACTTTTTGTGAGAGGGTCGTGAACTTAACTGAGATAGAATTAACAAAAGATGAGCAGAATCTTTTAAATAAAGTGCTGCAATATAACCTAAATCCCGCAATTAACTCAAATACAATAAAAAAGACTGTCGCAGAAGTGAAAATTGCATGTGATATCGCAAATATGAATAGATACGAACAGACAAACACGGCAATTAAAGTAAAGAAGTCGATTATCGATGAAATGCACTCTGCTCACAAGAACAGAAACGAACTACTAACTCTTAAGGGCTTGAATAAGAAGTTAGAATCACGTAAGGCTATCATCACAAAGGCAGATAAGGGCGGCACTATGGTTTTAATACACGATACAGACTATATAGAGAAAACTGAAAAATTCTTTATGGAAAACGGAATAGTAGAAGTCAAGAAAGATCCAACCAAGAAATTTCATACAGAAATAAGGAAACAAATAGATAACAGTGTGTTTCTATTCACAGAGGAGGAAAAGTTTAAACTGAAAGTAATGAATCCACGAATACCCGAATTACGATCACAAATAAAGCTCCATAAAGTTGAAAAATCGATTCGCCCAATCGTTAATAACACTAGCAGCCCAAGTTATAAATTAAATAAAGAGCTAAATAACAGATTGAAGGCGGCATATACGTATCGTCGGACTTTCAACATTAGCAACAGCTACGAATTTGCCGAACAAATTGAAGACGTACTTATACCTCAGAATGCGTCACTAGCTTCATTGGATGTCACCAATCTGTACACAAACATTCCCGTAAAAGAAACGATCGAGATCATTAAGAACAATCTCATGGTAAATTGGCACTGGGGGAAGTGATTGAACTAGTGGAAATGTTGGAACAAGTCTTGTCGTTCAATTACTTTACTTTCAATGGTAAAATTTATCAACAGAAAGACGGGCTGGCAATGGGGAACAGTTTAGCTGGGACGCTGGCTGACATTTTTGTAAATCACTTGGAAAACAAATTCTTTGATGAAAATCCTAATATCGCTGAGAAAATTGTATATTACAGAAGATATGTGGACGACTCCATTTTATTATACAAAGGAGATAAAAATGATATCGAAAACTTAGCACAAAAAATGAGCTCTCAACATCCGAAAATTAGATTCACCATGGAATTTGAGGAAAACAACCATATAGATTACTTAGATTTAACACTAATAAAGAAAAATGGGAAGCATGAATTTAGCATATTCAGAAAACCTACGTGTACAGATCTAGTTATCAATGAGCGCTCTTGTCACCCACCGCGATACAAATGGGCATATTTTACTTCGATGGTATACAGGCTACTAAGATTGCCACTAAGCCAACACGAAGTAGAAAAGGAGTTAAGTATTTTAAAACAAGTGGCCGTAGCGAACGGATATACGTGTAAGCAGGTGATGAATATTTATAGGAAGATAAAGAAGAAGCAAATGGAACAAACAGAAGGAAGTCAAGTAGCAGTTAAGAGGAACAACAAGAAAAAATATGTAGCTCTCACTTACAATGGAAGAATTGCAGACAAAATTGAAAGATGCTTTCGCAAATCCGACGTTAAAATAGGGTTCCGAACAAATAACACGTTAAAATTGAAGCTCCGGCATAGAATATGTAATAGTAGGAATAAATTTCAGGATTCAGGTGTATATAAAATCAAATGTAATGACTGCTGTAAACAATATATAGGGCAGACTGGTAGGAACTGTGAAACCAGATTCAGGGAGCACACCTACTCTCAAAACAAAACAGCTTTTGGGGCGCATATGGCTGCGACAAAGCACTCAGTCACGAATATTGAAAACAACTTAGACATCCTGCATAGAGCTCACAAGGGACGGTTTCTTAACATTTTAGAAGAGATCGAAATATACACCCACAAAAATAAAGATCCTGATTTAATCCTCAACGAACAAAGCGAATTCAATCATAACGCCTATTTTAGCATTTATGACGACCTACTAAGATGACAACTGTTGCGTATGGAGATCCAGGCCGAGGGATGAGATACGGTGCGCGGTGGAGAATCCGGAAGACGCGTGCAACGCCTGGCGTCGTTGACAGGGCCCTCCTGTGCGGCCCTCTTGCCCGCGGCGATGGACAGCAGACGACTGAGCGGACCGCGGCACAACACCAAAGTGGCGGGAACCACGGAAGCAGACCGTAGAAGAAAACAAGTTCACACCAGCACCATAGATATATAAATCGCCCTATGCCTTTTAGATCGTATAAAAACGATAATTTTAGTGTTTTTTAATCCTGACAAGTACAGATTTTAGCTTTGACATCTACATATTTTAATTAAAATGTTTTAATATAAAAAAGATCTACTGAATACAGTATGTGCAAATGGAATGTAACAAATGTACCAGACGCCACCTGTCGGTAATAGTGTTATATTTAATATAAATGACGTGCACTTTGCCAACCAATTTTATGTGACGTAGCATGTGAAAGTTGCTGGATTTGGACGGGTTACTCCTGTAACTGAAATATGAGGTACGTTCTGGTACATTTGATGTTGATTAAATAGGATGAAAAAGATTTGCTTTCGTGAAATAGTAAATTAGCGTAATTATTTTTACAGATCTGAAGATGGTTCTGAATGAACCGAAACCGGTCATATGAATAATAAAAAAATTGCAATCAAGACGGATTTTAAGTAACATTATAAAATCACTGATTGCGGTTATCCCGTAAGACATTATGTCTGTTTTTGCAAACTTACCTGTAGGCCTAATTTTTGCTGCTGATAAATAACAAAAATTCGTGTTGTGTAAAATATGGTAAGTGGTTTAGCCCTATTCGTAAGCGTGTAATCTGTGTTGCAATGCGCCATAAGTGTGGATGTTGTCGGTAGGATAGTCTAGGAGGGTATGGTATGAGCAGATCGTTGGTTGGAATTTCACTGGGGTGACTATATTGGAGAACTGAATGGCGAACTCAACGAGGCTCTCCCATGGAACTGTAGGCTTTGCAAAAAAGAAAAGAGAATCGCTGAGCAGGAGGCAAAGATTTGAGTCCTTCAGGTTGAATTAGATCGCGCGAAATTTGAACCAGACAGGGTGGAAAAAATTTGGAAATTTGTGGTAAGAACTATGGGGCCAAACTGCTGAGGTCATCGGTTCCTTGGCTGACGCACTACTTAAACTAACTTATGCTAAGGACAACAGACACACCCACGCCTGAGGGAGGACTCGAACCACCGACGGGGGTCAGCCGCGCGAACCGCGACAAGACGTCGTAGACCGCACTAGATAGGTTGAAGTGCGGCAAAGATCTCGGGGACTGGGTAATAGGTACAAACAATGGGCGAAAGGATAGCATCTCTTCTGCAGCTGAGGTAACAGTGTGGAATAAAGTCGACTTGTTAACTGATGTAGGAGGAGAAGACGCTGATCTGTAGGTTACAAGATGCAGCGGACTTCTAGCAAAGAAACTCGATGTAGCTCGATACCGAAAGAGAGTAGGAAGTGTGGTGTCACTGCCAGACACCACACTTGCTAGGTGGTAGCTTTTAAATCGGCCGCGGTCCGCTAGTGTACGACGGACCCGCGTGTCGCCACTGTCAGTAATTGCAGACCGAGCGCCACCACACGGCAGGTCTAGAGAGACGTACTAGCACTCGCCCCAGTTGTACAGCCGACGTTGCTAGCCATGGTTCACTGAGAATTACGCTCTCATTTGCCGAGACGATAGTTAGCATAGCCTTCAGCTACATTTGCTACGACCTAGCAAGGCGCCATTACCAGTATAGATCTTGAGATTCTATTAATGTATCATCAAGAGCGATGTTCTACAAATGTGGATTAAAGTTAAGTATTCCAGAAGCAACGTACTTTTCTTTATAGCATTCATTACGTATCCTGTTTCAGACCTCACGCCAGCCTTTAAGCGCGTGCCTTTCGGCTTCCTCTCATTGTGTCTAGGCTGTCTTGTCTAGACACAACAGGAAGAATAGAGTCTTGATGCTAGGTAGTAGTTATGGAAGAGGTGTAGGCCAGATAGTACAGGATAAATTAGGGACAGGGTAGGTCACAAGTGTTGTGAAGCCAAGTGCTAGCCCTAGGCAGATGACAGAGGAGTGGCTCAAGCGGCTCTGAGCACTATGGGACTTAACATCTTAGGTCATCAGTCCCCTACAACTTAGAACTACTTAAACCTAACTAACCTAAGGACATCACACACATCCATGCCCAAGGCAGGATTCGAACCTGCGACCGTAGCGGTCGCGCGGTTCCAGACTGTAGCGCCTGGAACCGCTCGGCCACAACTGCCGGCTGATGACAGAGGACATACGAAATATGTGCAAAGGTTTTGACAAAGAGGATCATGGTTTTATAATTGGTGGTGCAGGGAGCAGCCTGGCTAACAACAGTATTCCCAACATTAGAGGTGACTTGGATGAAATAGGAGTATCAACTACAGACACAAATGTGAGCTTTGTGGAAGTCATGTAGCGCCATGACCAGCTATGGGTAAACATTGCCGTGGGCTGTGTGAACAGACTTGAGCAGGCCGCTGCTGACTGATGCGAAATCCCATGTGAGTGCAGTACGTGTTGTTGCAATTGGGAGATGAGGATATACAACACATGGCCTACACCTGAATATGAGAGGGAAAAATAGGTTGGCTGAGCTTCTTGCAGGTAATATACAGGGGTCCACCATAACATACAGCAAGTTCCCTGTGGTTACTGGTGTCGGAGAGGACCTTGTTTGGGTCAGAATCACGTTTCAGGCGCCCTGATTTGAAAAAAGTAAAAATAACAGAAGAGCCTCACGAAATGCTTAATTAAGAACACAAAAATAAATTTAGCTTATTTCATCAAAATATTAGAGGATTCAGTAATAAGGTAGAAGAGCTTCTTGTCTGTTTGAAAAATTTACAGAACTCTGAAAAGAAAGACGCCCTGTATCCGTATGAGCACAACGTAACCACAGGGTTAGATACATTACATATAAAAGAATACAGTGCTGCAACTTACTCATGCAGAAATAACATGGGAAAAGGACAAGTTCTTACATACATTAAGACAGAACACAAATTCAAAAACAATGAGACAAATAGATTTTGCAATGATCAGCACCTAGAAGTGTGTGTTTGTCAATTAATACTGAAAAATAGTTCACTTTTAACAGAAACTGTATATAAACCCCACTGTGTAGTTCTGAACTATTTATGAGGAATCTGATTCTTTGCTGTGCTATCTGTCAGACACCAGAGAGCAGTTAATGGTCTGTGGTGACTTCAATGTAGAATTTCTAAAAGATTCTCATAGGAAAAATGACCTGTAAACCTTTTTCGGATCCTACAATTTCGTCCCAGTAATTAATTTTCCAACACGAGTGGATAAAGACGGTAGGGCGGTAACTGATAATGTTTTCTTTGATGAAGCTCACAATAAGAAAATAACTGTTTACCCAATAACAAATGATTTTATCCAAAGGCAGGAATCTAATCGAGGTCTGCTGCTTACTAGGCAGATACTTTAGCCACTAAGCCACCTTGTCACAGCGGTTCAGGTAACCGCATGGATTATCCTGGCACGCCTCCCTCCTTGATCCAAATTCTCACTGCCGCCACAATAGTCGGAAGGAGCAGACCCGGGTTCGATTCCTGACTTTGGTATAAGTTTCCACTCGCAGCTTCAGTCTGGATACATAAAATAATATCTGTATTAGACCAGTAAAGGCTCTGAAATTGTGTAATTTCATGAGTAACAGATGCTCTCTCTGATCACGATCTACACTTAGTTAGGATCAATACGTAGCATAGCGCCTTACAGTATGGATACTCCTCAGTGGTAATCAGTTAGAATAATTAATGGCTCCAGAACAAATGTTTTTAAGGATAGTTCACTGGAGAGGACATATGATGTAAATTACAATGAAACAAATGCTGACATGAAATTTAACCTATTCCATGATAGTTTCATGTCATTATCTGTAAATAATTTGCCACGTAATCTAAAGGACACTAAATAGCCACATAAAAATTATGGATCACTAGAGGGATTAAAGTATCTTGTGAAAGGAAAAGGGAAATGTATCTTTTGGCAAGAACAAGTAGGGTTCAAAAATGGCTCTGATCACTATGGGACTTAACTTCTGAGGTAATCAGTCCCCTAGAACTACTTAAACCTAACTAACCTAAGGACATCACACACATCCATGCCCAAGGCAGGATTCGAACCTGCGACCGTAGCGGTCGCGCGGTTCTAGACTGTAGCGCCTGGAACCGCTCGGCCACCCTGGCCGGCCAACAAGTAGGGACCTGCAGTATTTGCACACTACAGAAGCTGCTCGAAGTTACTAAGAAAAGTTATTGGAAAAATCGAAGAAAATGTACATAATGTCAGAAATCAGTACTTCTGACAACAGACTTAACGCTACATGGAATACAGTGAAACGAGAATTAGGACAAACAGCCACAGAGCAAGAAAACATCAGCGCTGAACTGAATGAAAGGGCTATAAATAATGAGTCACAGGTATCAAATGTGTCTAATAATCATTTCTTAAAGATAGTACAAAGCATATGGACATACAGATCAAGAGCAAAAGAACGTATCACCAACTTCTCCTTCTGAAATTAAGAAAATTATACATTCCTTCAAAAATTAAAAACTCATCTGGTTTTGATGCTGTTTCCAATAGAGCACTGAAAATTTATTCCCATGTAATAAGCCCAGATTTATTCGAAATACACTCCTGGAAATTGAAATAAGAACACCGTGAATTCATTGTCCCAGGAAGGGGAAACTTTATTGACACATTCCTGGGGTCAGATACATCACATGATCACACTGACAGAACCACAGGCACATAGGCACAGGCATCAGAGCATGCACAATGTCGGCACTAGTACAGTGTATATCCACCTTTCGCAGCAATGCAGGCTGCTATTCTCCCATGGAGACGATCGTAGAGATGCTGGATGTAGTACTGTGGAACGGCTTGCCATGCCATTTCCACCTGGCGCCTCAGTTGGACCAGCGTTCGTGCTGGACGTGCAGACCGCGTGAGACGACGCTTCATCCAGTCCCAAACATGCTCAATGGGGGACAGATCCGGAGATCTTGCTGGCCAGGGTAGTTGACTTACACCTTCTAGAGCACGTTGGGTGGCACGGGATACATGCGGACGTGCATTGTCCTGTTGGAACAGCAAGTTCCCTTGCCGGTCTAGGAATGGTAGAACGATGGATTCGATGACGGTTTGGATGTACCGTGCACTATTCAGTGTCCCCTCGACGATCACCAGTGGTGTACGGCCAGTGTAGGAGATCGCTCCCCACACCATGATGCCGGGTGTTGGCCCTGTGTGCCTCGGTCGTATGCAGTCCTGATTGTGGCGCTCACCTGCACGGCGCCAAACACGCATACGACCATCATTGGCACCAAGGCAGAAGCGACTCTCATCGCTGAAGACGACACGTCTCCATTCGTCCCTCCATTCACGCCTGTCGCGACACCACTGGAGGCGGGCTGCACGATGTTGGGGCGTGAGCGGAAGACGGCCCAACGGTGTGCGGGACCGTAGCCCAGCTTCATGGAGACGGTTGCGAATGGTCCTCGCCGATACCCCAGGAGCAACAGTGTCCCTAATTTGCTGGGAAGTGGCGGTGCGGTCCCCTACGGCACTGCGTAGGATCCTACGGTCTTGGCGTGCATCCGTGCGTCGCTGCGGTCCGGTCCCAGGTCGACGGGCACGTGCACCTTCCGCCGACCACTGGCGACAACATCGATGTACTGTGGAGACTTCACGCCCCACGTGTTGAGCAATTCGGCGGTACGTCCACCCGGCCTCCCGCATGCCCACTATACGTCCTCGCTCAAAGTCCGTCAACTGCACATACGGTTCACGTCCACGCTGTCGCGGCATGCTACCAGTGTTAAAGACTGCGATGGAGCTCCGTATGCCACGGCAAACTGGCTGACACTGACGGCGGCGGTGCACAAATGCTGCGCAGCTACCGCCATTCGACGGCCAACACCGCGGTTCCTGGTGTGTCCGCTGTGCCGTGCGTGTGATCATTGCTTGTACAGCCCTCTCGCAGTGTCCGGAGCAAATATGGTGGGTCTGACACACCGGTGTCAATGTGTTCTTTTTTCCATTTCCAGGAGTGTATTTCACTTAAGCAACAATAGCATCCTTAGCAAATCACAGTTTGGGTTTCAGAAGGGTTACTCGACTGAGAATTCCTTTTAAACACTCAACAGATCTAACAACCATTAGTTAGTAAGATATCGCCGGTTGGAATTTTCTCTGACCTCTCTAAGGCATATGACTGTATGAATCACACTATTCTCCTGGATAAGCTGATGTTTTATGGGAATGATTGTATAGACAACTATTGGATACTGTCATATCTGACCAAAATAAAGCAGAAAGTTGTACTCAGTAATTTAAGCAATACAGTCCAGGGACATAATTCAGACTGGGAAGAAATCATGTCTGGGATTCTCTGAGGTTCAATCTTAGGTCAGTTACTGTTCCTCATGTGTGTAAACGATCTCCCATCTAGTATACAACAAGCAGAATTTGTTCTTTTTCCAGATGACACTTCTATTGTAATCAATCCAAGCATATGCACAGAAACAGAAGAAATGGTAAACAAAGTTCTTAAAAGTATCATTGCTTTCTTTTCTGTAAATGGTTTTAAAAAGACACAACGTATTCGGTTCTGTACATCTAGATATACTACACCAATGATGAGTGAAACACAAGGTCAGGAAATAAAAAGTTGAGCAGAAACTTCAAAATTCTTAGGGGTTTGTACTGATGAAAATTTAAATTGGGAAAAAACACCTTTTGGAACTCCTAAAACACATTTGCGCTTAGGATCATTGCAAATCTTGGAGAGAGACAAATCAGTAGATGACATGTTTTGCATATTTTCAGTCAATAATTTCATATGGAATTCGCTAACAAACTGAGAAAGTTTTTCCTTGACAACTCCTTCTGTTTCACAGAAGAATTTCTATTACTGTAATGTGTAAAAGGTAGTGGTTAGGAATTAATAATTCATATCTATCTCTTTTCGTTTTGTAAATAAAAAAAAAAAAAAAAAAAAAACAACTTAGAAATGTTCATGGTGTAACCGTGTGTAATTTGCGATGTGAATGTAAAATGGCTTATTACCCGTCATTACGATCTATTGTGCAAAATGATCCATGGAACATGTAAGTAAGAAACTAACTAAGACAAAAGGAAAGCAACACAGTATCAAAGGTTTCTAAAGCTTACCTGTTAACTGGATTCTACACTCATGCTCATAAGTTAAGGATAAATAATTGCAGAATTTGGTACCACACAACGTGGCACTACACAAAACTGGTGCTAATAGCATAGGCACATAGGGAACACACACAACACAGATCTGTGAGTCCACGGTATTGGTGATAAGTTGAGAACCCCCCCCCCCCCCTGCCGAAACACATGTGCTACAAAACGTTTCCTGCATATGTGTCCCGACATCAACATGGGATATGACCACCATGCACACGTACACGGGACGCACAACGGGCTGGCATACTGTGGATCAGATGGTCGAGCAGCTGCTGGGGTATAGCGTCCCATTCTTGCACCAGTACCTGTCGGAGCTCCTGAAGCGTCGTAAGGGTTTGAAGACGCGTAGCGATACGTCGAGCGAGAGCATCCCAGACATGCTCGATGGGGTTTAGGTCTAGAGAACAGGCAGGCCACTCCATTCACCTGATATCTTCTGTTTCAAGGTATTCCTCTACGATGGTAGCTCGATGGGACTGTGCGCTATCATCCATCAACAGGGAGGTGGGACCCAATGTGCCCCTGAAAAGGCGGACATCCTGGTGCAAAATGACGTCCTACTACACCTGACCTGCTACCGTTCCTCTGTCAAAGACATGCAGGAGTGTACGTGCACCAATGATAATCCCACCCCACACCATCAAACCACGACCTCCATACAGGTCCCTTTCAAGGACATTAAGGGGTTGGTATCTGGTTCCTGGTTCACGCCAGATGAAAACCCTGGGAGAATCACTGTTAAGTCTATACCTGGACTCGTCTGTGAACATAACCTTGGACCACTGTTCCAGTGACCATGTACTGTGTTCTTGACACGAGGCTTTACGGGCTCTCCTGTGACCAGAAGTCAGTGGAATGCACCCTGCAGGTCTTCGGGCGAATAAACCATGTCTCTTCAGTCGTCTGTAGACTGTGTGTCTGGAGACGACTGTTCCAGTGGCTGCGGTAAGGTCCCGAGTAAGGTTACCTGCAGTACTCTGTGGCCGTCTGCGGGCACTGATGGTGAGCTATTGGTCTTCTTGTGGTGTTGTACACTGTGGTCGTCCCGTACTGTAGCGCCTGGACACGTTTCCTGTCTGCTGGAATCGTTACCATAATCTTGAGATCACATTTTGTGGCACACGGAGGGCCCGTGCTACGTCCTGCTGTGTTTGACCAGCCTCCAGTAGCCCTAGTATTCTATCCCTCATAACGTCATTAACATGTGTTCTTTGAGCCATTTTCAACAAACAGTCACCATTAGCACGTCTGAAAACGTCTGCACACTTACTCGCTGCACCGCACTCTGACATGGACCAACACACCTCTGCGTATGTGGACTGCTGCCAGCGCCACCGTGCGACGACCGCAGGTCAAATGCTCTGCATGGTCATACTTCGCAAACCGCCCACCAGAGCGTTGTTTCACCATGTTTCAGCGTTATTCTTAATTTATGAGCATGAGTGTAGTTCAAATCTATCGCCGGCCGGAGTAACCGTGCGGTTCTAGGCGCTACAGTCTGGATCCGAGCGACCGCTATGGTCGCAGGTTCGAATCCTGCCTCGGGCATGGATGTGTGTGATGTCCTTAGATTAGTTAGGTTTAATTAGTTCAAAGTTCTAGGTGACTAATGACCTCAGAAGTTAAGTCGCATAGTGCTCAGAGCCATTTTTTTTTTTGTTTCAAATCTATCGGTGGCCTTGCTGAATATCGATGGTGCATATCCGTTTTTCGTTATATTACCGAAAATCAAAATATATTTCAATTTCGCGAACGGAACTAGGTCGTGCGTAATGTCGTTTAGGTGACAGCGTGTCCCGGACTGCTTGGAGTCACTTCCCCCCCTCCCCCACACTCCCCTCCTTTTGCTATATGCTTCTCAGGTGTTCGATATTATTTCTGTGTAGTAATTGTACGGCCATTCTTCACAACTCATTATGTGTAATCCCAAAGAAAGACACTTCTATAACAGAACTATACTAAAGAAGCTCGTCTTCAAAATATTTGCCCGAAATTGTAGGTCTGCCTCTTTTTGATTTTTCTACTTCCTCATATATACCATACTTTTTGTTGGACAACCTCAGAAATGGTGCTTTTGAAACATTAAACCGCTTACTTTCCTTTTTCCAACACATCTTATTCTTATAAACTACAATAACTTTAGTTATTTGAGAAGGAATCCACTTTCTTTGATCAACGTTCCTTATTATCCTCTTAGAATCTGCGCAGGATTACAAGAGAATAAGAGAGCTTACTAATACAGGCAGACTTTAAACATGAAAAAGTAAGGGATCCACTTTAAGGAACTACAAGGGGCCAGTTTACGCAACTGCAGCCTATACTTTGTTAACTAAATAATTTTTTATTTTGAAAGGCTTACCTACTAACAGCCAAGAGAGTGTAAAACCTTTTTTGTCAAAACACGTAATGGCTAATTTATAAGTAAAATTATAAACGTGTGACTTTTGCACTCCGCTGCAGAGTGGTGAAAGCCTAAACTACAATTTACAATTGGTCCCACTAGAGTTTTGGAGAATACAGAACCAAGAACCAGGGGGTTCGCTTTAGTGGAGGGCGTGCAATTTAGGTCACGTTCCTCTTACAACAGCATTATTAATTATCACTGCAATAATATCATACATCATTCACACACCTGACTTCTTGTGTCTATCAAACATTCGGAAAGGAAAAGAGAGACAGAGACAATGCTAGAAAAAACAGCTCATTTCCATTACCGGCCTGAAGCTTACAAGCTTTCTTTTTCGCCTCTCACAAAAAAGAATATGTAGCCCTTGATAAGGAAGTCAGGTGCTGAGACCACAATCTTGGAGCGTCTAGACCTGTCTGATTACTGTCAGCATTGTCTTCCTTAGATTTAAAGTTCCAGAAACTCGCCATTTACGCTCTCCACATGACTAAGCTCAAGAATGGGCATTGTGCAGAAATTCTATGGCTTTGCTTTCTTGAGTACGGGCATATGATTTGCTGCTAAGAAGTATAAATTTCTGGAGTTTGTAATGCCCTTGTCTGTTCCGCAACAAACTGTTCACTTGTTGCCATACCAGACAGTAGTTACAATCTCACAGGAGTAAGAAGATATGTTGGTAAATGAAACAGAAGGTGAATCCAATGGATTAAAACTAGAAAGCAGTGCAGACCATAAGGTTGACAGCTGGGCGGCAAAAGCAGGCGATGGCGATAAAGATCTCAATATTTTTACGCTTATGTCGAGATATAACCTCTCTACCAAACTTGCCTTACTTGATGCAAAGAGTCTACGGGATGTTTCGTCTATCATTTAAGAATTCTCTCAGCTGAATACGTTGATCTATCCAGCCAAATGTTTCAAAACGTACCCTCACTATTTTCGAGTCTGCTCATCAGTTAAGTGCCATAGCTGCGAGTAGGCGTCAAACTCGTGGAAGAATTTGCAGTTGTCTCAATAATTTTGATAAGCCACGTGTAAAACAAAACCATCTTTCGAAACGATATCTGCAGCTCATTAGACACGAATCAAGTTAGATGCGATGCAGTTTCTATGGGCCTCGCCAACTGTTGACAGTAATAGTCAATAAAGTCCTCAAGCTGAAAATAGATCTTCGATATAACAAATGCAAACACACGATAGATGTTACCTAGTGCTATTGTCTACGACTGTTTGTCGCAGGTGTGGAGACTAGTCTCATTTCCTGTTCTATTCCCAGAAGAAATGGTCTGCAAGTTAAACAGATGTCACTACAGATGCAGTGTTTCAGTTCAACAGAGAACATAACACGCATGTTCTTTGTGCGGCAGAAAATGCGCAGCTCTGCGGGCCAATATAAGCCGTAGGCAGACGTCTTACTGTATCACTGAAGATGGCTATCTCCACCAGAACCATTCTCCTTCTTTGCTTGGCCTTTGTGGTAAGAATCTTATTACTCCTGGTAACAAAGACTCTGTTACGCGGTGTAGAAAAATTTCCGCTATCAGTCGCAATAGAAGATTATTTATTCGTCACACGGCCGATTTCGGGCTTATGCCCATCCTAAGGAGTTTATACATTCAAGTACGTGTTTATATTGCTGGAGATCAATAAAGACGAAGCAATATAAGCATGTACAGGAATGAATAACACTTAAGGATGGGCAAAAGCCCAGAACCGGCTGTGTGACGAATAAATAATCTCTTATTGCGACTAATAGCGTAAATTTTTCTACACCCTATAAAGGAACAGTTACGGAGTTCAACAGCATCCACTAAGGATAAAATTCACTGTATTATTGTTGAAATACGAGGCATGAATTTGATAACAGAATTTTCATGTCTAGTAATAAGAAATAGTGGAATATCGATACAGTTTTCAAAGTTACGGCCATTGATTACACCACATAAAAATGTAAACCTGTCATCAACTGGAAATTTGGTTTTGACCCCACAGTGTCTCAGTAGCCATAGCCCTATTGGAGGTGGTATGCTGTTGAATTCCTATGACCTTTGAACCGATCTAGCCAACCAGCTACAGTACATGAACAATAGTATCAGGCCACATACAATATTAGTGGACATTAATATGGAGTGTGTCCATCCTTCGCCATTATGACGGCATGAATTCCGCTGTGGACACTTTCATTGAGACATGTGGATATGGAGGAATGGCAGCCCTTTCTTGCTCGAGAGCAGGAACCAGGGAAGATAGTGAGGAGTCTGGAAATAAGTCGATGTCTAACTCACCCGAAAATTTCCATCGACTTGATGTCGTCACTCTGGGCATGCCATTCCATTTCACTAATGTTATTGTCAGACCACAGCCTCACAGATGCTGATCTGTGACAGTGTATATTCTCATACTAATATAATCACCGCTCCCTAACTGTTTCTCTATTATACGCAATCCACAAAGCTATAAAATGCGTTCAGTTCTTTCCGCGTTTAGCATGTTCCTACTCACCCCAAGCACGGAAAGTACGTCTATAACATAACAGAACCTCCAACAGTAGTTCACTGTTGACACTACACACGAGGCAGGTAATGTTATCAGGCATCAGGCAAAACTAAATCCTTCCGTCGGATTGCTACAGGATATAGCGTGATTCATCACTGCAGATCGCTCATTTCCAATCATCCACTGCCCACTGGCGCGGCTCTCGACTCACCTCAGTCGTCTGACTCCAGAAATGTGCGGCTCATGACGAGCTACTCTACCACTGTACCCCTTATTTTTAACTCCCAACACACAGTCATTGTTCTAGCTGGACTGCTGGTAGTACTTTGTAAATCGAGAGAGTTTTCTCCCGCTGATTTCATGCGATTTTTCAATTTTGGCAATTTAACTGCTATCCCTAGAGTAAAATGAAAGATAATTTTCAACACAGAAGCAAATTTTAGAATAATGTTTGCTACACAACTCTGCTTATTTTCTGGTTTTCGTCTAGTCTCCTCCTAGATGACAATAGAGGCGGTACATAACGCTAAGCATTCACTGATGGGGGTAGAAAACGTTACACCATGATGCACAAGCCTGACATTCATCAGTATTTCCGGAGAAGTTCATCACATAAGGGATATTAAATGACATAACATTTATCCCATTTGGAATCCATGTCCATCATCAACATCGTTGTGATGATGTTTTGGTTTGTGGGGCGCTCAACTGCACGGTCACCAGCGCCCGTACAAAGTCACAATTTTTACACAGTCCAATGTTTTACACAACCCAATCTAGCCACTGTCACGAATGATGACGACGAAATGATGAGGACAACACAAACACCCAGTCCCTGGGCATAGAAAATCCCCAATCCGGCCGGGAATCGAACCCGGGACCTCGTGATCCAGAGGCATCAATGCTAGCAACTAGACTAGGAGCTGCGGACAACATCGTTATGACGTGTGACAGCCACAGGTACAAATATGCTCTAGTGTTCATTATGGGATGGAAAC
The DNA here is from genome assembly GCF_023864275.1 of Schistocerca cancellata. Classification (NCBI taxonomy): domain Eukaryota; kingdom Metazoa; phylum Arthropoda; class Insecta; order Orthoptera; family Acrididae; genus Schistocerca; species Schistocerca cancellata. Next base: position 384,825,854 of record NC_064634.1, on the reverse strand, counting down.
CAAGAGCCTGTGAGTGCTGTGTTAAGGAATTTTCAGCTTGGCTCGAAACCTACGCTGTGTCAGATTGCTGGTATGAAAATGAATGTCTTTCCATCGCACCCCAGACGTGATGGTTCAAATGGTTCAAATGGCTCTGAGCACTATGGGACTTAACATCGATGGTCATCAGTCCCCTAGAACTTAGAACTACTTAAACCTAACTAACCTAAGGGCAGCACACAACACCCAGCCATCACGAGGCAGAGAAAATCCCTGACCCCGCCGGGAATCGAACCCGGGAACCCGGGCGTGGGAAGCGAGAACGCTACCGCACGACCACGAGATGCGGGCCCCAGACGTGATATGTGGGTGGTAAATCGAGTGAATGGGCACGCCAGTTAAGGACCCTTAAATAACTCAAAATGCTTGTGGTGTGAACTTGTGTGAGGTCTTGGATTACTTCAATGGAATATGCCATTTGGCATCCAGGTCATTATGGGTATGACAGAAGGGTTTACCATTCTCGCCAAATAATGGTGTTCATTCAGCCTCCCTTCAACAATTTCCAATTCAATGTTGTCATCATTAATAGCTCATATCTAACAGCTCAACACATCACTATTACAGGTGGTGGAGAGGTGTGGGTCACGAGAATCGATGCATCTAGTGACTTCTGATCATTTCGTCTATGTTGGTTTTGGTCTCACAGCCACGTAAAGAAATGAGACTCCTCACTGAACACCCAAGTATGACACTCGCTTCCCAGTTCACAGTGGCTCTACACCATGTTAGTCTCTGATGTCTGTCGGGGCAACCGACCGTGGCAGCTCTTGAAATCAACCCTGTTTCAAGTAATTAATACCCGACTGTTCGTGGGGAAAACACTACATTTAACCTCTGCAACGATTTCATCTACCGTCATCCGTCTTCTCGTCCGAGACAGTCCCAAAAATCTTACGATCTCCATATAGGACATAGAGTTCCCCTTTCACCTCTGTGTTTATATTCTCCTGCTCCGTTTAATGCCTCTACGACCTGTGTCGGTTATATCGATCACTGGAGTTACTTGATGAAAATGTCATTGTCACTAGTAAATTCGACTTCGTTTAGTTTCCAGGTTTATTATAGAGCCTTTAAATTATGTGATAAGCAAGCTCATGTGAGTGGCAAGTGTATTAATGAAGTTTATTATACTGCTTGAAGTACTTAGAATCATTGTCATGTCATGTCATGCATCATTGTCATACAAGCTGGTATCGAATCCTGTTGTTGTTGTAGTCTTCATTCCAGAGAGTGGTTTGATGCAGCTCTCCAGGCTACTCTACCCTGTGCAAGTTTCTTCATCTCCCAGTACCTACTGCAACCTACATCCTTCTGAATCTGTTTAGTGTATTCCTCTCTTGGTCTCCCTTTATGGTTTTTACCCTCCACGCTGCCCTCCAATACTAAATTGGTGATCCCTTGATGCCTCAGAATATGCCCTACCAACCGATCCCTTCTTCTAGTCAAGTTGTGCCACAAACTCCTCTTCTCCCCAATTCTATTCAATACATCCTCATTAGTTATGTGATCTACCCATCTAATCTTCAGCATTCTTTTGTAGCACCACATTTCAAAAACTTCTATTCTCTTCTTTGCTAAACTATTTATCGTCCATGTTTCACTTCCATACATGGCTACACTCCATACAAATACTTTCAGAAACGATTTTCTGCACTTAAATCTATACTCGATGTTAACAAATTTCTCTTCTTCAGAAACGCTTTCCTTGCCATTGCCAGTCTACATTTTATATCCTCTCTGCTTCGACCATCATCAGTTATTTTACTCCCCAAATAGCAAAACTCATTTACTATTTTAAGCGTCTCATTTCCTAATCTAATTCCCTCAGCATCACCCGACTTAATTCGACTACATTCCATTATCCTCGTTTTATTTTTGTTGATTTTCATCTTATACCCTCCTTTCAAAACACTGTCCATTCCGTTCAACTGCTCTTCCAAGTCCTTTGCTGTCTCAGCCAGAATTACAATGTCATCGGCAAACCTCAAAGTTTTTATATCTTCTCCACGGATTTTAATTCCTACTCAAAATTTTTCTTTTGTTTCCTTTATTGCTATCTCAATATTCAGATTGAATAACATTGGGGATAGCCTACAACCCTGTCTCACTCCCTTCCCAACCACTGCTTCCATTTCATGCCCCTCGACTCTTATAATTGCCATTTGGTTTCTGTACAAATTGTAAATAGCCTTCCGCTCCTCGTATTTTACCCCTGCCACTTTCAGAATTTGAAAGAGAGTATTCCAGTCAACATTGTCAAAAGCTTTCTCTAAGTCTACAAATGCTAGAAACGTAGATTTGCCTTTCCTCAATCTATTTTCTAAGATGAGTCGTGTTCCAACATTTCTACGAAATCCAAACTGATCTTCCCCAAGGTCGGCTTCTACCAGTTTTTCCACTCGTCTGTATAAAATTCGTATCCTATCTGTCCCTAATTAGTCCTATTCATTTTGATTTGTTTGAAAGCATTGGAAGATTAGGTATATTTTTTCATGTCTGTGTAGCTGGGCACTGCACAAAATGACATCTGTTATCATAACTGGGGGAATGCTAGTCTTACTTTATCTATTTCGGTAAAAATATTGAAAACAAACTGAAGATGGCGACGCAAGTAAACAGTGGAAGCAGCAAGACATCGTCTCACTTCGAGCTTTGTCTCCTAAGGTTTCTTTACAGATTCATAAACTTACAATAAGGAAACCAAGGTAACAACGAAATGTCTACAGGTGTGAAAAAATAATATTTACAAAATGCGGCACATACCATAGAATAAAAAGAAGCCATCAAGTGCAACTATGATACGGACACTACCATTAACCTTTCCAAACGAAACATAAAAAAAAAAAAAAACTGAGCAGAAGAACCGATTATTCCATCCTTTGTTTCGAGATAACGTGGTGTCAACGCATATTCTAGCTAAGAAATTCATCCTTTCATAACTGATATATAAGTGGGACGCTATAAGGTAACCAACAACAACAAAAGTACACGTATATCGCATCATTTGAGTCCATCATAATGATATTACAAACAGCTTAAAACAGTACTGTATTTTTACAGTAATGAAGATGACCCACATAAGATGGCCCTCAACGAAATTTGTCTGCACAAGAAATAGGTGAGAAGACAGAAGACGGAGTTATAAAAACAAATCGTCTAGAAAAGATAAACATCTAGGGCTGAGACCCTGTCAACAGCTATGATTAAAGGTGCAGGAAAGCTAATGCAGAAAGCTTTTTGCAAAAGTGTTCACACAGTGTCTGACGAAGACAACTCCCCAAAACTGGAATTATTCTATGTGGCAAGAAAGGAGTCACATAAGATATCAATAACTATAACTTATCTACCTATTTTCCGTAGTGTATAAGATAATCAATAAAATTCTCGACAACCGCATAAAATACCATTGTAATTTAATCTTAATAAAAAATAATATATTTTTTAATTTTTCTACATGATTATTTTTGTATTCGGATCGAGGGATACGGCAGAGTAATTGCTTGCTTTGGCCTTTGTCGTAAATATCGTTGAAAGAAGCCAAGACACAAAAAAACAAAAAGGACCTTATGAAGGATAAAGGAGCCGACGAGATTTTCTGAAATGTCTGACTCAACACATAGTATTGTTGTAAGATTAACGAATAATTAAGACGCAAACAATAAAGGGTGATCTCCAGTGTTACGTGTGCACTACATTATTTACCTTAACTGAAGTCCTATCCTTCTCCTAGATCCTTACTTAAGTCTGCGTCGAATATTACATTGTTCTAAAGGAAATACCGCAACTGTAGTTGAAGAGGTGACTGTGTGGACCACAACAGAAGTGGATAGAAGAAAAAAATTGTTTGGAGTGCTCTTGGTAAACAAAATGGATTTTCTAAAATTTAGCTTCTGCTGAGTCTAAACAGAAAGTTTACAGTCGTGTGCATTTCAATTTTTCGAACTATGACAGGCGCGTTTAATGCGAAAAACATTAAGGAGCTAACTTCAGTACTGTTGGAGACTGCTGGGAAATGGGTCGTAAAAAAGTCATACATCTGAAAAATTCCATGTTTTCTTTGATGAGTTCAGAGATCCAAGTGGCCGGCCGCGGTGGTCTAGCGGTTCTGGCGCTGCCGTCCGGAACCGCGGGACTGCTACGGTCGCAGGTTCGAATCCTGCCTCGGGCATGGGTGTGTGTGATGTCCTTAGGTTAGTTAGGTTTAAGTAGTTCTAAGTTCTAGGGGACTTATGACCTAAGATGTTGAGTCCCATAGTGCTCAGAGCCATTTGAACCATTTTTTTTGATCCAAGTGGAGCAATGAAAATAATATCGAAATAAAATAGTCGAATGTATAAATTTGCATCAACAGAAAATCAACACAAAGTCCTTAGCAGCCTGCCCATTAATGGGAATCGACAGGGCGTCTTAAACCTTCTGGGTCAGACTATAACAGATAACAGTGGGTCTACAACCGATTATATTGAGATCAGGAACCAAAGGTCAAAAATACATTTTTATTGTGTTATGGACACACACGGAGTGCACCGTAGAACGACAACGTAACTCATAGTAATTGTTCAAAGGACGATCGCGAGTCTCAATCCATGTGTTGCAACGGCGCACGCAGTTCTACCGTACTCTCGCAAAGTTCCCGGATGTCTGTTGTACACTGGAACAGGCAGCGGGTGATAAATAGCTCACGCACCTGACCACCAGGCATACTGTACACGACATAGCCGTACCACGTGTGTCATGTGACGACTGCAGGCACCGCATCGGCGCATCAAACCGTGGCGCACGCACACAAGTATCCCTGGTGACAGTTGTGCATTGTTCATGCAGCTTGTGATGTGTCCATGACGAGGAGTGTTATTGTGTACAGCGTACCTCACGTAGTCGAAGGTGGATCGTCACTCGTCACGAGAGTTGGCAGACATGCATTTAACGTACGGTGCGGCAGGATGTGGTGCCCGTAAAGCAGCACGAATGTCTAGAGAACGCTTTCCCAACAAACGTCATTCTGCCTAGAAGATGTTTACCTCTGTGAATATCAACTTACGAGAGACCAGGTCTTCACGCCACAGAGAACCTATCAAGGAAACCGCCAAAGACATATCCGAGTATGAGATTTCGAAGGGGTGGTATTGGATCGCATGGCCGACTACCCAGCAATAAGCTTCTGTCAACTTGCACGTGGAACGCATAGAGTGTGGAGAGTACTCGTGGAACTGGTATTACGCCTCAATTACAAAGAAAGAAGCATTAAGACCAACGGACTTTGTGCACAACGTTCACTTCTGTCAATGGATTTCCCACTGCTGTAGTACTGAAATACGTTCGGTTTGTACTGTTCATGGATGAGGCCTCATTCATCCGTGATGGTGTTTTCAACAGCCACAACAGCCACGTCTGGAGTGAGGACAATACCCACGCCACCTACATCGGTGGCCCCAAACAACGACTCTCCTCAGTGTGGGTCTCCTAATAGGACATCTGCTGCCTCCCCGTTTGACTGGTCCATGTTATCTGGTGTCTTTGCGAGATGTGTTGCCACAGTTATTGGAGACTATACCCCCTGCTGTCCGCAAAAAGATGTGTTTTCAACAGATGGCACACCAGCCTTCTTGGATGTTAATGTCTACGAGGAGTTAAACGACACGTACCCTGAATGAGATTTTCACTCTGCAGCGGAGTGTGCGCTTATATGAAACTTTCTGGAAGATTAAACCTGTGACTCGAACTCGGACCTTTGCCTTTCGCGGGCAAGTGCTCTACCAACTGAGCTACCCAAGCACGATCCTTTCTTTCAGGAGTGCTAGTTCTGCACGGTTCGCAGGAGAGCTTCTGTAAAGTTTGGAAGGTAGGAGACGAGATACTGGCAGAACTAAAGCTGTGAGTACCGGGCGTGAGTCGTGCTTCGGTAGCTCAGATGGTGGAGCTCTTGCCCGCGAAAGGCAAAGGTCCCGAGTTCGAGTCTCGGTCGGGCACACAGTTTTAATCTGCCAGGAAGTTTCACACGTGCCCTCATCGTTGATTTGGAAGGGAAGGTCCTATCCCATGGGCAAAGCGATCGTCGCACCTCACACCTCAGAACTTGTTCATCTGTGGTTACATCAAAACTTTGGTGTGTGAAGCCCCCGTAGAAACGGATTAAGACCCGCTTGCTAGGGTCCAAGCCGCCTGTGTCGTGGTACACCAGAGATCATTGAGACAGTGCAGCAGAACTTCATACGCCGTTTTCATGCATGCTTTGAGACTGGCAGTCGTCGCTTGGAACAATTATTATGCTCTACGTTGTTATGCGGTGTACTCTGTGTATGTTTGTAACACACACAATAAATGTGGATTTCCAACCAATGGTGTCCTATCTGAATATAATAGATTGTGGACCCACTGTCACCTGTTTCACTTGGACACAGAAGGTTTCAGACGCCCTGAACATTACAAAGCGGCAGAAAGAGTCGCAGATATCCAGTTACAGGTTGCCTTCCTAATGCTCTCTAGGGGTTACAAAAATTTCTTTTTCAGCATCTCAGATGACTGTTGGCCAAATTTAAAAATACAAAATGTTGTCTTAATCTGCTCATTAAGAGCTATGGTTTTACGTTAAAATTTGGACAAAATAGTGGAAGTAAGAAACTATGTACTTCTTGGGGCAGGGTAACTCACGGTGCGCAAATTACCCAGGCTTTATTCAACCAGTATTTGAGGACGACGGCACTCAGCGATTCTAACAAACTTTGCTCATAATTTCAAACCATTTCGAAACTTTTTCTCGCTGATACCACCACAAAACAAGAAAAGGAAAAAGTTTACCGCTTACTACATTTTCGCTGTTTATGCATTATAACTTCAGCATCAAGTATGTCTCAATTCTGAGCACATTTTACAGACAGTATCCAGATATACCACTGAATGTACCTGCAAAGTCATATTGTCGTACAACACGTAGTTCAGGAGATACGATATAAACTCTGAGATTCATGAAACTGGTGTGATTTGTACATGTGAGTTCGATTTTTTGAAGAATGGAATGTGTGGGAGGGGAGTTACTGGTAATCCCTGAATTAGTTACCATTAAACCGAAAGTAGATCTACAGTATAACGAATCAATCGGTGTGCAAGACACTGCTTTACCACATGTGCTTTCCCTGAAGCAGTGACATGCAATGCAAGCAGCAGTCACGACAGACGCGGCGGTACAACACAGGATATAACACGCAGCCACTTTGTGCCGCAGCAAACGCGCAGAACTGGGGAGAAATATAAGCCGTAGGCAGACGTCCTGCTGTATGGTTCGAGATCGCTGCCTCTACCAGAACTGTTGTGCTTCTCTGCTTGGTCTTCACGGTAAGTCTTCCATTATCCCCGTTTCACATTACTTTATCCATCGCTTGTAGCAGGTGCCAGGAACTGTAACTGGTTAGAAAAATCGTTACGGCCCGCACCGGACTGTGCCTTCCCATGCTATCGCCCAGCATGGTTTCCGAAAACATTGGCCACTTGGACCCCAATTCGCGCTTTCGTCACATGAGATTCTGGAAAGCATGCACAAAGCAATCGAATAAATGGAGTATTTCTTTACTTCCGAAAAGCATTTGACTAATCATCACACCTTCACTTGTTAACGAAAACGCAATCAAATGTGGTATCAAACGAAAGTTATGACTTGGCTGAGGATTTCTTTGTAGGAAGGACACAGCAAGTTATCTATGACAGTATGTCATGAATGGATATAGAAGTTACTTCAGATATCACCCAGGGTCCTCACTGTTCATGTTATGTACTGATGACCTTGTGGACAACATACTTGTGAGGTACATTAGTAATACAAATAAGCAATCCGCGCATGGTTTGCAGTGTTACAGAACAATTCTGTTCATATTTTGATGTCAAATACAGTGAACTGAACCGTGAAAATAATATTGTGGCACTTAATTTGAGGTCCCGTTGTGTCTTGTACCAAGTCGCTACAAAGACTGTATGGAAACCAAGTAGGTTGCTGAGAACAAGATGGTCGATTCTGGAGTACACATTGAGTGGCTGTTCTAATGACTGGAAAAATACTGGGCAGTGGCTAAGAGAGGAAAGTGTGTGTGTGTATGTGTGTGTGCGTTGTGCAAAAGCTGATGAAGCTGTTTGGTTCTACTGAAAGAGCAACCTGCCACTTTCTTCTCCTCCATCTGCCACAGTCTGAGGAATAGCCACACGGTACATTTGGTACAGTTTTCTCTGCTGCTAATACCCCACAGAGACTATAGAGATAAAATAAGACTCACTGCAGAATGCACTGAGGTATTTAAGCATTCATTCTTCCCTCACTTCATGCGTAAAAAGAATATGGAGAAATCCTAATAAATGTTTCAGTGGGAAATACCCTCTGCTAGGCTCTTCACAGTCGTTCACAGGATGTAGATGTAGATGTAGAGATGTAGAAATGTCTAGAATCTTTACAGTAATGGATTGCGCCTTGATTCAAGTTTATTCTTGAGGCATGATAACAGAGGATGAAAACAATACTCCACGATATTGTCAGCTGTACTACTTCGAGCTGTGGACTCGAATTTGGGATGACGGCGATTGAAATTGGTCACTCAGATTTAATTTTTCGGGATTTCTCTAAATCGCTTAAAAGCGTTCAGCAGGATGGTTCCTTTAGAACCCTCGTCTTACTTGCTGGTTTCAATAACGACTTATTCCTGTGTCTGCAGGTGGTGGCCGCGATGCCACACGATTCTGAAGACGTGCCGCAGCCAGCGCTGCCTAGCGGAGATGTCAGCAACCAGGAGAGTATACAGACAGCAGTGGGCGCCAAACCTCCCACGGAGGACTTGGAAGACCGCAGGATACGCTTAGAACCCATATCTTCTGAGCGAGCTGCCGGCAAATGCAAGAACAGATGTTTCGTTTTCATTTAAAGTTTTTTGTCTCGAGTATCAATAACTTGTAAATACTATTTGTGGATCTATATGAAGAGCTTTTAGTTCCCATCGTACAAACGAATACACATTACAAACGAATAAATGAATTTTAGCATTCAATAGTGTACTACATTCTTCCTAAAAGCACTGAAGGTTTTGTCTATATATCTATTTCTTCGAAACGAAAAACTGAATGATAATTTCGATGTGCAAGCAGATCTTGTAATAACGTTTCCCACATAGATTCGTTTATTTGCTGGTTTTCGTGTGATCCATTATCGAAGAACTACAAGTGAGCATACATAACAAGCAGACCAATTGTTGTGGCGTATCAAGACAGCCACGCCACTCGGAAGTAGCCGAAATGCACGCGTTAAATCCAAGCAGGCTTGCTGAGGTCTGGAACAGGATACGTAATGAATGCTATAAAGAAAAGTACGTAGCTGCTGGAATACTTAACTTTAATCCATCATTTGTATACAGCATTCTTGATGATACAAGTGAGACTCTCTCTAGAAATGGTTAATGGCGCCTTGCTAGGTCGTAGCCATGGACTTAGCTGAAGGCTACTCTAACCATCTCTCGGCAAAGGAGAGAAAGGCTTCGTCAGTGTAGTCGCTAGCAAAGTCGTCGTACAACTGGGGCAGGGTGCTCGTACGTCTCTCTAGACCTGCCGTGTGGTGGCGCTCGGTCTGCAATTACTGACAGTGGCGACACGCGGGTCCGACATGTACTAATGGACCGCGGCCGATGTAAAGCTACCACCTAGCAAGTGTGGTGTCTGGCGGTGACACCACACCAATACTTGTAGAACAGTAATAATAAATAATAAATGGTGGTGTCGATAGTTACGATGCCACAACGTAGGTGCACGCTCTCGTAAGTTGGCATTACGAGAGAAGGCTAATTACGGTGACCACAGCGCCCTCTAGCCGACGCTGTGGGGCTCAGCGAGTGCCGTCTTGATTTCTGCCTATTTTCATCAAGAGCCGACGGCCTGGAAACATCGCTTCAACTACCGAGTGGGCTGGCTTGCTTTTGAGACTTTGTATTAGATTAGACATGGACTACGGCTTCACACCTACATATCCTAGCCAAAGTTATGTATGCCTTTGACATTTACTTGTGTTTTTGACTCTATTAAAAAGTGTTAAAGTTTCACCTCTCCTGCTCCCACTCGCTTCCATCACTCTCGGCCCGTATTACAGAAACAATTCACAGGAGCAGACCCACGCGCCGCCTATCCAGGCGGGATACAAAATAAATATTCATCAAAACAAATTGTGCCGCTTAGAAAATACAGAACTACTTAACTACATATTGCTTTAAACGTGAATTACATACTATGCCTACTTTGCATTAGAACTATTTTCGCGACTCTGTTTTCCCTAACAAGCTGGAGTAGCAATATTATACCCCGTTCTCGATGTGTAGCACTGTCTCAGGTGACGGTCGTGATGCAAGCATCTGCAGTGTAGTGACGTTCGGCGCCTGTAATTCGTTACCGCGGGCACGAAATATGCAAAATCGCGGCTGGCGATCTGTTAGATCAACAGAGGAAAGTCCACTGGACCTGACGGGATACCAATTCGATTCTACACAGAGTACGCGAAAGAACTTGCCCCCCTTCTAACAGCCGTGTACCGCAAGTCTCTAGAGGAACGGAAGGTACCAAATGATTGGAAAAGACCACAGGTAGTCCCAGTCTTCAAGAAGGGTCGTCGATCGGATGCGCAGAACTATAGACCTATATCTCTGACGTCGATCTGTTGTAGAATTTTAGAACATGTTTTTTGCTCGAGTATCATGTCGTTTTTGGAAACCCAGAATCTACTATGTAGGAATCAACATGGATTCCGGAAACAGCGATCGTGTGAGACCCAACTCGCTTTATTTGTTCATGACACCCAGAAAATATTACATACAGGCTCCCAGGTAGATGCTATTTTTCTTGACTTCCGGAAGGCGTTCGATACAGTTCGGCGCTGTCGCCTGATAAACAAAGTAAGAGCCTACGGAATATCAGACCAGCTGTGTGGCTGGATTGAAGAGTTTTTAGCAAACAGAACACAGCATGTTGTTATCAATGGAGAGACGTCTACAGACGTTAAAGTAACCTCTGGCGTGCCACAGGAGAGTGTTATGGGACCATTGCTTTTCACAATATATATAAATGACCTAGTAGATAGTGTCGGAAGTTCTATGCGGCTTTTCGCGGATGATGCTGTAGTATACAGAGAAGTTGCAGCATTAGAAAATTGTAGCGAAATGCAGGAAGATCTGCCGCGGATAGGCACTTGGTGCAGGGAGTGGCAACTGACCCCTAACATAGACAAATGTAATGTGTTGCGAATACATAGAAAGAAGGATCCTTTATTGTATGATTATATGATAGCGGAACAAACACTGGTAGCAGTTACTTCTGTAAAATATCTGGGAGTATGCGTTCGGAACGATTTGAAGTGGAATGATCATATGAAATTAATTGTTGGTAAGTAGGGTACCAGGTTGAGATTCATTGGGAGAGTCCTTAGAAAATGTAGTCCATCAACAAAGGAGGTGGCTTACAAAACACTCGTTCGACCTATACTTGAGTATTGCTCATCAGTGTGGGATCCGTACTAGATCGGGTTGACGGAGGAGATAGAGAAGATCCAAAGAAGAGCGGCGCGTTTCGTCACAGGGTTATTTGGTAACCGTGATAGCGTTACGGAGATGTTTAACAAACTCAAGTGGCAGACCCTGCAAGAGAGGCGCTCTGCATCGTGGTGTAGCTTGCTCGCCAGGTTTCGAGAGGGTGCGTTTCTGGATGAGGTATCGAATACATTGCTTCCCCCTACTTATACCTCCCGAGGAGATCACGAATGTAAAATTAGAGAGATTAGAGCGCGCACGGAGGCTTTCAGACAGTCGTTCTTCCCGGGAACCATACGCGACTGGAACAGGAAAGAGAGGTAATGACAGTGGCACGTAAAGTGCCCTCCGCCACACACCGTTGGGTTGCTTGCGGAGTATAAATGTAGATGTAGATGTAGATGGATCGTAATTACTCTGTCATGGAGCCCTGAAGTCTCAGCAGATTCCAGCGTGTGACACTCCCATTCACCAGTGTTACCATGCACCAATTTGACTCACTTATACAGCACTGTGCACAAGGAGATGAAATATCAAGGCAGCAGACTTGACACGAATAACATTGCCTTCAGTACAGCGAGTTGTCTGAAATGACTGAGATTTAAACCGTCAGTGCAGCTACGTCCTCACCACAGGCTCCTCAGTCAAGGCCACCGCCAGTGCAAAGTCGTGCTCAGGACGAGTGTCCAAAGTGCAGCCCGCTCATAATAAGAGTCCAGCGCACAATCATCTCGAGATCAGAATCTGAATCAGAAGACCAAATTTCTCCTCTCCTCCCTTCCCATCAATCCTCAGTAAACTCCCCAAAAGCACTCATGCAACCGCCATAAGACTCTACATGCTACATGTCTCCCCTCTAACTCTTCTGCTGTATCCATCAGCCATTTCTGACTAAAGTTACAGTCTTGTCTTTTCTCGAGAAGCAGCCAATCCCTGACTAATAATTTGTACGCAGAGAGGAGAAGACGTTGTGCTCCCGACTTGTTTCCTTCCCATGGCATATCACAGAGATCATTATCTGAATGGGCCGAACATTACAGCATGTCTGATCAGAGGCCTCAACTAAACTAAGAGAAGTGCTTTTGTGCCCCAACATAGACCATTTCAGAGCCGCCATAAATGTTGTGTTCTGTTCTAAAAAATTTTTCGAAGTTCTGAAGCTTCCTAAAAAGCTCAGACGGCAGAGGGACAACACGACCTAACGGCTCCCTTGATAGCACCTGGTCCAAGGTGGACATGGAAACTCGCGAATTTTTATATCCGCCATTCCTGTTCACAAATGGCAGCGTCTTGGCTGGGTGACATTTCTCTTGCGTCTCTGCCACTGTCATGGCTAGAGGCGACTGACAGATAAATTCAGGTAGGCAGTTTTTTCGTCCCTTCAGCCGAAAGCATTGTCTGCACATTGATTCGAAAAATTTTTGGGACCAGTGTTCTGTCCGCAGTAAGTGCATCGACATGTTCCTCTCCCTAATAGCTGCACGTGCCTTCCAATGTCCAAATGTTCATTGCAAGATTTACTGTTAAATGACCAAACTGCCTGCTTGTTCTCCAAGAAATACTATTGGATGGAGATTCACCATAAATATCCTGCATGCATTTTGGATGGAGCACAAGCTCCGACTGGGGAAGCTAGGAGAAGGAAATCAGCCACGTCCTTTTAAAAAAAAACTGTCCCAGCACTTGTGCTCTATAGAACAACATGGTCGATATTTAACGCCTCCAGAAATCCCTTTCAAGTCATGGCACGTTTGTGCCACAGGAGGGTCAATGGAGTGGGTCATGTCGTGGCAGCTGAGGATGGTGGTTCAGTCTGTGCTTGCAGAAGGGTAGAGTCAGCTGCAGAAATCGGAACTAAGAACATTTCCTGGATACCAGTGCAGTATCCATGGTCGGTGGCGTATCGATACTAGTTAGTGCTAGGTGTGGAAGGCCTGTGACGGCACCAGAGCTTGTGGCTCAGACTGTGTTGGAGATGGAGAGACAATGGTGTACTTATGTTCTGGAGTGACCTGGTAGAAGGTAATTTTGGGTGGAGCCAGTTCCATTCGTTGTCTTTCTAGCCCTACTTAATTTATTTCAGGCTAAAGAGCATTATTATGCTTTACTGTTAAGTGTCGCCTGCTTTATTAATTGATATGTTTGCATACTATATAAATTATTGTTAAGCAGAGCCCCATTTCTGCTTAATCGCCAGTTTCCACTCCACCTAACCCCACGCTAAACATCTGTCTTAAGAGATTTATGGAAACCACTGGAAACTTAAACCGAGATGGCTGTATTGGGATTTGAAATGCTGGAAAGTTCTTAATTTCTCAGTTTCTGACTTATTATTTAATTTTTTATGCTAAACTTCAACACTGGCTGTAGTCTCTACATAGAATTCAGTGGTTTGGTATTCAGTTTGTTGTGTTCTTGTATTAACAATTTATTAAAATGGACCTTCTACGTATTCACGATTTTAGTTCTTCCATGTGTTTCTAACAATTACATTCGTAGAAAATGCCACTTTCAGGAGTAAAATTAAAAAATTCGTTACATATTATGTTACTACCTGTTCTAGTATCAAACAGAGGAACTCTCTGTCACCATCTCTCTGGTGCAAAGCAATAACAAAGTGAACCAACACATTAGCACACGAAACAGAAATATAACATTAAAAATTGTAAATCCCGTATCAACTTTCACCGATGATTTGGTTCTTTGTAGAAGCGATGAAACAAAAATTATAACTGTCTTCCAGCAATTAATTTAAGCCCCCAGAAGACCTTGACTGCAATTTAATGTCATCAAAACAAAATATTTAGCGCTAGCAAACATACTGAAAAATACGATGTTCAATGGAGCGGAAGGGGAAAGGAGAGGACGCCCACCACCACTCCTCGTATGATCGTGCTCAGCAGTCATCTGCTTGCAGTGGAGTGGAGAAGTCATCAAATTAGCATCCAAAATTTTGAAGGATATACTGAAATGCTACTTTTCTACGCCTAATAACAGTTGACACTTCAGAAGGTAGGTTAAGGAACCAATGTCGTAATAGAACCAATATCATAAAAGTGACCCGACCAGGCTTATAATTGTAGAAAAAAAATACGTGTTACCTAAACATACAGGCATGCCAGTAGACTGGCAATCTGAATCTAAGTAATTAGGCCTGCTCTTGATGTAATACACCCTCAAATTAAATATTTCCATATTTATATTGTTCTCAAGCACTATAAAGGAGGGACACAGACATCTTGTTATTCCCTTGAAAAAGTATAATAGATGATATTGATTGCCAGTTATTCCTGTTATTACAAATGATCCAGGCCTACCTTCGACGAAGTTAGCAACCAAATCAATGGTGCCAAGGCTCCCTAAAAGCTTTATTAACAGTATTATTTTCCACAACTACGACGTCACAATATTCTAAAATGTCTGTGAAATATGGGAATGCGAAAAATGCAATGTTTAAATCGATTATCTCAGACGTAGTTGAGGTTAATTACACTCTAAGGTTTAAATCAATTATTTTACCGCGCCTATGACGGCACAATATTTAATTTTTGGAGCTTCAGTGTGCTTGCAAAGTGTGATGCATCAGATATACTTACCGCCTAACCCAAAACATTCTCTGTTAAGTTCACCGTTGTATGACCATCATCCATTGCTGTAAATGCTAAAAAAAATACCTCAACGTGTTTTAAAATGATGCTATTGTCTATAACGAACAGATATGTAGATGCAGATACGGAAATAATTGTGTATCAAAATTAACAGGGTCGCTAACGGAGACAACGTCAGAAATTACACTCCTGGAAATTGAAATAAGAACACCGTGAATTCATTGTCCCAGGAAGGGGAAACTTTATTGACACATTCCTGGGGTCAGATACATCACATGATCACACTGACAGAACCACAGGCACATAGACACAAGCAACAGAGTATGCACAATGTCGGCACTAGTACAGTGTATATCCACATTTCGCAGCAATGCAGGCTGCTATTCTCCCATGGAGACGGTCGTAGAGATGCTGGATGTAGTCCTGTGGAACGGCTTGCCATGCCATTTCCACCTGGCGCCTCAGTTGGACCAGCGTTCGTGCTGGACGTGCAGACCGCGTGAGACGACGCTTCATCCAGTCCCAAACATGCTCAATGGGGGACAGATCCGGAGATCTTGCTGGCCAGGGTAGTTGACTTACACCTTCTAGAGCACGTTGGGTGGCACGGGATACATGCGGACGTGCATTGTCCTGTTGGAACAGCAAGTTCCCTTGCCGGTCTAGGAATGGTAGAACGATGGGTTCGATGACGGTTTGGATGTACCGTGCACTATTCAGTGTCCCCTCGACGATCACCAGTGGTGTACGGCCAGCGTAGGAGATCGCTCCCCACACCATGATGCCGGGTGTTGGCCCTGTGTGCCTCGGTCGTATGCAGTCCTGATTGTGGCGCTCACCTGCACGGCGCCAAACACGCATACGACCATCATTGGCACCAAGGCAGAAGCAACTCTCATCGCTGAAGACGACACGTCTCCATTCGTCCCTCCATTCACGCCTGTCGCGACACCACTGGAGGCGGGCTGCACAATGTTGGGGCGTGAGCGGAAGACGGCCTAACGGTGTGCGGGACCGTAGCCCAGCTTCATGGAGACGGTTGCGAATGGTCCTCGCCGATACCCCAGGAGCAACAGTGTCCCTAATTTGCTGGGAAGTGGCGGTGCGGTCCCCTACGGCACTGCGTAGGATCCTACGGTCTTGGCGTGCATCCGTGCGTCGCTGCGGTCCGGTCCCAGGTCGACGGGCACGTGCACCTTCCACCGACCACTGGCGACAACATCGATTTACTGTGGAGACCTCACGCCCCACGTGATGAGCAATTCGGCGGTACGTCCACCCGGCCTCCCGCATGCCCACTATACGCCCTCGCTCAAAGTCCGTCAACTGCACATACGGTTCACGTCCACGCTGTCGCGGCATGCTACCAGTGTTAAAGACTGCGATGGAGCTCCGTATGCCACGGCAAACTGGCTGACACTGACGGCGGCGGTGCACAAATGCTGCGCAGCTAGCGCCATTCGACGGCCAACACCGCGGTTCCTGGTGTGTCCGCTGTGCCGTGCGTGTGATCATTGCTTGTACAGCCCTCTCGCAGTGTCCGGTGCAAGTATGGTGGGTCTGACACACCGGTGTCAATGTGTTCTTTTTTCCATTTCCAGGAGTGTATTTCAACCGTTGATGCAGCTGTAGCCGAAATATACTCTTAATATCAAGTCTTCAACAACATTATTCGTGTAGAGGCATCCAATAAGCAAAGCTTAAACGAAATTGAACCATATCATCTTCATCTTTGCGTAGGTGTGGTGTGTCGCCTTCTGGAGCATTGGCTTTGCTCTGCCGCTAGTGTTCCGTTTGCTTTTAAATTTCGGAGGGCGCTGCGTTCTAGGGAGAGACCTGCTGACGACGAGAGTATCAAGTGCTGCTGCGGGAGTGAGACGGGGAGTTTAGTTTCCGGTTGTGTGGCAGCGCATTGTTGCGGGAAAGGTGGTATAACTTCCTGTGAACGCACGTGATTGCTACGAGCGTGTGTACTCGGGACGGTGGCAGTCGTTCTGGACGGGCTGTGTGATAAGGAAGCTCGGCGTGGCAACTGTTGACTCGGTGTGTCCGCGTTGCTGTGGCGGAACTGGGGCGATTGACACAACTCGAGTTGGTGCTGGTTGCAACCTGTCGCCGAATGCTTGTCTGCGTTCTGGACTAACGGTGAAAATTTCTTGACTTGATGTGTCTCACTCAAATTCTGCCCGTGTCGTCGGGTGTGTTTTGCTCTAAGGTCGTGTGCCATGGTGTTTCGCAATTTTAGTAGGCTCAGGCGTGCCCGAAATCCCGATTCAATGATCTGCCGTTATATTGTCAAGTGTAGCTATCACTAGAAAAGAATGTTAACTCTCTGTGCCTTAATAACTGAACCTAAAATATTATCTGTGGTTGAAATTTTATTCTGACCCAAGTGCAATAACGATCTCTTTTTTTACAATTTGTTGAGTGGTATTATTATTTAGTACTGGCCGTCACATTTACTAAGTCGAAGATTTACGAAGGCCAGTGGGCGTCATTAACAGTTCCTGCCTAGATAGGCGTTATATTTTGAACCATGTGTTTCAATGTTTAGTAATTTTAATTTTATGTGTTATAGTGAGTTGCCGTCATGCCCTATGTGGACGATTCGCCACGTTGAAGTTTCTAGTTGTTTTGCTGGTCTGTGCCATATTGCTAAAGCAGGCAGTCCTAGCACAGCTCATAGTAAATTTTTTCCTAGTGGTGAGGAGCACGGGCTGGTTTTAAGTGCTAACTCACTAACTTCAACCATTCTCAAATATTTATTACTACTGATATTCAGTCCCTTCAGGCCGTGACGACGTCGCTCCCCCTTTTTGGTTATTAATTTTATCTTGTTAGCTTGTTTCATTAAAAACCTTTGGTTTATGAAATTCTCTTTTGGTCTTTATTGCTCCTTTGGACGAAGTAAATTAACTGTTGGTTTTGGCATTATCAAAACAGCATTTGTGGTTATATTTGATTGGCACTTCTGGCCGAATGATTAAAGTCATTCCTTTCAGTAACTTATTGTATTGGTCAATAATATATATATATATATATACCAGTGAACAAGTGTTTTTTTAATGTTTAATAAAATTAAATTGTGTTTGAAACTGTAACCTCATTTGGCTCTACGCTTTCACTCCCTGCAGCCTTTGAGTTCTGCTTACCTTTCGTTTTGGTTAAGTTTTCCCATACCACGACGTATCAGAAATGGCTGTAAATAATAAGAGGTATATTACTTTATTATTGCAGGGTGTCAGCATGATATTGTCGGTTTGCACAGATGAAGATATCGACGTCATTATGCGAGGGGCAATTGAAAAGTCCGTACAAAAATAAAAACTACTTTCGTGTTTGGGGTAAACCTTTTTTATTTTTCGACATAGTCTCCTTTTAGACTTATACACTTCATCCAACGCTGTTCTAATTTGCTGATTCCTTCCGAATAATGGGAATTGTCAAAGTCTGCAAAATAGCTATTATTTGCTGTAATCACCTCCTTGTTTGAATAAAATCTTTGTTCCACCGGGCGTTTCTTCAATTTGGGGAACAAATAGTAGTCCGATGGAGCCAAGTCTGGAGAATAGGAGGATGTGAAACGAGTTGGAATAGTATTTCCATTAATTCTGCGACCACTGAGGTGTGCTGGTGCATTGTCGTTATGGAAAAGGACTTTTTTGCGGTCCAGTGGTCGGCGTTTTTCTTGCAGCTTGGTTTTCAAACGGTCCAATAATGATGAATTATATGCACCTGTAATAATTTTACCCTTTTCCAGATAGTCGATGAGCATTATCCCTTGCGAATCCCAAAAGACAGTCGCCATAAACTTTCCGGCCGAAGGAATTGTCTTCGCCTTTTTTGGTGCAGATTCTCCCTTGGTAACCCATTGTTTAGTTTGCTGGAGGAGTATAGTAATGTACCCATGTTTCATCCACAGTGACGAAACGACGCCTAAATTCTTCTTGAACAGCTGCAAACCAACCTTGCAACACTTCACACGATTCCGTTTCTGGTCAAGAGTGAGCAATCGCAGAACCCATCTTGCGGATAGCTTTCTCATGTCCAAATGTTAATGCAAAATATTATGTACCCGTTCATTCGAGATGCCCACAGCATTATCAATCTCACGCACCTTAACTCTTCTGTAATCCATTGATTTTGTCAATGATTTCTGGAGTCGTAACCTCCACAGGGCGTCCAGAACGTTCACCATCACTTGTGCCCATATGGCCACTCCGAAAATTTTGAAACCACTTATAAACTGTTCTAATCGAAGGCGCAGAGTCACCGTAATTTTTATCAAGCTTCTCTTTAGTCTCCTGAGGCGTTTTGCCTTTCATAAAGTAATGTTTAATCACCACATGAAATTCTTCTTCGTCCATTTTTTGACAATCACTCGACTTCCTTGATTCACAAAGAAATAGACTAATATGGCTGAAACTTGGTGTGCGTTCTTTCCAAAGATGCTACTCACTAAACGTGACCTCAATATGCGCCAGTGGTGCAATCTCTCGGACTTTGCACAGACATTTCAAACGCCCCTCGTACGTAGAAAACAGAGACGAAATAATATTATTACAGCAGCAATAGCGATGGAGAAATATCAATAACTGTCGAAATAATGTAGCTACATTCCGTAATAGAGTAGTTGTAAAGGAAGATACAACTCATTGCCTATATATCTAAATGGTCCTACACAGAGATCAAGCACTCTATCCATTCCGTTCATCTGCATGCAGAACGATTGTACACCGCCTTCCTGGCTCTCTATCCTACCCTCAAACGGTCCCAACGCACCCTCCAAACCCACCTTAATCAGTTCACCACTTGGTGTAACCAGTAGTTCCTCCATCTCAACCCATCCAAAACCCAGGCACCCACTCCTTCCGCCTTCATGATTTCTATCTCATCCTTTATGGTTCTATCCAGCTCACCCCCACCCTGAGATACCTTGGCCTCACCCTCGACTGTCACCTCACCTGGACCCCTCACCTCCAGACCATCCAACAGAAAGCCCATTCACGCCTCCACCTCCTGAAACTCCTGTTTGGCTATACACGGGGACTGCATCCTTCCACCATCGTCCGCACCTACAAATCCCTCATCCATCTTATCCTTTGTTGTGCCAGCATTGCCTGGTTCTCCACACCCACCTGCTTTGATAAGGCCTTCCAAATCCTCGAACGCCATGCGCTCCACCTTGCCTTCCGCATCCGCCTTCCTTCCTCCACACAGCTCCTTTATGAACTTATCCCCTTCACCCACCTCCTCCTCTTTCTCCAACATCTCCCCATCCTTTACGTTGTCTGCAGGCTTGATCCCCCCCACCCCCTGGTTTCCTTCTTCCTTTCCACCCCCCGCCCAGTGCTGCGCCTCTATTGATGTATCCCTCTCTCCACCTCCACACCCTCCATCTCCTTCATCAGGGCAATTTCCAGCGGCTCCCCCTCCCGGATGATGAACTTCGCCATGACATCTACCCTTCCTTCCAACTATAACCTGGCCTTGTTCTCCCCCTCCCCAGGGCCCCCTTTTTCCTCTCCCCTCCTTCTCCCAGAGCGGATTTTCCTCCCCCGCTGAGACCCTGTACCCCATCCTTGCCTCTTTCCTTCCCTCCCTACCTGGCCCTCTTCGACACGGCCCCCCACCTCCCCCCTCCTTGCACCTGGCAGATCCTCTGTTTTGATCATCGTCAGTGTGCCACGTCAGTGTTGTGTTTAGTGCTGCTTCTCCTGTGTGTCGAAAGGTGTGATTTTAATTGTATGCTCTCCTTGTACTTAGTGTTACTGTTAGTGTTTGTTATGTGCTATGCCATCCATTGATACTTTTATGCTCTGGTCATACTGCGCCTTGTGTTCTTTTAATTGTCCCAGTGTGTGGTTTTTGTGTGCGCTACTTTTTTACGGTTTTTATCTCCATTTTACAGTTGCCCCTTTTTTGTCTATTGTCTTCAATGATGTTCCCCTCTTTTATATCTATGTTCACCATGTTTTCTCCTTTGTTATTTTGAAATCTCTTCTATTATTTGTTCTATGTCTTTCGGCTGAAGAGCGCATATGCTACTGTCAGTCCGCCCCGATTGCAAATTGAAATACAATAAAAGAAAAAAAAAGATTTTACTGCCAGCAACATGCATTTCGCCTAAGATATGACAATTAGGGCTCACACAGAGGCATATAGAAAGTCGCTTTTTTCTCGCTCAGTTGTGGCACAGAATTGTAAGCGGTAGAAATTAGAAAAAAAAATTTAGTCAAACTCACATTGCCTTACGAAAACTCAAGTCATGCCAAAGAGGGGGGCAGGTAGCTAGTGATTATGACGCAAGTGGATCGGATCGACGACATTGCCGCCGACTAACGAATCACCAAAGGAAGCGAGCTAACATATTAATTATTTCGTGAGACATGTTGCAAGAAACTGTATCTATTTCGTAAGAGCACACAGCGATGGACCGACACGGCACTTAGCAGCATGTGAATGTAGCAAATAAGGACATATTTGGTCATTATGAACTTAGATTTGTGTCATAGCCTCACTCTATCACACTTTAAATACTCCAGATCTTGTCATGAGTTGATCACTGTGATTGCTGGTATTCACAGCAATAGTACTCGATTCCATAATTACACTACTGGCCATTAAAATTGCTACACCAAGGAGAAATGCAGGTGATAAACGGGTATTCATTGGAGAAATATATTATACTAGAACTGACATGTGATTACATTTTCACGCAATTTGGGTGCATAGATCCTTTGAAATCAGTACCCAGAACAACCACCTCTGGCCGTAATAACGGCCTTGATACGCCTGAGCATTGAGTCAAACAGAGCTTGGATGACGTGTACAGGTACAGATGCCCATGCAGCTTCAACACGATACCACAGTTCATCAAGAGTAGTGACTGGCGTATTGTGACGAGCCAGTTGCTCGGCCACCATTGACCAGACGTTTTGAATTGGTGACAGATTTGGAGAATGTGCTGGCCACGGCAGCAGTCGAACATTTTCTGTATCCAGAAAGGCCCGTACAGGACCTGCAACATGCGGTCGTGCATTATCCTGCTGAAATGTAGATTTTCGCAGGGATCGAATGAAGTGTAGAGCCACGGGTCGTAACACATCTGAAATGTAACGTCCACTGTTCAAAGTACCGTCAGTGCGAACAAGAGGTGATCGAGACGTGTAACCAATGGCACCCCATACCATCACGCCGGGTGATACGCCAGTATGGCGATGACGAATACACGCTTCCAGTGTGCGTTCACCGCGATGTCGCCAAACACGGATGCGACCATCATGATGCTGTAAACAGAACCTGGATTCATCCGAAAAAGTGACGTTTTGCCGTTCGTGCACCCAGGTTCGTCGTTGAGTACACCATCGTAGGCGCTCCTGTCTGTGATGCAGCGTCAAGGATAACCGCAGCCATGGTCTCCGAGCTGATAGTCCATGCTGCTGCAAGCGTCGTCGAACTATTCGTGCAGATGGTTGTTGTCTTGCAAACGTCCCCGTCTGTTGACTCAGGGATCGAGACGAGGGTGCACGATCCGTTACAGCCATGCGGATAAGATGCCTGTCAACTCGACTGCTAGTGATACGAGGCCGTTGGGATCCAGCACGGAGTTCCGTATTACCCTCCTGAACCCAACGATTCTATATTCTGCTAACAGTCATTGGATCTCGAACAACGCCAGCAGCAATGTCGTGATTCAATGAACCGCAATCGCGGTAGGCCACAATCCGATCTTTATCAAAGTTGGAAACGTGATGGTATACATTTCTCCTCCTTACACGAGGCATCACAACAACGTTTCACGAGGCAACATCGGTCAACTGTTGTTTGTGTATGAGAAATCGGTTGGCAACTTTCCTCATGTCAGCACGTTGTAGGTGTCGCCACCGGCTCCAGCCTTGTGTGAATACTCTGAAAAGCTAATCATTTGCATATCACAGCATCTTCTTCCTGTCGGTTAAATATCGCGTCTGTATCACGTCATCATCGTGGTGTAGCAATTTTAATGGCCAGTAGTGTATGATACCGTAGTGAATTTATGTCCTAGATGCTCCAGCACAATCTATAAACTAGCCGAAGATGTACTTAAGGTGATAGCCTTCACTTGATGAACTTCATGTTGCTCACTGCCTACTATTTACTGATGAAGAAACTGGCTGTCTTCAAATGGTTCAAATGGCTCTGAGCACTATGGGACTTAACTTCTGAGGTCATCAGTCCCTTAGAACTTAGAACTACTTAAACCTAACTAACCTAAGGACATCACACACATCCATGCCCGAGGCAGGATTCGAACCTGCGACAGTAGCGGTCGCGAGGTTCCAGACTGTAGCGCCTAGAACCGCTCGGCCACCCCGGCCGGCGGATGTCTTCAAATAACATCACATCACAGAGTGCAAGTACTGGCTTTCAACGTGGAAGTCAGCAACGTGCCCTCTTGTGGTCCACTTTCCTACTTAATACTCTGGTGCCTTCGGGTGCTGAAACCTACCAGGGGTAGTGAGGAAATCAAACTACCGTACGACAACCGACACATGGAATACTGTGGATGGGCCGTCAAATGTGATCGTATAATTCGCCGGCCGGTGTGGCCGAGCGGTTCTAGGCGCTTCAGTCTGGAACCGCGCGACCGCTACGGTCGCAGGTTCGAATCCTTCCTCGGGCATGGATATGTGTGATGTCCTTAGGTTCGTTAGGTCTAAGTAGTTCTAAGTTGTAGGGGACTGATGACCTCAGATGTTAAGTCCCGTAGTGCTCAGAGCCATTTGATCGTATAAATCAGTGTGGGACCAAGTACTCTCCGCAGCCGGCGCGAGAACCACTTCACGTTGAGCAGCCGCTACTCCACTTGTCATTAGCCGCCGCGCCTTCAGGGTCACTGACGCTACATCCTGGGCGAGTAAACGCTGAACTGACTTGACAGACGTCAGTTAGAATCCACCACGGAGCTCAATTAGCATCTGCAGCTGCTGAGGAACGACGACTTATAAACACTATGGAGAAATAACGAAACTCTAATAATGTTTTACTGGCGTCGCTGTCGCTTCATAGATTCCTGACAGCTGCAGTAATGTCCCCGCTCGGCCCTCTGTAGCTCTATTGCAAGTGGAACAGGAAAGGAAATGACTAGTAGCCTTACAGGGTACCCTTTGTCACGCACTATACGGTGGCGTGCGGACAATCTGTGCAGAGGTAGTTGTAGATATGGTGGCGTAAACTGTAATGCAGACTAAAACAGAGACGAATAGTAGCAGTGTATGTTTAAACTGCAAGTATACGTGTGTCTTGCAACAAATAACTCAGAACTTAATTTGTTAACTGCTGACACACAGGTTCGTTGCTAAGTAGCCAATCTGGCGTGAGGAGATGAAAATAATGGCTTATTTGCAATCACTGCATCACAATGCATTATTTCAAAACAGCTGTCTTCTGCAAGCCTTAAATTCAGCCTGTACTTACTGAGTCATAAATTAGAATACCTACTTACCTATTTACTGAGTCATAAATTAGAATAACTACCCCCATGAACCATGGACCTTGCCGTTGGTGGGTAGGCTTGCGTGCCTCAGCGATACAGATGGCCGTACCGTAGGTGCAACCACAACGGAGGGGTATCTGTTGAGAGGCCAGACAAACGTGTGGTTCCTGAAGAGGGGCAGCAGCCTTTTCAGTAGTTGCAGGGGCAACAGTCTGGATGATTGACTGATCTTGCCTTGCAACACTAACCAAAACGGTGTTGCTGTGCTGGTACTGCGAACGGCTGAAAGCGAGGGGAAACTACAGCCGTAATTTTTCCCGAGGGCATGCAGCTTTACTGTATGGTTAAATTATGATGGCATCCTCTTGGGTAAAATATTCAGGAGGTAAAATAGTGCCCCATTCGGATCTCCGGGCGGGGACTACTCAGGAAGACGTCGTTATCAGGAGAAAGAAAACTGGCGTTCTACGAATCGGAGCGTGGAATGTCAGATCCCTTAATCGGGCAGATAGGTTAGAAAATTTAAAAGGGGAAGTGGACAGGTTGAAGTTAGATATAGTGGGAATTAGTGAAGTTCGGTGTCAGGAGGAACAAGACTTTTTGTCAGGTGAATACAGGATTATAAATACAAAATCAAATGGGGGTTATGCAGGAGTAAGTTTAATAATGAATAAAAAATAGGAGTGCGGGTAAGCTACTACCAACAGTATAGTGAACGCATTATTGTGGCCAGGATAGACACGAAGCCCATGCCTACTATAGTAGTACAAGTTTATATAGCTCCGCAGATGATGTAGAAATTGATGAAATGTATGATGAGATAAAAGAAATTATTCAGGTAGTGAAGGGAGACGAAGATTTAATAGTCATGGGTGACTGGAATTCGAGAGTAGGAAAAGGGAGAGAAGGAAACATAGTGGGTGAATATGGATTGGGGGAGAGAAATGAAAGAGGAAGCCGTCTGGTAGAATTTTGCACAGAGCATAACTTAACCATAGCTAACACTTGGTTCAAGAATCATGAAAGAAGGTTGTATACATGGAAGAATCCTGGAGATACTAGAAGGTATCAGATAGATTATATAATGGTAAGACAGAGATTTAGGAACCAGGTTTTAAATTGTAAGACATTTCCAGGGGCAGATGTGGACTCTGACCACAATCTATTGGTTATGAACTGTAGATTAAAACTGAAGAAACTGCAAAAAGGTGGGAATTTAAGGAGATGGGACCTGGATAAACTGACTAAACCAGAGGTTGTACAGTGTTTCAGGGAGAGCATAAGGGAACAATTGACAGGAATGGGGGAAAGAAATACAGTAGAAGAAGAATGGATAGCTCTGCGGGATGAAGTAGTGAAGGCAGCAGAGGATCAAGTAGGTAAAAAGACGAGGGCTAGTAGAAATCCTTGGGTAACAGAAGAAATATTGAATTTAATTGATGAAAGGAGACAATATAAAAACGCAGTAAATGAAGCAGGCAAAAGGGAATACAAACGTCTCAAAAATGAGATCGACAGGAAGTGCAAAATGGCTAAGCAGACATGGCTAGAGGACAAATGTAAGGATGTAGAGGCTTATCTCACTAGGGATAAGATAGATACTGCCTACAGGAAAATTAAAGAGACCTTTGGAGAAAAGAGAGCCACTTGTATGAATATCAAGAGCTCAAATGGAAACCCAGTTCTAAGAAAAGAAGGGAAAGCAGAAAGGTGGAAGGAGTATATAGAGGGTCTATACAAGGGCGATGTACTTGAGGACAATATTATGGAAATGGAAGAGGATGTAGATGAAGATGAATTGGGAGATACGATACTGCGTGAAGAGTTTGACAGAGCACTGAAAGACCTGAGTCGAAACAAGGCCCCGGGAGTAGACAACTTTCCATTGGAGCTACTCACGGCCTTGGGAGAGCCAGTCCTGACAAAACTCTACCATTTGGTGAGCAAGATGTATGAGACAGGCGAAATTCCCTCAGACTTCAACAAGAATATAACAGTTTCAATCCCAAAGAGAGCAGGTGTTGACAGATGTGAAAATTACCGAACTATCAGTTTAATAAGTCACAGCTGCATAATACTAACGCGAATTCTTTACAGACGAATGGAAAAAAACTGGTAGAAGCCGACCTCGGCGAAGATCAGTTTGGATTCTGCAGAAATGTTGGAACACGAGAGGCAATACTGACCCTACAACTTATCTTAGAAAATAGATTAAGGAAAGGCAAACCTACATTTCTAGCATTTGTAGACTTAGAGAAAGCTTTTGACAATGTTGACTGGAATACTCTCTTTCAAATTCTAAAGGTGGCAGGGGTAAAATACAGGGAGCGAAAGGCTATTTACAATTTGTACAGAAACCAGGTGGAAGTTATAAGAGTCGAGGGGCATAAAAGGGAAGCAGTGGTTGGGAAGGGAGTGAGACAGGGTTGTAGCCTCTCCCCAATGTTATTCAATCTGTATATTGAGCAAGGAGTAAAGGAAACTAAAGAAAAATTCGGAGTAGGTGTTAAAATCCATGGAGAAGAAATAAAAACTTTGAGGTTTGCATTGTAATTCTATCAGAGACAGCAAAGGACTTGGAAGAGCAGTTGAACGGAATTGACAGTGTCTTGAAAGGAGGATATAAGATGAACATCAACATAAGCAAAACGAGGATAATGGAATGTAGTCGAATTATGTCGGGTGATGCTGGGGGAATTAGATTAGGAAATGAGACACTTAAAGTAGCAAAGGAGTTTTGCTATTTGGGGAGCAAAATAACTGATGATGGTCGAAGTAGAGAGGATATAAAATGTAGACTGGCAATGACAAGGAAAGCGTTTCTGAAGAAGAGAAATTTGTTAACATCGAGTATAGATTTAAGTGTCAGGAAGTCATTTCTGAAAGTATTTGTATGGAGTGTATCCATGTATGGAAGTGAAACATGGACGATAAATAGTTTGGACAAGAAGAGAATAGAAGCTTTCGAAATTTGGTGCTACAGAAGAATGCTGAAGATTAGATGGGTAGATCACATAACTAATGAGGAGGTATTGAATAGAATTGGGGAGAAGAGGAGTTTGTGGCACAAGTTGACAAGAAGAAGGGACCGGTTGGTAGGACATGTTCTGAGGCATCAAGGGATCACAAATTTAGCATTGGAAGGCAGTGTGGAGGGTAAAAAGTGTAGAGGGAGACCAAGAGATGAATACACAAAGCAGATTCAGAAGGATGTAGGTTGCAGTAAGTACTGGGAGATGAAGAAACTTGCACAGGATAGAGTAGCATGGAGAGCTGCATCAAACCAGTCTCAGGAGTGAAGACAACAACAACAACAAATTAAAATATCGTTCGTAAACTCAGCCTCATCGGACTTGATGCACTCGATACTTGCACCCTTCGGAGCAAATGGAGTACAGGTATTGATGAATTCCTCCACTTTGTCTATATTTACACTTTTGTAGTGCAAGTACTCAGCGAAGTCATCCATCTTACAAATAGGTACCAATCTGTCGGTTTATTTACTGCAAATGCTAGCGCACTGCATAGATCATACATATTCAAAGCACTTGAATGTTGTATGTAAACGTGTCTTTCGCCTGAAGTTAATTCAAACATCGCCTCATCATGCTCATCAACTATTGAAACCTCAATTCCAATCATAGGAACATAAATATTGTGTCGCCAATTTCTTCTCTATAATTCCATCATACTGTATAAGTAGCCCCTCTCGCTCCATAAATACTGCACTTTAGCAGCAACACATTGTGTGTTTTCCGCCTCCATAACTACTTCAAAGTCTTTGCTTCGAGCTAGAGCTAGATTAACATCTTTATAGCCACTGGCGGACATATTGTATGTGTTATCGAATGACAGTACTGATGTGGGACTTCAGTGCTGTACCTGTGCTACGACATAGGTGGACAATACGAGGTCAGGAAGACGTCCTATGGACTGTAGTTGCTGCTATGATGAGTGAAATACCTGCATCTCCTCACACATAAAATAATAATAACAAAGCTCCAAATATAACGACACAAACAGATAACAATAATAATTAGAGATAGACATAATTCTTAACAATAGCCTTCTGCTTCCCAGCTGAATGTCACTGTTGCTGCTGGCAGCAATTCGTGTTGGACAGCAAATTATGACATATACACAATAAAATTAGTGTAAAAAACAACACTCGATTGGTGGGGAGCTGACTTGCATGCAATTGGTTGCGACAGGAGCTCTCCCCCTCCCTCTCCCATGGCCTTGGCTCATGTCATCAGAATTTCGCTTACAATTTTTGGCAAGTTATCCTATAGAGCAGTGGGTAGTTTGGTGATTAGAAAATTACTTATATGAAAATCATTGTCTCCATGAGAGTAAATCTGAGAATGCAGAAATCAGCTGTACGTGAAGGTGTTAGTGTACATGGGTGTTAAAGAAACCGATCCTCCATAGTCGTTGAAAACTACTGACTGCATGATGGTATAAACATATTTTGCAGATATTTGCCTGCATCTGTATTTTGAGCCCTACAGAGTGCATTGTATTTGCTACTATGTTGATCACATGATCATCAAAAACTATTGGTGGTGGCTGAGCTTACAGAAAACATCCTTGTGCATATATTTATTCCATATTGGGACTTCTGTTTAACATTTGTAGCAGAAGGGGATTATATAGAAGTGTGTTTACATAGAATGTCATGCATTATGTGTAAGTCATTATGCATTAGGCATTATGTGTTAGCCTTTAGGCGAAAGGCAGCAGAAACTGGGAGTTAAATGTTAGACATTTGGCATTAGCCATTACATTTATTAACGCATTGTTGGACTTGCGAAGTGAACGAAATCCTACAGGTTCTCCAACATTATTTTTACGCCTGCAAGAAACTGGCAGAATGATGGTCAGGTCCTGCAGAAAGTGCTGTCACTTCTGTCTCTAAGCTGGTCGTAGGTTGTGTTCCAAAAATGAACAGCATGGAGACAGAAGTGATGACACTTTTTGCAGGGCCTGACTATTATTTTGCAGGACAATGCTCAAGCACGTACAGTGCAAGCTCTTACTGATTTGTTTGACTGATGGGGCTTCTAAGTGCTATACCACCTACTGCATTCCCCTGACTTAAGCCCTCGTGAGTTCAATTCGATTTCTAAACTGAAGGAAACGCTTCACGACATTCGCTTCAGAACTGCTACAAATTCGTCGGGTAATAGACCGCGCCGCTCAAACTGTCAACACAACTGGCACTGCTAAGAGTATCCCACGACTTTCACATCGCTGGCGACGGCTTATATAAAATGCTGGTGACTACTTTTAAGTTCAGTAAAACTTTGAAACACGTATCTATTTTGTACGAGCTGAAAATAAATAGTTGCCACTATTAAAGTTCCAACCCTCGTATTTGTTTTATCGTTGACATCCATCCGGTTTACCACTTTGTTCTTATTCTAGATTTCCTGTATGGAAATGATGTTCCCTGCATTCTGCTCTATTTTAAATTAAACTACCAACCTCTTGATAGTTAAACATGCTTACCACAAGTGGACAAAGAACGCTGAGTCATGTATTGGTTATCGTTTGGAATAATTTACAAAATAAATGTGAGTGAGCAATAGTTCCTGTACAGTTGTGTAGTTTAGCTACAGTTCAACCGAGACAGGATCTTTATTCATTTTACTAATTTTTATATTAGATGACTCACTTAAAACGTTCACCTAAGGTATTGCAGAAATTGAAAGTACTGTTGATGTGCGGATTTCAGAGAATAGACTGATAGTCAGGGGCTCATATTGCTAGCTTTAAACGCATTGTAATAATAATTAGGAAGTGTATTATTTGTGTAAACATAGAATTTTTAAATGGAACAATACCTGCTGACATTAACAGACTAAAAATAGGGTAAATCAGGATGTCAGTGGTGTTTGTTGCGTGACTCTAGTGTGAGTCGTCTACGAGATATCGTATTTTGAAAAGTTTCCGCATCGACACCCGTTTGTGCCACTCATCCCGCATAGTTCCTAGGTAGAATGTTACTTACAGTGTACTTCTGTGTTCCTTGAGTGCTGACTTGCTAATCAGTTAGCGTATAACAGTCCAAGCAGTGGGTCGTGAGTAGACAATGGGATTTACCAATGCAGAAAAAGCCGCCATGCTGCATGGTGTATGGAGAGTGTAGGAAGAATACAGTTCGTCCTTGTAAATTGAATGCGGCAAGATATCCCTACAGACGTCGGCCATCTCGGCAATTATGTATCGACCTCTTTAACCACTACATCAGATTGGTAGTGTACCAGCGAGACAACGTAGCCGGCCGCGGTGGTCTAGCGGTTCTAGGCGCTCAGTCCGGAACCGCGGGACTGCTACGGTCGCAGGTTCGAATCCTGCCTCGGGCATGGATGTGTGTGATGTCCTTAGGTTAGTTAGGTTTAAGTAGTTCTAAGTTCTAGGGGACTGATGACCACAGATGTTAAGTCCCATGTGCTCAGAGCCATTTGAACCATTTTTGAGACAACGTAACAGAAGGAAACAAGTGACGACAGAAGAGCGGGAAATTAATGTTCTTGCTGCTGCTGTTGCAGTTGATCCGGAAGTCAGCTGACGCGCAATCTCACGAGGAAGTGGCATGAGTCAGGCAAGTGTTCTATGCATTCTTCAACCGCATAGCTTCCATTCCTGTCACAGCCCTCTCCATCGAGAGCTGCGTAGAAACGATTACGAGCAGCGTGTTAGCTACTGTACGTGGGCACTAAGGATACTCCAGATGTATCATGTATCTTGTTTAATAATGAAACCACTTTACCAGTGATGGCCAGGTAAACACCCGAAACATACACTAATCGTCTGTTGACGGTCCTCGTTGCCTTCGTCACTTGTATCGTTAGTGTTACAGACGGAACACTGAACGCGCACAAATCGCGGCCTCCTAACAGACCATCTTCCACAGATGCCAGAAGACGTTCCTCTGCAGACTAGGCGGAACCAGTGGTACCAACATGATGGCTGTCCAGCCCAGAGTGCACGGTGTACTACAGAAGGTCTTTACGAATAGTTTCCAAATAGTTGCGTTGGGCGCAGAAGACCTAAACCTTGGCCAGCCCGCCGGCCATTGTGGCCGAGCGGTTCTAGGCGCTACAGTCTGGAACCGCGCGACCGCTACGGTCGCAGGTTCGAATCCTGCCTCGGGCATGGGTGTGTGTGTGATGTCCTTAGGTTAGTTAGGTTTAAGTAGTTCTAAGTTCTAGGGGACTGATGACCTCGGATGTTAAGTCCCATAGTGCTCAGAGCCATTTGACCCATATTTGAACCTTGGCCAGCCCGTTCCCCGGATCTGATTCCTGTAGACTTTTTTGTGTGGGGAAAGTTAAAAGACGCTGTCTATAAGGACAGAGCAACTACAGCCGATGATATGCGACGACGAATTACTAGAGCCTGGTCTGACATCTCTGCCGAAATGCTAGCACGTGTGCAGCAGGCGTTCCATAACAGATTGGAAGTTTGTATTGCCGCTGTCGGTTGTCATTATGAACATAGGCTGGTCAGTTGTCTCGTTACTGGTCAGAATCCACATAAATAGTGTGTGCACCTGTGTTTTTCTTTAGTGTGTGCTACCACAGGTATTGTACATGTGTCGGTGTGGGAACGTTTCAAGATACAAAATCTCCTAAACGACTCGCACTATAATCTTGCAAGAAACACCACTGACGTTCTAATTCACCATACTTTTAGTTTGCTAATGTTAACACGCACTGTTCTATTTAACAACATGCATGTTTGCGAAAGTAAATAATATAAAGTACACTTTTTAAATATTATTACAATTTGTTTATTGGCTAACAATACGAGCCCCTGACTACCAGTCCGTTACAAGAAAACTGCACATCAATGACACTTGCCAGTTCCGGAATATTTGCGGTGCAAGTTATAGGTGATTCACCCTGTACACAGATGTATCCCTCAAGATGTGGCGCTAGTGCCACGAAATTAGATGAATCACAAATAAAATTTATCGTACAGCTGAAGCGGTCTTATTTATCATGCTACACTTCTACAGCCGTGGATGTCCACAATACGAAATTTGCTGCAGTGTAGAAGAGGACGAAAAATTTTTGCAATTTACTAGAAGGTGAGACTACTGTAGAAACAATTTTGGCAAAATATTTTTAAAATAGCAGCAGTTGCTTACATAACTTGTTACTTGTTTACAATAATAATAATAATAATAATAATAATATATAATAAACATTATTAATTATCACAATTAATTATCATAGTGCTGTATGACAAATTGTTCCCATCGCCTTGATGTTGTATCTATTAACCATTCAGAACGAAAAGTGAGACAGACATAAATCGACGAGAATTGTGATTTCTTTTATAAGACTGAAACTTACAAAGTTTCTTCTTTCACTGTAGTCTCTTTTCTTCTCTGCAGTCACGTAGTGAAGCTACAATCTTGGGGCATCTAGACACACCTGATTTTCTGTCAACGTGGTCTTCCTTAGATTTAAGCTTCCAGAAATTCGCCATTTACCCTCTCCACTGACTACACTCAAGGAGGGTGGAATGCACAGGTGTTCTGCCTTCCTGGGTGGACGTAAGATTTGATACCACTTACTGCCGTACTAGACATTAGCCACTACCTCACAGGAGGAATAAACTATGTTGGTAGATCATACATGAGATGAATCCAACAGGATTCAGACTTGAGGGCGCTACACAACATCAGGTGAAATGCTTGAGGCGAAAAGAGGGAGGAAATGGTGACAAACCTGTCAGTATTTTAAATCATAATATCCTCAATCCCCAGTTTGCCTTAATTCGTGCTGCGAATCTATGGAATGTTTCATCCAGCACATAAGAATACCCTCCGTTGAATGTGCTGGTCTAACCAGATATATTTTAACGTATAGTAGATAATTTTTCAAAATGTGCCTCGCAAATTTCGAGACTACTCATGAGTTAAATGCCATTACTGCGATTTAATATCAAACTTCTGTAAAATTCTCCAATTACCTCGATGATTCTTATACGTCAAGTGGAAAATGAAACCATCTATGGAAACGATATATGCAGCTCATTATACGAATTGCTACGATGCCTTTCCTATGGACCTTTCCACATGTTAACGATGACAATAAATAAAGGTCTAATGAATAAGCAATCTTCAAGTTGAATATAGATCTTCCATATAACAAATGCAAACATACGACATGTGTTATCTATTGCTACTGTCTACGACTACTTGGCGCAGACGCGGAGAGTGGTCTAATTTCCTGTTCTTTTGCCAGAAGAATGGGTCTGCAAAGTAAGCTGACGCCACAACAGACGCAGCAGTGCAACGGAGAACACAACACGCAGGTTCTTTGTGCGACAGGAAACGCTCTGCACTGCGGACGAATATAAACCGGAGCCAGACGTCCTGTCATATCACTCGAGATGGCTGTCTCTACAAGAACCGTTCTCCTTCTCTGCTTGGCCTTTGCAGTAAGTGTCTTATTACACAGCGTTACAGCTAGAATGTGGGGCATCAGTTTGTTAGCTAAATTTTTATTTCGTATGAGATGTGTCCATCGCTTATACAAGACAGAAACGTAAAGTTGTCATCAACAAGAAATTTGGTCAGAACACCATAGTGCTTTAATAGGCATAGTTCTACTGGAGTTGGTAAGCTGTTGCGTCCCTCTGACCTTTGAACTGACGTAGACAACCAATTACACTTTCCGAACAAAAACATCAAGGCAACTGTTTGCTGACATTAGTGTTGGATGTGTCCAGTAGTTGCCATTATACTGGCATGAACACTGCTACGGCACTTTCGATGAGGTGTATGAATGTATGTGGGGGACTGGCGTCTCTTTGTCCCTAGAGAGGCGAAACAAAAGAAGCTAGAGGTGCTGGACGCTGGAACTGGGAGCCAATTCGGCGTACTGTCTTATCCTAAAGCGGTGTAATTGGGTTCAGGTCGTGATTCTAGGCAGCCCATTCCAGTCAGGAGAAATGCTGCTTTATGACAGGGTGCAACCACGAAAATTACCCCCATATCATAATATCACCTCGTTCGTACTATACATGATGGCGGGTAATGTTCTTCAGGCATTCGCCAAACCCAAATCATTTCGTCTGACAGCCAGGGTGTATAGCGTGATACACCACTCCAGATCACTTGTTTCTAGTCATCCACTATCCAGAGGCATTGCTTATTAGACCGTCTCATGAGTCACAGTGCAGAAATGTGTGGCTTATGACGAGATGCCCGACCAATGTAATCCTTCCTTTTTAACTCTCTATGCACAGTCATTGTGCTAACTGGACTGCTGCTAAGTCCTTCTGCCTATTTCATGCGATTTTTGTACAACCATGCATTGCAATGCTAGACTATCGCTGACCATCAGTACATGAGCACTGACTGCTCTTGGTTTAGCTGTTGTTCTTCCTCCGCGCTTCCACTTCATAACTGCGTCATCAATAATCTACTTGGGCAACTCTAGAAGGGTTGAAATGTCCCCGATGGAACTGTTACTCAAGTGATGTCCTAGTGATTAGTCCATGTTCAATATCAGAGTACTTGGCTGCGCAACTCATTCTACTGTTACTGCTTCTCTTGAAACAACACTCCCCGCCTCCATTTATACTGGTGAATCTAATTCGAGACATCTACTGGTCAATTCCTCATTATATAGTAGGGTACTGATACTTGTGACCGGGTAGTGAATATGGCTCCCTCCGATCCGTCGTGCAAGTCGGAATTTTCATATTACCATACATTAATAGAGGTGAAAGAAGTGATAGATGATAGATAAAAGTCCTAGGCCGACTGGGAATCGACCCAAGAACTTCATATTCTGGTGCTTTACGTACAAGGAGATACAAGACGTCTGGGAAATTGTTACCTCCTGCACTGAATTCAACTTCACCTCACAGTAATGTCTCAGTTAGAAGAGGCAGTGGCGAGCTAATAGAATTAGTAGCTTCTTTGATCCAATCAGCTGACTGGGGAAGAGCTGAACCGGATATCTCAAAGCTAGTATTCGTTGAAATACAGACGACCGAGCTAAGGTTCGGCTATCACAAAATGTTCGATGATTTCCAGACGGGCACTGAGTGGCAGCGTAAATGTCTAAGGAGATGATGACATTTTTACAGGTAATGATGAAAGTGCCTAATGGCCCGACAGGAAAAATGAATCCTCCAGATTTGAACGATTTTTTGTTTCATTACTGATGCTTCAAGGCTGTACCTAGGACAAGAGGAGTTTCAGGCAATGTCTGTGGTGCCCGTTCCACATAGCTATCCCTACAGTAAGGGTGCAAACGACAACGGTTTATGACGAACCAAAACTGTGCGGGTAAGGTCGAGACGAACATGTGGAACACTTGTGGTACACCAAGCCCGAAAATAGCCTCGAACAGGAATAGAAGAGCCACCAAAGCACGCTTCGCGCAATTTTCGGCTAAAATCGTCCTTGACTACTAAAAGCCACTTGTTCTTGCACTTAAAAATGTGAAAGAGACTTTTTGTAAATTTAACTTCAAAGAAAATCAGGAATTTTAATGGAATAAAATTAACAATAAAATAGTTTTGTTTGTTTTGCTTTAGTACTAAACGACTTTAAAGCCTAAGTTTAGGTGTAATTGCAAGATTCGTTATGTTTTTCATAGCGTTCAAGAAAATATTTTTTCTTTTATTAACGTTATGGTAAATTTTAAATTAATAATTTTAACTAGTTAGCCGGCTGAGCTGGTGGAGTAGGAGAGCGAGTGGTTACGGAAAATATTGTTTGGCGCACATATGCTGTAGCTTTATTGGGGAATTTGGGACTTTTTAGCGGCTTGATAGACAGAAAATGTCGTGCACAAGATTGTTCGTCTCGACTTTCTCTGCACTAGTCTGATACGTTATGAATAGTTATCGTTTACACCAGCTAGATGATCCCGCTTGCTCTGCTTTCCCTGCTGTAACACTAGCTAGTAGACCGGTATTACCTGGTGCCATGTATACGAGGGGACAGTAAAAAGTAAGTTGCAGATTACTGTCGTAGACTAAGTAACTTTAATTGAACTCTGTGCTGCATCTGAAATGACACAGATGCATGACACTGTTCTTGAATATTGTCATCAGAAATCCGTATACAGTAGTCTCAACGTTCTATCAATGCTTCAGTTGGTGAACGATACAAATCCACTCCTTAATCACGGAACCATTCAAGAATCGTTGTATTAACGTCCTCATCATTTCCAAACATCCCCGCTCCCCTCCCCAGACGTCCTTTCAGCTTGCCTAGAAGGAGTCAATCGTATGGTGCAAGACCTAGACTTCTCGATCAGCATCACCACGTATGTGCGGCCTGATTGAATTGTCGGTACTACTTCACCACAGGTGGAACCGACATTGCATTTGGTCCGTGTACCGATATAATCTGACTGCGAATCTGTGTGTAATTTAGACGTCTTGCCCACAAGGATCGTACTGTCCTGCGTACTTCCACTTTGAAGACGTTTCCAGTTGCCGCGCTATTTCGCTTGCACACTGTGTGCACCTGTTTTCCGTACTGCAGGAGAAGACTGTCTCAAATTTCAACTATGGAAAAGTCATGATTGCACAATACTCGTTTAATCTTTGTCAGACTTAAGCTGTGTGACAATGTGCAGAAATAATGAAAAATAAGTAACACATACATATTCGAGCAAATACTTCATACAGAATTATTTCTAATTAGATGTGGATCTAGTTTTAGGATCAAAAAGCTCACCGTGTGGACTGTATATACTAATACAGTTCTAATTTCATAATACTGCATGTTGCAGGGCAGTTCTGAATTAAATAAATGCATGTGTCAGACTGTCTGTAGCGTATTAAACTGTCAAAGAAGTAAACTAGACAGACAGAAGGCGTAAGCATTAACCAAAAACATTTCACAGGAACTAGTAAATGTACTTAGGTTACTTTCTCTGCAAAACGGCGTAGGGACTTGTATGAAGGAAGAGATTTATGCCGTCCTCGGCTAAATTCTGAGGCAGCGGCCTTACCACAGTGGATACACCGGTTCCCGTGAGATCACCGAAGCTGTCGGGTGTGACCAGCACTTGGATGGGTGACCATCCAGCCGTCATGCGCTGTTGCCATTTTCGGGGTGCACTCAGCCTCGTGATGCCAATTGAGGAGCTACTCGACCGAATAGTAGCGGCTCCGGTCCAAGAAAACCATCATAACGACCGGGAGAGCGGTGTGCTGAACTCACGCCCCTCCTGTCTGTATCCTCACTGAGGATGACACGGCGGTCGGATGGTCCCGATGGGTCACTTGTGGCCTGAAGACAGAGTGCTCCGATAAATGCTAATGACTGTAAAATGTTAACTGGAAGGAGAAACAGCACTGGTCGTATTTTTTTGTTTTATTATCCGCAAAATCGATTTTCGGTCACTTAGTGACCATCCTCAGTGCTGTAATATACAATTAAAATTGGTAGGCACTGGTATCAACAAGCTTAGAGCGATCACATAAACTCAGACTGTAAAATGTGTATCAAAATATAAAAATGACGTAGATAAAAGATAATTAGCAATAAAATGTACATCTAAAAATAAAAGTAACACAATAGATAAAACTACTTCATACATAATAATCGCGCAAGAATTGCACATACAGTGTTTCTTACGATCAGGCACTGTATTGGCATGTGTTACTTATTTTCGATAACTTCTGTATTTTGTTCTACAACTTATGTCTGATGATGGGTTTTCGAAAATGGTAAAATTTAATAAAGAATTGTATGATAACCACTACTGCATAATTGCAGTTGGTCTGTAATCTGGATGGTCGCCCACATCTGCTACCTCTGCTATTGAAGAATTCCTGGCCGACCGCGGTGGCCACGTGGTTCTAGGCGCTGCAGTCCGGAACCGCGCGACTGCTACGGTCGAAGGTTCGAATCCTGCCTCGGACATGGATGTGTGTGATGTCCTTAGGTTAGTTAGGTTTAAGTAGTTCTAAGTTCTAGGGGACTGATGACCTCAGATGTTAACTCACGTAGTGCTCAGAGCCATTTGAACCATTTGAACAAGAATTCCTGGATCAAGTAGTGGAGAAATGTGTCTGCAGGAAACCCGGGTCTCTTCTGTCAGTGCAGTACTATTTTTGCGGAATGGTGTTGGCTTGGGACAGCAGGTGTATATTACTTTCTGATGTACCTAAACCAACATCAATACGGTGCACCAGAAGCCAGCCGAAAATTAGTTCGGAGGTTGTTCAGGTACATTTTCTGAGTCTCCGGCAACTCATTTCATAGTAATTACTTTTCCTTCGATTTCTCACAGCTATTTATGTTTATATGTGTATTACTCTGAATATATCTTCACTACAGTGCGTATGTCGACGGTATGCGATGTGCCGCCTCTTTGGAAACAAACATCTTTCACTCGCTCACGAAACTTTCCATTGATAACACTGATGTTCAAATTACTTTTCACCCTCAAGCTTGCATTCAGTATTGCTCACCTCTGTTTCGGTTTATCTTTCCAGCAGTCGCAGTTGTACGTTAACAGCGATACGCAGCAGAACGGATAGGCTTATTAATATTGGGCAGACCGCCATATGCCAAGATGTGCACCGGCTCACTGAATGCAACGGAAGAATGGCACAGCGACGGTGTATCGACACGGAAAGTGTATGTCCTTGATGGCTCAGGAGCGCACGACAACGTGCTAAGAATATAAATCGCTCATCACGAGGCAGCAGTATGAGCCATTTGCATGCAAATCTACGCGTCATACCACGAGGAACATTTGAGTGATAAGCTATTCGGGGTCTTAAAGAAGAACTTCGGTAACGCGAAGAAACAATATATCAATATAAAAGGAGAAAAAAAACACACATACCGGGAGATTCTAATTATACTTTCCCTATTTAACACGTTATAGCACGGAAACTAATTACCGTACGAGTACCAAACCTTGTAACATTAAAGTCAAGGACACGGGGAAGAGAAGTAATGCACAAGCAGTTCAATTGATTCACTTTCAATGTGCTGTTACGGTACATCATACCACTACATACCGGTAGCATTACTGCTACAAAAGGGGCTCAATATGGCGCCCATCAGCGCCCAGCAGAGTCTGAAAGCGCAGGATTGCACTCTGCACAGCAGAACGATGCATGTCCGTAGGTATGCTTGATATGCTGCGCTTGAGATAAGCACATGTGTGAATGTTCCCCTGGTAAACTCTGTCCTTCAGTTAGCCCACAACCAGAAATCGCAGGGATTGAGATCAGGTGATAGTGCCGGCCAAGAATATCGAAACGATCGGTTGATAATTTTATATTTCCCAAATGTGTTTCGGAGAAGCAAGTGAACTTCACGAGCGATGAGGGGTGGGGCCCCATCTTGCATGAAAACTGTTGAGTTAAATGCGTTTCTCTCCTGTAATGAGGGTATGACGCTGGGGAAGCATATCGCTGGCCAGTCACACTGCACGTTCTTGATCCTAGAGCGCCAACCTGTTCATAAAAGAATGGGCCAATGATGCGCATAGCCGTGAAACCACATCATACGGTGACACGTTCACCATACTGAGGAACTTCGTGCACAGTGAAGATCCCCAATTCTGTGTGTTCACCTTACCCGTCAAAGAAAAATGAGCTTCGTCTGTCCATAGGATAGTCCAGCGCCAGCCCTCGTAAACTTCAACCCTTGCGAGGAAGTGGAGAGCGAAGTCAACACTTCGTTGTGCGTCCTTTGGTGCAAGTTGTACGATATGGATCTTGTAGGGATACCATTTGAGAACGGTTCGAAGCACCTTCTGTACAGTGGACCACTGGATGTTCAACTGTCGTGACATAGCACGCGCACTGCATGACGATCGCAGCCTTGTCTGCCATAACAACAGCGATTTCATCAGCCACCT
Source organism: Schistocerca cancellata (assembly GCF_023864275.1). NCBI lineage: Eukaryota > Metazoa > Arthropoda > Insecta > Orthoptera > Acrididae > Schistocerca > Schistocerca cancellata. The sequence continues at coordinate 384,785,314 of NC_064634.1, read as the reverse complement.
GTGGTGCAACCCGCCGTCGGCTTCTTTCCGGAACGACGAGCACTTCTCCAGTTGATTCGGACTTGTTCATCATGCTCCGCACAGCAGCTGGAGAAAGAGGACCCTTCCGTAATCCTCTCACCCGGCGATATTCTCGAAGTGCAACTGCAGCATTACTGTTGTTTTGATAAAAGAGCTTCACCAATAATGCCCTGCTATTTTGTCCAAGCTCATATTGAATCTTCAAGTGCAGTGCGACTGGTCAGGTGTGTGAGATTACGAATTAAGATGGCTGATCACGGCGCCTGGTGCCATATATGGAACTAGACGGTCTGGAACCGCGCGACTGCTACGGTCGCAGGTTCGAATCCTGCTTCGGGCATGGATGTGTGTGATGTCGTTAGGTTTAAGTAGTTCTAAGTTCTAGGGGTCTGATGACCTCAGATGTTAAGTCCCATAGTGCTCAGAGCCATTTTGGAACTAGACTGTGGAGCTGTGACGCATAGAAATCATGTACCCCATACTCTGAAAACTAATGCAACGAAGTCTGGTACTCGTAAGGTAATTAGTTTACGAGTTATAGCGTGTTAAATAGGGAAAGTTTGATTATAACCACCCGGTGCATCAATGTCGTGCCTTATTGCTACATTCCCTTCTGCTTGACATAATATGAAACGTCCCCTTTCAAAAATTATATACGTGACTGTGCTTAATACAATATTTTTAGCGCAACGCAATCTGACTTTCAGAAATCCCTACAAAAGAATGGCCCTAACGAACATTAACCTGTACCTTTCACAAATCACTTACCTCACCAAAAATCTCCGTTACTCGAACTACTGCAATACAGCGAGCGCCACTACTGGCAGCTAAATAAAAGATTCAAACTACGGAAGGCACTAACTACTGATAGGCATAGTTAGCAAATGAAAGATTTTGATAGAGAACAAACAATGTATTTACCTTAATAGTGTTGAAAAATCATAATATACATAGCAGTTCATAATATCCACTATTACAAATTTCAAAACTCCGCCATCTCTCTCCCCACATCCACCACTGCTGGCGGCTCACCTCCAACTGTGCAACGCTATGCGCTGTTCACATCCAGCTGCCGCTGCCCAACACTACAATGGCAGACAACAATGCAAACTAGCCACAGACTGCACACAGCACAGCCAGTGATTTTCATACAGAGCGCTACGTAACGTTGCCAATAAGAAAACATAAACAGCCTACTTACAATAATTACTTCGAAGGAACTGAAGCCACGGTTGTAACAGTATTCATAAATGTTCACTATTAATTTGCCATCAATATCTTGTAATATGCTGCATTCCGACAATTTGATGTAGAATGTCTATGAAATATTATGCTATATAACATATTCGTGAATTGCATACACTCAACTCTGATTACGTTTCCATATTCAGCACGTGCCAACATTTTCTCTAAATTTTGAGAACTTTCTTGGGATTAGTTCGCCTCATAATACACTCCTGGAAATGGAAAAAACACATTGACACCGGTGTGTCAGACCCACCATACTTGCTCCGGACACTGCGAGAGGGCTGTACAAGCAATGATCACACGCACGGCACAGCGGACACACCAGGAACCGCGGTGTTGGCCGTCGAATGGCGCTAGCTGCGTAGCATTTGTGCACCGCCGCCGTCAGTGTCAGCCAGTTTGCCGTGGCATACGGAGCTCCATCGCAGTCTTTAACACTGGTAGCATGCCGCGACAGCGTGGACGTGAACCGTATGTGCAGTTGACGGACTTTGAGCGAGGGCGTATAGTGGGCATGCGGGAGGCCGGGTGGACGTACCGCCGAATTGCTCAACACGTGGGGCGTGAGGTCTCCACAGTACATCGATGTTGTCGCCAGTGGTCGGCGGAAGGTGCACGTGCCCGTCGACCTGGGACCGGACCGCAACGACGCACGGATGCACGCCAAGACCGTAGGATCCTACGCAGTGCCGTAGGGGACCGCACCGCCACTTCCCAGCAAATTAGGGACACTGTTGCTCCTGGGGTATCGGCGAGGACCATTCGCAACCGTCTCCATGAAGCTGGGCTACGGTCCCGCACACCGTTAGGCCGTCTTCCGCTCACGCCCCAACATCGTGCAGCCCGCCTCCAGTGGTGTCGCGACAGGCGTGAATGGAGGGACGAATGGAGACGTGTCGTCTTCAGCGATGAGAGTCGCTTCTGCCTTGGTGCCAATGATGGTCGTATGCGTGTTTGGCGCCGTGCAGGTAAGCGCCACAATCAGGACTGCATACGACCGAGACACACAGGGCCAATACCCGGCATCATGGTGTGAGGAGCGATCTCCTACACTGGCCGTACACCACTGGTGATCGTCGAGGGGACACTGAATAGTGCACGGTACATCCAAACCGTCATCGAACCCATCGTTCTACCATTCCTAGACCGGCAAGGGAACTTGCTGTTCCAACAGGACAATGCACGTCCGCATGTATCCCGTGCCACCCAACGTGCTCTAGAAGGTGTAAGTCAACTACCCTGGCCAGCAAGATCTCCGGATCTGTCCCCCATTGAGCATGTTTGGGACTGGATGAAGCGTCGTCTCACGCGGTCTGCACGTCCAGCACGAACGCTGGTCCAACTGAGGCACCAGGTGGAAATGGCATGGCAAGCCGTTCCACAGGACTACATCCAGCATCTCTATGATCGTCTCCATGGGAGAATAGCAGCCTGCATTGCTGCGAAAGGTGGATATACACTGTACTAGTGCCGACATTGTGCATGCTCTGTTGCCTGTGTCTATGTGCCTGTGGTTCTGTCAGTGTGATCATGTGATGTATCTGACCCCAGGAATGTGTCAATAAAGTTTCTCCTTCCTGGGACAATGAATTCACGGTGTTCTTATTTCAATTTCCAGGAGTGTATTTATGCAAACTCTGTGCACAATAACTCACAACCAAAGACTCCGGACAACCGCCTCCTACTGCAGTTATACAATTCACACAACTAGAGCAAGTAATTGTTAGCACGGGTACAATAAGCCACAGTGGAACGACGCTAGCAGACATCAGCTGCGTTTTGCATACGAATGGCTCTTGCCTCTAATTTTGAGATGAGTGGTTTTTACTCTACGCACATTTTCATGCCGTTCTGAAGGATCGACGTCGCACACTTACGTTGTGAATTGTTCCCGCTGCCTGGGTAACCACGTCACATTACTTCTGCATAGAGTGTTTTTATTTTGCGCTGTGTTTTGTATTTCGGTGGCTAAATATTACCGGCTTTTTCACTGTTGTGATGGAATTTTCACGAAAAGAAAGGTAACTGGGATAAAAGAAACGAATAAATTGTAATTATATTATAACCCTATAAATGCCACCGGAAACCACGGGTACATTACACAGAAAAATTACCATGAACAGCCAGCGAAACTTTGGCTTTGGCATTCGGTTGCACCCCGTATATGACAAGTTGATTTTTTGTTTTACGCTGCATTAACATGGGGTACGTCCAACCTTTGCCTTTACGTCAGCTTGAGCTATGCTGGGTACACTTTTAATGATATGTCTGCTTGCCTATGGAAGAATGGCAGCCAATTCTTTCTCAGCAACTGGAACCAGAGAAGATGGCAATGTTAAACGTTTGGATCTGGACAGAAGTCAAAGTTCTAACTCGAATTCTGTAGGTCGTGACTCTGGACGGATCAGAACATTTCACGAATGTTATTGGCCATAAAACGTTGGCTCACAGATGATGATTTATGACAGTGAGCGCATTCAAGCTGACTCCGAACTATTTTTCTTCTCCATTTAGTAGAAAAAAGCTACAAAATGTTTTCGGTTTTTCTGTATTTAGCATTTTCCTATTCATCATAGTCAGAAAAAACACCGCTACAACGGAGAACCACTTCCTTCGTACTTCACTGTTGGCACAACACACGGTGACAGGTGATGTTCTCCAGACATCCGCCAAACCCTGACCTTTCCATCGGATTGCCGTATGGCATAACATGATTCATCAGTCCAAATGACTCATTTTCCACCATTCACTATCCACTGGCGTCGCTCTTTACAAGCGTCCCGTAGCACTGATCAGAGAAATGTATGGCTTATATCTGCTCGACCACTGTACCCCATTGTTTTTGACACACTAGGCGCAGTCATTGTATTAACCGAAATGCTGATAGATCTTTGGAGCTGATGGTTGATTACTTCTACTGGTTTCATGCGAATTCTTGAAACCGTCCTCCGCAATGCTACTCCTGATTACTTTCACCTTTCTTCGGTTTGCTCTCAGTGCATACTCAGTGCTCAGAAACTGGTCATTCCATTCAACAGGCCACATAATTCTCCATCACTTTCAATAAGGATACCAATCTCATTAGCGAATCTTATCATTGATATACATTCACCCTGAATTATAATCATATTTCTGAATATTTCTTTTATTTCCGTCATTGCTTTTCCATAAAATATATTGAACGGTATGGGCGAAAGTACATATTTCTACCTTAAAAGTTCGTAGCCGTGGTCTAGTGGCTATTGTTGCTGCCACTGGGTCCTGGGTTCGATTCCCGGCCGGGTTGGGGAGTTTCTCTGTCCGGGGACTGGGTGTTTATGCTGTCCCCATCATTTTATCATCATCATCCTTATCATTCGTGACAGTGTCTAGATTGGACTGCGTGAAAAAAACAATGGACTGCTAATAATTGGAACTTAGTACAGGCGCTGATGACCATGCAGTTGAGCGTCACACCAACCAAACATCATCATCATCATCATCATATATCTTATACCATTTCAACTCCAGAATACTTGGTTCTTGGTCTTCCATTATCATTTGTTTTCCTTTTGATTCTTGTAGACATTGTATATTATGCATTTTTCCCTTGGCATACACACATATCCTAAGAAATCCGAACATACTGCATCATTTTATATTCAGGAACAGAAGTATACCATCAAACAGCCAAGATCGCTATTGTACAGCATTTATTGCGATGAGCGGTTCCAGCGAACTATGTTGCTATCATCAGATCTTCTGCAATACATTCCACTGAATCTTGGCCAAATGCATCTTATATCCTCTCATATTGTAGAAAGATATTTCATGAAGAACAATAGTATATCCTTGATTTTTCTCATGTTCATGAAGTATCCTTCTGTGATATGATACGACGTACAAACATAAAAGAAATTTTCCGAGAGCTCCGGAACCTGTACAGAAAACTGGAACAGAGATCAACATAAACATCATTTCCGCCGTTTTTATTGCTCATGAAAACCACACATTGCATGTTGTATGTACCACCATACAGCGAGACATTCAGAGGTGGTGGTCCAGATTACTGTACACACCGGTATCTCTAATACCCAGTAGCGCGTTCTCTTGCATTGATGCATGCCTGTATTCGTCGTAGCATACTATCCACAAGTTCATCAAGGCACTGTTGGTCCAGATTTTCCCACTCCTCAACGTCGATTCGGCATAGATCCCTCAGAGTGGTTGGTGGGTCACGTCGTCCATAAACATCTATTTCATGCATGTTCGATAGGGTTCACGTCTGGAGAACATGCTTGCCACTCTAGTCGAGCGATGTCGTTATCCTGAAGGAAGTAATTCACAAGATGTGCACGGTGGGGACGCGAATTGTCGTCCACGAAGACAAATGCCTCGCCAATATGCTTCGGATATGGTTTTACTATCGGTCGGAGGATGGCATTCACGTATGTTACAGCCGTTACGGCGCCTTCCATGAACACCAGCGGCGTACGTCGGCCCCACATAAAGGCACCCCAAAACAGCAGGGGACCTTCACCTTGCTGTACTCGTTGACAGGCGTTCAGCCTGACTGGGTTGCCTCCAAACACGTCTCCGACGATTGTCTGGTTGAAGGCATATGCGACACTCATCGGTAAAGAGAACTTGATGGCAATCCTGAGCGGTCCATTCGTCATGTTGTTGGGCTCATCTGTACCTCGATGCATGGTGTCGTGGTTGCGAAGATGGACCTCGCCCATGGACGTCGGGAATGAAGTTGCACATCATGCAGCCTCTTGCGCACAGTTTGAGTCGTAACACGACGTCCTGTGGCTGCTGCAAAAGCATTATTCAACATGGTGACGTTGCTGTCAGGGTTCCTCCAAGCCATAATCCGCAGGTAGCGGTCATCCACTGCGGTAGTAGTCCTTGGGCGGCCTGAGCAAGACATGTTATCCACAGTTCCTGTCTCTCTGTATCTCCTCCATGTCCGAACAACGTCGCTTTGGTTCACTCCGAGACGCCTGGACACTTAACTTGTTCAGAGCCCTTCCTGGCACAAACAATGCGGACACGATCGAACCGAGGTATTGACCGTTTAAGCATGATTGAACTACAGACAACACGAGACGTGTACCTCCTTCCTGGTGGAACGACTGGAACTGATCGGCTGTCGAACCTCCTCCGTCTAAATGGTTCAAATGGCTCTAAGCACTATGGGACTTAACATCTTAGGTCATCAGTCCCCTAGAACTTAGAACTAAAACCTAACTAACCTAAGGACATCACACACATCCATGCCCGAGGCAGGAGTCGAAGCTGCGACCGTAGCAGCCTCCTCCGTCTAACGGGCGCTGCTCATGCATGGTTGTTTACATCTTTGGGAGGGTTTAGTGACATTTCTGAACAGTCAAAGGGACTGTGTCTGTGATACAATATCCACAGTCAACGTCTATCTTCAGGAGTTCTGGGAACTTTTTTTGATGTGTGTAATATGCAATTGGCCAGAATTCAATGAAATGTACTGTAGAAGATCTGATGATAGTAAAGTAGTTTGCTGAAACCGCTCATCACAATAAATGCTGTTTGACGTTGTACTTCTGTTTCCTCATTGATCTAGATCGACCTGTAACTTGACAATGTCAAGCATATATGTCATTTTACATTGTCAAACGCTATTTCTAGGGCGACAAATCCGATGAAAGTGTCGTCGTTTTTCTTAAGATATGGTGATTGGAAAATGAGAAGGTGTTAGCGTTGTTTCAGTAGCGACTTGTCGCCCTCGTTTGCAGGTTGTGGCGGCGGTGCCCCAGGAGTCCGCTGACGTGCCACAGTCAGCGGTCCCTAGCCGAGTTTCCGCCAGCAACCAGGAGCCGGTGCAGCCGGTGGCTGCTGGGGAGCAGGCGCTGGAAGACCGCCGACGGTGGATATTCTTGGACTTCGCCGGTTGAGCACACTGCTGCGAGATTCAGGAATTAGAAAGCTCTTCTGTGTCTTAAGCGTTTCAATTTCTTGTACAGTTCAAACGTTTAACTCCGTTCCTGTTTCTATATCAAGATCATCCCTTTTTCTTTTTCTTTTTTTTTTCTTTTCAAAAGTTCAAATGAACATACGTTACATGAAATGAATAAATTTTTCCCATTACTAAATTTGGCTTTATTTCTGTCTTCGCATAGCTGCTGAATGTTTTACCAATTTAACTGTCATCCCAAGAGGAAAATAAATGATTTTCAACATCGAAGCAAATTTTGGAATACTGTTTTCTATACTTTGTTTTCTGGTTTTTGTCTTGTCTCTTGCCTAGGCAGTAATAGAGAGTTAAAATGCCTTTAGAATTCACCATGTAAGGGATATTAAATGATACAGCTTTTATTCTATTTTGAACCAATGTTCGTCGTCAACATCAGTATGAGGTGTGACACTCATAGGTACAAATACGCTCTTGTATTCCTTGCGGGATGTAAGCTAACAGCCGCCGAGTGCCACGTTGAGGAATTTGCAGCTATGTCTAAAACTGCTGTCATGTCAGATTGCTGAACAAAGGTTGGTACATCTATATCTACATCTAAGTCTATACAAACGTGAGGTGCATGGCAGAGGGTATGTCCCATTATATCAATTATTAGTTTCTTCCTGTTCCATCCACGTATGGAGCGTGGGAAGAACGATTATTTTAATGCCGCTGTGGATGCAGAAATTATTCTAATCTTATCCTCGTGATCTCTGTGTGAGCGACATGTAGATGGTTGTACTACATCCTAGAGTAATCATTTTAAGTCGGTTCTTGAAACTTTGTTAACAGACTTTCTCGGGATAGTTTATGTCTGTCTTCAATATTCTGCCATTTCAGTTCCTCCAGTACCTCTGTGATACTCTCCCATGAAGTAAACAAACCTGTGACCATTCGTGCTCCCTTCTCCGTGTACGTTCAATATCCCCTGTTAGTCGTATGTGGTATGGGTCCCACAAACTTGAACAATATTCTAGGTTGGATCGTGTGGTGTCACCGCCAGACACCACACTTGCTAGGTGGTAGCTTTAAATCGGCCGCGGTCCATAGTACATGTCGGACCCGCGTGTCGCCACAGTCAGTATTCGCAGACCGAGCTCCACCACACGGCAGGTCTAGAGAGACGGACTAGCACTCGCCCCAGTTGTACGATGACTTTGCTAGCGACTACACTGACGAAGCCTTTCTCTCATTTGCCGAGAGACAGTTAGAATAACCTTCAGCTAAGTCCATGGCTACGACCTAGCAAGGCGCCATTAACCATATCTGGAGAGAGTCTCACTTGTATTAACAATAGCGATGTACCACAATGATGGAATAAAAGTTAAGTATAACCTCAGCTACGTACTTTTCAGTATAGCATTAATTACGTATCCTGTTCCAGACTTCACGCCCGTCTGCGTTAGGGAGCGTGCATTTCAGCCTCCTCTATCTACAAGGTGTTGGCACATTTGCCAACACATCAGATCGCACAAGTGATTTGTAAGCAACCTCTTTTGCAAACTGATTGCACTTCCCTAGTATTCTACCAACAAACCGAAGTCTACCATCTGCTTTATCCATGACTGAACCTTGCGGCGGCGCGGTTCCTTCCGTCCCTTTACGACGAACCTGCACCTACCTATGAACATTGTCTCAGCAGACCGTCAGTAGGGAAGCCGAGCGAAACCTACTGTACTTCGACGTGAACCAGGCTACAATTAAAGTCACTAATCTACGTTTCGGGAGAAAGTTTTCACATGAAATGAAAGGTTGGAAATTTTGTCCTTAATTAATATATTCTGAAACTTAGGTGAACAAGTACCACTGTCAAGCCCGTGCTAGTCTTAACACGGTCACTCACAGTCCCTTTCACTCACATTAGCAAGTTTATGGTGTTACATTTCCCGAAAACGTAATAGCTACAAAAATACTTATTGTTTTTGGTTGAGAATACTCGCCAAATATTAAGTCTGTCGGTACCTAATGCAGTCACAATTTTCAGCCACCGACCTGCTCAATACGCCACGCGGAATATATTTTTTTTCTCGTCACAAAATTCACTTAAAAATTCCGAAATTTCTATACACCCATCGGAATAATTATGCCTTCACTTTACCACACTTTTGATGTATGAAACACTGCTAGATCTGGCAACTTATTATTTCCGTCGGAACTACTACTACACACGTCCGAACTGTTTCGTGGCTAGGTTCCTACTCCTCCGTAGAATACTCTTTCTCTATCAGCAGAGAAAGGCGCGCGAAGAATATTGCTTTACCATTGGTCAGTTTACTCAGCAGCCAATAGTAAAACAACATTCTCCCGCGTCAGTCCGGGTTTTCATCAATAACCAATCGCAAAATAGTAAACCTAACGACTGCACTTTTTACCAACTTAATTATCTAATATGCTGAAGATTTGTTTATGGTTCAAATGGCTCTGAGCACTATGGGACTCAACATCTTAGGTCATAAGTCCCCTAGAACTTAGAACTACTTAAACCTAACTAACCTAAGGACATCACACACACCCATGCCCGAGGCAGGATTCGAACCTGCGACCGTAGCAGTCCCGCGGTTCCGGACTGCAGCGCCAGAACCGCTAGGCCACCGCGGCCATTTGTTTATGCATAAAGTTATTTACTATTGTTATTTATACCTGAATTAACTTTCCCTTTACCATAAACTTACTTTACAAATCTATTCTACAAAAATCCCCTTTGTCCACATCCATACTTCTTCGAAATGTTCCCACACTAAATCCCACTACATAACTCGTTAAACAACCATCTTCATATTAATCTTAAACCACACTCACGCATCATTCCTACTGCTAGAACACATTTATAACGTTTTACCTACACAAAAAGACATAATAACACTTCATGAAAATACTAGAACAGTTTATGAAAAACATTCTATTACTTTAGTGCACTCTAGTCGGCACAATCGAAACTAAAATCACAGTCCCCCTATCCAATATTGTCCTCTATCGACTGATACATAAACTACGTGCGCGTCCAGTCTCGCGTCACCATCTGTCACTATCCAGCTCTGAGAGACATCTCCCACTTAACCGCCTCCAAGGCAGGATCGGTATACGGCGCCACGCCTCATCCTGTGTGATCATTCCATTTTATATCACTACAATGTGCTACGCCTAGGTATTTGTATGAGTTGCCGATTCCAACAGTTCAAGTGGTTCAAATGGCTCTGAGCACTATGGGACTTAACATCTGAGGTCATCAGTCCCCCAGAACTTAGAACTACTTAAAGCTAACTAACCTAAAGACATCACACACATCCATGCCCGAGGCAGGATTCGAACCTGCGACCGTAGTGGTCGCGCGGTTCCAGACTGAAGCACCTAGAACCGCTCGGCCACCAGAGGCCGGCCATTCCAACAGTGACTCATTGATATTATAGTTATAAGATACTACAGTTTTTGTTTTGTGAAGTGCGCCATTTTACATTTATCAACATTTAGAGCAAGTTACCAATCTCTGCACCACTTTGAAATCTTATCAAGATGCAGCTTCTCTCATAATAGATAACAGCATCATCTACAAAAAGTCTGATATTACTATTAATGTTGTCTGAAAGGTCATTAATATACAACATGAAAAGCAAGGGTCCCAACAAACTTGCGTGGGGCACACATGAAGTCACTTCTATATCTGACGATGGTTCTCCATCCAAGTTAATATGCTGTGTCCTCCCTACCAAAAAGTCCTCAGTCCAGTCACAAATTTCACTTGATACCCCATATGATCGTGTAACAAGCGTCCATGCGGTACTGAGTCAAATTCTTTTCGGAAATCAAGAAATACTTCATCTACCTGGTTGCCTAGATCCAAAGCAAAAACGTGTGAGTTGGGTTTCACATGGTTGATATTTTCGAAAACCATGTTGCTTGGCATTGAAGAGATCATTCTGTTCAATATACTTCATTATGTTTGAGCTTAGAATGTGCCAAGGATACTGGACGATATGAAAGTACAAGGTGTTTCAAAAAGAATATACGTATTACAAAGTATTATTTTGTCCAAACTATCGATCACTGCGCCTCGGCTCGGCTATTGGAGAAACGAATACATAGTGTAAGTAGGCTGTTTATGTTTTCTTATTGGCAACGTTACGTAGCGCTCTGTATAAAAATCACTGGCTGTGCTGTGTGCAGTCTGTGGCTAGTTTGCATTGTTGTCTGCCATTGTAGTGTTGGGCAGCTGGATGTGAACAGCGCGTAGCGTTGCGCAGTTGGAGGTGAGCCGCCAGCAGTGGTGGATGTGGGGAGAGAAATGGCGGAGTTTTGAAATTTGTAAAAATGGATGTCATGAACTGCTATATACATTATGACTTTTGAACACTATTAAGATAAATACATTGTTTGTTCTCTATTAAAATCTTTCATTTGCTAACTATGCCTACTAGTAGTTAGTGCCTTCCGTAGTTTGAATCTGTTATTTAGCTGGCAGTAGTGGCGCTTGCTGTATTGCTGTAGCTTGAGTAACGAAGATTTTTGTGCGGTAAGTGATTGTGAAAGGTATAGGTTAATGTTAGTCAGGGCCATTCTTTTGTAGGGATTTTTTTGAAAGTCAGATTGCGTTGCGCTAAAAATATTGTGTGTCAGTTTAAACACAGTCATGTATAATTTTTCTAAGGGGACGTTTCAATAGTCTAGTTTATATTAATAGCTACTAGATGTCAGTTGTCTTCTGTTTTGCTTGGTAACCGTCATATGTTTAAAATGGCTACTCCGCAGCAGAAATAATTTTGTGTTCTCGAGTATGTGAAGTGCAATTGCGTGATTACAGTGCAAAGTCATTTCAGGTTGAGGTACCAAATTGATCCTCCGAATAGGTGGAACATTCTCAGATGGTATCGACAGTTTCTAGATACAGGATGTGTATCTAAAGGAATGAGTCCTGGCCTCTCTCGTGTTTCTGAAGAAAATGTTGCACGAATTCAAACTGCTTTATAGCGTAGTCCTTCAAAAACTCGTCGTGCCAGTCAGGAGCTACAACTGCCTACAACAACAATTTGGCGCGGTTTGAGACGTCGGTTGGTTATGAAGCTGTACGAGTTACAGCGATTACAGGCTCTGCGTCCTGATGACAAACGCAAACGTGTGACATTTTGTAAAGAGATTTTTGATGCTATTAACAATGATAACACTTTCGCACCACGCATCGTGTTCAGTGATGTAGCGACTTTCCACGTTAGAGGTCAGGTAAACAAACACAATGTTCGAATTTGGGGCCTACAGAACCCACATGCAGCCATTGGACATGTATGTGAATCACCCAAAGTCAATGTGTTTTGTGCGATATCCCGATCATCTGTTTACAATCCATTCGTCTTTGATGGAATCACGGTTAACGGTCAGCATTATCTCGCTATGTTACAAAACTGGTTGTTTCCGAGGCTGCATGAAGACAACTTCATTTTCAACAAGACGGGGCACCCCCTCACTGGAGTAGGCAAGTGCGTGAATATCTGAATAAAACTGTATCGAACCGTTGGATTGGTTGTCAAGTAGCTGGAGGCTTAGCGTGTCTCACTTGGGCTTCATGGTCACAGGATTTGACACCCACTGACTTCTTCCTGTGGGGTTTCGTTAATGACAACGTTTACGTACTACCACTCCCACAGAACCTGAAAGAGTTGAAGAACCGGATCCGTACTGCCATAACATCAGCGACGAAGGACATTTTTGCCCGAGTATGGGAGCAATTTGAGTATCTATGTGATATTGTTCGTGTCGCTGATGGAGGACATATTGAACATCTGTAATCTGAAGTTGAGAGGTTCGTAAATATGTGTGTTAAGTTCATATTCGTATGTCTTACAGTTTAATAAAAATATGCATTCGAAATATGTATATTCTTTTTGAAACACCCTGTCATGTCATTCAAAAGTATCCTAGACGTGCTCTGTGGGTGACACATCGAAGGACTGGGCAGGTCAGTCGAGGATCTTTAAACTCTTCAAAACGTTTGTAGTGTGAACTGGTGTGTCGGGTCTTTGATTTTTCCATTGGAATATGGCATTCGGCATTCTGATGATGAAGAATATGACAACAGGGATTACCGTTGTTACCACATACTGGCAAGCATTCAGCCCCCCTTCAACCGTTACCAAATCAGACCTGTCGTCATCCCTGACAGCTTCTCATATCTAATAACTCCACACATCACCACTCCAGGAGATAGAATGGTATGGATCATGGGAATCACTGCTTCTGGGGACATGTGACCAGTTCGTCAATGGACATGTTGGAGTCATTTTGACGGCATGTACAGAAGTGAGACTCCTCGCTGAACACTAAAATATACCACTCATTTCCCAATTGACTGTGTCTGTCATACGGTGTGAGCGACAAACAACACATGGCAACTCCAGACCTCACTCCAGCTTCGTGTAATAGTTTCCCGACTGTTGGTGGTGACACACTACCTATAAATCCTGCCAAGATTTTACCTACATTCATCCGTCTTCCCATCAGAGCCAGTTGACAAACCTTAAAATCTTCTTTTGTTGTGGTCCTTCTGGAAGTATCCGTGCCTGCTCATCCTGCAACACTGTTGTTCTACATTCTTCTCGCCACAGTCGTGTTGCAGTCATTGCACTACAGTCAACTGTTTGTATGATCAGTCGGCGTAATGCTCTCATGAGCATCATGTCAACAACTCGCCCCTCCCCAGAGTCCAAAGAGTCCAAATGATGGCGGTAAGCTTGCCTCCTGGGGATGTCGTTTTACGATCTCCACCTCAAAAGATGCGGCAATGCTAGAAAAACGCAACAGCAATCGTTTATCCACACCATTCTTCACCTGTGAGGAGGGCTAGATCTTGTCTACTGAAACTAACGAAAATAAACACACTTAAGGTTAAAACTTTACTTCTGCTACCAGGGTGCAGCTTACGTGCCATATCCCAAAACATTAATACTGTGTATTAATTACACTATACGTCAAGTAGGAATCTGCAAAATTTTAGAGTGTCACTCATTAAGTAGGGGAGAGTTTGACGCCTGGTACTTCTTTTCAGTCTTTCGCCTCTAACCAGTCCTGTTGTAGGAGTTCAATGTATTTTCTTATACCATTCTGAAATGATGGCATTCACATTTTAAGTGCTGCAGCCTTTTTCTGAAATTACTCTGAAAAATTAACGTTTTTAAATATATAAACGTGTTCCAAAGTACAGACTGGTTATGTACGTGGCAACAAATATTCGATTGAAATTTAGAGGCGTTGGAGTCGAGAAAGTCTTGTCGGTACTGTATTTAGTCTTCTATGTGTTGCGTTACAACTCTACTACACACAAATAATCAGTAATCAAAAATAAAATTAAAGAAAAGTGCTATCAAACACCAGTTACAAATTCAAAACATTTGAAACTGCAGCTCTTGGAAACTAACACAAATTTCCCATTTTCATGATAGGTAAAGTTGTTAAGAAATTAACGAAACTGAGTTAATTTGAAAATATGTAATGGTAAAAGACATCCCACTTCAAGACCCAAGATGGTGCACAACTGATGAAGTATGGCTTAACCGCGCAATAACTAGTTTTAAAAATATATAGATTTTATCTGCCATAAAAGACTGCAACTATTAACAATATATCCCAAATACGTTTTATACATTATACAGACATATATTTCTAGGGCTCGAAATATTTACAAAGGCTACACAAAATACAAGCTCATGTCAGATAAAAACAGAATTCTGGAACTGCGTATGGCTGTCTCTATCACGGATTCCTAAATGTGATTCTAAAATTATTAAGTTGAAAGAAGTACCGATCAAAAAACAACCATGTTTTCCTAGGAATAGTTTTACATACTCAGGAGCTCCGCCCACAGATGGGGAAATAACTAGCGTTTCCAGACATTTCGATGGCATTTGTCAGGCATCGCACATTAGCTCAAACACTATAAGATCTGTCTTGTCTAGTACAAAAGTTGGCTGTCCAGTCAGGCTCAGCATGTTTACACAGAAGGCTTCGAATCGGGTTCTGTTGTGTGCTGTCTTCTGCCATGTGATTGCCACTGCTCGTCCAACATCCTGTTGGAACCTCTTGCCGGGGTCCAGCCATAGCCTGTATGGGCTGAGAGTCGAGCTAACGTGCTTTCAACTCAGGGCCACTGTGGTCCATCAGCATCTGCTGTCACCTCCAAGTCATCAGCCCCGGGCCAGACCATTGGCCAACATTGTCTACCGACGGGACCACGCGCCAACCCTTATGACTGCAGTTATGACCGCAGAAGTGAGCCCTCTGCTTCTCTGCATGACACATAAAGTATGAGGGGCAGTAAAACGAAAACCGAACTCCCTACACAATGGGACAACATACATAACACATTTATTCCACTGGGAGACGAGATGGTCAGTTCCTGCTGTGCTGAACAGGGTCAGATGGTGGCGGAATCGCAGCCGCACCCACTCTTCCATGTCATGTCCGACTGAAACCGACAACCACGTATGTCGTTCTTCAGATCGCCAAATGTATTAAAATCACACGGTGAAGGATACGAGCAGTACAGAGGATACTGGAGAGTTTCCCAAACAAATCGCTGAAGTGCGACTCCCGTCCGTTTGGCAGAGTCGAGCTAACGTGCTTTCAACTCAGGGCCACTGTGGTCCATCAGCGTCTGCAGTCACCTCCGAGTCAACAGCCCCGGGCCAGAGCATTGGCCAACATTGTCTACCGACGGGACCACGCGCCAGCCCTTCTGACTGCAGTTATGACCGCAGAAGTGTGCCCTCTGCTTCTCTGCGTGACACATAAAGTATGAGGGGCAGTCAAACGAAAACCGAACTCCCGCCACAATGGGACAACATACATAACACATTTATTCCACTGGGAGACGAGATGGTCAGTTCCTGCTGTGCTGAACAGGGTCAGATGGTGGCGGAATCGCAGCCGCACCCACTCTTCCATGTCATGTCCGACTGAAACCGACAACCACGTACGTCGTTCTTCAGATCGCCAAATGTATTAAAATCACACGGTGAAGGATACGGGCAGTACAGAGGATACTGGAGAGTTTCCCAAACAAATCGCTGAAGTGCGACTCCCGTCCGTTTGGCAGAGTCGAGCTAACGTGCTTTCAACTCAGGTCCACTGTAGTCCATCAGCGTCTGCTGTCACCTCCGAGTCATCAGCCCCGGGCCAGAGCATTGGCCAACATTGTCTACCGACGGGACCACGCGCCAACCCTTCTGACTGCAGTTATGACCGCAGAAGTGTGCCCTCTGCTTCTCTGCATGACACATAAAGTCTGAGGGGCAGTAAAACGAAAACCGAACTCCCTACACAATGGGACAACATACATAACACATTTATTCCACTGGGAGACGAGATGGTCAGTTCCTGCTGTGCTGAACAGGGTCAGATGGTGGCGGAATCGCAGCCGCACCCACTCTTCCATGTCATGTCCGACTGAAACCGACAACCACGTATGTCGTTCTTCAGATCGCCAAATGTATTAAAATCACACGGTGAAGGATACGAGCAGTACAGAGGATACTGGAGAGTTTCCCAAACAAATCGCTGAAGTGTGACTCCCGTCCGTTTGGCAGAGTCGAGCTAACGTGCTTTCAACTCAGGGCCACTGTGGTCCATCAGCGTCTGCAGTCACCTCCGAGTCAACAGCCCCGGGCCAGAGCATTGGCCAACATTGTCTACTGACGGGACCACGCGCCAGCCCTTCTGACTGCAGTTATGACCGCAGAAGTGTGCCCTCTGCTTCTCTGCGTGACACATAAAGTATGAGGGGCAGTCAAACGAAAACCGAACTCCCGCCACAATGGGACAACATACATAACACATTTATTCCACTGGGAGACGAGATGGTCAGTTCCTGCTGTGCTGAACAGGGTCAGATGGTGGCGGAATCGCAGCCGCACCCACTCTTCCATGTCATGTCCGACTGAAACCGACAACCACGTACGTCGTTCTTCAGATCGCCAAATGTATTAAAATCACACGGTGAAGGATACGGGCAGTACAGAGGATACTGGAGAGTTTCCCAAACAAATCGCTGAAGTGCGACTCCCATCCGTTTGGCAGAGTCGAGCTAACGTGCTTTCAACTCAGGTCCACTGTAGTCCATCAGCGTCTGCTGTCACCTCCGAGTCATCAGCCCCGGGCCAGAGCATTGGCCAACATTGTCTACCGACGGGACCACGCGCCAGCCCTTCTGACTGCAGTTATGACCGCAGAAGTGTGTTCTCTGCTTCTCTGCGTGACACATAAAGTATGAGGGGCAGTCAAACGAAAACCGAACTCCCGCCACAATGGGACAACATACATAACACATTTATTCCACTGGGAGACGAGATGGTCAGTTCCTGCTGTGCTGAACAGGGTCAGATGGTGGCGGAATCGCAGCCGCACCCACTCTTCCATGTCATGTCCGACTGTAACCGACAACCACGCATGTCGTTCTTCAGATCGCCAAATGTATTAAAATCACACGGTGAAGGATATTGGAGAGTTTCCCAAACAAATCGCTGAAGTGCGACTCCCGCCCGATTGGCAGTGTACGGTGTGGGGTCAGGCGTTGTCCTGCAATAGGATGATTCCGTCCGACAGCATTCCGACAGCCCAATAGGAAACGGCAGAGCCAGCAGTGGAAACATTCCAACCTCCCGCACCGAATAATAAGCCGTTCACGCAAGTTCTGGTAAAACCAAGACGACATTCTTCTTCTATCTCAGGGACCCTCTGCTCGTCAAGTTCCTCGAGAATGCTATGAAGACGCTTTGCAGAAACTGCTACGCACCAAAACACCCGGTATTGATGTCGGATGGAATCATTCTGTTGCATGATAATGTACGCCCCCACACTACCTATCACAGTCAGCGATATAATTGGAAAACACTATAACATCCTCTATACAGCGTGGATATTTTACTGTGGGATTTTCACATCTGGCGGACTGAAGAAAGACGTGGTGGAAGTCCGTTTCAGTTGGACGAGGAAGTGCAAAATGCTTGCTGTTGTGTATCGTACATTGGATAAGACACAGTGTCATTGTCTGTCTGCTGTCTTTCGTAAATGAACACTTCATCTGTTTCTCATCGCTTCCTGTGATAGTAATTGAGGTAACCGAAAAGAACGCACCAGTAGGAAGCTTCAGTTTACGATCAATTTAACTAGATGCACTAACGAGATATCTTCTGACAAATGACTATTCCCACTATTTTCTCAGCTGTTTCAGATTTCTCTTTGCCTCCTGAGTTTCTCCTGCACATGTTGCTACACTCGAGACGAACACTTTTGGTCAAATCTCCCAGTGCGTAATTGTGCTGTACATTAGATGTTAACACATTACTCTTTTTCAGGAAAACTTCTCTTGCTGTTATCAGTCTGTAGTTTACATTCTCTTTACTTTGGCTTCAGCTGGTTATTTTGCTGCTCTAATAAAACTAGCCACCAGCTTTAACTGACATATATCCTGATCTAATTCCCTCGACATCACCCGATTTAAAATTTCTAGACATCCTTATTCTTGCTTAATTTTGTTGATGTTCATTTTATAAACCGTTTTAAAAAAACCATCCATTTTGTTCAACTAATCTTCCAAGTCCTCTGATGGAATCATCGTTCCATCGGCAAATTGTAGATATCTTGATTTTTCATGGTTGCAGTTCACAGTCAAGTAAATTTTTTTTAATGATACCTTGGTTGCTTTTATCTGTAAAACTATTTATTCATCCGTCGTCGATGTAGCGACCATGTGCAGTAGTGTGGTATTATTTATGTAAAATATGAGAGAAATGCTGACTCTCAGCGTATGGACGTGATATTGACATTTTACGTGCTCGATATTTGCTGAAATTTTGAGATATTTTGAAACACAGTTTTCTCAGTACTCCACTTGATAATAACTACATGGCTGTACTGAATTTTATGAATAAATAGTTTTACAGTCAAAAGCGACTTTAAAGAACTTTGAAATTTTTATTTATTCGCTCTGACCTTTAATTACTTTTTCAAATCTCTCATTTGCCCTTACTAATTGGCGTTCGTGCAGAGTGAATAATCTAGGGAACAGAGCAAGTTTAGAGGACAAGTATGCGATGTAGACTGTCAAAAAAAGCTGTTACTTCCATCAGGAATAAGGGCTATGAGAATAAGAAAGAGCGATGTACAGAGGCATAGCGCAGGTCATTTCTCCATCTCTCCATGCGTAATGGGGTCAGGTCAGTCAGGTCGAAACTAATTTTAGTACGAAGTAGTGTCTGCAACGCATTAGTAAAGACGTTTCCAAAGTAGTACCTTTCTTAATGTCAGTCCTCAGCTCGTGGTCGTGCGGTAGCGTTCTCTCTTCCCGCGCCCGGGTTCCCGGGTTCGATTCCCGGCGGGGTCAGGGATTTTCTCTGCCTCGGGATGACTGGGTGTTGTGTGATGTCCTTAGGTTAGTTAGGTTTAAGTAGTTCTAAGTTCTAGGGGACTGGTGACCATAGATGTTAAGTCCCATAGTGTTCAGAGCCATTTGAACCATTATTTCTTAATGTCAGAAATTACTCTCATGCATTCGTTCGGGAGATGCATGACAACCGAATAGGTGTCCGTCACTTTCTTGAATACGCGAAACTAATATTTCCGAATAACTTTACAAATTATTGTACATAGGAATATTGCTACAAAAAATTAACATCTAAAAGTGTAACGCAGTAATTTTGTCTTGTGCTGTATCTACTGTTGTCTCCATCATCTGATGAAAACTGGATAGTTTGTGACATTTCAGTCTTGAGCGACCACTGTCGCAGATCTCTCTTTTTCCCTTAGTTGTAGTTACGGGGTCTTCGTGTTCTGTCCGTGCCTAATAGCACTGCGTCATTCTAATTAAAATTTATTACTTGATGTTCTAATTACACTAGCCATCAAAATTTTACTTTTTTCCGTAACTGGCATAAAAACAGCTAATCTCTATGTTTTCAGGTCTACTGAAATGTTAATGAAATTGCAAGATTAGCTTTCGTTTTGATGTTATAATAACTTTACGTTATAGCCTATATAAGATAGTGCATGTATTTACCTCGGTGTTATCCCTCGGAGGAAACCCACTGAAAACGCAACCGCTTCGCTTGGCGCTTGTAATTTTCTGCTCATGATTCGCTGATTATTGTATAGCATGAATCGGCTGACACTGATGTGCTCTGGTTTTCCTGGTGTCTCACTTCAATATCAGAAATTTGATAGTGGAAGCGTTCTCCGTGCTCGTCGGTTATAGCGACGCGGTTGTCGGCGAAGAAGTCCAAGTCGGAACCTAGGAAATGTAACTTTAAGGACACGTAGCACTGAAGTCCACTATATCAGTGCAGAAGATATGCTACAAGATACTTATAGTTTTCTGCCCTCTTATTTCCTATAAAGTTTGTTGACACTTGAGCAAATACATCCCAAGCTAACCTTTCATTACTTCTCAGGAATGTGTTGAAATGCTCATCTTCGTACAGTTTTCGGATGTGGGGACAACGTAAATCCCGTCTTCTATTTTCCCCTCACGTGGAAATTTCTCGCGGAAATAGAGAAATACTTCCCCATTTTTGTCCACGGCCTGAACTAAGTTTTTCACTAGGTTCAATTTTATATGAAGAGCAAGGAGAATTATGTCGTTGGATTCGACAAGTGCTTCGTGCATAACATTGTGAGATCCTGGTTCAAGTGACTGACGCTTTCTTTATTTTTCGGAAGATGGATGGAATGGTATATGGCGCTCACGGAATGCGTCACATTTACCGTCTTATCAAGACAATTCCACTGCTGTAGTCTTGACGCCAAGAGTTCGGCTTTACCTTTCGGTAATTCCAGATCTATCACTAGGCCGTTAAGTTCACACTATGTGATGATGTGAATCTCTGTATAATCATCATTACAAACAAAACCAGGATCTTTCGAAGAACTGGGTTTTGAAAGTGATGGTACAGCACTAGTTTCACGACAGCCCTTGTCACTATTGCAATCAGGTAGGACAGGAACAGGCTGTCCGTCTCAATGAGGCACTTGTCGCATGGCCAACGGTATGTTAGGGTATGTCAAGGAAAACTTTTTCTTCTTGGAAATACCATGTGTTAATGGAGATGTCATACAACAAATAATCATTCACACGATTTGATGGTTACCGTCAGATCATGGGTACAGCAAAGGCCATGGAACATCTTTTACGCTTCAACCACTTTTAAAGACTCGAGAGAAAAGACGTGCAACATAGATGAGAAGCCCAGGCTTGTCCTGGTCCCGATTTCACAGCCAAAGTACAGTATATACGTCTTCCTAATATGTGACGTTATTGTCCTTTGTCATTTCAAAATGGCCTGTCCACAAATGTCGCAAAATTGTCGATACTGCTTACGCATTTGCGTGGTGCATTGTACCACAGCAACCGCAATGACCACCCGCACTGACTACACTTCAGTGAAACCTTCTTCAGCATACGAACAGAACACAGAATGTTGTTGTTGTTGTGGTCTTCAGTCCTGAGACTGGTTTGATGCAGCTCTCCATGCTACTCTATCCTGTGCAGGCTTCTTCATCTCCCAGTACTTACTGCAACCTACATCCTTCAGAATCTGCTTAGTGTATTCATATCTTGGTGTCCCTCTACGATTTTTACCCTCCGCGCTGTCCTACAATGCTAAATTTGTGATCCCCTGATGCCTCAGAACATGTCCTACCAACCGCTCCCTTCTCCTTGTCAAGTATGTACCAGACTGAAACTACGCTTAAATGGAACACGCCCCCTCCTCCCTTCCTCTTCCCCTTAGCCTTGTTGCTACGAGTCCTGGCTAAAAATGGCGACAAAATACACTGAGCTATTGTTACTTGAAACTTCATTACTCTGTCTACCATTAGCGGGATTTAAAAGCCTATAAGAGTAGGGATTGACAATCAATGCTTAAAAAAAATACAATGAAATGCACCCCCCCCCCCCCCCTGTAACTTGGAATCGAGAGCTAATTCGAGTTTTTCATCGTTGTTCTCGTTATTGTTGTCGTCGGTATAGTTAACAAACATCTATTTAATACCAGTTAAACTTTCACTGTTGGCTAGTGTTATAGTTGTGAGTAATAGTCGTTGAAAACGGTTGGTAGGTTGTGAATTATCTAAGTAAGCGTGTGTCCGATTATTCAGACTACTGCATAGTTTTCCGGGTCGCCGGTACCGCAGCGCTCGTGGCCTTATCCTTTCTATTACATCGAGATAATTTGAGATTGTGCAATCTAGTTCATAGCTGAGGTTCCGAAAGTGAACCTGTGAATTGACCTACTGACGAGACCACTTTCATATATGAAAGTTCTGCTGCGATGCATATTGTAGAATTTTTCGTTAGTTGTTATTTTCTCGTTGACGATCATGTACCACTCAGCTTTAACATGAGGTCATAGAACGTTACTGTGTTGATTCCTCTTAGATGACATTTGACTTCATCTGAGACTAGATTTCGTCTAAATGCTTTCGTTTGCAGTTCTTCGTTAAGAAGTCATTGATCTGTTTGTTTTTAAAGCGTGTGTTGTGGGTTCTGGTACTGTGTATGTAGCTAACCTCGAGAAAAAATGATCTAATATGTTTGGGTTGTACTCACTGGCTCCCATCTGTTGATTGACGTCATAATAACAGTATGATCTTAGGAGTTTGTGTGAAGAGTATAGAAAGACTATTTCGAAATTACCTTTTCTTCTGCTCCTATGTAGTATACTGGAAATATCGCTCTTATAAGACAATAAGGAGAAGCCTACGATCTACTTTATTGGAAACTCTAGTCTCGCTTTCCTGATATTTCTCTAAATCACTTGACATGAATGCTAGGTGACTCGTGCAGCACGACTCCGTATGAGCTGATGCTCCAACATGACCCCAGGCCGCAGTCCCCTTCTTGTCTTCCTCTATGCAGACGACATTCATCCTTCACGTGCTGCCACGAATACAGCAACAGCAAGGTGACCCTTTGGCACCGCCTACTCGAAGAGAACAGTGACTCAGTTTGTCGTACACGCAAACGTATCCAGTTAACAACACAGTGCAGAATAACAGGAAGACTAATCATGTGAGACAATAGGCTAGATGCTTTTCAGACATTTCACTCTGCGATACGATCGTCAGCGAATCCGTCTCCTGTTTGAAAACAACAAGCCGGCCGTGGTTGCCGTGCAGTTCTAGGCGCTGCAGTCCGGAACCGCGGGACTGCTACGGTCGCAGGTTCGAATCCTGCCTCGGGCATGGATGTGTGTTATGTCCTTAGGTTAGTTAGGTTTAAGTAGTTCTAAGTTCTAGGAGACTGATGACCTAATATGTTAAGTCCCATAGTGCTCAGAGCCATTTTAACCATTTTTGAACACTCTCTAAATATGACTGCAATCTGTTTATTGAGTAACAATACGGGCCGCTGACTACCAACCCATTCTGTGAAAATCGCGCATCAAGAGCAAAATTTGCGGTGCAAGTTTTAGGTCATTCACCTTGTATACAGATGTATCACTTAATATGTGGCTCTAGTGCCACAAAACAGGACCAATCATAAGTAAAATTTATCGTACAGCTGAAGCGGTTTTATTCATCATGCTGCACTTCTACAGTCGTGGATGTCCACAGTACAGACTTTTCTGTAACGTAGAAGAGGACGAAAATTTTTTGGATATTACTAGATGGTGAGGATACTGTAAAAACAATTTTGGCAAAATATTGTTAAAATAGCAGCAGTTGCCTACACATGTCATTACTTGTTTACAATAATGATAGTATATAATAAATATTATTAATTATCATAGTGCTGTATAACAAATTTTTCCCATCGCCTGGATGTTGTATTTATTAACCATTAAGAAGGAAAAGTGAGAGCGACATAAATGACGAGAATTGTGATTTCTTTTCCGAGACTGAAGCTTGTAAGGTTTCTGCTTTCACTGTAGACAGGTGGTGAGGCTATAATCTTGGTGTATCTAGGCACACCTGATTTTCTGTCAACGTGGTCTTCCTTAGATTTAAGCTTCCAGAAATTCGTCATTTTCCCTCTCCACTGATTACACTCAAGGAGGGTGGAATGCATAGGAGTTCTGCGGCATTGCCTTCCCGTGTGTGGGGCTAAGATTTGATACTACTTCTACTAAAAAGAAAGAAATAGATATCTCTAGAGTTTTTACTGTCTTATCCTGTTCTGCAACAAATCTTATCACTTACTACCGTACTAGACATTAGCCACTACCTCACAAGAGGAAGAAAATATGTTGATAGATCAGACATAAGACGAATCCAATAGGTTTAGACTTGAGGGCGCTACACACCATCAGGTCAACTGCTTGAGGCGAAGAGAAGAAGGCAATGTTGACAAAGCTCTCAGTATTTTAAATTCTAATGTCCTCCCTCCGCAGCTTCCCTTAATTCGTGCTGTAAATCTATAGACTGTTTCATTTATCACTTAAGAATACACTCAGCTGAATGTGGTGGTCTAACCAGGCAAATTTTTACGCATGATATTTTTCAAAATGTGTCTCGCAAATTTCGAGACTTCTCATCAGTTAAATGCCATGACTGCGAGTTAATATCGAACTTCTGCAAAACTGTCGTCTTGCCTCCATGGTACTGATAAGCCAAGACGAAAAGTATAAAACCATCTTTCGAAACGATGTGCTGTATGCAGCTCATCACACGAACTGCTGCGGTGTCTTTCCTACGGACATTTCCACCTGCTAATGAAAATAATAAATAAAGATCTAATGAATGAGCAACCTTCAAGTTGAATATAGATCTTCGATATAACAAATGCAAACGTATCTATTGCTACCGTCTACGACCATTTGTCGCAGACATGGAGAGTGGTCTAATTTCCTGTTCTTTTTCCAGAAGAATGAGTCTGCCAAGTAAGCTGACGTCACTATAGACGCAGCAGTGCAATGGAGAACACAACACGCGGGTTCTTTGTGCGACAGGAAACGCTCCGCACCGCGGGCGAATATAAACCGGAGCCAGACGTTCCGTTGTATCACTCGAGATGGCTGCCTCAACCAGAACCGTTCTCCTTCTCTGCTTGGCCTTTGCGGTAAGTCTCTTATTACACAGCGTTACAGCTGGAATACGGGGCATCAGTTTGTTAGCAAAATTTTAATTTCTAAAGGGAAAAACCAACGGAGTACTAATACATATTTTCGAAATTGTGTCCATCGCTTACACAAGGTAGACACGTAAAGTTGTTATCAACAAGAAATTTGATTACAACAACACAGTGCTTTAATACTCATTGTCCTACTGGAGGTGGTATGCTGTTGCCTTCCACTGACCTTTGGGTAACGTAGTCGACTAGTTACACTACCTGAACAAAAGTATGAGAACACTGTTAGCTGATATTAGTATGGGATGTGTCCATCGTTTGCCATTATAACGGCATGAACACTACTGGGGACACTTTCTATGAGGTGTTTGAATACATTTGGGGGAGCGACATACCTTTGTTTCAACAGAACCGAAACCAAAGAAGCTAGAGATGTTTGACGCTGGAACTGAAAGCCAATTCGACGTTCTATCTTATCCTAAAGGTGTGTCACTGATTTCAGATCGGGATTCTGGGTAGGCCATTCCAGTCAGGAAAGATGCTGCTTTATGACAGGGTGCAACCACGAAAATCACCCCCATAGCCGGCCGGGGTGGCCGAGCGGTTCTAGGCGCTACAGTCTGGAACCGCGCGACCGCTACGGTAGCAGGTTCGAATCCTGCCTCGGGCAGGGATGTGTGTGATGTCCTTAGGTTAGTTAGGTTGAAGTAGTTCTAAGTTCTAGGGGACTGATGACCTCATCAGTTAAGTCCCATAGTGCTCAGAGCCATTTGAACCATTTCACCCCCATACCATAACAGCACCTCGTCCGTACTATACCTGACGGCAGTTAATGTTCTTGAGGCATTCGCCAAACCCAAATCCTCTCGTCTGATAGACTCAGTGTATAGCGTGATTCATCACACCAAATAATTTGTTTCTAGTCGTCCACTGTCCAGAGGCATTGCTTAGTACTGACTGCAGAAATGTGTGGTTTCTACATCTACATCTACATCTACATCCATACTCCGCAAGCCACCTGACGGTGTGTGGCGGAGGGTACCTTCAGTACCTCTATCGGTTCTCCCTTCTATTCCAGTCTCGTATTGTTCGTGGAAAGAAGGATTGTCGGTATGCCTCTGTGTGGGCTCTAATCTCTCTGATTTTATCCTCATGGTCTCTTCGCGAGATATACGTAGGAGGGAGCAATATACTGCTTGACTCTTCGGTGAAGGTATGTTCTCGAAACTTTGACAAAAGCCCGTACCGAGCTACTGAGCGTCTCTCCTGCAGAGTCTTCCACTGGAGTTTATCTATCATCTCCGTAACGCTTTCGCGATTACTAAATGATCCTGTAACGAAGCGCGCTGCTCTCCGTTGGATCTTCTCTATGTCTTGTATCAACCCTATCTGGTACGGATCCCACACTGCTGAGCAGTATTCAAGCAGTGGGCGAACAAGCGTACTGTAACCTACTTCCTTTGTTTTCGGATTGCATTTCCTTAGGATTCTTCCAATGAATCTCAGTCTGGCATCTGCTTTACCGACAATCAACTTTATATGATCATTCCATTTTAAATCACTCCTAATGCGTACTCCCAGATAATTTATGGAATTAACTGCTTCCAGTTGCTGACCTGCTATTTTGTAGCTAAATGATAAAGGATCTATCTTTCTTTGTATCCGCAGCACATTACACTTGTCTACATTGAGATTCAGTTGCCATTCCCTGCACCATGCGTCAATTCGCTGCAGATCCTCCTGCATTTCAGTACAATTTTCCACTGTTACAACCTCTCGACACACCACAGCATCATCTGCAAAAAGCCTCAGTGAACTTCCGATGTCATCCACCAGGTCATTTATGTATATTGTGAACAGCAACGGTCCTATGACACTCCCCTGCGGCACACCTGAAATTACTCTTACTTCGGAAGACTTCTCTCCATTGAGAATAACATGCTGCGTCCTGTTATCTAGGAACTCCTCAATCCAATCACACAATTGGTCTGATAGTCCATATGCTCTTACTTTGTTCATTAAACGACTGTGGGGAACTGTATCGAACGCCTTGCGGAAGTCAAGAAACACGGCATCTACCTGTGAACCCGTGTCTATGGCCCTCTGAGTCTCGTGGACGAATAGCGCGAGCTGGGTTTCACATGACCGTCTTTTTCGAAACCCATGCTGATTCCTACAGAGTAGATTTCTAGTCTCCAGAAAAGTCATTATACTCGAACACAATACGTGCTCCAAAATTCTACAACTGATCGACGTTAGAGATATAGGTCTATAGTTCTGCACATCTGTTCGACGTCCCTTCTTGAAAACGGGGATGACCTGTGCCCTTTTCCAATCCTTTGGAACGCTACGCTCTTCTAGAGACCTACGGTACACCGCTGCAAGAAGGGGGGCAAGTTCCTTCGCGTACTCTGTGTAAAATTGAACTGGTATCCCATCAGGTCCAGAGGCCTTTCCTCTTTTGAGCGATTTTAATTGTTTGTGGTTTGTGACGAGATGCTCGATCCTTTCTTTTCAACTCTCTATGTAAAGCCATTGTGCTAACTGTACTCTTTTTAACCTACGGATGAGTGCTTCTGCCTATTTCATTCGATTTTTTACAACTAAGCTCTGCAATGCTAGACGATCGCTCTCCATCAGTGCATGAGGCCTGACTGCTCTTGGTTTAGCTGTTGTTCTTCCTTCGCTCTTCCACTTCATAACAGCGTCACCAGCAGTTTACTTGGGAAACTTTAGAAGGGTTGAAACGCCCCTGATGGAACTATTATTCAAGTGACATCCAGCGACTACTCCATGTTCGATATCAGAGTGCTTGCCTGCGCTACTCATTCGGCTGTTACTGCTTCTCTCCCAACAACACAATATTCCTCGCCTCCATTTATACTACTGAATCCAAGTGTCAAAACATCTAGTGGTCATTCCCTCATTATGTAGGGGGATACGGATACTTGTGATTAGGTTGTATAATATAGGTCCCTGCGATGCATGGTGCAAGTCGGAATTTTCAAATTAGCATACACTGTCAGAGATGGAAGAAGTGATAAATGATCGAGTGTTACATGATCGATGAATGTCCTAGGCCGACTGGGAATCGACTCGAGAACTTCGAATTCATATTCTGGTGCTTTAAATACAAGGAGTTGTAACACGCCTGACGAATTCTTATCTGCTGCACTGAATTCAACTTAATCTCACTGTAATGTCTCAATTAGAAGAGGCGATGGCAAGCTAATAGGATTAGTAAGTTTGGGAATGCAAGCAGCTGACTGAGGAAGGATCACGTGAGGTCTGCAAAACCAAAACCGGATATTTCAAAGTTGGTATCTGTTGAAATACAGGTAACCGAGCTAAGGTTCGGCTATCAAAAATTCTTCGATGGTGTCGACACACATAGGACGAAAAACACAGATATACGTCGCGATTTATTGCTACATTCCTGTCTGCTTAAAATAATTACTTTGAACGCACTTACAGTGTATCATAAATTTTCTATAGAAGTTGAAGCCATGATTGTAATAGTCTTTGCAAATTCTCATCAGTATGTTTTCATCAATATTTTGTAGTATACTGTACACGGACTATTTGCATGGAGAACCTTCTTGAATTATTAAGCTATATAACGTATTCACGAAGTGCATACCCTCAATTTTGATTGCGTTTCCATATTCAGCACCTGGTAACATTTTCTCTAATATTTTGAGAACATTCGTGGCATTAGGTGGCCTTATGATGTCTATGCAGACTCTTTACACCACAGAGGAAGACTCCGGACGACCGCCTGCTACTGCATACAACCACAGTAAATGGTTGTTGGAGCGGGTACAATAATTCATCTTGGAAACACACTAGCAGACAACAGCTGTGTTTTGCATGCGAACGGCTCATCCCGCTGATGTTGGGATGAGCGGCTCATACTCGGCGCATATTTCCGTGCCGTTCTGAACGCTCGAGGTCACGCACTTCCCTTGTGGTCTGTTCCCGTGGCAACAGTTTCCACATCACATTACTTTTATATGGGAGTGTTCTTACTTTCCTCTGTTTCTGTGATGAAATATTGCCGGCTTTGTCACTGCTGTGATGGAATTTTCACGGAAGCTAAGGTAACTGGAGTAACATACCGAATAGATCATAGTTACATTACGACTCTGTAAATGCCACCGGAAACGACTTGTCAATTATACCAAAACCTTACCATGAACAACGTACGAAATTTTGGCGTTTGTGTTCACCTCGTGTATGACAACATGACTTTTTGTTCCGGAGTACGTTGACAAGGGGCATGTCCAACCTTCGCCCTTACGATGGCTTGATTTCTGCTATGGACACTTTTAATGAGGCGTCTGATTGCCTGTGGAGGAATGGCACCCAATTCCTCCTCAAGAGCTGGTACCAGAGAAGAGAGTGGTTCTGGAGAAAAGTCAAAGCTCTAACTCACCCAAGAGGTTTTCAAGCGGGGACAGGACAAGACTCTGGGCGGCCTGAACATTTCAGAAATGTTATTGTCCACAAAACATTGTTTCATAGATGCTTATGTATGACAGTGTGCATATTCAAGGTGACACAGTCACTGCCTCCGAACTGTTTCTGTACTGTATGCAGTATACAAAACTATGAAATGAGTTCAAATTTTTCCGCAACTAGCATTTTACTTTCATCCTGAGCACGAACGTAACACCACCTGCATCATACTCCCCTGTTGACACTATACATGGGAGCAGGTAACGTTATCCAGGCATTAGTCAAACCTAGACTTCCCTATGGGATTGCAATAGGGCATAGCGTCATACATCAATCCAAATGACTGTATTTCTGTCATAAACTGTTCCCTGGCGTCGCGTCTTACGCCTCTTCAAGCACCGCTTAGCACTGACTGCAGGAATGTGTGGCTTATGAGAATCTTCTCTACCACTGTACTCCATTCTTTTAACTCTGTACGCACAGCCATTGTCATAGCTGGAGCTTTGGTAGCACTTTGGAACTCATGGGTCATTCCCCCCCCCCCCCCCGCCCCCCCGGACTTCACACTATTATTTTATAGCCATCTCCAATGCTCGATGAACCCTGTCCTTCGGTACTACTTAACTTCGTCTAATCTGAGGTCCTAAATTTCGACGTTAAATTTATCGCTAATTTTATTAGTTTCGTTTTTCATCCATTTAGTCTCAATCCCTAATCAGAGCTCAGAAGTCAGTTGATTCTTCCTAATCAGTGCTCAGAAGTCAGTTGATTCCATTCAGCAGGCACTGTAATTCTTACTGAGTTTCACTGAGTATACGAATTTATCAGTGGAACCTTTCATTGATATCCTTTCTTCCTGAATTTTAGTCCCACTCTTTAATCCTTCTTTTATTTCCGTCATTGCTTCTACGATGTATGCATTGAACAGTAGTGGACACAGACTACATCCCTGTCCTACACCCTCTCTAATCCGAGCACTTTAGTCTTATTTCTCGCAGTATTTCGAATACCTTGCACCTTTTTACATTGTCAGACGCTTTTTTTTTTAGGTCGACAGGTCGTTTGATAACGTCTTGGTTTTTCTCAAGACATTGTGGTTGGAAAATGAGAAGACGCTAGCGCTAGTTTCAGTACTGACTTGTCGCCCTTGTCTGTAGGTTGTGGCCGCGGTGGCGCAGGATTCTGCTGACGCGCCGCCACCAGCGGTCCCTAGCGGTGATGCCGCCAACAACCAGGAGCCGGTGCAGCCGGTGGTGGACGTCGGAGCTGCTGGGGACCAGGCGCTGCAAGACCGCTGGGGGATATCTGCGAGCTTCCATACCGGCTGAGCGGCTTACTGCCGCGTCCAAGAAATCAGAGAGCTCTGCTTTCTTTTAAACTTTTCTGTTTCTTCTACAGTTTAAACATTTAACATTATTCCTGTTCCTATATCGAAAGGGACCTCTTCTTTTCTCAGAAACTATAAATGAACATGTGTTACAAAAGAATAAATAAATTTTAGCATTCAGAAAGGTAATACTGATTTTGTTTGTATACTGAAGGTTTTACCAGTTTAACTCTTATCCTAAGAGCAAAATGAATGATAAGTTTCGACACAGAAGCAAATGTTTAATAATGTTTCCAACACAACTTTATTTATTTTCTGGTTTTTCTCTGGTCCCTTACCTACACAGTACAAAGGACTATACGTACAGTTAAGCAGTCACTGATGGCGATAAAAAATTTTACGGTATGACGAATTAGTCTGACGTTTATTAATATTTGTGGAGAAGATAATCAAATAAAGTATATTAAATTTGGAACCGACGTCTATCCTCGACATCAGTATAATGTGTCACACTCAGACGTACAAATATGCTCTTGTGTCCATTGCGGGATGAAAGATAAGAGCCTCTCAGGGCCGTCTTGAGGAATTTCCAGCCACCCTTGACAGAGAAATTTCCAGCCATGCTTGACACTGACGCTGTCTTGCAGGCTGGTCTTCCCATTGCATCCCAGATGTTCTCTGTGGGTAATAAATCGGAGAACTGGGTATGCCAGTCGAGGATCCTTAAAGTCTTAAAAACTTTTGTAGTGTGAACCACTGTGAGGAGTCCTCAATTACTTTGCTGGAATATGCAATTTAGCATCCTGGTCATGAAGGATATGGCAGCAGGGTTTACTAATGTCGCCTCATACTAGCACGTATTCGGCCTCCCTTCAACAGTTACCAAATCAATCCTGTTGTCATCGCTAATAGATTCTTATATCTAAAAGCTCCACACAACATGATAGCAGGAAATGGAAAGGTACAGCTCCACAGAATGGTTGCTTCTCATGACCTTTGATCAAATCGTCTACGGACATGTTGGCGTCCGTGTGACAGCCATGTACAGATGTGAAACTCCTCGCTGAACTATAAAGAATAGCAATCACTGTCCCAGTTCACTCTAGTTGTACACCACACAAGTCTCTGATGTTTGTCATATGGTGACAGTGACAAGCGACGCATGGCAACTACCGATCTGATTCCAGTTTCCAATAATCGTTTTGCGTAGAGTGTCAGTGCTAACAGACAAGCAGAACTGCGGGAAATAGCCGTAGAAATCAATGTGGGACGAACGTCGAACATATCTGTTAGGACAGAAATATGGAGTTTATGGGCTATGGCAATGGCAACAGACGACCGACGCGAGCGTCTTTGATAATAGCACGATACCGCCTGTAACGCCTGTCTTGTGCTCGTGGCCATATCGGTTGGACCTTGGCCTGGTACGATGAGACACAATTTCGGCTCATAAGAGCTGATGGCAGGTTCCGAGTGTGGTGGAGACCTCACGAAGCTCTGTGCAAGCTAGCGGTGGCTCCATAATGGTTTGGGCGCTGTTTACGTGGAATGGATTGGGTCCTTTCGTCCAACTGGACCAATCACTGACTGGAAATAGTTTTGTTTGGCAACCTGGAGACCATTTTCACGTACTTCATGTTCCCAAACAACGATGGAATTTTTATGGATGACAATGCACCATGTCACCGGGCCATAGGTGTTGAAGAACATTCTTGACTATTCTAGCGAATGATCTGGCCATACAGATTGTCCAACATTTATGGGACATAGTCGAGATGTCAATTCGTGCTCAAAATACTGCACCAGCTGAACTTTTACAACTTCCAACGACTTGTTGAGTCCATGTCGCGTTGAGCTGGTGCACTACGCTGGGCAAAGGAGGTCCGACACGATATTGGGAGACACCACGACTTTTGTAATGTCAGTATAGCATATTTTCTTATTCCAGTTTTAAATGTTAGCATTGACTTTTTATGTGCTGCAGCCTTTTTCTGAAGTTATAAAATTTAATCTAGAAAATTGAGGTTTTGAAAATGTGAAAACGTGTTGCAAAGCACAGCATAGTCATGTGCCTAGTAACAAATATTAGACTGAAATTTAAAAGCGTTGCAATCGAGAAAATCTTTCCAATAGGATATTTAGTCGGCTATTTGCTACAGTATAGCTCTACCACACACTAACAAAGAGTAGTCAGAAATCAAATTAAGCAGAGTATTATCAAAAACCTGTTGAAAGTTAAATACATTTGGTGACTGAAACTACTGAAAACCAATATAAATTTCTGTTTTCAAGACAGCTTAAGTTATTAAGACTTTAACGAAACTCAGTTATTGACAAATATTACATGTTAAATTTGTTCTATGGTAAAACACCTTCTTCTGTGCCGGCCGGTGTGGCCGAGCGGTTCCAGGCGCTTCAGTCTGGAACCGCGCGACCACTACGGTAGCAGGTTCGAATCCTGCCTCGGGCATGGACGTGTGTGATGTCCTTGGGTTAGTTAGGTTTAAGTAGTTCCAAGTTATAGGGGACTGATGACCTCGGATGTTAAGTCCCATAGTGCTCAGAGCCATTTGAACGATTTTTGAACCTTCTTCTGTTCCGACGTATAAGATGGTGCTTGACCGACGAAGTATTACTTAACCGTCAACACGTTGGGTCGTATTATACAGCTCTTAAATTTGTAGCACTTGAAATATTTGCAAATGCTGCACTGAACATAACCTCATGTCTGACAACGACAGAAACTGTAGAAATTGGTCGAAACTATTT
This sequence comes from Schistocerca cancellata, assembly GCF_023864275.1. Lineage (NCBI taxonomy): Eukaryota > Metazoa > Arthropoda > Insecta > Orthoptera > Acrididae > Schistocerca > Schistocerca cancellata. The sequence goes on along the minus strand of NC_064634.1, from coordinate 384,751,480 downwards.
ACTACTGTCTCTAGTGTGGATACACACACGTGATTCTAAAATTAGCCACTCTACTGAAATACCGACCAAAAATCATCATGTGTTCCTTGGTACACTATCGTCTACATTCAGCACTCCCCCTACTAATTATAACAGACTTATTAAAATCATCTGACCATACCATTTGCAAAATAATAAAGTATATGAACAGCTCAAAGCACTTAGTACATTGATGGGTTGTCGCTAACAATGTTCAGTTAGTCATGGGATGCTCGCCTTGGCGGCAGGTGTGAGATTGTGCATAGGCATGGGTCTGTGAACAACACAAACCAGATGCAAAGTAGAAAAGTTATTTACCACTCACTGTGCAAGAAAACTATTTTCGTCACGTACGTGCATTATCTTGCGTGTTCATTGTAGATCGTTAACAGTTGTGAGCACATAACTTCGTGGTTTTTTCTTAACTGCGTCAAGGTTGTGGATAAAATAACTTGTATCCCATGTAAAATGTCGAATACTTCATTTAACAGTCTGCTTGTGCCTGAGTAACCGAGTCACTTATGGTATCAATCAATTCGGTGAAGAACAGCTGATGAAGAACCAACACCTCGCCTGTCACCACGCTGGATCAGACTACTAGAAGTGAAGACGTCATCTCAGAACAACTTACAACAGTTTGGGAAATTTTCTAATGAATTAAGATCCAACTGCCACCCCACACGGGCTGTAGTCATAGACAAATGGGGCCAATACCACGGACACAGTGGTAAATTTTGAACGGGCATGTTACTTATACACGGTCCAGTTACAGTAATGGGCCGACCGCTGTGGCCGAGTGGTTCTAAGCGCTGCTGCTACGTTCGGAGGTACGAATCCTGCCTCGGTCATGGATGTGTGTGATGTCCTTAGGTTAGTTAGATTTAAGTAGTTCTAAGTCTATGGGACTGACGGCCTTATTAAGTCCCATAGTGCTTAGGGCCATTTCAACGATTTGAGTTACAGTAATGCGACTCCCGCCTATGTTTGACTGAAATGTGCAATAACCACTCATAGACGGCAAGTCGCAGTACTGCCAGTGGAGGGTATATAAAGTGCGCAGGAGGCCGGAATACAGTGCAGTCGTTGTCGTAATACGGAAACGAAACGATGTAATGGACATGCTAAAGGGCGAGACGTTGGCTTCAGGCCATGGGTGGAAGCATTTCCGAAACGGCTAAGTTTGTAAACTGTAGCGTGCCACCCTCGTTAAAGAGTACAATGCACGGCAAAAAAGCTCTATCGAAAACCGGCGCCGAGGAAAATGTGGTGCACCTTGGGCCATATATGACAGGGGTGAACGACAGCTGCGGTGATGTGTACGGACGAATAAAAATGCAACTGTTGAGCAACTGACCTTCCAGATGAATCAAGGGGCTACCAGCAATGTCTCCTAAAAGATCGTTCAGCGAACATTGCTGCGTATCGGCCTCCGCGGCAGCCACCTGTTACATGCACCGGCCAATCTCACTGACATCTATTTGTTGAAGAATCATGGAACATATTTTGTTTTCAGACATAATGACCTTTCCAAACTCTGAGAAGCTCATCTGCAGAAACCAGTGCGGTTTTAGGAAACAGCGGTCATGCCGGACACAGCTGGCCCTCTTTGTACATGATATACAACAGGCGCTAGATACCGGCTCCCAGGTTGATGCTATATTTCTCAACTTTCGGAAGACGTTCGACTCAGTTCCGCAATGTCGCTTGCTCCAAAAAGTGCGCGCTTATGGTCTATCCGATGCCACATGCGATTAGATAGAAAGTTTTCTAACAGACAGGGAGCAGTATGTCGTCCTGAACGGGGTGACTTCAACAGAAACAAGCGTAACTTCAGGTGTGCCCCAGGGCAGTGTAATAGGTCCGCTGCTTTTTACGATTTACATAAAGGATCTGGTTGATGGTATTGACAGCGGCATTAGACTGATTGTCGATGATGCTGTAGCCTACAGGAAAGTAGTATCACACGAAAGTTGTGAACAAATCAATGAAGATTTGCAGAAAATTAATAGGTGGTGTAGTGACTGGCAGTTATCTCTCAATATTAGTAAGTGTAACCTACTGCGTATAACAAGGCGAAAATCCCCAATAATGTACGTGTTGTGGCGTAGCCAGAGCCACGCCACTCTGAGGTAGCCGAAAGGCACGCGATGTAATGCAGACGGGCGTGAATTCTGGAACAGGATAACTATTGAATGGTAGCAAGAAAAGTACGTAGTTGCTTTATACTTAACTTTTATTCTCTGATGAATACAGCGTTCTTCTTGAGACATTTATACTATAACTCTCAAAGTAGGTAAGGCTAATGGCGCCTTGCTAGGTCGTAGTCATGTGCTTAGCTGAAGGCTATTCTAACTGTCTCTCGGCAAATGAGAGGAAGGCCTCGTACGTCTAGTCGCTAGCAATGTCGTCCGTACAACTGGGGCGAGTGCTAGTCCGTCTTTCTAGCCCTGCCATGTGGTGGCGCTAGGTCTGCAAGTACTGACAGTGGCGACACGCGGGTCCGACATGTACTAATGGACCGCGGCCGATTTAAGCTACCACCTAGCAAGTGTGGTGTCTGGCGGTGACACCACAGTACGAGTACAAAATAAATGCATAGTCCTTGGAAGCGGTAACATCCGTCAAGTATCTGGGTGTGACTATTCGAAATGATTTCAAATGGAATCATTAGATTACATAAGTAACTGGTAAAGCAAACTCTAGATTGCGGTTTATTGGTAGAATTCTGAAGCAATGCAGTCCTTCAACAAAGGAAATAGCTTACAATACGTTAGTTCGTCCAGTCTTAGAGTATTGTTCGTCTGTTTGGGACCCTTACCAGTTGGGTCTGATTCAATAGATTGAGTAGGTCCAAAGAAGAACGCCAAGATTCGTGACTGGTACATTTAGCCATCACGAGAGCGTTACAAATGTCATAGAAAGTTTGAAGTGGGACATACTTGCAGATAGACGGCGCGCTAAACGGAAGGAGGTGCTCACTAAATTCCGAAATCCGATCTTCACCGAGGATGTAGAGCACATATTATTACCATCAACTTTCAGATCGCGCAATGATCACCATTCAAAGATAAGGGAAATTAGAGCTCGTACTGAGGCGTTCAGACAGTCGTTTTTCCGTCGCGCGATCCGCGTATGGAACAGAGGGGGCGGGGGGGGGGGGGGGGGAATATGACTTTGACGCGAATTGTGCCCTCCGCCAAACACCGCTTGGTGGCTAGCGGAGTATATATGTAGATGTAGATATAGATGCACCCATGCTGACCGCTGTTCAACGGCGACGAAGGATGGAATTTGCATGCAAGTACCGAAATTGGACGTTCAGTGAGTGGGGCAGGTGACCTTTTCAGATTAATCAAATTTTATGCTCTGGATGATAGATAGACATTGGCGTTAATCGTCTAGGGGTCCAAGCGAGAGGATGGAAAATTATCATCTGGGGACACTCAATCTGTTTATATCTCTTTCCCACTGACATTACTTTCGTTTTGGAGATGCTAATCTTCATACCATAGTCCTTGCATTTCTGATCTAGCTCTGACATATTACTTTGCAAACTTTCAATCGAATCTGCCATCACAACTAAGTCATCTGCATATGCAAGACTGCTTATTTTGTGTTCACTCCACTGTCCGCCAAACTCCACAATTTAAACCTAGCAAAAAATGTGTGGGGCCACCTGCATCGGGTTGTTCGCGCCACGGATACTCAGAAACCTGTAGCTGCTGGCCACAGCATCAGATCGGCGTAATTTCACATCCCTGCCTGTACCTTCTAGAACCTCGTTCACTCTCTTCCTGCACGTCTCACAGCCGTCTGCACAGCAAAAGGTCGTTATTCAGATTTTTGGCAGTTGAACACATTAATGTGACTGGACGGCGTAAATTACCATTGTGTACTATATCGTCCCCTCACTGAAACTACCTTAGTCCTCCAGAATTACCGTTTGGATTCTTACTAAATTCGTATCACCTCCTACTTACTACTCTCTATTCTTCAGTAACAGCACTTACGCCGATGATGTTTGTATGGCTTTGATGGCCGGGAGTCATGAGATCGGGAAGTTGGGTCGCCGAGCTGCAAGTCTTTTCAGCTGACGTCACATTGGAGGACTCGCGTGTCGGTGATGATGAAATGATGATAAGGACAACAGTTCCTCAGCGGCAAAAATCACTGACAAATCTGGGAATCGAATGCAGATCCGCTCCAAGGCTATCAGACAAGCTAACTATTCAACTAAAAAGGCGGACACTTACACTGACGGTCGTAAACATTATGATCATGTTAATAATAGCGTATCACACAATTCGACACCCTCTCACGTAGTCATTGTGGCCTAGATTTGCACGACATGTCCCATGGGAGCCACGGGCGAATCTTCACCTATATACATACTCCGCATGCCTCCGCCTAATGCCTGGTGAAAGGTACCTTCTACCACTAGTAGTCATTCCCCTCCCTGCTCCCGTCGCAAACAGAGCAGGGGAAGAACGACTGTCTGTATGCCTCTACACTAGCTCTAATTCCTCTTTTCTTGTCTTTGAGGTCCTTTACGTCGGTGGCAGTAGAATCGTTTTGCATTCAGCCTCTAATGCAGGTTCTCTAAATTTTCTCAGCAGTCTTCCTCGAAAAGAACGTCACTTTCTCTCCAGAGATTTTCATTTGAGTTCCCAAAGCATACTGGTAATTCTTTCGTATTGATCGAAACTACTCGTAACAAATCTAGCAGTCCGCCTTAAAATGCTTCCATGTCTTCCTTTAATCCGACCCCCCCAAACACTCAAGACTGGATCACGCAACTGTTCTGCACGCGAGCTACTTTCAGATGGTGCGTTGTCAAGCAGCCGTTCGTCTACATGATGGCGTATCTCGACACGACCATCGACCTGATGTAGCAAAAAACATGATTCATTCGACCAGGCAACACGTTCCCGATGATCCACAGTTCTATGTCGATTATCCCGTACCCAATAGAATCCCAACGAACGCCTGGTTATCGTGAGAATTCATGGTACTTGAATATTTTGGAGTCCCATGCCCAATAGTGTACGATGAGATGTGTACTTAGGAACACCTGTGCCTGGACGAATATGGTGCTCTGTTGTTAGGTATGACACAGATCGCCGCATATCCTGGTTTACAGAGCACGCAAGCCTCCTACCTCCACATAATGTGATGTACCGTGGACGTCCATGATCTTGTCACCCAGTTGTGGTTTCACCATGGTTTAACCACTCTCCGTAGATGGTCACGACAGTAGCCGCGAACAGCCGAGCAGATTCGCGGAGATGCTCTTCCCCAGCCGCCACGCCACAACAACTTGTCCTTGGTCAAAGTCACTGAAGTCAGTGGATTTCGTCATTTGCGGCCCGTATCGTCGCTAGAACGATTCGCCTTTGCTCCGCTTAGATAATTTTTTTATCGCCTCATGTACACACATGGACACTAGGCGCCGCTGATTACCGATCAGCCGTGGTCATAATGCTTCGCCTCATCGGTGTATTTTTGCATCGTCTCCATCATTCTGCCACTGAATCAGTGACACCCAGTACGGAAAATTGCTGACCTCGTGTTCCAGACACTGTACACACAATTGTAATCCACTTTCTCCAAAAAGAGTGTAATGGCTGCTGCGTTCTTCAAGAAGCTTTGGGACTGACAGAGGTGTAGCTGTCATGATATCGAGAAATAATTCTTCGTTACACACGAGGTCCACCTCCCAACGATGTACCTGACATACTGTTTTACTTACAGGGGCTTGTTATTTTGGTACGCAATGTTCTTCAGTATGGAAGGATCTCAGATAACGTGATCCGTCTTACACCTTTGCTGTTAATGGACAAAAGACGCATCGATGGCAGTGCCCATAGATATCGTATGCAGCTGCACAGCCACAAGTGGAGGAAACTACACTATCTCATCAAAAGTGTCCGCACACACAGATATTTAAAGTGGAAATGACCACTAGATCATCTCGAGAGGCAGACCCGCCAGAAGAGCTCGTTCCTTTCGAACGAGTCATTGCTTTACGTAGGTAACTTACTACAGCTGCTAACATTTGAAGAAAAGCCTTTTTATAGCCTTCAGCGTGTACATATTCAACTTTATTTTTGTAGCAATTTTCACTGCAAGACTAAACGAAAGAAACATAAAAAATGCAATGTACGCAAACGAAAAGAATGGAAAACGTAAGAATTATGCACACTGAAATCATAATTAGTTCTTACAAAGAATATGTATATAAGATGGATCAAAAATACAAACTTATCATGAATAATATATCAGCTTCATAAATACAATGATATTCCACAGTAGTATGTAAAATACTCGTAATGAGGTTACTGCCTTAAATCAGTGAACTAGATAGAATCCAGTATATAACAGGTAAATGTCATCAAGACAACACGTGGCCAAAGATCACCAAAGAGTATAGTACTACAAAGGTTAAACTAAATGAAGATCTAAATCTTAGTCAATAGAAGAAGTCAGAAAGTACAATGAATATAAGAGTAGTTCAATGTTGTCAACATTTAATGGTTATAAGTACCAACATTGAGAATATCATCAGGAGAACTACCATAGATGATGCTACGAGGGTGAGTCAAATGAAAACCTTAAGTTTGTAATAACAAATCGATATTTCGCGCCGTTGTCCTGTAAGTTGGTAAGCGTGCTACAAACAGCGTGCAGAATGGCCTGTAGGTGGCAGCATAGTGCAGATGCACACATGCTGTCAGTATAAAGGTGGTCTCTCCACTTGCGACTTGCACCAAGGAAGAAAAGCGTCCTGTTATTCGGTTTTTGCGTAGTGAAGGTGTGAAACCTACTGAAATTCATCGACGAATGAAGTTTCAGCACGTTGATGCATGTTTGTCACAGCAGCAAGCCTACGAATGGAGTAGGAAGTTCGCAAATCGTGTGACTTCAGTGGAAGATGCTCCTCGTCCAGGTCAGGTACAACGAATTGTGACTCCACAGAACATTGCAGCAGCTGAAGCCATTGTGAAGGAAAACCGCCGAGTGACAATGAATGACATTGCAGCATGTTTACAGATTAGTCATGGATCAGCACACCACATTGTGCATGATGTGATCCAGTTTCACAAAGTGTTTGCAAGATGGATGCCATGGCAGCTGACTCCTGAAATGAGAGGACGACATGTTAATGCTTGTGAAGAACTTCTTTGGCGCTTTGAACGAGAAGGTGATAGCTTCCTTGCAAGAATCGTTACTGGGGACGAAACCTGGGTTCACTTCCACCAACCGGAAACGAAGAGAGCGAGCAAAGAATGGCGCCATTCCTCATCACCAAAACCTAATCTCCAGGTTGCTTATGACAAATAATCAATTTTCATTGCCAGTGATGTTGAGCATTGATGTAGACCTATATATTTGTCAAGAGTAATGGGACATAAACTGTGAAATCCAAATTACAAATTACACACAGCGTAAACATCGAATGCAGAGACAATGAGATCAAACACTATGTATATGAGACCAAAACAAATTTCCTTCTCAATTTCAAAAGCATATGACTGATTACAAAAATTAAATATATGCTATTTATACGAGGTATTTCGGAAAGTAAAGATACACCGTACGCCAGAGGAACAGAAGAGTTTTGACGAGCAAGTTGGCAACACTGGTGTTAACCTTGAACCGTTAGCTTCCTCCTTGCGGTCGTTCGGCAGTTGAACCTTGCTTCTGGTTGGAGTAGGACGTGTTTAAAATGGCTGCGCTGATTCAGAATCCCACCAAATACGTTTTCTTCATGCAAAAGGTCAGCGACCAGCGGATATTCACAAAGAAATTGTTTCTGTTTATGGGGAACAGTTCGGCCATCTGTGATCTCTGGTGCCCTTCTTCAGAGAACGGAGGAAGCAATTCATGTGAATAGATGTCTAACATTGAAAGAATTGCTTCAGATCATACCGGACATGTCAATGACAACTCTTTATTACGTTGTGACTGTCAAGTTAGGGTACAGGAAACTGTGTGCGCGCTGGGTTCCAAAACTGTTAACAGAAGAACACAAAAAGAAAAGGATGGGATTTGCACTCGTTTTCGTCACACGCTATGCTGAAGCAGGTGATGATTTCCTTGATCACATTGTGACAGGTGATGAGACGTGGGTTTATCACCAGACACCTGAATCGAAGCAACAATCAATGCAATGGCACCATTCGAATTCACCAAAAGCAAGAAATGAAGAACGTCGATTTCAGTGAAAAAAATCATGCCTTCTGTTTTTTGGGACAGACAAGGCATTCTTCTGTTGGAATTTATGCCTCCTGGAAAGACAATTAATGCTGCTGCATATTGCCAGACTTTGAAACGTCTTCGAAGGGCAATTCGAAACAAACGCAGGGGAATGCTGACAAGTGGAGTCTGCTTGCTTCATGACAACGTTCGGCCTCACTCAGCGCTCGTAACCAAAGCACTACTCAAACAATTCAAATGGGACATCTTGGACTATCTGCCATACAGCCCGGACCTTGCGCCCACCGACTTCCATGTCTTCCATTACCTGAAATCATATCTTGGTGTAAAATCATTCCACGACGATGATGAGATCAAAGATGAAGTTGAAATGTGGTTCTGACAACAGGCACCAACCTTCCATGACTGTGGGATACAAAAGTTTGTGCACCGACTTAACAAATGTTTGGATGAAAGGGGTGATTATGTGAAAAATAACAAATAATCCAGTTAATAAGATGTAACTGACGTTTTCTAAATAAATGCTCCATTTACCGACTGCAAGCCATTGTATCTCTACTTTTCGAAATGCCCTCATATTTCATCTGATCACACAAACGAACACATGTCAAGGAATCATATAAAATATATGTCAAATTATGTCAATAATAAAACAAAGATGCAACAATCTCAAGCTTTGGGTTATGGATGATATAAACCTCAGGTATGGCTTATATAGTTGATATGAAAAACAATCATAAACTGGAATAACCAAAATTGACTTTAAGTCAAGGCTAAAGGACAAGAATAACTATGTGTATACCAATGCCTCAGGACACAGATAACACAAATTTTGTATGCTACTTTTAATAAGTTCAGTTTCTATTCATATTCATACAAAAATCGTTATCTATGTGATCAAATCAGCACTTGTCATTAACAGTATATTTAAGGATACAAAACAGTAATAAAAGTGAAGGTTATGCAAACAGAATTGTATATGACAATTGACACAAAAATTGGCTGTCAGCACAATTATACATCCTGATGAGGGTTCAGCAACAGTTGGTAGTATTACAATGAATAAATGTCAAGGGATAAAAGGAAAGTAACAATTAAATACAGGTAAGGGATCAAGACATCTTAATTAAAGATGAAACCAAAAGCATTTTTTGATAGATGTTTGTAGGTTAGGAAGAAGAGCTATGTTACATCCACAAAACATTAATTCTAGAACTTCTGTTGGTATTATATTGATTGAAAACATGATGTGTACATCAGAACCTAAATATACAATCATAGACTCCTTCTTCAAATACAAACTAATAAGCTATAACCATTGTTAATATCAGTGTGACATGAAAACTATATCAAGGTACTATCATCATACGTGACTATCTCATATTACCCTAACTGTGACAACAGATACGTAAGCTTCAAGATCTCAAGAAACAGGCGCTATATACGGGCATCTGGCACATGTATAACAATTGCATTACTTTAAACATTGTTCTGTTCATGCTGTAATATTTTAGTGAAATTTTCAACGCGTTTTAATTTTCTACATCCTCTTGTTGATTTAAATTGTAATCTGGGTGTGATTTCAATGTGAAGAAATTCTCGGTTCCTTCTAATAAACTCGTGTAGTTGCTTTTACTTAGATTACATAGTAATTTCATGTTAGTCTCTATTTGGCCTATTTTGGCTCTGCCAGATTTCAAATACACACTTAAAGTTTATGAATTACACTGGTGAAGCTATTCTCCAAATCTAGTCCTAAGTCCCCTGCCAGTTTGACCATTGCAGAACTTCTTGCACAATTCACAATTACTTTTATAAATTCCTACCTGTTCAAATGTTGATCTCATTTCTAAGTTATTTTAATTCTAGTTCTAAGATTATTCTCAGTCTGCAAAGCTACTGTAACACTACTGTAACTTTTGAGCAATTTTTACAGAAATTGTGCTAGCATATGATATATATTTATTTATTTCTCTCTTTAACTTCTGTGACAATAACCATTTTTTTCCATTTTCACTTTCGTTTTGAGTATTCTGTCTACTAGTTTGGTGTCATGGTGTCGAATCCATTGCCTACTGCCACATATCTTAGTGTGTATAATTCTGTCACTGAAATCTTAAGCATAGTTTCTATTGTGGCATGGAAATAAGAACGTTTATATTGATTCTGTCTTTGTCAATTTCGGTTGTAAATTTTTAGGTTTGCATATATATTATTGAGGAATCTGTATAACTTTCGCATGGCATCATCATTGCCATTTATCAAATTTATCATTTCATTTCATATCTTTTATAATATAATATTTTCTTATCATATTCAAATAACTATTCATTATTTTATTTTCTACAAAATCTATGACAATATCAGCTAAAGACAACAACTCATAGCCAACACATGTGATTGCTCATAAACCAATTTGTTAATTTTGAAGCAGTTATAAAAAAGTACAATATCAAAAACATCTATCAGTTCAATAACCATACAAATGGACATACTATTATGTGAAATTAAGTTCTTCCTAATTAATTAAATAGATTCAGTTAGGGATGCTGCTGTATAAAAAATTTTAACACCTGAGGAGATTAATTTGCCTCCAGTAGGAATGTACATCTACATCTACATCCATACTCAGCAAGCCACCTGACGGTGTGTGGCGGAGGGCACCTTGAGTACCTCTATCGGTTCTCCCTTCTATTCCAGTCTCGTATTGTTCGTGGAAAGAAGGATTGTCGGTATGCCTGTGAGGACTCTAATCTCTCTGATTTTATCCTCATGGTCTCTTCACGAGATATACGTAGGAGGGAGCAATATATTGCTTGACTCTTCGGTGAAGGTATGTTCTCGAAACTTCAACAAAAGTCCGTAAAGAGCGTCTCTCCTTCAGAGTCTTCCACTGGAGTTTATCTATCATCTCCGTAACCCTTTCGCGATTACTAAATGATCCTGTAACGAAGCGCGCTGCTCTCCGTTGGATCTTCTCTATCTCATCTATCAACCCTATCTGGTACGGATCCAACACTGCTGAGCAGTATTCAAGCAATGGACAAACAAGCTTACTGCAACCTACTTCCTTTGTTTTCGGATTGCATTTCCTTAGGATTCTTCCAATGAATCTCAGTCTGGCATCTGCTTTACCAACGATCAACTTTATATGATCATTCCATTTTAAATCACTCCTAATGCCTACTCCCAGATAATTTATGGAATTAACTGCTTCCAGTTGCTGACCTGCTATTTTGTAGCTAAATGATAAGGGATCTATCGTTCTATGTATTCGCAGCACATTACACTTGTCTACATTGAGATTCAACTGCCATTCCCTGCACCATGCGTCAATTCGCAGCAGATCATCCTGCATTTCACTACAATTTTCCATCGTTACAACCTCTCGATATACCACAGCATCATCTGCAAAAAGCCTCAGTGAACTTCCGATGTCATCCACAAGGTCATTTATATATATTGTGAATAGCAACGGTCCTATGACACTCCCCTAAGGCACACCTGAAATCACTCTTACTTCGGAAGACTTCTCTCCATTGAGAATGACATGCTGCGTCCTGTTATCTAGGAACTCTTCAATCCAATCACACAATTGGTCTGATAGTCCATATGCTCTTACTTTGTCCATTAAACGACTGTGGGGAACTGTATCGAACGCCTTGCAGAAGTCAAGAAACACAGGATCTACCTGTGAACCCGTGTCTATGGCCCTCTGAGTCTCGTGGACGAATAGCGCGAGCTGGGTTTCACACGACCGTCTTTTTCCAAACCCATGCTGATTCCTACAGAGTATATTTCTAGTCTCCAGAAAAGTCATTATACTCGAACATAATACGTGTTCCAAAATTCTACAACTGATCGACGTTAGAGATATAGGTCTATAGTTCTGCACATCTGTTCGACGTCCCTTCTTGAAAACGGGGATGACATGCGCCCTTTTCCAATCCTTTGGAACGCTAAGCACTTCTAGAGACCTACGGTACACCGCTGCAAGAAGGGGGGGGGGGGGGGGCAAGTTCCTTCGCGTACTCTGTGTAAAATCGTACTGGTATCCCATCAGGTCCAGCAGCATTTCCTCTTTTGAGCGATTTTAATTGTTTCTCTATCCCTCTGTCGTCTATTTCGATATCTACCATTTTGTCATCTGTGCGACAGTCTAGAGAAGGAACTACAGTACAGTCTTTCTCTGTAAAACAGCTTTGGAAAAAGACATTTAGTATTTCGGCCTTTAGTCTGTCATCCTTTGTTTCAGTACCATTATGGTCACAGAGTGTCTGGACATTTTGTTTTGATCCACCTATCGCTTTGACGTAAGACCAAAATTTCTTTGGATTTTCTGCCAAGTCAGTACATAGAACTTTACTTTCGAATTTACTGAACGCCTCTCGCGTAGCCCTCCTCACACTACATTTCGCTTCGCGTAATTTTTGTTTGTCTGCAAGGCTTTGGCTATGTTTATGGTTCAAAATGGTTCAAATGGCTCTGAGCACTATGCGACTTAACTTCTGTGGTCATCAGTCGCCTAGAACTTAGAACTAATTAAACCTAACTAACCTAAGGACATCACACACATCCATGCCCGAGGCACGATTCGAACCTGCGATCGTAGCGGTCGCTCGCTCCAGACTGCACCGCCTAGAACCGCACGGGGGCTATGTTTATGTTTGCTGTGAAGTTCCCTTTGCTTCCGCAGCAGTTTTCTAACTCGGTTGTTGTACCACGGTGGCTCTTTTCCATCTCTTACGATCTTCCTTGGCACATACTCATCTAACGCATATTGCACGATGGTTTGGAACTTTACCCACTGATCCTCAACACTATCTGTACTTGAGGCAAAACTTTTATGTTGAGCCGTCAGGTACTCTGTAATCTGCTTTTTGTCACTTTTGCTAAACAGAAAAATCTTCCTGCCTTTTTTAATATTTCTATTTACGGCTGAAATCATCGATGCAGTAACCGCTTTATGATCGCTGATTCCCTATTCTGCGTTAACTGTTCCAAATAGTTCGGGTCTGTTTGTCACCAGAAGGTCTAATATGTTATCGCCACGAGTCGGTTCTCTGTTTAACTGTTCTAGGTAGTTTTCAGATAAAGTACTTAAAAAAATTTCACTGGATTCTTTGTCCCTGCCACCCGTTATGAACGTTTGAGTCTCCCAGTCTATATCCGGCAAATTAAAATCTCCACCCAGAACTATAACATGGTGTGGAAATCTACTCGAAATATTTTCCAAATTATCCTTCAGGTGCTCAGCCACAACAGCTGCTGAGCCAGGGGCCTATAGAGACATCCAATTACCATGTCTGAGCCTGCTTTAACCGTGACCTTCACCCAAATTATTTCACATTTCGGATCTCCGTCAATTTCCTTCGATACTATTGCACTTCTTATCGCTATAAATGCGCCTACCCCTTCACTGTCCAGCCTGTCTCTGCGGTATACATTCCAATCTGAGTTTAGGATTTCATTACTGTTTACGTCTGGTTTCACTCAACTTTCTGTCCCTAGTATTATATGGGCATTGTGACCGTTTATTAATGAGGGCAGTTCTGGGACCTTTCTATAGACGCTCCTGCAGTTACTATTAGCACATTAATATTGTTATTCCCTGTTGCATTTTGCCTACTCCTACCTTGCCGCGTCTCAGGAGGCGTCTTGTCGGGCCTAGTGAGGAAATTCTCTAACCTAAAAAACCCACATGTGCACTACACACGTACTCCGCTACCCTTGTAGCCGCTTCCGGCGTGTAGTGCACGCCTGACCTATTCAGGGGGACCCTACATTTCTCCACCCGATAGCGGAGGTCGAGAAATTTGCACCCCAGATCTCCGCAGAATCGTCTGAGCCTCTGGTTTAAGCCTTCTACTCGGCTCCAAACCAGAGGACCGCGATCGGTTATGGGAACGATACTACAAATAGTTAGCTCAGATTCCACCCCGCCAGCGAGGCTTTCCGCCTTCACCAATTTCGCCAACCGCCTGTACGAACTGAGGATGACCTCTAAAGCCAGACGGCAGGAGTCATTGGTGCCGACATGAGCAACAATTTGCAGTCGGGTGCAGCCAGTGCTCTCTATCGCCGCCGGCAGGGCCTCCTCCACATCTCGGATGAGACCCCCCGGCAAGCAGACAGAGTGAACACTGGCCTTCTTCCCCGACCTTTCCGCTATTTCCCTATTATGGGCAATGGGGAAAAATAGATGGAACAGACCAAGCTTCAGATTACAGATCTGATAAGCCTCAGGTTACAGATAACATAAAACGTGAATGTAAAAAATTTATGCTACTGACAATAGATGAAATAAGTCTTGAATATGATAGATTAAAAAAATTAAAAATATAGTTTTTATATTTGAGCTAGCCAAACAAACAATGGCATAAAGGAATTGTATAAACTATATACCTGTATTACTGGTGAATAATGAAACAAATGTCTCAGGTGTGGCCCTCAGGTTACAGATGATATAAAACTTAGACCAGAATAACCAATGTCACTTATGAAATCCACAACAAAAGTCTGAGAGACAAGTTATTATGAAACAGTGCAGGCACCATGATGACAACATTGCTTTTAAATTCCTTTTTAGTAAAAGGTAGTTAATCTTACTGACGCTGATTTTCCTAATGATGAAACAAGTTTTTTTAGGGAAAAGGTTTAAAAATTTACTTACATAACGAATTAGATGTGTAAAAATATGGATAGTTCACACTAAAATTGCTATTGATGAACAAAGTGAGTCAACAGCTCATAAAACTACACTAACAGGTAAAGTAGTCAGGAAACTTGAAATACATATGAGGTAACAAAACGAATTAACATAATACATCTATGAAGAATGATGGGCAATAAATACTAACAATTAAAAAGAAACTTGATGACTCTGAAAGTTTAATACCCAAAGCTGATACAGGAAGCTCCACTCTAATCATGGCTTCTAAAAATAATATTAAGAAAAGAGTACAGGTCATTACTGATAATAATATTGTCAGAATAGATAAACATCCTGCATTAAGAATTTAAGAATGTGTGTGTGACTCTGCAAAAAAAAAAAACTGTAACTTCTTGTTTAATAACTAGGAGAAACAATGTTGTATTGTAATGAATCCAGTGGCCTCCAAACTTAGGGCTCAACGAAAGATTCACATAAAAGACATTCCAGTAACACAAATCGTTAATTACATGGTAGGTCCAGGGTATCACTTAAGCTAGAAATTAAATGAAATAATTTTAACTTAAATATAATTTCAATATAACTACAAGAATATGTATGAGTACAATGATACTGTTAAAGGTAGTTTCAGCAGTAACGTTAAAGTTCAGGAATGAAAGTATATCAGTAGTAAGACTCACTAATGAGATTGGTATACTCAGTGAAATTGAGAATTACACGGCCTGCTGAATGGAATGATCAGTCTTGTGAGTATGAAGTACGGACTGAGACTAAACTGTGGAGAAAGACGAAAGTAATGAGGAACTGCAGAAATTAGATTAGCAATAAACTTAACGTCAAGATTGTGTACCACAAAGTAGGCGAAGTGATAAATGCTGACGGACAGGGACCGGCAAACATTGTGTCGTGTGCATGTAAATGGCGTGAAATCAGTCGAATGAATCACTCGCTAGTTCCAAAGTGCTACCAGCAGTCTAACTAGCACAGTGGCCGTACGTACAGAGTTAAAAAGAATGGGGTACTGCGGTCTAGAAGGTTCTTATAAGCCACATATTTCAGTAGTCAGTGGTAAGCCAGACTTGAGATGTGTAAGCAGAGACGCTACTGGACAGTGGATGATTGCAAACGAGTCACCTGAAATTATGAATCACACGGTATCCTGCGACATTTCGAAGCAAGGGTTTGGGTTTGGCTGTCTACACTGAATCCTGAAGCACAGAGAAGGTATTGTGCAGGTAGATTTATTTCTCGTGGCTAGGGCGTGCGCAGAAATTATTCTGGGGGTGGGGGGGGGGGGAGGGGGGGGGGAGCAAGACTGTAGTTGGCCAGTTTCATGCCATAAGAACGGACACGATTGTGGTACCACGTTAAAAACCGAGCAGCCACCAGCACCATTCATAGGGGGCCCAAAAAATCTGAGGGTGGCTTTAGCATCAGCCGCAACCGGTCATGAATAAACAAGTGTTATTGCGATCTCGACTGTTGTTTTTATCCAACGGATAGGGCCAGATTGCTACGCTCCGCGGACAGTGATGTTTAAATGCATGAATTCGATATAGGACACTCGCAGTCTCTGAAGCCAGAAAATAACCTCAGATCGGTCTACAAAAGCTACCCGAGCTAAGAAGCGCAAACGCGCCACTCGAGATTTTCAGTACCCTCTCCCTCCCTTACACAACCAGCTTACTTGATTATTTCGATAACATTATTAATTTAATCTTTCTCGTAGGGTAATGAAACAAAAAAGAATTTTAAAAATTAATTACTTTTACAATTCGATCGTAACTTAGCCCTTACAAGCACAGTCGTTTCGTAGTAAAAAAAGGCCAGACAAAATGATTTCACTGTCAACTCTATGCAGTTAAAATTCACAACATTTGGAGGTAAAATTTACACAAACGTCAACTTAAGATTTCATAAGAATAAGAATAAGAACAAGAGATTTTTGGCATTAAAGGACAATTTTAGCCGAAATCTCACGCGGTGCTGTATTTTAGATTGCTTTTGTAGGCCAGTTTGAGGCTGGTTGCCGTCTTGATAAACCACAAGTGTCCCGTATCAAAATGTTCGTCTCGACTTAATGGCGGTTCGTCAGAAGCAGTTATCGTTTATATCCTGTATACTGGGTGTTTCAGTAAAAGTGTCCGAAACTTTAACAGGACATAGAGGATGCTCCACTGAACAATATGACGTAGGAAACTTGGGGTCGGTGAACCCAGATTAAGGAGATAATACGACTAAAATCACATTACTGTGTCATTTTTTATTTACATTGCCTACAGTTAGCTGCAAATAACATCACTGATACTATGAACGTACCATTTGTACTGTATCTTACAAAATGTGCTGAAACGGACGGCCATCGATCTCAATGCAAGCGTGACATCGGTGAACAAGATTCTGACGTAGTCTGACAAATATCCCTTGTGTGTTTAGAATCACATCACAGGCAGCTAAAATTCTGGCAATTGATTCCATCTCCGTATCCACTGGAGTCTCATACACAAGTGATTTTAGATGTCCCCATATCCCCATAGGAAATAATCAAGCGGATTCAGGTCATGTGACCTCGCAGACCGCGGAACAGGACAATCCAGTGGCCAGGAAATGGTTGCGGACATCCACACTGAAGTGTGGCGATGCATCCTCATGTCACATCCACATCCTCTCACGAACAGCCGAGGGAACGTTCTCGAATAACTCCGGTAGAACTCTTTCCGCGAATCTCAAGTACAAACGGCCATTCGGAAGGCCAGGTATAAGATATGATCCAATGAGATTTCGCCTAAAATGTTGGCCCAGCAAAACGTACTTGATGGTGTGACTCTACTACAGCGTGAGGGTTTTCCTACCCGACACATGGCTATTCCTGCTGCTCGAAATACCATTACGACCAAATGAGGTCTCGTCGGGAAACAGCACGATCTGCAAGAAATGTGGTGGATCAGTCCATTGTTACAGAAGCCACTGATACAGTGTGACCATTGGTGCAAAGTCAGTTATAAGCATCGCATGGAATCATTGTGAGTGATACGGGTGTAATTGTTCGTAGAGTGCTCGCCACACTCTAGTATGTGCAGCGCCCTTTTCGGTGCAATACGACGAGTACCTGTAGTTGGGTTTGCTGCAACGCGTTCCAGCACCTCCTCATCAGAATCGGGTGTGTGAGTGGTCCTGATGTTGCCAGGTGCCTCGTTTCTTCTTTCCAATGAACTAGTCTCCAGTATTCGTCGATCAAGAGAAATAAACACTTGTCATGACGGATGGTGCCTGTTAGGAAATCGTTCCCTGTACAGTCTTTCAGCAGCGAGAGCATTGTAATGTACTTCCTCATACACAAGGTGCATGACAGCGACTTCTGCGAAATTGTACCGGTACTGCTCCATCGTATTGTACTGTGCTTCTCTGGATAGCACTGAGTAATGAATGGGTCTGTCGTTGATTGATAGCACGTTCTGTCATGGGACAGTGTAAATACTATACAACAGGACCACCTTATGGACAAGTAAAGTAAGCAAAACCTGCATCATAACTTCCTAGTAACCAGGTTCGTTCCCCCTGTTTCCTTGCAGGAAATAAAGAATGTGCATGTAAGTGAACAGCGCAGTATGTGTAAACTTGTACGCATATTAGTTGTAAATAAGCTGGGAAACAGTAATGCTAGACGAAGTGGTAGATAAGTTTAGTTCCATATCTCCTTAAGCTGGCTATTCCGACCACAGTTTCACTACCTCGAATTATGCAGTGGAGCATTCTCTATGTTCTATTACATTTTTGCACGCTCCTAAGGAAACACCCTTTAGAGACAGTTGTACGGAGTGAGCGCCACCGACCCTGCCGCAAACTCCTATTGTCCTATATCTTATCGCCATAACCCATTGGTACTGGAATACAAAAAAGGAAAAAACAGACTCTTTCTTTCTCATATTTGAAGCAATCACTTTGCATGTGGTGTCTGCCGTTTTCCCTTGTAAAAACGTCCTTAGCTCCTCGGACGTACACGCTGCCACTCTGTGCTGATAACTGAAGCTTAGCTACCTGTAGTTCAAGAACTACTAGATTTGAGGTACCTATTTAGCGCTTGCAGGCCCCACTTTTTCCTTCATTAAACGCCTCCTTGCATGCCCGAAGATACCAACCACATTATCTCTCCTATGCCTCATCTAAGTGAAACATCGCAGTGAGCATCATGTAACTATTAGTCGGACGAGCTATAGCTCCTGGTGTCAGACACCAGAACGCGGAATCAAAGTTTCGATCTCCTGTCGGCCCGAGCATTTTTATCTACCATTCATCATGTCTTTCATCTTCAGCATCTTATGCTAATGTGAAAAATATGGACTTCCAGCGTGGATCGGAGGTCTCCGTGTGCATTATCTAATCAAAAGTATCTCTACACGCCAATTTAATGCGAAATTTACCACTAGATGTCATAAGAGGGGGATTCACCGGTATAAAAGGAGGTGGGGAGTTTCGTGTAGTGAGTCTCGAAGTAGTAACGGCATATTGGGTCTTTCAGAAGCCCCCAGTGACTTCGAACGTGAACTATTCATTGCATATCACACGAGTCACAAATCCATCAGCGACTTTTCATACCTTTTACAAGTGACTAAGCCGACTGTTAGTATTGTGAAAGAACAATCAGAGCAGACCCCATACACCCGACAGACAGGAACCTTCAAACGTTTCGGAGGGTGGTTGGAAAAAATCGCATGAAAACAGCGGGAGGAATCAGTAGTGAGTTGCAAAGTGACACCAGCAGTGCAGTTAGCATAATGGCTGTGCTTTAGGAGCTAAAACGGAAAGGTTACACTCGTCGAGAAGCTCCCCATAAGCCATACATTTCTGTCGTCGATGATAAGTGACACTTGAGGCTGCATAAAGAGCAACGCCTGTGGACAGTGGACGACTGGAAAAATCTTGAGCGATGAATTACGGTATGCACTGTGGCAGTCAGATGGAAAGGTCTGGTAAAATTTTTTTGTTTATTTATATACGCAATCACATTCTTATGACACAGTCATAACCGGTTTCGGCGATACAATGACCATCTTCAGATTCTAAAGGTGGCATACACTGAACACAGGTTCATGCGTTGTTTGAGTCTGACAAAGCGTGAAGCTGTGTTCAGTGCATGCCGCCTTTGGAATCTGGTCATTGTATGGCCGAAACATGTTATGAATGTGTCATAAGAATGTGATTGCGTCTATAAATAAACAAAAAGTTTTTAAAAAAATAATCAGTCACTCACTCCAGTGACAAAATGTCGTTTTTTCCAAAAGGAAAGGTCTGGGTTTGGCGAATGCCTGAAGAACATTGTCTGCCATCATGTACAGTGCCAACGGAGGAAGGTGTTACATTATGGGGTTGTTTTTCGTGGACAGCGTGTGACCCCCCTTACTGTGCTCAAGAAAACGCTAAATGAGGAAATATGTGAACATATTATACACTGTGTACAGTAGAGGAATAGTTCGGAGATGATAATTATTTGTATCAGCGTGACAATGTACCCCATTATAATGCAGCGTCTATGAGGCAGTCGTTTGTGAATTGGAATGACCTGCGCAGAGTCCCCACCTGAACCTAATGAATCACCTTTAGTATGAGACAGAGCGTCGACTTTGCTCCAGATACCAGCGTTCGACTATCATCTCTGGTTATGGCTCTTGAGAAAGAATGGGTTTCCATTCCTCCACATTCAGACGCCTCATTGACAGTGTCCCCAGCCGAATTGATGCCGCCATAAAGTCAAAGGGTGGACACACCTCATATTAATACTCCATAGTGCAATGGGTTAGCTAGGGCAGTTCAAAGGCCAGAGAAATCCAATAGTCTAACACCTCCAAAAAGATAAGGACTATTAAAATACTGTGGTGTTCAAACCAAATTTCCGACTGGTGGTGACTTTACGTTTTATCTAGCGTCAGCTCCGGACATAATTTGGAAAACTACATGAGTATTGCGTTATTTCCTCTTTTCAGAAATGAAAATACTGTTAAGGATATGATGTCTCAAATTCCATCTTTAACGCTATATTTGTTACGAGGAATAGTAAGAGACTTGCCGCAAAGGCCAAGCAGAGAAGGAGAATGGGTCTGTGATATGTAAACTGAAGGTGGAGAGGAGAAGAAAGGAAAGGAAAGAGAGTAATGCTGTCAGCAGGATTGGGACATTACTCGAAATCGGCAGCGGCGAGTGAAAATGTGTACCGGACTGGAATTCGAACCCGAGATCTCCTCCTTACTAGGCAGGTGCGGTAAGCACTGCACCATTCGGGACGCATTGTTATCGCAACTGCACGGACTACCTCTGCTTGCCTCAGGGCCGATCCACATTCCCATTGGGCGCCATCTGCCCGCATCCCTGTCCAGTGAATGGTTCTGCTGGAGGCAGCCATTTCGAGTGACGCGGCAGCACGTCTGCCTACGGCTTATATTCCTCCACTGTGCTGCACAAACAAGTGCGTATTGTATTCTATGTTGCACTACAGCCTGTGTAGTGTCATCTGTTTATTTTGTAGGACTTTTATTCTGGAAAGAGAGCAGGATATAAAACTAGTCTCCGCATCTGCGACAAATAGCCGTAGACAAAAGCAATAGAGAACACCTGTCACGTTGTTTGCATTCGTTACACCGAAGATCTATTTTCAGCTTGAGGATGACTTATTTATTACACTTTTATTTATTATTATGGTTAACAGTTGGTAAGGTCTATAGAAACTGCAGCGCAGCAATACATGTAATGAGCAGCAGATATTTCGAAAGATGGTTTCATTTTCCTCTTGGCTTATCAGGGCCATCGGCTTGATGTTAACTTGCAGTTATGGCATTTAACTATAAGCAGTCTCAAAATTTGCGAGGAACGTTTTGGAAAATAATCTACACGTTTTAAAATTTACGTGTTTCGATCACCATGTTTAGCTGAGAGAATTGTTGGGTGATAGACGGAACATCACATAGACTCACAGCACGAGTGGGAGACACTACGGAGGTAGGATATATTTCGGTGTAGGAGTAAAACCACTGAGATCTTTATCACCATCGCCTTGCTCTCTTTCCCTCAAGTAGTTGACCTTATGGTCTGTAGCGGCTTGAAGTCTGAATCTATGGGACCCACCTCATGTTTAATTTACTAACGTGTCTTCTTTTTCCAATAAAGTAGTGGCTAATGTCTCGTATGGTAGTAAGTGAACAGCTTGTTGAGGAACATTTAAAAATTCTATTTTTTCAGTTAATAGATAACTTTTTTATCTGCGTTATACTGGAATATTGTTCAAATAAGTCAGATACTTATATATTTATTTCCGATTCGTTATTATCCAGTGTCAAGATTTTTAACAGCTCTAAATATCTGAATAATATTCAGCTGTTGAACATACTCAGCACTTCTTCATCAGAGTACAAGTTTTACAAGCATATGGCAACACTGACTGTGTATGTTACATACTGATGCATTCGGTGACTGTAAGTTACATACTGATGCATCTCAGAGTTCTTTTTGCTTTTTAAGAAATTTGACATGACATAGTACACTTTACCTGAATTATTAATTTCATATTTTACATTATTTGCTGTACTGCAGAATATTCGCGGATATTTCAATGATTTTCTGTGTTAAAATATTTTGGTTTGTTTTTCCAAGATATCGATATCTTTAGCACTGCATCCGATTGCAAAATACTCTTTTTTTGACATTTAAGTGGCAGGGTCAGTTCCTCTAAGTGCTTCAATTAATGGCTGTGAGAGATTTAAAATATTCTGTTTTGTGGACATTTAATTGGAAGTCATTTCCTTTAAGGCCTTCAATTAATGGCTGTGAGAGATTTATAATATCTCTTTTGTTGCCTCTGAAAAGAAATTTGTCATAAGTGTAAGGCAGTATTGGCATTACAGTTTTTAATGTCGTTCGAAAATGGTTCAAATGGCTCTGAGCACTATGGGACTTAACATCTTAGGTCATCAGTCCCCTAGAACTTAGAACTACTTAAACCTAACTAACCTAAGTGTTGTGGACTGTCAAGGCAGCCAGTCCACAGTGACGGGTAGCCGATAGAAAGGCACGCGTACACACACGCCGACTGGCGTGATTTCTGGAACGGGATAATTAGTGAATGCGATAAAGAAAAGAACGTAGCTACTAGAACACTTAACTTTTATGCATCCTTTGGTATACAGCAATCTTGATGATACAAGTGAGACTCATTAAGATACATGCAATGTTACAAATGGCGCCTTGCTAGGTCGTAGCCATTAACTTAGCTGAAGGCTATTCTGTCTCTCGGCAAATGAGAGTAAGGCTTCGTCAGTATAGTCGCTAGCAAAGTCGTCGTACAACTGGGGCGAGTGCTAGTCCGTCTTTCTAGACCTGCCATGTGGTGGCGCTAGGTCTGCAAGTACTGACAGTGGCGACACGCGGGTCCGACATGTACTAATGGACCGCGGCCGATTTAAGATACCACCTAGCAAGTGTGGTGTCTGGCGGTGACACCACATTCCTCCCCCGCAAATCGGCGAACGGTCGTGTTATAAGGCTTCCGCCCGCCGTGGGGAGGGCCCCATGTTGACGTATGCGATGAGGTGGGGAGCCTAACAACAGGCGAGGCTGTGCCACCCGCACCCGGCCATTCGGTCCGAGGGGAGCTAGGAAACGCCTGGAAACCTACTCCAGGGTGCACGTCAACATGCGGCGCATGCGCCCGTAATGAAACAGGAGGGCCCGAAGGGTCGACCTCCATTGCGTCGGGGTATCCGACGCGCGATGACGCCATGTGGTCCGGAGCGGGCAAAAGATCCAGGGCGGACGACAGCTGGTCACGGGAAGCCATCGGCGGCGCGTGACCCAGGGAGGCGGATGGCGGCTGCAGCGAAGCGTCCTCTGCGGGCTGCGCCGGCGGCGGCTGCGGCGGCGACGGCGGCCGCGCGACGCCATGAGGCAAAATGGAAGGCATCGTCGGTAACACCTGGGGATGAGGCGAGCCAGTAGATGGGTCCCAAGGGCGCTGACCGGACGGCTCCGTCGCTGAAAGCAGACGGGGAGCGGCAGAACCCAGGCGACGACAGAGGCGCAGCTGATTGAGATGCCGGCGCACCTCACCAGAGGCCCCCAAAACCAAATACATCGCGCGGCCGAGGCAGCGAAGAATGCGCCCTGCGAGCCAACGCCGTGAACCGCGATAGTTGCGATATAATACAACGTCGCCAGGAGCAAAAGCAGGAGTCTGCCGCTGCACAGGAACCTGATGCGGCGGATGCAACAAAGACATCAAGGTTCGATGAGGACGACCGTGAAGCAACTCAGCCGGCGAGCGACCATCGCGGGGCTGAGAGCGATACGAAGACAAAAAGAGCAACAACGCGTCCTCCCGAGAATGCGACCCTTTCAATTTCAACATCTGTGACTTAAAAGTCCGGACGAAACGTTCAGCGGCACCGTTTGACTGAGGCGAAAACGGCGCGGACGTCAGATGTTGAATACCATTGGCCTTGCAGAATGACTGAAATTCTGCGGACATGAATGGTGGGCCATTGTCGGAAACAATAGTCTGTGGAAGACCTTCCACGCAAAAGATAGCAGACAACGCTTGGATGGTGGCAGATGACGTCGTGGAAGACATCCGGACAACAAAAGGAAAATTACTGAAGGAATCGACAACAACCAACCATCGAGCATTCCAGAATGGACCAGCAAAATCTATGTGTAAGCGTTGCCAAGGGGAAGTGGCTTTCGGCCATGCAAAGAATTTCCGCGGTGGCGCGGATTGTTGTTCGGCACACGCCATGCAAGAAGAACACATATTCGTAATCGCAGCATCGATTCCGAACCAAGTACAGTGCTGACGAGCAAGTTGTTTCGTACGCACTATACCCCAATGTCCTTGGTGGAGAAGCTTTAAGACAGAGGACTGTAACGAACGTGGGACCACGACCCTAGACTGATCATTATCAGAACGCAACAACAAAACACCACGTCGTACAAAAAGTTTCTCCTTGTGAGCAAAAAATCTGCGAACCAACGGATCCTCGATCCGCGACTTTGACAAGGGCCATTGCGTAGCAACAAAACGCAAAACGGTAGCAAGAACAGGGTCAGCAGCTGTGGCTGTAGCTACACGACGAAAATCAATCGGAAACGATTCGATCACGTCATCAGTTTCCGCATCAATGAACATGCAAGCAAGTTCGGAAGAATCGAATGCTTTATCCTCAGCAACAGGCAAACGGGACAACCCATCTGCGTTTCCGTGCTTAGCAGTGGACCGATACATGATATCGTAGCGGTACTGCGAGAGGAAAATAGACCAGCGAATGAATTTCTGCGCTGTACGAGGAGGTACAGGCTTGTCCGGATAAAAAAGCGATGTCAAAGGTTTGTGGTCTGTGATGATGGTAAAGTGACGACCATACAAGAAATCGTGAAACTTTGTAACACCAAACACGAGAGCCAAAGCTTCTTTCTCTATCTGGGAATAATTTCTTTGCGCTGACGAGAGCAATTTGGACGCAAAGGCAATAGGGCGATCATGCGAACCATCTTTGTGAGCAAGCACAGCACCGATCCCGAAATCCGATGCATCGACCATCAACAAAAGGGGTTTCTGGGGATCGAATGGCGTAAGGCAAGTATTTGAAAGCAACGCCGATTTCAATTGGCGAAAGGCGCGTTCGCATTCCGTCGACCAGACGAACGGAACACCTTTACGGCGTAAGCGATGAAGCGGAGCTGAAATGGAAGAGGCATGAGGAAGAAATTTATGATAATAGTTAATTTTTCCCAACACACTCTGTAGCTGCTTCACATTTTGCGGCGAAGGCAAGTCCTGTATGGCACAGAGGTGCTCTGGACTCGGATGGATGCCTTGGGCATTTATGACATGTCCCAGATACGGCAAGTCACGAGCAAAAAACACACATTTGTCCTTCCTCAAACGAAGACCATTCTGTCGCAAGACCTGAAATAATGTTCGGAGATTTTGTAAGTGTTCCGCTTCTGTCTTTCCGGAGATCACTATATCGTCCAGATAGTTTGCTGCAGTAGGGACCGACGCACAAATAGTTTGTAAATATTGCTGAAACAATGCAGGGGCGGATGCACACCCGAATGGCAGTCTTTTGAATCTGTACAATCCAAGATGCGTGTTAACCACCAATACGCGCTGGGATTCTTCGTCCACCGGTATTTGCAAGTACGCATCTGCTAGGTCCAACTTTGAAAAGTATTTTCCCGGGCACAGTTTGTCAAAAAGATCTTCCGGACGGGGCAAAGGAAAAGTAGCAGTCACTAGTTGTGGATTCACTGTTGCCTTGAAGTCCACGCAAAGTCTCAATTTTCCGGAAGGTTTTTGCAAAATTACTAAGGGTGAGGCCCAGAGAGAAGCCTGCACACGTTCAATTACACCTTGGGATTCTAAATCGTGTTATGTTCTTGCGACCTCGTCACGCAATGCGTGGGGAACATTGCGCGCTCTGAAAAATTTCGGTTGCGCGTTGACTGAGTTCCAAATGTGCTTCATAGTTCTTAGCGCAACCAAGGCCCGGTGCAAAAATGTCTGCAAATTCCTCACATAGTCGAGAAACACTGGCTGAAGGCACAGTCCGGTTCACTGATAGGACCTGATTTACAATAGACAAGTTAAACAATTGAAATAAGTCTAAACCAAACAAGTTCACTGCAGCAGAAGAACGAAGAACGTAAAATGACACAAGTTTTGTTTGTCCCTTGTATGTTACAAGAAGGCTGCACTGTCCTAACACAGGGATATGCTGTCCTGAATAACTAGTGAGCTGAACTTTTGCGGCACGCAACGGCGGTGCGCCCAGTTGTTTGTACGTGGCGTAATTGAGCAAGGAAACTGCAGCTCCGGTATCGAGCTGGAATGGTATCACTTGTCCGGCAAAGTCCAAATCTACAAAGAGTTTATTGTCCTGCTGACGACAAGAGCGACTGTTTTGTGCAACGTGAACAGACACTGGGACAGAATCACTTGCGACGTGACGGGATTGCCGTCGACGTCGACGCACACTTTTTGTGGGACGAACACAGTCACTATTAGAGAGGAACACTGGGCGGAGTGGCATTAACTACATGAATGTCCATGGGCGAAGATTCCCGAGCCTGAGTGTCCTTGGTTCGATTCCGGCGCGAAGCAAAGGGCCTGGAATGGTTGGTAGTGTCCGATCTAAGCTTTTTCTGGCAAACACTTTGAACATGTCCTTTCTTATTACAGAAAAAGCAAATAGCTTGGCGTAACGGGCAATTCTCACGCGAATGTCTAGTTGCACACCGCGGGCATGATTTCAGCACTGCATTCGCTCGTTTTCGCGGGGCACGTGATGGTGCGCTTGGCGTGCGCGAAGGCTGTTTACAGTTCCTTGCAGCGTTCCCGGCGGGCCGGTTAATGCGACACACAGCTGGCGAAGTTTCAAATGATGCCTGAGCAAAGTCAAGTGTGTCTTGCCTGTCCAATATGTCTATCACTTGTTGAAGGGAGGGATTGACTAGTTTCAAAATCTGTTCCCTTATGCGAACATCAGAAACGTTCTGTGCTATTGCATCACGCACCATTGTATCTGAATAAGGAAGGCCACAGTCACATTCAAATGCGCAGTCCCTAGTAAGTCCTTGCAAAGTTGCAACCCACTCCCTATTAGTTTGACCGGCCGTACGTTTTGTACGAAAGAACGTATACCTTTTTGCAACTACATTAACTGTTTCTTTGAAATAGGCATCTAAAGCCGACACAATTTCTTCGTAGGACAGAGTTGCTACGTCGCGTCGGGGAAACAATTTCACTATCACACGGTACGTTTGCACGCCGACACAAGACAATAAGTGAGGCTGCCGCTCGTTACCTTGAATTCTGTAGGCGGCGAGATGGAATCCAAACTGGCGAGACCATTCCGTCCATGTCTCGTTGTCGGCATTAAACGGACGAAACTGTGGTGCAACTGCGTGTTGCGGCTGCGGTAGCGATGAAGCGGCGGCGGCCGCATCGTTTTGCAGCGCACGTTGACCCTGGACGAGCTGTCCAAGGGCATCCAATAACGCCTGCGTCTGCTGATTCTGCAAGCGATAAAATTCGGACAGTACATCCGGAGATTGTGGCGAAGCCATGACACAAGTAAATGTAAGCAATTAGAAAGAACAAAACCCTTTTTTAACTCGTCGCCAATGTTGTGGACTGTCAAGGCAGCCAGTCCACAGTGACGGGTAGCCGATAGAAAGGCACGCGTACACACACGCCGACTGGCGTGATTTCTGGAACGGGATAATTAGTGAATGCGATAAAGAAAAGAACGTAGCTACTAGAACACTTAACTTTTATGCATCCTTTGGTATACAGCAATCTTGATGATACAAGTGAGACTCATTAAGATACATGCAATGTTACAAATGGCGCCTTGCTAGGTCGTAGCCATTAACTTAGCTGAAGGCTATTCTGTCTCTCGGCAAATGAGAGTAAGGCTTCGTCAGTATAGTCGCTAGCAAAGTCGTCGTACAACTGGGGCGAGTGCTAGTCCGTCTTTCTAGACCTGCCATGTGGTGGCGCTAGGTCTGCAAGTACTGACAGTGGCGACACGCGGGTCCGACATGTACTAATGGACCGCGGCCGATTTAAGATACCACCTAGCAAGTGTGGTGTCTGGCGGTGACACCACACTAAGGACATCACACACATCCATGCCCGAGGCAGGATTCGAACCTGCGACCATAGCAGTTGCGCGGTTCCGGACTGAGCGCCTAGAACCGCGAGACCACCGCGGCCGGTAGTATGAATACAAAAGTGATATGCCACGAAATATTTTTTTCCGAATGTGGCACTTTCTTTACATAATGTGGTTAGACACACATGAAGAAACTGAAATTGGAAATACATAAGTCACTGATTGCAATAAATCATTAAATGACAGAAATATTTAACAACAGCACAACAAATTAAATACAGTTCCACTGAACTGTAAGTAGACACTGCAGCCAGCGATAAAGTTTTGATTAAAAAATGGTAATGACACAGACAGTACTTCATTCCATCAGTATCTGTGAAAATAAGAACTTCCCTGGGGCTCAACTCCCTGCCCAGTCACTTAGTTTCAAGCTTTCAGTGATTTCCATAAATCGCTTAAGACAAATGTGTAGCGTAGGGTTTGGGTGGGGTGGGGTCTGAATTAGTGATTGGGCAGACCTAGGGCTCAGTTCAACAATAATTAATTTAGCATCCAAAAATATCATTTAACAAAACCAGCCAAACACTTATAGTAAAACAATATAATTCTTTGTAGCCCGAAAGGACGTAAGTAGGGCTACAATAATAAAACACAAAAATGAACAAAGCAAAAATAGAACAATATCAGTCTAGCACTACAACGATTAACCTGATAGCAACACAACAATTTAAAACTTTGGACATTCTGCCCTTATGAATCATACATAGCAACTGAAAAACTTAAGAATCCCTGTAATACTTAGGATCAAAGAAATAATTCTGACTACATCTTACGCTACTATTATTATCAACACCGTGACAACTAAGATAACTGCTAACACCAATGATACCGAGCTGCCAAGCTCATGTCTAAATGAATAGTTCTCATAATGCAATACAAAACAGAATCTTTATACAAATGAGTGAACGACTGGTTCTATTACAAGAACTCAATACACCATCAATCTTAAAACCACTGAATAAACAACTGTAGAAAAAAAACCATTAACTTTCATCTGATTTGCTTCATCAAGTCCACAGTGTGTATTGATTCAGTTAGGACTGCTCTTTCCACAACACACACTGCTCCATAGCCTGCATGGCATAAATGCAAATTGTCAAACCTCCATTCGGAAGTTGTTTACAAGTTGCAACTTAGTGCACATTCCCACATACCACTGTGTACCACCTCAGATACGAAGACAAAAAGATAGCACAATTAACTGTAAAGGCACTGAGGTTGTGATCCCTATGATTTGCCAGAGCCATTTCATCACCTCCACTGCAATGCTGTGTGTCAGACTGGGAAAGACAGCAACTGTTCCACCAGGTTGTTGTATACAAGTTGGCCTCATCCATGCTGGCAATCATCACTTCTGGTTCTGTCCCACACACCAGCTTCTTGAGACCCTCCGACACAGCTCCACTCAGAGCTGTCTTCTAATGTGTCACTCCAGGAACTGACTGTGCCACTGTCCATCCAGCCTGGGCTACCAAGTTCAGCGATGGCACCGACTATGGACTCAGCACTGGCCTTTGGGTGATGTTCTTAGTTACAGTCTCTGCTGCTGGCTCCACTCATCTTCAAGCACAGCCCAAACCACCAGTCCTAGCTGCCATCATAGGCCTCTGTGCCCCGTGTTGAGTGATGACTACAAGCTGCTTCCTTACAGGCGTTGTTTCTCGTCACAATGGCCCCATCCAACTAAACACTGTTGACATGGCATAAATGCCAGGATGGCAACTTTGAAAAAGGCATTTACCTGCTCATAATTCCCCAGACTGAGTTTGTGCGCCATCTCTAATAACCACTTCATCAACAAGGTGTTAAACCCTAGTTTTCCTTTTTTTTTTTTTTTTTTAGAAAATCCATATCAGCTAATACATAGAAAATCGAAACTGGATCAAATACCAAAATATTTGGCATAAAGTTCTCATATGTTCAATTTGTAAACACAAAGGTAATTCTCAAAAGGATTATTCATAATTACTTCCAGGGTTTCAGAAGGTGGACATGCGAAAACTACAAGACATACAGAACAATGACTCATGCCAATAGACAGAGCCTCTCCCCAACTTTTTAGGTCACATTACAGGTGCTGCATATGGGCACCATTTGTGAAGTAACAGATATCAATATGTGTGTGCAGTTAATTGATGTATCTGCTGTTGGCGCAACAACAGCAGCCCCACGTTTGACATCTGACCTTTGGGTTGCCTACCTAGAGGAGCGAACTAATTCCATGCGACAAAAAGAGTGGATGATGTGTCTATATCTTACGACACGACTGTCTCCTAGTGGTGCTTTCTACAACTACGCCATAGCACATTTGCCTTTAATGCACATCTGCCAACAACCAACCATGTGGTCAGAAACATTCAAGAACGCTTGGATATGTTGTATACAGTTTCCAAGACCCTTCTGCATAGCTTGCTGGAACACTCAGAAATTAGAAATTTATTGTCATATGAAAAGGGGCACTGCTCAGTGAGCAGAATGATTTCAGTTATAGTTCTTATTTTGGTATATTTCGTACAGAGATGACAGGTGGAACACATACACATGGTAGGCAGACGGTGGTGGCTGGTTGAGCGCTGTGGGGCTGCATGGTCTACCACAGAATACACGAAAGTGATAAGATCTGTGTGGTTGATGGCATGTTTGAGGAAAAAAAAACAAGGCTCCCAAGCACCACAAGAAGGCACAAAGATTACAGCATGAACGAAGGAAGTAAAACGAAATAAATAATAACACTAAAAACTAAACATGTTTCATCATATACACCTAAACTGTTTTAGCTGGTGTTCCTTTACTTTAATAAGGTAAAGTTACGATGCACACTTTTTATTATTTTACTTTCTTTAAATTTTGTAGTGCTATGGTTGTAATATAATGAAAAGTATAGAGAGAAGAAATAAAACTTTCAGGTTTGCCGACGACATTGTAATTCCGGCTTAAACAGCAAAAGATCCTGAAGAGCTGCGGAAAATCGTAACACGGTCCCTGACTTCAGCCGTCGCACGGACGCCAAAATGGAAAATATTGAAATAAACGATATCGGAATTGAAAAACAACTGCTATCACTTAGTAGCGGAAAAGCATCCGGACCAGACGAGATACCCTTAAGATTCTACAGTGATTATGCTAAAGAACTTGCCCCCTTTCTATCAGCAATTTATCGTAGATCGCTGGAAGAACGTAAAGTACCTAGCGACTGGAAGAAAGCGCAGGTCGTTCCCATTTTCAAGAAGGGTCATAAATCAGATGCGAATAATTATAGGCCTATTTCGCTTACGTCAATCTGTTGTAGAATAATGGAACATGTTTTGTGTTCTCGTATTATGACGTTCTTAGATAATACAAATCTCCTTCATCATAACCAACATGGATTCCGCAAACAGAGATCATGTGAAACTCAGCTCGCCCTATTTGCCCAAGAAATTCACAGTGCCGTAGACACTGGCGAGCAGATTGATGCCGTATTCCTGGACTTCAGGAAGGCATTTGATACGGTTCCGCACTTACGTTTAGTGAAAAAAATACGAGCTTACGGAATATCGGACCAGGTTTGTGATTGGATTCAGGATTTCCTAGAAGAAAGAACACAACATGTCATTCTTAACGGTTCAAAATCTGCAGATGTAGAGGTAATTTCGGGAGTACCGCAAGGAAGCGTGATAGGACCTTTATTGTTTACAATATACATAAATGACTTAGTTGACAACATCGGTAGCTCCGTGAGGCTATTTGCAGATGACACGGTTGTCTACAAGAAAGTAGCAACATCAGAAGACTCGTACGTACTCCAGGAAGACCTGCAGAGGATTAATGCATGGTGCGACAGCTGGCAGCTTTCCCTAAACGTAGATAAATGTAATATAATGCGCATACATAGGGGCAGAAATCCATTCCAGTACGATTATGCCATAGGTGGTAAATCATTGGAAGCGGTAACGACCGTAAAATACTTAGGAGTTACTATCCGGAGCGATCTGAAGTGGAATGATCACATAAAACAAATAGTGGGAAAAGCAGGCGCCAGGTTGAGATTCATAGGAAGAATTCTAAGAAAATGTGACTCATCGACGAAAGAAGTAGCTTACAAAACGCTTGTTCGTCCGATTCTTGAGTATTGCTCATCAGTATGGGACCCTTACCAGGTTGGATTGATAGAAGAGATAGACATGATCCAGCGAAAAGCAGCGCGATTCGTCATGGGGACATTTAGTCAGCGCGAGAGCGTTACGGAGATGCTGAACAAGCTCCAGTGGCGGACACTTCAAGAAAGGCGTTACGCAATACGGAGAGGTTTATTATCGAAATTACGAGAGAGCACATTCCGGGAAGAGATGGGCAACATATTACTACCGCCCACATATATCTCGCGTAATGATCACAACGAAAAGATCCGAGAAATTAGAGCAAATACGGAGACTTACAAGCAGTCGTTCTTCCCACGCACAATTCGTGAATGGAACAGGGAAGGGGGGATCAGATAGTGGTACAATAAGTACCCTCCGCCACACACCGTAAGGTGGCTCGCGGAGTATAGATGTAGATGTAGATGTAGATGAAGAGCAGTGTCTTGAAAAGATGTTATAAGATCAACAGTAACAAAAGTAAAACAAGGGTAATGAAATGTAATCGAAATAAATCAGGGAATGTTGAAGGAATAATAGTTGGAAATGAGACACCAAAAGTAATAGATGAGTTTCGCTATTTTGGCAGCAACTTAACTGATGATGGGTGTAATAGAGAGAATATAAAATGAAGACTGTCTGTAGCACGAAAAGCACTTTGGACAATATAACTTTTTTTAGATCTGATATGAATGTAAAAGAACTTTGGAAAATATTATTTTTTTAAGATCTCATACAAATTTAAATGTTAGGAAGACTTTTCAGAAGGTACCTTTATGAAATGTAGCCTTGTACAAATGTAGCTGATGAGCAGTTTGAACAAGAAAAGAGTAGATGATTTTCAAATGTAGTGCCACAGATGAGTGCTGAAGATCAGATGGCTAGACAGAGTAACTAATGACAAGGTGCTGAACACAACTGGAGAAAAGAGACATTTATGGCACAGCTTGAGTAAAAGAAGGGACTGGTTGATGAGACACATTCTGATGAAGGAAGTCAGTTTAGTAATGGTGGGAAGTGTATGCGTTAAAAATTGTAGAGGGAGACCGAAAGATGAACACATTAAGCAGGTTAAAATAGATGTAGGTTGCGGTAGATATTCGAAGATAAAGAGGCTTGCACAGCCGAGAGCAACGTGGAGAGCTACATGACACTGGTTTTCAGACTGAAGTCGACAACAACAACAACAACAACAACAATAACAGTTGTAAAACATAAATGCACATTTACATTGACGTTTAATGAAAGTTTACGTGTTTTTTAAGCAAAAGCTTATTCTAAAATTGTGCTATTCAGTATCCAGATATTATGAAGTGTGGCGCCTACCTTGTCTATGTATATTATATATCACAACCATAAGATTCCGAACGACGTGAATTGCTGCCCTGATTTGATGCAACCGACATAACGTAGTTATCTTGCAGATCCTCTAATCTCTTTGCATTACAGTCGTCTGAATACACAAAATTTATAGCACAAGAGATCACTAGAGAACACTGTTAGTTAAGGTAATTAGTCCAGATGTACATCAACATGACAATGTTGCAAATACAAGGAAACAAGTCATTAGAGATGATACAGTCCTTAACGCTTGTGAACTCAATTTTGTTACAGTAAGTGACATTTAGAAATCACTACCACACTCATTAGCATTTGAGCCAAGTAACTCGTTCACGTAAGTCATTGTCGTAGCTGCGCTAACAGAAAGCACTGATGCCCAAATCACTATTAACACAGAAAGATGGCTAGAGCCAGAGATAAGTTCAGTGGTAATTTTTGGGGAGGACCTAACGGTGTTCGGAAAGGGTAGGCTAAATACAGTTCGAGGTGGTATGTTTGTTGCTGATAGAAGCAATTTATGTTGTAACGAAATTGATGTAGATAGTTCCTGTAAGTTAGTATGGGTCGAGGTTATTCTTGGCAACTGAAATAAAATAATAATTGGAGCCCTTTACCGGCCTCCCAACTCAGATGATAAAAAGGTTCAAAGAAAACTTGAGTCTACTTTGAAACACGTATCCGACTCATACTTTTATAGCTGGTGGTAACTTCAATTCATCATCGATACGTTGGAGAAAATACATGTTTAAATCCGGAGATGTACGTAAAACATCATTCGAAACTGTGCTAAACGTCTGAAAATTATTTCGAACAGTTAGTTCATGAGCCCAAGTGAATAGCAAACTGTTGTGAAAACACGCTTGACCTCTAAGCAAAAAATAATCCTGAGTTAATAACGAGCATCAAAAACGATACAGGGATGAGTGAACACAGTGTTGTCGCAGAAAGACTGGATATCGTAACTCCCAAATCCTCCAAAAACAAATTAAAATTTATCTATTAAAAAAAGCAGATAAAAATTCGTTTGATGCCTTCCTGAGAGACAGTCTCCACTCCTTCCACATTAACGATGTAACTGTAGACCAGATGTGGCTTGACTTTAAAGAAATAGTGTCGACAACAATCGATAGGTTTATACCAAATAAATTGACAAAGGACGGAGCTAATCACCTTGGTACACAAAATGGGCCAGAAGACTGTTGGAAAAGCAACGAAAAAAGCATGCCAAATTTAAAAGAACGTAAAATCCCCAAGATTTGATCTTTTACAGACGCTCGAAATTTAGCACGGACTTGAATGCGAAATGTTTATAATAGTTCCCGCAGGAAAACCTTGTCTGGAAACCCGGCAGAAAATCTAATCAGGTTCTGATGGTGTGTAAAGTATGCTAGCGGCAAGACACAATCAATGCCTTCTCTGCGAGGTAGCAATGGAAATACTATCGATGACAATTCTGTTAAAGCCTTTCGAAATCCCTTCACCAAAGAAGATGTAAATATCACAGAATTCGAACCAATAACATTTGCCAACACGAGTAAGTTAGGAGTAGATAGCCTCAGAGTAGGGGAACCACTTAAATCACTTAATAAAAGCAATTCTTCCGGTCCACACTATATACCAATTAGGTTCCTTTCAGAGTATGCTGATAGCTTCACACTCGACGAAAGATCCATACCCAAAGACTGGAAAATTGCACAGGTCACACCAGTATTCAAGGAAGGCAGTAGGACTAATACACTAAATTACAGACCTATATCATTAACATCGATATGCAGCAGGATATTGTGTTCAAACATGATGAATTAGCTCGAAGAGAACGATCTATTGACACTTAGTCAGCACGGAATTAGGAAACATAGCTCTTGTAAAACACAACTAGTTCTTTACTCACACGAAGTATTGAGTGCCATCGACAAGGGATTTCTAATTGATTCCGTATTTTTAGATTTCCAGAAAGCTTTCGACACCATACCTCGCAAGCAGCTTATAATCAAGTTGAGTGCTTATGGAATACCGTCTCAGTTACGCGACTGGATTCATGATTTCCTGTCAGAGCGGACACAATTCGTAGTAACTGACGGGAAGTCATAGAGTAAAACAAAAGTGATTTCTGCCATTCATAAAGGTAATGCTACAGGCCCTCTGCTGTTTCTTAACTACACTCCTGGAAATGGAAAAAAGAACACATTGACACCGGTGTGTCAGACCCACCATACTTGCTCCGGACACTGCGAGAGGGCTGTACAAGCAATGATCACACGCACGGCACAGCGGACACACCAGGAACCGCGGTGTTGGCCGTCGAATGGCGCTAGCTGCGCAGCATTTGTGCACCGCCGCCGTCAGTGTCAGCCAGTTTGCCGTGGCATACGGAGCTCCATCGCAGTCTTTAACACTGGTAGCATGCCGCGACAGCGTGGACGTGAACCGTATGTGCAGTTGGCGGACTTTGAGCGAGTGCGTATAGTGAGCATGCGGGAGGCCGGGTGGACGTACCGCCGAATTGCTCAACACGTGGGGCGTGAGGTCTCCACAGTACATCGATGTTGTCGCCAGTGGTCGGCGGAAGGTGCACGTGCCCGTCGACCTGGGACCGGACCGCAGCGACGCACGGATGCACGCCAAGACCGTAGGATCCTACGCAGTGCCGTAGGGGACCGCACCGCCACTTCCCAGCAAATTAGGGACACTGTTGCTCCTGGGGTATCGGCGAGGACCATTCGCAACCGTCTCCATGATGCTGGGCTACGGTCCCGCAGACCGTTAGGCCGTCTTCCGCTCACGCCACAACATCGTGCAGCCCGCCTCCAGTGGTGTCGCGACAGGCGTGAATGGAGGGACGAATGGAGACGTGTCGTCTTCAGCGATGAGAGTCGCTTCTGCCTTGGTGCCAATGATGGTCGTATGCGTGTTTGGCGCCGTGCAGGTGAGCGCCACAATCAGGACTGCATACGACCGAGGCACACAGGGCCAACACCCGGCATCATGGTGTGGGGAGCGATCTCCTACACTGGCCGTACACCACTGGTGATCGTCGAGGGGACACTGAATAGTGCACGGTGCATCCAAACCGTCATCGAACCCATCGTTCTACCATTCCTAGACCGGCAAGGGAACTTGCTGTTCCAACAGGACAATGCACGTCCGCATGTATCCCGTGCCACCCAACGTGCTCTAGAAGGTGTAAGTCAACTACCCTGCCCAGCAAGATCTCCGGATCTGTCCCCCGTTGAGCATGTTTGGGACTGGATGAAGCGTCGTCTCACGCGGTCTGCACGTCCAGCACGAACGCTGGTCCAACTGAGGCGCCAGGTGGAAATGGCATGGCAAACCGTTCCACAGGACTACATCCAGCATCTCTACGATCGTCTCCATGGGAGAATAGCAGCGTGCATTGCTGCGAAAGGTGGATATACACTGTACTAGTGCCGACATTGTGCATGCTCTGTTGCCTGTGTCTATGTGCCTGTGGTTCTGTCAGTGTGATCATGTGATGTATCTGACCCCAGGAATGTGTCAATAAAGTTTCCCCTTCCTGGGACAATGAATTCACGGTGTTCTTATTTCAATTTCCAGGAGTGTATATAAAAGATTTAGGAGACAATCTGAGCAGCAATCTTAGGTTGCTTGTAGATGATG
The DNA here is from genome assembly GCF_023864275.1 of Schistocerca cancellata. Taxonomy (NCBI): domain Eukaryota; kingdom Metazoa; phylum Arthropoda; class Insecta; order Orthoptera; family Acrididae; genus Schistocerca; species Schistocerca cancellata. The sequence goes on along the minus strand of NC_064634.1, from coordinate 384,713,753 downwards.
TTGTCGTTTACGGCCTAGTAAAGTCATCAGAAGATCAAAAGAAATTGCAAAAAACATATAGAAAAAAATATCTGTATCGTGTAAAAATTGTCAACTCATCCTAAATAATGAAAAGTGCTAGGTCATCCACATCACTGCTAAAAGAAATCCATTAAACTTCGGTTACAAGAAAAATCAGTCGAAGCTAAAGGCCGTAAATTCAACTAAACACTTAAGAATTACAATTATTAACAACTTACACTATGTGACCAAAAGTATCCGGATACCCCGAAAACATACGTTTTTGATATCAGGTGTATTGTGCTGCCACCTACTGCCGGATGCTCCATATCAGCGACCTCAGTAGTCATTAGACATCGTGAGAGAGCAGAATGGGACGCTCCACGGAACCCACGGACTTCGAACTTGGCCAGGTGATTGTCACTTGTGTCATACGTCTGTACGAGAGATTTCCACACGCCTAAACATCCTTGGGTCCACTGTTTCCGATGTGACAGTGAAGTGGAAACGTGAAGGGACATGTACAGCACAAAAGTTGACTGACAGAGATCGCTGACAGTTGAAGAGGGTCGTAATGTGTAATAGACGGACATCTTCCACACGGTCACACAGGCATTCCAGACTGCATCAGGATCCGCTGCAAGTACTATGACAATTAGGCGGGAGGTCGGCAAACTTGGATTTCACGGTCGAGTGGCTGCTTATAAGGCACATATAACGCCGGTAAATGCCAAATGACGCCTCGCGAGATGTAAGGAGCGTAAACATTGGACAACTGAATAGTGGAAAACGTTGTGCGGAGTGAAGAATCACGGTACACAATGTGGCGATCCGATGGCAGGGTGTGGGTATGGCGAATGTCCGGTGAACGTCATCTGCCAGCATGTGTAGTGCCCACAGTAAAATTCGGAGGCGGTGATGTTTTTCATGGAGGGGCTTACACCCCTTGTTTTTTTGCGTGGCTCTATCACAGCACAGGCGTACAATAATGTTTTAAGCACCTTCCTGCTTCTCACGGTTGAAGAGCAATTCGGGAATGGCGATTACATCTTTCAACACGATCGAGCATCTGTTCATAATGCACAGCCTGTGATAGAGTGGTTACACGACAATAACATCCCTGTAATGGACTGTCCTGCACAGTGTCCTGACCCAAATCCCTTAGACCACCTTTGGGATGTTTTGGGACGCCGTCTTCGTGCCAGGTCTCACCGACCGACATCGATACCTCTCCTCAGTGCAGCACTCCGTGAGCAATGGGCTGCCATTCCCCAAGAAATCTTCCAGCACCTGATTGAACGTATGCCTGCGAGAGTGGAAGCTGTCATCAAGGCTAATGGTGGGCCAACACCATATTGGATTCCCGCATTACCGAGGGAGGTCGCCATGAACTTGTAAGTCATTTTCAGCCAGGTATCCGGATACTTTTGATCACATAGTGCACATTAGAAAGAACACGTAGAAAATGTTGTGGGGAAGCCGAACCCAAGGCTGTGTCTTATTGGCAGAACACTTAGAAGATGGAACACATCTACTAAAGTGACTGCCACACTAAGCTTGTCCGTCCTCTTTTGGAGAACTGCTGCGTGATGTGGAATTCTTACCAGATAGGGTGAACGGAGTACGCCGGTAAAGTTCAAAGAAGGACACCACCTTTTGTATTATCGAGAAATAGGGGAGAGATATCACGGTCCTGATACAGGATTTGGGATGGACATCATTAACACAAAGGCGTTTCTAGTTGCGGCGGGATCTTCTCACGAAATCACCAACTTTCTCCTTCGAATGCAAACATATTTTGTTGACGTCGACCTACGTAGGGAGAAACAATCATCATAATAAAATAAGAAAAATCGGAGCTCACACGAAAAGATATAGATGTTCGTTTTGTTCCACCCGCTGTTCGAGAGTGGAATAATGGGGAATTATTGTGAAGGTGTTTCGGTGAGCCGTCTGCCAGGCACTTAAGTGTGATTTGCAGAATACCCATGTAGATGTAGATGTAGACATGAACAATTTTCACCCATTTTAGAGGAAATAAATAAAACAATATGCAAACAGAATATACTCGTAGTTTATAATCTTTTATCAGTCTTTAGTTTCTGGAAAGTTTAATTGTACGCCAGTTGACCTGTGTACTCGCCTGGCGAGAAGTCCTTTTCATTCCTCCCTCAAATTTCACTAATTTCCAACCTGTCCATCTCCTTCCTAAATTATCTAACCTACCTGACTTATTATGTGGTCTAACTTCCCACGCTCTTTCCTGCTGAAAGCCAGTTTTGTGTTTCTTGACGATGACGTCCTCGAGTGTAGTCCCCACCAGAACGTTGGAGTCTTGGAGTATTTTACCTCCAAAAGATTTTAAGCAACATGATACCACCATTATTTCCTTTTTTCCCCTTTCCCTTTTACCTTTTTTTTTCAGCCGTTCGTGGTACCACCACAGCAAGGCAGTGTCGGTTAAGTTCCACTGGCAGATCTGTCGATCATCCAGACCGTTGCTCCTGCAACTATTGAAATGCAGCTGATCGTCTTCAAGAACCACAGGTTTGTCTGGCGCTCAACAGACAGCCCTACGTTGCAGTTGCACCTGCTGTATGACTGCTGTATCGTTGAGGCACGCAAGCATTGTTGGCTGGAACATCCCCACGAAGTGGATACAGCTGCATGTCGGAAAAGGTGGTCTTTCTTAACGCACACTGGACTCCTTCGTTGCGGATATGTGAGAGTTGTGCCGCATACAGGGTGTTACAAAAAGGTACGGCCAAACTTTCAGGAAACATTGCTCACACACAAATAAAGAAAAGATGTTATGTGGACATGTGTCCGGAAACGCTTAATTTCCATGTTAGAGCTCATTTTATTACTTCTCTTCAAATCACATTAATCATGGAATGGAAACACACAGCAACAGAACGTACCAGCATGACTTCAAACACTTCGTTACAGGAATAATTTTATCCACCACTTGGAGCCGAATCGGCTTACCTCCGAGTCGAGCGCCAGTGCACAGAAGCTTGTTGTCGACCTCGGCTAAGGCGTCGTTTCTCCCTCCTGCGCAATACACATTTCCGGCATCTTAACAAAATGTGTTGTCTACCGATGCAGACAGCTGCAACAGCTGGCCTCACGCGATATTTGCTTCTCTCTTCCACGCAGTCGTCGCCAGTGCATCGTGTATATAAGGGACGAGGAGACGCCAGAGCTGCATCAGTCATCATGGCAGCCTCCACCAAGTCTCTCTTGCTCCTCTGTCTCGCTCTCGTGGTAAGTGACTGCGTTTCGATCTTCTCTTCACATAGTTGATTCCATATGACTCGGTACTGCACCAACACTTATCAAGGTATAGTCATTTGGTGTGTCTCAAATAAAATCTATGACTGAATTGAGGCTTTCTTGGTAGTGAAGACACAACACGAGAGCTTGGATATATAGTCGTCGACGGACGACAAAATAACATAAGACATTCCACAGCGAAATATTTTGAGATGGGATCCTTGCTGTTCATATTCCATGTTAATGACACGGTAGGCAGTGCCAATACAGCCGAGATTACTCCTCGGCATATCTCTAAAGTGCCAGATTTCTCTTCTTCTAACCTCACAGCAGTATATTGGTCCCAATAAAGGTTAATTATTTATAATCTATCCCACTGCTTCTTAGTACCTCAGTGACCTCGTAATGATGTACTCTGTCAAAGACCTTCTGATAATGAAACAGAAATAGCCGTCACTATACATGTCTACACCTCTGGAATAAGATCTGAATGCAGAACAAACCTCTTGCGTACCGGCAGCATATCTGAAGCCAAGCTGTGTAGGTGCAATTCCTTCTTCACAAACTTTTTAGATTCTTTTGTGTATAATTCTTAGAATTGTTTTCAGGAGTTGTCTTATCAGACTTATTGTTTTGAAATCATTGTATTTTACCTCCTCGTTTCTTAGCAACTGTACAAACTCTCACTGAAGCCATTATTCGCGAATGTCTAGAACATGCATGTCCGTCATATCTAGATTTATGTACTGCTACTTTGCACTGATACGAAAGGTAATCTTTGCAGCTGTATGATTTAGAGATAGGAGATTGAACACTAAAGGCTATGCTGGATCGTAACGAATTTCCAGCAAAATCAGGGTTCACTAATATCGAAGAATATGCTGTATATGAAGCTTAATATGAAGCTGTCTGTAGACATCCTAAAACGGCGATGGTGGACGCTTTCTAACATTTTTGGGTACAGGAAATCTACATAACATACTCCCGCAGTCTAGCCAGCGTCAAACGTAGGTTTTACAAAACAATAAAAGGCATTACATGTCTTCGCTTTTTTCCACCTACTAGGATATATCGGAATGTTTGGAGCATGAAATGTTCTCGCTGTAAGATATTTTACGTATGATAAACAAATAAGCTGCTCGTCCAGTTTAAGGTCAGCAGTATTACTGTTTGTTTAAAGCTGAGAACGGCACCCGTCATTTGTAATTTTGACATATATTTTCACATATTTTCAAATAATACACATACTTTCCTCAGGGGAAATTGTAAAACATGCGGCTTCCGTCTACACATTAGACTTCCTCAACGCCATTTGTATTTGATGTACGGTAATAGAAAAATTTTTCCCATAACAGACGAGAAGCGAATACCAACTGCGAATGGTTTGATATATACAGGTTGCCTGACCAACGTGTCCCGTAGGAGATGGCATTAGTCAAATCTTGAAAAAGAACTTTTAAAAACATATCTCCGGAAGCCAATAATGGTTGAGATACGGGTCTCATTAAGGTCATCTGTATGATGACACAATGGCAACTGCTCACTGTGATTACCACTCGTTGTGATACATCCCTCATCCCTCTTTCTCAAAGACTCACCAACTCGTGTCAACACAGCTCGCTGCCATCATTTTTTGCTACAAGCACCTCACACACTCCAGTTAGGTATGTACCACTGTATACCATGGAATAACCTTTTGCATTTAGGTATACGGATAGACAGAAATCTAGGTGATTAAGCACATGTTACTGGGGCTGCTCGACCAATCTATCTCTCACTCAACGTTTGTGTTAGTTGCTGTCGTACTACAGACAATCGGGAGTTGACCTCTCTTCCGTCTTTCTGCGAGAGTGACATTCACCAGTACTGCGGGTAATTTTCCGTTCGACATCTGTTCAACACACCGTGTAATTCTTTCTCACTTTTACTAATATTACAAACATCATTACTCAATCTCATCACTGGTATGCTTTGACCTTGAATTTTAATCCAATTCTTGAACATTCCTTTTGTTTTTCCGTTTATAGGTTGAACAGTAAGGGTAAACGCCTAGATCTCTGTCTTAAAACCTTTAAAACACGATACTGCCTTCTTGATCTTCCTTTATTATTTTTACTCTTTGATTGTTGTACAAATTATTGTTTTTTTCCTGACTTATATCTATTGTCCTGACAATGTCGAATGTCTTGCACCTTTGCACATTTTCGAACGCCTTTCTCTAGGTCGATAAAGCATAGGACTATGTCTAGATTTTTCTTAAAACATGGTGACTGAAAAATGAGTTGCTGGTCGCGTCTGTTTCAAAAGCATCTTGTCACTTGGTCTGCAGGTTGTGACCACGATGGCGCAGGAACCTGCAGGCGTCCCAGCTGTCCCTAGCGGAGATGCCGCCAGCAACCAGGAGCCGGTACAGCCGGTGGTGGGCGACGGAGCTGCTGGGGACCAGGCGCTACAAGACCGCTGGGGAGGGTCTATATCCTTCCACACTGGCTGAGCGGACTGCTGACAGATTCCAGAAATAGGAAGCTCTACTTTGTTATAAACATTTCTGTTTTTGCGAATTAGACATTTAAAATACTTCCCCTATTTCTATATTATGAGCTAACTTTTCGTTTTTCAAAACTGTAAACGAAAATGTATTACACAGGAATTAATAAATTTTAGAATTCAAAAAAGTACTATTGACTTCGTTTAGCTACTCAATGATTTGCCGATTTAAGTGTTATCCAAAGAGGAAAATTCTAGAATAATTTTTCCTAAACAACTTTATTTATTTTTTGGTTTCTGTTTGGTCTCTCAACGAGCAATAAAAAAGACTGTACATACCCTAAGCATTCACTGATGGAGATGGGAAATTAAATAAAATAACACTCCAGTTTGACATCTACACAAATGTAAAGGTAAATGTTTGTGTTCTTCACCGATTGCTTTGAAATTTTGACACAACGTTGCATTGGAACAGGAGCATGTTTTTGTATACCTACTGGAGCGCTGTATGTTACACAAATACATATATAATAATAAAGGCGATACATTATTTTTCGTTTGTTCAAACTCTCAGTTCTCTGAAAGTATTCCACCGATTGCTTGGTAATTATGACACAACATTGAGGGCGAATGTGCTTTTACATGACTTTTTTTTAGTATATATGATATATAAATAAATATGAAATATATAATGGGGAAACGTTATCAAAAATCTCGAAAAGTTGTTGACTTAATTAGTTCAAATTTTTACACAGTACTCTCGTGAATATTCAGACCTATATAGACTATATAATTTAATACGTGCAATACATAAATATATATGTCATATATAAAGGGGAAACATTGTTACCAAAGATTTTAAAAAGTGCTCGATTGATTTACTTCAAAATTTTACACGTTACTGTAACAAACCTGTGGACACATAAAAGCTCGATAATTTTTTGTATGTGTGATGAATATGTGAATTACATGGCAGTAAATCGTTATTAGCAAACAGGAAAGTTATATTTATGGTTTACTGAATTATTATTAGAATACTACCACAAAATCTGAATTAACAGTAACAATAAACAAGGCTCATTGTCAGGAAGAGGGGCGAACTGGAGATGGACCAAGGGGTGGTGGGACACAGGCATAGAAAACACAAAGGACGAGGTGCTCAGAAAGAGGGACAGAAGGAAATGGTGAGGGAAGGGGCAGGAGAAGATGAACAGAGAAAGAAGATGTTGGGCACATATAGGGGCACAGAGAAGGAGAGGAGGTAAAGAGACAGAGGGAGGCAAGGATGCACAGAAAGATGAGGGACAAATTGAGGGGGAGGAGATATGCATAGGGAGGTAGAGGAGAAGACGGAGAGAGAAAAGGATGAGAAAGAGATTAGAGCGTTTATCCAATTCTCATACGTTTTAGAAATGTGTGCTGTCTCTTTTCTTTCTTTTCCATTTAATCAGACTATCATGGTAATACATGGTTAGGAACAGCAAGTTCATCAATATTTGCAGAGACTTACATAAAGTGTATTACATGATTTAACATTCATTTCATAATGAATATCAGTATGAGATGTGATATCCACAGACACGAATATGCTTCTGTAACCATTGTAGGATGGAAGCTAACAGCCTCTGAGCGTCATCTTGAGCAATTAGCAGCTATGTTTGAAACTTTTTTTATAAATAATACTGCCTAGAGACTGGTTTGAAATTGTATGTCTTTCTGCCTGTTGGCTTGTGTCTCATATTCGTGAGTGGATGCCTTTTTGATGATTTTTCTGAAGTTTCACCAGCATTGTCAAGGCTTCACTCTCCATTAATAGTGGCGGACCAGCAATGGAGGGTCATGCTTTGACAATTGAACAAATTTCGGCCAAAGAACCCGAGATAGAAGCCAACTGATAGTTTGTCAACAAGTGGTCACGAAACCCTTACAATTCTGAATGTCTACCATTTGCGTCACAGGTATAGTCTATTGGTAATAAATCAGTGGACTAGATAGGCAAGCCGATGGCTAACACAGTCCTCAAGGCATTTTTATCGTGAACTGCAGTCTAGGTTCTTGCACTATTGCGTTCGAACATGCCGTTTATCATCTAAGTCATGAAGGGTATGACAACATCTCTTTCTTTGTTGACAATTCTCTTTATTTCGGTGCCTGCTGGGAATAACTGCAGAGGTATTCCATCTTATACAGTACTAGATACTGTTTGCGTTAGCTGGATATGAAGCGAAGATACCAAATAAAGTAAACAATAATGTACAGAAACTATACATAAACTGACAATAATTAATCATGAAACACACACATAGACAGACAAATCAAAATGCATAACAATTAAACAAAGGGTAAACAACAAATGGCACATTAATGTACAACAACAAAACCACACACAGGGTAGGAAACATACTAAAAAGCTAGGGACGCAATGTAACATATAGAACAAACAGCACATACAGTACAAACTTAGATGACAAACAGCTGGCACTGATCAATACTGCTAATATGGTATGTACCATCTAACTAACAATTGCTATCTGCTTGTATATGTTGGCTGAACATGTAAGAATTCTAGAGTCAAATAAACAAAAAGTCTAAGATCATTAAATAGTAAACACTCCGACTCAACATTTGCAGAGCATCTAATGGCACAGATTCACCATCTAAAAAACATACAATCGAATTAAAATGTCTCAAAACTAGTAATAACTATCACAAAAAACATAACGATGGAAGAGAACTATCATATATAAAAATCAACATGACAAGGAAAAAACATACTAAATGAATTATTTAAGACACATGGGAATTGCTGTGAGTGGGCTACCTTGTGTGATAAAACAATTAAGAAAGTTAATGTTATATTCAATACCAAAGAGCTTCAAATTATCACTAGCAGTATCTATTCCATATACAAAGTTTTATGTAATAATTATATTTTTATCCACTCAAATAATTTGTGAATTATGGAATCCTAACCATTTAATATATACTTCATCTCCTTCCTTTCTTAACACTTTCTCAACAAGATATACATCATGATAAATTTTTGTGGTTCTTGTTCATAAATATCTCCCTTTATTTTTTCTCCACTTACAGCCTTTAATTTATATGTGATTGGATTAGAATAAATAACACTTTCAATTACAAAAATTTCTATTGACCAATTAGCTGTATAACTCTTTTTTCAGAATTTTCTTTAAGTTTACTAATTCTAATTTTATTTCTGACTGTGTATTTAAATTCAGCAATAGATAGAAAGACAGCTGCCTTCATTTTTATACTCAAATACTTGTATTACTGCATCCATCAAATAATTTTGAGACCATATCCATTCATTTATAATTAACTTGAAGATAAAATTACTTCACCAAATATAATTATCTTTAGATCCACTGGAGCAATTTTAACAGAATCTTTTAATATTATAGTTAGAATGGTAGATTCATGTTCAGTTTTTAATGTTGCAATATCATTAGTCACATTGTAAACTTTATTTAAAAAACACATAATTTAATATCAAAATTGTTCAAGGACAAATTTTTATTTATATTTTGAGCAACAGCAACAAATTTATCAAGAATAAAATCAGACTCAAAATGAACATATTTGTTCCTCTCCCATAAAAAATTGTAATGTGAGTGTTTCTTTGTCATGGACTTTTCTACATTCTGATTTAATATATGTAACTACTTTTGTTATTTCTGCTTCTATTTCTTTCTTTTGTTAAGTAATTATTTAGTGTTATCTGATGCTGATTATTGTTTAGTAACTTAATTACTGAATTGTGTTTCAATATTTATAAACTCAACCCTTGTGGAAAGAGCCTTTGATTGTTTTTCTAAACAGTGTTTAGCAATAACATCGTAATAACGTATTGGATCTTTTATATTGACTACTCTTCTACCTTTGAAACTAATATTACTCTATTGATATGCTTGTAACAACATATCCTACATTATCGTAAATATCTAAGTTAACTATCCCAGATTCATATTCTCTATGATGATCCACCAGTCATAAAGACGCCATTAAAGGGTTTGATTTTTAATTATTTAGTAAGATATTTTACATCAAAATTACTTAATACATTAGGAGACATATGGATTGTTTTTTGAATTTTTTTATAGTTCTTTCATTCCAGCGCCATCTATCTCCTCCATTGTGAATCATGTATTTTTTTGTCTTCTAATTCTTTATATTTTTGTTTTTTATCTATTACCGTTTTTGGTACCGTACTGACTGTTGTACTAGCAGCAGCTAGATATGGTAATGCTGTCAAAGTAAATGAAAGAAATCTTCCTCCATGTTTTGTGAATCTGAATTTTGTTAGATATTTCGTATTTTTTTCACAGCAGGAATACCTAATATTACCAGCAAAATGCCACCTGTGTTACTCTGTTTCTTTCATAGTTAAAAAATTATCGGTACCAAGCAACTGATAATTATTTACTTTTATTTTAATTGCTCTAAGTTCAGTTTTTCCACTATGAAGCAAAGTGTAATTAATTCAGAAGTTATTCATTTCTATAGATATAATTTTTAGAAAGATTATTATTTTTAGTCCCCAACCATTGTCATCAACATCTAAACCCATACCTAATTTTCCATTTCCATAAAGTATTTCTCAAACTGCTGTAGCAACAAATGTTTCTCCAACTGTTTCGTCAGAAACATGCATTCTTTCTTTTACACATAGATGACGTTTGTGTGCTTCACATCTTTTGTCTATATCTTTATGATCTCTATGTACAATATCATGCTTTTTGCAGGCTTCATCTAGTGGATTTATTCCTTGATCCCCTCTAGCTAATCTTCCTTCTAATTTTCTTCCTGACCCACAACAATTATAACCAGGGAGATGCATTTCAAATGGTTATTTGTTAATTAAAGTATAACTAATCCTTTTCCATATGTTTCTGTTTTCCAAAATGATTGCAAATTATTCAAAAATCTGTTCAGATATGGTACTCTTTTTGGATTGTTCATAACGATATAACTAAATTTTTTTTGCTAACATATGCGTTATTCCAACTTTTCATTGTGATAATTTTTATTTCCAGCTAAGTCTTCTCCACAAATGACTGCTCATATATCAATTAAATCTCTAAATTATTCATCCAAACATGTTCCACTAGTCTTTATGTATCTTTTTTAATGACAACATCACCTCCTTTCTCATCCTCACTTTGGAGTGAAACATCTCCTTTTCTTTGCATTGATGCTGGAAAAAATCATCGACAATTTCTTTTATTACATATTTATATTACCTTCACTTCATTTTATTTTATGAGGACTATTATCAGAATATATCGCTCCTGAATATTACAATATATCCACATTATTTGATAAATCACAACCTGTAAATTTTGTATTCATGTCATCCACAGTAATCTGTTTTTTAGGTAAGAGATTCATTAAGCTGTTTGTACATTCGTATGACCTTTCAGTGATAGTTAATTTAATCCCATCAAATTTTAGCGGTAATTTACCCACGAGTTTAAGTATACAATAAATCCCAAATCCAAAAATCTTACCTTCACTGCAGTTAACATGTTCTAGCATTCTTTCATTTATTTTTATTCTTTTAGTGGGTTGCTTCTTTCTATTTTTAACCTCTTCTTCATAATTCTTCAATAAATGTTGTATTTCGGATATGTTAAATAGATAATATCTCGTATCACTAACACATTGCTCAATTGCAGGTATGTCATTAAATTCTTCGAAACATTTATAAGAAACCAGCAGCTCAAATAGAGCTAGGCAAGAGCTTGTCATACTTACTTTTTTTGTTTCTTCTCTAGAGTTCTTATATTTTGATCCCAATCAGTTTTATTTATTTAAATACATATTTTTTTATTAATAGTAATAAGTTGTCTTTGTCAATCAGCGATAAGTTGTCTGTTGTTAGAAAAAATTTTATGCAATGGTATTGTTTCACCATTATCTTTTATACAATATTTTTAATTTCAATTGTGATATATTCCAATTTTTGATACTAGACGGACTTATAAGTAACTGTAACAGGTGAAAATGATAATCTGACTGACTTCAATTGTGCTTGTATCATAGCTGTTTTAGAAATAACTTACAAATTTTTATCCTTATTAAATGAATAAGATTGACAGCTACCAGTTTGATTCACTCTCTGTGAATGAGAAGACTAAAAGCAACCTAAATCTTCGCAATAAGGAAACAAAAATTCATATTCATGTTGGAGATATTTGGGTTCATCCTAATCAAGCACTGTTGTATATGAGCTTCAGTATTATTGGGGCTGGTGGTGAGGATTACCTGATATATGATGGAAAATTAAATAAAAGGTTCATTGACAAATATCCAGCAAAGTTATTCATTGATATCACCATTAAAAAAGGGAACAATATTTTGTCTGGGATTGAATACCCTCTAATTTCTTCATCTGTCCTTATATCATTGACTTCGTTTATAGCCACTGAGTTACCCATGGAAGAGCATATCCTTAAAAATGGGAAGATAAAAAGTAAGAAAAACGAAATTCTCCTTCTACCAGGTTTGATTGGTGGGTTCCTTAAGGACTACAAGGAAGTTATGTGGGAAGGTGATTTAACAGTAGTTTTCACCTGGATTTCTAGTGCAGACAATATCATTCTTCGCTGGTCCAACCACAGTCAAGCTGCAGTTGAAATAAAAGAAATACTTCCTAAGGAAGGTAAAATTTTTCTGGAAACAGTCGAAGTTAATATTCCTGAGGTTAGATATGAATCACAGGATTCACTTAAGCTGGAGTTAGAAAAACTAAAAATCCGTAAATTCCCATATCTTTCTTCAAATCACAATCCACTGAGGCTGCTGGCTTAAGTGGAAAGAGAAATTTTTAACGAGATATCATCATTTACCGTAATTCTGCAGAAATTGATGTGCCTTACATTATTTTTGCTGTTTTCCAATCGAATCGAAAAAATAATCAGTTGACTAATTCTTCATAAGTCGATCACATTAAATTACAAAATACTTATATAAAGAATGGTAGAAACTGAAGTTTTTCAAAAGAAATCTGGAACTTAGATCCACTAACTAACTTTTTGGAGACTTATGTTGCTTTCCCAGATTTTAACTGGGCCACCTAAGTAACTGGCGATGTCAATGTAAATCCAATCAACGTTATGGAAATTGCTATAAATATGTCTATGAGAATGAATGTGTTAGCTACGCAGAAAAATACTATGGAATTGTGTACTACTTTTAATGGTAACATTCCTAATGTTACGTTTGCTTACATAATTATGTATGGAAATAAGAATTTAACTTGTAATGTACACCTTAGAATATTAACTGAGAATTTTTAAACACATATAACGATAATCAAATACACCGATTATTATTTTTCTGTTTATTCCTTTTCATACAGATTATGTTATAATTTCGAATTTTTAAGCTCTGTTAATATTTGAGTGAGAAATTGAAGAAAATCGATCCATTTAGCAGGCTTGCTGGTGCAAGAAATTGCATAACTGCTAACTCTTACAAAGCCGCTGGTGTGACTAGAAGGTCGCGCTGTGTGGCCAGAGGGCATGCCGAGCTATCAATTCATTTTCCCAGACAGTTGTAGGACCAGGAGCAGATTCAGAAAACCCCAAACAGATTGCACCATATGTAGAAATATTTGTTTTCTAATCAACTTTGTTGTTCAATTACCAAAAGTATATGTGCGATTTGGAATGTTATGCTGTAGGGAAAGCGGAATGCTATAGCAGTTGGACTAGCCAGCCTATTTATTGTATTTGCTATCCATCCACCACTGCAGCCGATCAAGGATACCAAGATGTAGATACCAAGATGTATACAACAAGTAGATGTGGGGATGCAGATGGCAGTCAAAGTCGCAGAACAGAAAAGCGACGAAAAAAGCAGGTGGGGAAAGCTCCACTGGGTTTCTCATGGCATGAAGTTTTGGGCATTTTGAGAATCAATGAATTTTTAATCTTATTAAAAATTTCCTCTATATCTTGGTTGAAGAGATTTTTTAAAAATAAAAATTGTTACACTGCCTTATTCGATATTTCAGTGTTGGTTGATGATCCTAAACTAAAAATGTATACTTAAGTTTAAAGCCAGGTAAAAAATTTTGTTTTTAAAAAATGTAAATAATTTTTCTGCATATAAATAAAAAAAACCTTGAGCAAGAATATTGATGTGAGATTAAATGAGGTTAATGGTTTCAATAATGAATCCACAGAAAGGTTTACTGAATTAATAGAATTAAACATATGAACCATTCAAAGGCTGAATTTTCATCAGTGAAATTTGGTCAGAAAATTGTGTTGATTGTAATGATAAATACAAAATTATTCTTCCCAATCGTTATAATGAAAGCATTGAGGATTAACATGATAATCCAGAGAACCTTAGTGGTGTAAAATTTATATAGATATAGATAAAAAAACAAATCAATAATTATTCTAAGCATATTATCAGTTTGGGAAAGTAGACTGGAATTTTTTATTTCCTTAAATTTTTACTTCTTTGCTCATAATTTTTAAAATTTTTAAATGTTAACTTTTGTTACCTCTTAATTTTATTCACATTGTTATTATTAAAAGGGTTGAATGAAAAGTAATGCCACTACCTTTGTTAATTGGGTTTGGATGGGAATATTTTAATAAATCAAATGCAGAAATAATCCTTACAATGTGATCTTTAATTACAAATATTCACCAGCCAATTGAGTACATTTCTGCCAACCATGAACAAGTTCTCTGAAGCTGTCACGGAAGAAGTCGACATTCTATTTCCGCAACCACTGTCTCACAGTTCTCTAAACATCTTCATCAGAAGCACTATGATGTCCCTGCAGATCGTCTTTCATTATCGGGAACAGATGGAAGTCAGACAGTGCTAAATCTGGAGTGTATGGAGGATGCCACACAGTGGTGAGATTCAATCTCTGAAATTCTTCTGTGGTGGCGCTTGGAGTGTGTGGTTTGTCACTGTCATGCTGTAGGAAAACATTTCCCTTTTCCTTTCGGGCACTTGTTAGCCATCATTTCAGAGTTCGCAGTGTTGTGATGTAACACTCTGAATTTATTGTTGTTCCACGTTCAAGGAAATCAACACGGATAACACCATCTGCATCCCACATTTTTCCAGCTGAGGGCTGCGTCTTCAATTTCTTTTTGAGGGGTGAATCTTCATGTCGATATTCCATAGACTGACGTTTCGTCTCCAGGTCGTAACTGTGTACTCACGTTTCGTCTCCTGTCACAACTGAATGGAGAAATGCGTCACCTTCATTCTCGTAATGCGAGAGGAGTTCCTGCCAAATTTCAAGCCTGTGCGCTTTCATTTCAGGAGTCAGCATCCAGGGTATCCATCGTGCACAAATCTTCCAAGGGCCAAGCAAAGCAATAATGTGACCTGCACGTTCTTGTGAAATGTCGATTGTGCTTCAAATTTCTCTCTGAGTGATACGACGATCGTCCTGAATTAATTTGTCAACATTTTTCTTGTGAAACTCGGTGGTTGCTTTAGCAGGTCATCCAACTCTTTGTTTCTCACGCAGGTCAGATGTTCCCGCCTCAACATGTTTAAAGTTACTCACCCAACGAGGCACAGAACTCATATCAACACAATAACCATAAACTGCTTTCATTCTCTGATGGATCTCATTTGGTACGACACCTTCTGCTGTCAAGAATTCTATGACTGCACGTTGCTTAAATCGCATTGAGCGACCGTCTGCGCAGGATCCCATACTTAACACCGTAACAACAGAACCGTTCAGTACTAAGGCTTCCCGCCAACTGGAGCGGTAGAGAAGAGGCTACGGAATAAGCCAGTACCTGCTGCATACCAATGCTGCCAACTGTTGAAGAGTTACGAAGATGGAGGCATTACTTTTCAGTCAAACATCGTACATTGGTTCCCGGAGGTTTCTTGGTTTGAATAATTGTGGTTTTTATGTTAGGGAAAATTGGGGGGGACGAGAACTGAGGTGATGATTCAGTTAGCTGTTGTCGTGTGCACTAGAATCCCCATGGAATAACTACTGAGAGGTTTCTTGGTAAAAATGCTTGTGGTTTTTATGTTAGGGAAAAAGTGGGGGGACGAGAACTGAGGTGATATTTCCGTTGGCTTTTGTCGTGTTCACTAGAATCCCCATGGAATAACTACTCACTAACACTGTACGCTTTCGGCAGAGATGCCACAGATCACCATCTATCCTACTTTACAGAGCACACAAGCCTCCGAGCGTCACTTTCTGTGAAGTGTCGTGGCTGTCCACCCATTTAGCACCTATAAGTAGTTTCACTGTCCCCCTTTCTCTTTCTGTAGATGCTCAAAACAGTAGCATGTGAACAGCCGATCAGTTTCGCTGTTTCCAACATACTCTTTCACATGCTGCATGATAATAATCTGCCCTTTGTCATAATCACCTCAATTCATTTCCACAATTACAGCCGTGTCTTCGCTAGGGTGATTAGGGTGATCCCCCGTCTGTATCTGCTCTGCTTACTTACGTTTTTTCCCGTGTCACATGCCAGCAATGTCACAAGGCAGCATCCAATGTCGTGGTGGGCAGTCATCATAACGTTTTGACTTTTATGTGTACATGGGATGGATTATCTAAAACTTCCACTCTTACTATTACGGAAATGGAAAGTGTTATTGATGTGCGGTTTGCACAGAATGGATTGGTAGGCAGGGGCTCGTATTGTTAGCCAATCAATACATTGTAATAATACTTAGAGAATGTATTTTTGTACAAATATACATTTTTAAAGGAGACAATACCTATTGATATTAGCACACTAAAAGTAGGGTAAATTAGAATGTCAGTGGTTTTCGATGCAGGACTCTAGGGTGAATCATTTACGAGATATTGTATTTTGAAAACTTCCCACACCGACACTAGTACAATACCCCTGATAGGACACACTAAAGAACAACGCAAGTGCATTCCTTAATTATGTGGATTCTGGCCTGTAAGGAGACAATGGACAATCACAGGTGGTTCTCAAAATGACCTCCGGCAGTGGCAATACACGACTGCACTGTGGTATGGAACAATTGCTGCACATGTGCTAGCATTTCAGCAGAGATGTCTAATCAGGCTGTAGTAATACATAATTGCATGTCATCAGGTGTAGTTGGCATGTCTTTGTAGACAGGGCCTTTCAGCTTTCCCCACGGAAAGAAAGGTCTGCAGGTGTCAGATCAGGGGAACAGCTTGGCCAAGGTACATGTCCTCTGTGTACAATACTGTGATTTAGAAACAAAATCGTGAGGAGACGATGCAGGAGTTAAGTGTTTAACATCGATTACGAAGTCATTAGAGGCAGAGCAAGATGCCGGATTAGTGAAGGATGTAGAAGGAAACTGGCTATGAGCTATGGACAACGTAAATCAGAATTCTGAAATGCTGGTTTCAACCATCGACCTCCTGAATGCGAGTCCAGTATGCTTAGCACTGCACTGGCCTGTTGGTGAAACAGTTTGTGAAGACGTGCTGTAGTACTTCATGTGCGCTGGAGAGCCTTCTTGTTGGTACCAATTGTTCCTGCTAGTCTATAGAGAAACGTCTTCTAGCATCTGTGGAAGATAATCAGTTAGGTGGTTGCAATACTTTTGCATGTTAAGAATTCCATCCCTCAAACATGAGCCATTGAGCTGATGGTTCACTGTCCCAAACCTCACATCTACACTCCACTGTTGTTGGAAGTAGAATTTTTAATGCTGTGAGCCCGTTCGGTTGGATAATATGTTGGTTCACTTTTTCTATTGCATTACTCAAGAGAACGGATGACAGAAACTTCCTCTTCTTGATACGAGAATAGGTAGTACAGTCATAGGTAATGAAACATTGAATTTTATTCCTGAAACTGGCCCTTTCCTCATATTTTGTTGTTAGAAGCACCTGAAGAAACTCAAATAGGGACTTCATTATAGGTCTATTTTAACAAACATAAAATATGAAATCTTAATACAGAAACACAACAAACTGAGCTCTGTGGAGACACAAAAACATAACTTCTAAGTACATCTTGAGCCACTATTACTATCGACACCCAAGAACTAAGACGCCAGCTACCAACAACACTATCAAGCTACCCATGCTTCACACTATTTAAACTATTATACCACTACAATATGACAACTCATTCACATAAGGCAATATAAATTTTTATACAGATGATTCAACCACTAGTTCAGTCACAAAAATTCAATACACAATCAGTTCTTAAAACCATTGAATAAACAAATGATTCACAATCGTAAAAAAAACCTAACATATACTTAATTTGGTTAATCATGCCGCTGGGTGTACTGAAACAATGAGGCCCATTCTTTAACACAACACACAATGCTCTACAACCTGCATGCCACTAATACAAACAACCCTTTACTCAGCATTGTCAGACTTCCACTCATTTAGTGGCTACACTTAGTGCACGTTCTAATATAACAGTATGTACCACACCAGTCACAAGGTCTACATGACGCTACCATTAATTGTCAGAAGCACTCAGGTTATGATTCTTATGATCTACTGTTCCCTGCCTCCACTGATGTGCTATGCGTCAGACTGGGAAAGACAGCAATCACTCCATCAGCTTGTTGTCCACACAGCAACCTCACCCTCGCCGACCGTGATCACATCTCGTACAGTCCCACACGGCAGCTAATTGAGGTCCCTGACGCGGCTCCACAAAGAAATGTCCTTTACTAGGTCACCCCAGGAACTGATTATGGCACTGGCCATCCATTTCCAAACACAACCCTACCGACCAGTCTCAGCACCACCAAAAACTGCATTCTGCAGTGACAGTCGACAAGCCCTGCAGGCACTGACAACGACTTCAACACTAGCTTCTGAGAGATGTCATTAATCACGATATCTGTAGCCGTCTCCCCCCCTCCCCCCCCCTCCAAAGCAGAACCTAAACCACGAGTCCTGGATACCACAACAGCCCTTCGTGCCCCGCATTGACAGCTGACTACAGGCCACTTTCTTCTGGGCACTGTTGCTTGTTAGGACAGAACCAGCCATCCGTTCACTGTGGACACTGCACAAATGCTAGTATGGTTCCTTTGAAAAGGACATGACTGGCTTCCTTCCTCACACTTGTCCACTCTGAAACTGCCAACCAACTCTACCGACCACTTCATCAACAAGTTGTTAAACCGTAATCTCCTTGTCATATAGAAGATCAACATCAACTAATATATAAAAGACGAAACCTGGAGCAAACATCTACAGAATGACAGAAAGTTTTTGTTTCTCCAATTTATAAACAAAAACTTGATTCTGTACGGTAGCCTGCGTTGGAAATTTAATCAGTGGGTTGCCTATCTTCAAACGCCATCTACGAGGGTCATTCGAAAAGCAATGCAACACATTTTTTTCCAGAAAGCATGTTGGTTTCAATTCACATTGAAATACACTATATTATTCCCCAGCGTTATCGCTACAAAAACTTATTTTTAAACATAGTCTCCGTTCATTGGGACCGGTGTAAGACACCTTACTGGGCGTGCCCGCACGTTACCACCTCGATGCCAACGCCTTACTGCATCAATAACATCGTCATTATCCACATGCTGCTTTCCGCAGAGTGCCTCCTTCATTGAACCATACAGACGACAGACACAAAGTACGAGAGGCGAGATCCGAGTTGTAGGGTAGATGAGGAAGAATAAGAAATTCTGTGAGCTCCTTTCGGTTGCGTGGACTTGAGTGAGGCCTTGCTTTTCCATAGAGAAGTTCGTTTGCATTTTTGTGGCGATGAACACGCTGAATTTGTTTTTTTTTTTAATTTTTTTGAGTGTAGCAAAGTACACTTCACAGCTGATCGTTGCATCAAATAGAATGACCCCTTCAGAGTCCCAGAAGACCATCGCCAGGACTTTGCCGGCTGAGGGTGATGCTTTGAATTTTTTCTTCGGAGGACAGGCAGTGTGGCGCCATTGCAGAAATTGCCATTATGTTTGCGATTCGAAGAGATGAACACATGTTTCATCGCCTGCGACTATCGCTCCAACTAATGGACGATTATGTCACCACAACTAACAGAGACGTTCAGTTGAACAACGAGATACTGAACTGAGACACGTCGATAACCACAAATGAGAGTATTCGCACGTTTCAACATTGAAGGAGTCACATCTGTGTGTGGCTGGCACGTGGAGATTAGAAGGTTTGCGTGATCTTGTTGCGGTGATGACAGGCGCCTCACCTCACCCCTCACCGTACTTTTATTCACTGCCAGATCTCCGTAAAAATTGTGCAAGCACCTATGAATAACTGCGATGCACCCGTTTTCCATCAAAAGAAAGTCAATGATAGCTCTCTGCTTGGAATGCACCTCCGTTGTAGACGCCATTTTGAAGGCTATGCATAGCGCCTCCATTTATCGGAACTAGAGGGCCTGAAGCAGGAATATTCAACGCTGTCCACAAGACGGTGCTTGGTTTACAGCATGAATGAAGGAAACGAAACTAAATAATTACGTATACATAGAAAAGAAAATTTTTGCAATCATATACACCTAAATAATTTTGGAGCACAGTGCTTTTTCATTTACTCTTTCATTATTTTAATAAGAACAACTTAGGACGCAAAGTTCTCACTATTTTACTTTTCTTTTAATTTTATTTTGTCGTAGTTGAAGCACAGGGAAAAGTATAAGGAGAAGAAATGAAAACATCGAGCTTTGCCGCCGACATGGTAATTCTGGCAGAAACAACGAAGGATCCTGTAGCCGGCCGGTGTGGCTGTGCGGTTAAAGGCGCTTCAGTCTGGAACCGCGTGACCGCTACGGTCGCAGGTTCGAATCCTGCCTCGGGCATGGATGTGTGTGATGTCTTTAGGTTCGTTAGGTTTAAGTAGTTCTACGTTCTAGGGGACTGATGACCACAGATGTTAAGTCCCATAGTGCTCAGAGCCATTTGGATCCTGTAACGTAATACTTGAAGAGAGGTTATATGGTGAACAGCAACAAAAGTAAATCAAGAGTAATGAAATGTAGTCGAAATTTTCGGGTGATGCTGAAGGTGATGCCAAAGAAATTGGAGTAGGAAATGAGACACTTAAACTATTAGATGAGTTTTACTATTTGGGCGGTAAATTAACTGATGATAGACGACGTAGAAGGAATATAAAATGTAGACTGGCTATAGCATGAAAGACATCTTGGAAAAGAGATATGAAGAGCACAAGGCAAAAATGATGATAGTCACTTTTTTGTAACTTTTCAGGACGACGAATTTTCTGCTCTAGGCTCTCGTATATCATAAACGTTCACCGTATAACTATCGCAACAACATTTTTCTTGTTCTATATCTATTTGTTTAGGTAATAAATGTAATACAATAAACACATTTTCAATTTTAAGATACTTTTACGTTGCAGTTGCACCTGCTGTATGACTGCTGTATCGTTGAGGCACGCAAGCATTGTTGGCTGGGACATCCCCACGAAGTGGATACAGCTGCATGTCGGAAAAGGGGGTCTTTCTTAACGCACACTGGACTCCTTCATTGCGCATATGTGAGAGTTGTGCCGCATACAGGGTGTTTCAAAAAGGTACGGCCAAACTTTCAGGAAACATTGCTCAGACACAAATAAAGAAAAGATGTTATGTGGACATGTGTCCGGAAACGCTTAATTTCCATGTTAGAGCTCATTTTATTACTTCTCTTCAAATCACATTAATCATGGAATGGAAACACACAGCAACAAAACGTACCAGCGTGTCTTCAAACACTTCGTTACAGGAATAATTTTATCCACCACTTGGAGCCGAATCGGCTTACCTCCGAGTCGAGCGCCAGTGCACAGAAGCTTGTTGTCGACCTCGGCTAAGGCGTCGTTTCTCCCTCCTGCGCAATACACATTTCCGGCATCTTAACAAAATGTGTTGTCTACCGATGCAGACAGCTGCAACAGCTGGCCTCACGCGATATTTGCTTCTCTCTTCCACGCAGTCGTCGCCAGTGCATCGTGTATATAAGGGACGAGGAGACGCCAGAGCTGCATCAGTCGTCATGGCAGCCTCCACCAAGTCTCTCTTGCTCCTCTGTCTCGCTCTCGTGGTAAGTGACTGCGTTTCGATCTTCTCTTCACATAGTTGATTCCATATGACTCGGTACTGCACCAACACTTATCAAGGTATAGTCATTTGGTGTGTCTCAAATGAAATCTATGACTGAATTGAGGCTTTCTTGGTAGTGAAGACACAACACGAGAGCTTGGATATATAGTCGTCGACGGACGACAAAATAACATAAGACATTCCACAGCGAAATATTTTGAGATGGGATCCTTGCTGTTCATATTCCACGTTAATGACACGGTAGGCAGTGCCAATATAATACAGCCGAGATTACTCCTCGGCACATCTCTAAAGTGCCAGATTTCTCTTCTTCTAACCTCACAGCAGTATATTGGTCCCAATAAAGGTTAATTATTTATAATCTATCCCACTGCTTCTTAGTACCTCAGTGACCTCGTAATGATGTACTCTGTCAAAGGCCTTCTGATAATTAAACAGAAATAGCCATCACTATACATGTCTACACCTCTGGAATAAGATCTGAATGCAGAACAAACCTCTTGCGTACGGCAGCATTTCTGAAGCCAAGCTGTGTAGGTGCAATTCCTTCTTCACAAACTTTTTAGATTCTTTTGTGAATAATTTTTAGAATTGTTTTCAGGAGTTGTCTTATCAGACTTATTGTTTTGAAATCATTGTATTTTACCTCCTCGTTTCTTAGCAACTGTACAAACTCTCATTGAAGCCATTATTTGCGAATGTCTAGAACATGCATGTCCGTCATATCTAGATTTATGTACTGCTACTTTGCACTGATCCGAAAGGTAATCTTTGCAGCTCTATGATTTAGAGATAGGAGATTAAACACTAAAGGCTATGCTGGATCGTAACGAATTTCCAGCAAAATCAGGGTTCACTAATATCGAAGAATATGCTGTTTATGAAGCTTAATATGAAGCTGTCTGTAGACATCCTAAAACGGCGATGGTGGACGCTTTCTAACATTTTTGGGTACAGGAAATCTACATAACATACTCCCGCAGTCTAGCCAGCGTCAAACGTAGGTTTTACAAAACAATAAAAGGCTTTACATGTCTTCACCTTTTTCCACCTACTAGGATATATAGGAATGTTTGGAGCATGAAATGTTCTCGCTGTAAGATATTTTACGTATGATAAACAAATAAGCTGCTCGTCCAGTTTAAGGTCAGCAGTATTACTGTTTGTTTAAAGCTGAGAACGGCACCCGTCATTTGTAATTTTGACATATATTTTCACATATTTTCAAATAATACACATACTTTCCTCAGGGGAGATTGTAAAACATGCGGCTTCCGTCTACACATTAGACTTCCTCAACGCCATTTGTATTTCATGTACGGTAATAGAAAAATTTTTCCCATAACAGACGAGAAGCGAATACCAACTGCGAATGGTTTGATATATACAGGTTGCCTGACCAACGTGTCCCGTAGGAGATGGCATTAGTCAAATCTTGAAAAAGAACTTTTAAAAACATATCTCCGGAAGCCAATAATGGTTCAGATATGGGTCTCATTAAGGTCATCTGTATGATGACACAATGGCAACTGCTCACTGTGATTACCACTCGTTGTGATACATCTCTCATCCCTCTTTCTCAAAGACTCACCAACTCGTGTCAACACAGCTCGCTGCCATCATTTTTTGCTACAAGCACCTCACACACTCCAGTTAGGTATGTACCACTGTATACCATGGAATAACCTTTTGCATTTAGGTATACGGATAGACAGAAATATAGGTGATTAAGCACATGTTACTGGGGCTGCTCGACCATTCTATCTCTCACTCAACGTTTGTGTTAGTTGCTGTCGTACTACAGACAATCGGGAGTTGACCTCTCTTCCGTCTTTCTGCGAGAGTGACATTCTCCAGTAATGCGGGTAATTTTCCGTTCGACATCTGTTCAACACACCGTGTAATTCTTTCTCACTTTTACTAATATTACAAACATCATTACTGAATCTCATCACTGATATGCTTTGACCTTGAATTTTAATCCAATTCTTGAACATTCCTTTTGTTTTTCCGTTTATAGGTTGAACAGTAAGGGTAAATGTCTAGATCTCTGTCTTAAAACCTTTAAAACACGATACTGCCTTCTTGATCTTCCATTATTATTTTTACTCTTTGATTGTTGTACAAATTATTGTTTTTTTTTTCCTGACTTATATCTATTGTCGTGACAATGTCGAATGTCTTGCACCTTTGCACATTTTCGAACGCCTTTCTCTAGGTCGATAAAGCATAGGACTATTGCTAGATTTTTCTTAAAACATGGTGACTGAAAAATGAGTTGCTGGTCGCGTCTGTTTCAAAAGCATCTTGTCACTTGGTCTGCAGGTTGTGACCACGATGGCGCAGGAACCTGCAGGCGTCCCAGCTGTCCCTAGCGGAGATGCCGCCAGCAACCAGGAGCCGGTACAGCCGGTGGTGGGCGACGGAGCTGCTGGGGACCAGGCGCTACAAGACCGCTGGGGAGGGTCTATATCCTTCCACACTGGCTGAGCGGACTGCTGACAGATTCCAGAAATAGGAAGCTCTACTTTGTTATAAACCTTTCTTTTTTTGCGAATTAGACATTTAAAATACTTCCCCTATTTCTATATTATGAGCTAACTTTTCGTTTTTCAAAACTGTAAACGAAAATGTATTACACAGGAATTAATAAATTTTAGAATTCAAAAAAGTACTATTGACTTCGTTTAGCTACTCAATGGTTTGCCGATTTAAGTGTTATCCAAAGAGGAAAATTCTAGAATAATGTTTCCTAAACAACTTTATTTATTTTTTGGTTTCTGTTTGGTCTCTCAACGAGCAATAAAAAAGACTGAACATACCCTAAGCATTCACTGATGGAGATGGGAAATTATATAAAATAACACTCCAGTCTGACATCTACACAAATGTAAAGGTAAATGTTTGCGTTCACATCTCCAACAGTTCTTCACCGATTGCTTTGAAATTTTGACACAACGTTGCATTGGAACAGGAGCATGTTTCTGTATACCTACTGGAGCGCTGTATGTTACACAAATACATATATAATAATAAAGGCGATACATTATTTTTCGTTTGTTCAAACTCTCAGTTCTCTGAAAGTATTCCACCGATTGCTTGGTAATTATGACACAACATTGAGGGCGAATGTGCTTTTACATGCCTATTTTTAGTATATATGATATATAAATAAATATGAAATATATAATGGGGAAACGTTATCAAAAATCTCGAAAAGTTGTTGACTTAATTAGTTCAAATTTTTACACAGTACTCTCGTGAATATTCAGACCTATATAGACAATATACTTTAATGCGTGTAATACATAAATATATATGCCATATATAAAGGGGAAACATTGTTACCAAAGATTTTAAAATGGGCTCGATTGACTTACTTCAAAATTTTACATGTTACTGTAACAAACCTGTGGACACATAAAAGCTCGATAATTTTTTGTATGTGTGATGAATATGTGAATTACATAGCAGTTAATCGTTATTAGCAAACAGGAAAGTTATATTTATGGTTTACTGAATTATTATTAGAATACTACCACAAAATCTGAATTAACAATAACAATAAACAAGGCTCATTGTCAGGAAGAGGGGCGAACTGGAGATGGACCAAGGGGTGGTGGGACACAGGCATAGAAAACACAAAGGACGAGGTGCTCAGAAAGAGGGACAGAAGGAAATGGTGAGGGAAGGGGCAGAAGAAGATGAACAGAGAAAGAAGGTGTTGGGCACATATAGGGGCACAGAGAAGGAGAGGAGGTAAAGAGACAGAGGGAGGCAAGGATGCACAGAAAGATGAGGGACAAATTGAGGGGGTGGAGATATGCATAGGGAGGGGGAGGAGAAGACGGAGAGAGAAAAGGATGAGAAAGAGATTAGAGCGTTTATCCAATTCTCATACGTTTTAGAAATGTGTGCTGTCTCTTTTCTTTCTTTTCCATTTAATCAGACTATCATGGTAATACATGGTTAGGAACAGCAAGTTCATCAATATTTGCAGAGACTTACATAAAGTGTATTACATGATTTAACATTCATTTCATAATGAATATCAGTATGAGATGTGATATCCACAGACACGAATATGCTTCGGTAACCATTGTAGGATGGAAGCTAACAGCCTCTGAGCGTCATCTTGAGCAATTAGCAGCTATGTTTGAAACTGTTTTTATAAATAATACTGCCTAGAGACTGGTTTGAAATTGTATGTCTTTCTGCCTGTTGGCTTGTGTCTCATATTCGTGAGTGGATGCATTTTTGATGATTTTTCTGAAGTTTCACCAGCATTGTCAAGGCTTCACTCTCCATTAATAGTGGCGGACCAGCAATGGAGGGTCATGCTTTGACAATTGAACAAATTTCGGCCAAAGAACCAGAGATAGAAGCCAACTGATAGTTTGTCAGTAAGTGGCACGAAACCCTTACAATTCTGAATGTCTACCTTGTGCGTCACAGGTATAGTCTATTGGTAATAAATCAGTGGACTGGATAGGCAAGCCGATGGCTCCCACATTCCTCAAGGCATTTTTATCATGAACTGCAGTCTAAGTTCTTGCACTATTGCGTTCGAACATGCCGTTTATCATCTAAGTCATGAAGGGTATGACAACATCTCTTTCTTTGTTGACAATTCTCTTTATTTCGGTGCCTGCTGGGAATAACTGCTGAGGTATTCCATCTTATACAGTACTAGACACTGTTTGCATTAGCTGGATATGAAGCGAAGATACCAGATAAAGTAAACAATAATGTACAGAAACTATACATAAACTGACAATAATTAATCATGAAACACACACATAGACAGACAAATCAAAATGCATATCAATTAAACAAAGGGTAAACAACAAATGGCACATTAATGTACAACAACAAAACCACACACAGGGTAGGAAACATACTAAAAAGATAGGGATGCAATGAAACATATAGAACAAACAGCACATACAGTACAAACTTAGATGACAAACAGCTGGCACTGATCAATACTGCTAATCTGGTATGTACCATCTAACTAACAATTGCTATCTGCTTGTTTATGTTGGCTGAACATGTAAGAATTCTAGAGTCAAATAAACAAAAAGTCTAAGATCATTAAATAGTAAACACTCCAACTCAACATTTGCAGAGCATCTAATGGCACAGATTCACCATCTAAAATACATAACAATCGAATTAAAATGTCTCAAAACTTGTAATAACTATCACAAAAAACATAAGGATTGAAGAGAACTATCATATATAAAAATCAACATGACAAGGAAAAACCATACTAAATGAATTATTTAAGACACATGGGAATTGCTGTGAGTGGGCTACCTTGTGTGATAAAACAATTAAGAAAGTTAATGTTATATTCAATACCAAAGAGCTTCAAATTATCACTAGCAGTATCTATTCCATATACAAAGTTTTATGTAATAATTATATTCTTATCCACTCAAATAATTTGTGAATTATGGAATCCTAACCATTTAATATATACTTCATCTCCTTCCTTTCTTAACACTTTCTCAACAAGATATACATCATGATAAATTTTTGTGGTTCTTGTTCATAAATATCTCCCTTTATTTTTTCTCCACTTACAGCCTTTAATTTATATGTGATTGGATTAGAATAAATAACACTTTCAATTACAAAAATTTCTATTGACCAATTAGCTGTACAACTCTTTTTTCAGAATTTTCTTTAAGTTTACTAATTCTAATTTTATTTCTGACTGTGTATTTAAATTCAGCAATAGATAGAAAGACAGCTGCCTTCATTTTTATACTCAAATACTTGTATTACTGCATCCATCAAATAATTTTGAGAACATATCCATTCATTTATAATTAACTTGAAGATAAAATTACTTCACCAAATATAATTATCTCTAGATCCACTGGAGCAATTTTAACAGAATCTTTTAATATTATAGTTAGAAAGGTGGATTCATGTTCAGTTTTTAATGTTGCAATATCATTAGTCACATTGTAAACTTTATTTAAAAAACACATAATTTAATATCAAAATTGTTCAAGGACAAATTTTTATTTATATTTTGAGCAACAGCAACAACTTTATTAAGAATAAAATCAGACTCAAAATGAACATTTTTGTTCCTCTCCCATAAAAAATTATAATGTGAGTATTTCTTTGTCATGGACTTTTCTACATTCTGATTTAATATATGTAACTACTTTTGTTATTTATGCTTCTTTTTCTTTCTTTTGTTAAGTAATTATTTAGTGTTGTCTGATGCTGATTATTGTTTAGTAACTTAATTACTGAATTGTGTTTCAATATTTATAAACTCAACCCTTGTGGAAAGAGCCTTTGATTGTTTTTCTAAACATTGTTTAGCAATAACATCGTAATAACGTATTGGATCTTTTATATTGACTACTCTTCTACCTTTGAAACTAATATTACTCTATTGATATGCTTGTAACAACATATCCTACATTATTGTAAATATCTAAGTTAACTATCCCAGATTCATATTCTCTATGATGATCCACCAGTCATAAAGACGCCATTAAAGGGTTTGATTTTTAATTATTTAGTAAGATATTTTACATCAAAATTACTTAATACATTAGGATACATATGGATTGTTTTTTGAATTTTTTTATAGTTCTTTCATTCCAGCGCCATCTATCTCCTCCATTGTGAATCATGTATTTTTTTTGTCTTCTAATTCTGGATATTTTTATTTTTTATCTATTACCATTTTTGGTACCGTACTGACTGTTGTACTAGCAGCAGCTAGATATGGTAATGCTGTCAAAGTAAATGAAAGAAATCTTCCTCCATGTTTTGTGAATCTGAATTTTGTTAGATATTTCGTATTTTTTTCACAGCAGGAATACCTAATATTACCAGCAAAATGCCACCTGTGTTACTCTGTTTCTTTCATAGTTAAAAAATTATCAGTACCAAGCAACTGATAATTATTTACTTTTATTTTAATTGCTCTAAGTTCAGTTTTTCCACTATGAAGCAAAGTGTAATTAATTCAGAAGTTATTCATTTCTATAGATATAATTTTTAGAAAGATTATTATTTTTAGTCCCCAACCATTGTCATCAACATCTAAACCCATACCTAATTTTCCATTTCCATAAAGTATTTCTCTAACTGCTGTAGCAACAAATGTTTCTCCAACTGTTTCATCAGAAACATGCATTCTTTCTTTTACACATAGATGACGTTTGTGTGCTTCACATCTTTTGTCTATATCTTTATGATCTCTATGTACAATATCATGCTTTTTGCAGGCTTCATCTAGTGGATTTATTCCTTGATCCCCTCTAGCTAATCTTCCTTCTAATTTTCTTCCTGACCCACAATAATTATAACCAGGGAGATGCATTTCATATGGTTATTTGTTAATTAAAGTATAACTAATCCTTTTCCATATGTTTCTGTTTTCCAAAATGATTGCAAATTATTCAAAAATCTGTTCAGATATGGTACTCTTTTTGGATTGTTCATAACGATATAACTAAATTTTTTTGCTAACATATGTGTTATTCCAACTTTTCATTGTGATAATTTTTATTTCCAGCTAAGTCTTCTCCACAATTGACTGCTCATATATCAATTAAATCTCTAAATTATTCATCCAAACATGTTCCACTAGTCTTTATGTATCTTTTTTATTGACAACATCACCTCCTTTCTCATCCTCACTTTGGAGTGAAACATCTCCTTTTCTTTGCCTTGATGCTGGAAAAAATCATCGACAATTTCTTTTATTACATATTTATGTTACCTTCACTTCATTTTATTTTATGAGGACTATTATCAGAATATATCGCTCCTGAATATTACAATATATCCACATTATTTGATAAATCACAACCTGTAAATCTTGTATTCATGTCATCCACAGTAATCTGTTTTTTAGGTAAGAGATTCATTAAGCTGTTTGTACGTTCGTATGACCTTTCAGTGATAGTTAATTTAATCCCATCAAATTTTAGTGGTAATTTACCAACGAGTTTAAGTAACAATCAATCCCAAATCCAAAAACCTTGCCTTCACTGTAGTTAACATATTCTAGCATTCTTTCATTTATTTTTATTCTTTTAGTGGCTTGCTTCTTTCTATTTTTAACCTCTTCTTCATAATTCTTCAATAAATGTTGTATTTCGTATATGTTAAATAGATAATATCTCGTATCACTATCACATTGCTCAATTGCAGGTATGTCATTAAATTCTTCGAAATATTTATAAGAAACCAGCAGCTTTTTGATTTCTCTATTTTCTTCTATAGCTTTCAGAACATCAGCGCCTATACCTTCGATTCCTTCTTTGACCTTTTTGATTGCATCAATAACAGGCTGATCTTTTGTTTATATTTTTCAGATTCTGTTCTTGTTTGTTTCTACATTTTTTAAATTCCTTTTTTAATTGATCCTTTACCTTTCTCTTTCCTTTACCCTTTTTAAGAACCTTTGGGCTGCACACACTGTGTGTACTCTGCTGTTTCGTACAATTGTATTTTGCAAACATCTAATAAGAATAAAAAGCATTAATGATTTAATTTTAACATTCATCATTTTGTGTTTCACGTTCAACATTTTATATTTAATGTTTATGTTTAATGTTTAACGTTCAATGTTTACCGTTTTGCATAACATATATGTTTAATGATTATCTTTATGTTTGCATTTTTAAAAATCTTTTAATTATGTATCTGTGCTTACCACTATCAATTTTTCTGTTGTACCTATTCTAATAAAACGAAATTTACCTCCATTTTTGGATTTACAATGCATTTATTTAAAATCATTAAATTTTAAATCGCCACTGACAAATTTGAGATAAGCATGATTTAAGTTTCTATCGTCTTTTCTAAAATTATTTAAGATTTTTTTATGAACTCTTATTAATTGTGTTGGTATCTTCGAGTATGTCTGGGCTAAATAGAAACAATCTAATTCTTTGTGCCTTCCTCTAGTAAAATATCCCCTAACTACATTCTCATTTTTGAGAGTCACATCATCGAATACTACAACTGAATTACCTTAACAATCATCCAGTGGTATAATTTCATCACTGTTTTTAATAAATAGCTAGAATATAATAGTAAGTCATTAACATTCTTTTCCCACATCCATTTTGGCCTACTGCTGCACATCAAATAGAGCTAGGCAAGAGCTTGCCATACTTACTTTTTTTGTTTCTTCTCTAGAGTTCTTATATTTTGATCCCAATCAGTTTTATTTATTTAAATACATATTTTTTTTATTAATAGTAATCAGCTGTCTTTGTCAATCAGCGATAAGTTGTCTGTTGTTAGAAAAAATTTTATGCAATGGCATTGTTTCACCATTATCTTTTATACAATATTTTTAATTTCAATTGTGATATATTCCAATTTTTGATACTAGAAAGGACTTATAAGTAACTGTAACAGGTGAAAATGATAATCTGACTGACTTCAATTGTGCTTGTATCATAGCTGTTTTAGAAATAACTTACAAATTTTTATCCTTATTAAATGAATAAGATTGACAGCTACCAGTTTGATTCACTCCCTGTGAATGAGAAGACTAAAAGCAACCTAAATCTTCGCAATAAGGAAACAAAAATTCATATTCATGTTGGAGATATTTGGGTTCATCCTAATCATGCACTGTTGTATATGAGCTTCAGTATTATTGGGGCTGGTGGTGAGGATTACCTGATATATGATGGAAAATTAAATAAAAAGTTCATTGACAAATATGCAGCAAAGTTATTCATTGATATCACCATTAAAAAAGGGAACAATATTTTGTCTGGGATTGAATACCCTCTAATTTCTTCATCTGTCCTTATATCATTGACTTCGTTTATAGCCACTGAGTTAACCATGGAAGAGCATATCCTTAAAAATGGGAAGATAAAAAGTAAGAAAAACGAAATTCTCCTTCTACCAGGTTTGATTGGTGGGTTCCTTAAGGACTACAAGGAAGTTATGTGGGAAGGTGATTTAACAGTAGTTTTCACCTGGATTTCTAGTGCAGACAATATCATTCTTCGCTGGTCCAACCACAGTCAAGCTGCAGTTGAAATAAAAGAAATACTTCCTAGGGAAGGTAAAATTTTTCTGGAAACAGTCGAAGTTAATATTCCTGAGGTTAGATATGAATCACAGGATTCACTTAAGCTGGAGTTAGAAAAACTAAAAATCCGTAAATTCCCATATCTTTCTTCAAATCACAATCCACTGAGGCTGCTGGCTTAAGTGGAAAAGGAAATTTTTAACGAGATATCATCATTTACCGTAAATCTGCAGAAATTGACGTGCCTTACTTTATTTTTGTTGTTTTCCAATCGAATCGAAAAAATAATCAGTTGACTAATTCTTCATAAGTCGAGCACATTAAATTACAAAATAATTATATAAAGAATGGTAGAAACTGAAGTTTTTCAAAAGAAATCTGGAACTTAGATCCACTAACTAACTTTTTGGAGACTTATGTTGCTTTCCCAGATTTTAACTGGGCCACCTAAGTAAATGGCGATGTCAATGTAAATCCAATCAATGTTATGGAAATTGCTATAAATATGTCTATGAGAATGAATGTGTTAGCTACGCAGAAAAATACTATGGAATTGTGTACTACTTTTAATGGTAACATTCCTAATGTTACGTTTGCTTACATAATTATGTATGGAAATAAGAATTTAACTTGTAATGTACACCTTAGAATATTAACTGAGAATTTTTAAACACATATAACGATAATCAAATACACCGATTATTATTTTTCTGTTTATTCCTTTTCATACAGATTATGTTATAATTTCGAATTTTTAAGCTCTGTTAATATTTGAGTGAGAAATTGAAGAAAATCGATCCATTTAGCAGGCTTGCTGGTGCAAGAAATTGCATAACTGCTAACTCTTACAAAGCCGCTGGTGTGACTAGAAGGTCGCGCTGTGTGGCCAGAGGGCATGCCGAGCTATCAATTCATTTTCCCAGACAGTTGTAGGACCAGGAGCAGATTCAGAAAACCCCAAACAGATTGCACCATATGTAGAAATATTTGTTTTCTAATCAACTTTGTTGTTCAATTACCAAAAGTATATGTGCGATTTGGAATGTTATTTCCTTGTGCTGTAGGGAAAGCGGAATGCTATAGCAGTTGGACTAGCCAGCCTATTTATTGTATTTGCTATCCATCCACCACTGCAGCCGATCAAGGATACCAAGATGTAGATACCAATGATGTATACAACAAGAAGATGTGGGGATGCAGATGGCAGTCAAAGTCGCAGAACAGAAAAGCGACGAAAAAAGCAGGTGGGGAAATCTCCACTGAGTTTCTCATGGCATGAAGTTTTGGGCATTTTGAGAATCAATGTATTTTTAATCTTATTAAAAATTTCCTCTATATCTTGGTTGAAGAGATTTTTTAAATAAAAAAATTGTTACACTGCCTTATTCGATATTTCAGTGTTTGTTGATGATCCTAAACTAAAAATGTATACTTAAGTTTAAAGCCAGGTAAAAAATTTTGTTTTTAGAAAATATAAATAATTTTTCTGCATATAAATAAAAAAAACCTTGAGCAAGAATATTGATGTGAGATTAAATGAGGTTAATGGTTTCAATAATGAATCCACAGAAAGGTTTACTGAATTAATAGAATTAAACATATGAACCATTCAAAGGCTGAATTTTCATCAGTGAAATTTGGTCAGAAATTGTGTTGATTGTAATGATAAATACAAAATTATTCTTCCCAATCGTTATAATGAAAGCATTGAGGATTAACATGATAATCCAGAGAACCTTAGTGGTGTAAAATTTATATAGATATAGATAAAAAACAAATTAATAATTATTCTAAGCATATTATCAGTTTGGGAAAGTAGACTGGAATTTTTTATTTCCTTAAATTTTTACTTCTTTGCTCATAATTTTTTAAATTTTTAATTGTTAACATTTGTTACCTCTTAATTTTATTCACATTGTTATTATTAAAAGGGTTGAATGAAAAGTAATGCCACTACCTTTGTTAATTGGGTTTGGATGGGAATATTTTAATAAATCAAATGCAGAAATAATCCTTACAATGTGATCTTTAATTACAAATATTCACCAGCCAATTGAGTTCTCTGAAGCTGTCACGGAAGAAGTCGACATTCTATTTCCGCAACCACTGTCTCACAGTTCTCTCAACGTCTTCATCAGAAGCACTATGATGTCCCTGCAGATCGTCTTTCATTATCGGGAACAGATGGAAGTCAGACAGTGCTAAATCTGGAGTGTATGGAGG
Organism: Schistocerca cancellata; assembly: GCF_023864275.1. Classification (NCBI taxonomy): domain Eukaryota; kingdom Metazoa; phylum Arthropoda; class Insecta; order Orthoptera; family Acrididae; genus Schistocerca; species Schistocerca cancellata. The sequence goes on along the minus strand of NC_064634.1, from coordinate 384,679,634 downwards.
GTGCCACACAGTGGTGAGATTCAGTCTCTGAAATTCTTCTGTGGTGGCGCTTGGAGTGTGTGGTTTGTCACTGTCATGCTGTAGGAAAACATTACCCTTTTCCTTTCGGGCACTTGTTAGCCATCATTTCAGAGTTCGCAGCGTTGTGATGTAACACTCTGAATTTATTGTTGTTCCACTTTCAAGGAAATCGACATGGATAACACCATCTGCATCCCACATTTTTCCAGCTGAGGGCTGTGTCTTCAATTTCTTTTTCAGGGGTGAATCTTCATGTCGATATTCCATAGACTGACTTTCGTCTCCAGGTCGTAACTGTGTACTCACGTTTCGTCTCCTGTCACAACTGAATGGAGAAATGCGTCACCTTCATTCTCGTAATGCGAGAGGAGTTCCTGCCAAATTTCAAGTCTGTGCGCTTTCATTTCAGGAGTCAGCATCCAGGGTATCCATCGTGCACAGATCTTCCAAGCGCCAAGCAAAACAATAATGTGACCCACACGTTCTTGTGAAATGTCGATTGTGCTTCAAATTTCTCTCTGAGTGATACGACGATCGTCCTGAATTAATTTGTCAACATTTTTCTTGTGAAACTCGGTGGTTGCTTTAGCTGGTCATCCAACTCTTTGTTTCTCACGCAGGTCAGATGTTCCCGCCTCAACATGTTTAAAGTTACTCACCCAACGAGGCACAGTACTCATATCAACACAATAACCATAAACTGCTTTCATTCTCTGATGGATCTCATTTGGTACGATACCTTCTGCTGTCAAGAATTCTATGACTGCACGTTGCTTATATCGCATTGAGCGACCGTCTGCGCAGGATCCCATACTTTACACCGTAACAACAGAACCGTTCAGTACTAAGGCTTCCCGCCAACTGGAGCGGTAGAGAAGAGGCTACGGAATAAGCCAGTACCTGCTGCATACCAATGCTGCCAACTGTTGAAGAGTTACGAAGATGGAGGCATTACTTTTCAGTCAAACATCGTACATTGGTTCCCGGATGTTTCTTGGTTTGAATAATTGTGGTTTTTATGTTAGGGAAAATTGGGGGGGACGAGAACTGAGGTGATGATTCAGTTAGCTGTTGTCGTGTGCACTAGAATCCCCATGGAATAACTACTGAGAGGTTTCTTGGTAAAAATGCTTGTGGTTTTTATGTTAGGGAAAAAGTGGGGGGACGAGAACTGAGGTGATATTTCCGTTGGCTTTTGTCATGTTATCTAGAATCCCCATGGAATATCTACTCACCAACACTGTACGCTTTCGGCAGAGATGCCACAGATCACCATCTATCCTACTTTACAGAGCACACAAGCCTCCGAGCGTCACTTTCTGTCAAGTGTCGTGGCTGTCCACCCATTTAGCACCTATAAGTAGTTTCACTGTCCCCCTTTCTCTTTCTGTAGATGCTCAAAACAGTAGCATGTGAACATCCGATCAGTTTCGCTGTTTCCAACATACTCTTTCACATGCTGCATGATAATAATCTGCCCTTTGTCATAATCACCTCAATTCATTTCCACAATTACAGCCGTGTCTTTGCTAGGGTGATTAGGGTGATCCCCCGTCTGTATCTGCTCTGCTTACTTACGTTTTTTCCCGTGTCACATGCCAGCAATGCCACAAGGCAGCATCCAATGTCGTGGTGGGCAGTCATCATAACGTTTTGACTTTTATGTGTACATGGGATGGATTATCTAAAACTTCCACTCTTACTATTACGGAAATGGAAAGTGTTATTGATGTGCGGTTTGCACAGAATGGATTGGTAGGCAGGGGCTCGTATTGTTAGCCAATCAATACATTGTAATAATACTTAGAGAATGTATTTTTGTACAAATATACATTTATAAAGGAGACAATACCTATTGACATTAGCACACTAAAAGTAGGGTAAATTAGAATGTCAGTGGTTTTCGATGCAGGACTCTAGGGTGAATCATTTACGAGATATTATATTTTGAAAAGTTCCTACACCGACACTAGTACAATACCCCTGATAGGACACACTAAAGAACAACACAAGTGCATTCCTTAATTATGTGGATTCTGGCCTGTAAGGAGACAATGGACAATCACAGGTGGTTCTCAAAATGACCTCCGGCAGTGGCAATACACGACTGCACTGTGGTATGGAACAATTGCTGCACATGTGCTAGCATTTCAGCAGAGATGTCTAATCAGGCTGTAGTAATACATTGTTGCATGTCATCAGGTGTAGTTGGCATGTCTTTGTAGACAGGGCCTTTCAGCTTTCCCCACGGAAAGAAAGGTCTGCAGGTGTCAGATCAGGGGAACAGCTTGGCCAAGGTACATGTCCTCTGTGTACAATACTGTGATTTGGAAACAAAATCGTGAGGAGACGATGCAGGAGTTAAGTGTTTAACATCGATTACGAAGTCATTAGAGGCAGAGCAAGATGCCGGATTAGTGAAGGATGTAGAAGGAAACTGGCTATGAGCTATGGACAACGTAAATCAGAATTCTGAAATGCTGGTTTCAACCATCGACCTCCTGAATGCGAGTCCAGTATGCTTAGCACTGCACTGGCCTGTTGGTGAAACAGTTTGTGAAGATGTGCTGTAGTACTTCATGTGCACTGGAGAGCCTTCATGTTGGTACCAATTGTTCCTGCTAGTCTATAGAGTAACGTCTTCTAGAATCCGTGGAAGATAATCAGTTAGGTGGTTGCAATAATTTTGCATGTTAAGAATTCCATCCCTCAAACATGAGCCATTGAGCTGATGGTTCACTGTCCCAAACCTCACATCTACACTCCACTGTTGTTGGAAGTAGAATTTTTAATGCTGTGAGCCCGTTCGGTTGGATAATATGTTGGTTCACTTTTTCTATTGCATTACTCAAGAGAACGGATGACAGAAACTTCCTCTTCTTGATACGAGAATAGGTAGTGCAGTCATAGGTAATGAAACATTGAATTTTATTCCTGAAACTGGCCCTTTCCTCATATTTTGTTGTTAGAAGCACCTGAAGAAACTCAAATAGGGACTTCATTATAGGTCTATTTTAACAAACATAAAATATGAAATCTTAATACAGAAACACAACAAACTGAGCTCTGTGGAGACACAAAAACATAACTTCTAAGTACATCTTGAGCCACCATTACTATCGACACCCAAGAACTAAGACGCCAGCTACCAACAACACTATCAAGCTACCCATCCTTCACACTATTTAAACAATTATACCGCTACAATATGACAACTCATTCACATAAAGCAATATAAATTTTTATACAGATGATTCAACCACTAGTTCAGTCACAAAAATTCAATACACAATCAGTTCTTAAAACCATTGAATAAACAAATGATTCACAATTGTAAAAAAACCCTAACATATACTTAATTTGGTTAATCATGCCGCTGGGTGTACTGAAACAAAGAGGCCCATTCTTTAACACAACACACACTGCTCTACAACCTGCATGCCACTAATACAAACAACCCTTTACTCAGCATTGTCAGACTTCCACTCAGGTAGTGGCTACACTTAGTGCACGTTCTCATATAACACTATGTACCACACCAGTCACAAGGTCTACATGACGCTACCATTAATTGTCAGAAGCACTCAGGTTATGATTCTTATGATCTACTGTTCCCTGCCTCCACTGATGTGCTATGCGTCAGACTGGGAAAGACAGCAATCACTCCATCAGCTTGTTGTCCACACAGCAACCTCACCCTCGCCGACCGTGATCACATCTCGTACAGTCCCACACGGCAGCTAATTGAGGTCCCTGAGGCGGCTCCACAAAGAAATGTCCTTTACTAGGTCACCCCAGGAACTGAGTATGGCACTGGCCATCCATTTCCAAACACAACCCGACCTACCAGTCTCAGCACCACCAAAAACTGCATTCTGCAGTGACAGTCGACAAGCCCTGCAGGCACTGACAACGACTTCAACACTAGCTTCTGAGAGATGTCATTAATCACGATATCTGTAGCCGTCTCCCCCCCCTCCGCCCCCCCCCAACGGAGAACCTAAACCACGAGCCCTGGATACCACAACAGCCCTTCGTGCCCCGCATTGACAGCTGACTACAGCCCACTTTCTTCTGGGCACTGTTGCTCGTTAGGATAGCACCAGCCAACCGTTCACTGTGGACACTGCACAAATGCTAGGATGGTTCCTTTGAAAAGGACATGACTGGCTTCCTTCCTCACACTTGTCCATTCTGAAACTGCCCACCAACTCTACCGACCACTTCATCAACAAGTTGTTAAACCGTAATCTCCTTGTCATATAGAAGATCAACATCAACTAATATATAAAAGACGAAACCTGGAGCAAACATCTACAGAATGACAGAAAGTTTTTGTTTCTCCAATTTATAAACAAAAACTTGATTCTGTACGGTAGCCTGCGTTGGAAATTTAATCAGTGGGTTGCCTATCTTCAAACGCAAACTAATTCGATGCAACAACTAGGAGCAAATCACTCTCTTCATCTTTTGACACCACTGTCCCCTACTGGCGCGCTCTGCACCTACGCCACTTTACGTATTACGAATAGAATCTTTGCTTTTGGTACACATCTGTTAGCTGCCGAACATGCTGCTAGAAATATTAACTCTTGAACCTGTCGCACAAAGTTCCCAAGACCCATCTACGAGGGTCATTCGAAAAGCAATGCAACACATTTTTTTCCAGAAAGCATGTTGGTTTCAATTCACATTGAAATACACTATATTATTCCCCAGCGTTTTCGCTACAAAAACTTATTTTTAAACATAGTCTCCGTTCAATGGGACCGATGTAAGACACCTTACTGGGCGTGCCCGCACGTTACCACCTCGATGCCAACGCCTTGCTGCATCAATAACATCGTCATTATCCACATGCTGCTTTCCGCAGAGTGCCTCCTTCATTGAACCAAACAGACGACAGACACAAAGTACGAGAGGCGAGATCCGAGTTGTAGGGTAGATGAGGAAGAACAAGAAATTCTGTGAGCTCCTTTCGGTTGCGTGGACTTGAGTGAGGCCTTGCTTTTCCATAGAGAAGTTCGTTTGCATTTTTGTGGCGATGAACACGCTGAATTTGTTTTTTTTAATTTTCTGAGTGTAGCAAAGTACACTTCACAGCTGATCGTTGCATCAAATAGAATGACCCCTTCAGAGTCCCAGAAGACCATCGCCAGGACTTTGCCGGCTGAGGGTGATGCTTTGAATTTTTTCTTCGGAGGACAGGCAGTGTGGCGCCATTGCAGAAATTGCCATTATGTTTGCGATTCGAAGAGATGAACACATGTTTCATCGCCTGCGACTATCGCTCCAACTAATGGACGATTATGTCACCACAACTAACAGAGACGTTCAGTTGAGCAACGAGATACTGAACTGAGACACGTCGATAACCACGAATGAGAGTATTCGCACGTTTCAACATTGAAGGAGTCACATCTGTGTGTGGCTGGCACGTGGAGATTAGAAGGTTTGCGTGATCTTGTTGCGGTGATGACAGGCGCCTCACCTCACCCCTCACCGTACTTTTATTCACTGCCAGATCTCCGTAAAAATTGTGCAAGCACCTATGAATAACTGCGATGCACCCGTTTTCCATCAAAAGAAAATGATAGCTCTCTGCTTGGAATGCACCTCCGTTGTAGACGCCATTTTGAAGGCTATGCATAGCGCCTCCATTTATCGGAACGAGAGGGCCTGAAGCGGGAATATTCAACGCTGTCCACAAGACGGTGCTTGGTTTACAGCATGAATGAAGAAAACGAAACTAAATAATTACGTATACATAGAAAAGAAAATTTTTGCAATCATATACACCTAAATAATTTTGGAGCACAGTGCTTTTTCATTTACTCTTTCATTATTTTAATAAGAACAACTTAGGACGCAAAGTTCTCACTATTTTACTTTTCTTTTAATTTTATTTTGTCGTAGTTGAAGCACAGGGAAAAGTATAAGGAGAAGAAATGAAAACATCGAGCTTTGCCGCCGACATGGTAATTCTGGCAGAAACAACGAAGGATCCTGTAGCCGGCCGGTGTGGCTGTGCGGTTAAAGGCGCTTCAGTCTGGAACCGCGTGACCGCTACGGTCGCAGGTTCGAATCCTGCCTCGGGCATGGATGTGTGTGATGTCCTTAGGTTCGTTAGGTTTAAGTAGTTCTACGTTCTAGGGGACTGATGACCACAGATGTTAAGTCCCATAGTGCTCAGAGCCATTTGGATCCTGTAACGTAATACTTGAAGAGAGGTTATAAGGTGAACAGCAACAAAAGTAAATCAAGAGTAATGAAATGTAGTCGAAATACTCGGGTGATGCTGAAGGTGATGCCAAAGAAATTGGAGTAGGAAATGAGACACTTAAACTATTAGATGAGTTTTACTATTTGGGCGGTAAATTAACTGATGATAGACGACGTAGAAGGAATATAAAATGCAGACTGGCTATAGCATGAAAGACATCTTGGAAAAGAGATATGAAGAGCACAAGGCAAAAATGATGATAGTCACTTTTTTGTAACTTTTCAGGACGACGAATTTTCTGCTCTAGGCTCTCGTATATCATAAACGTTCACCATATAACTATCGCAACAACATTTTTCTTGTTCTATATCTATTTGTTTAGGTAATAAATGTAATACAATAAACACATTTTCAATTTTAAGATACTTTTACGTTGCAGTTGCACCTGCTGTATGACTGCTGTATCGTTGAGGCACGCAAGCATTGTTGGCTGGGACATCCCCACGAAGTGGATACAGCTGCATGTCGGAAAAGGGGGTCTTTATTAACGCACACTGGACTCCTTCATTGCGCATATGTGAGAGTTGTGCCGCATACAGGGTGTTACAAAAAGGTACGGCCAAACTTTCAGGAAACATTGCTCACACACAAATAAAGAAAAGATGTTATGTGGACATGTGTCCGGAAACGCTTAATTTCCATGTTAGAGCTCATTTTATTACTTCAAATCACATTAATCATGGAATGGAAACACACAGCAACAGAACGTACCAGCGTGTCTTCAAACACTTCGTTACAGGAATAATTTTATCCACCACTTGGTGCCGAATCGGCTTACCGCCGAGTCGAGCGCCAGTGCACAGAAGCTTGTTGTCGACCTCGGCTAAGGCGTCATTTCTCCCTCCTGTGCAATACACATTTCCGGCATCTTAACAAAATGTGTTGTCTACCGATGCAGACAGCTGCAACAGCTGGCCTCACGCGATATTTGCTTCTCTCTTCCACTTCGCGGAGCACGCAGTCGTCGCCAGTGCGTCGTATATATAAGGGACGAGGAGACGCCAGAGCTGCATCAGTCGTCGTGGCAGCCTCCACCAAGTCTCTCTTGCTCCTCTGTCTCGCTCTCGTGGTAAGTGACTGCGTTTCGATCTTCTCTTCACATAGTTGACTCCATATGACTCGGTACTGCACCAACACTTATCAAGGTATAGTCGTTTGGTGTGTCTCAAGTGAAATCTATGACTGAATTGAGGCTTTCTTGGTAGTGAAGACACAACACGAGAGCTTGGATATATAGTCGTCGACGGACGACAAAATAACATAAGACATTCCACAGCGAAATATTTTGAGATGGGATCCTTGCTGTTCATATTCCACGTTAATGACACGGTAGGCAGTGCCAATATAATACAGCCGAGATTACTCCTCGGCACATCTCTAAAGTGCCAGATTTCTCTTCTTCTAACCTCACAGCAGTATATTGGTCCCAATAAAGGTTAATTATTTATAATCTATCCCACTGCTTCTTAGTACCTCAGTGACCTCGTAATGATGTACTCTGTCAAAGGCCTTCTGATAATGAAACAGAAATAGCCATTACTATACATGTCTACACCTCTGGAATAAGATCTGAATGCAGAACAAACCTCTTGCGTACCGGCAGCATTTCTGAAGCCAAGCTGTGTAGGTGCAATTCCTTCTTCACAAACTTTTTAGATTCTTTTGTGAATAATTTTTAGAATTGTTTTCAGGAGTTGTCTTATCAGACTTATTGTTTCGAAATCATTGCATTTTACCTCCTCGTTTCTTAGCAACTGTACAAACTCTCATTGAAGCCATTATTTGCGAATGTCTAGAACATGCATGTCCGTCATATCTAGATTTATGTACTGCTACTTTGCACTGATCCGAAAGGTAATCTTTGCAGCTCTATGATTTAGAGATAGGAGATTAAACACTAAAGGCTATGCTGGATCGTAACGAATTTCCAGCAAAATCAGGGTTCACTAATATCGAAGAATATGCTGTTTATGAAGCTTAATATGAAGCTGTCTGTAGACATCCTTAAACGGCGATGGTGGACGCTTTCTAACATTTTTGGGTACAGGAAATCTACATAACATACTCCCGCAGTCTAGCCAGCGTCAAACGTAGGTTTTACAAAACAATAAAAGGCTTTACATGTCTTCACCTTTTTCCACCTACTAGGATATATAGGAATGTTTGGAGCATGAAATGTTCTCGCTGTAAGATATTTTACGTATGATAAACAAATAAGCTGCTCGTCCAGTTTAAGGTCAGCAGTATTACTGTTTGTTTAAAGCTGAGAACGGCACCCGTCATTTGTAATTTTGACATATATTTTCACATATTTTCAAATAATACACATACTTTCCTCAGGGGAGATTGTAAAACATGCGGCTTCCGTCTACACATTAGACTTCCTCAACGCCATTTGTATTTCATGTACGGTAATAGAAAAATTTTTCCCATAACAGACGAGAAGCGAATACCAACTGCGAATGGTTTGATATATACAGGTTGCCTGACCAACGTGTCCCGTAGGAGATGGCATTAGTCAAATCTTGAAAAAGAACTTTTAAAAACATATCTCCGGAAGCCAATAATGGTTGAGATACGGGTCTCATTAAGGTCATCTGTATGATGACACAATGGCAACTGCTCACTGTGATTACCACTCGTTGTGATACATCTCTCATCCCTCTTTCTCAAAGACTCACCAACTCGTGTCAACACAGCTCGCTGCCATCATTTTATGCTACAAGCACCTCACACCCTCCAGTTAGGTATGTACCACTGTATACCATGGAATAACCTTTTGCATTTAGGTATCCGGATAGACAGAAATCTAGGTGATTAAGCACATGTTACTGGGGCTGCTCGACCAATCTATCTCTCACTCAACGTTTGTGTTAGTTGCTGTCGTACTACAGACAATCGGGAGTTGACCTCTCTTCTGTCTTTCTGCGAGAGTGACATTCTCCAGTAATGCGGGTAATTTTCCGTTCGACATCTGTTCAACACACCGTGTAATTCTTTCTCACTTTTACTAATATTACAAACATCATTACTGAATCTCATCACTGATATGCTTTGACCTTGAATTTTAATCCAATTCTTGAACATTCCTTTTGTTTTTCCGTTTATAGGTTGAACAGTAAGGGTAAACGTCTAGATCTCTGTCTTAAAACCTTTAAAACACGATACTGCCTTCTTGATCTTCCATTATTATTTTTACTCTTGGATTGTTGTACAAATTATTGTTTTTTTCCTGACTTATATCTATTGTCCTGACAATGTCGAATGTCTTGCACCTTTGCACATTTTCGAACGCCTTTCTCTAGGTCGATAAAGCATAGGACTATGTCTAGATTTTTCTTAAAACATGGTGACTGAAAAATGAGTTGCTGGTCGCGTCTGTTTCAAAAGCATCTTGTCACTTGGTCTGCAGGTTGTGACCACGATGGCGCAGGAACCTGCAGGCGTCCCAGCTGTCCCTAGCGGAGATGCCGCCAGCAACCAGGAGCCGGTACAGCCGGTGGTGGGCGACGGAGCTGCTGGGGACCAGGCGCTACAAGACCGCTGGGGAGGCTCTATATCCTTCCACACTGGCTGAGCGGACTGCTGACAGATTCCAGAAATAGGAAGCTCTACTTTGTTATAAACCTTTCTTTTTTTGCGAATTAGACATTTAAAATACTTCCCCTGTTTCTATATTATGAGCTAACTTTTCATTTTTCAAAACTGTAAACGAAAATGTATTACACAGGAATTAATAAATTTTAGAATTCAAAAAAGTACTATTGACTTCGTTTAGCTACTCAATGGTTTGCCGATTTAAGTGTTATCCAAAAAGGGAAAATTCTAGAATAATGTTTCCTAAACAACTTTATTTATTTTTTGGTTTCTGTTTGGTCTCTCAACGAGCAATAAAAAAGACTGTACATACCGTAAAATAACACTGCAGTCTGACATCTACACAAATGTAAAGGTAAATGTTTGCGTTCACGTCTCCAACAGTTCTTCACCGATTGTTTTGAAATTTTGACACAACGTTGCATTGGAACAGGAGCATGTTTCTGTATACTTACTGGAGCGATGTATGTTACACAAATACATATATAATAATAAAGGCGATACATTATTTTTCGTTTGTTCAAACTCTCAGTTCTCTGAAAGTATTCCACCTATTGCTTGGTAATTATGACACAACGTTGAGGGCGAATGTGCTTTTACATGCCTATTTTTAGTGTATATGATATATAAATAAATATGAAATATATAATGGGGAAACGTTATCAAAAATCTCGAAAAGTTGTTGACTTAATTAGTTCAAATTTTTACACAGTACTCTCGTGAATATTCAGACCTATATAGACTATATAATTTAATGCGTGTAATACATAAATATATATGCCATATATAAAGGGGAAACATTGTTACCAAAGATTTTAAAAAGTGCTCGATTGATTTACTTCAAAATTTTACATGTTACTGTAAGAAACCTGTGGACACATAAAAGCTCGATAATTTTTTGTATGTGTGATGAATATGTGAATTACATAGCAGTAAATCGTTATTAGCAAACAGGAAAGTTATATTTATGGTTTACTGAATTATTATTAGAATACTACCACAAAATCTGAATTAACAATAACAATAAACAAGGCTCATTGTCAGGAAGAGGGGCGAACTGGAAATGGACCAAGGGGTGGTGGGATACAGGCATAGAAAACACAATGGACGAGGTGCTCAGAAAGAGGGACAGAAGGAAATGGTGAGGGAAGGGGCAGGAGAATATGAACAGAGAAAGAAGGTGTTGGGCACATATAGGGGCACAGAGAAGGAGAGGAGGTAAAGAGACAGAGGGAAGCAAGGATGCACAGAAAGATGAGGGACAAATTGAGGGGGAGGAGATATGCATAGGGAGGGGGAGGAGAAGACGGAGAGAGAAAAGGATGAGAAAGAGATTAGAGCGTTTATCCAATTCTCATACATTTTAGAAATGTGTGCTGTCTCTTTTCTTTCTTTTCCATTTAATCAGACTATCATGGTAATACATGGTTAGGAACAGCAAGTTCATCAATATTTGCAGAGACTTACATAAAGTGTATTACATGATTTAACATTCATTTCATAATGAATATCAGTATGAGATGTGATATCCACAGACACGAATATGCTTCTGTAACCATTGTAGGATGGAAGCTAACAGCCTCTGAGCGTCATCTTGAGCAATTAGCAGCTATGTTTGAAACTTTTTTTATAAATAATACTGCCTAGAGACTGGTTTGAAATTGTATGTCTTTCTGCCTGTTGGCTTGTGTCTCATATTCGTGAGTGGATGCCTTTTTGATGATTTTTCTGAAGTTTCACCAGCATTGTCAAGGGTTCACTCTCCATTAATAGTGGCGGACCAGCAATGGAGGGTCATGCTTTGACAATTGAACAAATTTCGGCCAAAGAACCCGCGATAGAAGCCAACTGATAGTTTGTCAGTAAGTGGTCACGAAACCCTTACAATTCTGAATGTCTACCTTTTGCGTCACAGGTATAGTCTATTGGTAATAAATCAGTGGACTGGATAGGCAAGCCGATGGCTCCCACATTCCTCAAGGCATTTTTATCATGAACTGCAGTCTAAGTTCTTGCACTATTGCGTTCGAACATGCCGTTTATCATCTAAGTCATGAAGGGTATGACAACATCTCTTTCTTTGTTGACAATTCTCTTTATTTCGGTGCCTGCTGGGAATAACTGCTGAGGTATTCCATCTTATACAGTACTAGACACTGTTTGCGTTAGCTGGATATGAAGCGAAGATACCAGATAAAGTAAACAATAATGTACAGAAACTATACATAAACTGACAATAATTAATCATGAAACACACACATAGACAGACAAATCAAAATGCAAAACAATTAAACAAAGGGTAAACAACAAATGGCACATTAATGTACAACAACAAAACCACACACAGGGTAGGAAACATACTAAAAATATAGGGACCCAATGTAACATGTAGAACAAACAGCACAATACAGTACAAACTTAGATGACAAACAGCTGGCACTGATCAATACTGCTAATCTGGTATGTACCATCTAACTAACAATTGCTATCTGCTTGTATATGTTGGCTGAACATGTAAGAATTCTAGAGTCAAATAAACAAAAAGTCTAAGATCTTTAAATAGTAAACACTCCAACTCAACATTTGCAGAGCATCTAATGGCACAGATTCACCATCTAAAAAACATAACAATCGAATTAAAATGTCTCAAAACTAGTAATACCTATCACAAAAAACATAACGATTGAAGAGAACTATCATATATAAAAATCAACATGACAAGGAAAAACCATACTAAATGAATTATTTAAGACACATGGGAATTGCTGTGAGTGGGCTACCTTGTGTGATAAAACAATTAAGAAAGTTAATGTTATATTCAATACCAAAGAGCTTCAAATTATCACTAGCAGTATCTATTCCATATACAAAGTTTTATGTAATAATTATATTTTTATCCACTCAAATAATTTGTGAATTATGGAATCCTAACCATTTAATATATACTTCATCTCCTTCCTTTCTTAACACTTTCTCAACAAGATATACATCATGATAAATTTTTGTGGTTCTTGTTCATAAATATCTCCCTTTATTTTTTCTCCACTTACAGCCTTTAATTTATATGTGATTGGATTAGAATAAATAACACTTTCAATTACAAAAATTTCTATTGACCAATTAGCTGTATAACTCTTTTTTCAGAATTTTCTTTAAGTTTACTAATTCTAATTTTATTTCTGACCGTGTATTTAAATTCAGCAGTAGATAGAAAGACAGCTGCCTTCATTTTTATACTCAAATACTTGTATTACAGCATCCATCAAATAATTTTGAGACCATATCCATTCATTTATAATTAACTTGAATATAAAATTACTTCACCAAATATAATTATCTTTAGATCCACTGGAGCAATTTTAACAGAATCTTTTAATATTATAGTTAGAAAGGTGGATTCGTGTTCAGTTTTTAATGTTGCAATATCATTAGTCACATTGTAAACTTTATTTAAAAAACACATAATTTAATATCAAAATTGTTCAAGGACAAATTTTTATTTATATTTTGAGCAACAGCAACAACTTTATTAAGAATAAAATCAGGCTCAAAATGAACAAATTTGTTCCTCTCCCATAAAAAATTATAATGTGAGTGTTACTTTGTCATGGACTTTTCTACATTCTGATTTAATATATGTAACTACTTTTGTTATTTCTGCTTCTATTTATTTCTTTTGTTAAATAATTATTTAGTGTTATCTGATGCTGATTATTGTTTAGTAACTTAATTACTGAATTGTGTTTCAATATTTATAAACTCAACCCTTGTGGAAAGAGCCTTTGATTGTTTTTCTAAACATTGTTTAGCAATAACATCGTAATAACGTATTGGATCTTTTTATTGACTACTCTTCTACCTTTGAAACTAATATTACTCTATTGATATGCTTGTAACAACATAGCCTACATTATCGTAAATATCTAAGTTAACTATCCCAGATACATATTCTCTATGATGATCCACCAGTCATGAAGACGCCATTAAAGGGTTTGATTTTTAATTATTTAGTAAGATATTTTACATCAAAATTACTTAATACATTAGGATACATATGAATTGTTTTTTGAATTTTTTTATAGTTCTTTCATTCCAGCGCCATCTATCTCCTCCATTGTGAATCATGTATTTTTTTGTCTTCTAATTCTGGATATTTTTGTTTTTTTATCTATTACCGTTTTTGGTACCGTACTGACTGTTGTACTAGCAGCAGCTAGATATGGTAATGCTTTCAAAGTAAATGAAAGAAATCTTCCTCCATGTTTTGTGAATCTGAATTTTGTTAGATATTTCGTATTTTTTTCACAGCAGGAATACCTAATATTACCAGCAAAATGCCACCTGTGTTACTCTGTTTCTTTCATAGTTAAAAAATTATTAGTACCAAGCAACTGATAATTATTTAGTTTTATTTTAATTGCTCTTAGTTTAGTTTTGCCACTATGAAGCAAAGTATAATTAATTCAGAAGTTATTCATTTCTATAGATATAATTTTTAGAAAGATTATTATTTTTAGTCCCCAACCATTGTCATCAACATCTAAACCCATACCTAATTTTCCATTTCCATAAAGTATTCCTCTAACTGCTGTAGCAACAAATGTTTCTCCAACTGTTTCATCAGAAACATGCATTCTTTCTTTTACACATAGATGACGATTGTGTGCTTCACATCTTTTGTCTATATCTTTATGATCTCTATGTACAATATCATGCTTTTTGCAGGCTTCATCTAGTGGATTTATTCCTTAATCCCCTCTAGCTAATCTTCCTTCTAGTTTTCTTCCTGACCCACAATAATTATAAAAAGAGAGATCCATTTCAAATGGTTATTTGTTAATTTAAGTATAACTAATCCTAATCCATATGTTTCTGTTTTCCAAAATGATTGCAAATTATTCAAAAATCTGTTCAGATATGGTACTCTTTTTGGATTGTTCATAACGATATAACTAATTTTTTTTGCTAACATATGTGTTATTCCAATTTTTCATTGTGATAATTTTTATTTCCAGCTAAGTCTTCTCCACAAATTACTGCTCATATATCAATTAAATCTCTAAATTATTCATCCAAAGATGTTCCACTAGTCTTTATGTATCTTTTTTAATGACAACATCACCTCCTTTCTCATCCTCACTTTGGAGTGAAACATCTCCTTTTCTTTGCCTTGATGCTGGAAAAAATCATCGACAATTTCTTTTATTACATATTTATGTTACCTTCACTTCATTTTATTTTATGAGGACTATTATCAGAATATATCGCTCCTGAATATTACAATATATCCACATTATTTGATAAATCACAACCTGTAAATCTTGTATTCATGTCATCCACAGTAATCTGTTTTTTAGGTAAGAGATTCATTAAGCTGTTTGTACAATCGTATGACCTTTCAGTGATAGTTAATTTAATCCCATCAAATTTTAGTGGTAATTTACCAACGAGTTTAAGTGTACAATCAATCCCAAATCCAAAAACCTTGCCTTCACTGTAGTTAACTTATTCTAGCATTCTTTCATTTATTTTTATTCTTTTAGTGGCTTGCTTCTTTCTATTTTTAACCTCTTCTTCATAATTCTTCAATAAATGTTGTATTTCGGATATGTTAAATAGATAATATCTCGTATCACTATCACATTGCTCAATTGCAGGTATGTCATTAAATTCTTCGAAATATTTATAAGAAACCAGCAGCTTTTTGAGTTCTCTATTTTCTTCTATAGCTTTCAGAACATCAGCGCCTATACCTTCGATTCCTTCTTTGACCTTTTCGATTGCATCAATAAAAGGCTGATCTTTTGTTTATATTTTTCAGATTCTGTTCTTGTTTGTTTCTACATTTTTTAAATTCCTTTTTTAATTGATCCTTTACCGTTCTCTTTCCTTTAGCCTTTTTAAAAACCTCTGGGCTGCACACACTGTGTGTACTCTGCTGTTTCGTACAATTGTATTTTGCAAACATCTAATAAGAATAAAAAGCATTAATGATTTAATTTTAACATTCATCATTTTGTGTTTCACGTTCAACATTTTATATTTAATGTTTATGTTTAATGTTTAATGTTCAATGTTTACTGTTTTGCATAACATAGATGTTTAATGATTATCTTTATGTTTACATTTTTAAAAATCTTTTAATTATGTATCTGTGCTTACCACTATCAATTTTTCTGTTGTACCTATTCTAATAAAACGAAATTTACCTCCATTTTTGGATTTACAATGCATTTATTTAAAATCATTAAATTTTAAATCGCCACTGACAAATTTGAGATAAGCATGATTTAAGTTTCTATCGTCTTTTCTAAAATTATTTAAGATTTTTTTATGAACTCTCATTAATTGTGTTGGTATCTTCGAGTATGTCTGGGCTAAATAGAAACAATCTAATTCTTTGTGCCTTCCTCTAGTAAAATATCCCCTAACTACATTCTCATTTTTGAGAGTCACATCATCGAATACTACAACTGAATTACCTTAACAATCATCCAGTGGTATAATTTCATCACTGTTTTTAATAAATAGCTAGAATATAATAGTAAGTCATTAACATTCTTTTCCCACATCCATTTTGGCCTACTGCTGCACATCAAATAGAGCTAGGCAAGAGCTTGCCATACTTACTTTTTTTGTTTCTTCTCTAGAGTTCTTATATTTTGATCCCAATCAGTTTTATTTATTTAAATACATATTTTTTATTAATAGTAATAAGTTGTCTTTGTCAATCAGCGATAAGTTGTCTGTTGTTAGAAAAAATTTTATGCAATGGCATTGTTTCACCATTATCTTTTATACAATATTTTTAATTTCAATTGTGATATATTCCAATTTTTGATACTAGACGGACTTATAAGTAACTGTAACAGGTGAAAATGATAATCTGACTGACTTCAATTGTGCTTGTATCATAGCTGTTTTAGAAATAACTTACAAATTTTTATCCTTATTAAATGAATAAGATTGACAGCTACCAGTTTGATTCTCTCCCTGTGAATGAGAAGACTAAAAGCATCCTAAATCTTCGCAATAAGGAAACAAAAATTCATATTCATGTTGGAGATATTTGGGTTCATCCTAATCATGCACTGTTGTATATGAGCTTCAGTATTATTGGGGCTGGTGGTGAGGATTACCTGATATATGATGGAAAATTAAATAAAAAGTTCATTGACAAATATGCAGCAAAGTTATTCATTGATATCACCATTAAAAAAGGGAACAATATTTTGTCTGGGATTGAATACCCTCTAATTTCTTCATCTGTCCTTATATCATTGACTTCGTTTATAGCCACTGAGTTAACCATGGAAGAGCATATCCTTAAAAATGGGAAGATAAAAAGTAACAAAAACGAAATTCTCCTTCTACCAGGTTTGATTGGTGGGTTCCTTAAGGACTACAAGGAAGTTATGTGGGAAGGTGATTTAACAGTAGTTTTCACCTGGATTTCTAGTGCAGACAATATCATTCTTCGCTGGTCCAACCATAGTCAAGCTGCAGTTGAAATAAAAGAAATACTTCCTAAGGAAGGTAAAATTTTTCTGGAAACAGTCGAAGTTAATATTCCTGAGGTTAGATATGAATCACAGGATTCACTTAAGCTGGAGTTAGAAAAACTAAAAATCCGTAAATTCCCATATCTTTCTTCAAATCACAATCCACTGAGGCTGCTGGCTTAAGTGGAAAGAGAAATTTTTAACGAGATATCATCATTTACCGTAAATCTGCAGAAATTGATGTGCCTTACTTTATTTTTGTTGTTTTCCAATCGAATCGAAAAAATAATCAGTTGACTAATTCTTCGTAAGTCGATCACATTAAATTACAAAATAATTATATAAAAAATGGTAGAAACTGAAGTTTTTCAAAAGAAATCTGGAACTTAGATCCACTAACTAACTTTTTGGAGACTTATGTTGCTTTCCCAGATTTTAACTGGGCCACCTAAGTAAATGGCGATGTCAATGTAAATCCAATCGATGTTATGGAAATTGCTATAAATATGTCTATGAGAATGAATGTGTTAGCTACGCAGAAAAATACTATGGAATTGTGTACTACTTTTAATGGTAACATTCCTAATGTTACGTTTGCTTACATAATTATGTATGGAAATAAGAATTTAACTTGTAATGTACACCTTAGAATATTAACTGAGAATTTTTAAACACATATAACGATAATCAAATACACCGATTATTATTTTTCTGTTTATTCCTTTTCATACAGATTATGTTATAATTTCGAATTTTTAAGCTCTGTTAATATTTGAGTGAGAAATTGAAGAAAATCGATCCATTTAGCAGGCTTGCTGGTGCAAGACATTGCATAACTGCCAACTCTTACAAAGTCGCTGGTGTGACTAGAAGGTCGCGCTGTGTGGCCAGAGGGCATGCCGAGCTATCAATTCATTTTCCCAGACAGTTGTAGGACCAGGAGCAGATTCAGAAAACCCCAAACAGATTGCACCATATGTAGAAATATTTGTTTTCTAATCAACTTTGTTGTTCAATTACCAAAAGTATATGTGCGATTTGGAATGTTATTTCCTTGTGCTGTAGGGAAAGCGGAATGCTATAGCAGTTGGACTAGCCAGCCTATTTATTGTATTTGCTATCCATCCACCACTGCAGCCGATCAAGGATACCAAGAAGTAGATACCAAGATGTATACAACAAGAAGATGTGGGGATGCAGATGGCAGTCAAAGTCGCAGAACAGAAAAGCGACGAAAAAAGCAGGTGGGGAAATCTCCACTGGGTTTCTCATGGCATGAAGTTTTGGGCGTTTTGAGAATCAATGTATTTTTAATCTTATTAAAAATTTCCTCTATATTTTGGTTGAAGAGATTTTTTAAAAATAAAAATTGTTACACTGCCTTATTCGATATTTCAGTGTTGGTTGATGATCCTAAACTAAAAATGTATACTTAAGTTTAAAGCCAGGTAAAAAATTTTGTTTTTAAAAAATATAAATAATTTTTCTGCATATAAATAAAAAAAACCTTGAGCAAGAATATTGATGTGAGATTAAATGAGGTTAATGGTTTCAATAATGAATCCACAGAAAGGTTTACTGAATTAATAGAATTAAACATATGAACCATTCAAAGGCTGAATTTTCATCAGTGAAATTTGGTCAGAAAATTGTGTTGATTGTAATGATAAATACAAAATTATTCTTCCCAATCGTTATAATGAAAGCATTGAGGATTAACATGATAATACAGAGAACCTTAGTGGTGTAAAATTTATATAGATATAGATAAAAAACAAATTAATAATTATTCTAAGCATATTATCAGTTTGGGAAAGTAGACTGGAATTTTTTATTTCCTTAAATTTTTACTTCTTTGCTCATAATTTTTTAAATTTTTAAATGTTAACATTTGTTACCTCTTAATTTTATTCACATTGTTATTATTAAAAGGGTTGAATGAAAAGTAATGCCACTACCTTTGTTAATTGGGTTTGGATGGGAATATTTTAATAAATCAAATGCAGAAATAATCCTTACAATGTGATCTTTAATTACAAATATTCACCAGCCAATTGAGTTCTCTGAAGCTGTCACGGAAGAAGTCGACATTCTATTTCCGCAACCACTGTCTCACAGTTCTCTCAACGTCTTCAGCAGAAGCACTATGATGTCCCTGCAGATCGTCTTTCATTATCGGGAACAGATGGAAGTCAGACAGTGCTAAATCTGGAGTGTATGGAGGATGCCACACAGTGGTGAGATTCAGTCTCTGAAATTCTTCTGTGGTGGCGCTTGGAGTGTGTGGTTTGTCACTGTCATGCTGTAGGAAAACATTTCCCTTTTCCTTTCGGGCACTTGTTAGCCATCATTTCAGAGTTCGCAGCGTTGTGATGTAACACTCTGAATTTATTGTTGTTCCACTTTCAAGGAAATCGACATGGATAACACCATCTGCATCCCACATTTTTCCAGCTGAGGGCTGTCTTCAATTTCTTTTTCAGGGGTGAATCTTCATGTCGATATTCCATAGACTGGCGTTTCGTCTCCAGGTCGTAACTGTGTACTCACATTTCGTCTCCTGTCACAACTGAATGGAGAAATGCGTCACCTTCATTCTCGTAATGCGAGAGGAGTTCCTGCCAAATTTCAAGTCTGTGCGCTTTCATTTCAGGAGTCAGCATCCAGGGTATCCATCGTGCACAGATCTTCCAAGGGCCAAGCAAAACAATAATGTGACCCACACGTTCTTGTGAAATGTCGATTGTGCTTCAAATTTCTCTCTGAGTGATACGACGATCGTCCTGAATTAATTTGTCAACATTTTTCTTGTGAAACTCGGTGGTTGCTTTAGCTGGTCTTTGTTTCTCACGCAGGTCAGATGTTCCCGCCTCAACATGTTTAAAGTTACTCACCCAACGAGGCACAGTACTCATATCAACACAATAACCATAAACTGCTTGCATTCTCTGATGGATCGCATTTGGTACGATACCTTCTGCTGTCAAGAATTCTATGACTGCACGTTGCTTAAATCGCATTGAGCGACCGTCTGCGCAGGGTCCCATACTTAACACTGTAACAACAGAACCGTTCAGTACTAAGGCTTCCCGCCAACTGGAGCGGTAGAGAAGAGGCTACGGAATAAGCCAGTACCTGCTGCATACCAATGCTGCCAACTGTTGAAGAGTTACGAAGATGGAGGCATTACTTTTCAGTCAAACATCGTACATTGGTTCCCGGAGGTTTCTTGGTTTGAATAATTGTGGTTTTTATGTTAGGGAAAATTGGGTGGGACGATAACTGAGGTGATGATTCAGTTAGCTGTTGTCGTGTGCACTAGAATCCCCATGGAATAACTACTGAGAGGTTTCTTGGTAAAAATGCTTGTGGTTTTTATGTTAGGGAAAAAGTGGGGGGACGAGAACTGAGGTGATATTTCCGTTGGCTTTTGTCGTGTTATCTAGAATCCCCATGGAATATCTACTCACCAACACTGTACGCTTTCGGCAGAGATGCCACAGATCACCATCTATCCTACTTTACAGAGCAGACAAGCCTCCGAGCGTCACTTTCTGTGAAGCGTCGTGGCTGTCCACCCATTTAGCACCTATAAGTAGTTTCACTGTCCCCCTTTCTCTTTCTGTAGATGCTCAAAACAATAGCATGTGAACATCCGATCAGTTTCGCTGTTTCTAACATACTCTTTCACATGCTGCATGATAATAATCTGCCCTTTGTCATAATCACCTCAATTCATTTCCACAATTACAGCCGTGTCTTCGCTAGGGTGATTAGGGTGATCCCCCGTCTGTATCTGCTCTGCTTACTTACGTTTTTTCCCGTGTCACATGCCAGCAATGCCACAAGGCAGCATCCAATGTCGTGGTGGGCAGTCATCATAACGTTTTGACTTTTATGTGTACATGGGATGGATTATCTAAAACTTGCACTCTTACTATTACGGAAATGGAAAGTGTTATTGATGTGCGGTTTGCACAGAATGGATTGGTAGGCAGGGGCTCGTATTGTTAGCCAATCAATACCTTGCTTTTCCATAGAGAAGTTCGTTTGCATTTTTGTGGCGATGAACACGCTGAATTTGTTTTTTTTAATTTTCTGAGTGTAGCAAAGTACACTTCACAGCTGATCGTTGCATCAAACAGAATGACCCCTTCAGAGTCCCAGAAGACCATCGCCAGGACTTTACCGGCTGAGGGTGATGCTTTGAATTTTTGCTTCGGAGGACAGGCGGTGTGGCGCCATTGCAGAAATTGCCATTTTGTTTGCGATTCGAAGAGATGAACACATGTTTCATCGCCTGCGACTATCGCTCCAACTAATGGACGATTATGTCACCACAATTAACAGAGACGTTCAGTTGAGCAACGAGATACTGAACTGAGACACGTCGATAACCACGAATGAGAGTATTCGCACGTTTCAACATTGAAGGAGTCACATCTAAGTGTGGCTGGCACGTGGAGATTAGAAGGTTTGCGTGATCATGTTGCGGTGATGACAGGCGCCTCACCTCACCCCTCACCGTACTTTTATTCACTGCCAGATCTCCGTAAAAATTGTGCAAGCACCTATGAATAATTGCGATGCACCCGTTTTCCATCAAAAGAAAGTCAATGATAGCTCTCTGCTTGGAATGCACCTCCGTTGTAGACGCCATTTTGAAGGCTATGCATAGCGCCTCCATTTATCGGAACTAGAGGGCCTGAAGCAGGAATATTCAACGCTGTCCACAAGACGGTGCTTGGTTTACAGCATGAATGAAGGAAACGAAACTAAATAATTACGTATACATAGAAAAGAAAATTTTTGCAATCATATACACCTAAATAATTTTGGAGCACAGTGCTTTTTCATTTACTCTTTCATTATTTTAATAAGAACAACTTAGGACGCAAAGTACTCACTACTTTACTTTTCTTTTAATTTTATTTTGTCGTAGTTGAAGCACAGGGAAAAGTATAAGGAGAAGAAATGAAAACATCGAGCTTTGACGCCGACATGGCAATTCTGTCAGAAACAACGAAGGATCCTGTAATGTAATACTTGAAGAGAGGTTATAAGATGAACAGCAACAAAAGTAAATCAAGAGTAATGAAATGTAGTCGAAATACGTCGGGTGATGCTGAAGGTGATGCCAAATAAATTGGAGTAGGAAATGAGACACTAAAACTATTAGATGAGTTTTACTATTTGGGCGGTAAATTAACTGATGATAGACGACGTAGAAGAAATATAAAATGCAGACTGGCTATAGAATGAAAGACATCTTGGAAAAGAGATATGAAGAGCACAAGGCAAAAATGATGATAGTCACTTTTTTGTAACTTTTCAGGACGACGAATTTTCTGCTCTGGCTCTCGTATATCATAAACGTTCACCGTATAACTATCGCAACAACATTTTTCTCGTTCTACGAGTATATCTATTTGTTTAGGTAATAAATGTAATACAATAAACACATTTTTAATTTTAAGATTCTTTTACGTTGCAGTTGCACCTGCTGTATGACTGCTGTATCGTTGAGGCACGCAAGCATTGTTGGCTGGGACATCCCCACGAAGTGAATACAGCTACATGTCGGAAAAGGTGGTCTTTCTTAACGCACACTGGACTCCTTCATTGCGGATATGTGAGAGTTGTGCCGCATACAGGGTGTTACAAAAAGGTACGGCCAAACTTTCAGGAAACATTGCTCACACACAAATAAAGAAAAGATGTTATGTGGACATGTGTCCGGAAACGCTTAATTTCCATGTTAGAGCTCATTTTATTACTTCTCTTTAAATCACATTAATCATGGAATGGAAACACACAGCAACAGAACGTACCAGCGTGAGTTCAAACACTTCGTTACAGGAATAATTTTATCCACCACTTGGAGCCGAATCGGCTTACCTCCGAGTCGAGCGCCAGTGCACAGAAGCTTGTTGTCGACCTCGGCTAAGGCGTCGTTTCTCCCTCCTGCGCAATACACATTTCCGGCATCTTAACAAAATGTGTTGTCGACCGATGCAGACAGCTGCAACAGCTGGCCTCACGCGATATTTGCTTCTCTCTTCCACGCAGTCGTCGCCAGTGCATCGTGTATATAAGGGACGAGGAGACGCCAGAGCTGCATCAGTCGTCATGGCAGCCTCCACCAAGTCTCTCTTGCTCCTCTGTCTCGCTCTCGTGGTAAGTGACTGATTTTCGATCTTCTCTTCACATAGTTGATTCCATATGACTCGGTACTGCACCAACACTTATCAAGGTATAGTCATTTGGTGTGTCTCAAATGAAATCTATGGCTGAATTGAGGCTTTTTTGGTAGTGACGACACAACACGAGAGCTTGGATATATAGTCGTCGACGGACGACAAAATAACATAAGATATTCCACAGCGAAATATTTTGAGATGGGATCCTTGCTGTTCATATTCTACGTTAATGACACGGTAGGCAGTGCAAATATAATACAGCCGAGATTACTCCTCGGTATATCTCTAAAGTGCCAGATTTCTCTTCTTCTAACCTCACAGCAGTATATTGGTCCCAATAAAGGTTAATTATTTATAATCTATCCCACTGCTTCTTAGTACCTCAGTGACCTCGTAATGATGTACTCTGTCAAAGGCCTTCTGATAATGAAACAGAAATAGCCGTCACTATACATGTCTACACCTCTGGAATAAGATCTGAATGCAGAACAAACCTCTTGCGTACCGGCAGCATTTCTGAAGCCAAGCTGTGTAGGTGCAATTCCTTCTTCACAAACTTTTTAGATTCTTTTGTGAATAATTTTTAGAATTGTTTTCAGGAGTTGCCTTATCAGACTTATTGTTTTGAATTCATTGCATTTTACCTCCTCGTTTCTTAGCAACTGTACAAACTCTCATTGAAGCCATTATTCGCGAATGTCTAGAACATGCATGTCCGTCATATCTAGATTTATGTACTGCTACTTTGCACTGATCCGAAAGGTAATCTTTGCAGCTCTATGATTTAGAGATAGGAGATTAAACACTAAAGGCTATGCTGGATCGTAACGAATTTCCAGCAAAATCAGGGTTCACTAATATCGGAGAATATGCTGTTTATGAAGCTTAATATGAAGCTGTCTGTAGACATCCTAAAACGGCGATGGTGGACGTTTTCTAACATTTTTGGGTACAGGAAATCTACATAACATACTCCCGCAGTCTAGCCAGCGTCAAACGTAGGTTTTACAAAACAATAAAAGGCATTACATGTCTTCACCTTTTTCCACCTACTAGGATATATCGGAATGTTTGGAGCATGAAATGTTCTCGCTGTAAGATATTTTACGTATGATAAACAAATAAGCTACTCGTCCAGTTTAAGGTCAGCAGTATTACTGTTTGTTTAAAGCTGAGAACGGCACCCGTCATTTGTAATTTTGACATATATTTTCACATATTTTCAAATAATACACATACTTTCCTCAGGGGAGATTGTAAAACATGCGGCTTCCGTCTACACATTAGACTTCCTCAACGCCATTTGTATTTCATGTACGGTAATAGAAAAATTTTTCCCATAACAGACGAGAAGCGAATACCAACTGCGAATGGTTTGATATATACAGGTTGCCTGACCAACGTGTCCCGTAGGAGATGGCATTAGTCAAATCTTGAAAAAGAACTTTTAAAAACATATCTCCGGAAGCCAATAATGGTTGAGATACAGGTCTCATTAAGGTCATCTGTATGATGACACAATGGCAACTGCTCACTGTGATTACCACTCGTTGTGATACATCCCTCATCCCTCTTTCTCAAAGACTCACCAACTCGTGTCAACACAGTTCGCTGCCAGTATTTTTTGCTGCAAGCACCTCACACACTCCAGTTAGGTATGTACCACTGTATACCATGGAATAACCTTTTGCATTTAGGTATCCGGATAGACAGAAATCTAAGTGATTAAGCACATGTTACTGGGGCTGCTCGACCAATCTATCTCTCACTCAACGTTTGTGTTAGTTGCTGTGGTACTACAGACAATCGGGAGTTGACCTCTCTTCCGTCTTTCTGCGAGAGTGACATTCTCCAGTAATGCGGGTAATTTTCCGTTCGACATCTGTTCAACACACCGTGTAATTCTTTCTCACTTTTGCTAATATTACAAACATCATTACTGAATCTCATCACTGATATGCTTTGACCTTGAATTTTAATCCAATTCTTGAACATTCCTTTTGTTTTTCCGTTTATAGGTTGAACAGTAAGGGTAAACGTCTAGATCTCTGTCTTAAAACCTTTAAAACACGATACTGCCTTCTTGATCTTCCATTATTATTTTTACTCTTTGATTGTTGTACAAATTATTGTTTTTTTCCTGACTTATATCTATTGTCCTGACAATGTCGAATGTCTTGCACCTTTGCACATTTTCGAACGCCTTTCTCTAGGTCGATAAAGCATAGGACTATGTCTAGATTTTTCTTAAAACATGGTGACTGAAAAATGAGTTGCTGGTCGCGTCTGTTTCAAAAGCATCTTGTCACTTGGTCTGCAGGTTGTGACCACGATGGCGCAGGAACCTGCAGGCGTCCCAGCTGTCCCTAGCGGAGATGCCGCCAGCAACCAGGAGCCGGTACAGCCGGTGGTGGGCGACGGAGCTGCTGGGGACCAGGCACTACAAGACCGCTGGGGAGGGTCTATATCCTTCCACACTGGCTGAGCGGACTGCTGACAGATTCCAGAAATAGGAAGCTCTACTTTGTTATAAACCTTTCTTTTTTTGCGAATTAGACATTTAAAATACTTCTCTTGTTTCTATATTAAGAGCTAGCTTATCATTTTTCAAAACTGTAAACGAAAATGTATTACACAGGAATAAATAAATTTTAGAATTCAAAAAAGTACTATTGACTTCGTTTAGCTACTCAATGGTTTGCCGATTTAAGTGTTATCCAAAGAGGAAAATTCTAGAATAATGTTTCCTAAACAACTTTATTTATTTTTTGGTTTCTGTTTGGTCTCTCAACGAGCAATAAAAAAGACTGTACATACCCTAAGCATTCACTGATGGAGATGGGAAATTATATAAAATTACACTCCAGTCTGACATCTACACAAATGTAAAGGTAAATGTTTGCGTTCACATCTCCAACAGTTCTTCACCGATTGCTTTGAAATTTTGACACAACGTTGCATTGGAACAGGAGCATGTTTCTGTATACCTACTGGAGCGCTGTATGTTACACAAATACATATATAATAATAAAGGCGATACATTATTTTTCGTTTGTTCAAACTCTCAGTTCTCTGAAAGTATTCCACCGGTTGCTTGGTAATTATGACATAACATTGAGGGCGAATGTGCTTTTACATGCCTATTTTTAGTATATATGATATATAAATAAATATGAAATATATAATGGGGAAACGTTATCAAAAATCTCGAAAAGTTGTTGACTTAATTAGTTCAAATTTTTACACAGTACTCTCGTGAATATTCAGACCTATATAGACTATATAATTTAATGCGTGTAATACATAAATATATATGCCATATATAAAGGGGAAACATTGTTACCAAAGATTTTAAAAAGTGCTCGATTGATTTACTTTAAAATTTTACACGTTACTGTAACAAACCTGTGGACACATAAAAGCTCGATAATTTTTTGTATGTGTGATGAATATGTGAATTACATAGCAGTAAATCGTTATTAGCAAACAGGAAAGTTATATTTATGGTTTACTGAATTATTATTAGAATACTACCACAAAATCTGAATTAACAATAACAATAAACAAGGCTCATTGTCAGGAAGAGGGCCGAACTATAGATGGACCAAGGGGTGGAGGGACACAGGCATAGAAAACACAAAGGACGAGGTGCTCAGAAAGAGGGACAGAAGGAAATGGTGAGGGAAGGGGCAGGAGAAGATGAACAGAGAAAGAAGGTGTTGGGCACATATAGGGGCACAGAGAAGGAGAGGAGGTAAAGAGACAGAGGGAGGCAAGGATGCACAGAAAGATGAGGGACAAATTGAGGGGGAGGAGATATGCATAGGGAGGGGGAGGAGAAGACGGAGAGAGAAAAGGATGAGAAAGAGATTAGAGCGTTTA
The DNA here is from genome assembly GCF_023864275.1 of Schistocerca cancellata. NCBI lineage: Eukaryota > Metazoa > Arthropoda > Insecta > Orthoptera > Acrididae > Schistocerca > Schistocerca cancellata. The sequence goes on along the minus strand of NC_064634.1, from coordinate 384,652,149 downwards.
TCCAATTCTCATACATTTTAGAAATGTGTGCTGTCTCTTTTCTTTCTTTTCCATTTAATCAGACTATCATGGTAATACATGGTTAGGAACAGCAAGTTCATCAATATTTGCAGAGACTTACATACAGTGTATTACATGATTTAACATTCATTTCATAATGAATATCAGTATGAGATGTGATATCCACAGACACGAATATGCTTCTGTAACCATTGTAGGATGGAAGCTAACAGCCTCTGAGCGTCATATTGAGCAATTAGCAGCTATGTTTGAAACTTTTTTTATAAATAATACTGCCTAGAGACTGGTTTGAAATTGTATGTCTTTCTGCCTGTTGGCTTGTGTCTCATATTCGTGAGTGGATGCATTTTTGATGATTTTGCTGAAGTTTCACCAGCATTGTCAAGGCTTCACTCTCCATTAATAGTGGCGGACCAGCAATGGAGGGTCATGCTTTGACAATTGAACAAATTTCGGCCAAAGAACCCGAGATAGAAGCCAACTGATAGTTTGTCAACAAGTGGTCACGAAACCCTTACAATTCTGAATGTCTACCTTTTGCGTCACAGGTGTAGTCTATTGGTAATAAATCAGTGGACTGGATAGGCATGCCGATGGCTCCCACATTCCTCAAGGCATTTTTATCGTGAACTGCAGTCTAGGTTCTTGCACTATTGTGTTTGAACATGCCGTTTATCATCTAAGTCATGAAGGGTATGACAACATCTCTTTCTTTGTTGACAATTCTCTTTATTTTGGTGCCTGCTGGTAACTGCAGAGGTATTCCATCTTATACAGTACTAGACACTGTTTGCGTTAGCTGGATATGAAGTGAAGATACCAGATAAAGTAAACAATAATGTACAGAAACTATACATAAACTGACAATAATTAATCATGAAACACACACATAGACAGACAAATCAAAATGCATAACAATTAAATAAAGGATAAACAACAAATGGCACATTAATGTACAACAACAAAACCACACACAGGGTAGGAAACATACTAAAAAGATAGGGACGCAATGTAACATATAGAACAAACAGCACAATACAGTACAAACTTAGATGACAAACAGCTGGCACTGATCGATACTGCTAATCTGATATGTACCATCTAACTAACAATTGCTATCTGCTTGTATATGTTGGCTGAACATGTAAGAATTCTAGAGTCAAATAAACAAAAAGTCTAAGATCATTAAATAGTAAACACTCCAACTCAACATTTGCAGAGCATCTAATGGCACAGATCACCATCTAAAAAAACATAACAATCGAATTAAAATGTCTCAAAACTAGTAATAACTATCACAAAAAACATAACGATTGAAGAGAACTATCATATATAAAAATCAACATGACGAGGTAAAACCATACTAAATGAATTATTTAAGACACATGGGAATTGCTGTGAGTGGGCTACCTTGTGTGATAAAACAATTAAGAAAGTTAATGTTATATTCAATACCAAAGAGCTTCAAATTATCACTAGCAGTATCTATTCCATATACAAAGTTTTATGTAATAATTATATTTTTATCCACTCAAATAATTTGTGAATTATGGAATCCTAACCATTTAATATATACTTCATCTCCTTCCTTTCTTAACACTTTCTCAACAAGATATACATCATGATAAATTTTTGTGGTTCTTGTTCATAAATATCTCCCTTTATTTTTTCTCCACTTACAGCCTTTAATTTATATGTGATTGGATTAGAATAAATAACACTTTCAATTACAAAAATTTCTAATGACCAATTAGCTGTATAACTCTTTTTTCAGAATTTTCTTTAAGTTTACTAATTCTAATTTTATTTCTGACTGTGTATTTAAATTCTGCAATAGATAGAAAGACAGCTGCCTTCATTTTTATACTCAAATACTTGTATTACTGCATGTATCAAATAATTTTGAGACCATATCCATTCATTTATAATTAACTTGAAGATAAAATTACTTCACCAAATATAATTATCTTTAGATCCACTGGAGCAATTTTAACAGAATCTTTTAATATTATAGTTGGAAAGGTGGATTCATGTTCAGTTTTTAATGTTGCAATATCATTAGTCACATTGTAAACTTTATTTAAAAAACACATAATTTAATCAAAATTGTTCAAGGACAAATTTTTGTTTATATTTTGAGCAACAGCAACAAATTTATCAAGAATAAAATCAGACTCAAAATGAACATATTTGTTCCTCTCCCATAAAAAATTGTAATGTGAGTGTTTCTTTGTCATGGACTTTTCTACATTCTGATTTAATATATGTAACTACTTTTGTTATTTCTGCTTCTATTTCTTTCTTTTGTTAAGTAATTATTTAGTGTTATCTGATGCTGATTATTGTTTAGTAACTTAATTACTGAATTGTGTTTCAATATTTATAAACTCAACCCTTGTGGAAAGAGCCTTTGATTGTTTTTCTAAACAGTGTTTAGCAATAACATCGTAATAACGTATTGGATCTTTTATATTGACTACTCTTCTACCTTTGAAACTAATATTACTCTATTGATATGCTTGTAACAACATATCCTACATTATCGTAAATATCTAAGTTAACTATCCCAGATTCATATTCTCTATGATGATCCACCAGTCATAAAGACGCCATTAAAGGGTTTGATTTTTAATTATTTAGTAAGATATTTTACATCAAAATTACTTAATACATTAGGAGACATATGGATTGTTTTTTGAATTTTTTTATAGTTCTTTCATTCCAGCGCCATCTATCTCCTCCATTGTGAATCATGTATTTTTTTGTCTTCTAATTCTTTATATTTTTGTTTTTTATCTATTACCGTTTTTGGTACCATACTGACTGTTGTACTAGCAGCAGCTAGATATGGTAATGCTGTCAAAGTAAATGAAAGAAATCTTCCTCCATGTTTTGTGAATCTGAATTTTGTTAGATATTTCGTATTTTTTTCACAGCAGGAATACCTAATATTACCAGCAAAATTCCACCTGTGTTACTCTGTTTCTTTCATAGTTAAAAAATTATCAGTACCAAGTAACTGATAATTATTTAGTTTTATTTTAATTGCTCTTAGTTTAGTTTTGCCACTATGAAGCAAAGTATAATTAATTCAGAAGTTATTCATTTCTATAGATATAATTTTTAGAAAGATTATTATTTTTAGTCCCCAACCATTGTCATCAACATCTAAACCCATATCTAATTTTCCATTTCCATAAAGTATTCCTCTAACTGCAGTAGCAACAAATGTTTCTCCAACTGTTTCATCAGAAACATGCATTCTTTCTTTTACACATAGATGAAGTTTGTGTGCTTCACATCTTTTGTCTATATCTTTATGATCTCTATGTACAATATCATGCTTTTTGCAGGCTTCATCTAGTGGATTTATTCCTTAATCCCCTCTAGCTAATCTTCCTTCTAATTTTCTTCGTGACCCACAATAATTATAAAAAGAGAGATCCATTTCAAATGGTTATTTGTTAATTTAAGTATAACTAATCCTAATCCATATGTTTCTGTTTTCCAAAATGATTGCAAATTATTCAAAAATCTGTTCAGATATGGTACTCTTTTTGGATTGTTCATAACGATATAACTAAATTTTTTTTGCTAACATATGTGTTATTCCAACTTTTCATTGTGATAATTTTTATTTCCAGCTAAGTCTTCTCCACAAATTACTGCTCATATATCAATTAAATCTCTAAATTATTCATCCAAAGATGTTCCACTAGTCTTTATGTATCTTTTTTAATGACAACATCACCTCCTTTCTCATCCTCACTTTGGAGTGAAACATCTCCTTTTCTTTGCCTTGACGCTGGAAAAAATCATCGACAATTTCTTTTATTACATATTTATATTACCTTCACTTCATTTTATTTTATGAGGACTATTATCAGAATATATCGCTCCTGAATATTACAATATACCCACATTATTTGATAAATCACAACCTGTAAATCTTGTATTCATGTCATCCACAGTAATCTGTTTTTTAGGTAAGAGATTCATTAAGCTGTTTGTACATTCGTATGACCTTTCAGTGAAAATTAATTTAATCCCATCAAATTTTAGCGGTAATTTACCAACGAGTTTAAGTATACAATCAATCCCAAATCCAAAAACCTTGCCTTCCCTGTAGTTAACATATTCTAGCATTCTTTCATTTATTTTTATTCTTTTAGTGGCTTGCTTCTTTCTATTTTTAACCTCTACTTCATAATTCTTCAATAAATGTTGTATTTCGGATATGTTAAATAGATAATATCTCGTATCACTATCACATTGCTCAATTGCAGGTATGTCATTAAATTCTTCGAAATATTTATAAGAAACCAGCAGCTTTTTGATTTCTCTATTTTCTTCTATAGCTTTCAGAACATCAGCGCCTATACCTTCGATTCCTTCTTTGACCTTTTCGATTGCATCAATAACAGGCTGATCTTTTGTTTATATTTTTCAGATTCTGTTCTTGTTTGTTTCTACAATTTTTAAATTCCATTTTTAATTAATCCTTTACCTTTCTCTTTCCTTTAGACTTTTTAAGAACCTCTGGGCTGCACACACTGTGTGTACTCTGCTGTTTCGTACAATTGTATTTTGCAAACATCTAATAAGAATAAAAAGCATTAATGATTTAATTTTAACATTCATCATTTTGTGTTTCACGTTCAACATTTTATATTTAATGTTTATGTTTAATGTTTAACGTTCAATGTTTACCGTTTTGCATAACATATATGTTTAATGATTATCTTTATGTTTACATTTTTAAAAATCTTTTAATTATGTATCTGTGCTTACCACTATCAATTTTTCTGTTGTACCTATTCTAATAAAACGAAATTTACCTCCATTTTTGGATTTACAATGCATTTATTTAAAACATTAAATTTTAAATCGCCACTGACAAATTTGAGATAAGCATGATTTAAGTTTCTATCGTCTTTTCTAAAATTATTTAAGAATTTTTTATGAACTCTTATTAATTGTGTTGGTATCTTCGAGTATGTCTGGGCTAAATAGAAACAATCTAATTCTTTGTGCCTTCCTCTAGTAAAATATCCCCTAACTACATTCTCATTTTTGAGAGTCACATCATCGAATACTACAACTGAATTACCTTAACAATCATCCAGTGGTATAATTTCATCACTGTTTTTAATAAATAGCTAGAATATGATAGTAAGTCATTAATGTTCTTTTCCCACATCCATTTTGGCCTACTGCTGCACATCAAATAGAGCTAGGCAAGAGCTTGCCATACTTACTTTTTTTGTTTCTTCTCTAGAGTTCTTATATTTTGATCCCAATCAGTTTTATTTATTTAAATACATATTTTTTTATTAATAGTAATAAGTTGTCTTTGTCAATCTGCGATAAGTTGTCTGTTGTTAGAAAAAATTTTATGCAATGGCATTGTTTCACCATTATCTTTTATACAATATTTTTAATTTCAATTGTGATATATTCCAATTTTCGATACTAGACAGGACTTATAAGTAACTGTAACAGGTGAAAATGATAATCTGACTGACTTCAATTGTGCTTGTATCATAGCTGTTTTAGAAATAACTTACAAATTTTTATCCTTATTAAATGAATAAGATTGACAGCTACCAGTTTGATTCACTCCCTGTGAATGAGAAGACTTAAAGCAACCTAAATCTTCGCAATAAGGAAACAAAAATTCATATTCATGTTGGAGATATTTGGGTTCATCCTAATCATGCACTATTGTATATGAGCTTCAGTATTATTGGGGCTGGTGGTGAGGAATACCTGATATATGATGGAAAATTAAATAAAAAGTTCATTGACAAATATGCAGCAAAGTTATTCATTGATATCACCATTAAAAAAGGGAACAATATTTTGTCTGGGATTGAATACCCTCTAATTTCTTCATCTGTCCTTATATCATTGACTTCGTTTATAGCCACTGAGTTAACCATGGAAGAGCATATCCTTAAAAATGGGAGGATAAAAAGTAAGAAAAACGAAATTCTCCTTCTACCAGGTTTGTTTGGTGGGTTCGTTAAGGACTACAAGGAAGTTATGTGGGAAGGTGATTTAACAGTAGTTTTCACCTGGATTTCTAGTGCAGACAATATCATTCTTCGCTGGTCCAACCACAGTCAAGCTGCAGTTGAAATAAAAGAAATACTTCCTAAGGAAGGCAAAATTTTTCTGGAAACAGTCGAAGTTAATATTCCTGAGGTTAGATATGAATCACAGGATTCACTTAAGCTGGAGTTAGAAAAACTAAAAATCCGTAAATTCCCATATCTTTCTTCAAATCACAATCCACTGAGGCTGCTGGCTTAAGTGGAAAGAGAAATTTTTAACGAGATATCATCATTTACCGTAATTCTGCAGAAATTGATGTGCCTTACTTTATTTTTGTTGTTTTCCAATCGAATCGAAAAAATAATCAGTTGACTAATTCTTCGTAAGTCGATCACATTAAATTACAAAATACTTATATAAAGAATGGTAGAAACTGAAGTTTTTCAAAAGAAATCTGGAACTTAGATCCACTAACTAACTTTTTGGAGACTTATGTTGCTTTCCCAGATTTTAACTGGGCCACCTAAGTAAATGGCGATGTCAATGTAAATCCAATCAATGTTATGGAAATTACTATAAATATGTCTATGAGAATGAATGTGTTAGCTATGCAGAAAAATACTATGGAATTGTGTACTACTTTTAATGGTAACATTCCTAATGTTACGTTTGATTACATAATTATGTATGGAAATAAGAATTTAACTTGTAATGTACACCTTAGAATATTAACTGAGAATTTTTAAACACATATAACGATAATCAAATACACCGATTATTATTTTTCTGTTTATTCCTTTTCATACAGATTATGTTATAATTTCGAATTTTTAAGCTCTGTTAATATTTGAGTGAGAAATTGAAGAAAATCGATCCATTTAGCAGGCTTGCTGGTGCAAGACATTGCATAACTGCTAACTCTTACAAAGCCGCTGGTGTGACTAGAAGGTCGCGCTGTGTGGCCAGAGGGCATGCCGAGCTATCAATTCATTTTCCCAGACAGTTGTAGGACCAGGAGCAGATTCAGAAAACCCCAAACAGATTGCACCATATGTAGAAATATTTGTTTTCTAATCAACTTTGTTGTTCAATTACCAAAAATATATGTGCGATTTGGAATGTTATTTCCTTGTGCTGTAGGGAAAGCGGAATGCTATAGCAGTTGGACTAGCCAGCCTATTTATTGTATTTGCTATCCATCCACCACTGCAGCCGATCAAGGATACCAAGATGTAGATACCAAGATGTATACAACAAGAAGATGTGGGGATGCAGATGGCAGTCAAAGTCGCAGAACAGAAAAGCGACGAAAAAAGCAGGTGGGGAAAGCTCCACTGGGTTTCTCATGGCATGAAGTTTTGGGCATTTTGAGAATCAATGTATTTTTAATCTTATTAAAAATTTCCTCTATATTTTGGTTGAAGAGATTTTTTAAAAATAAAAATTGTTACACTGCCTTATTCGATATTTCAGTGTTGGTTGATGATCCTAAACTAAAAATGTATACTTAAATTTAAAGCCAGGTAAAAAATTTTGTTTTTAAAAAATATAAATAATTTTTCTGCATATAAATAAAAAAACCTTGAGCAAGAATATTGATGTGAGATTAAATGAGGTTAATGGTTTCAATAATGAATCCACAGAAAGGTTTACTGAATTAATAGAATTAAACATATGAACCATTCAAAGGCTGAATTTTCATCAGTGGAATTTGGTCAGAAAATTGTGTTGATTGTAATGATAAATACAAAATTATTCTTCCCAATCGTTATAATGAAAGCATTGAGGATTAACATGATAATCCAAAGAACCTTAGTGGTGTAAAGTTTATATAGATATAGATAAAAAAAATTAATAACTATTCTAAGCATATTATCAGTTTGGGAAAGTAGACTGGAATTTTTTATTTCCTTAAATTTTTACTTCTTTGCTCATAATTTTTTAAATTTTTAAATGTTAACATTTGTTACCTCTTAATTTTATTCACATTGTTATTATTAAAAGGGTTGAATGAAAAGTAATGCCACTACCTTTGTTAATTGGGTTTGGATGGGAATATTTTAATAAATCAAATGCAGAAATAATCCTTACAATGTGATCTTTAATTACAAATATTCACCAGCCAATTGAGTACATTTCTGCCAACCATGAACAAGTTCTCTGAAGCTGTCACGGAAGAAGTCGACATTCTATTTCCGCAACCACTGTCTCACAGTTCTCTCAACGTCTTCATCAGAAGCACTATGATGTCCCTGCAGATCGTCTTTCATTATCGGGAACAGATGGAAGTCAGACAGTGCTAAATCTGGAGTGTATGGAGGTTGCCACACAGTGGTGAGATTCAGTCTCTGAAATTCTTCTGTAGTGGCGCTTGAAGTGTGTGGTTTGTCACTGTCATGCTGTAGGAAAACATTTCCCTTTTCCTTTCGGGCATTTGTTAGCCATCATTTCTGAGTTCGCAGCGTTGTAATGTAACACTCTGAATTTATTGTTGTTCCACGTTCAAGGAAATCGACATGGATAACACCAACTGCATCCCACATTTTTCCAGCTGAGGGCTGCGTCTTCAATTTCTTTTTCAGGGGTGAATCTTCATGTCGATATTCCATAGACTGACTTTCGTCTCCAGGTCGTAACTGTGTACTCACGTTTCGTCTCCTGTCACAACTGAATGGTGAAATGCGTCACCTTCATTCTCGTAATGCGAGAGGAGTTCCTGCCAAATTTCAAGTCTGTGCGCTTTCATTTCAGGAGTCAGCATCCAGGGTATCCATCGTGCACAGATCTTCCAAGGGCCAAGCAAAACAATAATGTGACCCACACGTTCTTGTGAAATGTCGATTGTGCTTCAAATTTCTCTCTGAGTGATACGACGATCGTCCTGAATTAATTTGTCAACATTTTTCTTGTGAAACTCGGTGGTTGCTTTAGCAGGTCATCCAACTCTTTGTTTCTCACGCAGGTCAGATGTTCCCGCCTCAACATGTTTAAAGTTACTCACCCAACGAGGCACAGTATTCATATCAACACAATAACCATAAACTGCTTTCATTCTCTGATGGATCTCGTTTGGTACGACACCTTCTGCTGTCAAGAATTCTATGACTGCACGTTGCTTAAATCGCATTGAGCGACCGTCTGCGCAGGGTCCCATACTTTACACCGTAACAACAGAACCGTTCAGTACTAAGGCTTCCCGCCAACTGGAGCGGTAGAGAAGAGGCTACGGAATAAGCCAGTACCTGCTGCATACCAATGCTGCCAACTGTTGAAGAGTTACGAAGATGGAGGCATTACTTTTCAGTCAAACATCGTACATTGGTTCCCGGAGGTTTCTTGGTTTGAATAATTGTGGTTTTTATGTTAGGGAAAATTGGGGGGGGACGAGAACTGAGGTGATGATTCAGTTAGCTGTTGTCGTGTGCACTAGAATCCCCATGGAATAACTACTGAGAGGTCTCTTGGTAAAAATGCTTGTGGTTTTTATGTTAGGAAAAAAGTGGGGGGACGAGAACTGAGGTGATATATCCGTTGGCTTTTGTCGTGTTCACTAGAATCCCCATGGAATAACTACTCACTAACACTGTACGCTTTCGGCAGAGATGCCACAGATCACCATCTATCCTACTTTACAGAGCAGACAAGCCTCCGAGCGTCACTTTCTGTGAAGCGTCGTGGCTGTCCACCCATTTAGCACCTATAAGTAGTTTCACTGTCCCCCTTTCTCTTTCTGTAGATGCTCACAACAGTAGCATGTGAACATCCGATCAGTTTCGCTGTTTCCAACATACTCTTTCACATGCTGCATGATAATAATCTGCCCTTTGTCATAATCACCTCAATTCATTTCCACAATTACAGCCATGTCTTCGCTAGGGTGATTAGGGTAATCCCCCGTCTGTATCTGCTCTGCTTACTTACGTTTTTTCCCGTGTCACATGCCAGCAATGCCACAAGGCAGCATCCAATGTCGTGGTGGGCAGTCATCATAACGTTTTGACTTTTATGTGTACATGGGATGGATTATCTAAAACTTGCACTCTTACTATTACGGAAATGGAAAGTGTTATTGATGTGCGGTTTGCACAGAATGGATTTGTATGCAGGGGCTCGTATTGTTAGCCAATCAATACATTGTAATAATACTTAGAGAATGTATTTTTGTACAAATATACATTTTTAAAGGAGACAATATCTATTGACATTAGCACACTAAAAGTAGGGTAAATTAGAATGTCAGTGATTTTCGATGCAGGACTCTAGGGTGAATCATTTACGAGATATTGTATTTTGAAAACTTCCCACACCGACACTAGTACAATACCCCTGATAGGACACACTAAAGAACAACACAAGTGCATTCCTTAATTATGTGGATTCTGGCCTGTAAGGAGACAATGGACAATCACAGGTGGTTCTCAAAATGACCTCCGGCAGTGGCAATACACGACTGCACTGTGGTATGGAACAATTGCTGCACATGTGCTAGCATTTCAGCAGAGATGTCTAATCAGGCTGTAGTAATACATTGTTGCATGTCATCAGGTGTAGTTGGCATGTCTTTGTAGACAGGGCCTTTCAGCTTTCCCCACGGAAAGAAGGGTCTGCAGGTGTCAGATCAGGGGAACAGCTTGGCCAAGGTACATGTCCTCTGTGTACAATACTGTGATTTGGAAACAAAATCGTGAGGAGACGATGCAGGAGTTAAGTGTTTAACATCGATTACGAAGTCATTAGAGACAGAGCAAGATACCGGATTAGTGAAGGATGTAGAAGGAAACTGGCTGTGAGCTATGGACAACGTAAATCAGAATTCTGAAATGCTGGTTTCAACCATCGACCTTCTGAATGCGAGTCCAGTATGCTTAGCACTGCACTGGCCTGTTGGTGAAACAGTTTGTGAAGACGTGCTGTAGTACTTCATGTGCGCTGGAGAGCCTTCTTGTTGGTACCAATTGTTCCTGCTAGCCTATAGAGAAACGTCTTCTAGCATCCGTGGAAGATAATCAGTTAGGTGGTTGCAATACTTTTGCATGTTAAGAATTCCATCCCTCAAACATGAGCCATTGAGCTGATGGTTCACTGTCCCAAACCTCACATCTACACTCCACTGTTGTTGGAAGTACAATTTTTAATGTTGTGAGCCCGTTCGTTTGGATAATATGTTGGTTCACTTTTTCTATTGCATTACTCAAGAGAACGGATGACAGAAACTTCCTCTTCTTGATACGAGAATAGGTAGTACAGTCATAGGTAATGAAACATTCAATTTTATTCCTGAAACTGGCCCTTTCCTCATATTTTGTTGTTAGAAGCACCTGAAGAAACTCAAATAGGGACTTCATTATAGGTCTATTTTAACAAACATAAAATATGAAATCTCAATACAGAAACACAACAAATTGAGCTCTGTGGAGACACAAAAACATAACTTCTAAGTACATCTTGAGCCACCATTACTATCGACACCCAAGAACTAAGACGCCAGCTGCCAACAACACTATCAAGCTACCCATGCTTCACACTATTTAAACAATTATACCACTACAATATGACAACTCATTCACATAAAGCAATATAAATTTTTATACAGATGATTCAACCACTAGTTCAGTCACAAAAATTCAATACACAATCAGTTCTTAAAACCATTGAATAAACAAATGATTCACAATCGTAAAAAAAACCTAACATATACTTAATTTGGTTAATCATGCCGCTGGGTGTACTGAAACAAAGAGGCCCATTCTTTAACACAACACACACTGCTCTACAACCTGCATGCCACTAATACAAACAACCCTTTACTCAGCATTGTCAGACTTCCACTCATTTAGTGGCTACACTTAGTGCACGTTCTAATATAACAGTATGTACCACACCAGTCACAAGGTCTACATGACGCTACCATTAATTGTCAGAAGCACTCAGGTTATGATTCTTATGATCTACTGTTCCCTGCCTCCACTGATGTGCTATGCGTCAGACTGGGAAAGACAGCAATCACTCCATCAGCTTGTTGTCCACACAGCAACCTCACCCTCGCCGACCGTGATCACATCTCGTACAGTCCCACACGGCAGCTAATTGAGGTCCCTGACGCGGCTCCACAAAGAAATGTCCTTTACTAGGTCACCCCAGGAACTGATTATGGCACTGGCCATCCATTTCCAAACACAACCCTACCGACCAGTCTCAGCACCACCAAAAACTGCATTCTGCAGTGACAGTCGACAAGCCCTGCAGGCACTGACAACGACTTCAACACTAGCTTCTGAGAGATGTCATTAATCACGATATCTGTAGCCGTCTCCCCCCCTCCCCCCCCCTCCAAAGCAGAACCTAAACCACGAGTCCTGGATACCACAACAGCCCTTCGTGCCCCGCATTGACAGCTGACTACAGGCCACTTTCTTCTGGGCACTGTTGCTCGTTAGGACAGAACCAGCCAACCGTTCACTGTGGACACTGCACAAATGCTAGGATGGTTCCTTTGAAAAGGACATGACTGGCTTCCTTCCTCACACTTGTCCACTCTGAAACTGCCCACCAACTCTACCGACCACTTCATCAACAAGTTGTTAAACCGTAATCTCCTTGTCATATAGAAGATCAACATCAACTAATATACACTCCTGGAAATTGAAATAAGAACACCGTGAATTCATTGTCCCAGGAAGGGGAAACTTTATTGACACATTCCTGGGGTCAGATACATCACATGATCACACTGACAGAACCACAGGCACATAGACACAGGCAACAGAGCATCACAATGTCGGCACTAGTACAGTGTATATCCACCATTAGCAGCAATGCAGGCTGCTATTCTCCCATGGAGACGGTCGTAGAGATGCTGGATGTAGTCCTGTGGAACGGCTTGGCATGCCATTTCCACCTGGCGCCTCAGTTGGACCAGCGTTCGTGCTGGACGTGCAGACCGCGTGAGACGACGCTTCATCCAGTCCCAAACATGCTCAATGGGGGACAGATCCGGAGATCTTGTTGGCCAGGGTTGTTGACTTACACCTACTAGAGCACGTTGGGTGGCACGGGATACATGCGGACGTGCATTGTCCTGTTGGAACAGCAAGTTCCCTTGCCGGTCTAGGAATGGTAGGACGATGGGTTCGATGACGGTTTGGATGTACCGTGCACTATTCAGTGTCCCCTCGACGATCACCAGTGGTGTACGGCCAGTGTAGGAGATCGCTCCCCACATCATGATGGCGGGTGTTGGCCCTTTGTGCCTCGGTCGTATGCAGTCCTGATTGTGGCGCTCACCTGCACGGCGCCAAACACGCATACGACCATCATTGGCACCAAGGCAGAAGCGACTCTCATCGCTGCAGACGACACGTCTCCAATCGTCCCTCCATTCACGCCTGTCGCGACACCACTGGAGGCGGGCTGCACGATGTTGGGGCGTGAGCGGAAGACGGCCTAACGGTGTGCGGGACCGTAGCCCAGCTTCATGGAGACGGTTGCGAATGGTCCTCGCCGATACCCCAGGAGCAACAGTGTCCCTAATTTGCTGGGAAGTGGCGTTGGGGTCCCCTACGGCACTGCGTAGGATCCTACGGTCTTGGCGTGCATCCGTGCGTCGCTGCGGTCCAGTCCCAGGTCGACGGGCACGTGCACCTTCCGCCGACCACTGGCGACAACATCGATGTACTGTGGAGACCTCACGCCCCACGTGTTGAGCAATTCGGCGGTACGTCCATCCGGCCTCCCGCATGCCCACTATACGCCCTCGCTCAAAGTCCGTCAACTGCACATACGGTTCACGTCCACGCTGTCGCGGCATGCTACCAGTGTTAAAGACTGCGATGGAGCTCCGTATGCCACGGCAAACTGGCTGACTGACGGCGGCGGTGCACAAATGCTGCGCAGCTAGCGCCATTCGACGGCCAACACCGCGGTTCCTGGTGTGTCCGCTGTGCCGTGCGTGTGATCATTGCTTGTACAGCCCTCTCGCAGTGTCCGGAGCAAGTATGGTGGGTCTGACACACCGGTGTCAATGTGTTCTTTTTTCCATTTCCAGGAGTGTATAAAAGACGAAACCTGGAGCAAACATCTACAGAATGACAGAAAGTTTTTGTTTCTCCAATTTATAAACAATAATTTGATTCTGTACGGTAGCCTGCGTTGGAAATTTAATCAGTGGGTTGCCTATCTTCAAACGCAAACTAATTCGATGCAACAACTAGGAGCAAATCACTCTCTTCATCTTTTGACACCACTGTCCCCTACTGGCGCGCTCTGCACCTACGCCACTTTACGTATTACGAATAGAATCTTTGCTTTTGGTACACATCTGTTAGCTGCCGAACATGCTGCCAGAAATATTAACTCTTGAACCTGTCGCACAAAGTTCCCAAGACCCATCTACGAGGGTCATTCGAAAAGCAATGCAACACATTTTTTTCCAGAAAGCATGTTGGTTTCAATTCACATTGAAATACACTATATTATTTCTCAGCGTTTTCGCTACAAAAACTTATTTTTAAACATAGTCTCCGTTCAATGGGACCGGTGTAAGACACCTTACTGGGCGTGCCCGCACGTTACCACCTCGATGCCAACGCCTTGCTGCATCAATAACATCGTCATTATCCACATGCTGCTTTCCGCAGAGTGCCTCCTTCATTGAACCAAACAGACGACAGACACAAAGTACGAGAGGCGAGATCCGAGTTGTAGGGTAGATGAGGAAGAACAAGAAATTCTGTGAGCTCCTTTCGGTTGCGTGGACTTGAGTCAGGCCTTGCTTTTCCATAGAGAAGTTCGTTTGCATTTTTGTGGCGATGAACACGCTGAATTTTTTTTTTTTTTTTTTAATTTTCTGAGTGTAGCAAAGTACACTTCACAGCTGATCGTTGCATCAAACAGAATGACCCCTTCAGAGTCCCTGAAGACCATCGCCAGGACTTTGCCGGCTGAGGGTGATGCTTTGAATTTTTTCTTCGGAGGACAGGCGGTGTGGCGCCATTGCAGAAATTGCCATTTTGTTTGCGATTCGAAGAGATGAACACATGTTTCATCGCCTGCGACTATCGCTCCAACTAATGGACGATTATGTCACCACAACTAACAGAGACGTTCAGTTGAGCAACGAGATACTGAACTGAGACACGTCGATAACCACGAATGAGAGTATTCGCACGTTTCAACATTGAAGGAGTCACATCTGTGTGTGGCTGGCACGTGGAGATTAGAAGGTTTGCGTGATCTTGTTGCGGTGATGACAGGCGCCTCACCTCACCCCTCACCGTACTTTTATTCACTGCCAGATCTCCGTAAAAATTGTGCAAGCACCTATGAATAACTGCAATGCACCCGTTTTCCATCAAAAGAAAGTCAATGATAGCTCTCTGCTTGGAATCCACCTCCGTTGTAGACGTCATTTTAAAGGCTATGCATAGCGCCTCCATTTATCGGAACTAGAGGGCCTGAAGCGGGAATATTCAACGCTGTCCACAAGACGGTGCTTGGTTTACAGCATGAATGAAGGAAACGAAACTAAATAATTACGTATACATAGAAAAGAAAATTTTTGCAATCATATACACCTAAATAATTTTGGAGCACAGTGCTTTTTCATTTACTCTTTCATTATTTTAATAAGAACAACTTAGGATGCAAAGTTCTCACTATTTTACTTTTCTTTTAATTTTATTTTGTCGTAGTTGAAGTACAGGGAAAAGTATAAGGAGAAGAAATGAAAACATCGAGCTTTGCCGCCGACATGGCAATTCTGTCAGAAACAACGATGGATCCTGTAATGTAATACTTGAAGAGAGGTTATAAGATGAACAGCAACAAAAGTAAATCAAGAGTAATGAAATGTAGTCGAAATACGTCGGGTGATGCTGAAGGTGATGCCAAATAAATTGGAGTAGGAAATGAGACACTTAAACTATTAGATGAGTTTTACTATTTGGGCGGTAAATTAACTGATGATAGACGACGTAGAAGGAATATAAAATGCAGACTGGCTATAGCATGAAAGACATCTTGGAAAAGAGATATGAAGAGCACAAGGCAAAAATGATGATAGTCACTTTTTTGTAACTTTTCAGGACGACGAATTTTCTGCTCTAGTCTCTCGTATATCATAAACGTTCACCGTATAAATATCGCAACAACAATTTTCTTGTTCTATATCTATTTGTTTAGGTAATAAATGTAATACAATAAACACATTTTCAATTTTAAGATAATTTATTAATCAAAAACTTAAATAGGTACACAAAAACATGGTAAAAGTGATGGTAGTCATAAAAAGCTTGGTAAAAACGATTAAAGCCCACTTTCTTTCTGTGCTTCTTCAGTGGATCTTGTAACCTGTAAAAAGATTCTGTCTACTGTTTATTTTATAAGATTTATAATACTCTAGATTTTAACACATTAGGTAAATATAGATTTTATTTTAATACTGTTAATTAAAACTTTCGTTTTGTCAATGAGGAAGTTCTTCAAAGTACTTTTGAGCAGATGGACTGCAAAACTGCTTCAGATGCTGCAGGACTTGATACTTTCCAGGTTTTAGTTTAATCAGATCTCGAAATAAGCAAACTTTTGGGCTAAAACAAGGGAACCTGCTGGTGGTTTTTATCATAAAATAGTAACCTACCTACTTACATAGAGTATTATGAATTTAACTAACAACCTAACTAAATATCTGTTGCAATAACGGCAAAAATATTTCCTATACTGATAAGTTTTCATTACTTTCAAGGTTACACTATTCTATAACTTGTTGTGTTGGCAGAAGTGCCAACACCGTGTTACTAGAGGAGGCCGAAATTTACGCGTTTTAGCTCACGCAGGCTGGCGTGAGGAGGGAGGGACAATACTGACGTGAGGTCTGGAACATGACAAGGAATTAGAATTCAGAAAGCGGACGTAATTAGTTTCATACTTAACTTTAATCCATTAATGATGAACGTCGCTCTTGCCGGTACATGATTCACAATATTATCAGTTCAGAATACATTCTTAAAGAATATGGCGCCTTGCTAGCTCATAGCAAATGACGTAGCTAAAGGCTATGCTAAACCGTCGTCTCGACAAATGAGAGCGTATGTAGACAGTGAACCATCGCTAGCAAAGTCGGCTGTACAACTGGGGCGAGTGCTAGGGAGTCTCTCTAGACTAGACCTGCCGTGTGGCGGCGCTCGGTCTGCAATCACTGATAGTGGCGACACTTGGGTCCGACCTATACTAACGGACCGCGGCCGATTTAAAGGTTACCACCTAGCAAGTGTGGTGTCTGGCGGTGACACCACTTAACTCATTATAGGTCCTCAGATTATTGATATGTGAAAGCAAAGGTTAAGTGTTGCATCATTTTCTCTTACCTTCACGCAGAATTGGTAGTAAAGAGAAGGACGTATTATCTCCAGGTTCTTCTGTCTCTCTTGAAAGCTTGGTAATATGGTGTTGCGATAGGATTGGTGACATCAGAAAGTACCCAGTCTAAGATGGTCTGTGTTCAACTAACCTACAATGGTCTTTTGAAAATTTTAATTCACGAATTGGTCGTGTAGCAAATGGGCATTTCTTGTGATATTGATTTTCCAAAAAAGCAGTCCATTTTCTAAATAGGTTTTGGTCAGCTTCAATCACAGTGAAAGGCGAAGGCCTTACTCTGGCATTCTTTATTTCATTTACCCAATGTTCTGGTATCTCTGTGGGAAATTTGCCGTTTATCAGGGTCATATCTCTATCGCATTCTAGGTAAGAGTGGCCGCGAATAGTGAATATAATTGCTATGCAGTCTAGTTTTTAAGGATTTGTACCACATAATGACAGAAGCGAAACATGGTGTAATTCTGGTTCTGCCCGCTACAAGAATCGCAAAATATGTACAAATTTTTGACATTGGACTGTAACATGGTGAAGATATAATAGTGCAACATCGATACTACTTCGTCTGCACCTTTACCTCCTTCTGTTTCTGAGTAAGCAAAAAAAGTTGCATTTCCCGTAGATAGGCTGTGCACATTGAACAAATACAATGACAATTGACGGCGGTAGTAAACGTCATTTGTGGTCAAATTAGGTAAGCTTACATTTTTTTTGAAAATCAGTGGTAAGTGCCTGAGTATCCTCCCTTTTCCTTGAAATTTTCCTACATTTTCTCTTTGTGTCATAAAACAAGTTAGCTTTCCTCAAGTGTAGTTCATTCTCACATTCTTTTGTCTTAATTCTGCTTAAAATATTTGCTTTTTCCTTGTCATCATTAGTCTGTTCCAGCTGGAGGTTTAGAGCTTTCATTTCTGCTTGGTACCTGTCACATGCACTGCAGGTGTCGCTTCTGTGATATCCGAAAGCTATGTTAAGCTTACATACGAATATCTGTCTATAATATTCGTAGGACAAATCTTACCACTAGGCCTACCTGTCTTGTACAATGTGTACATTTTTTCAAATTTAAAGTGTCTGGCAAGTATATTTTTTTAGTTTCATCGAAACTATAACGCTTTGTACGGCCCTTAAACGATGCACTGTGATCAATGACACTTTGCTTAACTGCTTCTGAGGTCCTACAATGTCTGTGGTCATACTTTCATCTCTTGTCTGTTGGAGGTTCACCTGTTTCTTTCAGACTCGTTTGAATAGTTTGAACCCTTCTTCCAGTTACATCCAAAATAGACAAAAATGCTTTATAACACACAGGGGTGTCAATAAAATTATCACCATCCTTTATTCTTACTTTGTAGGTGTAGTTCTTATCATTAAAACGAGATTCATTTTCAGGCTTTTTGGTCTGCGATTTTTGATGTCATAAACATTGATAAACTTGCCAAGTATGTGGACTGAGCATCATTAGATTCTAAACTATTAAAATGAGACATTAATCTTTTTCTCTCACCTTCACAATCTCTTTCAAAACACTGTAGTCTTTTACATCTGCAATCAGACCCAGTTTTGTGAGTACACACTTTAAGTTTTTTCATCACATCTCTTACCCTTCCATGAGATTTTCTCTTCTTTGTGCCAGGTTTACTGACGTTTTCACAATCTTCATCCACACTTGACTCACTTAATTCACTCATTTTCACAGAAACTACTACCAAGAACACAAGCTATTAACTTTGGCAGCTTTCTAACCACAAACACAAAGTAAACAAAAGAATGAAGACAGCACGTTGAACTCCTGATCAAGCAGGTTTTGCCAGTCTTATGAAATGACTTTCATCATATGTGCCATGAACACAGATGACATTCATCGGTTTTACCATGCACAACAAAAATAAAATGGCAAATAACTTAGTAACTGCCAGCATTCTTGCCGTGTACACCTTCCTACAAATTCGGCCGTATTTGAGCTATAAATTCCTGTCCTAACCTCAAAATGGGAAAAACTTGACTATCATCATTTTTGCCTTGTGCTCTTCATATTTGTTAAGACCTAATATAACTTTAATTGTTAGGAAGTCTTTTCTGAAAGTACTGTTTGAAGTGTAGGTTTGTGTGAAAGTGAAATGTTGATGGTAAACATCCGAGCAACAGGAGAATAGATGATTTTGAAATATGGTGTCTGTGAAGAAAAGTAATACCAACAGCTGAATACAGGAAGCAGGTTAAGAAGGATGTAGGTTACAGTAGTTATTTGGAGATGAAGAGGCTTGAACAGCGAATAATAGAGTGGTGAGCTACATCAAACCAGGCTTCGGAAAGAAGTCGACAAAAACAACAACAGTTGTAAAACATAAATGAATATTCGTATCAGCTTCTAATGAAAATTTAAATGTTTTTAAACGATTGCTTATTTGAAAGTTACATTATTCAGTATTAGGAAGTGGGGCAGCTAACTTGTCTATGCACAATTATTTAAAGGTGCTGATATCATTCATATGAAGCAATTTTAAGTTGTGGCGTGTACATGTGCTAGAGAAAAACTTACGACAGGATAAATTTGAATTGAGCAGTGGGAACAATTGGTATGTTTGGGCACTGTGACACAGAGGCTGTACAACTTTAAATTGCTGTTTACTGTATTTGTTGTGATATAGTCGTTAATTGGTATTATTCTTTTATATCTCTTGTAACAGATCTGAAGATGGCTAACATCAGAACTAGTAATCAGAATGAAGTTCATATGCGATCAAAGACTATAAATAACTGTAGTAATACGTTCTTTGCTAATACAATCTAAGTTATAAAGCTGGAGGACTGGAAGCAATTTTAGTATGATGTAGAAATAGTATCTAATTCTCATTTTAGCGATATGCGGTTCAGTAATGCCATAGTTTAAAAAAGGCACAAATTGTTCCTTTGATTTCTTGTTATTACATAAAAATTTGAAGGAAAACCATATACAATTATGCATTGGTGTACATGAAATATATACTCACTTTCACTACTTAGATAACAGGTCACATGCAAGAGAGTAATTACACTAAACTGTGAAGGAAACATTTTAAGATCTGCTTTCATGTCGAAAGTATCATTCATTTCTTTGCTTTGGTAGAACAGATAAATGACAAACCTTTCGGTGGTTTTAAAAAGAATGTAGTACATTACTGAATGCTAAAATTCATTTACTCATGTGCAATACATCTCGATTGTTGTTCGATCTTCGCATCCAGTTGGAGCAGGGCACTATGGAAGCTCAAACTATGTGCCACAATGCTACTTCCGTGGCCGAAAGTCCGTATTATTTATCAAAAACTCGTCTTAAATTGGTTAAAACCAGTACACCACTTGCCCAAGTCCGACGATCACGGTGTAGTATATCCATTGTCAGAGACTGCATTTCCGGGGAGTCGCACTATGATGGACACAGCACTTGCCTACATCCTGTACAAGGCTCCTCCTAGAAAAGAGCAAAGAGATTTTTGATACTACCATTTTGTTCCCTCCATAGTAATTGTGTTACAACATTCCACCTTCTCTTGGATTTAAGAAGGCAACTCTTCTACGTCTACATCTACGTCTACATGTACATCTACATTCATATCCTGCAAATCTCAAGCGCCTGGCCGAGGGTTCATCAAATCACGTTCACAATAATTCTCTATTTTTCATCCTCCAACAGCACTCGAAAAAAACGAACACCTATATCTTTCCATGCGAGTGCTGGTTTCCCTTATTTTATTATGATGATTGTTTCTCCCTACGTAGGTAGGCATCAGCAAAATATTTTCGGATTCGGAGGAGGCAGTTGATGATTGAAATTTCTTGAGAAGAGAAACGCCTTTCTTTTAATGATGTCCACCCCAAAACCTGTATCACGTCCGTGATGCTGTCTCTCCTATTTCTCGATAATACAAAACGTGCTGCCCTTCATTGAACTTTCTCGGTGTACTCCGTTAATGCTATCTGTTAAGGATCTCACATCGCATACAGCAGTACTCCAAAAGATGACGGACAAACATAGTGTAGGCACCCTCTTTAGTAGATCTGTTGCATCTTAAGTTTTTGCCAACAAAACGCAGTCTTTGGTTCGCCTTCCCCCACAACATTTTGCTTGTGTTCTTTCCAGTTTAAGTTGTTCTACATATTCTAGCGGAATTTATGTATAGACCTTGAAGTTTAGCTCTTTAACAAATGAATTACCATTAAATGTACTTATTCCAATAGTTTTAAAATTTTTGAAAGGCTTTTCTTGAGATCACCATATATAGATACAATGTAAATGTCCTTTTAAGCAGATGAACGTGGTATGGAGAGCTATGGACAAATTTTTCGTGTATCCACTAATATATAAACGTTGTTGGATCCACCACTTTCTGCGAAATTTTAACTCATTGCTACAGTCTACATCATTAACATAGATAAAGGTGAGACTCAATACAGGTATGTCTCAAGAACTTCGCTTGTATATGATTAGCGCAACAGAGAGGTTCGGTGATCAGAACTGTACTTAATCATTGGCGAAATACTGGCAGTGACAATTTCGTCCACCACCAGGAGTCGAATCGGCAGCGCCACTACACAGACGCGTATTAGCGACTTCGCCTAAGGTGTCATTTCTTCCTTCTGCGCAATACACATTTCCGGCACCTTAACAAAATGTGTTGTTTGTCGATGCAGACAGCTGCAACAGCAGGCCTCACGCGATATTTGTTTCTCTCTTCCACTTCGCGAAGCACGCAGTCGTCGCCAGTGCATCGTGTATATAAGGGACGAGGAGACGCCAGAGCTGCATCAGTCGTCATGGCAGCCTCCACCAAATCTCTCCTGTTCCTCTGTCTGGCTCTCGTGGTAAGTGCGACTGCGTTTCGACCTTCTCTTCGCATAAGCGATAGCATATGAGTCGGTACTGCACCAAAGCTTATCAGCCCAAAGTATGGCCATTTGGTGTGTCTCAAATGACATCTGGGACTGAGATGACAATTTCTTAGTAGTGAAGACGCAACGTGAGAGCTTGGATGAAGAGTCGTCGACAGGTGTGAAAGTAACATCAAGCGTTCCACAGCAAAATTTAATGGGATGGGATCCTTGCTGTTCGTATTGCACGTTAAAGGCCTGGTAGGCAATATCCATAGTAATCTCATACTTCCTGCATGTGATGGAGTTATCCCTAATGAAGTACTATTTAAAAATGCTGCACAAAACCCAGTCAAATCTCAATAAGATTTCAGAGTGGTGCAAAGATTGACGGCTTGTTATAAAATGCCTAGAAATTTAAAACTGAACACTTCACAAAATGCAGAAACGTACTTACTTTTCGTTTTCTAGTGCTTGTCCATCCCGAATGTTGGTAACTTTCATAGCTATGTCACTTCCTCTTGTTCGGAAAGGTTCCTGTCTCTGACTTCTTTAATACAGACTTCAATTTCCTGCGAGTTATCCCATTGGTTGTTAATGTTAGTTCCCAGGTGTGCTGATTTTTATTTATTTCTGCATTAAGTTCACCATTAATATTTAGATGACAGCTTGGGATGTCTATCTTACTGACGACCAATACTATTTATTTTATTTATGTTCAGTTCTGTGACATAATGCCCAATACCTTTCTTAATTGAGTATGCAAGATGCTGGAGACTATTTAAGCCGATATTACAGCGTAGCTGATATTGATCAGCTAATCTCCATCAAGACGATACCTTCTTCCACATTTGGGCTTCTTTGAAGAAATATCCCAAATAAAGATTAGACGACAGTGTCAATATAAAACAGCCGAGATCACTCCGCGCCATATCTCTAAAGTACCAGATTTCTCTAACCTCACAGCTATATATTGATTCCAATAGAGGTTAATCATTCATCATCTATCCCACTTCTTCTTAGTACCTCAGTCACCTTGTATTGCTGTAGTCTATCAAAGTCCTTCTGATAGTGGAAGACCAATAGCCGTCACAATACATGTCTACACCTCTGGAATAAGGTCTGAATGCAGAACAAACATCTCGCGTACCGGCAGTATTACAGAAGACACACTGTGTAGGTACAATTCCCTCTTCATAAACATTTTTAGCTTTGTTTTGTGAATAATTTTTAGAAATATTTTTAGGAGATAGCTTATCAGACTTGTTGTTTTGAAATCATTGTATTTTTAGGTCCTCGTTTATTAGCAACTTTACAATACCTCATTGAAGCCATTCTTCGCGAATGTGTAGCACATGCATGTCCATCTTATCTAGATTTCTGTAGCGCTTGTTTACCTCGATTCGAAAAGGAATCCTGCTCTATGATTTAGAAACATGTGTACATCTGTCAGTGAGATTAACTATGCTGGATCGTAACGTATTTCCAGTGCATCAAAATCAAGGTTCACTAATGTCGAAGAATATGCTGTTTATGATCATTAATATGAAGCTGTCTGTAGAAACCCTAACATACCGATGGTGGACGCTTTCTAACTTTTTGGGGAGAGTTAATCCACAGATCCTAGTCCCTCAATCGAGCCAGCATGAAACATAGGTTTTACAAAACAGTAAAAGGTATAACATGTCTTCACTTGTGTCCACCTGCTGAGATATATCAAAATGTTTGGAGCATTAAAGGTTCTCGTTTCAAGATATTTTACGTGTGATAAACAAGTAAGCTGATCGTCCAATCAGAGATCGAAAAATCTAACTGTTTGTTTGAAGCTGAGAACGGCATCCGTCAATCGTAATTTTGATATATATTTTCATATAACACACATACTTCTCAGGGTAAAGATTGTAAAACCTACGGCTTCCGTCTTCCTCAACGCCGTTTGTATTTCATGTGCCGTGATAGATAAATTGGGCCCAGAACTGCGAATGGTTTCACATATACAGGATGTCTAAACAATGTGTCCCACAGGAGATGGTACTAGGCAAATCTTGAAGAAGAACTTGTAGAAACATATGTCTGGAAACAAATGACTGTCGAGATACGGGTATTATTATGGTCATCTGTGTAATGACACTATAGCAACTGCTCACTGGCGTTACCACTCGTTCCGATACATCCCTCATACCTCTTTCCCAGAGAGCCACCAAGTCGGGTAAATACAGATTGCTGCCGTCATATCTTGTTACATGCGTGGCACACACACACACACACACCTCTTAGGTATGTGCCTACTCGATACCGTGTAATAACGCTTTTCCTTCAAGTATCTGCATAGACAGAAATATGAGTGATTAAGCGCATGACACTGGGTCTGCTCGACCAATTTATCTCTCACTCAACGTTTGTGTTAGTCGCTGTCGCAGTATAGATAATCGAGAGGTGACCTCTCTTGCTTAAATTACATTCCTTGTCTTTCCACCAGGGTGACATCGTCCAGGGTTGTGCGTAATTTTCCGTTCGACAGTTGATAATAAACAGCACCTGTTAATTTGGCCGGTGAAATGTATGGCCCTAGTAGTGCGCCACCCACAATTCGTACCCATCCATCGAGTTGCATCGGCCCACACATGTTTATTATTGTAATTTATTGTCACTCTATGTGTAAATCCCACTTCATTCGTTGCAATTTCTACACAGAGAATGTTTAGCGATCCTTCTTAGAATCCATTTATAATTTCGAAAAGCGGTGTTTTGGCACGAGGGCTTCCAAACCCATTTCGTGTGGCTCAATTACCGGGTGCAAGACTTTTGAAAAGACGCGAATTCGGCGATTTGCGTGTCACTAATTCAACCCAGTTGTCCAGCTGGGGAAATGAAAGTACAATTAAACACGGAGTCCGAATCACATGTCGTTTCTCATGATTTTTTACATCACGGAGAGGTGAAGGATAGATCAAACAAACTGAAAATTTCCGGCCGGGATTCAGTCTCGCAACCTCTCGATTTCCAGGCACGCACTTTACTGCTACACCATAGCACTCTATGTGATTTCGACAAAGTAACAGCCCGTGTAGAACTGAACTCGCAAGAGCATGGTTTATGCCTTCGCGATCTGCTTCTGGATTGTATCCTCCTCGATACATTCGTCCCTCTCCACACCTTGTGTGGACAACACGAGACCTCGCAATTTCTTAATCCGAATCGTCCCTTTATACGGAAGTCTTTATAACATCCTGCTGAACATTTTTTTCACTTGCAGTATGACACTGTACGTGTAGTTCGCCGTGCACTGCACATATCAGTCGATTAACGCAGGTGACTAAACCATACCAAAATACCACGATTGTTACTTCTCGCATAAAATAATAGGAGTTCAATTCACTATTTGCATTGTTCGCAAGGAATAACCGATTTCTTTCTGGTGTCAGCACTACCTCAAAACGATGTGTACGGAATGGACGACGTAGAAGACAGCTGAAAGTTCCTTCTGTGACAACAGCATCCATAGGAGATTAAGTAAAGACACGAAAGAGAAGAAATGAGAAAAGTACGTCAAGACGTAAGCAGCTTACACATCTCTATACTGACCTTTCTCAACTCATGTAAAATGGTCCTTACCTCAATAAACAATTGTTCCCATACTAATATTTATAGAAGATAACATGCTGCATCCTCCCTCAAATACAAACTGTATTTGAAACTACATCAAATCGTACTTTCGTTAATAAGCGTTGGTGTGGTATTGAGTCGAATGCTTTTCCGAAGTCACAAGATATGTAATCTAGGTGATTTCTTAGATCGGGTCAATCTACAAAGAAAATTTAGCGTGATCGGTTCCAATTTCTTTCAGGTCCTACTGCACTGAGACTAATTTTGTGTCATCAATTTCTGAATGGTTTCATTCGGCTCACCATGTGCCAACCTCTTGATCTCAGAGTTGCATATGCTGCAACGCAACATCTTCAGTTATTTCTTGGATATATACCAATCTTCGTCTTATCCTCCAGTTTTTATCCTGTACGTATCCTAAGTGCCATGGAAGTTATTTATATATGCCCTAACACACGACCAGTCATCCTCTCCGTTCTTCTTGTTAGTGTTTTTCACACATTTCTCTCTTCGCCCATTCTGCAGAGAATCTCCCCATTTATCATCTTATCAGGCCAACTAATTTTCAACATACTTCTCCAATCCCACATTTCAGACACTTCGATTCTGTTGTTTCCCAGTTTCTACCACAATCACTTCCATAGAATGCTGTACTCCAGATGTGCATTCTTACAAATTTCTTCCTTAAATTAAGATCGATTGTTTATAGTGATGGACTTCTTTGGTCGAGGAATGCCCACTTTCCTGTGCTAGCCTGCTTTCTATATTTTCCTTGCATCTTCCATGGTGCGTTGTAGCGCTTCCAAGGTAGCAGGATTACTTGACTTCATCTACCTCCTAATCTGCAGTTTTAGTGTACACTTGTCGGGATTTCACTTCTGCTGCTTCTCTTCGTTTCACTCACAGTCCATATCCATGCTTGGAAGACATCAATCTGTCCAACACGCCATGTAATTCTTTCTCACGTTCGCTAATAATACCAATAACCGAATCTCATCATTGATATGCTTTCATCTTGAATTTTAATACCATTGATGAACATTCCTTATATTTCCATCACTGGTTTTTCTCCGTTTGCAGATTGAACAGTAGGGGTAGAAGTCTATATCCCTGTCTTCAGACCTTTAAAATCACAGAACTTCGTTCTTGGTCTTGCATTATTATTTTTACTCTTTGGTCGTTGTACATGATATCTGTGTTTTTTTCTGACTTACATCTATTGCCCTGGGAATGTCGAACGCCTTGCACCTTTGTACATTGTCGAACGCTTTTTCTAGATCGATAAATGATACGACCACATCTACATTTTTCTTAAGACATGGTGACTGAAAAAAGAGTTGATGGTTGCGTCAATTTCGAAAGCACTTTGTCGCTTTGCCTGCAGGTTGTGGCCGCGATGGCGCAGGAACCTGCAAACGTACCAGCTGTCCCTAGCGGAGATGCCGCCAGCAACCAGGAGCCGGTACAGCCGGTGGTGGGCGACGGAGCTGCTGGGGACCAGGCGCTGCAAGACCGCTGGGGGGCGTCCATTTCCTTCCACAGCGGCTGAGCGGACTGCTGGCACATTCCAGAAATAGGAGGCTCTAGTTTGTCATAAACGTTTCTTCCTTTACGGTTTAGAAATTTATAATACTTTTCCTGTTTCTGTATCAAGAGCTTCCTTTTCATTTTTCAAAACGGAAAACGAAAATGTATTACAAAAGAATGAATAAACTTTAGAATTCAAAAAAGTACTACTGACTTCGTTTAGCTACTCAAGCCAGTTTAACACTTATTCTAAGAGCAAAATTCTGAAATAATGTTTCCTACACAACTTTATATATTTTCTGGTTTCCATCTGGTCTCTCACCTAGCAATAAATAAGACTGTATATACCCTGAGCATTCACTGATGGGGATGGAAAAATTTCATACCTTGACACACCAGTCTTACATGTGTACACATGAAAATGTAAATGTTTGCGTTCGCATCTCCGTAATTTCTTCACTAATTGTTTAAAAATTTTGATCAATATTGCACTGGAACAGGAGCGTGTTTTTATACGCCTACTGGAGCGTCATATGGTACATAACTACACTTATAAAAGAATAACCGCGTCTTCGTTTGTTATACCTCTAAATTATGTGGAAGTACTTCACTGATTGCTTCGAAATTCTGACAAAACATTGCAGGTGAATTTGTGTGTGCTTTTATATACCTATTTTTAATATATATGATATATATAAATAAATATGAAATATGTAAAGGGGAAACAATATTATCAAAGATCTCGAAAAACTGTTGACCAAATTACTTTAAATTCTCACAAAGTACTCTCGTGAATATTCAGACCTTCATAGGCTATTTAATTTAATATGTGTAATATGTATATGCCACAAATAAAGGGGAACAATGTTACAAAAAATTTCAGAAAGTGCTCGACCGATATACATCGAAATTCTACATGCTGCTGTAATAAACTAATGGTCTCATACAGGCTCTGTATGTTTTGTATGTATAATAAATCTATGAAATTTATAGGAATGAAGCGTTATTAGCAAACAGGAGAGTTGTATTTATGGTTTATTTGCTTATTTTAGAATACTACTACAAGATCTGAATTTCCAATAACAATAAACAAAGCCTGTTGTCAGCGGGGGGGGGGGGGGGGAATTCGACATGAACAGAGGAGTGGGGCAACATTGACATAGAAAACAGAAAGTACGAAGTGGTGAGAGGCAGAGGCAGGAGAAAAAGTTGTGGCAGAGGGAAGGAGAAGATGGGCAGAGAAAGGGCGAGGAGGTGTTGGACAGATACGGGGGGAGAGAGAAGGGCAGGAGGAGGTAAAGAGAGGTAGGGAGGCGAGGATGCACAAAAAGAGGAGAGGAGCTGATGGATAGAGAAACTGGAAATTGGGTGGAGGAGGAGATGGACATAGAGAGGTGCAGGAGAAGACTGAGAGAGACAAGGATGAGAAGGAGATTAGAACGTGTATCCTGTTCTCATATACATTAGAAACGAGTGTTTTCTCTTTTCTTGCTTTTCTATTTAACCAGATAGCCACGCTGAAGCATGGCCAAGAACAGCTAGTTTATTAGATTTGTAGAGACTTAGATAACATAACATATATTACACAAATCAACATTCATCTCATTGGACCGATGTCCATGATGAATATTAGTATGAGATGTGGCACCCACAGGCACGAATAAACTTTTGTAGCCGTAACAGGATGAGCAATAACGAGCTATGCCTGAAATTGATACTGTATCAGTTTATTAATAACACTGTCTGGAGATTGGTATGAATGTGTACGTCTTACTGCCTGGCTGGGATTCGTCAGCTGATGTCTTTTTGATTATTTTTCTTATGTTTCGCCGGCGTGAGTGGCTTGCTTTGTTTAGGCTTCACCCTCCATTAGTAGGGGTGGACTAGCAA
This sequence comes from Schistocerca cancellata, assembly GCF_023864275.1. Classification (NCBI taxonomy): domain Eukaryota; kingdom Metazoa; phylum Arthropoda; class Insecta; order Orthoptera; family Acrididae; genus Schistocerca; species Schistocerca cancellata. The sequence continues at coordinate 384,622,824 of NC_064634.1, read as the reverse complement.
TGGAGGGTGAAGCTTCGAGAACGCCAGAAACATGTGCTGGTGAAATGTCAGAAATATCATCAGACAAATTTCTGCCGCAGAACCCGAGTCAGAAGCTAACAGGCAGTTTGTCAACAAGTGGTCACGAAATGCTTAAAATTCAGTACATCTTCCCATCGCAATCCCAGATATGGTCTATTCGTAATGAATCAGTGGACTGGACAGGCGAGTTGAGGACCCCCACGTTCCTTAAGGCGTTTGGGTTGTGAACTGCAATGTTACTGAGCTAGAACACATCGTCTGGCATCTAAGTCATGAAGGTTATGACAACATCTCTTTGGATGTTGACGCTCCTCTTTCTTTCGGTGCCTGCTGGGTAAAATTGTTGAGGTATTCCTTCCTACACAGTACTAGACACTGTTGCGTTAGTTGGCAGTGATATGAAGATACCACATAAAATAAACAAAAAAGTACTGAAACGATACAGAAATTGGCAATAAGTAATCATAAAACACACACACACACACAGGCAGACAAAACGAAATGCACAACAATTAAACACAGGGTAAGTAACTAATTACACATTATGATGTACAACAAAAAACCACACACAGAGTAGGAAACATAATATAAAGACAGGTACTGAACATATAGAACAAACTCAGAGGACCAACTACTGACACTGATCAATACTGCTAATATGATATGCACCATCTAACGAGCAATTGCTCTCTGCATGTATATGTTGTCTGAACATGTAGGAATCTCAGCACCAAATAAAAAGAAAAACTTACATCATTAAAAAGTAGCAGCTCCAACACATTTTTAGAGCATCTAATGGTACAGATTCTCCATCTAACAAATATGGAAATCTGATTGAAAGCTCTCAAAACTAGTAATAGTTTGCACAAATACGTCACGATTGAAGTGAATTATCATATGTAAAACCAACAGGGCAAGGAAAAACCATACTAAGCAAATACATGTCACACTGTCATAAAGCATTTATTAAGACACAAAGGTATTACAAATACTGCGTTGAGAAGGTATTAATTTAAATCAATGGGGAAAATTCAAAATTTGTGCCAGGCCAGGATTCGAATTTGGATTTCCTGCTTACAAAGCAAACGTGCTGACTACAGCCCCGTCCAGGCACAATAGGCATCACAACTGCAAGGAATACCTTAGCATGTCTTCCAAGAGATCTAAATTCTCAACTTATCCACACACTACTAATGTAGTGTCCCTTGCCCATTGTCCCCAGATTTTCACATCTATTCGTCGATTGCTGTAAGAGTTCTCGGCTGGTGCCCATCTGCACTGAAGAGATCATATATCTATATATTTCTTTCTTTCTTTCTTTGGACCATTTCCCCCCACCAGCACTGAGTCGGCTGTGTTATTATGGGTTTGGCAGTGTTAGCTGCAGAGGGTGGCCAGATGCCCTTCCTGCCAGCAACCTGAAACCCCCGGTATGGAAGTAGTGTACCCCAGCTGTCTGTGTCTAGTGTAATCCATGAAATAGTGTGAATGTGTCCAAATGTCTGTGAGTTGTATAACTGAGGCAGTACTTTTCGACCAGCCCAGTATTCACACAGTGAGATGCGGAAAAATGCCTAAAACCACATCCACACTGGCCAGAATAGCCGCCCTCGTTGTTAATCCGCCAGGCATCTTCGATCTGGGGCCGGTGCGCCTAACTGAGTCCAGGCAGCAGTGCAGTAGCGCTCTCGGCTACTCTGGCGGGTATCTATCTTGCTTTGTCCATCTTCAGAATGAAATACACCACTGGTTCTATGTATTAGGATCTGACAGTTTGTTGACAGTGTTGTGGTGGTATGTTTCTTAGATGTGTATGCACAGGTCTTGTAATTATTGCAAAAAATGGAACTGCTGTTTTCAACATGTAGTGATGGTTACATAAGGTAACTTTGGTTGCCTAGAAATCAATGTGAGTTCACTATAGACCAGTGTAGCACAGGAATTATATCAAGCACGAAAGGATGCAGGTGGATCACAGTTGTCAGTGTGTATTCTATTACCACCACAGGGCTCATACAAGTGTAGATGAATATCTCCTGTAGCATAATACTGCTTGCACCAGACTGTATCCATGGTGTGCTGGAGGTTCTGAGTCGTCATACACCTTGATGAGGGCATTAGTGGAAGTGACCATCAAGCTAGTGTAGCCAAAATGTGATACACCCAAAGAGCTGGCATGTTTCCATTCACTGATCGTCGAATCTTAATGGTCCCATAAGCAGTGCAATCGTAATTGGCGATGTTGTTGGGACAATATGTGACACATAAAGGGTCTGTTGCAGACTTAATTATCAATAATGTACAATGAAGAGTGTGCTCTGAAACACTTCTCCATGCAGCCGGCTGGAGTGACCGAGCGGTTCTAGGTGCTACAGTCTGGAACCAAGCGACTGCTACGAATCCTGCCTCAGGCATTGATGTGTGTGATGTCCTTAGATTATTTAGGTTTAAGTAGTTCTAAGTTCTATGGGACTGATGACCTCAGAAGTTAAGTCCCCTAGTGCTCAGAGCCATTTTTTAACTTCTCCATGCACCAGAGTAATGATCCCATGGGGATTCTAGCTCAGGCAACAAAAATTCAATGAATTCAGTTTCTCCCTAAATGAAAAGTACAGTTTTTCAAACCAAAAATCTTCCCACTCTTAATACAGTGATCACAATGTGATTAAAATTAACAGATGCCAAATGCTAAAATTAATCAATTAAAATAATAAACATGAAATATTGAATTAATTACTTATATTTTTATATGAAATAATTTTTATTTGAATTTCATAATAAATTTCATTTTTCTAGAAAATCTAAAATAAATTTTTACTTAAAAGAAACAAAAATTTATCTTTGTAAATACGAAATAAAAATGCCCAGATTACAAATTTTGCATAATTATTATAGAGAAAATAAGCTCAAAGGTTATCACAATTAAGTAAAAAAGAAATTAATTAAATTGTTATAATTATAATACAAATGATCTGGAATATAAAAATGTAAAACAACCTGAAAAATAGATGAATCAAAAAATTCCTAAATTTATCCTAAGCTTAATAACAACAGTCAATTGATTTTATTGAAAATAATTAGGATAATGGTATTAATAATGAATTTAAGAATAAAAGCTTAAATTAACTTCGAAATATTTGAAAACAAGAAATTTAATTGGATATCCTAAACTTATTAAATAAGAATTAATTAGATGACTTATCTGGTAATAAGTATGCAACCAGTGGTTTTTTTTTTAAATTTAAGTACAATTCATACTACCATACACTTGTTTTCAAGATATTGAGGGCTTGTCATCAGATGGAGGCGTTATAACAACATTATGCTGTGGACCATGTGTAGCTAGATGCTGTGCTGATGCTGCAACTGAAAATGTTGGAAATTTAGTAATTGGTGATGAAACATTTGTGAAACTGGAAGTTTGTTATGTTTTAGGTATTTACAGTGCACTGCCTTGTGGTATCCACATCAAATATATTTGTACAATTTACATTACAAACTATATACACAAATATACACAGTACTTAGCTGCACTTGGTTTTACTATGACTCACAGACAGTATACAGTGGGCATCTTTACAAACAATATCAGTCATCAGTAGATGAAATTCTTGAAAAACCAAAAAATTATTTTCTTATAGAATTAACAGACACTGAAAAATATGAGGAAAAATGAAATATTCCCATAAATGTTCATGCATATGAGGGGGGAAAACCTGAAATATATCCTCTTTCCCATACAAAAAACAAACAAGAAAATCATGTGAATCTTCTTTTAATTAAATATGAAATTAATTCTCCATATTTTAGGATAAAAGACATATCTAGATTAACCAGATGACAATCAATTAAATATTAAGAAAAAATGATAGTAAGGAACAAAAAGAAGTAAAATAATTATGCCAATAAAGGAGAACAAAATAGATTTAAAAATTATAATAATACAGTAAAAGTGCTTTAGTAATTTATGCCGATATCGAATGTTTATTAAAATATACTAGCACTTATCAAGCAAAATCTTGATCAATCTTATACTGATAGATATAATTTTTACAATTCCTTTAAGTTACTATATAAAACTTTCTAATGGAGATTATATACCACCTGTGGAATGTGAGTTAAAGACACCCCCAAAAATTTGTAGAAATGGTGAAACGAGAGTCTAGTGAATTTGAAGTTTTATGTGACAAAAATGTTCCAATAATAATGCCTAAAGAACATTATATAAATTTCAATATATTTGAAAAATGTTTTATATATCAAGGGAAATTTACTGATGGAGATAAAAGGTAAGCGATCATTATCATTTAACAGAAAAATTTCAAGGGGCTGCCAATAAAGTTTGTAATATTATTTATAAAAATTCTTCTTTTCTCCAAGGTTATATTCATAATTCAAGTGTTCTTCTGAATATTGAACAATTACAATGAAGTCCGATGCTTCTTTACAGAGCATAGGGGAATGATGCGGGAGAAACACACCGCTTTACTAGGCAAGGTCCTAGTGGAGATGGTTTGCCATTGCCTTCCTCCAACCGTAATGGCGATGAATGATGATGATGAAGATGAAACAACTACACCCAGTCATCACGAGGCAGGAAAAATCCCTGACCCCGCCAGGAATCGAAACCAGGACCCTGTGCTTGGGAAACAAGAATGCTACTGCGAGACCACGAGCAGCATTTCATTTACAAAATTAGTTTAAGACCAATTAAAATTAAGTTTTTTGGATGCCTTCAGATGTATCCCATTAAATATTTATAAATTATCTTCTGTTTTGGAATAAGCACAATTTAGAGGAACAACAAAATAATTCAAATACCAAAAATTCGATTTCATCTTTACAACAAGACTTTATTCATAGGTATATGTAGATACTGAAGAAAAATCAAAATAAATAAAGTTACCTAAAATGGATTTTTTCTATTCATGACTTAACAAAACCAATATGTAATATTTAAAAATTAGTTTGGGGAACATTTAGAATGAAAAATTTGGAATACTGCACGAAATTATATAATAAACCTCATGTTTTGATATTGGCAGATACTTAAGAAAATTTGAGAGATACATGTATTAAGTTTTCTGAACTACCTCCTACATGGTATTATACTACTCTGGGTTTATCTTGTGATGCTATGTTAAAAATACTGTAATTGAGCTAGAATTATTAAACGACTATGACATGGTTTCAATGCCTGAAAAAGTTTTGATAGTGGAGGTATTTCTCACAGTATTAAAATATATGCAAAAGCAAATGTTATAAAGACTCAAAAAATTTTATTCCTGAAATAAAATTCAAGTTATGCAGCTTATTTAGACACTAATATTTTATATGGTTCGGTTGTGTGTCTCAATTTTAACCATTTAAAGGATTCCAGTGGTTAGACACGAAAAATTTTAATTTCTAAAAAACCTGCTTTAGAAGTCGATTTCGAATCACACAAAACTACACAATTTACACAAAGATTTGCTTTTAACACCAGCAGGAGGACAAAAATTAATAACATCAAATAATCGACAAAAATATGTGTTAAATCATAGCTACACTCCTGGAAATGGAAAAAAGAACACATTGACACCGGTGTGTCAGACCCACCATACTTGCTCCGGACACTGCGAAAGGGCTGTACAAGCAATGATCACACGCACGGCACAGCAGACACACCAGGAACCGCGGTGTTGGCCGTCGAATGGCGCTAGCTGCGCAGCATTTGTGCACCGCCGCCGTCAGTGTCAGCCAGTTTGCCATAGCATACGGAGCTCCATCGCAGTCTTTGACACTGGTAGCATGCCGCGACAGTGTGGACGTGAACCGTATGTGCAGTTGACGGACTTTGAGCGAGGGCGTATAGTGGGCATGCGGGAGGCCGGGTGGACGTACCGCCGAATTGCTCAACACGTGGGGCGTGAGGTCTCCACAGTACATCGATGTTGTCGCCAGTGGTCGGCGGAAGGTGCACGTGCCCGTCGACCTGGGACCAGACCGCAGCGACGCACGGATGCACGCCAAGACCGTAGGATCCTACGCAGTGCCGTAGGGGACCGCACTGCCACTTCCCAGCAAATTAGGGACACTGTTGCTCCTGGGGTATCGGCGAGGACCATTCGCAACCGTCTCCAAGAAGCTGGGCTACGGTCCCGCACACCGTTAGGCCGTCTTCCGCTCACGCCCCAGTGGTGTCGCGACAGGCGTGAATGGAGGGACGAATGGAGACGTGTCGTCTTCAGCGATGAGAGTCGCTTCTGCCTTGGCGCCAATGATGGTCGTATGCGTGTTTGGCGCCGTGCAGGTGAGCGCCACAATCAGGACTGCATACGACCGAGGCACACAGGGCCAACACCCGGCATCATGATGTGGGGAGCGATCTCCTACACTGGCCGTACACCACTGGTGATCGTCGAGGGGACACTGAATAGTGCACGGTACATCCAAACCGTCATCGAACCCATCGTTCTACCATTCCTAGACCGGCAAGGGAACTTGCTGTTCCAACAGGACAATGCACGTCCGCATGTATCCCGTGCCACCCAACGTGCTCTAGAAGGTGTAAGTCAACTACCCTGGCCAGCAAGATCTCCGGATCTGTCCCCCGTTGAGCATGTTTGGGACTGGATGAAGCGTTGTCTCACGCGGTCTGCACGTCCAGCACGAACGCTGGTCCAACTGAGGCGCCAGGTGGAAATGGCATGGCAAGCCGTTCCACAGGACTACATCCAGCATCTCTACGATCGTCTCCATGGGAGAATAGCAGCCTGCATTGCTGCGAAAGGTGGATATACACTGTACTAGTGCCGACATTGTGCATGCTCTGTTGCCTGTGTCTATGTGCGTGTGGTTCTGTCAGTGTGATCATGTGATGTATCTGACCCCAGGAATGTGTCAATAAAGTTTCCCCTTCCTGGGACAATGAATTCACGGTGTTCTTATTTAAATTTCCAGGAGTGTATATGTTAAACAGACCCTAAATCATGCATTAAAATATATACCCTGGATAAAAGAAACCAAAACAGATCTAGCAAATGGACAAATAAATTCTTCAGAAGTTATAAACATAAATGTATACAGGCAAAATATCAATAGTTGGAAAGTACAACCCGAGAATGAAGTTTGCAAGAGACAGGGGACAAAATGGACAGAGGAAAGAAAGAGAATTCATGGGGAAAGAATGAGAGAAGTTTGGAGAATTCAAAAATTGAATCGGAAAAGCTTTGTGTGATCCTATGGGTCCAATCGCACATAATAATAATAATAATAATAATAAAAATCCATGGGATATTAAGTTATGAACAACTTAAAAAAGTGACTAGATTTTACTACAGAACTGAGAAAAAACATGACTAAAGATTTTGAAAAATGTTTTTATAGATTAAAATAAATAATTCTGTTTTTGTAAAACGATGGTCAAAAAATAGACAAAATATTAAAACAAAATCTAATCCCAAAACATTTGTGCAGTATGTTTCAAAACCAAACTATGTATATGACGATGTTTTCAGAAAAATTAATAGAAATGAATATGAAAAAAACAGTTATAATTCGATAAACCTGTTTATATTAGGGTGATTATTTTACATATTTTTAAAATTAAAAAATGTAAGTTTTTCATAGTAATGTTATGAAAGCAAAATATAGAGGACATGCTAATTTATATTACAAGGACACTGATTCATTTACATACGAAACAAGAACCTAAAATTATTCTAACGATATGAAATCGATGCCGAACGAATTTGATATAAGTGATTGTTCAGAAGAGAATATTTATGGATTGCCACTAATAAACAAATAAGTTTTAGTAAAAGTGGGAGATAAAAATTTTGGAAAAATCGTGGTACACCATTTCAGTATAAAATCCATAATGTATGATTATAGATGTGAGAAAAAATATAATATAAAAAATCTTAAGGCATTAAAAATTTGTAGTAACTGTGAAATAACTTTCAATGATTATTAAAAAGATTTTAGACAATAAAATAAAACAACATAGAAAAATGAATTTGATTACATCTTAGAAATGCTAATTATTGAATGCTGCAAAATTGCTTTAAGTGTCTACCATGATAATAGATTTATATTAGAAACCAGGACAGATACTGTACCACATAGATATTATAAAATAAAAGAATTAAATATAAACAATTAAAGAAACAATTAAATCTGAGCACATTTAAAATTTTCTAACGGTAAGTTTTTTTATGTATCCAAACTAATTCTTGAACAAATTTTCCTAGAAACTAGATATTTTCCATCATATTTTGATATATATTTTTGATATCAAGCACTCTATACAGTGGTTATTGTTACAACAATTTTTAACATTTTATTCCTTTTTTGGAGGATCATAATTACATCAAAAATATATATTTGAACAAATTTAGCTCTTTCTACCAACAAATATACTTTTTACTCCGTTTTTAAAAAAACTTGTTTTTGAATACTAAATAATTTTTATATTCACTTTGCTTCTTTATGATGCAACTAATAAATCCTTGTATTTGATGGTAGATTCTTTTTTGCTATTTGTATTTCTTTATTAATTTTTTTTCTTGTTGCACAAAGGACAAATAACTTTAATTGCGTTCTCTATTTATGTTTAAAAATCCCTAAAACTTGAAAAATGAAAATGAAGGAACAAATATACATTTTAAAATTTTTTATAACAAGTGAAAGCGTATTTAGACCATGCTAACAACTTCCTTAAATTTAACAATAACAAGTTTTAATGATTATTGATGAAAAAATAATCCTTGATCTTTATGTGAAATGGACTGCCAATATTTTAGGGTATGAAGGTCCCCGTAGTGTTATATAACCTTATGTTAAAAATGTTGTAAAATTATACAGGTTTTAATAATGATATATCTCCAGAATCTAAAAAATTACGTCCCTTAAAAAATTATCACCGTGCCTGCGATTTTCTGTAGTGTGAGTTCCAAAATGCCTAGTCCAAATATTTCCTTTATTGGGCTTGTGAAGAAGCTTCGGCTTCTGTTCTTAAACATGATAATTTATAAAATTGGAATAAGAAATAGAAAATTATCAAAATGAAATAAAGAAGTAAAAAATTTAATCAGAAGTCATAATAGGTAAATGGAGTTTTTAAGAGTGGCTTTAAATTAAATTACACAAAATGTTCTTCCATTTACACAAAATGCAGTATTAAGATCAACATTTTTTTCATAATTATTTGATAACAATATTACACTCCTGGAAATTGAAATAAGAACACCATGAATTCATTGTCCCAGGGAGGGGAAACTTTATTGACACATTCCTGGGGTCAGATACATCACATGATCACACTGACAGAACCACAGGCACATAGACACAGGCAACAGAGCATGCACAATGTTGGCACTAGTACAGTGTATATCCACCTTTCGCAGCAATGCAGGCTGCTATTCTCCCATGGAGACGATTGTAGAGATGCTGGATGTAGTCCTGTGGAACGGCTTGCCATGCCATTTCCACCTGGCGCCTCAGTTGGACCAGCGTTCTTGCTAGACGTGCAGACCGCGTGAGACGACGCTTCATCCAGTCCCATCATGCTCAATGGGGGACAGATCCGGAGATCTTGCTGGCCAGGGTAGTTGACTTACACCTTCTAGAGCACGTTGGGTGGCACGGGATACATGCGGACGTGCATTGTCCTGTTGGAACAGCAAGTTCCCTTGCCGGTCTAGGAATGGTAGAACGATGGGTTCGATGACGGTTTGGATGTACCGTGCACTATTCAGTGTCCCCTCGACGATCACCAGTGGTGTACGGCCAGTGTAGGAGATCGCTCCCCACACCATGATGCGGGTGTTGGCCCTGTGTGCCTCGGTCGTATGCAGTCCTGATTGTGGCGCTCACCTGCACGGCGCCAAACACGCATACGACCATCATTGGCACCAAGGCAGAAGCGACTCTCATTGCTGAAGATGACACGTCTCCATTCGTCCCTCCATTCACGCCTGTCGCGACACCACTGGGGCGTGAGCTGAAGACGGCCTAACGGTGTGCGGGACCGTAGCCCAACTTCTTGGAGACGGTTGCGAATGGTCCTCGCCGATACCCCAGGAGCAACAGTGTCCCTAATTTGCTGGGAAGTGGCGGTGCGGTCCCCTACAGCACTGTGTAGGATCCTACGGTCTTGGCGTGCATCCGTGCGTCGCTGCGGTCCGGTCCCAGGTCGACGGGCACGTGCACCTTCCGCCGACCACTGGCGACAACATCGATGTACTGTGGAGACCTCACGCCCCACGTGTTGAGCAATTCGGCGGTACGTCCACCCGGCCTCCCGCATGCCCACTATACACCCTCGCTCAAAGTCCGTCAACTGCACATACGGTTCACGTCCACGCTGTCGCGGCATGCTACCAGTGTTAAAGACTGCGATGGAGCTCCGTATGCCACGGCAAACTGGCTGACACTGACGGCGGCGGTGCACAAATGCTGCGCAGCTAGCGCCATTCGACGGCCAACACCGCGGTTCCTGGTGTGTCCGCTGTGCCGTGTGTGTGATCATTACTTGTACAGCCCTCTCGCAGTGTCCGGAGCAAGTATTGTGGGTCTGACACACCGGTGTCAATGTGTTCTTTTTTCCATTTCCAGGAGTGTATTTCTAATTATTATGTTGTTCAAACACGTAGTAAAATTCTTCAAAAAGAAATCAATACTATTACAGTAGACATCCAAATTATGAAGCGGTGTTACAACTTAATTATGACCCTAATTTGCTTAATGAAAGAAAGATTGAATGTTGTTAGTTGTCGCAATTATTTCAATAAAAGTGAGGAGCCAACTAATTTTTTCATAATTATTTTTCTATGATACTCATAACGATTTTTTTTACATCTAATACACAAAACTCACTAAATCCGTCTGATCCAAACAGCTCGAATTTAAAATTCCTAAATATTTCCGACATTTGATTATTCTTACTAAATTTAATTTCAATATCGAAATGTATTCTATCTTCTCTGTTAAAACAACTAACGTAGTTGGCATTACACACGCTACCAAAGACAGTGAAATTAGCAATAACAATTTCCATTTAGACAAACAAAAATTTTATATAATAATTATATTTGTATGCATCCAACTGTATTTTGAATTATCTAGTTCTAACGATTTAACACATACATCTTCTCCTCCCCTGCTTAACAACTTCTGAGCAAGATATATGCCATGATAATTTGCTTTTGTAGTTCTTCATAAAAATATCCTTTATTTTATCTCCACCTAAAACCTTTAATTTATATGTGATTAGATTAGAATAAATATTGCTTTCACTTATGAAAATTCTTTTGAACAATTAGCTGTATAGCCTTCTAAAAAATTCCTTTAATTTTAGTAATTCTAACTATTGCCATCTATGTATTTAGACTCATCAATAGATACAAATACATTAACTTCTGTGACTTCATTTTTATTGTCAAATACTTGTATTACTGCATTCATTGACTAATTTTGAGACTATAGCTCTCTAATTATAATTATCTTGAGAAGCAAATTACTTCATCAAATATAATTATCTTTACATCTACTGGCATAATTTTAACACAATCGTTTAATATTATTGTAGAAAGCTGGATACAAAATCGATTTCTAATAATACAGTGTAACCAGTCACATTGTAAAGTTCATAAAAAAGGTAATGTAATATCAAAATTGTGTCAAGATTGATTTTCATTTACATTTTGACCAACAACACCTGCAACAAAATCATAATCAAAGTAAAAATTTTTGTCCCTCTCCTATAATAAATGAAAATTTGATATTTTGGTTATCATGAATTTTTTGGCATGTTGATTTAATAATTTGTAAGTAAATTTGTTACTTCTATTTCTATTTTTGTTAAGTAATTATTTAGTTTCAGGTTATTTAATGCAAATTCTTGTTTAATAATATAATAATTAAATTGTATTAGAATAGACATCTAACCAGCATTTGTGGAAAGATCTTTTAATTGATTTTCTAAATCTTATTTAATAACAGCATCATATTTGCTTATTGGATTTTAGAAATTAACTATTCTACCTTTAAAACTAAAACAAGCCTTGGTGATTTTGAAAAATTTTACTTAATTCTTTCTGAAATTGTTGAGTCATATTTTCTATTTTTGAATTGATTGTGACTGATTTTTATCTACATGATTCTAAAGCTGGTATCATGTTTTCTAATGCTCACAAATTTATTTGGTGACCTCTAGGTTGCACCTTATTTTCGAAAACGCCCATTCACTATATTAAAAATTTTATTAAACTTATAAATTATAGGTCAATAGCCTTCTCAGAAATAGACACAAATGACCACATACTACTTCATTGAAATTGTGAATTCGTTGACCATTATAAGACAGCTCACTTCAGCCAAGACCTTTAACCAACTCTTTGGGAATATTTCCTTCAAATAAAACAAATACCAATTTTTTATCGTTATTCTTATGATATATCCAGTAAGTATCATCTTTACCAGAAATATCTAAGTATCCCAGATTCATATTGTCTAGGATGATTAGGTAATCCATCAATCATAAAGACACTATGAAAGAATTTTTTTAGTGTTTTTTGCTCCAGTGTCAGCTTTCTTCTGTACTGCTAAATCATGTCATTTTGTTCTTCAAATTCTTGATCTTTTTGATTATCATCTATTACTGTTTCTGCTAATGTGCCAAGTACCACACTGGTAGCAGCTAAATATGGTAATGCCATCAAAATAAATGGAAGATATCATCCTCAACGTTTTGTTAATCTGGAACCTTCTTTATTTTTTGTTAGATAGTCTATATACCCTATGTTTGTCTGCTTTGTGTCTTTTTCTATATCTTTATGATCGCTGTATGGAAAAAATCATGATTTTTAAAAGCTTCATTTAGTGAATTTATTCCTTGATTGCCTCTGGCTAATCTCCCTTCTAATTTTGTTCCTGACCCTCAATAATTACAACCAGGGAGATGCATTTCAAATGGTTATTTGTTAACTAAAGTAATAACTAATCCTTTTCCATATTTTTCTGTTTTTCAAAACGTGTGTGGCAAATTATTCAAATATAGTTTCAGATAAACTATTGGTTTTGGATTGTTGATAATGACATAACTAAATTTATTGGTTAACATGTGTGTTATTCCAACTTTTTTACTGTGATAATTTTTATTTCCATCAAATTTTTCTCCATGAACAACTGCTAATATATCAAATACATCTCTTATCTATAATTTAATCCACTGGACTTCCTGTATGTTTTTTTTTAATTCAGTTTTCAGCTCTTTTCTTATCAACACTCTGCAGTGAATCATCTGCATTTCTTTGCCCCAATGCTGGCAGAAAATCAGCGACAGTTTCTTTTATTTAATATTTATATTTATTACGTATACTTTATTTTATTTTAGATTATTATCAGAATATATTGCTCTTGAATAGTACAATATATACAACTTATTTAATAAATCAGAATCTGTAACTCTTGTATTCATATCATCTATAATAATCTGTATTTTAGTTAAAAGATTTATTAATCTGTCTGTTCCATGATGAGACCTTTCACAAATAGTTAATTTATCTTGATCGAATTTTATTGGTAATTTACCAACAAATTTAAATTTACCAACAGTTCTAGACCCAAAAGCCTTGTCTTCACTGTGGTTAACATATTCTAGCATTCTTTCACTTATGTTTATTTTTTTAGTTGTTTTCTTGTTTTTATTAATATTCTCTTCTTTGTAGTTCTTCATTAATATTGTACTTCTAACTTGGTTAACGTACAGTCTCATTCATCACTTTACACTGCTTAATTGCACATATGTCATTGAATTCTTCAAAATATTTATAGCCAAACCATCAACTTTGTGAGTTTTCTGTTCTGGTTTATTGCTTTCAGAGATGATCGCCGTTACCTTCAGTACTTTCTTTAACTTTTTCGATTGCATCAATAACTGGCTGACATTTTTCTTACATTTTTTCAGATTCTCATCTTGGTTGTTTCTCCATTTTTTTAATCCCTCTTTTAGTTGCTTCTTTACCTTTCTATTTCTAATAGCCTTTTTAACAATCTCTGGGCTGTACTCATTATATGTACTCTTCTGTTTTGTGCAATTGTATTTTGCAGACATTTAGTAAGGATAAAAAGCATGAATGATTTAATTTTAACATTCAACGTTTTGCATGTAACATTCAGCATTTTATATTTAATGCTTATGTTTAATATTTGGCGTTCAGCGTTTATTGTTGTGCTTGACGATTATCTTTAACGATTATCTTTGTGTTTATGTTTTTAATAAATTTTTAATCTTGTATCTGTGCTTACCATTATTAATTTTTCTGTCATATCTGTTGTAGCAATAGTTAATTTACCTTCATTCTTGCATTTACGATACGTTTCTTTCAAAATCATAAAATTTTTAATCACCTCCAACCAATTCTAAATAATAAGATTTAAATTCGTATTTTTTCTAAAATTATTTAAAAAATTTATTTTACCTTTTACAAATTGTTTTGGTATCTTCGAGTATGTCTGGGCTAAATAGAAACAAACCATTTCTTGTGTCTTCCTCTAGTATAATATTCTCTAACTACATCCTCACTTTTGAGAATCAAATCATCGAATGCGACAGCTGAATTAACTTGACATCCACTGAATGATAAAATTTTGTCATTATTTTCGATAAATTGCATTGTTTCCCTATGCACTTGGGCCTATTATTACACATCAAATAGAGCTAAGCAAGTTGTTGCCGTGCTTATTTTTCGATTTCTTCTCAGCAGCTCTTATTTTTGGATCCCAATAAGTTTTATTCATTTAATAATTTTTTATTAGTACAAATGAGTCGTCTTTTTCAATTAAGTGGTAAGTTATCTGATCTCAAAAAAAGATTGACAGTACCTTTAAGAGACTGCTATGGTAATTTTTCACTAGTCGACTTTTATACAACATTTTTAATGTGAAATGCCATATATTCCAATTTTTGATACTATACATCGACTTAGAAATAACTGTAACAGACGAAACTAGTAATTTGACTAACTTAGTTTGTATGACAGTTGTTTCAGAAATGACTTATTAAATTTTATACTTATTAAGTGGATAAGACTGAGAGCTATCAGTTGTATCTATTCCCTGTGAATGAGGAGAAAGATGTTTCTCGAGCCTGCTGGCATTTGCCAGTAGCACACTCAGAAGATAAACGGGCGGGGGCTTATCGTGAGGTGTGGAAGGTGTGGTGCTCACTACAGTCTTCATCGTCTCCTGGCTGCTGGCGTCTCCAGTAGGCAGCGCTGGCGGCGGCACGTCTACAAAATCGTGTGCCACAACTGACTTCAAATGAAGTGCCTCATTGTTATTTCTGCATTTAAGTTTCCTGTGTTATTCGTCAAAAATATTGAATAATGTTTTCAGTGCCAAAAGCCAACTGTGGTTCGATTTTTGTATCCACTTGGAGCAAGCCGCAATAAACGACCAAATTAGGTACCGCAGTGGTATTGTTTATCAAAAACTCGTCTAATTTGGTTAAAACTGATAAATCAGTGACCAGACACCGATGATCAGGGAGCATCGTAAGCATTGTCAGAGCCTGCCTTCCTGGTACTGGAAGTCAAGCAAGGCAGGACACACCACTTGTCTAACACTGTATACGGATTTTTCTAGAAGAGAGCAATGAGTATTTTTCCCTGCATAGTAATAATCTTAGGACGTTACCCATTCTCTTCTGTGTAAAATGGCAACTCTTTCACATGCACTAAGATGACAAACGTCATTGGATACCAACTAATGTCGTGTCGGATCGTCTTCTGCCCCTGTAGTGCAGAAACTCGATGTGGTATGGACTCAATAATTCACTGGAAGACTCCTGCTGAAGTTCTGAGCCATGCTGCCTCTATAGCCGTCCATAATTGCCAAAGTGTTGCCGGTCCCGCATTTTGAACACGAACTGGCCTCTCGATTGTGTACCACAAATGATTGATGGGATTCGTGTCGGGCGATCTGGGGAGGGGGTGCAGTCATTCCCTTGAATTGTCCAAAATGTTCTTCTAACCATTTGCGGCCCAGTGACCTGGAGCATTATCATCCATAAAATTTCCATTGTTGCTTCGGAACATCAGATAAATGGATGACTGCAGATGGCCTCCAAGAAGCCGAATATAACCATTTACCGTCATTGACCCATGTAACCACAGCTTGCAGCATTATGGAGCCACCAGCAGCTTGCACAGTGCCTCGTGGACAACTTAGGTCCATGGCTTTGTGGGGTCTGTGCCACAACTCGAACAGTGCCATCAGCTCTTATCAACTAAAATTGGTATTCATCCCACTAGCTCACGGTTTTCCAGTCGTCTAGGGTCCAATCGATATGGTCAAAAGCTCAGGAGAGGCGCTGCCTGCGATATCGTGCTGTTAGCAAAGGCACTCACGATAGCCATTTGCTGACATAGCCCAATAAAACCACACTACACTGTCGTATTCGAATCAAGAACAGTTGCCAACATCAGTAAGTTAGAAGTAGATATCCTTAATAAAAGCAAGTCTTCCGGTCCAGACTATATACCAATTATGCTGCTACCAGTGTACGCTGATGCAATAGCTTCATCCTTACCAATCATATACAGCCAACCAGTGTACGAATGAGCCATACCCAAAGATTGGAAAATTGTATGGGTCACAACAGCATTCAAAAAAGGCAATAGGAGTGATGCAGTAAATAACAGACCTATATAATTAACAGTGATATGCAGCGAGCTTTTGGAACATATATTGTGTTCGAACATATGAATTACCTCGAACGACCTATTGACGATCAGTCAACACGGATTTAGCATAGTTCTTATGAAACACAACTAGTTCTTTACGCACACAAAGTGTTGAGTGCTATCGACAAGGGATTTCTAATTTATTCCGTATTTTAAGGTTTTCACAAAGCTTTCAACGCCGAGGTTAGCGGAGCACGCAGATAAAGTTCAAAGAAGAGCATCACGTTTTGTTCTGTCGAGAAATCGCCGAGAGATGTCACTGTCCTAATACAGGATTTGGGATGTACATCATTAAAAAAACTACGTTTCTAGCTGCGGCGGGATCTTCACACGAAATCACCAACTTTCTCCTCCGAATGCAAAGATATTTTCTTAAGACCGACCTACGTAGGGAGAAAAAATCATTATAATAAAATAAGAAAAATCAGAGCTCACAAGGAAAGATACAGATGTTCGTCTTTATCCGCACGCTGCTCGAGAGAGGATAATGGGAGATTATAGTGAAGGTGGGAAAGATACAGATGTTCGTTTTTTTCCGCACGCTGCTCGAGAGCGAATAATGGGAGATTATAGTGAAGGTGTTTCGATGAGCCCTCTGCCCTATAATATGTAGAATACCCATGTAAATAATGATATAGACGTGAACAGTTTCACGCATTTTAGAGGAAATAATTAAAACTACATGCAAACAGAATATAGTTTATAATCTTTTCTCAGTTTTGATTTTATGCAAAGTTTAATCGTACGCCAGTTGACCTGTGTACTCGTCTGACGAGAAGTCCTTTTCATCCCATCATCAAATTTCATTAATTGTTAACGTACCCATCTCCTTCCTAAGTTTTCTAACTTACCTTCCCTGTTATGGGGGTCTAACCTCCCACGCTCTTTCCTGAATGCTGAATGCCAGTTTTATCTTTCGTGCTGATGACGTCCTCGAGAATAGTCCCCACCAGGATAATCGAATCGGGGTCTATTTTACCTCCAAAAGGTTTAAAGCAACACGTTACCACCATCATTTTCCTTTTTGGTTCATGTTTAACGACCAGATCCGTTGTAATTGCATCTGCTGTATGACTACTGTATCCTTGAGGCACCAAGCCACCCCACCACGGCAAGATCAGTGACTCCTGAGGGGATGGGAATAGATCAATACACCGCTATTTTTATCACAGATCTGCATCAGCCACTTTTGCACGATCTAGTGACCTAACACAATCACCAAAGTATGTCAGTCGGTGAAAATGTATACATCGTATGGCATTGTTGACTGGGATATCCTCACGAAGTGGGTTCATCTGTCTGTCGGAAAAGGTGGTCAACCTTAACGCACACTGTGCCCTTTCATTGCGGATATGTGAGAGTTGTGTCGGGTGTATATTTCTAGAGTGTAGTTGACTGTAATAAATGCGGGCATGTTTGTGTTGTATGATGACTACAAGAGACAGGACAGGGTGAAACCATAGCAACACAGAGCCTAATCCTCTCCAATGCCACTAAAGGAACCGCTGGACTTAACATCCCCATTAGGCGGATGTAGTACCATCCACAACGTCACATGCCCTCACTTATGAGACACAACAGTGAAAATGCTGTAGGATGAAGGAAGGAGTTAAAATTTGTACTAACAACAAAACCTAAGTTTCCTGTTTACTTCGGAGACGCGCTCACAGTTGCGCCTCACTGGTTCTCCATATATGACAGCTGCGCAGAATAACACACTATGTTCCCCGCCCCAATACAAATTGGAATTCACGCCTTATGTTATTGCTACTCCGCTTCTAAACTCGCACCAGTATTTCAGAGGCTCTCTAATATTGGAATAGTACCTTAGCAAGCGGCGCTAATCCTATCTGTACCTCAGACATACGTGATATACACTATGTGATCAAAACCATCCGGACACCTGCCTGAAATGACTTACAAGTTAGAGGCGCCCTCCATCGGTAATTCTGGAACTCAGTATGGTGTTGGCACACCCTTAGCTTTAACTATGGCAGGCATACTTTCAATCAGGCGCTGGAAGAGTTCTTGGGGAATGGCAGACTTTTCTTCACGGAGTACTTCACTGAGAAGAGGTCTGGCAGGAATTCGGCATTTCAAAACTTCCCAAAGGTGTTCTATAGGATTCAGGTCAGGTCTCTATGCAGGCCAGTCCATTAAAGGGATGTTATCGTCGTGTGACCACTCCAACACAGGTCGTGCATAATGAACAGGTGATCGAACGTGTTGAAAGCTGCAATCGCCATCCTCGAATTGCTCTTCAATAGAGGAAAGCAAGAAGTTGCTTAAAACATCAATGTAGACCTGTGCTGTGATACTGCCACGCAAAACAACAAGGGGTGCTAGCCCTCTCCATGAAAAACCCGACCACCGCCTCCGAATTTTACTGTTGGCACTACACACGCTGGCAGGTGACGTTCACCGGGCATTCGCCATACCCACAACCTGCCACCGGATCCCCTTATTGTGTACCGTGATTCGTCACTCAACGTTTTTCCACTGTATAAGCATCCAATGTTTACGATCCTTACACCAAGCGAGTCGTCGTTTGGAATTTATCGGAGTTGTGTGTGGCTTATGGGCAGCCGCTCGACCGTGAAATCCAAGTTTTCTTACATCCCGCCTAACTGTCATAGTACTTGCAGTGGATCCTGATTCAGTTTGGAATTCCTGTGTGATGGCCTGGGTAGATGTCTTCCAGTTATGCATTACGGCTCTCTTCGACTGTCGGCGGTCTCTGTCAGTCAACAGCCTGTGTTATACATGTCCCTTCACGTTTCCACTTCACTATCACATCAGAAACAGTGGACGTAAGGATGTTTAGGAGGATGAAAATCTCGCGTACAGACGTATGACACGAGTGACACCCAATCATCTGATCACGTTCGAAGTCCGTGAGTTCCGCGGAGCGACCTTTTCTGCTCTCTCACGATGTCTGATGACTACTGAGGTCGCTGACATTGAGTAACTGACAGTAGTTGGCAGCACAATGCACCTAATATGAAAAACGAACGTTTTTGGGGATTTGCGGATACTTTCGACCACATAGTGTATTAATCGTATACAGCTAATGTTCCAGAGATATACTGAGTCTCACCTTTCTCTACGATAATGATGTAGGCTGAAGCAAAGAATTAAAATTTAAACCAGCACCAGGATTCGAGCCTGGGCCTCCTTCTTACGAGACATAAGTTCTATATCAGGAACATCGACTAAATGATTAACATATCACCTATGGTAAGGTGCTATTGCGATATCAGAGAGATTCAGCAACACTGTTTAGAAGGGTGCTGGTAAAGGCCTGGGGCACTAATTGGAATTTGGAATGCGAGAGGCAGTAATGCAGTCCGCGAGGCTATGGTAGCCAGAGTGTCAGGGTGGCGCAACGGATAGAGCCTCCACCTAGTTAGCAGGATACCTAACGCTGGTATAAATTTTAATCCATTGCTTCACTCTATACCATTGTCATAGATAAAGGTGAGACTCAGTATGTCTCAGGACCATCACCTGCATACGATTAGCACAACAGAGAGGTTTAGTGAACAGGAATTTACTTCATCATCTCTAGCCCACTTGTCTGACAAATACTGGCAGTGACAATTTCATCCATCACCAAGAGTCGAATCGGCTCATCTCCGAGTCCAACACAACTACACAGATGTTTGTTAGCGACCTCAGCTGTCATTTCTTCGTCCTGCGCAAGACACATTTCCGGTATCTTAACAAAGTGTGTTGTTGTCCGATGCAGACAGCTGCAACAGCAGGCCTCACGCGATATTTGCTTCTCTCTTCCACTTCGCAGAGCACGCAGCCGTCGCCAGTGCATCGTGTATATAAGGGACGAGGAGACGCCAGAGCTGCATCAGTCGTCATGGCAGCCTCCACCAAGTCTCTCCTGCTCCTCTGTCTGGCTCTCGTGGTAAGTGCGACTGCGTTTCCATCTTCTCTTCACGTAGTGGATTGCATATGACTCGGTACTGCGGCAACACTTATCAAGGTAGGGTCATTTGGTGTGTCTCAAATGAAATCTGTGTCTGAATTGAGGCTTTCTTGGTAGTGAAGAAGCAACGTGACAGCTTGGATGTAGAGTCGTCAACAGATGTGAAAGTAACATTAAGCATTCCGGGTGGTGCAAAAATTGTCAGCTTGTTCCAAAATGTCTAGAAATGTGAAACTGAACACTTCTCAAAACGCAGAAACGTATTATTTTTCGTCTTCTAGTGCTGATCCATTCCGGATTTTGATAACCTTCATACCTACATCACTTCTGCTTGTTCGAGAAAGTTCCTGAGTCGGACTACTTTAATACGGACATTCCTTGTGAGTTATCCCATTCGTTGTTAATGTTAGTTCCCAGACATACCATTTTTGTTTACTTTTGCTGTAAGTTTACCATTCACATTTAGATGACAGTTTGGTATATTTTTTTGGCCACGACCATTATTTTTATTTTATTTATGTTCAGTTCTAGCCTATAACGCTCAGTACTTGCCTTGATTGAGGACTATTTAAGGTGTCAACCGATATTGGTGTATCATCTATCCCACTGCTTCTTAGGATCTCAGTCACCTCGTAATGTTGTACTCTATCAAAGGCCTTCTGATAATAAAAATGTTTAGACCTCACAATACATGTCCACACATCTGGAATAAGACCTGAATGCAAAACAAACGTCATGCGTACCGGCAGTATTTCTGAAGACACACTGTGTAGGTACAATTCCTTCTTCACAAACTTTTTAGGTTCTTTTGTGAATATTTCTTAGAAATATTTTCAGGGGTTTCTTCGCGAATCTCTAACACATGTATGTCCGTCTTATCTAGACTTCTGTTATGCTAGTTTTCCCGGATCCGAAAAGAAATCTTTGCAGATCTATGATTTAGAAAGACGCTTACATGTCTAGAGTGAGCAGCGAGATTAACACTAAAGACTATGCTGGATCGTAACGAATTTCCAGTGCATGCAAAATCAGGGTTCACTAATGTCGAAGAAAATGCTGTTCATGAAGCTTAATATGAAGCTGTTTGTAGACACCCTAACACATCGATGGTGGACGCTGTCTAACTTTTTGGGGAGAGTTAATCCACAGATACTACTCCCTCAGCCGAGCCAGCATCAAACATAGGTTTTACAAAACAGTAAAAGGTATAACATGTCTTCACCTGTGTGCACCTACTGAGATATATCAGAATGTTTAGAGCATTAAAGGTTCTCGTTTTAAGATATTTTAGGTGTTGTAAACAAGCAAGCTGATCGTCTAATTTGAGGTCGCAAAATCTTACTGTTTCTTTTAAGCTCAGAACGGCATCCATCATTAGTAATTTTGATGTATATTATCAAATAACACACATACTTTTCTGAAGGGAGATTGTAAAACCTACGGCTTCCGGCTACACATTCGACTTCCTCAACGCCATTTGTATTTCATGTGCTGTGATAGATAAATTAGGCCCAAAACTGCGAACGATTTCACAGATACAGGTTGTCTACACAATGTATCTCACAGGAAATGGTACTAATCAAATCTTGGAAAAGAACTTCTAGAAACATATGTCCAGACTCGAATAATTGTTGAGATACACTATAGCAGCTGCTCACTGTGATTACCACTCCTTGCGATACATCCCTCATCCTACTTTCCCAACGAGCCACCAACTCGTGTAAATACAGTTTGCTGCCGTCATATTTTTTTTACAGGCATGGCACACACACACACCTTGAAAGTCTCTTCGGGCTTGCTGCTGGATCCTAAAATCAACTTGACTCAATATTTCGGAGATCCATCTGTTCGCCATCTTCAGGAAAATGCTGCTTATGCTGATGAGTCCCGCTGAGAACACGCCAGGTTGCAAATCGACGTCCTATATAGGCCACCGTTCAGTACACGGCGCATGCGCCGCCCATCACGGTTTCTGCCTTACAAAACAGGGAGGTGGCGCCGCCCTTAGTGAAACACTGCTGGCAACGATATATCGCAATCAAGGCCGCACCGAAGAACTTTCAGTTTTGATGCGAGATAATACAGGATTCCACGTTTTGCTAAGAGGAAACCCATTGTCTCTGTTGATTAAATTATCAGTCAACGTAATTTCAATCGCCTCTTTATACACACTGTTCCAAAAACCGGAAATGTTGGCAACCACAACAGTTTCCTCAAATTTCATTTTGTGTCCCTCATTTAGGCAGTGTTCTGCTACTGCCGATTTTTCCGGCTGTTGTAGCCTCGTAAGTCGGCGATGGAGGTTGAAAATGATGGGATGCTTCCGTTTCTAGACGTAATGGTTTATAAAAAACCAGATGGAACTTTGGGACACAGGGTTCACCGAAAGCCGACACACACAGATTGGTATCTGCATCCTAAGAGTTGTCATCCACCACACCAACGTAGTGGCGTCCTTAGGACTTTGGTACGGAGAGCATATGTCATTTCCGATGCAGACAGCTTAACCCAAGAACTTGAGCATTTGATGACTGTTTTTAAGGAAAATGGATACACCGAGAAGCAGATTCGTTGGGCTATGGAGTTTGGACCATCTCCGGAGATGTATGAAGAGGAACATAGATCTGTGGCCTTCCTTCCTTATGCCGGAGGCTTATCGTTTAAGATTGGACGAATTTTAAGGAATTTTAACATTAAGAGTGTTTTCCGTCCACCTTCTAAGATTAGGGCTCTGCACGGCCCTGTGAAGGATGATTCGGGGCTTAGGAAACCCGGGGTGTGCAAAATTCCATGTCAATGTGGGAAAGCTTACGTTGGCCGTTCTATTCGCACAGTGCAAGACAGGTGTGTGGAACATCGCCGACAAACAAGGCTACAACAGCCGGAATAATCGGCGGTAGCAGAACACTCCCTAAATGAGGGACACAAAATGATATTTGAGGAAACTGTTGTGGTTGCCAACATTTCCGGTTTTTGGAACAGTGTGTATAAAGAGGCGATTGAAATTAGGTGGCCTGATAATTTAATCAACAGAGACAATGAGTTTCCTCTTAGCAAAACGTGGAATCCTGTATTATCTCGCATCAAAACTGAACGTTCTTCGGTGCGGCCTTGATTGCGATATATCGTTGCCAGCAGTGTTTCACTAAGGGCGGCGCCACCTCCCTGTTTTGTAAGGCAGAAACCGTGATGGGCGGCGCATGCGCCGTGTACTGAATGGTGGCCTATATAGGACGTCGATTTGCAACCTGGCGTGTTCTCAGCGGGACTCATCAGCATAAGCAGCATTTTCCTGAAGATGGCGAACAGTTGGATCGCCGAAATATCGAGTCAAGTTGATTTTAGGATCCGGCAGCAAACCCGAAGAGACTTTCAAGATTTATTACGCCGGGAAAGCCTACGTAATCACACACACACCTGTTAGATATGTACCTACTCGATACTATGGAATAACACTTTGCCATTAAGTACCCGCATAGGCAGAAATCTGAGTGATTAAGCACATGTCACTGGGGCTGCTCGACCAATCTATCTCTCACTCAACGTTTGTGTTAGTCGCTGTCGTAGTACAGATGATCGGTAGGTGACCTCTGTGACCTCTCTTACGTAAATTACATTCCTTGTCTTTCTGCGACGTCGACAATGTCCAGTGTTGCGGGTAATTTTCCGTTCGACAGTTGATAATAAATAGCACATGTTAATTTGGCCGGTGAAATGTACGGCCCTTGTAGTGCGCCAACGACAATTCCTACGCATCCATCGATACTAAAGCGATGCTTATACCTTGCTTCCATGACCACTCGACAGTTTGCATCTGCCCACACATGTTTATTATTGTAATTTATTGTCACTCTGTGTGTGAATCCCAGTTCATTCGTTAGTAAAGTGCAATTTCTACACAGAGAATGTTCAGCGATCCTTCTTAGGACCCGTCTATAATTTGAGATGGTGGTGTTTTGGCACGAGGGCTTCAATGCATGGTAAGTAATTATTATTTCGTGTGGCTCAGTTACCGGGTGCAAGTCTTTTCAATAGACGCTACTTCGGCGATTTGTGTGTCGCTAAATCAACCAGTTATCCAGCCGAGGAAATGAAAGCACAATTTAATATGGAGTCCGAATCACGTGTCGTTCATCGCGATTCCTTACAGCACAGAGAGGTGAATGATAGATCAAACAAGCTGAAAATTTCCGGCCGGGATTCGGTCTCGCAACCTCTCGATCTCCAGACACGCACTTTACTGCTACACCACAGCGCTCTATGTGATTTCGACAAAGTAACAGCTCGTGTAGAACTGAACTCGCAAGAGCATGGTTTATGCCTTCAGCAGTTCCAGTTCTTCGTGATCTGCTTCTGGATTGTCTCCTCCTCGATACATTCGTCCCTCTCCACACCTTGTGTGGACAGCACGAGACCTCGCAATTTCTTAATCCGAATCGTCCCTTTATATGCAAGTCTTTTATAACATATTGCTGAACATTTGTTTCGGTTGCAATATGACACTGTACGTGTAGTTCACCGTGCACTGCACATGTCAGTCGATTAACGCAGGTGGCTAAACCATACCAAAATACCACGATTGTTACTTCCCGCATGAAATAATAGGACTTCAGTTCACTATTTACATTGTTCGCAAGGAATAACCAATTTCCTTCTGGTCAGCACTACGTCAAAACGATATTTACGGAATGGATGACGTAGAAGACAGTTGAAAGTGCCTTCTGTGACCACAGCATCCATAGGAGACTAAGTAAAGACACGAAGGAAAAGAAATGAGAATAGTACGTCAAGACGAAGGCAGCTTAAACATCTCTATACTGACCTTTCTCAACGCATGTAAAATAGTCCTTATCTCAATAAACAATTGTTCCCGTACTAATATTTATAGAAGATTTTTCTCTAGTTTTGATAAATAACGTCTCCTGTTTATATATATATGATCATCTTTTTTAAACACCCTACATAACTAGCAGTATATCGAGATATGACAATTGTACATTTACATCTGTTCTCTGCAAACCAGTGACACTCTCCCGTTTGTCAAACAAATATGTGACCAACAGTACTGTAGTTCGTTCATACGCTCAACACAGATATAGACAGATGAATACAATCCTGGATGATTCTCTCATGGATTTTATAAGCAATTTCCTTTGTAGACTCATAGCATTTTCCCAGTAGCATACCAATGAAGCCAAGTCCGTGGCTTAATTTACCCATGATTGATCCTATGTGATCATTCCATTTCACATCCCTACAAAAATGTTACCTCCGTCTCGCCTCCCTCCTCCGAGTTATACGTATGAGTTGAATGATTCCAATTTTGGAAATTTACAGGGGCTTTCCATCCTTTGCACTACTTTGAAACCTTGCAGGAATTAACGGAGTATTTGTGCAGCTTTTTCTTAGAGTAATTTATTATAACGGTATCCTCTGTGAGAGGTGTTAGATCTTTATGTACGTTGTCTGCTAGATCATTGACACACGATGGACAGCAGTGGTCCCGACACTTTCCTGCAGCAATCGTATGGGTAATTATACAACCCTCGGTGGCCTCTGTAGAAGATAGCATGCTGCATCCTTCCTAACAAGTCCTCCATCCATGTACAAAACGTATTTGACATTACATCAAATCGTACTTTCGTTAATAAGCGTTGGTGTGGTATTGAGCCAAATGCTTTTCCGAAGTCACGAGATGTGTAACAAGCTCATTTCTTAGATCGGTACAATCTACAAAGAAAATTTAGAGTGATCGGTTCCAACTTCTTTCAGTTCCTACTGCACTGAGACTAATTGATGATGATGTTTGGTTTGTGGGGCGCTCAACTGCGTGGTTATCAGCGCCCGTGCAATTACCCAATATTTGCTCAGTCCAATTTCGCCACTTTCCTGGATGATGATGAAATGATGAGGACAACACAAACACCCAGTCATCTCGAGGCAGGTGAAAATCCCTGACCCCGCCGGGAATCGAACCCGGGACCCCGTGCTCGGGAAGCGAGAACGCTACCGCGAGACCACGAGCGGCGGACACTGAGACTAATTATGTGTCATCAGTTTCTGAATGGCTTTATTCGGCTCACCACGAAATCCTCTTCTGTGCCAACCTTTTGATCTCGGAGTTACATATGCAGCAACGCAATGTCTTCAGTTATTTCTTGGATACATACCAATCTTCCTCTTATCCTACAGTTTTTTATCCTGTACATGTCCTAAGTGCCATGCCAGTTATTTCTTTATGCCCTGACACATGACCAGTCATCGTGTCCGTACTTCTTTTCAGGGTTTTCCACATATTTTCTCTCTTCGCCGACTCTGCAAAGAATCTCCTCATTTCTCATCTTATCAGTCCAACTAATTTTCAACATTCTTCTACAATCCCAAATTTCAGACACTTCCATTCCGTTCTTTCCCAGTTTCTCCCACAGTCACCTCCATACAGTGCTGTACTCCAGATATGCATTCTTACAAATTTCTTCCTTAAATTAAGATCGATTGTTTATAGTGATGGACTTGTTTGGTCAAGGAATGCCTTCTTTGCTTGTGCTAGCCTGCTTTTTATATTTTCCTTGCATCTTCCATCGTGCATTGTTGTGCTTCCAAGGTAGCGAAATTACTTGACTTCATCTACCTCCAAGTCTGCAGTTTTGATGTAAACTTATCTGGGTTTCACTTCTGCTGCTTCTCAGTACTTTCGCTTCTCTTGGTTTCACTCACAGTACATATCCATGTGGGAAGACATCAATCTGTTCAACACGCCGTGTAATTCTTTCTCACTTACACTAATCATTACCGAATCTCATCATTGATATGCTTTCATCTTGAATTTTAATCCCATTCCTGAACATTCCTTTTATTTCCATCAGTGGTTTTTCCATTCATAGATCGATCCGTAGGGGTAGAAGTACTTCATTCTTGGTCTTGCATTATTATTTTTACTCTTTGATCGTTGTACATATTATCTCTTTTTTTTCTGACTTACATTTATTGTCCTGAGGATGTCGAACGCCTTGCACTTTGTACATTGTTCGAACGCTTTTTCTAGATCGATAAATCATATGACCACATCTAGATTTTTCTTAAGATGTTGTGACTGAAAAAGGAGTTGATGGTTGCGTCAGTTTCGAAAGCAACTTGTCGCTTTGTCTGCAGGTCGTGGCCACGATGGCGCAGGAACCTGCAGACGTACCAGCTGTCCCTAGCGGAGATGCCGCCAGCAACCAGGAGCCGGTACAGCCGGTGGTGGGCGACGGAGCTGCTGGGGATCAGGCGCTGCAAGACCGCTGGGGGGCGTCCATTTCCTTCCATACCGGCTGAAAGAACTGCTGGCAGACTCCAGAAATAGGGAGCTCTACTTTGTTATAAACGTTTCTTTCTTTACAGATTAGACATTAAAAATACTTTTTCTTTTTCTATATCAAGAGCTTCCTTTTCATTTCTCAAAATTATAAACGAAAATGTGTTACAAAAGAATAAATAAATTTTAGAATTCAAAAAAGCATTACTGACGTCGTTTATTTACTAAATATTTTTCCATTTTAACTGTCACCCTAAGAGAAATTCTGGAATAATGTTTCCCACACAACTATTTATTTTCTGGTTTCCGTCTGGTCTCTCACTTAGCAATAAAAAAGACTGCATATACCCTGAGAATTTACTTGACACAGTAGCCTGACATCTGTACAAATGAAAACGTAAATACTTGCGATCGAGTCTCCGAAATTTCTTCACCTATTGCTAAGAAATTTTGACACAACATTGCAGCGGAATTTGTGTGTGTTTTTATATACCTATTTTTAATATATATGATATATAAATAAATAAGAAATATGTAAAGGAGAAACATTATTATGAAAGATCTCAGAAAGTTGTTGATTGAGTTACTTCAAATATTTACACAGTACCCTCGTGAACCTTCAGACTCACATAGGGTATATAATTTAATATATGTAATATTTAAATATATATATATATACATATATATATATATATATATATATATATATATATATATATATATATATATATATATATATACCATATATAAAGGAGAACACTGTTAGAAAAATTTCAATAGGTGCTCGACCGATTTACTTCGAAATTCTACTTGCTACTGTAATAAACTTATGGAAGCATATAGGCTCTATATTTTTTTGTATATAGAATAAATCTGTGAAATACATAATAAGGAAACGTTATTAGCAAACAGGAGAGTTGTATTTATAGTTTATTGGCTTATTTTTAGAATACTACTACAAGTTCTGAATTACCAATAACAATAAACAAGGCTCACTGGCAGAGAGAGGGGGTAATTGGAGATGGACAGATGGAGGGAGGACATTGACGTAGAAAACAGAAAGTACAAAGTGGTCAGAGACAGGGGCAGGAGTAAATGTTGAGGGAGAGGTTAGGAGAAAATGGACAGGGAAAGGGTGTGGGGGCATTGGACAGATACAGGGGGGAGAGAGAGGGGCAGAAGGAGGTACAGAGAGATAGGGAGGCGAGGAAGCACAAAAAGAGGGAGAACCGCTGATGAACAGAGAAAAGGGGAGTAGGAGGAGATTGATAAAGAGAGGCGCAGGTGAAGATTGAGAGACACAAGGATGAGGAGTCGATTAGAAAGTGTATCCAATTCTCATATACATTAGAAACGTGTGTTTCTCTTTCCTTGATTTTCCATTTAACCAGACAGCCACAGTAATGCATGGCCAAGAACAGCTAGTATATTAGATTTGTAGGGACTTAGATAATATACCATATATTACGGGATTTAACATTCATCTTATTGGACCGATGTGCATCATGAATGTCAGTATGAGATGTGGCACCCACAGGCACGAATAAGTTTTTGTAACCGTTGTAGGATAGAAGCTGACAGCCTCTGAGCGTCATTTTGAGCAGTAACGAGCTATGCCTGAAGCTGATACTGTAACATTTATTTAATAACACAGCGTAGAGATTGGTATGAAAGTGTTCATCTTCCTGCCTGTTGTTGACTTCTGGCTCGGTTTCGTCAGCTGATGCCATTTTGATGATTTTTCTCATCTTTCGGCACCGTGAGCAGCTGGCGTTGTCAAGGTTTCACCCCCATTAGTAGTGGTGGGCTAGCAATGGAGGGTGAAGCTTTGACAATGCCAGACACATGTGCTGGTGAAATGTCAGAGAAATCACAAACAAATTTCGGCCGCAGAACCCGAGACAGAAGCCAACAGGCAGTTTTTAACAAGTGGTCTCGAAAGCCTTACAATTTTGAACGTCTTCCCATCGCAATCCCGGGTATGGTCTATTGGTATTAAATCAGTGGACTGGGCAGGCTAATTGAGGACCTCACATTCCTTAAGGTGTTTGTGTTGTGAACTGCAACGTTGGTTCTTGCGTTTCTGAGTTAGAACACGTCGTCTGGCATCTAAGTCATGAAAGGTATGACAACATCTCTTTGGATGTTGGTGCTCCTCTTTCTTTCCGTGCCTGCTGGGAAAAATTGTTGAGGTATTCCGTCCTATACAGTACTAGACACTGTTGCATTACTTGGCTATGATGCGAAGATAGCAGATAAATTAAACAAAAAAGTAGAGAAACTATACAGAAATTGTCAATAAGCAAGCAACAAATGACAACCAGAAAACCACACACAAGGTAGGAAACCTATTAAAAAAACAGGTGCTCAAATGAGCATATGGAACAAACAACACAACAAGTACAATATCGAAGGACAAACTACTCACACTGATCACTACTGCTAAACTGGTATGTACCAACTAACGAGCAATTACTCTCTGTGTGTTTATGTTGTCTGACCATGTAAATCGGATTGAAATATCTCAAAACTAGTAATAACTTGCGCACAAACGTAATGATTGAAGTGAATTATCATATATAAAAATGAATAGGGCAAGGAAAAAACCATACTAAGTTAATACATATCGCTCTGTAATAAAACATCACTTAAGACACAAAGGAATTACAGATTTTGTTTGACTGGGTATTAATACAAATCAATAGGGAACATTTAAAATTTATGCTAGACCAGAATTCGAATCTGGGTCTCCTGCTTACTAAGCAAACGTGCTGACTACAGCACCATCCAGACACAATGGGCATCTCAACTGCAAGGAATACCTTAGCACACGTCCCAACTGATCTAAATTCTCAAATTATCCACACACTACTACTAATGTAGTGTCCCTTGCCCATTGTCCCCAGATTTTCACAGATATTCGCCAATTCCTGTAAGAGTTCTAGGCCGGTGCCCATCTGCACTAAAGAGTCACTGGTGTCTAGCCTTACCTCCCTATCTATATATTTCTTTCTTTGGATCTTCTCCCACACCGACATTGAGTCAGCTGTGTTATGACGGATTTGGCAGAGTGAGTTGCAGAGGATGGCCGGATGCCCTTCCTGCCGCCACCCTGAACCCCCCGGGACATAAATAGTGCACCCAAGCTGTCTGTTTCTAGTAAAAACCATGAAATAGTGTGAACGTGATCAAATGTCCATGAGTCATGTAACTGAGGCAGAATGTGGGACCAGCCTAAAACCACATCCAGGCTGGCCAGCATACCAGCCCTCGTCATTAATCCACTGGGCAGATTCCATCCGGGGCTGGCATGCCCACCCAAGTCCTGGAAGCAATGCATTAGCGCTCTCAGCTACCTCGTCGGGTATGTATCTATCTATCTATACGTATATAATATGATAAGTGAAAACAATATGATCACCTGCTTAATAGCTTCTTTGTCCATCTTCAGAATGAAATACACCACTGATTCTACATATCAGGGATTTCACAGTTTGTTGACAGAGTTTTGGTGGTATGTGTCTTAGATGTGTATGCACAGGTCATGTATTTAGAGTAAATAATAGGCCGCTGGTTTTTGCACATAGTGATGGCACCTAATAGCGACCCAGATGGGTTCCCT
Source organism: Schistocerca cancellata (assembly GCF_023864275.1). Taxonomy (NCBI): domain Eukaryota; kingdom Metazoa; phylum Arthropoda; class Insecta; order Orthoptera; family Acrididae; genus Schistocerca; species Schistocerca cancellata. Next base: position 384,591,214 of record NC_064634.1, on the reverse strand, counting down.
AGGATTTACATAAGGTGATTTTAGTTGACTAGACATCAATGTGAGTTCACCTTAGACCAGTGTAGCACATGGAGTATAGCGACCATGAAAGGATGCAGGTGGTTCGCAGTTGTCAGTGTGTATTTGATTACTACCACAGGTTCCATGCAAGTGCAGAAGAATGTCTCCTTTAGCATAATACTGCTTGCAACAGGCTGCATCCATGGTGTGCTGCAGGTCGCCATTCGTCTCAATGATGGCGTTTGTGGAGGTGACCATTAAACTAGGGTACAAAAATGTGATATATCAAAAGAGCTGGCACATTTCCATTCACTGATGGTCTAATCCCAATGGTCCCATGAGAATTGCAATAATAATTGATGATGTTGTTGGGAAAATATGTGAACAGATAAAGTGTCTGATGCAGACTTCCATGTTCAATAACATACAATGAAAAGTCTGCTCTGAAACACTTCTGCATGCACCAGAGTAATTATCCCATGGCGATTCCACCTCAGGCAAGCTAAAGCCAATGAAATCAGTTTTTCCCTAAGTAAAAAGTACAATTTTTCAAGCAAAATTCTTCCCCCCTCTTAATACAGCGATCACAATGTGATTAAAATTAAGAGATTCAAAATGATAAAATTAATGAATTAAAATTATAAACACAAAATATTAAATTAATTACTTATATTTTTCATGTGAAGTTATTTTTATTTGAATTTCATAACATTATTTATTTTTCTTGAAAATTTAAAATAATTTTTAATTAAAACCAAAAAAATATATATTTAATAATATAAAAATTATGCCCATCTTATAAGATCTGCATAATTATTATAGAGCAAATAAGCTCAAAGGTTATCCAAAATTCAGTAAAGATGACCATAATTCATTAGTTAATCATTATAATGAGAATGATTTGGAATATAAAACTGTAAAAGAACTTCAAAAAGTTGAGAATCAAAAAATTCAAAACTGTATCCTCAACTTAATAAACAACAATCAATTATTATTATTGAAAATAATGAGGATTGTATTATTTATAATGAATTTGAGAATAAAACCTTAAATGAACTTCGAAAAATATGAAAACAAGAAATTTTAAAGGATATCCTAAACTTAATAAATAACAATTAATTAGATTAGTTATCTGATAATAAGTATGCAACCAGTTGCTTTTTTAACCTTTTTGGTACAATTCATAGTACCATACAATTGATTTCTAGATACAGAGGGCTCATCATAAGATGGAGGTGTTATAACAACATTATGCTGTGGACCAAGTATAGCTAGATTCTGTGCTGATGCTGCTGGTGAAAATGATGCAAACTTAGTAACTGTTGATGAAACATTTGTGAAACTGGAAGTTTGTTACGTTTTAGGTATTTACAGTGCACTGCCTTGTGGTATCCACATCAAATATATTCCTATAATTTACATTACATGCTATGCTTGGTTTTACTATGACTCACAGACAGTAAATGCCGAGCATCTTTACAAAGAATATCAGTCTAGCAGTAGATGAAATTCTTGAAAAAGCAAAAATCGAGTTTCTTATAGAATTAACAGACACTGAGAAATTTGAGAAAAATCAATTATTTCCACAAAAATTCATGCATATGAGTGGGAAAAACTTGAAATATATCCTCTTTCCGATACAAAAAACAAACAAGAAAAACATGTTAACCTTCTTTTAAGTAAAAATGAAATTAATTCTCCATATTGTGGGATAAAAGACATATGTAGATTAATTAGATCACAATCAACTAAACATTAAGAAAAATTTATCCTTGTGATAGGCACTTAAGATTTTTGACCCTCAACAAAAATTATATAATCACAAAAATGATTGTAAAGAACAAAAAGAAGTAAAATAATTATGTCAAAAAGGAGAAAAAATTAGATTTAAAAACTATAATAATACATTAAAAGTGCCTTCAGTAATGTATGCTTATATTGTATGTTTATTAAAAAATACTAGAACTTATCAAGCAAGATCTTGATAAATCTTATATTGATAAATATTAAAAAACATTTATAATTTCTTTTAGTTATTATATAAAACATTGTAATTGGGATTATAAGCCAGCCACGGAATACCAGGTAACGACAGCCTGAAAATTTTGTAGAAATGTTGAGATGGGAATCTAGTAAATCCAAGTGTTATGTGATCAAAATGATCCAATAATAATGCCTAAAGAATATCACATTAATTTTAAAAATCTTACTGTTGGTGAAACAATGTAAGTGATTATTGTCACTGAACATAAGAATTTCAAGGGACTGCAAATGAAGGTTGTAAAATAATTACAAAAATCATTCTATCTTTCCAGGTTATATTCATATTTCAACTGTTTATTAATGAGTTGATGATAGATAGTAAACATATTGACACAATCCTAAATATTGAACAAAAATATATTTCATTTAGTAAAGTGATGTATTAACTTTAAGATTTTGTGATGCTTTTAGATTTATGCCATTAAATATTGATCAATTAACTTCTGTTTTTGAATTAGCACAATTTGGAGGAACATAAAAATATTTCACTTATGAAAAATTAGATTTAATGATTACAACATGTTTTATTCATGGGTAAATATAGATAGTGAAGAGAAATTACCTAAACCAGAATTTTCTTTCTTCAAGGCTTCATAAAACCAATATTTCAGATGAGAATTAATTTGGGAAAAATTTAGTATCAAAAATATAGAACACTGTACAAAATTATATAATAATTCATGGTTTTATATTAGCATATACTTCAGAAAATTTTAGAGATGCTTGTATTAAATCTTCTAATCTCCCTCCTTCTTGGTATTAAACGTCTCTGGATTTATCTTGTGACACTATGTTAAAAACAACTAAAATTGAGCTATATTTATACGATTATGATACGGTTTCCATGCCTGAGAAAGATTTGAGGGGCAGTATTAAAAGGTATGCAAAAGCAAATAATAAAGACATGAAAAATTTAAAATATGAAAAAAATCGAATTAAGTAGCTTATTTAGAAACTAATAATTTGTGTGGATGGGTTGTGTGTCTCTATTTTATCAGTTTAAAGGATTCCACTGGCTAGACCCAAAATATTTTAATTCTAAAAAAACCCTGACGATTATAAATATGGATGTGCTTTAGATGTCGATTTCGACTTATACAAAATTACACACTTTACACAAAGATTTACTTTCAGCTCCAGAATGAAGACATTAATTAATAACAGCATTAAAGAATAAAAACAATTATGTTTTACATCATACATGTATTAAAAAGTCCTAGATCTTGTGTTAAATTGACAAAAATGCATGGAATTTTAAGTTTTGAACAATCACAATGATTAAGAAAATGCTCTCGATTTTAATACAGAATTGAGAATAAAGGAGACTAAAGATTTTGAATAAGATTTTTATAGATAAAATCAATGATTCTGTTTTTGGTAAAACGATGGTCAAAAACCAGACAAAATATTAAAATAAAATAAAATCCCAAAACATGTATGCAGTATGTTTCAAAACCAAATTATGATCATCACATTATTTTCAGAAAATTTAATAGAAGTTCATATTAAAAAAATTAAAATTCGATTAACCTGTTTATATTGGGATGAGTATTTTACGTATTACTAAAATAAAAAATGTTTGATTTTCGTTGTGCTATTATGAAAGCAAAATATGGAGGACATACTCATTTATATTACATGGATACTGATTCATTTATTCTAAGAATATGAAATCGATGCTGAAACAATCTGATATAAGTGATTATTCAAAAAACAATACTTATGGATTACCACTGAAAAACAAAACGTTTTAGGAAAAATGGAAGATACAAATTGTGGAAAAACAGTGATTGACCATGTTAGTTTAAAATCTAAAATTTATGACTATAGACAAGAGAAAAAAGAATATAAAAAATTCCAAAGGAGTTAAAAATTTGTTGTAACAGCGAAATTACTTTCAATTATCATGAAAATATCAGACAATATAATAAAAGAACATAGAAAAAATAATTTTATAACGTCTTAGGAATGGGAATTATTGAATGCAACAAATTTCCTTTAACCCTTTAACTGCTCTGGATGTGTTAACATGCGTGTATTTGTACCTGTCTCTGTGTTCTCTGAACGTGTTTATGTGCACCACCTGTCCTTCTACCTGGTATTCTGAACGTGTCTAGGCGTACACAGGTTCAGAGTACCAGGTAGAAGGACTGGTTGCGTGCATAAACATGTTCAGACCACACAGGGACAGGCACAAAGGAGCACGTGTTAACACGTACACAGCAGTTAAAGGTTTATGTGGCTACATGATACAAGATATATGTTAGAAACCAGGACACATATTGTACCACATAGACATTATAAAATAAGAGAATCAAAAATAAAAATATTGCTTCTGAGCAGTTTTAAAATTTTCTCATGGTAAGCTAATTTTAGATGTTTTCAAACTATTTCTTGAACAAGTTTTCCACAGAGAGATTTAATTTTTCATAATATTTTGATATATACTTTTGATAATATGCACTCTTTACAATGCTTATTGTTACAACAATTTATACATTTTCTTCCTTTTTTGGAGGACCATAATTAAACTAAAATATAATTATAACAATTTTTAGCTCTTTTGCACAATCTTTGTAAATACATTTTTGACTCCAGTTTTTAAAAAGCTTGTTTTTGTATAGTGAAATATTTTTATATTTACTTTGCTTCTTTATTATACAACCAATAAGGCCTTGTTTTTCATTGTAGATTTTTTTGCTATTTTTTTCTTTGTTAATTTCTTTTTCTTGTTGCACAAAGGACAAACCACTTTAATTGCGTTCTCCTATTATATTTAAAAAAACCTAAAAATTTTAAAAATTAAAATGAAGATATATTAATATTAAAATTTTTTGTAATAAATGATTTCGTATTTAGACCTTGGTTAAAACTTGTTCAATTTAATAATAAATAAGTTTTAATGATTGTTGATGAAAAATAATCGTCTATCTAATGTTAATGTACTGCCAATATTTTAGGATATAAATGTCCTTGTAGTTTTATAATACTTCATGTAAACAAATATGTCATAAAACTATAAAAGTGTAAATAGCGATAAAACTTTAGAATCTACAAAAATTCGTCCCTTAAAAAATTTATCAACATGCCTGGGATTTTTTCTTTAGTTGTGAGTTTCACATTGCCTTGGCTGTATATTTCCATTACTGGGTTTATGAGGAATGCATTTTCTGTTAGTGGCAGAACATTTTGTATCATTAAATATAAAGCCACTATTAGAAACTCCATACACCTATTATGCCAACTGATTAAAAATTTCAATCATTAATTACATTTATATAATTTTCTATTGATTTTGAAGATGAAGGTTCTTCATAAACCCAGTAATGGAAATATACAAATTTATTTGGTGGCCTTTAGGTTGCAACTTATTTTCGAAAATGCCCATTCATTATATTCAAAATTGTATTAAAATTATAACTTTTGGACAATAGCCTAGTCACAAATAGACACAAATAACCACATATTACTTCACTAAATTTGTGAATTCGTTGACTATTATAAGACAGCTCATTTCATCCAAGACATTTAACAAATTCTTTGGAAATATTTCCTCCAAATGAAACAAACATCAATTTTTTATTGTTATTCTTATAATATGTCCAACAAGCATCACCCTTACAGAAATATCTAAATTAAGTATTCCAGATTGATATTCTATAAGATTATTAGGTAATATATCAATAATAAAGACACAGTGAAGAGTTTGATTTTTAATTGTTCAGTAATATTTTCTATATCAGAATTACTTAATACATTAGGATATATATTAATTATTTTTTGGAATTTTTTTAGGGTTTTTTGCTCCATTGTCAGCTTTCTTCCGCATTTCTAAATCAAGTCTTGTTCTTTGGTTCTTCTAACTCTTGATCTTTTAGTTTTTCATGTATTACCTTTTTTGCTACTATACTGACTACTGTACTGGCAGCAGCTAAATATGGTAATACTGTCAAAATAAATGGAAGAAATCATCCTCCATGTTTTGTTAATCTGGAACCTTTTTTCTCTTTTTTAAGATATTCGATAATTTTTTACACAACAAGTATACCCAGTGTTATAATAAATTACCACCTGTCTTATTCTGCGTATTTCTTTTTTGCACATAGTTAAAGAATTACTAGTACTATTTAATTGATCATTATTTCTTTTAATTTTGATTGCTTTTGTATTAGTCTTGCCACTAGGTAAGAAAGTATAATCATATTGGAAACTATTCTTTTATACAGAAAATATTTTTATAAAGATTACTATTTTTATAGTCCCCAAATATTGCAATCAACATCTAAATCCATATGTAATTTTCTATTTCCATTCTATAACAACTCATTCAACTACAGTTGTTGTATCAAAAGCATGCATTCTTTCTTTTTCAAATAGTTGAAATTGTATGTCTACTTCATGCCTTTTCCATATCTTTATAATCTCTGTATGCAAAACCATGATTTTTGCAAGCTTCATCTAGTGTGTTTTCCTTGATCGCCTCTAACTGATACTCCTCCTAATTTTGTTCCTGACCCACAATAATTACAACCAGGGAAGTGCATTTCGAATGGTTATTTTTTAACTGAAGTATTAACTAATCCTTTTCGATATTTTTCTGTTTTCCTAAATGTGTGTGGCAAACTGTCCAAAAATATTTTCAGATATTGTATTCTTTTCAGGTTGTTGATAATGACATAATTAAATTTATTGGTTAACATGTGTGTTAGTCCAACATTTTCACTGTGACAATTTTATTTCCATCTAATTCTTCTCCGTGAATAACTGCTAATATATCATTTAAATGACTAATCTATAATATGGTTCACTGGTCTTCCTGTATGTTTTTTACTTCAGTCTTCACCTCTTTTCTCATCCTCACACTGCAGTGAATCATCTGCATTTCTTTGCCTCAATGCTGGCAAAAAATCATCGACAGTTACTTTTATGTAATATTTATATTTTAGTCAGATTATTATCCGAATATAATGCTCCTGAATAGTACAAAATATATACCTTATTTAATAAATCAGAACCTGTAACTCTTGTAGTCATGTCATCCATAGTAATACGTTTTTTAAATAAAAGATTTATTAATGTGTCTTTTCCTTGATATGACCCATAGTAATCTGTCTTTTAGATAAAAGATTTATTAATCTGTCTGTTCTTTGATGAGACATTTCACCAATATTTAATTTATCTTGATCAAATTTTATTGGTAATTTACCACCAAATTTATATGTACCAACAGGTCTTAACCCTAAAATCTTGTCTTCACTGTAACTCATTCTAGCAATCTTTCACTTATGTTTATCTTTAATGTGGCTTGCTTCTTTCTATTTTTAACATCTGCTTTGTAGTTCTTCCATAGATATTGCATTTCTGATTTGTATAACTTATAATCTCATTTATCACTATTAACTTAATTGTAGTTATATCAGTAAAATCTTCAAAATATTTATAAGGAACCATCAGCTTTGTGAATTCTCTGTTTTCTTCTAGAGATTTCAGCCAACTGCAGATGGTGGCTAGAGTCGCCATCAGTTATGTGTTTCGCTTTGGATTAGAAGAGATTCTCTCTGGTTTCGAGCAGCTATCAAAGGTGGAAAAGGCTACCAGACTTGCTTGCAAAATGAAAGCAGAGCTCACCATTTGCAGCATAGTCGATACGACATATTGCAGATCTCTGGTACAGAGCCCAATGGAAGGTCTAAATCAGAGCCTTAGACGGTTCTGCAACCATGTAGGCAGCAGATTCCTGACTTGCGCAATAGGGTGCGGCGTTTCGGGGTCCGCTAAAAAGCTCAGGAGTCCGTTGCATCCAGGAGGCGGCTACACAAATAGCAGGGGCTGTGTGGCGCATACTGGTCAGTTTTTTTAGATTAGAGGGTCTCTGGAAAACACAAAAAGGGCTTCAGTTTCAGAGAGTGCAGTTTGAACACAGGAAAAACGTAGATACAGAAACCACTGGTATAACAGTTGTAAATTGTCATAGCTGTGTTGGGAAAGTGCCAGAGCTCCAAGCGCTAATAGAAAGCACTGATGCTCAAACCGTTATTGACATGGAAAGCTGGCTAGAGCCGGAGATAAGTTCAGCGGACATTTTTGGGGGTAGACCTAAGGGTGTTGTGAAAGGGCAGGCTAAACACAGTTGGAGGTGGCATATTTGTTGCTGATAGAAGCAGTTTATCTTTTTCAGGTTGTCCTCCATGTGGTGGGTGCACGCAATGACTGTGGTTATATTGCAACTTAATTCTACGACTGATTGCCGCTCTATCTAACCCAGTTTATCTTTTACTGAAACTGAAGTAGATAGTTGGTGTGAGTTAGTATGGATCGAGGTCATTCTTGGCAAATGGAATAAAGTAGTAATTGGAGCATTTTATCGGCCTCCAAACACAGATGGTACAATTGCTGAAAGGTTCAAAGAAACTTGAATCAACTTTGAAACGCGTACCCAACTCATACATTTACAGTTGGTGGTGACTTCAATTCACCATCGATACGTTGGCGGAAATACGTGTTTAAATCCGGAGCCATGCATAAAACATCATCCGGAATTGTGCTAAATGCATTCTCTGAAAATTATTTTGATCCGTTACTTCATGAGCCCATGCGAACAGTAAACTGTTGTGAAAACACACTTGACCCCAAGGCAACAGATAATCCTGAGCTAATAACGAGCATCAGGACGGATACAGGAATTAGTGAACACGGGGTTGTCGTAGAGAGACTGGGTATCGTAACTCCCAAATCCTCCAAAAATAAACGAAAAATGTATCTATTAAAAAAAAAAAACAGATAAAAATTCGTTTTATCCGTTCCTGACAGACAATCTTGGCTCCTTCGAAATGAACAATGTAACTATAGACCAGATGTGGTTTGAATTTAAAGAAATAGTGTCGATAGCAATCGAGAGATTTATACCAAATAAATTAATGAAGGATGGAGCTGATCTCCCCTGGTGCACAAAATGGGTCAGAGGCAACGAAAAAAGCATGCCAAATTTAAAAGAATGTAAAATTCCAAGATATAATGTTTTACAGACGCTCGAAATTTAGCACGCACTTGACTGCGAGATGCTTATAATACTTTCCTCAACAAAATCTCGTCTGGAAACCTGGCTGAAAATCTAATAAGAATCTGGTAATGTGTAAAGTATGCTAGCGGCAAGAAACAATCCATGTTTTCTCTGGGCTATAGCAATGGAAATACTATCGATGACAATTCTGTTAAAGCAGAGTTACTAAACACAGCCTTCCGAAATCCCTTCACCAAAGAAGATGAAGTAAATATCGCAGAATTCGAATCAAGAACAGTTGCCAACATCAATAAGTTAGAAGATGACATCCTCAGAGTAGTATTACCACTTAAATCACTTGATAAAAGCAAGTGTTCCAGTCCAGACTATATACCAATTAGGCTCCTTTCAGAGTACACTGATGCAATAGCTTCAGCCTTAAAAGTCATATAGAGCCACACACTCGACGAAAGAGCCATACCCAAAGATTGGAAAATTGCGTAGGTCAAACCACTATTCAAAAAAGGCGATAGGAGTAATGCACTAAATAACAGACCTAGATAATTAACAGCGATATGCAGCAGCCTTTGGAACATATATTTCATTATGAATTACCTCGAACAGAACGACCTATTGACACTCAGTCAACACGGATTTAGGGAACACTGTTCTTGTGAAACACAACTAGTTCTTTACTCACACTAAGTGTTGAGTTATATCGAGAATGGATTTCTAAATGATTCCATATTTTTAGATTTCCAGAAAGCTTTTCACAGCGAACCTAATAAGCAGATTGTAATCAACTTAAGTGCTTACAGAATATCGTCTCAGTTACGCGACTGGATTAGGGAGTTTATGTCAGAATGGACACAATCCGTAGTTATTGACGGGAAGTCATCGAGTAAAGCAAAAGTGTTTTCTGGTATTCATAAAGATAGTGCTATAGGCCCTCTGCTGTTCCTTATTTATATAAAAGCTTTAGGAGACAATCTGAGCAGCGGTCTTAGGTTGTTTGTAGATGACGCTGTCTTTTACGGGCTAGTAAAATCATCAGAAGATCAAAAGAAATTGCAAAATCATATAGGAGTAATATCTGTATGGAGCAAAAATTGTCAACTGATCCTAAATAAAGAAAATTGTGAGGTCATTCACATGAGATCTAAGAGGAATCCATTAAGCTTCGATTACATGATAAATCAGTCAAAGCTAAAAGCTGTAAATTCAACTCAATACCTAGGAATTACTATTACGAACAACTTAAATTAGAAATAACACGTAGAAAATGTTGGGAAGGCGAAAAAAAGACTGTGTCTAATCGGCAGAACACTTAGATGATGCAGTAGGTCTACTAAAGTGACTGCCTACACTATGCTTGTCTGTCCTCTTTTGGAGTATGCTGCGTGATGTGTGATCCTTACCAGATAGGGTTAACGAAGCACGCCGATAAAGTTCAAAGAAGGGCACCACGTTTTGTATTATCGAGAAATAGGGGAGAGATCTTACGATCCTGATACAGGATTTGCGAGGGACATCGTTGAAACAAATACGTTTCCAGCAGCGGAGGGATCTTCTCACGAAATCACCAACTTTCTCCTCCGAATGCTAAAACATTTTGTTAACGCCGACCTACGTAGGGAGAAATATATAAAATAAGAAAAATCAGAGCTCAGAAGGAAAGATACAGATGTTCGTTTTTTTCCGCCCGCTGCTCGTGAGTGGAATAATGGGAGATTATTGTGAAGGTTTTTCGATGGGACCTCTGCCCTCTGATTTGCAGAATACCCATGTAAATGTAGATGTGGACGTGAACAGTTTCACCCATTTTAGAGGAAATAATTAAAACTACATGCAAACAGAACGCAGTTTATAATCTTTTCTCGGTCTTGATTTTCTGGAAAGTTTAATCGTAAGCCAGTTGACCTGTGTACTCGTCTGACGAGAAGTCTTTTTCATCCCGTCATCAAATTTCATTAATTGCCAACCTATCCATCTCCTTCCTAAATTTTCTAATTTACCCGCACTGTTATGGGAGTCTAACCTCCCACCCTCTTTCCTGCTGAATGCAGGTTTTATTTTCCGTGCTAATGACGTCCTCGAGAATAGTCCCCACCAGGAAATTCGAACCGGGGACTATTTTACCTCCAATAGATTTTAAGCAACATGTTACCACCATCTTTTCCCTTTCTCCCATTCCATTTTCCCTTTGTTTTCATCCGTTCGCGGTACCAGCACTACAAGGCAATTTTGCTTCATGTTTCACGACCATATCTGTCGATCTGTCGATCATTCAGAGTATTGCTCCTGCAACTACTAAAATGCAGCTGACCGTCTTGAGGAACCACAGGTTTGTCTGGCGCTCGACAGATACCCCTCCATTGTAGTTGTATCTGCTACATGACTACTGTATCGTTGAGGCACACAAACCACCACACCACGGGAAGATCAGTGGTTCCTGAGGGGATGGAAATAGATCAGTACCCTGCTACGTTTATCACAGGTCTGCACTGGCCACTTCTGCACGATCTAGAGCCTAACACAATCGCCGACGTATTTCAGTCGGTGAAAATGTATATATCGTATGGCCTTGTTGGCTGGGGTATCCCCACGTAGTGGGTTCAGTTGCCTGTGAAAAAGGTGGTCATTTTTAACGCACACAGTGCTCTTTCATTGCGGATATGTGAGAGTTGTGTGTGAGTATATTTCATGAGAACAGCTGAGCGGCACATAGCCTAATCCTCTCGAATGCCACTAAAGGAACCGCAGGGCTTAACTCCCCCATTAGGCGAATGTATTACCATCCACACCGTCACATCGCCTAACTTATGGCACACAACAGAGAAAATGCTGTAGGTTGAAGGAAGGAATTAAAATTTATACTAATACCAAAAGCTAGGTTTCCTGCTTACTACGGAGACGCGTCCTCAGGCCGCGCGGAGTGGCCGCGCGGTTTATGGCGTCATGTTGCGGAGATTCGAGTCCTCCCTCGTTTGTGTTGTTCTTAGCATAAGTTAGTTTAAGTAGTGTGTAAGTCAAGGGACCGATAACCAAAGCAGTTTAATCCCTTAGGAATTCACACACACACACGCTCTCTCAGTTGCACCTCACTGGTTCTCCATATATGACAGCTGCGCAGACAAACCACTACGTTTCCCGCCCCAATACAAATTGGAGTTCACGCCTTAGATTATTGCTATTCCGTTTCTGAACTCGCACCAGTATTGCAGAGCCTCTCCAATATTGGGATAGTACCTTAGCAATGCACGAAGTGGCGTTAATAATACCTATACCCCAGACATAGGTGATATACACTATGTGATGAAAACTATCCGTACACCTGACTGGTAACGACTTACAAGTTCGAGGCGCCATCCATCGGTAATGCTGGGATTCAATATGGTGTTGGCACACTCTCAGCTTCCACACTCGCAGGCTTAAGTTGAATCAGGTGCTGGAAGATTTCCTGGGAAATGTCAGACTTTTCTTCACGGAGTACTTCACTCAGAAGAGGTGTGCACGAAGTCGGCATTTCAAAACTTCCCAAAGGTGTTCTATAAAATTCAGGTCAGGACTCTATGCAGGTCAGTCCATTAAAGGGGTGTTATTGTCGTGTAACCACTCCAACACAGACCGTGCATTGTGAGCACGTGCTCGGCCGTGTTGAAAACTGCAATCGGCATGCCCGAATTGCACTTCCATAGAGGAAAGCAAGAAGTTGCTTAAAACATCAATGTAGACCTGCGCTGTGATAGTTCCACGCAAAACAGCAAGTGGTGCTAGCCCCCTCCATGAAAAACACGACCACCGCCTCCGAATTTTACTGTTGGCACTACACAGCTGGCAGGTGACGTTCACAGGGCATTTGCCGTACCCACACCCATCTACTGTTTAATGGTCCAATGTCGACGCTCCTTACACCAAGCGAGGCGTCGTTTGGCATTTACCGGCGCTATGTGTGACTTACAAGCAGCCGTTCGACCATGATATCCAAGTTTTATTACCACCCACCTAACTGTCAAAGTAGGCTACTTGCAGTGGATTCTGATGCAGTTTGGAATTCCCGTGTGATTGTCTGGGTAGACGTTTGCCTATTACACATTACGGCCCTCTTCAACTGTCGATGGTCTCTGTCAGTCAACAGACGAGGTCGGCCAGTACCCTTTTGTGCTGTACGTGTCCCTTCACGTTTCCACTTCACTATCACATCGGAAACAGTGGACCTAAAAATGTTTAGGAGGGGGGAAATCTCACGTACAGACATATGACACAAGTGACACCTTATCATCTGATCACGTTCGAAGTCCGTGAGTTCCATGGATAGCCCCATTTTGCTCTCTCACGATGTCTTATAACTACTGAAGTCGCTGATACGGAGTACCTGTCAGTAGTTGGCAGCACAAATGCCTCTGAGCACTATGGGACTTAAAATCTGAGGTCATCAGTCTCCTAGAACTTAGAACTACTTAAACCTAACTAGCCTAAGGACATCACACACATCAATGCCCGAGGCAGGATTTGAACCTGAGACCGTAGCAGCAGCGCGGTTCCGGACTGAAGCGCCTAGAACCGTTCGGCCACACCGGCCGGCGCAGCACAATGCTCCTAATATGAAAAACGTATGTTTCTCCGGGTGTACGGATACTTTTGATCACATAGTGTATTAATCATATACGATTAATTTTTCTGAGATATAATGAGTCTCACTTTTCTCTACGATAATGATGTAGGCTGAAGAAATGAATTAAAATTTGAACCAGCACCAGGATTCGAGTCTGGGCCTCCTTCTTACGAGACATACACTCCTGGAAATTGAAATAAGAACACCGTGAATTCATTGTCCCAGGAAGGGGAAACTTTATTGACACATTCCTGGGGTCAGATACATCACATGATCACACTGACAGAACCACAGGCACATAGACACAGGCAACAGAGCATGCACAATGTCGGCACTAGTACAGTGTATATCCACCTTTCGCAGCAATGCAGGCTGCTATTCTCCCATGGAGACGATCGTAGAGATGCTGGATGTAGTCCTGTGGAACGGCTTTCCATGCCATTTCCACCTGGCGCCTCAGTTGGACCAGCGTTCGTGCTGGACGTGCAGACCGCGTGAGACGACGCTTCATCCAGTCCCAGACATGCTCAATGGGGGACAGATCCGGAGATCTTGCTGGCCAGAGTAGTTGACTTACACCTTCTAGAGCACGTTGGGTGGCACGGGATACATGCGGACGTGCATTGTCCTGTTGGAACAGCAAGTTCCCTTGCCGGTCTAGGAATGGTAGAACGATGGGTTCGATGACGGTTTGGATGTACCGTGCACTATTCAGTGTCCCCTCGACGATCACCAGTGGTGTACGGCCAGCGTAGGAGATCGCTCCCCACACCATGATGCCGGGTGTTGGCCCTGTGTGCCTCGGTCGTATGCAGTCCTGATTGTGGCGCTCACCTGCACGGCGCCAAACACTCATATGACCATCATTGGCACCAAGGCAGAAGCGACTCTCATCGCTGAAGAAGACACGTCTCCATTCGTCCCTCCATTCACGCCTGTCGCGACACCACTGGAGGCGGGCTGCACGATGTTGGGGCGTGAGCAGAAGACGGCCTAACGGTGTGCGGGACCGTAGCCCAGCTTCATGGAGACGGTTGCGAATGGTCCTCGCCGATACCCCAGGAGCAACAGTGTCCCTAATTTGCTGGGAAGTGGCGGTGCGGTCCCCTACGGCACTGCGTAGGATCCTACGGTCTTGGCGTGCATCCGTGCGTCGCTGCGGTCCGGTCCCAGGTCGACGGGCACCTGCACCTTCCGCCGACCACTGGCGACAACATCGATGTACTGTGGAGACCTCACGCCCCACGTGTTGAGCAATTCGGCGGTACGTCCACCCGGCCTCCCGCATGCCCACTATACGCCCTCGCTCAAAGTCCGTCAACTGCAGATACGGTTCACGTCCACGCTGTCGCGGCATGCTACCAGTGTTAAAGACTGCGATGGAGCTCCGTATGCCACGGCAAACTGGCTGACACTGACGGCGGCGGTGCACAAATGCTGCGCAGCTAGCGCCATTCGACGGCCAACACCGCGGTTCCTGGTGTGTCCGCTGTGCCGTGCGTGTGATCAATGCTTGTACAGCCCTCTCGCAGTGTCCGGAGCAAGTATGGTGGGTCTGACACACCGGTGTCAATGTGTTCTTTTTTCCATTTCCAGGAGTGTATGTCCTATCTGAGGAACATCGACTATATGATTAATGTATCACCTATGCCTGAGGCACAGGCAAGATTGACCCCATTTCTCTCATCGCTAAGGTGCTATTGCGATATCAGAGAGCTTCAGCAACACTGAGTTTACAAGGGGGCTGGCAAAGTCCTGGGCACGAATTTGAATTTGGAATGCGAGAGGCAGTAGTGCTGTCCACGAAGCTATGGCAGCCAGTCTGTCAGGGTGGCACAATGGGTAGTGCGTCCACATAGTCAGCAGGATACCTGACGCTGGTATAAATTTAAATTCATTGCTTCAGTCTGTGTCATTATCAATATATGTCAGGAAGATCATCTGTATATGATTAGCACAACAGAGAGGTCTGGTGAACAGAAATTTGCTTCATCATCTCTAACCCACTTATCTGGCAAATACTGGCAGTGACAATTTCATCCATCACCAAGAGTCGAATCGGCTTGTCTCCGAGTCGAGCGCCTCTGCACAGAACTGCGTTAGCGACTGTCATTTCGTCGTCCTGCGTGATACACATTTCCGGTATCTTAACAAAATGTGTTGTTGTCCGATGCATACAGCTGCAACAGCAGGCCTCACGCGATATTTGTTTCTCTCTTCCACTTCGCAGAGCACGCAGTCGTCGCCAGCACATCGTGTATATAAGGGACGAGAAGACGCCAGAGCTGCATCAGTCGTCATGGCAGCCTCCACCAAGTCTCTCCTGCTCCTCTGTCTGGCTCTCGTGGTAAGTGCGACTGCGTTTCCATCTCCTCTTCACGTAGTGGATTGCATATGACTCGGTAATGCAGCAACACTTATCAAGGTAGGGTCATCTGGTGTGTCTCAAATGAAATTTGTGTCTGAATTGAGGCTTTCTTGTTAGTGAAGCAGCAACGTGACTGCTTGAATGTAGAGTCGTCAACAGATGTAAAAGTGACATTAAGCATTCCGGGTGGTGCAAAAATTGTCAGCTTGTTCCAAAACGTCTAGAAATGTGAAACTGAACACTTCTCAAAACGCAGAAACGTATTATTTTTCGTCTTCTAGTGCTGATCCATTCCGGATTTTGATAACGTTCACAGCTGTATCACTTCTTGTTCTAAAAAGTTCCTGAGTCAGACTTCTTTAATATGGACTTAAATTTCTTGTGAGTTATCCCATTGGTTGTTAATGTTAGTTCCAAGATATACCATTTTTGTTTACTTCTGCAGTAAGTTTACCATTAACTTTTAGATGACAGTTTGGTATATTTTTTGGCAACGACCATTATTTTTATTTTATTTATGGTCAGTTCTAGCCTATAACGCTCAGTACTTGCCTTTATTGCGGACTATTTAAGGTGTCAACCGATATTGGTGTATCATCTATCCCACTGCTTCTTAGGATCTCAGTCACCTCGTAATGTTGTACTCTATCAAAGACCTTCTGATAATAAAAAGGTTTAGACCTCACAATACATGTCCACACCTCTGGAATAAGACCTGAATGCAGAACAAACGTCTTACGTACCGGCAGTATTTCTGAAGACACACTGTGTGGATGCAATTCCTCCTTCACAAACTTTTTAGATTGTTTAGTGAATATTTTTTAGAAATATTTTCAAGTGATTCTCCGTGAATGTCTAGCACATGCATGTTCGTCTTATCTAGACTTCTGTTGTGCTAGTTTTCCCGGATCCGAAAAGAAATCTTTGCTCCTCTATGATTTAGAAAGACGCTTACACCTCTCGAGCGAGCAGCGACATTAAAACACTAAAGACTAGGCTGGACCGTAACGAATTTCCAGTGCATGCAAAATCAGGGTTCACTAATCTCGAAGAAAATGCTGTTTATGAAGCTTGATATGAAGCTGTCTGTAGACACTCTAACACCGATGGTGGACGCTGTCTAACTTTTTGGGAGAGTTAATCCGCAGATCTACTCCCTCAACCGAGCCAGCATCAAACATAGGTTTTACAAAACAGTAAAAGGTATAACTTGGTTTCACCTGTGTCCACCTACTGAGATATATCAGAATGTTTTGAGCATTAAAGGTGCTCGTTTTAATATATTTTACGTGTCATAAACAAGTAAGCTGATCGTCCAATTTGAGGTTGAAAAATCTTACTGTTTCTTTTAAGCTGAGAACGGCATCCGTCAATAGTAATTTTGATGTATATTTTCAAATAACACACATACTTTTCTGGGGGGAGATTGTAAAACCTACGGCTTCCGTCTACACATTCGGCATCATCAACGCCATTTGTATTTCATGTGCTGCGACAGATTAATTGGGTCCAGAACTGCGAATGGTTCCACATATACAGGTTGTCTAAACAATGTGTCCCACTGGAGATATTACTAGTCAAATCTTGAAAAAGAACCTGTAGAAACATTTGGCCGGAAGCCAATAATTAGGTATGTTGGGTATAAGTCAACTCGATACCATGGAATAACACTTTGGCTTTAAGTATCCGCACAGGCAGGAATCTGAGTGATTAACCACACGTCAGTGGGGCTGCTCGACCAATTAATCTCTCATTCAACGTTTGTATTAGTCTCTGTCGTAGTATAGATAATAGGAAGGTGACCTCTCTTGCGTAAATTACATTTATTGTCTTTCTGCGAGGGTGGCGTTGTCCAGTGTAGCGGGTAATTTTTCGTTCGACAGTTGATGATAAATACCACGTGTTAATTAGGCCGGTGAAATATATGGCCCTACTAGTGCGCCAACCACAATACCCATCCAACCAACCAACGATACCAAATCTATGCTTATGTCTTGATTTCATGACCAATCGACAGTTTGCATCTGTCCACACATGTTTATTGCTGTAATACATTGTCACTCTTTGTGTAATTTATTATCACTCTCTGTGGGAATCCGATTTCATTCGTTAGTAAAGTGCAATTTCTACGCAAAGGATGTTCAGCGATCCATCAGAGAACCCATCTATAATTTGAGATGGTGGTCTTTTGGCACGAGGGCTTCAAAGCACGATAAGTAATTATGATTTCGTGTGGCTCAGTTACCGCGTGCAACTCTTTCGAATAGAAGCGACTTTGGCGATTTGCGTGCCACTAATTCAACCCAGTTATCCAGCTGGGCAAAGGAAAGTACAATTTAACATGGAGTCCGAAACACATGTCGTTCCTCGCGATTCTTTTACATCACATAGAGGTGAATGATAGATCAAACAAACTGAAATTTTCCGGCCGGGATTCAGTCTCACAACCTCTCGATCTCCAGACACGCACTTTACTGCTACACCACCGCGCTCTATGTGATTTCGACAAAGTAACAGCTCGTGTAATGCTGAACTCACAAAAGCGTGGTTCATGCCCTCAGCAGTTTCAGTTCGTCGCAATCTGCTTCTGGATTGTCTCCTCCTCGATACATTCGTCCCGCTCCATCCTCCCTAACAAGTCCTCAATATATGTACAAACTGTATTTGGTACTACATCAAATCGTACTTTCTTTAATAAGCGTTGGTGTAGTACTGAGCCAAATTCTTTTCCGAAGCCACGGGATGTGTAATCTAGCTGATTTCTTAGATCAGGTCAATCTATAAAGAAAATTTAGAGTGATCGGTTCCAACTTATTTCAGTTCCTACTGTACTGAGACTAATTTTGTGACATCAATTTCTGAACGCTTTGATTCCGCTCACCACAAAAACCTCTTCTATGCCAATCTCTTGATGTCAGAGTTGCACATGCAGTTATGCAACTTCTTCAGTTATTTGTTGAATATATACCAGACTTAGTCAGATCCTACAGTTTTTATCCTGTACATATCCTAATTGCCATAGAAACTATTTCTTTATCCCTTAACACACGACCAGTCATCGTGTCCGTATTTCTTACCAGTGTTTTCCACATATTTCTCTCTTCGCCGATTCTGGAGAGAATCTCCTCATTTCTCATCTTATCAGTCCAACTAATTTTCAACATACTTCTACAATCCCACATTTCAGACATTTTTATTCTGTTTTTTCCGAATTTCTCCCACAGTCACCTCCATAAAATGCTATACTTCAGATATGCATTCTTACAAATTTCTTCCTTAAATTAGGATCGATTGTTTATAGCGATAGACTTCTTTGGTCGAGGAATGCCCTCTTTGCCTGTGCTAGCCTGTTTTTTTATACTTTCCTTGCTTCTTTCATCAAGTGTTGTGGTGCTTCCAAGGTAGCAGGATTACTTGACTTCATCTACCCCCTAGTCCGCAATTGTGATGTAAATGTATCGGGGTCTCACTTCTGTTGCTCCTCAGTACTTTCGCCTCTCTTTCTTTCACTCACAGTGCATATCCAAGCTTGGAAGCCATGATTCTTATCAACACAATTCTTTCTCACTTTCACTAATAATACCAATATCATTATTGAATCTCATCATTGATATCCTTTCAGTTTGAATTTTAATCCCATTCCTGAACATGTCTTTTATTTACATCTCTGTTTTTGTTTCGTTTATAGACTGAACAGTAGGGGTAGAAGTCTACACCTCTGCCTTAAAACCTTTAAAATCAGAGTACTTCGTTCTTGGTCTTGCATTATTATTTTTACTCTTGAACGTTGTACATATCTGATTTCTTCCCTGATTTCCATCTATTATCCTGAGAATGTCGAACGCCTTGGACCTTTGTACATTGTCGAACGCTTTCGCTAGATCGGTGAATCATATGACCACATCTAGATTTTTTTTAAGATGTTGTGACTGAAAAAGGAGTTGATGGTTGCGTCAGTTTCGAAACCAACTTGTTGCTTTGTCTGCAGGTCGTGGCCGCGATGGCGCAGGAACCTGCAGACGTACCAGCTGTCCCTAGCGGAGATGCCGCCAGCAACCAGGAGCCGGTACAGCCGGTGGTGGGCGACGGAGCTGCTGGGGACCAGGCGCTGCAAGACCGCTGGGGGGCGTCCATTTCCTTCCATACTGGCTGAGCGACCTGCTGGCACATTCCAGAAATAGGAGGCTCTAGTTTGTTATAACCGTTTCTTTCTTTACAGATTAGACATTTAAAATACTTTTTCTGTTTCTATATCAAGATCTTCCTTTTCATTTTTCAAAACTATAAACAAAAATGTATTACAAATGAATAAATAAATTTTAGAATTCAAAAAAGCATTTCTGACTTCGTTTAGCTACTGAATGTTAGGTAATAATGTTTCCCACACAAGTCTATTTATTTTCTGGTTTCCGTCTGGTCTCTCACCTATCAATAAAAAAGTCTGTATATACCCTGAGCATTCACTGATGGGGATGGAAAGTTTTATACCATGACGCACCAGACTGACATCTGTACAATAGAAATGGAAATGTCTGCTTTCACGTCACCGATAGCTTAGAAATCTTGACACAACATTGCATTGGAACAGGAGCGTGTTTTTATATACCTACTAGAGCGCCATATGGTACATAACTAGATATATAATAATAAAGGGGATACATTATTTTTCACCTTCGTTTTTTGAACTTCTAAATTCTTTAAAAGTTCTTCACCGATTGATTCGAAATTTTGACAGAACATTGCAGGGAAATTTGGGTGTGCTTTTACAAAACAGAAAGTACGAAGTGGTGAGAGGCAGGGGCAGGAGGAAATGTTGAGTGAGAGGGCAGGAGTAGATGGACAGAGAAAGGGCGAGGAGGTGTTGGACAGATACAGGAGGGAAAGAGAAGGGCAGGAGGAGGTAAAGAGAGATAGGGAGACGAAGATGCAAAAAAGAGAGGGAAAAGCTGATGGATAGAGAAAGGGGGAGGAAGAGGAGTTGAGCAAAGAGAGGGGCAGGAGAAGATTGAGAGAGACAAGGATGAGAAGGAGATTAGAACGAGTATACAATTCTCATATACACTCCTGGAAATTGAAATAAGAACACCGTGAATTCATTGTCCCAGGAAGGGGAAACTTTATTGACACATTCCTGGGGTCAGATACATCACATGATCACACTGACAGAACCACAGGCACTTAAACACAGGCAACAGAGCATGCCCAATGTCGGCACTAGTACAGTGTATATCCACCTTTCGCAGCAATGCAGGCTGCTATTCTCCCATGGAGACGATCGTAGAGATGCTGGATGTAGTCCTGTGGAACGGCTTGCCATGCCATTTGCACCTGGCGCCTCAGTTGGACCAGCGTTCGTGCTGGACGTGCAGACCGCGTGAGACGACGCTTCATCCAGTCCCAAACGTGCTCAATGGGGGACAGATCCGGAGATCTTGCTGGCCAGGGTAGTTGACTTACACCTTCTAGAGCACGTTGGGTGGCACGGGATACATGCGGACGTGCATTGTCCTGTTGGAACAGCAAGTTCCCTTGCCGGTCTAGGAATGGTAGAACGATGGGTTTGATGACGGTTTGGATGTACCGTGCACTATTCAGTGTCCCCTCGACGATCACCAGTGGTGTACGGCCAGTGTAGGAGATCGCTCCCCACACCATGATGCCGGGTGTTGGCCCTGTGTGCCTCGGTCGTATGCAGTCCTGATTGTGGCGCTCACCTGCACGGCGCCAAACACGCATACGACCATCATTGGCACCAAGGCAGAAGCGACTCTCATCGCTGAAGACGACACGTCTCCATTCGTCCCTCCATTCACGCCTGTCGCGACACCACTGGAGGCGGGCTGCACGATGTTGGGGCGTGAGCGGAAGACGGCCTAACGGTGTGCGGGACCGTAGCCCAGCTTCATGGAGACGGTTGCGAATGGTCCTCGCCGATACCCCAGGAGCAACAGTGTCCCTAATTTGCTGGGAAGTGGCGGTGCGGTCCCTTACGGCACTGCGTAGGATCCTACGGTCTTGGCGTGCATCCGTGCGTCGCTGCGGTCCGGTCCCAGGTCGACGGGCACGTGCACCTTCCGCCGACCACTGGCGACAACATCGATGTACTGTGGAGACCTCACGCCCCACGTGTTGAGCAATTCGGCGGTACGTCCACCCGCCCTCCCGCATGCCCACTATACGCCCTCGCTCAAAGTCCGTCAACTGCACATACGGTTCACGTCCACGCTGTCGCGGCATGCTACCAGTGTTAAAGACTGCGATGGAGCTCCGTATGCCACGGCAAACTGGCTGACACTGACGGCGGCGGTGCACAAATGCTGCGCAGCTAGCGCCATTCGACGGCCAACACCGCGGTTCCTGGTGTGTCCGCTGTGCCGTGCGTGTGATCATTGCTTGTACAGCCCTCTAGCAGTGTCCAGAGCAAGTATGGTGGGTCTGACACACCGGTGTCAATGTGTTCTTTTTTCCATTTGCAGGAGTGTATATTAAAAACGTGTGTTTCTCTTTTCTTGCTTTTCTATTTAACCAGACAGCCACAGTAACGCATGGCCAAGAACAGCTAGTGTATTAGTATTTCTGGAGACTTAGATAACATAACATATATTACGCGATTTAACATTCATCTCATTTGGAACTGATGTTCAAGATGAATATTAGCATTAGATGTGGCAACCACAGGCACGAATAAGTTTTTGTAACCATTGCAGGATGGAAGCTAACAGCCTCTGAGCATCATCTTGAGTAATAACGAGCTATGCCTGAAACTGATACTATCATTTTATGAATAAAACCGTCTGGAGATTGGTATGAAAGTGTCTCTCTTCCAGCCTGTTGACTTCTGACTATTTGATGACTTTTCTTATGTTTCGCCAGCCTGAGTGGCTGACTTTGTCAATGCTTCACCCTCCATTAGTAGTGGTGGACCAGCAATGGAGGGTGAAGCTTTGACAATGCCAGACACATGTTCTGGTGAAATGTCAGAAACATCATCAAACAAATTTCGGCCGCAGAACCAGAGACAGAAGCCAACAGACAATTTGTCAACAAGTGGCCTCGAAAGCCTCACAATTCTGAACGTCTTCCCATCGTAATCCCAGATATGGTCTATTGGTAATATATCAGTGGACTGGACAGGCTGCCTTACGGCCACCACCTTCCTTAAGGCGTTTGTGTTGTGAACCGCAATGTTGGTTCTTCCGTTACTGAGTTAGAACACGCCATCTGGCATCTAAGCCATGAATGGCATGACAACATCTCTTTGGATGTTGACACTCCTCTTTCTTTCGGTGCCTGCTGGGAAAAATTGTTGAAGTATTCCGTCCTATACAGTACTAGACACTGTTTGCATTACTTGTCTATGATGCGATAATACCAGATAAAATAAACGAAAAAGCACAGGAACTATACAGAAATTTACAATAAGTAATCATAAAACACACACATTGGCAGACAAAACGAAATACACAATAATTGAACAGAGGGTAAGCAACAAATGACACATTATGACATATAACAACAAAACCACATATTAAAAAAACAGATGCTCAGCATAGCATATAGAATAATCAGCACAATACAGTACAAACTCGGAGGACAAACTACTGAAACTGATCTGGTATGTACCAACTAACAAGAAATTGCTCTCTGCACGTAAATGTTATCCAAACATGTAGTAATTACAGGGCCAGAAAAATAGAATGTCTAAGATCATTAAAAAGTAGAAGTTCCAGCTCAACATTTGCAGAGATTCACCATCTAACAAATATAGAAACCGAATTGAAAGAGCTCAAAACTAGGAATAACTTTTGCAAACACAGAACGATTGAAGCGAATTATCATGTATAAAAATCAATAGGGAAAGGAAAAAACTATACTTAATGAATACATGTCACTCTGTAATAAAACGTTACTTAAGACACAAAGGAATTACAGATATTGTTTGAGTGGGTATTAATTTAAATCGATGGAGAAAATTCAAAATTTGTGCCAGACTAGGACACGAATCTAGGCCTCCTGCTTACTAAGCAGATGTGCTGACTACAGCACCATCCAGACACAAGTGGCATCACAACTGCAAGGAATACCTTAGCATGCCTCCCAACATCTAAATTCTCAGCTTATCCACACACTACTAATGTAGTGTCCCTTGCCCATTGTTCCTAGATTTTCACAGCTATTTGCCAATTGCTGTAAGAGTTCAAGGCTTCCTTCCTTTGGGTCTTGTCCTGCGCCAAAGTGTTGTTAGCCATGTTATTACGGATTTGTCAGTGTTAGTTGCAGAGGGTAGTTGGATGCCATTCCTGCCGCCACCTCGAACTCCGTGGGATGTAAGAAGTGTACCACAGCTGTCTGCATCTAGTGTAACCCATGAAATAGTTCAAACATGTTCAAATATCTGTGAGTCATGTAACTAAGGCGGAACGTGGGGACCAGCCCGGTATTCACTAGTGGGATGTGGAAAACCGCCTAGAAACCACATACATGCTGGCCAGCATACTGGCCCTTGTTGTTAATCTGCTGGGCGGAGTCGATCCGGAGCCTGCACACCTACTCGAATCCAGGAAGCATTGCATTAGCATGTTTGGCTACCCTGGTGGGTATCTATCTATCTATCTATATATTATCATATATAAAAATCAACAGGGAAAAGAATAAACCATACTTAATGAATACATGTGACTCTGTAACGAAAACGTTATGACCACCTGCTTAGTAGCTTGTTTGTCCACCTTCAGAATGAAATACACCACTGATTCTACATATCAGTGTTCCAGCAGTTTGTTGACAGATTTGTGGTTGTGTGTGGCTTAGATGTGTAAACACAGGTCATGTAATTAGCGTAAATAATGGGCCGCTACTTTGCACAGATAGTGATGACGACTAATAGCGACCCAGATGGGTTCCATATTATTTACAAAAGGTGGCTTTAGTAGCCTAGACATCACTGTGAGTTCACCTTAGAGCAGCGCAGGAGAGGGAGTATATCAAGCATGAAAGGATGCAGGTGGTTCGCAGTTGCCAACTTGTATTTGATTACTACCACAGGTCTCATGCAAGTGCAGAAGAATGTCTCCTGTAGCATAATCCTGCTGCAGGTTCTGAGTCACCATTCACCACGATGAGGGCGTTTGTGGAGGCGACCATCAACCAACTATAGCCAAAATATGATACACCCAAAGAACTGGTAGATTCCATTCACTAACGGTCGAATCCAAATTGTCCCGTACCCATTGCAACCGTAATTGACGATGTTGTTGTGCCAAGAGGTGAAAACATGGAGGATCTGTTCAAAATTCCATGTTCAATAACATACAATTAAGAGTCTGCTCTGAAACACTTCTGCATGCACAAGAGTAATTATCCCATGGAGATTCAAATGGAGGCAACAAAAAGCCAATGAAATCAGTTTTCCACTCATTAAAAAGCACAATTTTCGAAGCAAAAATTTTCCCACTCTTCATGCAGAGCTCACAGTTTGATTAAAATTAAGAGATACCAAATCGTAAAATAATAAATTAAAATTATAGACATAAAATAATTAATTAATCACTTATAATTTTCATATCAAATTATTTTTATTTGATTTTCATCACTTTTTTTTTATTTTTCTTGAAAATCTAAAATTAATATTTATCTAAAACCTAAACAAATTTTTATATTTAAAAAATATTAATTTTTCTCTATAAATACGAAATAAAAACGACCAGCTTAGAAGATTTTCATAATTATTATAGAGCAAATACGCTGAGAGGTTATTTTAAATTCACTAAAGAACAACTTAATTCATTTATTAATAATTGTAATGAGAATTATGTAACTGTAAAAGAACTTCAAACATTTGTAAATCAAAAAATTCAAAAATTTATCCTATACTTAATAAACAGCTATCAATTATTGTTGTTGTTATTGCTGTCTTCAGTCCTGAGACTGGTTTGATGCAGCTCTCCATGCTACTCTATCCTGTGCAAGCTTCTTCATCTCCCAGTACTTACTGCAACCTACATCCTTCTGAATCTGCTTAGTGCATTTATCTCTTGGTCTCCCTCTAAGATTTTTACCCTCCACGCTGCCCTCCAATGCTAAATTGCCTCAGAACATGTCCTACTAACCAGTTCCTTCTTTTTTGCAAGTTATGCCACAAACTCCTCTTCTCCCCAATTCTATTCAATACTTCATCATTAGTTATGCGATCTACCCATCTAATCTTCAGCATTCCTCTCTAGCACCACATTTCGAAAGCTTCTAATCTCTTCTTGTCCAAACTATTTATCGTCCATGTTTCACTTCCATACATGGCTGCACTCCATACAAATACTTTCAGAAACGACTTCCTGACACTTAAATCTATACTCGATGTTAACAAATTTCTCTTCTTCAGAAACGCTTTCCTTCCCATTGCCAGACTACATTTTATATCTTCTCTACTTCGACCATCATCAGTTATTTTGCTCCCCAAATAGCAAAATTACTTTACTACTTTAAGTGACTCATTTCCTAATCTAATTCTCTCAGCATCACCTGACTTAATTCGACTACATTCCATTATCCTCGTTTTGCTTTTGTTGATGTTCATCTTATATCCTCTTTCAAGACACTGTCCATTCTGTTCAAATGCTCTTCCAAGTCCTTTGCTGTCTCTGACAGAATTACAATGTCATTGGCGAACCTCAAAGTTTTTATTTCTTCTCCATGGATTTTAATTCTTACTCCCTACGTTTCTTTTGTTTCCTTTACTGCTTGCTCAATATACAGTACAGTTAGAATAACATCGGGGATAGACTAAAGCCCTGTCTCACTCTTTTCTCAACCAGTGCTTCCCTTTTGTGCCCCTTGACTCTTAAAAGGATATACTTAACTTAATAAACAACAGTTAATTACATGAGTTATGTGGTAAGCAGTATGAAACCAGTTACTTTTTTTAATTTTTTGCTACAATTCATTTTACCATACACTTGTTTTCAAGTCACTGAGGCCTCATCATCAGATGGAGGTGTTACAAGAACATTGTGCTGTGGACCAAGTGTAGCCAGCTGCTGTGCTGATGCTGCTGGCGAAAATCGTGGAAATTTAGCAATTGGTGATGAAACATTAGTGAAACTGGGAGTTTGTTATGTTTTAGGTATTTACAGTGCACTGTCTTGTGGTATCCATAACAAATATATTCCTATAATTTACATTACAAGCTATGTACACAAATATACACAGTACTTAGCTGCACTTGGTTTTACTATGACACACAGACAGTAAATGCTGGGTGTCTTTACAAAGAATATCAGTCTAGTAGTAAATTAAATTCTTGAAAAAGAAAAAAATAATTTTCTTATAGAATTAACAGACATTGAGAAATCTGAGAAGAAACCAAATATTTCAATAAATGTTTATGCCTATGAGGGGGGAATACCTGAAATATATCATATTTCCCATACAAAAAACAAACAAGTAAAGCATGTTATTCTTCTTTTAATGAAAACAAAATTAATTTGCCATATTGTAGGATACAAGACATTTCTAGATTAATTTGATCACAATCAACTAAACATTAAGAAAAAATTTAACATTGCTTTAGAGGGATATGATGATAAAAGATTTATGTTACAAACAGCAAAGATACTGTACCACATAGACACTATAAAATAAAAGAATTAAATATAAACAATTAAAAATAAGAAATTAATTCTAAGCAGATTTAGTTTTTTCTCATGGTAAGCTTATTTTTGATGTGTTTTCAGACTCATTCTTGAAACAAATTTGGCACAGAAACATTTGAATTTTTCATAATATTTTGATATATATTTTTTTGATAATAAGCACTCCTTACAATGTTTATTGTTACAACAAATAAAAAATTTTCTTCTTTTTTGGAGGACCATAATTACAGTGTACAATATTTAGAACATTTTTAGCTCTACCTTCCAATCCTCATAAATATATTTTTACTCCAGTTTTTAAAAGGTTTGCTTTTGTATACTAAATTATTATTTTTATATTCACTTTGCTTTTTTATTATGCAACCAATACAGCCTTGTTTTTGATGGTAGATTCTTATTTGCTACTTTTATTACCTTATTAATTTCTTTTCTTGTTGTACAAAAGACAAATCACTTTAATTGCATTCTCCTTTTATATTTAAAAATCCCTAAAGAATTTAGAAAATAGAAATGAAAAAATAAAAGTTTATATTCAAGTATTGTGTAATAAATGAATTCATATTTAGACCGTGCTAACAACTTGCTTAAATTTAATAATAAACAAGTTTTAATGAGTATTGATGACCAAATAATCCTTGACCTTTTTGTGAATCGTATTTCCAATACTTTAGGAGATGAATGTCCTCATAGTATTATAAAACATCAAGTTAAAAAATATTGTAAAATTAATAAAGTTTAAATAGCAATAATATTCCAGAATCTAAAACAATTCGTCCCTTCCTTTATTTACCAATGTGCCTGGGTTTTTTTTGTTTACTTGAGACTTCCAAAATATTTCCATTATTGGATTTATAAAGAAGCTTCACCTTCAGTTCATAAACATGATAATATATAAAATTGGGAAAAGAAATAGAAAATTATAAAAAAACTAAATACATAATTAAAACATTTAATCAGTATTCATAATAGTCATACTGAGTGTTTAAAAGTGACTTTAAATTTAATTGCAGAAAATGTTCTTCCAGTAACACAAAATCCAGTATTAAGATCAATATTTCCTCTTTTAGAATTAACTGATAAGAATTTTACCTGTAATTATTATTTTACTTGGACACAAGATAAAAATCTTCAAAAACAAAGAAATAATGTTAAAAGAAGACATCCAAACTGGGAAGTCATGTTACATCTCAATTGTGATCTTAATTTGGTTAATTTCTATGTAAGACTGAAAGGAAAATTGAATGTTGTTTGTCGTCGCAATTATTTCACTCTGTTGGGTAACTACTCATGGGAAAAGCTGATTGGTGATATAATTAGGCCTCTTCAATAGAAGTGAAAAGCCAACTACGCTTTTATAAATACTTTTATATAACATTCATAACCATTTTTATTTATGTCAAATACTCAAAACTCAATAAATGCATCTGATTCAAACAGCTCAAATTTAAAACTCTCAAATAATTCTGATCTTTGTTCATTCTTATTAATTTTTATTTTAATATCGAAATGTACTCTATCTTCTCTGATAAAACAATTAATATAGTTAGTATAATAATGCATACCAATGACCTTGAAATTATCAATAACGATTTCCATTTACATGTACAAAAATTTTATATAATAATTATATTTTTATCCATCCAACTGTTATGTGAATTTTCGAATACTAACCATTTAACATATTCTTCATCTTGTCTCCTTCTTAACACAGATTTTCAACAAGATACATATCACAATAATTTGTTTTTTGTAGTTCTCATTCATAAAAATATGCTTTTAATTCCTCTTCACCTAAAACTTTTAATTTATATGTGATTCATTGAGAATAAATAACGCTTTCAATTACAAAAAATTCTATTGATCAGTTAGCTGTATAACCCCTTAAAAATTCCTTTAATTTCAATAAATCTAACTTTATTGGCATCTGTGTATTTAGACTTATCAACAGATACAAAGACAGCTGATTTATAATCTTTATCAGTAACCCCTATGGCTTCATTTGTACTGTCAAATTCTTGCATTACTGCATTCATCGAATTTGAGACTGTATCTGTCTAATTATAATTATCTTGAAGAGCAAATTACTTCACAAAATATAATTATATTTAACAGAATCTTTTAATGATATTGTAGAAAGCTGGATTCATGTTCGATTTTTAATGATGCAGTGTCACTAGTTAATTTGTAAACGTCTTAAAAAAGTTAATGTAATATCAAAATTGTTTGAAGATGAGTTTTTATTTATATTTTGATCAACAACTACTTTATTAAGAACAAAATCATACTGAAAATGAAAATTTTTTGTTTATCTCCTGTAATAAATGATAATTCGATTGTTTGTTTATTGTGGATTTTTCTGCATTCTGATTTAATATATGTAACAGAATTTGCTTTTCTGCTTCGATTTCTTGTTTTTTGTTAAGAAATTATTTAGCTGCAGGTTATCTGACTCTAATCCTTGTTTAACAGTGTAATAATTGAATTGTATTAGAATATTCATATACTCAGCCTTTGTAGGAAGATATTTTCATTGATTTTCTAAGTATTGTTTTGTAACAGAATCATATTCCCTTACTGCATTTTTTTTACTAACTGCTCTGCTTCCTTAAAACTAATACAAGCCTCGATCGTTTCGAAAAGTTTCAGTTAATTCTTTCTAAAATTGATGAATCATATTTTCTATTTTTGAATTAAATATTACTGTTTGTTAACTCCATGATTCTAAAGCTGATTTTATATTCTCTAATTCTCACAAATTTATTTTGTGGCCTTTAGGCTGCACCTTATTTCCGAAACCGCTTGTTCACTATATTAAAAATTTTATGAAACTTATAATTATTGGACAATATCTTTATCACAAATAGACACAAATGACCACATATTACTTCATTAAAATTGTGTATTCATTAACCATTATAAGACAGCTCACTTCAAGTCATTTCACCAATTCTTTTGGAATATTTCCTTCAAATGAAACAAACACTAATTTTTAATCATTATTCTTGTATGTCGAATAAGCATATACACTATCACATATATGTAAATTAAGTATCACATATTCATATTCTCTAGGATGATTAGGTAATTAATCAGTTATAAAGACGCCATGAAAGTGTTAGATTTAACTTATTTTTAATATATTTTACATCGGATTTAGTTAATACTTTAGGATATATATATAAAGGATTTTTTGGAATTTTTTAGTTTTTTTTGCATTGATAAATCATGTCTTCTTTGTTTTTCTAATTCTTGATCTTTTTGTTTTTTATCTATTACCATTTTTGTTACTGTTTCGACTACTGTAATGGAAGCAGCAAAATCTGATAATGCCAACAAAATAAATGGAAAGAATCATCCTCTAATATGAAACCTTCTTTCTTTTTTTGTTAGATATTCGATAATTTTTTTACACAACAGGTATGTTATAATAAATTTCCCCCTGCCTTCTTCTGCCCATTTCTTTTTTGAACATAGTTAAAAAATTATGAATACTGTGCAATTGATCATTGCTTCATATAATTTTAAGTGCTTTTGAATTAGTCTTGCCACTAGGTAGCAAAGTAAAATCAATCCAAAAGTTAATCATTTATATAGACAATAGTTTTATAAAGATTATTATTTCTATAGTTCTCAACCATTACAATCAACATCTAAACCCATATCCTATTTTGTATTTCCATAAAGTAATCCTCCAATTGCTGTAACAACTAATTTTTCTCCAGTTGTTGTGTCAGAAGCATATATTCTTTCTTTTTCAAATAGTTGCAGTTGTTTGTCTGGTTCAGGTCTTTTTATATTTCTATATGATCTCTGTATGCAAAATCATTTTGCAAGCTTCCTCCAGTAGATTTCTCCTTGATTTCCTTCAGCTAATCTCCCTTCTAATTTTGTTCCTGACCCATAAACATTACAACCAGGGAGATGCATTTTGAATGGTTATTTGTTAACTGAAGCATTAACTAATTCTTTTCAATATTTTTTTCTGTTTTTTGGGACTGTGTGCGGCATACTATTCATAAATATTTTCAGATAAAGTACTCCCTTTGTATTGTTGATAATTGCATAACTAAATGTATTCTTTAACATTTGTGTTCTTCCATCATTTTCATTGTGATACTTTTTATTTCCAGCTAATTCGTCTCTACGAACGACTGCTAATATATCAATTAAATCTCGAATCTATAATATATTACACTGGTCTTCCTGTATGTTTTCTAGTTAAGTCTTCACCTCTTTTCTCATCCTCACTCTGCAATGAACCATCTGCATTTCTTTGCCTCAATGCTGACAGAAAATCATCGACAGTTTCTTTTAATAAATATTTATTTTTATTACCTTTACTTGATTTTATTTTAGTCAGATTATTATCAGAATATAATGCTCCTGAATAGCGGAAAAGATACCCCTTATTTGATAAATCAGAACCTGTAAATCTTTTATTCACGTTATCCATAGTGATCTGCTTTTTGGATAAAATATTTATTAATGTGTCTGTTTCTTGATATGATCCATAGTAATCTGTCTTTTAAATAAAAGATTAATTAATCTATCTGTTCTTTGATAAGATCTTTCAGCTATAGTTAATTTATCTTGATGAAATTTTAGTGTTAATTTACCAACGAATTTAAATGTACCAGCAGGACTTAATCCAAAAACCTTTTCTTAAATGTGGTTAACATATTCTAGCATTCTTTCACTTATTTTTAGTAGCTTGCTTATTTCTGTTTTTAACCTCTTCTTGGTAGATCTTCCATAAATACTGTATTCCTGATTTGCTTAGTTTATAATCTCTTTTATCACTATTACACTGTTCAATTGCAGGTATGGCATTAAATTCTCCAAACTATTTATAAGGAGCCATCAGCTTTGTGACTTGACTGTTTTCTTCTATAGCTTTCAGAAAAGATTGCCCATACTTTCTGTTCTTCCTTTAACTTATTCAATTGCAATCAATCTTTTTTTTATATTTTCCAAAATCTGTTTTTGGTTGGATCGCCATTTTTTAAATTCCTCTTTTAATTGCTCCTTTACCTTTCTATTTCTTTTAGCCTTTTTAACAACCTCTGGGCTGTACACATTGTATGTACTCTGGTGTTTCGTACAATTGTACCTTGCAAACATTTAATAAGAATAAAAAACATTAATGATTTAATTTTAAGATTCAACGATTTGCATTTAATGTTTTATATTTAATGTTTATGTGTAATATTTAGCGTTCAGCATTTATCGTTATGCTTAATTTTATGTTTAACCATTATCTTTGCATTTATGTTTTTAAAATCTTATATCTGTGCTTATCATTATTAATTTTCCTGTCATTCCTGCATATACGATACATTTCTTTCAAAATTATCAAATTTTAAATTGCCACTGACAAATTCAAAGCAAATATGATTTAAATTTGTATTGTCTTTTCTAAAGTTA
The DNA here is from genome assembly GCF_023864275.1 of Schistocerca cancellata. Classification (NCBI taxonomy): domain Eukaryota; kingdom Metazoa; phylum Arthropoda; class Insecta; order Orthoptera; family Acrididae; genus Schistocerca; species Schistocerca cancellata. The sequence continues at coordinate 384,558,116 of NC_064634.1, read as the reverse complement.
TTTAAAAAATTTATCTTGCCTCTTACAATATTTTGTCTGGGACTGAATACCATTTAATTTCTTCATGTGTCCTTATGTGATTACTGTCTCTATAGCCAATGAGTTAACCATGGAAGGTTGTATCCTCAATAATGGGAAGGTAAAAAGTAATAAAAATTAAGTTCTCTTTCCCCTAGATTTCCTTGGTGGGTTCCTTAAGGACTACAAGGAAGTTATGTGGGAATGTGATTTAACTGCAATTTTTACCTAGATTTCTAGTGCAAACGATGACATTCTGCAATGGTCTGTCCACAATCATGCTGCAGATGAAAAACAAGATACACTTCCTAAGGAAGGTGAAGTTGTTGTTGAATCAATGTAAATTCGTGTTCCTGTGTTAGATATGAATCACAGTATTCACATGAGCTGGAGCACAAGAGACTAAAAAATCCAAAAATCCCTTACCTTTCTTTGAATCACAAACCATTAAGACTGCTGTCTTAACCCTAGGGCACCTAAGGGGGGGGGGGTTCGTTGAACCCACAATTTTTTTTATGCCCCTTGCTTTTGCCCAAGTAACTTTTATACTACATATTCCCTTTTATTTATTGTTTGTTGGCTATTTTATGAAACGTTAGTGTCAATATATTTTATAGAAAATTCCTGCTGTGAAAGAAAAAATAAATAGACTTATTATGGGTCCAACAAATCCACCCCCCCCTTAAGCTTCCATGCTATAGAAAATTTCCCTCAGAAGGATTTCGTATTTCTCATCGCTACAACAATGCAAGTTAGTTTGTTGTTGTTTGGTATTCTTGATATTCACAACAATCGGTTTACTTTCAGAGGAAGTGATTGTTGATGTCAGTCAGCTGTTATTTATCTTGTAAACTTGCAGTGAGTTAGTGCAGTTCCGAACACGTAGGCCTCCAGTAACTTTGGTGTCCTACACAGCAAAAACGAAACCAAGTAAAAACTTACTGATGTTGTCAACAATGCACCAAGATAAAGGCACTGTTCCAGGAGAGAAGAATAAAACCGAGATAGATGCATATTATAAATGCATATTACAATTGATACCATTGATCAAATGGCGCGTGTGTACACCTGCAAGAGGGGAACAAAGAAATGGCCTCTATCTGTATTTTACTCTCTCATCGACATTTGTGCTATCAATGCAACCACCATATTCATCCAGCAACATCCAAGATGGAATGAAAAGAAACACAACAAACGGAAACTTTATCTTCTGCAAGCTGGGATGGAACTAGTCAAATTGCAGGTAGAAGAAAGAAGTGACCCATCGGTCACCACGAATGAGAATATTCGCACGTTCCAACATTGAAAGAGTCACAACTGTGTGTGGCCGGCACCTGGAGATCAGAAGGTTTGCGTGATTTTGATGCGATGATGACAGGCGCCTCACTCCACGATTCACCGTGGTTTTATTCACTGCCATGTCTCCGTCAACATTCTGCAAGTGCCAATGAATATCTGCGATGCGCCCGTTTTCCGTCGAAAGAAACTCAGCGACAGCTCTCTGCTTGGAACGCACCTCCGTTATAGACGCCATTTTGAAGGCTACGTATGGTGCCACCACGTATCGGAACTATAGGAGCTGAAGCGGTGCTTGGCTTACAGCGTGAATGAAGAAAACGAAATTAAATAATTAATTATATACCAAAAAAAGAAAGTATGTGCAATCATATACGCCTAAGATAATTTTGGACCACAGTGCTCTTTCAGTTACTCTTCCATTATTTTAATAAGAACAACCGAGGTTGCATACTTCTCACTATTTTACTGTTCTTTTAATTTTATATTGTTGTAGTTGAAATAAAGGGATAACTATCAGGAGAAGAAATTAAAAAATCGAGGTTTGGTGACGACATTGTCATTCTGGCAAAAACAGCAAAGGATCCTGAAGTGTAATACCTGAAGAGAGGTTATAAGATGAACAGCAACGAAAGTAAAGCAAAAGTAACGAAATGTAGTCAAAATATGTCAGGTGATGCTGAAAGAATTAGAGTAGCAAATGGGACACTAAAAGTAGTACATGACTTTTGCTATTTGGGCAGAAAATTGACTGATGATAGACGATGTAGAAAGAATATACAATGCAGACTGTCTGTAGCATGAAATACATCTTGGTGTTAAGAAGTATTTTCTGAAGGTACTGTATGAAGTGTAGACTTGTGTGGGAGTGAAATGCGGATGATAAACAATTCGAACAACAGGAGAATAGATGATTTTGAAATGTGGTGTCAGAGAAGAATGCTGAAGATTATAAGGATGTCACGTTACTAATGATGAAGTACTGTACCGAATTGGATAAAAAAAATTATTTATGGCAAAACTTGAGTAAAAGAAGGGATTGGTCGACAAGGTACATTCTAAGACATGAAGGCAGTTTCGCAGTTGTGGGATGGCTGGAGTTGGGAGGGAGGGGGGGGGTAAATATTGGAGAGCAAGGTGAAGAGTTAAATACAGTAAGCAGGGGTTCAAATGGATGTAGGTTACATTAGTTATTTGGAGATGAAGAGGCTTGAACAGCGTATAATACAGTGAAGAGCTACATCAAACCAGGCTTCGGAATGAAGTCGACAAAAACAATAACAGTTGTAAAACATTAATGAATATTCGTATCAGCTTTTGATGAAAATTTATATGTTTTTAAACAATCGCTTATTTTAAAGTTACATTATTCAGTAATACGAAGTGCGGCAGCTGTCTTGTCTATGTACAATTATTTAATGATGCCAATATCATTCATATGCAAGCACTTTTAAGTTGTGGCGTGTACATGTTCTAGAGAAAAACTTATCAAAGGATTATTTTTGTAATGAGCAGTGGGAACAATCGGTATGTTTGGGCACTGTAACTTCATTAGCTGTAGAGGCTGTACAAATTTGAATTGTAGTTTATTAAATTTGTTGTCATGTAGTCATCAATTGGAATTTTTCTTTTATATTTGTTGTAACAGATCTGAAGAAGGCTAACGTCAGAACTGGTGATCAGAATGAAGTGCATATGCGATCAAAGACTATAAATAATTGTAGTAATACGTTCTTTGCTAGTAGAACCTAAATTATAAAGCTGGAGGACCGAAAGTAGTTTTAGTACGATGTAGACTAAGCTGGAGGACCGAAAGTAGTTTTAGTAAGATGTAGACTTAGTATCTAATTCATATTTTAGGGATATGCAGTTAAGTAATACCGTAGTCTGGAAAAGGCACAAATTGTTCCTTTGAATACTTATTACTAAAGAAAAATATGAAGGAAAACCATATATAATTATGTATAGGTCTACATGAAGTGTACACTAGCTTTTAGCGCTTAGATAACATGTCATACGCAAATGAGTAACTAAACAAAACTGTCTAGGCAAATGAGTAACTAAACAAAATTGTCTAGGAAACTTTCTAAGATCAGTTTGCATGTCGAAAGTATCATTCATTTCTTCGTCTTGGTAGAACAGATATATGACAAACCCTTCGGGGTTTAAGAAAGAATGTATTACATTACGGAATGCTAACATTCATTTATCCATTTGTAATGCATGTTCGACTCTGGTTCGATCTTCGTATCCTCTTGGAGCAAGGTGCTATGAAAGCTCAAATTAAGTGCCACAATGGTATTTCCGAGCCTCAAAGTCCGTATTATTAATGGAAACCCGTTTTAAATTGGTTGAAACCAATACAACACTGGCTAAAGCCGGACGATCAGGGTGTAGTGTATCCACTGTCGGAGACTGCGTTCCCGGGAAGTCGCACTGTGACGGACACAGCGTTTGTCTACATCCAGTACAAGGCTTCCCTTACAAGAGAACCAAGAGCATTTTGATACTGCCCTTTTGTTCGCTCCACAGTAATTATGTTACAATATTCCACATTCTCTTGGATTTAAGAAGGCAACTCTTCTACATCTACACCTACGTCTACATCTACGTCTTCATGTACATCTACATGGATACTCTGCAAATCACAATTAAGTGCGTTGCAGAGGGTTCATCAAATCACCTTCACAATAATGCTCTATTTTTCTCATCGCTAGAGCTCAACCACTAGAGGGAACACAGAGTCTAACCGCATCACCAGGTGGAGGAGCAAACTACCACCATCTAATATCACTGTAAAGGGAGAGCTATCTCCAGGAAACGACTTACCCTATCCTATTTGGAGATCGCTCAATCGTCTTAGGGTGAGCGTTCTTCTAAGCAAGACCAACATGCGAAAATGGGGCATTCTTTCAACTGATAGATAAACATCCTGCGAGTGCGGAGGAACACAAGGCCCGGGCCACCTGCTAATTTGTCCTCAACTTGAACAACCCTGCACAACACAGGACCTGGTCGAGGAAACCAACAAGGCCATCGGAGTTGCTACCTTCTGGAAATGCTGACCGGACACGGAACTGAATGAAATGAATGATCCTCGAACAGCGCTCGAAAAAAACGAACACCTATATATTTGCATGCGAGTTCTGATTTTCCTTATTTTATTTGATAATTGTTTCTCCCTACGTAGGCAGGCGCCAACAAAATATTTTCGGATTCCGAGGAGGCAGTTGATGATTGAAATTTCGTGAGAAGAGAAATGCCTATCTTTAAATGATGTCCACCCAAATCCTGTATCACGACCGTGGCGCTCTCTCCCCTATTTATCGATAATACGTGATGCATTTCTTTGAACTTTCTCGATGTACTCCGGTAATGCTATTCGTTGAGGATCCCACACCGCGCAGCAATACTACAAAAGAGGACGGACGAACATAGTGTAGGCACTCTCTTTAGTAGGTCTGTTGCATGTTAAAAGTTTTTGCCAACAAAAAGCAGTCTTCGGTTCGCCTTTGGAAATGGAAATTTGTGGTAAGGACTATGGGACCAAACTGCTGAGGTCATCGGTCCCTATGCTTACGCACTACTTAAGCTAACTTTTTAAACTAAGTTACGCTAGTACAACACACACGCACCCATGCCACCCATGCCCAACGGAGGATTCGAACCTCCGACCGAGGGAGCTGCGCTAACCGAGACAAGACGCCTAGACGCACGGCTACCCCGCCTGGGTTCGCCTTTCCCACAACATTTAGCTTGTGTTCTTTCCAGTTTAAGTTGTTACACATACTCTAGCGGTTTTTCTGTATATATCTTGAACTTTAGCTCGTTATCAAATGAATTACCATTAAATGTACATTATTCCAATAGTTTTCAACTTTTTAAATGGCTTTTCTCGAGACCACCATATTTCGATACAACGTAACTATCCTTTCAATGAAAGTGGAATGGAAAGCTACGGACAAATTTTTCATGTACCCACTAAGGTATAAACGTTCTTGAATCGACATTTTCACGAAATTTTAACTTATTGCTAAAGCCTACACCATTATCGTAGATAAAGGTGAGACTCAATATGCCTCAGGAACATCACCTGTATATGACTACCACAAGAGAGAGATTTGTGATCAGAACTGTAATTCACCACCTCTTCCCCACACGTCGGCGAAATACTCGCAGTGACGATTTCATCCACCACAAGAAGATGCCGGCACGGTAGTTCAGCGTGCTCGGTCAGAGGGTCAGCTACCATCCGTAATAAAACAACTGAGTGAACGGATCAACAAAGAACCTGAACGGCTGTCATCGGACGTCCCCCACGGACAAATTCAACGAACAGAATGAGATCAAAAAAAGAAGAAGAAGTTGAATCGGCAGCGCTGGTGCACAGACGCGGGTTAGCGACCCAGGCTAAGACGCCATTTAGTCCTCCTGCGCAATACACATTTCCGGCATCTTAACAAAAAATTTGTTTGCCGATGCAGACAGCTGCAACAGCAGGCCTCACGCGATATTTGCAGCTCGCTTCCGCTTCGCGCAGCAAGCAGCCGTCGCCAGCACATCGTGTATATAAGGGCCGAGGAGACGCCAGAGCTGCATCAGTCGTCATGGCAGCCTCCACCAAGTCTCTCCTGCTCCTCTGTCTGGCTCTCGTGGTAAGTGACTGCGTTTCCATCTTCTCTTCACTTAGGCGGTAGCACACGACTCGATACTGCACCAAGGCTTTTCAACGAAAGTGTGGTCATTTGAGATGTATCAACTGAAATCTGAAATGAGGATTTCTTAACAGTGAAGACGTAGCGTGACAGCTTGGATAGAATCGTCGACAGATGGGAAAGTACCTCGTCTCCTACCTTCCAAACTTTACAGAAGCTCTCCTGCGAACCTTGCAGAACTAGCACTCCTGAAAGAAAGGATATTGCGCAGATACGGCTTAGCCACGGCCTGGGGGATGTTTCCTGAAACTTCTTGGCAGATTAAAAATGTGTGGCGGACCGATCAGCACACACTCCACTGCAGAGTGAAAATCTCATTCTGGAAACATCCCCCAGGCTGTGACTAAGCCATGTCTCCGCAATATCATTTCTTTCAAGAGTGCTAGTTCTGCAAGGTTCGCAGGAGAGCTTCTTTGAAGTTTGGAAGATAAGGGACGAGGTACTGGCCGATGTAAACGTATGAGGACGGGGCGTGAGCCGTGTTTGGGTAGCTCGGATGGTAGAGCACTTGCCTGCGAAAGGCAAAGGCCCCGAGTTCGAGTCTCGGTCCAGCACACAGTTTTAATCTGCCAGGGAGTTTCAGTAATCTCATACTTTTCACCTGCGATGAAGTTGAACCTAATGAAATACTTTCTTAACAGTGCTGTACAAATATCAAGTCAGATGTTGATAATATTTCCAAGTGACGCAAAGATTGGCCAATGGTTTCAAATGCCTTGAAATGTAAAAGTGAACACTTCAGCAAATGCAGAAACTTAATTCTTTTTCTTCTTCTGCTGCCTGCCCGTCCCATATGTTGGTGACCTTCATCGCTATATCACTTGTGCTTGTTCGAAAAAGTTCTTCGCTCATGTATGATGTCCTTACGTTTCCAAAAAAAGGACCTTCTTCTTCTACTTCCGCGGCCTTTTCTACCAGGTATCTTCCTTTCAAGAGTGCTCTGCTTCCATCCTGCATTACATGAGCAAGATATTCTAGTTCCCTGCATTTTTCTGTGTTTAGGGCTTCTTTTTATTTCTCCATCTTGCGGATAATGCCGTTGTTAGTCATTTTATCTGTCCCTGTCGCTCTCAGCAGTCTCCTGTACAGCCGCATCTCGAAGCCTCAAATCGTTCACCCGTCGACTCGGCCAAAGTCCAGGCCTCAGCTCCATAGAAAAGGATGCGAAATGTGCAGCAACGGAGAAACCTTAATTTTGTTTAGACTGTATGGTGATGGCTCTTGAACACATTAGGCATTTTACAAAACTTGTCTTTGGCTTGTTCAGCGAGAACTTCAAAAACTTCAAATTGCTCTAAGCACTATGGGACTTAACATCTGAGGTCAGCAGCCCCCTAGAACTACTTAAACCTAACTAGCCTAAGCACATCACACACATCCATGCCCGAGGCAGGATTCGAACCTGCGACCGTAGCAGCCGATTAGTTCCGAACTGAATCCTCTAGAGCCGCTCGACCACAGCGGCCGGCAATGCGAACTTCAATTTCTTGCGACTTATCCCCTTGGTTGCTAATGTTACTTCCAAGATATGCGAATTTTTGTTCACTTCCGCAAAAAGTTTGCTGTTAATATTTAGATAACAGCTTGGTATGTCTTTCTTGGCGACGACCATTACTTTTGTTTTATTTACGTTCAGTTCTAAACTATAATGCTCAGTACTTTCCTTGATTTAGGATACAAGATGTTGGAGACTATTTAAGCTGTCAGCCGCTATTACGTGTCATCAGCGTAGCGAATATTGTTCAGCTGCTCCCCATCAGGATGATCCCTCCTTCCACATTTTCAAGGGCTTCTTTCAAGAAATATTCCGAATAAAGATTAGATATCAGTGGCAATACAACACAGCCGAGTCTCATTCCTCGGCATATCTTTAATATGCCAGATTTCGCTTTTCCTAATCTCACAACTCATTCCAATAGACGTTAATTATGTATCATCTACCCCACTGCTTCTTAGCACCTCAGCCACCTCGTAACCTTGTACTCTATCGAAGGTCTTCTCATAATGAAACAGGCACAAACGTCTCAATACATGTCTCCACCTCGGGAATAAGCTCTGAATGCACACCAAAACCTTTTGAGTACCGGCAGTATTTCTGAACCGAAACATTGGTAGGTACAATTCTTCCTTCACAAACTTTGTAGATTCTTTTGTGAATAATTTTTGGAAATTGTTTCGGAAAATGGATCATCAAACTTATTGTTCTGAAATCATTATACCTTTGGCTCCATCTGCTGCCAGCACAACCTCAAATTGATATGTACGAAATAGCTGATGTAGATGACAGTTTAAAGCTCTTTCTGGAACAGCTGCATCCATGGAAGACTCAGTAAAGAGACGAACAGGAACGATAAGAAATCAGCAAGGAACGTCAAGAGGAAGGCAGCTTATACAACTCTATACTGATCTTTGTCAACAAACAGTTGCTTCCAGACTAATAATTATAGAACTATTTTTTCTAGTTTTGATCTGTACCGTCTCCTATTAGGATATGGGACAACCCTTTTTCATATACCTTATAGAACAACCAGCATCTCGACAGGGGTCAGATTGGCTGAATACTATGTTGGCTTATCTACATCTATTACATTGCATTTACATCTACATCTATTCTCGGCAAATCAGAGACAGTTCCGCTTTGCTCAAACAAATATATGACAATTGGTTCAGTGCCTGTTTGCATACTTTCCACAACCATCATAACTGCTATTTCGTATGGATCCCATACACATGAACAATATTCTAATGTAGTTTCTCGAGGGTTTTATAGGCAGTCCCCTTCGTAGACTCATTGTTTTTTCCTAGTATCCTATCAGCAACGAAAGTAAGTCCATCTCTAGACTCATCTGTGTCTCTCGCTATATGATCATTGATCATTCCGTTTCATATCTCTGCTAACTGCTACCGCCGCCCCACACACGCACACAAAAAATGGTTCAAATGGCTCTGAGCACTATGGGACTTAACGTCTGAGGTCATCAGTCCCCAAGAACTTAGAACTACTTAAATCTAACCAACCTAAGGACATCACATACAACCATACCCGAGTCAGGATTCGAACCTGCGACCGTACCGGTCGAGCGGTTCCAGACTGTAGCGCCTAGAACCGCTCGGCCACCCCGGCCGGCCACACTCACGCACACACACACACACACACACACACACACACACACACACACACACACACACATTGATATTTATATAAGTTATTCTAGTTGTGACTCAATGAACTTTGCGTTTGGTGTACAATGTTCCATATGTGGACATTTAGCGAAATATCCAGTCTATGCGATAATCCTATAATTTTATCAATAACTAACGGTATATTTGACAAGCTTTTTTCAAACAGTTTTTGTAGTAATTGTGAGAGTTGTTTGATTCCAGCTGTGTTTCATTGAAATTTGCGTTTAGTGCGCAGTTTTACAGTTCTGGACATTTGGACGATAACTGCATCATTTACGAAAATATGGGGTTCCTGTTAACATTGGCACACCATTGACACACATATTACCAGCAAGGGTCCCAGCACACTTCCCTGCGGGAATCATAAAGATCCTTCTGCATCTCTCCATGACTCTCGATCCAAGATTAAGTTCCTCATCTTCCCTACCAAGAGTTTCTCAGTCCAGGTAAAATTTTCATTTGATAACTCATGCTACTGTACTTTCGTCAATAAGCGATGGTGTGTTACTGCGTCAAACATTTTTCCGAAGTCGAAAGATCTCTCATCTACCTGGTTGCTTGTATCGGGTTTAACTACAAAGAAAATTTAAACCGGTTTGTTCTGACAATTTTTGGGTCACAGACTGTTTTGGGTCACTAGTCTTCTCACTGGTATGATGTGATCCACCACGAATTCCTCATCTGTTTTAACCTCTTCAGCACCACTTGCAGCAACGTGGTCACTTGTTTAATGCATGTATACTAATATTTCCCTAGAATTTATATCCTGTACATATCCTCAAGTACCATTTAAGTTATTTCTTGATACCTTAATAAGTGTTTAATCACAGTGCTCCTTCTTCTTGAGAAAATTTTGCACATGTTCCTAGCTTTGTCTATCCTATAGTGAACGACCTTATTTCTCGTCTTATCAGTTCAACTAATTTTCAACATCTTTTTACACCACCACACTCAAATCCTTCTGTTGCATTACTTTGTAGTTCCTCCATAGCATATGCGTCGCTTCCAAACAGCGCTCTGCTGCAAACGTAGATTCTCACAAATTTCTTCCTCAAATTATGGCCGATTTTTTATGCTAGTAGAATGTTTTGCTTTTGATAGCACGCTTTCTATATTTTCCTTGCTTTATCCATCATTTGCCGTGCGGGGTTAGCCGGGCGGTCACGGGCGCTGCAGTCATGGACTGTGCGGCTGCTCCCGGCGGAAGTTCGAGTTCTCCCTCTGGCATGGGTGTGTGTGTTCGACCTTAGGATAATTTAGGTTAAGTAGTGTGTAAGCTTAGGGACTGATGACCTTAGCAGTTGAGTCCCATAAGATTTCACACACATTTGAAAATTTTTATCCATCATTTGTTATTTTGCTTCCAAGGTAGCAGGATTACTTCACTTCCTCTGCTTCCTGGTCCCCACTTTATTTTATGTAAACTTTATCGTTATTCTCATTTCTGCTGCTGTTGATTATTTTCGTATTTCTTCCGTTTACTCACAGTCCATACTCTGTGTTCAGAAGTTTGATCATCCCATTTAACAGGCACTGTAATTCGATCTCAATTTTGCTGAGGATATCGATGTCATTAACGAATCTTATCGCTGATATACACTCCTGGAAATGGTAAAAAGAACACATTGACACCGGTGTGTCAGACCCACCATACTTGCGCCGGACACTGCGAGAGGGCTGTACAAGCAATGATCACACGCACGGCACAGCGGACACACCAGGAACCGCGGTGTTGGCCGTCGAATGGCGCTAGCTGCGCAGCATTTGTGCACCGCCGCCGTCAGTGGCAGCCAGTTTGCCGTGGCATACGGAGCTCCATCGCAGTCTTTAACACTGGTAGCATGCCGCGACAGCGTGGACGTGAACCGTATGTGCAGATGACGGACTTTGAGCGAGGGCGTATAGTGGGCATGCGGGAGGCCGGGTGGACGTACCGCCGAATTGCTCAACACGTGGGGCGTGAGGTCTCCACAGTACATCGATGTTGTCGCCAGTGGTCGGCGGAAGGTGCACGTGCCCGTCGACCTGGGACCGGACCGCAGCGACGCACGGATGCACGCCAAGACCGTAGGATCCTACGCAGTGCCGTAGGGGACCGCACCGCCACTTCCCAGCAAATTAGGGACACTGTTGCTCCTGGGGTATCGGCGAGGACCATTCGCAACCGTCTCCATGAAGCTGGGCTACGGTCCCGCACACCGTTAGGTTGTCTTCCGCTCACGCCCCAACATCGTGCAGCCCGCCTCCAGTGGTGTCGCGACAGGCGTGAATGGAGGGACGAATGGAGACGTGTCGTCTTCAGCGATGAGAGTCGCTTCTGCCTTGGTGCCAATGATGGTCGTATGCGTGTTTGGCGCCGTGCAGGTGAGCGCCACAATCAGGACTGCATACGACCGAGGCACACAGGGCCAACACCCGGCATCATGGTGTGGGGAGCGATCTCCTACACTGGCCGTACACCACTGGTGATCGTCGAGGGGACACTGAATAGTGCACGGTACATCCAAACCGTCATCGAACCCATCGTTCTACCATTCCTAGACCGGCAAGGGAACTTGCTGTTCCAACAGGACAATGCACGTCCGCATGTATCCCGTGCCACCCAACGTGCTCTAGAAGGTGTAAGTCAACTACCCTGGCCAGCAAGATCTCCGGATCTGTCCCCCATTGAGCATGTTTGGGACTGGATGAAGCGTCGTCTCACGCGGTCTGCACGTCCAGCACGAACGCTGGTCCAACTGAGGCGCCAGGTGGAAATGGCATGGCAAGCCGTTCCACAGGACTACATCCAGCATCTCTACGATCGTCTCCATGGGAGAATAGCAGCCTGCATTGCTGCGAAAGGTGGATATACACTGTACTAGTGCCGACATTGTGCATGCTCTGTTGCCTGTGTCTATGTGCCTGTGGTTCTGTCAGTGTGATCATGTGATGTATCTGACCCCAGGAATGTGTCAATAAAGTTTCCCCTTCCTGGGTCAATGAATTCACGGTGTTCTTATTTCAATTTCCAGGAGTGTACTTTCACACCCTCCTTTTGTTTCCATCCTTGCTTTTTTCTGCGTATAGATTGAACAGTGTAGATGAAAGACTACATCACTGCGTTACACCATTTATAATCGAAGTACTTCATTCTTCTTCTTCCATCCTCATTTTCCTTTTCATTCCTTCTGGCTTCCTGCTATTGTTCTCAGAATTTTGCGCCATTTTACATTGCTGAATGCTTGTTCTAGGTCGACAGGCCTTGTAAATATATCCTGATTTTTCTTAACACATGGTGATTGAGAAATCGGAAATCTGCAGGTTGTGGCCACAATGGCGCAGAATTTTGCTGACGCGCCGTCACCAGCGGTCCCTAGCGGAGATGCCGCCAACAACCAGGAGCCGGTGCAGCCGGTGGCGGGCGACGGAGCTGCTGGGGACCAGGCACTACAAGACCGCTGGTGGCCGTCCATTTCCTTCCACAACGGCTGAGCAGACGGCTGGCAGGTCCAAGAAACACACAGCTCTGCTTTATCAAGAGCTAAATTTTCTTTTTCCAAAATTATAGACGAACGTGTATTACAAAAGAAAAAATAAACTTCGAAAAAATAAACTTCGAAAAAGTACTACTGGCTTCGTTCAGCTAAGGATTGTTTTACTAATTTAACTGTTATCCCAACAGCAAAATGAATGATAAGTTAAAACATAAAAACAAATTTTGGAATAATGTTTCTTACAGACCTTCCGTCCAGTCTGACTGTACAATCCCTAAGCATTCACTGAAGGAGATGGAAAATTTTGCATTGCAATGCACCAATCTGATAGTTATGTCAATATAAATGTGAAAGTTCGTTTGTTCAAAATCGTATATCTCCGAAAGTTATTCATTAATTCCTTTCAAATTCTGACACAACGTTGCATTAGAATACGCGCAAGTTATTATAAACTCTATCTATATCCGAATCCCGCTCCAGCTACTGCCGGGTCTGGGTGCTGACGAGTCCTCTCCATTTGGCTCGGTCCTCCCACCACTTTTCTTCCTCCACTTGCTGCCAGGTCACACCTCTCCTTTCAACAGATATTCTCACTCCCATTTTCCACCGTGTTCTTGGGCGCCCTCTAGGTCGTTTCCCATCCATCTTTAGTTCTTCCATAATTTTGGGGAGTCTCTGCCCATGCATTCTCTTAACATGCCCATACCATCTTGATCTCTTTCTTTCAATTTCTTCTCTCATACTTTCTTGTTTGAGGTCCTTTCTAATCTCTACATTCCTTACTCTGTCCATTCTTGTTTTTCCCTTAACTGATCTGAGAAATTTCATTTCCCCTGCTTGCAGTCTGCTCCAGTCCCTTTCTTTCATTGTCCATGTTTCTCCACCATAGGTGACAATAGGGAAGTAATAATTCTTATACATCAGGAGTTTTGCTCTTTCTGAAACTTCATTATTCCAAATCAGATGTTTTATTGTTTGGTAGAAATTGCCTCCCTTCTGTAACCTCCTATTAACTTCGTTAGCTATTCTTCCATCCCTAGATATTTCACTCCCTAAATAAGTGAAACTTTCTACCACTTTGAGGGGTTCTCCATTCAAGGTAATATTTCCATTGATTCCTTTCTCTCTTCCAAATATCATTACTTCACTCTTATCTTTATTTATTCTTAATCCATACCTTTTCATTATTTCCTTCCACGCATCAAGCTGTAACTGTACATGTACCTCTTTATCACCCCATATTACCATATCATCTGCAAAAATCATCTTTTTGTCTTTTTCTTTTACTATATCTTTAACTGCCCTATTCATTCCCTCCATCACAACATTAAAAAGCGCAGGAGATAGAATACTTCCTTGCTTAAGTCCTTGTCTTATTTCGAAGTATTCAGAGTTCCCCAATGGTGTTCTAATTCTACAATTGTGGCCTCTGTACATTGTCTTTATAACATTAATGTATCCATCTTCTATATCTATCTTCTTCAGTTCTTCCCAGAGTCTTTCCCTGTCAACTGAGTCATATGCCTTTTCTATGTCTATAAAAACCATTATCACGCTTTTGTTATACTCCCAACTTTTTTCCATCAGTTGACGGATAGAAAATATCAGGTCGATTGTGCTCCTTCCTTTCCTAAACCCATGCTGTTCTTCACTCAGCTCCTTTTCTATCTTTTCACTTATTCGATTTAGTAAAATTCTTTCAAAAATCTTGGCTGTATGACTCATGAGGGTTATTCCTCTGTAGTTTTTACAAAGTCTTTTATTGCCTTTCTTGAAGATGGGAACAATGTCTCCTGTTCTCAGGTCGCCAGGTATTTTACTATTTCTCCACATGCTTGATAGTACTCTATACAGCCACTGCATCCCCACTGGAACTGCTGCTCTTATCATGTCCACTGATACTTCATCAGGTCCTGGGGCTTTCCCCCCATTCATCTTCTTCACAGCTTTTTCCATTTCTTCCTGTGTAATTTGTCCTAATTCTGCTTCCCAACTTCTCTCAATTTCTCCATTATTTGTTGTTTCCTCATGTACCTGGTCCTCAGCGTTTAACAGCTTCTTAAAATGTTCTTTCCAGAGATCTTTTATATTCCCTGGATCTTCAATAATGGTATCGTCCTCTGTTTCCATCTTTACTGGTACTTCAGAAGCCTTCCTTTTATTTTTCATCATTTTATAGAACATTTTCTTATTGCTCTTCACATCTTCTTCAAGTTTTTTTGTAAACTCTTCCCATGCCTTTTTCTTTGCTGTTTCCACTATTTCTTTGCACTTCTTCTTTTCCTCTATATACCTTTTATGGTCTTCGTCATTTTTAGTTTTCCACCATTTTCTCCATGCTCCATTTTTTCTTCTAACTGCTTGGATTGTGGTATCATCCCACCAACTTGTCTGTCTTATTTTTTCCTTTCCAGATGTTCTGCCACATACTTTTTGTGCTGCTTCGACTAAAGTGTCTTTGAATAAACTCCATTCTTTTTCTACATCGCAGAAAACTTCTTTTGGAAATTTTTGTGTTATTAATTCTCTGTACTTCTCAGCACATTCACTCTCCTTCAATTTCCAATCCCGTATCCTCGTCACTTTCTTCTGTTTTCTATTTTTCACACACTGATTCATTTTCCATTGTCCCACCAGTAATCTATGGTCTCCATCAGCACTCACACTTGGAATTACTTTCACATTTGTTACTTTCTCTCCCCATTCCATATCTATTAGAATATAATCATAAACTCTATGTGATCAAAAGTATCCGGACACTTACAAGTTCGTGGCGCCCTCCATTGGTAATGCTGGAATTCAGTATGGTGTTTGCCCACCATTAGCCTTAATGACAGTTTCCACTCTCGCAGGCGTACGTTAAATCAGGAGCTGGAAATTTTCTTGGGGAATGGCAGTCCATTCTTCACTGAGTGCTGTACTGAGGAGAGGTATCGATGTCGGCCGATGAGGCCTGGCACGAAGTCGGCGTTCCAAAACATCCCAAAGGTGTTTTATAGGATTCAGGTCAGGACTCTGTGCAGGCCAGTCCATTACAGGGGTCTTATTATCATGTAACCACTCCACCACAGGCCGTGCATTATGAACAGGTGCTCGATCGTGTTGAAAGATGCCATCGTCATCTCCAAATTGCTCTTCAACAGTGGGAAGCAAGAAGATACTTAAAACATCAATGTAGGCCTGTGCTGCGACAGTGCCACGCAAAGCAACAAGGAGTGCAAGCCCCCTCCATGAAAAACACGACCACACCATAACACCACCGCCTCCGAATATTACTGTTGGCACTACACACGCCGTCAGATGACGTTCACCGGGCCTTCAACGTACCCACACCCTGCCCCCGGATTGGCACATTGTGTGCCGACTCCACACAACGTTTTCCCACGTTCAATCGTCTAATGTTCACGGTCCTTACACAAAGAAAGGCGTCGTTTGGCATTTACCAGCGTGATGTGTGGCTTATGAGCACCCGCTCGACCATGAAATACAATTATTCTCACCTCCTGCCTAACTATCATAGTACTTGCAGTGGATCCTGATGCAGTTCGGAATTCCTGTGTGATGGTCTGGATAGATGTCTGCCTATTACACATTACTATCCTCTTCGACTGTCGGCGGTCTCTGTCAGTCAACAGACGAGGTCAGACTGTCCGCTTTTGTGCTGAACGTCTCCCTTCACGTTTCCACTTCACTATCACATCGGATACAGTGGACCTAGGGATGTTTAGGAGTGTGGAAACATCGCGTACAGAATTATGACACAAGTGACACCCAATCACCTGACAACGTTCGAAGTCCATGAGTTCCGCGGAGCGCCCCATTCTGCTCTCTCACAATGTCTAATGACTATCGAGGTCGCTGATATGGAGTATCTGGCAACAAGTGGCAGCACAATGCACCATATGTTTTTGGGGGGTGTCTGGATGTGTTTGATCATATAGTGTATCTACTGGAGTGACATATGGTATATAAATACACATATAAATAAGCATATCATAATTATAGTAGGAATCTATAAAAGAATGTAAATGTTCATTTGTTCAAAATCTTTAAATCCCGAAAGTACTTCACTGATTGCTTCGAAATTTCGACCAACTTTGTATGCGAATACAGGCGTGTTTTTATATTCCTATTCCTTAATATATATAATACGTAAATAAATATGTAGTATATATGTATATAGTTTTGGGAGAACTATTTGCGTCAGTTTCTGTACTGGTCCTTCATACGCAGTTTAATACATTGCTTTTTGTTGTTGTTGTTGTAACACATCCAAGCAGTGCATGACTACAGCTTTGTACACCGTTATATACTTTGTTTTTTTACCATGACTTCGAGGTCTGTGGCAGCTGCTAAACTGACATTAACAAGTTTTGATCATTTGGCTCTCACAGGAAGCTAAACATCGCACAGTGTAAACAGTGCAGCTCCGACAATACACAGATTTGTAGAATTAAAACACAGAGGCGATGTTCGTCATTGACGAAAATGTGGAACACATCATAATATATGGAAACTGGAAGAGTTTGTGACATTGTAGAACGTTTCCTGCAGCTATCCGGAGGTGATGACCTAAACACTTTATCTCATCTTCCACAGTAATGGGGTAGAAAAGATGATATTATTTATAACAAATTCTCACCATGTCGGCCATCATCAACAATACCTGCAGTCGAGGGATTATGTTGTGAACAGTATTGGACAGCATATCAGTACGTATGGTGAGAAATATCCGTCATATGACGTCTTTTAACATCCATAATGAGGTCGGATGATCATGGTAGACTTGCGACTTCAGATAAAACCACAGTCAATGACCACAACGACTGAGGTCTGGGGATCTGGGAGGCCAAGCATGACGAATGTGGTGGCTTCAGCAAGCGATCTCCACCAAACGATGTGCGCAAGAGATCTTTCACACATGTAGCAGTAAGGGGTAGGATATGAGATATTTTTTAAACACACTGTAAAACTACCAGCACCTCGAGATAGGCCAAATCGGTTTGAATCCTGTAAGGGCTCGTCAGCATCTACATGTATCCTCATCAAACAAACAAATCTGTTCTGCCTTTATTTGTATATTTTACTGCATGGATGTATTGTATGTACTATATATGTAGGATACTGTTGCTCTATTTTACATACATGTCATTCACATGAGCAATATTCTAGGATAGTTCTCTCTAGAATTTTATAGGCAACCTCCTTCGTATACTCAGTGCATGTACCTATTACTGAGCGAATGTGATCTTTCCACTTCATATTCCTACAAACTGTTTCACCTCTAGGTATTTGTAACAGTTAACTGATGATAGTTGTGATTGACTGAAATTTGTATTTAGTGCATAATTTTACATATCTGGCGTTTGGAGGAACTTGCCAATCTTTGCACTAATTTGAAATCTTATCAAGATCTGACAGAGTATTTGTGCTTCATGAAACAATAACTTCAAACATGCAGTAAGTCTGAGGTTATTGTTATTGTCTGGTAGGCCATCGACACACAGCAGAACAGAAAAGGTCTGAAATCACTTCACTGGGACAGTCGTACGATACTGCTGCATTTCTCCATGGCTTTCTACCCAAGATAACATGCTGCTTACTACCTATCAAGAGGTCCTCAATCCAGGCAGAAATCTGATGTCACACACGATCCTACTACCGTCAATAAGCGTTGGTGTGGTACTGAATCAAATGCTTTTCTCAAGTCAAGAAATATTCCATCCACATGATATTGCTTGGATCGGATCAAAAAATGGCTCTGAGCACTATGGGAGTTAACTTCTGAGGTCATCAGTCCCCTAGAACTTATAACTACGTAAACCTAACTAACCTAGGGACTTCACACACATCCATGCCCGAGACAGGATTCGAACCTGCGACCGTAGCGGTCGCGCAGTTCCAGACTGTAGCGCCTAGAACCGCTCGGCCACCACCTCCGGCATGGATCAGGTCAGTCTACAGACGAAATTTAATGTGTCCAGTTCTACCATCTTTCGGTTTATTCCGTGTTAAGACTTTTCTGTGGTCATCAGTCTTCTGGATGGATTGATGCGGGTCACCACGCATTCCTCTCCTGAGTTGACCTCTTCGTCTCAGAATAACACTTGCACCGAAAGTCTTCCATTATTTGTTAGAGATGTATCAATCTTTACGTTTCCCCAAGAGTTTTTAACCTCCACATATCCTTAAGTTCAAATGGTTCAAATGGCTCTGAGCACTATGGGACTCAACTGCTGTGGTCATCAGTCCCCTAGAACTTAGAACTACTTAAACTTAACTAACCTAAGTACATCACACACACCCATGCCCGAACCAGAATTCGAACCTGCGACCGAAGCAGCAGCGCAGCTCCGGACTGGAGCGTCTAGAACCGCACGGCCACCGCAGCCGGCTATCCTTAAATACCATGGGAGATATTTCTTGAAGTCTTTACATATGTCTGGTCCTTTTGTGGCCTCTTCTTGTCAATATTTTCCACACGTTCCTGTATTCGCTAATTCTTCGGAGAAAATTGCCATTTCTTATCTTATCAGTCCAAGTAATTTGTAATATCCTTCTCCAGCACCACATCTTAAATCATTCAATTCTAATCAGTTTTCTTTAATTTACGTCTATGGTCACAAACTGTTTGATAACAGATTGCCGGTTTCGGTCTATAATGACCATCATCAGATCTGTTTCATAAAAACAAAGTGCTAATGTACTGCATTCGATTCTATTCTTTTCTAGTTTTCCCACAGTCTGTGTTGTACTTCCATAAAATGCTGTGCTCCAAATATACATTCTTATAAATTTCCCTCTCAGTTACAAAATGGCTCTGAGCACTATTGGACTTAACATCTGATGTCATCAGTCCCCTAGAACTTAGAACTACTTAAACCTAACTAACCTAAGGACATCACACACATCCATGCTCGAGGCAGGATTCGAACCTGCGACCGTAGCGGTCGCGCGGTTCCAGAATGAAGCGCCTAGAACCGCTCGGCCACACCGGCAGGCCTCAATTTCAGATCGATTTTTTATACTAGTAGACTTCATTGGGCCAGAAATGGCCTCTTTGCCTGTAGTACTCCGCTTTTTATATTTTCCCAACTTCATCGGTCATGTGTTATTTTGCTTCCAGTGTAGCAGAGTTCTCTACTTCGTGGTCCTCAGTTTTGATAAGTTTATCCTAATCTCATTTCTGCTCCTCCTCATTACTTCATCTTCAATTTACTCTCAATGTATACTCTGTGCTCAGAAGACTCTTCATTCCATTCAACAGACTCTGTAATTCTTCTTCAGTTTCTGTGAGGATACCGGTGTCATTAGTTTCAAGTGTTAACACTGATGTACTTCCACCATTAATTTTAATCCCACTCCCGTATCTTTCTTTTATTTCTATCACGGCTTTTTCGATTTAATGATTGAACAGTAGGGGGTTAAAGATACTTGGGTCTTATACACTTTCTAATACGAATACTTTGTTCTTGGTCTTCCCTTGTGACTTTTCCCCTTTTGATTCTTGTACGTATTGTTCATCTTTCCTTTTGTCTTGCACCTACTGTCCTGATAATTTCGAACATCTTGCGCGATTTTGCATTGTCGAACGCTTGTTCTAGGTAGATAAATCATATAAACGCGTCTTGATTTTCCTCAAGGCACGGTGACTGCAAAATGAAGAGGCGTTGGTGTTGGTTTCAGTACTGACTTGTCGCCCTTGTCTGCAGGTTGTGGCCGCGGTGGCGCAGGAGTCTGGTGACGCGCCGCCACCAGCGGTCCCTAGCGGGGGTGCCGCAAGCAACCAGGAGCCGGTGCAGCCAGTGGCAGGCGACGGAGCTGCTGGGGACCAGGCGCTGCAAGACCGCTGGGGGATATCCGTGAACTTCCATACCGGCTGAGCAGACTTCTGCCAGATCCAAGAAACAGAAAGCTCTACTATGTTATAAACCTTTTTGTTTCTTCTGTAGTTTAAACATTTTAAACATTATTCCATTGTTTTTTCAAGAACTCTCCTTTCTTTTTTCAAAACTGTAAATTAACATGTTTTACAAAAGACTGAATAAATTTTACGATTCAGCAATATACTACTGCCTTCGTTCAGTTACTGACTGTTTAGCTAATTTAACTATCATCTCAATAGCGAAATGAGTCATAAGTTTCAGTACAGAAGCAAATTTTTGAATAATGTTTCTTTATAAATTTCTTCTCTGGTTTTCGTCTGATCTGTTACCTAGATGCCAGCCGGGGTGGCCGAGCTGTTCTGGGCGCTACAGTCTGGAACCGCGTGACCGCTACGGTCGCAGGTTCGAATCCTGCGTCGGGCATGGATGTCCTTCGGTTAATTAGGTTTAAGTAGTTCTAAGTTCTAGGGGACTGATGACCTCAGTCCCATAGCGGTCAGAGCCATTTGAACCATCTTACCTAGATAGTAAAATTAGTGCGTATATCCTTAATCGTTTACTGACAAAGATAGAAAATGTTATGCATCATGATGCACCAGTTTGAAATTTATCAATATTAGTGGAGACGTTCGTCACATGTTGGCTACTAATGATTAAACTTTTATCCCATTTGGAACTGATATCCATCATCGTCAGTATAAGGTGTGACACTCACAAGCATACTCCTGTATTTGTTACAGGATGGAACCCAACACTTTCTGAGTGTTGAGAAATTTCCTGACAAAACTCTACTATCTGGTGAGCAAGATGTATGAAATAGGCGAAATACCCTCAGACTTCAAGAAGGATATAATAATTCCAATCCCAAGGAAAGCAGGTGTTGACAGATGTGAAAATTACCGAACTATCAGTTTAATAAGTCACAGCTGCAAAATACTAAGGCGAATTCTTTACAGACGAATGGAAAAACTAGTAGAAGCCGACCTCGGGAAGATCAGTTTGGATTCCGTAGAAATGTTGGAACACGTGAGGCAATACTGACCCTACGACTTATCTTAGAAGCTAGATTAAGGAAGGTCAAACCTATGTTTCTAGCATTTGTAGACTTAGAGAAAGCTTTTGACAATGTTGACTGGAATACTCTCTTTCAAATTCTAAAGGTGGCAGGGGTAAAATACAGGGAGCGAGAGGCTATTTACAATTTGTACAGAAACCAGATGGCAGTTATAAGGGTCGAGGGGTATGAAAAGGAAGCAGTGGTTGGGAAGGGAGCGAAACAGGGTTGTAGTCTCTCCCCGATGTTATTCAATCTGTATATTGAGCAAGCAGTGCAGGAAACAAAAGAAAAATTCGGAGTAGGTATTAAAATCCATGGAGAAGAAATAAAAACCTTGAGGTTCGCCGATGACATTGACTTGGAAGAGCAGTTGAACGGAATGGATAGCGTCTTGAGGATATAAGATGAACATCAACAAAAGCAAAACGAGGATAATGGAATGTAGTCGAATTAAGTCGGGTGATGCTGAGGGAATTAGATTAGGAAATGAGACACTTAAAGTAGTAAAGGAGTTTTGCTATTTGGGGAGCAAAATAACTGATGACGGATATAAAATGTAGATTGGCAATGGCAAGGAAAGCGTTTCTGAAGAAGAGAAATTTGTTAACCTCGAGTATAGATTTAGGTGTCAGGAAGTCGTTTTTGAAAGTATTTCTATGGAGTGTAGCCTGTATGGAAGTGAAACATGGACGATAAATAGTTTGGACAAGAAGAGAATAGAAGCTTTTGAAATGTGGTGCTACAGAAGAATGCTGAAGATTAAATGGGTAGATCACATAACTAATGAGGAAGTATTGAATAGGATTGGGGAGAAGAGAAGTTTGTGGCACAACTTGACTAGAAGAAGGGATCGGTTGGTAGGACATGTTCTGAGGCATCAAGGGATCACCAATTTAGTATTGGAGAGCAGCGTGGAGGGTAAAAATCGTAGAGGGAGACCAAGAGATGAATACACTAAGCAGATCTAACAAAGTGGTGGCTAATCGAATGTTTTTGGGAAATACGAACAAATGAAAGCAAAGATTGAACGCGAACAACCTTTTCTGCTCGTTTGAGAAAAATGAAGGAAGATGCACCATTCTCATATGTAGTAGAGTCCCCCCGGAGACTGGTATGTGGCTAAGTAACGAGTGCAAGCTGGGCCAGAGCGAATTCTCTAAGTCCAGGGCCTGGACCTCACGTGTGTAGACTTCCCTTTAGGGTGACTTTTATTCTCCAAATGGTCCTGTGGCCGCCGCTGCCTCCACCCTTATGCTGTGTGGCACGCCACATCGCCTACTCCACGACCGCGTTTCCAGCCATCGTCCAGCAACGCACTGTGTGACATGGTAAACAAAAGAAATACCACGCCGAGAGGTTTCCTCATACGAGTCCTTTTGAGTTCCACATTGCCATCTGGCCAAATTTAAGCTAACGCCCTTCCTGTGGCGTCACTTTTGTATTTATAAGCGAAAACATTCGTCCTCCTCTTCGTCTTTTATCATAGATTGTTGCATTACATTAACGCCTCCTCCTCCTCTTCCCCTAGGGAAAAATTTGGAAGCCCTCTACTATGTTATCTAAAAGAAGTTTACAGTTCGTAACGATCCCTGGCAGCACACACACTATTAATAAAATGAAATGACATTTAATTGTACTATGTACGCCGCTATGAAGCAATTCGTATGTACTGTAATTGTTTAACAAAAAATATTATTTAATTTCGTATGAAGGACGTTGGTTATTATTGTAATATTTTCTGTAATAATATTCTCGATGTATTTATGATTGTAATATTTCTATACTCGTAATTACGAAATATCTTAATATCTGCGATGAAAAAATGTAAAATATAGCCACAGAGGCCGGCCGGTGTGGCCGTGCGGTTCTAGGCGCTTCAGTCTGGAAGCGCGTGACCGCTATGGTCGCAGGTTCGAATCCTGCCTCGGGCATGGATGTGTGTGATGTCCTTAGGTTAGTTAGGTTTAAGTAGTTCTAAGTTCTAGGGGACTGATGACCGCAGATGTTAAGTCCCATAGTGCTTAGAGCCATTTGAACCATAGCCACAGAGGAAAATAATGTCGTAAGATTACAAAGAGATATTTATTATCAGCAATAATATAAATAGCACTACATAATGTGCATTCTTTGTCGTCTTCCTCGAGAGCTGAGAGAAAGAGGAACCTGTGACTTAGCATTATATGAATGAGTAGACTTCCTTTGTCTGTATCTATCTTTAGCCGCCATTAGAGGAGAAATTATAAAGGTGTGTTAATTACTGTTATGGTCTAAATACATTATAATTTATCAAAATTGTGTATTACTAATGTAAATTAGCTTGCACATGTCATCCATAATATTTCCTTAAAGAATTTTCAGTACTTTTAGCGATTATCGTTGGTGTTGTTGGGCTGTGCCGCGACCGAACTATTTGCAGCGGCGGCACATTTAAAAAATTGTTCCGCTATAAAATTAACCAAACACGTAAATCGGGAGCAGGTAAAATTAGCAGTGAATTACGAAATATTTTTCTTTCACAGCGATCCTGAGGCTAACTGACGTTATTACTGGTTTTACATTTGTGCATTCATAGGCGGATAATTAACGTTGAAGTTGTTAATCTGTTGGTTCTTTCAATTTCTAAAGCAAATAACTTAAACGTATAGTGAAGTGTGTTTTGTCAATGATAATTAAACGTTCAGGTCGGCTTGGCAATATTTAACCATTTTATGCTAACAGAGACAGTCTTGTGTTCCATAACTAACGCCGGGAAAGAATTCAGTAAATATTTAAAAACTCACTGCATCTAGAAAATTTGTGCCAAGGCCGAAATACGTAAAAAATTTAATTTAAATAATTTTCAAAGTCATAAATGTTATTAATCAGTTAGTTTGAATTTATCACCATGAGAGGGTTGCTAAAGTTCACGTAATTTTAAATGCGCTTAATTCTGTATAAATGAATTTTTATTACCACACGTAAAAAAAGGGGTTCTGCAACAAAGTTTGTACTGAAAGAGTAAATAACAAAAATATTTAAAGCCATTTCTACACCATTTCCATCCATTCATTTTTACATTATATATATATATATATATATATATATATATATATATATACAGGGTGTTTCAAAAATGACCGGTATATTTGAAACGGCAATAAAAACTAAACGAGCAGCGATAGAAATACACCGTTTGTTGCAATATGCTTGGGACAACAGTACATTTTCAGGCAGACAAACTTTCGAAATTACAGTAGTTACAATTTTCAACAACAGATGGCGCTGCGGTCTGGGAAACTCTATAGTACGATATTTTCCACATATCCACCATGCGTAGCAATAATATGGCGTAGTCTCTGAATGAAATTACCCGAAACCTTTGACAACGTGTCTGGCGGAATGGCTTCACATGCAGATGAGATGTACTGCTTCAGCTGTTCAATTGTTTCTGGATTCTGGCGGTACACCTGGTCTTTCAAGTGTCCCCACAGAAAGAAGTCACAGGGGTTCATGTCTGGCGAATAGGGAGGCCAATCCACGCCGCCTCCTGTATGTTTCGGATAGCCCAAAGCAATCACACGATCATCGAAATATTCATTCAGGAAATTAAAGACGTCGGCCGTGCGATGTGGCCGAGCACCATCTTGCATAAACCACGAGGTGTTCGCAGTGTCGTCTAAGGCAGTTTGTACCGCCACAAATTCACGAAGAATGTCCAGATACCGTGATGCAGTAATCGTTTCGGATCTGAAAAATGGGCCAATGATTCCTTTGGAAGAAATGGCGGCCCAGACCAGTACTTTTTGAGGATGCAGGGACGATGGGACTGCAACATGGGGCTTTTCGGTTCCCCATATGCACCAGTTCTGTTTATTGACGAAGCCGTCCAGGTAAAAATAAGCTTCGTCAGTAAACCAAATGCTGCCCACATGCATATCGCCGTCATCAATCCTGTGCACTATATCGTTAGCGAATGTCTCTCGTGCAGCAATGGTAGCGGCGCTGAGGGGTTGCCGCGTTTGAATTTTGTCTGGATAGAGGTGTAAACTCTGGCGCATGAGACGATACGTGGACGTTGGCGTCATTTGGACCGCAGCTGCAACACGACGAACGGAAACCCGAGGCCGCTGTCGGATCACCTGCTGCACTAGCTGCGCGTTGCCCTCTGTGGTTGCCATACGCGGTCGCCCTACCTTTCCAGCACGTTCATCCGTCACGTTCCCAGTCCGTTGAAATTTTTCAAACAGATCCTTTATTGTATCGCTTTTCGGTCCTTTGGTTACATTAAACCTCCGTTGAACACTTCATCTTGTTGCAACAACACTGTGTTCTAGGCGGTGGAATTCCAACACCAGAAAAATCCTCTATTCTAAGGAATAAACCATGTTGTCTACAGCACACTTGCACGTTGTGAACAGCACACGCTTACAGCAGAAAGACGACGTACAGAATGGCGCACCCACAGACTGCGTTGTCTTCTATATCTTTCACATCACTTGCAGCGCCATCTGTTGTTGAAAATTGTAACTACTGTAATTTCGAAAGTTTGTCCGCCTGAAAATGTACTGTTGTCCCAAGCATATTGCAACAAACGGTGTATTTCTATCGCTGCTCGCTTAGTTTTTATTGCCATTTCAAATATACCGGTCATTTTTGAAACACCCTGTATATATATATATCATCAAAAATTGCTTTGCATTGTCAAATGAAAGAAATACATAATTGGTTTACAATAATCAATCTTTTCCCTGAAAGAGAGACACATTTACGTTATAGTGTGTGGACACTTCCTATCTTTATTACAATTCTGTTTGATGGAAGGCATGGGTGTGCACGTTATTTAAGAGAGACATTTCATAAATAATGCAAACCATCTTTTTTTTACTTACACTTTTTTTTCAATATCTCTTTAGGGCCGTTTATATAGTCTCCCTGCCTTTCTGTGGTTGAATATCAGCCAACATCGCGGAAGCTCTATTATTCCATCCAGACACCACATCTGTTCATCTGTCGAATGACATACGACCACCACGAAAACGATTAACCCAAAGTGAAACTGTACTACGGTCCACTGGAAAGTCTCCACAAACTTCATTTAACGCCCTGTGGATTTCTCCTGGGCCTTGCCACGCAGTGTTTCGATCTTGATGTACGACCCCTAGACCTCAACAGTCACAGTACCTGAGACCCCCGCAGTGAGTTTCTACTTCTCGTCAATTTTATGTTACAGCACACAGCGAAGAAACAAAAACACGTGCTTATTCCTCAAGCTCCCAAATGCATATGATGTAATTTCCATTGTTGTGACATCAGTCCACAGTAATACCAAGCTGTGCACTTTTTATGAAATGTCTCTCGTACTTGACAACGATTTTACACTTGCTATCATAATTGCGGATAAGATACTATGAACAGCATAATGAACACATTATTGTAGCCAAGATGGACACGAAACTCACACCCAACAAAGTAGTACAAGTTTATATGCAAACTAGCTCCGCAAATGAGGAAGTGATTGAGGAAATGTATGACGAGTTAAAAAAACTCATTCGAATGGTTAAGGGAGCCAAAAATTTAACAGTCATGGGTGACTAGTATTCAACAGTAGGAAAAGAAAAAGAACGAAAAATTGTAGATGACTATGGACTGAGGAAAAGGAAGCTGCCTGGTAGAATTTTGCACAGAGCATAATTTAATCATAGCTAACACTTCGTTTAATAATCATCTAAAAAAGTTGAATACGCGAAAGAGAGTTAGAAACACTGGAAGATTCCAGATTTCGGAATCAGATTTTAAATTTAAGACATTTCCACGGGTATATGTGAACTTTAAACGCAATTTATTGATTGCCAATTCTAGATTAAAAACGAAGAAACTTCAAAAGGTAGGAATTTAAGGACATAGGATCTGGATAAACTGAAAGTACCAGATGTTGTAGAGAGTTTCAGAGGAAGCATTAGGAAACGATTGACAAAAACACGGGAAAGGAAAACAGGTGAAGAAAAATGGTTGGCTTTGAAAGATCAAATAGTGCAGGCAGCAGAGGATCAAGTAGGTAAACAGACGAGGGCTAGTAGAAATCCTTGTGTAACACAAGGGATACTGAATTTGATTATTAAAGGAGAAAATACAAAATGCAGTAAATGAAGCAAGCGAAAGGGAATATAAACGTCTAAAAAATCTGATTGACAGAAAGTGCAAAGTGTAAAATGGCTAAGTACGAATGGCTAGAGGACAAACGTAAGAATTTAGAAGCATATTCACTAGCGGAAAGATAGATACCACCTATAGGAAAATTAAAGATGTCTTTGGAGAAAAGAGAAGCAGCTGCATGAAGATCAAGGTGTAAAACCAGTCCTATGCAAAGAAGGGAAAGCAGGAAGGTGGAAGGAGTATGTGGAGAGTCAATAAATCGAGATGTACTTGAGGCCAATATCATGGAAATGGAAGAGAACATAGATGAAGCTGAGATGGGAGATATGGTACTGACTGAAGAATTTGACAGAGCATTGAAAGACCTAAGTCGAAACAAGAACCCCTGGAGTAGACAACGTTTCGTTAGAACTACTGATAGCCTTGGGAGAGCCAGCCCTGACAAAATTCTACCATCTGGTGATCAGGATGTAACAGTAGACGAAATACCCTCAGACTTTAAGAAGAATATAATAATTCCAGTTCCAAAGAAAGCATGTGCAGACAGGTAGAAAAATTACCGAAGTTTTAATTTAATAAGTCAAGGTTGCAAAATGCTAACACAAATTCCTTACAGAAGAATGGAAAAAATTGGTAGAAGCCGACCTCAGGGGAAGATCAGTTTGGGTTCCGGAGAAATGCACGAACACGTGAGGCAATGTTAACCCCACCATTTCTCATAGAAGATAGGTTAAGGAAAGGCAGACCTACGTTTACAGCATTTGTAGACTTAGAGAAAGCTTTTGATGATATTGAGTGGAATTCTCTCTTTCAAATTCTGAAGGTAGCAGGGGGAAATTAGAGGTAGCGAACGGCTATTTACAACTTGTACAGAAACCATATGGCAGTTATAAGAGTCAAGGGGTATGAATCGGAGGGGGTGGTTGAGAAGGGAGTGAGACATGGTTGTAGTCTATCCCCGATGTTATTCAATCTGTACATTGAGCAAACAGTAAAGTAAACAAAAGAAACATTTGGAGTTTAAATTAAATTTCACGGAAAAGAAATAAAAACTTAGAGGTTTATCGAAGCATTGTTATTCTGTCAGAGACAGCAAAGGACTTGGAAGAGCACTTTAACGGAATGGATAATGTCCTGAAAGGAGGCTATATGATGAACATCAACGAAAGCAAAACGAGGATAATGGAATGTAGTCGAATTAAATCAGGTGATGCTAAGAAAATTATAATTAGGAAATGAGACAGTTAATGTAGTAGGTGAGTTTTTCTGTTTGGCCACAAAATAACTGATGTCGGTCAAAGTACACTCCTGGAAATGGAAAAAAGAACACATTGACACCGGTGTGTCAGACCCACCATATTTGCTCCGGACACTGCGAGAGGGCTGTACAAGCAATGATCACACGCACGGCACAGCGGACACACCAGGAACCGCGGTGTTGGCCGTCAAATGGCGCTAGCTGCGCAGCATTTGTGCACCGCCGCCGTCAGTGTCAGCCAGTTTGCCGTGGCATACGGAGCTCCATCGCAGTCTTTAACACCGGTAGCATGCCGCGACAGCGTGGACGTGAACCGTATGTGCAGTTGACGGACTTTGAGCGAGGGCGTATAGTGGGCATGCGGGAGGCCGGGTGGACGTACCGCCGAATTGCTCAACACGTGGGGCGTGAGGTCTCCACAGTACATCGATGTTGTCGCCAGTGGTCGGCGGAAGGTGCACGTGCCCGTCGACCTGGGACCGGACCTCAGCGACGCACGGATGCACGCCAAGACCGTAGGATCCTACGCAGTGCCGTAGGGGACCGCACCGCCACTTCCCAGCAAATTAGGGACACTGTTGCTCCTGGGGTATCGGCGAGGACCATTCGCAACCGTCTCCATGAAGCTGGGCTACGGTCCCGCACACCGTTAGGCCGTCTTCCGCTCACGCCCCAACATCGCGCAGCCCGCCTCCAGTGGTGTCGCGACAGGCGTGAATGGAGGGACGAATGGAGACGTGTCGTCTTCAGCGATGAGAGTCGCTTCTGCCTTGGTGCCAATGATGGTCGTATGCGTGTTTGGCGCCGTGCAAGTGAGCGCCACAATCAGGACTGAATACGACCGAGGCACACAGGGCCAACACCCGGCATCATGGTGTGGGGAGCGATCTCCTACACTGGCCGTACACCACTGGTGATCGTCGAGGGGACACTGAATAGTGCACGGTACATCCAAACCGTCATCGAACCCATCGTTCTACCATTCCTAGACCGGCAAGGGAACTTGCTGTTCCAACAGGACAATGCACGTCCGCATGTATCCCGTGCCACCCAACGTGCTCTAGAAGGTGTAAGTCAACTACCCTGGCCAGCAAGATCTCCGGATCTGTCCCCCATTGAGCATGTTTGGGACTGGATGAAGCGTCGTCTCACGCGGTCTGCACGTCCAGCACGAACGCTGGTCCAACTGAGGCGCCAGGTGGAAATGGCATGGCAAGCCGTTCCACAGGACTACATCCAGCACCTCTACGATCGTCTCCATGGGAGAATAGCAGCCTGCATTGCTGCGAAAGGTGGATATACACTGTACTAGTGCCGACATTGTGCATGCTCTGTTGCCTGTGTCTATGTGCCTGTGTTTCTGTCAGTGTGATCATGTGATGTATCTGACCCCAGGAATGTGTCAATAAAGTTTCCCCTTCCTGGGACAATGAATTCACGGTGTTCTTATTTCAATTTCCAGGAGTGTAGATACGATATAAAATGTAGACTGGCAATGGCAATGAAGAAGAGAAATTTGTTGACATCGAGTCAGGAAGTCTTTTCCGAAAGTATTTGTAAGGAGTGTCGCCATGTATGGGAGTAAAACATGGACGGTAAATAGTTTGGACAAGAAGAGAATAGAAGCTTTTGAAATGTGGTGCTGCTGAAGAACGCTGAAGATGGGTACATCACGTGACTAATGAGGAGGTAGTAAACAGAATTGAGGAGAAAAGAAATTTGTGGCAGAACCTGATTAGAAGGAGGGATCGGTTGGTACGACTCATTCTGAGGCATCAATGGATCATAAATTTAGTTCAAATGGTTCTATGCACTATGGGACTTAACAACTGAGGTCCTCAGTCCCCTTAGAACTACTTAGAACTACTTAAACCTAACTAACCCAAGGACATCACACACATCCATGCCCGAGGGAGGATTCGAAACTGCGACCGTAGCAGCAGCGCGGTTCCGGGCTGAAGCGCCTAGAACCGCTCGGCCACAGCGGCCGGCCATCAATTTAGTACTGCAGGGAAGCGTGCTGAGTAAAAATCGCAGAAGGAGACCGAGATGAATACAGTAAGCAGAGCAGTTGACGCAGAACAGGGAACCAGCGATCATAAAGCGGTTATTCCTTCGATGATTTCAACCGCAAATAGAAATATTAAAAAAGGTGGGAAGATTTTTCTGTTTAGCAAAAGTGACAAAAAGCAGATTTCAGAGTACTCATCTCAAAAGTTTTATCGCTAGTGTCGATGATCAGTGGACAAAGTTCAAAACCATCGTACAATATGCATTAGATGAGTATGTGCCAAGCAAGATCGTAAGAGGTGGAAAAGAGCCACCGTGGTACAACAACAGAGTTAGAAAACTGCTACGGAAGCAAAGGGAACTTCACAGCAAACATAAACATAACCAAAGCCTTGCAGACAAACAAAAATTAAACGAAGCGAAATGTAGTGTGAACCGGCTATGCGAGAGGCGTTCGATAAATTTGAAAGTAACGTTCTATGTACTGAATTGGCAGAAAAACCTAAGAAATTTTGGTCTTATTTCAAAGCGGTAAGTGGATCGAAACAAAATGTCCAGGTACTCTGTGACCAAAATGGTACAAAAACAGAGGATAACAGACTAAAGGCCGACATACTAAATGTCTTATTCCAAAGCTGTTTCACAGAGGAAGACAGCACTTTAGTTCCTTCTCTAGATTGTCGTACAGATGAGAAAATGGTAGACATCGAAATAGATGACAGAGGTATAGAAAAACAAGTAAAATCGCTCAAAAGAGGAAAGGCCGTTGGACCTGATGGGATACCAGTTCGATTTTACACTTGCCCCCCTTCTTGCAGCGGTGTACCGTAGGTCCCTAGAAGAGCGTTGCGTTCCAAAAGATTGGAAAAGGGCACAGGTCATACCCGTTTTCAAGAATGGACGTCGAACAGATGTGCAGAACTATAGACCTATATCCCTAACGTCGATCAGCTGTAGAATTTTGGAACACGTATTATGTTCGAGTATATTGACTTTTCTGGAGACTAGAAATCTACACTGTAGGAGTCAGCATCGGTTTCGAAAAAGACGATCGTGTGAAACCCAGCTCGCGCTATTCGTCCACGAGACTCAGAGGGCCATAGACACGGATTCCCAGGTAGATGCCGTGTTTCTTGACTTCCGCAAGGCGTTTGATACAGTTCCCCACAACCGTTTAATGAACAGAGTAAGAGCATATGGACTATCAGACCAATTGTGTGATTGGATTGAAGAGTTTCTAGGCAACAGAACGCAGCATGTCATTCTAAATGGAGAGAAGTCTTCCGTAGTAAGAGTGATTTCAGGTGTGCTGCAGGGGAGTGTCGTAGGACCGTTGCTATTCACAATATATATAAATGACCTTGTGGATAACATCGGAAGTTCACTGAGGCTTTTTGCGGATGATGCTGTAGTATATCGAGAGGTTGTAACAACGGAAAATTGTACGGAAATACAGGAGGATCTGCAACGAATTGACGCATGATGCAGGGAATGGCAATTGAATCTCAATGTAGACAAGTGTAATGTGCTGCGAATACATAGAAAGAAAGATTCTTTATCATTTAGCTACAATATAGCACGTCAGCAACTGGAAGCAGTTAATTACATAAATTATCTGGGAGTACGCATTAGGAGTGATTTAGAATGCAATTACTATATAAAATTAATTGTCGGTAAAGCAGATGCCAGACTGAGATTCATTGGAAGAATCCTAAGGAAATGCAGTCCGAAAACAAAGGAAGTAGGTTACAGTACACTTGTTCGCCCAATGCTTGAATACTGCCTACCGGTGTGGGATCCGTACCAGATAGGGTTGGTAGAAGAGGTAGAGAAGATCCAACGGAGAGCAGCGCTCTTCGTTACAGGATCATTTAGTAATCGCGAAAGCGTTACGAAGATGATAGATCAGTGGAAGACTCTGCAAGAGAGACGCTCAGTAGCTCGGTACTAGATTTTGTTGAAGTTTCGAGAACATACCTTCACCGAGCAGTATATTGCTCCCTCCTACGTATATCTCGCGAAGAGACCATGAGGATAAAATTAGAGAGATTGTAGCACACACAGAGGCATACCGACACTCTTTCTTTCCACGAGAGTGGAATATAGGGGAGAACCGATAGAGGTACCCAAGGTACCCTCCGCCAAAGAGCGTCAGGTGGCTTGTGGTGTGTGGATGTAGATGTAGATTCAGAAGGATGTAGGTTGCAGTAGTTGCTCGGAGGTCAAGAGTCTTGCACAGGTTAGAGTAGCATGGAGAGCTGCATCAAACCAGTATTCGGACTGAAGACCACAACAACAATATCATGATTGCGTCTCTAATACTTGAAAGAGAGATATATCTGATTTACAATATTTCACATTGCTTACGATGGTTACACTTCATTTTTTAGCATTTGTCTATTTTCGCTACAACAGTTGGAGGCAGTGCTTTTTGCGCGAGACGAGGACATAGAACTTCACTTCACACTCCTAACAGGCGTATGATATCTACCACAAATTATTTATTCACTGACTCTCGATGTTCTTCGATTAGGACGACATCTCACTACATCCCTGTCCAGACACTAAATAACAAAAGTGTTTCTAACACATTTTCTTCCACAGTGATCTTCACCCATTGCTCTAAACACAACTTTAAAAATTCTCTACAGCATTTATAGTCTTTACATACATAACATATAATCACTACGTCACAGCCCTTGGAACTCCAGAAACGGAAACGACTTATCTAGAAGCTGCTGAAGGCACATCCCTAATACTCAGTTTCACGCTGCAATTCATCAGGCTTACGAGTATCTCTGACAGCTGTCAGGTCATCTAACTGCCTGACAGCACGCTGTATTGGCAAGTCCAACTTAATACCTCTGATATTTTTGCTTTTCTTGCTTACTATGCAGCGGTCGAATTCCATGCTTAAAACTAGCAGTATCGCTACTAGTGACATCTGTCCGTATCACATACTCAGTTTTTACCACCATTTTAATAGTGTATCTATGACGTTCAACTTCCCCTTGCCACGATATCAGTGGGCTTGCCTTCATGGCAGATGATGGTAATGACTTCACTCGTAGGACCAAATATCATACTTTCATTATTACTCAGCGGCATCCGCAGACTTTTGTCTAACACAATTAGATTCTGCACGCCGTCCTTCGGTAGTTCTCGGGCTAGTTGTAGCATCGTACCCTCCCACATCACATAATCGTAAATAAATAAAAGTATAACTACTTCGTTACATATTCTGAGACTATGATCTGCTAATCTTACACTGCAGCTACTCGCTACTTACTTCGCGTACTGCTGCTTTTCATCATCAGTTAGCATTAGCTCCTTTTTGGGGACAATGTACAATGGACACAACAAAACTGTTAACATGTCTTGATACACTCGGATACCTTCGGTTGTGTACAGCTCGCACCATCAGTAATGCAGTACCTGAGACGGGGCAGGAACACTTCGAATTTATGGTCATCTCGCTCAGAATCTGTATATGCACATGAAAACGGTACTATAGAGGCGAGTGTGAGGAGGCGCTATCTCAGTGGAGTTATCCAGTTACAGCAGGACCACTCACTGATTCACTGGAGACGAATCGATCAGCAACGATTTTCGCAAAAGGCTGACGTCTATCCGATCGACTCGCCTGTTCGAGAGCCGGACTTCAGTCTCATTTAAAATTTATGGGACATGAGATTACAAAGGCCAACACCGGCCAAATGCAAACCTGATCAAGTGTGGGACCTATATTGGATAGATATGAGAGTCTCATGGATGATGAGGCGTATTTCCAGAGACCGTCAGATGAGCCAGGTAACTGATGCCAATGGTGGGCCGACCTCACCACCAACCTCATCTCTGATGCGAAACTTCCCACATCTTATATTACTCCATTTTATTTTACAATATTTGACACAAATGAATGCTTGTTAATTGGAAATCTACGTTAAATCATTGTAGTTTCAATTTTAATTATTGATTCATCCTGCTTAACACCTAATGCCAGGGCGTGCTTAAAAGTAATGCCTCTGAAATTTTTATTATGTGCCCAACATCGGTTGAGATATTAGATGTCATGAATATTATGCGGTCGACTTTCCCGCTTCACTGACGAAAGCTGAAGCTCTCCACCGGTAGAGGGCACCGAATTGTAGGGTGTAACGTGGTGATGTGACGTAACTATGTCGGTGCCTAAGAAATAGTCTGCTCTAATCGAGTTTACTGCCGCAGAAAACTTCTTCCACACATGGAGCACTCTCTCCATCAGCATGAAAATGACAGATCACACGCGAGCGCTAGCGCTCCATCTACAACAAGCCGACGCCTTGCGTTCACAGTTATCGATCATCCTCAACACAGTCCCGACCTGGCGCCATCCGATTTTCATCTGTTTCAAAACTTAAACAACACCTGCGAGGACTTCACTTTGATAACGATGAAACCGTCAAGCAGTGGTGAGGTTATGGCTCTGTCGACAAAGTCAAACATTCCTCAGTCACGACATCAACGAACTGGTCTCTCGTAGGGAGAAATGTGTCGTCGGCAGTGTGGCTGTCTCGTAAAATAAATATGTAAGCACGAAGAATGAAGATGCAGAATGTTAATAAAGTTTGTTTTATATAAAAAGCCTTAATAGTTTTCACATAAAAAATCGGGGGTATTATTTTTTAGCACGCCTCGTACACGTATTTTTGAGTAAAGCACAAACGAGTTTCAGTCGAAAGTGAAATGGTATCCTAATATGAAACACTTAGAGAAAACACTTAATACTGACCAATACAAAAAGAAGCAAGCCTTAAAATACTAGTATTCTTTTCCTTACAATCTCCCCAACATTTCTGCGTTTATTGTGCAAAAGAAGTCCAATAATGTCATATAAAAGCTCTTTCTAAAGCTAACATTCTTCGGCAGTCTAAGAATAGAATTCGATGCACTGCGCCTTTTTCTCTGTGTTAGTCTTTAGACGAATTTGCATTCAGTGTCTTCTTCTTCACATTTAACTTCTGAAACATTGTCCTTTTGTCTACGAACCATGTTGTTTCTCGACTGTACACAAGTGCCTTGTCCGTCCACTTCTGACGACAACGGTACTATCCTGAACAGATTATAATCATCCGTTCATGTTAACGAGATATGCAACACATAACGTAAGATGTTACCGACAATCAAAACACCTAGATCAATAATTCTGATCAATTGTAGTCACTGTGTGCCGTAAGGACAACAGGGAAACTCTTTTCCTTGACGTCGTCATCGATCAGTTCTAAATACTGTAGTATCTGAAATGGATTGTTCATATGCAGTTCTAGAATACATTCCTGAGTGTTTGTTATTGCCAATATTAACGTGTCATATTACCAACCTAGTTTATTGAAGATGCCAGTAAGCCGTATTAGCTGTTCCTTTACAGTGATCAGAATTACGATTGTCTGTAACAGTACATCAGTGCTATTTTCGTATTGTGCAATGCATCAGTTCAACTGTTTCATGCCCTGCGTTATAGTCCCTTTACTTTCAGCAATGGACCCTACGGTATGATTAAATCTAGATAAAGTTGCTTCAACTATTGTCAACTGCTCGTTCAGAAGTTTGAGTAGCTGTTTCTATTCACCTTCCAATACACATATTTTCGCCTTCAAATGCGTGATATGATTTTCGTTTAGCGTTCTGAACAAAATCTTATTGATTTCGCCTACAATATTTAAGATTCTCTCTTATCTACACGGGACGTGTGTCGTAAGGTAGCTAACTAACTCAAACGAACGGAGCAGTAGACGGCCCACATCGAACTGTAATAGAGATGTAGGACGCTATATAAACAAAGCGCAAACAGACAGGTACAGTTGGGTTCCGTATGCGATTTTTTTGTACAATAAGACACTGCACAGCAGAACAGGATTTTTGTCACATGAAGTATTTCTTGGAAGTATATGTAACATTCTGGGGATACTGCAGAAAGATCCATCTGAACTGAGGTACAATTTTAATGATTATGTGGCCAAACTGGAAGAGAGCATACAAGAGAATACATGAGAGAGAACAGAATTCACACCTAAGATAAAGAATGACAAGGCACAGAATCCAAAACAATTCAGTTTTGACAATAAAGTTCTGTTGTAGAACGAGAGTGTACAATAAGAGAGATCGGCTGAATTAGATACGCAATGGCAAAGTCCGTACAAGATAGTATGAACTATGATTCTTGCCAAAAGACTGAAGGAATTTTTCTGATTCCGGGTGTCGTATACAGAATTGGCGTTACTCTTCTGTTGTTGTTGAGCATACGGGAGAGAAACCATATATGCAGATGACAAAATTCCAATGTCACCTGGACTGTTTATGAAGACATGGAGCATATTTAAATTTATCTTGTCACTTGGAGAATAACGACGTTATTAAATTTACTAGAGGTAAACGAGAAATTTAAACACACGGAAATTCTCTCGAGTCAGGCAGTCGAATTAGGTAAAGGAAGACTGGCAGTGCAGAAGATGAGTGCAGCGGAATGCAAAAGTACAGATCATGTGGTACGTTGGTACGTAGGTGAGACTGAAAAAGCACAAGGCCTGATGAGGCAGCAGACACGACGCCGATCCCATGTCAAAAAGAGACGACTCTTAGATATTGTGGGCGGAATCAATAAGATTTTTCTCGGAATGATAGACGAAAATGTTGTGGTTGTCGTCTTCAGACCGAAGATGGTTTGATGCAGCTCCCCTACTCTGTCCTGCGAAAATCGCTTCATCTCCGAATAACTACTGCAGCCTAAATCCTTCTGAATACGTTTACTGTACTCATCTCTTGATCTGTCTCTACGACTGTTACACACCACACTTTCCTCCAGTACTAAACTGGTGATCCGTTGACGTCTCAGATGTGTCCTATCACCCGATCTACATCTAAATCTATACAGCTAGCCCGCAAGCCACCGGACGGTGCATAGCGTAAGGTACCCTGTACCGCTACTTGCCATTTCCTTTCCTGTTCCACTTCAAATAGAGCGAGGGAAAACTACTGTCTATATGCCTTCGTACGAGCCCTAATTTCTAGTATCTTATCTTTGTGGCCCTTACGCGAAATGTATGTTGGCGGCAATAGGATCGTTCTGTAGTCAGCTTCAAATGCCTGTTCTCTAAATTTTATCTATAGTGTTTACCAAAAAAAAAAAGTCCGCCTTCTCAGCTGGGTGGTAACGTGCTCGCCTCCCGTGCGAGCGGGCCTGGGTTCGATTCCCGGCTGGGTTGGAGGCTTTCTCCGCTGGGAGACTACATCTACATCTACATCTACATGACTACTCTGCAATTCACATTTAAGTGCTTGGCAGAGGGTTCATCGAACCACAATCATACTATCTCTCTACCATTCCACTCCCGAACAGCGCGCGGGAAATATGAACACCTAAACCTTTCTGTTCGAGCTCTAATTTCTCTTATTTTATTTTGATGATCATTCCTACCTATATAGGTTGGGCTCAACAAAATACACTCCTGGAAATTGAAATAAGAACACCGTGAATTCATTGTCCCAGGAAGGGGAAACTTTATTGACACATTCCTGGGGTCAGATACATCACATGATCACACTGACAGAACCACAGGCACATAGACACAGGCAACAGAGCATGCACAATGTCGGCACTAGTACAGTGTATATCCACCTTTCGCAGCAATGCAGGCTGCTATTCTCCCATGGAGACGATCGTAGAGATGCTGGATGTAGTCCTGTGGAACGGCTTGCCATGCCATTTCCACCTGGCGCCTCAGTTGGACCAGCGTTCGTGTTGGACGTGCAGACCGCGTGAGACGACGCTTCATCCAGTCCCAAACATGCTCAATGGGGGACAGATCCGGAGATCTTGCTGGCCAGGGTAGTTGACTTACACCTTCTAGAGCACTTTGGGTGGCACGGGATACATGCGGACATGCATTGTCCTGTTGGAACAGCAAGTTCCCTTGCCGGTCTAGGAATGGTAGAACGATGGGTTCGATGACGGTTTGGATGTACCGTGCACTATTCAGTGTCCCCTCGACGATCACCAGTGGCGTACGGCCAGTGTAGGAGATCGCTCCCCACACCATGATGCCGGGTGTTGGCCCTGTGTGCCTCGGTCGTATGCAGTCCTGATTGTGG
Organism: Schistocerca cancellata; assembly: GCF_023864275.1. Lineage (NCBI taxonomy): Eukaryota > Metazoa > Arthropoda > Insecta > Orthoptera > Acrididae > Schistocerca > Schistocerca cancellata. The sequence goes on along the minus strand of NC_064634.1, from coordinate 384,518,958 downwards.
CGCTCACCTGCACGGCGCCAAACACGCATACGACCATCATTGGCACCAAGGCAGAAGCGACTCTCATCGCTGAAGACGACACGTCTCCCTTCGTCCCTCCATTCACGCCTGTCGCGACACCACTGGAGGCGGGCTGCACGATGTTGGGGCGTGAGCGGAAGACGGCCTAACGGTGTGCGGGACCGTAGCCCAGCTTCATGGAGACGGTTGCGAATGGTCCTCGCCGATACCCCAGAAGCAACAGTGTCCCTAATTTGCTGGGAAGTGGCGGTGCGTTCCCCTACGGCACTGCGTAGGATCCTACGGTCTTGGCGTGCATCCGTGCGTCGCTGCGGTCCGGTCCCAGGTCGACGGGCACGTGCACCTTCCGCCGACCACTGGCGACAACATCGATGTACTGTGGAGACCTCACGCCCCACGTGTTGAGCAATTCGGCGGTACGTCCACCCGGCCTCCCGCATGCCCACTATACGCCCTCGCTCAAAGTCCGTCAACTGCACATACGGTTCACGTCCACGCTGTCGCGGCATGCTACCAGTGTTAAAGACTGCGATGGAGCTCCGTATGCCACGGCAAACTGGCTGACACTGACGGCGGCGGTGCACAAATGCTGCGCAGCTAGCGCCATTCGACGGCCAACACCGCGGTTCCTGGTGTGTCCGCTGTGCCGTGCGTGTGATCATTGCTTGTACAGCCCTCTCGCAGTGTCCGGAGCAAGTATGGTGGGTCTGACACATCGGTGTCAATGTGTTCTTTTTTCCATTTCCAGGAGTGTATTTTCGCATTCGGAAGAGAAAATTGGTGACTGAAATTTCGTAAATAGATCTCGCCGCGACGAAAAACGTCTTTGCTGTAATGACTTCCATCCCAGTTCGCGTATCATGTCTGCCACACTCTCTCCCCTATTACGTGATAATACAAAACGAGCTGCCCTTTTTTGCACCCTTTCGATGTCCTCCGTCAATCCCACCTGGTAAGGATCCCACACCGCGCAGCAATAATCTAACATAGGACGAACGAGTGTAGTGTAAGCTGTCTCTTTAGTGGACTTCTTGCATCTTCTAAGTGTCCTGCCAATGAAACGCAACCTTTGCCTCGCCTTCCCCACAATATTATCTATGTGGTCTTTCCAACTGAAGTTGTTCGTAATTTTAACACCCAGGTACTTAGTTGAATTGACAGCCTTGAGAATTGTACTATTTATCGAGTAATCGAATTCCATCGGATTTCTTTTGGAACTCATGTGGATCACCTCACACTTTTCGTTATTTAGCGTCAACTGTCACCTGCCACACCATACAGCAATCTTTTCTAAATCGCTTTGCAACTGATACTGGTCTTCGGATGACCTTACTAGACGGTAAATTACAGCATCATCTGCGAACAACCTAAGAGAACTGCTCAGGTTGTCATCCAGGTCATTTATACAGATCACGAACAGCAGAGGTCCCAGGACGCTTCCCTGGGGAACACCTGATATCACTTCAGTTTTATTCGATGATTTGCCGTCTATTACTACGAACTGCGACCTTCCTGACAGGAAATCACGAATCCAGTCGCACAACTGGGACGATAGCCCATAGGCCCGTAGCTTGATTAGAAGTCGCTTGTGAGGAACGGCGTCAAAAGCTTTCCGGAAATCTAGAAATACGGAATCAACTTGAGGTCTCCTGTTGATAGCGGCCATTACTTCGTGCGAATAAAGAGCTAGCTGCGTTGCACAAGAACGATGTTTTCTGAAACCATGCTGATTACGTATCAATAGATCGTTCCCTTCGAGGTGATTCATAATGGTTGAATAAAGTACATGCTCCAAAACCCTACTGCAAACCGTCAATGATATAGGTCTGTAGTTCGATAGAGTACTCCAACTACCCTTCTTAAACACTGGTGCGACCTGCACAATTTTCCAATCTGTAGGAACAGATGTATCGGTGAGCGAGCGGTTGTATATGATTGCTAAGTAGGGAGCTATTGTATCAGAGTAATCTGAAAGGAACCTAATCGGTATACAATCTGGACCTGAAGACTTGCCCGTATCAAGCGATGTGAGTTGCTTCGCAACCCCTAAGGTTTCTACTTCTAAGAAACTCATGCTAGCAGCTGTTCGTGTTTCAGATTCTGGAATATTCTATTCGTCTTCCCTGGTGAAGGGTGTTGTGTTGTCCTCATCATCGTTTCATCATCATTACCGGCGCGCAAGTCGCCCAATGTGGCATCGAATGAAATAAGACTTGCACGTGGCTGCAGAACTTCCCCGAATAGGGGCCTCCCGACCAATGAAGCCATTTGCTCATTTCCATCGAAAAGAAAGTCGCCTCCTTCCAGAGACTCCCATTTCAGTTCCTGAAGCATCTCCGTAACACTTGCGTGTTTTTAGAACCTACCGGTAACAAAAGTAGCAGCCCGCCTCTGGACTGCTTCGACGTCCTCCTTCAATCTGACATGGAGGATCCCAAACACTCGAGCAGTAATCTAGACTAGGTCGCACCAGCGTCCTATAAGCGGTCTCCTCTGCTTTTCTGAAATTCTCCCAATAAACCGAAGTCAACCATCCGTCTTCCCTACCACAGTTGTCACGTGCTCGTTCCGCTTCACATCGCTTTACAACGTTGCGCCCAGACATTCAAATGACTTGACTCTGTCAAGCAGAACACTAGTAATTCATTTTTAAGTTTGATCTTCCTACTCATCCGCGTTAACTTACATTTTCCCACATTTAGGGCAAGCTGCTATTCATCACACCAACTGGAAGTTTTACTAAGTCGTCTTTTATCTTCCTACAGCCACTCAACTTCGACATCCTACAGTACACCACGGCATCATCAGCAAACAATCGCAGATTGCTGCCCACTCTGTATGCCAAATCATTTACGTATATACAGATCGACAGCCGTCCTATCACACTTTCCTGGGGCACTCCCGACGATACCCTTGTCTCTGATGAAAACTCGCTATCGATTACAACATACCAGGTTCTATTATTTAAGAAACCTTCGAGCTACTCACGCGTCAGTGAACTAAGTCATTAACATCCTGTGAAGGGGCACCGTGTCAAATACTTTCCAGAAATCTAGAAATATGGGATCTGCCTATTGCCCTTCGACCACAGTTCGCAGTATATCATGTGAGAAAAGGGCAAGCTGAGTTTTGCACGAACGATGCTTTATAAAACCATGCTGATTTGTGGACATTAGTTTCTCAGTGTCAAGAAAATTTAACATATTCAAAGTAAAATTCTGCAGCAAACAGAAGTTAGGAATATTGATCTGTAATTCTCTTTTACCCTTCTTGTACACTGGAGTCCCCTATGGCTCTTTTCAGTCGCTTGGGACTTTGTGGTGGGCGATAGATTCACGATAAATGCAAACTAGGTAAGGGGCCTTCTTCTGGTCAGGTTGCGCTACAAATTTTTTTCTCTCTTATTCTATTCAGTACCTCCTCACTAGTTGTTCACTAGTTGTGTGTTCTACACGTCTAATGTTCAGCATTCTTATGCAGCACCACTTTTCAAAAGCTTCTATTCTCTTATTTTCTAAACAGTTTATCATCCATGTTTCACTTCCATGCAGGCCGGGGTGGCCGTGAGGTTCTAGGCGCTACAGTCTTGAACCGCAGGACCGCTACGGTCTCAGGTTCGAATCCTGCCTCGGGCATGGATGTGTATGATGTCCTTAGGTTAGTTAGGTTTATGTAGTTCTAAGTTCTAGGGGACTGATGACCTTAGAAGTTAAGTCCCATAGTGCTCAGAGCCATTTGAACCATTTTTACACTTCCATACGTACCCACACTCCAAAAAATACTTTCAGAAAACTTCCTGACACTTAAATCTGTATGCGATGTTAACAAATTTCTCTTCTTCAGAAACGTTTTTCTTGCCGATGCCATTCTGCATTTTACATCCTCTCTACTTCGGCCGTCATTAGATATTTTGCTACCCAAATAGCAAAACTAATCTACTCTTTTAAGTATCTCGTTTCCTAATCGGGTTCCCTCAGCATCCCCTGACTAATTCAGCAACATTCCATTATCCTGGTTCTGTTTTTATTGATGTTGACTTACATCCTCCTTTCAAGACAACGTCCATTCTTTTAGTGCTGTCACAAATTCGTTTTACAGTATCATGTCTCCATGTCACCTTCATTATGTCTCCTTCTGTTTCTATAATACTGCCTGCAAGTTTACCTCCTACGTAAAGACCGTTTATATACTCCTTCCACTTGTCAGCTTGCCTTTGTCTGCTTAGGACTGGTTTTTTATCTGAGTTCTTGATTTTGATACAGCTTCTTCTCTTTTCTCCAAAGGCTTACTTAATTTTCCGGTAGGTATCTATCTTTCCCCTAGTGATACGTCTAAAACCATACTTTTGTCTTTTAGCCATTCCTGCTTAGCCATTTTACACCTTCTGTCAATTAGGTCTTTTTTAGATATTTACATTCCCTTTCGCCAGCTTCATTTGCTGCGTATTTATTTATATTTTCTTCTTTCATCAATTAAAGTCAATATCTCCCGTGTTATCAAAGAATTTTACTAGGCCTTGTCATCTTCCACTCCCTTTACTATTTCAACTCTCAAAGCTACCCGTTCGTCTTCTACTGTATTCCTTTTCACCGTTCTTGTCAATCTCTCAACAATCGCTTGTTCTTTATCCAGATCCCATCTCCCTAATTTCCTGCCTCTTTGCAGTTTATTTGGTTTTAAGCTACAAAGACGAAGATGAAATTATGTATCTGAAGGCTAAAATAGGTGTGTTAGAAGGGGAACGGGAACAACCACTCAGAATTTCAAACGAGTAACTGATAATAGTTTATGCAATTTTAACTAGATTTAATCGTACGGTAGGCTTGAGTTGCTGCCACATATGGTATGTGTCACTCTGCTTACGTTGTATGGGAAGCAATGGGGTCACCCTCACAAACTGTTACAAGAGCGAGGAGGCATTCTATGTCAGCGAATACTGCAAAGGAGCAACGCTACAGATGGTGGAAATTCTTAAATTTTAAGCCCTTGTTTTTCTCTGTAGTCATTTTGGCATTTGCCACTTCCTGGCTAGAGCAGTCCAACAGATACTTTTTCTCGCTAGAAGCAAATGAGACATCTAGAAGAACAATGCTGTTTATGATGTATTTTATTCAATTAGGAGGAAAGTAGACGGGACATGTTCCTGATCCCTACATAGCGTTGTGTTATTTGACTTACTGCTTGGACTGGATTATTTGCCCTCCAAGTTTATATTTCTTGGTGAAAATGTGTTTAAAACCGTCCCATGAATTCCAAATAGGAAGCTGCATTTTATGTGTATAATGGGGATGTGATGAACAGACGATGTGGACATACTTTTCTCTTGCTTTGTGTATCACACAAATGTGATATGATACCCAGTAAGTGCCGGCCGCGGTGGTCTAGCGGTTCTGGCGCTGCAGTCCGGAACCGCGGGACTGTTACGGTCGCAGGTTCGAATCCTGCCTCGGGCATGGGTGTGTGTGATGTCCTTAGGTTAGTTAGTTTTAAGTAGTTCTAAGTTCTAGGGGACTTATGACCTAAGATGTTGCGTCCCATAGTGCTCAGAGCCATTTTTGATGCCCAGTAAGAATTAGCACGATATGATCATCAGATGGCTTCACAAAGTTCACAAAATTGTCAACCACTTAGTTAATACATGATTCTGAATCCATATAATATTAGAATGGCAAGCTGAAGTTATCCTAGAACGAGATAGCATATCCTAATATGCGACGCTGTCACGTTCTGGGATACCTATGGTACAGCGTATTGGAAATAAGCCATCTTGCGCAGAAACCTAGCTTCATAGTTAGGCTAAACAGTTTGGAGGACAAGTCATTTAGCTAATGTAAGAGTACTTCGTGCAAAATATAACCATACTGTTGCAACATCTACACAACTTCAGGTATTAAAGCTCTACGAACACATACACTCAAAAAACCTTAAATTCAAGGGTTTTCGCCAATTCACAGCTCTCTGCTATGATAATATGTCGCTGCTATAACCCAAAATCGGCGTTAAGGGGTGAAAGTGTTGCCACAATTTGTGACGTGACTGTACACGCCGAGAATGCCGGATGTGGGCCATAGCCTTTTCGTGCTAACAGTTTTATTTTTCGACCGTACACAAACGCCTTGCTCGTCCACTTCCGACGACAGCGGTAGAATCCTGAACAGATTATAAAAATCTTCTCAGATTAACGAGGTATACAACATATAACTTAAGATGCTCGTGGTAACAAAAACATGCAGATAAATAATTTTTACCAGTTGTAGCCAATGTGTGCCGTAAGGACGATAGAGAAACTCTTCTCCTTGATGTCGTCCTTGATCAGTTCTAAGTACTTTACTGTCTGGACTGGATTGATCGGATATGGTTCTATAATACCTTTCTGAGCGTTTACTATTGCCGATATTAACGTGTCATATTCCCGATCTAGTTTATTGATGATATCAGTAAGCCATATCAGCTAATCCTTTACAGTGATCGGAATTACGGCTTTCAGTAACAGTACATCAGTTCTGTTTTCGTATTCTCAATACACCGGCTCAATTGTTTCATGCCGTGCCTTATAATCCCTTTAATTTGTCCTACGGAGCCTACCGTACGATTAAATCTAGTTAAAATTACTTAAACTATTATCAGTTACTCGTTCGAAATTCTGAGTGGTTGTTCCCGTTCCCCTTCTAACACACCTATTTTCGCCTTCAGATACATAATGTCATCTTCGTCTTTGTAGCTTAAAACCAAATAAATTGCAAAGAGGCAGGAAATTAGGGAGATGGGATCTGGATAAAGAACAAGCGATTGTTGAGAGATTGACAAGAACGGTGAAAAGGAATACAGTAGGAGACGAATGGGTAACTTTGAGAGTTGAAATAGTAATGGGAGCGGAAGATGACAAGGCCTAGTAAAATCCTTTGATAACACGGTATGTGTCTATTGGACCTATCAAAGCTCAATATACACCTCTCTCATTACAGATTTGTAAAATCTCATTTTGCAGATCCAAAGTTACTTTATGCAGATACAGACAGTTTCATCTACTGGGTGAAGGGTTTTTATTCACATAAATTTATAAGGTGTCACCCTAACTCAGACGACACCTCTGGGTACACAACCGATAACCATTATGGCATAACGCTTGGAAACAATAACGTTATCGGTCTAATGAAGAACGAGTGTGTACTTCGTGAGCCTGGATCAAAAAGAACGCATACTGTACAGGCATAGGAGAGCGGAGAGCGTGCATCGTGCGGCCTCAATGGCTCTCACAACTGATGACTACAAGGACTGCTTGATGAGTGTTGTTAGCGGTGCTCCAGCTGCTCCTCAGCGTATGGAACACTAACTAAGCACTTAGTCACGAGACCACGTGGTACACAGTGTATCGCAACTGAAAGTCAGGCTGTCGCCTCGTCAACATAATGCCATACTATTCCACATACATAAACTCATTTTCACTATATACAGGGTGAGTCACCTAACATTATCGCTGGATATATTTCGTAAACCGCATCAAATAATGACGAATCGATTCCACAGACCGAACGTGAGGAGAGGGGCTAGTGTAATTGGTTAATACAAACCATAAAAAATGCACGGAAGTATGTTTTTTAACACAAACCTACGTTTTTTTTAAATGGAACCCAATTAGTTTTGTTAGTACATCTGAACATATAAACAAATACGTAATCAGTGCCGTTTGTTGCATTGTAAAATGTTAATTACATCCGGAGATATTGTAACCTAAAGCTGACGCTTGAGTACCACTCCTCCGCTGTTCGATCATGTGTATCGGAGAGCACCGAATTACGTAGGGATCCGAAGGGAACGGTGATGGACCTTAGGTACAGAAGAGACTGGAACAGCACATTACGTCCACATGCTAACACCTTTTTGTTGGTCTTTTTCACTGACGCACATGTACATTACCATGAGGGGTGAGGTACACGTTCGACGGGCGTTTCATAGGGCGTGGAGGACGCATAAGTCGGCCAGCCCGTTCTCCTGATCTTACACCTCTGGACTTCTTTCTGTGGGGTACGTTAAAGAAGAATGTGTACCATGATGTGCCCACAACCCCAGAGGATATGAAACAACGTATTGTGGCAGCCTGCGGTGACATTACACCAGATGTACTGCGGCGTGTACGACATTCGTTACACCAGAGATTGCAATTGTGTGCAGCAAATAATGGCTACCACATTGAACATCTATTGGCCTGACATGTCGGGACACACTCTATTCCACTCCGTAATTGAAAACGGAAACCACGTGTGTACGTGTACCTCACCCCTCATGGTAATGTACATGTGCGTCAGTGAAAAAGACCAATAAAAAGGTGTTAGCATGTGGACGTAATGTTCTGTTCCAGTCTCATCTGTACCTGAGGTCCATCACCGTTCCCTTTGGATCCCTACGTAATTCGGTGCTCTCCGATACACACGATCGAACAACGGAGGAGTGGTACTCAAGCGTCAACTTTAGGTTACAATATCTCCGGATGTAATTAACATTTTTCAATGCAAAAAACGGCACTGATTACGTATTTGTTTATATGTTCAGATGTGCTAACAAAACTAACGGGGTTCCATTTAAAAAAACGTAGGTTTGTGTTAAAAAACATACTTCCGTGCATTTTTTTTATGGTTTGTATTAACCAATTACACTAGCCCCTCTCCTCACGTTCGGTCTGTGGAAACGATTCGTCATTATTTGATGTGGTTTACGAAATATATCCAGCGGTAACGTTAGGTGACTCACCCTATATATATATACACACACATGACAAATAGTGCGCAATCAACTCTCACATACCTATTTACACTATGACAAAAGGGCCACTATACTATTCCACATACATAAACTCATATATATAGTGAAAATGAGTTTATGTAAATAGGTATGTGAAAGTTGACTGCACACTATTTGCCATGTGTGTATGTTGTACAAGTGCGCACTGAAAAATAATGTCTCCGAATTTTTAATGAGAAAACTCTTACAGCTTTTTAAATACAACAAACGTTGTTAATATTCTATATTTTTATTCTTCGTGTCTACGTATTTTCAGCCCTCTACCACCACAGAGGTCTCAATTGTGGCTTGTAACATGGCAGTGTGGAGCGTCTCTAAGTCCGTGCGTGAGAAACACCGTGCTTTAATCAAGAGTCGAATTCGAAGAGTACGTCCACACATGGAGCAACGGATGACAATGTCGGACCACACGAGAGCACTGCGACATCTGCAACAATCCGGCGTCTTGGGTTCCCCTGTCATAGACCATCCTCCACATAGTCCCGACTTGGCCCCAACCCATTTTCGTCTGTTTCCAGGACTTAAAGAACACCTTCGAGGACTTCTCTTTGATAGTCACGAAGCGATGCTAGCACAGGTGAGGTTGTGGCACTATCAACAAAGTCAAATATTCTACAGTGACGGTATCAATAAACTGGTCTTTCATTGGGAGAAATATCTTCATCGCCAGGGTGACAACGTTGAGAAATAAAAATGAAGACATGAAGAAGAAAGCTGTAGAAAGTTAATAACGTTTGTTTTATTTAAAAAAAACTGTAAATGGTTCATGGTGTGGGTTCCTGTAGTCATGTCCTAGTTCATGAACCACGGGCAACGTATGAGTGGCCAAGTAAGTGGTCCCGACAGTCGGGATACCAGTTACTTTGGAATAAGGCTGGGCATCTCGGACATATTCTGAGTCGTGGTCACCTTTGTGCTCATACGGCAAAGACTACCAAATCCACCGGTTAGTCCCTCAGCCGTTAGGGGTAAAACCCAATGGGACTCGGGGCAAGTAAGGCTAGCAACCTGCTTCCCTGGTACTTTAAATATGATGCTGGCAATAATCAGAGCAAAATGCCTCGGACCTTTGGAGGTGACGGAGCCCCACCTCTAACTGATGTAAGTGTTTTCACATAAAAAATTCAGAGACATTACGTTTCAGCACGTTCTCTTATATATGTATTACGCGCACGTTTGAATTGATTGTACGCTATTGTGTGTGTGTGTGTGTGTGTGTGTGTGTGTGTGTTAGGCAGACGCATGAAGGAAGAATGTTACATTGAAGAATGATAACGCAAAAAAGTCTTTACTGAAATAGTGGTATCAAAGAAAGACACTTTAATATTTTCAAAAGAGATTGTCATAGGAAAGGTGCTCTACATATTCTTCTTTAATGTCTCATGTTAGTAGTTTTTGTGTAAAAAGTACCTCTGAACATAAAAGTTTCTAGTCATTATTGTTATAGTCCATCTGAATGTATTACTGCCGAAGGAAAAGTATCTTTGCACACATTCTACAAAAAACTCTTACCAAAGAAAATATTATATCAATACTTAGCGAATAAACCAGAAATTAATTTGCTAACATATTTCTCTATTGTTTTTCTTATTTACAAAAACCCCATACCTAGACTCCCCACAAACCTAAACACATTGGCAGTTCCTCTGCATATATATGTAGATTCATTCTAGCTGAAATGAAACACAGTTTAGAGAGATTTGATTTATTTCCTTTTTATTATTTCAGCTAACGTTGTAGGATTTGCATATATGTTTATCAGCGACAGGTAGTCATGATGCATCACTTATACTGCATCGGAAGCACAACATACTATTGAAATTAGTGGTGAAAGCTTCCTCTAAAGTGTTCTGATGGGTGATCTTTGAAAGCAGTCATCATACATTTCCAAAAAAATTCATACGTATACTCCCACCACCTCAGACAGTCATTCACAGCACACTCTGTTTCAGAGTTAGCACACTTCATATGTATGACGTTGATTCCTGAAAGTGAGTGTTCTGTCCGGTACTCTCGTTGCCGTACACGTTAATTGTTCTTGGGGATTTCGCATCACACACTGTAGGACAACGGAGCCGTTTTAGCGTTGAACTGTAGATTGTCTTTACAGAATTCTGACACAACTTCTATGATTCATAGTAACATAGCACTACTTTCGTGCAACTAAACAGAGGATTTTTCAAACGTTGCCACTGTTGTTGTTGTTGTTGTTCTTGTTGTCGTCGTCTTCAGTCAAAAAAGTGGTTCAAATGGCTCTGAGCACTATAGGGCTTAACTTCCGAGGTCATCAGTCCCCTAGAACTTAGAACTACTTAAACCTAACTAACCTAACGACATCACACATCCATGCCCGAGGGAGGATTCGAACCTGCGACCGTAGCGGTCGAGCGGTTCCAGACTGAAGCGCCTAGAACAGCTCAGGCACACCGGCCGGCGGTCTTCAGTCCAGAGACGGGTTTGACGCAGATCTCTATGCTACTCTATCCTGCGCAGGCCTCTTCATCTCCGAATAACTACTGCAACCTACATCCTTCTGAATCTGCTTAGTGTATTCATCTCTTGGTCTCCCTCTACGATTTTTACCCTCCATGCTTCCCGCCAATACTAAATTGGTGATTCCTTGCTGCTGCAGAAAGTGTCCTACGAACCTATCCCTTCTTCTAGTCGTTCTGCCACAAATTCCTCATCTCCCCAATTCTATTCAGCACATCCTCATTAGTTATATTATCTACCCATCTAATCTTCAGCACTCTTCTGTAGCACCACATTTCGAAAGCTTCTATTCCGTTCTTGTCTAAACTGTTAATCGTCATGTTTCACTTCCACACAAAGCTACACTCCATACGCATACTTTTAGAAACAATTTCCTGACACTTAAATCTATACTCGAGGTTAACAAGTTTCTATTTTTCAGAAACACTTTCCTTGCCATTGCCAGTCTACATTTTATATCCTCTACACTTCGGCCATCATCAGTTATTTAGCTCCCTAAATAGCAAAACTCATCTACTACTTTAAGTGTCTCATTTCCTAATGCAATTCCCTCAGCATCATCTGATTTAATTCGACTACATACCATTATCCTCGTTTTGCTTTTGTTGATGTTCATCTTATATCCTACTTTCAAGACACTTTCCATTCCGTTCAACTGCTCTTTCAGGTTCTTTGCTATCTCTGACAGAGTTACAATGTCATCAGGAAACGTTTTTTATTTCTTCTCCATTGATTTTAATTATTACTGCAAACTTTTCTTTTGTTTCCTTTACTGCTTCTCAGTATACAGATTGAATAACATCGGGGATAGACTAAAGCCCTGTCTCACTCTTTCCTCAACCAGTGTTTCCCTTTCGTGCCCCTCGACTCTTATAATTGCAGTCTGGTTTAGTAAAAATTGTAAATAGCCTTTCGCTCCCTGTATTATACCCCTGACACTTTCAGAATTTGAAAGAGAGTATTCCAGTCAACATTGTAAAAGCGTTCTCCAAGTCTAAAAATGCTAGAAGCGTAGGTTTGCCTGTCCATAATCCATCTTGTAAGATAAGTCGTATGGTCAGTATTTCCTCACGTGTTCCAACATTTCTCCGGAATCTAAACTGATCTTCCCCGCGGTCGGCTTTTGCCAGTTTATCCATTCGTCTGTAAAGAATTCGTATTAGTATTTTGAAGCCGGAACTTATTAAACTGATAGTTCAGTAATTTTCATACCTGTCAACATTTTCTTTCTTTGGGATTGGAATTATTATATTCTTCATGAAGTCTGGTGGTATTCCGCCTGCCCCATACATCTTGCTGACCAGATGGTAGTTTTGGCATGGCTGGCTCTCCCAAGGCTATAAGTAGTTGTAATGTAATGTTGTCTACTCCCAGTGCAGTGTTTCGACTTAAGTCTTTCAGTGCTATGTCAAACTCTTCACGCAGTATCATACATCCCATTTCATCTACATCCACGTCCTCTTCCATTTCCATAATATTTCCCTCAAGTACATCGCCCTTCTATAGGCCCTGTGTGTACTCCTTCCACCTTTCTGCCTTCCTTCTGTGCTTAGAACTGGGTTTTCATCTGAGCTCTTGATATCCACAGAAGTGGTTCTCTTTTCTCAAAAGGTAGGCAGTATCTATCTTACCCCTAGAGATATACAGGGCGTTACAAAGAGGTACGACCAAACTTTCAGGAAACATTCCTCACACACAAAGAAAGAAAATACGTTATGTGGACATGTGTCCGGAAACGCTTACTTTCCATGTTAGAGCTCATTTTATTACTTCTCTTCAAATCACATTAATCATGGAATGGATACACATAGCGACAGAACGTAGCAGCGTGACTTCAAACACTTTGTTACAGGAAATGTTCAAAATGTCCTCCGTTATCGAGGATACACGCATCCACCCTCCGTCGCATGGAATCCCTGATGCGCTAATGCAGCCTTGGAGAATGGCGTATTGTATCACAGCCGTCCACAATACGAGCACGAAGAGTCTCTACATTTGGTACCGAGGTTGCGTAGACAAGAGCTTTCAAATGCCCCCATAAATGAAAGTCAAGAGGGTTGAGGTCAGGAGAGCGTGGAGGCCATGGAATTGGTCCGCCTCTACCAATCCATCGGTCACCGAATCTGTTGTTGAGAAGCGTACGAACGCTTCGACTGAAATGTGCAGGAGCTCCATCGTGCATGAACCACATGTTGTGTCGTACTTGTAAAGGCACATGTTCTAGCAGCACAGGTAGAGTATCCCGTATGAAATCATGATAACGTGCTCCATTGAACGTAGGTGGAAGAACATGGGGCCCAATCAAGACATTACCAACAATGCCTGCCCAAACGTTCACAGAAAATCTCTGTTGATGACGTGATTGCACAATTGCGTGCGGATTCTCGTCAGCCCACACATGTTGATTGTTAAAATATACAATTTGATCACGTTGGAATGAAGCCTCATCCGTAAAGAGAACATTTGCACTGAAATGAGGATTGACACATTGTTGGATGAACCATTCGCAGAAGCGTACCCGTGGAGGCCAATCAGCTGCTGATAGTGCCTGCACACGCTGTACATGATACGGAAACAACTGGTTCTTCCGTAGCACTCGCCATACAGTGACATGGTCAACGTTACCTTGTACAGCAGCAACTACTCTGACACTGGCATTAGGGTTATCGTCAACTGCACGAAGAATTGCCTCGTCCATTGCAGGTGTCCTCGTCGTTCTAGGTCTTCCCCAGTCGCGAGTCATAGGCTGGAATGTTCCGTGCTTCCTAAGTCGCCGATCAATTGCTTCGAACGCCTTCCTGTCGGGACACCTTCGTTCTGGAAATCCGTCGGACACCTTCGTTCTGGAAATCCGTCTCGATACAAACGTACCGTGCCACGGCTATTGCCCCATGCTAGTCCATACATCAAATGGGCATCTGCCAACTCCGCATTTGTAAACATTGCACTGACTGCAAAACCACGTTCGTGATGAAAACTAACCTGTTGATGCTACGTACTGATGTGCTTGATGCTAGTACTGTAGAGCAATGAGTCGCATTTCAACGCAAGCACCAAAGTCAACATTACCTTCCTTCAATTGGGCCAACTGGCGGTGAATAGAGGAAGAATAGTACATACTGACGAAGCTAAAATGAGCTCTAACATGGAAATTAAGAGTTTCCGGACACATGTCCAAATAACATCTTTTCTTTATTTGTGTGTGAGGAATGTTTCCCGAAAGTTTGGCCGTACCTTTTTGTAACACCCTGTACGCCTTTACATCCTAAGCATCCCTGCTTAGCCATTTTGCACTTCCTGTCGATCTCATTTTTGACCTTTTTGTCTGCTTCATTTACTGCATTTTTATATTTTCTCCTTTCATGAATTAAAACTCTACCATCTGGTGAGCAAGATGTATGAGACAGCCGAAATACCCTCAGACTTCAAGAAGAATATAATAATTCCAATCCCAAAGTAAGCAGGTGTTGACAGATGTGAAAATTACCGAACTATCAGTTTAATAAGTCACGGCTGAAAAATGATAACGCGAATTCTTGACAGACGAATGGAAAAGTAGTAGAAGCCGACCTCGGGGAAGATCAGCTTGGATTTCGTAGAAATATTGGAACACGTGAGGCAATACTGACCCTACGACTTATCTTAGAAGCTAGATTAATGAAAGGCAAACCTACATTTCTAGCACTTGGAGACTTGGAGAAAGCTTTTGACAATGTTGACAGGAATACTCTCTTTCAAATTCTGAAGGTGGTAGGGGTAAAACACAGGGAGCGAAAAGCTATTTACAATTTGTACAGAAACCAGATGGCAGTTATAAGAATCGAGGGACATGAAAGGGAAGCAGTGGTTGGAAAGGGAGTGAGACAGGGTTGTAGCCTCTCCCCGATGTTATTCGATCTGTATATTGAGCAAGCAGTGAAGGAAACAAAAGAAAAAATCGGAGTAGGTATTAAAATCTATGGAGAAGAAATAAAAACTTCGAGGTTCGCCGATGACATTGTAATTCTGTCAGAGACAGCAAAGGACTTGGAAGAGCAGTTGAACGGAATGGATAGTGCCTTGAAAGTAGGATATAAGATGAACGTCAACAAAATCAAAACGAGGATAATGGAACGTAGTCAAATTAAATCGGCTGATGCGGAGGCAATTAGGTTAGAAAATGAGACACTCAAAGTAGTAAAGGAGTTTTAGCTATTTGGGGAGCAAAATAACTGATGATGGTCGAAGTAGAGAGGATATAAAATGCAGACTGGCAATGGCAAGGAAAGCGTTTCTGAAGAAGAGAAATTTGTTAACATCCAGTATAGATTTAATTGTCAGGAAGTCTTTTCTGAAAGTATTTGTATGGAGTGTAGCCATGTATGGAAGTGAAACATGGACGGTAAATAGTTTGGACCAGAAGAGAATAGAAGCTTTCGAAATGTGGTGCTACAGAAGAATGCCGAAGATTAGATGGGTAGGTCACATAACTAATGAGGAGGTATTGAATAGAATTGGGGAGGAGTTTGTGGCACAAATTGACTAGAAGGAGGGATCGGTTGGTAGGACATGTTCTGAGGCATCAAGGGATCACCAGTTTAGTATTGGAGGGCAGCGTGGAGGGTAAAAATCGTAGAGGGAGACCAAGAGATGAATACACTACACTGCAGTAGGTACTGGGAGATGAAGAAGCTTGCACAGGATAGAGTAGCATGGAGAGCTCAGGACTGAAGACCGACCACAACAACAGCATGATTTAAATTCAATATTTCTTCTGTTATCTAAGTATTTCTACCAGCCCTCATCTTTTTACCTACTTCATCCACTGCTGCCTTCACTATTTCATCTCTCGAAGCCACCCATTCCTCTTCTCACCACTACGCTGAACTATTCATTGGAGGGCGTGCCCACGACCACACGTTTACTCCCACTCACCTCAGTGAGCGTGTTGGCGATGGTGATGGCGGGGAACTCGAAATCCGAGAAAAAGGGCTCTCTTACATCCTGCTGCTCCTATATACAGGGTGCGGCCCATAAAATCAGGGCAAATTACAATTTGAATTTCCCACCATATCTTAGTTCTGCCAGAGGTCACGATTGGCGTCCTTGGAAGCCATACGCATCTAATAAACAGTCATAACCTCATAATCGCGGATATGTTGCGGACAACTGCGGAATACAGCCGAAGAGCAGCGATTATCGAAAGTCACCGCTCTGGGCGTTCGCCGACTGAAACAGATTCGTCGGGTACCCGATATCAGTTGTTTACGATATTGTGGCCAAGTATAATGCTTCGGAGAAGTCTGGGGAAGGTTCCGCTAATCCACAAGTAGGACGGTGTGAACATCATAACAGGAACTCAGCTGATTTTTTACGGCGTTTGGAGGGACTGAGGCTGAATGACTCTGATATTTTAGTGAGTTTCGATGTGGTCTCTCTCTTCACTCATGTTCCTCTGTCTGATTCGTTGCGGTTAATTGAAGCCAGGTTTGGTGCTGATTTAACTAATCTCTTTAGGCATGTGTTGACATCCACTTACTTTTTATTTAATGACCAGTATTACGAGCAGACAGATGGAGTTGCGATGGGTAGTCCGTTGTCTCCTGTGATCGCAAATTTGTTTATGGAAGACTTCGAGGAACGTGCATTGGAGTCGGCGCCTTTAAAACCCGCCTGTTTCTTTAGATACGTTGACGATACCTTCGTTGTTTGGCCTCACGGTAGGTAGAATTTGAATGTCTTTCTAGAACATCTGAACTCGATCCACCCGAACATTCGTTTTACGATGGAGGTGGAAGAGGATGGTTGCCTTCCCTTTCTCGACGTGTTGGTTAGGAGGAAGGATGATAGATCATTGGGACATGCAGTCTACAGGAAACGTACTCACACCGACTTGTACTTACAAGCTAATAGTTGCCACCATTCGGCTCTGCGTGAAGGGGTACTTCGTACCTTGGTACACAGGGCACATGTCGTTTCTGACGCTGAGACTTTGCCAGCTGAGCTGTCCCATCTTGAAGTTACATTTCGTCAAAATGGTTACAGTGATAGACAGATTGAACGTGCATTGCGCTATCGACCAACTGTACATCAGGTGATTGATGATAATTCTGAGTCAACACCTAAGTCTACTGCCTTCTTGCCTTACGTAGGAAACACGTCCAATAAGATCGGTCGTATTTTACGGAAATACGATGTGAAATGTGTTTTCCGACCTCCATCTAAAATTAAAGCACTTTTGAGTTCCGTTAAGGATGATCTTGGACTGCGTAAGGCGGGTGTATATCGTGTCCCTTGTAGCTGCGGCATGGCATATATTGGTCAAACTATCAGGACCGTGGAGGACAGATGTACTGAGCATAAACGGCACACACGATTACAGCAGCCAAATAGATCTGCTATTGCCGAACATTGCTTGGATACTGGTCACCCCATGTTATATAATAACACCGAGATATTGGCATGCACGTCCAGCTATTGGGGCAGTGTGATTAGGGAGGCAGTTGAGATTAAATTAGCGAGCAACCTCGTTAACAGGGATGGAGGTTTCTGTTTAAACTCTGTTTGGAATCCGGCTCTCTCCCTTGTCAAAAAACAGAGGAACAGAGTCTATGCTGCCTCACCTGCGAATTCATAGTCTCACTGTCGATAGCTCTGACTTTGGTCATCTTTGGTGGCACTAGTGTTCAGTGTGTGTATGTGTGTGTGTGTGTTATCTTTCCTGCTTCGGTCCGAGAACCGAGGTATTAAATTTGCATGTACGCCACCTGTCCATTGCAGTTTGCCTTGAAAATGGCGGGGTGTTCTCCCGCCGAAATATCGGCGGTCGCTGAAAGTGTTACCTGGCTGAATTCCCGGAAGTTATTTGAAAAAAAAGTGGTACAAATGGCTCTAAGCACTATGGGACTTAATATCCGAGGTCATCAGTCCCCTAGACTTAGAACTACTTAAATCTAACTAAGGACATCACTCACATCCATATCGGAGCCTGGATTCGAACTTGCGACCGTAGCAGCAGCGCGGTTCCGGTCTGAAGCGCCTAGAACCTTTCGGCCACAGAGGCCGGCTTCCGCTACTCCGGCAAGGAAACCTCATCCGAGGAAATGCGTGTCACGAACTGCGGCAGTCATCGAAGACGCTAAGGCGCTGATTTCGGAGGACCCGGGGCAATCACTGATGAAATTAACGTCAATATTGAATGTCAGAGAGAACAATGCGTCGGATGGCAGGGGAGACACGAGCCATTTCGACCAAAACTGGCTTTCGGATAACGTTGACATGTTCTGGTCTAAGAAATTCTGGCCCCCCGAATAGCCCGGGTTTGAAGCCCCTCGACTACTAAATTTGGAGCGTAGTCGAAAGAGTTACCAGTAAGACGAAGCACCCTAATTTCGCGTCTCTACGCATCGCTATCGAAGCAGCATTCGCGAATATGGGCAGCGCTGCTTTAAAGAGTGAGTGCGATCGCTTCTGGACAAGATTGGAGGCGGTCATTGCAGCTGAAAGGGGTTACTCTTGAAAGATATCACTAGTTATATGTAAAAGGATTTTCATTTTCATTTGAATTTTGTTTTAATAAATTTGTTTTTAAAAAAGAAGTTTCATTTGTCCGGATGTAAGCGCCGCACCCTCTATTCGCCTACGTGCTGCTGCACATATGAGAATAATGAGCCACTGCATCATCAGTGGTTCGTTGCGCACAGTAAGATAAATAATAATCAATGTAACACATATAATTAGCAGTGAGGAAGATGGAATGATGGATTCTTTTCACTCCCTCTGGAGGAGGTGACTGATCCCTGTTGGCCGTTGCTGGCGCTTGATGGTGATCGATCGACTTACGAGGACTGATCAACAACTGCTGAGACGTATTTTTTCACATATATTTATAACTCCATTTCAGTGTTTCATGATCTTTTTCAAAGTACGCCCCCCCCCCTCCTCCCACTACTTGAATGTACTTTTTGTAGCGTCTCTGCCAGCCCTCGAACACATGGGTAGGTCACTCTTTCTCAGGTCCTTGAAATCGCCTCACTCTTCCTGAGCATTGCTTCAGAGTTCTTAAATCAAATGCCCCGCCAATCTGCCTTTACTTATGGGAACAAAAAAGTCATAAGTTGCAAGATCGCGGCTATAAGGCGGATACGGTACACAGGTGGTGTTGAATTGGCCAGAATCTAAATGACTTTATTTGCAACGTGAGGCCGTGCATTGTCACGAGGAAGTAGGCACACATTCCGAGAAACTTCTGGCCGTTTCCTCAAAATGTGCTTGTTTAATCTAGCCAATACTGATGTACAGTATGCTGCTGTAACTGCAGTGTGAACTGCATACTGGTAAATCATTCTATGACAGTTTAAAAAATGTGATCACCATTATTTTCTCCGCAGATGAAAGAACTTTTGCGTTTTTTTGGTGTTCGAGAACCTGGCGATTTCCACACTGTGCTCGCTCATTTTCCTTCCGGATCATAATAATGTATCCACGAGTCGTCACTGGTGATAATCCAATCCAGAAACACATTACCCTTATCACAAAGAGACGCGGCACCTCACTGAATGTCTCCATTCGCGCAGCCTTTTGTTCGGGACAGGCAAAAACACGGGTCATATGGAGAGGATCATGCATAGTCATAATAACATTGCCACATGAATTCTCAACACTTCACAGAGATTACGTAATGTTATCCTCCGATCCTCACGGACAATCCAAACAGCTGTGTTGATGTTGATTTCAGTCACAGCAGAAGTCGAAACACCAGGCCCAACATGCTTAACACAGACAAGTTTTTGAAGTCCTTGAACCACCCAAACACTATTGCACTAGATAATGCACCTTCACTATACACTTGCTGCAACTTTTTGGAAGTTTCATTGGTTGTATCATTTAAACGACACAGAATTTTATTGCACCGTACTCTTCCTTTATTGACTGATCTGGCCTTGTAACACTAACCAAAATGGCCTTGCTGTTCTGGTACAGCGAACGGCTGAAAGCAAGGGGAAACTACAGCCGTGATTTTTCCCGAGGGCATGCAGCTTTACTGTATGATTAAATGAAGAAATAAAAACTTTGAGGTTCGCTGATGACATAATAATTCTGTCAGAGACAGCAAAGGACTTGGAAGAGCAGTTGAATGGAATGGACAGTGTGTTGAAAGGAGGATATAAGATGAACATCAACAAAAGCAAAACGAGGATAATGGAATGTAGTCGAATTAAGTCGGGTGATGCTGAGGCAATTAGATTAGGAAATGAGACAGTTAAAGTAGTAAAGGAGTTTTGCTATTTGGGGAGCAAAATAACTGATGATGGTCGAAGTAGAGAGGATATCAAATGTAGACTGGCAATGGCAAGGAAAGCGTTTCTTAAGAAGAGAAATTTGTTAACATCGAGTATTGATTTAAGTGTCAGGAAGTCGTTTTTCAAAGTATTTGTATGGAGTGTAGCCATGTATGGAAGTAAAACGTGGACGATAAATAGCTTAGACAAGAAGAGAATAGAAGCTTTCGAAATGTGGTGCTACAGAAGAATGCTGAAGATTGGATGGGTAGATCACATAACTAATGAGGAGGTATTGAATAGAATTGGGGAGAGGAGGAGTTTGTGGTACAACTTGACTAGAAGAAGGGATCGGTTGGTAGGACATGTTCTGAGACATCGAGGGATCACCAATTTAGTATTGGAGGGCAGCGTAGAGGGTAAAAATCGTAGAGGGAGACCAAGAGATGAATACACCAAGCAGATTCAGAAGGATGTAGGTTGCAGTAGGTACTGGGAGATGAAGAAGCTTGCACAGGATGGAGTAGCATGGAGAGCTGCATAAAATCAGTCTCAGGACTGAAGACCACAACAACTCTTCCTTTTGCATCACCTCCATTGTTTGGTATGCGAAATGCAAAGAGCGCCTACAGAAATAAAACATTACTGCCAGCCTACTGATACGAGATTGCCGCTGCCTATGGACATTATACACAAAAACCCGCTCTTTTCAAATTTTCGTGGCACAAATAGGAAACTATCATGGAAGCTACAGGAAAACATCATTCACAGTCTTTGTTGACCAGCCCTCGTACACTGCATGGAGGAAGAGTCCATTTTATGATAGGGGCACCCATACCGCTAAGAGTGTTGGTGGTGGGGAGAGGGGGGAGGGAACCTGCAACAATAGCACATCTCCCCTCTTCGGGCTAGAGGAATAGGGGAGAGGAGGCCGCCATTTTGTAGGTCAGAAATTATGGTAATTAAGATTAGTCTCGAAGCATTTGGTCAAAAATTAGACTTGCATAAACGTAAGAGCGTACATATGTAGTTTATTTAAGTAAACATAACAAGTGAGCAATTTTTGCATAAAGGTGATAGGCCAAGTGACTGGTTTGTTTGCATAAGGAGCGGAACCGGCTCTGCTATGCTACTTCAGTCTGATTCATTGCTCCTAGAAACATGAAATTTGGAGGGAACTTTCATTATGTACCTTAGACACCATTCAAAATTCAACTCCACAGGGGGTATATATGGTATGAACCGCATAATTAAAATTTCAGTCTACCGTTGGCGCCGCGGAAATTTATCGACAATAAGGGTAGCATTAGGTTCACTCAAACGAAAATAATTTACGTAGCAACGGACGCAGACAGCGAGTCGTAACGAAACAAGAAAAGCCAATCTCCAACGTACTAATCAAAATTGTTCACAAAGACTTGTTCTGAAACGTCTAACATAGAAACTGATAGTTCCATACACTAGTGAAGTGAAGTTGATGATGATACTGTGTGTGTTTTTGTCCGATTGGCATCCTGTAACTTCTAAAGAATCTCCTTCCTTGTGATCAGAAGACTTCAAGCATCAGATACAGAGACAGGGAGAGAAGCAGATGGCGGTGTAGACCTCTTAACGTCCACGTTTCTGAAGTAAACCGCTTTCAGCTGCATGTGAACGTTTACAGGGAATATGGCTGGTTTTGTGACTTCACATCACATCGTCAGTTGTACATCCACAAGATAATAAACGTACAATCAACATTATGACAAAAATATGCTCATTCCAATAATGCATTCTCTATGACAACCAATATAACATACTCACGCATCAGTAAAAACACTTAAGCCCTGGTACGGGAAGGAGTGAGAGTCAAACTTGTCAAAACAGAATAATGTTACCCGCAACATTCAGAGCGTCATAGTTCACATTAATCAGTTGAAAAACTGGCATGTTAGAAGTGCGTTTACCTGCAATGAAAAAGCAAAATAAGAAAGAAAGAAAAGGTAAAAGCCCCAGCTAGCAACACTGAAAGGCAATGGTTAAGAAAACTCACTTCATACTAAGAAGCGGCGGACAGTAACCCTCCAAGCGCCTCACCTCTAGTCATTGTGCTCCCTTTTTGTCACTGAGAGCACTACTGCCACCATACACGTAGCGGGGAAAATTACAAACATTTTCGCTCGTATCCAGTATCTTGTGGATGATAGAGGCCCCTGTTACACATTATCACCACTTAAACTATAAAATACTTCCGGTTGTGTTCCTGTAAAAGGTCGCATGCAACTGAAAGTGGTTTAACTAAGGTACAAGAATTACATCAGCTGTGTTTTCCCTAAACAGAAAACTATTTGTCACTTAACGTCTGACGTTACCGATGATAACGCAACTACAGCTGAGTTACTAAACATGGTGCTCCGTAATTCATTCATCAAAGAAGACGAAGTAAATATTCCAGAATTCAAATCAAGGACAACTGCAAACACGAGAAACTTAGAAGTCGATATCCTCGGTATAATGAACCAATTTAAAGCAAATAATAAAGACAAGTCTTGCAGTCGACTTGTATACCAATTACGTCCTTTTCACAATACGCTCAATACGTATAATAGCTCAATACGTAGCAAACATATACAACCACTCGCTCAACGAAATATCTATACCTAAAGACTGGAAAGTTGCACAGATTACATTAATTATAGACCTGTTTCACTGGTGTCGATTTACAGTAGTATTGTTGGACGTATACTGTTTATCTCGAAGAAAAAATTCTGTTGACAAGTAGCCAGTTTGGATTTAGAAAATATCGTTCTAGTGAAACACAACAAACTCTTTATTCTCACCAAGTAATGAGTGCTATCGGCAGGGGATCGCAAATTGATTCCATATTTCCAGATTCCCAGAAAGCATTTGACAGCGTTCTTCACGTCCGCTCCCGGTAGCTGAGTGGTGCCGCCACGGTAGCTCAGAGTGTTCTGTCAAAGGGTTAGCTACCCGCTTTAATAAAAAAAAAAAAACTGAGTGAACTGATCAACGAAAAACCTGAACGGGTATCATCGGACGTCCGCCCTGAACAAATTCAACAAACAATATAGAGCAAGAATGAGATTTGGAAAAAAAAGTGGTCAGCGCGACAGAATGTCAATCATAAGGCCCCGGATTCGATTCCCGGCTGGGTCAGAGATTTTCTCCGCTCAGAGACTGGGTGTTGTGTTGTCCTTCGTCCCCATCGACACGCAAGTCGCCGAAGTTCCGTCAACGAAAGACTTGCACCCGGTGAACGGTCTGCCCGACGGGAGGCCCTAGTCACACAACAATTACATTTTACCGTTCGTCACAAGCAGCTTTCAATCAAACTGCGTGTCTATGGAGTATCAGTCGTCTTACTTCGTGATGTCCTGTTAGAAAGGTTACAGTTCGTAGTAACTGACGGAAAGTCGTCGACTAAAACAGAAGTGATATCTAGCGTTCCCTAAGTAAATGTCGGAGACCTTCTTCCGTTCTTAATCTACACTCCTGGAAATTGAAATAAGAACACCGTGAATTCATTGTCCCAGGAAGGGGAAACTTTATTGACACATTCCTGGGGTCAGATACATCACATGATCACACTGACAGAACCACAGGCACATAGACACAGGCAACAGAGCATGCACAATGTCGGCACTAGTACAGTGTATATCCACCTTTCGCAGCAATGCAGGCTGCTATTCTCCCATGGAGACCATCGTAGAGATGCTGGATGTAGTCCTGTGGAACGGCTTGCCATGCCATTTCCACCTGGCGCCTCAGTTGGACCAGCGTTCGTGCTGGACGTGCAGACCGCGTGAGACGACGCTTCATCCAGTCCCAAACATGCTCAATGGGGGACAGATCCGGAGATCTTGCTGGCCAGGGTAGTTGACTTACACCTTCTAGAGCACGTTGGGTGGCACGGGATACATGCGGACGTGCATTGTCCTGTTGGAACAGCAAGTTCCCTTGCCGGTCTAGGAATGGTAGAACGATGGGTTCGATGACGGTTTGGATGTACCGTGCACTATTCAGTGTCCCCTCGACGATCACCAGTGGTGTACGGCCAGTGTAGGAGATCGCTCCCCACACCATGATGCCGGGTGTTGGCCCTGTGTGCCTCGGTCGTATGCAGTCCTGATTGTGGCGCTCACCTGCACGGCGCCAAACACGCATACGACCATCATTGGCACCAAGGCAGAAGCGACTCTCATCGCTGAAGACGACACGTCTCCATTCGTCCCTCCATTCACGCCTGTCGCGACACCACTGGAGGCGGGCTGCACGATGTTGGGGCGTGAGCGGAAGACGGCCTAACGGTGTGCGGGACCGTAGCCCAGCTTCATGGAGACGGTTGCGAATGGTCCTCGCCGATACCCCAGGAGTAACAGTGTCCCTAATTTGCTGGGAAGTGGCGGTGCGGTCCCCTACGGCACTGCGTAGGATCCTACGGTCTTGGCGTGCATCCGTGCGTCGCTGCGGTCCGGTCCCAGGTCGACGGGCACGTGCACCTTCCGCCGACCACTGGCGACAACATCGATGTACTGTGGAGACCTCACGCCCCACGTGTTGAGCAATTCTGCGGTACGTCCACCCGGCCTCCCGCATGCCCACTATACGCCCTCGCTCAAAGTCCGTCAACTGCACATACGGTTCACGTCCACGCCGTCGCGGCATGCTACCAGTGTTAAAGACTGCGATGGAGCTCCGTATGCCACGGCAAACTGGCTGACACTGACGGCGGCGGTGCACAAATGCTGCGCAGCTAGCGCCATTCGACGGCCAACACCGCGGTTCCTGGTGTGTCCGCTGTGCCGTGCGTGTGATCATTGCTTGTACAGCCCTCTCGCAGTGTCCGGCGCAAGTATGGTGGGTCTGACACACCGGTGTCAATGTGTTCTTTTTTCCATTTCCAGGAGTGTATATAAACTGTTTAGGAGACAGTCTGGGCAGCCCTCTCAGATTGTTTACAGATGAGGTTGTCATTTATTGCATAGTGAAATCATGAAAAGATCAAAACCAATTACGCAATGATTTTGACAAGATACTTCTAGATTCCGAAAAAAGAGAATTGACCATAAATAATGAAACCTGTGAGATCGTCTACATGAGTAGTATAAGGAATCCCTTGAATTTGGGTCACACGGTAAATCGCACAAATCTAAAGGCTATCAGTTCATCTAAATACCTGATGATTGCAATTACGAATAATTTAAACTGGAACGACCATACAAAAAATTTTGTGGAAAAGGTGA
The DNA here is from genome assembly GCF_023864275.1 of Schistocerca cancellata. Taxonomy (NCBI): domain Eukaryota; kingdom Metazoa; phylum Arthropoda; class Insecta; order Orthoptera; family Acrididae; genus Schistocerca; species Schistocerca cancellata. The sequence goes on along the minus strand of NC_064634.1, from coordinate 384,493,142 downwards.
AGCAAAAACTGCGTTTTGTTGGCGGGACACTTAGAAATGCGACAGGTATACTAAACAGCTTCACCATACATATACAGTTGCATACATATACAAAAACATCTACATCTACATCTACATCTATACTCCGCGAGCCACCTTACGGTGTGTGGCGGAGGGTACTTATTGTACCACTATCTGATCCCCCCTTCCCTGTTCCATTCACGAATTGTGCGTGGGAAGAACGACTGCTTGTAAGTCTCCGTATTTGCTCTAATTTCTCGGATCTTTTCGTTGTGATCATTACGCGAGATATATGTGGGCGGTAGTAATATGTTGCCCATCTCTTCCCGGAATGTGCTCTCTCGTAATTTCGATAATAAACCTCTCCGTATTGCGTAACGCCTTTCTTGAAGTGTCCGCCACTGGAGCTTGTTCAGCATCTCCGTAACGCTCTCGCGCTGACTAAATGTCCCCATGACGAATCGCGCTGCTTTTCGCTGGATCATGTCTATCTCTTCTATTAATCCAACCTGGTAAGGGTCCCATACCGATGAGCAATACTCAAGAATCGGACGAACAAGCGTTTTGTAAGCTACTTCTTTCGTCGATGAGTCACATTTTCTTAGAATTCTTCCTATGAATCTCAACCTGGCGCCTGCTTTTCCCACTATTTGTTTTATGTGATCATTCCACTTCAGATCGCTCCGGATAGTAACTCCTAAGTATTTTACGGTCGTTACCGCTTCCAATGATTTACCACCTATGGTATAATCGTACTGGAATGGATTTCTGCCCCTATGTATGCGCATTATATTACATTTATCTACGTTTAGGGAAAGCTGCCAGCTGTCGCACCATGCATTAATCCTCTGCAGGTCTTCCTGGAGTACGTACGAGTCTTCTGATGTTGCTACTTTCTTGTAGACAACCGTGTCATCTGCAAATAGCCTCACGGAGCTACCGATGTTGTCAACTAAGTCATTTATGTATATTGTAAACAATAAAGGTCCTATCACGCTTCCTTGCGGTACTCCCGAAATTACCTCTACATCTGCAGATTTTGAACCGTTAAGAATGACATGTTGTGTTCTTTCTTCTAGGAAATCCTGAATCCAATCACAAACCTGGTCCGATATTCCGTAAGCTCGTATTTTTTTCATTAAACGTAAGTGCGGAACCGTATCAAATGCCTTCCTGAAGTCCAGGAATACGGCATCAATCTGCTCGCCAGTGTCTACGGCACTGTGAATTTCTTGGGCAAATAGGGCGAGCTGAGTTTCACATGATCTCTGTTTGCGGAATCCATGTTGGTTATGATGAAGGAGATTTGTATTATCTAAGAACGTCATAATACGAGAACACAAAACATGTTCCATTATTCTACAACAGATTGACGTAAGCGAAATAGGCCTATAATTATTCGCATCTGATTTATGACCCTTCTTGAAAATGGGAACGACCTGCGCTTTCTTCCAGTCGCTAGGTACTTTACGTTCTTCCAGCGATCTACGATAAATTGCTGATAGAAAGGGGGCAAGTTCTTTAGCATAATCACTGTAGAATCTTAAGGGTATCTCGTCTGGTCCGGATGCTTTTCCGCTACTAAGTGATAGCAGTTGTTTTTCAATTCCGATATCGTTTATTTCAATATTTTCCATTTTGGCGTCCGTGCGACGGCTGAAGTCAGGGACCGTGTTACGATTTTCCGCAGTGAAACAGTTTCGGAACACTGAATTCAGTATTTCTGCCTTTCTTCGGTCGTCCTCTGTTTCGGTGCCATCGTGGTCAACGAGTGACTGAATAGGGGATTTAGATCCGCTTACCGATTTTACATATGACCAAAACTTTTTAGGGTTCTTGTTTAGATTGTTTGCCAATGTTTTATGTTCGAATTCGTTGAATGCTTCTCTCATTGCTCTCTTTACGCTCTTTTTCGCTTCGTTCAGCTTTTCCTTATCAGCTATGATTCGACTACTCTTAAACCTATGATGAAGCTTTCTTTGTTTCCGTAGTACCTTTCGTACATGATTGTTATACCACGGTGGATCTTTCCCCTCGCTTTGGACCTTAGTCGGTACGAACTTATCTAAGGCGTACTGGACGATGTTTCTGAATTTTTTCCATTTTTGTTCCACATCCTCTTCCTCAGAAATGAACGTTTGATGGTGGTCACTCAGATATTCTGCGATTTGTGCCCTATCACTCTTGTTAAGCAAATATATTTTCCTTCCTTTCTTGGCATTTCTTATTACACTTGTAGTCATTGATGCAACCACTAACTTATGATCACTGATACCCTCTTCTACATTCACGGAGTCGAAAAGTTCCGGTCTATTTGTTGCTATGAGGTCTAAAACGTTAGCTTCACGAGTTGGTTCTCTAACTATCTGCTCGAAGTAATTCTCGGACAAGGCAGTCAGGATAATGTCACAAGAGTCTCTGTCCCTGGCTCCAGTTCTGATTGTGTGACTATCCCATTCTATACCTGGTAGATTGAAGTCTCCCCCTATTACAATAGTATGATCACGAAACTTCTTCACGACGTTCTGCAGGTTCTCTCTGAGGCGCTCAACTACTACGGTTGCTGATGCAGGTGGTCTATAGAAGCATCCGACTATCATATCTGACCCACCTTTGACACTTAGCTTAACCCAGATTATTTCACATTCGCATTCGCTAATAACTTCACTGGATATTATTGAATTCTTTACTGCTATAAATACTCCTCCACCATTGGCGTTTATCCTATCCTTGCGGTCTTCTTCAGGAGTATTGTTGCGCGGTACGGAATCCTTATGAGATAAGATCATCGAAAAAGTTGAAATAGGGTAGAGAGTGTCAAGGATATTAACACGAGTTGGAGTGTTTATCACGACGACAAAGAAGACGTTTTACGTTGACGAGATCTTTTTCCGAAATTTCAAACACCAACTTTCTCCTCCGAATATGAAAATGTTTTGTTGACGCTTACCTACGTAGGGAGAAACGATCATCGTAATAAAGTGAGAGAGATCGAAGCTCGCACGGAAATAGTATGAGTTTGTTTTTCCCACGCGGTGTTCGGGAGTGTAACGGAAGAGAAATAGTCTGAAGATGGTTCGATAAACCCTTCACTAGGCACTTCAGTGTAAATTGGAGAGTAGTCTTGTAGATAAATTCTCATGCTTCTACACTTGCGCTTCGCATACACAGCACCAAACGGCTAAAATATTCAACCGGCCACCCAATTCCAGTTGGAGGTTGCCTATTTAACGGCTCTCAGAAGCAAAAAAAAAATGATTTTCAGTATTTCATATAATTATTGATAGAATTTATAAATTTAAAATGCTATTCACATATACCACTGAAGGAATGTGCAAAATTACGTCATTTCGCGACGCATAATTCAGCAGACACGACGTCGAAAACAATGCGATGTCTGAAAAACTAGCTGTTCTTAAAACGGAGCATAAATCTTCAATTACTTAAAGAACTGTGGTGTCGGAGGGAATGGAGGGGGGTGGGGAGCTACTGGCAATTTCTAAACAAATATGGGCTCCTTTTTCCGATTTTCTCTTCATGATTCATGATATACTATTTACTCCAGCAACCAGCACCAATGAAAAGAGCGACGGTTCGTATACGTCCTTCCTTAACTTCCTTGGAATGCACGGGCCTGCATTTATCATGAGTAATGTCGTTTCTGCCAATATTCGTTTACCATTTATCAGCTCAATATGTACTTCAAAGTCCTGCTAGAAACATTTTAAGGTTAGAATGACTTGAATACTCGTAAATAATCAAATCTCATTTTTTTCAGTTTATGGTGAAACGGCCAGCCGAATACCAGAAGAGGTACATATCCGCTGTAGTATACTTTATAAGTTTCTCAAGGGTAGTAACGCAACAGTTGCTACTAAAAACAACTGCGATGTTAGGCGTTCTTAAATGCCTGAATGGCTTTTCTAAGTTTAAATCCGGTAAATCTGATCTTTCCGACTCTTATCAATCAGGAAGTCCAACAATTGTTAGAGAGTGACATATTGAGGGTGGAAATGGAAGCAAATCCGTGTCAGACAATGGAAGAACTTGAAAACACTTTCGACCATGCAAGAATATTCGCAGCAGATCGATAAAGACAAACAAAGCTAACCGATCCACCACATGCAACTCATTGCAATACAGAAGCGTTTTTTGATCGCTTGATCACTTCACTCCACATGAAAAATGAATCCTCTGTGGTAATCCAAAACGCAACAGGTACTGTCTCTCTCCGAATGAATCGTCACGAAGCACAGCTAAGCTATGTTTACATCCCAAAATGCGCTTTTGTATGTTTAGTGGAGTATTCTCGGGTTCGTTCATTTTGGGCTGCTGAAACCTGGACAAACGGTAAATGCAGACCTTTACTATGAATGACTGGATTTAGTAAACATAGCTTTAACTGAAAATTGACCAGCGATTGTCAACGGAAAAATCGTTATTCTGCAACACTACAACGTAGTACCGCACTGCGGAAGACGAACGCCGAAAAAAAAAATTATTACATTGAAGTTGGACGTATGACCTCACCAACCATATTCGCCCGATACTGCGCCTTCGGTTTTCCATTTTTTCCGAAGGGTACAACATTTTATAAGTAGCAAAAAATGTGAAAATGAGGATTATGTACTAAACGCCATCTCCAGATATTTTGTTCAAAAACTACTTGATTTTTATCGATCTGGCATTGAAAATTTCCATACTAATGGCGTAAGGTTGTTGGTAACGAGGCTGCTTACGTCATGGATTAAATACGAAGACAATTTATTTGTTTGAATTTAATGTAAAAATACATTACTATCCGGTCCCCTAAACGTAAAATATTTTCTCGTCTGATTATGGTTTCAATATCATTCTGTACCGTGATAATGATGAACACACTGGACCTATCTGACAGCAAACCAAGAACATTCAAGTTAATAACGCAACTGTAATAGTATTTTTCGGTAACAAAACAAGAATTTAACATAAACAAAGAAATATTCGGCTAAGTAGTTCACAGAATGCCATATGCCACCACACGAAACCTATTTGTACGATCTGTAGACGTAACACAATGGCCATTGTATGTCACAGTCGGTGCTTTTGTGCAGTAGCCCTTTTCGGCACCTTACAAAATGTGTTTTTGGTTGACGCAGACAGCTGTAAGAGCAAGCCTCACGCGACATTTCGGCTCTCTTCCGCTTCGAGGAGCACGCAGCAAATCCTTTATAAGGGCCAGGGAGACATCAGAGCTCCATCAGTCGTCATGACAGCCTGCACCAAGTGTCTCCTGCTCCTCTGCCTAGTTCTAGCGGTAAGTTCGACTACGCTTCGTTCTTTCATTCACATAGACAAGTGCAACTGGCTCAGAACAACATCAACACCTATCAACCAAAGTATGGCCATATGAGGTATCAAATGAAACGGGTGACTGGAAAGAAGATTTCTTGACTGGGAAGACAGAGTATGTCACCTTGGATGGAGAGTCGTCGACAGATGTAAAAGTAACCGCAGACGTACAAGATGAAAGTTTATTGCGACGCTTGGTGTTCATATTACATCTTAATGACTAGGCAGACATATTAACATTAACCTCATGTTTTTGGAGCTAATACAGTTGTAAGTAATGAAATATCTGTGGGATCGAAAAGTAATGTCGTACTTCTACATTAAATTCCAACACATATATTGTTAACAAGTTTTTTATTTTTGATCAGTGGTCTACTCAGCCTAAACAGCTGGCAATGTCCTCAAAACGTTTAGGAAACTGTCCTTGTAATTGTTTCAGGGTCACAACGAATTCTTCAAACATCGCGTTTTCCTTAACTACAGTGAGTTTAGTGAACTGAATTGTGTTCGGGAATTGGGCTGTGTTCGTCAGAATATCTCCCTTCTACAGCGCGATTTTCGTTTTAGATGCTTTCTCGTCAGATCAGAAAGTAGTTGTTTCTTATCTTGCAGTATCTTACCATGGGCAGAGTGCAGTCCACTTAAAACGTGAGGTCTGCAATCCATTCCAGATCTAATTTTCTTTCCTGTTCTTATTTTCCCTTCATAAATTTAATAATAGCGAGTTTTAAATCCAAAAATTGTTCCAGGCATGCCCCTTGACTAAATCAAGTATTTTGCAGTAACATACAAAGTATCCATACTCTTCGTTCAGCTCCCTTGAAAACTTGCAACTGAGAATAGAATAACGCGTGCGACTTAAGAAACTTTACTATTCGTACCATTAATTTCTCCACGTGTTCCGTAACTCCAAATTTAGCAGAAAGTGCTTCTACATGTACATAACAATGAATCCTGTCTGTCTACCGTTCTAATTTTGTACTCTTTCACTGTCAATTAAATCTTTAATTCTTTCTGCATGGTATTGTGATGTCGTTTCATAGCAAATTCGCAATACCCGCCGCTTATGCGACTGCATGATGTACACTGAGAATTCTCATGTCTCTCTTCTGTCATTCCCATTCATTTTTAAACGCTTGTGACGATAGATCGCTACACTGTCTCCTCTTGTAAGAGCAGCCATTAGGCCTGTAAAGTCCTTCATACCATGGACAACTAGGGAAGGGTAAACAGTGCTGACACTAGGACTGCAGGAAACTGGTATATTTTGTGATCTGTCAAAGGCATTTGACTGTGTAAATCACAATATCCTTTTAAGTACATTAGAATATTATGGTGTAACAGGAAATGCTGCAGAATGGTTCAGACCTTATATCTCTGGCAGAAGCAAAGGTTGTTATTGAGAAAGAGACATGGATTAAGCTATCAGACATCATCCAACTGAGAACTAATTACATGTGGGGTCCTTCAAGGTTCCATCTTAGGGCCCTTACTTTTTCTTGTGTATGTCAATGACCTTTCATCAGTAACATTACCAGATGCCAAGTTTGTTTGCCAATAATACAAACATTGGAATAAATAGCAAATCAAGTGTAGTCTTAGAAATATCGGATAATAAAATATTTGTAGACATTAATCACTGGTACCTAGTCAATTCTTTGTCACTAAACTTTGAAAAAAACACAATTCAGGCAGTTCAGAACTTATAAGGGGTATCCCATGAGTATATGCCTAACGTATGATGACAAGCAGATGGAAGAAGTGGACAGCGTTAAATTCTTGGGATTACAGCTTGATAATAAACACAACTGGGAGGAGCACACCACAGATCTGCTGACACGTCTAAACAAATCTCTACTTGCAATGCGAATTCTGTCAGACATAGGGGGTATTAAAATTAAAAAGCTGGCATACTAAGCTCACTTTCTCTCCATATTGTCATATGGGATTATTTTTATGGGTAATTCATCAAGTCAAGCGAAAGTTTTCCGGGCACAAAAACGTGTGGTGTGAACTTAAGAACATCCTGCAGAGGCCTGCTTATGGAACTGGGGATACTAACTACTGCTACCTAATATGTTTATCCCTTAATGAAATTTGTCATTAAAAATATATCACTTTTTCAAACCAACAGCTCACTTCATGGAATCAATACTAGAAATAAGAACAATCTTCGCAAGGATTTAAAATCACTTACTCTTGTACAAAAAGGTATGCATTATTCAGGAAAACACATTTTCAGTAATTTGTCAGAGCCATGAAAAGCTTAACAACCAATGAAATTCAGTTTAAGGGAAGCCAAAAGGATTTATTGGTGGTCAACTCCTTCTACTCCATTGATGACTCCATTGAATGCATATATATATATATATATATATATATATATATATATATATATATATATATATATATATATATATATATATAAAGTACAATCTGACCTCTGCACCATTTCAGTACAGTAATGTGTTCATTGTAAATAAGTATTGTAGTAATTCTATTATATGTTTATTACCTTATAAATAAAAAAACGTTTTTAATTTTAAATTCAGTGCATTAATGCGATCTTAGTAAAGGAGTTTTGTAAAATGATCCTTTCATACAGTTTTCATTAAAAAAATTACGATCCTTCCACTTTGGACCTATGGAAGGTACATTAGCTTATTTATTTCAGTTGTAAGTATTTGTCATGTATTATTGTTTTTCTGACATGTTCTACATCCTGGAGGGCCTCCTTACTGCGGATCAATTGGAATGAAAGTAAATCTAATCTAATCTAATCTTCTACCGAACTGAAGAGAGTTGTGCCGACCGAAAAATGCCGCACCGCAGTTAGGACTGCGCAGACGATACTCGCCTTCGAACTGCTCGAGATTTCCCGATATGCCGCAGCGTTCGACACAATATCGAGTTTGTTCGAATAATCGTGCAAAATAGACTTAAGTACAAAGTATACATACAAATATACAAGCAAAGTATCCGAGTTCAAAGTATATGTAAGAAACAAGCCACAACAATAAGCTAAGGCATTGTTTTAAATTTCACAATTTTGTGAAATACTGGCGAGAACAGCAATAAATCCTACCATTTCACAAACTCATATTGTGTCTGAACAAATTTACGAATTCTCATGCAGTACTGGTATGTATGGATATATTAGCATAACCGTTTATGCTGATTTTTAGGTAAAGGTAATAGGCAAAGACGACAATTTTGTTCTCCAAAAAAGTTGCTTGACTGACCACAGTATAATATTTTATTCGTTTATGAGAGGCGGTACTGATTTACCAGGTAAGCCGCAAATGAACAGATCGATACCTGTTCACATGTTAGAGTAAGAGATATAAACGTTACCACATATAATGAGTTTGAAAACCAGACGGCAACATTAAGGATGAAACAACAAAGAAATTAATCAAGAGCTAGATACGAAACTAACAAAATACATCGTAACAAAATGATTGCAATTCATATTGCGAGAATGAATTACAGCGACAAGGCCCGTCTTGGAAATAGTGCAGTACGAGCAAAAGCTGGAGAACTGGACAGAATCATGATTGAAATCTTTTATTTATTTACTAGTTGCTGTTGTTACGCATGACCTGTACTCTAGAAGATATTTCAGTCCGTCTTTCAAAGTTATTTTTATTATTAAAATCCATAGTTCATTAAAAACGCTAAGACAGGTCGTTGTGATATTACCAACGAAAATGACCAGATCGTTGATCGATCAAAATATTGAACAGAATCCGAGATTTCACGAACGAAAACTGCTCGAACAGTTCGAGCCGTGTTCAAACACAGGCCTAACCGCAATACTAAACAAAATGACGCGCTGTTCCGAGTACTTCCGAGAAGGACCGAACCAAGCCGAGACGCTGCACTCGTGAACTTTTGGCAAACATATTTGTTGCTGTCTTCAGGTGGTCCCTGATGACTGCTGCTTGACATCTGTCAGTATCCTTTATAAGCTGGCCGTTACCCCTCGATCATTCCGCTTCTATTGCTATCCATGCAGCCGCCATGGTGGATGGTGGTGGTGGTGGTAATGGCACCCAGCTCCTAACTCTGATTTCCAGTGTCTAAGCTATCTCTGTTGGGTGCAGACCTCACTGTATAGGAACTCCATCGTGGCCGTCCCTGCTTTATAGCAAAATGAGATCCAGAAATATATAGATATATGCGCTCAGGTAGGTCCCGTGTTCCTTGACTTCCGTAAACTGTTCGATACATTTCTGCACTGTCTCCAAATTAACAAAACACGAGCTTACGCTATGTCAAGCTAAATGCGTGATAGGATCGAAGAGTTTCTAGCAAACAAAACACAGCATGTCACTCTTCAACGGATAGAAGTCTGCAGACGTAAAAGTAACTTCTGGCGCGCAGCAAGGTAATGTTGTAGAACCATTAATTTTCACAATATACAGGTTGTTTCAGAAGTGATGGTCAATAATTCATACAGGGAAAGTACAGACGAAAAGTAGGTAAAAAGCGCCAATAACCATGGATTTGCAGATCAACCGTTGCCGAGTTATCGCATTAATTCGCGATAGTAACCAACTGAAATCAGGAACAATCAATACGCAAAGAAGCTGAATACGGAAGTACTAAGGAATGACGAGATACGTTTGAAGTTCTCTAACGCTATAGATACAGCAATAAGGAATAGCGCAGTAGGCAGTACAGTTGAAGAGGAATGGACATCTCTAAAAAGGACCATCACAGAAGTTGGGAAGGAAAACATAGGTACAAAGAAGGTAGCTGCGAAGAAACCATGGGTAATAGAAGAAATACTTCAGTTGATTGATGAAAGGAGGAAGTACAAACATGTTCCGGGAAAATCAGCATACAGAAATACAAGTCGCTGAGGAATGAAATAAATAGGAAGTGCAGGGAAGCTAAGACGAAATGGCTGCAGGAAAAATGTGAAGACATCGACAAAGATATGATTGTCGGAAAGACAGACTCAGCATACAGGAAAGTCAAAACACCCTTTGGTGACATTAAAACCAACGGTGGTAACATTAAGAGTGTAACGGGAATTCCACTGCTAAATGCAGAGGAGAGAGCAGATAGGTGGAAAGAATCCATTGAAAGCCTCTATTAGGGTTAAGATTTGTCTGATGTGATAGAAGAAGAAACAGGAGTCGATTTAGAAGAGATAGGGGATCCAGTATTAGAATCGGAATTTAAAAGAGCTTTGGAGGACTTACGGTCAAATAAGGCAGAAGGGATAGATAACATTCCATCAGAATTTCTAAAATCACTGGGGGAAGTGGCAACAAAACGACTATTCACGTGGGTGTGTAGAATATATGAGTCTGGCGATATACCATCTGACTTTCGGAAAAGCATCATCCACACAATTCCGAAGATGGCAAGAGCTGACAAGTGCGAGAATTATCGCACAATCAGCTTAACAGCTCATGCATCGAAGCTGCTTACAAGAATAATACACAGAAGAATGGAAATGAAAATTGAGAATGCGCTAGGTGACGATCAGTTTGGCTTTAGGAAAAGTAAAGGGACGAGAGAGGCAATTCTGACATTACGGCTAATAATGGAAGCAAGGCTAAAGAAAAATCAAGACACTTTCATAGGGTTTGTCGACCTGGAAAAAGCGTTAGACAATATAAAATGGTGCAAGCTGTTCGAGATTCTGAAAAAAGTAGGGGTAAGCTATAGGGAGAGACGGGTCATATACAATATGTACAACAACCAAGAGGGAATAATAAGAGTGAACGATCAAGAACGAAGTGCTCGTATTAAGAAGGGTGTAAGACAAGGCTGTAGCCTTTCGCCCCTACTCTTCAATCTGTACATCGAGGAAGCAATGATGGAAATAAAAGAAAGGTCCAGGAGTGGAATTAAAATACAAGGTGAAAGGATATCAATGATACAATTCGCTGATGACATTGCTATCCTGAGTGAAAGAGAAGAAGAATTAAATGATCTGCTGAACGGAATGAACAGTCTAATGAGTACACAGTATGGTTTGAGAGTAAATCTGAGAAAGACGAAGGTAATGAGAAGTAGTAGAAATGAGAACAGCGAGAAACTTAACATCAGGATTGATGGTCAAGAAGGCAATGAAGTTAAGGAATTCTGCTACCTAGGCAGTAAAATAACCAATGACGGACGGAGCAAGGAGGACATCAAAAGCAGACTCGCTATGGCAAAAAAAAAAAACATTTCTGGCCAAGAGAAGTCTACTAATATCAAATACCGGCCTTGAGGAAGAAATTTCTGAGGATGTACGTCTGGAGTACAGCATTGTATGGTAGTGAAACATGGACTGTGGGAAAACCGGAACAGAAGAGAATCGAAGCATTTGAGATGTGTTGCTACAGACGAATGTTGAAAATTAGGTGGACTGATAAGGTAAGGAATGAGGAGGTTCTACGCAGAATCGGAGAGGAAAGGAATATGTGGAAAACACTGATAAGGAGAAGGGACAGGATGATAGGACATCTTCTAAGACATGAGGGAATGACTTGCATGGTACTAGAGGGAGCTGTAGAGGGCAAAAACTGTAGAGGAAGACAGATATTGAAATACGTCAAGCAAATAATTGAGGACGTAGGTTGCAAGTGCTACTCTGAGATGAAGAGGTTAGCATAGGAAAGGAATTCGTGGCGGGCCGCATCAAACCAGTCAGTAGACTGATGACCAAAAAAAAAAAAAAAACTAACTGGAAACGCACCTGGATACCGTGGTATTTACCTTGTTATGTCAAGGTCTGGGAACGACCTTTTTTTTTTTTTTACGCGTGCGATACTACTTCCCTTTCCCCTTCCGTGCACTGTGCCGTACTGGCCTCACAATCAGTTACGAATGTGAAGGTAGCATGGACGGAGGTAACACCAATAAAGAGTACGCCGAGATGCACTTCATGTGCGGCAAAGCGAATGGCAGTGCCCTTGAGGCTGCACGAGTGTATGAAGAAGCTTGTGGTCTCAGCAGGTGGCCCAACAGGCGTACATTTAGCCGGTTACATCAGCGCCTTAGAGGAAAAAAGAGAGCTCCGCACACCACGTACGAGAAGTTCGACCTGCCCAGATCCATAGGACAGGGTGTTACGCATTGTACGTACATCAACACATCAACATCCGGGTACTTTAACAAGGACGCCCCAAGGGTGTGTGGCGGATTTTACATCGGCAAGTACTCAGTCCATATTTTCAGTGATTGCAAGCCCTCAACTATGCAGACCTGCCCCCTAGAGAGAATTTCTGCGAATAGGTGTACCCTGAATCCCCCGTTTGTAAGCAGTATTCTGTTCAAGAATGAGGCTGGATTTACCCGTGACGTTATTTTAACTACTATAACTGTCAAATTTGGGCTGACGTCAATCCTAGTGCAACACGACATCAGCAGTGTTATTCATTTAAGGTCTGGACAGGACTGCTCGGAGACGGCGTAACTGCACCACACTTCCTACGACAGAAACCGAACAGCAGTACATGCGATTCCTGCGGACTTCCAGATGTACGTGATGATGTCCCTCTGAACCAACGCCTCAACGTGTGGTTCATGTATGATGGTGCTCCAGCACATTTTCGTTTACGAGTGCGCCGGCTTCTAGCTTGGACTTATGATCAACGTTGGGTAGATAGTGGAGGGTCTGTGCCATGGTCTCCAAGGTCTCCGGATTTAAATCCCTAGATTTCTGTGTGTGGAGTCATGTCAAAAGACTGGTTTACGCTACCGCGGTCAACTCTCTTGAGGAATTACGCTTGCAGATTGAAGCAGCCATCCAGCATTTACAGAGTTCCTCTGGACTGCTGAGAGGATTCACAACTCATTTCAGAGACGAGTTGCATTCAGACGCATGGACAACATTTCGAACACGTACTTTAACGTTTTCGGATGCCACTTGTTCCTAGACACTGATGAAGGGCAACAGAAAATGCGCTGTATCTCAACAACGATTTGTTTGTGGACCCATGTTTATTGGAGATTTTTAGCTACTTTTGGCCTGTTCTTTCCATGTGCGAATTATTGACCATCATTTCTGAAGCAACCTGTATGTGAATGACCTAGCAGATAACGCCGGAAGTTCCGTGAGGCTTTTCGCAGGTTATACTGTTGTATACAAAAAAGTTGCAACGGTAGAAAATTATAGTGAAATACAGGAAGACCTACAGAGGATCAATACTTGGTGCAGGGATTCGCAAATTGACCCTCAGCATAAACAAATGTAACGTATTGCGTATATGCAGACGGAGAGACCCAGTATTGTGCGATACACAACTGCAGAACAATCACTGGAAGCTGCTATCTCCGTAAAATATCTAGGAGTATGCGTACGGAGCAATTTGAAGAGGAACGATCACATAAAACTAGTCGCGGGGAAAGCATATGGTAGACCGAGATTCATTCGAAGAATGTCAGGCAATGTAATCCACCCTCAAACGAGGCGCTTACAAAACCCTCGTTCAACCAATAACTGGATGTTGCTCGTAAGTCTGGGAACCACACACAGAAATAGGAAATAGAGCAGCACGTTTCGTTACAGGTTCATTTACAAAGCGTGAAAGCGTCTGGGAGATGCTTAGTCAACTCCAGTAGCACACGCTCCAAGAGAGGCATTCTGCAATAGGTTATGGTCTACTGTTAAAATTCCGATAGTGTACGTTACTAGAAGAGCCAACCGATATCTTGCTTCCTCCTACGTATATCTCGCTAAAAGGCCGTTAATTTAAAATCAGAGAGATTGGAAACCATATGAAGGCTTATCAGCCATCGTTCTTCCCGCGAACCATACTCGATTGGAACAGCAGAACGGGGAAGTGGCATGTACACAGATTACCTTCCGCCCCCCCCCCCCCTGCACACAACGTTTTCAGTTATTCATTCATCTTTCCCTACAGTTTTTAGCCTCTATATATCCTGATATCCTATGTCTAATCGTTCTGTCTCTTCTTCTTGGTAATGATTTCCAGTTGTTCCACTCTTCAACGAGTCTGCAGAGAACCTCCCCATTTCTTATCCTATCAGTCCTACAAATTTTCAACATATTTCTGAAGCATCACATCTCAAACGCTTCAGTTCTGTTCTTTTCTGGTTTTCCCACAGTCCATAATCCACTTCCATACAATTCTGTGCTCCAGACATATACCCTCAGGAACTTCCTCCTGTAATTAAGACCGTTTTTTCTCTAGCCGACTTCTTTTAGTCAGAAATGCCTCCTCTGTCTGTGCTCTTTTGCTTTTTATATCTTCCTTGTAACGTCTGTCATAAATTATTTCGCTTCAAAGGTAGAAGAATTTCTTCACTTCATCTGCTTCGCGCTCGCCAGTTTTGATATTAAGTTTATCCAAAATCTCATTTTTACTACCCCAATATTAAATTTATCTCAAATCTCATTTTTACTACCCCTCTTCAGTTTCGTCTCTCTTTGGTTTATCTCAATCTATGAGGGTTGCCCAGAAAGTAATGCACCGCATTTTTTCTTCAACATTTCTTTATTGGACATAATAAGAATTGCACATACGAAAGAATGGTGCTTTATCTACACATCCTATTTTTCCATGTAATCCTCCAGCACGAAACGAGGGCGTGTATGCCCTCTCGCTACCAGTCCTTGTCCTGGTGGTGGAGCCAGTGCTTCACTGTGTGAATCACCTCCTCATCGTCCTCAAAATGTTTTCCCAGAATGGCATCCTTTAATGGTCCAAACAAGAGGCCAGGGCTGTAGGGTGGATGGAGTAACACTGTCCATCCCTGTTTTGCGATGTGTTCAGCAGACCTCAGACTTGTGTGGGGCCGAGCGTTATCATGTTGCAGGAAAACATCTCCTGGATTGCTGTGGCGTCGAAGTCGCTGGAAGCGCATCTTGAGTTTCGTTAATGTGTTGACATATGCTTCTGAATTAATGGTACGGCCTTTTGTCATCACATCAATGAGAATCACCCCTTCAAAGTCCCAGATGCTTAGTATTTTTTTCTGCTGTCGAGAGTGGGAATGGCGCCATTACATCGACTGTCGTTTTGTTTCTACAGTCGCATGTTCGAATCCTGCCTCGGGCATGGATGTCTGTGATGTCCTTAGGTTAGTTAGGTTTAAGTCTAGGGGACTTATGACCTCAGATGTTAAGTCCCATAGTACTCAGGGCCATCTGAACCATCTGTCGTTTTGTTTCGGGTTCAAAATAGCGAACCCAGGTTTCATCACCTGTCACAAATCAGGACAAGAAAGCCTCTCCCTCAGCATGCAACAAATCAAAACAAATGTTTTTTCTGTGCGATTTGTGATCCACCGCGAGGTACCGCTGGACCCATCTTGCACACACTTTTGAATATCCAAGAGTCCGGATAATTGCATCAACACTTTGTTTGCTGATCGACATATGCAGTGCCAACTGCCGAGCAGTAATGCGTCTTTCCTCGCGCATGACAGAATCAGCTAGCTGCAACATGTCAGGTATGACAGCCATGGATGGTCTCCCTGACCGCTGCAAATCATGGAACTCCGCCTTTTTTATGACCTCACACTCCGTGCCCAGCGACTAACTGTACTTCTGACGACAACAGGTGCTCCATAGACTATGCAAAACCGTTTGTCAATATTCCCCATAGTTTCTTTCTCTGCAGTGATGAATTCATTGACGGCACATTGCTTGTGACATACATCACATGCAGACATCATTTTGAAACTGTCCTGCAGCTACGCTATCTGTCGGAAGTGACGGAAACTTGGCACGCTCATTCAAGGGACTTCAAATAATACATACGTAACGTTTCGCATTTGTAGCATTGTTGTCGGCTGAGCAAAAAATGCGGTGCACTACTTGGGCAACCCTCGTATACACTGTGCTCAGAAGATTGTTCATTCCACACAACAAGCCCTGTAACTTTTCCTCACTTTCACGGAGGATGCCAATATCATTAGTGAACCCTATCATTGATATCTTTTCATCTTGGAGCTTAATCCCTTTCCTCAACCCTTCTTTTATTTCGAGTATTTATTTTGAGAACTGCTCGAGCGTTTTCGATCCCTACCAGGTCGGATTGAGGGAGGACATACAAGCAATTCAGAGGCGGGCTGCTAGATTTGTTACTGGTAGGTTTGATCATCACGCGAGTGTTACGGAAATGCTTCAGGAACTCGGGTGGGAGTCTCTGGAGGAAAGGGGGCGTTCTTTTCGTGAATCGCAACTGAGTAAATTTAGAGAACCAGCATTTGGGGCTGACTGCAGTACAATTTTACTGCCGCCAACTTACATTTCGCGGAAAGACCACAAAGATAAGTTAAGAGAGATTAGGGCTCGTACAGAGGCATATAGGCAGTCATTTTTCCCTCGTCCTGTTTGGGAATGGAACAGGGAGAGAAGATGCTGGTTGTGGTACGAGGTACCCTCCGCCACGCACCGTATGGTGGATTGCGGAGTATGTATGTAGATGTAGATCATTGTCTCTCGGACTGTATAGATTGAACGGTAGGGGCGAAAGAGTACACATCTGTCTAAACCCTTTCAAACTGATGCTTCTTTCTTGGTCTTCCATCATTATTTTATGCTTTCGTTTCTTGTACATAGTGTGTATTACTCGTCATTTCCTTTGGCTTACACCTATTGTCCTGAAAACCTCAAACATCTTGTAGCATTTGCACTGTCGAACGCTTTTTCTAGGTAGACATATGATCGTGTTTTGGCTTTTCTCAAGACGTGGTGATATTTTTCAATAGCTACTTGTCGTCCTTGTCTGCAGGCTGTGGCCGCCATGCCGCAGCAGTCTGCTGACGTGCCACCACCAGCGGTCCCTGGCGGGGATGTCGCCAGCAACCAGGAGCCGGTGCAGCCAGTAGCGGGCGACGAGGCATCTGGGGACCAGGCGCTACAAGACCGCTGGGGAATATCCGTGCACTTCCATAGCGGCTGAGCGAATTGCTGGCAGCATCAAGAAAAACAGAGATCTAGCTTATTTTAAAGTTTTCAGTTTATTCCACACTTCAGACTTTTAACACTATTCCTGTTTCTATATCAAGAGCGACCTTTCCTCTTTTTTTCAAATCTATAAAAGAACACTACAAAAAATAAATAAATTTTAGTACTCAAAAAGCACTACTGACTTCGTTTGTTTACTGAATGTTTTGCCTGTTTAGCTGTCGTCGCATATCCCTAAGTATTCACTGACTGGAATGTAAACGTTACAACATCCAGCACCAGTCTGACATTTTTCAGTATTTATGGGGATGGTCATCACATAAAGGGTATTAAATGATTCCTGCTGTGCCTGAAGCTGATGCTGTGTCAATACACGACGATTGCTGGCTGGAGACTGGTAATGAATCTTCACGTTTTCCCATCGTATCCCAGACATGTTCTATGGGTAATAAATCAGGGGACTGGGCAGGCCAGTCGATGATCCCTACATTCCTCAAAATGTTTGTGCTGTGAGCTGCTATATGGGGTCTTGGTATGGAGTCCAGTGAGTGTTCTAGACACTGAAAGTCATAGATATGGAGAGAGGCCCATTCGGTCAGCCAACATGGTGCAGGCTGACCAAATGATTTCAGGAATTATCTGTCGAACTTGGTTCGGAAATATGAACAAATTAAGGCAAAACTTTAGCAGCAATACACTTTTCTGCTCGTCTGAGCAAAATGGATAATGATATACTATTCCTGTCTGTACTAATTGTAGAGTTCCCTTGGAGGGTGGAACACAGCTGTGTACAAAATGTAAGCAGAGCCAGAGCAAATACTCTAAACCCAGACCACAGGCCTGATCTATAAGAAATCCCTCCATGGCGACTTTAAGGCATTCAATCACAGCCCGAACGGTTGGCCGAACCGCTCGCCAACAATAGCTGTGATTTCTCCAACTGTTTGTGGACACTGCCAAGCGCGTGGCAGACGCTGCTTACCAGTACTGGCGGAGTGTGGGCCGGCAGGTAGCAGTCGAGGTAAGGAGGGAGGGACTTGCCAGTGGGAATGACTCACCCGAAACAGAGCCGGCAACGAGCCCTTCGCTCAACCATAGGCGAGTAGGTCTGGCCTGATCGGCTCGGCGAGCGTGTCGGTAGACCGGTCAACTTGTGTACGGGTGCCTTCACTCTCTAACTGACCTAGCGAGCGCCCCTGCCTCCAAATTTACACTACTGGCCATTAGAAATGCTACAGCACGAAGATGACGTGCTACAGACGCGAAATACACTCCTGGAAATGGAAAAAAGAACACATTAACACCGGTGTGTCAGACCCACCATACTTGCTCCGGACACTGCGAGAGGGCTGTACAAGCAATGATCACACGCACGGCACAGCGGACACACCAGGAACCGCGGTGTTGGCCGTCGAATGGCGCTAGCTGCGAAGCATTTGTGCACCGCCGCCGTCAGTGTCAGCCAGTTTGCCGTGGCATACGGAGCTCCATCGCAGTCTTTAACACTGGTACCATGCCGCGACAGCGTGGACGTGAACCGTATGTGCAGTTGACGGACTTTGAGCGAGGGCGTATAGTGAGCATGCGGGAGGCCGGGTGGACGTACCGCCGAATTGCTCAACACGTGGGGCGTGAGGTCTCCACAGTACATCGATGTTGTCGCCAGTGGTCGGCGGAAGGTGCACGTGCCCGTCGACCTGGGACCGGACCGCAGCGACGCACGGATGCACGCCAAGACCGTAGGATCCTACGCAGTGCCGTAGGGGACCGTACCGCCACTTCCCAGCAAATTAGGGACACTGTTGCTCCTGGGGTATCGGCGAGGACCATTCGCAACCGTCTCCATGAAGCTGGGCTACGGTCCCGCACACCGTTAGGCCGTCTTCCGCTCACGCCCCAACATCGTGCAACCCGCCTCCAGTGGTGTCGCGACAGGCGTGAATGGAGGGACGAATGGAGACGTGTCGTCTTCAGCGATGAGAGTCGCTTCTGCCTTGGTGCCAATGATAGTCGTATGCGTGTTTGGCGCCGTGCAGGTGAGCGCCACAATCAGGACTGCATACGACCGAGGCACACAGGGCCAACACCCGGCATCATGGTGTGGGGAGCGATCTCCTACACTGGCCGTACACCACTGGTGATCGTCGAGGGGACACTGAATAGTGCACGGTACATCCAAACCGTCATCGAACCCATCGTTCTACCATTCCTAGACCGGCAAGGGAACTTGCTGTTCCAACAGGACAATACACGTCCGCATGTATCCCGTGCCACCCAACGTGCTCTAGAAGGTGTAAATCAACTACCCTGGCCAGCAAGATCTCCGGATCTGTCCCCCATTGAGCATGTTTGGGACTGGATGAAGCGTCGTCTCACACGGTCTGCACGTCCAGCACGAACGCTGGTCCAACTGAGGCGCCAGGTGGAAATGGCATGGCAAGCCGTTCCACAGGACTACAACCAGCATCTCTACGATCGTCTCCATGGGAGAATAGCAGCCTGCATTGCTGCGGAAGGTGGATATACACTGTACTAGTGCCGACATTGTGCATGCTCTGTTGCCTGTGTCTATGTGCCTGTGGTTCTGCCAGTGTGATCATGTGATGTATCTGACCCCAGGAATGTGTCAATAAAGTTTCCCCTTCCTGGGACAATGAATTCACGGTGTTCTTATTTCAATTTCCAGGAGTGTATAACCGACAGGAAGAAGATGCTGTGACACGCAAATGATTGGCTTTTCAGAGCATTCACACAAGGTTGGCGCCGGTGGTGACACCTACAACGTGCTGACATGAGGAAAGTTTACAACCGATTTCTCATACACAAACAGCAGTTGACCGGTGTTGCCTGGTGAAACGTTGTTGTGATGCCTCATGTAAGGAGGAGAAATGGGTACCATCACCTTTCCAACTTTGATAAAGGTCGGATTGTAGCCTATCGCGATTACGGTTTATCGTAACGCGACATTGCTGCTCGCGTTGGTCGAGATCCAACGACTGTTAGCAGAATATAGAATCGGTGGGTTCAGGAGGATAATACGGAACGCCGTGCTGGACCCCAACGGCCTCGTATCACTAGCAGTCGAGATGACAGGCATCTTATCCACATGGCTGTAACGGATCGTACAGCCACAGTTCGATTCCTGAGTCAACAGATGGGGACGTTTGCAAGACAACAACCATCTGCATGAACAGTACGACGACGTTTGCAGCAGCATGGAGTATCAGCTCGGATACCACGGCTGCGGTTACTCTTGACGCTGCATCACAGACAGGAGCGCCTGCGATGCTGTACGCAACGACGAACCTGGGTGCACGAATGGCAAAACGTCATTTTTCGGATGAATTCAGGTTCTGTTTACAGCATCATGATGGTCACATCCGTGTTTGGCGACATCGCGGTGAACGCACATTGGAAGCGTGTATTCGTCATTGCCATACTGGCGTATCACCCGGCGTGATGGTATGGGGTGCCATTGGTTACACGTCCCGGTCACCTCTTGATCGCATTGACGGCACTTTGAACAGTGGACGTTACATTTCAGATGTGTTACGACTCGTGGCTCTACCCTTCATTCGATTCCTGCGAAACCCTACATTTCAGCAGGGTAATGCACGGCCGCATGTTGCAGGTCCTGTACGGGCCTTTCTGGATACAGAAAATGTTCGACTGCTGCCCTGGCCAGCACATTCTCCAGATCTCTCACCAATTGAAAACGTCTGGTCAATGGTGGCCGAGCAACTGGCTCGTCACAATACGCCAGTCACTACTCTTGATGAACTGCGGTATCGTGTTGAAGCTGCATGGGCTGCTGTACCTGTACACGCCATCCAAGCTCTATTTGACTCAATGCCCAGGCGTATCAAGGCCGTTATTACGGATAGAGGTGGTTGTTGCGGGTACTGATTTGTCAGTATCTATGCACCCAAATTGCGTTAAAATGTAATCACAGGTCAGTTCTAGTATAATATATGTGTCCAATGAATAGCCGTTTATCATCTGCATTTCTTCTTGGTGTAACAATTTTAATGGCCAGTAGTGTATTTAGTGCGTCAGGCCACGTCGCCTACTCCACACTGACGCTTCTGGCCATCGTCTAGTGACACCTCAGGTCACCGTATTACGTCTAGCCAGTGCCTTGCCGCGCGTAGTGCCTTCTTCAGGTGAGTCCATGCTTAAGATAACAGGATTCCTGCAGCGTCACCTTTGTATTCTCAAGCAAAATGATTCGTTCTAGGTTCTTCTCTTTGCCTTTTAGACGTAGCTATACGACTCTGGATTACTCTCCTGAAGTATGCCAACTGACATACTCGTCAAGAAGGGTATGACATTCTTGCCAGATACTGATCTCTTCAGCAATTACCAAACCAGTCCTCTTACGGTATCTAATAGCTTCTTTACTTTACTTTTACTTAATTATTTATTGAACCTCATCTGATTAGGGTCAACAGGCCCTCTCTTACACTGGACCAGGGCTTCACACATACAGTTTATTTTTTACATCCTAGTTCCCTAAGAAATAACAATATTAATATGACAGTTAGTATTAAAATTATTTGTGCGTCTGAAGTGGCATTGTGAGTAAATTATACTGACTATGGGCAAATACAGCTAATAGTGCCAGTATCTGTACAAAACGGATGTTTTCTGATACAACGAATTCTGTGGAAAGGGGATTTAAGTATCAGTGAAGAACACTGAGAAATGAGGAAAGGCAGGTTGAAAAGAGGGACATACAAGGGTAAAGAGTATCTGCGCGCACGTGGAAAGGGTAGCTGTGAAGTGTGACCAAAGAGTCGAATATCACAATATAAGGAACACAGGCATTCCTAAGCTAGGGGTCATAAGATTCCCTGTGAATGGCCTCGCAGGATAACGTCGCTGTAATCAATAACTGGGAGTATGTTTCTACAGGTTCTTTTTCAGGTCAAGAGGTAAGAGCTTTTTAAATATTCAAACAATGCGACAGCAAACCCACCATTATTGCAGGCGATCTCAACTGCAGAATAGAAACAGAAAACTATAAAACAAAACTAGCCGTTGAAACCCTAGAAGAAGATGGTTTGGCCCTACTTAACGATAAACAGATACCTACATACATATGCCACAATTGGAAAAGCACCATTGATGTCTTCTTGGACAGTTCCGTGCTCAGTCCAGTTTAGAGTTTCATCTATTATTATGCCTAGATTCTTTGCTGCAGGACTAGAGTGGACAATTGTCCCATTTAGAGTTAAAGAAGGAACGAATTCCCAATATTGTGAGCTAATGAGTTTAGAATGACCAGCCACCGTCGTTTGGATGCCCCAATTTTGACAGTACACACAGATCGGCATTGGGATTCTCAATAGCTGTCTTCAGGTATATAGATTTTGCATTTAGATACAATTAGAAGTCATCAAAATACTTGTGGTACTTGCAGTAGGTCAAAACTGATTACACATTATTTACGCATAATGAAAAGAGTATAGGACATTATACTGAACCCTGGGGAATCCACGATTCCAAAAATCTTTGCTTCCTGTGATCTCTGATCAGGTCATATACGAATTTGTTGGCATCGATCTGACCCGCACAAACGGAACGCTGATCACCACAGAAAGTCGCTGACTATGGCCCTACATCACTCAAACATCACTCAAGCCCATGTTGTCTGTCGAATTGTATCAGCGGCAAACGACGGGTAGAAACTCCAGATCTCAAGCCAGCTTCCAGCAATCGATTCCCGTCTGTCAGTGGTGACCCTCTGCCTGCGACCTCTACCTGGATTTCATCTGCTGGCATCCTTCTTCTTGTCAGAACCAGTCGAAAAATCTTACTATCTTCTCTTGTTGTAGTCCCATTTAGGGTTAAAGATAGTAGGGATTCCCGATATTTTGGGCTAATGATTCTAGAAACCTATTTATCACATGAGTACCCAACTTCATAGGAATGACTTTCGGACTGTGCGCTGCTATACTTGCTTTGTTAGCCAAATTTTTGTTATAATCACAATGTATGTAAATACTGCAGTAGAATGTGTCGGAAGCTCTTTAAGGCTGTTCGCAGATGATGCGGTTGTGTGCAAGAAGGTAGCAACACCAGAATACAGTAAAGATTTACAGAATGACCTCTAGAGGATTGACGAATTATGCAGGCTCTGGCAATTGACCCTTAACATAAATAAATGTAACATATTACGCATGCATAGGAAAATGAATTCACTACTGTACAAGTATGCTACTGATGAAAATTGCTGGCAACAGTAACCACCGTAAATCGTATATCTGTCTGCCGGCCGGATTGGCCGTGCGGTTCTAGCCGCTACAGTCTGGAGCCGAGTGACCGCTACGGTGGCAGGTTCGAATCCTGCCTCGGGCATGGATGTGTGTGATGTCCTTAGGTTAGTTAGGTTTAATTAGTTCTAAGTTCTAGGCGACTGATGACCTCGGTATTTAAGTCACATAGTGCTCAGAGCCATTTGAACCAAGTATCTGTCTTGAGCGACCGTAAGTGGAATGACTACATAACACAACTAGTAGGAAGAGAAGATGCCACACTGATATTCATGATATAAAAAGAATTTTAAGGGTATGTTATTTTTCCACTAAAGAAGTGGGTTACAAGGCACTTGTTTGACCGATTCCTGAGCAACTTTCATCAATCTGGGATCCTCACCAAGCAGGATTGATAGGATAGATGGAGAGGATCCAAACAAGAGCTGCGTGTTCAATCACGAGATAGTTTACTCCGCACAAGAACGTTGCAAAAAATGCTCGACAAACTCTAGTGGCGGACGCTACAAGAAAGGCGTTGTGCATAACAAAAAGAGTTGTTGTTTAAATTTCGAGACAACACTTTCCGGGAAGAGTCAGACAACATTTGCTTCCTCCCACATTCGTGAAATGACGACGACGAGAGAATTTTAGAGATTAGAACTAACACAGAATCCCGCGTCCGGCCATCCTGATTTAGGTTTTCCGTGATTTCCCTAAATCACTCCAGGCAAATGCCGGGATGGTTCCTCTGAAAGGGCACGGCCGACTTCCTTCCCAATCCTTCCCTAATCCGATGAGACCGATGACCACGCTGTCTGGTCTCCTTCCCCAAACCAACCAACCAACTAACACAGAAAATCATTGACAATCATTCTCCCCACATAGTACCCTCAGCCATACACCATCAGGTGGCTCGCGGAGCATTGATGTGGGTGGAGATACAAACCTCCACATGACCTCTGCCCAAGAGGGCTCAAAACTAGCCTCCTCCATCCCGTGATGGCTGCCAGTAGACTCTTCGACTTCGCCAGCTCCCAGCCGTTACACGAGATTATTTAAATATTTATGCCACTGGACGAATCAGCCTCCAGAGCCATTTCCTCTTAACACCATCCTCACGCGGGACATAATTCTCATTGCGCAGCACACCAGATGTGGTGTCTGGCGTTGCTGTTGTACGCTCCGAAACGACCTGCTACATCTCACGGAACATAACGTGCTGCTCAACGTGATTTGCGACTTCAGCGCTCTCCAGCAGGAGTTCCCAGCTACATCAGCCATGTAACTCACAGTTTCCTTAACGACAATGGACGCGTGTAAGACAGCTGTGTTGACTGTCGAAGAAGAATGGGGAAAATCGTGGAGAAGATTCTGGACTCGTCGATGGCTTGACCAGCAAATTGTTGATAGAGGAACATTACATAATTTTGTTATTCGTTACCGGTAACTCGAATGACCATTCATTCCATACTTATTTTTAAACTGAATGTAGTTAATGTATAGAAGCTAATGTTAGTTTGCGTATGCATAATACCCATTTTCTCAATGACGCATTGGCTATCAACACTCTGAAGCAACGGACTTCATCACATAGATTTCACGACCGTTTCGTAACTTCATGTGTGTGGAAGAGAAGATTTTTTCGAAGCTACTCGCCAGTTTTGAAAAAGATACGCACTGGCAAGATCAGACATGAGGCAGTAATATCGAGAAATAGATATACGAGTATATTGTTGTGTACGACTTCATACACAATGGTAAGGAGAGGTGGGCTACAGAGTGCTGCGGGAACTGTCATTGTGGGAAAGCTGGACAGGAGCGCCGGCCGATGTGGTCGAGCGGTTCTAGGCGCTTCAGTCCGGAACCACGCGGCTGCTACAGTCGCAGACTCGAATCCTGCCTCGGGCATGGACGTGTGTGTGATGTCCTTAGGTTAGTTCGGTTTAAGTAGTTCTAAGTCTAGAGGACTGATGACCTCAGATGTTAAGTCCCATAGTGCTTAGAGCCATTTGAACCACTTGGACAGGAGTAGAAATGATAAGCGAACAATTTAAGATAACAAAAATAAGATTTACATAACTTGTACTTCTCCAAGCGTACCAAGACTCATTCCAAATGATGCAGCAAGAAATAGAGTCCAGTCATCTCAATGTCAACAAGGAAGAGTCTCTATGTACTGAATGACGAACAATGACGTCAGTGCGGTGACTAGGCGGCGTCTGTGTAGCCTCCCTTAGTGAAGTGGCTCCGAGCACAAGTGGATTGAGCAACCGCCGCCAGCCGTCCGACACCATGGCGGCAGAGGACGTTCGTGGTACAGAGCCACTGGAGGCGTGGCTTAGTGGGTGCACACCATCTTATCTGTCCAATCCTGCGCGACCATTATAGAAACTTGCTGTCCTGTCGCCAAAGTAACAACACCTGTGGGGTGGTACCGATACCTGATACCACGTAATTATATACATCACACAAAGTTTCATGGTAGCAAAGCATTCCTAGTGTAGTACTTGTGTTTACTTACTGACATAGACTGGCAGTCACATTAAGATTTCTGATCACTGTGGAAACATTCCTATCATTGGAATTCACAACAAGAATTGAGCATATACATTATTTATGCGTAAATTAACAGCAACTGTGTAAGACAATGCTTCTATTAAATTATCGTTAGTAAGAAAGACCCAGAATCCTTTAGACAACACAAGGTGAAAGAAACTGGAAGGAGGTAGACGTGAACCTCAAAACGCCATCAGCTACGCTACAGCTTCAACATCGCAGCTGGATCTCTGTATGTGGTATACATGATCTAAGGACTGTATCTACAAATGGCATTATTTGATATTAAATATAGCGCGCTACTGATACGTCACAATTGTGCTGTAGCATTGAAAGAGTTTACTTCACAACACACATGTTAAAACGCTTAAAACATCAAATACAGGAAGCATTTGACTGCCGATATGGAGTTCCATGTCATTTTATTCAAAAAAGTGGTTCAAATGGTTCTGAGCACTATGCGACTTAACATCTGATGTCATCAGTCCCCAAGAACTTACAACTACTTAAACCTAACAAACCTAAGGACATGACACACATCCATCCCCGAGGCAGGATTCTAACCTGCGGCCGTAGCGGTCGCGCGGTTCCAGAGTGAAGCGTCTAGAACCGCTCGGTCACACTGGCCGGCTGTCATTTTATTATAAGAATTCGTAGCTAAAAGGCACGTTTTGATGAAATCGTCAGTTATCTGATGCTTTGAAGCAACTTATGTCGTACCAAGTCTACAGTAAAGAAAACAAACAAAATA
This sequence comes from Schistocerca cancellata, assembly GCF_023864275.1. Classification (NCBI taxonomy): domain Eukaryota; kingdom Metazoa; phylum Arthropoda; class Insecta; order Orthoptera; family Acrididae; genus Schistocerca; species Schistocerca cancellata. The sequence continues at coordinate 384,466,360 of NC_064634.1, read as the reverse complement.
CAAGGCATGATTCCATACAATATGGCTGCTCCTAATCTGCCTGTAAAATCGATTTCACGTCTCACTGGCCGCGTTCCTCTGCACTATGCAAAAATCTGATTTGCCAGATTCTTCATTTCACGCTCCGTAGTGTAGTAGAATGTGGAATTCTACGCAGTGACGTCACCAGCTCCTTGCCCAGCTGCGTTTTCACCTCCCGAGAGAGGACCGCGTAAGGTGCTGCTGCCTGCCGACAGTTTCAGATATTAGGGTATAAGGAAACACCAACCATCCTGTGGAAACCACCCAGAAAACAGCCACGGCTGGACCATCTCATCTTAGCCGGATTAAGAAAATTTACTTCCAAGATGGAGAACAGCCTCAGTCCCACGGAAACCTGAGAACCGTTCACAATTGCGACCAGCATGGACGCAAATGATATGTTACAAAGATAAGACCAACTACCACCGTTGCAGTAGCTACCGAAATGAATACCTAACACCGAGTGAAATACGAATGTGTATGCATTATACAACGGTGTTTTAGAATGAACACACTGCAACACGATCAGGTACCCTATTGCAGATTATATGTAGACAACGCAGTTTTTTGGATTAATTACTTTGGGAGGTTTGAGCGTCGAAAGACTCTAAAAAGGGCTATGATATTTGAAAATACACTACTTGCAAATACAGTAAGTTACATAAAAGATCATTGTACCAAATGATACCTACTAGGGGGTACTGTCAAATGAAACCTACATAAGTACTCTACATACAACATTTTTCCAAATGATTACTGTACTAAACGATAGTTACTGAGGGGTACTGACTAGAAGAAGGGATCGGTTGGTAGAGTATATTCTGAGGCATCAAGGGATCACCAGTTCAGTATGGGAGGGCAGCGTGGAGGCTAAAAATCGTAGAGGGAGACCAAGAGATGAATACACTAAACAGATTCAGAAGGATGTAGGTTGCAGTAGGTACTGGGAGATGAATAAGCTTTGACAGGATAGAGTAGCATGGAGAGCTGCATCAAACCAGTCTCTGGACTGAAGACCACAACAACAACTGTCAAATGAAACGTACATAAATACTCTAAATATAACCTTTCCTCCGTTATCACAAAAGGCCAAATAAGTACTGTACCTCAGTTATTGAAAATGCCCATGATGAATATATCTGCACACAAAAGATGAGTAGTATGTGACAGCAGTGATTTATGTACATCATCGAGAGTTAAATGTTTGTCATAGTATCAGTATTTACTTTTTTATCATCTGACAATTTTTCTACTTCTTATTTTTCCAAATCATTCCAAAATTCCGCAAGATATTGCAGTGCTGCTGTTATTAAGGCAATGAATATTTAGACTGTCCTTTAGAAGTTAGATACCTACAAAATTGATCGATTTTGTATAATAGCTAAATTCATGGTAGTTACCAACCATACAGCGTGTCCTAGGAGGAATGATCAATATTCTGGGATGTGACAGTAACGACCATTTGAAGGAAAAAGCTTCATTTGGACATATACTCTATTCCCAATAGTTTCCGAGACAAAACACATTTAATGTGCCTTTTTATTAATTTTCTGTGTTATTCAATACATCATCCGCTCGATGTAACCGTACGGTCAGTGGCGCCTTGTCACGGTTCGCGAGGTTCCCTCCGTCGGAGGTTCGAGTCCTCCCTCGGGCATGGATGTGTGTGTTTGTCCTTAGGATAGTTTAGGTTAAGTAGTGTGTAAGCTTAGGGATTGGTGACCTTAGCAGTTAAGTCCCATAAGATTTCATACACACACAACACATAGTTAACATTAAATTATGTGTTTTACAAATTATCACATGAAAAATACGTTTTTTAACACGTTCGCCTCTAATCATTATCGTACACGTGACATTACAGGTGTGGTGCAGTTCACAATGAATATTTGGATATCCCCCCGTCAATTTCAATGCATTTGTGATCCCTTGGGAGCTTATGTCTTGTTGCTTGTCTCACTGTGTTCCCTAGTGATAGCAGCAGCGTCCGCGAAATAGCAGTTCATCGCGCGTACTCATCTTTCGTTTGTACACCTCAGACTTTTTCACACCCCATAAACAAAAATCTAATAGTGTACGATCTGATTACCTTGGTGGCAAGTAAAATGTACTACCACGACCAATACAGCGTTTAGAGTAAGTGCGGTTGAGATGTTCCCTCACACGTCTGGTAAAACGTGGGAAGGCTCCATCATGCTTGAAGTACACTGCAGTTTATGTGGTCAAAGGAACATCCTCAAGACAACGTTCTGGACGTCCTAACAGCACAGGCGTCCACCAGGATCGTACAGCTACTACAGCACAGGCAAGATAGCTTGTGAGTGCAAATTCGTAACACGAACTGTTGCGAACCGATTATTAGCTATGGGACTGTGGGCACGCACGCCTGCAGCCTGTCTTCCCCTCAGAACACAGCATCTACACTACTATTGGCCATTAAAATTGCTACACAAAGAAGAAATGCAGATGATAAACGGCTATTCATAGGACAAACATATTACACTAGATCTGACATGTAATTACATTTTCACGCAATTTAGATGCATAGATCCCGAGAAATCAGTACCCAGAACAACCACCTCTGTCCGTAATAACGGCCTTGATACGCCTGGGCATTGAGTCAAATAGAGCTTGGATGGCGTGTACAGGTACAGCAGCCCATGCAGCTTCAACACGATACCACAGTTCATCAAGAGTAGTGACTGGCGTATTGTGACGAGCCAGTTGCTCGGCCACCATTGACCAGACGTTTTCAATTGGTGAGAGATCTGGAGAATGTGGTGGCCAGGGCAGCAGTTGAACATTTTCTGTATCCAGAAAGGCCCGTACAGGACCTGCAACATGCGGTGGTGCATTATCCTGCTGAAATGTAGGATTTCGCAGGGATCGAATGAAGGGTAGAGCCACAGGGCGTAACACATCTGAAATGTAACGTCCACCGTTCAAAGTGCCGTCAATGCGAACAAGAGGTGACCGAGACGTGTAATCAATGGCACCCCATACCATCACGCCAGGTGATACACCAGTGTGGCGATGACGAAAACACGCTTCCAATGTGCGTTCACCGCGATGTCGCCAAACACGGATGCGACCATCATGATGCTATAAACAGAACCTGGATTCATCCGAAAAAATGACGTTTTGCCATTCGTGCACCTAGGTTCGTCGTTGAGTACACCATCGCAGGTGCTCCTGTCTGTGATGCAGCGTCAAGGATAACCGCAACCATGGTCCCCGAGCTGATAGTCCATGCTGCTGCAAACGTCGGCGAACTGTTCGTGCAGATGGCTGTTGTCTTGGAAACTTCCCCATCTGTTGCCTCAGGGATCGAGACGTGGCTGTACGATCCGTTACAACCGTGCGGATAAGACGCCTGTCATCTCGACTGCTAGTGATACGAGGCCGTTGGGGTCCAGCACGACGTTCCGTATCACCGCTTCCATATTCTGCTAACAGCCATTGGATCTCGATCAACGCGAGCAGAATTGTCGCTATACGATAAACCGTAATCGCGATAGGCTACAATGGTACCCATTTTTCCTCCTTACACGAGGCATCACAACAACGTTTCACCAGGCAACGCGGGTCAACTGCTGTTTGTGTATGAGAAATCGGTTGTAAACTTTCCTCATGTCAGCACGTTGTAGGTGTCGCCACCGGCGCCAACCTTGTGTGAATGCTCTGAAAAGCTAATCATTTGCATATCACAGCATCTTCTTCCTGTCGGTTAAATTTCGCGTCTGTAGCACGTCATCTTCGTGGTGTAACAATTTTAATGGCCAGTAGTGTATGTGCACTCTTCGAATGGTGCCGTCGGAAGATCACCCCTGAAAGACGGTATGGAACGATGAAAGCTGTTTTGGTCTGCTCGCATGTGATGCTCGTCTGAACGTACGAGGTAGTCCTGGTGAGCGCTGTCTCAGAGTCCATCCGTCCAACGCACACTGCTTCCACTCCAGGCCTTATGGTCTCTCGTTCACTTTTTGTGTCTCTGGGGCGTGGGGGGGGGGGGGGGGAGGGGCGCTAACCAGCGCTCGGTACGTGCAGAATGTTGTTAGGCCCGTTCTTTTGCCGTTCTTGCAACCGGAGGATGATTTGTTGTTCCAACAAGATAACGCCCGCCCACAAACTGTCCGTGATGCTCAACGTGCTCTGCAAGACGTGCAGCAGCTTCCACGGCCAGCACGATTTCCGGACTTGTCTCCAACCGAGCATGTGTGTGATATGATGCGAGGAGAGGTGACTCATGCCACTGGTCATCCAACAACTCTTACAGAACTACGTAAACAGGTCAAGCAGGAGTTTTATAACGTATGCCAGGATAGTAGTCGCAATTTGTACTATCGACTGGATGCCAGAGTCAGCGTCTGCATTGCCGGCTGTGGAGACTCACCACGTACTAATATGAGTTTTTAGGCATAGGTCGATACCTGGTACCTCAGAACCGCTTGTGCTATTGATCTATAAATGTCCATATATACTGTTGCAACAATAAATCTTGAATGAATCGCAAACCTCTAAAAGGGTGTAATAATTTTTTTCTTGTATTTTATATGAAGGACATTTTCTTTGAGAACTGTGTTGTGCAAACCTTTGCCAAATATCTGATAGCGTTTCAATTAACCCTCCACTGCAAGGGTACTTTTCTTTTATGTAATCCCTCCCGTTAATAGAAGCGTTCCATTTAGCTCACTCTGCCAGAATATCTATTTTTGAGTAACAGATACATTTCAATGTGAGGCAGTTCAACGTTCGCTAGGAGCTCTCTGGAGACATCGGTCATGAGTGTGAGCAAATACCATCAGAGATATCGACGCAACACACCAGAGCCAGTATGTCAGCGGCAGCGTTCATACAAACAATGTCTGGCACCGATCAATGAGGCTGTCTTGTGTACAACCACAAGTCTTCCGACGTTTGCTCATCGGCCATGTACCTGTTTGTAATGAAGTACAGTAACTAAAGTCCGTCTACCAACATTCTTCTTGTGTCACGGTAACTAAAAGCCACGAAAGCAACCGAGAGTTTACTTGTAATAGAATGAGCATATTAATGTTTTCTTTTTTATCTTAGAATGTGATGAAAAGACTTAATCTTTTTAGGTCAAATTGTTCAAAGTAGGTTTTTAAGAAACTGCTTTATACAGGGTGTCCCAGGAGAAATGGTCATTATTATGGGATATGCCAGCTCATTTGAACCAAAAGCCTGATATGGACGTGTGCTCTGTTCCGAATGGTTTCCAAGACAGAATGTATTTAATGTACATGATGACAGGGCCAGTCATTTTAGAAGAACGAATGGCGTGACATAATTACTTCCAGTTCTTGGAAAATTCGTTTGTTCAATATCTTGAGGATGTTCCTTTGACCACACAGACTTCCGTGTACTTCTAGCATGATGGAGCCTTCCCACATTTTACCAGACGTGTGAGGGAACATCTCAACCGCATTTACTCTAAACGCTGTATTGGCCATGGTAGTACATTTACTGGTCACCAAGGTAGGCAGTTAACTGTTTGCAACAGGCACATCAGTCACTCAACGAAACTCTATACTTACAATATGGGAAAATAACAGAAGAAACCAAAAAATTAACAGTAAATATGCATTCCATGGAACGAAAAAGTGACAAGGAAGCAACACAGAAGACAGTATCACCACAGTATACGAAACTAACAGGAGAAGAAACCAAAAAGTTAACAGTAAATATGCCTTCAGTGAAACAAATAAATGGCAGGGAACCAGCACAGAAGACAATATCGCCATGTAAAGAGACTGAGGAGAAAGCCGTACCAGAGTGGACAGAAGTTAAAAACAACAGATCACGACGAAGCACCTGGCAGAAGTTAGCATCCAAACAACATATGAACGATTTTTTTTTTGTGGTCCAATCCACTGCAGAAGAAAACAACCAAGAAGAAGTCCAGGACCCACAGGAGGTGAAAATCAGGTCAGAAACGAAAAGACTAGAGCCCACTCTTTAAAGAAGTAACGAAGCAAGGAACATGTCTCTCATAGAACTGAGTAATTCTTTAACTCTCCTATATCATAATGTACAGGGCTTAACCAGTAAGCTATATGATCTAGAGGTCCTTTTGTATGGTTCATTGAAGGAGATTTCTATCTTGTGTATAAGTGAACACTGGCTACAAGAACTACAAAAATGTGCAGTTGGGATTTCAGACTTCCAGCTGGTCAGCAGCTTTTGCAGGGAAACATACTGAGGGGGTGGAACATGTATATATGTAATAACAGGTATTAAATCAAAGGAAATTAGGTTTAAAAATGTATGCTATACTGAAAAATATTTTGAATATTGTTTATGTGAACTAACAGATAGTAAAATTATAATTGCATGTATATATAGGTCCCTATTTGGCAATTTTGAACTATTCTATGAAAATTGGAAAATCTTCTTAACTATCTAAATAGTCAGTCAAAATACATAATTGTGCTTGGATATATCAATATTAATTTCAAGGCCGACTGTAAAAAAAGGCAAAAACCAGTTAATCTACTAAAAACAAGCAATATGGACATGTGTGTAGTAGATACTACCAGATACAGCACCAAAAATGAAAGTACTATAGATCAAATATTCATTGACAAATCAAAATGTGGCTTTAAATCTGAGGTATTGGATACAGGTTTCTCTGATAAACAAGCAGTTAAATTGACTTTAGAGAAATTTCATGACAAAAGTGACAACAGAAGATATATTAAGAGACGATTAATTAATGATGACAGTATTAGAGTCTTTAATCTAATGTTAAAAAATGCAAACTGGGACATGGAAACCAATAGTTCTGTAGATACAAAATTCAACAAGTTCTTGTCAAATTATAACTACTGTTATGATATTTCATTCACTCTGAAGAGAAAGGAAATAAACAAAAAATCAAATTAACAAGTGAAATCAAAGTGTCATCAGACAGTCTTAGAACGCTATATAAAGGAATATATGGAAAACACTGAGAAGAAGAAGGAACGGTATGACATGATATCTGATAAGACATCAGGGAATAACTTCCATGGTAATAGAGGAGAGGAATTCGTGGATGGCAGCAAAAAACCAGTCAGGAGATTTATAACTAAAAGACAAGAACCATTTATTAAGAGATCAAAAAAGTTTGAATGAAAAGGCCATTGAGGCATCATGTCGGTCAGCTAACACATTGAACAAGTAGGCGAAGCGCACAGTATCGCTGAGAATTTAATAAAACTATGTGCGGCAGACATAAAGCAATGTTTGTTCAGTGAAAAATCTGAAAATCATCTTTCTACAGTGCCGCTTTAATACAACACTGTTTCGTTTGTAATTAACAATGTCCTAGGCTATATCAAGCAAGAAACAATTGGTCGCCTTCAATGTAACTAATTCGTTTTGCAAATGGATGAGTCGACTAATGTTGCTGGACTGACCATCTCAAATATGTAATTGTGCGATATCCATATAAAGATTCACTGGAAGAACACTTCCTTATATCCGCATCGCTGCCAACTAACACTACTGAAAAAGAAATATATAACTTGACTAAGAATTTTTTAAATCAACCATCTCGATTTGCATGACTGTGTCGTCTTTTGTACAGATGCAGCCAAGGCAATGACTGATAAAACAACAGGAGCGGTATCAGTAGTTCCAACCATTGTATCTTGCATAGAGAAGCATTCACGATAAAGAGGATGCTGCCCAAACCTAAAACTGGTTCTTGATGAAGCAGTAAAAATTAATCAATCACGTTAAATTACATGCTATTCGCTGCTGATAGCTTCCAATATTGTGTGAAGATTGTGGGAGCAGACATAAAAGACTACTGCTCTGTCCCAAGCTTAGATGATTGTTCAGAGTAAGACTTTAACGAGGTTATTCGAACTAAGACGTGAATCACAAACTTTTATGGTTGACATTTCTTTTAAATTAAGTGACTGTTTGGGCAATGTGACTTGGTTGTTCAGACTAGCTTGTTTGGCAGATACAGTTGGAAAAATTAATGAATTAAATCTATGTTTACTAGGAAAACAGATAACAGTTTTCAATACTAACAATAAAAGAATCACCTAAAAAATTAGAATTTTGGATTGTTTGTGTTGGTTAGAAAAAATTAAAAAGGTTTTTAACTCTGAATGTGTTCTTTGGTGAGACAGCAGAATTATCAAATGAAATGTTTTAAGAAATGGTCCAATACCTTAGTGATATACACATCTTCTGAGACGTATTTTCCTGAAGAGCAGAATACAAAACTGAAATGAATTAATGGGTTCAGCATCTTTTTGTATCAAATTTGTATACGTCAGAAAATATGTCAAACGAAACCTACAAATCTTTATAGAAATGACATCAGATTCATGGATGGAATCATTAATCAAAAGAATGTTACTTGAGGTTTTTGGTGCGGGGTTCGTGATGAATATCCGCAACCTGTCACCCAGGCTCTGACTATTCTTCTCCCGTTCCCAACAGCATACTTGTATGAAACAGGATTCTTAGGATATGCAGCTACAAGGATAAAATACCGCTATACACTGGATACTGAACCTGACATGCTTCTTCAACTCTCGTCTACCAACAATGACATTAAACAGTTGATCAAAAACAGTAAGGCAGCTTCATACCCCATTAAATGGAAACAATTTTATCAGTTTACAATAGAATTAATACAGTGTTATTTTTGTGTTGTATTATTGTGTGTTGTTTTGTATATTGTTGTAGACGTCAGTAGTGTACAACGCATCTATTCTTGTAAAATTTTCATTAAATGATCATAATTAATGAATATAAAACCAAGTTCTGCTTATCTTTGAGCTCCATAAAGTATTTGTTATATCAAAAGGGTTCTACCGCCAAAGAAGTTTGAGAGCCTCTGATTTAAATAATGAGGAATGGGGTGGGCGGAATTTATTAATATACGATTTACATTTGGTTTTTGTTTTCAACAGCAATGTTTTAAACTTTAAAACCAATCAGTAGTCTAATTGCAATAACGTTTCGCTTCATAAAACTGAATCTTTGAAGATCCCTCTTGTCACGTTTACGTCGTTTAGTATCCTAAGTTACATGTTGCTACCAGCAAAATCTTGTGTAATGTTCCTCTCAGTTATTATACTCTCTTCAATAACCAGCATTTCACCACGCCACCTCATTCATAAGCAATGTTTTTAAATTATCAGTAATCTGTTTTGTGTCATAAAAGTAACTACTGGACTACGCATATGCACGAAAATATTGGGAAACCTTTCCACAAACAGTCGTACTGCAGTTCGGCCGTTTTCATTAACTTTTCCGTGTGCAAGCAGCATACGGACACCTGTGTACATGTCGTTGGCCCTGAACACTATGCGACTTAACATCTGAGGTCATCAGTCGCCTAGAACTTAGAACTAATTAAACCTAACTAACCTAAGGACAGCACACACATCCACGCCCGAGGCAGGATTCGAACCTGCGACCGTAGCGGCCGCGCGGTTCCAGACTGTAGCGCCTAGAACCGCTCGGCTACTCCGGCCGGCAATGGGTTTCCAGACTAAAAATCTTCGACGCCACTGTTCTCAAACGTTTATGACCCACAGGATCCAAACCAAACATTGCCGGACTGGGGCGCTTCTTGAAATGTCCCATATAACATGCTAAGCATTGACTGTTTTTCTTAAGCCAAACTTGTATGCAATATGGTTTGAAATGTTGGCGTCGAGTTTGTTTTTAGGAAGAAAAATCAAGATTTTTGATGTTTTGTTCACCATTTTTGTTAAGCGATCACTAAGCTCTGACACGTACATCGAAATGAAAATCCCTGAGAGATTCAAACTGTGTGCCACATGGGATTCTAGTGTTTTCACCAAATGAACTTGGGGTCAAACATATAAATATGGCATTATGAGAGCCCCCTACCACCAAAATAGTTGCTGTTAATTGGTTGCTTGCTCGCACACAACAACTACACAGCTAGGTCACAGGACCAAATACAGTTAGGCAACAGTTATGGCAAAAGTAGATGGCAACACAGATCATCGACAATTTACCATGAGTTATTGAAATACGTATTATAATAATCAACTGAAACATGAAGATTGTGCATGATAAAGTAGATCAGTTTTCAGTTACACTGAACTGTCTTTAAAGCTGGTATAGTCCTAAATCCACTGCACGTGTGTAATGTCCTATTTGGCTCTTCTTGGCGGCGACTGTTGATGGAGTCTGCTGGAGCAACGTCCACTGGTGGACTATTTGTGAGACGTAAAGCAGATATGTAACACAGTCCTAGTCGAGCGCATCTTCTCTGGATTCTGACTTTTAATACTGGAACCGCCAGGTTTTTTGAACCCCCTAAAACCGCCATTGGGGCAAAAAGTCCCATCTCTAATCGATGCGTTTCCAGTACGGTATTTTGGGCGATGAATTTTCTGTAACAAATAGTCACTCTTGCTGTCCGTTATTCTCTTTTAATTCGAACCACTAAGTACAGTCATGCTTCATACTTACATTTCATTTAAAATATTATGTGACAACATAAAAATTGATTATTTTCTTACTTTTTGTCCAGAAAAACTCCGATATGCGAATACTTAAGAATTGTTCGTAATACCATGAATAAATCATGTATTTTTATAGAAATGCAGCCAAGTCATAAAGGTTTTAGTACAGAATGATATTTTCTACAACTAAGCAAAAAAAAAAGATAATCCCAGGTGTTGGTATAAAATAATGGGCCTGATGCTGTCACAGAGTAAGTACGCATGAAGATGAACGATGAATAGCTGTGAAATCTGAGAACTTCTCAGTCGAATGCACCATCTTTAGTGTCTGTAGATAAATCTATGTGGTCGTGACCTTCGTTTGTCTAATAGTTGAAATGATAAGTGTAATAACAGAGCAATGAATAGTCGTGAAGTTTCACACGAAATTTCAAAAAACCGCTACTGAAACGTATCTGTTATTGAAAGAAGTGTATGGCGAAGACTGTTCATCACCAGTCGAGTTTTTGAGTAGTTCAAGTGTTTCCAAGATAGTAGACAAGACGTTGAAAATTACTCATGGCCGGAACGCCCATCAACATCTAAAACGGATCAAAATATCGGAAAATTAAGTCATCTGATTCGATCTGACTGTCGGTTGAATATTCGATCGACTGCTGAAACTGTAGCACTGACAAAGAACGCGTAAATAAAAATTTACATAACCAATTTAACACGAGAAAAGTGTGTGCGAAACTGGTTATGAAAATTCTCACGATCAAACAAAAACGAGCCCGTGAAAATGTCTGACTGACACTTTGAATCCTATTGAAAATGATCCTGATTTCTTGGAAAGACTGATGACATGTGTCAAATTTTCGTTTTTCAATTATGATCCAGAAAATAAGGGCCAATCCATGTACTGGAAGAGCCCAATTTCACTGAGAGTGAAAAAAGCTCGAATGAGCAAATCATGATTCAAAGCCATTATCATTGTTTTTTCGATATTCACAGAATTGTGTATCTTCGAATCCTCCCTCGGGCATGTGTGTGTGTGTGTGTGTGTGTGTGTGTGTGTGTGTGTGTGCGTGTGTGTGTGTATGGGTTGTCCTTAGCGTAAGTTAGTTTAACGTAGATTAAGTAGTGTGTAAGCTTAGGGACCGATGACCCAGCAATTTGGTCCCATAAGACCTTACCACAAATTTAAAAAAAAAGAATCCTGAAGGTCAGACTGTTAATTAACCTCACTAACTTGAGGTTCCTATTCAACTCCATGAGTAAATGGGATTGTGGAAGGGCACATCATGCGCTCTGCATCAAGCAGCACAGCAGCTCATATCATTGCCTATCAGAAGGTTTCTAGCAACTACAGCTCCCCAGTGTTAGACAATGCATCTTACTAGCCTGACCTAGCAACATGTTAGTTTTATCTATTCCCGAAGATCTAATCTGCATTAAAACGAACAAAATTTCAATTCACTGAAGCAGTAAAAGGAAAAGCAGCATGCATTATAAAGCAGCTCATCGAAGAAGACTTCCAGCACTGTTCCCATCAATGAAAAATTCGCATGGATACGTTTAAGGATAGAGCAGGGGTGGATATTGAGGGTCGCAATAAATAAATATTTATGTTTTTGAAATAAAATATTTTACAGCAACAATCTTGTTCTTTTAAAGCCATTCGCTGTATACATTTAATAAATTACCGCAGTCCAATATATACCTACGCACTAACAGATATTTTCTAAAGATAAACATTAAAATCTGTGTAAGTAAATACGTTCCTTTTAGATACCTATAGATCATCATTGTCTATAGGCTAAGTTTTGCAATCTGTACAGAAATAGGAAACTGGAACAATACATTTGTTGCAAACTGATTTGTCACACGACGCATATTTATATGCACTTTTCCCTTATCAGTGAAACAGGTACTTATTAAACTATATACATTTTATAGTATGGACTTTTATTTCAAAGTGAACTATTCTAAGAAATATTAAAAGCCATAGACTTTCAAGCACCTCATGGAACTATTGGAAGAGGGAGAGGGGTTAAAATTTTGCTTGGGATAAAAATGTTCTATGATGCTTCTAGTATTATTATGTTGCGCCTGAGTCATAGGCAGCCCGGCTCTCTTCTACATACGACGTATCCCTTATCTTGTGGAGGACACAGCAGATTAGAATCCAGATGTTCGCGTTTTTTGGCTAACATGCAGCCAAAAAATACCATCTGAGCACAGTTTTAACACTTTAATGCTGGGAGCAGCTGCACAATGTTGCCTCACGAGGTACGCAACCATATGTGTTATCAGACTCTGATGTACATGAGATAAAGTTATAAAGCTACTGTAGGCTACAGTAGACTTTCATAAGTAAGCACGGACTATGATAGCTTTGAAATCAGACCTTTAGCTGCTTACAGGCGTTGATAACTATCAAAGGGGACAGTTGAAAAATTCGCCGAGGACACAGAGCATCTACATCTACGTATACATTCCGCTAGCCACTAAGCGATGTGGGGCGGAGGGCATAATTCGCGTCAAAGTCATATTTCCCTCCCTCTGTTCCACTCGCGGATCGCACAAGGGAAAAACGACTGTCTGAACGCCTCAGCACGAGCTTTAATTTCCCTTATCTTTGAATGGTGATCATTGCGCGATTTGAAAGTTGGTGGTAATAATATATGCTCTACATCCTCGGCGAAGATCGGATTTCGGAATTTAGTGAGCAGGCCCTTCCGTTTAGCGCGTCGTCTATCTGCAAGTGTATCCCACATCAATCTTTCTATGAGATTTGTAACGCTTTCGCGATGGCTAAACGAACCAGTCACGAATCTTGCCGCTCTTCTTTGGACCTTTCCAATCTCTTGAATGAGACCCAACTGGTAAGGGACCCACACAGACGAACAATACTCTTAAGACTGGACGAACTAACGTATTGTAAGCTATTTCCTTTGTTGAAGGACTGCATCGCTTCAGGATTCTATCAATAAACTGCAATCTAAGAGGTCGCCTTGCCCGTTACTTGTGTAAGCTGATCATTCCATCTGAGATTATTTCGAATAGTCACACCCAGATACTTGAGAGATGTTCCCGCTTCCAAAGACTGGGCATTTATTTTGTACTCGTACATTAAAGGGGATTTTCGCCTTGTTATACGCAGTAGGTTACACTTACTAATATTGAGAGATAACTGCCAGTCATTTCACCACGAGTTTATTTTCTGCAAATCCTCACTGATTTGTTCACAACTTTCGTGTGATACCACTTTCCTGTAGACTACAGCATCATCGGCAAACAGTCTAATGCCGTTGTCAATACCATCAACCAAATCGTCTATGTAAATAGTAAAAACAAGCGGGCATATTACGCTGCCCTGGGGCACACCTGAGGCTACCCTTGTTTCTGTTGAAGTCACCCCGTTCAGGACGACATACTGCTCTCTGTCTGTTAGAAAACTTTCTGTTCAACCGCATATGTCATAGACCGTAAGCGAGCACTTTTTGGAGCAAGCGACAGTGCGGAACTGTTGGTCATTTATTACGGCCCATTTCGTGCTATTTTTAACAGTGCGATTGTGACAATGAATCCACTGCAGACCTAAATAAAGTAACTATTACATAATCCGTACATTCTCTGTAGAGGAAACCATTAATGGAAGAGTTGATGAAAGTATGTCCACAGTTTTCGTGGGGAATTCCGTCTGTTATATTGCAACAGCATAAACGTATATAAATGTTTATTTGAGTTTCTTTTATTATTTAATTTATGAATATTTAAACAAGCAAATTCTTTCATGCAATACATCTTGTAAAGATAAAAAGTAAGTTGTATTGTAGTGCTTTCTGTGACTGGTGGCTGCAGGGCATTTAAAATTTATCTAGTGCCAAATAAAATACAATAAAAAATTGTCTGGTCATTGCATATAACATTTTTAACTTTGGAATCACAGAACCTGGATAAACATCCCTAGTGCATCGGAAACTGACGCAAGCTTCCACAGGCAACGCAAATAAGTAAATTTTTACGATAGAAAATGTGTAAATAAACCAAAGCCTTAGAGACCTACAGCTACTCTTACTTTGAGAGTTGAAATCGTAGCAGAGGCTCCGGGAAAGATCAGCAAAGCAGCTGAGCGCTACAAAGTAAGTGGGAGACTCACCGAGGACTGTTCATAAAATTGGGATCGCACCTAATCGCCCTTCATAAGTCAACATCGCGGAAAGGCATTAGCGGACATCAATAACGTTCAACTGCGAGCAGTAGTGCATTCTGACGTCTGCCGAACTGCAAAACACAAAGTAATAATGCAAACAGACAGTGCACTTTCACCGCGCTTGCAAGAACTTGTAAAAGTCAATAAGTTCGGTAAATAATAATTTCGTGTAGCTTAATAGCCAGTTGCACAAGTTTTTCAATTGGATGCCATTTTAGTAGCTTGCGTGCGCTTAATCGATCCCAGTAATATCGCAGGACAGAGGGCATCTAAAGTTTGACACGGAATGCGAACCACGTGTCTGCCCTGGCGACTCCTCACATCGTTGGGAGGTGAAGGCTAATTTAAAGGCAAACTGGTAATTTCTGTGGTTCGATCAGGACTCAATCCCATGATTTCTCACAAAGGAATAGTCCAATTCCACATGAAACCCAGCCTGAAATTTTTGGTACAGGAAGAATACGACGAAAGAAATGCACGGTCCAAATTTTAGCCGCTAAGATTCATTGCAAGTTTTTTTTTTTAAATTGTTGAAGTTACACGATTTCGTCACACCAAGAACCGCTTATGACAGTTGTTTGTAGTGCGCGATCGCCCGTAACAAGAGAGCATAACGCCACATAGTGCAAATATCCAGGACACAGAATTTGAAGCACTTAAGCCACACAAAAAATGTCATATATCATTAATGTTTTGAATAAGAGGCAGTTCACACCGACAGCTAAACTGTTGCATACGTAATTCTTACAAAGGTGACTATCAAAGGAAAATAAATGAAGGTAGCACTTGATGTTTACACTATAGACGACTTTAATTTATCAAAATGAAATATTTCTTACACATCATTTTATAGCAAATTCTATAGCATAGTTCTTATAATACTTTCTGAATAATGCACATGTCAGTAACAATGAGTTCTTTATTTACACCCTATAGTCGTTACCATGCAGCGAAGGGTCGTTTGAACAATGAAAACAAAATTTTCTTTAACCAGGCACCTCTGACGACAGAAAAAATTAATGCTTTCACGTACAACACAGTAATTACTAGTTTTATTTGAACAGAATTGCGGTGGAGTAAGAAATGTTCCTGGCTGTTGCTGTGCATATTGTGCGGCATGCCTGCCTACATAAAGCAACTCGTAAAACGTGCCCATGCAAAATGATAATTCACAAATGACTGAAATTTAAGGATACTGTTCTCCTAACGAATCTCAATTGGCACGCAGTTATCGGAAATTATGTGTCTGACAATTGCCTTATAAATATTTTCCACAGTCGAAAAAATTCTTTAGCGAGAGTCACATTGGATACTCCAGGTGGAATATGAATTATATCAACGGTCTTTTCGATGTCCTCCAGAAAGCCAAAGGTGTCGTTATGCCCACGCCAACATAAGCAAAGAATTAATTTCCACAACTGACAGAAACCATTTCGAATGAAATATTGAAAATTATTCTTTCCTGTTTTTCCAGGTTTTTATAGGTCGATTGTAAGTTTTTTCCCACTAAACAGTCCTCCTTTTCGTTTTGGTCCTAACATTATTTAAGCGCCCTGAAGACAGATATAAAGCTGCGGAAACAGCAACCTATTCATTAATGTGACACAGCATTAATCGACTGCAAAAAAGACTGTCTTTTTTCTCTTCAAAATGATAAAGTGCGGTTTGCTCACAGTTCCCTCACAATCTCTGAAAGATAGTTGTTAAACACAATAGGTGTGGAGATAACAACAAGCTTCGTCTTCACGTCAGCCACGAATTAATGGCATCTCCTCTATATTTGTATTTGAAGTAAAATTTTGTTTTGCGACTTCCTATACTAGATGATTTTTTTGAATCTGCTTAAACATGTGACTCCAGTATATAAGAAAAGTAAAAGAGCAGACCTGCAAAATTACAGACCAATACACCTAACTTATGTTTGCTGCAGAATCCTTGAACATATTCTCGGTTCGAATGCAACACACTTTCTTGGGACTCAGAAATTTATTTCCACGAAGCAGAATAGTTTTAAAAAGAATTGCTCGAGTGAAACTCAGCTTGCACTTTTCTCACATGATATACAGACAACTATCGACAAAGGGCAACAGACAGATTCCATAATTCTAGATTTCCGTAAAGTATTTCACACGGTGCCTCATTGCAGGCTGTTAACGAAGGTACGAGCATATGGAACAAGTTCACAGGTATGTGAGTGGCTCGGAGACTTAAATAATAGAACGCAGAATGTTGTCCTCGACGCGAGTGTTCATCAGAGGCAAGGGTATCGTCAGAAGTGCCTGAGGTGAGTGTGATAGGACCACCGTTGTTCACCATATACATAAACGGTTGTTTGCTGATGATACCATGGTGTACGGTAAGGTGACGGAGTTGAGCAACTGTAGGAAGATACAAGACGGTTTAGACAAAATTTCCAGTTGGGGTGATGAATGGCAGCTAACCCAAAATGTGAAAAAATGTAAGTTAATGCGGGCGAGTAGGAAGATCAAACCTGTAATGTTCGGATACAGTATTGCTAGTGTCCTGTAACCAAAGCAAGTACTTTTGATGCAAGTACAGTTTACGTGACAAACATAACAAAATATATGTATACTCAATAGAACATTCTTATACATGATCAAAGGCAATATTTTCCTATTATTACTGATAAATGCAGAAGTGGTTTATGATTACAGAAACATGTTTTATGTATGTTCGACAAAGTATTGAAGCAAAGTTTGTGATATTTTTTGCGGTTTTTTAATTTTAACTTTTGATAAGGAAATTGGGTTTTCTAGCGCCAAATAATAAATCTGTATTTTTTTTATTTTTATCACAACATCCCTCTGTTTTACGTTACAAATCAACAGTTTTAGAATAAGACCTGAATTAAACATTGACAAGTTCAATTTTGCTATAAATACTGCTTATTTTTAAGTAACAGGCACAAGGATAACTATGTAGAAGAAATATGTTTTGTAGGTTACGCGGCCCTTTAAGCCCTCACTCAGTAGCTATATGGTTTACTGCTTCCAGCTTTTAGGGGACTCTAGTGAGATGCTCATCACGCACATATTGAGTTAACGTCCAATAGATATGCAACACACCTAACATACAGGTAACATGGTTATAACCATAACTGACCAAAGCTCCTATTAAAGTTATCATATATGAAGATGCAAGATCAGCACTGGTTGAAATTCGCTTTACAAATCATGATCGCAGCGAGTCGTCTTATCTGTTTACCGATGCGTCGTCAACCAAGGATATATGCCAGCTATGTTACACATGCTCAGTCCACTACATCCCCAGCAGGAATGTATATTTCTCCAGCTGCCTGGCGGACAACGAATTTGGAGACATTATTTTTTTAAAAAATCATAATTTGCAGTACACCTTAGCAGCTAAAAATTTTACAGGTCTATTTTCCCATATAATTTTTCTGTATAAAAAATTTCAGTGCATGTTCCGACACGTCAGATTAGGTAATTCCCTTATCAGTTCCCAGGCACTGAGAATGTAATGAGGAGCTTCAGTGAAAGTCTTCAGCAATGCATGTCAAACGATGGAAATGATATGTGTGGTGTGCTTTTTAAGAAATAGTCTTATGTTTGGCTTTCCGTCACCAGAATGTGTGTACAACAGTTATCTATAAGTAACGGTTGTATGTGTGTACACTGAACTTCATCAAAAGCAAATAGTCACGAAGAATGAAATTACAATGGAATCAGACCTTCAGCTGCTTACAGGCGTTGACAGATATCAATGGGGAGAGTTGAAAATATGTGCCCCAACCAGAACTCGAACCCAGAATCTCCTGCTCACATGGCAAATGCTCTGTCCTTCTGAGCCACGGAGGACACAGAGAATAGCACGACTGCGGGGTGGGCAGGAGCTGGGTCACTACAAATGTAGTGTGTGAACAGTAAGTTGGGAATTTATCAACTCCTGTAAGCAGCTAAAGGTCTGATTTCATTGTAATTTCATTCTTCAAGAGCTGCAGGATCGCCATTGATATCTGTTCTTTCGGACCACTACGATCGCAGGTTGGAATCCTGCCTCGGGCATGGATGTGTGTGATATCCTTAGGTTAGTTAGGTTTAAGTAGTTCTAAGTTCTAGGGGACTGATGACCTCAGAAGTTAAGTCCCATAGTGCTCAGAGCCATTTGAACCACTCTCATCGCTCAAAGTCTTATGGGAATCGGTAGTTGACTGCCGCGAGTAAGGAGTGTAGTGGGTAGGGGCACTACAAATGTAGTGTGTGGACAGTAATTTGGGGGCCGGCCGGAGTGGCCGAGCGGTTCTAGGCGCTACAGTCTGGAAACGCGCGATCGCTACGGTCGCAGGTTCGAATCCTGCCTCGGGCATGGATGTGTGTGATGTCCTTAGGTTAGTTAGGTTTAAGTGCTCAGAGCCATTTGAACAATTTGAGCAGTAATTTGGGAATGTGGGTATCACAGGGAGCGTGCCAGAGATAAGTCCCTGTAGTCGCACTATTGGCTGTGTCCTCAGTGGCTCAGTCGGATGCCAGCACGGTAGCTCAACGTGTTCGGTCTGACTGTCAGAGGGTTAGCTGCCCTCTGTAATAAAAAAAAAACTGAGTTAATCGACCAACAACGAACTTAAACGGATGTCTTACGACGTCCGCCCCGAGCAGATGCAACGCACTAAAGGAACGCCGGCAAGGTAGCTCAGCGTGTTCGGTCAGAGGGTTAGGTATCTTCTGTAACAAAAAAACAGAGTGAATGGATCAACGAAGAACCTAACTGGGTGTCATCGGACGTCCGCCTCGAACAAATTCAGCGAACAATATCGAACAAAATGAGATAAAATAAAGGTCAGACAGAGCGTCTGCCACGTAAGCAGGAGGTCCCGGATTCAAGTCCCGGTTGGGGCACACATTTTGCAACTGTCCCCGTTGATATTTATCAACGTCTGTAAGCAGCTTAAGGTCATAATTTCTCTGAAATCAGTAATGTTCATCTCAGTTCTCATCCGGAGGGACCAGTCTCGTAGATCTCTATTAGTAAAAGTGCATTGCCTCCCATGAGCAGTTGTACGTGGTTCATATTTCTAGAAAACTCCTCTAAAGAACTGTTGCTCATGCTACTTATTAAAGTTCAGAGGTTTATATTGGTTATTAGTAGGGTAACGTGACTTTATGTCCACCCTGGACACTACAACTTCCAGACAGTTTTGCAAGTCTCATTCTGGCGTGTATTTATTACTTCGCGTAAGTCTTTCTTCCACTTACACTGTTCACTGTCAGATTTTACAAATCAAAAATGGCACTATGGGACTTAACATCTGAGGTCATCAGTCCCCTAGACTTAGAACTACTTAAACCTAACTAACCGAAGGACAGCACACACATCCATGCCCGAGGCAGGATTCGAACCTGCGACCGTAGCAGCAGTGCGGTTCCAGACTAAAGCGCCTAGAACCTCTCGACCACAACGGCCGGCAGTTGAGCACTTAACAAGGCATAAAAACAAAGATACACTGCAACTGGTTGTCAGAATACTGAGAAACTACAGTTTGCCTTCAAAAAACGTTTCATGAAAAACTCTTGTTGCTTTTCTGTTAAATCTGAAGACTGGTTTGATACAGCTCTTCACACCGCCTAAGAGGGCTGTCTGCAAAGTGCTTTGGCTCACCCAGAGATTACAGCACTACTTGTGCATTTCTTTCCTCTTACGTCGCTACACGTGTTAGTAGACGCCACTTAAAATTGCAAGACATTCCAGGCAGCAGTTGACAGTAGGCAGTCATTTGAAGTAGTTGTGGTGCGCGTGGTGTTGAAAATGGAAAAAAAATCGAGTATCGTCCAGTGATTAAAATCTTCGTTAAAGAAGTTTTCATACGAACAGATATTCATTTCCGGCATGTAAATGTGTAAGGCAGTTCCTCACCTTCTACGTCTACGTATCTACATATATACTCCGCTAGCCATCAAGCGGTGTGTGGCGGAGGGCACAATTCTCCCCAAAGTCATATTTTTTCCCCTCTGTTCCACTCGTGAATCGCGCGAGGGAAAAACGACTGTCTGGACGCCTTAGTACGAGCTCTAATTTCCCTTATCTTTGAATGGTAGTCATTGCGCGATTTGAAAGTTGGTGGTAGTAATATATGCTCTACATCCTCAGGGAAGATCGGATTTCGGAATTTAGTGAGCAGCCCCTTCCGTTTAGCGCGTCGTCTAACTGCAAGTGTGTCCCACTTCAAACTTTCCATGAGATTTGTAACGCTCTCACGATGGCTAAATGTACCAGTCACGAAACTTGCCGCTCTTCTTTGAACCTTCTCAATCTCTTGAATCAGACCCAACTGGTAAGGGTCCCACACAGACGAACAATACTCTAAGACTGACGAACTAATGTATTGTAAGCTATTTCCTTTGTTGAAGGACTGCATCGTTACTTGTGTAATCTGATCATTCCATTTGAGATCATTTCGAATAGTCACACCCAGATACTTGAGATATGTTACCGCTTCCAAAAACTGGGCATTTATTTTGTACTCGTACATTAATGGGGATTTTCGCCTTGTTATACGCAGTAGACTACACTTAACAATATTGAGAGACAACTGCCAGTCATTACACCACACATTTATTTTCTGCAAATCCTCATTGATTTGTTCACAACTTTCGTGTGATACCACTTTCCTGTAGACTACAGCATCATCGGCAAACAGTCTAATGCCGTTGTCAATACCATCAACCAGATCGTCTATGTAAATCATAAAAAGCAGCGGGCATATTACGGTGCCCTGGGGCACACCTGAAGCTACCCTTGTTTCTGTTGAAGTCACCCCGTTCAGGACGACATACTGCCCTCTGTCTGTTAGAAAACTTTCTATCCAACCCCATATGTCATCGGATAGACCGTAAGCGCGCACTTTTTGGAGTAAGGACAGTGCGGAACTGAGTCGAACGCCTTTCGAAAGTCGAGAAATATGGCATCAACCTGGGAGTCAGTATCTAGAGCCTGTTGTATATCATACACAAAGAGGGCCAGCCGTGTCTCGCATGACCGCTGTTTCCTGAAACCGTGATGGTTTCTGCAGATGAGCTTCTCAGAGTCTGGTCATTATTCCTGAACACAAAATATGTTCCATGATTCCACAACACATCGACGTCAGTGAAATTGGCCGGTAATTACGTGCATACGATTTTCTACCCTTCTCATAGATTGCTATGACCTGGGCCTTCTTCCAGTCCCGTGGAACTTTCCGCTGTTCCAATGATCTCTGATAGATGATGGATAAGAATGGTGCTATATTTGTTGCATAGTCAACATATAATCTTACGGGGATACCGTCTGGGCCAGATGCCTTCCTGGCGTTTAAGGATCTTAACCGTTTTACAATCCCAGACACACTAAACACAATGTCAGCCATCCTTGCGTTTGTTCGATAATTGAAAGAGGGAATGGTGGTGAAGTCCTCTGCCGTAAACGAGTTTTTGATAGCTAGGTTTAGAATACCGGCCTTCTGTTTATCATCATCAGCTACATTATCCGTACTGTCAACAAGAGAAGCTATTGAATTATTTGTAGCGTTCATAGATTTTACGTACGACCACAATTTTTTTGGTTTTTTTTTTTAGAATCTGAAGATAAAATATTGCTTTCAAATTCGTTAAAAGAATCTCTCATTGTCCTTATTGTCTTTCTGACAGCTGCTTTCATTTTGCGTAATACTGTTTGTCAGCGGGGCAGTGACTACGTTTAAAACGTCTGTGCAAAATATTCTGCTTTCTCAGCAACTTCCTAATATGTTTGTTGTACCAATGTGGTACCTTTCCCTCCCCTATATTTTTGCTAGGCACATACTTCTCCAGCACAATGTGGACACCTATAAACTCCGACCAAAATGCACAATATCTTTGTGTCCTGCGGTGAATGCTTGGAGCTGACTGTGAAGATACCTATTAATGACACTTATTTGCTTTCCCAAACAAGAAAACTTTACGCTGTTTGTTTGGTTTTTTTGCAACTTCCACTGACATATGTTACGACTTCTGCACGTTGTTAGCAGCAGACACAATGGCTGCGCCAAAGACTGAGACGGCGTGGAGTTTTACAATTATTTATTGAAGTTTCTTTACAAAATTTCTCACTCGTCGTCGCTGCCCAGCCCTGCGGATCCCTCCGCCTGGCTTCTGCTGTGTAGATTCTCCGACAATGCGCGCAACGTGCGCCGCCGATCGCACTCGGGAGCCTCAGGCCACCGTTGCTCCGCTGAAGCCAGGATGCCCTGTGGTTGAGGTGAACTCGTCACCGCTGCACCGGCGGCTGGGAAGCCGTCAGTCGCGATGTCTGCGAGGTCCCGTCATGGACGGACCACGCGCCGTGGGGCCGGGTTGCCGTGAAGTCCGGGCATCAGTCCCGGCGGCGCCTGTGACCGAGACCGCGCTGCGGCCGGTCCTGCTGGAAGTTCTCGCTGTAGTTAGTCAGCCATGGTGCCGACAGAACTCGGGCCGACCTCCAGAGCTGAAGTTGACATCTGGCGGCGAACGGATGACTCCTGCAAGCTGGAACAGACTTCTGGAATTGTCACCTACGAATATTGAATATTCGGACACGGACCACGTTCGTCCTCAGATCCCAACTGCTTCCTAATGGCTTCCATCTGTTGCTGCCTGCACTCCACTATTTATATCCGGCAGGAGGACGTTTTTTACCCTCGGTGGTAGCTTTTTGTTATTACTCCTGCAGTATATTGCAGCGTAACTTGGCGTGCTGGCCTCACTTCCCCTTACTCAGCACTCTGCAGGCTTTGCTTGGCGCTCGGTCTGTGTGAGTCCTTGCGTCAGTCTGTTGGTAGACTGCTGCTGTCAGCAAGGCTATCTGTGCCTGCCTACTCCTCAACGCCTCGGTCGCCGGCGTGCCTCTGTTTTGCCATTCTCCACTGCGCGAAGCAACGCTTACTATATGTGGCCGCAACACATAGAAGCCATAACGACATTATGGTCGACAATACCTTCTTCTAGATTAACTTCCTCGAAAAGATCAGGTCTGTTTGTCGCCAAGATACACTGAAGAAATGGCCAGCCAAGTTTAAACGTGGTCGTGAAAGCATCCAAGACGGTCAAAGTGAAGGACATCCAAAACGTGCAAGCACACCGGAAATCATCGACAAAGTGCATGATATGATTTTGGAAGACTGTTGTATAAAAGTGTGTGAAATTACTAGTCCTCTAGGCATACAAAAGGAACTTGTTAGTCACGTCTTGCACCAATTGAGCATGCAAAAGCTTTGTGCGAAATGGGTGCTGCGTTTGCTCACTGTGAATCACAAACACATTCACATGACACTTTTAGGAAAGTGCTTGGTACGTTTTAAGAAAAACAGAAGTGACTTTTTGCATCGATGTGTGACAGTGGTTGAAACATGGATTCACCACTACACACTCAAAAACAGCAGTCTATGCAGTAGATAAAAGGCCAGATCTTAAGCTCCAGAGAAGGCAAGGACGTCGCCGAGGCAGGACAAGTTATGGTATCTGTGTCTTGGGCAGCGAAAGGAATTTTGTTATCTTGAAAAGAAAAAAAAAACCGTAACTGGGGAACTGTACTCGCAACTTCTAACAAAACTGGACATGCAAACGTGAAAGACCTGGCTTCATGAAGAAAAAAAATTATCTTCCATCAGGACAATGCACCTACAAAAGTGACTTGGCAATGGGGAAATTGTGGGATTTGCACTATTAAGTACTGGAACGTCCACCCTATTTCCCAAATTTGACTTTCATCTATTCTCAAAATTGAAGAAATTCCTTGCTGGTAATCGCTTTTCTTCCAGTGAAGAAGCCATTGCAGCTGTAGATGGGTACTTTACAGCACTTCAGAAGGAACACTGCAGGGGGGATAACAGCAGTGGAACATCACTGGGTGAAATATATTGGTATCAGAGGAGATAATGTTGAAAAATAAAACTTCTTTGAAAACACAGACTGGCGTTTTCACTATCAGCCTGAGAACTTTTCAGACGGCCCTCAATTCCTTCCTAAGTCTTCTGATCTATGAATAACTACTACTAGTTATAGGGGTTGGACAAAAATATGGAAATGCTGCGAGAAATGCATGCCTGAACATAAATGCAGATGCTATAAAAGCCTTCACATCATGCTGTTGTATCTGACCAAGAACAGCAATGTCCTCAATGCCTTACAAGTGTCAGTCATGGTCAGAACAGCCCATCTGGCTAGCAGTGTGGTCTAACGTGCTGCTTCCCAAGCAGGAAGGCATGCTGGTCCCTGGCACAAATCTGCCCGGTGTATTAGTGCTGAGGTCCGGTGTGCCAGCCAGCCTGTAGATGGTTTTTAAGGTGGTTTTTCGATCTGCCTCAGGGAATGCGGGCTGATTCCCCTTATTCCACCTCAGTTACACTATGTTGGCAGTTGCTGCACAAACACTATCTCCACGTATGCATACACCATAATTATTCTACCACGCAAACATTGAGGTTACACTCATCTGGAGTGAGACGTTCCTGGGGCGTTCACTGGGGGCCAAACCACACAATAACTGTGAGTTCGGTGTGGGGTGGTAGTGGAGTGAGTGGACTGCTGTAGCCTGTTGTGCACTTGTGCACCACTGAGGGCTATGGCGGGGACAAAGCCTCTCCATCGTTTCTAGGTACCCAGCTCAATCCATACATTTGTTGTTGTGGTCTTCAGTCCTGAGACTGGTTTGATGCAGCTCTCCATGCTACTCTATCCTGTGCAAGCTTCTTCATCTCCCAGTACCTACTGCAACCTACATCCTTCTGAATCTGCTTAGTGTATTGATCTCTCGGTCTCCCTCTACGATTTTTACCCTCCACGCTGCCCTCCAATGCTAAATTTGTGATCCCTCGATGCCTCAGAACATGTCCTACCAACCGATCCCTTCTTCTAGTCAAGTTGTGCCACAAACTTCTCTTCTCCCCAATCCTATTCAATACCTCCTCATTAGTTACGTGATCTACCCACCTTATCTTCAGCATTCTTCTGTAGCACCACATTTCGAAAGCTTCTATTCTCTTCTTGTCCAAACTAGTTATCGTCCATGTCTCACTTCCATACATGGCTACACTCCATACAAATACTTTCAGAAATGACTTCCTGACACCTAAATCTATATTCAATGTTAACAAATTTCTCTTCTTGAGAAACGCTTTCCTTGCCATTGCCAGTCTACATTTTATATCCTCTCTACTTCGACCATCATCGGTTATTTTACTCCCTAAATAGCAAAACTCCTTTACTACTTTAAGTGTCTCATTTCCTAATCTAATTCCCTCAGCATCACCCGACTTAATTTGACTACATTCCATTATCCTCGTTTTGCTTTTGTTGATGTTCATCTTATATCCTCCTTTCAAGACACTGTCCATTCCGTTCAATTGCTCTTCCAAGTCCTTTGCTGTCTCTGACAGAATTACAATGTCATCGGCGAACCTCAAAGTTTTTACTTCTTCTCCATGAATTTTAATACCTACTCCGAATTTTTCTTTTGTTTCCTTTACTGCTTGCTCAATATACAGATTGAATAACATCGGGGAGAGGCTACAACCCTGTCTCACTCCTTTCCCAACCACTGCTTCCCTTTCATGCCCCTCGACTCTTATAACTGCCATCTGGTTTCTGTACAAATTGTAAATAGCCTTTCGCTCCCTGTATTTTACCCCTGCCACCTTCAGAATTTGAAAGAGAGTATTCCAGTCAACGTTGTCAAAAGCTTTCTCTAAGTCTACAAATGCTAGAAATGTAGGTTTGCCTTTTCTTAATCTTTCTTCCAAGATAAGTCGTAAGGTCAGTATTGCCTCACGTGTTCCAACATTTCTACGGAATCCAAACTGATCTTCCCCGATCTTCCATACATATATAGTCAGAATTCTGTTCTGTGTGGTTGTGAGTACATTATGTTGGAGCTATGTAAACTCGAATATGAGTAAATTGGTCATATTGTGGGCGATTCTGTAAACAAGGTAGCCAAATTGTTTGGTGTTTCACGAGATGTCATATCAAAGATTAATACCACATGCAGGGAAATTGGAACGAAGATCATCTGCTGAGTCCAAACACAGGCAAAAATGTGTTGAGTGATTGTTGCAGGCAGTCATCAAAAAGGATTGTGACAAAGAATAAAAGGATGACAACTGCAAAAGTCATTGCAGAGTCGAATGTCACGCTCCCAAACCCTGTCAGCACCAAAACAACGTGAAAAGAGATCCAGAAGCAGGAAACTGCAGGATGAGCTGGAATTTCAAACCCACTCATTAGTGATGCAAACGCTCATAAATGGAAAATATGGTGCTGAAACCATGAAACTGACCTATGGAGCAATAGGAGAAAGGCATTTGGTTGGATGAGGCTTGTTTCACACTGTTTCCAACTTCTGGCCAAGTTAATATCCCAACAGTAAAATCTGGCGGCTGTTCAATGATAATTCTGGCTCCCATATTATGGTACTCAGCAAGGTCACATTTCTGTCACAGATTATTTGACCATTTTGGCTGATCAGGCCTATCTCGTGGTACAATATTTCTTTTCCAATGATGGTCCTGTGCTCCAAGACAACAGGGCCCTTATTTTCTGGTCCACTTTGGAGAGAAGGGCGCATGATCACTATCCATCTCCACTGAAATTGCCACTATTTTACAGGAAGAATAGTAAGAGAGTCCCTTGAGAATGTACAGACCTGTATTTATCCATTTTGAGAGGAGTGGAAGCTGTTTTGAATGCCAACTGCTTTCCTACACACAGTATTAGGCATGGTAATGTGTTGTGTTTTTGGAGTTTCCATATTTTTAGCCAGCCCCTGTTCATCCATTTGAACCTGCTTACTCTATTCATTTCTCAGTCTCCATCTCCAGTTTGGTGACTGCACACTTCTCTCTGTTAGAATTACAGTACTTTGGATAGAAGTTACGTATAATGACCACAAATATGTCACAAATTCCATACAAATATATTTTATTGCCCTACAAGGTACAAAGCATCTTGTCGCAAACAGCGATTAGAGTGAAATAACTGCAGGTCCAGAGAGGTTAATTGAGCCACCTCGGGGCAGTGATATTGTTCTGGGTGACTCCTTTCTCTTCTTGTCTGAACTGCTTATTGCCCATGTTTCACTTCGTACAATGTTACTCTTCAGACTACTTTCACAAAAGATTTCTTAGCATTTAAACTCATATTCGGTATTGACAAAGTTCTTTTTTACAGAAATTCTTTCCTTGCAATAGACAATCTGCATTTTGTATCCTCTCTACTTTGGACATCAGCAGTTACTTTGCTGCCCAAATTACTAAATTCATGTACTACTTTCAGTATCTCATTTCCTTATCTAATTCCCTCAGCATCACCTGATTTAATTCGATTATATTATGACTTTTGTTGATGTTTGTCTTACAGCTTCTTTTCAAAATAGTGTCCATTTTGTTCAACTGTTCTTTCAAGTCTTTTGCTGTCTATGACACAATTACAATGTTGCTGACAAACCCTAAAGTTATTATTTCTTCTGTCTGAACTTTAATTCCATGCCCAAATGTTTTTTTTTTTTTTTTTTTTTTTTTTTTTTTTTTTTTTTTTTTTTTTTTTTTTGCTTGCTCAGTGTACACATTGAATAACATCTTGGATAGGCTACAACCCTGTCTCACTCCCTTCTCAACTACTTCATCCATTCCTTGCCCTTTGATTCCTGTAACTGCATTACAGAAAACTTATAAGACTCACACTTTAATACTGCTTATGTTTATAGGACCTATACCACGTCTGACAAACAAAAGGCATCTGGCACACACAAAGAAACTTGGTGTGAATGGTCACTGTCAAAAAACTCACAGAAAAGTTGAATGATATTAATTAGCAGACACTCAAAGAAAGACAATGCACATGTCATCAGAACGTGCTAAAAAAATTTCATGAACTATCTTTCAGGACATGAGTGATGAGTATATTTCTTCTCGTTAGAATCCATCTCATGGTGATCACAAATAAAACCAATAACAGTTGCGCAGTGATACAAAACTGGTCCTACTTGTTCCATCTTTCATGGCAGAAACAATTAATACAAATACAGCAGTCATTCTTACCATGCACCATCCACAAATAGAATGGAAAGAAACCTTAATATACCTGTATGATACAATAAAAAGTACATTCTGTCACACGCCTCACATTGTGTTGCAAAGTGGTGTAACCATGAGTCATGAGGTCACAATCCCACTGGAAGCTTTCAAACTAGCCTTCCCACCAGCAATGCAGATGCACATGGCAGCCTACTCATCAGACACTGCAAGATCACTATCAATTCAAGCAGCCTACAACAGAGGTCATTAGTATAACTGGAACCATGTTGCTTGCCAGCTGTCACATGGAACAAGTCATATGCAATTTCATACCCCTGTGTAAACAAGTGTATACAGCGTATCCCACAGTTTAATGGGCATATCCAGTTCCATCAGGTTCCAATTCCATCACTGTTCACCTGCTGAGCAGCATCAACCTGTTTGCAGAAGGAACTGCCCCATTTGTTGAAGACGAGTCCAATGTGAAATCAGCAGTCCAGTGAGAACACAAGACACTGCTTCATAGTAGTGTCTATGACAGGAAGAAAGGAGTTGTATGCATCAGTGTGGACTTTGTATCAGAACAGGACACTGACACAGGCTGGGAATATTTGTAGGGTCTTCACGTGGAAACTGAGTATTTGTGTTACTGAGTAAATCAGTGATTTGAACATAGACATTTGTAGTTATTTCAGTAGTTGTAAAAATTATGTGTATGTGTGCCTTATACTGTTTGTTGGAAGCAGCGGCCCTGTTTACACAGACGTATCAATGGCACACTGTAGGCTGTTGTTGTGAAGAGAAGTCACAGTAGCCAATCCGACTGGTGACAAAGTCAAATTACAACACAGGCTACAGATGTAGATGAAGATGAATACCCAAGGGAACTCACCCTGGAAATTGAATTGTAATTGAACCATGAAAAATACATGCATCCTCATATAGTTCAGTCTTTACACTGATGACACCACTGCAAACATATTGAGCATTGCACTGCAGTGGGCAAGTCAGATGTTTGCTACACAAGCCAACTGCTCTGAGCAGGGCTGGTTTAAGATCAACTGAGGCCTGTACCACTGATGAATTGTGGGGCATATATGTTCTCACATTTTTGACATTCTACTTTACTCTCATATATAAGGGGTGACCAAAAGTTTCCATCCAAAGGCCAAACAGTCCACAATCAGTATGCCATTCAGGCAAAATTACCATGAGCATTGAGGCAGTCATTCCATCAATGCACCAAGTTGGTAAAACATGCTGTCCTGCTGCATGAAGAAGTCCATAACCGCTTGCTGCACATCCTCATCCAACACGAATCGATGACCCTTCAAGGCCTTTTTTAAGGGACTTATGCATAATAAAAGCATAGGGGAAGATCAAAACTATAG
This sequence comes from Schistocerca cancellata, assembly GCF_023864275.1. Classification (NCBI taxonomy): domain Eukaryota; kingdom Metazoa; phylum Arthropoda; class Insecta; order Orthoptera; family Acrididae; genus Schistocerca; species Schistocerca cancellata. Next base: position 384,436,240 of record NC_064634.1, on the reverse strand, counting down.
GGCAGGCAATCGAGTGTCTCCCACTTTAGTTGGCATAACTTCTGTGTTATGACATTTGTGATATGGGAACATCCATAATCAGCACCAGCACCCCTAGTCGCAGATTTCCTGGACATTTCGCTCTAATTGCATGCCTTAGTTTCTACAGAGTTGTGCAATAACATTCCCTATGACAGAGACATCAGATTTCTCAAAATCAGTAAGTCTTGGGACCCAGTAATGAAAGAACAGGGTGACCATCACTTTTCCAGCACAGAACTTGGCTCACCATTCCACAACAGTGGCTTTCCACAGCTGTATTGCCCTATACTTGTTCTTCATTTTCCAAAGGATGTCTACCAGTGATTGTCCCTTGGCAGTCAAGAAAGGAATAACAATAAATTTTCCTGTTTGGGCACATTTTGTAATAACATCTCCATAGTTTACATTTCTGTGTTTACCACACGCACATAGGAAAGGCACAAATACCAAACTAATGCCTTTCCTATGTGTCAGTGCTTATATGCCCTCATCAGAGTCACACTAAATTTCATATACACTGCAGCAGTACCCTCAAACAGGAACATTTTTGATCACCCCTTATAATATGTACATGTAACATCTAATAAAATCTTATTATACTAATTCAAGCTCAAAGAAATGGAAAGCAGATTGGTTTTCCAACTATTATCTAACTATTGTAAAATTAATCAACACAGTAAAATCACTCATCACAGTCAACTCTTATTAGCTGCTTGCACATAGGAAGGAGAAACAACTGCTTGAGTGTTACTCTCTCTATTATAAAACTAGAAAAAAACTTTTTGGACCACTACTTACCTAGGCCACGTATACATTGCAAACTAACCCAGTGAGAAGGATTTTAGTATTCCTATTCTATTAAAAATGGAAGCGAGTGACCACAAACGCTCAGAATCACACCAAAATATGCTTAAAATAAAATATGCTCATCCCAAAAACAGTGAAATGAGCCATTCATAAGCAAAACTGCACATCTTACCAAGAGAGACATTTGAGTGATCATCTACTCAGGGTTTAAGAGTGGTACACTGGCAATGTGAAAAAATAAAATATTGGTATAATAGAACCAATAGACACACATTTCATTCTCATCAGTTACTGTTATATTTTCCTCTGCTTAAAATAATTATACTATCGGAACAACAAACTTCTTGTACTGGCCTTGTAGTGTCACCCTACTATTCCATCTTAAAAGCTCAGAATTTCAATGAAGTGGGCAAAACAAAGTGATATAGAACAATAGACCCATCTGACTAAGGCTGCTTTTTTATTCAACATCGCTTCTGCACATGACGAGTCTTGTATCAAATGCCACACTAATTAAACTTTCAAATGATTACATTAGTATGTCAGTGTCATAATCCGCCATTGCCAAGTGTACTGTAACAGAGGCTTGTACTTCTGCACAGAAAGCTGTCTGTGTAGCACAGAGGAAAGTCTGATGGTGAAATGATGATCATCTGACTACTTATGGTTTTTCTCATTGTAGTTTTACAAAGTAAATAAAGCTTCTCATGTAGAAGTTATATTACCTAAATAAGTACACCTCAAGAGATTGGCAATATTTTGTTGTGTTTGGTGTGTTTTTGCTCTCAACATGAATATTTTGTGTCTTTGCATTACCAAGGTATTCCTCTCTTTGACCTCAAATAGGAGAACATTCAAATGCCTTCCATGGTCAGACATGCAGTTCTGAAAGGCAATGGCTCATGCCACTGTTTTTGGGATGAGGTACTTATATTCTAAGCATTGTAAGCACAGTTTCATGTGGTTCTGAACATTCGAGGTTAAGCACTTCCCTTGCAACTGGAAAGAGTAAGCTAACCATTATTCCAGATTGTTATTATTGATCAAAATACCTGCAGCAGAACATACTGTTTTCAGCCACTGCAGCTGTTGAATTGCACGGACATCTCAAATGTATAATAAATTATTACAGTTCACATTAAATAGAAAATGCATGATATTATAAAATTATAATATTTAGAGCTTTGGAAAAAATAAAATTTTACGACACATTCATAGGACCATTCCAACCGTTTTGGCACATTGGTTGGGAAAGCCTCAATCAACGTTGTAGTTAGCAGAGGAAGCTGAAAACCTAATACTACAACATTCAGCAGGAGCTAATAAGCATACTGTCATTTCTGAGTGGGTTAAGCTGCAAAGTACATATCAAAATTTTACAGAAATGAGTTTAAACACAGGAGACGAACATACCATTCAATTACAACTGTGAATGCGAACCTGAAGATTACAGCTATGTGAACACATAAATAAGTTGAAGTTATTTTAGTCTTTTGTTGCTTTTAGTGGAGAGTCTTTTCCTTTCAGTTTTCCCTTACTCAACTTCCTGTGCTTTGCCAGTTCTACCTGTACATGTGCAAACAATGTAACAATGTCAGATTTGTTGTTTACAGCAGATAGCTAGCACCAATTGTTTCAATGGAGAGAGAGAGAGAGAGAGAGAGAGAGAGAGAGAGAGAAATTGACCTTAAAAGATAGAAGAATTAGCAATGATCAACAGTGTGCAGAAGGCAATGGAAACCACTGCATTAAAGACACACAATGTTTATCCTCAGGATTTGTGCCCTATAGCTGAAAAATTTATCATAGTGATTTCTCCATTGGTAAAAGATTCAAATTAGTTCCCCATTTGGATCTCTGGGATGGGGCAGTCACCCATTTGGATCACTGGGATAGGACCACCGAGGGGGAGGTGAGCATGAAGAAAACATGGAAGAGCCAACAAACAGGTAACAGTAACATTCTATGAGTCTCAACATGGAATGTAAGAAATCTAAGCATGGTAGGGTAACTGGAAAGCTGAAAAGGGAAATGTAAAGGCTCAATGTAGATGTACTGAGAGCCAATGAGGTGAAATGGAAAGAAGATAATGATTTATAGTCAGGAGAATACAAGGTAATATCAAAAGCAGCAGAGAATGGCATAATGGGAGTAGGATTTGTTATGAAAAAGAAGCTAAGACAGAGAGAGCATTACTGTGAACAGTTCAGAGATAGAATTCTTCTCATAAGAATAGACTGCAAATCAATGCCAAATGAGCTGGTGTCACAAGCAGAAGATGGAAAAAGTACATGAGAATACTGAATGGATAATTCAGCATGTAAAGGGAGATGACAATGTAATAATCATGGGGGAGTGGAATGCACTGGTAATCAAAGCAATAGAAGAGAGACCTAAGGGAGAACATGGGCTTGGTAGACAGAGAAGAAATTCTTACTGAATTCTGCAATAAATTCAAGCTAGTAATAGCAAATATGTTGTTCACAAATCACAAGAGGAGGAGGTATACTTTGAAAATGCCTGAATATCCCAGAGCAATGGTCAGTAAACTCATTAGTCAACAGAGCCAACTGTCAACAGTACAACAAATTATTGAAATTTCTTTTGAGAGCCACATTATTTAAACTTAAGCTACATAGGTAGATACATTGTTATTACAACTTAATTAGGTTACTATAGCTGAAATATTCATTGTGAAAGAATTTAGCAACTGTGTTCATATATATAGATTCTCCCTCAGCTGCACAACTTTTTTTTCTCCCTCAGCTGCACAATTTTTTCCAGTATGACTGGTTTCAAATACACTGGATCATCTTCAAATCTATGTAGCTGAGTATTCTGATGTATAGCTCCGACACAGATATGATGGGTTGCTTATGCAACTACGTAGATCTAAGGATGATCAAATGTGATTGAAACTTGTCATATGGTAAAAAAATATGCAACTGACAAGTAAAAATAAACAATGTATTAATTTTTTAATCACGGTACACCAAATCTAGCATTTGTCAAAAAGTTCTCAATTTGATTTATGAGTGTTCCCTTCTCCCATCCCCCATTGTCTTGTGTACTTGTGTCATCTGTCTCCTTTTATTCATCCTCTCTGTATGTTCAGGCCATCTCAACACATACTTTTCTCAACAGTACACGTTCTTCCATTGCAAAACGCTCCCTAAAATTAACTCACTTAGAGTTTTAAATCTTAGTCAAACTATAGGTACACTGAATAAAACTTGATATTTTAGAATTTTATCCATCTTCAGCAACTGTAGTTGTATATATCAAAATAATCAGCAACCACATGCTCACAGCAATACGCTTTGAGGATCTTATTGTTCACATTCAAAAATAATGAGATAGTTGTACCCTTCTGAAGAGAGGCATTAACAAAATGAAATTGACTTTATGTAGCTGGTTGCTGATTATTTTGATAAAACTAGGTATCATACTTAAGGTGGTAGTGCTCTTTGAAGGCATGAAATGAAGAAATCATTTTTGTGTCCACACTGGCCATTTCCTATAACCACTGCACCACGTAAAAGGACCCCTTGCAACCGGCACACTGGTCATCAGTGGGAATTCCCAAAGCCCTCCTATTTGACCTGTAACAAAATAATTTTGTGTAAGTTGTTTTCAAGATATTTTCTGTTAGCATACATAGCATAATTGAAAAACAGAAAAATATTGAGTTTTAACACAATACCAATTTGTTGAAAAAAAAAGTCATATATTTCACCCAAAAATTATAGACAAAAGCTTGCACCAAAAATAGACTTTTGAAGATATTGCAAAATGGCTACATATTCTGACAGAGAATTCAGTTTCGAATGCCTGCATCAAAATTCAATCAAAATCATATGTACCACTCTGAAGTTATGTTTCAATTTGAAAAATACAGTCTCAAGAAAATGTGTTTACAGTTTTGATTTACATTTTTGGTAGTTAAGTTAAACAAACATACCTCTAGCCAGCATTCCCTGGACCACACAGCAGTCCTTCCAGATCCAAAAGGAAGTCGTCCTCTATCTTTATAATGACCATGGTAGTTCTGCAGGCCTCTTTGGCAGCTTCTGTCATCACTGCTCTGCTTGCTCAATGTGCTTTTCGTCCACTTTCGTATGGAAGCTGCAACAGGCTTGTCTGATCTCATGTTTGAGCACTTTCATAATTTCCATAATGCTTGTTAGGCCATTGTTGAAATTACATGCTGTCACATTAGCCACAGTGTTGGCTACTGTTTTCTTGCTATTAATTGTTTTTTAGAGAGACTGGCCAGATGCAAGTGTTACAACTTTTGCTAGCCTCCCATGCATCATTCCAGTAAGTCATACAATAACAAGTTGAACTAAAGGGATCAAGCTCCCTCCATTTTCAATCCCATCTCTGAGGGAGGTGGGTGGGCCACTGAGAGGACTGCTCTATTGGGCCTAAGGTTGTAACTACTTTATTCTGTTGTGACTCTGTTATTTGTTGCTGTGGGCTTGGGGAGAGGTGGAGGGATTTTATCTTACGTCTCCTAATTATGAATTTATTTGAGGGGATTAAAGGGGACATCTCTGGCATTCACCTTATGCCCAAGGGAAAACTCCAAGTATATCAATTGGAGCTGCTGGTGTTGCCACCATTGGTTGCTCCTTGACTGTGAAAAACACAGTCATCATGGCGTCACACATTGTGGCTGTTAACTGTTCCATCAGCATTGACATGGTAGGAGCTATCAGTTTCATTACTTGATTTTACAACTTGCAACCATACATCCATTGATCCTCACTCTGCAGCAAGCAAGAAATTTGTCGCTGTTCCATGGGCGAAATTCTGCACAGCTTACTTGCCACTGCCTCTTGCAGAGTCTGTGGTGGATTCGCCCATCTGCTTGTCTGGGCACTTCCATGCCCTTAGTTAGTCTGGCAGCCACACAGCAAATGCTGCTGTGTCTCCCTGTGGCTTCCTCCACCACTCTCGTTGGCGGGTTCCCCCAAAAGTTTGCACTGCACAGTCAACGCATGCATGCCTTTCCCTGGTATGGCTGGCTGGGCAGCTGTTCATTTTCTATGCTTGTCCCCTCACCAGACATGGCTTTTCTCACCAGATTTATCTCCTTGTTCACAGCAAGGGTGTGATCTGAGAAGACCTTGCATCCTCATCACCATGCCATGAGTTATTCTCCACAGCTCACACACAAGGATGGAGCTTTTTTTTTTTTTTTTTTCAGGGTGGTCCATCAATAGTGACCAGGCCAAATATCTCACTAAATAAGCATCAAATGAGAAAACTACAAAGAACAAAACTCATATAGCTTGAAGAGGGAAACCAGATGGCACTATGGTTGGCCCGCTAGATGGCGCTGCCATAGGTCAAACAGATATCAACTGCGTTTTTTTTAAATAGGAACTCCCATTTTTTATTACATATTCGTGTAGTATGTAAAGAAATATGAATGTTTTAGTTGGACCACTTTTTTTCGCTTTGTGATAGATGGCACTGTAATAGTCACAAATGTGTAAGTACGTGGTATCACGTAACATTCCGCCAGTGTGGACGGTATTTGCTTCATGATACATTATCCACGTTAAAATGGACTATTTAACAATTGCGGAAAAGGTCAATATCATGTTGATGTATGGCTATTGTGATCAAAATGCCCAATGGATGTGTGCTATGTATGCTGCTCAGTATCCTGGATGACATCATCAAAGTGTCCAGACCATTCGCCGGATAGTTACATTATTTAAGGAAACGGGAAGTGTTCAGCCACATGTGAAACGTCAACCATGACCTGCAACAAATGATGATTCCCAAGTAGGTGTTTTAGCTGCTGTCACGGCTAATCTGCACATCAGTAGCAGACAAATTGCGTGAGAATCGGGAATCTCAAAAACGTCGGTGTTGCATCAACATCGATTGCACCCGTACCATATTTCTATGCACCAGGAATTGCATGGAAACGACTTTGAATGTTGTGTACAGTTCTGTCACTGGGCACAAGATAAATTATGGGATGATGACAGATTTTTTGCACGCAGTATATTTAGCGAAGAGGCATCATTCACCAATGGCGGTAACGTAAACCGGCATAATATGCACTGTTGGGCAACGGAAAGTCCACAATGACTGTGACAAGTGGAACATCAGCAACCTTGGTGGGTTAATGTATGGTTCAGCATTATGGGAGGAAGGATAATTGGCCCCCATTTTATTGATGGCAATCTAAATGGTGCACTGTATGCTGATTCCCTACGTAATGTTCTATCGATGTTACTAGAAGATGTTTCACTGCATGACAGAATGGCGATGTACTTCCAACATGATGGATGTCCGGCACATACCTCATGTGTGGCTGAAGCAGTATTGCATTGCATATTTCACACGTGGATTGGTCATCGAAGCACCATATCATGACCCGCACGGGCACCGGATCTGACTTCCCCGGATTTCTTTCTGCGGGGAAAGTTGAAGGATATTTGCTATTGTGATCCACCGACAACACCCGACAACATGCATCAGTGCATTGTCAATGCATGTGCAAATATTATGGAAGATGAACTACTCACTGTTGAGAGGAATGTTGTTACATGTATTGCCAAATGCATTGGGGTTGACAGACATAATTTTGAGTATTTATTGCATTAATGTGGTATTTAAAGGTAATCACACTGTAACAGCATGCATTCTCAGAAATTATAAGTTCACAAAGGTACATGTAACACATTGGAACAACCAAAATAAAATGTTCAAATGTACCTATATTGTGTATTTTAATTTAAAAAACCTACCTGTTACCAACTGTTCATCTAAAATTGTGAGCCATATGTTTGTGACTATTACAGCACCATCTATCATGAAGTGAAAAAAGTGGTCCAACTAAAACATTCATATTTCTTTACATCTACATCTACATTTACATTTCTACTCCGCAAGCCACCCAACGGTGTGTGGCGGAGGGCACTGCACGTACCACTGTCATTACTTACCTTTCCTGTTCCACTCGCGTATGGTTCGCGGGAAGAAAGACTGGCGGAATGCCTCCGTGCGCGCTCGAATCTCTCTAATTTTACATTCGTGATCTCCTCGGGAGGTATAAGTAGGGGGAAGCAATATATTCGATACCTCATCCAGAAACGCCCCCTCTCAAAACCTGGACAGCAAGCTACACCGCGATGCAGAGCGCCTCTCTTGAAGAGTCTGCCATTTGAGTTTGCTAAACATCTCCGTAACGATATCGTGCTTACCAAATAACCCTGTGACGAAACTCGCCGCTCTTCTTTGGATCTTCTCTATCTCCTCCGTCAACCCGACCTGGTATGGATCCCACACTGACGAGCAACACTCAAGTATAGGGCAAACGAGTGTTTTGTAAGCCACCTCCCTTGTTGATGGACTTCACTTTCCAAGGACTCTCCCAATGAATCTCATCCTCACACCCGCCTTACCAACAATTAATTTTATATGATCATTCCACTTCAAATCGTTCCGCACGCATACTCCCAGATATTTTACAGAAGTAACTGCTACCAGTGTTTGTTCCGCTATCATATAATCATACAATAAAGGATCCTTCTCTCTATGTATTCGCAATACATTACATTTGTCTATGTCAATGGTCAGTTGCCACTCCCTGCACCAAATGCCTATCCACTGCAGATCTTCCTGCATTTCTCTGCAACTTTCTAATGCTGCAACTTCTCTGTATACCACAGCATCATCTGCAAAAAGCCACATGGAACTTCCGATACTATCTACTAGGTCATTTATACATATTGTGAAAAGCAATGGTCCCATAACACTCCCCTGTGGTACGCCAGAGGTTACTTTAACGGCTGTAGACGTCTCTCCATTGACAACAACATGCTGTGTTCTGTTTGCTAATAACTCTTCAATCCAGCAACTCAGCTGGTCTGATATTCTGTAGGCTCTTAATTTGTTTATCAGGCGACAGTGCGGAACTGTTTCGTATGCCTTCTGGAAGTCAAGAAAACTAAACTTAAGTCGCCTCACTGCATTATCTCGTCTATACTAGAAGGCTAATCTCAGGAACTACCGTAATGATTTTGCTGTTTTTCATTGCTAGGTAGACGAGGAAGGTCAGTGTATACAGAGTGTATCATAATTAATGGCGCAAACGCACACAGTTGTAAATATGTGGCACTAGAAGCAAAAAAAGTATTACACGAATATGTAATAAAAAATGGGGGTTCCTATTTAAATAAATGCAGTTGATATCCGTTTGACCTATGGCAGCGTCATCTAGCAGGCCAATCACAGTGCCATCTGGTTTTCCCCTTCAAGCTAGACAGTTTCATTCTTTATAGTTTTTTCATTTGACTCTTATTTCGTGAGATATTTGGCCCAGTCATGATCAATGGACCACCCTGTAGGTATGCAACTCATGGTTTCTCATACACCTGTCACATCATGGCAAACGTTGGTAGTATTTTGCCACACAGCCAGGTTCTTGGCAACTGAATCACTGTGGCTCCATGCCAGGTCCAAGGGGAGAGGCTCAACCATTACTTGGAAGCTTAAGAGCTTCCTCACCTTAAAGCTCTCTCTGCAATCTTGTGATACAGCATTGACTGTTGACAGTTTGCACAGTCAAGTTGAAGAGCGGTGGTTTTTTCTTGTTGGTACAGTTGTGAGATCGAAAATCTGCCTCCCACAATCCAGTGTTATCTAGCTCCATCTTGCCTGACTTGTCACCATGACCTATGGCAGGAACATTGCCACAGCCTTGGCTATTGGTGCCTGCAGTGGAATCTGCGGCACTGTTTGAGGTACAAAGTACTGCTCCACTTTTAATGATCTTAGGGTGGCACATGCAGCTTGGTTGTACCTCAAGTGTGCTCTCATTGTCCACCGACTTGACATCAACCTGGAATGCAGAAATGTTTGGTTATACTCAAAGACATTCTGTCTGTTCTATATTTCTCTATTTTAGTAGACAATGGTAACTCTTTAGGTTTTTAAGAATATCTGCTTTGTTCTTAATGCCCTGAAACAGCTCTTTGGCTGTTTTTCTCTCTTAAAAATTTCTTGAAGACTGCATCTAGTAATTAAATACAGAACTTCATTTTTCTTGAGTCTTCTTAATTTCAAGAAATGCTTTCTTCCTTGTTTCACCGACAGGATACTTAGTACTAAATGACACATGTTTAGTTCTAAAGTGTGTCTCGAAATTCGATCTTTTGTTATGAGCCAATTTCTTCTGACAAACAAGCACCTCCATCACACATATTGGCCGATTGATGCTTTGTGGCTCCTAAGTGTGCAGAATGGCAGCAAGGGGAGAGGAAAGTGATTGATGGGGTAATCTTGGAGGGGAGGCAAATCTCTTCAGACAGAGACAGATGGAACTACCAACTGAAATGATGTGAATTTTAACTATAATCCTACTCTTTCACACATTGGCCATGAAGTTTCAATCACATTGCAGGTGTGGAACTGCAAGCGATATTATCCAAATGAGTCAGAGCACCACATGAGATTCATGACCAGCAATTTTCCCATCAGAGCCTCAGAAGATACCAACTGGATGAATTCATAGAGAGACAGAGATTCCAAAATCAGATAGTTGATTGCAAGGAGTACTATGACCAGATGCACAGTCAAATCACAAGCTTAAGAAAATCATCTGCAGGGATCAATATGGAAAGAAGTGGGATACTGAAGTACAGAGGAATGATGACACGCATTTGAGGTTTCCTAAGACCACAGATATTACAATAAAGAATATGATAGTAGGCAGTTCAGTTTAAAAGAAAGAGACATCTCTAAAAATGGCAACCAGAGTTGCTAGACAAACAAATATAAGTACAAGGAAGGTAACTTCAAAGAAACCTTGGATAACAAAAGACATATCGACATATTTCAATTGTTCAACAAAAGAAGTACAAAAAAGGTAAAGGTAGGAACCACAGCAAAAAATGTTACTTGGGAATGAAATGGATGGGAAGTGCAAGGAAGCCAAAATGAAATGACTGCAGGAAAATGTGTAGAAATCAGCAAAAGAAATGCTCATCAAAAGGACTGACTCAGCATGTAGAGAAGTCAAAATAACCTTTGCTGAATTAAAAGCCAGATCATCAGTGTTAAGGAATTGAAGGGCAATTTCCCCTTTATACACAGAGGAGAGAGCGGACGGATGGAAAGAGTACATTGAAGCCCTCTATAAGGGGGAGGAACTGTCTGATGATGTGATAAATGAAAAACAGGGGTCAATATGGAAGACAGAGAGAATCCAGTATTAGAGTCAGAGTTTATGAAATAAGGTGGGAGACATACATAACAAAAAAACATCCTTCATTTTTTCCAAACGACTGGGGGGAACTGGCAGCCAAACAGTGATTCAAGTTCGTGTGTGGGATCTGTTAGCCAGGAGACATCCACCAGACTTTCAGAAAATACCACCCACACAGCCCCAGAAATAGCAAGGGCAGATAAGTGTGAGAACTATAGCAGAAACAGTGTAACAGCTCATCCATACAAGACTCTGATAAGAATAACACAGAGAATAATTGAAAAGAAAACTCTGAAAAGGTTAGATGACAATTAGTCTGGCTTTCAGAAAGGCAAACCATTAGACAGGGAGTTCTGACATTACATTCTATAAGAGGAGGAGGACTTAAGAACAATTGATACACTATGAATGGATTTGTTGACTTGGGAAAAGCATTTGACAATGTAAAATGATGCAACACATGTGAAATTCTGAGAAACCATCAGTAAGCTACAGGGAAATATGGATAATATACAGTAAGTAAGAATGAGGTGCTCTGATTAAAAAGGGTGTAGTCTCTTGCCCCTACTGTTCAATTTATTCATCGAACAAGCAGTAATGGTAATGAAAGAAAGGTTCAAGAGTAACATTAAAATTCAGGGTGAAAGGATACCAACAATAAGATTTGCTGCAGCATTATTATCCTCAGTGAGACTCAAGAAGAATTACAGGACCTGCAGAATAGTCTAATAAGTACAGAATATGATTGAGAGTGAAATGAAGAAAGATGAAAGTAATGAGAAATAACGTAAATGAGATTAGCAATAAATTTAACATCAAAACTGGAGGCCACAAAGCAAAGTTAAGAAATTCTGTTACCTTCAAAGCATAATACACAACAGACATAGAACGAACATAAAAAACAGATTAACAGAAGCAAAGCAGGCGTTTCTGGCCAAAACATGTCTGCCAGTATCAAACATTGGCCTTACATTCCATCCTGGATTTTCCATTGTTTAAACATCGGTCTTAATTAGAGGAAGAAAATTCTAAGAATGTATGCGTGGAACACAGCATTCCGTGGTAGTAATTCATGGACTGTGGGAAAATCAGAAAAGAAAATTAAAGCATTTAGGATGTAGTGCTATCGAACAGTGCTGAAAAGATAGTGAATAAGGAGGTTCTCTGCAAAATCAGTGAGGAAAGAAGCGTATGGAAAAGAATGAAAAAAAAGGACAAGATGATCAGACATTTATTACGACATTAGGAAATAACTTCCATGGTACTAGATGGTGCTCTAGAGTGTAAAAACTGTACGGGAAAACAGGCACTGCAATACACCCAATAAATAATTTAGGATGTAGGGTGCAAGTGCTAGTCACATGAAGGCTGATTACAACAACAACAAAATCTATATGCTTATGTTTAAGCAGATAGTACTTAAACAATCACACAGGCTCAGTCATGGGTAAAGCAGGTGGCAAACTTTGGTTCACTGGTAGAATTCTAGTAAATTGCAATTAGTGTGCAAAGGAGATTTCTTATAAAAAGACTTGTGCAACCCATTCTAGAGTATATTTCCCAAGTATGTGGACATGTTCAAAATTGAAATAACAGGGTAGACTGAATTTATAAAAATAAAGGCAACAAGAATGGTCACAGGTTTGCTTGACCAATAGGTGAGTGACTCGGAGATGCTGAAGGAACTGAAGTGGCAGACAGCTGAAGGTACACTCAGACTATCCCAAAAGACCAGCTTGAAATGATTAATCTAGGAATATACTACAATCCCCTTCATGTCACTTCCATTGGATCACAATAACAAGATTACACTTATTGCAGTATTCACATACATGCTTAAACAATCGTTCTTTCCATAAGTAAATGGAACAGCAAGAAGACATAATAACAGGTACAGTGTGAAGTGCTTTCTGCCACACACTTCCAAATGATGTTCAGAGTATTGATGTAGATGTAGAGGAAATGGCAACTCATGAGGCAGCTGTAAGCTCTGTAGGGAACTACACTTTACGGGCATCACCTATCACGTAAGGCCCAAAATCAGAGCCACTGTGAAGTGGTTGGTCCTTTTTGAAACTGTATTGACTTAAAGTCTTAGAATGACAAATGATGACTCACAGTACGAGCAGCAACTGGTATGCTTTGATGTATCCAAGGAATCTACTTTGCAAAATCGGAATGAATTGGTGTCTTTGTGGCATTATGTTGTACACTTTTACCAGTAACCTACACTCTAATCATTCACTATTTACCCAATACAAGCTTTTGTCTTAGAATCACGAGCCTATTAAAAATATGGAGTCCTTCGTTCCTATGCACATAGGACATTTCAAGTTTATGAAGAAATGGTAGTGATAGTTTACAGTCATTTCACAGCTTCTCTCCTTCACAGGCACTTGTTCAGCCTCTCCCAGTCAGAAGTTGGGGTAACCATTCTGCTAATTATGAATGAGGCTAATAGTCTTTAAAACTTCAGCCAGAAGTCTTAAGCCACTGAGAATAGCCTCTGAACACAGGTAACAAGTGTCATTGGTACCAATATGAACCACAATCTCCAAACGGCTGCAACCACTGCACTTAATTCATGCTGGCAATCTCCTCCAGCTCTCAGATGAGACCTCTGGAAAACGTCCTGAATGAACATTGGACTTCTTTCTCGACGTCATGTCCATTTTCCTAAAGAGTTCCGATACCTGTAGTAAGCTGGATATTCGAATGGCGGGTAGTTTGTTCTTTTAAGAGCTATCAGCCCCAACCCTAACAGGTGAGACATATCAAAGTAGCCGACATGTAGATTCCATTGTGGACAGCAGCCCACATCTGTTGCTTAAGCACAGCTGTGAGGACAATATCCATATTCAAACTCTGCCCATAGATCTGTAATCCTAACACTATCTGTCATTCACTGCGGAATGATTTTCAACAAGCCAGGTCAAATGCATCAAAAGGCCCAGAAGCATTAGGGGTCCCTAGTGATGGCAGGCACACCAGTGAAATTTCAGGAATAACTGTAGCCTCCCTATCACAAATAAAGCCCAGCATAATAACTTGAAACTAGTCAACCAAGGACAATGCAGCTTCCATTTGTTTACTGACACTGTCAATTTCTCCTGCATCTGCATGCAACACCTACAGTCCATTTCAGATTTTAACAAGGTGCAATAACATAAAAATTCACAGAGAAGTTCAAAACCAGGACTTAAGAGTTGAAGTAGAGAACTGCAGTGAAGCTGGTGTTGTAGAAAATTTGACAATTGCTATCTTCTGTTGTGCTGTTGCTAGTTTCTTGAATCTTCTAAGCAAAGTATTTAATATTTCCACAATTTAGTTCCTAGCAGCTTCCTGTATGATCCAGTATGCCAGGAAATTCCTGATGATGACAACTAGTTAGATACACTATGTTGTTAAAAGATATGAGAAATCAGCAACATACTTAAGTGGCTGTCATGTTGTCTGAAATTTACACTCACTTTTATGGCTCCCTGTCCTGTGATGTTCAAATTACAAAATATTAGCATGCAAACCACTAAATATAGAAAAAGGAAAGGAAAATGCTCCATGGTCTTGTACAGCTACTGCTACTGAGCTCTAAAACAGCTACAAAACACAAAGTCGAACAATCAAATTGGTTTTAAATCTCCTGCTAAACTTTGAGAGTCAGTATCTAAATACTGAGTTTTAGCAAGTTCATCTTAATGGGAGCCACATATTTGGAAATGCATGGCAACCATAGTGCATGTGTAAGTGCCTTGTAACAGGTATTTTAACACTGACAATTGGGAAATGTGAAACTAGAGTTGGTGAAGTTAGAGTTTAGTAAATCAATGTTGCCATTTCTGTTACTTGCGATCAGTAGTCTCCTTCAAGTAAGTCAGTTCAGAAACAGCACTAATGTTTACATCTATCTTAACAGAAAATTTAAAATTAATTTAGTTAACAGCAACTGAGCACTCAATTGTAGCACCTGGAACCCTCTAGAAATTCCAAACCATGAGATGTAATTATGTTTACTTGCTTCTCTAAGCAATTTTTTAAATTTCATTATCTTGGCGGTTCTCTGATCATTTCTATCTTACAGCCCTCGAAGAATGACTGCTTCAGTACCTCTGTGCATGCTGTAATTAGTCAAATTTTGTCTTCATTATCCCAATGAGAGTAACATACAAGAGATTGTAGATTCATCATGTAATACTAATTCTTGAAATTTTGTAAGTAGGCTTTGACAGGATAATCTGAGTCTGCCTTTGAGAGGTGCAAATTCAAGTTTTGCATTTCCATTAGGCTTCCCTGCAAGCCAAATAAAACAGAGACCATTTTGTCACCCCTCTCTGCATAATTTGACATAATCATTAGTCATATTTGGTGTGGGGCCCACTTTCCAGCAATTTAAAAAAAAGATGAGGCACACATGTGTTTTGTAATCAATCTCTTTTGTATACTGACTGTATCTTCCAAACATCCTGCCAATGAACAGAAGCCTGCTACCTGCCTTAGCTACAACTGACTCTATGTGATCGTTCCATCTCAAAACCTAATAAATTGTCACCCCAGGTATTTGCATGAGCGGATTGATTCTGATTGTGAGTTGTTGATATTGCAGTCATATGATACAACTGTTTTTTCATTTTAGGAAGTGCACAATTTTATATTTCTATACATTTAAAGCAAGTTGGCAGGTTTTCTTCCACTTTGAAATCTTATCAAGATATGTTTAAATTTTCTGCAGTTTGTTGCTATGGTTATCTTATGTCATGGCATTAATTTACAGCCTGAACAGCAAGAGTCCCAACATGCTTCCCTGGGGCACAGCTGGAGTTACTTCTGCATCTGTAAATGAATCTATGCTTTCATACCAAAGGAAAACAAAAATGATTCTGTTATGAAGTTTACCTAACATGTCTTCCATCTATGACAATAGGATATTTCATGTACGACACTGGTATAGAGCTTAGAGATAGCTACTCAGACACTGTTCAGGAGAATACATTGTCTTATTTTTTTCTTTTTGCATTTCAAAACTTTAGAGACAGCTTTCAATTAATAAGCCAAAACATGCATGTCATAAGAAAATAACTGTGTGCACAAACATTTACAAATTCTGTCATTGGTCCTAGACCCATTTGCTCATATCACTTCCAGGATTGAATGTTCATACATTTGGAATGAGGCACAACTATAAATATAGTAAGGTCTCTGCTGCTCTCAGATCACTGGAATTTGCCAAAACATGTTACAATTCACTTGCGAATTAGGCAACTGTGTAGACAACATGGCAGGGGACAGTCAATTATCAGCACTTAGAACTTCCATCCACAATCCCAACAATTGGCAGCTATCAACAGGGGACCTCAAGTTGATTCTGTATTTCTAGATTTCCGGAAAGCTTTTGACACCATTCCTCACAAGCGACTTCTAATCAAGCTGCGGGCCTATGGGGTATCATCTCAGTTGTGAGACTGGATTCATGATTTCCTGTCAGAAAGGTCGCAGTTCGTAGTAATAGACGGCAAATCATCGAGTAAAACTGAAGTGATATCAGCTGTTCCCCCGAGAAGTGTCCTGAGACCTCTGCTGTTCCTGATCTACATAAATGACCTGGGTGACAATCTGAGCAGTTCATTTAGGTTGTTCGCAGATGATGCTGTAATTTACCGTCTAGAAAGGTCATCCGAAGACCAGTATCAGTTGCAAAGTGATTTAGAAAAGATTGCTGTATGGTGTGGCAGGTGGCAGTTGATGCTAAATAACAAAAAGTGTGAGGTGATCCACATGAGTTCCAAAAGAAATACGTTGGAATTTGATTACTCGATAAATAGCACAATTCTCAAGGCCGTCAATTCAGCTAAGTACCTGGGTGTTAAAATCACGAACAACTTCAGTTGGAAAGACCACATAGATAATATTGAGGGGAAGGCGAGCCAAAGGTTGCATTTCATTGGCAGGACACTTAGAAGATGCAACAAGTCCACTAAAGAGACAGCTTACACTACACTTGTTTGTCCTCTGTTAGAATATTGCTGCGCGGTGTGGGATCCTTACCAGGTGGGATTGACGGAGGACATCGAAAGGGTGCAAGAAAGGGCATCTCGTTTTGTATTATCACGTAATAGGGGACAGAGTGTGACAGATATGATACGCGAGTTGGGATGGAAGTCATTAAAACAAAGACGTTTTTCATCGTGACGAGATCTACACTCCTGGAAATGGAAAAAAGAACACATTGACACCGGTGTGTCAGACCCACCATACTTGCTCCGGACACTGCGAGAGGGCTGTACAAGCAATGATCACACGCACGGCACAGCGGACACACCAGGAACCGCGGTGTTGGCCGTCGAATGGCGCTAGCTGCGGAACATTTGTGCACCGCCGCCGTCAGTGTCAGCCAGTTTGCCATGGCATACGGAGCTCCATCGCAGTCTTTAACAATGGTAGCATGCCGCGACAGCGTGGACGTGAACCGTATGTGCAGTTGACGGACTTTGAGCGAGGGCGTATAGTGGGCATGCGGGAGGCCGGGTGGACGTACCGCCGAATTGCTCAACACGTGGGGTGTGAGGTCTCCACAGTACATCGATGTTGTCGCCAGTGGTCGGCGGAAGGTGCACGTGCCCGTCGACCTGGGACCGGACCGCAGCGACGCACGGATGCACGCCAAGACCGTAGGATCCTACGCAGTGCCGTAGGGGACCGCACCGCCACTTCCCAGCAAATTAGGGACACTGTTGCTCCTGGGGTATCGGCGAGGACCATTCGCAACCGTCTCCATGAAGCTGGGCTACGGTCCCGCACACCGTTAGGCCGTCTTCCGCTCACGCCCCAACATCGTGCAGCCCGCCTCCAGTGGTGTCGCGACAGGCGTGAATGGAGGGACGAATGGAGACGTGTCGTCTTCAGCGATGAGAGTCGCTTCTGCCTTGGTGCCAATGATGGTCGTATGCGTGTTTGGCGCCGTGCAGGTGAGCGCCACAATCAGGACTGCATACGACCGAGGCACACAGGGCCAACACCCGGCATCATGGTGTGGGGAGCGATCTCCTACACTGGCCGTACACCACTGGTGATCGTCGAGGGGACACTGAATAGTGCACGGTACATCCAAACTGTCATCGAACCCATCGTTCTACCATTCCTAGACCGGCAAGGGAACTTGCTGTTCCAACAGGACAATGCACGTCCGCATGTATCCCGTGCCACCCAATGTGCTCTAGAAGGTGTAAGTCAACTACCCTGGCCAGCAAGATCTCCGGATCTGTCCCCCATTGAGCATGTTTGGGACTGGATGAAGCGTCGTCTCACGCGGTCTGCACGTCCAGCACGAACGCTGGTCCAACTGAGGCGCCAGGTGGAAATGGCATGGCAAGCCGTTCCACAGGACTACATCCAGCATCTCTACGATCGTCTCCATGAGAGAATAGCAGCTTGCATTGCTGCGAAAGGTGGATATACACTGTACTAGTGCCGTCATTGTGCATGCTCTGTTGCCTGTGTCTATGTGCCTGTGGTTCTGTCAGTGTGATCATGTGATGTATCTGACCCCAGGAATGTGTCAATAAAGTTTCCCCTCCCTGGGACAATGAATTCACGGTGTTCTTATTTCAATTTCCAGGAGTGTATTTACGAAATTCCAGTCACCAACTTTCTCTTCCGAATGTGAAAATATTTTGTTGAGCCCAACCTACACAGGTAGGAATGATCATCAAAATAAAATAAGAGAAATCAGAGCTCGAACAGAAAGGTTTAGGTGTTCGTTTTTCCCGCACGCTGTTCGGGAGTGGAATGGTAGAGAGATAGTATGATTGTGGTTCGATGATCCCTCTGCCAAGCACTTAAATGTGAATTGCAGAGTAATCATGTAGATGCAGATGTAGATGTGAATTGTCTATTCTGAGATGTTTCATAAAATGTTAAGTGTTGTTCACAGTTAAGCAAATTTGGATAACACAGGTATGTGTTGGTATTTAGTGAAGTACCAGTTGCTCTGCATCCCCCACCACATCTCCACAATTTCTTAAAGAATTGAACTCCCATGCATAAAACAATTTCAGTAGCTCTGTTTTAAGGAAATTTAGTTTTTCACACATCTTAGTTTTTATGACGTCATACCTCCGGAACTATTTATCATACAATAATAAATTTTGCAGGTACAGCCAGTGGTATATGTGGATATAATCTGCAAAATGTGTTACAAATTGAATAAGTAGTATGGAATTAATAAATTAAAATACCATGCTTGATGGTGTTTTGTTGCATGAACAGCAAACATGCTTTCGTTATTTTATGGGGTGGGGTTTCGGCGTGAAAAAATGTTGATGGGGTTACAATTTATGTGTAAAGTTTGTTGTAAGTGGCTAAGTGCTCCCTCTCTCTCAATTACTGGACAAATACAATCCAGGTAGTTTGCATGTCATGAGTTACGCTGCCTTCAGGCATATACTGTCTCTAACTTTAATGCTTACTTATTGTGTGAAAACCTTTAATGTAAGATTAAATCAAACAATGGAAAATCTAGGATGGAATGTAACAATACCAGAGAAGGAAAGTTGCTACTCACCATATAGCGGAGATAGGTACAACAAAAAGATATAAGATTAAAGCTCTTGATCGTTAGATTATGATAGTATTTTAAATTTTTAAATTCAGTCACTAATTGTATTGAAATACTGAAAATCAAATTTTTGTCATCCCTGGAAGCCATTACATAGGCAATCTGCAATTGATACTGGGTGACCATTTCAGCTGTTTAGTAATAGAGATTACAGCATACTTTTTAAACGGCTAACATACCTGTCTCTGTTAGCATACTATTAATAATGCTTGTGCAGAACACACTGGTTCCTAGCCTTACAGATTTGTGCTGCTTGGGAACCACAGCACTGATGACTCTGTGGATCCATACCCTGCACATCCACAGCCTAGATTTATAGAACTATGACCCTGGGAAGTTTGTTGGACTTATTAAGGTGTATCCATACTATTCATGTGGCTCGTGTACTTGTGAGACTTGCGAGCCTTACAAGTAATGTGAACGGAGGTAGACTCAGAGAGCTCGTCACAAAACAGGCTCGCAAGAGGCACGAGCATATGGCTTGCCTGGCTCTGGCTGTTATCGGCACAACAAAGGGACGCGTGGCAAGCTGCATGAGTGGTGTAGACGGCAACAAGCATTGACCAGTTGGCTCGTTGCACTCATACAGTTTGGTCTAGGTATTATTCTTATTCTGTGTTGTGGACATTGGTTTTTCTTTTAAAATGGAGTGGATCGATGTTTTTGCCATTAAGTTCATTAATATTTATGAACAATATCCTGTGCTGTGGGATGCAACAAACTGCCAATATAAAATAAAATTTAAAAAAAATGAAGCATGGGATTCTGTCATGACTGAACTCCACGTGGAATTGCTTATTCCAGCTTATTAGCCACTTACAGGAAAGTCCGCCAAAAGAAAAATAAGCCTGGGAAGTCTGACGCTGGGTTTGAGGAAGTGAGCGTTCCAAATTGGTTCGCTTTCAAAGCATTTGAATTATTGCACTGTAAATATCAGCCACGGAAGACAATCAACACAGACGTAAGTAAAAAGTATTTATTTTTGGAAAGTATTAAAAAACTACTAACAAACTTAATGGGGTTCGGTCCCTTTTTGTTCCATCTCCATGGCTACTTAACGTTTTGACTTTATCAGCTTACATTTCAGTTCGCACTCATTTGTTATTTTTAAATATTTTGGTGTTATTCCCTTATATACTATTAATCATATCATATCTTACCTTAAGATATTTTTTTCGTGCTTATTTTAGCATACTACCCTTTCTATTAGGAATATATCTAGTAATTGCTTATAGTTTTCAAATTTAAAAATTAAAGCAAAGTTCTAATTGTAACAAAATTATAGGGTTTATGACAAAATGAGCTCTGAACATCACAGAGGGGAAAGGAGGAAATGGACTAACAGGATTGGAATGCATACAGGGGCAATGCTGGGTACTCAGCTAGTAATAAATAAATAATACTCAATAACATTTATTTTTCTAACACAATTTATTTAAGCACATGGACATTTATACATATTTTATTTGTATATTGTGTTATTTGTGAAAATAAAAATAATAAAATAGGAATTAATGAAGGTAAAACTTCACATATGTAGGTAGTTGAAATGTGTGCAGTCAAGCAGCCACTAGTATGTACGTAGCTAGTAGCTGAAAAAATTCTTTAATAAGTTATTGGTAATCATCTTGCCATGGCAGTCTTCCCTCTTCGGAAATGGAATAAGCAGCGAATTAATTTCTAATATCTTGGGCAGTCTGCGTTGAACGTCATGGAATGTTCACTAATCATGTAGTAGTTGTAGCAGGAGTGATCTCATTTCTCCAAGTTCCTGGCTTTAAATGCCTGTTCTCCTCATGATCCACTGCTCCTACAGGGGTATAAATTTGTCTGGAAACAGAACTTTTCTGCAAGAAAGTATGGAGGTATATAGAAATCATAACAACACTTTGGGCTTTCTCAAGCTGTAGTACTACAGGCTTCTTTAGTATCTGGAATACGGAAAAAAGTATTCCGAATGCATTTTCCACAATCCGCCATATTCTTGAAAGTCTGTAGTTAAAAATTCTATTCATTGACCTCCGAGGTTATTGTCCACTATAAGGCTTCATGATATGACTGTTCAGGGGAAACACATCATCTGCAATGATAACATAGGGTACTTCTTTCTGTCTACCTGGGAGCGTACGATCATCCAGAAAAACAATGGTACCATTACTCATATTCTTAAAAAAAGATGTAAGTCAAAAAACACCGTCAGAAATTCGACCTTGGCAGCCAACATCAGCATACAAAAAAACAAAAGTCAGCATCCACTAGACGAAAAAGAACAATACTGAAAAAATTCTTATAATTGAAAAAAATCTTGTCAGGAATTAACTGGGCTTTGGACTGTGCAATGTTTGTCATCCATTGCACCGTGGCAATGAGGAAAGTTCCATTTTCTCTCATATTCCTCTGCTACAAGCAACCACTCTTGTTGTTTCTGTGGCACCCGCAAAAAAGTAAATAGAAACCAATAACTTCTAATAATACAAATACGTATTAATAGCATTGACAATAATGAACATTAATAATAATTAAAATCAATAATATTGCGTAATAATCAGTAGGTAATCATTATAACAAATCTGCATTTCACTTATCAACTTGACATTGTTCCCAATTTTTAAGGATTACTATCATACATACCCCTATCCATACATCAATTCTTTTATTTTTTTATTTTACTTGCTTTGTTATTGTTTATACAAATCTATTGTTGTTGCTTTGTTTTAGGAGGAATTTTAGGAGGATTTGGAAGAACAGAGGGTTGCAGGCATGGATGCAAACGAAGGTACAGCAAACACTTGTGAAGAAGTTGGTAGTCAAGATGTCAATCATCAAACAACGCAAGGCAATAAGCAACCACCCACACCAAACAAATGCACGAAGGTATTTGCTTCACCTAGAAAAAAATCAGAGAAAAAAGGCCAAAGATCCTTGTATAGGAGAGGCATATAATGCATTACAAACTGCTTTATCCAAAACTACAGACAAGTTTGACGGCTAAGGAGAGTACAAAGCGAACGTTCTGTGGTCCATGGACAAAAGAGCACATGCTTTTGCTAAAAAAGAATTTTCCTACACAATTTTGAGAGCAGAAAGCAGCTGTTTCGAACATTCTAGACCTAGTTCAACCAACAGTGACCACAGCTGCTAGTCAAATGTAGTGATTTCGTCAACTCAACATGTTCATGCCCATGAGCAGATGCAAAGCAACTTCCAACAGACATCTACCTCTACTTCGACTTCTGACAACACCGAACAAGGCTCTCCACATTTTCTGGACCTACCTGATTTATAATAATTAAAATCAATCATCTTTGCAGTTAACTGTTTCTCATTCTTTAAATCTAAATGTTTTATTCCTTTGGTTATTAACTGATGAATAAAAGTGCATTAATAACAAAATTTGTATAATTTGTTAACTTACCTTTATAAACTCCTTCAAGCTGCCAGTAAGAGCTGCACATACTTCAGGAACAATGTTTGATATCACTTGTTCAGAGACTTTAAATAAAAAACTGAGGCTTGTGTAGGAATCACCAGTTGCTGAGTGTAAGTGCTAACCGCCCAGTAACTGGTATAGCTTTCCTAAATTTGCTGCCAGCCTTTGATATTTTCAGTCCAACCAAATTAACAAAATATTCAAAATCTGACACAGAGATACGGCAAAATGTCTTGAAATGTATGTTTCCAAAATCCAAGTCATCCAACAAATCACTCCCACTATCTTTTTCTGCTCCTGAAAACTGTAGTCATCCACCACCTGCGTTTTCTTGGGTCTTTGTAGCATCATCTTATATCTCCTCCCTCAGATAATAGGTGCATCACAAGGAAGCTGGCACTTGCTATAACCACTTCGTCCATTTTTAAATTAGGAAACTGGCAGTGGACATAACAGCGAGTACGGTGCAGATTCTCATGAGCCAAAGCCTGGCAAGCAACTGGAGTAGTGTGGACAAAGAAAGAAGCAGCACAAGCTCAAGTCAGACAAGTTTGACAAGTCTCCTGACAGACGGGTATGACGAGCACACGTCTGGCGAGCACGAGTAGTGTGGACACACCTTTACAGTTCTAGCTGCATACTAATGCCCTGGCAGAAAGTATTAACAAGTTGACTACTATGAGGCCACCACCAGCCACAGAAGAGCCATACACCTGATGTCTTGTGCCTGTAGGTGACCACACCAGCACCACATGCCTGACAACGCAGCCTGGCAGTGAAACATCCACCACTATGCATGCAGCAATCAAAATGTTAACTGTAGCCCTGTTATCTGTAACAGGGTGTATACATGGCCAAGAAAAAATAGTCCCCGGTTTTTCTCGGATTAAAATATAGTTTTTCCAGGTGAAAATACGTTTTCCACATGAAAATACGTATTTACCATGTCAAGTGACAATGTATTTTCCCTCAGCGCTGTAAAACTTATCAATCCTTTGTATTGGTAAAGGTTTTATACACCATCGTAGAAGTTACTAGCACTTTAGGAAATGAAATCCAGCAAAAAATGTGTTTTGGAAACACGTTTGTTGCATGGCAACATGTACACTGTATATTTTCACAGTACAAAAATATAAGTACGAATTCAACCAAATACAGTACAGTGGTTTCCAAAACACTGAATTCGAGACTGCGATGTGTTTTTGTCAGCCAATCATAGCTCATGTCACATGATCTAGCCAGCCAATGACAGCAGGTAGAAACTCTAAGCTTTCACATATAATGTTGGGGTTTTTAAACAGTCGTTACCTTTATGATATATCAAACACAAATGCTCCAGAAAAATTTTAAATAATGGCATGAATGGCTGGTCTTTGGGGTCAATAATTTTTCTATGTGGCTGGTCCTCAAAGTGTTAAGTTTTGAATGAAAATTAAATGAACCATGATTTGAAATTCATTGCACATTCTTACGCATAACACAATGCATCTTGTGTAACAGGAAACTTACTTTGAAAGTAACGATTCTCAAATCACCGTTCATAATGTTTTCCCACAATCTGTTAAGGACACCACACATAAGTGACAAATCCCCACTTGCCTTGACACCCACAAACAAGTGATTTGCCAAGCAGTTTGAATCAGTATTATAATATCACTGTGTTAACAAGTTCTACATAAAATGAACTGCGATGTTTACCACCAGTTGCAGCTGATTTCTTTATCAATAGGAATACTTGCAAAACATAAATTTAAAATAAATGAGAATTATAATTTATTAAACTTGTTTCAAAATGCTTTTATTCAGAACTGTGGGTTACTTTGCATT
Source organism: Schistocerca cancellata (assembly GCF_023864275.1). Taxonomy (NCBI): domain Eukaryota; kingdom Metazoa; phylum Arthropoda; class Insecta; order Orthoptera; family Acrididae; genus Schistocerca; species Schistocerca cancellata. Next base: position 384,411,313 of record NC_064634.1, on the reverse strand, counting down.
TTTCACTGACAACTAAATTGGTTGTGTACATCTTTCCAGTGTGCCAATGCAATTCGTGTTACGTTTATTAGTCCTCAACTGCTTTTTATTCTCTAGCCCTATGATTTAACTGAAAGTATTTACACAATTTATTCAATGTGTGTATAGAGATGTTGTCAACAGCAACACTACTAATTACCGTAACTGTTGTTTTAAATTGTATGAAGGAGAGTCAGATTATATGAAATGACAAGGGATTTGAGTATAACTGTGTAATAGATTTGTCCAGAATATTTAAACTAAAATGTCCTCATAACATTACAGCATGTACAAGTATCTTATCCTATTTAGAAATTATAAACTTTAATAATGCATACAGTTATTTCGTAACTGGCTCAACATCATAAGAGGGAGCCCACTATATCATGACTACGAACTTCCCATCAGTTCAACTTCTATAGACAAGCTTCAAAATGCTAATCAATGCAAAATTGGAGAGTGTATTCTACATTACTTCTTAATATAAATGGAACTCTGGCTCCCTCTTAACTTCTCACAGTAGCTCACGGTCCATGAATAACTTTAAATTCTAAAGATAATTTCTTCCTTAATACGGAAAAAGTAAAATGAAAGAAAACTGCACAACCACACTTAATAAATAGAGAAATGAGTCACAGCCATACTGTGTGCATGAATCCTATGCGACCGACCAGACTGCCTGTGACTTCCATGCAACCAGTGACAGATCACTGCCATCTGTCGCTCAAGTGCGTGGCCCGTTAGAAATTTAAACAATTGTGACATCATACTTATCAAAAGCAGTTCACCGTTATGAAGTATTGATTAGTCTTTGCCTAAAACCTTTGGCAGATTTTACTGTTGGCAGACACTAGTACATTCATTGTGTTTTGTTGTTGTAAATTTTCTTTGCAACTAAAGTTTTATTTTGGTGTTAAGTCACTCATTTATGTTTTATTGCTGGAGTAGCGGGCTAAAGTAAAATTCTTTGTTGGAGTATCAGTTCTTACAAAACAAAATTACAAAAAATTAATGGAAATTAAAAAAATGAAAAGTTCCCAGAATTATAAAAAAAAATTCCAGGTTTTTCCTGAATTTCCCAGTTGTCCTGGGTGCATACATCCAGTGTAATCATGTACAACATTACAAGTTGCGAAAAAGACCAGATGGTGGATTTACAACTAGTGCAAAAATTTTGACACTTGCTTTACATATTCAGAAATTTAAAACCGCGCAGTTCACACATCTGGGGTTATATACGGTGTGAAATTTAGTACAAATGGCTGCCACCTCTGGCAGCAATGATGGCTCTAATTCAGTTGAGCACTGAGTCGATCTGAGCTTGGATGACAAATACTGGTACGTCATTCCATAGCACCTCAACTCTGCCAGGGTTCATCAGTTGGTGTGGCTAGTGAATGTTGGCCTGTAGGTTTCTTAGTAACCCATGACCAGATGTTTCCAATGTGAGAGAAACTTGGATAATGCGCTAGTCAGGAAACAGTCGAACACCCTCTCTATTGAGGTAGGTCAGGACAGCACAGCAACATCTTGTCTTGCATTGTGCTGTTAATAGATAATGTCTCAGACATCAAACACAGGTTGCAGACACCAGCTTAGTATGTCAAATTTGACACTATTGTCCAAATTACCAGCGCAGTGTTGTGTAGCCACCTACCTTCACACTAGATGCTGGATCCATACGACTATGATGAATGCATCCTGATAACATTCATTCTGCTCAGTGTATTCACATATGAGTACATCCATTATGATGCCGTACACAGAATCGGTCTTGTCTGAAAAAATGCTGTGGTGTCACTTGTGGGTCCATTGTTAATGTTAGATGCAAAAGCAGTCCGTGCACATACTTGGCTTGATACAAACAAGCCTAATGTACATGACTGGCTGTACAGCCCAGCGCATCCAAGCAAATGATATGTCTGTCCTCTCAACTGCTAACATAGTGAGCCTACTGATGTCCTTCATGGTGATGTGTATGGGGCTCCTGAACCACAGATTACATATTTGCATGGAAATCATTAAAGCCCAACAAAAATGAGCAGCAATATCCCAGGAACAATAAATTACAGTATCAATAGGCCATGACTCTGCTGCTGTTGAATTCTAACAGGTGTCAGTAGCTGTTTCTCCTACTTACATTAGATGTAATGTGATGATCTCATAAACAGCTACCATTCAAGTGCAATTTCTGAATGAGACACCTACTGCGCAGTCTTACCTTAAATACAAAATGGCGATTGTGTTGCTGCTATGTGCTTTGTGCAGTTGTGCTGAAATGCTAATCATTTGCATATCCAAATATTTAGTACACTTCATGCCAATTTGACATCTGTTGCATATGCCTTCATACTGCTGCGATTCTAGTGATTTGCAGTGTATGAGGGCTGTTCAAAAAGTATCTGACTTATTTATAAAATCAATTTTTATACAGATACAACAGTATGACACCAGTCATCTTCTAAGTAATCCCTTCAGCTTCTACGCACCTCTCCCAACACAGCCACCACTGCTGGAAGCATCACTGGAAAGCCTCTTTTGGTATGGTGCACAGCTTCTCCAGAGAATTCTACATGATGTCTTCCCTATTCTGGTATCTGGTCACTTTCAGAATCTCTTTCAGTTTGAGTGTCGGGAATGATGGATGCTTCCATTGCAATGACTGGAACTTTGGTTCTGGATCATATCCATAAACCCAAGACTCATCATCAGTGATCACTGTGTTAAGAATGCGGGGATTACTGTTCACAGTATCCAGCATGTCCTTTGTGATCTCTGAATGAAGTTACTTCTGCTCAGTTGTTAGCAACTATACACAAATTTTTTTCTGATATCCTCCTGAGATGCAAATGTTTTGTTTAAATGGAATGAATGGATCCAATACTAATTATAATCTTGTCTGCAGTTTTCTGATCATGATTTGTCTATACTGCATCACCAGGGTTCTTATGTGATCAATAGCATCATCATTTGTGGACGTTGGAAGTCTACCTGAATATGCTTCACTCCTCAGTGTTAAGTGGCCATTTCTGAAGCAGCTGTACCATTCCTTTATCCGTGTGGTGCCTGTTGCTTCGTCACCAGAGACTTTTCAAATCTTGCAGATTGCTTCGTCTTGAAAATTGCCAAGCTTAAAACAAAATTTGATGCTGCAACATTGCTCCACTTTTCTGTCATTTTGCCCATAGCACAACCTCTGGTGACTACCACTTACACACATTCACTTGTCAATGGCTAGTCTGTGACTTCTCGTTTCTGTAGGGGGGGAAAAAAAAAAAAAAAGCTTGCCCACTATGTATGCCTACAAGCATAGAAAGCGTGCACACCCCATACCACTGTTTGTTTTAGCAATAAAAAAATGAGGTTGCATGCTTTAAGAGCAGCCCTCCTAAGAGTGACACGATGCAAAGTTGCTCAACCACATGTACTACATCGAGTTTTGGCTGGAGATATTGTGGCCCAAACCTGCAGAAGGGCACTGCCTTAGTTTTCAAAGATCAGAAGCTCAGTTTTATACCCTGCAGAAGGTATCCATCAACAGCTCAACAGTAAAATGCCCTGGTCAGCCCAAGAACTTACCTGTCTCCCATGACTTCTTTCACCTCTGACAATGTTTAAGATGAACATTTGTTTGGAGTATATGTTAAACTGTAGGTCTGACTATAACTGATTGGTAAGTCAGTTCAGAGATCAGCAGATGGTAAGGGCATAGACCCTTCAGTAGGACCACACCTAGTAAAGAATAGTGTGTTCACGTCAATAATCAGGTTCACGACAGCGTATGGCATCCTGGAGCTTATGTACAGCAGTATCTATTGTCGAAGCACTGTAATTTAGACAGGAGCTATTTACATACAGTGACAATGCAGCTGAAGGATGTGCTGCAGAATGATACCAATTGAAACTATGGGGAGGATAGTGCTCATGACTGATCCCAGGAGAACCCATTCTTATGGATATGTCAGCATTGATAGCTGAAAGTGGCCCCATCTACACCCTTAACATCTGAAGCAACAAAGGTTCAGATGAAAATTGAAAAGCAGTCATGGATACTCCACCAGAGTGAATAGCACAAGCCATCATCTACTGTTGTAAAATTTTTCCAGTCGATGAAAACACCTGTTTATCGTGATGGCACAATGGCGGTTTTTAGATGATAACAGCATGGGTATTAGTGCCCTTGCTGAATACGAGTATATACACTTTGTACTTTGACAAAAAAGTCTTTCCTTATAAGTAATATTATTGTAATGGTGTACCGTGACAATATACTATCAGCTCTCCTGACAATTTGTGGCAATGTCAATGTTTGCGAGTGAGTACCACACAGGCTGAAGGTACATCACGTTGGCGCAGCCTCCATGTGTGACCTAAGAGTATGTCATAACATAAATCCACCTTTGTTCACATATTTGTTAAGTAGAATTTGTTCTGTTGAAATTCAAGCTAACTTATGTTTTGTTGATCGTTTTCCTAGTATAGGTTGCAATGAAAATTAAGTAATAACACACAACTGGCCACAGGTTATGAATGCATAAACATTGTTTTAAATGGAATACACCATTATAATTTATATTTCTGAATAAGAATATATAGTATTCTGATTAAATACAAAACAAAATATTCAATAAACAGGAATGCATAAGAAACATACATATAAAATATAACATTCTAAATACAACTGCTTGTAGGTAACAATTTCTATTGGTTTAAGTAGATATACATATATAAGGCACTTTAAATTTGGTTGTACTTTCATAAATCTCCCTTATCAACAGTATTTTACCAACTGCATGATCTAAACATTTGCCACACGATGCAAGATAGAACATAAAATCTTGTCTTCATGTAAATTCATCTTCTAAAAATATTTTTCTTTTTGTGATTCAGTTATCTGTTCTCCCCCGTGGTGCGCCGACAAATCAGCTTGAACGCCTAAAACAAAAGTAAAATTTTAAAAAATGAATCAACAGCAAATTCCACTGATTAAGAAAGTTACTTTAAATATATTAAGTGATCTATAAAATTACTCAAAATGTCTTTTATAAGAGACAAATCTACACAAAAACAGTTTAAAATTGTATACTATACGAAGGGTATCCAAATAAAAACCAGAGCTTGTGTAGTATGCATCTCTGCCACTAGGTGTGTATAGCACAACTCATTGACAGTTCAGTGTCACCTGGCTTGTTCTGTTCATCTACAATGATTGTGCTTGCTAGAGCTGTTTTGTTCTTATTTCATTTTTTATGATGGTAAGTTTAAGTGAACAACTGCACCTGTGAAATTTTGTTTTCTACTCAGTAAAAATGCTGCTGAAATTGTTTTAATGTTGAAAACAGCTTACCAAGATTATGCTATGGGAAAACACAAGTGTATCAGTGGTTTGTTCATTTTAAAAATGGAAACTTGTCGATTGATGATGAACCTCGTTCTGGACGCCCATCAACAGCCTGAATTGGCAAAGGCATTGAAAAATTCGAGAGCTTGTGCTCACGGCCCATTTTAGGAAGTAGAAAGAAGATAACGCAACAGTGTTTCTAAAAAACAATTTGTGGCAGACATGAGACTGGTTCTTCCACCAAGACAATGCACCTACACACACAGCCATCTCTGTTAGAGTTTTTGGCTAAAAATGGCATGGTTCCGCTGCCCCACCCACCTTACTCCCCTTACACAGCTCCATGCAACTTTTTCTTATTCCCAAACATAAAAAGGGGCATGAAAGGACACCAATTTGACAACATTGAAGAAGTCACAGAGAAAAACAATGGAGGATCTGTCAGCCATTTCTAAAGGTAACTACAAAAAATATTTCCAGCTGTGGAAGAACCTGGGGGGGGGGGGGGGGGGGGATGTATTAGTGGTAATGATGGAGAGTATTTTAAAAGGGTAATGTTGTTTTGTAAACAATTTGAAAATATGTAGCTTAAAATTACTTAATAGTTGACCTCTGCCACTTGCGGCTACAGTGTCGCCACATTGGCTGGCTGTTAGAGCTTGCTTATAGGTGACACACAAACATAGTACGTCACTTCACAAATGCTATTAATGTGTAACATGGAGCAATCTTGGAAGTGGCCACCACAAGGTACAATGGAAATCCAAGATGCGCTGTCAATAGCTGATTTTAAGTGTCAACTAAGTGAACTGTGGCAGATGACATGTTTTGTAGCTCTGAATTTAAACTCACATTCTAACCTAACCACAACCTCGTGATGTGCACTGTATCTGAGACATGGCAGTCAACAAGCACCAGCAGAACTAAAATCACAATCACTTTGTTCATGGCAATTAATGAGAAAACTCAAGACAGCAAAATTTCAGTTTCAGTACTAAAAAACAAACTGTAATTTCTCACTATCTTTCATTGGTTACCTGAAACTATTCTCCCACTGTCTACACGAACTGCTGCAAATAAAAAGGTCAAAACAATGTTGAAAATGATGGAGTGAAGTATTAGAAATTAAAAAAAAATACATTTAAAGGAGTTAACCGAGTAAAAATAATAATAATAAAGTCTTTTCATTAGATTTAGAAATAAAAAATAATAATAAAATAAAATAAAATTTGCTCATAAGTTTGAAATCTACAACCTTCTACACGCCAGGGTTTTGTGCTAACCACTACTCTATGACACTACAATACATAAAGTTGTTACATTTATGACTCTGATATTCCAAACGCAACAATGCATTGGTGCCTTCAAAAATTTAGCTTCATGTAATGCCACACGAAACTCTTCTAACAATCTTTGTGATTATGATAACAATATATGTGCCACTGAATCAATCTAGTGGGGAAGGATCCAGTAGTTTTTGGTTACTGCTGTGCACGAAACATATTTATATTGCTAGCATTGTGTGCACGCGCGTGTATGTGTGTGTGTGTGTGTGTGTGTGTGTGTGTGTGTGCGCGCGCGCGCGTGCTGTTTGGCAACAGCAAATGGTTTGGGATTGATGCTGAGCACCCTGATTGGTGGAAACTAGCACCAGGCATGAAATGTCAACTATCAAGTAATTTTAATCTGGCTGTAGTGTCTCAACTTGATGGTGGTGGTGGTTGTTGGGATGTTTAAGGGGGACTAAACAGCGAAGGTCATCAGTCCCCCATTCCAAAATCAGGCGAGCCGAAAATCTACGGAGCAGGTAAAAACCAAAGGGGGAGGAGACGTCCCCCCAGGCACTAAAAGAACACAAATGGAGCAACAAACATTACAGACAAGAACAGCAACAGACACAAGGACAAAAGACACAGAAAGGGAAAGGTGCAGGACCTCCCTAAATCGAACCATAAAATGGACTACCACGGATAAAATTTAAAACGTCATCAGCCATGGAGGCATCGTCGGATAAAACCAAAGCCAAAGTGCCCGGGAGATTAAAAGATTGCCGGAGTGTGCGCAGTCGAGGACACTCCAGGAAAATGTGGCCGACCGTCAGCCGGGACCCACACTGACACAGGGGGGGATCCCCCTGACGCAAGAGATGGCCATGCGTCAGGTACGTATGGCCGATGCGCAGCCGACACAGGACCACCGAGTCCCTGCGAGAAGCCTGCAGGGAGGAACGCCACACAGCGGTCGTCTCCTTGACAGCCCGCAGTTTATTCGGGGCTGTCATGCCACGCCACTCAGCAGCCCACATCCCAAGCACCTTACGGCGCAACACCAGCTGCTGGTCGCGAGCCGTAAGGCCGATCTCCAAAGCTGGGGCGTCTATCGCCCCTTTGGCCAGCCTGTCAACACGTTCGTTCCCCGGGATGCCAACGTGACCTGGCGTCCAAACAAAAACCACCGAACGACCAGAGTGGGTAATGGTGGAAACAGACTCCCGAATAGAGGACACCAGAGGAGAAGAGGGATAGCAGCGGTCGATGGCCTGGAGGCTGCTCAGGGAGTCACTGCAGATGACGACGGACGCACCTGAGCAGGAACGCATATGCTCAAGAGCGCGCAAGATGGCCACCAGCTCTGCAGTAAAAATACTGCAGCCAACCGGCAAGGAGCGTTGCTTAACATGGGCAGCGTGAGCAAAAGCGTAGGCAGTGCGACCATCAACCAGGGAACCATCAGTGTAGACAGGCTCACAGACCGGAAATGATTCGAGGAGCGCAAGAAAACGGCGACGGAGGGCCACAGGCGGAACCGAGTCCTTAGGTCCCTGTGCCAAATCCAGACGGACGGACGGCCGGGACAAACACCAGGGAGGCGTAGGTGTACGGACCCGGAAGGGAGGCAGAAGAGGGAATGACCCCAGTTCGGACAGCAGGGACTGGACACGGACAGCGACGGAAAGCCCAGACCTAGGTCGCTGTTCGGGCAGATGGAGGACCATGGCAGGGAAAAGCAGGCGACGATTGGGATGGCCTGGCGAGCAATGTACGTGGACAGCATAGTCGGCGAGCAGACGATGGCGGCGAATCTGCAGCGGGGGAACCCCGGCCTCCACCAGTAGACTATCCACGGGGCTGGTGCGAAAAGCGCCAGTTGCAAGCCGAACCCCACAGTGGTGTATGGGGTCTAACAACTTCAACACTGAGGGGGACGCAGACCCATAGGCCAGGCTCCCATAATCAAGCCGGGACTGCACAAGGGCCCTGTACAACCGCAGCAGCGTGCAGCGATCTGCACCCCAAGACGTGTGGCTAAGGCAGCGGAGGGCGTTGAGGTGCCGCCAGCATTTTTGCTTCAGCTGAGTAACATGAGGAACCCATGTGAGTCGGGCATCAAACACGAGTCCCAAGAAGCGGCAAGTGTCCACCACTTCAAGCAGGTGGCCGTCGAGGTAAAGTTCAGGATGAGGGTGGACCGTCCGACGCCTGCAGAAGTGCATAACTCGAGTCTTGGGTGCAGAGAACTGAAAACCGTGAGTCAGAGCCCATGATGCTGCCTTGCGAACGGCGACTTGCAGCCTGCGTTCGGCGACTCCCGTGGTCGTGGAGCTAAATGAGATGCAGAAGTCGTCGGCATACAAAGAAGGAGACACCGACGACCCCACTGCTGCAGCCAGACCATTAATGGCCACTAAAAATAAGGAGACGCTCAACACCGAGCCCTGCGGGACCCCATTTTCCTGTATGTAAGAGGAACTAGAGGTGGCACCGACTTGCACCCGGAAAGAGTGGCGCAATAAAAAGCTTTGAAGAAAAGCCGGGAGCCGACCACGAAGACCCCACTCATGCAATGTGGCGAGGATGTGATGCCTCCATGTGGTGTCATATGCCTTCCGCAGATCGAAAAACACAGCAACGAGATGCTGACGTCGGGCAAAGGCCGTACGGACAGCAGATTCCAGCCGCACCAAATTGTCCACTGCAGACCGGCCCCGACGGAAGCCACCCTGGGATGGAGCGAGGAGACCGCGCGACTCAAGGACCCAACACAAACGCCGCCCCACCATACGTTCGAGCAATTTGCACAAAACGTTGGTGAGGGTAATGGGACGATAGCTGTCCACCGCCAGTGGGTCCGCACCGGGCTTCAAGATGGGGACAATAACACCCTCTCGCCATTGCGACGGGAACACGCCTTCGCTCCAAATGCGATTAAATATCGCGAGAATGTGTCTCTGGCAGTCCCTGGAGAGATGCTTCAGCATCTGTGCGTGGATGCAGTCCGGTCCTGGTGCTGTATCAGGGCAATCGGCGAGGGCAGCGAGAAATTCCCTCTCGCTGAAAGGAGCATTGTAAGTTTCAGAACGACGCGTGTGGAACGATAATGGCGTCTGCTCGGCCCGCTCCTTGAGAGAGCGAAAGGCGGGGGGATAAGTTGCAGTCGCAGAGCTCGTAGCGAAGTGCGCAGCAAGGTGTTCAGCAATGGCGGCAGCGTCCGTGCACACAGCGCCGTCCAAAGAGATCCCAGGGACACCCGTAGGGGTCTGGTGTCCATAAATCCGCCGTATCCGGGACCACACGAGCGAGGGGGAAACACGGGAGCCCAAGGAGGAAACATACCGCTCCCAGCACTCCTGCTTACGCCGTGCAATAAGACGACGGGCGAAGGCACGGAGCCTCTTAAAGGCGATGAGGGTCTCCAGAGACGGGTGCCGCCTATGACGCTGGAGAGCCCGCCTACGGTCGCGAATAGCCTCAGCAATCTCCGCCAACCACCATGGGACAGCCTTCCTCCGTGGGAGGCCAGAAGAACGGGGGATGGAAGCCTTGGGCACTGAAATGATGGATGTGGTTAAAACACGAACCACCTCGTCAATGTCACCCTGTGGGGGAGACTCAATGGTTGCAGCGGAAGTAAAAGCTGGCCAGTCAGCCCTGTGGAGAGCCCAGCGGGGCAAGCGCCCAGAAGAATGACACTGGGGCAGTGACAAATAGATGGGAAAATGGTCACTACCACACAGGTCAGGGTGCACTCTCCAGTGGAGGGATGGGACAAGGCCAGGGCTGCAAATAGAGAGATCGATGGCCGAGAACGAGCCATGGGCCACACTGAAATGCGTGGGAGCACCGGTATTCAAGAGGCTAAGGTCGAGCTGAGCCAACACATACTCCACAGCCCGACCGCGAACATCGGAGACAGTCCCACCCCATAGAGGGTTGTGGGCATTGAAATCGCCCAGCAGCAAAAAAGGTGGCGGCAGTTCGGCTATCAGAGCAGCCAGGACATGCTGTGCGACAGCACCATCAGGTGGAAGGTAAATACTGCAGACGGTGATAGCCTGTGGCGTCCACACCCGAACAGCGACAGCCTCTAAAGCTGTTTGTAGAGGTACAAACTCGCTGTGAAGAGAGTTAAGGACATATATGCAGACGCCACCAGACACCCTTTCATAAGCTGCCCGGTTCTTAAAATAACCCCGATAGCCACGGAGGGCGGGGGTTCGCATTGCTGGAAACCAAGTTTCCTGCAGAGCAATGCAAAGGAAAGGATGACGGCTGATAAGTTGGCGGAGCTCAGCTAGATGGTGGGAGAAACCGCTGCAGTTCCACTGGAGGATGGTATTAGCCATGGATGGGAAAGGCGTGAAGGGACTGGGGAGGCAGATTACGCCTCCGGGGCCCCTGCTGCTACTGAGTCACCACCTGGACAACAGCCATCCATTGCATCCGAGGGACTGGCGAGATCCATGTCCTCAGCGGACGCCAGAATCTCCACCTCATCTTCGGATGCAGAGGGAGAAGGTTGCGGAGGGACAGGTGCCACCGCAATTTCAGGATGCTTGGGAGCCTTTTTCTTCGACTGCTTTGCGCGCTGTGCCTTAGGTGGGTCTGGCTGGGAGGGCCTCACTGGGTCAGTCTCAGGGACTGAAGACGACCGTGACGCCCTACGACCAGCGACTGGTGGTTGTTTGACAAACTTGCGGGCGTCCGCTTTGGCACTGGGCAAAGCCTGGGATGGGAGGGCCCCAAGGGACCCCTTCCGGGCGAGAGGAGCCGAAGAAGGCTCACGCTTCTCCGGCTGTGAAGGGGGAACAGATGTCCCCGGTGGTTGGGGTTGCTCCTGAAAGAGATGGAGCAGGAGCAACAGGGAGTGAAGTGCCCCCCGCAACCAAGGGGGCCGGTGAATTCTGGCAGAGCTGAGAGCGAACTCATGTTGCAGCAGTGGCATAGGTAGACATCATGGGCACGGGATGGAGCCGCTCATATTTGCGCCTGGCCTCGGTGTAGGTTAGGCGGTCCAGGGTCTTATATTCCATTATCTTCCTTTCCTTCTGGAAGATCCGACAGTCCGGTGAGCAGGGGGAATGGTGTTCTCCACAGTTAACACAGATGGGAGGCGGAGCACATGGAGTATCAGGATGCAAAGGACGTCCGCAATCCCGACACGTGTTGCTGGAAGTACAGCGAGATGACATGTGCCCAAACTTCCAGCATTTAAAACACCGCATCGGAGGAGGGATATATGGTTTCACATCACAACGGTAAACCATCACCTTAACCTTTTCGGGTAAGACATCACCCTCAAAGGGCAAGATGAAGGCACCGGTGGCGACCTGATTATCCCTCGGACCCCGATGGACGCGCCGGACGAAGTGAACACCTCGTCGTTCGAGGTTGGCGCGTAATTCATCGTCGGACTGCAGAAGAAGATCCCGGTGGAATATAATACCCTGGACCATGTTCAGACTCTTATGCGGCGTGATGCTAATGGAAATATCCCCCAACTTGTCACAATTGAGCAACCTCCGTGACTGGGCAGAGGATGCCGTTTTGATGAGCACAGAACCAGAGCGCATCTTGGACAAGCCCTCCACCTCCCCGAACTTGTCCTCTAAATGCTCCACAAAAAACTGGGGCTTGGTCGACATGAATGATTCTCCATCAACCCGCGTGCACACGAGGTACCGGGGTGAATATTCTCCACTGCCTTCTTTAGCAAGACGTTCCTCCCATGGAGTAGCTAGGGAGGGAAACGATCTCTGATCCAATTTCTTCCCGTTGAGGTTACACCTCGATCGCTTAGAGACTGCTGGTGGAGGCCCACCAGCGATAGATGATGTACCACGCTTCATTGCGGGTCATCCGCCCTGATGCCACCTACTCCGACCAAGGGCCCTCCCCACGGGCGCCACCCAGCCACAGCAAAGGCCACCTGGCAGGATGGCCATTGCCGGGAGTCCCGATGCCCCAGGGCGATGGGCATCGACTCCTTGGCATACGTGGGGAGTTAACGGCGCAGGCATCAGTAGAGCGATCCCTGTGTTGTCAGGGGGCTACAACCAAGAGGGTACATGGCGGCCCCACCACAACGGACTGGCTACCGTGCTGGATCTTAGGTGCAAAAATGGCCAAGGTCGTCGTCGCAGTTAAAAGAAACACTGCAGAGGGCAGTGTGGTAATCGCCCAAGAGATCGAAAACGAGCGGGACACCATTGCAACGACGAGAAAGACGGCTAAAGGTCTAATTGCACGACGGATACAGTGCACCATATAAGGCGCCCTTCCCCAATTGGCTCGCTCTTCGGAATAATTTAGAAAGATGGAGGTCAAACCCGAGAGGGGACCATCACATAAGGCCGAAACATGTGAGACTCCTTTTAGTCGCCTCTTACGACAGGCAGGAATACCGCGGGCCTATTCTAACCCCCGAACCCGCAGGGTGGTCTCAACTTGAGTTGTTTGGGCAAGAGCAGCAGTGCTCTTAGGGTCAGAGCTCAAAGAAGTCCTTCAAACATATTCTCTGTTATAGGCAATAGTTATTCTCAATTACCATCAATCTCTTATTCCCTGATTCCTACAACTTCTTCCATAGTCTTCCTTTCTTTTTTCTTTTTGCATTTTGCATTATCATTCTCTCCTTAACAGTCCATCACTATTATTTTCTTCCTTTGTTCTGTCCCTCATACATCTTTTTACCATTTTTGTCTATGTTAATTCATCGTTTGGTTTCTTTGGTGATTAAAATTCATCTTTCATCAACAGCTCATTATTAGGAGTACTTTAGAATCGGGGCAATACTATTAATGTACCATCACTTTTCAAAACCTTCTCTCTCCTGGTTCAATAATACATCAGTTGACCTGCACCTTAATTTGTCATCACTGTTCCAGCAGCAGTGGGTTTCTTTTCAGTACAGTGACTTGAGCTGATGTACATTTTCAGTATCAAAGAACATGTGAATAAATACACTGGTATCCAAAATTAAAGCAACAAACCAAAATTTTGCAAGGTTGCATTCATTTTGCCACAAAAAAAGTATAATCAGGAGATAATAAGGCAGTTATGTAAAGAATGTAAACAGCAGCAGCATGCAAGACAGTAGACAAAAATGTTCTTCATTTTTCCCAACTTAAAAAATTTACACAACTGGTTAATGCAATCAGTGGGGGTGTGACCACCTCTGGCAGCAATACAGGCCTAACAGCAATGGCGCACACTGCAAATGATGTCAACCTCTGGTGAGGCAATAACTCCCATTCTTCCTGCAGCGCTGCTCACAAGTCATGGAGAGTGGTTGGTGGATGCTGAAGTGATGCAACCCATGTCCCTAGTGCATCCCAGACATGCTCTATGGGATTCAAATCAGGAGAACTACCAGGCCACACCACGGCTGCAATATCTTCCATTTCTAAGAAAACATCAACCACGCGTGCTCTATGAGGTTGAGGATTATCGTCCAGCAACACGAAATCTGGGCCCACAGCACCTTGCAACAACCACACGAGGTCCCAAGATCTCATCATGATACCTGACAGCAGTTAAACCTTTCCAATTTAACCACCAATTTTATGAAGAGTTGTTTAAGTGGTCAACATAATCCCTACTCACACCACTAGGGACAATCCTCAATATCAGTATCTTTCCACAATGGTTAGGTCCCGAAATAATGTTCCACATTCCCTCCAGGTGAGAATCCATCGAAATCATGTCCAGACCAAATGTCCAGACCAAATGTCCAGACCAAATGTCCAGACCAAATGTCCAGACCAAATGTCCAGACCAAATGTCCAGACCAAATGCCCAGACCAAATGCCCAGACCAAATGCCCAGACCAAATGCCCAGACCAAATGCCCAGACCAAATGCCCAGACCAAATGCCCAGACCAAATGCCCAGACCAAATGCCCAGACCAAATGCCCAGACCAAATGCCCAGACCAAATGCCCAGACCAAATGCCCAGACCAAATGCCCAGACCAAATGCCCAGACCAAATGCCCAGACCAAATGTCCAGACCAAATGTCCAGACCAAATGTTCAACCATCCTGGTAGAATGGTAACAGCTCTGCTCTAGACGTTCCCTTCTGTGAAGATGCATCAGGGGTACACATACAACAGGTCTCCACCAATAAAGGCCACTCTTCTGAAGCTTTCTGTGCACTGTTTGCCTTGCTACAACACATCCAGTTGCTGTGCAATACTAACGTGGTACCATCATGCCATCACAGCCAATGTCATCGTTGGTGTGGTTGTCCATTGACCATAATGTCATCGCCATGCAGGACACGATCATATGGAAATCTTTTGACAGTTTGTATGATTATATTGTGAATTAGACGTAGGATGGGGAAATAGTAGTGTGTTGCTTTAATTTTGGACACTAGTGTATGAGTAGTTGTTTGTATAAAACCACTATCATAACTGAAATTTCACTGTTAAAGACTAGTTTAATATACAGAATTTTAAACATAAAAAGTGTGATGTAAGCACTACATTAAGACTATAAATGAATAACAAGAGAAAGTCAGAGATTGGTATGAGGAATGCAGAGATGTTAGGGAGTGGGAGACGTAACAGAGGTAGCAATCAATTAGCATGGGTATGCTGATAACAGTATTGTCACAGAGAAGTTTGGGGGACAAGAAAAACGGCAATAAGATTCTGATTCTCAATAATAACGGAAACATACGATGATTGTTGTTTATAGGACCCCTAACTCTGACTTCAGAACATTTCTGCTCAAGCTACAGAGGGTTCTTGATTGATTTTATAGGAACCACCAGAAATTAGTTATATGTGGTGACTTCAATATTTATTTTGTATATGATTGTGCAAGAAAAAGGATGTTGGTAGATATCGTAAAGTCTTTCCAACTAGGGTGCAGGGGAACAGTAGCACAGCCATAGACAATATTTTTATTCATTCTTCATTACTTGATGGGCATTCTGTTAGCAAAATGGTGAATGGCATTTCAGACCATGATGCACAAATTTTGACACTAAAAGGCTTTTGTACTCAAATAAATGTCACATGTAAATACAAACTTTGTAGGAAACTTACTCCAACGGCAATAGAGTTTTCTAAAACTCATCAAGGAACAAGAGTGGCAGGACGTTTATAGTACCAGTAACATAGCTGACAATGTAATGCTTTCCTTAACACATTTCTCATGCTGTTTGAGAGCTGCTTTCTATTAGAACGTTCTAAATGGGGTTAGGGGTCCAGTAAAAGGGCACCTGGCTGGCTGACTAAACCCAGGCCACTGAAACATGTCACTTCGAGGTCATTCCTCAATCGCTGTAGAGTTGGTAGTAGAACTAACGAACAAGTGAGGAACGGGAGGTGCCATGTCTTCTGAACCAATAACAGCACAGAACAAAAGCCGGTTCCGGCGTCGATGCTACCACGTTGCCGGCTTACATGTAAACATTGTATGTTAGTGCGCGAACGCCTGCTGTTGTGTTGTTTGTTAAACCAGGTCACCAAAATGACGTCGTTCACCAAGCGACAATCCGTTGTGCCATGGAGTGCCATTAAATAGTAAGGCTTTGGAATTGCTATGGAGGAAGTACGAGTTTTACGAACAAGACAAAGAATTTGTTTCTGTTCATGGGCATGCATCGATTCCTGCCAATAAAGTTTTAGATCGTACCTTAAAAACTTTAGGACTCACTGAAAGACAGTTATAAGGAAAGGTGTGCTATTTCAAGACTTACAAGACAGTGAAGTAAACAGTGTGAAAGAAAGCCCCTGCGGAAGAAAGAGTGTGTGTTTAAGTACTCCGGACACGAAAAAGAGCAGCCTCATCCTGTTACAGATATTGATTCTTCCCAATCTGATGCAATTCGTCGGCACATATACGGATACCATAAAAGGAAAGAATACCCCACAATAGCAAAGTTGCTAATTTCTTTAAAAGAAAGTGAACTTTTCTCAGGGGGGAAAACACCACTTAAGATGATATTAAAAAGTACAGGCTTCTGTTTTAAAAAATTAGATTGACTAAAACTGTAGGAAAGCATATACACTCAGTCATATGGTTAGACAAAACCTGGGTCAATGTTGGAGAATCAGCTGAGAAATGCTGGACAGATGATACTCCGAATAGCAGTGATCATCAGCCAACAGGAAGAAGGTCCCAATTAATTGTGGCCCATGCAGGATCTTCAAACGGCTTTGTGCCTGAAGGACTTCTAGTTTATCGATCGAAAAAACACTGGTATGAGGGTATGGACCACCCACGGTTTCTATGGTGGTTTAAAAATTTGTTGCTCCAGTTTAGTGTTCCGACAGTTTTTGTGATGGACAGTGCACCGTACCATTCCGTGATTTCAGATAAAAATCCCACCACTAGTGACCGTAATGAAACTATGGTGCAGTGGTTGCAGGCGGAGACATTGCTGCGGACATGAGCATGACAAGGCTGCTGTTATACTCACTTGTGGAACAAAATAAGCCTGTGATGCCTAACTACATCGTAGATGAAATTGCAAGCAAACAGGGTCACTTGGTAATTAGGCTACTGTCTTTTCACTGCCACTTTAATCCAATTGAATTGGTTTGGAGTGAAGTCAAGGCATACATTAGAAGTAACAACAAGACTTTTACTTTAATAGAAGTGGAAAGACTGCTATGTGAAGGTCTTGCTACTGTAGACGCTACCTCATGGAGGGAGAAAGTAGACCATGTTGCTAAACTGATAAGAGAAGCACAGACTATAGACAGCACTATACATGAAAACCAACAATTAATGATTTCTCTTAATGATGACGATGACGAAGACAAAGGTTTTGGCACCGATTCCGATGATAGTGAAGGAGAACTGGATGGAATTGCGGCATTGACACTGTAAATTGGTGAGTGTAAATGTGTTCAGAATTAATTCTTTTTCTCTCAGCAATTGGATAGGCTATGCATGTTTTGCTTTATTTCTTTCTATAAGTGTGGATAGCGTGTTACTTGGTATGCTTAGATTTACATTATTATACGCCGTTGTACATGCAGCTATTACTGTAATGATTTAGAACGACTTTTCATGGATATTATCATTAACTTCAGATGTTTTTACTTCCCAGTTTCATATACTATCGAACGTCGTCGTTCTATCCATTGTTAGAATAATGTATTTTGTTGCACTTAACATATAAACGTTGATTGTAGCTTACATTTACAAAACGTACTTCGGAGTTGTGGGCGTGTGCGCTGGCAGCTACTGCAACCTCGCAATCGTAGTGTAGCCAACCCCACATGAGCTGTCAAGTGACATGTTTCATTGGCCCGGGTATAGTGGGATAAGGGTATCATGTAGAACAAAGCAGGAATTATAACAAAATGTTAGACGTAGTCACAATCGAGCTATAGTAGTCCATTACAAACAGTACTGTAAGGTGCTTAAAAATGTTACTAGGAAGGCAAAGAGTATATGGCATGCAAATAGAATAGCTAATCCACAGGATAAAATTAAAACCATATGGTCACTTGTGAAGTAAGTGTCTGGTCAGCAGCACAAGGTCAATGATATGAAGTCAGTTCATAGTAAAAATATTTCTGTTACTGATAAATCAGATATATGTACAGTATTTAATGATCATTTTCTGAGCATTGCTGGTGAATTAAATATTTAAATTTAGTTTCTACAGGGAATCATGTAACACTCTTGGCAAATGCCTTTCCGAGATTGATGTGTGAAATACTACTCTGTGATACAGACAAGGTGGAGATTGAGTCAATAATTAAATCACTCTCATGGATACGATGGAGTGCCTAGCAGAATATTAAAGTACTTTGCTGTACATGTAAGCCCTGTACTCAGCCATATTTGTAATTTTTCCTATAGGAATGGTCAGATTCGTGAACGATTAAAGTACACAGTAGTAAAGCCATTTTATTAAAAGGGAGAAAGGGATAATGTAGATAATTTTAGACCTATTTGTATGCCATCAGTGTTTGCTAAAGTTATTGAAAAGGCTGTGTATTGATCATTTTATATCACTTAATTTGCCATGAAATGTACAGTTCGGTTTTGGAAGTCATTTAACAACTGAAAATCTATATTCTCTTTTCTCTATGAAGTACTGGATGAGTTAAACAAAAGGTTTTGAATGCTAGACAAATATTTTTATTTAACTGATGTGTTTGTTTGTGTTGATCACAAAATATTGCTCCAGAAGTTGGACCATTACAGAATACGTGGAGTAGGTCACAATTGGTTCACCTCTTACTTTAGCAACAGACAGCAAAAGGTTATGACTCACAGTGTTGAGAACGGCCATGATGTGTGGTCTGAGTGGGGTATGGTCAAATGAGGGAGAGGGGGGGGCGGGGTGCCCTAGGGATCAGTGTTGGGGCCACTCCTGTTCCTTATTTATATAAACAATACGCCTCTAGTATTACGGCTAACTCTAAAATATTTCTGTTAGCTGATGACACTAGCTTGACAGTAAAGGGTGTTGTGTGCAACACTGGCTCGGTTTCAAATAGTGCAGTTCATGACCTAAATTCATGGCTTGTAGAAAGTAAACTAATGCTAAACAACATTATGACTCAGTTTTTACAGTTTCTAACACACAATTTAACTAAACCCGAAATTTTAATTTCACAGAATGGGCATATGATTAGCGAAACTGAACAGTTTGAATTTCTAGGTGTTCAGATAGATAGTAAACTGTCGTGGAAAGCCCACATTCAAAATCTTGTTCAAAGACTTAATGCTGCTATTTTTACTATTCTGCCAGTACCTGAAGTAAGTGATTGTTCACCACAGAAATTAGCCCAGTTTGCTTATTTTAATTCACTTATGTCATATGGTGTTATATTTTGGGGTAACTCTTCCCAAAAGTATAGCTTTGGCTCAGAAATGGGCGGTTCAGGCAACAAGTTGTGTAGTTTGCGAACCTCTTGTCAACCCCTGTTCTCTAGTCAGGGTATTTTGACATCAGCCTCTCAATGTATATATTCTTTACTGTTGTTTCTTGTTAACAATATCAGCTTATTCCCAAGAATAAGCAACTTTCACTCAGTTAACACTCCTCAAAAATCCAACCTGCATTTGTATCGGACTTCCTTAACTTTTGTGCACAAAGGTGTGCAGTAAACTGCTGCATACATTTTCAATAACCTACTACAAGAATTTAAAAATCTTAGCAGTAATCCACGCACTTTCAAATTAAAACTGAAGAGTTTCCTCATGGGTTGGTCCTTCTATTCTGTTGAGGAGTTTCTTGAAAAATTAAGCTGATTCTTATGTTCTATTGTTGACTGCATTTACTTAAACTTATGGCTAAACTTTTTTTGGGTTCATAAACATTTTATTTTTATCCGTTATTACTTTTATGTTGTAATTTCATGTACTGACACATTCCATGACCTTGGAGATTTGCTCCTCAATTTGGTCCTATGGAACTTGACGTGTAAATAAATTAAGTGCAAATGTGCTTCTTACATGTTCAAATAGTTGTAATAATGTACCACTGTCCTTGTTATGTGACCACTGATCTCTAAGACCACACGTTCAGGTAACAAGTGGTCCTCAGCAACCTGCTTCGTTGAGCTGTTTACTAGCTTACCCCATCAACAACAGTCTTCGTCTGCCAAGAGGACATCTTTCTGTGATTTTCCCCATCACAGCTCAGGGCACTGCCTTTTTGGACAATGTCAGTGTCCACATATCAGAAATCTCTAAAAGTTATTTTATTAAGCTCTGAGCTGAGGCTTTTTAAGTTTCTTTAGAGACTGGAAAAATGTGTAAATGCCTAAGAGTAATATTTTAAAATCATTTTAACTGACTATAACAAAGGCTTTTTCCAAAAGTTTACCACGTAATGTACAATCCAACATATTATCAATAACAGAATCATTTATCAAAGAGCACTGTCACAGTTGAGAAAGAATTTCAAAAACAAAGTTGGTGTGGGGGCAGAAAAACCAGTACCAGTCTTATCCAAGAAAAAATCCCAGCATCCATTTCAAACAATTTAAAAAAAAAAGTTTAGACAAATCAAATCAAAATAGTTGTATTGGCATTTGAATATCACTCCTGAACACAAGTCCAGTTCAAATATAGCAAGACTCCATTTGCTATCATTCTATTCCAACTGCTTCCAATCATACGCAGATTCATATACAAAATTTCCAAATAATTATTCACTCAGTATTTTACATAATGTTGCTATTCATATTATAATTTACAATCTCCTGATTCCAATGGTATATTTCAGTTTTCTCTAAAAGATTGTTAGTTAAGAGAAATTGATAATTTAAGTTGTTCCTGTAGTATGTAATCATAAAAAATTATGTGAGTTAATAACAGTTCATTTGTAAAAAGACCTAGCACTTTGGATAGTCCTAGTTTTGTTATTTCCTGTAAACAGTTTACTTTCTCTGAAAACTCATTAACCAAGAAAATATTCATAATTAAAGTTTGGACTGAACCAAAAATACTTTCATTATTTGAACTTTCAAGCTATCTTTATTACCTAGATTTGACATTATCCTTTTGTTGCCCTAATTTTTCTGAATCACACTGTCTTTGTTTACTCAAACAAGCCAAAAACTAGAGTAGTAGTATGGTATTCTGCCTTATGGCAGGTCTTGTCATGGGTTAAGCCTTTTCCACTTTTGTCTGTCCATAGCCAGTCTTTTCATTTCTGAATATTTGTTTCCTTTGACATTATCTAGCATTTGATATCTTCTTTTTCCTCTTCCCTTTTTCCCTTCCTTCAATAAACAGTCCCTCCTCAAACAATGTCCAATCCATTTCTGTTTTCTCTTTCTGATGACTTTCAACATTTCTCTTTCTTCTCCAACTCTTCTTAATACTTCTTCATTCCTTACTCTGTCTTCCAATTTCACTTTTTCCATTCTTCTCCATATCCACATCTCTAGCGCCTCCAATCTTCTTTCATCTTCCTTCCTCAACATCCAGAAGTCAAAGAAATTAAAGAAATTATGAACCTGGAAATTTTACATGAAAATCAATAACCCACCGCACTGGTATAAAGTGTAATAATCAAACAATACTTCAGACTTTAATAATTTTCTAATTATCTATCAAACAGTTAAGCAATATTGTTGTTGGGCTGAACAGACTGACCACCTCCTAAATTTGAACCTTATATCATTATAATTGCAAATAAAATTACCAATGGCACTGAAAATCCATACACCCATCTTTATATACTCCTGTCTGCACTCGGAAATCATGACAATAACATCTGTGCGCAATCAGTCCAAATCTAGCTACCAACGATTAACAACTCAATGTCCAACTCCAGAAGTCTTTCAAGCAACATCACTGTCACTCATCTCAAAAGACCAGAATTTGTTACGATTATTTGGACATTTGTATGTAGTAATATTCCACTGTGTTGTGTTTTATGGGAATTTATTTCTTTCTTAAAAAAAAAAATCATTGTGTGTCTAGCTACAAGCTCACCAACATTTATGAGTGAATATAAATACATATGTTATGTGTGAACTCAGTTGGACAGTCAGTCAGAGCTGTGCGGAAGTGTGGTGAGGAGAGATGATAACAACGCACTTGCTACAACACTAACGATGAATTATTCTGCCACTCTCTGATATCCGTATATAGGGCCACTAACTTGGTTTTGAAAGAAAATGTACTGAACAGATGAGATTTATTAATGAAATTCTTATCCGCAAACTGCTAATTTTGTGTGTGTGTGGGGGGGGGGGGGGGGGGGGCGTGAGTGTATTGTTGACGAAGGCCTTACTGGCTGAAAACTTTATTTGTGACAAACTTTTTGTTATGTGTATCTGCGAGTCAGCGTCTCTCCAATATGGTGAGTGGCAACTTTCATTGTTACATATGGAAGATTTGTTTATACTGACCTCATGAATGGCCGACACCCACAGACCAGATGCTGTTTGATCAGTTTCTTGACCACAAGATAGCTTTAGCTGCCGATAGGGCCCATCCTTCTCACCATTGTCGTAAACAATCTTCACACCACATGGACCTTGAAACAATAAGCATTCAAAAATATAAAAGCACAGCA
Source organism: Schistocerca cancellata (assembly GCF_023864275.1). Lineage (NCBI taxonomy): Eukaryota > Metazoa > Arthropoda > Insecta > Orthoptera > Acrididae > Schistocerca > Schistocerca cancellata. Next base: position 384,388,663 of record NC_064634.1, on the reverse strand, counting down.
CACACAGTACCTGTCAACAAATGAGATCACTGAAAATACATCATCATATATTACAGGCAGTTTACTATTTAGTACACCTAACTAAGTAATTCCTCCAAATTTATGTCAAAACCTTTCAAGTTTTTTTTTTTTTTTTTTTTTTTTTTTTTTAAATGAAGCAAACCTTATTAACACTCCACATCTTTATTCTTTATGCCCACACATTTGAAGCCCTCTGCTGTAAAAGGACTACAAACTGTTGTGTATAGCATGGTAGCTCTTAACATAACTATCTCTGGTGTGCAAAGATCAGTGAGCTGTAATCAAGTTTGGAATTTGAAGAGTTTGTCAACATATTGAGAATCCTCTCCTTCAGCATGACAATGCCATACCACACACAAGTGCTGCAACAATCTATCACCTTGGGTTCACTGTCATCGATGATCTACCATACAGTCCCAACCTTGTCCCCATCTGATTTTTCATCCATTTGCAACACTTTTGAGGACTTCATTCTGATACTGATGAATCAGTGCAAGCAAAGGTAAGGTTGTGGCTCCATCAACAAAGTCAAACATTCTATGGTGACAGTGTCAACAAACTGGTCTCTCGTTGGGAGAAATGTATTCATGCCAGGTGGACTATGTTGAGAAATAAACATGTAGGCATGAAGAATAAAAATGTAGAGTGCTAATCACATCTGTTTCATTTAAAAATCTTTACGAGTTTTCACATAAAAATTTAGAGGCATTAATTTTCAGTATGCCTTCATAACACTAAGACCAAGCTGACGTACACTGATGAATCATTTCTGGCACAGATAAACGTGTGAATGGGCATGGTAGTGTGTGTCAAACAGCAATAAAATCGTTATAATTATTCTGAAAACTCAAACAAGGAAGTTTACTAGCACAACCAGTAAATACAAGGGCTATCCACAAAGTACATTAACGTTTTGGAATTAAAAATAAATAAAGTATTGGAAATTTTTTTTATTATATACAGATGAAAGCCACATTTAAATACTACTTTTCTACATAGTTGCCATTTAAATTAAGGCACTTATCGTAGCGATGGACGAGCTTGGAAATTCCTTCGTCGCAAAATTTGGCCGCCTGCACCTTCAACCACATGGTTACCTCTTTTGGGACAGAAAAGTTGTGATTTTTGTGGATTTCCTGGAAAGAGGCACTACAATAAACTCTCAAAAGTATTGCCAAACTCTGCACAACCTCAGAAGAGCAATACAAAACAAGCGCAGGGGAAAGTTGGGCTCAAAGATCTTGCTGATTCACGACAACACCCGGGCCCACACGGCAAATGCCAATCGTGAAGTTCTCGAATCTTTTAAGTGGGAGTTGTTTCCTCATCCACCATACAGTCCCAACCTGGCACTGAGCGACTTCTACTTATTCCCAGCAATGAAGAAGTGGTTGGCTATGCAGCGTTTTGATGACGACCCACAGCTTTAAGAAGAGGTAACCACGTGGTTGAAGGCGCAGGTGGCCGAATTTTACGACGAAGGAATTTCCAAGCTCATCCATTGATACGATAAGTGCCTTAATTTAAATGGCAACTATGTAGAAAAGTAGTATTTAAGTGTGGCTTTCATCTGTATATAATAAAAAAAATTTCCAATACTTTATTTATTTATAATTCCAAAACATAATGTACTTTGTGGATAGCCCTCATATGCGCATTTTCTTTGGAAATATACTTCGTTTCTTATGCAAAATTTGTCAAAGAGCATAAGTTCTGGAAGTATAGCTTGTGTGCTCCTTGGAATATGTCTCAACTGTTTACCGGGACCATTCAATACACATGGTGTGTATGAATCTTTCTTATCTTCTGAGGGCACATTTTTCTTCTGCATGCTTTTGTAAACAAAGTATCAACCACTGATGATAACTATGTAAAAGAGCAATACAGATCCAACCAGTGACATCTAGAATTCAGCACATTCTTATAGAGGAGGTGGGAGGGTATCTTGAAAAACTGTATCAGTACTCTTTTTTTCAGTGATGTCAGGTGATGGGATCGATGGAAGACATGGAACTAGCAACAACCATTATTACATCTACATCCAGCGAGGCTGCTATTAGCAAGGAAACATCTCCAGCTGGCCAATCAAGCGGGACCAGCTAGCTGGCAAATTTAAGCCTTGGCAGCCATGAGCCCACTCTCATTCTCTACGAGTCAGCCATTGTCGTGTCCTGGTCTAACAGATGCTTCCCTAGACAATGATGCTGTATTTATGGACTCCGCAGAACAATGACACAAATTGCTGTTACCACCATGCAAGTGAAAGATGCCTGTTTGTGAGATTACTAGAGTGAAGTTAATGTTCAGTGCCTACAGACTGGTATACTTATTCAGTCACGTGAACTAACTACTGCAGTGGTTTTAACCATCATGTATCAATATTGTGACACCTGTTTTACTGTAAACTGCTAGCTTGTATTTGGTTTATAAACTGATATACAGTATATTAGTAGTGCGAATTGATTTAATTTTCTTGTGGATCAAGACAATTACTTTACTGTGAACTTACTGACATTTCATAATGCAGTGTACTGACAGCTGGGCGATTCATCTCAAATCACACAGGTCAAGAGTGAATGTGCCACATCACTATTTCAAAGTTTGCTGAGAAAAATGTGTGTTGAAGTTATACATAATATCCCTCCAAAACTACAATATTTTGATTTTCTGACGATTTGTTAAAATGTTACAGACCTCTCTGAAAGAGTATTTGTGAAAATTAAAAAAAAAATGTAGTAAAGAAACCAAATATGATAGAGATCTGAATTTATTTTCAATAAATACTTTGTTCCCAATACTATGGGACATGATTAATACATACAGTGTGTTAACTGTAAGATGGCAGAGTTATGAGGGGAGTGCGGGGAGAGGAGGAAGCAAGCATTGGCTGGCGAGAGATGATGAGTTGTTGGGGGGAGGGGGTGGAGGGGGGGGGGACAAGTAACGCCTACCAGTTGCAGTGGCGGCACTACAAATTGCGCGTCGTGCTTACACAAAAGCAGAGAAAAGGCTTGGAAGTAAAACTCGCTTTAAATGTTGTTCGTAAACGAAACTGAAATCGTCATGTAGATTAAAATATTCCCATTCGCAGCATTCAATCACACGCAATATAATTTTGCGAGCATCGCTATGTAATACTAATTTCCTTGTAACTGTAGGCCTACCGGTAGGGGTTGTTGGTGACTCCCGAGATAGGCCAGCAACTGCCTCTTCACTCATTTTGATAATGTTTAGCACACTGCACAATAAAAACACGCAGAAGAGTACAACGCAAAACGATAACGAAGCAGACGACAATGATTATCTTGTACAACACAGTCAGCTACGTAATGTTGGCAGCAGTCGATACTGCGTACCTACCGAAGCTTCCCGACGTTTACCGACTTCTACCGATTCAGGACTAGGGAGAGGCCTGCCATCTAAAAGTTTACACACTGTATACACTTCTGAGCTTTTTTCCATTTATTCTGGAAGAATAAACTATGAAAATTTGTAACTTTTTGTGAATTTCAAAATTATGTTTTGAAAATAAGAATAGTCACAGCATGGTAATTGCCTTGAGAAATGATAAAGTGCAAGAACTGCTAAATGTCAGCTATGACATTAATAGATGAAATTCTTAAACTGTCAAAATATTTGTACATAAGATGAAAGAATCTGAAATTGTTGGTTATTTAGATATTATTTTCTCCAAAACCCCCATCTTAAATGTTCTAAAATTTCATGGTACATTAGATGGTCACTGTACTTAAGGAAAGTACAGTCAGAATGGGCAATACTTGTCTGCACAAAATGTGAGAATTTTTTAGGTAGACCTAGCTCAACTCTAAAGGCCAAAAATCATGGACATTTAAATATTTAAACTGATCACTGATTTTAAGTAAATGTCATGTAAAACTGGCATTTATGAATCAAAATAATTACTTTATAACATTATAAGTAAGGGGGGAAAATAACTCATAATTTTGTTCAAAACCATTTTATAACAAAAATGAGATATAGAATATTTATATCCATTTTTCTTTTTATGGTATTTTTCACAAATTATTATTGTCTTCTGTCATGCTTTTATTTCTTCATGACTTCCCATGAATTAAAATTGCATACAATACAACAATCAACAATGTACTGTTGAAAAGAGTTTTTTTTTTCCCCCCGATCTGCTTGTATAGTCAAGTTGAATTTGTGCATGGACATGGATGACCCAACGAGATCAGTACTTGGGAAATGGGAACTGCACACTGATCTTTTGATGACAGCTATTTGAAAACATTAGCACGAGCAAGAGGTGTCATAAAGGACACGGTTGTATTTTGCAGCTCAAGAGAGACAATTATTATCTTTCTCATCCGCCATTGATTGTGATACACACAAGAAATGAAGTGGCTCACTTCAAGGTCTTCTAATGGATACTGTGGTCTCTGCATCTCACTCATCATAGTAATAGGCTGCATTTCATGGAGAACCATTCTTGCAATGTATGTGCCACTCCAGGATGCAACCCAATAGCGTCTTGATTGAATTCCTACAACAGGCTTCATAGCAGATCACTCTTCTCTCTTTTTTAAATGGAATTCCCTTAATGTACTTTCATTTAGAATTAAGAGTTTCATGTGTGTTACTAATGTTGACATGGTGTGTACAAATCCATTAGCATCTCTTATATCATCAACAGCTTCATGCTGGAGATTAAATCTTGTTGCAAGATGTTTACAGAGACCTTCTACCCTGTCCAATGAACTTTTTCTATCACCTGTTACTAAAAAAATACCTTTTTCGCCTTAATTCCTGCACTACAGTATTGACCAAACTCATAAAGCTGAAAACGGTTTTTAAAGTGAGATGCTGCACCATCATTCACACACACATGTTTGGGAAATGCATGGCCTCTAGATGCTATGTCATCAATTTTCATGCTGACAGTGTAGCAGGCATGTGTACTGCCACTTTTGAGATCACTGACAGTAGGAAGACAGTGTGATGTTCCAAGGAAGTGAGTAACACATGTGAATATTGATACCTGTGATATGTGCCAGTGGTAACTTTGAATTTCATTCTGCAAAGCAACAGACCAGTTCTCAGCAAAGTCGAAATGAAGAACTAATGCATCAATATTCTGGGATGTGGCTGATTTTACTTCTGCTATGACCTGTCTCCAAAACCTCCAGATATGATGGTGAGCTATTACTTTCATGACCCAATGCCTAACCTTTGTAACAAACTTCTGTGGCTCTCCTCCCTCACACAATGCATAGGTTTCATCATTATCAGTATCCATAAGGATAGAGTAGCATGGAGAGCTGCATCAAACCAGTCTCAGGACTGAAGACCACAACAACAACAAAGGAGTAATGCTTTAACCGTCACCACTTCAGCACCAGGACACATTGTACACTCCTGCCACCAACATTTACTGTGGCTCTTGACATATACAGAAAAGCATCAGGTCCATCTCTGTTTACTTCTTTCCTGTGACACTGCTTATATCAAAACAAACAAATTTCAAATTAGTGCACCCTAAACACATATGCATACTTCCTTCACTGGCGGGCATTTTACCCATTTTGGTCGTAAGGGGAAGAATTTTGTGAGACCAATTTCTAAATTCAGATTCTCCTTTTTCATTAGGAGATATGCCTCTCTTATTGATCTTTTCACATATATTTTTACTTTTTTAACTTTTTCACCATTTTCACTAACAGAGATAACATCAGCCTAGTTAGGACTTTGCCTGCTGCAATCTTTGTCATCACTTAGGTAATATTCCAGAGCATCAGTATCAACTTGCAACAGATGCCCACAATAAGAATCTGGGCATGCCCAAGTACCCCTCTCATTCTTTATTTTACCTTTTGAGTTTAAATAATGTGAGGAAGTGGGTAAGTATTTCTGTAACTTCTGCTTAGAGTAGCTACCTGGTATCACTGTCAGTAACTGTACCTTCTCAGCATAAGTGGCAGCTGAGATAGCAGTATTTAGGTTCTGAAACCACATATCACATTTCATGCACATATCACTATCTTCAGTTTCTGCACAAAGTGCATCTACATTACACATTTCATAAAGTTTTGAAGATGTTGCTTGTGTAAACCTTGTTTCAATTTCTTTCACTTTTATTTTTATCTGCAGTGTCATCTTCAGTTTCGCATTCAGGTGATGGTGATCATTCAGGTGGGTTGTCACTAAATTTCTTCACATAGCGAGTGTAGTGCAGCTGTAGTGAGTGTCGCAATTCCTGCACAATGAATGATTCCTCAAGGACCACGATATTCCTGCAATACCTCTGACAGATTTCCAACAACTGTGAAGTGTTTTTTCTCTTTTCTGAAACACTACCTTCTTGTGTCTTTTTTTCATAGTCCACACACCTCACTCTTTCACTACTGTATTTCCTCACTGACACTGTATATAACAAAAAGTTCGAACCAAACAACACTCGATGCAGAATGGATTACATGCAAATTGTCACTCATTTTTTATAAATAAAAGAGCCTGGAAACAGTGTTGCTAACATGCATATTTTACACTAGAAATTCAGTGATGTGAAATTGCAGAATGCTGAAAAATTTTTGAAACTTTACACACAAAAATATTTTCCACTGTCTCTGTATTGACAACTAACATATCAACCACACAATATTTTGTATAATTCTCAGAAGTTTTTGGATGGGGTTTTTCGAGTAAATAATTCATAAATACTTATAAATATGAAAATTTTTACATTTTTAGTAATACATATATACATAATACAGACAGCTGGAGCAGAGGAGATACTGCTTACAATTACATCAGTCATATCTGGTAACATGACAGAAAAGATAGCATTTTGTGACTTTCCAAATTAAAAAAAAAATTTAGTGGAAAAATTAACTCAAATTTCATATTTTCATCTTAAATTTGTAAGTTAAAGAAAGTCCATAAGTGTGTGGGTGTCAACTAAATTTCAACACACTAAGAGGGGGCTTTAATGCAAAACATCTGCCAGGTCTCAAGTACTTTTGGTTTATTTACAAAATAAACATTTTTCAAAGGGCACTACCATTTACAAAAATTAAGACAAAACAAAAATACTTTATTTGTTAACACTTATGATATAGAGGTCTAAAATATAATTTTTACAGAGAAATTCATGACCATGAGTTACATGATTTTATTGTAACAGTACAGTTGTAAAATGAAACTAACTGTGCATTATGCTTTATTACATATGGGAATATCTTTTAAATAAGAGTGTGTGAGACATCAACAATACTCATCACACAGAGAAAACACTGAGTGGCACACTACATGTATTCTGCATTTTCACAGCACTCTACAAGCTATCCATGCAAATTTGGATCACTGTTTGCATCATTGCACCCTACATTACAGCATCAAGTTCACCCAAGTCCCTACCTGCATGAATATATGCTTTGCACGTTAAGCTCATCCAGTAGGACATGATTCACATGATGAGCTCAAGAGAACATCAAGTATGTAACAATCCTTTATCTGGTAATAAAGTACCCTTTAGAACAAAATACAAACCACATTAATATAAACCCTGTTGGCATGAATGCTGCTTCTACTTTACTGATAAAAGGTGCTCCAACAGGTTGTTTTTATGGCAGTGTACTTTATCAGCCATGACTTTTATAAAATTTACTTGTACAGCAGAGATAGCAGTGTACTGCCAAGTGAGACTATGACCTTAACTGTGTCTCATTACATGAGGCACATGTATTATACATAGGGAAAACATGCAGCATCAAGATGTTAGAATCACACCACTAACGAATTTCTTTTGCTACTGCAGTGAATGTAGCTTAACACTTGCGGGAAAAAAATGACACTATTAAAAAAATAGGGAAAATCTTACTACGTGTTATGCACTACTCCATAACAGTTATTGAATTCCAGCAGGCTGTATGCTGTCCCTAGATCTGGGCGATTTCTTCCTACAAACGGAAGCAGTTCTCAGGATTTCTTTTCAGCCATAGAAGTAAGAGCATAGATATTATGTCAATTAGTGAACTGTTCCTCCTAATTAATTTCTCAGGTTTTCTGGGATGATTTCTACAAGATATATAGATACAGAACTTCTACAAGATCTACATTTCGGTTGATTGTGATGTTTCCCTAAACCATGTCTCTAAAAATTATAAAAAAATACCTAGTCATCTTCATCAGTCACTGCAAGTTATGCATTTGCTGATTGGACTCCAACAGGATTATGAGAGATAGCCAGCATTGCACAGCCATGATCCTTTAAGAATTAAAAATGTCGAGACAAATGTTATGAAATGCTGATACCAGAAAACAAATGTGACATGTAACTATGTGCCTGGAAGGTACTGTGAATCAAAGTTAGGCTTAAACAGCAGTATGCTGTTAACAATAACACACAGCCTGGCAGGATCCAGACAGTGACTACAGCCAAAATAATTAAACTGAGAAAGACTACTACATCAATCACCAAAATACTGGTCCCAAAATTGGATCAACAGGTCTACAGTTTTATACATTTCCATGGTAAATATGTGGTGTTCAGTGTTCCTCACCTCCACTGCTGTGGAATGGTGTGCTTTTGACAATAATGCAGAATCCAAATCCAATTTCATGAAATTACAACAATTTAAAAACATCTGAGATACAACCATTTTTTAATGATATTATTCGGGCTAAAGTCTACAACAAGGGACAATGCCAGACAGGGCAGTTTCCCTCTAAAGCACACGATTTGGCAACTTCTCGTTCCTAACTAACTAAATAATCCACATAAAATTAGCTAAAACTGAGCATGTTGGAACAGGTATGTTCCTCACAGACACAATGAATAACGTTTACAATAGGTTAAGACAATTAACTAAATACTACAAGGATCACTGAAATAATTTCATAAATTAATAGTTCTCGGCGATACCTGAAGCCATACACAGTATTGATGCCACTTACTAATACGACACGTACTAAAGAAAATAGTGATGCCACAAGGTGCAGGAAGACTAGCATCCTTAGTACCGATTTGCCCAGAAAATAAACACACAATATACAGTTCAACAGTAGCATGGAGACACAAAATAAAGTCACTAACTTGTCACCTCGAGCTATCAACAAACGTTTTAATATTGTGAGAAGCAGAGAAAGAAAAATGTCATCACAAGCCATGGGACAGACAAATGTCTCTTACAGAGAAATTGGCAGGGCAGGATTCTGTAGAATGATACACAGTCTTCTCGTGAACATACCAGCCATGATGGGCAGGAGCTCAAACCCTGGCTACTACCTAAGTGGGAACATGCATTTGCCTGTTCGATAGAAAGTCTTGCGGTGCGATGCACTGCTGTATATACCAAGCTGCGCAGTAGTTGTAAAGGTGTAGGTGTAAAGATGGTATAACTTCTCAACAAATGCCCAGGAACGGACTTGGTATCATGTACTGTGCTATTAGAGATACAAAGTCCAGAGCTACCTAACACATCCATTGCAGAGCTTGCACGAGACTGAACTCCAGTGCTCTTGTCTTGAAGAGTTAGGTTAAGACAACAGAAGCTTATCTAGATCTGAAGCTACTGTCTTGGCGCCATTAGCCAGTGACCATAGTAGACAGGTGTCCCATCACATGACAAAGATAGAGCCTTGCTGCATCAAGCAACAGCCAAAGCAAGCCAGATGCATATAAAATGGGGCCAGACTGATAAAATCAATGTGCAGTGAAGTGCCACCATAGTAGGATGTTTTTAAGGTAACCAATGAAAGACAAACCATTCAATACAGTGGGCTGAAGGACAAAGAGAGATCTAGGTTAGGCTGAAAGGTTACACTTTGACTGAGAACATGCAAAGCCAATGGAGTGATATGATGAGACGCTCAGCTACATTTAGCAAAACGTTAACAATGAGCTGTTGGCCCATTCCCATCTGTTCTTGTTACACCTCTAAGTGTGCACTTGCCAAAATTGCTATGCTAAATATGGAAGTAATGGCACTGCTCCTGGTCTAGACTTTTACCTATGATTAGGGGCTTAAAAAACTATTTTTATTAGTTTGTGCATCCAGACATGCAGTGTTACTATGAAACCAAATCCGCAATATAGCAGCTTCCAACCACATAATGACAGTTCCTTACCTGAATCTTGATAACGGGTAACACAGAGTGATTTTATTTCAGAGAGCTTCAATGGTTCTGGTTTGTCTGTTTCATGTCCCTCAAAGAGAAGGTACCTATAAATAACATTATACTGTAAGTCACACCACACCATTCAACACAGCTTACCAGACAGAAAATTTGCTAGAGGGAGAATTATTTGTGAAACCCACTTCCATCGCCACTTTATCAACATAATGGTGATTGGTATTTGACATTATCACATTTCTATTTCATTATGCAATAAATAATATATTATAAATGGGGGAAAGGAACTGTATGAAAAATACTAACAGCTGACATGTACTTGTCCAAGAAAGTCAGGATGTATGATTTAAATTTTATCACAGCAATTCCAAGTATGGGGATAATTCAATAAATAAGTCACAAAATGGGACAGAGACAACAATAATAAACATAATTTCCTGAAATTTATTTTACTTTTCTACCTGTCCACCCTGTACATTCTGACACTTATCCTAACTCCTTGATGGCCAGCAGTAAAGAAGTCTTTTGGTTGCTGTCACAGCCAACATATCTCTTCGGCTATGGTATCATCAGTTTCAAAACACTGGCCACCCAAAGTAAATTTTAGGTACCCAAACAAATGAAAGTCACTTTCTGTAAGAGCATTGTCATCCAGAAGAATCACTCCCTTTGTCAGGATGCCAGACCACTGGAGAAGAATGGCCTGTTGGAATTCCTGCACAGTGGTGCAATATGAGGTGGCATTTTCTGGTTCACTGTGAGACTGGAATGTCATCAGTACGATCCCTTGCATGTCCAGAAACCTGGTGAGCATATAACCTTGTGGGCTGATGAAATGATCTTTAACTTTTTTGATGTCGGGGAGGTGGAATGTTTCCATTCCATGAACAGTCATTTAGTTTCTGGTTGAAAATGGCAAACATAAGACTCGTGCCCTACAACAGTTCATGTTATGAAGTTCTCCCATTCCTCTGAGTATCGAACGAGGCATTGGAAAGACACACTCATTCGCTTCATTCTGTGTTCCTCAGTTGACTTGTGCAGCACCCACAATGCACAAACTTCATGAAACTTCAACAACTCATGCATAACGCTATAAGAAGTTCCATGTGAACAGCCTACAGTATGAACTATGTCACTGAGCCTTATAATCATTACAAATTATTTGTTCCACACAATGTGCTGTGGCTTCAGTTGCCACTACAGCAGGGACATCAGGATGCACCCGGTCTCTGATGCTTCGCCAATCCTTGTTTAACTCCTAGTATCAAATTGAAGACAACTTTCCACAATAAAATATTGTCACCATACATGGGAGGTATTTCAAGATATACTTCTTTTGTGGAGAGTCTTTTGGCCCCTAAAAATGCACAACCAAATCCTGTTCTAATCCTGTACACTCATGCCACACATCAGGCATCTAGCATAGGCTGCCACGTGATGTCCTGCAGCCTTTGTAACAAGCAAACATATACTGCTATCTTCTGGCAAAATATGCACGTGTAATTTAAACACAGTATAAGGAAAGCTAACATTTGTGACTTATTTACTGACTTACCATCATTATCAAAATAAATCTACTACTTCATTTTCTAGTTAAAATAATTTTCAAATCTACAGTAATCAACGTATGTGCAGGCATAAGATTATTATTGTACAAGACATGATCAAAAAGTAACAGGAATTTTTTTTTATTTTACGGGCTTTATACATCGGATTTGCAATTTTTTTCATCTTGTTGGTACTCATGTTCCTGATGTATGTTAACATTTTCAGCTGTTTTGAATATTTAGTTTATTGTTGACAGTCAAAAGCTTGTGTGTGTTTTGAAGTGCTCGGCAAGTTTTTACTTTCAAAAAAGATTGATCAAAGAATCTGCACTACATCTGTTTGGAAATGGAATAAAGTGCAGCACCACATTCAAAATAATGGCTGTGGCTTTTTGCAAATCTGCTACGAGTAAGACAAGAGTTTATGAGTGGTAAAAATGTTTCAAAGAGGGCCAATAAGATGCTGAAGACTATGACTGCCCTGGATGCCCTATCACATCAAATACTGACAACAACGTGTAAAAAGTAAAGAAAATTGTCCTGGAAAATCACCATCAGAGAGGTTGCTGATGTCAGTATATTCTTTGGCTCATACCAAACAATTTTTCAGGTGTTTTGGGCGTGAAACTTGTAGCAGCAACATTTTTTTCTAAAATTGTTAAATCTCGACCAAAAACGACGTTGCATATACATCACTCACAAACTGCTGAATGAAGAAGGTTACAACAGGTGACGAAACATGGGTATATGACATAAAAACCAAGGCCCAATCATCTCAATGGAAACTGCCTGAAGAAGCAAGTCAGAAAAAACTTAGCAAAGTTGATTACATGTGAATGTTGTTCTTACTGTTTTATTCAATTCCAACAGGATAGTGCATCATGAGTTCCTGCGTTATGGTAGCACTGTCAATACAGAATACCACCTGAAAGTTATGTGCCGTTTGCATGAAGCGGTCTGAGGAAACAAACAGTATTGCAGCAAAACCATTCATGGAAATTGCATCATGATAATGCTCCTGCTCACACCTCAATACTTGTTCGTGATTTTTTGGCAGAAAAAAAATCGTTGTGTTGCCTCAGCCACTGTATTCACCGGACATGGCCCTCTGCAAATTCTATTCCTGAGGCTAAAGAGAACCATGAAACTACATCGTTTTGGCACCATTGATGAGATGAAAACAGAATCACTAAAGGAGTTGAACATCATGTCGAAAAGTGAGTTCCAGAAGTACTTCCAAGATTGGAAAAAGTGCTGCCACAAGTGGGATCTGAGGGGGATTACGTTGAAGGGGACAAAGTTGATGAACAAATAAAGATTCTTTAAGATAAGTTAAAATTCCCATTACCTTGTGAGCACACCTCATAATGGTGCCACAAAGTGGTTTCCTCATGAAGCCTACATAACATACACAAATTGCACAATAAATTACTGTTGAAATTAAAGTTACAGTATGTTTGTTATTGCTCAAATCAGATTTAATTTTGCCTTAATAGATGCATAAAATGATAAATATTTAAGAAACAGGGGAAATAGGAATGAACTTTATGACACAGGATGCAACAAATGGTATGGCGAAACTTTCAGGACCCATTCCTCATAAATATCAGAAAAAAATGTTATATCTAAAAACAAAGATGATGTGACTTACCAAACGAAAGTGCTGGCAGGTTGATAGACACACAAACAAACACAAACATACACACCAAATTCAAGCTTTCACAACCAATGGTTGCTTCATCAGGAAAGAGGGAAGGAGAGGGAAAGACGAAAGGATGTGGGTTTTAAGGGAGAGTGCTGGAGTCATTCCAATCCCGGAAGCGGAAAGACTACCCTTAGGGGGAAAAAAGGACAGGTATACACTCGAATACACACACATATCCATCCGCACATACACAGACACAAGCAACATTTGTAAAGGCAAAGAGTTTGGGCAGAGATGTCAGTCGAGGCGGTAGTAAATAGGAAAAGATGATGTTGAAAGACAGATGAGGTATGAGTGGCGGCAACTAGAAATTAGTGGAGGTTGAGGCCTGGCGGATAATGAGGAGAGAGGATATACTGAAGGGCAAGTTCCCATCTCCGGAGTTCTGATAGGTTGGCGTTAGTGGGAAGTATCCAGATAACCCGGACGGTGTAACACTGTGCTAAGATGTGCTGGCCGTGCACCAAGGCATGTTTAGCCACAGGGTGATCCTCATTACCAACAAACACTGTCTGCCTGTGTCCATTCATGCGAATGGACAGTTTGTTGCTGGTCATTCCCACATAGAGAACTTCACAGTGTAGGCAGGTCAGTTGGTAAATTACGTGGGTGCTTTCACACGTGGCTCTGCCTTCGATCGTGTACACCTTCCGGGTTACAGGACTGGAGTAGGTGGTGGTGGGAGGGTGCATGGGACAGGTTTTACACCGGGGCGGTTACAAGGGTAGGAGCCAGAGGGTAGGGAAGGTGGTTTGGGGATTTCATAGGGATCAACTAAGAGGTTACGAAGGTTAGGTGGACGGCGGAAAGACACTCTTGGTGGAGTGGGGAGGATTTCATGAAGGATGGATCTCATTTCAGGGCAGGATTTGAGGAAGTCGTATCCCTGCTGGAGAGCCAGATTCAGAGTCTGACCCAGTCCCGGAAAGTATCCTGTCACAAGTGGGGCACTTCTGGGATTCTTCTGTGGGAGGTTCTGGGTTTGAGGGGATGAGGAAGCAGCTCTGGTTATTTGCTTCTGTACCAGATCGGGAGGGTAGTTGCGGGATGCGAAAGCTGTTTTCAGGTTGTTGGTGTAATGGTTCAGGGATTCCGGACTGGAGCAGATTCGTTTGCCACGAAAACCTAGGCTGTAGGGAAGGGACCGTTTGATGTGGAATGGGTGGCAGGCTGACCGATCCATTGTCATTCTTCGAGCGGACAAGGGTTCCACGACCGTGGTACTTGATCCCTTCCCTACAGCCTAGGTCTTCGTGGCAAACGAATCTGCTCCAGTCCGGAATCCCTGAACCATTACACCAACAACCTGAAAACAGCTTTCGCATCCCGCAACTACCCTCCTGACCTGGTACAGAAGAAAATAACCAGAGCCACTTCCTCATCCCCTCAAACCCAGAATCTCCCACAGAAGAACCCCAAAAGTGCCCCACTTGTGACAGGATACTTTCCGGGACTGGATCAGACACTGAATCTGGCTCTCCAGCAGGGATACGACTTCCTCAAATCCTGCCCTGAAATGAGATCCATCCTTCATGAAATCCTCCCCACTCCACCAAGTGTGTCTTTCCGCCATCCACCTAACCTTCGTAACCTCTTAGTTGATCCCTATGAAATCCCCAAACCACCTTCCCTACCCTCTGGCTCCTACCCTTGTAACCGCCCCGGTGTAAAACCTGTCCCATGCACCCTCCCACCACCACCTACTCCAGTCCTGTAACCCGGAAGGTGTACACGATCGAAGGCAGAGCCACGTGTGAAAGCACCCACGTGATTTACCAACTGACCTGCCTACACTGTGAAGCTCTCTATGTGGGAATGACCAGCAACAAACTGTCCATTCACATGAATGGACACAGGCAGACAGTGTTTGTTGGTAATGAGGATCACCCTGTGGCTAAACATGCCTTGGTGCATGGCCAGCACATCTTAGCACAGTGTTACATCGTCCGGGTTATCTGGATACTTCCCACCAACACCAACCTGTCAGAACTCCGGAGATGGGAACTTGCCCTTCAGTATATCCTCTCTTCTCGTTACCCGCCAGGCCTCAACCTCCGCTAATTTCAAGTTGTCGCTGCTCATACCTCACCTGTCATTCAACAACATCTTTGCCTTTGTACTTCCACCTCGACTGACATCTCTGCCCAAACTCTTTGCCTTTACAAATGTTGCTTGTGTCTGTGTATGTGCAGATGGATATGCGTGTGTATACCTGTCCTTTTTTCCCCCTAAGGTAAGTCTTTTCACTCCCGGGATTGGAATGACTCCTACCCTCTCCCTTAAAACCCACATACTTTCGTCTTTCCCTCTCCTTCCCTCTTTCCTGATGAAGCAACCATTGGTTGTGAAAGCTTGAATTTTGTGTGTATGTTTGTGTTTGTTTGTGTGTCTATCAACCTGCCAGCACTTTCGTTTGGTAAGTCACATCATCTTTGTTTTTAGATATATTTTCCCACATGGATTGTTTCCCTCTATTATATTCATATCAGAAAAAAAATGTTATATAGACAAGCCCAAAAACATTGTATTTTCATGACCAAATTCATTTCTTAAATCTCTTAATAGAACACTAATCATGGAAAATACAGGAAAGGAATGTATTAGCACACCATATGAAAGTCTTTCTTACATGTTCAATGTTTCTGTTTGGAATGATATATGTGTTAACCTGCTATTGACTGAATCCCACAGTGCTGATGTATTCCTGAATTCTGTTTCACAGCCTTTTGCTACAGATATATTGTACTTATTTCTAGTTTCATGGTGATGTTTTACAGGGACATATACACCTAAAACACACACACACACACACACACACAC
Source organism: Schistocerca cancellata (assembly GCF_023864275.1). Classification (NCBI taxonomy): domain Eukaryota; kingdom Metazoa; phylum Arthropoda; class Insecta; order Orthoptera; family Acrididae; genus Schistocerca; species Schistocerca cancellata. Next base: position 384,372,454 of record NC_064634.1, on the reverse strand, counting down.
ACACACACACAAATATATATTTGTAACAGATTTTTATATATATTTTCATCATCAGTCTTCTGAATGGTTTGATGTGGTCTTCCACAATTCCCTCTCCTGTACTGATCTCTTCATCTCAAGTGTAGCACTTTGCTCCCAATGTCCCCATTATTTGCTGGATATCCAGGTTCAAGTCCCAGTGTGGCATACAGTTTTGATCTTCCAGAGAATTTCATTTGCTGGATATATTCAAATCTTTGCTTTCCCCTGCTGTTTTTATCCTCCACAGCTCCACTCAGTACCATGGAAGTTATTCCCCGATGTCTTAATGCATGTACTATCAACCTGTCCCTCCTCCTTGTCAGTGCTACTCATGTTTGTTTCCTCTCTGATTTTGTGGAGAACATCTCCATTTCATTTTATTAGTCCAACTAATTTTCAGTCTCTTTCTATATTTCAAATGCTTCAATTATCTTTTCTTCCATTTGTCCAATAAGCGAAGATTCACTTTTAGACAATATATAAATTTGAGGCCAATGTTTGATACTAGTAGACTTCTTTTGGCCGCAAATGCCCTCTTTCAGTGTGCTAATCTGCTTTTTATGTTTTCTCTGCTTCATCAGTCGTGTTATTTTGCTTCCAAGATAGCACAATTCCTTCACTTCGTTTACTTTCTGGTAACCAAATTTGTTGTAAATTTGATCTCATTTCTGCTACTCCTTATTACTTATGTCTTTCTTTGGTCTACCCTCAATCCATATTCAGTACTCATTAAACTGTTCATTTCATTCAAACAATTCTGTAATTCTTCTTGAGTTTCACTGAGGGCAGTAATGCCATCAGTGAATCGTATTATTGTTATCCTTCCACTCTAAATTTTAAGCCCAAGCCTGAACCTCTCTTTACTTCCATCACTGGTTCTTCAACATGTTGACTAAAGAGCAGGACTAAAAGGCAACACCCCTGTCCTAGACTATTTTTAATCCAAAGACTTTGTTCTTGGTCTTCCATTCCTATTGTTCTCTTTTGGTACTTGCAAAAATTGTACATTACTCATTTTCCCCTAAAGCTTACTCCTAGTTTTCTGAAAATTCTGAACGTAATGCACCATTTTATATTGTTAAATACTTTTTGTAGATTGACAAATCCTATGAATTTGTCTTGATTTTTCTTCAGTCTTACCTCCATTATCAAGCTCAACAGTAGAATTGCCTCTCCAGTGCCTTTACATTTCCTAAAGCCAAAATGACTGCTACCGAACAGATCCCCAATCTTCTTTTCCATTCTTCTGTATGCTGTTTTTAATAGCAACATGGCTGGATCAGCTGTTAAGCTGATTGTGCAGCAGTTCTTACACGTATCTGCCCTTGCTATCTTCAGGACTGTGTGGATGATATTTCTACAAAATTCTGGTGATTTATGTCTCCAGTCCCACACATTTTCACACTAACTTGAATAGTCGTCTGGTTGCAATTTACACCAATAATGGAGTAGGAATGTAATCTATTTCTTCTGCCTTATTTAACTGCAATTCTTCCAAAGCTCTGTTAAACTATGACTGTAATGCTAGATCACATGTCTTTCCTATTGATTCCCATTTCTTCTTGAATCATGTCATTTGAAGAGGCCTTCAATGTACTCTTTTCACCTTCCCGCTCTTTCCTCTACATATAACAGTGAAATTCCTCTTGCACTTTTAATTTTGAAGCCTTTGCTTTTAATTTCAGTGAAGATTTTTTTTTTTATTTTTCTGTATGCAGAATCTCTCCTTCCAACGGCCACTTCATTTCAGACTTCTTCACACTTTTTCTGCAATAATTTCCTGCATTCCCTATTCGTTTCATTCCTAAGTAAAATTACTGTATTTCAGTCTCTTCAAGAGCACTGTTGTACTTACTTTATTTATTTGTTGATCAATTCACACATTTCTTCTGTTACCCAAGTGTTCTTTGGAGTTACCTTCCTTGCACCTTTGTTTGTCTGTCCAACTTCCATCATCATCCTTATTTGACATGTCTTCTTCAACTGAATTGGTTACTGAGGTATTCATTGCCGCAGTACTTGCAGCCTCAGAGAACTTCAAACATGCATCATCCCTCAGAACTTCATTTCTCTCACACTGATTCTTGAACACAGTTCTCTTAAACTTCAGTCTGCTCTTCATTATTACCAAATTATGATTTGAATGTGTGTCTGGGCATGTGTACGCTTTACAGTCCAATGTCAGACTTCAGAATCTTTCACTGTGATGTAATCCAGCTATCTTCTCTTGTATCCAGGCTTTTTTCAAGTATACCTCCTCATGTGATTTTTGAACAGTATATACACTATCAGTGGCAAAAGATTAAAGGAGAATTCAATTAATCTTTGTATTCCCTCATTTCTGCTACCAAGCCCACATTCTCCCATAATTCTGTGTTCTGTTTCTTTGCTTAATTCTTGTTGTTGTTGTCATCTTCTGTCCAAAGACTGATCTGGTGCAGCTCTCTGTGCTACTCTATCCTGTGCAATGCTCATCTCTGAATAACAACTGCAATTTACATCCATCTGAATCTGCTTACTGTATTCATCTCTTGGTCTCACTCTACAATTTTTACCTCCCACCCCCCCTCCCTCACACTTCCCTACAGTACTAAACTCATGATCCCTTGATGTCTAAGAATGTGCCCTATCAATCAACCCCTTCTTTCATTCGGGTTGTGCCATAATTTTCTTTTCTTCCCAATTCTATTTCATACTGCCTCATTTGTTATGAGATCTATCTGTCTAATATTCTGTAGCATCACACTTCAAAAGCTTCTATTCTCTTTTTGTCTAAACTGTTTATTGATCATGCTTCACTTCCATACATTGCTATCCTTCAAAGAAATACTTTCAGAAAGGACTTCCTAACACTTAATCAATATTTTATGTTAAATTTCTCTTCTTCAGAAATGCTTTTCTTGCCATTGCCCATCTACATTTTATATCCCCTCTACTTTATCTATCGTCAGCTATTTTACTGCCCAAATAGCAAAATAGCAAAATAGAATCTGCTACTTTAAGAGACTCATTTCTTAATCTAATTCCCCCAGCATAAGCTGATTTAATTCGACTATGTTCCATCATACTTGTTCTGCTTTTGCTGATGTTCATCTTATATTCTCCTTACAAGACACAGTCTATCCTGTTCAGCTGCTATACCAAGGCAGCTGCTGTCTAACAGAATTACAATATCATCAGCCAACTTCGAAGTTTTTATTTCTTCTCCATGGATTTTAACTCCTGCTCCAAATTTTTCTTTTGTTTCCTTTACTGCTTGCTCAATACACAGACTGAATATCGGGGATAGGCTGCAACTCCGTATCACTACCTACTCAACCACTGCTTTCTTTCATTGCCCCTCAACAACTCTTAACTGCTGTCTGGTTTCAGTACAAACTGTAAATAGCCTTTTGCTTCCTGTATTTTACCCCTGCTTCCTTCAGATGGTTGATTGGTTGGTTTAAAAGAGGGGAAAGGGTCCAAACTATGAGGTCATCGGCCTCTCGTTCCTACTAAAACAATGCCATAAGTGTGAGAATAAAACAGACGAGACATATAACACAAAACGGAAAGAAAGGAAAGACTACAAAAACAAAGAAAAGGCAATGAACACAAAAAAAAAGAGGACAAGAAAACAGAGATGCAAGAAACAGTTAGAAGAGAGTAAAACAAGGAAGCAGATTATAGTGGCTGGCCGACCACAAAAACAAAAAGCCAACCACCCAGCAACCCATTAAAACCTACACCCTAAAAGCACTAGAGTGGAGGACAAAGAGGGACAAAGGACATGCACTAAAACTCAGATCAAATGATAAAACCCATCTTCATGGATGAAACGTAAAACCAAATCAGCCGATGAGGCGTTGTCTGCTAAAATCAATGATAACGAGTTCGGCAACCGAAGATGAAGCCGCAGGGCAGTCAAAGGAGGACAGAGCAGAAGAATATGGGCCACTGTCAACCGGGCGCCGCACCGACACTGAGTTGGGTCTTCACAGCGCAGGAGGTAGCCGTGGGTTGCCCAGGTATGGCCAATGTGGAGCCAGCAGAGAACCACGGAGTCCCTGTGAGAGGCCCTCATCGAGGATTTCCACACATTCACGGTCCCCTTAATGGCTTGCAGTTTGTTGTGTGTAATGAGATTTTACTATTCCGTCTTCAAAAGCTGAAAAACCTTGCGGCGTAATAACGAACGCAGGTCAGTTGTGGGGATGCTCATCACCAGAAGTGGTTTCCGTGTAGCCTGTTTGGCCAGCCTGTCAGCAAGTTCATTTCCTGGTATTTCGACATGACCAAGGGTCCAGACGAACACCACTGAATGACTCGACCGTTCCAGGGCATAGATGGACTCCTGGATGGACACTACCAAAGATGATTACGGTAGCACTCGTCGATAGTTTTCAGGCTGCTCAAGGAGTCATGTGCATGGTGGTAGCCAGTCAAGGAATATTTTAGGGAAATGGTTTAAAAAATGTAGTTCAAAGGCCCAGTCAAATCTTTACAAGTTTACTCCCAGAGCAACTTACGCTGTGCCTACGTGACACAAGTTGTCTGTCTTTCAAAAACCAAGGCAGTTCTGTCCAGTTAAAGCTGCTGACAAGAGATGCCTTGAGCCCTCTGCTGAAACTGCTAGCGAATTCACGCCATTGGTTTTAGCCAGTAGCGTGCACGGGATGCCGATCACATGTGTGAAAGCTCGAGTGGTCTGCGGTGCAGAACACAGCTGCTTCTCTCTCTTGTAATTCAGACCTTGAGCAGAACAGATATCTTTTTGAAAGGCCTCTGGATCTCCTTTCATGACCGGCCACCAACGTAAGTTAACATGAACCACTTTCCCTTCCATTACCCATTTCATTTAATTGTTCGATCTCCTAGACTGGCCTAAACCTGCTAACTTCCAATCCTAGGTGCGCCTATTATACTCCATATATCGAAATACATCCTCTTTATTGTACTTAATTCACTTTTTTGTCATTTAACGGTAGCCCTGGATACCCACTATCAAATACTGACCGCTCGACCTCCCGCACACTGCCACTACGAGGCATATTTAACAACCTCCTTCCCCCTTCCCTGCCATTTTATACATTAACATTGGTGTCAGAAGTTTCTCTTCCCAACATCAAATCACATACTCATTTACAGTCAGTACATAAAAGAAAATACACCCCAGGGCATGAATGGGGATACTGAAATGCACGTGAAATGGCCACCAGCTCTGCAGCCAATGGGTAAGGAATGCTGTTCAATATGGCCACCATGAACATAGGCAAAGCGTTGACTATCAGCCATCGAGCCATTGGTGTAAACCACTTCAGAGCCCCGGGACACATTAAGAATTGAGAGGAAGTGACAGCAGAGAGCTGCAGGGTTAACGGAGTCATTAGGGCCACGTGAAAGGTCCAGACGAAGCTGCGGCCGAGGCATACACCATGGAGGCATATGTGAACAGACCTCAAGTAGAGGTGGTAAAGGGAAAGACTCCACTTCGGAGAGAAGGGGCCGCACTCAAACCGCAATCGTCAGACCCAACCAGGGCCGCCAATGCATGAGGGGGACTGCCGCGGGCGGAAAAGGAGATGGTAATTCGGATGCTCAAGAGAACTATGAATGTGTGTTGCATAACTGGCGAGCAGTTGTGCACATCTGATCGGCAATGGAGGGACTCCAGCCTCCACCAGTGCGCTGGTCACCGGGCTTGTCCTAAAAGTTCCTGTCGCTAGTCAAACCCCGCAGTGGTGCACAGGGTCGAGTAAAGGCAACGCTGAGGGTGCTGCCGAACCATAAACCACACTCTCATAGTCAATTCTGGATTGGACAAGGGCTCTGTAGAGCTGCAGCAGCTTAGAGCAATCTGCACCCCAATTGGTGTTGCTCAGGCAACGGATGGCATTGAGGTGCTGCCAGTACTTCTCCTTAAGCTGATGAAGATGAGGAAACCAAATCAATTGAGCGTCGAAAACCAGTCCTAAGAATCGATATGTCTCTACTACAATGAGTGGATCATCATGGAGGTAAAGTTCTGGGTCCAGATGAACAGTACGACGCCGACAGAAGTGCATGACACATGACTTTGCGGCTAAAAACTGGAAGCCGTCAGCTATAGCCCATGACTGTGCCTTGTGGATGGCTCCCTGTAGGCGACGCTCAGCAACACCAGTACTGGTGGAGCAGTACAAAATGCAGAAGTCTTCTGCATACAGAGAAGGTGAGACAGAGTGCCCGACAGCTGCTGCTAGACCGTTAATGGCCACTAAAAATAGACACACACTCAATACAGAGCCCTGCGGGACTCCATTCTCCTGGATATGGATGGAGCGATGGTAGGCACCAACTTGGACACAGAAAGTGTGGAGCAACAGGAAGTTTTGGTTAAAAATAAGGAACAGGCCCTGGAGACCCCACTCATACAACGTGGCAAGGATATGATGTCACCAGGTCGTGTTGTATGCCTTATGTAAGTAAAAAACGACAGCAACCACGTGTTGCCGTCTTTAAAAGGCTGTTCGGATGGCAGACTCGAGGGACTCAAGATTATCAGTGGTAGAGCGACCCTGGCGGAAGCCGCCCTGACATGGAGCCAGAAGGCCACGTGACTCCAGGACCCAACACAACTGCTGACATACCATATGTTCCAGGAGCTTACGAAGAACGTTGCTGATGCTGATGGGCCAATAGCTATCCACATCAAGTTGGTTTTTACTTGGTTTGAGCACCAGAAAGATGGTGCTCTCCTGCCATAGCGATGAGAAGACGCCATCGCACCAGATCTGGTTGAAGACGACGAGGAGATGTCGTTTGTTAGTCAGATGAGAGATCAAGTCAAGCCCAGGAGCTGTGTCAGGGCAATGTGCAAGGGCACTGAGGAGCTCCCACTCTGTAAATGGGATGTTATAGGATTCACTGTGGTGTGTAGGGAATGAGAGTACGTTCCCTTCCAACCGCCATTTGAGAGTGCGAAAGGCTGGGGGGGGTGGGGAGGGAAGGGGCGGTAATTCCTCGACACAGAGACTTGAGCAAAGTGCTCATCAATCGGGTTTGTGTCGATACATAACACGCCATTTACGGTAACACCTGGAACGCCTGTTGGGATCTGGTACCCAAAAAGACGTTTGATCTTTGCCAGGACTTGAGAAGGTGACGTACGGCACCCAATGGTCAAGACATATCTCTCCCAACACTCCTGCTTCCATCATTTGATAAGCTGGCGAACATGGGCACGGAGCCGTTTAAAGACTATGAGGTGCTACAGAAAAGGTTGCTGTTTATGCCGCTGTCGAGCTCGCTGACGCTCCTTAATTCCTTCAGCAACTTCCAGTGACCACCAAGGAACTGCCTTATGCCTCGGACACCCTAAAGAGCGAAGGATCACATTTTCTGCCGCATCATATCGATGTTACCGTGTGGGGGAGATTCAACAGTGACAGCAGAGGTGAAAGCTTCCCAGTCTGCCTTGTTTAAAGCCCATCTGGGTAGGCGTCCATGGGCCTGACGCTGGGGCAGTCACAGGCAGATGGGGATGTGGTCACTGCCACATAGGTCATCATGTGCTCTCCAGTGGATAGATGGGAGAAGTCCTGAGTGCAAATTGATAAATCAATGGCTGAGTAACTACCATGAGCCACACTGAAATGTGTGGCTGCCCCAGTTTTAAAGAGGCAGAGGTCAAACTGAGAAAGTAAAGTTTTGAGATCTCTGCCTCGGCCAGTAAACACTGTGCCACTCCACAAGGGGTTATGAGCGTTAAAATCTCCCAGAAGTAGGAAAGGTTTAGGGAGTTGATCAATCAGTGCAGCTAATGCATTCAGGGGTACTGCACGATCTGGAGGAAGATATACACTGCAGACAATTATTTCCTGTGTCGTCCTTATTGTGACAGCCACAGCTTCAAGAGGGGTTTGAAGGAGCACAAGTTCGCTACAGACTGAGTTTACGACAAAAACGCAAACTCCACCTGACACTCGATTATAGTCACTACGGTTCCTGTAATATCCCTAGGGCAGGGGTCCGCATTGCCAGGAACCAAGTCTCCTGGAGGGCAATGAAGATAGCAGGTGTAAAGCTTCGTTGCCATAGCTCAGCCAGGGGGTGGAAAAAACCACCGCAATTCCACTGGAGGATGACGTCATTGTGAGATTGGAAAGGCATGGAACATTCAATGAGGTAGTTTAACCTCAGAGTCACCTGCTGCCACCGACTTATTGCCTGAGCTGTCCATATCCATTGTGTCTAAGGGTCTGGCGAGATCTAGGTCCTCAGTGGACTCCAAAATCTCCACCCCATCCTCAGATGCAGTGCTCATAGGTAGCAGTGGTGTGGGTGCCACCGCAATTTCCTTGGTCTTACGGGGTCTTCTTTTTGGATTTCTCTCACAGCTCCTTGGGTTTCCCTGGCTGGAAGGACTTCACTGGATCGGTCTCTGGGACTGAGGACAAGAGTGAAGCCCTACAACCAGCTGCTTTTGGGCTCTTCAGTCACTGGCAGGCATCATCTTTCCAACTAGCAGAAACCTGGGAAGGGAGTGACCCAAGGGACCTCTTCGTAGCGTGAGAAGCGGAAGAAGACTTGCGCTCCTCCAGCTTAGAAGTGAGGACGGACGTCCCCGATGGTTGGGGGGTGGGGGGGGGGGGGGGGGGGTGTTCCTCCCAAAGTAGGTGGTGCAGGAGCAACAGGGAGGGAAGTGCACACCACCATCAAGGGGGCAGGTGTAGTCTTCCGGCTCTGAGAGGTGACTGGGGTCGGCAGAGCTGATAGTGCCCAAAACTGTTGTAGCGGAGGTGTAAGACAATGTCTACGCACAGGATGCAGGCATTCAAATTTTCTCTTAGCCTCAGTGTAGGACAGTCAGTCCAGAGTATTGTACTCCATAATTTTTCTTTCTTTCTAGAGAATCCTGCAGCCTGGCAAGCAAGGCGAATGGTGCTCTCTGCAGCTGACACAGATGGGAGATGGGGCACGCGGAGTATTGGGATGTGATGGGTGTCCGCAAAATAGACATGTCATGGAAGTACAGCAGGAAGACATATGGCCGAACTTCCAGCACTTAAAGCACTGCATGTTGTTCTTGTTGTGGTCTTCAGTCCAGAGACTGGTTTGATGCAGCTCTCCATGCTACTCTATCCTGTGCAAGCTTCTTCATCTCCCAGTACCTACTGCAACCTACATTCTTCTGAATCTGCTTAGTGTATTCATCTCTTTGTCTCCCTCTACGATTTTTACCCTCCACGCTGCCCTCCAATACTATACTGGTGATCCCTTGATGATGCCTCAGAACATGTCCTACCAACCGATCCCTTCTTCTAGTCAAGTTGCGCCACAAACTCCTCCCCAATTCCATTCAATACCTCCTCATTAGTTATATGATCTACCCATCTAATCTTCAGCATTCTTCTGTAGCACCACATTTCGAAAGCTTCTATTCTCTTCTGGTCCAAACTATTTATCGTCCCTGTTTCACTTCCATACATGGCTACACTCCAAATACTTTCAGAAACGATTTCCTGACACTTAAACCTATACTCGATGTTAACAAATTTCTCTTCTTCAGAAATGCTTTCCTTGCCATTGCCAGTCTACATTTTACATCCTCTCTACTTCGAGCATCATCAGTTATTTTGCTCCCCAAATAGCAAAACTCCTTTAAGTGTCTCATTTCCTAATCTAATTCCCTCAGCATCACCCGACTTAATTCGACTACATTCCATTATCCTTGTTTTGCTTTTGTTGATGTTCATCTTATATCCTCCTTTCAAGACACTATCCATTCCATTTAATTGCTCTTCCAGGTCCTTCGCTGTGTGACAGAACTACAATGTCATTGGCAAACCTCAAAGTTTTTATTTCTTCTCCATGGATTTTAATACCTACTCCGAATTTTTCTTTTGTTTCCTTCACTGCTTGCTCAATATAGAGATTGAATAACATTGGGGAGAGGCTACAACCCTGTCTCACTCCCTTCCCAACCACTGCTTCCCTTTCATGTCCCTCGACTCTTATAACTGCCATCTGGTTTCTGTACAAATTGTAAATAGCTGTATTTTACCCCTGCCAACTTCAGAATTTGAAAGAGAGTATTCCAGTCAACAGTGTCAAAAGCTTTCTCTAAGTCTACAAATGCTAGGAACTTAGGTTTGCCTTTCCTTAATCTAGCTTCTAAGATAAATCGTAGGGTCAGTATTGCCTCACGTATTCCGATATTTCTACGGAATCCAAACTGATCTTCCCCAAGGTCGGCTTCTACCAGTTTTTCCATTTGTCTGTATAGAATTCGTGTTAGTATATTTTGCAGCTGTGACTTATTAAACTGATAGTTCGGTAATTTTCACACGTGTCAACACCTGATTTCTTTGGGATTGGAATTATTATGTTCTTCTTGAAGTCTGAGGGTATTTCGCCTGTCTCATACATCTTGCTCACCATATGGTAGAGTTTTGTCAGGACTGGCTCTCCCAAGTCTGTCAGTAGTTCTAATGGAATGTTGTCTACTCCCGGAGCTTTGTTGCGACTCAGGTCTTTCAGTGCTCTGTCAAACTCATCACGCAGTATCATATCTCCCATTTCATCTTCATCTACACCCTCTTCCATTTCCATAATATTGTCCTCAAGTACATCGCCCTTGTATAGACCCTCTATATACTCCTTCCACCTTTCTGCTTTCCTTTCTTTGCTTAGAACTAGGTTTCCATCTGAGCTCTTGATATTCATACAAGTGGTTCTCTTTTCTCTAAAGGTCTCTAATTTTCCTGTAGGCAGTATCTGTCTTACCCCTAGTGAGATAAGCCTCTACACGCTTACATTTCTCCTCTAGCCATCCCTGCTTAGCCATTTTGCACTTCCTGTCGATCTCATTTTTGAGACGTTTGTATTCCTTTTTGCCTGCTTCATTTACTGCATTTTTATATTTTCTCCTTTCATCAATTAAATTCAATGTTCTTCTGTTACCCAAGGATTTCTACTAGCCCTCATCTTTTTACCTACTTGATCCTCTGCTGCCTTCACCACTTCATCCCTCAAAGCTACCCACTCTTCTTCTACTGTATTTCTTTCCCCCATTCTTGCCAATTGTTCCCTTATGCTCTCCCTGAAACTCTGTACAACCTCTGGTTTAGTCAGTTTATCCAGGTCCCATCTCCTTAAATTCCCACCTTTTTGCAGTTTCTTCAGTTTTAATCTACAGTTCATAACCAATAGATTGTGGTCAGAGTCCATATCTGCCCCTGGAAATGTCTTACAGTTTAAAACCTGGTTCCTAAATCTCTGTCTTACCATTATATAATCTATCTGATACCTTTTAGTATCTCCAGGGTTCTTCCGTGTATACAACCTTCTATCATGATTCTTAAACCAAGTGTTAGCTATGATTAAGTTGTGCTCTGTGCAAAATTCTACCAGGCGGCTTCCTCTTTCATTTCTTAGCCCCAATCCATATTCACCTACTATGTTTCCTTCTCTCCCTTTTCCTACACTCGAATTCCAGTCACCCATGACTATTAAATTTTCGTCTCCCTTCACTATCTGAATAATTTCTTTTATTTCATCATACATTTCTTCAATTTCTTCGTCATCTGCAGAGCTAGTAGGCATATAAACTTGTGCTACTGTGGTAGGCGTGGGCTTCGTATCTATCTTGGCCACAATAATGCGTTCACTATACTGTTTGTAGTAGCTTACTGCATAGGGCGAGGGATATAGGGCTTTACATGACAGCGGTAGATCACCACCTTGACCTTCTAGGGCAATGTATCACCCTCTAAGGCCAAGATGAAGGCACTGGTGGCAACCTGATTATCTCTCAGACCCCGGTGGACACGCCGAACAAAATGTACACCTCGCCACTCTAAATTGGCGTGCAGCTCATCGTCAGACGGCAAAAGAAGGTCCCTGTAAATTATGATTCCCTGGACCATATTTAAGCTCTTATGGGGCGTGATGGTTACAGAAACATCCCCCAGCTTGTCACAAGCGAGTAACGCCCGTGACTGGGCAGACGATGCTGTTTTGATCAAGACTGACCCAGATCTCATTTTGGACAAGCCCTCCACCTCCCCAAACTTGTCCTCTAAATGCTCAACAAAATAGTGAGGCTTCATCATCATGAAAGATTCCCCATCAGCTCTCGAACATACAAGGGGCGAATAAGATCTGTGGCTGTCCTTAGCCTGAGGTTCCTCCCATGGTTTTTTTTTTTTTTTTTTTTTTTTTTTTTGTGGTTTTAGGGCGCACAACTTCCATGGTCATTAGCGCCCTGACTACCCTCCCATGGTGGGTCCAGGGAGGGTAACTATTTGGGGTCATACTTCTGTGCGCTGAATTGAGCTCGTGAACGCTCAGAGTCTGCTGGTGTTCGACCACCAGCAAGAGATGATGGACTATGCTTCATCGCATGTCATCTGCCCTGATGCCACCCACTCTGAGCAGGGGCCCGCCCCACGGGCGCCACCCAGCTACTGCTAAGGCCACCTGGCAGGATGGCCATTGCTGGGAGTCCCGATGCCCCATGGGGATGGGCATCTACCCCTTGGCATACGTGGGGAGTTAATGGCACAGGCATCAGCAGAGCGATCCCTGTGTGGTCAGGAGACTACAACCAACAGGGTACATGGTGGCCCCACCACAACGGACTAGCTAGTTTGCAGATGACATGCTGTAAAAAAAAAAAAAAACCGACGAAAATGAGCACTAAAATCAATAGTTTAATCAACAATGTAATTTTAGGGTGAATGTCCAAACAAAATGAAGAAAATTGCAAATTGTATTTCTTAGGCCTACAATAGTTAAATTATTACAAATGTGATATTGTACTTTACAAAAAATAAAAGTTAACCCACAGAAGATGACACATTGGTGTCAAAACTTGTCTGGGGAAATATAAAAATAAACTAGTTGTGTTTGCATAAGGCCGATTTCCAAGATAGCCCAGTTATTAAATCGCAAACGTGGAAGAACGAGAAGAGGAGCTTCAAAACTTAGTACAATAAATAAATATCACATCTACAAAATTACTGATACAGCTATATTATTTGAAGTTAAAGGGCAATTTTCCAACTTCCAAAACTATTACTTCCAAACACAACATCTGTTTCTGTATGTTAATTAAATATGTAATAAAACTGATTTGCCTGGTTCCTTGAATTGTGAATATTCTGGTAAATATCTTCTGTGGGGGTATTAAAAACTGTAGCCACTACTGTCAAAAAACTTTGCTTCTTAGCCCACTGTCTGTCGTCCAGTAACTGTACATCCCATAATGCTGGCCTTCCCTCCTACACACTAATTAAATACACAACTTCGTCCTGAGTACACTTCATGGCAGCTTTCTTAATTACTACTTTTACGCCACATCACCGATATTCACTCACGGTGTGTATCCATTATGACAGCAATGCTTGTACACATTTACACAAGGATTTGTTGCAGTGTTAAACTGGCACAGTGAGTAGTGCGCTAGTCTGCCATTCATAGTATCATATTAACATGATATTGAGTCTCTCCAGCAAGAATTTTTTTTTATTTTTGTTTATTAATTCTATATTATATGTCTATGATGCTTTTGTATGTTATTTGCAACATAGCATTAAGTCTAGTAGTTTCAAAATTAGCCAACTGCTCAAGCAGTTCAAATCATGCAGTTTTGTGGGTACTTCTATTATGTGTGCATGAGTACGGCAAATTATATCATCAAGATGTGGTACTGTACAAACTGTGGAATATGGCACAAGTCTGGGACGCAATATAGCTGTGCAGCAATCTCAAAGTACTCTCAGCTCTCCTAACATGCCCAAGTAGCTTTTATTGTCCGAGAGCTATGGCAAGCAGTTCTCTAGAGATGGAGGTTGCAGTCTACACGAGAGGTCTAAACTCGCGAAGCATGACTATATGAGATGTTTCCCCACACTCAGACACTGTCGGTGAACTGATTCTCAGTGGTGTTTACACAACATGTATTACTCGCAAGGGCTCTCAGAATGAAAAAAACTCTAATGTGTACACCTAACTTAAATATATTCTCTACGAAGACAATGGCCTTAGTAAGGAGAAAGGACACTCCATCAGCCCAGGTGCAAAGCAGGAACTCCTGTTCACTTCATTTCACTTTCCTTCCATGACTTTGCCATGGAGGGAAAATTTTTGGGTCTAATGAATTGCAATGAAGAAATCAATTCTCTTGAAGAGACATTTTCATCATTAGAATAAGAAACATTCTATTAATCCTATTAGATCTGCTTTAACCTTTGACGAGTTTGGATCACAAGATACCACACTGAAGGAAAGGAAACTAGTCCCGACATGACAACAAAACTTTTAAGGATGTATCACTTATGTTTGGACAGGATGTTTGGAATGTTGGTCAGACAGTTGAGAGAGAACGTGGTCAGACAGTTTAGAGAGAGTGATAAATTCAGACTTTTTATTCCAACCAATATTCTTCAGTCTGAAAAGTTTGTGGTTGCAGGAACTGGTTCTCACCACAATGCAAGGCTAGGAAATGTGTATAAACCATGTTCTTTATGGAAACTACTGTATTTACTCGAATCTAAGCCGCATACGAAAAATGAGACTCGAAGTCAAGGATAAACAATGTTCCCGAATCTAAGTCGCACCTGAAATTTGAGACTCGAAATTCAAAGGGAGAGAAAAGTTTTAGACTGCACCTCCAAATCGAAACAAGGTTGGTCCATCTTAACATGAGACACAGTTTAGGTCGAATGGATGAAGATCCAGCTACACTAGTTTGGTTCGAGTCTTAAGCTTAACAGTTAAGCTTTACCAAGTAGCCATTGCTGTGTGTCAGGTGTTCTGTCCGTATTTATACAGGTACCTTTCCTTTTTCACGTGTTTCATCTGGTTTGAATCGATTGCTTATTTTGATTTGATCTGATAAGTGCCACTCTCTTTGTTAGAGGTGTTTACGTCACTCTAAACTGGAAATGCATTATTGTACTGTGTCATGCATCGTTTGTCGCTTTCTGATAATGAGTGTTTACAACCTGTCACCACTCATGGCATGGCTTGCTTTTGTGTGCGCTACCGCCACTTACAATAAATAAAGAGAGGAACTGTCTCACAAGCGAAACAATGGCAAGAGACTGCTATTTGTTGTTACTTACACTGCTGCTTTCTTTGATAATGATCAACAAGAATCAAATAATAGACTGTGTATGATAGAAGATGTTCTGAACAAGAGTTTAGCGAAAAATTTTCTCCGTTTGAAAATCTTTGCAGATGCCTCTTTAGTACATTACATTCTGCACATAAATGAGTCATCTTAGATTTAAAAATCTAGTCAGTTGCCGTGTATCATTTCTGACTGTATCACTATTCACCATAAGAATAATACGAATATAAACATGACCTCCCCCCATGAACCATGGACCTTGCCGTTGGTGGGGAGGCTTGCGTGCCTCAGCGATACAGATGGCCGTACCGTAGGTGCAACCACAACGGAGGGGTATCTGTTGAGAGGCCAGATAAACATGTGGTTCCTGAAGAGGGGCAGCAGCCTTTTCAGTAGTTGCAGGGGCAACAGTCTGGATGATTGACTGATCTGGCCTTGTAACATTAACCAAAACGGCCTTGCTGTGCTGGTACTGCGAACGGCTGAAAGCAAGGGGAAACTACAGCCGTAATTTTTCCCGAGGACATGCAGCTCTACTGTATGATTAAATGATGATGGCGTCCTCTTGGGTAAAATATTCCGGAGGTAAAATAGTCCCCCATTCGGATCTCCGGGCGGGGACTACTCAAGAGGACGTCGTTATCAGGAGAAAGAAAACTGGCGTTCTACGGATCGGAGCGTGGAATGTCAGATCACTTAATCGGGCAGGTAGGTTAGAAAATTTAAAAAGGGAGATGCATAGGTTAAAGTTAGATATAGTGGGAATTAGTGAAGTTCGGTGGCAGGAGGAACAAGACTTTTGGTCAGGTGATTACAGGTTTATAAATACAAAATCAAATAGGGGTAATGCAGGAGTAGGTTTAATAATGAATAAAAAAATAGGAGTGCGGGTTAGCTACTATAAACAGCATAGTGAACGCATTATTGTTGCCAAGATAGACACAAAGCCCATGCCTACTACAGTAGTACAAGTTTATATGCCAACTAGCTCTGCAGATGATGAAGAAATAGATGAAATGTATGACGAGATAAAAGAAATTATTCAGGTAGTGAAGGGAGACGAAAATTTAATAGTCATGGGTGACTGGAATTCGTCAGTAGGAAAAGGGAGAGAAGGAAACATAGTAGGTGAATATGGATTGGGGGGAAGGAATGAAAGAGGAAGCCGCCTTGTAGAATTTTGCACAGAGCATAACTTAATCATAGCTAACACTTGGTTCAAGAATCATGAAAGGAGGCTGTATACATGGAAGAAGCCTGGAGATACTGACAGGTTTCAGATAGATTATATAATGGTAAGACAGAGATTTAGGAACCAGGTTTTAAATTGTAAGACATTTCCTGGGGCAGATGTAGATTCTGACCACAATCTATTGGTTATGAACTGCAGATTGAAACTGAAGAAACTGCAAAAAGGTGGGAATTTAAGGAGATGGGACCTGGATAAACTGACTAA
The DNA here is from genome assembly GCF_023864275.1 of Schistocerca cancellata. Classification (NCBI taxonomy): domain Eukaryota; kingdom Metazoa; phylum Arthropoda; class Insecta; order Orthoptera; family Acrididae; genus Schistocerca; species Schistocerca cancellata. The sequence goes on along the minus strand of NC_064634.1, from coordinate 384,355,880 downwards.
ACCAGAGGTTGTACAGAGTTTCAGGGAGAGCATTAGGGAACAATTGACAGGAATGGGGGAAAGAAATACAGTAGAAGAAGAATGGGTAGCTCTGAGGGATGAAGTGGTGAAGGCAGCAGACGATCAAGTAGGTAGAAAGACGCGGGCTAATAGAAATCCTTGGGTAACAGAAGAAATATTGAATTTAATTGATGAAAGGAGAAAATATAAAAATGCAGTAAATGAAGCAGGCAAAAAGGAATACAAACGTCTCAAAAATGAGATCGACAGGAAGTGCAAAATGGCTAAGCAGGGATGGCTAGAGGACAAATGTAAGGATGTAGAGGCTTGTCTCACTAGGGGTAAGATAGATACTGCCTACAGGAAAATTAAAGAGACCTTTGGAGAGAAGAGAACGACTTGTATGAATATCAAGAGCTCAGATGGCAACCCAGTTCTAAGCAAAGAAGGGAAAGCAGAAAGGTGGAAGGAGTATATAGAGGGTTTATACAAGGGCGATGTACTTGAGGACAATATAATGGAAACGGAAGAGGATGTAGATGAAGATGAAATGGGAGATAAGATACTGCGTGAAGAGTTTGAGAGAGCACTGAAAGACCTGAGTCAAAACAAGGCCCCGGGAGTAGACAACATTCCATTAGAACTACTGATGGCCTCAGGAGAGCAAGTCATGACAAAACTCTACCATCTGGTGAGCACGATGTATGAGACAGGCGAAATACCCTCAGACTTTAAGAAGAATATAATAATTCCAATCCCAAAGAAAGCAGGTGTTGACAGATGTGAAAGTTACCGAACTATCAGTTTAATAAGTCACAGCTGCAAAATACTAACGCGAATTCTTTACAGACGAATGGAAAAACTGGTAGAAGCCGACCTCGGGGAAGATCAGTTTGGATTCCGTAGAAATGTTGGAACACGTGAGGCAATACTGACCTTACGACTTATCTTGGAAGAAAGATTAAGAAAAGGCAAACCTACGTTTCTAGCATTTGTAGACTTAGAGAAAGCTTTTGACAATGTTGACTGGAATACTCTCTTTCAAATTCTGAAGGTGGAAGGGGTAAAATACAGGGAGCGAAAGGCTATTTACAACTTGTACAGAAACCAGATGGCAATTATAAGAGTCGAGGGGCATGAAAGGGAAGCAGTGGTTGGGAAAGAAGTAAGACAGGGTTGTAGCCTCTCCCCGATGTTATTCAATCTGTATATTGAGCAAGCAGTAAAGGAAACAAAAGAAAAATTCGGAGTAGGTATTAAAATTCATGGAGAAGAAGTAAAAACTTTGAGGTTCGCCGATGACATTGTAATTCTGTCAGAGACAGCAAAGGACTTGGAAGAGCAGTTGAACGGAATGGACAGTGTCTTGAAAAGAGGATATAAGATGAACATCAACAAAAGCAAAACGAGGATAATGGAATGTAGTCAAATTAAGTCGGGTGATGCTGAGGGAATTAGATTAGGAAATGAGACACATCAAGTAGTAAAGGAGTTTTGCTATTTAGGGAGTAAAATAACCGATGATGGTTGAAGTAGAGAGGATATAAAATGTAGACTGGCGATGGCAAGGAAAACGTTTCTCAAGAAGAGAAATTTGTTAACATCGAATATAGATTTAGGTGCCAGGAAGTCGTTTCTGAAAGTATTTGTATGGAGTGTAGCCATGTATGGAAGTGAGACATGGACGGTAACTAGTTTGGACAAGAAGAGAATAGAAGCTTTCGAAATGTGGTGCTACAGAAGAATGCTGAAGATAAGGTGGGTAGATCACGTAACTAATGAGGAGGTATTGAATAGGATTGGGGAGAAGAGAAGTTTGTGGCACAACTTGACTAGAAGAAGGGATCGGTTGGTAGGACATGTTCTGAGGCATCGAGGGATCACAAATTTAGCATTGGAGGGCAGCGTGGAGGGTAAAAATCGTAGAGGGAGACCAAGAGATCAATACACTAAGCAGATTCAGAAGGATGTAGGTTGCAGTAGGTACTGGGAGATGAAGAAGCTTGCACAGGATAGAGTAGCATGGAGAGCTGCATCAAACCAGTCTCAGGACTGAAGACCACAACAACAACAACAACAAACATGACCTATGTATATTTTTCCACGTTTGCTGTTGTCTCACTCTAGTTTCATAGTTTATTAGGCAGACAGGATTTAAATGAGATAGCAGCAAATACGAAAGAATACATGGCATAATATTTACATTCTTCTACCTTTCCTTTTAATTTATTTACTGACGCAAAGGTTTTGGCCCCAGTATTTATCTTTGTGCCTGCAAAGCATGCTTGTGTAGTGCTACATATATTGACGGCAGAAGTTAGTAGTGGTGGCATCTACCAACATTTTTCAGAACTTCCACTTTGCACTCGATTCTAAGCCTCAGGCGGTCTTTTGGATTACAAAAACCAGAAAAAAGTGTGGCTTAGATTCAAGTAAATACAGTATATCCATGACAAAGTGTACAGCTTAAAATCTCACTGATATAAGATCAACAAATATGGATAATTAGTTACACTGGGCAAGGATGGTGGCACAATCAATCATGGCCTTTTCAGGGAACAACTCTAGCCACCATCTCATTCTAATTAAATTCACACACACACACACACACACACACACACACACACACACACACACACACACACACACACACACACACGTAAAAAGTAGTATTTTCATGTAAATTAAAAAAGTTTCATTAAAAATAGTTTCAACTACTGTAACATGCTTAACGATGTGCAACAATTAAATAAGCACACTAAACTATCTATGAAAAATCACCAGAAATACCGAAATTATCAACTAAAGTTGTTCACTCATACCTGTGGTCGCGAGATAGCTTGCACCTTACATAACCAGATGTACTGGCATTCTGACCCAGATCTTCAATCAAGAAAGCTGCCCCTAAAAGGAGTAAATAACAATCACAGAAATCAATTAAACATTAAGTACAATACTCATAAAAGCTAATATTCTTTCAATAAATACATGTTTTCTAGAATTAAGGAAACTCTGCTACAATGATAAATATAGTTCTTTACAAAAAATATTTGAAAGCCATATCAAATTCACTCAGACTTCTGATATTATGATGTACAATGATGTACATCGATTTGAGTACTGCTCCAGTCAAAACTGCTATAACAAATATACTTACGGCCTTGTCCAATGCTTCTTTCACCACTGCAGGACTAATCTGACGTAGGATAATATTTTATGCTTGATATTACCACAATGATCATCAAAAATAGCAATTAAATTAGACTTAAAATCTAAGAATGTACTAATTAAAGCCATTTTGTCATGACATAAAAGCCAAATAAGTCACCTGACACCATTTTTTACTCACTCTTCCCTTCATTTAAAGGACAGCCTACTGTAATACTGCATGTTTACAATTGGGTGTGTATAAGTTTACTTTGAGAAGACAGCTAAATTCAATATGTCATTACAGAGAGGTTTCCTTATATGGTATGCCTTACTTAGACGAAAGTTCTGTAATGGCAACATGTAGCAGGTTTTGATTTTTGCCTGCATTTTTCACAAAAATTTATTTATTTGTTTTTATTCATCCAAGGATCATCACACAATAGACATACAGGATCTGTCAAGGTAATACAATGCAATTCAATAGGCCAAAATATACAACATACAGCATACATAACATGTTTTATGAAGATAGAACAGATGGTCAGCTGTGGTCTTGATTTAGGAGCTATCCCAGCATTTGCCTTAGGGATCCATGAAAACCACAGAAAACCCAAATCAGGATGGCTAAACAGAGCAATTCCATCCTCCCTAATATGAGGTCAGTGTCTTAACAGCTGCACTGTCTCATTCAGTAAGCCCCCATTGTACAATGTTTCTACATCCACACAGATACTCCGCAAGCCACCATATGGTGCGTGGCAGAGGGTACCCTGTACCACTACTTGTCATTTCCCCTCCTGTTCCACTCGCAAATAGAGCGAGATAAAAACGACTATCTGTACACCTCTTTAGGAGCACTAATTTCCCCGTATCTTATCTTTGTGGTCCTTACGTGCAATGTATGTTGGCGGCTGTAGAATCATTTCGCAGTCAGCCTCAAATGCCAGTTCTCTAAATTTTTCAAAAAGAACATTACCTTCCCTGCAGGAATTCCCATTTGAGTTCCCGAAGTATCTCCGTAACACGTACGTGTTGTTCAAACCTAGCAACCTGCCTCTGAATTGCTTCCATGTCTTCCTTCAATCCAACCTGTAAGGATCCCAAACACTCCAGCAGTACTCAAGAATAGGTTGCACCAGTGTCCTTCATGTAGCCTCCTTTACGTGTCAACCACTCTTTCGTAAAATTGTCCTAAAATTGTGCCCCGACCGAGACTCGAACCCAGGATCTACTGCTTACATGGCAGATGCTCTATCCATCTGAGCCACCAAGGGCACAGAGGATAGTGCGACTGCAGGGACTTATCCCTTGCACACTTCCCATGAGGCCCACATGCCCAACTGTCCACAACCTAAATTCATCCCAGTTGGGGCACACATTTTCAACTGTTCCTACTAGGTTGTATCAACAACACCTGTTGGCAGCTAAAGGATTCGATTAATTATCATTTCTTTCTAAGAAAAGCTGCACGGTCATCACTGATATCTTTTCTGTCGGAACAGTTACTATTTTCATATAGTTTCCTGATTGTTTCTTGATTTATACACAACTTTTTTCACGTAACTTGCAGTATAAAACATAGTTTCATTCTTCAGTGCCACACAAATTTAGGACAGATCTGATGACTACTGGACTGTTCCCAGTTACTTGCAATGCAAAACACAGTTCCACTATTCACTGTCACACAAACTAAGGCATCCAATGACTCCTGGACAATGAAAGTGCTGCTGTGCCCCTCGCATCACCTCCAGATTCCATCACAAATACTCCATTCTGCAAAAATGGCTAACTTTAAAAAAATTATATATCAGTTTCTCCAAATAACATCAGCATCCCTGATTTCCACTTTGACGACTCGATGTTATCTCAATGGCAGACATGAGTAACTCATATAAATTTAACATGCATAAATTACAGGTCATAATAATTATGGCCAATTAACAACGGATGTCAACAGAACTGAAGCTGATGTCACTGTTAAATCATGGCGTATTCATACTAGATGGAACATCAAGACAAAGTCACCACTAAGTAGATGTATATGCTCCATCTCTAATGACCTTGTTGCCGGGACATTAAACACTAATCTCCACCTCCTCCTCCTCCAGTACCCAACAGTGATAGTAGGTTACGAGATACAACCTGTGTAACAGAATCAGAATGTACTACCAGAATTAAAGAACTAGAAATAATAGAATTTATTAACAGTGAAAGCAAAATTCATAGCAGACGCTTTTGATAAAGTTTGTATGGTAAACTGCTGGAAACTGAAGAACAGAAAAAGTGCTATCCAAACATTCCAAAACCTCAACATTTGTTTACTAGAGAAAATATATACATACAAACACATTACACAATATTTACAAGGCAATATGTATGACCTTTTATCATGTCTGTTCAATTGCTTTCTCTTTCTAATCACCAAATAACATAAAAAATAATTGGCTTTTAGGGTTCCGCACATCAATCAGTAAAAACAGAAACATTATAGGTTCACTTTGTTGTTTGTCTGTCCAACAGTTAAGAGTCAAGAAAGGGTAGAGGTATCAAACTGAAATTTATGTCACATACTACGGTCTATAATCTCTTGGCAGAGTCAAAAATTTAAGCTTCTAATTCAATGCAATCAAAAGATATGACCATTTATGTCACTTATTTTGATACTCACAAACTCACTCATCAAAGCCTTCCTGTTTTCGTTGAAACAAATTTTGCCAAGGAGCACGGTTTCACAGTGTAAGTAAAGCAAAAACTTCTAAAATTGTTAATTTGTAATTATATCACAAAAATATTTTTTGTTGTTTGTTGCCCACCTGCTTCTGTCCATTTGCTAGGAGCCCTTTTCTCAGGAACGGGTAGAGATGTATGTCCCGTGGTGATGTATATAATTTTTAGCTTCTAAGCCAACGTCATCACAAGATACGGTCAAATAAGTCACATAATCTGATATTCGCAAACTTGCTCATCAAACCTACAGATTTATCTGTACATAGGTTGGGCAGGGTGATCCAGTGGTAAAGCACGTGGCAGGAAACCAAGAGGTCACAGGAACAAATCTCGGATGGACCACAGATATTTCAGTCTTTGCTTTGACTAGTCTTCACCTGTCAATGATATGAAGTGCCACGAGGTACAATATGTGATTCATACTTCACATTAAACTGTACGTCCCACTTGTTCAGTTGGACAACTGGGGCAGGTTGAAGACACACACATCACACAAAGGGTGTCCAACAGAAAATCTTTCACCAGGCCACTAAGCCACACAAATTTATTAATAATATCTATACAGATAATTATGTTTATATAGAACACTCAGTGCTTGAGTCTTGCTCAATAACACTCATTGGACAGACATCCATGTTGTCCTAGAACCTCTGCAATGTGTGAGAAAGAACACAGTATACAATAAAATGCAGACTAAAAAGGCTCAAATGCACAAAATCCACTTATATAACATCAGTGCAGAGAGAATATGTTAGCCTCTGTTAACAGACAATGTTACTATCCCCTACACAAATATCACTGTCAAAACTTATTTTCTGAGAAACCTTGGCATAAATATCTGTTCCATTCTGCTAACAGCCTATCAGAATGCCGTCATTTGAAACACATTACGGAATGTTTTGAAATCTTGTTCCATGATGTGTCACTCTACCTTTATAGTTATTTTCATGAAATCACATTCACTGGTTCCATAATCTAGCTATAATTAATTTCTTGGGTTTCAACTTAACCTACATCCTGGACTACACAACAATTCAATTCAGTATGTCACCGCAACGTACAATCCAAAAAAATTATGTAGAAGTGAAACAAATATTGTCAGCATTCTGCCTCGAGACAACACTATTACAATAGCAAAGCTACAATGTCTCCAGCATCTTTGCCAATAAGTGAAAGAACTGATCATGTTATTGGATTCTAGATCAGCACTTGCTCTCTTCCAGTGTTTATACAAGTGTAAATTATTGTTACCCTATTGCATCCAACATATATGGCCTAAAAACCATTATTGTAGAACCTTTGACAGGACAAACAACTTGCTGGATATAAAGGCATCTTGCAATATTACACAGTAGAAATTTTTGTCAAATATATGCTACATGTTTATTATGGAGTTACCATTTGGGTCAAGGAAGCAAGGAACAAAGGGTGACAGGAGTCTCCCAGAAGTAGGAGATGAGCTCAAGCACAAATACACCATTCACTGCCAATGTGTGGCTGGCAAGACACCTGACAACCCTCAATAAATTTCAAAATATTCATTCACTTCCACATATTGACCCACAAAAACCACCACGAATGAGAGCCTTTAGGGATGTGAAACAAATCAAGTCATGTAACAGATTTCATTATCCATCTAGACTGCTTTCATTTTTAAAATGAACAGTTTTGATACCACATGATGAGTCCTCAGAGTAACCCATCCAACTATCAGCAAAATTTACATTCTATGATACACAATAAAATACATTTTAAAAATAAAAGCAATCCAGATGGACAATAAAATATGCTGCAAAGGTAGTGAGTGTGGATTTTCTCAAAAGACAATATGTCAGTTTTGCTAAATCAAGCTATACATGAACAGGCAGAAGCACCCACTGCATGCTACTTCTGTAAAGTACACAAAACTAACAGTATTCAGTGAACCATGGACACCACACCCAGAAGATACCAGCAGAGGGGTCAAAACATCGATCATACAGAAGAAATATAATGCAGCATAACAACCCAGAAGATTTTACCTTGAATGGAAATTGCCACAAAAGCCTACAGACATATTTACTAACAGTAATTTATAACTAGTGCTAATCTGCAAAAACTTTTAATAATTATGGTAGTTACATATTACCTGACATGCATATTAAGAGAAAATAGTGGCCACTCTTCATCTTACACTACCCAGCAGCTAGTTTTAGTTAATACTATAAATAGCAATACATGTCTGAGACACCTATCACTGGTTCAAGGAACACCTGCAGTGTCGAAATTTCACATCATCCCCACTGTGGGCACTTAGTGGACTGGACACAAAGCGTATGGTTTCAAGTGAATAAACGGGCCTTTTTTCCACAAGTTATCTAATCTGAGATCTGATAAAACTGAACTGTTCCCTGCTGACATAAATAACATTGTCATTGCCACAGAAGAAATGCAAAATATATAAGGTCTTATGAACAGTTTTAGCCACCTTGGAAACTCACATTTAATTCTGAACTACAAACAATGTTGTATGAAACTGAGAAGCATCCAGAATGAATCTATCACTCAGCAGTAGAGTGCACACTGTTGTGAAACTTCCTGTTATATTAAAACTGTGTGCCAGAAAGTTGGTAACTAGTAAACTACTGTGTTACAAGTTACCAACATAACATCACTTGCTGTAAGTAAACTTCTCAGATGGGGAAAGAAACCTCTTACAACAATCAATGTAGTTGGGCCCCATTCCAAAATTACCATAGCAACTGCTCACAACACAATGTACAGCAAACAATAAGCATTTCTATTGGTTAATTAGCATTTATAACTTTGGAAGTATGAAGGGCAAGTGAGAGAGTTAAGCATTGTGCCACATGCAAATGTTTCTTCTAGTTTCTATCATGTATTGAATACGGGTTAATGCTGGTTCCTAAAACTCTAAGTGACATAACTGCTATCCATCTACAAATCTGCCATTCAGAGTTTTCAGCATTACCATCAAACTAGCATGCTGCCTTTCTTTGAATATGCATATCTTCTGTTAGTCCTACTAGGTATCTACATCTACATCCATACTCTGCAAACCACTGTGAAGAGCATTACAGAGGATATGTCGCACTGTACCAGTTGTTATAGCTTTTCCCCTTTCCATCCACGTATGGAGTAGGAAAAGAACAACAGCTTAAATATCTCTCCGTGTGCTTAATTAATCTTGTCCTCATGACACCTATGGAAGTGATATGTAGGGGCTTGTATATTCCTAAAGTCATGATTTAAAACCAGTTTTTGAAACTTTGTAATTAGCACTTCTCAGGGTAATATCTGTATACCTTCAAGGGCCTGCTTGTAAGTTCTTTGCACCCCTCGATACTCTCCCACATGTTGAACAAACCTGTTACCATTCTTGCTGTCTTTTTCTGTAAACATGCAATATTTCCTGTTAGGCCACATTTCATACATTTGAGCAATATCCTAAGCTGAGATGCACAGGTGTTTTGTAAAGTAGTCTACTTCACAGACAGACTGCACTTTCAGAGTGCTGCCAATGAAATCTAGTCTGTCATCTATGACTGAGCCTATGTGAACATTGCACTTCATATCTATACAAACTGTTCCACCTAAGTATTTGTCTTCATTGACATTCAAATTGTGACTCACTGATACTGTAATTACAGGATACCAAAGTTTTGTATTTTGTCAAGTGCACAATTTTACATTTCTGTTCATTTAAAGAAAGTTTCCTACCTTTGTGCCACTTTGAAATCTTTTCAGAATATGCCTGAACATCCGTGTAGCTTTTTTCAGATAGTACTTCATTAAAAGTTATCTGTATCATCTGCAAGATTACTATTGTCTGCCAGGTCATCAATATAAAACATGAGAAGCAAGGGTTCCAATACACTTCACTGGTGCATGACTTAAGGGACCAACAGAAGTGTCCGAATCCAACCGTCTGCTTTGAACCGTGACATAGTGGTGGTGTTTTGTGTGACATCACTACAGCGCAGAGTTTTTGAGTTGCCTGTGTTTGTAGATGATGTCTTGTTGAGTTTGATGGTGGCGTATGTATATGTGCCGAGTGTAACCTGTTGTATTGGGTTCATTTGTGGTTTGGTTTTGACAGTTGCAACATTGCTGTGTGTGTACATAGTTGATGGTATAATGTGGTTTGGAAGTGTTTTCACTGAATTATTAAGAATTTTTTTTATGCGTTTGACTTTTTTGTTGGGTCTTATTAGTTTACTGTTTGTTGTGCACAAAGAAGTTTAATTTGTTGTATGGCTTCTGTTGTTGGAGATGAATATGACTGTGAATTTTAATAGTGCACCATTGCATGCCAAGATGGGTGAGAACATTATGTCTATTATTAAATTTCTGCAGTTATTTGGGCTGATTGCAGATTATTTGTGGTAATAATATGAGTCTTACAAGAGTTCTGGCATCTCGGACCAGGGACGATTATGCGTGGAGTGTTAGCGGGATATCTGGCAGTGGATTAGATGTGGTACCTGGTTCAAGAAATCTAGATTGCCCATGAAGGAGAATGTTTTGCTGACTTATTTTTGTTATAGGGGCTCTATCAGTTTTTATGCGCATGAGACTGGTGCGAGTGAGAGAATAGTGTTCAATTGGTTTTCTTTTTGTCGAGAGGTTTGTTCTGAGTATGTTAAATATAAAGGGAAGTTGGATGGGCCAGGTATGGTCGTTGATATCAACGAATCTAAGTCTGGTAAGAGAAAGTATGGGAGGGATAGTTCTCAGGTTGATCTGTGGGTGTGGAGGGCTGTTATTTTGCGGCGGGTGGGAGGAGGTAGGGGGGGGGGGGGGGTGCTGATTGTGCTTTTAGGGTTTTGGAGGGCCATACTAAGAGGGAATTTGTGGGTTTGATGGAAGAATATATTGAGGGAGGGAGCACTATAGTTTCAGATGCATTTTCATCCTATAGGTAGTTGGAGAAGAGGGGTTATGAGCATTTAGTTGTTAATCACAGTATTCAATTTAAATATCAAGAAAATGGGGCATGTACCAGTATGATTGAGGATTTTTTTTTTTCTGGGGAGGGGGGGCGGACAATTTACTCAGTTACAGGAAGGGGGAAGAGGTGCTCTCCCAACTTGCAATCCCATTTAGAGTATTACTGGTTGAAGAGTGTCCTTGGGGATTATTGAATTTTTTGCATCTTTTTAGGGCTGTGGGTAAGATGTATAGGCAGAGGGTGGTGAGTTGAGGGGGTTGGGTTTGTGTGGGTGTGGGGAGGGGGGGGGGGATTGTTTTATGATTATGTTGTAGAAGACAAGTTTGGTTGCAGTTTTTGTTGATTTGTAAGTTGTAATTGATTTTGGTTTATTTTGTGCTTTTCGTTTGGGGGAGGGAGGGGGGGTGATGTGTGTGGTTTGAGGTTGGTTAATGGGTGGTAGGCTGTTGGTGGTTTACGAGGTTTTTTTTTTGTGTGGTGTGTGTGTGTGTGTGTGTGTGTGTGTGTGTGTGTGTGTGTGTGTGTGTGTGTGTGTGTGGGCACGCGCGTGTGCGCTTGGGGTTGTCAATGTAGATTTTATCACCAGAATCTGTTGTTGGTAAGTAATTTTTGTTTCGGCTATATTCTAAAGTAACTGTGAAGTTCTATGTATTTATGGTAGGTTGACTGTTTTAATTGATGTAGTGGTGTCTGATTTTTGGGTTGTTGAGGTAATGGTCTTTTGGTTCTATATTTCGTAGTTGTAGGAGTTGGTTCAGTTGTGGTTGAGCTGCATTGGTCAAGGGAATAGTCCGGTTCCTCTGGTTTTTGTTGGTTTAAGGGAATACCATGATTGTGCGGCATTTTTTTATTGTTGTATATTTAGCTTGTCGCTGCCCTAAATCCCCAGTTTCCCATGGTTGTCCTGCTAGTTTAATTTTCGGTAATGCCTGACTTAAGTTATTTCTACTACTACTTATGAATTTCCATCCAAAATAACATGCTGTACCCTTTCTACCTATAAACCCTCAAACCAGCCAGAAATTTTGTTTGATACCGTCTTACAATCATACTTGTTATAATAAACATTGCCATGTAGTAGAGTAAAAATCTTTACTGAAGTCAAGAAATACTGCTGCTGCTTAATTGCTTTGATCCATGTTTCCAGAATATCATGTGAGAAAAGCCTGAGTTGGGTTTCTCAAGACCAATGGTTTCAAAATATTCATGAATGGTGGTTAGCATGAAGGTGATTCCATCTGAAAATACCTCATTACAATGGAGCTCAGAATATGTTCTAGAATTCTACAACAGCTGGATGTTAATGATATCTGTTCGTAGTTTAGTGGATCTCTTCTGATACCCTTCTTGTAGATGTGTTCAACCTGTCCTTTCTTCCCACCACTGTGCACAGTTTTTAGTGCAGGGGATCTAAAATATATCATTGTTACTATGGGAGCAAACTGATCTGTCCCTCAACACCACGAGTGCTAGTGCCTGTGTCACCAGTCTTCGCAATGCCATGAGAATTAAACTAGGATACCCCTTCTATATCTCTCTTTGTAAAGACGCAACTAAAAATAACACCGAGCGAGGTGGCACAGTGGTTAGACACTGGACTCGCATTCGGGAGGACGACGGTTCAATCCCGTGTCCAGCCATCCTGATTTAGGTTTTCCGTGATTTCCCTAAATCGCTCCAGGCAAATGTCAGGATGGTTCCTTTCAAAGAGCACGGCCGACTTCCTTCCCGTCCTTCCCTAATCCGATGAGACCGATGACCTCGCTGTCTGGTCTCCTTCCCCAAAACAACCAACCAACTAAAAATAACAGTTCATTAATTTTCTTTTGATTTCCTACATCTGGAAACTAACTTCGGCACCAATGAAGTCTTTTACATATGGCCAGGATTTCTCCTTTCACAGGCATTGGCTTCATCATCTCAGAACTCAACTGTCACCTTCCACTTAATTCGGATCTTGGCTGCAGTGCTTGTCATCTGTCACTGCAGCCAAGATTTCATGGGGGGAAGCCGGCCCAATACATAACTTCAACTTCTTTTGCATTTTGTGAGAGATGACATGGTAATCATTGAAGACTTCTTGAATTGTTCTGTTGACAGGCAAAGGTGTTTCATTCAGCATATCTATATATAGCTCTATGCTTTGTTTTGCACATTTGAATAGTCTCTATTTAAAAGAAGTTTTCTCACAAAGACTATACACCACGGAGGATATCTCATATCATATTGACTGCTCTACCAGGTTTATGTCCAGTATTTTGAGAACCGTTCTTCTAAACGAGGCCACAGTTCTCTTACATGTACTTGTCTAGAGGTAATTATTTTGAGTTGTTCTTTAAGATACGACGTTACTTTGTTACCTTGTTTACTGAATATGTAAACCTATTCAGTAGTTTCATATGACACAAAAGATCTAATTTACTTGCTTTCGATGATTTTTTATTTTTCACTCTAACAGAAGGTGGCTTTGTTAAGCACTCACCATTTGTCAGTATCTTCAGCTGATTGTCGAAGAAATCGTTCTCGCGATCAGTTACATCAGCACAGGGCTTGCACAGACGAACTGGATCAACGAAGCCCATACGTGGAAGTCCCAACTTGGTTGCACAGCACGAGTTACAGAAGATGTTACCACAGCGTCGGCAGTGATGCTGCAACCGCAGTTTTGATACTTTCATTTCGTTGTTATTGTAACAAAATTACACTACTAATGGTGGAATACTTAATCAGCACATGTAGTGGAAGAAAAACTTTGCGCCCAGTATTCCTCGGAAATATGTGCATGTACAGGTAACAGCTGTCAGTTCCCAAATGAAAATACATATATATTAACAACAGCAATATGACGGATATGCTTAATTAGTGTCTGCAATATGAGTACCTTTCTGCGTAACATATCGAACTTGACTTTGCAGTTTGAACAATGTGCTGCCTGAAACAAAAATATTTTATTTCACATACTTTCTTTGGTATTTCATTTCCACTTCTATGTCAAACTGCAATTCCCGTACCTCGCTGTCGGGTATCCATGAAGGTTCCTGCAGAGTAAATGGACTTAAGTTGCCGTCGAGATTTACTAATCGTAATCCCGACTTAGACTTCACGAGTTTTTTTGGTGCTGTCTTCTCCATTCTCGTGCACAATTTTTCATACTTCCCACACGTCAATTAGCCTCACCTTCATATCACCCAAGAGATGTAAACATGTCAAAGTTGCTACACGCAAACACCTGTTCCACAGATTTTCAGAATGACAATTTACGTACTTGTCGCTGACAAAATTGAAGTTACGTGAAAGTCACAGTCGTCCTTATTTCTACGGAAAAATCGATATTTCTGCAAAAATTTCGAACACATAATTTACGATGTATCACATACTTTTGATACGTGTTACTCGTTAATTATTCTAGACGTGTGTTGTTGGACGATTTTATTACTGTGAAATACGGTTAAAGTTCAAATAAATTCTCAAAATTCCCTAAAAGTCGATTCAATCTGGTCGTCGTTGCTCGGAACTCAAAAAGATTTTAAAACTAATTTCAATTTCAGCAATAGCATACTCTGTCAACGGAACAGGAAATCAGTTTCAAGGATTTTTCGGGAAATTTTTGACTCTATATTTGATGTGTGTGTGTGTGTGTGTGTGTGTGTGTGTGTAAATTGGATTAGTTTTACTTTCATTCCAATTGATCCGTAGTGAGGAGGTCCTCCAGGATGTAGAACATGTCAGGAAAACAATAATGCATAACAAATACTTAGAACTGAAACAAATAAACTAATGTCCTTCCACAGGTCCCAAGTGGAATGATCGTCATTTTTTTAATGAACACTGTATGAAAGAATCATTTTACAAACACTCATTTACTACGATCGTATTAATGCACTGAATTTAAAATTTAAATAAATGTTTTTTTTATTTATAACGTAATAAATATATAATAGATCAAGTACAATACTTATTTACAATGAACACATTACTGCACTGAAATGGTATATATACACACACACAAATCAGTTGGTTCTACTGAGAAATTCATCAATGGAGTAGAAGGAGTTGGCCACCAATAAATCCTTTAGGCTTCTCTCAAACTAAATTTCATTGGTTGTTAAGCTTTTTATGGCTGCCGGCAAGTTATTGAAAATGTGTGTTTCTGAATAATGCACTCTTTTTTGCACGAGAGTAAGTGACTTTAAATCCTTGTGAAGTTTATTCTTATTTCTCGCATTGATTCCATGAATTTAGCTGTTGGTTTGAAAAAGTTATATTTTTAATGACAAATTTCAGGAAGGAATAAATATATTGGGAAGCAGTAGTTAGTATCCCTAGTTCCCCAACTGGCTTCTGCAGGGTGTCCTTGAGTACATACCACTATAACTCTTATTGCATGATTTTGTGCCTGGAAAACTTTAGCTTGGCTTGATGAATTACCCTAAAAAATAATCCTATATGACATTATGGAACGAAAGTAAACATAGTATGCCAGCTTTTTAATTTTTATATCTCCTATGTCTGACACAATTCGCATTGCAAATAAAGATTTGTTAAGACACTTCAACAGTTCTGTGGTGTGCTCCTCCCAGTTGAATTTATTATCATGCTGTAATCACAAGAATTTAACACTGTCCACTTCTTCTCTCTGCTTGTCATCATATGTTAGGCATATACTCATATACAAGTTTTGAACTGCATGTGGTGTGTTTTTTCAAAGTTTAGTGACAAAGAACTGATGACCATAGATGTTAAGTCCCATAGTGCTCAGAGCCAATGACAAAGAATTGGGAAGTAACCAGTGATTAATCTCCACAAATATTTTATTAGAGGATCTTTCTAAAACTACACTTGATTTGCTATTTATCGCAATGTTTGTATCTCAGCAAGCAAAACAAACTTGCCATCTGGTAATGTTACTGATGAAAGGTCATTGATATACACAAGAAAAAGTAAAGGACCTAAGATGGAACCTTGTGGGACCCCACATGTAATTAGTTCCCAGTTGGATGATGCCTGATCGCTGAATACATGTCTCTTTTCTGATAACACTCTTTGTTTCCTGTTGCAGATATAAGATTTGAACCATTTTGCAGCATTTTCTGTTACACCATAATATTCTAATTTACTTACAAGGATATTGTAATTTACACAGTCAAATGCCTTTGACAGGTCACAAAATATACCAGTTTCCTGCAGTCATAGCGTTAGCACTGTTTACCCTTCCCTAGTTGCCTACAATTTTTTGTCTAATGAATTAAGTGCATTTTCACTGTAAGTGTAGATAGCATTCTCAATATCAGAACCCTTTAGAAATCCGAACTGCGACTTTGGCAGTATGTTATTTGTGATAAGATGGTTATAAAGCTGATTGTACATTACCTTTTCTAAAATTTTTGAGAATGCTGGCAAAAGTGAAATTTGATGCTATTGCTTTATCTCCCTTCTTAAACAATGGCTTAACTTCAAGACATTTCAATCATTCAAGAAATATTCCACTGTTAAAAGACTGGTTACATAGATAGCTTAATATGTTACATAACTCAGAAGCACATTCCTTAATTAACTTTGTTGGTATTTCATCATACCCACCAGATGTTTTTGATTTTAAATATTTTATGATGGACATTACTCCTGCTGGGGTAGTGAGGGTCAAATTCATATTATGGAAGTTACTTGAAATGTCTGGTCTGAGGTATTCCATTGCAGCATCCATCTTTTCAGTAACAGTTATAAAATGTTTATTAAAACGTTCTGCAACACTATACACATCTGTCACCAATGTATCATTTACTCTTAATACTATTTGCCCCTCTTCATGTCTGGTTGTACTGATCTCCTCCTTCCCTATATCCCATACTGTCTTCATTTTGTTATCTGATATGACTATCTTTTCCAAGTAATATATTTGCTTTGATGTCCATATTACTGCCTTTAATATTTTGCAGTATCTATCTACTATCTACCTACAGATAGTATCTACTATCTATCTAAAGTCTACTAATATCAAATACCAGCCTTAATTTGAGGAAGAAATTTCTGAGGATGTACATCTGGAGTACAGCATTGTATGGTAGTGAAACATGGACTGTGGGAAAACCGGAACAGAAGAGAATCGAAGCATTTGAGATGTGGTGCTATAGACGAATGTTGAAAATTAGATGGACTGATAAGGTAAGGAATGAGGAGGTTCTACGCAGAATCGGAGAGGAAAGGAATATGTGGAAAACACTGATAAGGAGAAGGGACAGGATGATAGGACAACTGCTAAGACATGAGGGAATGACTTCCATGGTACTAGAGGGAGCTGTAGAGGGCAAAAACTGTAGAGGAAGACAGAGATTGGAATACATCAAGCAAATAATTGAGGGCATAGGTTGCAAGTGCTACTCTGAGATGAAGAGGTTAGCACAGGAAAGGAATTCGTGCCGGGTCACATCAAACCAGTCTGTAGACTGATGACCAAAAAAAAAATCTATCTACATCCATACTCCGCAAGCCACCTGACGGTGTGTGGCGGAGGGTACCTTGAGTACCTCTACCAGTTTTCCCTTTTATTCCAGTCTCGTATTGTTCGTGGAAAGAAGGATTGTCGATATGCCTCTGTGTGGTCTCTAATCTCTCTGATTTTATCCTCATGGTCTCTTCGAGAGATATATGTAGGAGGGAGCAATATACTGCTTGACTCCTCGGTGAAGGTATGTTCTCGGAACTTCAACAAAAGCCTGGACTGAGCTACTGAGCGTCTCTCCTGCAGTGTCTTCCACTGGAGTTTATCTACCATCTCTGTAACGATTTCGTGATTACTAAATGATCCTGTAATGAAGTGCGCTGCTCTCTTCTCTATCTCTTCTATCAACCCTATCTGGTACGGATCCCACACTGGTGAGCAGTATTCAAGCATTGGGCGAACAAGTGTACTGTAACCTACTTCCTTTGTTTCAGGATTGCATTTCCTTAGGATTCTTCCAATGAATCCCAGTCTGGCATCTGCTTTACCGACGATCAACTTT
The DNA here is from genome assembly GCF_023864275.1 of Schistocerca cancellata. Taxonomy (NCBI): domain Eukaryota; kingdom Metazoa; phylum Arthropoda; class Insecta; order Orthoptera; family Acrididae; genus Schistocerca; species Schistocerca cancellata. The sequence continues at coordinate 384,338,051 of NC_064634.1, read as the reverse complement.
ATATGATTACTCCATTTTAAATCACTCCTAAGGCCTACTCCCAGATAATTTATGGAATTAACTGCTTCCAGTTGCTGACCTGCTATATTGTAGCTAAATGATAAGGGATCTTTCTTTCTATGTATTCACATGACATTACACTTGCCTACATTGAGATTCAATTGCCATTCCTGGCACCATGCGTCAATTTGCTGCAGATCCTCCTGCATTTCAGTACAATTTTCCATTTTTCGATATACCACAGCATCATCCGCAAAAATCTTCAGTGAACTTCCAATGTTATCCACAAGGTCATTTATGGCTATTGTGAATAGCAATGGTCCTACGACACTCCCATGCGGCACACCTGAAATCACTCTTCCTTCGGAGGACTTCTCTCCATTGAGAATGACATGCTGCATTCTGTTATCGAGGAACTCTTCAATCCAATCACACAGTTGGTCTGATAGTCCATATGCTCTTACTTTGTTCATTAAATGACTGTGGGGAACTGTATCGAATGCCTTGCGGAAATCAAGAAACACGGAGCCTAACTGTGAACCCATATCTATGGCCGTCTGAGTCTCGTGGACGAATAGCGCGAGCTGGGTTTCACACAATCGTCTTTTTCGCAACCCATGCTGATTCCTACAGAGTAGATCTCTAGTCTCCAGAAAAGTCATTATACTCGAACATAATACGTGTTCCAAAATTCTACAACTGATCGACGTTAGAGATACAGGTCTATAGTTCTGCACATCTGCTCGATGTCCCTTCTTGAAAACGGGGATGACCTGTGCCCTTTTCCAATCCTTTGAAACGGTACGCTCTTGTAGAGATCTACAGTACACCGCTGCAAGAAGGGGGGCTAGTTCCTTCGTGTACTCTGTGTAAAATCGAACTGGTATCCCACCAGGTCCAGCGGGCTTTCCTTTTTTGAGCGATTTTAATTGTTTCTCTATCCTTCTGACGTCTATTTCGATACCTACCATTTTGTCATCTGTGTGACAAGCTAGAGAAGGAACTACAGTGCAGTCTTCCTCTGAGAAACAGCTGTGGAAAAAGACATTTAGTACTTTGGCCTTTAGTCTGTCATCCTCTGTCTCAGTACCATTTTGGTCACAGCGTGTCTGGACATTTTGTTTTGATCCACCTACCGCTTTGACATAAGATCAAAATTTCTTAGGATTTTCTGCCAAGTCAGTACATAGAACTTTACTTTCGAATTCATTGAACGCCTCTCGCATAGCCCTCCTCACTCTACATTTCGCTTCGCGTAATTTTTGTTTGTCTGCAAGGCTTTGGCTATATTTATGTTTGCTGTGAAGTTCCCTTTGCTTCTGCAGCAGTTTTCTAACTCGGTTGTTGTACCGTGGTGGCTCTTTTTCATCTCTTACGATCTTGCTTGGCACATACTCATCTAATGCATATTGTACGATGTTTTTGAACTTTGTCCACTGATCCTCAACACTATCTGTACCTGAGACAAAACGTTTGTGTTGAGCCGTCAAATACTCTGAAATTTGCTTTTTGTCACTTTTTCTAAACAGAAAAATCTTCTGACCTTTTTCAATATTTCTATTTACGGCTGAAATCATCGATGCAGTAACCGCTTTATGATCGCTGATTCCCTGTTCTGCGTTAACGGTTTCAAATAGTTCGGGTCTGTTAGTCACCAGAAGGTCTAATATGTTATCGCGACGAGTCGGTTCTCTGTTTAACTGCTCAAGGTAGTTTTCAGATAAAGCACTTAAAAAAATTTCACTGGATTCTTTATCCCCGCCACCCATTATAAACGTTTGAGTCTCCCAGTCTATATCTGGCAAATTAAAATCTCCACCCAAAACTATAACATGGTGGGGAAATCTACTCGAAATATTTTCCAAATTTTCCTTCAGGTGTTCTTTCACAACAGCTGCTGAGCCAGGGGGCCTATAGAGACATCCAATTACCATGTTTGAGCCTGCTTTCACTGTGACCTACACCCAAATTGTTTCACATTTCGGATCTCCGTTAATTTCCTTCGATACTATTGCACTTTTTATCGCTATAAACACGCCTCCCCCTTCACTGTCCAGCCTGCCTCTGCGGTATACCTTCCAATCTGAGTTTAGAATTTCATTACTGTTTACATCTGGTTTCAGCCAACTTTCTGTCCCTAGTACTATGTGGGCATTGTGACCATTTATTAATGGGAGCAGTTCTGTCACCCTTCTATAGACGCTCCTGCATTTTACTATTACCACATTAATATTGTTATTCCCTGTTGCGTTTTGCCTACTACTATCTTGCTGCGTCTCAGGAGGCATCTTGTCGGGCCTAGGGAGGTAATTCTCTAACCTAAAAAACCCACATGTGCACTCCACACATACTCCGCTACCCTTGTAGCCGCTTTCTGCGTGTAGTGCACACTCGACCTGTTCAGGGGGACCCTACATTTCTCCACCTGATAGCGGAGGTCGAGAAATTTATGCCCCAGATCTCCACAGAATCGTCTGAGCCTCTGGTTTAAGCCTTCACTTGGCTCCAAACCAGAGGACCGCGATCGGTTCTGGGAACGATACTATAAATAGTTAGCTCAGATTCCACCCCACGAGCGAGGCTTTCCGCCTTCACCAACTCCGCCAACCTCCTGTATGAACTGAGGATGACCTCTGAACCCAGACAGCAGGAGTCATTGGTGCCAAGATGAGCAACAATTTGCAGCCGGATGCACCCAGTGCTCTCTATCGCCGCCGGCAGGGGCTCCTCCACATCTCGGATGAGACCCCCCAGCAAACAGACAGAGTGAGCACTGGCCTTCTTTTCCGACCTTTCCACTATTTCCCTAAGGGGCTCCATCACCCGCCTAACGTTGGAGCTCCCAATCACTAATAAACCCCTCCCCCCATGTGCCTGCTCGGACCTTGCTGAAGGAGCGGCCACATGTCCACTCACAGGCAGAGCGGGCGATGCCACACGGCCAGCCTCCACATTGATCCTCTGCCTCGTGCGCCGCGAACGCCGCTGAACCCGCCACTCCCCTTGGGGAGAGGGTGGTCCAACCGCGCCCAGTACCCACGAAAATGTTTCGACAGCAGGGACCGTGTGTGAAGCATGTGACACCTGGGGTGTACCATGCGACGCACCAGACTCCTCACTGCCGCTACACTCCGGGGCAGCAGCCTGAAGACGGCTGACCACGGCCATCAACACATTCAGCTGTTCGCGAACAGTGGCCAGCTCCTCTTGCGTCCGTACACAGCAGTCACACACCCTATCCACCCTAAGAAATCAATGTACTGTAGAGAGTTAATCAACTTTTAACTAGACTGCTAATTCACTAAAGGCGGCTGATAGCTGACTGAACTGTGGTTACTAGACACTTCTTGTTGAAAATTTGAAAATAGCACTACCTGTCTCTGGACTGTATTCAAAACAAACACTAGCACTACTGGCACAACAGCAGACTAAAGGGACTCTCTCTGACTGCATTCAAAACAAACACTAAATCTATGGAACACTATTACTAGCGCTCGAAAATTAAAGCTTCCTAAAGGAAAAAAAACACATGGAAGAAGAAGTGACAAGTAAGAAAAATACAGTTAATACTTAAATTAACGTAGTTCGCCTCACGGCAGAAGTGACGCAGACGGCAGTTTCTCGTAAAGTGCTATAGCATCAACATCAGAACTGTTTCGGATTGACAGATATAGTTTTCTTTTTGTTTTACAATATGTGTCTATTCATTGAGTAATCCATGGCTTCTTGACTTTGCTCTAACCTTGGGTAGTTTTGGGGAAAACAGTGTTCAAATAATTAAGGTAAGCACTTCATTAGCAAAAGTGTTATATTTTTCATTCATGCCATGAGCATTCTAAATGTCACTCCAGTGAATGTCTCTGAGAAGTGTCCTAAAATAACCAATTTTTGGCTTATTGATTATCCTCTTGAGCCCAGATGTGTGAAGGGGCAGTGCAGGTGTTTTCACGTTGCAGACATTTATTTAAGGAACTCAGCATATTCCCAGTACCCTCGCAATATAGATATTCACTTATGAATTTGTTATTAATAATTAACTCCAGTTCAGAAATAATGGGAAGGTACATAGCCACAACACTGGAAGAAAGGGTGGTCTTCACTATTGTGGATGAAATCTGACTGTGACCCAGGAAATGATAAATTATGCTGTCACAAAAATCTTTGTTGATTTGCCAAATTGTATTAAAAATCTGGTATATGTCCAATCAATATTTAAAAACTCCGCCGGCCGCGGTGGTCTAGCGGTTCTGGCGCTGCAGTCCGGAACCGCGGGACTGCTACGGTAGCAGGTTCGAATCCTGCCTCAGGCATGGGTGTGTGTGATGTCCTTAGGTGAGTTAGGTTTAAGTAGTTCTAAGTTCTAGGGGACTTATGACCTAAGATATTGAGTCCCATAGTGCTCAGAGCCATTTTTTAAAAACTCATATATATATATATATATATATATATATATATATATATATATATATATATATATATATATATATTGAGTAGATTGGAACAAGTGTTAATGTCATGTAATGTAATGTAACACTGCACAGTACTCACACGTTCATTCTAGTTATAGTAGTGGACATTAAGCTTTTGTTTCTTCTAAATCTTTATTTTTATTGTACGATTTTTTTTTTCGCGACTCTCTGCAAAGGTTCTATGAGGTCTCGGATATTTTTTCTGTGAGTGTTCTTCCACAAAAGGGGTCAAATTCGTGGAAGATATAATACAGGTTTTATTGCACCTACACTACTGGCCATTAAAATTGCTACACCACGAAGATGACGTGCTACAGACGCGAAATTTAACCGACAGGAAGAAGATGCTGTGATATGCAAGTGATTAGCTTTTCAGAGCATTCACACAGGGTTGGCGACGGTGGCGACACCTACAACGTGCTGACATGAGGAAAGTTTCCAACCGATTTCTCATACACAAACAGCAGTTGACCGGCGTTGTCTGGTGAAACGTTATTGTGATGCCTCGTGTAAGGAGGAGAAATGCGTACCATCACGTTTCCGACTTTGATAAAGGTGGAATTGTAGTCTATCGCGATTGCGGTTTATCATGTCGCGACATTGCTGCTCGCTTTGGTCGAGATCCAATGACTATTAGCAGAATATGGAATCGGTGGGTTCAGGATGGTAATACAGAACGCCATGCTGGATCCCAATGGCCTTGTATCACTAGTAGTCGAGTTGACAGGCATTTATTCTGCATGACTGTAACGGATCGTGCAGCCATGCCTCGATCCCTGAGTCAACAGATGGGGACGTTTGCAAGACAACAATCTTCTGCACGAACAGTTCGACGACGTTTCCAGCAGCATGGACTATCAGCTCGGAGACCATGGCTGTGGTTACCCTAGACGCTGCATCACAGACAGGAGCGCCTGCGATGGTGTACTCTAGGACGAACCTGGGTACACGAATGGCAAAACGTTATTTTTTCGGATGAATCCAGGTTCTGTTTACAGCATCATGATGGTCGTATCCGTGTTTGGCGACATCACGGTGAACGCACATTGGAAGTGTGTATTCGTCATCGCCATACTGGCGTATCACCCGGCATGATGGAAAATCTACATTTCAGCAGGTTAATGCTCGACCGCCTTTCTGGATACAGAAAATATTCGACTGCTGCCCTGGCCAGCACATTCTCCAGATCTCTCACCAAATGAAAACGTCTGGTCAGTGATGGCTGAGCAACTGGCTCGTCACAATATGCCAGTCACTACTCTTGATCGACTGTGGTATCGTGTTGAAGCTGCATGGGCAGGTGTACCTGTACACGCTATCCAACCTCTGTTTGACTCAATGCCCAGGTGTATCAAGGCCATTATTACAGCCAGAAGTGGTTGTTCTGGGTACTGATTTCTCAGGATCTATGCACCCAAATTGCTTGAAAATGTAATCACTTGTCAGTTCTAGTATAATATATTTGTCCAATGAATACCCATTTACCATCTGCATTTCTTCTTAGTGTAGCAATTTTAATGGCCAGTAGTGCAGACAAAAAAACTACATATTTCACAGTAAAGTTGATGGAACGTTTTTCATTAAAAATACTTTTAAACAGTAAATAAGTCAGTTCTATATGTTAATCCACACTGGCAATCATGGCAGGTCACCATCACATCCGGGTGTATTCACACTGTTCATCACATCAGTTCGCTCAGCCCATTACCAAATGGTGATAGTGAGTTAATGAATTATGTTCCGTGATACAAAAAGTTGGAGCATAGTATCGGAATTAGAAAAGTAGCAACGATTAAGTTTATTGAAGCCAAAGCAAACCTCATAATGTACGTTACTGATCAATTATGTGTGATAATGCGTTAAGAAGTAAAACAACATTTCAAAATACCGTTATTCATCTGCTAGCGATTATTTTACATAAAAACACATCAAATGAAATTTATAAGGGAAAAAATAGAGCCTGAAGTCAATTTTTTTCTTGTGTAATTAGTAATGTCATGAACAACTGTATTTTTCTCCTTTACCAGCGCTGATTTTTTCACTTGTTATTTGATGAAAATTGCTTCATATGCTTATTTTCGTATTTATACACAGTGTGGGCGTCAGCTTCGTTCTGTTAAGGGCAATTCATATGACCATCATGTCATGTCATCTCATGCCATAATCACGTCAGAATGTATGACAGTACTGAACTGTCCATGATGCCACATCAGGTCAGTTTACTTAGCCCAGTACTGAACGATGAAATTGAGGTTACAAGTTATCGTCCATGATACAAAAAGGCCACAGTACAGTACCAGAATTGAGATGCTGGCAACGATTAAGAATATTAATGGCCAACACTAACTTCATAACATATGTATACAGTCGCTTGCTGTGTTTCAGCAAAAATCTCTCAACCTGCAAGTTCTGGACAGTTATGAGGGTGGGAGGTCCAATGCAAGGTACATAATGAGGCCTCTCGGCTAAATGGCACCAAGGAAGGGAAGAAATCCAATGTGTACTCTGTGTGCATAACAGGAGGAGTTATCTAAGAGATGGAATGTGTGCTTCCAGGTTCCATGAAGTGCATAGGGTACAGCCAACTGCAGGTGGTGGGTCACATTGGAACCATTGGTGTTTGTCGCTTTGAATCAGAAGAGATTTTTTCTGGCTTTAGGAGGCTATCTGAAATGATAGACTGCCAGTCTTGCTTGCGAGATGAAAGTGGAGTTCACAATCTGTTGCGTCGTAGATAGGACTGACTGTGGACCTTTGGTACAGACCCAAATAGAGCATCTGAATCAGAGGCTCAAACGATTCCTGCAGATTCCTCGAAGTGCCCTTTAGGGTGGTGGTTTTCCGGTTCTGGTTAATAGGTAACGTCTCAACTAGACACAGGAAGTGGTTACATGGACAGTGGGGGCTGTTTGGGGGGATTTGGCGGTTTTTTAGGTTAAAGGGTCTTGTGAAACTACAGAAACTAAGGACCTGGAATAACAACAACTACGCTTCTCAGTATTAAAACACTGCGACACCGCCGCAGCAAAACGATAATATAGTCCAGTGGCAATTGCCGCCGCCGCAAATGGAAACTCAAAACTGGAATGCATCTACTAACCTGCAAGTGAGCCAAAACGTGAAAACGCAACGACCGCCACAGTTCAGAAACTGGACTAAACAATTCCCAAATGTAAATATTATCGAAGTAACTAGTGATACTCCAACTCTATCTGTGCCTGCACCCACTATAAAGGTGATGACGTCAAACTAAAAACAGTCACTACTGTGCCCCACGTCGTGGCTGTCGAAGATTGGGAGGGGGCGGGGCGACTTCAATTTTAATTTATTATTTGACACACCCACTTTGCAACAGCACAACGATCATGTACCTGACAGTTGAATACAGCAACCATTATTATGCATAAGATATAATCACGATGAAAACTTGTCTGACAATCTGTTACAAGAGAACACACACGATCGTTCATCACCCAATGAAATTGTTTTGGCCTCTACTACTGGTGTTGTGGGTGGTATTTTCACTACTATTGTTCTTGACACAGGAGCAGCTCTTAGTGTCTTGTCCTATGATTTTGTCCTATGATTTTTACAAGAAAATGTGTGAGTTTGAACCTGTACCAGAGTGTCCAGTCAAGAACTATAAAATTTTAACTGCCATAGGCAATAAGTCTTCTAGGGTTAAGACGAGGTAGGTAATGGAATCGTAAAATGGCCATTCCTCGTCGTTACACATGATGAATGTAACGAACTTTATGATATTTTGTCCAAGTATATACAAGTATTTAGCAAACGACCAGGTGTGATCAACACATATTTGTATAAAATTGAAGTTAAGCCTCACTAGATTTTCTTCCACAAAACCTATGATGATCCACTATCCCAACGATCTGCTATGTGACATGAGTTGAAACAAATGTTAGAGTGGAAAATCATCGAACCTTCCACGGCACGTTACTGCAGCCCTTTACTTGTTGCAAAGAAACCTAATGGCAATATCAGAGTTGTTTTGGATGCTCATGCAATTAATGAGATTATTTTACCTGTTTGCACGAAACCTGAGAATTTAAAGGAGTGACACTAGAAATTTTTAGGTTCTAGGTATTTTTCTGTGACAGATCTGACCAATTCGTTCTGGCAAGTCGCAAACATGCCAGACTCTAGAAAGTATACTGCATTTATATTTGAGGGGTGAACCTATCAATCTTGTATCCTTCCCTTGTATTCTTCTGAATGTCAGTTCAGGCCTGTTTATCACCGCATTGGATACTGTACATGGTAATGAATTGGTTGAATCAGTTACTCACTACACTGATGACCTGCTCATAGCTTTTAGGACTTGGTCTGAAGACATTGATACTTTGCAAAAGATTCTGCATAAATTCGCACAAGCTGGAGTGACAGCTAATCTCAAAAAGTCAAAATTTGCTTTCAGTGAAATCAAGTATCTTGAACATGTTATTAATACTCAGGGTATACGACCTGACCCAGGTAAATTAGGTCCAATCAGGAATTTTTCGAGTCCATAGACTAGAAAGCAATTGAAATCTTTCCTTGGACTTCGTTCTTTCTTTCGACATTTTTACCATGTCAACATTAAAACAACAAACATCTATGGAACATATTAAAAAAGAATCAGGTATGGATATGGTCTGACCAATGTTAGAAACACTTTGATAGTACTAAGCATGCTTTTGTTAACGCAAACATTTTGGATCATCCTGATTTTAATTTAGATTTTTGTATGAATGTGACGCCTTATCCCATAGCTTAGGGTTATTGGCTTTGCGGCTGCACACTTAGTTGATGTGAATGCACTTACTCTATCACAGAACTTGAAACACTCTCTGGGCCTTTAATAAATTAGTATATCATGCTCAATAGTAAACACATCTATGGAGCATGCTTAAGTTAGACACAACTATTAAATACACATACCTCACAGTACTTCTACAGAGAAGCTACAATGTGCGTTCACCGCGATGTCGCCAAACATGGATGCAACCATCATGATGCTGTAAACAGAACCTCGATTCATCCGAAAAAAAGACTTTTGCCATTCGTGCACCCAGGTTCGTCGTTGAGTACACCATCGCAGGCACTCCTGTCTGTGATGCAGCTTCAAGGCTAACCGCAGCCATGGTCTAAGAGCTGATAGTCCATGCTGCTGGAAACGTCGTCGAACTGTTCGTGCAGAAGATTATTGTCTTGCAAACGTCCCCATCTGTTGACTCAGGGATCGAGACGTGCCTGCACGATCCGTTACAGCGATGCGGATAAGATGCCTGTCATCTCGACTGCTAGTGATACGAGGTCGTTGGGATCCAGCACGGCGTTCTGTATTACCCTCCTGAACCCACCGATTCTATATCCGCTAACAGTCATTGGATCTCGACCAAAGCGAGCAGCAATGTCGCGATACGATAAACCGCAATCGCGATGGGCTACAATCCGACCTTTATCAAAGTCGAGAACGTGATGGTACGCATTTCTCCTCCTTACATGAGGCATCACAACAACATTTCACCAGGCCACGCCAGTCAACTGCTGTTTTTGTATGAGAAATCGGTTGGAAACTTTCCTCATGTCAGCACGTTGTAGGTGTCGCCACCGGCGCCAAACTTGTGTGAAAACTCTGAAAAGCTAAACATTTTTATATCACAGCATCTTCTTCCTGTAGGTTAAATTTCGCGTCTGTAGCACGTCATCTTCGTGATGTAGCAATTTTAATGGCCAGTAGTGTAATTATTATAACAACCACATGATAAAAATTGGATCTGTGTTTTTGCAAGAACTGCAAAAGTAGTTGAAAAGTGAATGTGGAAACATAGGGCAAGAATTTATGAAATGACCCCTATAGTTACTTCCACTAATTAATCATTCAATTATGTAAATACAGCAAGCTAGCCAATTAGTATTACTTCAGAATTGCGAGTCAATATGAGTTGCTATTTGATATTTATGTTACTGGAGATAGCAGGATACTCTATAAATACTACATATTCTACAGTATTTTATGAAGAGCCTAGAATCACTTTTAGGCAAAGAAATCACTATTTCAAATTGATACTGCAGTATGTAGAATTATAATAATCACAGGAGCTAGGGCATGTTAGCTTGTCTTGGAATGCATAAGATATTTGTCCTCTCACATACTATATTGTTTATAATGCGAAATGGTCCATGCACCAGTCACCACCGGTTTGCAAACACTATTGCCTTTGCTAGACATAATACTCCTTAATCCTTTTTAAGTCTGTCATACTTCTGGCTCAGCTGTTCACCCAGTCCATGTATAAACATTTAGGTGTGAAAATCTCACATGTTTTATCCCATTTTTTTCTGAATTTCACAAATGTATGACATATCACTTACTGACCCAACAGAATAAAGAATATATTGGACTCTTTATTTAATTGTAATTGAATGAGGATACTGTTTCAGTTATGGTATCATATTGTGTGTACTCACGTTTATACCATAGTTAGCCTATTCTGCAAATAACTATCAGTGGTTTTTTCCTAGGACCATAAAGCTGGCCCTGATAAACTGGCTTAGAGGGTAAAAAGAGAAACACAGAAGCATTAAATATTTTCTGGGTTTGTGACTGCATTGTTAATATATAAAACTAATGATGTTTTGGTCCCTGTTGTAAATGACCTTCTTCAGGTCTGAACAGGGACCAAAATGTCAGTAGTTTTATCTATTGACACTGTGGCCACAAACACAGAAAAATCTTATTGAATGTGACAATGGCCATGGAAGGTTACGTTTATAAACACAGGAGTAAATTCTTCATTCAGAGACCCTGCTAACACAATGAAACTGGCAGGGTTTTTTTTTGCAATAATAGAAATATTGAGATAGAGGGAAATTATAGCATAATTTTCTGTATGGTACACATAAAATATAACAAGTGATCCACTAAAAAGATCAAGCAGCTAGTATTTCAAGAATCTGGCATCATAGTGCTTCAAATTTAGTCAGTGCAAGAGATTCTATATTACAATATTTTGTAAAATATTAAAGATCATGGGTAACAACCATACAGAAATGATGTATGATGACAAAAGATGGAACAAAGATGGAGAAAACTGTATTGGATACCAAACTAGCTCCAGTCAATACCATTTACCTGAACCTGATCAAAACAGAATGTCAGATTTGGTCAAGTTCTAACAAAACATTGTGGTAATAATTGGAGGATTACTGACAAGCTCCAGTTTCACAGGGATACAGTAAGTGTTTTCCAGAATGGGTTGTATGATACTGAAAGTGATGAAAAGTGCCACTCTGAAAATACACCAACTTCTTCAATATTAATTGCATGTTTACGCAATGCTTGTGATCCTGAAAAATCGTACAAATAAAATTTTTTTATTCCTTCCAGTATAGTCTTAAGCTCATTTAATGAATTTCAAAATCCTCCTTAACCACCACACTGCACAAATTCCCTGTGTTAGTAAGTGAATTTCAAAGTTGCCTAAGTGCTTATTTCATGGTTATTTAGTGTTTCTTACAGTGGTATTACAGACATTTACATTACAATTCCTTTGTCTTATACCCTCAATATGTATTTCAGACACTGTAACATGCAGTTATATAAGTGAAAACTACATTACACAAAAATATTCCTTTTGCAACATTTTGTGTATATTGGCTAAAGGTTTTTTTATTACAAAGGAACATACTACTGGCAATAAGATTGCAGTTATTATATGTCAGTTTTCCCATTGCTTTTGAACTATTTAGGACTCTTTTACTCAGATTTATTACCTTAATCATCTATAGAGCCTTGATATATATGTGACATCAAATTGCTCCATTCCTTTAATAAAATTCAGTCAATTTATATAAAGGGAAAGATGACTCATACTGACACTTCTTATGGTATCAGTGATTCTTTAAGGGAACCCAAAGTCCTTTAAGATAATTTAAAAAACTAAGTTGAAATTTTGTGTTAATAATATTTGTATTGCAATTTTATCATGTTTCTATACATTTCAATTGGTTGCATTCGCCACAGCAGCAACAAACTTGAGGAATTATGGGCAGTGTAACTGCAGATAAGATAAGATGTAAATTACAACTCTACTTTAAAAAGGTTGCACCTGGCTACTGATAACTTTGCGCTAAAATCAAACAAGAAAAATTCGAAAAACAGTCTAAAGAGTTTATCTATTAGATGAATCTGATAAGAAGAGAAAATGGTCAAGGAAATTAAAAAGATTTAAATTACAGATATAATGTTCATGGAGGATTGCACAATGTAGATACAGAATTAACAGATACTATGGATTAATGAATTAATTCAAACTGCATTACAGTAAAGTGTCTCTCAAACCCAATCTGTTTACGTTTAGATATTCTGTGCTTTTCTGGACTGATTAAGTCAACTGCCAGAATAGTTCCTATTGGAGCATTCTAACACAATATAGGTAAGTACTTTATCTCTAATGATTGTATCATTGGGACAACCTAATTTTCTTGCCTCCTTGATGCTAATTTACCTGCGATAATGGTCACTTTGATAATATAATTATGGGTTATTTTAAAGTAATAGGGAAGAACATTAATGTGTAAAATCTTGTTAATATCTAGGTAGCAAGAGGTGGAAGAAATCCTTTTATAATGCTTAAATTTTAATTAGTAATTAGCATTGGTGGCTGGAGATTTCTGGCATAAGAATTCACCCTCAGTCTGTCAATGGCGTTGTCAAAGAGGGCAGAGGAGTGGACAGAGGTTCAGAGCACTCTTGTCCTAGGTGTGGGAAACTGTCCCTGAAGGTGGAAGAAGCAACAAAGATCAATGGTATGAGGATGCAGAAGGCAATGGAAACCACTACATTAAAGACACATAATGTCTATCCACAGGACAAGTGGACTGCAACTGAAGAAGTATCATGATGATCTCTCCTTTAGCAAAAGATTCTGAAATAGTCCCCTATTCTGATCTCTGGGAGGGGGAGGTTACCACGAGAAAAATGTTGGTTAATCAATGGAAGGATAACTTTCTATGAGTCGGGGTGTGGAATGTCAGAAGCTTGACAATGGTAGGGAAACTAGAAAATCTGAAAAGGTAAATTCAAAGACTCAATCTAGATATAGTAGGGGTCAGTGAAGTAAAGTGGAAAGAAGATAAGGATTTCTGGTCAGATGAGTATGGGGTAATATCAGCAGGAAATGGTATAATGTGAGTAGAATTCGTTATGAATAGGAAGTTATGGCAAGGAGTGTGTTACTGTGAACAGTTAACTAATATGGTTATTCTTATCAGAATCGACAGCAAACCAATACCGACAACGATAGTTAAAGTATACATACCGATGTCACAAACTGAAGATGAAGAGAATGTGTACGAGGGTATTGAAAGGATAATACAGTACGTAAAGGGAGACGAAAATCCAACAGTCATGAGGGACTGGAATGCAGTTCTAGGGGAAGGAGTAGAAGAAAAGGTTACAGGAGAATATCGGCTCAAGACAAGGAATGAGAGAGGAGAAAAATTAATTGAGTTCTGTAATAAATTTCGGCTAGTTATAGTGAATACTCTTTTCAGGAATCACAACAGGAGGACGTATGCTTGGAAAAGGCTGGTTGATACTGGAAGATTTCATTTAGATTACATCACGGTCAGACAGAGATTCCGAAATCAGATACTGGATTGTAAGGCATACCCAGTAGCAGATACAGACTCAGATCACAATTCAGTAGTGATGAAGAGTAGGCTGAAGTTTAAGACATTAGTCAGGAAGAATCAATACACAAAGAAGTGGGATGCAGAAGTACTAAGGAATGATGAGATACATTTCAAGTTCTCTAAGGCTATAGATACAGCAGTAAGGAATAGCTCAGTAGGCAATACAATTGAAGAGGGATGGACTCCCCTAAAAATGGCGATAACAGAAGTTGGGACGGAAAACACAGGTACGAAGAAGGTAAGTGCCAAAAAACCATGGGCAACAGAAAAAAATACTTCAATTGATTGATGAAAGGAGGTAACACAACAATTTTCTGGGAGACTCAGGAATACAGAAAAACAAGTCACTGAGGAATGAAATAAATAGGAAGAGCAGTGAAGCTAAGAAGAAATGGCTCCATGAAAAATGTGGGGAAATCGAAAAAGGAATTATGGTTGGTAGGACTTACTCAGCATACAGGAAAATCAAAACAACCTTTGGCGACATTAAAAGAAAGCGTGATAACATTAAGAGTGCAATGGGAATTTCACTGTTAAATGCAGAGGAGAGAGCAGATAGGTAGAAAGAATACATTGAAAGCCTCTGTGAGGGGGAAGATTTTACTGATGCGATAGAAGAAGAAACTGGAGTCGATTTAGAAGAGACAGGGGCCCCCATATTAGAACCAGAATTCAAAAGATCTTTGGAGGTCTTAAGATCAAATCAGGCAGAAAGGATAGATAACATTCCATCAGAATTTCTAAAATCACTGGGGGAAGTGGCAACAAAATGACTATTGAAGTTGGTGTGTAGAATGTATGAGTCCGGTGACATACCATCTGACTTTCGGAAAAAACATCATTCACTCAATCTCGAAGATGGCAAGAGCTGACAAGTGCGACAATTATCGCACAATCAGCTTAACAGTTCATGCATCAAAGTTGCGGACAAGAATAATTTATAGAAGAATGGTAAGAAAATTGAGCATGTGTTAGATGACGATCAGTTTGGCTTTATGATAGGTAAAAGGACGAGAGAAGTGATTCTGACACTGGGGTTGATAATGGAAGCATGACTAAAGAAAACACGTTCATAGGATTTTTCAACCTAGGAAAAGCTTTCTGCAGTGTAAAATAGTCCAAGATATTCGAAATTCTGAGAAAAAGAGGGGTGACCTCTAAGGAGAGACATGTAATATACAATATGGGCGAGAAGCAAGAGGGAATAATAAGAGTGGACGACCAAGAACGAAATGCTCCGATTAAAAAGGCTGTAACTTAGGGCTGTAGTCGTTCGCCTCTTCTGTTCAGTCTGTACATCGAAAAAGTAATTATGGAAATAAAAGAAAGTTCAGGAGTAGAATTAAAATTCAAGGTGAAAGGATATGAAGGATACGATTTGTTGATGACATTGCTATCCCGAATGAAAGTGAAGAAGAATTACATGACCAACTGAATGGAATGGACAGTCTGATGCGTACAGAATATGGATTGAGAGTAAACCGAAGAAAAACGAAAGTAATGAGAACTAGTAGAAATGAGAACAGTGAGAAACTTAACATCAGGACTGATGATCAGGAAGTAGATGAAGTTAAGGAATTCTGTTACCTAGGCAGCAAAATAACCAGTGATGGATGGGGCAAGGAGGACATCGAAAGCACTGGCAAAAAGGACATTCCTAGCCAAGAAAAGTCTACTAGGTCTTGAGGAAGAAATTTCTGAGAATATGTTTTTGGAGCACAGCATTGTATGGTAGTGAAACATGGACTGTGGGAAAACTGGAACAGAAGAGAATCGAAGCATTTGAGACGTGGTGCTACAGACCAATGTTAAAAATGAGGTGGACTGGTATGGTAAGGAATGAGGAGGTTCTGTGGAGAATCGGAGAGGAAAGGGATATTGGAAAACACTGATAAGGAGAAGGTACAGGCTGATATGACATCTGTTAAGACATGAGGGAATGACTTCCATGGTACTAGGGGGAGCTGTAGATGGCAGAAATTGTAGAGGAAGAAAGAGATTGGAATACATCCAGCAAATAATAGAGGATGTAGGTTGCAAGTGCACAGGTTAGCACAGGAGAGGAATTCGTGGCAGGCCGCATCAAACCAGTCAGAATATTGATGACCCAAAAAATAAAAAATACTTGAGCTTTACCAGGGTTAAAGTTCTTTTATCCTTTGTAAATCAATCGGTGTGATATTTGTAACAGACTAATGCAACACAATATGTTTAAGTCTATAGATATCAAATTAGTAAAAACATTATTTTAAGCTCATTAATGTTTTTTCTACAATTGTGGAGAAAAGGATTCATTGAATAAAAAAAACCTTTTACAGCTGAATACCAGTTGCGTTTAATGCTTGAAAGTGCCTGAAGGTATTGGCTAGTCACTGACAAATATAAAAGGTGCCAACTAATATTCGTTTTCAGGGGTGATCCTCTTTGAAAATTTAAAGACATCCTTTTTTTATTTTTGCTTAAAATATTCGCTGGAATGTCTGCTTTAGTGTAGTAGTCATTCCCAGTTCACCAGAAGCTCTGTTATCGAGTTACAAGACGATCTGTGAAAAAGTGTCTCCAGAAATCAGTTACAGTGGGGCAAAAATAGTCCATATGTCATATCAGTGGTGGCCTATCAGGCATTATGGAAATTATGGATGTGCTCGAACTTGAGATCTGACCAGCCTGTTACAACTTCTACACAAAAGCAGTCGAAAAGCGTATCGAGCGAGCAGAGCAGCAGATGACAGAAGCTGCTAAAGAGGTCTGCAGAACCACGATAACCATGAAAAGTTGTAGGAGGACCTCCTTTTAGATCTGTAAGAATTGCTGTATGATACAGGGATCGCTGATTAGAGTTATGTTTAACTTAACTGCAAAAAATATAACCCAAATCTTTAAATGTGTTTTCCTCGAAATTGTACTTCTTAAATTAGGAAGAAAAGTAATGTGAGAATGATGCGTACGATTTTGATCGGAATTTAAAGCTGTCAGTCTGGACTGAATTCTCTGTCAGTGTTAACAGCGGTTTTGTGATATCTTCAAAAGTGTATTTTGGATGAACGATTTTGTCTCGATTTTTGTGGGCAAAGAAAATGTCATTTGTTTCAACATGCAACCATTTTCTTAGAACTGATCATTTTCCAGTTATCCCATAGATATTGAAAGAAAATGTATATAAAATGACTTATGCAAAATTAATATGTTGTAGGTCCAGTATGAAGGCTTTGGGATTTCTGCCGATGACCAGTGTTCTGACTGTAAGGCGTCCTTCTACCTGGTTCAGTGGTTACAGGGAGTGCGTGACTAGGACATGAAAAAGATTTATTAAAGACAAGAGTGTAAGCAATAAAACTATTTCATCAGATTTAGTAATACATTTTATTTGACTTGAAAAATCACGAAAAATTGTCTAGTTTTCACGCATTCAAACAGGGCTACCCCCTTGAGTTTTGCAAATAAGTGATGATTATTGTGAATTTGGAAGTGATAAATTCTGGTGCAAAGTGAATAAAAATAAAAGGTGAAATTTTAAATTAATATACTTTCAATAATGTTTCAATATATAGATCAGTTTGAGAATAGTATTACTGAAAATTATTTCTGTTGTGATACAGAGAAAGCTGAAACCTTTGGCAAACTGATCCTACGATATTTATAATTCTTAATTTTAAAGTTCATTTCTGATCTTTTTGTACTGTATTTCTATATCTAGTAATCTAATATTTTCAACTGAATTGAGATTATGTCATAAGATTAATTTGGTCATAGAATATCTCTGACCTAAACACTCCAATAGATTTTATACTTCCGTAGCTGAAAAAGATAAACTGCACATGGATTGTGTTTTCATTAGTTTTCTATGAACATCCAGTTCATTTGAGATCACAGTAAAATAAACATGCAAAAAATTTTAAATATATTAGTGTACCACACTAAAAAGTACTCTTGAATGCTCAAAATTCATCTCTAGTAGCCTTAAATCCACTGAAGTATTTAACAATACCCTAATTTTTCTTTATACAACATAGTGAACATTCCAAAACATCCGAGAATGTTAAAAAATTCAGGAACTTACTAAAACATTCTAAAATCTAGAACATTTGAGAATCGCATACAACATTAAAAAATATTAATTGACCCTGAAAGATGTTCACAAAAGATTAGCAACACAAATAAATCTCGAACTTTTTTCCTTCAAATGTACATTGTTGTGAAGAGATGGAAGATGTTTTGGTAACCACCACAGTGTGATAGTGACCACTTCAAACGCTCATATTTCCAGAAACAGCTACCACCACACAAGCACTATAGTATGCAGGGTAGCATGTGACAGAAACACCAGTGACTGGAAGTAAAATGTGCTAATATATAGAAATTATAAAGCTTATCAACACAGATGCATTTAATTTAATGAAAGAAAAGTCTGTTTTGTTTTCTCTATATTTCATACTTAATTAACTTATTCCCAACCCTCAAGTCACTGACCATGAGGAAAGCCTAATTCTTTCAAACTGATACATCAGATTAGTAGATACAAGCAAATCCTTAGAATAACTGCTGGTTTTTCTTTGTATTTTCCTGGTAGTATCTTTGCTTCAGTTATACTGTTTGATAATTGTCGTGACCATTTCACTATTGACAGTTACTTTATTTCTCACTGCAAGAATGGTTCTTTCAAACAACCAACAATGTTCAGAAAAACTGTTAATTCATTCAGGCTGTTGACAATGTTCCATAAATCATTTGTAAGTTGGATTTGACCTGTTATGCAATCAACTGGGTGAGTGCCTTCACTAACTTGTAAGAGTTTTTCGACAGAACGTTTCGCTTCTTCATCATTGGTGACTTGGACTATCATGCTTGTTCTTAATTTACTTTCTTCATTCCAGGGCAAATAAATGATTTCTTCAAACATGCATTGATTTCATACAGTGGAGTTAGTTTTGCAATAACTGGCAATGTTTGCCGAAAATACCCAGAATGTGCAAGTAATGTACCTCCAGTTAATTCTGGATTACCTCTGTATCTAGAAGAGTCTCGAATTTCGAATTTTATGGAAGATTCTATAACATTCTTGGATATTCTACAACTTTCTCCAGCATTCTCAAACATTCTGGAAGGAGACTTCTGACTAGTCTCAGCCACTTCAGCACTCAATTTCAAGCTGCTTCACTGTCTTCCTATAAGAAGTTCATTAGTGTGATGCCGTCTTTTGACACTCATATCTTCGAACTTTACCCCTGCAGTTCCAAACGAACCTTTTCCTGGATGATTGATGGAGGGTTAATGCACCGTATAACCCTCACTGGGCTGCAGGAGTGTGTGATGAAACTTCAGTACCATGTGTAAACAAACCACACTTACATTTATTATGTCATCATGAACAAATGCCTTCTTTAGACACCTATCTCTTCATAACCATTCCCTGTTGTTCCAATGTAAAACCTTCTTTGTGGATGGGGGGTGGAGGGCTATCACACCATATAACCCCAATGTGGCTGCGAAATTCACTTGAAAGGTTTTAGTAACACACCACACTTAAATTTAATATGCATACTGATTAAACTGAATTTGTGATGGATGTGTAAGCCCAGTGTTGAAGAAATAAACCTATGCTTTATTATTCATCATTTTTGTAGTTTTGAACTTCAAAGCAGTGTTACACTCAATATTTTTAATTTCAGTATCTCTTAGCTGATTATGAGTATCATATACAACATTGCACATTGTACATTAGATTTTAAGAAGAAAATATGAAGTTGTCAGACTTTTAGTGATAAAAGATTAGCTCTGACTGGAGTTCAGTGGGGTAAGAAGTCCATCATATTTTATGGAACCATTTTAGCATTTGCCTGAAGTGATTTAGGGGAAACCCTAGACACTAAATACCTAAATTGCCTGAAAAGAAGTTTAAAACAATCTCCATGCAAATGTTGATTTATCTGGCTTGGTATCAGATTTTATATTCATCAAGTGTTTAGAAAATGGGGAGATCTTTCACTGAAATAGACTAATTTTATCTTAATGGTCACAGCAAAGTGAATATAAGCATTGTATAGGGATAAAATCATATGTAGGTATATTTAGGAAGATTTTACTTGTTATTCCTACTTATTTTCTTCTAAAATTCTGAAGACATTTGTTATCTATAAATTTTGAAATTTTGTCCATATTTGCCATTTTTTCATAATCATTATCATATGTAATCTGTTGTGTCATATTATTCAATTTATTTACTACCTCCTTTACTTACAATGACTATCTATTGTAATTGGCTGAGTTTAGTTGTTAATTTGAAACTGTCTGGTGTTTTAACATATTCACACTTGAAGGTGCAGGTAAATCACCATTGTGATAACATCATAATATTCAATATTTTGGTCAACAAGATGTAGGAGGAACTTCAGATATCTATCATTAATATGAACAAGTTACAGAACCATAGAATATGTGCAGCATTTATAAATGATTTATTATCTTGAACAGAAAGTGGTAATACAGATGACACATCTAACTGCAGTTGTTTTTGACTGGTTGAAATCTATTATGTCATGCACATATACTTAAGTGTTCTGTTGCCAACATAATTGAGTCATAAGTTATGAATGTCGCAGTTGACTGAACTTAACAACTGTGTGTACATTGCCAGCCAAATGCCACAAAAATTTTCTAACAGGGACTCAGACATGTACTTCCCTCTCACACTATTCTGTACCAAATGATTAACAGAAAAAACTCACCTGTGCTTTGGTTTATACAGAACATAAAACAAAAAATGATTAAGTACAAAACTAAAGATATTAAATTTTAATGTCAAGATATATCCAGAAATTTTTCCAAGCATTATGGAATTTGAAAAGAAGCTTAATGAAATAATGTAACTAGTGCACACAAACAACACCAGGACACATCATGAAAGTTCTCTATATCATCACAAGAAACATGAAGTGTTAATACAATGCTTTTAAATTACTTTTTATTAAACATTTTACTAAAACATTTTCTATCATGCTAAAGTAGTTATTACAGTTTCTGGCAAAGGGCTGACATTCCTTACGTAGGATGATTACAAAATTTCCAGAGAATTCAGAGTTAATGAAGAAAGAGGACTGAAAGCAGAACATTGGTTGTGTATAGAAGATTCTGTAGCGAATCCTTAGGTGTTATTCGACTGTTCGTGGCGTCTCCCTTAACAATAACCTGACTAAAAGTAATGTGACTGTTTGTGTCTGTAGTATTGTGAGGTCCCAGTACAGGTCTCAAGGTTACTACTACCCCAGATAGAAGGCAGTTGCATGCCAACAAAGAGCGCGTCAGCTCTGGTATGGAGAACTGTTCTGGTGATCGGAAAAGCTTGACACTATTGCTGGCATACTCTGGGATTATTTCTGCCAAAGAGTACTACAGAAGTTGTTTCTCATTCTTCTCAAACTGAGCCATGCTCTGTCTCTAACAAACTCATTGCCTGTGGGATGTCATGTTGGTAAACAGAAAAGCAAAGAAGAGGAAAAAGGAGGAGGTAAGAGAGAACAGTTGCCTACCTACAACTCTTTGTACCTCCTATCTCCACTACTCCTGAGGGAGTTACAAAGTGTGCAGTGCAGTTACGAGAGTTATCAGGGCTAGAGAGCAGAAGCAGCACTCCGTAGTGGGGGTGGTGGTTGCGTCGAGTCTTCACTGGTTTCCACCACAGCTGCAGCAGTGGAAGGCGGTGCAGACTGTTCTGGGTCGTCGTTGCTGGTACTGTCATCTGGTGGGCTGGCGGGCGGCGCTCGAGGTGGCACAGCTGCAAAGGAAACATTCTTCACTCCATGATCAATGAGGTTTCAACCAGTGTTACGGTGGGCAAATGTCGCAACGTTCATCACAGTTCACAACAGAAGTGTCAATAAGTAGGGAAACAAAACAAATATTGGTCTAGTGCAAGGACAGGGTTTTTCTAGATGATTTATTCACTTTCGAAAATTCATATGTATGCAAGTACAAATACAAAATGGACTCGCACACTTAAGGTTCTGCACAAAATTAATTATATATATACAGGGTATTTCTAGATGATTTATCCACTTTCGAAAATTCGTATGTATTCAAGTACAAATACAAAATGATCAAGCCTTATGTCAATGAAAAGAGGAAGTTTCAAAGTTTTTGGCAGGTGGCGCGGACAGGCGGTGATGGTGATAAGGCGACTGTGGAGCGCAAGGTTTTCTGCGTTCTCGAGTTCACGAAAAGTGAGTCGCAAATTACAGAGCAGCGGGCATATCATACCAGATTCGGTATTGAACCATCAACTCGCTAAATCATTAGCCATTAGTTTAAGCAATTTTAATAGACTGGGACCGTGTACAAACAAAAAAGCACAGGGTGATCACGTGTGTCAGAGGATGATGTCCGACGGATTCAAGATAGTTTTGTGCGCAGTCCCAGTAAATCTATCAATATAGCCAGTCGAGAACTTGGAATACCCCAACCAACGGCACGGAAAGTTCTGAGACTGCATTTTCTGTACAACCCTACCGATTACAGCTTGTGCAGGCTCGCAAACGCAATGACAAAGAGAAGTGTCTCGTATTTTGTTGTTATGTGCTAGCAAAGATGGAGGATAATGTATTTCTACAGCGTGTAATTTTTAGTGATGAAGCGATGTTCCAACTTTGTGGAAAAGTCAACAGACTCAGTGTTTGCACATGGGGTTTGGAAAATCCACATTCACCATTGCCACACGAAAGAAACTCACCAAAGATCAACCTGTTCTGTACCATATCCCGTACAAAGGTGTATCGACATTTTTCTTTGTGGAAAGAACCGTAACGAGAGTCGTGTACCTGGACATGTTGAAACAAAGACTGTTCCCTCACGTTATGGGAGTTTCCCAGGACTTCATCTTCCAACAGGATGGAGCACCACTCCATTGACACCGTGATGTACGAAGCTTTTTGAATGGTAACCTTCCTAAGTGCTGGATCGGTCAGAGGGTACTTGAGGACCTGGCTCGGCACTTCTGGCCACCGAGGTCTCCTGATCTCACACCTGCGACTATATCTTATGGGGTTATGTAAAGGAAGCTGTTTATGTCCCGCCTCTACCAACCACTCTGAGCGATCTGCAGAACCGTATCACTGCTGCCGTGCAATCACTATAAGCTGATACGGTTTCATGTGTGTAAAAAGTAATTAATTACAAATTAATAAATTTATTAAATTGATATCAAACATTATAAAAAACAAACTTTGAAACTTCCTCTTTTCATTGGTATAAAGCTTGTTCATTTTGGGTTTGTACTTGAATAAATACGAAGTCGTTAAAATGGGTCCATCATTTATCATCCCTCTTGGGAATCGGTATTACTCTTATTGGTATTGATACTGGCAGGATACTAGTCCTGGGAATTCCAAGAGCGTATCAAAATCTCTACAGTAGTCACAAGGTCTACACGCAATCTCCTTTATAGGTGAGCTATATTTTTCTAAAATTCTCCCAATAAACTGAAGTCGGCCATTAGCCTTCCCTGCTACCGTCCTTACGTGCTCATTCCATTACATATTGCTCTGTTAAGTTACACCTAGATATTTAATAGTCGTGACGGTGTCGAGCAGCACACCACCAATGCTGTTTTCGAACCTTACGGGTCTGTGTTTCCTACTCACCTGCATTACTTTAGTTTTCGACATTTAGAGCAAGCTACCATTCATTTAATCAACTAGGTTTTCTGTCAAGGTCATCTTGTATCTTTCTGCAGCCACTCATCTTTGACACCTTCCTGTACACTACAGCATCTTCAGAAAAGAGCTACAGATTACTACTCATCCTATTCATCAGATCATTTATGAGGTCTGTTCAAAAAACTCCAGAACATTAGTAATATCGCACCAACGGTGTATTGGAGCAAAATGTGGTTGGCATCCCTGTACACGTCTGTGTTTAATGCATAACTGCCGGAAGTTTCATCGTTGTACGTCTGTTAGTTATTGTTCAATACTGTATTGAGTAGTACATTGCATCTCACAGTTTGGCCCCAGCGGACCTCTTTTTATTTTCGAAGTTGAAGACTCTGTTGAAAGGACGTAGATCTGCAACGATAGACGAGATAAAAGAAAATTCGCAGACGGCGCTTCGCGTGATCCAGCAAGAAGTGTATCAAAACTGCTTCCAGAGGTGGAAATGGAGTTGGAAGAGGTGTATCAGCTATGGGGGAGAGTATTTCGAAGGAGACAATGCACAATAAGTAAAAGGTAAGCGAAGAAAAAATTTGTGGACAAAGTTCCGGAATTTTTTGAAGAGACCTCGAGGGTATATACAGAATAAGAGTGGTCTTATAACACTTGGATGGGGTATCCCTGACGGTACCCTTATCTCTGATGAACACTCGCTGTCGAGGACAACTTACTGGTTTTCAGCACTTAAGAAGTCTGCAGTTCACTCACCACATATCTGAGAATGTATTCCGTATACTCTACCTTCGTTAACAATCTGCAGTGGGTCACCATGACAAATGATTTCCGGAAATCTATAAATATGGAATCTGCCTGTTGCTCTTCATCCCTGGTTTGCAGGACATCGTGCGGGAATAAGAGAAGCAGTTCCATAAGTGAGATAATTTCTAAATCAGTGCTGATTTGTAGACAGAAGCTTTTCCGTCTCAAGGAAATTTTTCATATTCTGACTCAGAACATGTTCAAGAATTTTGCAGGAAACCGTCGTTAAGGGTACTGGCCCGCAATTTTTCGGGCCCGTTCTTTTAACCTTCCTATACACAGGAGATATTTGCGTTTTTTTCCCAGTCGCTTGGGACATACTCCCAAATCACCTACAAATTTAATCTGTGTTGCACATGCACGATAAGAAAATTTTGTTAATTGATGAGCTTCCTGACATAATTTTCAAGGGAAGGAGTGCAGATTATGTAGAACTTCTGGTCACTTGCAAAGACTTGTCTGGCCTACCATGGTAACAACATACTCTCTTTTGGTGTATGTTGCTAAGTTCTTCGTGGCTTTTCGGTTCCTGTGCCTCAGACTGTAAAATCGGAAACCTTACGGGATTGCTTTGTTGTTCATCTGTCTGTCTATCTGTCTTTCCGATTGTTAAGAACCCTTTCCCTGAGGAACGGGTAGACACTTCAAGTCCATATTTGTGTCACGTATTAAGGTCTATGGTTCCTTGGAAGCTTAAAAAATTTTAAGCTTCTAAGTCACTTCAGTCAAAAGATACGGCCATTTATGTCACATATTTTGGTATACACTCATCAAAATGTACAGGGTGCCCTTAGAATCATGAGAATCAAGGAAAAAGTCTGAAAACTGTTAAGGCGCAATTCTGTTACACGCACAGTGGCCTAGAGGTAGCGTCTTTGTTTCATAATCAAAATGTGTTCTGCCCTGCGTTCGAAAACCGCCACCGCTTAAATTTTGATTAATAATCAGCATTTGCGCCCGAAGACTTCCGGCTTAAGAAGTCACCTACATTCTGCCAAACCCTTGTCAAAGAGGGCGGAGGAGCGGACAGAGGTTCAGGGCACTCTCTTGCCCTTCGGGTGGGAAAATGCCCCTAAAGGCGGAATAATCAACTGATCAACTGCAGTAGGATGCAGAAGGCAATGAAAACCACTGCATTAAAGACACACAATGTGTATCCGCATGGAATGTGGCCCGTAATTGAAAAAGTATCATGATGATCTCTCCACTGGCAAAAAATTCCGGAATAGTCCCCCATTCGAACCTCTGGAGGGCACTGCCAAGGGGGAGGTGACAATGACAAAAAGTTTGAATAAACAACGGAAGGATAACTTTCTACGGGTCGGGGCGTGGCACGTCAGAAGCATGAATGTGGTTGGAAAAATGGAAAATCTGAAAAGGGAAATTCAAAGGCTCAATCTAGATATAGTAGGGTTCAGTGAGGTGAAATGGAAGGAAGACAGATGAGACTTGAACGCAATTGTAGGGGAAGGACTACAAGAAAATGTTACAGGAGAATATGGGCATTGGACAAAGAATGAGAGGAGAGAGAGAATATTTGAGTTCTGTAATAAATTTCAGCTAGCAATAGCGAATACTCTGTTTAACAATCACAAGAGAAGGAGGTATACTTGGAAGATTTCAATTAGATTACATCAAGGTCAGACAGAGATTCCGAAATCAAATGCTAGTTTGTAAAGCGTACCCAGGAGCAGATAAAGATTCAGATCACAATTCAGTAGTGGTGAAGAGTAGGCTGAAGTTTAAGAAATCTGTCAGGAAGAATCAATATGCAAAGAAGTGGGATATAAAAGTACTAAGGAATGACGGGATAGGCTTGAAGTTCTCTAAGGCTATAGATACAACTGTAAGGAACAGCTCAGCGGGCAGTACAGTTGTAGAGGACTAGACATCTCTAAAAAGAGAAATCTCAGAATTTGGAAAGAAAAACATTGACACAAAGAAGGTAACTGCGAAGAAACCATGGATAACAGAAGAAATGCTTCAGTTCATCGATGAACGAAGGAAGTACAAACATGTTAAGGGAAATTCAGGAATACGGAAATATAAGTCGCTGAGGAATGAAATAAATAGGAAGTGCAGGGAAGCTAAGATGAAATGGTTGCAAGAAAAATGTGAAGAAATCGAAAAAGATATGAATGTTGGAAAGAATGACTCAGCATATAGAAAAGTATAAAAACCTTCGGTGAAATTAAAAGCAAGGGTGGTGGCATTAAGACTGCAATGGGAATTCCACTGTTAAATGTAGAGGAGAGACCGGATAGGTGAAAAGAGTACATTCAAGGCCTCTATGAGGTGGAAGGTTCGTCTGATGTAATAGAAGAAGAAACAGCAGTCGATTTAGAAGAGATAGGGGATCAAGTATTAGAATCAAAATTTAAGAGAGCTTTGGAGAACTTCACATCACGTAAGGCATAAGGGATGGATAATATTACATCAGAATTTCTATAATCATTAAGGGGAGTGGCAATAAAACGACTATTGACGTTAGTGAGGAGAATGTATGAGTCTGGCAATATACCGCCTGAGTTTCGGAAAAATATCATCCACACAATTCCGAAGGCTGCAAGAGATGACAAGTGCGAGAATTATAGCACAATCAGCTTAACAGCTCATGCATCCAAGTTGCTGAGAAGAATAATGTACAGAAGAATGGAAAAGAAAATTGAGCATGTGTTAGATGACGATCAGGTTGACTTCAGGAAAGGTAAAGGCACGAGAGAGGCGATTCTGAAGTTGCGGTTGAAAATGGAAGCAAGATTAAAGAAGACACGTTCGTAGGATTTGTCAACCTAGAAAAAGCGTTCGACACTGTAAAACAGTCCAAGATATTCGAAATTCTGAGAAAAAGAGGGGTAAACTGTAGGGAGAGACCTGCAATATACAATATGTGCGAGAAGCAAGAGGGAATAATAGGAGTGGGTGACCAAGAACGAAATGCTCGATTTAGAAAGGGTGTAACATATGGATGTTGTTTTTCACCTCTTCTGTTCAGTCTGTACATCGAAGAAGTAACTATGGAAATAAAAGAAAGGTTCAGGAGTAGAATGAGAATTCAAGCTGAAACGATATGAATGATACGATTCGCTGATGACATTGCTATCCTAAATGAAAGTGAAGAAGAATTACATGATCTGCTGAATGGAATGGACAGTATAATGAGTACGGAATATGGATGGAGAGTGAATCGAATTAAGGCGAAAGTAATGAGAACTAGCAAAAGTGAGAGCAGCGAGAAACTTAACATCATGATTGATGGTCACGAAGTAGATGAAGTTAAGGAATTCTGTTACCTAGGCAACAATATAACCAATGACGGACGAAGCAAGGAGGACATCGAAAGCAGTGGCAAAAAGGACATTCCTAGCCAAGAGAAGTCTACTAGTATCAAACATAGGTCTTGAGGAAGCAATTTCCGCGCATGTGTGTTTTTAGCACAGCATTATATGGTAGTGAAACATGGACTGTGGGAAAACCGGAACAGAAGAGAATCGAAGCATTTGAGATGTGGTGCTACAGACGAATGTTGTGACTATTACAGCACCATGTATCACAAAGCGAAAAAAGTGGTCCAACTAAAACATTCATATTTCTTTACGTACTACACGAACATGTAATAAAAAATGGGGGTTCGTATTTAAAAAAAAAACGCAGTTGATATACGTTTGACCTATGGCAGCGCCATCTAGCGGGCCAACCATAGCGCCATTTGGTTTCCCCCTACAAGCTAGACAAGTTTCGTTCTTTGTACTTTTTTCGTTTGACGCTTATTTCGTGAGATCAATGGACCACCCTGTATGTGCGCGTCGAATAGTAGTGATACAAGGTACCCTCCCCCACGCACCGTCTAGTGGCTTGCGGAGTTTGTGTGCAAATGTAGATTCATTCAGGGTGCGAAATTTAGTATACAGAGCTACCACATATGGCCTTAAACCCAGCTGGGTATCGAGCTGATCTTGGCAGACAGATATGAGAAGGTCATTCCACACTGCTTCAACCGTCTCTGCCCGAGTTCGTCCGTTGTAGCGGCTGCTGATTGGTGCTTTGGCAGTACCTCGGCATCCACTGGGTGATACATGCGGATAATGTGTGGCCTAGGACAACAGTCGAGAACCCTCTGTATCGATGTAGCCTAGGACAGCTTGGGCAAAATGCAGTACAACGTTATCGTGTTGGAAGATAACTCACAGTCATTTTGAAAATAGGGCACGTAAATCGGCCTTAACGCGTCAGAAATCGTACAGCTGCTATCTGAACAACCTGCTCTGTTAATCAAGATTGACCGTGTCGTGTACCCAGTGAGACCCTGTACCATCGTGCCAGATGCTGGGGTCAAAGGAGGGTGACGAATTTAATCTAGCAATGTTCGCTCTCCTCAGAGTCTCTACAAACGGATACAGGATCTAAATCCAATGAGAGGCTTTAACTGGACATAGCATACCTGAATAAATTGGTGTTCTCTCTTCCTGACCAAATCTGGTCTACTGTCAGGCTAGATGCCGTGCCGTGCGTGTAACACTGAACACTGTATGAGTTCATGTATCCTTGGGGGGGGGGGGAGCAACTAATTGCTGTGTTTGTCCAGTTCTCTTTACAGTTTTTGTTGACTGCCTTGAGTCATAGCTCTACCTTCATTTCTTCCAATCATTTTAATAACGAATTCCTAACCAGATTGTATTGTAACTCGTATAAAATCTGTGCAACAACCACTGCAGGCTCAAAAAAGTGGGAGAGCTCCATTTCAATGTGAAATTTCCAGAGTTTAGTTGCCGTCAATTGTGACCGAGCGGTTCTAGGCGCTTCAGTCCGGAACCGCGCTGCTGTTATGGTCGCAGGTTCGAATCCTGCCTCGGGCATAGATGTGTGTGATGATGTCCTTAGGTTAGTTAGGTTTAAGTAGTTCTAAGTCTAGGGGACTGATGACCTCAGATGTTAAGCCCCATAGTGCTTAGAGCCATTTGAACCATCTGAGCCAGAGTTTAGTTACGCTGAAGATGTTGAGAGGCAGTGGAGAAACCTTGAGACGTACCTGTGGTGGCTGGAGGCGAGTCCTGCACGCTAACGGCTTCAGCTGTGGTCGTGCTTGTAGTCGTGGTGGTTGTCGTGGTGGTCGTCTCCGATTCTACCCCCTCCACTGCAGCGGCGGTCGGCGCAGCACTGGGTTGTTCTTGCTCTGCCGGAGGGCTGAAGCACAAAGGGACGTATGCAACGCCATTGCCCATCAAGATACAACCCCACGCTCGAGAACTTGGACAAATAAGCCATGCCTTTTATTCTGAAAAAAGTGTGACCTCACACTGGGGTCCGCAATGGGTGCGGGAGGGTATCTAGAATGAGACACTGCCTCCTCCTGGAATCTAGGGTAATTGTAACTTCTTAATCATTACGCAATTCTCATGCATTTCTGAAAATGATTTGCTAAAAATACCGAATTAACATTTCAGACTAAAAATTGTAATTTTCCACTTTTCGGCGACTTCAGATCCTTATGAAACTATATACGACAGAAAAAATGAGGTTAGATATGGATTTAATGCGCGAAAGATCACAAGAGTACGATATTACTTGAAAAAGTAATCAAAGCATATGTTGTTGATTTTCTTGTGTTATTCAATATTCTAACGTAGAGAGAATCTTTATGGTTTAAGTTTTTTTTTAATTATAACTGAAATAAGATCTTTTGGATAACTGAGAACGCAGTTTTCTATTAAGTTACAACTGAAGCAATTAGTAAAAGTAGTGTTGCTATTGCTTCAGGAGTAAATAATAATCTACAAGTAGCTATTTCATTTATAATTAAATTAGTGCAGCATGAATGGTAAATACGTGAGGTTGTGTATGCCCCAGCCCACAGACCACATGCGGCAGTCGTTTGGCTATACTACAACTCCGATGACGTCACCAAAGTGCATCTAGGCAACACCTGG
Organism: Schistocerca cancellata; assembly: GCF_023864275.1. Lineage (NCBI taxonomy): Eukaryota > Metazoa > Arthropoda > Insecta > Orthoptera > Acrididae > Schistocerca > Schistocerca cancellata. Next base: position 384,307,496 of record NC_064634.1, on the reverse strand, counting down.
GAGATATCGGTAGAATACGCAGCTAACGCACTTCCGCTCTGCACATGTACATGACTCTAGGAAATCGCGTTCATTCTTAAATTTTCTCACTTTTTCGTTTTTAACTGGAAAATTTTCTTTTTATTCAGAGAAACGTGGCGTACCTGTGCACTAGCCACCACCTTTCTTGAAACTTCCTGGCAGGAAGTTTCATGTCAGCGCACACTCCGCTGCAGAGTGAAAATCACATTTTGCACCACCTTTATTAATTGAAGAAAAGGGCGTTTTCAGGAGGGCGCATAGTTTGACACACTGTTTGTTGTGGATGCCAGTGCATTAATTAAATTCCATGCCGTCGTCTGATTCTAGAAATTGATGGGACTTTTAAGACCCGTCGGGCAGGAAACAATTAAGCAGCTGTTGCTGTTCCTGCTTTTCCCTGGGGTTGGATTGTACGGGCTGTCGGTGTGGTTTTTCTTTTCTCGATGTCAGTTGGTGATTTCTTCATCTTTTACTGCATGGCGTGACTGTAGTCCGATTAAAATCTGTCACTTGGTGCTGAAGCGTTGTCATATCGGCTACCGTTCGGTTAAAGGCGACACGCTAGCATGGCGGGCCACTTCAGAAGCACTGAGAAACTGTTCATGAGCAACGTTGGAAGATGCTACTATCAGGTATGGCAGTAGAGTTGATTTTAAATGAGCGATGACTCAACTGAGGCAGACAACGCATTTTGTAGCCCTGAGCTTATACTTTTGTTCTAACCTAACCACAATCTCTTGATGTGCAATGTATCTGACAAAACGGCGGTCAGCAATCTACGGTAGAACTATTGATCATATTCGCTTTGGTCGCGGCGGTTAAAGCTGATCCGTACAGGCAAACTCAAGATACAAAAAGTTCAATTTGAGCCCTAAAAGCGAAATGTAACATTTCGCTTTCGGAACGCGAGTTAACACGATTAGCGGTCAATGAGTAGTCTTGATTAGAACTCATTTGCAAGTTATAGGCGACGCAGGGAGATTCCAAACGAAAAACGAATGAGAGGAAGAAAAATGAGAGCAAATAAAAAGTCAATAACACGACGAAAATGATGCGACAAAAGATTAACAATGAAAAAAATTGCATTGAAACCAGTTAATTGAAAATAACAATAATCATTCATTTTGATACAGATTTAAAAATGAAAAACTATTACCGCTTGACCGTATACGAAGCCACGACCTGTTGCAGGTCACACTGTAAAATTACCACTGTGCTAACCATCAGTTGTTGTCTTCACAAAGTTCGGTTTCATGTCATGTCGTAAAAGTTTAACTGCCGTAAGCCGATCTCTGTGATGAGAATAATAGAATATGCGGAGCCGAATAGCGTGTTGTGCGAAGAATCCAGTAGCCTTTGGCTAGTAATGTGTACGAAATGTACATTTCCAGAATGAACTTTACACTCTGCAGCGGAGTGTGCGCTGCTACGAACATTGCCAGGAGATTAAAACTGTGTGTCGGACCGAGGTATGAACTCGGGAACTTTGCCTTTTGCGGGTAAGTCCTCTACCGACTTTTTTTTTTAAATCTTATTTTGTTCCGGGTGGGGGGGGGGGGGATGTCCCATGACACCCCTTTAAGTTCATCGCTGATCCATTTACTCAGTTTTTTTTTTTTATTACAGAGGGCAGCTAATCCTCCGACCGAACTCGCTGAGCTAGCGTGCCGGCAGTACCGACTGAGCTACCCTAGCACGACGCACGACACGTCCCAACAGCTTCAATTCTGCCAGTACCTCGTCTACTACCTTCCGAAACTTCACAGAAGCTCTTCTGCGAACGCAGCAGACCTAGCACTCCTGGAAGAAAGGATATTGCGAAGACATGGCTTAGCCACAGCCTAGGGGATGTTTCCAGAATGAAATTTTCAATCTGCAGCGGAGTGTGCGCTGATATAAAACTTCCTAGCAGATTAAAACTGTGTACCGAACCGGGACTCGAGACAGGAAGTTTCGAAATGTACATTGTCCCGTTACCATCTTCTTGTGTGTTTTGTTTTGGGTGTGTTTATTACGTGTGATTAAACGCGAAATAAATGGGCCGGATACAGGTTTCGTAATTCAAACACAACAAGAAAAAAAAGAAAAGAATTAGAAGTGAACTGACCGCTTTTTGTGGCAGTTTGGGAATGGCGAACAGTTTAGGCGTGACGTTGAGCGCTCTGATTGGACGAAGACATCTCCAACATGTGAAGTGTCAACTATTAAGTAATTTTAATCAGGCTATACTCATGCAACAGGTCACCTGCAACACAATACCACCTGCCTCCTTTTCTGCTCGTGGATCCACCTCTCGTGGCACCTAGGGATATTTTTTTATCTTTTAATGTATACAACGGGGAAAAATTGAGATTAGGTGCAGATTTACAGCGTGAAAAACCACAAGTTTGATATTTGCTATAAAAGTGACCGAAACCTATTTTTTCGTCGGCCTCTGTTATTGACTATCATACCATAATGCCCGGTTGCTTTGTGATGTTGACTCTTTATGGACGAACTTAAAAAATTTGTAACACTTCCTGTATCTTGTTGTATCTGTATAGTGAGGAACATTTACTCGCAGTTGCTACAAGTCGCCGATTTGTAATGCTTCAGATGAAAAGTGTAGGTAGTAAAGCCTTGTTGTAAAAATATATAGAACTAGTTTACCAACAGTATATTGGGAGTGCTATACGGAGTGGACGCGTTTTATTCGACTGTTGATATTTAATATTACTGACTTTAAAAAAGTTGTGAACTTTTATAGTTCTGAGATATACATGGATAAAGTATTATTATGGTAGACATGAATGAAAAAGATTGTTATCGTTTTCTTTAAACGCTACGGATTTGTCAATTCGAAAGAAAACTGGTTATGCAGGGTGTTACAAAAAGGTACGGCCAAACTTTCGGGAAATATTCCTCACACGCAAAGAAAGAAAATATGTTATGTGGACATGTATCCGGAAACGCTTACTTTCCATGTTAGAGCTCATTTTATTACTTCTCTTCAAATCACATTAATCATGGAATGAAAACACACAGCAACAGAACGTACCAGCGTGACTTCAAACACTTTGTTACAGGAAATGTTCAAAATGTCCTCCGTTAGCGTGGATACATGCATCCACCCTCCGTCGCATGGAATCCCTGATGCGCTGATGCAGCCCTGGAGAATAGCGTATTGTATCACAGCCGTCCACAATACGAGCACGAAGAGTCTCTACCGGGGTTGCGTAGACAAGAGCTTTCAAACGCCCCCATAAATGAAAGTCAAGAGGGTTGAGGTCAGGAGAGTGTGGAGGCCATGGAATTGGTCCGCCTCTACCAATCTATCGGTCACCGAATCTGTTGTTGAGAAGCGTACGAACACTTCGACTGAAATGTGCAGGAGCTCCATCGTGCATGAACCACATGTTGTGTCGTACTTGTAAAGGCACATGTTCTAGCAGCACAGGTAGAGTATCCCGTATGAAATCATGGCGGTGAATCGAGGAAGTACAGTACATACTGACGAAACTAAAATGAGCTCTAACATGGAAATTAAGCGTTACCGGACACACGTCCACATAACATCTTTTCTTTATTTGTGTGTGAGGAATGTTTCCTGAAAGTTTGGCCGTACCTTTTTGTAACACCCTGTATATATTGAGAAGAGAGGCAGAAGAAAAATGTCGAACTGCAAGGGAGGGTCATCGACTATCTGCGAGAAGTGTAATGTTTATTTGTAGATAGAGAAGAAAAGAAAGTGTATTCTGGAATCCCACAAAGAATACGTCAAAAGTAACGAAATATTGTATATTTTCAAATGTCAGAAAAGTACATCTGTGATTAATTATTCGGAAGCCAACATTTAATTAATCTGTACCACTAAATTCTTCCAATCAGAAATATGTAAAGCTATAAAATATGTTATGTAAATATGACCAACATCTGCTTTTATCATAATATGTTTATTGTGAACATTAAGTAATTCCGTCCACAGAGGATTAAAAGAGATTTGGTTGAAACTGAGTCAAAAGCATTCCTAAAATCTTCTGAAACACTACATGCTTTAGTTCTCGACTTGGAAATGATCCACAGCTGCTGCTAAAGCCAGCTTATACCTCCAGTTCATTAACTTTCGTTTTATTTTCTAAACTGCTGGTGATAATTCTAATGAATGTTCGTTAAGGAGCAAAGTACAGAAACGTGTGTTGTCTGAAGCCCTTGCATGTTGCCGCTACCACGCACGTTTCAACATCAATCTACTTATCTATTCTCCAGTCACGCCATGCACTGTTTGAAATACAATATTCATGTTAAACAGCGTGACACATTATGAGTTATACAATGCCCGTCTTTATTATCTCGTGGTAACTATCATGCATTAAAACAATGAATAGAAACCACAGAGAGCGCACCAAGGATCTGATCTGGGTTAGTGTATAAGGGATTAAACTAATATTAATTTTGAAGATGGGGGAGCGGTGGAGAGAGCAAAGAACAATTTCGTAAAGAATAATACTCATATCTAGTGAAAGACTACGTTTAAAAAAATCTGTTATGGATCCGCCCATTAAAGAGTCGCGGTTCTATTCGCCAGTTAATTATCGGATAACCTGTTAGTGGGGCAGATGGGGATGCCAATTGGGAATAAATGGAAGGTGCTTTCCAGATCTGGCATTCGCCTTAGAAGCAAGGGTAAGCTTTCAAAAACCTTGGCTGGAAGTGGGGGATTGGAATATAAATTTTTATCTGGGACGTCATCCTTCGATGAGGACATTGTCCCAGCCAAAAATCAAAATGTTGTGTTGTGTATGTGCGAAGTGTGTGTACGTGAACATATGTGTACGTGTGTGTTACTGAATGGATCGCTCACTGAGGACGTTGTTCCAGCCAAAAATTAAAATATTGTGTGTATGAAAGGTGTGTAATGTGTGTGTGTGTGTGTGTGTGTGTGTGTGTGTGTGTGTGTATGCGTTTCTGAACGGAGTGAAGTGTTGGAGTGTTGTGTGATGACAGGCAATGGAATTTCTTTTATTATGTTTCTCAAGTCCTAGGAGTGGGGCGGGCTGTTCGAGAACCGGGCCACTGCAATGTCGCGGTTCCATTTAGCCACATATCAGACAAGCTGATTGTGTGGCAAATGGGAGATCCCAGTTCCGTCATACGCCCTACAACCAAGGAAAACTTCTCGAAAACGTTGGTTGGAACCGGGAGATTGGAACCATCTTAATTTATTACTGGGACAATGTTCTTCGATATGAACGTTGTCCCAGCCAAAAATTAAAATGCTGCGTATGCTCGCCAATGTGACTTCCGTTCGGTGTTGCGTCGGGCCGATACATCTCGATGGGTGACGAGGTATTCCTCTTTCACTATCGGTGAACCGTTGTAGCTGTGTTCTAAGAGAACAACATGTACCACTTTGGCACTGATATATTTTATGAAGAGTTAAAGTTAGTGATGCTGGTGAGTATAGTGAAGAACAAAATTCACCAAAGAATGAAATAAAAAAGTTATGAATACCGAACTAACTGGGAGGGAACGCACTCACGGATTGCACTTCTAAGGGATAATCGTCATAAAGCGCATTGTTCTTTCTGCAGGAAGGATTTCAGTATTGCACATGGTGACAACACGGACTGCCTTTAACATTCGAAAACGTTGGGTAAGTGGTATGTGTTACAGGCTTGTAGTCATTATTTATTTTATGTTATTCATTTCGTAATCTACGACATGCAGCTGTGACTGATTAGCTATTTTTATGTCTTGGTAGGTCACAAAGAGAGAGGAAGGGAAGTCAATCAGACAAACAAGATATCTAACTTATTCAGCGACACATCACAAAAAGATTTATGCAGCGCAACTGCAGGCTTTTGTGTATCACACTGTAAAACATAGCCTCAGTTACAACGTGGACTGCAACGTGAAACTAGATAAGGAAGTTTTCGTGAATTTTAAAAGAAAAAAAAAGAACAATGCAGTATGGTCGCACAAAGCTGAAAGTCTCATGCAAAATGTTTTGACAGCCAAAAGTGTGTCCGATTTTATTGAAATTTTGAAAGACTCATCTAAGTCGAGCTTATTTTTCTTTATTTCTTCTGATGCATCTAACCATAAAACAGGAAGATGTTCCCAGTAGTCTTACGGTATTTTAATCCAGATCTTGGCGTACAACATAAACTTTTAAACTTTATAAAACAAAGTGATGAAACAGCCGTAGGCATTCACAACTTGCTGATAACTCCCCTTGAGCCTCCCAGTTTACATGTTTCCAATAGTAGTGCGTACTGTGCGGATAATACAGACGTAAACTTTGGAAAACACATTTCAGTTATGAAACCGCTAAGCGATGGTAACAGAAATATTTTAAAGGTTCTGAAATCTGGTTTCGCAGGATAGAGCGGACCAAGTTGTGGAAAGGGGACATGGTCAATTACTGTTAGATATACAAGAACACACACAACTTTATTGCTCAAACCAATGCACAGTTTTCTCTTTAAAACAACAAAGATCAATTCAGGATTTAGAGTAACGGCTGAAGGCCTTACTTAAGCAAAATTACTATATCTTCTCGGCTAAGGCCGAAATACGAGGTGCATTCAAGTTCTAAGGCCTCCGATTTTTTTTCTCCGGACTGGAAAGAGATAGAAACATGCGCATTGTTTTAAAATCAGGCCGCGTTCATTGTCAATACGTCCCAGAGATGGCAGCACCGTACGGCAGATGGAATTTTACCACCAGCGGCGAGAATGAGAACTGTTTTAAATACTTAAAATGGCGACGTTTTCCTTACTTGAACAGCATGCAATCATTTGTTTTCTGAATTTGCGTGGTGTGAAACCAATTGAAATTCATCGACAGTTGTAGGAGACTTGTGGTGATGGAGTCATGGATGTGTCGAAAGTGCGTTCATGGGTGCGACAGTTTAATGAAGGCAGAACATCGTGTGACAATAAACCGAAACAACCTCGGGCTCGCACAAGCCGGTCTGACAACATGATCGAGAAATTGGAGAGAATTGTTTTGGGGGATCGCCGAATGACTGTTGAACAGATCGCCTCCAGAGTTGGCATTTCTGTGGGTTCTGTGCACACAATCCTGCATGATGACCTGAAAATGCGAAAAGTGTCATCCAGGTGGGTGCCACGAATGCTGACGGACGACCACATGGCTGCCCGTGTGGCATGTTGCCGAGCAGTGTTGACGCACAACGACAGCATGAATGGGACTTTCTTTTCATCGGTTGTGACAATGGATGAGACGTGGATGCCATTTTTCAATCCAGAAACAAAGCGCCAGTCAGCTCAATGGAAGCACACAGATTCACCACCACCAAAAAAATTTCAGGCAACCGCCAGTGCTGAAAAAATGATGGTGTCCATGTTCTGGGACAGCGAGGGCGTAATCCTTACCCATTGCGTTCCAAAGGGCACTACGGTAACAGGTGCATCCTACGAAAATGTTTTGAAGAACAAATTCCTTCCTGCACTGCAACAAAAACGTCCAGGAAGGGCTGCGCGTGTGCTGTTTCACCAAGACAACGCACCCGCACATCGAGCTAACGTTATGCAACAGTTTCTTCGTGATAACAACTTTGAAGTGATTCCTCATGCTCCCTACTCACCTGACCTGGCTCCTAGTGACTTTTGGCTTTTTCCAACAATGAAAGACACTCTCCGTGGCCGCACATTTACCAGCCGTGCTGCTATTGCCTCAGCGATTTTCCAGTGGTCAAAACAGACTCCTAAAGCAGCCTTCGCCGCTGCCATGGAATCATGGCGTCAGCGTTGTGAAAAACGTGTACGTCTGCAGGGCGATTACGTCGAGAAGTAACGCCAGTTTCATCGATTTCGGGTGAGTAGTTAATTAGAAAAAAAATCGGAGGCCTTAGAACTTGAATGCACCTCGTAATATTTCAGATCAGCTAAGGAAATTCTTTAAAAGCCAAGCATTTACAAATTCCGGCTAAAGTCCATATTAAGGAAAATTCAAGTTAGTTCTTCGGCTGAAAGCCCAATAAAATTTTTTTTTTTTTTTTTTACGTAGTAAAGGAGAGGCTTTAAAGATAAGCTTTTACACAGTACAACAAAAAAACATCTTATGAAAACTTGAAGTATCTTGTCAGTTGAAGGGCCAAACAATTACTCACAAATAATTAAATACAACCTTAAGATAAACATTTACAGAACACGGCTGAAGGCCGTTTCAAGAATTCAAGGCCGGCCGGTGTGGCCGTGCGGTTCTAGGCGCTTCAGTCTGGAACTGCGTGACCGCTACGGTCGCAGGTTCGATCCTGCCTCGGGCATGGATGTGTGTGATATCCTTAGGTTAGTTAGGTTTAAGTATTTCTAAGTTCTAGGGGACTGAGGACCACAGATGTTAAGTCCCATAGTGCTCAGAGCCATTTGAGCCAAGAATTCAAGATAATTAAAGAGAAACCATACAGACAAAGATTTACATATTAAAGCCACAGATTCTGAAACAAACGCGGCTGAAGGCCTAAATACAGAGCGACTAGAATTTTAAATGAAGCACGGCTGAAGGCCTAATATTAAAGTTTTTATGAAGTTGGCTGAAGGCCATATACTAAACATAAAACAGACAATATTAATACGCGGCTGAAGGCCTGACGCACTACCCACGACCAAATAAAAAGACACTCACAAACAACAAACAGTGGTGCTCAGAAGTGTTCCAAGGGTCGGCCTGGGGAGGAAACTCAAACAACAGGTTAGGTGAGACAGGCATCCAAGAGTAACACTAAATAATCGGAAGGCAGCACGATCTAGGGACGGCTCACGAACCAACCAACAACCAAATCAATTCCCTTCCACCAAACCAACGGCACGACAACCGAAAATATCAGCGAGGACTTAGAACTCAGTAGCACTACGTCTTGATAACTGGCACATTGGCTCGGACCCAACCATGCAGAGGTAACTTTTGCCAATTGGCCACAACATCTCTGCACAAGGTAGGAGCCGACCCACGTCCGGCAAGCCGGCCGATGTGGCCGAGCGGTTCTAGGCGCTTCAGTCTGGAATTGCGCGACCGCTACGGTCGCAGGTTCGAAACCTGCCTCGGGCATGGGTGTGTGTGATGTCCTCAGGTTCTTTAGGTTTAAGTCGTTCTAAGTTCTAGGGACTGATGACCTCAGCTATTAAGTCCCATAGTGCTCAGAGCCAGTTGAGCCATTTGCACGTCCGGCAAGATGATCCATTGACGAGGCCCAGAAATGGTAAAAGACCAAATACACATCGCCCAATGAGACGACCAACCGAACGACCAACCAGCGGTCGTTTCCGCTCCAATCTCATTCTGTCGGACAGTTCACATGTGTGGCCAGCGGCCGGCAAGTACTGGCTGTCCGCGCGTCATTGGCGCTCCGTCCTCGACTGCTGCTCCGTACCCGACTGACTTCCAGACACACGACGACCGCAAATACGGGTGCTCAAAAAGTCAGTATAAATTTGAAAACTGAATAAATCACGGAATAATGTAGACAGAGAGGTACAAATTGTCACACATGCTTGGAATGACATATGGTTTTATTAGAACCAAAAAAATACAAAAGTTCAAAAAATGTCAGACAGATGGCGCTTCATCTGATCAGAATAGCAGTAATTAGCATAACAAAGTAAGACAAAGCAAAGATGATGTTCTTTACAGGAAACGCTCAATATGTCCACCATCATTCCTCAACAATAACTGTAGTCGAGGAATGATGTCATGAATAGCACTGTAAAACATGTCCGGGGTTATGGTGAGGCATTGGCGTTGGATGCTGTCTTTCTGTATCCCTAGAGATGTCGGTCGATCACGATACACTTGCGACTTCAGGTAACACCAAAGCCAATAATCGCACGGACTGAGGTCTGGGGACTTGGGGACCTGAGCAGACGATCATCACCAAACGACGCGCGCAAGAGATCTTTCACACGTCTAGCAATATGGGGTGGAGCGCCGTCCTGGATAAACATCGTACGTTCCAGCAGGTGTTCATCAGCCAGGCTGGGGATGATGCGATTCTGTACCATATTGGCGTATCTCTCACCCGTCACGGTAGCAGTTACAAAACCAGAATCACGCATTTCCTCGAAGAAAAAAGGCCCGATAACGGTAGATGTGGTAAATCCAACCCATACCGTGACTTTCTAGTCGTGCAGTGGAGTTTCCACGACAGTTCTAGCATTTTCGGTAGCCCAAATTCTGCAGTTGTGGGCGTTGACAGACCCTCGGAGCGTGAAATGAGCTTCGTCGGTCCACAACACCTTACTGAACCAATCGTCATCTTCCACCATATTTTGAAACGCCCACACTGCAAATCCCCTCCGCTTCACTAAATCGCCAGGTAACACTTCATGATGCCGATGGATTCTGTACGGATAGCATTGGAGGGCACGCCTAATTGCCAACCAAACAGTAGTGTATGGAATGCCGGTGCGACGTGCGACTACACGAGCGCTGACTTCCCCCGTGCATAGACGAACCCGCTACAGTCTCCATTTCTTCCTGAACTGTCTCAGCAGCATTACGCCTTGTGCTCGGTCGGCCACTACGGGGTCTATCGTCTAAACAACCCGTGGCTTCGAACTTCGAAATCATACTCGCCACTGCTGCATTTGTCAACGGACCTTTACCCGTTCGAATCCCCTTCCTATGGCGATAGGATCGTAGCGCTGAACTAGCACATTCCCCATTCTGATAATACAACTTCACTAAAAGCGCCTTTTCAGGTTACGTTAACATGCTGCGACTGCTGGCGCATCTGATTCTCTTTCTCATTACAGCTCCTTTTATACACGATTGTCATGCGCAGTCACTGACGTTTTGCTGTCCAGCGCCATCTGTCGAAGATTTTGTGAACCGTTTTTTTTTTTTTTGTTCTAATAAAACCCCATGTCATTCCAAGCATGTGTATTCTCTAGGGCTGCATCAGCGCATCAGGGATTCCATGCGACGGAGGGTGGATGCATGTATCCTCGCTAATGGAGGACATTTTGAACATTTCCTGTAACAAAGTGTTTGAAGTCACGCTGGTACGTTCTGTTGCTGTGTGTTTCCGTCCCGTGATTAATGTGATTTGAAGAGAAGTAATAAAATGAGCTCTAACATGGAAAGTAAGCGTTTCCGGATACATGTCCACATAACATATTTTCTTTCTTTGTGTGTGCGGAATGTTTCCTGAAAGTTTGGCCGTACCTTTTCGTAACACCCTGTATAACCAGTTTTCTTTCGAATTGAAAAATTCGTAGCGTTTAAAGAAAACGATCACAATCTTTTTCATTCATGTCTACCATAATAATACTTTATCCATGTATATCTCAGAATTATAAAAGTTCACAACTCTATCTACATTATTCCGTGGTTTATTAAGTTTTCAAATTTATACTGACTTTTTGATCACCCGGTACTATCGGTCGCTCCAGAGATAGTATGACAGTGCGCTTATCGATAAGCGCTGCTGCTGCCACTCCCGGATAGGTAAGGCAGGAAGTTAGTGACGCCAGTAAATGGAATAAGAACACGAGGCGGCCGTTCGGTAAGAGAAGATGACAAACAATAAACGGAATGAACACGAGCCGCGCACGGCTTAGGTTCATTGTTCGAATCGTGTTTTACATAATACGGTAAAATGTGCATGTGATACTTAAAACGCTGGTGCTGCATATCTGAAGGCGCCCATCTAAGCCAATGCTTCGCCAGTGGAACTGCTACTGAGAAGCACCTCTGAGTGGCTCCATGTGAACGCAGCCTTACCCCTTATCTGAAGTCTTTATCAAGGAGGACCTTCTGAACCATTGTAATAATTTAGGTGCAATACTTCGAGAACGCGAAAATAGCGACATTCAGCGTTCGAATTCTGTGAGGAACTCCACCTTTTGTGCTCGGCTAGCAGCGCCCTCAAGTGGCGTTGTGTGAAGGCCCTGAAGCAATGTTTCGCCACCAGTGACCCAGTGGCGCTTCCACACCGCCGGAGCCGGTACTGAGCCACTGAGCGCCACAGAAGTGCAGTAGTGCTGCACATCTGAAGGCGCCCATATAAACCAGTGCCTCAGCAGCATAAGGGCGATCGAGAGTGCATCTCAGTGGCTCCGTGTGAACAGGTTTTTACTGGCGAGCATTCAGCTTCCCTCCAGCAGCTACCAAATCAGTCCTCTGTCGCACCCAACAATCCACCATTTCATGGTTCCAGAAGCTAGACAGGTGTGGTCCTCGAGAAATGCTGCTTCCTGTGATCCTTCAGCAAGTTTTCTACAGACACATAGGTGTCGAAATGACCGCCACAAACAGAAAATGAAAATGGGCGTATGACATTGATGGTCGGGGCTTACCAGCTGGAGAAGTTCGGCTGTCAAGTTTCAAGTGTTTTTAGGTGACGCTATATTGGGCACGTCGCATGTCGGTGAGTATGAACTGATGATGAGGGCCGGCCGGAGTGGCCGAGCGGTTCTAGGCGCTACAGCCTGGAACCGCGCGACCGCTACTGTCGCAGGTTCCAATCCTGCCTCGAGCATGGATGTGTGTGATGTCCTTAGGTTAGTTAGGTTTAACTAGTTCTGAGTTATAGGGGACATGCAGTGAAGTCCCATAGTGCTCAGAGCCATTTCAACCATTTTTTGATGATGAGAACTGAGCCAGATCGCAGGTCGATCATCAGCGATCGGCTTGTTATCTTTGGCGCGTCCCCGGGCATGAGCAACTTTGCGTTTTCGGCTTGGGCGCGCGGGACGGCGAGAGGCAGTCGGTTTGGTGAGACTAGCGGAGTGGTGGCTCGGTCGTAAGCACATGTGTGATGCCTGTTACGCTGGGGCTGGTTGCTAATCGTGAAACTCCTGCGGCGGTTACTGGTTGCCTGGAAGGCATTTAATATAAACTGTGCCAAGCCTCGCAGTGAGAGGGGAGTCCGGAGTTGGTGTTGGCCTAGATGTTTGTACAAATTGAGGTGCGTGTATGAGTAGCACGGCGTGGGCCTGTTGCTTGCTTCGTTCTTCTTGCAGCCACCGCAAGCGGATCTTCGACCGGAATATCTACAGTTTGTGGTGAGCATAGAGTGAACAGGTTCTCGTAGGATGTGCTCCCAGCCTGACTCTGCGTTATTTGTGGGTGCCGACCCCTTGTCTGTAACTGCTTCCGGGTGTCCGGTAAGATTTCACAGCGAAACTGTGTTTCTGTGGCAATCTGTGTTTATGGCTCAGCCTCCGCCTAGAAAGGGGAAAGAATAAGCGCCTGTTTCTTTGGGACACTGCAGTTCAAACAGAAGTGGCGTAATGTTAATTGTATGCAAAGTGTATTTTATGTCTTGCAGTTTTCTTGGGCACGCAGCTGTGTTATTGAACTCATTTTGAAGTGTTCTGTAGGGTGAATGACTGCTCCCCACTTGAGTGTATTCTTTTGAGTATTATTGTAAGGTTTTTTGGATATTTTTCAGTGGGGGTGTATTGATTCAATTTTGTTTTTCTCTTTCTTTGAACTGCGGAGAATTGTTTAGTTTATCTGGTTATTGGCTTAACTCGCGCTTCACGCACTAAATCAGCTGATATTGAAATTGTTTTTTTTTAATTCCTGTTTAATGTCAGACATATTCAAATGTAACTTCATTTATGTTATTTGAAATAAATGTGTTGGATTGACCTTAATGAATTATGTGCAATCGAAGTAAGGGACCCAGTCCTTCATTAGTGCTTAACAGCGGCGTGTGGTTCGGGTTGTGAGCCCCGTTCTCGGATGATGAGGACAACACAACACCCAGTCCTCTAGCGGGGGAAGTCGCCAACCCAGCCAGGAATTGAACCTGCTGCTTGGCAGACAGATGCACTAACCACTCAGCTAGGGGGATGGATTCAACAGACAGAAGCGAGATTCAACGCTGAGCACAACACAATGTCACCAAATGTCCCAGTTGACTCCACACAATGCAAGTCTCTACTGTCTGTGTTAAAATGTTACCAATAAAGCATGGCAACCAAGATCTCAATTCAGTTTCCAGTAATCCATTCCCCACTCTGTGTGGTGACAGTCTATCCATAAATGTGGCCTGGATTTCAGCTGTTGTTGTCCTACTATTCGTCAGAACCAGTCGGCTAATCTTACAATCTTCTCGTGTTGTAATCGTCCTGGAAGGATCCACACTTCCATGCTTGTTCCTCATGCCCTTCTGCAGTCACTACACAGCAGACAACTGTCGATGTTCTTTGTCGGCATGATACTGCCGCGTCCTTCAGGCCAGTGATTCGACCTTTCTCAGATTACGAAAGATGGCAATACCCTGCACATTCACAGCGTCTTCTCTATTACGATCTCAACCTGAAAACGTGAGGTAACTTTTAGATAAACCCAACAGCATGTATTTACACAATTCTTCATTTATAGGAATAGCTTAATCGGTACTAAAGATAGGCTCCCATAACGATGATATTTTACTAACATGTGTCACAGCTATAGAATGCTAAAGAATCAGCTTGGTAGTTGATGTCAAAGAGGGCGGAGGTGCGGGCAGAGATCGGGGGCACTCTCCTACCCGTGGGGTGCGAAACTGTCCATAAAAGGGGGAAAATTCGGCAGCGATTAACGGCATGAGAATGAATAAGGCAATGGCAACCACTGCATTAAGGATACATAATGTGTATCCACGGGACATGTGGCAAGTAATCGAAAAATGTGTCTTGATGATCTCTCCGTTGGCAAAAGATTCTGGACGAGTCGCCCATTCGGATCTTAACTAGGGGACTGCCAAGCGGTAGCTGTTCATGAGAAAAAAAGTCTGAATAATGAACGGAAAGATGGCGTCCCACGAGTTGAGTGAAACGTTGAACTTGTTAGGGAAGATAGAAAATCTAGAAAGGGAAATGCTAAGGCTCAGTCTAGGTATAATAGGGGTCAGTGAAGGAAAATAGAAAGATGACAAGAATTTATTGTCAGATGAGTATACAGTAACATCAACAGCAGCAGAAAATGGTATAACACGTGTGGGGTTAGTCATGTATAGGAAAGCAGAGCAGAGAGTGAGTTACCGAGAACAGTTCACTGATATGGTTGTTCTCATCAAACCAAACCCGACAACCATACTTTAGGTATACAATACGAGGTCGCAAGCCAAAGATGGAGAGATGGAGGAAGTATATGAGGATACTGAATGGGTAATTCAGCACGTAAAGGGAGATGAAAGACTATTAGTTACGGGTGATTGCAATGCGGTCGTGGGCAGGGAGTAGAAGAAAGGGTTATGGGAGAATACGGGCTTGATAGCAGGAATGAGAGAGGAGAATAATTCAGTTCTGATATAAATTTCAGCTAGTAATAGCGACTACTTTATTCAAGAATCACAAGAGGAGGAGGTATACTTGGAAAAGGCTGGAAGATACCGAAGATTTCAGTTAGATTCCATTATGACCAGGCAGAGATTCTGAAATCAGGTATTGGATAGTAAGGCGTACCCAGGAGCAGATATAGACACAGGTCACAATTCAATAATGGTGAATGGTAGGTTGAAGTTTAAGAGAGTAGTCAGGAAGAATCAATGCGCAAAGAAGTGGGATGCACAAAATATTAAGGGATGAAGAGATAAATTTGAAGTTCCCAGAATGAGATTTTCAGTCTGCAGCGGAGTGTGCGCTGATATGAAACTTCCTGGCAGATTAAAACTGTGTGCCGGACCGAGACTTGAACTCGGGACCTTTGCCTTTCGCGGGCAAGCGCTCTACCACTCAGGTCCAGAGTTCGAGTCTTGGTCCGGCACACAGTTTTAATCTGCCAGGAAGTTTCAATACATCAGTAGTCCGTTCAGCTGAAGAGCAATGGACATCTCTAAAAAGGACAATTTCAGAAGTTGGAGAAAAAAACGTAAGTACAAAGAAGATAACTACGAAGAAACCATGGATAAAAGAAGAAATACTTCATTTTATCGACGAAAGAAGGAAGTCCAAAAATGTTCAGCTAAATTCAGGTGTACAGAAATACAATTTATTTAGAAATGAAGCAGATAGGAAGTGAAGGGAAGCTAAGGTGAAATGGCTGTATGAGAAATGTGAAGATATCGAAAAAGAAACGATTGTCGGAAGGCCTGACTCAGCATACAGAATAGCCAAAACAACCTTCGATGAAATTAAATGGTTACATTAGGAGTACAATGGGAGTTCCTCTTTTAAAAGGAAAGGAGACAGCGGATAAGTGGAAAGAGTCTATTGAAGGCTTATATAAGGGGGAGAACTTGTATGATGACGTGATAGAAGAAGGAAGAGTAGTCAATGGTGAAGTGATAGGGGATGGAGTATTAGAATCAGAATTTAAAAGAGGCTTGCAAGACAAAAGATCAGATTAGGCAGAAGGGAGAGAAAACATTCTATCGCAATTTCTAAGATCATTGGGGAGGGGGGGGGGGGAAGATAATTAAACTATTAACATTCGTGTGTAGAATGTATGAGACTAGCGCTACACCATTAGACTTTCGGAAAAACATCACCCACACAATTCCGAAGGCTGCAAGAGCTGACGAGTACGAGAATTATCGTACAATCAGCTTAACGTTTCAGGTATCCAAGTTGCTGACAAGAATAATATACAGAAGAATGGAAAAGCGTTGGACAATGTCAGATAGCGCAAGATTCCAACATGGTTTTCTCCATCGATTCTTTTCTTCTCTTTCAGATTTTTAATTTTTATTGTCAGCCTTACGCCCCTGATACACAAATATAAATATAATTCATGGATCTTTCAAACAGGTTCCTAGCTCGACGTTTACGTTATATTTGATCACATGACCATATATATTTTAATTCGTTAAATCAAAAAGATGTTATCCACATGAATATTAATTACACAAAAAATGATCCTTACATACATTGATCCAGAAGATAATGATCACCTGTTTAATGGCTTGTCGTTCCAACTTTGAGACGCAATTCTGCGTTGCACGGTTTCGAAAAGTTTAGGCACGTTTCCTGAGGTATGTGGCGGTAGAGTTTAAACCAGAGGGCCGGCCGCGGTGGCCGTGCGGTTCTGGCGCTGCAGTCCGGAACCGCGAGGCTGCTACGGTCGCAGGTTCGAATCCTGCCTCGGGCATGGGTGTGTGTGATGTCCTTAGGTTAGTTAGGTTTAAGTAGTTCTAAGTTCTAGGGGACTTATGACCTAAGATGTTGAGTCCCATAGTGCTCAGAGCCATTTGAACCATTTTTTAAACCAGAGGTCTTGCAGTTTCCTTAAATTACGGGCTGGTAGTTTTTTGACTCTGAGGTAGCTGTTGATAGGATCCGAGATGTGTTCCATCAGAATCAGCCAAGATAAAAACGTGAGTTCGGTGTCCTCCTCAAACGACTGCAGCAAGACTCTGGCTTGTGACACGGTCATTTGTGCTGTGAGAAGACGCCATCGACGTCATGGAAGACTGAGCCGTGACGGCTCGAGTCTGATCTTTGACTCGTTTATTTGTCTGATTTACTGACCTTCGATTACTAACACAGGTCCCATGAAGGCCCAGGTGAATGTTCTCGATACCATAATACTACCCCCACCAGACCAAGTACGTGTTGCGGTGCATGTTAAGAGCAGCCGTTCGGAGGATGACGGCGTGTCCGGACACGATCATCGGCGTAGTGTAGCAAGAAATGTGATTCAACTGACAAAGCAACACGTTTCCGTTAATAAACAGTCCAGTCTTGACATTCCCATGGCCACTGCAATTGTTATTTACTCGTACAATACCGTTATGAGAAACTGTGTGGATCGTCTGCTGCAGAGCCCAATATTCAACAACGTGTGTCGAACGATGTGTTGCGAAATACCTGTGCCGGCACCTCCATTGAACTCCGTCATCAGGTCTAAAACAGATCGCTGCCTTTCCTGTTTTACATGGCGGTCATGCCACCAACTTCTGTGATGAGGCGTCTAATACCTTATGGCCTAGTCGTCGTTTCGCTGTCCTTCAACCACTTTCTATAGATACTCGTCATAATAGCACGCGAGCAGCAGACAAGCTTCGCCATTTTCGCCATGCGTGTTCTCTGGCGCTGTATCGTAGCAGTCTACGCTTTATCGAAGTCGCTTATTTCAGTGATTTTCCCTTTTTGCGGTTCCTATCGTCGTTATAACGGCTCCCTTATTTGTGTCTTTTGCGCTTGTACAGGGAATTAGTGGTGGAAGTGCAGATATTGTGATCATTGGTACCTTAATACATGGTAACAATTATTGAACAATATGAAGAATACGTAAATTAGTTACGAACCACGGCGTGCACACGCTTTATTCAACATGTAGACATCACTAGAGAATTCGAATTTAGGTTATGATATGCTCGATATGTCTGCCATCATAAGCGATGATGTGGCGCAGACGAATAGCGAAATTCTGCATGAACCGGAACATCGATGCTGTCGACGACCTCCTGAATGACTGTTTTCAGCTCAGAAATGGTTTTCGGGTTATTGCTGTACACTTTGTCTTTAATATAATATCACAAAAAGGAGTCGCATATGTTCAGATCCGCAGAATATGACGGCCAGTCGAGGACCATGACAGTAGCCTTTGGATACCACAGAGGCAGAATACGATCTCCGAAGTGCTCCCCCAGGACATCAAACACTTTCCTGCTTCGATGCCTCCTTCTTGCATGAACCCCACTTTGTCGAAATCAGGGTCGCTTCGGATAGTGGGGATGAAATCATCTTCCAAAACGTTCACGTAGCGTTCGGTAATCACCGTCCCATCAAGAAATATCACACCGGTTATTCCGTGACTAGACACTGGACACCACACAGTCACCCGTTGAGGGTGAAGAGACGTCTCGCCGTCCGGTGTGGCCGAGCGGTTCTAGGCGCTTCAGTCTGGAACTGCGCGACCGCTACAGACGCAGGTTCGAATCTTGCCTCGGCCATGGATGTGTGTGGTGTCCTTCGGTTAGTTAGGTTTAAGTAGTTCTAAGTTCTAAGGGACTGATGACCTCAGATGTTAAGTCCCATAGTGCCCAGTGCCATTTGAACCATTTTTTAAGACGTCTCGATCGCGAAATGCGGATTCTCAGTCCTCGCAAATGCGCAAATTTTGCTTAGTGACGAAACTATCTAAATGAAAGCGGGTTCCGAACGGTCTAAGGCGCTGCAGTCAAGGACTATACGGCTGGTTCTGGCGGAGGTTCGAGTCCTCCTTGGGCATGGGTATGTGTGTTTGTCCTTAGGATAATTTAGGTTAAGCAGTGTGTAAGCTTGGGGACTGATGACCTTAGCAGTTAAGTCCCATAAGATTTCACACACACACATTTTTTTATTTTTTTTATTTTTATTTTATTTTATTATTTTTTTTTTTTTTTGCAAACCGGTTTCATCGCTAAACCAAACCATATTCACATCAAAATCCGGTTCGTCAATTCTGGGAACAGTAGTGTTGGTGAAACACAACATGTGTTCCATGGCCCTGGGGCTTAATGGCTTATGGGTTTGAATTTTGTATGGGAAGAGATGTAGGTCTTAGGCAACAATTTGAAGCGGTGTCTTCCGGCTGATTCCCACCTGTTGTGCAGCTCGTCTGATCTGTTTCCTAGGGCTGGTTTGAAACACAGCGCGTGTCTTCTCCATCGTTTTCAGGCGTTTTCATCCTTTTCGGACGACCAACATTGCAACACTGTCATCACGAACGCTACCCGTTCTCTCAAACCTGTGAATGAAATTCGTGTATGTATGCGTGTGTATGTTAGCACACTCCGGTTGTCTTCAGCCGGAACTTGGTCGCAAACTTCCTTTGAGCCGCACATGGGCTGTTATTGCTCGAATAGTAGGCCTTCACGAGCGCTATACGCTCAGGCACGCTGTACCGTGATATTTTCATGTGCAAATGACCGACAACAACAAGGCCCATGTGCATGCACATACTAATACCCACCATGCAGTTTGAAAGTCCTAATGCAAACCGGTTCAAAAGTTATGACGATTTAATTTCATATAGTTCTATAATTGTCAGTGTGTTAGTTGTTTTCTCTCTGTGTCTAATGGTCTTTCCACAAACCCCTCACATAATTTACTGCCTGATACAGTATTTTCTGTATGATTATAGCTGCAGCATTAAGAGGACTGCGCCTGCCAGTAAAGACCAGATGTTCTGCGTCCACACATCCACACTTCGCCAATCGATCTGATTCCCAGGGGAAAATAAGCGACAGTGGCATGCTCTTGTCACATGTACTTCGAGGTATTGACCAACCTACTATTCGTAACAGCCGTAATAATTAGTGTACAAATGAAGTAAATACTGATCTAATGTTGTAGAGTACATTGCCCTCAGTCACTAATAGAAATATCATTACTTAAACACCTCAGACCCTGTATAATTTCCTCACGTCCTTACATGCCTAAAGCCACCAAGTCGCGTCAATTGTCGCAGAGGGCAGTGATCACTATGTTGTGGCTTCTCTGCATATTACGGTTCGTCTCAAAAAGTAATAATATACCATGTTTAGACCCTAAATAAAATGTAAATGTCATGTGACTAGGGCCTCCCGTCGGGTATATAGACCTACATCTCTAACGTCGATCAGTTGTAGAATTTTGGAACACGTATTGTGTTCGAGTATAATGACTTTTCTGGAGACTAGAAATCTACTCTGTAGGAATCAGCATGGGTTTCGAAAAAGACGGTCATGTGAAACCCAGCTCGCGCTATTCGTCCACGAGACTCAGAGGGCCATAGACACGGGTTCACAGGTAGATGCCGTGTTTCTTGACTTCCGCAAGGCGTTCGATACAGTTCCCCACAGTCGTTTATTGAACAAAGTAAGAGCATATGGACTATCAGACCAATTGTGTGATTGGATTGAGGAGTTCCTAGATAACAGGACGCAGCATGTTATTCTCAATGGAGAGAAGTCTTCCGAAGTAAGAGTAATTTCAGGTGTGCCGCAGGGGAGTGTCACAGGACCGTTGCTATTCACAATATACATAAATGACCTGGTGGATGACATCGGAAGTTCACTGAGGCTTTTTGCAGATGATGCTGTGGTGTATCGAGAGGTTGTAACAATAGAAAATTGTACTGAAACGCAGGAGGATCTGCAGCGAATTGACGCATGGTGCAGGGAATGGCAACTGAATATCAATGTAGACAAGTGTAATGTGCTGCGAATACACAGAAAGATAGATCCTTTATCATTTAGCTACAAAATAGCAGGTCAGCAACTGGAAGCAGTTAATACCATAAATTATCTGCGAGTACGCATTAGGAGTGATTTAAAATGGAATGATCATATAATGTTGATTGTCGGTAAAGCAGATGCCAGACTGAGATTCATTGGAAGAATCCTAAGGAAATGCAATCCGAAAACAAAGGAAGTAGGTTACAGTACGCTTGTTCGCCCACTGCTTGAATACTGCTCAGCAGTGTGGGATCCGTACCAGATAGGGTTGATACAAGACATAGAGAAGATCCAACGGAGAGCAGCACGCTTCGTTACAGGATCATTTAGTAATCGCGAAAGCGTTACGGAGATGATAGATAAACTCCAGTGGAAGACTCTGCAGGAGAGACGCTCAGTAGCTCGGTACGGGCTTTTGTCAAAGTTTCGAGAACATACCTTCACCGAAGAGTCAAGCAGTATATTGCTCCCTCCTACGTATATCTCGCGAAGACCATGAGGATAAAATCAGAGAGATTAGAGCCCACACAGAGGCATACCGACAATCCTTCTTTCCACGAACAATACGAGACTGGAATAGAAGGGAGAACCGATAGAGGTACTGAAGGTACCCTCCGCCACACACCGTCAGGTGGCTTGCGGAGTATGGATGTAGATGTAGATGTAGACCGTTCGCCGGGAGCAAGTCTTTCGATTTGACTCCACTTCGGCGACTTGCGCGTCGATGCGGATTAAATGATGATCATTAGGACAACACAACACCCAGTCCCTGAGCGCAGAAAATCTCCGACCCAGCTGGGATTCGAATCCGGGCCCTTAGGATTGACATTCTGTCCCGCTGACCACTCAGTTACCGGGGGCGGACAAGTTTAGACCCTTGAAAGAATAAAATTTTACGACACACTCGATGGGACTATACTTCATGATGTTTGGAAAACGTGATCTACGTTGTTCTCATCAGTGGAATGTGAAAACCAAAGCACTATGATATTCGGCGGAAGGAAACGAATAAACTGACATACCTGAATGGATTAAACATTACAGAACCAAAACGTTTCGTAAATTCATTCATTCATTCACTCATTGGTCGTGTTTTGTAGATCCATGTGGAAAGAGAGCCTTCAGGGACGTGGAACGACTCAAGGTATACATTAACAAAACAAAAGCTCATAATAGAAACTTAACAATAGACTGTCTCTGATTCAATTACAATTAAATCAATACCATTAGCTGCTGACAGGCGTTGATATACGTCAACGGGGACAGTTGAAAATGTGTGCCCCGACTGGGACTCGAACCCGGGATATACTGCTTACATGGTAGACGCTCTAGCCATCTGAGCCACCGAGGGCACAGAGGATCGTGCGCTGCAGGGACTTACCGCCGGCACGCTCCCCGTGAGACCCCCATACTCAACTTACAATCCACACACTACATTCGTAGTGCCCCTGCCATTATAACCATTACTCGCACGGCCACCAATGGCATCTGTTCTTTCGGACAACTCCGAAAGACAGATGCCATCTTCATATCGTTAAAAGCTAACCGGCTGATGATCTTCTTCAGTGAGGATGCACTCGAATTGCCTGAACTCTTACGGGACTCGGTGGATTGTCTGCCGCGAGTAATGGGTATAATGGCAGGGGCGATACGAATGTAGTGTACGGAGTATAAGTTGAGAATGTGGGTCTCACGAGGAGCGTGACGGCGATAAGTCCCCCCAGTCGCACTATCCTCTGTGCCCTCGGTGGCTCAGATGGATAGAGCGTCTGCCCTGTAAGCAGGAGATCCCGGGTTCGAGTCCCGGTCGGGACACACATTTCCAAGTGCCCCCGTTGATGTCCGAAAGAACAGATGCCATCTTCGTATCTCTGATCAAGGTCATTCACGCTTCAGGTAACTAAACTTAACAAGAAAATTAGAAAGAAATTACCACGGACCGTAGTGATTGCTCCCGTGATGGCCGCAAGGTTAGTAAGGAGTTTTTGCAGGAGGGTTCAAATGGTTTAAATGGCTCTGAGCAATGTGGGACTTAACATCTGAGGTCATCAGTCCCCTGGAACTTAGAACTACTTAAACCTAACTAACCTAAAGACATCACACACATCCATGCCCGAGGCAGGATTCGAACCTGCGACCGTAGCGGTCGCGTGGGTCCAGACTGAAGCGCCTAGAACTGCTCGGCCACACCGGGCGGCTTTGTAGTAGGGCGACCATTCCTCCACGAGCCCAACTGACGACTACTGGATCGTCGTTGATGCATGTCGACGTGCTGCAATACAGCTCCTCGACGCACCCACGCACTCCCAATGGGATTTGAGTGAGGGAAACAGGCAGGGCGGTCCATTCATCCACCTGTGCAGACGCGGACTGTCATCCACAAAAATGAAGTAAGCGCCACATGGGGAAGCAATATTACTGGACATACCCCGATATGGCGAAAGGTGAGAACACGTAATGCATCCAGAAACACTGTCGAACATGGTCGTGTTGAAGGTCAAGGTAATACGGTGTGGTGGTAATCTGGAAATTTCTGTTAAGTTCCTCTGCGGCCAAACTGCTGAGGTCATCGATGTCTAGGCTTCCACACCACTTAAACTAACTTAGGTTAAGGACAACACACACACCCATGCCCGAGGAAGGACTCGAACCTCCGACGTGGAGAGCCGCGCGAACCATGGCAAGGCGCCTGAGACCGCGCGGCTACCCCGCGTGGCTGGTACGGTTTGGGAAGGTATAAAGTGTATGGGCTCCAAATCTTTGAACACGGTACCCTCACCAGTCAACGTGATTGTGGAACTTTACTCCTTCCTCGTGTGCGTCTTTTCAGGGGTGAATTCAGCCAGACTTCATTTTTATGGGTGACAATGGATGACCACATCGAATAGAGCACGTGCAAGAGGTCTTGGAACGAGAGGATATTCGGAGAATGGACTGGTCTTACAGTTGCCCTGACTGAAATCCTATCGAGGACGTGTGGGCTGCGTTGGGGAGACGTATTTCAGTACGTCCAAAAAATGGTTCAGCTGGCTCTGAGCACTATGGGACTTAACATCTGAGGTCATCAGTCCCCTAGACAAATTAACCTAACGACATCACACACATCCATGCCCGAGGCTGGATTCGAACCTGCGACCTTAGCAGCAGCGTAGTTCAGGATTGCTGGAGGAAGTAATGCCCCACCCTAAAAACTCCTTACCAACGTTGTGCTGTTCTCATACTCTACGAAATGCCGCTACCGTCCTTCTGGAATGTCAAGGGGACACAACAAACCGCGGTGTATCTGTGTAATTATTATGCAGAATTATTATTTAATTTAGGGGCGACTAGACACTTCAACACAAAAGAAAACGAGAACAGCTGCCAACATGAGCAAGTAAATATCCTCGGAGTAGTGGTGCAACTTAAATCACTTAATAAAAGCAAGTCTTCTGGTCCAGACTGTATACCAATTAGGTTCCTTTAGGAGTATGCTGATGCATTAGCTCCATACTTAACAATCATATACAACCGTTCACATGAACTGCTGAGTGCTATTGACAAGGGATTTCAGATCGATTCCGTATTCCTGGATTTCCGGAAGGCTTTTGACACTGTACCACACAAGCGGCCCGTAGTAAAATTGCGTGCTTATGGAATATCGTCTCAGTTATGTGACTGAATTTGCGATTTCCTGTCAGAGAGGTCACAGTTCATAGTAATTGACGGAAAGTCATCGAGTGAAGCAGAAGTGATTTCTGCTGTTCCTTATCTATATAAACGATTTTGGAGACAATCTGAGCAGCCGTCTTCGGTTGTCTGCAGTTGACGCTGTCGTTATCGAGCCATCAGAAGATCAACACAAACAGCAAAACGATCTAGAAAAAATATCTGAATGGTGCAAAAAGTGGCAGTTGACCCTAAATAACGAAAATGTGAGGTCGTCCACGTAACTACTAAAAGAAACTCGTTAAACTTCGGTTGCACGATAAATCAGTCTAATCTAAAAGCCGCAAATTCAACTAAATACCTAGGTATTACAATAACGAACAACTTAAATTGGAAAGAACACATAGAAAATGCTGTAGGGAAGGCTAACCAAAGGCTGCGTTTTATTGACAGGACACTTAGAAAATGTAACAGACCTACTAAGGAGACTGCCTACACTACGCTTGTCCGTCCTCTTTTAGAATACTGCTGCGCTGTGTGGGATCCTTACCAGATAGGACTGACGGAGTACATCGAAAAAGTTCAAAGAATGGCAGCACGTTTTGTATCATCGGGAAATATGAGAGAGAGTGTCACAGAAATGATACAGTATTTGGGCTGAAAATCATTAAAAGAAAGGCGTTTTTCGTTGCGACGGAATCTTCTCACGAAATTCCAATCACCAACTTTCTCCTCCGAATGCGAAAATATTTTGTTGACACCGATCTACATAGGGCGGAACGATCACCACGATAAAATAAGGGAAATCAGAGTTCGTACGAAAAGATATAGGTGTTCATTCTTTCCGCGCCCTATACGAGATTGGAATAATAGAGAATTGTGAAGGTGGTTCGATGAACCCTCTGCCAGGCACTTAAATGTGATTTGCAGAGTATCCATGTAGACGTAGATGTAGATGAACAATAACAACAA
The DNA here is from genome assembly GCF_023864275.1 of Schistocerca cancellata. NCBI lineage: Eukaryota > Metazoa > Arthropoda > Insecta > Orthoptera > Acrididae > Schistocerca > Schistocerca cancellata. The sequence continues at coordinate 384,281,773 of NC_064634.1, read as the reverse complement.
ACAGGATTAGCGTTGCCACACTATAACAAACACACTCTAGTTCCCTGATGTTACATCAATGCCCGTTCCCAACTGGCCATGGTTGATTGGCTAGATAGGTGCCTTCAATAACTGCTTACACAACATTACTAATTTACGTAATTTATTAGTAATAGTTCACCATGAACAACAAATCTTAAAACACTTCATAAAAGACTGATTAAATAACTGCTTCTCTGGGTAATAAATTCTCAACCAATAACAGTAGGATACATCATTTCCAAATAAAAACTTACAGAATCGTAATGGTAGAAAGGTACCTTTCAAACTTCAAAATTAACTTTCATTTAACACGCAGGTATAAAACCATATACAAAACTGAATTTCAGATCTATCCAATGAGTAATCCTGATAAAATTATGTTCACAAATAAGAAATATAATAACTTTAAGACAACACCCATCCGGCATTGGCCACACCTTTACACACTCGTCAGTTCCTTTGAAAAGTGACAGTTACTGCTCAGTCTCCACACAGAAGCACTCTAACACCGCAGAAGTCACTGAAGGTTAATACACGTACCGTATTCCACTACTTTCTTCTCCAATATCATGGTATTCTTATTGTGGGCGAACATGCTACAGCACAGCGTGTCCAGGTTGGGCCCACGCCGTCTTGTTTATCTGCTGTGGCAAAACACCCACAAACGACACCGGCCACAGCTCGCCATAATTGCGCCCATAGAATTGCAGAGCCCACGGCTTACCGTTCCACAGCAGCGTTGAATTCCCAAGCGTCTCGGTTTCACCATCAGTTCACAACCACAGAGTGCGTAAATTATTCAATGCACAATTCGGACCATCCGTACCCCAACACACTGCCGTTCTGTCTTCCTCGCTCGGTACTCTCCAACCCTCCTCACTTCATCACCAGGAGTCCACTCGCCGCCAACTCGGCGCCCCAGTATCTCTGGCGAGGCCAATATTGACCTTAACACTCGCGGCCGGAACACAATCGTGCCGAAAATCGGCACATTATTGCCTCTAAATAAATCATTTCTGTTAGTCTCACTGCGTGTTTCTCTCAGTTTCCTTCAGTATTATACTTTAGCAGTTATTTCTATTTATGACCCACGTTTCGTAGCTGCATATTACTTGGCAGTGATGTATCACGCGAAAGTTACTTTCGTTCTTAAATTTTGCACACCAGTGTAGTTACCTGCACCTGTAAGTACTGTGGTGCGGTACATTACGACTCATCACGCATTTCTACAACAAACACTGCTAAGGATCATGTAGGTAACAGAAACCTTGAATCTAGATATTCAGATAACTTGTTGTTGGAACAGATCATGAGGAATGTTTTAAATTTTCGTTTCAACTGGCAGGGATCCTAAACTTATTTAATACCTTTGCATCTGCGTACCCATCTCAATTTTGCACTCCAGACAAGGATGTACAGTCAACATGAAAATTATTAGAGTATCTTGTATTGTGATTTTGCAGATCATAGTTGAACTGAAACTAATTTTTATAATCAGCAACAAATACCGTTAAGGAGTAAACATATGCGTTAGTGACTTTAAAAATTCCAAGATTGTTAAAAAGGCTCCTGCAAGAGGTACAGTGATCTAAGTCACCCATTATTCTTACTAATCGCTTCTGCTGGACAAGCACATAACTTACTTTAGATGTGTTATGCCAGAATATAACTGCGTAAAATAAAGAAGAAAGCTTTAGAGTTTTATGTCCAGTCGACAAATACACTCATGCTCAATAATTAAGGATAATGCTGATACATGGCGAAACAATGCTCTGGTGGGAGGTTGGCGGGTTTAAATCACCTCGCGGTATGACCATACGGAGCATTTGACCTGCAGTCGTCGCACGGTGCCGCTGCCGTTAGTCCACATACGCAGAGGTGTGTTGGTGCCTGTCAGAGTACAATGTAGCGAGTAAGTGTGCAGACGTTTTCAGACCTGCTAACGGTGACTGTGTGTTGAAAATGGCTCAAAGAACACTTATTGATGATGTTATGAGGGGTTGAATACTTGGACGACTGGAGGCTGGTCAAACACAGCAGTCGTAGAACGGACCCTCCGTGTGCCACAAAGTGTGATCTTAAGATTATGGCAACGATTCCAGCAGACAGGAAACGTGTCCAGCGCTACAGTACGGGACGTCCACAGTGTACAACACCACAAAAAGACCGATATCTCGCCATCAGTGTACCCAGACGGCCACGGAGTACTGCAGGTAGCCTTGCTCGTGACCTTACCGCAGCCACTGGAACAGTTGTCTCTAGACACACAGTCTACAGACGACTGAACAGACATGGTTTATTCGCCCGGAGACCTGCAAGGTGCATTCCACTGACCCCTGGTCACAGGAGAACCCGTAAAGCCTGGTGTCAAGAAAACATTACATGGTCATTGGAACAGTGGTCCCATGTTATGTTCACGGACGTATCCAGATACAGTCTGAATAGTGATTCTCGACGGGTTTTCATCTGGCGTGAACCAGGAACCAGATACCAACCGCTTAATGTCCTTGAAAGGGACCTGTATGGAGGTCGTGGTTTGATGGTGTGGAGTGGGATTATGATTGGTGCACGTACACCCCTGCATGTCTTTGACAGAGGAACTGTAACAGGTGAGGTGTATCGGGGCGTCATTTTGCGCCAGTATGTCCGCCTTTTCAGGGGTGCAGAGGGTCCCATCTTCCTCCTGATGGATGATAACGCACGGCCCCATCAAGCTGCCATCGTGGAGGAGTAACTTGAAACAGAAGATATCAGGCGAATGGAGTGGCCTGCCTGTTCTCCAGACTTATACCCCATCGAGCACGTCTGGGATGCTCTCGGTCGACGTATCGCTGCACGTCTTCAAACCCTTAGGACACTTCAGGAGCTCCGACAGGCACTGGTGCAAGAATGGAAGGCTATACCCTAGCAGCTGCTCGACCACCTGATCCAGAATATGCCAACCCGTTGTGCGGCCTGTGTACGTGTGCATGGCGATCATATCCCATACTGATGTCGGGGTACATGCGCAGGAAACAGCGGCGCTTTGTAGCACATGTGTTTCGGGACGGTTTTCTCAACTTATCGCCAATACTGTGGAAGATCTGTGTCGTCTGTGTTCCCTATGTGCCTATGCTATTAGCGCCAGTTTTGTGTAGTGCCACGTTGTGTAGCACCACATACTAGCCTACAATATCCTTAATTTACGACCATGAGTGTAGATCATTAGGAACGGGACACAAGCTTGGAAAGTTTTTCTTTCAAAGGAACCGTTCTGGCATTTGCCTGGATTGATTTCGCGAAATCGCGGAAAACCTAAATCGGGATGGCCGGACGCAGATCTGAATCGTCGTTCTCCCGAATGCGAGTCCAATACGTTGCGCCCTCCTCGCACTGTACGACTGCATAAGACAAGAGGGAGTTTAAGAAATCAAAATAAGCTACTTATGTGGCGATGGATTTATTATAATATACATTATGGAAGTTAACCTTTGTTGTTTACAATTAATTAGAGGATAGTGGGGTAAGACTGGGTACTGGGATGCAACCGGGCACCGTGTTTCTCATGTGACAACGCCCTGTGCTGGAGATATAAACAATTACATTCCACGAGTCAAGATGAAAGAGCGACTATATTGGCGTGTTGTTGCTGTTGCTGTCTACGAAGATAAATTTCCTTTACGGGGTCAACCGAATAATGTTCTTTTGTTTTTAAGCTGCGAATATTTCATAGCCATTACACTTCTAAGAACTCTATTTAGCTAGGATTATCAGTTGATTTGTGAGTGTGTATAGACTAATAAACAATAGGGGCTGGATTTAACAATAACGTACTGTTGTTTCGCTTTTATAACCTCTGCACCTGGGGTAAGACGGGGTACGTTGAGTGGGGCTAGGACCGGGAATGTCGGTTAAAAGAAAAGAAGCAAATAAATGAGAAAATGCTATCACGGAAGAGAAAGTTGTTGTATGGAAGCTCAACACCGCAGAAAAAGATATTATCAAAGCAAATCAATCAAAAAGAGACGCATGTGAAGAGCCAACATAAAAACGGAGTGCCATCATAAAATTATCAGTTTTCGAACAATGATTCTGTGCATGAAGACGATAGAAACAAATCAGGTGTCAACTGCGGATATTGTGACGACGTATTTCGAAACTCTGAAGAATGTGAAGGTTGGATTCAATGCAGAAAATGTGCTGTCACAAAAGCTGCAGTGGAGCGGATGATGGGGAGTGTTGCTTTATATGTGATTTTTGTGAATAATATTGTTAGTTAAATTATATTTCAATAAATATTTCTGATTTTCCACTTGTTTTTCTGTATTCTCCAAAGTTATTTTGAGAGAGGGGACCAAACAGCGAAGTCATCGATCCCATGGGATTAGGGAAGGAAGTTGGCCGTGCCCTTTCAAAGGAACCATCCCGGCTTTTGCCTGAAGCGATGTAGGGAAATCACGGAAAACCGAAATTAGGGCGACCGGACCCGCGTTTGAACCATCGTCCTCCTAAATGTCAATCCAGTGTGCTAACCAATGCGCCACATCGCTCGGTCATATAAGTTAGTATCTGTAGTCGTTCTCACGCCACTACAGTCCGATCCACGAACAATGGCGATTCGCGCATGTCGAGGCACAGACGGGGATTGCATTGTTGACGATTCCAAGCGACAGTTCCGATACGCGCATGCATGTGCTACCCGTATATCCTGCAAATCATGTCTCTCACTTGTGTATCAAGAATTTATCACTTACCGCTGCAGTCAGCGATGACAACGCGCAACAAATGGTTCAAAATAGTTCAAATGGTTCTGAGCACTATGGGACATCTGTGGTCATCAGTCCCCTAGAACTTAGAACTACTTAAACCTAACTAACCTAAGGACATCACACACATCCATGCCCGAGGCAGGATTCGAACCTGCGAACGTAGCAGTCGCGCGGTTCCGGACTGCGCGCCTAGAACCGCTAGACCACCGCGGCCGGCCGCAACAAATGGAATCGAAATTCACTGAACAACTCGCTACTATCACTTTTAATGCTCATATTAGAGCAGTAGAGCGCTCAGTACACTACTAAACGCTCGTTGGCTGTCGAAGATCACGTGACGTACGTGCGCAGAACAAGCCGAAACTCAACCGCCATTATTCTTGACTCCAACTGTAGTGGAGTAAGACCAGGTGATTTGACTTTTGCTATAAAAGAACTCTCATTAAAAAAATACTGAAGCTATGACTTTTGAGGAATAATATGTTGTACCCAATTGAACAATGATTACTTATACTAAATCTGACAGTCTCTAGGTTAAACAGTGTAGCTCTAAATGGCTTTAGAGTGTTAGCTTTCCGATATTTCTCCGTTTTCCCCTATTAGTTGCATAAATGCACACAAGTGCAGCAATTGAAATCAGTAAAAATGACACAATGTGTGATCGTCAAGAACATGATTAAACTACATCATAACTGTTTTTATTTCAACAAAATTATCTTTTTTTAATTACAAATATATTGGTTTAATTATACAATATTAATAAAGCCATTTAAAGCAATTACTTTTAAGAATTATTATTAACTTACTATTACATTCATTAATTAAGTTATTAACTCTTCAGTGTTTGAATCAAAACCAATTCGTATTTTTCCAGCTTACACTAAAGTACAAAGAAAGCAATAAAAAGCCCAGTCTCTGAATTTTAAGTCTCACCTGCCTGGGTACTAAGTACTTTAATACAGACAGACAAGTAGCAGATAGGTAATTAGGTAATTCGTCATACAGCAGATGAAAAAGTCGCCGTGTGTCATTGTATTCATCATTCGATGTTTTCATTACGAGTCTGTTGATATCCAGTGTAGGGTAACAGAAGTTAACGTTATTAAGCGTTTTGCGACTGTGTCAAATGAAAATACAGTGTCAATAGTTTAGCCAATAAAGCTCTCTGGCTATAAAATCTTGCTCCCCCCAAAAACTATCAAGGGACATCATTTTCTGGTGAGATCCTTCCTTCCTAGTCTTCAACCTTGCCCCAATAGGGACAAACAACTGGAATCTTCCTAATAGCGTTTCACAGACCAGTTACTCTATATGAGAATAACAGAAATTGTCTATGAAAAGTAAGCTTACAAACATACATTTATTTGGATATATATATATATATATATATATATATATATATATATATATATACAATAAAACTCACATTCATTCAGCTGGGGTGAACTGGACCAGGATGACAAGGTAACAGATAATGACAGCCAGTGCACTGACCAGCAGCGAGTAGTCGATGGTGAAAAATACAGTGGCGTTGCATCAGAGCAATGCAGATTTTGTGGTCCACCACAGGATGGACCCCAGAACTATACAGCGTTGACTATATGACACAGACGTCCTCAGGAGGATCACACCGGTTGCCGTGTCTGTATCCCTGATCATCGCATATGACATTACCATCATCGACAGCTTGATCTATTTTTGTACGTGAACCACATTGTGGAGCTGGTCGCTTAAGTACTCGAGAGTTCCATTTAATTCTCATTACCACCAGAAGCACTTTATATGCAGTGACCATATGACCTCTCAAGCTGGATGCCAAGATGGCAGCCGTTGGAAGCTGAAAGTGGCTCTAGAGGAACTCGGCAGCACGTCGTAGAGCCATGTGAGCCAACAGCAGCTGGTGAAGTCTTATAGACGCTGAAGGCAATCGAAACACTCCCAGGGATGTCGCAAGGATCACTGGGAGCACCTCCAGGAGGCAAAAGTTGCCGTACCACCACAAAAAAATGTAGCACTGTCCGTGAGGCAAGAACACGTAGGAGGCATGCCCATATGTAGACACACTACTGTAATCTTCCCATTAGTGGTTTGCACAGCAGTTGTTTTGCGTCACAGTGATAGAAATACCTATGAAAAAAATAGTTTACGAATATATGCTTTTTAGATATAAAAATAATCATACTGATGGTCATTGCTTTGGGATGAGCTGGCCCAGGACGACAACGTAAGTTATAATAATGGCCAGTGCATTGACCAGTAGTGAGCGGTCGATGGTGAAGAATCCAGCAGCGCTGAAGCAAAGCGAGGGACTGTACATGGTCCACCGTAGGAAAGCTACCAGGGCCGGGCAGCATCGATCACTTAACACTGACGCCCTCAGGAGGACAACGCCGATGGCTGCGTCTGTATCCCTGATCGCCGCACACGCCAACGCCTTCGTGGACAACTTGGCCGAATGGAAGAAGAGCCACATGATCAAGCCGATCGCTGACCAACACACATGTTCTTCAGAAAACGGCCTCGGTCTCACCACCAACAGCAACATTTCGTATGCAGAAGTTGTGGCGTCCCACAAGGTAAATGCTACGACGGCAGCCACTGGTAGCCCAAAGTGGTTCTGGAGGGACTCGGCAGCGCGTCGTAGAGCCATATGCGCCGCCAGCAGCTGGCGAAGTCTTCCATGGGCTGGAAGTGACCGATACACCCCCACTGGTGACGTTACGACGGCCACTGAAGTACCTCCAGGAGAGTGGAGTTGAGCGTACAAAGTCTGGTCCACAGTTCCAGTACCATCATGACAAAGTGCAAGCTTATCAGTGAGTCAAAACACACATAGATGGCATAGAAGATGGGCAAACCGATTCCGACACACCCTGGAACCATGGTGAGTAATGCTACTGCTACAGCCGTAAAGTTAACAGCCAGGAGAAAACCTCCTATTATCTTCCCTTTTCGAAACACTCCGCTGCAGAGTGAAAATCTCATTTTGGATCTTCCCTTTTCGTTTGTCCTTTGCTGGCAGGTGGAGATCCGCATATTTCAGCTCTCTGGAGAAACTCTGTAGATGATCCAAGCTTGTCACGGTGCACAGTCCCAACGTCAAAAGAAGTTGGACTGTTCCTAATAAGCCATCAACTAATTCTACAAGTGTGAGGACCTCTGACCTCTCACCGATATTTCGCAAGCGTGCTGAAGAAATGAGGAATACCAGGAACCAGAAAAAGGAGGGGGTCATTAGTTTCCTGCATAGATTCTTCTTTCGATTCTTGCAGCAGGTCTCTGGGATAGGGGCCAATCCACACAGCTGCCACAATCTGTATAATGGTGTTACGGCCACAGGGAACTCCATTGATCTCCTTCCGTAACGAGTGCAGCTGCGTCTTCGCTTCGAGTTGCAAAAGTGCTATTACTTCCAGCAGCGGGGGAGATTTTACATGACATGTGAGGACCACATGTGGTGACTTTCCTGACGAGAACTGGTGTTACTACCCACTGGAACGTTATGCTTTAGCAGTTCGCTGATGGGCCGCTAACACGAATGCACATTTGCGTGCTTTGCCGTGTCACTGTCCGTACTGGCAACATCTTGTTTGCGGATGGCGTGCAGAGATAGCTTGAATTTCAAATACACCGCTCTCGGCCACTGTCCGACGCTACGTTTATCGTTGCCAGTCGCTGTGCAGCCAAGGTTCAGGTACCTCTACAAAGAAAATAATCAATCCAGTGAACAAGCCGTAAGCTGTGACTGACACATTTTCCGACATGTTTACTAAGTTTGTTAATTTTATGTTCCGTGGATCATTTCTGTGATTAATCATAATGATGTGGACCGGGTCATGACTCATTCATATTACAGAGTCATACATAAATAAGGCTACATGCTGACAATTTAGAAGTTTTCTTCCCCATTCCGTTTGTTTTCGTTTTCAGTTGTGAATTAACAATTCCTGTTCACCACCTTTCACTTATTACATAAACAGGTATTTTTCGACGCAATAGAAGAGCTGTAAGGACAAACGTTTCTAGTTTGGTTTCCAAATTTACGTTCGCTATCTGTCAGGCATTTAATATCATTTGATGAATGATAAAAATTCAGGTGGCAGCACTGTGCACCCCTTTTTGTGCTAAAGGCAACCTTAATGTGGAGTAATGACTGTCAACTTTTTGTTATGGTATTGTAATTAGGCACATCGTCGTTACTTTGAATTGTACTAAATTTTTTATAACATACGAGGTGTGATCAAAAAGTAACGAGAATTTTTGTTTTTCTTAAAGAATCGGTGTTTATTCATCATCAAATACACTAGTGGCAGCGCTTTTTCCAATCTTGGAAGCACTTCTGGAACTCACTTTTCGTGAGTTCGTTCAAATCCTTCAGCGATTCTCTTTTTCTTTCATCAACGGTGGCAGAATGAAGTTCTTTCATGGTTCTCGTTAGTGCCGGAAATAGAAATAAATCGTAGAGGTGCATGGTCCGTGAATACGGTGACTGAGGCAACATAACGCTTTTTTTTTGCCAAAAATCGCGAAAAACATTGAGCTGTGAGCGGGAGCATTATCGTGATGCAGTTTCCACTTATTGTTTTGCCACAACTCCGGTTGTTTTTTTTCGGACTGCTTCATGCTAACGACAAGTAATTCTAGATAGTATTCCTTATTGACCGTCCGACGATAAGGTTGGAACTCTTGATACACTACCCATTGGAATTGAAGAAAACAGTGAGAAGAACCTTCACATGTTATCGAACTTGTCGAATTTTTCCCGGTTTTGCCTCTTCAGGCAGTTGCCATTGCGATGACTGGGCCTTGGCTTCGACGTCATATCCGCATACCTATACTCCGTCACCTGTCACAACCTTATTTAGACGCTCCGGATCGTCGTCGATTTCATTCAGCAGTTTCTGAGAGATGTATACGCGATCTCGGTTTTCGTCAGAAGTTAACAGTTTCGAAACAAGATTTGCTGATACATTTCATGCCCAAAAGACCTGAATAATTGCGTGTCATGAGCCAAAGGATATGCCGACATCATCAGCATCCTCTCTGATTGTGATTGGGCGATTTTACACAGCCAGTTTCCTTACTTCTTCCACACAATCATCAATAATTGCTATGCTAGGGCGTTCTGGCCGGTCGTCGTTTTCAACGCTTTCTCGATTCTCTTTGAAACGATTATACCACTCGTAAAACTCTAATTTTACTCGTAGTAGATTCACCAAAAGCCACAGTCAACATGTCGAAGGCGGTGCTGCACGTTATTACATTTTTCACGCAAATTTAATGCAAATTCTTTAATCCACCTTTTTCGACAGTAAAAATTCGCCGAGCACTCCAAAACACATATAACCTTTTCTACTATCAACAATAAACTAAATACTCAAAACATCTGAAACTGCAAACATACATCAGAAGCATGTGTACCAAAAAAATATAAAAAAATTGAAAATCGGATGTATAAAGCCCATGAAATTAAAAAAAAGTCGTTACTCTTTGATCACACCTCATACTTCATGAACGAAAGAATATACGAGGGGCGTTCAGTAATGCAACACATTTTTTTGTCACCTAGTTTCGCTTGAAAGATACGGAATTTGTTGCAGGAGTTCGTCAAGCTTCCCGCTTGAGGCCCTGTAACTTCATGAAGTTCCAATTTTTTATTCGTTTTGTTCGTCATTATTTGTTGCAGAGAGCTGTCATTTAGTTTCTTTTCTCGGAAAACTGAAGCATCGAAGGTATTCATAAGCACTTGCAGAATGTCGAGGAGGGCTGGCAATGAACAAAAGCACGGTGAGTCGTTGGGCGAGGCGTTTGTTGTCTCATTGCAACAAGGTCGCGCAAATATGTCCGATCTCCCCACTTACCGGCCGGCCGCATGCAGCTTGACTCCTGCGATGCTGAAACGTACAGATCACAATCAAAAACCTCGTTGCAGAAATGGACGTCTCTGTTGATAGTGCTGACACATTTGTCCGCCTAACAGACGACCATAAGGAGCAACGAAGGACCATCTGTGCGCAATAGCTTGCGCGTTACGAGCCTGATAATGCCAATTTCTTTGTCGAAAATAGCGATAGGCGATGTAAAGCGACTTCATCATTTCGAACTGGAAATGAAACGGCAATACATGTAGTGGCGCCACGCCATATTTCCTCCGAAGATGGGGTTCAAAGTCGCACCCTCAACTGGTAAAGCCGTGGCGACGGTCTTCTGGAACTCACGCTGCTGCTACGGTCGCAGGTTCTAATCCTGCCTCGGGCATGGATGTGTGTGATGTCCTTAGGTTGGTTAGGTTTAAGTAGTCTAGGGGTCTGATGACCTCTTATGTTAAGTTCCATAGTGCTCAGAGCCATATGAACAATTTGAAGAATATTGTGCTACCTTCAGGAAACTGAAGAAACGATTTCACCTTGTTCGTTGCCACAAAAATGCTAACTAACTTCTCCTTCTCCATGACACCGCAAAGCCATACAAGCTCAAAAAAAAAAGTCAATGGACTGTTCTTCGCCGGCCGGAGTGGCCGTGCGGTTCTAGGCGCTACCGTCTGGAACCGCGGGACCTTTACGGTCGCATGTTCGAATCCTGCCTCGGACATGGATGTGTGTGATGTCCTTAGGTTAGTTAGGTTTAAGTAGTTCTAAGTTCTAGGGGACTGATGACCTCAGAAGTTGAGTCCCATAGTGCTCAGAGCCATTTTTGACTGTTCTTCCCCTTCTACCTTACAGACCGGATCTCGCACCTTAGGACTTCCATCTGTTTGCCCCAGTGAATGAAGCACTTCGCGGGAAGCAGTACGTGGATGATGCGGAGGTTACTGATGCAACAAGACGTTGGCCCCGGGGTCAAAAATGGTTGAAATGGCTCTGAGAACAATGGGACTTAACTTCTGAGGTCATCAGTCCCCTAGAACTTAGAACTACTTAAACCTAACTAAGCTAAGGACATCACACACATCTATGACTGAGGCAGGATTCGAACCTGTGACCGTAGCGGTCGCGCGGTTCCAGACTGAAGCGTCTAGAACCGCTCGGCCACTTCGGCCGGCTGCCCCGGGGTCAAGCAGTATATTGCTCCCTCCTATGTATATCTCGCGAAGAGACCATGAGGATAAAATCAGAGAGATTAGAGCCCACACAGACGCATACCGACAATCTTTCTTTCTACGAACAATATGAGACTGGAATAGAAGGGAGAACCGATAGAAGTACTCAAGGTACCCTCCGCCACACACCGTCAGGTGGCTTGTGGAATATGGATGTAGATGTAGATGTTGACAAGTAGAGTGGTACCATGTTGGCATACAGCCCCTCCCAGCAAGATGGCGTAAGGCCGTCGCACTGAATGGAGATTATGTTCGAAAATAAGGTTTTTGTAGCCAAAAGAGTGGGGATTGACATGGTGTATTGGAATACTGCATAAAACCAACCTGCTTTCAGAAAAAAAAGTGTTCCATTACTTGTTGAACGCCGCTCGTAGATCAAGTCACAGCGGCTACTTCATTCAGTTTATTAGAAACATGTCCGCCCCGATAGCTGTGGTCAGCGTGACGGATTGCCGTCCTTCGGGCCCGGGTTCGATTCACGGCTGGGTCGTGGTTTTCTCCGCTCAGGAACTAGCTGTCGTGTTGTCTTCATCATCATTTCATCCCCATCCGGCGCGCAGGTCGCCCAATGTGGCGTCGAATGTAATCAGACCTGCACCGAGGCGGCCGGACCTGTCCCGCAAGGGGCCTCCCGGCCAACGACGCCAAACGCTCATTTCCATTACCGGGAACATGAATGGCAATGTTTATTTCAACATTCTCGTAGCTAAATGTTGCATGTTCTTCTGCTTCCTCTGGATGAATGCGCTGCGGATACTATATCATTCCAGACACTATCCTTGTTCACAGGACTGCACGCATATGTTCCTAGTTTGAAGAGCTTTCGCTTAGGTAATCTTCCACGACTGGCCCACTCACAAGAGGAGGCCACAACGTTTAGAATGCGGATTTACTTCACACTTCGTACATTCGTAGTACTCCATTAGGACAACAAAATGTGTAAGCAGTAGCGCGTACTTCTCAAGCGTTATTGAGAAAATCGCAAGATAATTTCGGTCGCCAAATATATACCTGTGAGACGCCGTTTTTACCAGGAAGTGGCTCCAGCCGAGTGGGTGCCGGCACGGTAGCTCAGCGTGTTCGGTCAGAGGGTTAGCTGCCCTCTGGAGTAAAAAAACTGAGTTAATGGATCAACGACGAACTGAAACGGGTGTGTTGCAACGTCCGCCCCGATCAGATACAAAGAACGAAGACGAACAAAATGAGATTTTTAAAAAAGTGGGTAGCGTTCAAGCCCCATAATCGCTGGATCGAGTCCCGTTCGTCAGTTTTCTTTATTTTTAACACAGTCATTTTCTTTACTATTTATATTACAATTGATATAATGGGAAAAATACGTGTAATCGGATGAACTTTTATTGAATTTACAATGTTATTTGGCAGTCTACAAATTTTTATTATCACTAATAACATAATATTCATAACTATCGACTAGTAAACGACCAAACGCATAAAGTGATACTGAAAATGTATGCTTGTCCGTGATCTGAGAAATCCCTTATACCTCGAAGAAGCCCGAAATTACGTGTTACCTCCAAGTTTTGATCGGCACAGACGGCTTTCGAAACATGTACAATTAATCGTCGCTTTCGACATTACGATTACAATGGCAGGGTGGTATTTTTCGTAAAAACATGGAAAACACGAAGTTAAACGGCACCAGCTGCATTGAATAAATGCTGTTTCCTCATACGCAAGGTCTTTTGAGGTTGTCCGTGGGAAAACAAACCTCGTTAACATTTTCAAAAACCTCTCTTTCAGCCGATAATTTGGAAGCAAACCATGCATAACGCAGCATTTCCTCAAATATCATCGCTGATAATTGATCATGCAGTATCGAGTGTATTTTAATAGCGTCTATGAGAAGCAATTTCTCGTTCTTTTTCCATTAAATACGAACAATTTTGAAGACACGGACAAGCATACATTTTCAGTATCACTTTATGCGTTTGGTCATTTACTAGTCGATAGTTATGAATATTATATTATTTGGGATAATAAAAATTTGTTGACTGTCAAATAACATTGCAAATTTAATAAAAGTTCATCCGATTACACGTATTTTTCCCATTATATCAATTGTAATATAAATAGTAAAGAAAATGACTGTGTTGAAAATAAAAAAAAGTGACGAACTGGACTCGATCCAGCGATTTCGGGGCTTGAACGCTACCCGCTTTTTTTTATAGACAAATGGATAAAGGAAAGCAGTTCCTCATCGGCTACATAAACAGAATAATAGGAAGTCGTCCCGTTACGACATAAGGATGCTCCTAGCCTCCTACCCACTCGGCTGCCGCCGCTTCATAGTAAAAACGGCCACGCACAGGTATATATCTGACGACCGAAATTATCTTGCGTTTTTCTCAATAACTCTTAAGGAGTACGCGCTACTGGTTACACATTTTGTTGTCCTAATGGAGTACTACGAGTGTACGAAGTTTGAAGTAAATCCGCGTTCCAAACGTCGTTGCCTCCCCTTGTCAGTCACTCTGTTTCACACCACAGAAGATGTCTGGGACTATTTACATCAGCTTGTGATACGTAGGATCTAACATCCACTCAATATGATAGCCCTACGGGATCTAATAACAACGGGTGGGCCCAGCTGGATATTACACACTTCAAGAAAATTTTGGGCCCTCTTCCTGGCTGAATTCCAGTCATTATCAACGTTAGAGGCGGTGTTTCAAGGTATTAGCGTGACGTATCCTGAGGTTGATTCATTATTTGTTCAGGTAGCGTAAGGCCCCCGGTAACGATTAAACTTCCTGTTAAATTCACTGTTCCTAACTACGGTTTTATCAAACAAGCGCGCAAACCTACCAAACGGGTCTGCCAAATTTAACCTCTCGTTTGAGACAACTATCGCACTGTGCGTATTGTGTGGCGACGTATTTTGACGCCAGTGGTAATGGCTTCCAATGGAGACAAGGCATTTTTGCATTGATTTCAGAACTGTATATGAGGAAGAAAAAGAAAACTAGGCGCCGCTCCAAGGAGTGGTCGAAACTGAGGGATAAATATACCCATACGATTTGTCAAAAAATATGTATGTAAGAAACGTATGATCACATTAACTTTCTCCGACCGCACAGTCAAACTTAACAATAACTTGTTAGGATTACTTCGAGGCACAAGTATGCGGAAATTTATGCTCTCCAACTTCGCCCTCTAATGTAAATTCATTAAATTACCACATCGCCCATGGAAGAACCGGAGGGCTATTTTTTTTTTTTTTTTTTTTTTTTTACTCTATTGCGTTCCCACTAGTGTGTTCTGCATAAAATACGATTTCCTTCTTACTTCTTTCTGTGTACGAGGGTTGGAACATTAATTGCGGCATCTATTTATTTACAACTTGTAGAAGATAGGTTGTAAGTAGGCTGTATAGGTTCTTATATTGGTAACGCCACCGCCACGTAGCGCTCTGTATGAAAATCGCTGGCTGTGCTGCGTGCAGTCTGTGGCTGGTTTGCATTGTTGTTGGCTATTGTAGTGTTGGGCAGTTGGCTGTTAACAGCGCGTAGCGTTGCGCAGTGGGAGGTGAGCCACCAGCAGTGGTGGATGTGGGGAGAGAGATGGTGGAATTTTGAGAACGGACGATCTGGGCGTGTGTCCATCAGAAAGAGTAAATTTGTAAGATTGGATATCATGGACTGATATATATATTATCACTTTTGAACACTATTAAGGTAAATACATTGTTTGTTCTCTATCAAAATCTTCCATTTGCTAACTATGCCTATAAGTAGTTACTGCCTTCAGTAGTTCGAATCTTTTATTTAGCTGGCAGTAGTGGCGCTCGCTGTATTGCAGTAGTTCGAGTAACGAAGATTTTTGTGAGGTAAGTGATTTGTGGAAGGTATAGGTTATTGTTAGTCAGGGCCATTCTTTTGTAGGGATTATTAAAAGTCAGACTGCGTTGCGCTAAAAATATTGTGTGTCAGTTTAGTGTTGATCAGAATAAGTAAAGAGAGTAATGTCTGAGAACGTTCAGTTTTGCTCAGCTGTTTGAAAAGCAAATAACGTAAGACGTTTATCAGCACAGTAATTCATTAATTTTTCTAAGGGGAAGTTTCAAGGTACATGTTTCAAAGTTTTATTGTCCTTCAAAGTAGTCATCAGCATTGTGCACAATCTTTCGTCAGCGATGTGAAACTCGTAGGATACCTTTAACATCGCCAGTTCTGCTGATAGAATCTATGGAGCGGTCTATTGCCCGACGAATCTCTGTAACAGTGCTTCCTTCAATTTAGGAACCAAGCTGAAGCACACGGACTTATGTTGGTGGTTGCTCTTTCTGCAGGTCCCGCCCATAATTTTGCAGCACGACGTTCGGCCGCAGATGATGCAAGTTGTGACTGATTTGTTCGATAAGTGGGGCTGGGATTTGCTTTAACACCCACCGCACTGCATGGACTTAAGCCCTCGTCAAAACTTGATTCCTAAGCCGAACGAAACGCTTCATCACGCACACTTCAGAATTATTACAGAGATTCGTTGGGTAATATACGGCTCAACTCGAACTATCAACGCAACTGCCGCTGCATAGGATATGCTACGAGTTCCAAATCACTGTCAATTGAATATCCACAACGCAGGTAACTACTTCGGAGGACAGTAAAACTTTCAAAAATTTATCTACTTTGTATAAGCTGTAAATAGTTCCCACTGTTAAAATGAAAGCCCTCGTAATACACTCCTGGAAATGGAAAAAAGAACACATTGACACCGGTGTGTCAGACCCACCATACTTGCTCCGGACACTGCGAGAGGGCTGTACAAGCAATGATCACACGCACGGCACAGCGGACACACCAGGAACCGCGGTTTTGGCCGTCGAATGGCGCTAGCTGTGCAGCATTTGTGCACCGCCGCCGTCAGTGTCAGCCAGTTTGCCGTGGCATACGGAGCTCCACCGCAGTCTTTAACACTGGTAGCATGCCGCGACAGCGTGGACGTGAACCGTATGTGCAGTTGACGGACTTTGAGCGAGGGCGTATAGTGGGCATGCGGGAGGCCGGGTGGACGTACCGCCGAATTGCTCAACACGTGGGGCGTGAGGTCTCCACAGTACATCGATGTTGTCGCCAGTGGTCGGCGGAAGGTGCACGTGCCCGTCGACCTGGGACCGGACCACAGCAACGCGCGGATGCACCCCAAGACCGTAGGATCCTACGCAGTGCCGTAGGGGACCGCACCGCCACTTCCCAGCAAATTAGGGACACTGTTGCTCCTGGGGTATCGGCGAGGACCATTCGCAACCGTCTCCATGAAGCTGGGCTACGGTCCCGCACACCGTTAGGCCGTCTTCTGCTCACGCCCCAACATCGTGCAGCCCGCCTCCAGTGGTGTCGCGACAGGCGTGAATGGAGGGACGAATGGAGACGTGTCGTTTTCAGCGATGAGAGTCGCTTCTGCCTTGGTGCCAATGATGGTCGTATGCGTGTTTGGCGCCGTGCAGGTGAGCGCCACAATCAGGACTGCATACGACCGAGGCACACAGGGCCAACACCCGGCATCATGGTGTGGGGAGCGATCTCCTACACTGGCCGTACACCACTGGTGATCGTCGAGGGGACACTGAATAGTGCACGGTACATCCAAACCGTCATAGAACCCATCGTTCTACCATTCCTAGACCGGCAAGGGAACTTGCTGTTCCAACAGGACAATGCACGTCCGCATGTATCCCGTGCCACCCAACGTGCTCTAGAAGGTGTAAGTCAACTACCCTGGCCAGCAAGATCTCCGGATCTGTCCCCCATTGAGCATGTTTGGGACTGGATGAAGCGTCGTCTCACGCGGTCTGCACGTCCAGCACGAACGCTGGTCCAACTGAGGCGCCAGGTGGAAATGGCATGGCAAGCCGTTCCACAGGACTACATCCAGCATCTCTACGATCGTCTCCATGGGAGAATAGCAGCCTGCATTGCTGCGAAAGGTGGATATACACTGTACTAGTGCCGACATTGTGCATGCTCTGTTGCCTGTGTCTATGTGCCTGTGGTTCTGTCAGTGTGATCATGTGATGTATCTGACCCCAGGAATGTGTCAATAAAGTTTCCCCTTCCTGGGCCAATGAATTCACGGTGTTCTTATTTCAATTTCCAGGAGTGTATACACTGAGGCGACTAAAGTCATGGGACAGCCATATGCTCATATAGAGATGGCGCTAGTATCGAGTGAACAAGATGGAAAAGGGCACTGCACTGGCGGAACAGTCAATTGTTCTCAGCTGATTCATTTGAAAATGTTTCAGACGCGAACACGTGATTATGGCCGCACGACGGGAATAACAGATTTGGAACGCGGAATGGTAGTTGGAGCTATACTGCGTCTAGAATGTGCCGAGAATACCAGATTCAGGCATTACCTCTCACCACGGACAATACAGTGGCTGAAGGCCTTTACTTAACGACCGAGAGTTGCGGAGTTTGCGTATAGTTGTCAGTGCTAACAGACAAGCAAAACTGCGCGAACTAACCGCAGAAATCAATGTGGGACGCACGACGAACGCATCCGTTAGAAAACTGTGGCGAAATTTGGCGTAAATAGTGTATGACAACAGGCGTCCGACGCGGGTGCCTTTGCTAACCAGCACGACATCACCTGCAACACGTCTCTTGGGCTCGTGACGACATCGGTTGGATCCTAGAAGACTGTAAAATCGTGACCTGGTCATATGAGTCCCGGTTTCAGTTAGTAACAGCTGATGGTAAGGTTCGAGTGTGGCGCAAACCCCACGAAAAATGGTTCAAATGGCTCTGAGCACTATGGGACATAACATCTGAGGTCATCAGTCCCCTAGAACTTAGAACTACTTAAACCTAACCAACCTAAGGACATCACACACGTCCATGCCCGAGGCAGGCCTGCGAGCGTAGCAGTCTCGCGGTTCCGGACTGAAGCGCATAGAACCGCACGGCCATCACGGCCGGCAAACCCCACGAAACCATGGACCCAAGTTGTCAACGAGGTACTATGCAAGCCGGTGGCGGTTCCATAATTCTGTGGGCTGTGTTTATATGCAGAGGGTCCTCTGGTCCAACTGAACCGATCACTGATTCGCTACTTGTTCGGCTACTTGGAGACCATTTGCAGCCATTCATCAACTTCAGTTTCCCAAGCAACGATGGAATTTTTAAGGATGACATGAGCAATGCCATCGGATCAAAATTGTTCGCGATTGGTTTGAAGAAGATTCTGGTGAAGTCGAGAGAATCATCTGGCCACTTAGATCACCCAACATGAATCCCATCGGACATTTATGGGATGCAATCTAGAGGTCAGTTCGTGCACAACATCCTGCACCGGTAACTTTTTCCTAATTATGGACCGCCGTAGAGACAGCATGGCTCGATATTACTGCAGGAGACTTCCAACGACTTTTGGACTCCATGCTACGTCGATTTGTTGCACTACGCCGGGTAACAGGAGGTGCGACACGAGATTAGGAGGTAGCTTATGACTTTTGTCACCTCAATGTATGGTTGTGAAAGCGATGGTGAACCGTAAAATTACTACTAGTTCTCCGAAGGTTATTAATCTCAATCAATATACAAAATGTAGAGTGGAAGTAGGTTCCAAGGAATAACTGGTGAAATTACACACAATTTTTCAATAACACTCTTTATTTAAATTTGGTGCAAGACTTTAGGATATTTTTTAAAAAAAGACCAACAATCATTTAACAAATAAGTCACAATTTACGATAGGAAAGAACCTTTAAATTATTAAATTATTATAAAAAAAGGGAAGTACAGGCAATCAATTTAACGTATACAACGCGACGCTGTATAATATTTCAAGCTCAGCTAAATTAGAGGTGAATTTCACTCCATTCATTAAATGGCGCAGAATCTAACTTGTCTGCAACATATAAAGACAATCCTGTTTACAAAAGTTCTCAATATAGAAAAACCAAAACGCATGAGTCATGCACACGGGGGACACTTACAGTTAATAACATTAACATTTCCAAAATATATAAAAAAGAAATTTTACAAATTTCTGCCAGTTAACTTACGGCAAACACACACGATCGCCAGGTAGGACTTGCGAACTTTTACAACACTCTCCTTTCAAGGTAACAATTTCTACCCGTAATGAAATGGCAAACTTCTGCTTGGCAAGAAAAAACACTAATAACCAACTACCTGCGTAAAACACATAAGCACGATGAGTAAAAGCCTTAAAGGTATTGAATTGGTAAAACACAGAACAGTTTTTGCTGACTAGAAACAATATAAAAAATCCACTACGGCGTACATTAACAACCTTGCTTATTATTGCCAAATATGCATAAACACAAATTTGAGTACGTTACAGCTTGCAGATGAGCAGGAATCCGTTATGCAGTTGACTAGTTCTTACCACGAGTCAAAAGGAATTTTTCTTCTTTCTTAGAGTACCTTTTACTCGTCAGTCTAGTAACATTAGTTATGGCAGGCGAGAGAATGGATCAGGTCTTAGTGCCTTGCATTTTAAACAGTACAGTCATTGATGCCTTAGACTTTCACAGACATGGCAGAGGCTAACAGTCGAATAAACCCGTATGTAAGCTGAGAGGGGAAAGAAGAAATCCAAACCACAGATTTACTCTGATCTCCCCCTCCCCCCTTTCGTCCTCAAAAGGGGACAAACGGACCATCCTTTCTAATATTACCACCTTCCCGCGGGTGGGCAGACGAGAATAAATGGCGGGAACCCCCCCCCCCCCCCCCAAAAAAAAAACGGCTGGTATAATTAACAAGAATAAGTTCAAATGGCTCTGAGCACAATGGGACTCAACTTCTGAGGTCATCAGTCCCCTAGAACTTAGAACGACTTACAACTGACTAACCTAAGGACATCACACACATCCATGCCCGAGGCAGGATTCGAACCTGCGACCGTAGCAGTCGCACGGTTCCGGACTGCACGCCTAGAACCGCGAGACCACCGCGGCCGGCAGAAACAGGTCAAACAAAGCCGCACACTCACAAGTATTTGAGGAAACCACTGAAGTTTGACAAATTATTTGATCGTTTGCTGAGTCCCTTGGAAATACTAAAGAATGGCTACGCTCGTACCTGGGAGTGTGCCGAGGCCTTCCTTTGAGTCGGTGTTACTGCTTCACGCTACGCGCAGCGGCGCGCTTTTCAAAGCTAACTTTACTACGGCTCCTAATAAAACTCATCTTCTTTAAACACGTGCGCCGAAATATAAACTATTGAGAAACAGGTCAAACAAAGCCGCACACTCACAAGTATTTGAGAAAACCAGTAAAGTTTGACAAATTGTTTGATCGTTTGCTGAGTCCCTTGGAAATACTAAAGAATCGCTACGCTCGTACCTGGGAGTGTCTCCCCTGGTGGAAGCGGCTGTGGACGGAGGCGGCGGCGGCACGAGGTCCGTGGTGTTACCGGCCTGAGGCAGTGGGGCGGCGGACACCCGCAGGTCGAACGAGCCGCGGGCCACGGTGGAGGTGACCACCGCCAGGTTGCGCGACGAGCGGACGCTCAGCGCCGCCCCCTGCACCGGCCACCCGCACCACCTGCAACGTGACCACGCCCCCCCAACTCATTCCTGCATCTGCAATATACGACAGTGGTCGTCAAACTTTTTTGCACAAGAGCCAGTGCTGATGTTGTGGGCCGTCACTTCTGGCCCTTTTACCGATCTTTAAATTAATCTGTAACCTACACAAATACACTACTGGCCATTAAAATCGCTACACCACGAAGATGACGTGCTACAGACGCGAAATTTAACCGACAAGAAGAAGATGCTGTGATATGCAAGTGATTAGCTTTTCAGAGCATCCGTACAAGGTTGGCGCCGGTGGCGACACCTACAACGTACTGACATGAGGAAAGTTTCCAACCGATTCCTCATAGACAAACAGCAGTTGACCGGCGTTGCCTGGTGAAACGTTGCTGTGATGCCTCGTGTGAGGAGGAGAAATGCGTACCATCACGTTTCCGACTTTGATAAAGGTCGGATTGTAGCATATCGCGATTGCGGATTATCGTATCGCGACATTGCTGCTCGCGTTTGTCGAGATCCAATGACTGTTAGCAGAATATGGAATCAGTGGGTTCAGGAGGGTAATACGGAACGCCGTGCTGCATCCCAACGGCCTCGTATCACTAGCACTCGAGATGACAGGCATCTTACCCGCGTGGCTGTAACGGATCGTGCAGCCTCGTCTCGATCCCTGAGTCAACAGATGGGGACGTTTGCAAGACAACAACCATCTGCACGAACAGTTCGACAACGTTTGCACCCGCATGGACTATCAGCTCGGAGACCGTGGCTGCGGTTACCCTTGACGTTGCATCACAGACAGGTGCGCCTGCGATGGTGTACTCAACGACGAACCTGCGTACACGAATGGCAAAACGTCATTTTTTCGGATGAATCGAGGTTCTGTTTACAGCATCATGATGGTCGCATCCGTGTTTGGCGACATCGCGGTGAACGCACACTGGAAGCGTGTATTCGTCATCGCCATACTGGCGTATCACCCGGCGTGATGGTATGGGGTGCCATTGGTTACACGTCTCGGTCACCTATTGTTCGCACTGACGGCACTTTGAACAGTGGACGTTACACTTCAGATGTGTTACGACCCGTGGCTCTACCCTTCATTCGATCCCTGCGAAACCCTACATTTCAGCAGGATAATGCACGACCGCATGTTGTAGGTCCTGTACGGGCCTTTCTGGATACAGAAAATGTTCTACTGCTAACCTGGCCAGCACATTCTCCAAATCTCCACCAATTGAAAACGTCTGGTCAATGGTGGCCGAGTAACTGGCTCGTCACAATACTTCTGTCACTACTCTTGATGAACTGTGGTATCGTGTTGAAGCTGCATGGGCAGCTGTACCTGTACTCGCCATCCAAGCTCTGTTTGGCTCAATGCCCATGCGTATCAAGGCCTTTATTACGGCCAGAGGTGATTGTTCTGGGTACCGATTTCTCAGTCTCTATTCACCCAAATTGCTTGAAAATGTAATCACATGTCAGTTCTAGTATAACAGATTTGTCCAATGAATACCCGTTTATCATCTGCATTTCTTCTTGGTGTAGCAATTTTAATGGCCAGTAGTGTAGTCACTAGTCACTCTAACCCCACAGTAGTTGTACTACCCTGAGCACATATTGAAATATTAATGTCTCTGTAGGAATTTTTTTTTTTTTTACTGAGCATGAAAACTACACTTTTAAGAAGTTCCTAACTTTATTTGGTGTTTTTGGATTCTACTGTTAGTTGGCACGTACGGCTAAGAACCGCAGAACGCACGAATTCATGATCTGGACCGCAATTTGACGACCACTGGTATAGAACGAAAAATAAATGGTTACATTTGTAGGCAGTTTGAGGACGTGTCGGATGTCAAAATTAAGTAGACGTCCCTTAGTTCAAAATGTTTCGAGATTGAACTAATAAAAAAATACAGAAAAGTTATGATGGTAGTTCCAAAGATTCATGTGTTCTACTCGTATATACTCTCCCCTTTTTGATGTTGTTCAACACGCTCTTCATATTGGTTTGAATGTCGGTTATGTTGCAAAAGTGTTCACCCTTCATGTGAAGTTTTTTACTTTGTCTTGTGGTAGATTTGTATTGATAACACCAAGTCTCGTCACCCACCATGGTCTTTTTCGGAAAAGCATTGTTCATATTTTGCACATGTCGTTCTTGTTTGGGAGCCAAGGTGCACGGGACAAAGTTTACACACACTTTTTTTAACACTCAGTCGTTGCAGGAACATCTCTGTACATCGATGTCCAAGAATTGTGTACGTAGTTTTTCCGGCCGAATATTCTGCTTGAAGGTCTCTAGTATGCAGTCGGACTGATTGATCGCTGTAGAATTTTTGACGACGCAACGTGCCATCATCGTCAGGTTACTTCTGCTGACTAGCATCCTGGACTAGTGGGAACGATATATATACCGGTCATTTCCCCCTCCACTCACCAGGTGTTTGTACCGCGCGATGTGCAGGACTCGGTGATGGTTTAGCTCGCGCTCGGGAATCGAGTTTGCGTTCCGCCTTCTCTGTGGGCGGTGTTCAATTCCCGCTGCGTTTGGAGAATTTTCAGTGCCGGAGCCCACGCTTGACTGAGTTGAAGTCCATTGTCCTTATAATTGCATAGGCTTCCGCGACCAGAGTCAGTCGACATAAAAGTTTTCTGGGTACGGTACATCGTCATAATGTATAAAACTAGTGCTGCTGGAGAAAAACCAACGTTTCGGCCACGGTTGCAGTGGCCTTCTTCTGGGTCCATTGTCCTTGTTAACGCGGTAGCCTGGTTTCGATAGGTTCCTTGTATACACAGACCCAACAGTGGGGCGGGTTGTGCAACGTTTTTCTACCTTCGTATTTCGGTCTTGGTCTAGGGGTAGCGTCTTTGATTCATAATCAAAAACGTCTTCGGTCCCGGGTTCGATCCCCCCAAGGCCTAAATTTTGATAAATAATCAGCATTGGCGGCCGAAGATTTCCGGAATAAGAAGTCAGCCTCATTCTGCCAACGGCCTTGTCAAAGAGGGCGGAGGAGCGGATAGAGGTTCAGGGCACTCTCTTGTCCTAGGGGTGGGAAATTGCCCCTAAAGGCGGAAGAATCAGCAATGATCAACGACATGAGGATGCAGAAGGCAATAGAAACCACTGCATTAAAGACACGTAACGAGTATCCACAGGACATGTGGCCTGTAATTGAAGAAGTGTCATGATGATCTCTCCATTGGCAAAAGATTCCGGAATAGTCCCCCATTCGGATCTCCGGGAGGGGACTGCCAAGGGGGAGGTTACCATGAGAAAAAGATTGAATAATCAACGAAAGGATAACGTTCTACGAGTCGGGGCGTGGAATGTCAGAAGCTTGAACGTGGTAGGGAAACTAGAAAATCTGAAAAGGGAAATGCAAAGGATCAATCTAGATATAGTAGGGGTCAGTGAAGTGAAGTGGAAGGAAGACAAGGATTTCTGGTCAGATGAGTATCGGGTAATATCAACAGCAGCAGAAAATGGTATAACAGGTGTAGGATTCGTTATGAATAGGAAGGTAGGGCAGAGGGTGTATTACTGTGAACAGTTCAGTCACCGGGTTGTTCTATTCAGAATCAAAATGAAATGGCTCTGAGCACTATGGGACTCAAATGCTGTGGTCATAAGTCCCCTAGAACTTAGAACTACTTAAACCTAACTAACCTAATGACAGCACACAACACTCAGCCATCACGAGGCAGAGAAAATCCCTGACCCCGCCGGGAATCGAACCCGGGAACCCGGGCGTGGGAAGCGAGAACGCTACCGCACGACCACGAGATGCGGGCTA
Organism: Schistocerca cancellata; assembly: GCF_023864275.1. Taxonomy (NCBI): domain Eukaryota; kingdom Metazoa; phylum Arthropoda; class Insecta; order Orthoptera; family Acrididae; genus Schistocerca; species Schistocerca cancellata. The sequence continues at coordinate 384,256,568 of NC_064634.1, read as the reverse complement.
TTCAGAATCGATAGCAGACCAACACCGACGACGATAGTTCAGGTATACATGACGACGTCGCAAGCTGAAGATGAACAGATAGAGAAACTGTATGAGGATATTGAAAGGGTAATGCAGTATGTAAAGGGGGACGAAAATCTAATAGTCATGGGCGACTGGAATGCAGTTGTAGGGGAAGGAGTAGAAGAAAAGGTTACAGGAGAATATGGGATTGGGACAAGGAATGAAAGAGGAGAAAGACTAATTGAGTTCTGTAACAAGTTTCAGCTAGTAATAGCGAATACCCTGTTCAAGAATCACAAGAGGAGGAGGTATACTTGGAAAAGGCCGGGAGATACGGGAAGATTTCAATTAGATTACATCATGGTCAGACAGAGATTCCGAAATCAGATACTGGATTGTAAGGCGTACCCAGGAGCAGATATAGACTCAGATCACAATATAGTAGTGATGAAGAGTAGGCTGAAGTTCAAGACATTAGTCAGGAAGAATCAATACGCAAAGAAGTGGGATACGGAAGTACTAAGGAATGACGAGATACGTTTGAAGTTCTCTAACGCTATAGATACAGCAATAAGGAATAGTGCAGTAGGCAGTACAGTTGAAGAGGAATGGAGATCTCTAAAAAGGGCCATCACAGAAGTTGGGAAGGAAAACATAGGTACAAAGAAAGTAGCTGCGAAGATACCATGGGTAACAGAAGAAATACTTCAGTTGATTGATGAAAGGAGGAAGTACAAACATGTTCCGGGAAAATCAGGAATACAGAAATACAAGTCGCTGAGGAATGAAATAAATAGGAAGTGCAGGGAAGCTAAGACGAAATGGCTGCAGGAAAAATGTGAAGACATCGAAAAAGGTATGATTGTCGGAAGGACACACTCAGCATACAGGAAAGTCAAAACAACCTTTGGTGACATTTAAAGCAACGGTGGTAACATTAAGAGTGCAACGGGAATTCCACTGTTAAGTGCAGAGGAGAGAGCAGATAGGTGGAAAGAATACATTGAAAGCCTCTATGAGGGTGAATATTTGTCTGATGTGATAGAAGAAGAAACAGGAGTCGATTTAGAAGAGATAGGGGATCCAGTATTAGAATCGGAATTTAAAAGAGCTTTGGAGGACTTACGGTCAAATAAGGCAGAAGGGATAGATAACATTCCATCAGAATTTCTAAAATCATTGGGGGAAGTGGCAACAAAACGACTATTCACGTTGGTGTGTAGCATATATGAGTCTGGTGATATACCATCTGACTTTCGGAAAAGCATCATCCACACAATTCCGAAGACGGCAAGAGCTAACAAGTGCGAGAATTATCGCACAATCAGCTAAACAGCTCATGCATCGAAGCTGCTTACAAAAATAATATACAGAAGAATGGAAAAGAAAATTGAGAATGCGCTAGGTGACGATCAGTTTGGCTTTAGGAAAAGTAAAGGGACGAGAGAGGCAATTCTGACATTACGGCTAATAATGGAAGCAAGGCTAATGAAAAATCAAGACACTTTCATAGGATTTATCGATCTGGAAAAAGCGTTCGACAATATAAAATGGTGCAAGCTGTTCGAGATTCTGAAAAAAGTAGGAGTAAGCTATAGGGAGAGACGGGTCATATACAATACGTACAACAACCAAGAGGGAATAATAAGAGTGGACGATCAAGAACGAAGTGCTCGTATTAAGAAGGGTGTAAGACAAGGCTGTAGCCTTTCGCCCCTACTCTTCAATCTGTACATCGAGGAAACAATGATGGAAATAAAAGAAAGGTTCAGGAGTGGAATTAAAATACAAGGTGAAAGGATATCAATGATGCGATTTGCTGATGACAGTGCTATCCTGAGTGAAAGTGAAGAAGAATTAAATGATGTGCTGAACGGAATGAACAGTCTAATGAGTACACAGTATGGTTTGAGAGCAAATCGGAGAAAGACGAAGGTAATGAGAAGTAGTACAAATGAGAACAGCGAGAACTTAACATCAGGATTGATGGTCACGAAGTCAATGAAGTTAAGGAATTCTGCTACCTTGGCAGTAAAATAACCAATGACGGACGGAGCAAGGACATCAAAAGCAGACTCGCTATGGCAAAAAAGGCATTTCTGGCCAAGAGAAGTCTACTAATATCAAATACCGGCCTTAATTTGAGGAAGAAATTTCTGAGGATGTACGTCTGGAGTACAGCATTTAATGGTAGTGAAACATGGACTGTGGGAAAACCGGAACAGAAGAGAATCGAAGCATTTGAGATGTGGTGCTATAGACGAATGTCGAAAATTAGGTGGACTGATAAGGTAAGGAATGAGGAGGTTCTACGCAGAATCGGAGAGGAAAGGAATATGTGGAAAACACTGATAAGGAGAAGGGACAGGATGATAGGACATCTGCTAAGACATGAGGGAATGACTTCCATGGTACTAGAGGGAGCTGTAGAGGGCAAAAACTGTAGAGGAAGACAGAGATTGGAATATGTCAAGCAAATAATTGAGGACGTAGGTTGCAAGTGCTACTCTGAGATGAAGAGGTTAGCACAGGAAAGGAATTCGTGGCGGGCCGCATCAAACCAGTCCGTAGACTGATGACCAAAAAAAAAAGACTGGTGGAGACCGGTGTGTCGTTTGCTGCTCAACTGGATGTCTCTGTTGGTAGTGATGGCGTACTCGTCCACCACTTGGGTACTCAAAGGTTCCTCGCTCTCTAACAGAAGACCATAAAGAGTAACGGAGGATCGTCTATGCGTAATTGCTGACACATTACGGGGCTGATCGCGTCAATGTTTTGTCGAATATCGCCATACGCGATGAAACACAGATTCATCTCTTCGAACCGAAAACAAAACGGCAGTCTAAGGATTGGCGCCATTTCGCATCTCCTACAAAGAAAAAGTTCACAGCTGACCCTTCAGCCGATAAAGCCACGGCGACGGACTTCTGAAAGAGTTATTGTGTTTGATATTCTTCGTCATGGTGCAACGATCAACTATAAAGTGTACTGTGCTACCCTCAAGAAATGACTTCAGCATATTCGTCGCCACAAAAAGGCAAACGCACCTTAAAGGAGCTCACAAAACTTCATTGGACTGTTCTTCCTCATCCTTCCTACAGTCCGGATCTCGCGCCTTCCGATGTCGATTTATCTGGTCCAATGATGGATGCACTACGCAGGAAGTAGTATGTGGATGATGTGGAGGTTATTGATGCTGCAAGACATTCGACCAGTAGTGTGGTACAATGCGGGCATACAAACCCTCCCAGTAAGATGGTATAAGGCCATCAACTGAACGATTATGTTCACAGATACAGTTTCATAGTCAAAAGAATAAGGACTAATATATTGTGTTAGAAGCCAACCTGCTTGCAGAAAAAATCTGCATTACTTTTCGAACGCCCCTTGTATTTCAAAAGCTTTCATTGTCCGTGGTCAGCTTGATCTTTGTCATCGTTCTGCGAATGAGTACGCCGTCTCTGAACTGATGTCTCTAGAGACGTACACTCTCTGATTAAAACCATCTGGACACTTATTAGGGATTTAAATAAGGACTGTAGCCATCTTTCGCCTTTATGACGTCTTGAACTCTGATGGGGACATTTTCAGTAAGGTGTCTAAATGTGTGTGGAGAAAAGGTAGCCCATTGTAAAAAAAAAAAAAAAAGTAAATAAAAACTAAATGTGATTCTTGAGTTTCTCCCGGCGTATTTGATAATCAAAATATCCACGGGTGTACTGCCGGTCTACAGTGTCCAACGGGCACAATATTTCGGCGATCATACATGTCGCCATCATCAGGTGAACTGACGGGCTGAGCTCCTGTTGCGTGCCGGCACGGAGATCCGTACACTATGGCTGCTCAGGGGGAACTGGGTTCGGTCGCGGCGGCGGACGATTTAAATACCCTCCGCCCGCGGCGCGCTCACTCCGCCGTCCGCGCCCCGCGCGACGGTCGCGCGGTGGAACACATTGCGACGGCGTCTGAGATGACGTCGGTGTGATGGCTCTGTCCGCTGTGGTCGTCACAACTATACATTTGCTCGATTTACTCTTGATTAACCCAATCGCTGGTTCCCAAGCCTTGCTAAGATTATAGCCAGAGTCACGGTTTATGAGGTCGTCATTGGTGCGAATTTCGATGGCCTCTCTAACAACGCTGTCCCAGTATCTCGACGTCTGTACCAGAATCCTCGTGCGTTCATACTCCATAGTATTTAAATCGTCCGCCGCCGCGACCGAACCCAGTTCCCCCTGAGCAGCCATAGTGTACCGATCTCCGTGCCGGCACTGATGCCGACATGTATGATCGCCGAAATATTGTGCCCGTTGGACACTGTAGACCGGCAGTACACCCGTGGATATTTTGATTAAAAACTAAATGGTTCAAATGTCTCTAAGCATTATGGGACTTAACATCTGAGGTCATCAGTCCCCTAGACTTAGAACTACTTAAACCTAAATAACCTAAGGATATCACACACATCCATGCCCGAGGCAGGATTCGAACCTGCGACCGTAGCAGCAGCGCGGTTCCGGACTGAAGCGCCTAGAACCGCTCGGCCACAACGGCTGGCTAGCCCATTCTCCATGATGAGCCGGATTCATGTAAGGTAGGGATGTACGACGTTGAGTTCTGGAGTGAGATCAAAGTTCTAACTCAACGCAAAGGTTTTCCATGGGGTTCAGTTGCAGGCTTTGAGTAGGCTAGCCCATTTTAGAAATTTTGTCGTCCACATTTTTATTTGTCGTGCTAATAAAAGCAACCATCGTCTCCGAGGTCTTCCTGTAGCGTACGCAGCACATAATGCTGTAAAATATGTTTATATTCTTCAGCGTCTAGCGTTTTCTTAAGCGTAAAAAAGGACCACTCCGCAACAACAGAAAACACCCCCATACCGTATCACCACCTTCCCCGTACTTCACTGTTGGCACTGCAGACGATAGCAGGTAACTCTCTCCAGGCATTCGCGAACCCAGACCTCTTCAGCGGATTGCCAGAGGGAACATCATGATCCATCACTCGACATCACTCGTCTAGTCATCCATTGTCCAGTGACTACTACTAACTGATTTCACGTTACATACACTCCTGGAAATGGAAAAAAGAACACATTGACACCGGTGTGTCAGACCCACCATACTTGCTCCGGACACTGCGAGAGGGCTGTACAAGCAATGATCACACGCACGGCACAGCGGACACACCAGGAACCGCGGTGTTGGCCGTCGAATGGCGCTAGCTGCGCAGCATTTGTGCACCGCCGCCGTCAGTGTCAGCCAGTTTGCCGTGGCATACGGAGCTCCATCGCAGTCTTTAACACTGGTAGCATGCCGCGACAGCGTGGACGTGAACCGTATGTGCAGTTGACGGACTTTGAGCGAGGGTGTATAGTGGGCATGCGGGAGGCCGGGTGGACGTACCGCCGAATTGCTCAACACGTGGGGCGTGAGGTCTCCACAGTACATCGATGTTGTCGCCAGTGGTCGGCGGAAGGTGCACGTGCCCGTCGACCTGGGACCGGACCGCAGCGACGCACGGATGCACGCCAAGACCGTAGGATCCTACGCAGTGCCGTAGGGGACCGCACCGCCACTTCCCAGCAAATTAGGGACACTGTTGCTCCTGGGGTATCGGCGAGGACCATTCGCAACCGTCTCCATGAAGCTGGGCTACGGTCCCGCACACCGTTAGGCCGTCTTCCGCTCACGCCCCAACATCATGCAGCCCGCCTCCAGTGGTGTCGCGACTGGCGTGAATGGAGGGACGAATGGAGACGTGTCGTCTTCAGCGATGAGAGTCGCTTCTGCCTTGGTGCCAATGATGGTCGTATGCGTGTTTGGCGCCGTGCAGGTGAGCGCCACAATCAGGACTGCATACGACCGAGGCATACAGGGCCAACACCCGGCATCATGGTGTGGGGAGCGATCTCCTACACTGGCCGTACACCACTGGTGATCGTCGAGGGGACACTGAATAGTGTACGGTACATCCAAACCGTCATCGAACCCATCGTTCTACCATTCCTAGACCGGCAAGGGAACTTGCTGCTCCAACAGGACAATGCACGTCCGCATGTATCCCGTGCCACCCAACGTGCTCTAGAAGGTGTAAGTCAACTACCCTGGCCAGCAAGATCTCCGGATCTGTCCCCCATTGAGCATGTTTGGGACTGGATGAAGCGTCGTCTCACGCTGTCTGCACGTCCAGCACGAACGCTGGTCCAACTGAGGCGCCAGGTGGAAATGGCATGGCAAGCCGTTCCACAGGACTACATCCAGCATCTCTACGATCGTCTCCATGGGGGAATAGCAGCCTGCATTGCTGCGAAAGGTGGATATACACTGTACTAGTGCCGACATTGTGCATGCTCTGTTGCCTGTGTCTATGTGCCTGTGGTTCTGTCAGTGTGATCATGTGATGTATCTGACCCCAGGAATGTGTCAATAAAGTTTCCCCTTCCTGGGACAATGAATTCACGGTGTTCTTATTTCAATTTCCAGGAGTGTAGAAGTGTACGGGAACTTTTCACTAGAGGTTGCATATAAGCAGGAATTGGCGCAGACTCACGTAGCAGCGACGACGAGTGCGCCGTCCGGGCGGAAGTCGAAGATGCGGACGGCCTGCGGCCCACACGAGTAGCTGTAGCCGTAGTTGTACGCCGAACCTCCAGAGGGCGCCGCCGCGATGTTGCCCACCTCTAGTTCCAGAGACGCCTCCTCTGGAGCTTCGAACGTGTACGCGCAGTCCGCTGCAAAAAAGAAGTCAGCTACCTACAAAAGCCGTTCAATAAATAGTGTCTCCAAAACTTCTGAAGATTAATTCATATGTACCGGGTGTCCCTGCTTAGAAGCGTCCGCAGGACAGTTTCGTTTTTCCAATGCATAGCTGCAGTCAGTCCCAACAAAACTGACAAATAGCCTGTTGGCCTCTGTCTCGGGTTCTTCCGCCGACCCCATTTCTCTGACGTTTCGCCAGCTCGAGTGGCTGGCATTTTCAGAGCTTCACCCTGCATTGCTGGTCGTGGATTGGAGTTGAGTTCTCGAATGCAGATTATACGCACCTGGCGCACTAACGCCAAGGGATTTCCCGTGGTCATTGCCGCTGAAGTTCTCCCCACGTGAAAGCCCTTGAACGTCAGTGCCTTAGATACACGTAAATGGGAATATTGAGACACCCCAAATGTCTATTTTTTGACAAAACAGTTACCTGTGATTTAGTACTTTAAACATCTAGACCGATCGTGGTATAGAGAAAATCCGTATGTTCTTTCATTTCCTGTGTTATCATGCAGCTATTGTATTACCTAAAGAAAGAGAAACCCCACATGTACAAAAGATATGAGCTTTCTCAAAATTCTGTGTTTCCAGCACTGTTTTAAACAATGGAATAATCGATATATACCTATAAATGACAAGAAAATACGTGACCTAAAGCGATTTCTACCATTCCTACTAAAAGAAGAAATCATCCAGAACTTCTACACTGCCATTTGCAACTGTTCAACACGTGTCAAAGAATTAACCATGTGTGGAGTATAATTGCAAAGAGAACGAAAAATAGTTATAATTTGTTTGATTGTTGGCCATTTTACCAATGAAGTACGTGTTACGTAACGATATGAGCTTATTTATTAAAAAATATTGAGAAAGCCCACATGTTCACCAAATAAATTTTAACGTCAAGAAAACCTATCATCTTGCTTACAGTGCATTGTCATTCTTCCTTCTACATCCATTGTGAAGAAAAATGACAAGAAAACCGAATTTCAGCATAATTTTAAGACCTGGAATTTTTTATATGTCCTGTTAAGGTTAGTTTTTTGCACATGCCGAATTTTTCGGTATTCCCATTCATATAGTCTGCGGCCGCGATCTCGATCCCTGTCCACCCCCATCAATGGAGAGTGAAGCTACTCAGCGGGCGAAATGCCAGAAAAATCACCAAACGAACATCGGCCGAAGAACCCGAAACAGAAGCCAACAGGCAATTTGTCAACAAACGGCCTCGAAAGCCTTAGCAATTTTCAAACAAATAGTGCTCATCACGTTTTTCATACTTCGCCTACCGTCGACGGAAAGAGTCGGTTTGTTTCTGTTATGATGACGACGAATGAGTCATCGCCAATGTTGACTGGTGGCCAATGCTATATAGAAACATATAAATCACAGCAGGTTTGTCTGTAACGTCGATAAGGTGCTGGCTGCATGGTCTGGATTTGCAACGACTAAAATAATTAGAAGTCGTTGGTAAAAAATAATATACAGAGGGGTCCAAAAAAATGTACCCACTGTTTAAAATTTTATAACTTTCAAACTAATTGACGGAGTTGTCTTATTTTTGGTTAAAGTGTAGCTTAAAGTCCAACTTAAAGATATCACTTTAGGTGTTCGAAATGGTGACCATTAACATCCACACACAAACGATGTCGCCGAACTGCAGCACGAACTACTGACTGCAACGTGTTCAGTTGGATATATGCACATGAATGAACAATGGATTCTCGAAGTTCATCCAATGTGCGTGGCTTTTGTCGATAGACGACGTTCCCCACAGGTAAAATTCCAGAGGAGTTAGGTCTGGGGAACGTGGTGGGTATTCCACAGCATCTCTACGGCCTATCCATCTTCCTGGTAGATTTTCGTCGAGATACGCCCTAACACGATTTTGGTAGTGGGCTGGGGCACCATCTTCTTGAAAGTAAACTCTTCCGTCTCTATACAAGTCTCGGATAGCAGGTGAAATGGATGTCTGAAGTTTCTGAAGGTACATATCACCGGTAACTGTGCCGTCAAAGAAGAATGGCCCAATCAAGCCCCGATAAGACAACCCACACCACACATTTACTCCTGGCAAATTAGCGGCTTTGTCTACATGGACGTTCGGATTTTCGGCGGCCCAGTATATGCTATTGTGGCGATTAACTGTACCACTGAGTTTGAACTGTGCCTTATCAGACCACACAATCATCTCTGCAAACTCTTCATCGTTGCGCACCATGTTAGTAAACCACTCGCAGTACTCCATTCTACGATCTGGGTCGTCCTCGTTCATTGCGTGTAGCAATCGTGGGATGTAGCACTTCCACTTTGCTATTTTCAAAATTCGCTGAACACTTCAGCGACTCACTCCAGTTTCACGGACACACTGTCCCACAGACTTCTGTGGTGAGCGAGTGAATTGTTGTAACACACGACGGCAGTTAGCTGTACTTGTTACTGTTACAGGTCATCCAGATCGTTGTTTCTGTACATCTTTAACACAGCCTTCGACTTCAAATTTGTCTCGAATGCGACGAATCGCTAAATGTGTCGGTGGCTCTGTTTGATACTCATTTTGCCATTGGCGTTGAACCTCATTAACGTTTTCGTACTTAAAATACCATTTCAAAACTGACTTCCTTTCATCGAATGTAGGCCTTGCGCCAGCCATATTTACTCGAGTAACTAGGAGCAATTAAGAACAAAACACTGACTATCTGGCGACTGTCATCTGACAGAACAAAACAACGCAATACAACGCTTGTGTGGCGATTGCCGGAACTACAAACTATTACACTACCAAAGAAGAGACAACTCCGTCAATTAGTTTGCCAGTTATGGACTTTTAAACAGTGGATACATTTTTTGGACCACTCTGTATATAGTACTTACCTGGTTGAACAGGATTCTTCTTGGCTGCATACATACACTCCTGGAAATTGAAATAAGAACACCGTGAATTCATTGTCCCAGGAAGGGGAAACTTTATTGACACATTCCTGGGGTCAGATACATCACATGATCACACTGACAGAACCACAGGCACATAGACACAGGCAACAGAGCATGCACAATGTCGGCACTAGTACAGTGTATATCCACCTTTCGCAGCAATGCAGGCTGCTATTCCCCCATGGAGACGATCGTAGAGATGCTGGATGTAGTCCTGTGGAACGGCTTGCCATGCCATTTCCACCTGGCGCCTCAGTTGGACCAGCGTTCGTGCTGGACGTGCAGACAGCGTGAGACGACGCTTCATCCAGTCCCAAACATGCTCAATGGGGGACAGATCCGGAGATCTTGCTGGCCAGGGTAGTTGACTTACACCTTCTAGAGCACGTTGGGTGGCACGGGATACATGCGGACGTGCATTGTCCTGTTGGAACAGCAAGTTCCCTTGCCGGTCTAGGAATGGTAGAACGATGGGTTCGATGACAGTTTGGATGTACCGTGCACTATTCAGTGTCCCCTCGACGATCACCAGTGGTGTACGGCCAGTGTAGGAGATCGCTCCCCACACCATGATGCCGGGTGTTGGCCCTGTGTGCCTCGGTCGTATGCAGTCCTGATTGTGGCGCTCACCTGCACGGCGCCAAACACGCATACGACCATCATTGGCACCAAGGCAGAAGCGACTCTCATCGCTGAAGACGACACGTCTCCATTCGTCCCTCCATTCACGCCTGTCGCGACAATGCACAATGTCGGCACTAGTACAGTGTATATCCACCTTTCGCAGCAATGCAGGCTGCTATTCCCCCATGGAGACGATCGTAGAGATGCTGGATGTAGTCCTGTGGAACGGCTTGCCATGCCATTTCCACCTGGCGCCTCAGTTGGACCAGCGTTCGTGCTGGACGTGCAGACAGCGTGAGACGACGCTTCATCCAGTCCCAAACATGCTCAATGGGGGACAGATCCGGAGATCTTGCTGGCCAGGGTAGTTGACTTACACCTTCTAGAGCACGTTGGGTGGCACGGGATACATGCGGACGTGCATTGTCCTGTTGGAACAGCAAGTTCCCTTGCCGGTCTAGGAATGGTAGAACGATGGGTTCGATGACGGTTTGGATGTACCGTGCACTATTCAGTGTCCCCTCGACGATCACCAGTGGTGTACGGCCAGTGTAGGAGATCGCTCCCCACACCATGATGCCGGGTGTTGGCCCTGTGTGCCTCGGTCGTATGCAGTCCTGATTGTGGCGCTCACCTGCACGGCGCCAAACACGCATACGACCATCATTGGCACCAAGGCAGAAGCGACTCTCATCGCTCAAGACGACACGTCTCCATTCGTCCCTCCATTCACGCCTGTCGCGACACCACTGGAGGCGGGCTGCACGGTGTTGGGGCGTGAGCAGAAGACGGCCTAACGGTGTGCGGGACCGTAGCCCAGCTTCATGGAGACGGTTGCGAATGGTCCTCGCCGATACTCCAGGAGCAACAGTGTCCCTAATTTGCTGGGAAGTGGCGGTGCGGTCCCCTACGGCACTGCGTAGGATCCTACGGTCTTGGCGTGCATCCGTGCGTCGCTGCGGTCCGGTCCCAGGTCGACGGGCACGTGCACCTTCCGCCGACCACTGGCGACAACATCGATGTACTGTGGAGACCTCACGCCCCACGTGTTGAGCAATTCGGCGGTACGTCCACCCGGCCTCCCGCATGCCCACTATACGCCCTCGCTCAAAGTCCGTCAACTGCACATACGGTTCACGTCCACGCTGTCGCGGCATGCTACCAGTGTTAAAGACTGCGATGGAGCTCCGTATGCCACGGCAAACTGGCTGACACTGACGGCGGCGGTGCACAAATGCTGCGCAGCTAGCGCCATTCGACGGCCAACACCGCGGTTCCTGGTGTGTCCGCTGTGCCGTGCGTGTGATCATTGCTTGTACAGCCCTCTCGCAGTGTCCGGAGCAAGTATGGTGGGTCTGACACACCGATGTCAATGTGTTCTTTTTTCCATTTCCAGGAGTGTATAATTATAAACAGATAGCTATTGAGGCCTCACTTAGGCCATACGTTACTAAGCGCCTTGATAGAGGTTGCTTCCTATCAGCTGAAGGCTATGCTACTTCTCTACTTGACGTCCCGAGCAAGAGTGGACATTGGACAAGAGCTCGCTGGAAACTTGATACAAGCCGCGGAGCGGCGCTGGTTGCGACTCGGGGGTCCAACGATACTAATACGGACCGCGGTCGATAACTGCAACCCCTAACAAGTGTGGTATCGAACGTTGATGCCACAGTTTCCTGTGACAAAATGATTTTTGAAACGGGGTTTTATGTGCCCATTCGCTAGAGCGGCCCCAAATAGTGTAGTGCGATATTCGTTTCACCAACACGTATTAACAGCGACAGTGAACACGAGGAATAACCAGTATTCCAGCAGCGACTGAGCAGTGCTGCCGCATGGCGTAGCAGTCAGTGTGGGCCTGGCCACCGCCGACGTGATGAGCAGTATTTGCTTGAGCTGATTCCAGCTACATATCAGAAAAACCAAATTGTAAATACTGCCGAAACAACAGAGTAAATGCACCTGGCGACTCTTGGGAGGGACACACTGTATACTGGGTGAACATTAATAACACCGACAAACTGCAGGGACGGATTCCTGGCTGGAAATGGACAAAAAAAGGTCCCGTGAACATGTGTCCGGAAATGGAGGGTGTACAAGCAACGACGAAAAATCGTTCCGGAATGCAGTACAGAACTGTATCGCCTCCATGTCGCAACTGATGAACAATGCACGCGTTCGCACGTCGGATCATGGATTATCGCACTGTGTCGCACGTTCCGACCTCTCTCCGAATAGCGATAGGCGTCGTGAATACGCTGTTGAAGAGTCTACAGATCGGGAAGCAGTTCAGCATACACAACGCTTTTCAGATGCCGTCAAGAAATACGTATGTTAGAGAAGAAATTAACAACTCCAGCAATAAAATAAAATCAATATGGAATGTTGTTAGAAGGGAGACAGGAAAAGTAAACACAGGGGTAGGTGGTATTACTGTTAAAGAGAATGAGACCATCTTAACCAATAGTACACAGGTAGACAATGTGTTTAACAATCACTTCTTAAGTGTAGGAGAAAAAATTGGTGAGAATAGTTCAAAAGAAAAAGCCAGGCAGTACATGGAAGAGTCAGTTTTGAAAAATTTTAGTCAGATTAAGTAACATCTAACGAACTCTTGTGAAATAAGGAAAATTATTAAATATTTGAAAAATAAATGTTCTGTTGTAGTAGATGACATCTCTCACAAGTTATTAAAACAATGTGGAGCAATTACAGCTGATGTTATGAGTCACATATGCGAAAGACAAACCTACGTTTCTAGCATTTGTAGACTTAGAGAAAGCTTTTGACAATGTTGACTGGTATACTCTCTTTCAAATTCTGAAGGTGGCAGGGGTAAAATACAGGGAGCGAAAGGCTATTTACAATTTGTACAGAAACCAGATGGCAGTTATAAGAGTCGAGGGACATGAAAGGGAAGCAGTGGTTGGGAAAGGAGTAAGACAGGGTTGCAGCCTCTCCCCGATGTTATTCAATCTGTATATTGAGCAAGCAGTATAGGAAACAAAAGAAAAATTCGGAGTAGGTATTAAAATCCATGGAGAAGAAATAGAAACTTTGAGGTTCGCCGATGACATTGTAATTCTGTCAGAGACAGCAAAGGACTTGGAAGAACAGTTGAATGGAATGGACATTGTCTTGAAAGGAGCATATAAGATGAACATCAACAAAAGCAAAACAAAGATAATGGAATGTAGTCGAATTAAGTCGGGTGATGCTGAGGGAATTAGATTAGGAAATGAGACACTTAAAGTAGTAAAGGAGTTTTGCTATTTGGGGAGCAAAATAACTGATGATGGTCGAAGTAGAGAGGATATAAAATGTAGACTGGCAATGGCAAGGAAAGCGTTTCTGAAGAAGAGAAATCTGTTAACATCGAGTATAGATTTAAGTGTCAGGAAATTTCAGAAAGTATTTGTATGGAGTGTAGCCATGTATGGAAGTGAAACATGGACGGTAAATAGTTTGGACAAGACGAGAATAGAAGCTTTCGAAATGTGGTGCTACAGAAGAATGCTGAAGATTAGATGGGTAGATCACATAACTAATGGAGAAGTTTTGAATAGAATTGGGGAGAAGAGAAGTTTGTGGCGCAACTTGACCAGAAGAAGGGATCGGTTGGTAGGACATGTTCTGAGGCATCAAGGGATCACCAATTTAGTATTGGAGGGCAGCGTGGAGGGTAAAAGTCGTAGGGGGAGACCAAGAGATGAATACACTAAGCAGGTTCAGAAGGATGTAGGTTGCAGTAGGTACTGGGAGATGAAGGAGCTTGCACAGGATAGAGTAGCATGGAGAGCTGCATCAAACCAGTCTCAGGACTCAACAACAACATGTAATGCATCACTGACTCAGGGTATTTTTCCAGACAGGTTAAAATATGCCATTGTCAGGCCTCTCTACAAAAAGGGGGAAACCACAGATGTCAATAATTACCGGCCAGTATCCTTGCTTACAGCATTTTCGAAAATCTTTGAGAAAGTGATGTACTCAAGAGTGTTTTTTTTTTTTTTATTATTAGAGATGGGGCCCCTCCACGCCCGCACCAACGTGGTGACCAAACCAAAAGTTCTACTGTCACCTCCGTAAACATGTTAGTTATCTAGTGGGTGGATCACAGGATGCTGGGCTGTGATGTTGTCCGTGCGTCTGGGTAAGGCTACGCATTAACACGGTCCATCAGGTGATAGATAGTGGACGAAACGCGAGTGAGGGTAGCGATTTGAAGAGCAGAGGGAAAAAAAGTGCCATGGCTCGTGCCGTGGGAAAAAAACCTCTGCGACAGTGGGATGGGTAGTAAGAGCAGTAGTGGCTTACTAGCTGCGATAGTTCATGCAAGGTTGGATTTGTTAGTATAGGTATCATGCATCATTACCGTGACAGGCGATGGCGATGTGTCCCAGTTGCTGCGGCTGCTACTTTCCTGGAACAATCAATATCGTTATACAGTAGTGGGAGATCGGCCATAGATCATCTCACTGTGTGGGGGATGTGTGGAGCTTGTTTGCATGCAGTGTACGGTACGGCTTCCCTGTATGGTGCCAGTTATTCGGCAGTGTTCAAGAGTGGTTAGCCATCTCAACAGTAATGAGATACTTCACAGTTCGGATTTCAGAAATGCTGTCCCACTGTGACAGCAATATACAATTTCACTGTCCACATAATAGAGTCTTTAAATAGTAAAATGCCAACAGTAGGAATATTCTGTGACTTATCCAAAGCGTTTGATCGTGTGAACCATGACATTACGTTAGAGAAATTACAATTCTGTGGTATAAATGGAACAGCATATGAGTGGTTTAAGCCATATCTACAGAACAGGAAGCAAAAAGTCTCTTTACATGCTTCAAGTGATTCAAAGGAGTTTGCCACTTCATCTAACTGGGATGAAATTACATTAGGTGTTCCACAAGGTTCATCATGGGTCCCCTCCTGTTATTGATATATGTGAATGACCTCCCTTCTTACGTGAAACAAGATGCTGAACTGACACTGTTTGTTGATGATACAAGCATAATTATTTATCCAGTAAAAGGAAGTCCGATAGAAAATGATACAAATAAGGTCTTTGGAAAAGTTATTAATTGGTTTTCTGAGAATGGGCTGGCTCTGAACTTTGAAAAAAACACAGTACGTCCAATTTTCTGTTGCAAAAAGTATAATTCCTTCAATAAACATAACACATCAAAAGAAGTCAGTACATATTGATGAAAAACTTAATTGGAAAATTCATATTTTGGACCTACTAAAGCAACTAGGTTCAGCAACTTTTGCAACGACAATAATTGCCAATTTCGAAGATGTAGAAATTAGTAAGCTAACATACTTTACATACTTCCACTCTCTGATGTCATACAGAACAATATTCTGGGGCAACAACACTTAGGCAAAAGGTTTTCACTGCTCAAAAGAAAGTAGTTAGAATAATGTGTGGGGTTCATAGTCGCACATCTTGTAGGTATCTGTTTAAAAGGTTAGGAATTCTTACAACTGCTTCACAGTACATTTACTCAGTAATGAAATTTTTTTCTCAACAACATGGACCAGATTAAAATCAACAGCGACATTCATGACTACAATACCAGAAAAAAGAAAAACCTACACTATCCTTTACTTAACCTATCTTTGGCACTGAAAGGGGTAAAATATGCTGCTATAAAACTTTTTGATAAATTACCAGATGAAATAAAACGTCTGACCGACAGCAGTAATAGTTTCAAAAACAAATCGAAATCATACCTCCTTGACAACTCCTTCTATACCATAGATGAATTCTTGAATATGAGTAAATAAATCTGGAGATATAATATATGCATTTTGTGCCATTTAAGGGAATGGGATAGATAATAGAAATATTTAGGTATAACACTATAATGTAATCCTGTGCCCATTTCTTGAGCATTTGACACGTTCCACATCATAACGGTTTTCCATGCTATTGATCAATGGAACACGTAACTAACTAACTATCTAACTAACTCAGAGGTAAAAATACAGGGGATTTAAGTCCACTGATCTAGCAGGTGTGACGTTTCGTTTTGTCTCGGCTCGATGGTGATGGTTGTCCCAGTCGAAATGACGTGGAACGGCGTCCGTCGATCACGACAACACCAATCTGTAACTATTGTAAAAACAAACTCTTCGCACGATTTGGTTATTTTTCAGAGACTGTCTCTCAAAATTGACATCAACGTCTCGACGGAGCAGCACACCGGAGTGTGTGCACCGCCCTTGCTTGTAATTACAGCAATGGTGTTCGATGGCTATCGATCTTCTCCACTTATAAATATAGCGACTGCACCACTCGATAACGCGATGACTCCCTTGATCTGAAATGATAACCAAAATTCCTTTCGGTGTTCGCTACAAACTCTTCAGTTTACGCGAAGTTGCTGACTGTAGTTCTTATGCCCGGTTTGAGAATGGGTATTCAAACGCTGAGAATAAATGTCTTGAATCATCAATACATCACCCAAGCCGATTCCACATCATAATTTTTGCGAGGAGTTGTAAATTATTATCCCGTCGTCAAGGCGTCGCCACGTCGCGTATTCAACAACTACACGACGTAATTCCAGAGATAACATACCCTTGAGTATGCGGTGAAAACGTATTGCTGTTTACAGGTGAATTGTCACTAAATCACTATTCACTTTTATGTTATCCGAAGAATCAGTTAATTCCACAAATACACTTTAAATGTCCATTAAATGATGTATGCGACACGAAGAATTAAAGTTGAATTAAAGTTTATTGTTCTTCGTAATTACACTCCTGGAAATGGAAAAAAGAACACATTGACACCGGCGTGTCAGACCCACCATACTTGCTCCGGACACTGCGAGAGGGTTGTACATGCAAAGATCACACGCACGGCACAGCGGACACACCAGGAACCGCGGTGTTGGCCGTCGAATGGCGCTAGCTGCGCAGCATTTGTGCACCGCCGCCGTCAGTGTCAGCCAGTTTGCCGTGGCATACGGAGCTCCATCGCAGTCTTTAACACTGGTAGCATGCCGCGACAGCGTGGACGTGAACCGTATGTGCAGTTGACGGACTTTGAGCGAGGGCGTATAGTGGGTATGCGGGAGGCCGGGTGGACGTACCGCCGAATTGCTCAACACGTGGGGCGTGAGGTCTCCACAGTACATCGATGTTGTCGCTAGTGGTCGGCGGAAGGTGCACGTGCCCGTCGACCTGGGACCGGACCGCAGCGACGCACGGATGCACGCCAAGACCGTAGGATCCTACGCAGTGCCGTAGGGGACCGCACCGCCACTTCCCAGCAAATTAGGTACACTGTTGCTCCTGGGGTATCAGCGAGGACCATTCGCAACCGTCTCCATGAAGCTGGGCTACGGTCCCGCACACCGTTAGGCCGTCTTCCGCTCACGCCCCAACATCGTGCAGCCCGCCTCCAGTGGTGTCGCGACAGGCGTGAATGGAGGGACGAATGGAGACGTGTCGTCTTCAGCGATGAGAGTCGCTTCTGCCTTGGTGCCAATGATGGTCGTATGCGTGTTTGGCGCCGTGCAGGTGAGCGCCACAATCAGGATGCATACGACCGAGGCACACAGGGCCAACACCCGGCATCATGGTGTGGGGAGCGATCTCCTACACTGGCCGTACACCACTGGTGATCGTCGAGGGGACACTGAATAGTGCACGGTACATCCAAACCGTCATCGAACCCATCGTTCTACCATTCCTAGACCGGCAAGGGAACTTGCTGTTCCAACAGGACAATGCACGTCTGCATGTATCTCGTGCCACCCAACGTGCTCTAGAAGGTGTAAGTCAACTACCCTGGCCAGCAAGATCTCCAGATCTGTCCCCCATTGAGCATGTTTGGGACTGGATGAAGCGTCGTCTCACGCGGTCTGCACGTCCAGCACGAACGCTGGTCCAACTGAGGCGCCAGGTGGAAATGGCATGGCAAGCCGTTCCACAGGACTACATCCAGCATCTCTACGATCGTCTCCATGGGAGAATAGCAGCCTGCATTGCTGCGAAAGGTGGATATACACTGTACTAGTGCCGACATTGTGCATGCTCTGTTGCCTGTGTCTATGTGCCTGTGGTTCTGTCAGTGTGATCATGTGATGTATCTGACCCCAGGAATGTGTCAATAAAGTTTCCCCTTCCTGGGACAATGAATTCACGGTGTTCTTATTTCAATTTCCAGGAGTGTATATGTCCCTACACTGAGCACACACACCTATTTTTCATTCAGGGAAATGCGTCTGTTAGCATCAGCAATTCTGACTTTGATAATAGCCTCTGACAACAGGGCACAATTGTAAGTTCTTGGTGATTGCGTTTATCTGTAGCCTACTCAAGTCTAATAATTGAGTTATGTCGGCGATCAGTCTCTTTCTGTGTCCTTTGATGTTCGTGACTATTAAGTATCACGAAGGCTAAGTCCCATCAGAAATCAGCAAACACCCGAGTTATTTTTCTGTCACATATACCAATCACCCCGATATGTCTAAACGGTAAAGATGATTTTACTTCAGTCCGACTTCTGACTAATACTTCCAGCCGTAAAACTTTTAAGCTTCAGATAGGTTTTAAAACAATCTAGTGGCGCTTAACATGCGTACTATTATTGCAAGAGTACAAGAGAGAAGTGAAGTTAACATCTCCATTGCCGAGTTACATTGTAGTCGCAGCGAACTTACATCTCGGTGCGGCTACAACTCTCTTCTAGGATAAATGTTATCTTTGGTCAATTTATGGTCTGGGCTTTAACCTTCGTAAATAATAATCTTTTTGAATTCTTTCTTTAAACTTTCTGTTTCGTATCATATGGTGTTCATTCATTCAGTCCTTTCTTTATGATAAGCATTAGTATTTACATAACATTCTTGTTAATTAAACTGTCAAGAGTATAAATTTTGTCATTAGCTGTCATCACTGACAGGATGACTGATTTTTCTATTCCTTTTTGCAACAAAAAGGGTGTTCATTATGGGTTTTATAATTGGGGTGTTACACATGCCACGCTACAGGGCCTCCGCGCCCTTTCCAGGAAGACGTTCTTGAGGTACCGGCCACCTGTAATTCGGAAGTGGGGTGGTGTTCCGTCATGCAGAAACCACATGACCTGTGGTGTTGCCGAAGACACATTCTCAAGCAGTCCAGGCAGAGTACTCCGCAGGAAGCCCAGGTACATTCCTCCGCCGAGGTGTTATGGAATAACAACCGTTCCAGCAATGTTGTCGCCGAGAATTCCAGCCCACACACTGGTGAGGAACTGATGCTGACGAGTCACTGTCCGCAGCCCGCAGATGACGATTACGCAGATTAGTAATGCCAAATCTGGTAGCTTTATCGGAAAAGAGGACTCATGACAAAATCCCATAACTTGATGGTGTGGTGCAAAACCATCGACAATACCTTGACCCTAGGGGGAAATCCGCTGCTAGTAAGCTTTGCTCTCGTTGCAGGTGATAGGGGTAGTGGCAGTTGTCATGCAGGATACACACACTTGTACATTCGTTCGCGGGCCACTTCCCTGGAACTTGTACTAGGGCTCTTCTCAATATCCTGTAGAACCTGGTCCTCCAAATCTAGTATACATGCAGTCCGCCGCCTTCCTCTACGTTCGTCTGTCTGAAAAGACCCTCATCCAGACGCCCAAAATGGGCTTGAAATGTTGTGTGATGTGGTTGGTGTCTGTGGGTGTAGTTGTTTTGGTATAGCTGTGCTGCCTCTCGACCGTTTCCGTTTGCTTGACCAGACGCAAACACAATCTCGACTTGTTCCCGACATGAATACCGGAACATTCTGCTACTTATAGTACGCTGCGTCAGACAAACGGCCTGCAACACACAAGCATCACATGGCATATGGTCAGAGAAACTTTCATTCGTTAGCACCATCGTCGTAACTGCCGTCTGCTTCACGTCTGCTGTGCAGCGAGCTACCTTAATTTAAGTATTAACTGTATTTTTCTTATTGTCACTTCTTCTTCCGTGTGTATTTGCTTTTAGGAAGCTTTAATTGTCGGGTGCTATTAATAGTGTTCCATAGATTTCGTGTTTGTTTTGAATACAGTCAGAGAGAATCCCTTTAGTCAGCCATAGTGCCAGTAGTGCTAGTGTTTGTTTTCAATACATTCCAGAGACAGGTAGTGCTATTTTCATTGTTTTCTACAAGAAGTGGCTAGCAACCACAGTTTAGTGAATAAACAGCCGCCTTTAGTGAATTAGCAGTCTAGTTAAAGGTTGATTAACTCTCTTCAGTAAATTGATTCCTTAGGATGGATAGGATGTGTGACTGCTGTGTACGGACGCAGGAGGAGCTGGCCACTGTTCGCGAACAGCTGAGCGTGTTGATGGCCGCGGTCAACCGTCTTCAGGCTGCTGCCTCGGAGTGTAGCGGCAGCGGGGAGTCTGGTGCGTCGCAAGGTACACCCCAGGTGTTACATGCTTCACCCACTCTCCCTGCTGTCGAGACATCTTCGCGGGTACCGGGCGCGGTTGGGCCACCCTCTCCCCAAGGGGAGTGGCGGGTTCAGCGGCGTTCGCGGCGCACGAGGCGGAGGGTCAATGTAGAGGCTGGCCGTCTGGCATCGCCCGCTCTGCCTGTGAGTGGACATGTGGCTGCTCCTTCAGCAAGGTCCGAGCAGGCACACGGGGGGAGGGGTTTATTAGTTATTGGGAGCTCCAACGTTAGGCGGGTGATGGAGCCCCTTAGGGAAATAGCGGGAAGGTCGGGGAAGAAGGCCAGTGTTCACTCTGTCTGCTTGCCGGGGGGTCTCATCCGAGATGTGGAGGAGGCCCTACCGGCGGCGATAGAGAGCACTGTGTGCACCCGACTGCAAATTGTTGCTCATGTCGGCACCAATGACTCCTGCCGTCTGGGTTCAGAGGTCATCCTCAGTTCGTACAGGCGGTTGGCGGAATTGGTGAAGGCGGAAAGCCTCGCTCGCGGGGTAGAATCAGAGCTAACTATTTGTAGTATCGTTCCCAGAACCGATCGCGGCCCTCTGGTTTGGAGCCGAGTGGAAGGCTTAAACCAGAGGCTCAGACGATTCTGCGGAGATCTGGGGTGCAAATTTCTCGACCTCCGCTATCGGGTGGAGAAATACAGGGTCCCCCTGAATAGGTCAGGCGTGCACTACACTCCGGAAGCGGCTACAAGGATAGCGGAGTACGTGAGGAGTGCACATGGGGGTTTTTTAGGTTAGAGAATCCCCTCCCTAGGCCCGACAAGACGCCTCCTGAGACGCGGCAAGGTAGGAGTAGGCAAAATGCAACAGGGAATAACAATATTAATGTGCTAATAGTAAACTGCAGGAGCGTCTATAGAAAGGTCCCAGAACTGCTCTCATTAATAAACGGTAACAATGCCCATATAGTACTATGGACAGAAAGTTGGCTGAAACCAGACGTAAACAGTAACGAAATCCTAAACTCAGATTGGAATGTATACCGCAGAGACAGGCTGAACAGTGAAGGGGAAGGCGTGTTTATAGCGATAAGTAGTGCAATAGTATCGAAGGAAATTGACGGAGATCCGAAATGTGAAATGATTTGGGTGAAGGTCACGGTTAAAGCAGGCTCAGACATGGTAATTGGATGTCTCTATAGGCCCCCTGGCTCAGCAGCTGTTGTGGTTGAGCACCTGGAGGATAATTTGGAAAATATTTCGAGTAGATTTCCCCACCATGTTATAGTTCTGGGTGGAGATTTTAATTTGCCGGATATAGACTGGGAGACTCAAACGTTCATAACGGGTGACAGGGACAAAGAAACCAGTGAAATTTTTTTAAGTGCTTTATCTGAAAACTACCTTGAGCAGTTAAACAGAGAACCGACTCGTGGCGATAACATATTAGACCTTCTGGTGACAAACAGACCCGAACTATTTGAAAAAGTTAACGCAGAACAGGGAATCAGCGATCATAAAGCGGTTACGGCATCGATGATTTCAGCCGTAAATAGGAATATTAAAAAGGGTAGGAAGATTTTTCTGTTTAGAAAAAGTGACAAAAAGCAGATTTCAGAGTACCTGTTGGCTCGACACAAAAACTTTGTCTTAAGTACAGATAGTGTTGAGGATCAGTGGACAAAGTTCATAACCGTCGTACATTATGCGTTAGATGAGTATGTGCCAAGCAAGATCGTAAGAGATGGAAAAGAGCCACCGTGGTACAACAACCGAGCTAGAAAACTGCTGCGGAAGCAAAGGGAACTTCACAGCAAACATAAACATAGCCAAAGCCTTGCAGACAAACAAAAATTACGCGAAGCGAAATGTGCTGTGAGGAGGGCTATGCGAGAGGCGTTCAATGAATTCGAAAGTAAAGTTCTATGTACTGACTTGGCAGAAAATCCTAAGAAATTTTTGTCTTATGTCAAAGCGGTAGGTGGCTCAAAACAAAATGTCCAGACACTCTGTGACCAAAATGGTACTGAAACAGAGGATGACAGACTAAAGGCCGAAATACTAAATGTCTTTTTCCAAAGTTGTTTCACAGAGGAAGATTGCACTGTAGTTCCTTCTCTAGATTGTCGCACAGATGACAAAATGGTAGATATCGAAATAGACGACAGAGGGATAGAGAAACAATTAAAATCACTCAAAAGAGGAAAGGCCTCTGGTCCTGATGGGATACCAGTTCAATTTTATACAGAGTACGCGAAGGAACTTGCCCCCCTTCTTGCAGCGGTGTACCGTAGGTCTCTAGAAGAGCGTAGCGTTCCAAAGGATTGGAAAAGGGCACAGGTCATCCCCGTTTTCAAGAAGGGACGTCGAACAGATGTGCAGAACTATAGACCTATATCTCTAACGTCGATCAGTTGTAGAATTTTGGAACACGTATTGTGTTCGAGTATAATGACTTTTCTGGAGACTAGAAATCTACTCTGTAGGAATCAATATGGGTTTCGAAAAAGACGGTCATGTGAAACCCAGCTCGCGCTATTCGTCCACGAGACTCAGAGGGCCATAGACACGGGTTCACAGGTAGATGCCGTGTTTCTTGACTTCCGCAAGGCGTTCGATACAGTTCCCCACAGTCGTTTAATGAACAAAGTAAGAGCATATGGACTATCAGACCAATTGTGTGATTGGATTGAGGAGTTCCTAGATAACAGGACGCAGCATGTTATTCTCAATGGAAAGAAGTCTTCCGAAGTAAGACTGATTTCAGGTGTGCCGCAGGGGAGTGTCATAGGACCGTTGCTATTCACAATATACATAAATGACCTGGTGGATGACATCGGAAGTTCACTGAGACTTTTTGCAGATGATGCTGTGGTGTATCGAGAGGTTGTAACAATGGAAAATTGTACTGAAATGCAGGAGGATCTGCAGCGAATTGACGCATGGTGCAGGGAATGGCAATTGAATCTCAATGTAGATAAGTGTAATGTGCTGCGAATACACAGAAAGATCATTTAGCTACAAAATAGCAGGTCAGCAACTGGAAGCAGTTAATACCATAAATTATCTGGGAGTGCGCATTAGGTGTGATTTAAAATGGGATGATCATATAATGTTGATCGTCGGTAAAGCAGATGCCAGACTGAGATTCATTGGAAGAATCCTAAGGAAATGCAATCCGAAAACAAAGGAAGTAGGTTACAGTACGCTTGTTCGCCCACTGCTTGAATACTGCTCAGCAGTGTGGGATCCGTGCCAGATAGGGTTGATACAAGACATAGAGAAGATCCAACGGAGAGCAGCGCGCTTCGTTACAGGATCATTTAGTAATCGCGAAAGCAGAGTCTTCCATGGAGTTTATCTATCATCTCGATAGATAAACTCCAGTGGAAGACTCTGCAGGAGAGACGCTCAGTAGCTCGGTACGGACTTTTGTCAAAGTTTCGAGAACATACCTTCACCGAAGAGTCAAGCAGTATATTGCTCCCTCCTACGTATATCTGAGCGAAGAGACCATGAGGATAAAATCAGAGAGATTAGAGCCCACACAGAGGCATACCGACAATCCTTCTTTCCACGAACATTACGAGACTGGAATAGAAGGGAGAACCGATAGAGGTACTGAAGGTACCCTCCGCCACACACCGTCAGGTGGCTTGCGGAGTATGGATGTAGATGTAGATGTAGATACTGTGTCAACGATGCATCTCCTGATACATGTTCATAAGACCATTTTTCCTCCATTTCTTGTCAGGAATTCGTCTGTACATTGTGTCGGTTTTTTAATGTCCGCCCTGTATAAAAACATCCCCACAAGCGCTTCACATGTTTCTTCTGCAGATATGCGAAGTTTCTAACAATTCTAACAGATAGCAGAGCCCTACTGAACCATCAAATTTACGTATACGTAAGACACTCGTTACTAGCAACCTGCTGTATTTGAATTCTAGGTTGCGCAATAAGAAACCATTGTGGACACTCATGAAGGTTTGTGTGTAATGTATGGTAGTGATGTAGCTGATCGGAGTACTGTTGGACAATGGGTACACAGAATTAAAGCATCAGGATGTGCATAAACGGAGCTCCGTGATCGGCCACGTTCGGGACGTCCTGTCGCAGCCGCTGCTGCCGACGTGGTGGATCGCTTGGATGCCATTATTGAAGCAGACAACTCGACAACTGACTCTTCGGCTATCACTGAACGCTGTAAATGCGTGTGCAGTGGTTGAGACTCTGTGATTTGTTCCACGATTGCTCTCAACAGACCGCAAGATCTAATGAAGAGCGATTTCATTTGGAGTTGTTTGACGCCAATGGAAGATGTCTTTCCGTTACGGATCGTTACAGGTGAAGAAACGTGAGTGCATCACTTCGAGCAGGGAACAAAAGACAGTCACTGGAGTGGCAGCAAGTGCAGTCACCAAAAAACAAGAAATTTAAGGCAGATCGCTCTAATGGCAAAATTATGTTGACATTCTGGAGTATTGATGGTGTCATTCTCGTGGATGTGTTGCCAAAAGGTCCAACCACTAATTCAAGGGCGAACTGTTTCCGGCGTGTTTGATCAGATAAGAATCGAAAAGAAATGTTGACCCAATATAAAAATGCGCGCTCACACACGAATTACAGAATCCAAGAACAAATCACCAAAGTGAGTTGGAAATTATTGTCTCGGCCACCTGGCGTCCTCAGATTCCCATTTGTTGGACCACTTACGGAATTTCCACGTGTGACACAGTCTGAAGATGACGATAGCGTAACTCATGCAGTTAAAACATGTCTAAGAGCACTGGACAAGAGATTTTACCAACAGGTAATCTTGCTCTTAACAACCCTCGCGTAAGGCCAAGAGCATGATAGAGACTATGCTGAAAAATATATCACTGGCGAATAAGTGCGAGGTATTTTTGTTTCGCATTTTGATATTGCGATTGCTTTGGGTTTAATTTTCCATTTGTAGTTCCCTGTTGTTATTTGAGTTTATATATTGTCATTCTGTCATTTGGAAATAGCGAGCGGAGCTGTGGACGCTATAAAATGGAGTACCAAGCGGAGAAATATTTCCGAAGTATTCTTCTGTTTGAGTTCAATAGAGAGCTGACAGCAGCAGAGGCAGCAAAAAAAATTTGCGTGGGAATAATGCCATTGGAAAGAGGATGGCAAGAAACTGGTTTTCTGATTTTAAGGAGGATTGTTTTGATAGTAGTAGCTCTCCGCCTTCAGGGTTTGAGAAAGATCTTTCAAAAGCAATAATCCACAATGATCCACGTCAGTGTACTCGAGAAATCGTAAAATTTATGAACTGTGATCACCACCATCGCCAGCAATTTGCATGCAATGGAGATGATGCAAAAATACAGTGTTTTGCGACCGCATGTTCTAAGCCAAAATCATAAAAATCAGCATGTGGCCATATGTGCATCTCTGCTTAGTAATCATCGATTGGCTCTTAAAACACCGACCATTGCTGCTGCGTATAGTTGATGGTGACGAGAAATAGTGTCTTATGCTAATATAAAAAAAGGAAAAGAATGGGTGAGCCCAAACAAAACAGCAACTCCCCGTACGAAGACCTGTGCTCACCCACAAAAGATAATGTTAAGCATCTGGTGAAATAGCTAAAGTGTGGTGTACTACAAATTGCTTCCCCACAGTATAACCATCACCGTTGATCTTTATTGTCAACAAGTAAGACGTCTTGCAGACGCAATCCAAGAACAACTACCAGGAAGATTGCGTGAAGTTACGCTACTCCACGACAACGCCCGCTCGCAGTCTGCTAGACTGACAAAAACAACATACAGGAGATGGGGTGGGAAGTCATTCCGTATCCACCTTATTCACCTGATCTTCCACCCTCAGATCTACAAGGAACTTCCTTTCCGGATGAAAATGCGCTTGTAACTTGACGAGTTCTTCGCCTCAAAACCACGTCATTTCTACAGTCGCAGAATCGAAAAGCTACCCCAAAATTGACAGAATGCTGTAAATAATGAATGAAAATATATTATTGATGATCAAAGTCTCTGTTGTGTTTACCTGTTTTGTTCATTAAAGTTACGTAAAAACGCTTCGAACTTACGCACCAACCGAATAGTTCATATAAAAGAAATGTTGACTGATTTTGACACTAAATTCTAACTCTAAAGAACCAACATGTTCTAAGGAAAAAATTGTGGGGAATTGTTTATTGAACGCCCCTTGTAAAATAAAACACATTTTCTTCAACGAAGCGGTAGCGTTCTCGCTTCCCGCGCCCAGGTTCCCGGGTTCGATTCCCGGCGGGGTCAGGGATTTTCTCTGCCTCGTGATGACTGGGTGTTGTGTGATGTCCTTAGGTTAGTTAGGTTTAAGTAGTTCTAAGCTCTAGGGGACTGATGACCATAGATGTTAAGTCCCATAGTGCTAAGAGCCATTTTTGAACCATTCTTCAACGAACTTGTAAAGCAATACGCGCTTGTGCAGGGTGATACCAAATTTTTCATTTTGTTTGTGCTTACGTATCGCAGATTGTTAATACACTCCTGGAAATTGAAATAAGAAAACCGTGAATTCATTGTCCCAGGAAAGGGAAACTTTATTGACACATTCCTGGGGTCAGATACATCACATGATCACACTGACAGACCCACAGGCACATAGACACAGGCAACAGAGCATGCACAATGTCGGCACTAGTACAGTGTATATCCACCTTTCGCAGCAATGCAGGCTGCTATTCTCCCATGGAGACGATCGTAGAGATGCTGGATGTAGTCCTGTGGAACGGCTTGCCATGCCATTTCCACCTGGCGCCTCAGTTGGACCAGCGTTCGTGCTGGACGTGCAGACCGCGTGAGACGACGCTTCATCCAGTCCCAAACATGCTCAATGGGGAACAGATCCGGAGATCTTGCTGGCCAGGGTAGTTGACTTACACCTTCTAGAGCACGTTGGGTGGCACGGGATACATGCGGACGTGCATTGTCCTGTTGGAACAGCAAGTTCCCTTGCCGGTCTAGGAATGGTAGAACGATGGGTTCGATGACGGTTTGGATGTACCGTGCACTATTCAGTGTCCCCTCGACGATCACCAGTGGTGTACGGCCAGTGTAGGAGATCGCTCCCCACACCATGATGCCGGGTGTTGGCCCTGTGTGCCTCGGTCGTATGCAGTCCTGATTGTGGCGCTCACCTGCACGGCGCCAAACACGCATACGACCATCATTGGCACCAAGGCAGAAGCGACTCTCATCGCTGAAGACGACACGTCTCCATTCGTCCCTCCATTCACGCCTGTCGCGACACCACTGGAGGCGGGCTGCACGATGTTGGGGCGTGAGCGGAAGACGGCCTAATGGTGTGCGGGACCGTAGCCCAGACGGTTGCGAATGGTCCTCGCCGATACCCCAGGAGCAACAGTGTCCCTAATTTGCTGGGAAGTGGCGGTGCGGTCCCCTACGGCACTGCGTAGGATCCTACGGTCTTGGCGTGCATCCGTGCGTCGCTGCGGTCCGGTCCCAGGTCGACGGGCACGTGCACCTTCCGCCGACCACTGGCGACAACATCGATGTACTGAGGAGACCTCACGCCCCACGTGTTGAGCAATTCGGCGGTACGTCCACCCGGCCTCCCGCATGCCCACTATACGCCCTCGCTCAAAGTCCGTCAACTGCACATACGGTTCACGTCCACGCTGTCGCGGAATGCTACCAGTGTTAAAGACTGCGATGGAGCTCCGTATGCCACGGCAAACTGGCAGACACAGACGGCGGCGGTGCACAAATGCTGCGCAGCTAGCGCCATTCGACGGCCAACACCGCGGTTCCTGGTGTGTCCGCTGTGCCGTGCGTGTGATCATTGCTTGTACAGCCCTCTCGCAGTGTCCGGAGCAAGTATGGTGGGTCTGACACACCGGTGTCAATGTGTTCTTTTTTCCATTTCCAGGAGTGTAAATGCTGCTGAGAAAGGCCAGGATCTTCCAGGCACAACGCATCCTCTGTATCCAGTGTTGTGTGGCAGGCGCCGATCGCCGCATGACTCTCCAGCTCATTGTCCTGATGCACCACCACCCAGAGCCCGAAGAACGGGCCGAAGCGTTACTTGCAATCGGAGCCGACGTCCCAACCATTTGGTTCTCGCGTGACGTCACACAGTGCATGCGTCGTGTGGGAAACAGTTTCTGAAACTGCACTACCTAACTCAGCAACTTAATAAAAGGGTGTCCCATAAAGAACGCTACTTGTAAAATGCTCGCCGTTTATTCTCTTGTAAGTTGGCAGCACTGATCGTTGGAGACTTTTTTTCCTTTGTTCTTTTCTTTTGTGGTAAGCAATGGAGTGCTTTATGGTGAACGGAATAGCGTGTAGTTTTAGCGGCCTTGTTACGAGAGATGTTCCCTGAATGACTGAACTCTCACAACTGTGATATGAACTGACCGCCACTTGTGATTTGACGCCAAGTGATTTCTTTTTGTGGGGTATCTGAAATCTCGTGTGTTCGCCAACTAAACACGATCGCTTCCACGGTTCCAGAGATTCAGAGTGTAATTTCAGAATTGGCGGAGTTAATGTGCCGAAAGGTTATAGAAAATTTTATTGAAAGAACTAGTGTTCTGCTGGAAAGCATTAAGCCGATCCAGATAAAACCTGGGTGTGTGTGCGTTCCACCTTCGCAAGAAGGAGGCAAGAAAAAGAATGAACGCGACCTGGAATTACGAAGTTATAGCCACTGTGAACACCCGAAATACCTCGGTTCAAATTGGATCGTACCTTAACTTACAAATGCTGTATAGATACCAGGCAGAGGGAGGGGCGTTATTGCCGCAACGTGAGACTGATGACATCATTCACAGCATGTCCCATCGTTGTCAGGCCTGTATTGTCGCCAGAGGGGAGCACACCATACTGAGCGCATTAACCAGTTGTCGGAGTGAGTGTGCAAATCCGTTTAAATGGAAAAAACGGAGCACATTTTTGTCTACCG
Source organism: Schistocerca cancellata (assembly GCF_023864275.1). Taxonomy (NCBI): domain Eukaryota; kingdom Metazoa; phylum Arthropoda; class Insecta; order Orthoptera; family Acrididae; genus Schistocerca; species Schistocerca cancellata. Next base: position 384,226,887 of record NC_064634.1, on the reverse strand, counting down.
TTGCACTTCTCGTAGTTGTTTACGTTCTGAATTATTTGCATTGTTTCTGTTTCATTATCACCTGTTTATACTGTTTTGTGGCAAAATAAAAGTAACCATGCAAAACTTCCTTTTGTTGCTTTCCTTTTGGACACCAGTATACTTCTTTAGAGCTTCTCTGTAGACGAATGGCAAGCGTCGCTGCTTCCGGTGCGGATAAGGACGTCTGGAATGGAGTGCACTCAGCCCAGTGAGGCTAAATGATGAGTTTCTTACATAAATAGCAGGATCCATCTACTGACAATAACGGCTGGAGCGGTTGGCAACATGCTGATCACATGTCCCACGATCATAGATCACTCGTCGTACTGCCTCGGAGGCAGCAGCCGGCCGCCTATTGCCCTGAGAAGTGTTATAAACTTTTTTAACGGTATTCGAAATATTTTGGACACAGGTGCTAAGTTGTTTAACGTTTGTGGAAGTTTGCAGTGAAATTTTCGAAAAAATGACTACATAATTTCATAAATACAAAAGGCAAGACAAGCGGCTAGACATTGGTTCTCCTCCACCGAAGGCGTAAACATCGCCGAACATGGCTCGGCCAGATGTCTATGGCAGCGACGACTGTCCTAAGTTCAGCAAAGTCATAAACTCTGTTATAAGAGCTGCTAACAAGGATCTGCGCCACGTATACGGGCCAACAAGTACTCAAAAACCTGTACAAACGAAAAGTGTAGTACAAAACCGTTTGGTGCCCGTACGGTCGTACTTGCAATAGACTTCCTCCATCCGAACAGACCTTGGAAGGCCCAACGGTGCCGACCGACCGCCGTGTCACCCTCAGAGGATAGGCGTCACTGGATTTGGATATAGAGGGGTATCTTGTCAGCACACCACTCTCCCGGCAGTTGTCAGCTTTCGTGTGCGGAGCCGCTGCTTCTTAATCAAGTAGCTCCTCAATTGGCCTCCCAAAGGTTGAGTGCGTCATGTTTGCCAACTGCCCTCGGCAAATCCGGTGATCCATCCAAGTGCTAGCCAACCCCGACAGTGCTTAACTTCAGCGATCTGAAGGGAACGGGTGTTACCACTGTGTCAAGGCCGTTGGTATATTTGCAGTACTTCAAATGTATAAACGCAGTTCATATAATGAACAAACACCTGAAACCTGTTAAGTACCACACAGAGTAGTGCGACAATTTGAAACAAATCCTTACCTAAGACTGAAATGATCGGACTCATTTTTCTTTTTCAGGTCTGATTCGTGCCTTACGGGGTACCCCTTCTTTCGTGAGCTCCTCCACCTGCAGAAGCTGGAAGTAATGATGTGCTTCATTTACACGCCGAACAATCAGTGTAAGCTGCTGATTTCCCGTTTGGAGAAACTGACGCGTCTAGTGCATGTGTTAAAATAAACCATAAAATTTTAGTTGTTAAAAAATACGAGACAACCTACACATATCAAAAAATGTTTTGCATCACCCCGTTTCCAAGAACTCCTGAAGATAGACGTTGACTGTGGATATTGTATCACAGACACAGTCCCTTTGACTTTTCAGACATGTCTTAAAACCCACTCAAAGATGTAAATAACTATGCATGAGTAGCGCCTATTAGACGGAGGGGGTCTGACAGCCGATCAGTTCCAGTCATTTCACCAGGAAGGAGGTACACGGCTCGTGTTATCTGTAGTTCAACTATGCCTAGACGGTCAATACGGCGATTCGATCGCGTCCGCATTGTTACTTTGTGACAGGGAGGGCTCTTAACAAGGGAAGTGTCCAGGCGTCTCGGACTGAACCAAAGCTATGTTGTTCGAGCATGGGGGAGATACAGAGAGCCAAGAACTGTCGATGACATGCCTCGCTCAGGCCGCCCAAAGGCTACTACTGCAGTGAATGACTGGTAACTACGAATTATGGCTCGGAGGAAACCTGACAGCAACGACACCATGTTGAATAATGCTTTTCGTGCAGCCACAGTACGTCGTGTTACGACTCAAAATGTGCAAAGTAGGCTGCATGATGAGCAACTTCACTCCCGACGTCCATGGCGAGGTCCTTCTTAGCAACCACGACACCATGCAGCGCAGTATACAGATGGGCCCAACAACATGCCGAATGGACCGCTCTTTACCGATGAGTGTCGCATATGCCTTCAACCAGACAATCGTCGGAGACGTGTTTGGAGGCAACCCGGTCAGGCTGAACGCCTTAGACATACTGTCCAGCGAGTGCAGCATGGTGGAGGTTCCCGGCTGTTTTGGCGTGGCGTTATGTGGGGTCGACGTACGCCTCTGGTGGTCATGTGTGGCGCCGTAACGGCTGTACGATACATGAATGCCATCCTCCGACCGATAGTGCAACCATACCGGCAGCATTTTGGCGAGGAGTTCGTCTTCATGGGCGACAATTCGCGCCCCATCGTGCACATTTTGTGAATGACTTCCTTCAGGATAACGACATCGCTCGACTAGAGTGGTCAGCATGTTCTCCAGACAAGAACCCTATCGAACTTGCCTGGCATAGATTGAAAAGAGCTGTTTATGGACGACGTGACCCACCAACCACTCTGAGGGATCTACGCCGAATCGCCGTTGAGGAGTGGGACAATCTGGACGTACAGTGCCTTGATAAACTTTGGATAGTGTGCCACCACGAATATAGGCACGCATCAGTGCAAGAGGACGTGCTAGTGGGTATTAGAGGTACCGGTGTGTAGAGTAATCTGGACCACCACCTCTGAAGGTCTCGCTGTATTGTGGTACAACATGCAGTGTGTGGTTTTCATGAGCAATAAAAAGGGCAGAAATGATGTTTATGTTGATCTCTATTCCAGTTTTCTGTACAGGTTCCGGAAGTCTCGGAACTGAGGTGATCCAAAACTTTTTTTGATGTGTGTATTTTGCTTAGTAAAAAAGAGCGGCCAGGAAACTTCTACAGCTTCCTTACACAGACTGTCTCGTCCAAGAGTCGTCAGGCGCATTTTCTCTGGTGGTTCCGCAGAGATTTGCAGTGGTAGCTGGAGTCAGCAAACAAATACTGCTAACCACATCTTTCGTGCGACGACTGCTGTAGTAGGAAAGTGTCGGTTTGTTTCCCTTTACAAACAAAATGATTTTTAGAGTGGAATTTTACGTGCTCACTCGATAGAGCGGTCCCAAATTAGTCTAGTGCGATATTCGTTTTATCTATGTGTTTTGACAGGGAAAGAAAACATGAAAAATAACGATTACATTAGCAGCGACAATACCGCCCTAGCCCACACTGACTGCTGCCGCCTTGCAGCAGATCTGCTCAATCGCTGCTGGAGTACTGATTATGTTTTACTGTCCCTGTTAACTCACATCGAGAAAACAAATCTCTTGACTAATTTTGGACCGCTCTATCGAATACGCATGTAAAATTCCGTTTTAAAAATCGTTTCGTTTGTAACAGGAAACGAAACAATGCTTTCCGTTGATAATGACCGTCGTGTAAAAGATGTTATGTGCTGTATTTGCTTAGGCTGACTCCAGGTACGCACTGCAAAAACAAAATTTCAAATATCTGAAGAAACCCCAGACGGCACCCTGTATATTGTCTGTCTTGTTTCTTGTGAAGTAGAATAAATGCAGATTTTTTTCAGCTTTGTAGAACTGTGTTCATTCCTAGACATTCTGGAAGCAGTTTCACAAATTCCGTTTTACTTTGCGTCCAGCTTTTACGGTTTTTATTGAAATACCTAGCAGCTTTCCTCTCTCCATACCTCAATTAATTTATACTCATTTGATATTACTTTCGGTGTTGTTAATATGTAGGCAGTATCATATATATATATATATATATATATATATATATATATATATATATATATATATATATATAATAGAGGGAAACATTCCACATGGGAAAAATATATCTAAAAACAAAGATAATGTGACTTGGCTCTGAGCACTATGGGACTTAACATCTATGGTCATCAGTCCCCTAGAACTTAGAACTACTTAAACCTAACTAACCTAAGGACAGCACACAACACTCAGCCATCACGAGGCAGAGAAAATCCCTGACCCCGCCGGGAATCGAACCCGGGAACCCGGGCGTGGGAAGCGAGAACGCTACCGCACGACCACGAGATGCGGGCAATGTGACTTACCAAACGAAAGCGCTGGCAGGTCGATTGACACACAAACAAACACAAACATACACACAAAATTCAAGCTTTCGCAACCAACGGTTGCTTCATCAGGAAAGAGGGAAGTAGAGGGATAGACGAAAGGATGTGGGTTTTAAGGGAGAGGGTAAGGAGTCATTCCAATCCCGGGAGCGGAAAGACTTACCTTAGGGGGAAAAAAGGCCAGCTATACACTCACACACACACACCCATATCCAACCGCACATACACAGACACAAGCAGACTTTTGTAAAGGCAAAGAGTTTCGGCAGAGATGTCAGTCGAGGTGGAAGTACAGAGGCAAAGATGTTGTTGAAAGATAGGTGAGGTATGAGCGGCGGCAACTTGAAATTAGCGGAGGTTGAGGCCTGGCAGATAACGAGATGATATACTGAAGGGCAAGTTCCCATCTCCGGAGTTCTGACAGGTTGGTGTTAGTGGGAAGTATCCAGATAACCCGGACGGTGTAACACTGTGCCAAGATGTGCTGGCCGTGCACCAAGGCATGTTTAGCCACAGGGTGATCCTCATTACCAACAAACACTGCCTGCCAGTATCCATTCATGCGAATGGACAGTTTGTTGCTGGTCATTCCCACATAGAAAGCTTCACAGTGTAGGCAGGTCAGTTGGTAAATCACGTGCGTGCTTTCACACGTGGCTCTGCCTTTGATCGTGTACACCTTCCGGGTTACAGGACTGGAGTAGGTGGTGGTGGGAGAGTGCATGGGACAGGTTTTACACGAGGGGCAGAATCTGCTCCAGTCCGGAATCCCTGAACCATTACACCAACAACCTGAAAACAGCTTTCGCATCCCGCAACTACCCTCCCGACCTGGTACAGAAGCAAATAACCAGAGCCACTTCCTCATCCCCTCAAACCCAGAACCTCCCACAGAAGAACCACAAAAGTGCCCCACTTGTGACAGGATACTTTCCGGGACTGGATCAGATTCTGAATGTGGCTCTCCAGCAGGGATAAGACTTCCTCAAATCCTGCCCTGAAATGAGATCCATCCTTCATGAAATCCTCCTCACTCCACCAAGAATGTCTATCCGCCGTCCACCTAACCTTCATAACCTCTTAGTTCATCCCTATGAAATCCCCAAACCACCTTCCCTACCCTCTGGCTCCTACCCTTGTAACTGCCCCCGGTGTAAAACCTGTCCCATGCACCCTCCCACCACCACCTACTCCAGGTACTGGGACGAGCCAATGTCCGATCGTGACATAATCAGATTAATAAAAATGAAGTTGCCCAGTGAAATTAAAAGATATTTCATCAATGAGCCAGAATACGATATAGAACAATTCATGGAAATAGTGGATTCTGTTGACTTATTGATCGAAGATGTGAAAACCGAAAACAAGTGGAACCATGCAGGCTGTAATCAACAAAAAGCCGATCAAAATAGCAGCCACAGTATCGGTAGTAACTTAGTACCAAATGGTAACGGGAATAGGCGAGAGCACCGTCAACAGAATCGAGGCAGAAACAATGGCAATGGTTATAACGGCAACGGTTATAATCGTCAAAATCGGAAGAGACATCATGATGGACGCATGAGTAATGGATATAATGGTAACGGCAATCCGCAATGGCGGAACAACCGAAACCAGTTGCGTGGTTGTAATGAACCGACACCACAGTGGCAACAAAACACAGCGTACAATGGAACGCCAACCCAGGTCCGTCACAGAACATGTCAGGAAGTTACAACCGACCACCGCAAAACCAGAGCCATACACAATATCAAAATACACCATCAGGGAGGCAGGGCGGCCAACCCAACAGTAGCAACAACAACAACCAGAACCACAATGCGAGGTTAGTGGAAGTGACAGATAACTGTCAACCCACTAATGCTCATCCGTTAAACTAAAGACAGCCACAATACGCTCTCCGTTGTTGGCTGCAGGATGGTGTAGTGAGGGCACATTCACGGATGACAGCCGTAAACTTTGTATGCTGAGATACAATGAGGGAATAAAAATAGAAAAGGAACTTGTAGACATACCGCAGAAATGTAACCGAACCGACAAAAGTGTTGTGCAGGCTATATTGCAAGCAGATATGTACGGAGCACCAATACAGATAATAATCGATACAGGTGCATCAACCAATGTCATGAGTGCAGATTTTTACAAGTACTTGAGTCAAAATAATAGAATACCAGTATTGCCAGTGAAGAATTGTCGTGTAACAGGTGCAATAGGTGCACAATCTCATATCATAAAGCACCAGGTGCAAGTCGAGTTTACGGGAGGAAATGAAGCAATGAAAAGCTCTTTCCTAGTAGTTAAGGGATTAGGTGTTGCTTGCATCCTGGGGATGGAATTTTTACGCCAGAGGGACGCAAAAATCGACCTCTTGTGCGGGGAAGTAAGCCTTATGAATGAGGGTAGACGTGTAATTTTGCCATTGTTGAGGTCACGGGAAGTGCACGGTAAATATTGCCGGAGCTTTCAGTCGAGATTCGAAGGAATACAGTTAATGAATTTATATTCTGACTTAAGTACAAGACAAGCATATTATAAAGAATTTATTACTGAAGACAAAGAGGAAAAAAGGAAACTGATAGCCATGAAAGTCAGGGAGTCAGAACATTTGACTGAAGCACAACAAAACGAACAGACTCAGCTACTTACAGATTATGAGAATGTGTTTTAGGAAAACCCGGTGTTATCGAGGGCTACACCTATAATATCGAAGTGGTACCTCACGTTACTTTCTGTCACGCAAACTACGCCATCCTGTGGTCAAAGGAGGAGGCAATTACGAAGAAAACAAGAAAAATACTTACAAAGACTTAAAGACGTTCGCTCAGTAGAGCAACTTTTACATATGTGAATAATAGGTTAAGTTTGTATTTTTTCTGTGTGTAAATGTTCAGATTTTAGTGTAACATTTAAAGACAATGAGGCACACAAGATTAGTGTGATTCAATTTTGTAGATGTTAAGGAATAACAGCATTTTTATGTAATTGCATTTTGAAGGAAAAAATGAACGTAGGTTTAAGAATAATTTACAAATTTCATTTTTAAAAAATCCTTTAAAAATATTTTTAAAAAAACTCAACAGCATGTAATGATGAAGGAATTTTTCATTAGTGTGTCATGAATATTTTTGAACTGTAGTAGTAATGAAACTTATGAAATTCAATATTATAGAGTATAAGTTGTTCCATGTATTTATGTCTATACCGATCTTGAAATATGCTCAATCATAATTTACTAAACAACATGATTGCAGGGTGTACATCACCCTAGGTACCTCATGTGTTGTGGACAAGGTACAAAGCAAATCAGTAAACGCGACTACCGCTAAGCATTGTTAAAATATATTGCCATCTGCTAAGGCAGAGATTTGCACAAATTTATCGTGTAGCGTTCTCGCTTCCCACGCCCGGGTTCCCGGGTTCGATTCCCGGCGGGGTCAGGGATTTTCTCTGCCTCGTGATGACTGGGTGTTGTGTGACGTCCTTAGGTTAGTTAGGTTTAAGTAGTTCTAAGTTCTAGGGGACTGATGACCATAGATGTTAAGTCCCATAGTGCTCAGAGCCATTTGAACCATTTTTGAACCATTTATCGTGTAAACAAAAGTCACAAATCTAACATTAATCTAGGAACTTGCACTCTAGGCCTAGATTATAAAATGTGTACGATAATGCGAGAGGCAAAGTTTTGTAAAGTCGAGCCTGGCTCTGGAGGGTAAGTACGCAATGAGTGGGCAGACATGACATGGGGACTTACCTCAGATGAGACGGAAATACAATTGTACAGTCAAAAAGTCTGAAGGCAAGTACGACTCTAAGTGGAAAATAAAAAGAGATAATTAGTGCGAGAGACTGGTAAAATACAGCACGAGCCAAAATCCAGTTCAGATTGAATGAAATACATTAGTGCTTGTGAACTATTCGAAACAGTTACTTTAAGCAGTGTGAAAAACTGTGAGGTGAAACTGTGATACGGACAGTGAAGTGCTAGTATTGAACGTTCAACAGCGGTGAAAACGACAAACGCCAATATTACGCACGAAAAACTGTGAATTTGCTTACAAATGTGAACGGTTAACGTGAAGTGAACCCACAGTCAATATTTTTGGGACAGACTGTAATTTCAGTGAATACAATAATGCGAGATTGGAATGCGATGCGTGGACTGTTGCAAAACAGCGACCGCAGAAACGGCGAATGTTGGTGCTAAGCTCGTATTGGGACACCCACCAGTGCCTGCGAGTGCGGCGAAAACGTAAATAATTTTATCAAGACAAAAACTGACGTGTAATGGAAACAGTGGCGCATCAAAACTGCATTCACGGGAGAAGATCCATGTCATGTATTCTGCAGGACAGTGCTGGCTTGACACTCGGAAACTGGCGAAAACTTAACAACTACTGCCGCACTAATAAATGCTTTTTTCCCACTAGCGTAACCATCTGCAGCGGGAAACAAATATTACGTTGGTTGTGTGTATATTTCATGTACTACGTCGGAGATGCGTAGCAGAGCTGACTCCTGCCAACAAGCGCAGGGGGCGAATATCATCCCACTCCGCCACGCCCGGGCGAGACAGAAGCGGATCGCCAACCGTGCAGCAGATCAGCTGATTCTGACGTTCCACGACGGCGAGAGACAAGCTGGCGTCGAGCGGGCGTTGGCCTCTCCGCAGCCGCCGCGAACGCCGAGCACCGAACACACCAACCGGCGCCGTCGCGAGCTAAACGTCGCGGCGTAGATCATCAACGACACCGCAACCAATTGTTATAATGACCTCATTTCTTTGCATAGTGCAACGAAAAATTGTTGACGAAGTATGCACATCCTGTACTCCAATGACATCAAAAAAAAATTAAGAGAAAGTAACCAAAGCAGTTAGTCTGTCGCTCCGCCGAGGTTTTCCCCAGGGTTTCTCTACGGCCGTGCCAAATGGGGAGCGAACAGGTGACTAACTCGTGATTGTATACCATTGAACACTGCAAAAGTTGCAACCCTAAAAAGAAGCAGCCAAAATGAAACTAATTGTATTCTATGTCCTTTTGTACATGACTGTATACGTAACCAATTGTATACTGTATTGTTATGTAAATAACGTCATCTGTATTACACTTTGTGTGCAACAAACCTCAGTAATTACAACGATTTAAACATACGATGTGACATACGTAGACTGTGAAATAAAAACCTGCGTGTGGACACTATAGACATGAAATAGGAAACATTTATGTCAAAAACCACGAACATTTTTTATGACATAAACATTTCGGAGGGCAATATGGCGTCCCCGGTGCTATATTACGAAAAGACTTAAAAAACAGTATTTATAAAGAAGAGACATTTAAAAATTGAATAATATATTTTTATCATGTAGCCGTAAAATAATAATTTCTCTGTGTGAGTTTCGAGTGCAATGAAATATAACTAAATGATCTAAAGAGACGACAAGATACGCTCTTTTGTTAATTTTTTTAGTCGTCTTCACATCTCCTCTTGTCTTGGTTGTGTGTAGACGGACATCTTGCGAGTGCTGGCAAATGTAAGCATATTTGTATGATTTAAGCAGATAATATATTGATTTAATATTATTGTGCACTTTTAATTTGTAAGAGGTGATCCCGATTTCATGTCCGCCTTCCTTGAATTAACCTGCATTCAAGTAATTTACAGTTCAACAATCGCAGCGGCCGATGCAGCCAACGACGCCATTACGTGGCGATATTAACTTATAAAATTTAGCGGAAGCGAAATATTCGCCCGCTATTAACATAATAAACATCTTTATCCACAGCCGCCAAACGTTGCAGAAATACGTAGCTTTAAGATCCTTATTTTCAGTACCATAGCCGACAGCCAGAGCCAGAACTCCGACTAGAGGCAATGGTTAACGGAGGTAAGAAAAAATACTCTCGCGCGTGTGTGGGCCGCAATTGTAATTAATAACTAAAGATCTTTTGCTTTAAAGTGAGCTGACTAGCCGAGGAAATTAATATGAAAAGTTTATTACATTGTTCAGCTTATATGCTCATGTTTTAAGATTCAGCGAGTCTGACATTCATTAACGTAACAAATAATTTAAGATTAATATTGTTAAAAAGGAGAACTTCACAAAAGCATCTAATCGTAAATCAAAATTGAATGAAATATCATTTTTATCAAGGTCCACCACGTAAGTCGGCAACAATCAAAATAATAAAAATAATAGTAACTATAATACTATATTAAATTACGACGGCCGACGGACGCGAGAGACGTTAGGAACTAGAAGGTACTGCAGATGAGAAAAATTGTTTGGAAAGAGAGATGAGAATATATACAAAGAAATAACAGAGAACGTTTGGCTGTAAGCGTTACCCTAAGATGAAGAAATTGGCACAGGAGAGGGAGCCCTGGTGAGCTGCAAAAAACCAATTATGAGATTGATAAACTGATGCGATAGGACAGTGGATCAATGGAAACGTGTCACTCTGTTGGACGAATCACGTTTATTTGTACACCATGTCGATGGTCTTGTCCATATACGCTGTCATCCAGGCGGATGGCGGTCTGAAACATTCACTGCAACACTAAAGCAACCCTGCGAGCAGCGGGAGGGGAGGGGGTATTGTTTCGGTACGGAGGTCTTTCACTTGGGCTTTCATGGGACCTGATGTTGCGATCTAATCACCATGACAGCTGTAAACTTCGTGAACATTAACGCAGAGTAATGGCATCTCATAATGCTTGATGTCTTACCCGACGGCGATGGCATTTTCCAGCGGAATAATTATGTATGTCACAAGGCCGGAGTCGTGCTACAGTGATTTGAGGAGCATGATAGTGAACTCACCTTGATGTCTTGGACATCAGAATCGCCTGATCTGAACTAGATGGAACACATCTGGAACGTTATCGAGCGAACCCCACAAACCGCCGACCCGTAATGTATAGGAATTGTGCGTCCTGTGCCTACATGTTTGACGCCACACACCTCCTGAAACCTTCAACAAATTTTCGAATCGAAGCTATATTGTGATCCAAAGGTGGGCCATCACACTACTAAACAGATGATAATAATGTTTTGGCGCATCATAGTGTGTAAAACATGCGAACACGTGATAGCAGTATTTCTTTGCGGTTGACCATTAGCTCACGTTGCAAAAACGAAACTGCGTATGATTGCCGAAACACTATAAAATATGAGGCTGGCGACACGCCCTGCATGTACATATTTGTAATTAAAAGCAATGCTACTATCTTTGTTGCACGTACCGCTCTCAGGGGAGCCGATGTGAGTGAAGAGCCTCGTCTCATTGAGGTCTATTTGATAGACCGAGAAGCAGGGATAGAGGTGCGTGGCCCCAGCAACTGGCTGTGCGTCTGGCTCCGTCCGGGATAGCTTCAGGGCTGCCACCTCTCCCACCAGCAGTGGCACCACCACTGCCGCAACGAAGGCCACTGTGCTACACCTGCAAACATCATACAGGAATACAAATATCATTTCGTGCAAACAGCGCAGTACAGAAAAAATCTATACGCTAACAATAACTCCACGGATAAATTTTCCAAAGTTGGAATCTATCATTTAATTTCTGGTTGATGTCAATCTGTGTACACAGGCCAAACATCCAGGGTTTAAAACGAGGTATTCTGAGCTACTCAGAGCCTTCAAAACTGACACTACACATTGTGCTTTTGCAGAGAATAGAATAGAGGAAAAGCACCACTAAAATAGTATTGAATCTGATCTCAAGATCCTCAGAGCAAGCATAGGTTCTTATCAAAGAACATACAGTAGAAGAGAACTACCAATACAAAAAGCAGGGCTAGAAGGAAATAATGTTTTGAATGAATACACAACACTGTGCAAGAAAACACTGTTTGCAGCAATAACGGCGTGCTAACGCCCACGGATATCTGGGTGGGTCTTTTTTTTAATGCCGAATGAAGACTAGCTCTTCAACATTTTTATTTATTTAAATTTACCGGAATTGCTGCTCATACAGTAAAGCCAGCCAGTACCACCATGGTCTTATGATTACCATAAATAATATCAGGCTTAGTGGACTAGTTGTAAAGTAGATGGCCAGCCCCGGTGGCCGAGCGGTTCTAGGCGCTTCAGTCCGGAACCGCGCGACTTCTACGGTCGCAGGTTCGAATCCTGCATCGGGCATGGACGTGTGTGATGTCCTTAGGTTAGTTAGGTTTAAGTAGTTCTAAGTTCTAGGGGACTGACGACCTCAGATGTTAAGTCCCATAGTTATCAGCGCCATTTTTTTGTAAAGTAGATGACTAGGAATCTAAATGCCCTGGGCTTGAATCCCGGTCAGACCACACAGTATTTGATTAATTGATTCTGCATTTAACTTAGCCTTCACAGTGATGTGTAGATTCACCAGGAAGGATCCCATTTCCCCTGAAGGGGAAGTCTAGTAAACATCAGCTCTAAAGTGTATACCTTAAAAGCTATGAGCATTTTATTTCCGATACTGTGAAACAAAACTCTTCTACCACAAGTTCTTTTATTTCCATATTTTTGAAGGAGGTACTATGGATCAAAACAAGAAAAAAAGTCAAGTAATCAACGGCTCTAAAAAGCATACCTTAAGAGCTATCAGCCGTCGTTCAGCTAAAGAGATGTGTTGCACACTAGCGAAAATGAACAAGTGTTTATAGCTTTGAAGGCCTGAACTTTACTCGATATTTTTTCTTATTTTGGTCCATAATGTCACCTCTCAAAATATGGCAAGCAAAGAGTTTGCAGTAGAAGAGATTTGTTTCACAATATCTAAGGTGAACAAGTGTTCATAGTTGTTAAGGTATCTATTTTAGAGACCATGTGTACTAGGCGTCTTTGCCTCGAATGTCTATCCCCAAATATTGACCATTCCTCCTGGGGCATCCTGTTTATATAGGTCACATTCTATTTAACAGTCCTTGCTTGTTTTGTGGCATTTTGCTTTTTTGATACAAGGATAATCGTTACATTTAGTGGAAAACTGATCTTTCCGGTTGGTCTCTTGTGCAAAGTGATTTGCAGGTCTCGAACCAACTCACACGCAGAAAAATAGATGATTTAGATCACCCTTGGCTGTTAAGCAGGTGAAAAATCAGGGGAGGTTCTGGTGCTTGTACAGTGAGGATCACTCAGAAATGTTCTGACTGAAGACCATTCTTACAATGAAAGTAGGCATCACCTATTGCATGTTCGGTCTGTACGAACTGCTGACGGGAGGCACCAGGTTGAAGATTATAGCGCTGGCAGCTTCTATGTTATCGTGTTTCGCTTTCCAGTCTTCTTCCTACGCATTACATATCTTTGTTTTCACCTCAGAGTCGGTATCGCACGCACTGAAACTGAGGTTGATCACGTGCTCGCGTTTTGCTTCGCGTTATTTCCAGAAAGGCTCATACACTCATTTTGTCAGATAGTGCAGTGCTCCTGCATGCAGAGAAAGCTCACGGAAATTCCACATCACTGTAGCTCAATCTCCTATGTTATGGAGTAACACTGGGGTCAGCTAATTAAATTAAATGGCCCATGTTGGGCACCAAAAATGTAGTACTCATGGAGTATGAATTAAACGAAATTGGGCAAAGGGTATAGTGTCAGATGACATGTTGATGTCAAGATAGGGTGGTGGTAGTGACGTGCGCATTGACTGACAGCCAACAGTTTTTATCTCCGCATCTCTGTGTACCCAGGTTTCAGAGTAGCTTAACCCGTGCTCTGCTTGCTATTTCATATTCAGTTACCTATCCAGGTAAAAAGTGGTTCACCATCTGCGGCCAGCCATGCTCTACTCTCTGAATCACAGCGAAAGTTTGGTGTTTCTCGATAATCGTACAGCGTCTCGTACCTCTATTGTAGACAACAGACGTTGTGTCGAAACTACACTCCTGGAAATTGAAATAAGAACACCGTGAATTCATTGTCCCAGGAAGGGGAAACTTTATTGACACATTCCTGGGGTCAGATACATCACATGATCACACTGACAGAACCACAGGCACATAGACACAGGCAACAGAGCATGCACAATGTCGGCACTAGTACAGTGTATATCCACCTTTCGCAGCAATGCAGGCTGCTATTCACCCATGGAGACGATCGTAGAGATGCTGGATGTAGTCCTGTGGAACGGCTTGCCATGCCATTTCCACCTGGCGCCTCAGTTGGACCAGCGTTCGTGCTGGACGTGCAGACCGCGTGAGACGACGCTTCATCCAGTCCCAAACATGCTCAATGGGGGACAGATCCGGAGATCTTGCTGGCCAGGGTAGTTGACTTACACCTTCTAGAGCACGTTGGGTGCTACGGGATACATGCGGACGTGCATTGTCCTGTTGGAACAGCAAGTTCCCTTGCCGGTCTAGGAATGGTAGAACGATGGGTTCGATGACGGTTTGGATGTACCGTGCACTATTCAGTGTCCCCTCGACGATCACCAGTGGTGTACGGCCAGTGTAGGAGATCGCTCCCCACACCATGATGCCGGGTGTTGGCCCTGTGTGCCTCGGTCGTATGCAGTCCTGATTGTGGCGCTCACCTGCACGGCGCCAAACACGCATTCGACCATCATTGGCACCAAGGCAGAAGCGACTCTCATCGCTGAAGACGACACGTCTCCATTCGTCCCTCCATTCACGCCTGTCGCGACACCACTGGAGGCGGGCTGCACGATGTTGGGGCGTGAGCGGAAGACGGCCTAACGGTGTGCGGGACCATAGCCCAGCTTCATGGAGACGGTTGCGAATGGTCCTCGCCGATACCCCAGGAGCAACAGTGTCCCTAATTTTCTGGGAAGTGGCGGTGCGGTCCCCTACGGCACTGCGTAGGATCCTACGGTCTTGGCGTGCATCCGTGCGCCGCTGCGGTCCGGTCCCAGGTCGACGGGCACGTGCACCTTCCGCCGACCACTGGCGACAACATCGATGTACTGTGGAGACCTCACGCCCCACGTGTTGAGCAATTCCACCCGGCCTCCCGCATGCCCACTATACGCCCTCGCTCAAAGTCCGTCAACTGCACATACGGTTCACGTCCACGCTGTCGCGGCATGCTACCAGTGTTAAAGACTGCGATGGAGCTCCGTATGCCACGGCAAACTGGCTGACACTGACGGCGGCGGTGCACAAATGCTGCGCAGCTAGCGCCATTCGACGGCCAACACCGCGGTTCCTGGTGTGTCCGCTGTGCCGTGCTTGTGATCATTGCTTGTACAGCCCTCTCGCAGTGTCCGGAGCAAGTATGGTGGGTCTGACACACCGGTGTCAATGTGTTCTTTTTTCCATTTCCAGGAGTGTATATTTGGAGATTGAGATCAAATAGTGGAAACTCAGTTGAATGCGCATGTACCCAAATATTAGACCAAAAGGAAAACAGAGGAAACATAGTTGAATGCTCATGTGCCCAAACATTACACCAAAAGTAAAACCGTCTAAACTAGAATCGAGGATGTCATAAAAATACAGCGGCAACTGGGAATAATACGGAAATCATAAATGTGAAGTCAGACTAGTAAACAGACTGACATGTTTCCAGAACTCAAAGTCACGCAGGGAGTAGAATCAGGAATAATATTATCACAATACAAAAGCACTACGAGAATGAGAATATACTCCAAAATCATCAAAATGATAAAAGACGTAGAATGCGAATGACTGCTCGAATGCTCCGACATGGGAGTTTTGATCTCGTTTCCCTCGCTCTTGTCCTTCAGGACACTGAACTTCCCATCGTATCATCTCAGCACTGGTGGGCTCAATTTGCAACGTCCCCTAACAAACGGCACCATTTGCTCCATCTTGCCAGTCTTGGTTACGGAGCGCCAGTCATTTATATTCGGCTGTGGAAAAATCCTTAGTCTTCTTCGCAGAGGCAGAGCTTCCTATCATCAACGACCTGGGTGGCGCACTTAAGAACGCCGCTGTTTCTCGCAGCGATTCTCACGCCGTCTCAAGTCGTGGCGCCAGCCTCACAGCCCTTTGCGAGATCTTCAGCACCACAAACGCCTGATTTTCTCAAAAAATGCGTGTTATGCGTCCAAGTTTCCGCAACAAGAAGACCTTTGAGTGTTCTAGGTCCTCATCCGTAACTCAGTGGTCAGCGTATCTAGCTGCTATGCGAAGGACCCAGGTTAAATTCCCGGTACTGCAAATGATTTTTCCTTGGTGAGAGGACTGGACTGGGGTGGACAGCATCGTGGTGCCAACTGACGAGCCATTTGAGTGAGAAGTAGCGGCTTGGAGGTCAAGAGAGCTGACAACATCCAGGAGTACCGAGCGATGATCCGCATCCCTCCATACCGCAACTGCATGATGCCACTGGCAGAGGATGACACGGCAGTCGGTCGATCCCGATTAGCCCATCAGTGTCAGATGTTTGCTTGCAAGTGCGCTAGGGCCTGGGGAGCTCGGTGGTGTCTCTCAGCTGTCAGTCAGTCATTAAACCGAACACCCCATACAGTGCGAAGCACAACACTTGTAAATCGCAGTCGTCCATCTTCCGTGGCTTGGGGAAAGTCTCTTGTCGACAAGGCACGACTTAATTGTGCCCTTTTGTACAGTGTGTCAGGCCGTGAAGTATTACAGTTATCTTCATAAGATCTACATCTATATTTACAGTGAAGCGCCAAAGATACTGGTATACGCACGTGTATTCATATACAGAAATATGCAAACAGTCAGAATACGGCGCTGCCGTCGGCAATGCCTATATAAGATCCCAAGTGTCTGATGCAGGTGTTAGATCGTTTACTGCTGCTACAATGGCAGGTTATCAAGATTTAAGTGAGTTTGAACGTGGTGTTATAATCGGCTTACGAGCGATGGGACACAGCATCTCCCAGGTAGCGATGAAGTGTGGATTTTCCAGTGCGACCATTTCACGAGTGTACCGTGAATATCAAGAATCCGGTAGAACATCAAATCTTCGACATCGCTCCGACCGGAAAAAGATCCTTCAAGAACGGGACCAACGACGACTGAAGAGAATCGTTCAACGTGGCCGAAGTGCAACTCTTCCGCAAATTGCTGCAGAATTCAATGCAAGGCCATCAACAAGTGAACCATTCAACGAAACATCATCGATGTGGACTTTCGGAGCCGAACACCCACTCGCGTACCCTTGCTTTACGCCTCGCCTGGGTCCGTCAACACTGACATTGGACTGTTCATGACTGGAAACATGTTGCCTGGTCGGACGTGTCTCGTTTCAAATTGTATCGAGAGGATGGAGACGTATGGGTATGGAGACAAGCTCATGAATCCATGGACCATGTATGTCAGCAGGGGACTGGTCAAGTTGGTGGAGGATCTGTAATGGTGTGGAGCATGTGCAGTTGTACTGATACGGGATACCTGATACGTCTACACACGACTGTGGCAGGTGACACGTACATAAGCATCCTGTCTGATCACCTGCATCCATTCATGTCCATTGTGCATTCCGATGGACTTGATCAGTTCCAACAGGACAATGCGACAGCCCACACGTCCAGAATTGCTGAACAGTGACTTCAGGAACACTCTTCTGAGTTTTATCAATTCCGCTGGCCACCAAACTCCCCACACATGACCATTTTTGAGCATATCTGGTATACCTTCGACCGTGCTGTTGAGAAAAGATCTCCACCCCCTCGTACTCTTACGGATTTATGGACAGTTCTGCAGGATGCATGATGCCAGTTTCCTCCAGCACTATAAGAGACGCTTATCCAAACGTATCAACAGCTTTGAGGATATACACTCCTGGAAATTGAAATAAGAACACCGTGAATTCATTGTCCCAGGAAGGGGAAACTTTATTGACACATTCCTGGGGTCAGATACATCACATGATCACACTGACAGAACCACAGGCACATAGACACAGGCAACAGAGCATGCACAATGTCGGCACTAGTACAGTGTATATCCACCTTTCGCAGCAATGCAGGCTGCTATTCTCCCATGGAGACGATAGTAGAGATGCTGGATGTAGTCCTGTGGAACGGCTTGCCATGCCATTTCCACCTGGCGCCTCAGTTGGACCAGCGTTCGTGCTGGACGTGCAAACCGCGTGAGACGACGCTTCATCCAGTCCCAAACATGCTCAATGGGGGACAGATCCGGAGATCTTGCTGGCCAGGGTAGTTGACTTACACTTTCTAGAGCACGTTGGGTGGCACGGGATACATGCGGACGTGCATTGTCCTGTTGGAACAGCAAGTTCCCTTGCCGGTCTAGAAATGGTAGAACGATGGGTTCGATGACGGTTTGGATGTACCGTGCACTATTCAGTGTCCCCTCGACGATCACCAGTGGTGTACGGCCAGTGTAGGAGATCGCTCCCCACACCATGATGCCGGGTGTTGGCCCTGTGTGCCTCGGTCGTATGCAGTCCTGATTGTGGCGCTCACCTGCACGGCGCCAAACACGCATACGACCATCATTGGCACCAAGGCAGAAGCGACTCTCATCGCTGAAGACGACACGTCTCCATTCGTCCCTCCATTCACGCCTGTCGCGACACCACTGGAGGCGGGCTGCACGATGTTGGGGCGTGAGCGGAAGACGGCCTAACGGTGTGCGGGACCGTAGCCCAGCTTCATGGAGACGGTTGCGAATGGTCCTCGCCGATACCCCAGGAGCAACAGTGTCCCTAATTTTCTGGGAAGTGGCGGTGCGGTCCCCTACGGCACTGCGTAGGATCCTACGGTCTTGGCGTGCATCCGTGCGCCGCTGCGGTCCGGTCCCAGGTCGACGGGCACGTGCACCTTCCGCCGACCACTGGCGACAACATCGATGTACTGTGGAGACCTCACGCCCCACGTGTTGAGCAATTCCACCCGGCCTCCCGCATGCCCACTATACGCCCTCGCTCAAAGTCCGTCAACTGCACATACGGTTCACGTCCACGCTGTCGCGGCATGCTACCAGTGTTAAAGACTGCGATGGAGCTCCGTATGCCACGGCAAACTGGCTGACACTGACGGCGGCGGTGCACAAATGCTGCGCAGCTAGCGCCATTCGACGGCCAACACCGCGGTTCCTGGTGTGTCCGCTGTGCCGTGCGTGTGATCATTGCTTGTACAGCCCTCTCGCAGTGTCCGGAGCAAGTATGGTGGGTCTGACACACCGGTGTCAATGTGTTCTTTTTTCCATTTCCAGGAGTGTATAAATGGCAATGTTAGTGATTGCAGAATCTTGTGAATGCTGTTTCGGAAAATTCAAGATGATAAAAAAAGCTACCTAAGGTCGAGTGTGGGGGTGAAAGCAAACTATCAGATTTTACTACCTTCTCAATAGACAGGACACAATTGCTAGACGTGACATCGGTAACATAACCAAATAGTTTGATCAGAGCAAGGAAATGTTCAAATGTGTGAATTCCTAAGGGACTAAACTGCTGGTCATCGGTCCCTAGACTTACACACTACTTAAACTAACTTATGCTAAGAACAACACACACACCCATGCCCGAGGGAGGACTCGAACCTCCGGCGGGAGGGGCCGCGCTATCCGTGACATGACGCCTCAAAACGCGCGGCCACTCCGCGCGGCAAGGAAATGGAAAGTAAAACTAAAATACTGCAAAGACACAGTTTCTGAAAAAGGAAATCGTATCTGTAGCGCTTTTCTTTTATTTCGAATGAATAGTTTATCTACAACTGATAATTTATTATTATTATTATAAATCAATGTACAGTAGTTACCATAGAGAATAAGATATATATTTTGTACTGTGTATTATTTTTCATAATTATAGCTTATTTAAGTAATACTGCGCAATAATGCTTAATTGTTGTTAAAGTTACATACATAATTATACTATTTGCTAACATTGTGTATAAAAATTGCAGAAAGGCAGTTTTGTGTGGGTAAGCAGAAAGATATTTGGGGGGGGGGGGGGGGCAATTGTGCCAGAGGCGCAGGATAACTTCGGTAGGGCGCTACTTTCATGTCTGCCATTATCAATACAGCAAACGCCGAGGTTTTCTGCGGAGTTAGTATGACGGCTGTCCTTGGAGATTAGCACAAACGAAGGAGCTATCCATGTATGGTTGATTAGTATTTTGTTTAATCTGTCACTGAATATTTTATAGCGTCTGCCCAATGTATTTTCACAGTTGTGTTGAATATATTGTCAAAGTTTGGCGTTCCAAGTAGCTATTTCTATTCACGTGAGCGGCTCTTGTTTCAAGAGATAAAACATAGCTCCTGAAATTTTCCCGGCGTATTTCTTCTTCTAATAATTTCCGGGTGTGCAGCCGGATCCCGTCGAGATTCTGCCACGATATTTCGGCCCAGAGACGTCCGGCCATCATCAGGTGAGTACACAACTACTGAAGAGCCCAGGTGCAGTCGCGGTATTTATGCCGAATCTCGCGACTGCACCTGGGCTCTTCAGTAGTTGTGTACTCACCTGATGATGGCCGGACGTCTCTGGGCCGAAATATCGTGGCAGAATCTCGACGGGATCCGGCTGCACACCCGGAAATTATTAGAAAAACATAGGTCGTTCGTTACAGGTTGGACTACAATATATGATCCAATTACACGTTTTAAAACTCGAGTGGAATGAAGAACATAAAAATACTCTTACTGGTAAGAAGTACACATACTACACATTTTAAGGGAGATCAAGATGACACAGGATTCGTGGCAACCGTAACTTATCACCTACTCTGATGGCATTCTGGAAAGTTTGCCGGGATGTTGCGAGCTGATTTTCCTTCCCTGTGGAATCAGCGCTCCGCTTAAGAAGGGGATACACCGTCGTCACCGATTTCAGTTAACGTCTTGAAGTGCGTAAGGTCCAACAAAATAGACTATTATAGAAACGTACAGTGAAGTTGTATAGAGACTTCGATATCTATAAATCTTTCATTTGACTGAATTGGATGCACTATAGGTAGGCATGTGGTTACAGTGGCATAGGACAAGAGATCGTTGTCTCAGTCATTAGGTTTTTTGTCCGGTGACACTGGCTAGCTTCCTAATCATGCCATTCAGTCCTGTGGTTGCCGTCGCCTTAAAAATCAAATAAATCAATACGACAAGAAGTAGTTGCAAACTGTTTGTAGTGCTGCCGGTTTCCAAGTGATGGTTTCAGCGACCAATACTGTGGTAACAATAGTTTCCATTTCTGTGTTAACTGAATCCGTTTTCCTGGATTCCTGTCGTTTTCCCATTGCTGTGGAAGCAACAATGAGGTACCTGGTCTTGTAGGCGTTTTGAGACGACCCGTGATACTAGTTCGGGCTGTTCAATTATAAGAGCATTGTCCACGAAAGGTAGAGTACGCGTTCTAATTCCGTCGCTGCACTCGGTTTTAAGCTGTCTTAATTTATGGAGGTAGGATACACTGCGTAAAAAGCAAAAGAACTACTTCTCCTATGCAGACAGCTTGTCAGTGTTTCGTACTGATACTGAATAATTAATGAAAAAATCTAAGTAAGACTACTGTTAGTAGCACGAGGATAGGTCAGAAAGTAAGGTACCCTAATTTATTTCTCTTTTCGTTCACAAGAAAAGAAGCTAAATTTACGCACTGCAAAATCATACTCCTCGTGAGTTGTTGCCTAACATTTAGTACAATTTCCGGTTTTTTTCAATAGCTTCTATACAGTTTCGAAGTACGGAACGTTCACTGATCAGCCAGAACATTATGAGCACCAAAACTACAATCGATATAAACCCGTCCAGGTGAAATAGTGCACGCAAAATGCCGTGGCCGCTAGATGCGCAGTCGGCTCGGTAAGCTTGGCAAGAGAGGCTGTGGCGGGAGGTCGCTCAGAGTGCTGTAGGAGACATGCCTAGCACTGGAGGGAAAGTGCCGTTCTAAACTAAAGCCTACGCTCACATTTTTTGCAAAAATTTAGTGGGGCCCCTCCACTCCCACAAATGCATGCTGACCATTCAAAAGTATTTCCTGTCACCTCTGTTTTCGTTAGTATCTAAAATACACTCCTGGAAATGGAAAAAAGAACACATTGACACCGGTGTGTCAGACCCACCATACTTGCTCCGGACACTGCGAGAGGGCTGTACAAGCAATGATCACACGCACGGCACAGCGGACACACCAGGAACCGCGGTGTTGGCCGTCGAATGGCGCTAGCTGCGCAGCATTTGTGCACCGCCGCCGTCAGTGTCAGCCAGTTTGCCGTGGCATACGGAGCTCCATCGCAGTCTTTAACACTGGTAGCATGCCGCGACAGCGTGGACGTGAACCGTATGTGCAGTTGACGGACTTTGAGCGAGGGCGTATAGTGGGCATGCGGGAGGCCGGGTGGAATTGCTCAACACGTGGGGCGTGAGGTCTCCACAGTACATCGATGTTGTCGCCAGTGGTCGGCGGAAGGTGCACGTGCCCGTCGACCTGGGACCGGACCGCAGCGACGCACGGATGCACGCCAAGACCGTAGGATCCTACGCAGTGCCGTAGGGGACCGCACCGCCACTTCCCAGCAAATTAGGGACACTGTTGCTCCTGGGGTATCGGCGAGGACCATTCGCAACCGTCGCCATGAAGCTGGGCTACGGTCCCGCACACCGTTAGGCCGTCTTCCGCTCACGCCCCAACATCGTGCAGCCCGCCTCCAGTGGTGTCGCGACAGGCGTGAATGGAGGGACGAATGGAGACGTGTCATCTTCAGCGATGAGAGTCGCTTCTGCCTTGGTGCCAATGATGGTCGTATGCGTGTTTGGCGCCGTGCAGGTGAGCGCCACAATCAGGACTGCATACGACCGAGGCACACAGGGCCAACATCCGGCATCATGGTGTGGGGAGCGATCTCCTACACTGGCCGTACACCACTGGTGATCGTCGAGGGGACACTGAATAGTGCACGGTACATCCAAACCGTCATCGAACCCATCGTTCCACCATTCCTAGACCGGCAAGGGAACTTGCTGTTCCAACAGGACAATGCACGTCCGCATGTATCCCGTGCCACCCAACGTGCTCTAGAAGGTGTACGTCAACTACCCTGGCCAGCAAGATCTCCGGATCTGTCCCCCGTTGAGCATGTTTGGGACTGGATGAAGCGTCGTCTCACGCGGTTTGCACGTCCAGCACGAACGCTGGTCCAACTGAGGCGCCAGGTGGAAATGGCATGGCAAGCCGTTCCACAGGACTACATCCAGCATCTCTACGATCGTCTCCATGGGAGAATAGCAGCCTGCATTGCTGCGAAAGGTGGATATACACTGTACTAGTGCCGACATTGCGCATGCTCTGTTGCCTGTGTCTATGTGCCTGTGGTTCTGTCAGTGTGATCATGTGGTGTATCTGACCCCAGGAATGTGTCAATAAAGTTTCCCCTTCCTGGGACAATGAATTCACGGTGTTCTTATTTCAATTTCCAGGAGTGTATATTCGCCCGAAAATGCAGCGCTTAGCTTGTTAACCAACTGTAACTTTCAGAGAAGTGTCATGAGTGGCGAATTTTGAGTAAAACCTACACAGTTCTCTCGCCGCTATGTCAAAGTTTGCTTCTTTTGCCAAAACTCAGCGGAGTTTACACTCTCTCTTCTCACTAACATGTTGTGCAGACCATAATTGCGAGAGAATTCTGAATCAGTAGTTTATAAGTTTGTTAAGTGAGGAACTGAGGAAAAGTAAAGTCAGTAGCTTATGAAAAAGCAAAAATATGTAATGTCTTCACATATGTTGTTCCAAAAACCATAGCATTTCTCGTTTCACGAGCTATCGATGGCCTCTAAAAATTACATTCTTTCACCAAAAATGTAGTTATTAGAATAACTCGTTAAATAATGAAGTTTTACATAATAACGATATGGGAAAATTGTCTCCTCTTTGCATGCTATCATTTTTCAAAATATCATTTCGATGTCTGAAACCGTTTATGAAGTGTGAGAAATGTTGTCGATATTTCACTCTGGCTTTATCGCTGACGCGGTGCGACCGCAAATAGTGTGCTACATCTGATCAGTTTTCTCGAGATTGGTGACAGGTAGATAACTGTACAAAAATCTAAAGAAAACTTCAGTATGTTAGCTAAATTTCATACGCACAACAAAATATTATGTAATATGCACCAAACACAAAATCATAGCAACGTCTACTTTTGATTGCACACTTTTCCGAATTTTGCGCAGTGTCTTACTTTTCGCGTCATCACAATAACTGTAACCATTAACGAAACCATGAACATGACATATAAAGCTATTAGTAAAGCAAAAGTGATTTTTTTTACCAAATAGTTTTTGTGAAATCGTTCGAGAAAGATTACAGTGTGCGCACCTCGATTCTGTTATCGCTGACCGGCCAAAAGGTGGAAAACAATCATCGGCCTGCCCTTCCGAACAAACGAATGAACTCGCCCAGCACTTAGGATGAAAACTGGTCACTGCGCACGGCTACCGTATACTGCGCGAGCTATAGCAGCCTCACCTGGCGAAGAATGACTGCTAGCCAGACACACCGCGGTGGTGCCCCCCTGTGGACATGTAATGCCATATACCTCCACATACCTACCAACAAATTGTCGGATTCATGCTACACTGAATCAGTGATGCATTTTCTTCCAAAAACGGACAAACAAGCTACTAATCAGGTGGTCATAATGTTTGACTCATCAGTGTATTTGAAGTGTGTTTTGGTGTGATGGTATTTCATTGAGTGCTTCACAGCGTATTCCAAACAATCCTTTTCTGTTGCGAATAAATGCTGAAAGTTGGTGCTTACTCTTCTTCTCACGTCTTTAGTTGCGCAGGCCAACATGGACAGTAGCCACCCCGAAACAACATCTGGTAATCCATTTGATCAACGGTGGCAGTCACACTGCTTTAGCGAGGAAAAACAGTTCCCAAACATACTTCGGTATCTGTTAGCCAGCGGTTCGAACAAATGAGAAGAAGAAATTTATGGCACAACCTGAGGTGTCAAGGAATAAATGGTAAACTGCGTGCGAATTCCTCGGGGATCAAACTGCTGAGATCATCGGTCCCTAGACTTACACACTACTTAAACTAACTTATGCTAAGAACAACACACACACCCATGCCCGAGGAAGGACTCGAACCTCCGGCGGGAGGGGCCACGCAATCCGTGACATCGCGTCCTTAACCGCGTGGCCACTCCGAGCGGCGTCGAGGAATTAGCAGTTTGGTAATGAAAAAGGTAAACATTTTTGAGAGAGATTTAGGCGTCAGTTGGGGAAAGTGCCCTACTATAAAGTACTGATTTTATATTTAAGGTAACTAGCAAAACTAACAGTCTTGAAATTATGGAAACTGTGTTATACTATTGCTAGAGAATATCGAATACTACCCATGCAAAAGATATTCGGAATATTTTATTATTCCGTTATAATAGTACAAAGAATTAAAATGTTTTATTTTTACCTTGGGAAAATGTGTCTCCTAATTCCGGATTTTCGAGTTTCCTGATTATGGGTTGTAAATAAACACCAAAATTTAATGAATTAATAACACCAAATGTATGTTTCAAAAGTAAAGAGTGCTGCATCATTATCGGCTACTCTGTAGATGTTACAGCCATAGCAAGAAAATTGTTCAATCTTTGTGCTTTTTGATACAGATGCCGCGTTTAAAATATTTCCAACTATCATCGTAGACACCTGCACAAAGGTCATAACACCATCAAACTCAACCATTGCGTTTAACACTGGTCTTCTTAGAAGTATAAGTTGGTCGCATCAAATGCACTCTTCATCCTGTTCATATTCAAATGATGAAAATTTCAACATGAAACGGAGTCTTCCTCACCACGATCCTACTCCTTCGTGACGATCTGCTTCTTTCTTCTGGCGAGCTTCCTTCTGATAGTCCCAGATGTTGAAGCTCTATCAGATGAATCACGTGAAGCTTATGGAGCAGACTTTGTTGAAGGTTGTTTCTTTCCTGTAGTCTTGATTCTTGCTTTCTTTTTCCCTTTAGCCAGTGATTGCCCCAAAGACTTTTTAAAAGGAAACGACATTAACACCGCTGCTTTACGTGCTCTTGGTGTTGAGTTTGATGCTTGAAGCAGATGAGGTGAGCTGAATTTAAATGTAAAAACCGCTATTTCTTACTTTCCAGTAACTACAATCGTCAATGGTTGGCTCTGAGCACTATGGGACTCAACATCTTAGGTCATAAGTCCCCTAGAACTTAGAACTACTTAAACCTAACTAACCTAAGGACATCACACACACCCATGCCCGAGGCAGGATTCGAACCTGCGACCGTAGCAGTCCCGCGGTTTCGGACTGAAGCGCCAGGACCGCTAGACCACCGCGGCCGGCAATCGTCAATGGCCCTACTGTAGTTTCTGCGGTCCTATCAGTATATGTTGCAGATTGCTGAGAAGAAAAATCCGCAGATGAAAAAGTCAGAGGGTTATAACGATAGATCCCACATTTTTCGAAAGCATTTGCAGCACTTCTACAGTTTCAGCTCTGTAATATGCACAACCCGTCAATTGCCCACCGTCCTTGTCTCTTAAACACAACAAAGGTGGAATCTGGAATAAAGTTCGGAACATTTGTTTGTATAAACTCACCCTAAACTTAGGATACCCGAAATAGTACAGCCTTTCACTACCCGGAATTGGGGACTATCGCTTGCTTGTATTTAGACACAACCTAACCATTAAGCGAGCGCTGGACGACACTTTTGTTAATTAGATAAGAGTACGTCTTCCCTTGCTTGAGGAAAGACTTCCAACTGGACTTTGCAGAAAATTTTTATCTTGACGACAATGCAATAATACCTGTGGAGAACGAAACGTTAACAACACAGACACCAAACTCGCAGTGGCGTAACAGAATGACCTTCGCTACTGGTTGTCGGAGCGAGTTACGGAGTGCAGCACCAAGCAAGGGAGATATTCAGCTACCCGGAATTAGGCATCCACTCTAAATATAAGCACTTTACCCTACAATAAGCAGGTTCAGTTATTCAGAGGTGTAGAGGCTTGAACAGGATAGATTAGTGTGGAGAGCTGCATCAGTCTTCAGGCTAGAGACCACAGCAACAACAACAACAACAACAGCAACTTCCTCACCACCTACTGCACCACCCGTCCGTGGCCATAATCGGAAATACGCGGTGGCGTTACAGTAAACAAGTACAGTGGCGACTGAGGAAAACGCTTCGCATTGTGAGCAATTCAAATGGTTCAAATGGCTCTAAGCACAATGGGACTTAAAATCTGAGGTCATGTCCCCTAGACTTAGAACTACTTAAAGCTAACTAACCTAAGGACATCACACACATCCATGCCAGAGGCAGGATTCTAACCTGCGACCGTAGCAGCAGCGCGGTTCCGGACTGAAGCGCCTATAACCGCTCGGTCACAGCGTCCGGCTGTGAACCATTTCAAGATAGTTGTGCATATACTAGCAAGTGGATCAGCATGGATGCATGAAATATCACGACATAATTCACGATAAGCCGACTGAAGCTCCCTCATTCCCAGGTGCAATAATATTGTGGTCGACTAATATCTATACAGCACTAAAACTATAGTATTTATTGCTTAAACCTCACGAAGCAGCAACAGCTACAGACAATGTACATCCAAAATACATGATATTCAATGCACATTTTAATTTTTAACTCGTTTTTATTATGTTGCTTCATTGTCTACTTGTCTGTTCAGTACAGATTTGGTAATTGAATTTAAAATAACTTCTGGATGAACTAGAGACTTGAAACTTTTAATTCGATATCAGCTCGCTTTCTAATATAGGGTGCGGTGGAAGGTACTTTGTTTTTCTGTCTATCTGTCTGTTCTGTACAAATTTTGGAATTCATTTCAAACTAACTTCCCAGTTAGCTAGAGGCTTGAAACTTTCAACGTAGTTCAGAGCAGTATGGCAGTACAATGCAGACTCGCTTTCTAGTGTGTTGTGTGACGGAGGGTACTTTATGGACGACTGCAAAGGTTCCATTCGCGAATGTTTCGCGATGAGAAAAGTTGCTGCTAAGTCTCCGTATGAGCTCGAATCTAATTTTTATCTTCAAGGTCTTTTCACGAAGTGTACGTGGGAGGAAGCAATATATTGACTGACTCAGGTGAAGAACAACTGAAACAAATCTGAAATTTACGAAAGGTCTCTATTGCAATCTCATCACAGGTTTGAAATCGATTGAAAAATGTTGTATACGCAATACTAAAAAGCAGAAATTAATTATTTGAATAAAAAACTATTTAATGCAACACATTTTTAAAGCAGACTAAAAAGTATAAAATAATTTCTTGTAGCGCAATACTGATTCCTGATGCCACATAGATAATACTGCGATTGTCTATTTTTAATAGCTATGACAACACTTGTAAAATTTAAAAAGAAAAAGATGGGGCGCATGCAGTAGGTAATAGTATGGAGAGCAGTTGTCGTTGAGAAAAATAACACAACAGTTCACATCATTCGCAATGCAATAAAATTGTTAGGGACTTAGGTGAACTATTCACGCATCAACTATTTATCGCATGCTTCGTTTTTCGCTTCAAATTTTACGTTTTTAAAGTTACGTTCACCTATTAAAAATTCACAAGCATAATTTTTTAGGATTATCTATTTGAGGTTAGGAATCTGTATGGGGCTAGGAGAAATTATTTTATATTTTTAGTCCATTTTAAAAATTGTGTTACATTAAAAAGTTTTTATTTTAATAATTAATTTGCTCTTTTGGCTCATCTGCCACTAAACAAACTCCGTTGGGCTGTCGCCTTTTCTATAAAAGCGTACTGACCGATCGCTCATGAAATTTATTAACCCTGTGCCTCACTTCCGTTTTGTAAGAAATACGCCACTGCCGCTGCAGCCAGCTACATATATACCACTGAAGCAAAAAAGGGCACGCACTCCGCAGCACACCGCGTGGAAGCAAATGCCCACTTAAGGCCACTTAAGGTTTATCACATTTGTGGCGCAACCAGCGTTTCAGCCTTTACAAATGGCTGCCTGTCTGCAACAATCCCGTGACGTACGTATAATGTGAGCCTGTAATGGGAAGCTGGTGTCCAGAACTCCCAGGATGAGATATAACTACTCTACTGAAACACCATTCAAATAATACTTGGTAAGTGTTCCTAATTATTCCCTTTCGATTGTCTCCACGCTTGGAAATCTTTTATTAAACATGTTCTTCTCCAGCAACGTGTCTTGGACATTCATATCTCCTAATTTCTCGGTGGTTCAGTGTCAAGCCGACACGGTAGTCAGCGTGTTCATTCAGGGGACTGGTCCCCTTCTGTAATAAAAAAGGGACTGAAGTTAAAATATGTGGAATGAAAGTGGTGTCCAGTGACATCCACGCAGAACTGCTAACCAAAAGCCGGCCGCAGTGCCCGAGCGGTTCTAGGCGCTTCAGTCCGGAACCGCGCTGCTGCTACGATCGTAGATTCGAATCCTGCTTCTGGCATGGATGTGTGTGATGTCCTTAGGTTAGTTAGGTTTTAAGTAGTTCTAATTCTAGGGGACTGGTGACCTCAGATATCAAATCCCATAGTGCTTAGAGCCATTTTACTAACCAAAAATGGCGGAGAAATAAATAGATAAGGACAAAAAACAGACAAAGTGGTGAAGTACCTAAGGTCCCGGATTCGATCCCCGGTCAATAAGAGGATTATTATTTTTATCAGCCATTTACAACGTCTTTCACCTCTCGCAGTGTTTGTTGATATGAAAAATTCCAACTTGCACTGTGGTTCGGAACCAGGTTAATCTGTAGATAAGTCAGATCGTAGGTCAGAGGAAAGGAACGGCATACCACCTCCATCAGCACCATGGCTGTGAAAGCACTGTAGCGTTCAAAACAATCTTCGGATTTATGACTGACTTATTTTTTAAATTCTACTACTCCCGGTATGTTTGGGAATTCCGTACACTTTTCTTCATTGCGCACATCCATTTATCGTCTCGTACTTTCATCTGTATCAGCAAATCGAATTTCCGCCTCTATCTTTCAAACCATGAACGATTGCTGCTCCTGTATTAATAGAGGGAGTCCCAAATAGAATGACACGATTTTAACTTGTTATAATATTGAGACAAATGTCACTAGGTAATTGAAACAGCACTAGATGTAATCGGCATGGTCTAGAGTTTCAGAAAAAATCTGCTAGATGTCGCTACGAGCGCTGATCTGGAGCGTGCAGCCAGTCTCGCGCAATATGGCGTCCGCAGAACAGAAGGTCACCTAGGTCCCCTGACTTAACACCACGTGATTTCTTACTGTGGGGATATGTTAAACAACGTGTTTGCCTTCCTCCCTCACCTCGTGACATTGATGAACTAAAAACCAGAATATCAGCTGCTGTAGGTACATTGACAAAAGACACCTTACACTCAGTTTGGGATGAATTCGACTATCGGCTAGATGTCGTCCGTACAGCCAATGGAGGACATACTGAACATTTATGATGGATTTTTATAAACTTCTGTCTTTTCTGAGTAATTTAGTATGCAATTTGTTGGTGTTAATCCCTTCTTACTACTAAATAATTCTACTTGAAATCGGGTCATTCTTTTAGGGACACCCTGTATTCTCCATTAGCCCGACAAGCATATACTAACGTTCATCTCTAAGGTGACTTGGTCCAGAATTCCTCTCTAACATATACTCACCGTACCCTCCATAGCCTCTCCATGAGTCAAGATCCAAATCCCACACCCAATCTCTATTCCCATAGCCCTACCATCGCTCCACCCAGCATCATCTCTCACCTTCAGCCTGCACACTCCCCATCAAACAGCGACCCTCTTCTACTGTTATGATGAACTAGGTAAGTAGCATCTCGGAGAAATAAAGAGCAGTTCAGCAAAAAAGGCCAGTGTGCATCCGATCTGTTTACAGGGAGGTCTTGTCCGAAAGGTAGAGGGGCCTCTGCTGGTGTGGCTGTCGGTAGACCAACGGGAAATTTATTCAATTCGAAGGCAATAACTTGCCAACAAACCAAACCCAAAATCCTAAGAAGTTTGTGTCCTACGGTAAGTCAGTAAGTGGATCGAGTTCATCTGTTCAGTCGCTCAGTCACCATACTGGTACCAACGCGAAAGATGACGGAGAGAAGGCCGAAAACTGAATTCATGCTTCAATTTTTTTCTTTTTATTACAGAAGATCGTAAGACGTTTCGTCCTTTACGCCAACGCACGAACACCGAAACAGCAGATATTGAGACAAGAGATCGTGGGAAGAATTAGCTGATACTGGTCAACAGTGGAAAGGCGTTCGGTTGGACCAGATAAGATACCCGTGTGACTCTGCAAACATTATGGGGAAGAACTTGCAGCAGTAATTTATTGTGGGTCGCCGGATAACGAAGGGTCCTAGAGACTAGAAAAAACGCAGGTCATTCCCGTTTTCAAGGACAGTCGGAAAGAAGTGCATAATTATGGGCCTGTATCGCTGACGTCAATATATGTAGAATTTTGGAACAGGCTTTATGCTCACGCATTATGATGGTTTTGAAGAACGCAAATCTCTATAAAAAGAAATCTTGCGAAAACCAGCTCCCTCTATTTCTCCATGAGATATCCATAGTACTGTAGACAACGCCACTCAGGTTGATGCCATGTTCCCTGACTTCAGGAAGGCATTTGACACCGTCCACCACTGACGTTCGGTGAAAAAAATAGGATCTTATCGAGTATCAGACCAGATTTGTGAATGGACTCAATATTTCCTTGCAGGTACATCTCGAAACGTAGGTCTCCTTTTTCCCGCTCTAATCTCTTCATCTCAACGTAGCAGTTGCACCCATCGTCTTCAGTTATTTGTTGGATGTATTCCAATCTCTGTCTCCTGCTAGAGTTTTTACACTCTACAGGTCCCTCTAGCACCACGCAGACTATTGCCTGATGTCTTAACATATGTGTTACCATTCTACCCCTTCGTTTTGTCAGTGTTTTCCGTTTGTTTCTTTCTTCGCCGATTCTACAGAGAACCTCCTCTTTGCTTATCTTAGCAGTTCATCTAATTTTCGACATAACGGTTAGATTCCACTCTGTTCCGGTTTTCCCACCATTAATGATTCACCAACACACATACATTCTCAGAAATTTCTCCCTCAAATTACGGGCTATGTTTGATACAAGTAGACTTCTCTTGGCCAGGAATGTCCTCATCGCCTGTCTAGTCTACTTTTTATGTCCTACGTGCTTCATTCGTCATGGGTTATTTTGCTTCCAAGGTAGCAGAATTTCTTAACTTCGCCTACTTGGTGATCACTAATTTTGGCGTTAAGTTTCTCGCTATTTTCATTTCAGCTAGTTCTCATTATTTTTGTATTTTTTCGGTTTACTCTCAATCCATATTCTGTACTAATTGGACTGTTTGCTCCATTCAGCAGATCATGTAATTCTTCTTCACCTTCACTGAGGATGGTAATGTCATCAGCGAATCTTATCACTGACATCCTTTCATCTTGAATTTCAATCTTACTCTTGAACTTTTATTTTCGTCATTACTTCTTCGATGTATAGACTGAACAGTACAGGCGAAATACTGCATCCCTGTCTTACACCCTTTTCAATCCCAGCACTTTGTTCTTGGTCCTCCATATTGTATATTACCCGTCTATAGTTCACTCTTATTTTCTCCCAGTTTCGATCTTGCACCGTTTTACATTGTCGAACGCTGTTTCCAGAACACATTACCAACGAACGTGTCTCGATTTTTCTTCAGTCTTGCTTCCATTATCATTCACAATGTCAGAACTGCCTCTCTGGTGCCTTTACCATTCCTAAAGCCAAACCGATCGTGGTCTCAGTTTTCTTTCCCGTTTTTCTGTATATTATCCTTGTCAGTAACTTGAGCTACTAAGCTGATTGTGCAACAGTTCTCGCACTTACCTGCCCTTTCTGTTTTCGAACTTGTGTGGATGAGATTTTCCCGTGTATCCGCCAGTCTCATACTCACCAACTTAAATAGTCGTTAGGTTGCCACTTCCCCCAGTGATTTTAAAAATCCTGATGAAATGTTGTTTATCCATTCTGCCTTATTTGATCTCAGATCTTCTCGACTGCTTCTAAATCCTAACTCTTTAATACTGGATCCCCTACATCTTCCATGTCGACTACAATTTCTTCTTTTATCACGTCAGCAGACAAGTCCTGCCCCACAAATAGGCCCACTCTCTCCTTTGCGTTTAAGAGTGAAATTCCCATTGCATTATCTCCCTTATTTTTAGTTTCACCGAAAGCTCTTTGACTTTTCCATATGCTGCGTCAGTCTTTTAGATGATTATTGATTTTCAATTTCTTCTCATCTTTCCTGCAGCTATTTCGTCCTGGCTATTCCGCAGTTTATTTCATTCCATAGGGATTTACATCGCTGTATTCGTGTCTCTGGCTAAAGTGGCTCTGAGCACTATGGGACTTAACTTCTGAGGTCATCAACCCCTAGAACTCAGAACTACTTAAACCTAACTAACCTAAGGACATCACATACATCCATGCCCGAGCCAGGATTCGAACCTGCGACCGTAGCGGTCGCGCAGTTCCAGACTGTAGCGCCTAGAACCGCTCGGCCACCCCGGCCGGCTATTCGTATCTCTCTCATAACATTTTTTGCACCTCCTACTTTCCTCAATCAACTGAAGTATTTATTCTGTTACCCAAGGGTTCTGCGTAATTAATTACCTTGTACTTATGTTTAAGTGTCTAATACCTGCAATTGCTTTGTTAGAGACGCCCACGCTTCTTCAACTGAACTGCCGGTTCTGGTACTTCTTACCGCAGTACCCACATCCTCAGCGAACTTCAAATGCGTCTCATCATCTCCCAGTACCTCAGCAGCATCCCACTTCCTTACATACTGATTCTTCTAAACGATCCCTTTAAACTTCTATCTATTGCTAAATTGTGATCTTAGTCGATGTCTGCTCCTAGGTACGCCTTACAATCCAATATCTGACTTCGGAATCTCTCTCACTATAATGTACTCCAGTAGTGTGATTCGCGAACAGAATATTCGTTATTGCCCTCTGAAATTTATTTCAGAACTCAGTTGGGTTTTTTCCTCTCTCGTTCCTATTGTCAAATCCATATTTTCCCATAACCCTTTTTTCTATTCCTTTCCCCACAACCGCGTTCCAGTCCCCCATGATTATTGCATTTTTATCTTTCATTACATACTCAATTTATCCACTCAGTATTCTCTATTTCTTCATCTTCTGCATGCGACGTTGCCGTGTTTTCGGCGTTGATTTGCTGCCGAAAGTGACGAGAACATCCGTATCACCAGACTGTTCACGGTAGCTCACTCTCTGTCCTACTTTCCTATTCACAACGTATCCTTCTCCAGTCACACTATTTTCTGCTGTTGTTGGTTTTACTCTGTATTTGTCTAATTAGAAATCCTTATCTTCTTTCCATCACACTTCATTGGTCCCCACTATATCCAGACTGGACCTTCGCATTCACTTTTCAAATATTCACTTCTGACATACCAATCTCCAACTCATAGAATGTTATCCCATCGTTGGTTATTCTGTTATTCGGTCTTTTTCTTCTCATGTTCGTCTCCCTTTGGCATTCCCTTCCCCCGGAGATCCGAATGGAGGACTAATCGGGAATCTTCAGCCATTGATCATCATGACACTTTCTCAATTACAGGTCACATGTCCTGTGGATACACTTTATGTGTCCTTAATGCATTGCCTACTGCTTCCTCATGCCGTTGACCATTGCTGATTCTCCACCTTTTAAGGGTAGTTTCCCTTCCCAATGGCAAGAAAGTGCCGGAAAGTCTGTGTGCTCGTGCGCCCTCTTTGACAATGCCGCTGGCAAAACGAAGGCGACTGCTTAGGCTGGAAGTCTTTGCCCGCCATTACTGATGACTTTTATTAAAATATAAACAGTGGCTGGGTT
Source organism: Schistocerca cancellata (assembly GCF_023864275.1). Classification (NCBI taxonomy): domain Eukaryota; kingdom Metazoa; phylum Arthropoda; class Insecta; order Orthoptera; family Acrididae; genus Schistocerca; species Schistocerca cancellata. The sequence continues at coordinate 384,191,943 of NC_064634.1, read as the reverse complement.
CGAACCCGGGACCCAACATGTTCTGATTACTACTCGATAACGCTAACCCATTTTTAATTTTTTTTCATCGTTGTTCTTGGCATTTGGTCTGCGTGGACATCACATAGCACCCATTCAGTTTCGGCGTTGAATAGTTCACTCAGTTTTTTTTTTTTATTACAGATGGCAGGCAGTCCTCTGGCCGAATATTCTGAGCTACCATACTGGCACTCCTAGACCACGGGTGAATTTCATCCTTCTTCTGGTGTCCTTAAAGCAACAAAATCGACAGATGTAAAAGTGGGCCGTATGTTGTGGCCGAGCGGTTCTAGGCGCTTCAGCTCAGCAGAACAGCGATGGGCGTTGGTTATTGGAACTCAAGTTGTTGTGTCTTCAAAGTTTGTTTGTTAAAGACATAATAGATAAGAAAGCCTGTTATTGTGTCTTGTTGTACAAATACCTCCAACTTGCCATTAGGATAGACCTGCCGCTACAGTTTGCCGGTCGGAGTGGCCGTGCGGTCCTAGGCGCTACAGTTTGGAGCCGAGCGACCTCTACGGTCGCAGGTTCGAATCCTGCCTCGGGCATGGATGTGCGTGATGTCCTTAGGTTTAAGTAGTTCTAAGTTCTAGGCGACTGATGATCTCCTATGTTAAGTCCCATAGTGCTTGGAGCCACTTGATTTGAATCTCTTCATCAAGGCTATGGGTGGGCCAACACCATACTGAATTCCAGCATTACCGATGGAGGAAGCCACGAACTTGTAAGTCATTTTCAGCGAGGTGTCTCGATACTTTTGATCACATAGTGTATCAGAGAAACTGAGTAGATTGCTGACACTACTAGAACTGATTATGAAGGATGAAACCAGAGAATAAGAAATGGGTCATAGAAATAGCGTGCTGTCGAGAAACCGAACGACAGAGGGTATACTATCAGTAACTTATTATATACCAATTCGTGTTATGATTATTAAATAAGTAATGGTGAAAATAGACCCTGGATATTTCATAGTTGAGGACCACTTGCGTAATTTGAGGTAGATACTACGGTCTGATTTTGCATGTTGTTTTCATCAGATATCAAGGATTTCACTGACCTTTGTGTGCGGAAGAATGGTTGAAGGTAACTGTATTGATGTAAAAGTCTCTGAACGGCACTCAGTTAATACGTGAGAATACGAAAGAGCGGATAAGAGGCTGAATTATCTGCTGACCTGCGACGAAACTACTGTCAAGGATAAGGAGAAGGATTCAGTGAAAAGAGTCTCGTGATGTGGGAATCAACATGCACCTGGTTTGAGCATTAGCTTTGTAAATAATAGAATGTTAAGGATTTCATTACCAGTTTAAATAGTTGTATTTCTTATTACGTGTGTCATACGGGAAGATGGTCGTGTATATATGGTGTAGATTTACCCACATGAATCAACGAGTACTGATGTAAATCATGACATGTGACTTATTTACCATATGACCACAGAACTATCCATGACGATATTTTCTTGCTTTTTTTTGTGAGTGAGAGTGGTTTGTTCGTTGAGGAAGAAGTAGTACAAAAATAAAGACGTAGAATTTAGTATTTCAAGTATGTGTAGTCACAATTTCATCTGAGAGAAATAAAAGATATTATTGGGTAGATAGTGTAGCACATAGGAATGCATGTGTGGTTAGAAAATTGATCTCATAACTGTTGTGGGGGAATGTAGGACTAATATTTATTGGCTCCTTTCTCCAGCCTTTTACCCACATCCATTTATTCCTTGTGTTTACATTTATGTACAGGATGTGCAGATATTCCGATCATTGTTACCTTAATATGTACCCACTACAGTGTGATAGTTGCTCTTTTTTCTCTGCATGTAACAGTCTTCCCGCATAAATGTCACATAATTTACTACTTGTTGTTTTATGCACAGTCTAACTGCACCACTAAGTGGACTAACCGTTTTGTGTCCACGTGTCTAATATCAACACGTGATCTACTGCCCAGGGGAAAATAATCATTAATGAATTTTCTTGTCGCATGTGCCTGGAGGTACTAACCAACCTAAAAAATACTATTCCTAACAACTACAATTAAACTACGAAATGAAATGAGTGTATGGTATCGTTGGCTGGGAGGCTCCATCCGGGGAAGTTCGGCCGCCAGTTTTATTTCACGTCGACGCCACACTGGGCGACTCACGCGCCGGTGATGAGGATGAAATGATGATGAGGACAACACAACACCCAGCCCACGAGCGGAGAAAATCTCCGACCCGGCCGGGAATCGAGCCCGGGCCCGCTTGGACGTGAGGCGAGCACATTACCGCCAAGCTAAGCAGCCGGGGTAAATGACGAAAATACTGATGTAATGTTATTCAGCAAACACAGTATCTTTTCATTGGTCCTGATCTTTTTGTCGTTCCTCATCTGTAAATACCCTTTTTACTGTCATTTGTCTGTTCTCGGTTGGCGCATAATGCAGAGAAAATGTGCTGTTGCGCCATTATGCATAAACCACATCTTTAATCAGTTCTGACATGCCACATTCTCCAGCAAGACAGTCAGTACATTCTTCAAAAAGCGGTGATAACGAGCCCTGGTTAATCTCTGTGGTAAGATGTACGGCCTTAGTAATGTACAGGGTTATTACAAATGATTGAAGCGATTTCACAGCTCTACAATAACTTTATTATTTGAGATATTTTCACAATGCTTTGCACACACATACAAAAACTCAAAAAATTTTTTTAGGCATTCACAAATGTTCGATATGTGCCCCTTTAGTGATTCGGCAGACATCAAGCCGATAATCAAGTTCCTCCCACACTCGGCGCAGCACGTCCCCATCAATGAGTTCGAAAGCACCGTCGATGCAAGCTCGCAGTTCTGGCACGTTTCTTGGTAGAGGAGGTTTAAACTCTGAATCTTTCACATAACCCCACAGAAAGAAATCACATGGGGTTAAGTCGGGAGAGCGTGGAGGCCATGACATGAATTGCTGATCATGATCTCCACCACGACCGATCCATCGGTTTTCCAATCTCCTGTTTAAGAAATGCCGAACATCATGATGGAAGTGCGGTGGAGCACCATCCTGTTGAAAGATGAAGTCGGCGCTGTCGGTCTCCAGTTGTGGCATGAGCCAATTTTCCAGCATGTCCAGATACACGTGTCCTGTAACGTTTTTTTCGCAGAAGAAAAAGGGGCCGTAAACTTTAAACCGTGAGATTGCACAAAACACGTTAACTTTTGGTGAATTGCGAATTTGCTGCACGAATGCGTGAGGATTCTCTACCGCCCAGATTCGCACATTGTGTCTGTTCACTTCACCATTAAGAAAAAATGTTGCTTCATCACTGAAAACAACTTTCACACTGAACGCATCCTCTTCCATGAGCTGTTGCAACCGCGCCAAAAATTCAAAGGGTTTGACTTTGTCATCGGGTGTCAGGGCTTGTAGCAATTGTAAACGGTAAGGCTTCTGCTTTAGCCTTTTCCGTAAGATTTTCCAAACCGTCGGCTGTGGTACGTTTAGCTCCCTGCTTGCTTTATTCGTCGACTTCCGCGGGCTACGCGTGAAACTTGCCCGCACGCGTTCAACCGTTTCTTCGCTCACTGCAGGCCGACCAGTTGATTTCCCCTTACAGAGCCATCCAGAAGCTTTAAACTGCGTATACCATCGCCGAATGGAGTTAGCAGTTGGTGGATCTTTGTTGAACTTCGTCCTGAAGTGTCGTTGCACTGTTATGACTGACTGATGTGAGTGCATTTCAAGCACGACATACGCTTTCTCGGCTCCTGTCGCCATTTTGTCTCACTGCGCTCTCGAGCGCTCTGGCGGCAGAAACCTGAAGTGCGGCTTCAGCCGAACAAAACTTTATGAGTTTTTCTACGTATCTGTAGTGTGTCGTGACCATATGTCAATGAATGGAGCTACAGTGAATTTATGAAATCGCTTCAATCATTTGTAACAGCCCTGTATAGCCAAGAACACCTACCCATACATTCATTGAGAATCGAACCTGATGCCTTGTTTCTTGAACAACAACACCTCGCTACTCACCTGGACGTCTCCGTTGGTAGTGCTGCCACGCTCTCTACAAGTTGGGGTACTCACAGGTGTGAGTTCGCTGGATTCCTCGCCGCCTGACAGAAGACCATAAGGAGAACGAAGGACCATCAGTGATGAACTGCTGCGAGTTACGAGGTTGATCGTGACAATATTTTGTCAAACGTCGTCAGAGGCGGTGAAGAGTGCGTCCATCACTTCGAACCGGAAACTAAACAGCAGTACATGGTGAAGTGCCACACCACGTTTCCTCCGAGGAAACAGTTCAAAGCCGGACCCTCAGCTGGTAAGGTAATGGTGACGGTCTTCTGGGATTCTGGAGGGTTTATTCCGTTGGATGCCCTCCCTCGTGGTGAAAAATATACTCTGAAGTGCAGTTTGCTGCAAATTAAGGAAACGACTTCAGTGTGTTCGTCGCCTCAGCGAACGAATTTCTCCTTCTCCATGACAACGTTAAGCCTCACTCAAGTCTGCGCACCCGAGAGGAGCTCACAAAATTTCCTCGTACACCCAACAGCACTGATTTCGCACCTTCTGACTTCCATCTGTTTGGCCCAATGAAGGATGCACCCCGCGTAAAGCAGTACATGAATGATGAGGAGGTTATTGTGGTATCGATAGCTACGATGGCACGGCGTAGGTTGGCACTACGACACCGACACCGACGTGAGCGCCCTCTAGCAGGCGCTGTCCAGATCTACGAGCTCCGCTCCACATTCTGCCCATTTGGTCTAGAGCAGACGGCCGGGACACTTCGCACCTCTTTGCAAAGTTATGTATTCTAGCTAGAGTAAAGGTGATTTAAATTCATACTGCCGGCCGCGGTGGCCGAGCGGTTCTAGGCGCTCCAGTCCAGAACCGCGCTGCTGCTACGATCGCAGGTTCGAATCCTGCCTCGGGCACGGTTGTGTGTGACGTCCTTAGGTTTAAGTAGTTCTAAGTCTTAAATTCATACTGCAGTACCGACGTGTACTGCTCCTACTCACTTCCTTCATTCGGCCAACCTTTCAGTTCCGGAGCAGATCCACACGCCGCCTTCCAAGCGGGATACAAAAGTTATTGATGCAGCAAGACGTTGCCTCCGACGTCGACCAGTAGAGTGGTACCATGTGGGCATACAGGCCCTCCCCGTAAGGTGGCGCAAGCCGTCGAAATTGAACAGAGATATTGTTAAAAAATACGGTTTTGTAGCCTATAGAGTGGGAAGTAATATCGTGTTCTGGGATCCTGAATAAAACCAACCTGCTGTCAGAAAAAAAGGTGTACATTACCTATTGAACGCCCCTTCTACATCTCGCGTAAAGATCACAACGAGAAAAACCAAAGAAGTTAGATGTGATACGAAGTTTCAGCGAGAATCATTCTTCCCTTGCGCCATTCGGGAATGGGCGACAGAGGGGGGAGAATATAGTGATACCATCCTCATCAAAAGAAGGTTGTATACCTGGAAGAATCCTGGAGATACTAAAAGGTATCAGATAGATTATATAACGGTAAGACAGAGATTTAGGAACCAGGTTTTAAATTGTAAGACATTTCCTGGGGCAGATGTGGATTCTGACCACAATCTATTGGTTATGAACTGCAGATTGAAACTGAAGAAACTGCAAAAAGGTGGGAATTTAAGGAGATGGGACCTGGATAAACTGAAAGAACCAGAGGTTGTAGAGAGTTTCAGGGAGAGCATAAGGGAACAATTGACAGGAATGGGGGAAAGAAATACAGTAGAAGAAGAATGGGTAGCTCTGAGGGATGAAGTAGTGAAGGCAGCAGAGGATCAAGTAGGTAAAAAGACGAGGGCTAATAGAAATCCTTGGGTAACAGAAGAAATATTGAATTTAATTGATGAAAGGAGAAAATATAAAAATGCAGTAAATGAAGCAGGCAAAAAGGAATACAAACGTCTCAAAAATGATTCGACAGGAAGTGCAAAATGGCTGAGCAGGGATGGCTAGAGGACAAATGTAAGGATGTAGAGGCTTGTCTCACTAGGGGTAAGATAGATACTGCCTACAGGAAAATTAAAGAGACCTTTGGAGAGAAGAGAACCACTTGTATGAATATCAAGAGCTCAGATGGCAACCCAGTTCTAAGCAAAGAAGGGAAGGCAGAAAGGTGGAAGGAGTATATAGATGGTTTATACAAAGGCGATGTACTTGAGGACAATATTATGGAAATGGAAGAGGATGTAGATGAAGACGAAATGGGAGATAAGATACTGCGTGAAGAGTATGACAGAGCACTGAAAGACCTAAGTCGAAACAAGGCCCCGGGAGTAGACAACATTCCATTTGAACTACTGATGGCCTCGGGAGAGCCAGTCTTGACAAAACTCTACCATCTGGTGAGCAAGATGTATGAGACAGGCGAAATACCCTCAGACTTCAAGAAGAATATAATAATTCCAATCCCAAAGAAAGCAGGTGTTGACAGATGTGAAAATTACCGAACTATCAGTTTAATAAGTCACAGCTGCAAAATACTAACACGAATTCTTTACAGACGAATGGAAAAACTGGTAGAAGCCGACCTCGGGGAAGATCAGTCTGGATTCCGTAGAAATGTTGGAACACGTGAGGCAATACTGACCTTACGACTTATCTTAGAAGAAAGATTAAGAAAAGGCAAACCTACGTTTCTAGCATTTGTAGACTTAGAGAAAGCTTTTGACAATGTTAACTGGAATACTCTCTTTCAAATTCTGAAGGTGGCAGGGGTAAAATACAGGGAGCCAAAGGCTATTTACAGTTTGTACAGAAACCAGATGGCAGTTATAAGAGTCGAAGGGCATGAAAGGGAAGCAGTGGTTGGGAAAGGAGTAAGACAGGGTTGTAGCCTCTCCCCGATGTTATTCAATCTGTATATTGAGCAAGCAGTAAAGGAAACAAAAGAAAAATTCGGAGTAGGTATTAAAATTCATGGAGAAGAAGTAAAAACTTTGAGGTTCGCCGATGACATTGTAATTCTGTCAGAGACAGTAAAGGACTTGGAAGAGCAGTTGAACGGAATGGACAGTGTCTTGAAAGGAGGATATAAGATGAACATCAACAAAAGTAAAACGAGGATAATGGAATGTAGTCAAATTAAGTCGGGTGATGCTGAGGGAATTAGATTAGGAAATGAGACACTTAAAGTAGTAAAGGAGTTTTGCTATTTAGGGAGTAAAATAACCGATGATGGTCGAAGTAGAGAGGATATAAAATGTAGACTGGCAATGGCAAGGAAAGCGTTTCTCAAGAAGAGGAATTTGTTAACATCGAGTATAGATTTAAGTGTCAGGAAGTCATTTCTGAAAGTATTTGTATGGAGTGTAGCCATGTATGGAAGTGAAACATGGACGATAACTAGTTTGGACAAGAAGAGAATAGAAGCTTTCGAAATGTGGTGCTACAGAAGAATGCTGAAGATAAGGTGGGTAGATCACGTAACTAATGAGAAGGTATTGAATAGGATTGGGGAGAAGAGCAGTTTGTGGCACAACTTGACTAGACGAAGGGATCGGTTGGTAGGACATGTTTTGAGGCATCAAGGGATCACAAATTTAGCATTGGAGGGCAGCGTGGAGGGTAAAAATCGTAGAGGGAGACCAAGAGATGAATACACTAAGCAGATTCAGAAGGATGTAGGTTGCAGTAGATACTGGGAGATGAAGAAGATTGCACAGGATAGAGTAGCATGGAGAGCTGCATCAAACCAGTCTCAGGACTGAAGACCACAACAACAACAGCATCCTCATCGTGAGGATGTAGAGCATTGGTAGACAGTCTCAGACAACTTCAGTTCCGGATGCTCGTAATTTACACCGCAGAACCGCCCCTCGGGCATCCACAGGAGGTATAGGTGCAGCGGTGTGCGCCCAGAGTTACCACATCACCCTTAATGACTGCCGCGGCGCGCGGCCTTGCCGCTGATCGCCCAGTGATTACCGTGCAAGGGGAGACGCCGGGCGGCGACGTAGGTGCCCGCCAGTCCACGGCTCACGTACAGCTTACTCGAAAAGTATGAACGGCTGCAACTCTTCCCTGCGCAGGACGAGGCCTTCCAGGCGGTTAATTGTTGAGTATTGCGCCCGCTCTGCTTACACCTCTTCGGTAAGTACACGCACTTCCACAAAGTCTCGATCGTAAATCACAAGTTACAAGTTGTTTGGTGAAGTGTATACGGAGTGTAGGATACGTATTACATTACATTACACGCAGGTACAAATAAGGGACAATATTTGACGTCAATCTGTGGTAGAATTCTGGAACATGTTTTTTTTGTACAAGAATTACGTCATTTTTCTAGAACGAAAATGTCCTCTATTGAAATCAACAAAGATTTCACAAACAGAGATCTTGCGAAACTCAGTTCGCTCTGTTTCTCTATAAGATCCATAGCTGTGCAGATAATGGCGATCAGGTTGATGCTGAGTTCCTTGACTTCAGGAAGGCATATCACAGCATCCCGCACTGCTGTTTAGTGAAAAAAAGTATCAGATCAGATCTGCGGCTGGATTCTAGACTTCCCGGCAGAGAGAACTCAGCAAATGGCAATACTGGGACAAAATCGACTAATATAGGGAAGAGGTATAGGACGGTTACTGTTTACAATGTACATAAATGATTAGTAGAAAACATCGGAAGCTCTTTGACACTGTTCGCAGAGGATGCGGTTGTCCCAAAGTAGCACCACCAGAAGACAGTCGCGAATCACGGAATGGCCTACAAAGGGCTGATAAACGGTGCAGGCTCTAATAGTTGACCCTGAAAGTAAATACGTCTAATACATTGCTCATTTATAGGAAAAGATATCTACTACTGTACAACCACACTATTAATGACAAATTTCTGGAAACAGCAGGGCCTGTAGACCGTAAAATATCTAGGAGCCAGAGGGATCACATAAAAGAAACACTAACAAAGCAAATGCCAAATCGAAATCCATAAGAACAGTTTTAAGGAAACGTAGCTCATCCGCGAAAGAAGTGGCTTACAAGGCGCTTATTCGACCCATTCTTGACTATTTTTCATCTAGAATGAGATTTGTACTCTACAGCGGAGTGTGCGCTGATATGAAACTTCCTGGCAAATTAAAACTGTGTGGCGGACCGAGACTCTAACTCGGGACCTTTGCCTTTCGCGGGCAATTGCTCTGCCAACTGAGCTACCCAAGCACGACTCACAGCCCGTCCTCACGGCTTTACTTAGGGCAATACCTCGTCTGCTACTTTTATTTTTCATCTTCTTGGAACCCTTACCAGGCAAGCCATAAAAGAGATAGAGAAGATCCGACGAAGAGCGGCGCGTTTCGTCACGGGCTCGTTTGGTCGGCGCGAAAGTGTTCCAAAGACACTCAACAAACTCCACTGGCAGACACTACAAGAAAGGGATTGTGCATCTCGAAGAAGTTTGCTACTGAAATTTCGAGAGAGTACTTTCCAGGAAGAGTCGGACAACACATTACTTTCCCCCACATACATTTCGCGTAATGACTACGACGAGAAAGTTCAAGAAATTTGAGGCTTACCGACAATTATTCTTCCCATGCGCCATTTGCGAGCGGAACAGGGAAGGGAAGATCAGCTATGGCACCAGAAGTAGCCTCCTCCACACATCATCAGATGCCGATGCAGATGCTGCTGATGTACAAGGAAGAGAGGGATTTGAAGTCCCATCGACGGCGGAGTTACTAGAGGCACAAGCTGAGACTGGAAGAGTGGGGAAAGAAATCAATCAAGAGCTTTTCAAAGGAAATATTTCAACATTTGTCTTAAACGAATTAAGGAAACCAGAGAGAACCTAAATATCGATGGGCGAACGGGGATTTGAACCGCCGTCTTCCTGAACGCGAGTCCAGTATTACGGAAGCACAATTCCACACAAGTAACATATTATTTCACGAGAACAATCAATACTTTGCCTGTGTTCCACAACTTATTATTTCAAGAGTTGGCGTGCTGTCTAACAGAATAGCTAACATTTCGAAGATAAAAAGAATAAAAGATCAGTGGCCTGCTACATATAGCTGGGATTTGGTCAACCACAAAAAAATAAAAAGAAATCAAGCTTAACGCGCCGCCGATGGCGGGGTCGTTAAAGACGGAGCACAACGTCAGATGAGGAGGAGAAAATCACACGTGTCATTTTCTTATGTTATCTTTGCCCATCCAAAAGGCTGCCCTTGTCTAGGTACAGAATGCGATTTTTAACTTCCGCAAAATATCGCTCAAAGAATTTGCATTCAATTTGTCTATTGTGCTTGAAGAATGTAATAACATGCAGCTACGTATTAGTAATGTTGAATGTTGTTTCTAGTGAATATTACAGGATACGCCAGAAAGCCTGAAGACTACGCTTCTTTGCGCTCGTCTAAAGATGCAGTTCTCGAATTGTAGACGGAGCGCCCATTCACAACTTCGGTGAAGCAAAGCGTCAACTGTGAGGATAGGAGCAGACCCCTCACTGCAACACTAAGAATGAACGACACAGAACACCAAAATACCAGGCAGAAGTTCAAGTGTCAATACGAAAGCAGGGACCGACGGTAGCGCTCCAAGTTGCCTGGCAGTGAACTTCGAACTCGGGAAAATCTAGTGCGATAACGTGTGTTCTTGCTTTGCGAAATACGAGTACTAGATGATAACATTTTTCATTTATACTTCATGGGTCGTTCTGGTAGTCTGGTGGTAAAGTGTATTTATTTGTAAAACACAATATTGCAATTTTCACCGTTGGGCTATTACTAAGCGGAAATTATGTTCCTAATCTCGACATTCTTGTCTGCATCGCATTCTTTGAATTGCATTATAAATATACTGCTCGTATTCTGCTTAATTTTTGCTCTCATCCGTAATATTGGGTGGGATAAATGATTTTACATTTGTTTTTGTTTCTAATGAAACAATAGCTGGTTTCGTCGCATGGTATTGTGTGGGCTGCTTACGAATCCGTGTGCGAACAGCTCGATTTAAATACAGTGCAAGTAGATTGCTCGTATTCTAGGTTATTTTTGTTCCTATCCGTTTACCGTATTCTCGCATTTAATGGAAGCCACAGAAATGTTAACTGACTTCTGCTAAAATTTGAACTGACTTCTGCTAAAATGTACTGTTCGCATTACCTGTTAATAACTTGTGAAAATATTTGCGTAACTACTGTCGTATTTTTAACATTTGCAAGGAAGAATGCTCTAGCTACCGAGGCTACGATACCTACTCATGTACATTTACATCCATTCTCTGCAAGCCACTTTGAAATGCATGGCACTCAGTGCCAAGAAACAGCATCGTTCAAACAGAATTACATACTCATTTCGTGACAAGTTGTAATAATGTTAAGTACAAATTCTTTCAAAATCTGTTAACAGGGAGTTCTCCAGTAAATGAGAGAACGTACGGAAAAAGAATGCAAACAAAAATAAAGTAGAATAAAAGCAGTACGCTATAGTGCATTTAAATCGAGCAGTTCACACACAGTTTCGTAAGCAATAAAAAACACACGTAAGTCCACAAAACACCAGACAACAAAAGCAGCTTGTTTTATATGAACCAAAAACAAATATGGAATCATTTATCCACCCAGTATTATGGATGCAAGCAGAACGCAATCAAAATACGAACAACATATTTACAATGAAATTTACAGAGTGCAATGCATACGAGTAGTCGTAATCAGACGCACAACGTGATGAAACCCGAAAACAAACACGGGAAACTAAAAGTCAGGCAATAAGAAATCGAAATGATGGGATGATAAACTTGTAACGCTCCAAATGACCTGTTGCCGGATGTTTCTATGTGCATGCATGTCCAAAGGAACTTTGCATCATAATCAGAATAACACAGGCACTGCAATATGGTATTTATCTGCCAATACCTGGCAAGCGGCTTTCAAATACGACGTCTGACCTGTACGGGAATGTACATAGTGGATATACGAGTACAGGTCGTAGACGCGTGGCTGACGAGGAATGGAAGTTTGGGTCTGACCGTGAGTCGTGCACGGATAGCCAAATGGTAAGGCGACCGCTCGCGATAAGCAGGGAATCCGGGTTCTAGTCCCCGTCCGGCACAAATTTTCATTGGCATCATTCCATCCTACAGCTGTGGTAGTCCTTATTCGCAATTGGAAATTCATTTGGTGTCCCTATATGAGTTCCAGCCCCTGATGAGCTATATAGATCGATGCATTAAAAGCATTCGGTGTCTAGTATCGCTGCTTCCAATTAAATCGATGTATTGTCAACGCTTCTATATATTGGATGCACCGATGTTTTTATAATTGAAGCATCGACTTAGTGAACTTACCTTCTGTTTTGTTTTGTTACCTTAACAAAAATTACTTCTGTCACTTGGGAGGATGACCACGATAAATTAGTAGATCTTTAATTGAACGTGCAATAAATCGGAAGCATGTTAAAGTGATGAGAACTCCGGTCGAAAGAATAAACAAAAATAGGTTGGGAATCTTGAAAGACCATACATGATTACTAAATATAATTTCAAAATCGAAATCGTTCGAAGAGCAAGAGATGGAAACAATTTCTGTTTTTAAAAAGTGTAGAAAAAATAAGGTAAAAGTTCCATATACTACAGTCTGTTATAACGAGGAGTCGAATACAACATCGTGATAAAATCTTATTATAGTCTGCATGTAGCGTTTCTATAGTATCGTTTACTAACGCAACTTTCAGGTCATGTAAACAATAACTGAAAGTGGTAGGGATTTGTCTTGTTGTTGTAGTCTTCAGTCCTGAGACCGGTTTGATGCAGCTCTCCATGCTACTCTATCCTGTGCAAGCCTCTTCATCTCCCAGTACCTACTGCAGCCTACATCCTTCTGAATCTGCTTCGTGTTTTCATCTCTTGGTCTCCCTCTACGATTTTTACCCTCCACGCTGCCCTTCAATACTAAATTGGTGATCCCTTGATGCCTCAGAACATGTCCTACCAACCGATCCCTTCTTCTAGTCAAGTTGTGCCACAAATTCCTCTTCTCCCCAATTCTATTCAATACCTCCTCATTAGTTATGTGATCTACCCATTTAATCTTCAGCATTCTTCTGTAGCACCAGATTTCGAAAGCTTCTATTCTCTTCTTGTCTAAACTATTTATCGTCCATGTTTCACTTCCATACATGGCTACACTCCATACAAATACACTCCTGGAAATGGAAAAAAGAACACATTGACACCGGACACTGCGAGAGGGCTGTACAAGCAATGATCACACGCACGGCACAGCGGACGCACCAGGAACCGTGGTGTTGGCCGTCGAATGGCGCTAGCTGCGCAGCATTTGTGCACCGCCGCCGTCAGTGTCAGCCAGTTTGCCGTGGCATACGGAGCTCCATCGCAGTCTTTAACACTGGTAGCATGCCGCGACAGCGTGGACGTGAACCGTATGTGCAGTTGACGGACTTTGAGCGAGGGCGTATAGTGGGCATGCGGGAGGCCGGGTGGACGTACCGCCGAATTGCTCAACACGTGGGGCGTGAGGTCTCCACAGTACATCGATGTTGTCGCCAGTGATCGGCGGAAGGTGCACGTGCCCGTCGACCTGGGACCGGACCGCAGCGACGCACGGATGCACGCCAAGACCGTAGGATCCTACGCAGTGCCGTAGGGGACCGCACCGCCACTTCCCAGCAAATTAGGGACACTGTTGCTCCTGGGGTATCGGCGAGGACCATTCGCAACTGTCTCCATGAAGCTGGGCTACGGTCCCGCACACCGTTAGGGTGTTTGGCGCCGTGCAGGTGAGCGCCACAATCAGGACTGCATACGACCGAGGCACACAGGGCCAACACCCGGCATCATGGTGTGGGGAGCGATCTCCTACACTGGCCGTACACCACTGGTGATCGTCGATGGGACACTGAATAGTGCACGGTACATCCAAACCGTCATCGAACCCATCGTTCTACCATTCCTAGACCGGCAAGGGAACTTGCTGTTCCAACAGGACAATGCACGTCCGCATGTATCCCGTGCCACCCAACGTGCTCTAGAAGGTGTAAGTCAACTACCCTGGCCAGCAAGATCTCCGGATCTGTCCCCCATTGAGCATGTTTGGGACTGGATGAAGCGTCGTCTCACGCGGTCTGCACGTCCAGCACGAACGCTGGTCCAACTGAGGCGCCAGGTGGAAATGGCATGGCAAGCCGTTCCACAGGACTACATCCAGCATCTCTACGATCGTCTCCATGGGAGAATAGCAGCCTGCATTGCTGCGAAAGGTGGATATACACTGTACTAGTGCCGACATTGTGCATGCTCTGTTGCCTGTGTCTATGTGCCTGTGGTTCTGTCAGTGTGATCATGTGATGTATCTGACCCCAGAAATGAGTCAATAAAGTTTCCCCTTCCTGGGACAATGAATTCACGGTGTTCTTATTTCAATTTCCAGGAGTGTACTTTCAGAAACGACTTCCTGACACTTAAATCAATATTCGATGTTAACAAATTCCTCTTCTTCAGAAAGTCTTTCCTCTCCGTTGCCAGTCTACATTTTGTATCCTCTCTACTTCGACCATCATCAGTTATTTTGCTCCCCAAATAGCAAAACTCCTTTACTACTTGAAGTGTCTCATTTCCTAATCTAATTCCCTCAGCATCACCCGACTTAATTCGACTACATTCCATTACCCTCGTTTTGCTTTTGTTGATGTTCACCTTATATCCTCCTTCCAAGACACTGTCCATTCCGTTCAACTGCTCTTCCAAGTCCTTTGCTGTCTCTGACAGAATTACAATGTCATCGGCGAACCTCAAAGTTTTTATTTCTTCTCCATGGATTTTAATACCTACTCCGAATTTTTCTTTTGTTTCCTTCACTGCTTGCTCAATATACAGATAGAATAACATCGGGGAGAGGCTACAACCCTGTCTCACTCCCTTCCCAACCACTGCTTCCCTTTCATGTCTCTCGATTCTTATAACTGCCATCTGGTTTCTGTACAAATTGTAAATAGCCTTTCGCTCTCTGTATTTTACCCCTGCCACCTTCAGAATTTGAAAGAGAGTATTCCAGTCAATATTGTCAAAAGCTTTCTCTAAATCTACAAATGGTAGGAACGTAGGTTTGCCTTTCCTTAATCTTTCTTCTAAGATAAGTCGTAGGGTCAGTATTGCCTCACGTGTTCCAACGTTTCTACGGAATCCAAATTGATCTTCCCCGAGGTCGGCTTCTACCAGTTTTTCCATTCGTCTGTAAAGAATTCGCGTTAGTATTTTGCAGCTGTGACTTGTTAAACTGATTGTTCGATAATTTTCACATCTGTCAACACCTGCTTTCTTTGGGATTGGAATTATTATGTTCTTCTTGAAGTCTGAGGGAATTTCGCCTGTCTCATACATCTTGCTCACCAGATGGTAGAGTTTTGTCAGGACTGTCTCTCCCAAGGCTGTCAGTAGTTCTAATGGAATGTTGTCTACTCCTGGGGCCTTGTTTCGACTTAGGTCTTTCAGTGCTCTGTCTAACTCTTCACGCAGTATCATATCTCCCATTTCATCTTCATCTACCTCCTCTTCCATTTCCATAATATTGTCCTCAAGAACATCGCCCCTGTATAGACCCTCTATATACTCCTTCCACCTTTCTGCTTTCCCTTCTTTGCTTAGAACTGGGTTTCCATCTGAGCTCTTGATATTCATGCAAGTGGTTCTCTTTTCTCCAAAGGTCTCTTTAATTTTCCTGTAGGCAGTATCTATCTTACCCCTAGTGAGATAAGCCTCTACATCCTTACATTTGTCCTCTAGCCATGCCTGCTTAGCCATTTTGCACTTCCTGTCGATCTCATTTTTGAGACTTTTGTATTCCTTTTTGCCTGCTTCACTTACTGCATTTTTGTATTTTCTCCTTTCATCAATTAAATTCAGTATCTCTTCTGTTACGCAAGGATTTCTACTAGCCCTCGTCTTTTTACCTACTTGATCCTCTGCTGCCTTCACTATTTCATTCCTCAAAACTACCCATTCTTCTTCTACTGTATTTCTTTCCTCCATTCCTGTCAATTGTTCCCTTATGCTCTCCCTGAAACTCTGTTCAGCCTCTGGTTCTTTCAGTTTATCCAGGTCCCATCTCCTTAAATTCCCACCTTTTTGCAGTTTCTTCGGTTTTAATTTCCAGTTCATAACCAATAGATTGTGGTCCACATCTGCCCTTTGGAAATGAATTACAATTTAAAATCTGGTTCCTAAATCTCTGTCTTACCATTATATAATCTATCTGAAACCTTTTAGTATCTCCAGGGTTCTTACATGTATACAACCTTCTTTCACGATTCTCGAACCAACTGTTAGCTATGATTAAGTTATGCTCTGTGCAAAATTCTACCAGGCGGCGTCCTCTTTCATTTCTTAGCCCCAATCCATATTCACCTACTACGTTTCCTTCTCTTCCTTTTCCTACTGTCGAATTCCAGTCACCCATGACTATTAAATTTTCATCTCCCTTCACTGCCTGAATAATTTCTTTTATCTCATCATACATTTCATCAACTTCTTCATCATCTGCAGAGCTAGTTGGCATATAAACTTGTACTACTGTACTAGGCGTGGGCTTCATGTCTGTCTTGGCCACAACAATGCGTTGACTATGCTGTTTGTAGTAGCTTACCCGTACTCCTATTTTTTTTATTCATTATTAAACCTACTATTATCGTTATATCAGGACTGACGCTGCATACAGACCGGAATACACGTTAAGAACGTGACAGTGAGAAAAGTGACTATGGAACAATGGTCGACAGTAATCGAGATAAACACATCCATACCATGCAACATACATTATTCATTCAAAATTTAGATTTCAGCGTGCTTGTTACGTTGTCACGGTAATGAAAAGCGTATTCTGTGAGTGATCAGTTAAGGATTATTGATCGTATGGAGAATGGTGATACAAAAGCAAATACAGCACTTAAGTGTGGCGTATCTCAAGGAACAATCAGGGGATGGATGACGATAAGCATTAACGTAGAAGTTTCACTAAAACAGTAAAAAGTCAGGCGGAAACTTTCATAAAATGAAGAAACTAGGAAAGGAAGTGAACTGAACGAATATTTTTATGAGTGGTTTTTAACAGAGTGAAGTGAAAGTGGAGCCACATTCCAGGTTAATATTAAAGCCCAAGTTGCAAAATTTCACTCTGATTTACATGGTAACAAAGACTTTATCGCTCCCGAAGGGTGGTTTACAAGATAGAAATGTCGCCATGAAATTAAAAAAAAACGGGCCCTGAAGGACAAGCGAGATCCTCTGACGGTGAATCTGCTTCACAATTTCCTCAAATTCTAACCAAAGTAATGGCAAATAACTGTCGAGTGTATAACTCTGATGAAATGGCCCCTTATCATCGACTGCTTGCAAACAGGACTCTTGTTGTAAAAAGTTTATCTAGCTGCTGGATTTGGTAAATTTTTAAATGTTTTACTGTTGACGTTGTTTATCTATCATGCCCACCCCCGTAGCTCAGTGTTTCCGACATGGTAGCTCAGCGTTTTCGGTCTGAGGGCTGGCTATCCTCTGTAACAAAAAAAAAGCTCAGTGATGTATTCAACATGAACCTGGAGGAGTGTCATATGTAGTTCGCCCAGACCAAATGACGAGAATATTGACTCAGATGGTTCAAATGGCTCTGAGCACTATGGGACTTAACACCTGAGGTCATCAGTCCCCTAGGACTTAGAACTACTTAAACCTAACGGACCTAAGGACATCACACACATCCATGCCCGAGGCAGGATTCGAACCTGCGACCGCAGTAGTCGCGCGGTTCCCGACTGAAGCGCCTAGAACCGCTCGGCCACCGCGGCCGGCTGACGAGAATATTGACGAACAAATAAGGAAAGGTGTCAACATGACTGACTGCCACGTGGAGGACCCTGGTTCGATTCTCGGTACTACCTGGTATTTTTAATTGGAGGGAGGAGTAGACAGGGTGCACTCAGCCTCATGATGCCAACTGAAAAGCTACTTGACCGGATAGCAGCGGCTCCAGGTCACGAAACCTGACAACGGGCTGGAGAGCGGCGTGCTGACCCAACGCCTCTCTCTACCACATCCAATGAAACTAATGGCGCAGTTGACACTGTGGTCGGTCTGTGCCGATGGGTCAGCCAAGACATATGGAGAGTTACTACTATATACAACACAACTTCTCCGTGTGAAGCTTGTCATCCTACAGCTTACTCTCGATGCATCAGTTACGCTATTGGCTGTAGCGGGCGAGTCTCCACTCTCTCTCTGCAGTACTGTGTCACAAGAAGCACCTACGGGTTGTTTACCAATGTGATACGTGCCAATCCGCAGCGCGCCTTTTAAATAAATGGCAACACTTTGCTCATACACGCCCTGGAGCGTTGAGTTGCCATTAAATACATTAGCAATATACTGAATGTAGAATTAGTGACTAATATAACTAACGCATGATCTCAGGTCATTGAATACACAGTATCAGAACCCAAGCGAAACACCGCCCGCTGCTCTGCACTGCTAGGTAGGAAACTAATTCCAGCCCTCCTCAGACAGGAAGCACGCCAGGCATGGTTTCCTGGTTTCCATAGTGGTTGCTGCACAGTTGGACATGAGCTGGTGCACAACAAGGAATGTGTTTCATTACGATCTGCGAATGCAACACTCTCCAACGGTTTGTCTGCTGTGTCTCGCGCGCAAATCACGCAGTTTGTTAACGAAAATGGACGCGCTTAAAATTTCTGTGTTCGATCAATTAAGACGCATATTTTCTCCCTGGTCCATATGTTAACCGTCTTGTTCTGTCTGTAACATATATAAATAAAAACTTTAAATCCCCATAAACAAGATAAAAGATAAAATGAAAAGTTCCACCTACAATCACAGCGGACATCTGGTTTTAAAACTTCCTTCACATACAGTGTGATACAAGTTTACAATTGTCTTGTACATAAGATAAATTTTATTTCATTATTCTCACTCATTAGTGAAATCCTAACGTCGTTTCTATTAGATTACTTCTTCTTATCCAGAAGCAGAAGTCTTAGAAAATGTGAATTACAAGACTTGAAACAAGACAGTGCATAATATCCTGCTGCAATTAGTACAAGTTCTCTTGCAGGTAAAGCGCAAAAAATTATTTATTCACCGCGAGATTGATGTTAAATTTTCTGCACTTCAGTGTTCTGAATGTGTGTGTGTGTGTGTGTGTGTGTGTGTGTGTTTGCACGTACAATCCTCAACAATATTTGTAAAGAATTATGTGTCCCAGAATTTAGAAAGCTTTTTATATAAATGAGTTAATATTGATAGGCGATTGAATAACACAGACAGAGAAATCAGTCTTGCAATTCGTTGGTCGACATTCCATGGTATGTTCACAGTATCAAATAAACCAACTCCGGAGAGAGGTTGGTCTTGTACGTACATAGCATCGAATATTGCCGACCACACTTCGATTAAATTAATAAGAGACACCGAAAATCTATTAGAAAACACGAAGAATAAAATTAAAGCAATAACAGCCCTCGGTCGCAGAAAAGAAATATTTTGACCTGGGTTTCGGCATTACTAAGAGTGCCTTCATCAGAAGTAAAGCACTCAAACTGGCCTATAACATAAATACAAAATTGTTGGGAAAAAAATTTTAAAGTGTAAGTACTGACTAGCAGTACAACAAAGAAACAATACTTACATGTCACACACAAAATGAATATCGAGTTGTAAGATAAATATCAAGTAGCAGTGCCGAAACCTAGGGCAAAATACACTCCTGGAAATGGAAAAAAGAACACATTGACACCGGTGTGTCAGACCCACCATACTTGCTCCGGACACTGCGAGAGGGCTGTACAAGCAATGATCACACGCACGGCACAGCGGACACACCAGGAACCGCGGTGTTGGCCGTCGAATGGCGCTAGCTGCGCAGCATTTGTGCACCGCCGCCGTCAGTGTCAGCCAGTTTGCCGTGGCATACGGAGCTCCATCGCAGTCTTTAACACTGGTAGCATGCCGCGACAGCGTGGACGTGAACCGTATGTGCAGTTGACGGACTTTGAGCGAGGGCGTATAGTGGGCATGCGGGAGGCCGGGTGGACGTACCGCCGAATTGCTCAACACGTGGGGCGTGAGGTCTCCACAGTACATCGATGTTGTCGCCAGTGGTCGGCGGAAGGTGCACGTGCCCGTCGACCTGGGACCGGACCGCAGCGACGCACGGATGCACGCCAAGACCGTAGGATCCTACGCAGTGCCGTAGGGGACCGCACCGCCACTTCCCAGCAAATTAGGGACACTGTTGCTCCTGGGGTATCGGCGAGGACCATTCGCAACCGTCTCCATGAAGCTGGGCTACGGTCCCGCACACCGTTAGGCCGTCTTCCGCTCACGCCCCAACATCGTGCAGCCCGCCTCCAGTGGTGTCGCGACAGGCGTGAATGGAGGGACGAATGGAGACGTGTCGTCTTCAGCGATGAGAGTCGCTTCTGCCTTGGTGCCAATGATGGTCGTATGCGTGTTTGGCGCCGTGCAGGTGAGCGCCACAATCAGGACTGCATACGACCGAGGCACACAGGGCCAACACCCGGCATCATGGTGTGGGGAGCGATCTCCTACACTGGCCGTACACCACTGGTGATCGTCGATGGGACACTGAATAGTGCACGGTACATCCAAACCATCATCGAACCCATCGTTCTACCATTCCTAGACCGGCAAGGGAACTTGCTGTTCCAACAGGACAATGCACGTCCGCATGTATCCCGTGCCACCCAACGTGCTCTAGAAGGTGTAAGTCAACTACCCTGGCCAGCAAGATCTCCGGATCTGTCCCCCATTGAGCATGTTTGGGACTGGATGAAGCGTCGTCTCACGCGCTCTGCACGTCCAACACGAACGCTGGTCCAACTGAGGCGCCAGGTGGAAATGGCATGGCAAGCCGTTCCACAGGACTACATCCAGCATCTCTACGATCGTCTCCATGGGAGAATAGCAGCCTGCATTGCTGCGAAAGGTGGATATACACTGTACTAGTGCCGACATTGTGCATGCTCTGTTGCCTGTGTCTATGTGCCTGTGGTTCTGTCAGTGTGATCATGTGATGTATCTGACCCCAGGAATGTGTCAATAAAGTTTCCCCTTCCTGGGACAATGAATTCACGGTGTTCTTATTTCAATTTCCAGGAGTGTACTTCTTTGTTTGCGACCGAGGGCTGTTATTCCTTTAATTTTACTTTGTAAATGGTCGCAGACCACGTATCCATTTCCAAAACTTTAACACGAAGAGTAATGAAAACTGCTTGAATATTGTACGATGCCCGTCTCATTAGCTGTTGATTCAGCACGGCACATTGCTAATCGAGTGGACAAGGGTTCGATTCTAGGCTAGATCGGAGATTTTCTCCGCTTGGAGACTGGATTCGAATTCCAGAGTGTACAAATTTTCATTCGTTGCTTCAGTCTGCGTACATGCAACTTTGTCGCATCTTCCATTGTTGAGATGGCTGTATATTTATACAGTATATAGCAGGACACGAACTAGTTCGACTTTACAACAGAACACCTCTATTGACTGCATTACCGTGACCTGGTATTACACAATGAGGTGGCAAAAGTCACAGTACACCTCCTACTACCGTGCCGGACCTTCTTTCGCTCCGCGTGGTGCAGCAACTCAATGTGGCAACAAGTCACTGAAAGTCCGCTGCAGAAATATCGAGCCATGCTGCCTCTATAGCAGTCCATAATTGCTGAAGTGTTGCCGGTGCAGGATTTTGTGCACTAACTGACCTCTCGATAACGTCCCATAAATGTTCGATGGGACCCACGTCAGGCGATCTGGGCGGCCATATCGCTCCCTCGAACCGCCCAGAACGTTCTTCAAACCAATTGCGAGCAATTGTGTTCCGGTGCTATTACGAATTCCATCGTTGTTTGGGAGCATGAAGTCCATGTATGGCTGCAAATGGTCTCCAACTAGCCGAACATAACCATTTACAGTCAATGATCGGTTCAGCTGTATCAGAAGACCCAGTCCATTCCATCTAAGCATAGTTGACACCTTTATGGGGCCACGATCAGCTTGCACAGTGCCTTGTTGACAACTCAGGTCGATGCCTTCGTCGAGTCTGCTCCACACTCGAACCCTACCATCAGCTCTTACCATCTGAAATAGGGATTCATCTGACTAGGCCACGGTTTGCCAGTCGTCTAGGACCGAACCGATACGGTCACGACCCCAGGAGAGGCGCTGTAGGCGATGTCGTGCTGTTAGCAAAGGCACTCGCGTCGGTCGTTTGCTGCCATAGCCCATTAACGACAAATTTCGCTGCAATGTCATAACGGATACGTTCGTCGTGCGTCCCACATTGATTTCTGCGTTATATCTCACAGTGCTGCTTGTCTGTTAGTATTGACAACTCTACGCAAAACCCGCTGTTCTCGGTCGTTAAGTGAAGCCCTTCGGTCCCTGCGTTGTTTGTGGTGAGACGTAATGCCTGAAATTTGGTATTCTCAGCACACTCTTGACACTATGGATCTTGGAATATTGAATTGTCCAGCGATTTCTGAAATGGAATGTGGTATGCATCTACCTATAGCTACCATTCCGCGCTGAAAGTCTGTTAATTTTCGTTGTGCGGTCACAATCACGCAGGAAACATTTTCACGTGAGTCAGCTGAGTGCAAATGACAGTTCTGCCAAGGCACTGTCCGCAGCTCGTGGTCGTGCGGTAGCGTTCTCGCTTGCCGCGCCCGTGTTCCCGGGTTCGGTTCCCGGCGGAGTCAGGGATTTTCTCTGCCTCGTGATGACTGGGTCTTGTGTGATGTCCTTAGGTTAGTTAGGTTTAATTAGTTCTAAGTTCTAGGGGACTGATGACCATAGATGTTAAGTCCCATAGTGCTCAGAGCCATTTGAACAATTTTTTTTTTTTTTTTTTTTTTTTGCCAAGGCACTGCCCTTTTATACCTTGAGTACGCGATATCCGTATATGTGTTTATCGCTATCCGATGACTTTTGTCACCTCAGTGTGTTCCTGTGAATAAATCGTCAGTTACAAAATTCGACCAACTACTCGTTCATTAATTCTGTCATATCTCCTGTGAGGCCTGGTTTAGTCATCCTGTAAGGCGTCTGTCCGGTAAAAGCCAGTTCCCCCACTACTAGCGCTGCTTGCTCTTTCGTTTGCAGACCGACTACATTGGGTGTTACAAAACGATACCGACAAACTTGGAGGAGTTGCAGAGAGAATATTGAGGAATACATTGACGATAGGAACGCGTGCCCGGAAACGTTATACAACGAAGCTAGAGGGCATCGAAGTTATAGGTGTCGGCGCCTGTCACTAAGCCACCGCTTCGGCAACAAATGTGACTTCTTACGCTGACGGACAGTAGGCGGAACATCTAAACAATCGGCAGTGAAGATGATGGAGCTAGCCGCTGCGTAGACATGTCTCGTCTCCTAAGAATGCGGCGCTCTGTTGTCGTGGTGGATGACGCTTTCGGACAAGGGTTTCAGCCTGCAGTTTAATTTTCTCCTCTCTAAACAAAAACTGGAGATTTTAGAGGGTTTCAGGAGAAAAATAAACTGCAGATAAAAACACATATCCAAAACCGCTAACCACCGAGGCACCAGAGT
This sequence comes from Schistocerca cancellata, assembly GCF_023864275.1. Lineage (NCBI taxonomy): Eukaryota > Metazoa > Arthropoda > Insecta > Orthoptera > Acrididae > Schistocerca > Schistocerca cancellata. Next base: position 384,168,316 of record NC_064634.1, on the reverse strand, counting down.
GTCACATTCATAGGATGGATCTTAAAAATGTTCAAATGTGTGTGTATTCCTATGGGACCAAACTGCTGAGGTCATCGGTCCCTACACTTACACACTACTTAAACTAACTTATGCTAAGAACAACACACACATACACACACACACACACATGCCCGTGGGAGGACTCGAACCTCCGGCGGGAGTGGCCGCGCAGTGCGTGACATGACGCCCAACGACAAGGTCATCAGCGACATTCGTAGGAGAAAAGGACTGTTCAAGCAGCAGCTAGCTCCATCTTCTCCACTGGCGATCGTGACAATCAGTTTCGATTAATTAATAACAGACTACAATGCGAGATGTTCCACCCATGATCTGTCGGTATAAAAGGCCACGTTTACTGCCGAGGGGATGACCTAACGGCAGGCTTCGGCGCCTATAAGTTCGAGACTCTTGGATGACGTTTCCGGACGCGGGATCCTATCCTCAGTCCTCAGTTTGTGCCTCAAGACGCTCTCTACAAACCCTCTGTCGGCATCGTTTTGTAACACTGTATAATGCGGTGGTGAAGCATGTCCATCGACAACCGCTTCATAATAAGCTTCTGTAGTACTGAAATATTTTTAGAAACCTTATTTTTTGTTGTAACATTCTTTGTTATTTCTAACAAAAGATTTTGATCATTATGAAAATTTCATTTTTGTTTCAAATCGAGTCTTACCCAAAACACATCCCTATTTGTCTGTAAACAACAATCTATGATTTCGAAACACAGATATATTTCTCGATATATCCTCACCACATCGACGTCACGATATTGCATCCATAAAAACATCGACGTGTTTTTGCAGCGTGCATTCCTACTGAGCACTCACCTGCTGCTTAGCGCGTCCATGTTTGGCCACGCCGCCGCCTGCACTGGGCGTGGTAGCGCAGGGGGTCTCCGCCCCCGGCAGCCCGCAGCCTGGTACGCGCTCGACGCTGCCCGCATCTTCTGCCCGCCGATTTTCCTCTGTTCCGCTTTTCTCTTCCACCCACCTGTCGCCCGCGTTACGGCTGGCCCACTGTGGTAAAGCGGGCGCCCATACCGTCCTGATACACCAATATGCTGCCGCAGTTGTTTCCACTGTTAGAATCTCTACTGCTGAATTTCAGAAATTTCCCTTAGTCTTCCTTCAAGCATCCAACAGTTTTATTTTCTCCTATTCTGTCTACATCTACATGTACATAATTTAGACTTAGATATATACTCTGCAAGCCACTTTACAGTGCGTTGCGGATGGCATATCGGACCAGTATCATTAATTTTCCTATCTATGCCATTCCCTAAATCCTTCTTGTCTCATTTTTATGACCCCTATGTGAGATACGAGCAGGTGGCTGCAGAATGGTCACATTATCTTCGTCGAATACGGGTTCTCTAAATTTATCCAACAGAATTTTATGAGAACTGCGTTGTCTTTGTTACAAGGCTTTCCATTGAAGATCCCCACACATTTCTGTTACACTTTGACATGGGCTACACGGACCTGTTACGATGGCGCTGTAATGTATGAGGAAGTGTCATCGTAGAGTAACAATAGGAGGATATAGGATGACTTAGACAGAAGTTCTATTTAGTGTGATGAATGACCGCCTACGCTAAATGTAGAAAAATGTAAATTAATGAAGACGAGTAGTAAAATAATCGTCTGTTGTTCGAATACAAAGTTAGTGATGTGCTGCTCGACACAGTCACATCGATTAAATTCCTGGACATAACGCTGCAAAGTGACACGAAATGGAACGAACATGTAATGTCTTCAGTACGGAAGGTGAATGGTTGACTTCGACTTATCGGTAGAATTCTAGCAAGTGTAGCTCACATATAAAGGAGGTCGCCTACAGAATTCTAGTGTGACCCACACTTGACTGCTGCTCGAGACTGGGCTCCCAATTAGTTCTGAATAACCAGAAGGGTGCTGCTACATTTCTTGCTGGTAGGTTCGATCAACAGGTGAGTGGTCCGTGTACTCAAATGGGAATCCCCGAAGCAAAGACGATATCCCGCCGTGAAAGGCTATTGAGAATATTTAGAGAAGCAGCGTTTGCGGCTACTGTAGAACAATTCTACAGCCGATAACGTCTATTTCGATTAAGGGCCGAAAAGACAAGACAAGACGAGAGAAATTGAGGCTTGTATGGAAACATGTAGAGAGTCGTTTCTTCTTCTCTCCGTTTGCGAGTGTAACAAGAAAGGGAATGATTACAAATGGTACAGGTTACTCTCCGCCATGCAGCGCATGGTAGCTTTCTGAGTATCTACACTACTGACCATTAAAATTACTACACCACGAAGATGACGTGCTACAGACGCCCAATTTAACCGATGCTACAGACGCCAAATTTAACCGTGAGGAAAAAGATGCTGTGATATGCAAATGATTGGCTTTTCAGAGCATTCACACAGGGTTGGCGCCGGTGGCGACACCTACAACGTGCTGACATGAGGAAAGTTTCCAACCGATTCCTCATAGAGAAACAGCAGTTGACAGACGTTGCCTGGTGAAACGTTGCTGTGATGTCTCGTGTGAGGAGGAGAAATGCGTACCATCACGTTTCCGACTTTGATAAAGGTCGGAAAGTAGCATATCGCGATTGCTGCTAGCGTTGGTCGATCTAATGACTGTTAGCAGAATATGGAATCGGTGGGTTCAGGAGGGTAATACGGAACGCCGTGCTCGATTCCAACGGCCTCGTATCACTAACAGTCGAGATGACAGGCAACTTATCCGCATGGCTGTAACGGATCATGCAGCCACGTCTCGATCCCTGAGTCAACAGATGAGGACGTTTGCAAGACAACAGCCATCTGCACGAACAGTTCGACGACGTTTGCAGCAGCATGGACTATCAGCTCGGAGACCATGGCTGCGGTTACGCTTGACGCTGCATCACAGACAGGAGTGCCTGCGATGGTGTACTCAACGACGAACCTGGGTGCACGAGTGGCAAAACGTCATTTTTTCGGATGAATCCAGGTTCTGTTTACAGCATCATGATGGTCGCATCCGTGTTTGGCGACATCGCGGTGAACGCATATTGGAAGCATGTATTGGTCATCGCCATACGGGCGTATCACCCGGCGTGATGGTATGGGGTGCCATCCGTTACACGTCTCGGTCACCTCTTGTTCGCATTGATGGCACTTTGAACAGTGGACGTTACATTTCAGATGTGTTACGACCCGTGACTCTACCCTTCATTCGATCCCTGCGAAACCCTACAACCCAGCAGGATAATGCACGACCGTGTGTTGCAGGTCCTGTACAGGCGTTTCTGAATAGAGAAAATGTTCGACTGCTGCCCTGGTCAGCACATTCTCCAGATCTCTCACCAATTGGAAACGTCTGGTCATTGGTGGCCGAGCAACTGGCTCGTCACAATACGCCAGTCACTACTCTTGATGAACTGTAGTATCGTGTTGAAGCTGCATGGGCAGCTGTACCTGTACACGCCTTCCAAGCTCTGTTTGACTCAATGTCCAGGCGTATCAAGGCCGTTATTACGGCCAGAGGTGGTTGTTCTGGGTACTGTTTTTTCAGGATCTATGCACCCAAATTGCGTGAAAATGTAATCACATGTCAGTTCTAGTATAATATATTTGTCCAATGAATACCCGTTTATCATCTGCATTTCTTCTTGGTGTAGCAATTTTAATGGCCAGTAGTGTATGTAGATGTAGATGTAGCAGCGCGTTTTTGAATTCTGTTGTCATGCCTACTTCATAAAAGATTCCAAACACCGGAACAGTATTCTAGAACTAGTCGCACTAGCTCTTTCTTGCGATTTTCTTTACAGATGCATTTCATTTTCCTACAATCCTTCAAGCGAAACTTAGTCTTCCATTCCCTAATACTGATATTACGTAATCGCCCTAATTCATATCGCTTCTTAGTGTACTGTTGCCTAAAACCTAAGGACGAAAACTTTTACATGATGTACTACTGCCAAGTATTATAGGTCAATGAAATTTGGACCATACATAGAAGCAACTGCTACAGTAAAGTACAGAAGGTAACCGAAAGAGATACGTAATAACATGAACAGAACGACACTTTTATTCAAAGGCAATAATAACAATGAAGTCACCGCCATTCATGATTGTCTCCTGGACATTACAAAAGGCATTGCATGGTTTTTAGCAATCCATGCTCTGCAACATGCTGCCATACTGGCAACAATATTGGTAAGGGCTTTTTATGGTAGGGTGTTCCATTCTTCCATCAGCGCGCTTGACAGCTTGTCGAAGGTCGGTGGTACATGTGGAGTGTAGACGAGCAGCAGCACGTCTCCCCAAAGCATCCCACATGCGCTTCATGGAATTTAAATTGGGGGAACGAGCAGGCCAGTCCTTATAAATTCGTTCCAAGAGCTTCTCCATGTGTGCTATTTGATGCCATCCCGCATTCCCTTAAATCAAAATTAAGTTAGGGTAGGATGCACCCACAGTGTCACCATAATGCTGACCAATGAGTTTACTGAGTCAAAGATATGGAGGTCAGTATGGCCATGAAACATTATCCCTCCCCACACAGTAACACCTGCACCACTAAAACGATCGTGTTCGACAATTTTCCTGGTTGCATTACTTGTTACCACTTTTCACCATGTGAGGGAGCGTCCAGATTCACTACTCAATCTGAATCTGCTCTCAGCCGAGAAGAGCAGGCGACCCACTCGTTGGTCCCATCCTTATGCTTTAGGCACTATCGAAAATCTTTGAATACAGTTTACCCACAGGCAACGTTATTGTGAGACTGTAATCCTTACGTAGCGCGTCTTTTCAGGGATGTATGTCGCCATGACTTCATTTTTACGTTTGACAGAGGGCGAACGCTTTGATCTGCGCAGGTGGAGGAGGTATATGACGAGAGGATATTCGCCGAATCTAGCCTATCCGTTCCTCCGACTTAAATCCCGTCAAATCGCATCGGATGGGTTGTGGCGACATATTGCAGTAGTTTCACATGCACCAGAAACCATCCAGCAGTTGTCAACCGCACTGGTGGAGGAATGGAACGCTCTACCACTCATGGCTAGGATGGGAGCACGTTCTAGAGCGTGTACTGTCGTCCATGGTAACCACGCACCTTTTAAGTACCATTTCCACCCTTTTTTTAATTTTCAGAGGACCATCGTTTATCGCGGTGACATCAGTGTAAATAATGTCTTTGAATAAAAGTGTCATTTCTGTTCGTCTCTTTGCGTGTTTCTTTCAGTTACCTTGCGCACTATACTACAACACTTCTTACTATGTATGGTCCAAGTTTCACGGAGCTATGTCACTTGGCAGTGACATATCATGCGTTACTTAAATCCTACATCTACATGAATACTCTGCAAATCACATTTAAGTGCCTGGCAGACGGTTCATCGAACTATATTCACACTAATTCTCTATTATTCCAATCTCGACCAACGCCCGGGAAAAACGAACATATATATCTTTCCGTGCGACCTTTGATTTCCCTTATTTTATTATGATGCTTGTTTATCCCTGCGTAGGTCGGCGTCAACAAAATATTTCCGCATTCGGAGAAAGTTGGAGAAAGAAATTTCGTGAGAAGATTCCACCACAAAGGTAAGCGCCTTTGTTTTAATGATGTCCGCCCCAAATCTTGTATCATGACAGCGATACTCTCTCCCCTATTTCGCGGTAATACAAAATATTTAGCTCTTCTTTGAACTTTCTCGATGTACTCCGTTAATCGTACCTGGTAAGGATCCCTGGCCGCTCCGCGGCTGTACTCCAAAAGAGGAGGGACAATTGTAGTGTAGGCTGTGTCTTTAGTAGATCTGTTATATTTTCAAAGAATTCTGACAATAAAACCTAGTCTTTGGGTTGGATTCCCCACAAAGTTTTTTATGTGTTCTTACCAATTTATGGTGTTCGTAATTGTAATTCCTAAGTATTTAGTTGAATTTACGGCCTTTGTGACTGATTTATCGTGTAACGGAACTTTAACGGATTTCTATTAGCATACGTATGGATGATCTGATACTTTTCATTATTTAGGAACAATTGCCAATTTTCGCACCATACAGATATGTTTTCTAAATCGTTTTGCAATTGGTTTTGAACTTCTCATAGCTTTACTAGACGATAAATGACAGCATCGTCTGCAAACAAGAGACAGCTGCTCAGATTGTCTCCTAAATTGTCTATATAGATAAGGTGCAGCAGAGGGCCTATAACACTATCTTGGGGAATACCACAAATCTCTTTTAGTCGATGATTTTCCGTCAGTTACTACGAACTGTAGTCTCTCTGACAGTAACACAACTAAGACGATATTCCATAAACACGCAATTTTACTACAAGCCTCATCTGTGATATAGTGCCAAAAGCCTTCCGGAAATTGAGAAATACGGAACTAGTTTGAAATCCCCTGACAATAGCACTCAACACTGCGTGTAAGTAAAGACGTAGCTGTGTTGACTGTGTGTCAATACACCGCTCTCTTCAAAGTAATTCATAATGTTCGAACACAATAAATGTTCTAAAGTCTTGCTACATATTGACATTAATGACAAGGGCCTTCAACTTGGGGATTATCCTACTACTTTTCTTGACTATTGGTGTGAGCTGTGCAAATTTCCAGTCTTTGGATACGGATCTTTCGTCGAGTCAGCGGTTGTACATCATTATTAAGTATGGAACTATTGTATCAGCATACTCTGAAAGGAGCCTAACTGGTATACAGTCTGGACCGGAAGACTTGCTTTTATTATGTGATTTAAGTTGCTTCACTACTCCCAGGATATCTACTTCTAAGTCACTCATGTTGGCACTTGTTCTTGATTCGAATTCTGGAATATTTACTTCGTCTTCTTTGGTGAAGAAATTTCGGAAGGCTGTGTTTAGTAACTCTGCTTTGGCAGCATTGTCGTCGATGGTATTTCCACTGATATCGCGCAGAGAAGACATTGATTGTGCCTTGCCGCTAGCATACTTTACATACGACTAGAATCTCTTTGGATTTTCTGACAGGTTTAGAGATAAAGTTTCATTGTTGAAACTATTATAAGCATCTCGCATTGAAGCCCGCGCTAAATTTCGAGCTTCTGTGAAAGGTTGTCAATCTTGGAGAGTGTGCGTTTCTTTAAATTTGGCAGGCTTTTTTCGTTGCTTCTGCAACAATGTTACAACCCGTTTTGTGTATCAAGGGGGGTCAGCTCCGTCGTTTGCTAATTTATTTGGTGTAAATCTCTCAATTGCTGTCGATTCCGTTTCTTTGAATTCGAGCCAAATCTGGTCTACACTTACATTGTTAATCTGGAAGGAGGGAGGATTGTCCGTGAGGAAGATTCAATCGAATTTTTATCTGCTTTTTTTCAATGGGTATATTTGTCGTTTATTTTTGGAGGATTTGGGGATAATAATATTTAGTCTGTCTGCGATTACTCTGTGTTCACTAATCCCTGTATCCGTTTTGCTGCTCGTTATTAGCTCGGGATTATTTGTTGTAAAGAGGTCAAGTGTGTCTTCACAACCATTACATATTCGTGTCGGCTCATGAAATAACTGCTCGAAACAATTTTTAGAGAATCCTTTAGTTTTGCACGCCAGTGCATCATCCCCAATTACTCATACGATGTGACATGCTCAGGATGTTCGCTAACATCTACGACTGTACTCCGAAAGCCACCATACGGTGTCCGGCGGAGGGTACACCTGGTACCAGTGTCTGTTCCCACTTCTCCGTTCTGTTCCTTGCCGGCGCACGGGAAGAATGATTGTCGGTAAACCTTCATATTAGCTCCACTTCCTCGGAGTTTCTCTTTGTGTTTGTGATCATTTCTTGAGACGTACTTGGGAAGAAGTAACATATTATCCGACTCTTCTCGGAAGGTCCCCCCCCTGGACTATCAATAGCCAACCTTTTTGTGATGTTCAAGCATCTCATGTAGTGTCTGCCACTAGAGTTTGTTAGTTGCCTCCAGAACGCTCTCGCCCTCAGTAAACGATCCCGTGAGGAAACGCGCCGATCTTCACTGGCGCTTCTCTATTTCGTCTATTAATCCTACCTGGTAAGGATACAAGACTGATGGCCGATACTCAAGAGACGGTCGAATAGCGTGTTATAAGTCATTTCTTTCATGGACGAAATGAATTTCCTTAAGTTTCCTCCAATGAATCTCAGCCTGGCATCTGATTTTCCTACACTGTGTATTATGTGATCATTCCAGTTAACGTCGCTCCGAATTATTACTCCAAGCTGTTATATGGCAGTTGCTGTTTTCAGTAATTTATCGCCAAAAGTGTAATGACACAGTAGTATATCTCGTCTCTAACGTACACGCTGTATGTTACATTTAATTACAAAAAATGGTTCAAATGGCTCTGAGCACTATGGGACTTAACATCTGAGGTCATCACTCCCCTAGACTTAGAACTACTTAAACCTAACTAACCTAAGAACATCACACACATCAATACCCGAGGCAGGATTCGAACCTGCGACAGTAGCAGCAGCGCGGTTCCGGACTGAAGCGCCTAGAACAGCTCGATCACAACGGCCGGCAAAACGGCAGCTCTGCTAATCAGATACTATCCGCTTCTTTCTATTTGTTATATTTAGTTTATTTTACATTTATTAACAATTAAAGGGAGCTGCTATTCACGACACTAAGTGGAACCTTTGTCAAGTGTTACCGTAGTTTGACGATGAAACTTTCGTGAGTAAACTACCGATCATGTCTGATAAATCTTTATGAATAACGAAAACCTTTGGAGATAAGAGAACCACTTGTATGAACATCAAGAGCTCAGATGGAAACCCAGTTCTAAGCAAAGAAGGGAAAGCAGAAAGGTGGAAGGAGTATATAGAGGGTCTATACAAGGGCGATGCACTTGAGGACAATATTATGGAAATGGAAGAGGATGTAGATGAAGATGAAATGGGAGATACGATACTGCGTGAAGAGTTTGACAGAGCACTGAAAGACCTGAGCCGAAACAAGGCCCCCGGAGTAGACAACATTCCACTGGAACTACTGACGGCCTTGGGAGAGCCAGTCCTGACAAAACTCTACCATCTGGTGAGCAAGATGTATGAAACAGGCGAAATACCCTCAGACTTCAAGAAGAATATAATAATTCCAATCCCAAAGAAAGCAGGTGTGGACAGATGTGAAAATTACCGAACAATCAGTTTAATAAGCCACAGCTGCAAAATAATAACACGAATTCTTTACAGGCGAATGGAAACACTGGTAGAAGCCGACCTCGGGGAAGATCAGTTTGGATTCCGTAGAAATACTGGAACACGTGAGGCACTACTGACCTTACGACTTATCTTAGAAGAAAGATTAAGGAAAGGCAAACCTACGTTCCTAGCATTTGTAGACTTAGAGAAAGCTTTTGACAATGTTGACTGGAATACTCTCTTTCAAATTCTAAAGGTGGCAGGGGTAAAATACAGGGAGCGAAAGGCTATTTACAATTTGTATAGAAACCAGATGGCAGTTATAAGAGTCGAGGGGCATGAAAGAGAAGCAGTGGTTGGGAAGGGAGTAAGACAGGGTTGTAGCCTCTCCCCGATGCTATTCAATCTGTATATTGAGCAAGCAGTAAAGGAAACAAAAGGAAAATTCGGAGTAGGTATTAAAATCCATGGAGAAGAAATAAAAACGTTGAGGTTCGCCGATGACATTGTGATTCTGTCAGAGACAGCAAAGGACTTGGAAGAGCAGTTGAACGGAATGGATAGTGTCTTGAAAGGAGGATATAAGATGAACATTAACAAAAGCAAAACGAGGATAATGGAATGTAGTCGAATTAAGTCAGGTGATGTTGAGGGTATTAGATTAGGAAATGAGACACTTAAAGTAGTAAAGGAGTTTTGCTATTTGGGGAGCAAAATAAATGATGATGGTCGAAGTAGAGAGGATATAAAATGTAGACTGGCAATGGCAAGGAAAGCGTTTCTGAAGAAGAGAAATTTGTTAACATCGAGTATAGATTTAAGTGTCAGGAAGTCATTTCTGAAAGTATTTGTATGGAGTGTAGCCATGTATGGAAGTGAAACATGGACGGTAAATAGTTTGGACAAGAAGAGAATAGAAGCTTTCGAAATGTGGTGCTACAGAAGAATGCTGAAGATTAGATGGGTAGATCACATAACTAATGAGGAAGTATTGAATAGGATTGGGGAGAAGAGAAGTTTGTGGCACAACTTGACCAGAAGAAGGGATCGGTTGGTAGGACATGTTCTGAGGCATCAAGGGATCACCAATTTAGTATTGGAGGGCAGCGTGGAGGGTAAAAATCGTAGGGGGAGACCAAGAGATGAATACACTAAGCAGATTCAGAAGGATGTAGGTTGCAGTAGGTACTGGGAGATGAAGAAGCTTGCACAGGATAGAGTAGCATGGAGAGCTGCATCAAACCAGTCTCAGGACTGAAGACCACAACAACAACAACAACGAAAACATTAGAAATCTTATTAACATTCCTTGAGGCACAGCCGATGATACTTCCGTTTCTTTAAAACATTCGCCGTCTAGTATAGCTTACTGGGTTCCGTTAGTAAAATATTCCCCAAGCCAGTTACATGGTAACTTGTTTAATAGTAGACAATGTGACACAATTAGAAATGCCTTTCGGAAATTTAGGAAGACAGGATCTACCTGTTCAACTGCATCTACCGGTAGTAAGATGTCGTATATGAATCAAGTAAAATGTGTTTCACAAATGCGGTTTTTCCTAACAACAGTGCTGAGCCTTTGAGAGAAGCTTGTTTTTCTCCAGGAACGTCATAATAAGCTCATAAAATGCTCTTGGATCCTGCAGCAGACGGACGTCAGAGGTGTAAATCTTGACAGCTTAAGTAATCGTCAGATACAATATCATTTTTCTAAGACTTTTTTTATTTTCATTCTGAGTGATTAGGACCACATCCGAATTTTTAATTCTTCGCTTTGTTATTTTCGTCTTTGCAAACATGTTTTCATCTTCTCTCTTTGTGATAATTTGCATCCAAAACTCTACTTTTCCGGTTTTGTCTTTACTCTTGATACCATAAATAATCGTTAGGCACAACGCAATTTTTTCCACATTGTTTGTTGTTTTCATACTGAGGGGCTAAGGATCGATTCTCATCTTTTAATTTTGTCCTCAGTGCTATTTCCTTCTTTGCAAACATGTGTTAATCTTCTTCCTTGCCGTCATTTGCGTTCGCCACTCAAACTGATCCAGTTTTTTTCTATTTTTATGCATTACATCCTTCTAAATTTACTATTTTACTCTAAAAAGGAGTTCGAAGTAAAGTGCCCTGAAAGAACAGAACTTAGTTATTGTGCATATAGTTAGTTACACATCAATGAAAATACTTCAAGTGTTATTTCATCCATGCTGGATTTTGAACTCCGCGACTGTTATTGAATTAAAGACTTTTGAGGGAGACCACTACCAACTTCACATACTTTTAAGTAACATTTTTTATTACTACAGCCCGTTTCGGACTATTATGCCCATCCTCAGAGGCCTGTACTTTTAATACAGCGTCAGAATCATAAGCTGCATGTCTTCCACTCTTGTACTGTATAAGAATATTTATACAGTTAGTACCGTTTCAGGTTAATGCTAATTATATATTATCGTAGCGAAGGTAGCCAAGAAGGCAACACCAACCAATAGTACAGGTTTATATGCCAACTACCTCCAAGATCATGGAGAGATTGAAGAAATTTATGATTGGACAAAAGAAATAGAGAAAGGAAGAGAAAGAAAGATAGTAGAAGAATATGGACTGTGGAAAAGGAATGAGACACTAAGCAGCATGGTAGAATATTGCACAGAACATAATTTAATCGCCGCTAACACTTGGTTTACGATTCATGAAAGAAGGCTGTATACGCCGAAGAGACATGGAGACACCAGGTAGTTTCAGGTTGATTATACAATGATAGATATTTAGGAACCACATTTTAAACTATAAAACATTTCCAGGGGCAGATGTGGATTCTCGTCAGCATTTATTTCTTATGAAGTATAAATTATAAATGAGTAAATTGTAAAATGGTAGGAAATTGAAGAGATGGGGCTTGGCTAAGTTTCAAGAAGCAGAGGTTGTTGAGACTTTAAGAAGAAGCATTAGGCAACGGTCGACTACAACAGGGAAAGGAATACAGTAAAAGACGAAAAGGTAGTTTTGGCAGATGACATAGTAAAGGCAGTAGAGAATCAAATAAGTAAAAACGCAATGCGTAAAAGAAAACCTTACATGTCACAGAAGATATTGAATTTAATTGGTGAAAGGAGAAAATAAAAAAAAAATGCAGCAAACGAAGCAGGCGAAAGGGGATATGAATGTCTTAAAAATGATATTGACAGGTAGTGCAGAAAGGCTAATCAGAAATGACAAGAGGACGAATGTACCGATACAGAAGATTATATTACTACGGAAAAGATAGATACCGCCTATGGGAAGGTTAAAAAGACCTTGGGGAAAAGAAAAGTAGCTTCATGAATATCAAAAGCTCAAACGGAAAACCAGTACTAAGCAAAATAGGGAAATCTGAAGGGTGAAAAGACTATATACGGTTTTCGTACATCGTGTTAGGCAAGGTAATGTGGTGTGTCTTTGGTGTTTCTATGTTTTTGTCGAGCCTCTGTATGTAAATTATGTAGTGGATATCGTCGGAAGACGCATAATGTTGTTCGTAGGTGATACGGTTGTCCATAAGAAAGTAGCAATACCAGAAATCTCTAGAACATCGATTATTGGTGCAGAGACTGGTAGTTGATCCTGAATGTAAATAAATTTAACATACTGTGCATAAGTAGAAGGAGAGACACAGTACAGTACCATTACACTTTTGGCGACAGATCACTAGGAACAGCAACAACCGTATAATATCTTGGAGTATCCATTTGGAGCGACCTAAATCGGAAATGTAAATGAGCGCATGGCCTTGTGGGCCGGGTGTCCCCCATTCCGGGAAGTTCGGCCGCCGAGGGCAATTACAGGGTTATTACAAATGATTGAAGCGATTTCACAGCTCTACAATAACTTTATTATTTGAGATATTTTCACAATGCTTTGCACACACATACAAAAACTCAAAAAGTTTTTTTAGGCATTCACAATTGTTCGATATGTGCCCCTTTAGTGATTCGGCAGACATCAAGCCGATAATCAAGTTCCTCCCATACTCGGCGCAGCATGTCCCCATCAATGAGTTCGAAAGCATCGTTGATGCGAGCTCACAGTTCTGGCACGTTTCTTGGTAGAGGAGGTTTAAACACTGAATCTTTCACATAACCCCACAGAAAGAAATCGCATGGGGTTAAGTCGGGAGAGTGTGGAGGCCATGACATGAATTGCTGATCATGATCTCCACCACGACCGATCCATCGGTTTTCCAATCTCCTGTTTAAGAAATGCCGAACATCATGATGGAAGTGCGGTGGAGCACCATCCTGCTGAAAGATGAAGCCAGCGCTGTCGGTCTCCAGTTGTGGCATGAGCCAATTTTCCAGCATGTCCAGATACACGTGTCCTGTAACGTTTTTTTCGCAGAAGAAAAAGGGGCCGTAAACTTTAAACCGTGAGATTGCACAAAACACGTTAACTTTTGGTGAATTGCGAATTTGCTGCACGAATGCGTGAGGATTCTCTACCGCCCAGATTCGCACACTGTGTCTGTTCACTTCACCATTAAGAAAAAATGTTGCTTCATCACTGAAAACAAGTTTCGCACTGAACGCATCCTCTTCCATGAGCTGTTGCAACCGCGCCGAAAATTCAAAGCGTTTGACTTTGTCATCGCGTGTTAGAGCTTGTAGCAATTGTAAACGGTAAGGCTCCTGCTTTAGCCTTTTCCGTAAGATTTTCCAAACCGTCGGCTGTGTTACGTTTAGCTCCCTGCTTGCTTTATTCGTCGACTTCCGCGGGCTACGCGTGCAACTTTCCCGCACGCGTTCAACTGTTTCTTCGCTCACTGCAGGCCGACCCGTTGATTTCCCCTTCCAGAGGCATCCAGAAGCTTTAAACTGCGCATACCATCGCCGAATGGAGTTAGCAGTTGGTGGATCTTTGTTGAACTTCGTCCTGAAGTGTCGTTGCACTGTTATGACTGACTGATGTGAGTGCATTTCAAGCACGACTTACGCTTTCTCGGCTCCTTTCGCCATTTTGTCTCACTGCGCTCTCGAGCGCTCTGGCGGCAGAAACCTGAAGTGCGGCTTCAGCCGAACAAAACTTTATGAGTTTCTCGACGTATCTGTAGTGTGTCGTGACCATATGTCAATGAATGGAGCTACAGTGAATTTATGAAATCGCTTCAATCATTTGTAATAGCCCTGTACTTATTGCATTCGATGCCACACTGGGTGACTTGCGCGTCGGAACCTAAATCGGAATTATCACATAACGCATATTGTAGGAAAAGCAGATGCCAGGCTGAGATTCATTGGAGGAATCTTAAGGAAATGCAGTTTATCTACGAGAGAAGGGACTTACAACGCTCTTGTTTGACCAACTCTTGAGTGTTGGTCATTAGTCTGGAGCTATACAAGGAAAATGAACTAGAGGGCAATATTATAGAACGGGATGAGGAAGAAGATAATGATGAGATGGGAGCTTTGATGCTGTGAAAAGAATTTAACAGAGAACTGAAAGACCTAAATAGAAAAGAGGCCCCCGGAGTAGACGATATTCCGTCAGAACTACTGATATCCTTGGGAGAGCCAGTCATGACAAAATTATCCCACGTGGTGTGCAAGATGTATGAGACAGGCAAACTAGACTGTAATAATTCCACTTCCAATGAAAGTACGTGCTGACAGGTGTGAATATTAAGTCATGGCTGCGAAATACTACCGTGAGTTCCTTAGAGAATAATGGTAAAACTGGTAGAGGCCGATTCCGGATAAATGAAGGAACACGCGAGGCAATACTGACCCTACGGCTTCTCTCAGAAGGTAGGTTAAGGAAAGGCTAAACTATGTTTATAGAATTTGTAGAAATAGAGAAAGTGTTTGACAATGTTGTTTTAAACACACTCTTCGAATTCCTGAAGGCAGTAGACGTAAAAAAAAAAAGGAAGCGAAAGGCTATTAACAACTTGTACAGATACCAGACGGCAGCTATAAGAGTCGAGGAACGTGAAATGGAAACATTGGTTGAGAACAAAGTGAGAAAGTGTTGTAGCATATCCCCGATGTTATTTAAGCTGTACGTTGAACAAGTAGTAAAGGAAACCAAATAACAATTGCAGAAGGAATTAAAAATCGCAGACAAGAAATAAAAATTTTGAGATTTGCCGATGAAATTGTATTCCTCTCGGAGATAGCAAAGGACTTGGATGAGCAGTTGAATGGAATGGACAGTATCTTGAAAGCAGGATTAAAGACCAACATCAACAAAATCAAAACGAAGGACGCCCAGTCGAATTAAATCAGGTGATGCTGAGGGAATTAGATTAAGGAACGAGACACTAAAATCAGCAGATGAGTTTTGCTATTTGGGCCGTAAAGTGATGTTGGCCGTAGCGGAGAGCGAATAAAATGTAGACTGACAGTGGCAACATAAGCATTTCTAAAGAGAAGAAATGTGTTAACATCGAATATAGATTTAAGTTTCAGGAAGTCTTTTCTGAAAATATTCGTCAAGAGTGTAGCCTCGTACAGATGTGAAAAGTGGACGATAAACAGTTCAGACAAGAAGAGAATGGAAGCTATTGAAATGTGGTGCTCAGAAGAATGCTGAAGATTAGGTGGGTAGCTCATGTAACTAATGAGGAAGTATGGAATAGAATTGGGAAGAAAAGAAATTTGTGGCACAAACCAATTAAAAGAAGGGATCGATTGGCAAGACACATTCTGAGACATCAAGGGATTGCCAATTTAGTACTGGAGTGAAGTGTTAGGGGTAAAATTGTAGATGGAGAGCAAGAGATAGATACAATAAGCAGGAGGGTGCAGCCGCTATTTCGAGATGAAGATGTTTTCATATGATCAGTAACAAAGCAGTCTCTGAACTGAAGACAACAACAACATCAAAATCAGTATATACTTATGAGGAAGCATTCTTGAACTATATGGAAAGACGTAAATTAGTTACAAACTACGGCGTGCACACACTTTATTCAACATGTAAACGTCACTACAGATATTTGGATTTAGGTTATGATAGGTTATGACATGTTCGATACGCCTGCCATAATTGGCGATGATGTGGCGCAGAGGAACAGCGAAATTCTGCATGACCCAGTGAAGTGACGGAATATCGATGCTGTCGGTGACCTACTGAATGGCTGTTTTCAGCTCATCAATGGTTTTAGGCTCTTTGCTGCAGACCTTGTCTTTATTATAGCCCCACGAAAAGTAGAAGCATGTATTCAGATCCGGAGAATGTTGTGGCCAATCGAGGCCCATGCCAGTGGTCTCTGGATGCCCCAGAGTTCTCCACCAGGACATCAAACATTCTCCTGCATCGATGTGATATAGCTCCGTCTTGGTTAAACCACATCTTGTCGAAATCAGGGTCACTTTGGAAATGGAGATGAAATCATTTTCCAAAACCTTCGCGTAGCATTCGGTGGTCACCGTTCCATCAAGGAATATCGCATTGATTATTCCGTGACTGGACATAGCACACCACACAGTCACCTGTTGAAGGTGAAGAGATTTCTCCATATTACCTTGTTCGTCAAAAAATTTCTTATTATCACTACTATCCAAAGTTAGTCTTTCAACCCCAACATTACCTTGTGTTGTATGTGTGAAGAGAAATTTTCTGAAGGTGAGAAAACGCATTTAAATGCATATTTTAAAACATCAAATATATATTTACTGTCCGACATTAGGACTAAGTTGGAATGGGTGTTTGCTCTTATTGTAGGTGTATTCGATGTTCAATCATGTAGGAGTAGGACGACAGCATTAATATACAGGGTTATTACAAATGATTGAAGCGATTTCACAGCTCTACAATAACTTTGTTATTTGAGATATTTTCACAATGCTTTGCACACACATACAAACACTCAAAAAGTTTTTTTAGGCATTCACAAATGTTCGATATGTGCCCCTTTAGTGATTCGGCAGACATCAAGCCGATAATCAAGTTCCTCCCACACTCGGCGCAGCATGTCCCCATCAATGAGTTCGAAAGCATCGTTGATGCGAGCTCACAGTTCTGGCACGTTTCTTGGTAGAGGAGGTTTAAACACTGAATCTTTCACATAACCCCACAGAAAGAAATCGCATGGGGTTAAGTCGGGAGAACGTGGAGGCCATGACATGAATCGCTGATCATGAACACCACCACGACCGATCCATAGGTTTTCCAATCTCCTGTTTAAGAAATGCCGAACATCATGATGGAAGCGTGGTGGAGCACCATCCTGTTGAAAGATGAAGTCGGCGCTGTCGGTCTCCAGTTGTGGCATGAGCCAATTTTCCAGCATGTCCCGATACACGTGTCCTGGAACGTTTTTTTCACAGAGGGAAAAGGGGCCGTAAACTTTAAACCGTGAGATTGCACAAAACACGTTAACTTTTGGTAAATTGCGAATTTGCTGCACGAATGCGTGAGGATTCTCTACCGCCCAGATTCGCACATTGTGTCTGTTCACTTCACCATTAAGAAAAAATGTTGCTTCATCACTGAAAACAAGTTTCGCACTGAACGCATCCTCTTCCATGAGCTGTTGCAACCGCGCCGAAAATTCAAAGCGTTTGACTTTTTCATCGGGTGTCAGGGCTTGTAGCAATTGTAAACGGTAAGGCTTCTGCTTTAGCCTTTTCCGTAAGATTTTCCAAACCGTCGGCTGTGTTACGTTTAGCTCCCTGCTTGCTTTATTCGTCGACTTCCGCGGGCTACGCGTGAAACTTGCCTGCACGCGTTCAATCGTTTCTTCGCTCACTGCAGGCCGACCCGTTGATTTCCCCTTACAGAGGCACACAGAAGCTTTAAACTGCGTATACCATCGCCGAATGGAGTTAGCAGTTGGTGGATCTTTGTTGAACTTCGTCCTGAAGTGTTGTTGCACTGTTATGACTGACTGATGTGAGTGCATTTCGAACACGACATACGCTTTCTCGGCTCCTGTCGCCATTTTGTCTCACTGCGTTCTCGAGCACTCTGGCGGCAGAAACTTGAAGTGCGGCTTCAGCCGAACAAAACTTTATGAGTTTTTCTACGTATCTGTAGTGTGTCGTGACCGTATGTCAATTAATGGAGCTACAGTGAATTTATGAAATCGCTTCAATCATTTATAATAGCCCTGTATTTTACCAAGTGTGATGCTGAACCTTTTACAAATTGTAATGAGTCTGCTATGTCATTTAATGTTCGTTTACGTAGGTGGGCCAAACGTACGAAGAAGTTCGATTATACCGACCTGTTTTTGGTTAGTCATTGGTCTCGCGCAAAGTTTATTGAGAAGTATAGGGAAGCGTTTCATCAAAATCTGAAGGAACGTCCTGAGTTATCACACTGTGATTTTTTGTATTCCGGTTGGGCTAAAGAAGTCGTAGCGTGGTACAATGCGTCCTTTCAGTGCTCGAAGGTGAGGAAGCCACAATTGTATTTGTTTGGTGACACAAATATAGGCAAGTCGACACTTATTGAAAAAATTTTAACCAACAGCGCTCGGCACACTCGGACGGTGACCGACCCAAGTGCTAGTCACGCCCGACAGCGCTTAACTTCGATGATCTGACGGAAATAGGTGTTATCACTGTGCCAAGGCCGTCGGCAGGTAAATATTCTCCACCATTACAAATAACAAGCTTTCGAAGATTCTGACAAGGCATTAAAACAAGTGTAGGCCTATGAGGATGGGCACATTGGCTTGAAACCGACCATGTTAGTAAAATAAAGTTTCTCGGGAGTATTTCTGGTCGGTTGCAGTGTCCCTAAACAATCATTGTTATTTTAACTGTTTGAGATGTTGTACGTCACACGAGAACATTATAGATCTGTCCGAAAATCTGAAAAAAATTAAAAATCCATTGTGAAATGTCCACAGAATCTCGGAATCAGGAGGCGACAGGACACAAGTACACAACTTTTCCGCAGAGGTACAGATGTCGATCTTATGTATAGATGTGAAGATGCAGAGGCAATGAAAAAGTGAAGACCTCCTTGTAGTCGGCAGGAAGAAAACTTTTTATAGGCACGCTAATACGGGGTAATACAGTCATTATGTTACAAACTTTCATGGGTGATGAAGAAGGATAAATGTATCAGTTTGAGGTGAGGGACCCCGGTCCGGAAACAACAGAGTCGCAAGCTACAAGCGAAAATCGTTCTGGTACCACTGTCAGTGGAATATATCTACCGGTACAGTTGTTGCTAAAATTGTGGGGTAGGAAAGTTTCAGATGTGGAAGTATGGACTAAGCACTCCGTCTTCAGGCCACACGTGGCCCATCGGGACCATCCGACCGCCATGTCATCCTCAGATGAGGATGCGGATAGGAGGGGCGTGTGGTCAGCACACTGCTCTCCCGGTCGTTGTGATGGTTTTCTTTGACCGGAGCCGCTACTATTCGATCGAGTAGCTCCTCAATTGGCATCACGAGGCTGAGTGCACCCCGAAAAATGGCAACAGCGCATGGCGGCCCGGATGGTCACCCATCCAAGTGCTAGCCACGCCCGACAGCGCTTAACTTCGGTGACGGGAACCGGTGTCTCCACTGCGGCAAGGCCGTTGCCAGGAAGTATTGACTAAGGCAAGAAAAAAAGTCTAGTAAACATGGACACTAAAATGCATCCCTTAAGAGCTATGAGCACTTCTCTACCTTCGCTGCTGTGAAACACATCTCTTCTATTGAACAACTGTCCATATTTACTGGTCATTTTTTTCTTGGTTTGGTCCATAGTACCACCTCTAAAAATTACCTACGCTACAGTCTTATCAGGAACAGTACCAGTAAGTGTATTCCACTGTCAGTGGAATCAGAATAACTGTCGCTTATAAATTTCGACTCGGTCGTTTCCAGACCAGGAACCCTCACCTCAAATTGATAGATTTATCCTTTCCCACCATCCCTGAAAGTTTGTAACATCATCACAGAATCACCCTGGTGATCACAATGAAAAAGAACTTTGGTTGGTTCCACATCTTCTTTTTCATGCCACCAGTATGTCGAATAGTTTTATTCTGTCTCCCATCTTCTGCTGTTTTCCATTAATCTTTTCTTACCTACCTAACTACTACACTCATCGTATTTTGTAATTTGTTTTACGTATCCTAGTCTTCGTCTGACTCTAATAGTCCTTATCCCTACTGCTTCTTCCAACTCCAAGATAACTATTCCTGAATGCAATAACATATATCCAAATAACCAAGAAAGCCTGCCACTTCTGTTTACGTTAGCCTGCGAATTCATAACAGACCATGACACTGCGTTTTACCTCTTTATTTAAGATCTGGGTCATATGTGAATAAACTCAATCTGACTAACTTTATTTTAGGTTTCGTAGTGCCAAGAACCCCCGTCCCCCATGAACAATCGGCCATGCCGTTGGTGGGGAGGCTTGTGTGCCTCAGCGATACAGATAGTCGTATCGTAGGTGCAACCACAACGGAGGGGTATCTGTTGAGAGGCCAGACAAACGTGTAGTTCCTGAAGAGGCGCAGCAGCCTTTTCAGCAGTTGCAGGGACAACTGTCTGGATGGTTGACTGATCTGGCCTTGTAAGATTAACAAAAATGACCTTGCTGTCCTGGCACTGCGAACGGAAAGGGGAAACTACAGCCGTAATTTTTCTCGAAGGCATGCAGCTTTACTGTATGATTAAATGATGATGGCGTCCTCAGATCCCTTATCGGGCAGGTAGGTCAGAAAATTTAAAAAGGGAAATGGATAGGTTAGATACAGTGGCAATTAGTGAATTCCGGTGGCAGGAAAAACAAGACTTCTGCTCATGTGAATCAAATAGGGGTAATGCAGGAGTAGGTTTAATAATGAATAAATAAATAGGATAGCAGGTAAGACACTATGAACAGCATAGTGAACGCATTATTGTAGCCAAGATAAACACGAAGCCCACGCCTATAACAGTAGTACAAGTTTATATACCGACTAGCTCTGCAGATAATGAAGAGATTGAAGAAATGGATGATGCGATGAAAGAAATTATTCAGATAGTGAGGGGAGACGAAAATTTAATAGTCATAGGAGACTGGAATTCGATATTAGGAAGAGGAGGAAAAGTAGTTGGTGAATATGGACTGGGAGAAAGGAATGAAAGAGGAAGCCGCCTAGTAGAATTTTGTTCAGTGAATAACTTAATGATAGTTAACACTTGGTTTAAGAAGGTTGTATACATGGAAGAGGCCTGGAGACACTAAGACATTTCAGATAGATTATATAATCTAACTGAAGTTGTAGAAGTTGTAGAAAGTTTCAGAGAAAGTATTAGGAAAAAATTGACAAGAATGGGGAAAAGAAACACAGTAGAAGAAGAATGAGTAGCTTTGAGAGATGAAATAGTAAAGACAGCAGAGAATCAAGTAGGTAAAACGATGAGAGCTAGCACAAATCCTTGGATAACAGAAGAGATACTGAATTTAATTGCTGAAAGGAAAAAATATAAAAATGCAATAAATGAAGCCGGCGAAAAGGAATACAAACGTCTCAAAAATGAGATCGACAGGAAGTGCAAATGGCTATGCAGGGATGACTAGAGGACAATTGTAAGGACGTAGAGGCATATATCACTAGGAGTAAGACAGATGCTGCCTACAGGAAAATTAAAGAGACCTTTGGAGAAAAGAGATCCATCTGTCCGAATATCAAGAGCTCAAATGGAAAACCAGTTCCAAGCAAAGCGGGGAAAGCAGAAAGGTGGAAGGAGTATATAGAGGGTCTATACAATGGCGATGTACTAGAGGGCAATATTATGGATGTGAAAGAGAAGGTAGATGAAGATGAAATGGGAGATATGATAATGCGTGAAGAATTTGGCAAAGCACTGAAAGACCTACTTCGAAAGAAGGCCCCGGGAGTAGAAAACATTCCATTAGCACTACTGATAGTCTTGAGAGCCAGCCAAGACAAAACACAGCCATTTGGTAAGCAGTATGTATGAGACAGGCGATGTACCCTCAGACTTCAAGAAGAATGTAATATTTCCAATCCCCGAGGAAGCAGGTGTTGACAGGTGCGAAAATTACTGAACTTTCGGTTTAATAAGTCAGGGCTGCAAAATACTAACACGAATTCTTTACAGACGAATGGAAAAACTAACCTACTGTAGACTTAAAGGAAACTTTTGACAATGTTGACTGGAATACTCTCTTTCAAATTCTGAAGGTGGTAGGGGAAAAATACAGGGAGCGAAAGGCTATTTACAATTTGTACAGATACCAGATGGCAATTATAAGGGTTCAGGGGCATGAAAGGGAAGCAGTGGTTGGGAAGGGAGTCAGACAGGGTTGTAACCTATTCCCGATGTTATTCAAATGGTTCAAATGGCTCTGAGCACTATGCGACTTACCTTCTGAGGTAATCAGTCGCGTAGAACTTAGAACTAATTACACCTACTAACCTAAGGACATCACACACATCCATGCCCGAGGCAGGATTCGAACCTGCGACCGTAGCGGTCGCTCAGCTGCAGACTGTAGCGCCTAGAACCACACGGCCACTCCTGCCGGCCCCGATGCTATTCAATCTATATATTGAGCAAGCAGCAAAGGAAACAAGAGAAAAATTCGGAGTAGGTATTAAAGTCCACGGAGAAGAAATAAAAACGTTGAGGTGCGCCGATGACATTGTAATTCTGTCAGAGACAGCAAAGGACTTGGAAGAGTAGTTGAACGGAATGGACAGTGTCTTGAAAGGAGGATATAAGATGAACATCAACAAAAGCAAAACGAGGATAATGGAATGTAGTCGAATTCATTCAGGTGATGCTGAGGGAATTAGATTAGGAAATGAGACACTTGAAGTTGTAGATGAGTTTTGCTATTTGGAGAGCAAAATAACAGATAATGGTCTAAGTAGAGAGGATATAAAATGTAGACTGACTATGGCAAAGAAAGCGTTTCGAAAGAAGAGAAACTTGTTAACATCGAGTATAGATTTAAGTGTCAGGAAGTCTTTCTGAAAGTATTTGTATGGAGTGTAGCCACGTATGGAAGCGAAACATGGACGATAGTTTAGATAAGAAGAGAATAGAAGCTTCCGGAAAGTGGTGCTACAGAATAATGCTCAAGATTAGATGTGTAGATCACGTAACTAATAAGGAGATACGGATAAGAACTGGGGAGAAGATGAATTTGTGGCACAACCTGGCTAGATGAAGGGATTGGTTGTTAGGACACGTTTTGAGGCATCAAGGGATGACTAACTTAGAATTGGAGGGAAGCGTGGAGGGTAAAAATCGTAGAGGGAGACGAAGAGGTGAATACACTAAGCAGATTCAGAAGGATGTAGTTTGCAGTATTTACTCGGAGATGAAGACACTTGCACAGGAAAGAGTAGCATGGAGAACTGCATCAAACCAATCTCTAGACTGAAGACAACAACAACAACAGCATAACAGTGTCAAGAATTTGCACAAAGCGCCAAGGTATAATTAAAGGTAGGTTTAACAATAGTTGACCAAGACTAAACTGAAAGCATAATCCTTACCAAAGTCCCCATGCAGCTACTTACTATACATGCGTATGAATTTCGTATTATAGATGCAATTCATGTGATGGAAATGTTTTTTGCTCTGTATATCCTACAACTTAGTACACAGAAAACCTGTCTGACTCCCTTCCCAACCACTGCTTCCCTTTCATGCCCCTGAACCCTTATAATTGCCATCTGGTATCTGTACAAATTGTAAATAGCCTTTCGCTCCCTGTATTTTTCCCCTACCACCTTCAGAATTTGAAAGAGAGTATTCCAGTCAACATTGTCAAAAGCTTCCTTTACGTCTACTGTAGGTTAGTTTTTCCATTCGTCTGTAAAGAATTCGTGTTAGAATTTGGAGCCCTGACTTATTAAACCGAAAGTTCAGTAATTTTCGCACCTGTCAACACCTGCTTCCTCTGGGATTGGAAATATTACATTCTTCTTGAAGTCTGAGGGTACATCGCCTGTCTCATACATACTGCTTACCAAATGGCAGTGTTTTGTCGTGGCTGGCTCTCAAGACTATCAGTAGTGCTAATGGAATGTTTTCTACTCCCGGGGCCTTCTTTCGAAGTAGGTCTTTCAGTGCTTTGCCAAATTCTTCACGCATTATCATATCTCCCATTTCATCTTCATCTACCTTCTCTTTCACATCCATAATATTGCCCTCTAGTACATGTTCTGAAAAGTTGAGTGAAGGAGCAAAGGCTTTTAATTTCTCACGTTAACTCCGGCTGCAAAAGTGTATCGCAGAAAGAAATATCGACTGGTCAGTAAAAGTATTATGACCACCGATCTGTTATCGCCATAAACCCCTCCAGGCGGCAGCTGCGTCATTTGGCGAGAAATGACTGCAAGTCAGACATACGTACGATGCACGTAGTATCAGTGAGTGTACTGCCCGTGTGTACAGCGGGGAAGGCGCGCGGTTCGACCCAAGGGCGGATTGTGATGGCCTGGAGGCTCTGCACGAGCATTTCGGAAACTGCACGACTTGGGCGTTCGAACAGTGCTGTGGTGAGTGCCTTCAACACGCAGCAAAGCCAGTGTGAAACCACGACCAGACTTCGTGGGGTTGGGCGGCCACTGCTCGTCACAGATGTCGGACGTCGTACGTTGGGCAGACTTGTAAAACAGGACAGGCGGCGAACTATGGTGGAACTAACATCAGACTTTAATGCTGAGCGGAGTACAAATGTGTCTGAACACTCCTAACGCTGGCCTTCCTAGCTGACTACTTATGCATGTCCTAATGTTAACATCACGACATCGACAACCACGACTGAAATGGACACGTGACCATCGGCACTGGACGCTAGCACAGTGTCAGAGCGTTGCTTGCTCTAATGAATGCAGACACCTTCTTTATCATGCCGATGGGAGGGCGAGAATCCGTCGTCTTACAGGGGAACAGCTCCTTGAGGCCTGTACAGCGGGAAGGAGACAAGCCGGCGGCTGATCCATTATGCTCTGTGGTACATTCACTTGTGCATCCAAGGGACCAGTATAGCTCTTGCAAGGCACCATGACAGCCAAGGAGTATCGTACAATGGTTGTAGACCATGTACGCTTGTTCATGACGATCATGTTTCCTGACAGCTGCGGCAATATAATACGCCGTGTCACGAGGCCAGGAGTGTAATGAAGTGGATCAAGGAACACAGTGGCGAGTTCCAGTCGATGTGCCGGCCCAACCCAACTTGGCAGATTTTGAAGCCGGTAGAACACATGTGACTGAACGAGCCGTCGATCTCATCGCCTCACTCCCCGGAAATTACGGGAATTAGGTGACTTGTGTGTGGAGGTGTGGTGCCAGTTCCTTCCAGCAACTTACGAGGCCTCGCTGCTTCCATGGCACGACGCGCCGCCACTGTTATCCGTGCCAAAGGTGTACACACCAGCGATTAGGTGATGATGAAGTCCCATACTCCGTAACAGAGCGTAGGGGATGATGCGGGAGACCCGCACCGCTGTACTAGGCGAGGTCCTAGTGTAGGTGGTTTGCCATTGTCTTCCTCCGTAATGGGGATGAATGATAAGAATGAAGACGACACAACACCCAGTCATCTCGAGGCCGGTGAAAATCCCTGACCCCGCCGGTAATCGAACCCGGGACGCCGGGCTCGGAAAGCGAGAACGCTACCGCGAGACCACGACCTGCAGGTAGGTGGTCATAACGTTCTGGTTCATCAGTCTACATCTGTATAATTTGAAAACCGTGCAATGTACAAACACATAATCTTGTATAATACTCAAATATAGTTCCAAAAGGAGTGGCGGATTATAAGGTTAGCAGAAGAGAGGAAGTGGAGATGGAACGCATTAACCCTATTGTTCATGATGTGCGTCGATGAAGTAATGGAGGAAGTGAAGAAAGAAAAAGTAAGTTTAAGGTTTAACGTTCCGTTGGCTAAAAATTTATTTAGTAAAAGGACGAGGCCATGAATGATCTAGTCAGTTAGCGCTTGACAGTACCCGAGGAGTACCGGCCGCAAGCGATCTCTCATCATCTCGGCATTCAAATTTGGAGAACCTAAATCTGGACGGCCGGATGGAAATTCGAACCGCAGTTTTGCCGAATGCGAGTCCAGTGTACTGACCACTGTACCATCTCGCTCGGTAGTAAATGATGGAAACGGGACAAAGGATAAAAAGTGAAACAGGAGCATGTACCAATGCTAAGACTCACAGACGACATGGCTGTGCTGGACGTGTGGAGGAAGATTTAGAAGACCTGTCGAAAGGGATCGATAGCATTCTTAGCTCAGAACGTGTTATGAAGATAAATAAAAGATAAATAAAGCAAAGGTGAAAGTGGCGAGGAGTACTGGAAGGAAGAATAATGAACTGCTTAACATCAAAATTTGGAACTTCGACCGTCGGATGTAGAGAAGAAAAAAGTTGAAGTGTATGAAATGAGATCTACCGAAGAACGTTAAAGAGACAAAACAAAAAATGAAGAAGACGTAAAAAGAATAGATGAAGAAAGAAGTCTATGAAAGGCCCTTTTTTTGACACATTTCTGTATAATCGCGCGCGAATCTATAGGATCTCGCCTGTTTCAAAGATTTATAGTCACTAATCCCTCTGATAGGGTACGATACTCCTGGACAGAAATTGTGGGTTATCTCTTAGTGTTAGCAAGTCGTCCGAGCTTTCACTAGACTGAACCAATTAAGAAGCTTGGTGGCTTAACCCGTTAGCAAGGCCGTGTGACTGGCAGACAAAGGATCACTCTTCTATCTACAGTCCTGCCTTCCGTTTGCTGCTGTGAAGTGACGTGCCGATTCTACCTTCTAGTGTAGACGCTTGTCTTGTGATAGTGGACTGCGCATATTTAACCGGTTACGTTTTGTAGTATTGTGAGATGGTTGCTGGTTCACATTCGTAACGCAAATCCTGAGAAAATTTCTATAGACGTAAGTACGACACATCTAATATGAAATAAATGTTAAATATACGAACATGGAGATGAACAAAGGAAATGTATAAGACAATGAATTCGCAAAGCCCAAATGTATGAAAAATTCAGTATAATACTTGAATATACCTGATGTACAAAATCAGCTGTTATTTTAAGAACAAATAGCGAGTAATAACATCCAATTCATAGACGTTATATAATTAAATTTATTGAGACATATGAGTCTCAATTTTATTTACGATAATGACAGAAGCTGGAGAGATTAATTAAAATTTGTGCCACTGTGAGGATTTCATTTGCGAACAGGAAAATAGACTGAAGGTGTTAGCTGAGTTTTGTGTTAGGGAGGCCATACAGTTGTGTACCCGTAGTGCTACGGTGGTGTAATGGCTAACGCAGCTGCCTAATAAGTTCAAGTCCCTTGCTGTCACACAAATATTAATTCATTTCTTCAGCTTCTATCATCATCGTAAACAATATGTGAAGTCCTTTCTGAAAATTATGACACGAGATTAGGTAATAATAATTTTACAGACCGCTCAGAAAAAGCTTTGCAAATGATAATATCTGTGTGTAAGTCACTTGAATTTACAGGTGGTTAACTCCGAGATGGACACCAATCACCACATTTTCTGAAGCAATTGTAACGCGAACAGTAAGTCAAAATACATAACATAACCCGAAAAGAGACAACTTTATACAATTTCAACACTCTCGTGGCTTTTTAATCATGTGAATACAATGTGATGCTGACAGCTTGCTGTCATAATTCTGCTGAAAGTTGCTGGTAGAATGTGTCCATATCAAATACACAAGACATGAGTCTGAATTTTTCTGTCCTGTTGTTATGCCCAGGACGAAAGACGAGACGAAACTACTTTTGTGTTTCAAACTGCACAAGGCGACTAACACAACTATGCACGCTCAGCGCTCTGATGGACCTGCACAGAACAAAGCTCTAGCGTTGCTGCAATGCACTCGTGCTCTTTCCATCTCAAAGACGTACTGCTCCCTCAGACAGGAACGGTTTATGAATGATCGTCTGTGAGTCGATAACTGACTTACCCATCACGTGAATGAACGAAATACGAAAGGAGCTCGCGACAAAGCCACCGTCTGTAATCTCTTCGTCTCACAGTAGTTCTTGCATCTAATGTCCTCGATTATTTGATGGATGTATTCCAATATCTGTCTTCGCCTACCAGTGTTGTTCTCTACGTCTTCCTCTAGTACCATGGAAGCTATGTACTGACGTCATACCATCCTGCCCATTTTTCTTGTCTGTCTTTTCCACATATTCCTCTCCTCTGAGATTGTGCGGAGAACCTCTCCATTTTAATCTTATCAGCATACTTATTTTCAGCATCTTTTTGTAATGCCACATGTTAGTTTTCTCGATTTGCAATTTTTTTTTTACTTTCCCCCAGTCTGTAATTCACTTTCCTACAATACTGTACTGCACACCAGTAGAAGAGAAAAATAGGAAGAGTGAAAACGATTAGAACTGGCAAAGCAGATTATAGAAAATTTAGATATGATATTCTCACAGAGATAAAAAGATAAGCACAAAATACTCATTATTTAGGTTTTCGCATCGTCCCCATTGGCTGTGATTCCCTTGCGGTTGCAAAACATTTCCATTTCCAGTGGTCGTAACTGCTGTGTTCACAGAATAAATAGTCTTCAACCCGCTTTCTTCGTCTTCTTTTTCTTGGCCTTCATCCCGAATTTTTACGGGATCGGCGTGTTAAACCCGGATTTGGCAATTTTAACTGCAGAGGATGGCCAGATGTCTTTCCTTTCACACACACATCCCTCCACCCTCTACCACTACCCCAGGGACCGAAATCGTGTACCACGTTTGTTTACGTTTAGTGTCATCCACATGAAAGTGCGAGAACGTTTTCGAAAATGTTTGAAAATCGTGTAACTGAGGCAGGACATGGGTGTCAGCCCAGTATTCACCTAGTGCGATATGGTAAACCGCCTAAAAATCGTGTCCAGACTGGCCGTCACACCGGCCCTCCTCGTTAATCCGCTGAGTAGATTCCGTCCGGGACCAGCGCTCCTCCCCGAATCCCAGAAGAGATATGCGGGTGGATCTCCAACGAACTATCAATTTTATAATGTAGTTATTTCTTCTCTTACTATAATCTGGCTTATTCCTTAGAGAAATAATAGAAAATCAATGGATATACCGTTACAGAGATTTATGATATGACGAAGACACTGAAGAAATTTATTACATAAAAATTGATAATAATTCTATACATCAAATAAACATAAAATAATTAAAAGCATCCTTAATAAAAACAGAAAATCTATTGGGCTAAAAGGCATTAATGCTGAATTAATCAGATATGGAGGAACCATTTTAGAATTTTACTTTCTCCATTTCCTAAAAATGTGTTGGAAGAACTGTGCTGTACCCGACGAATGAAACACAGCTTAAGTAATTTCTGTCTTTAAAAAAAGCAATAGGAAAGACACAGGAAATTATGCAGGAACAAGTTTACTAAATGCAGGATATAAAATTTATGGGAAAATTCTTAATCAAGAAACAGATGTTCGTGTATTGATAATATATTTGTATTAACATACATTACTGAGAAACATAAACGCATTTAGAGTTTATTGATTTTGAGAAAGCCTGTGATAAGGTGTAAAGACCCGTTTTGTGGAAAATATTGCAAATAAAAGGTTTTCCTAAACATCTTCTTAAGACCATAAAGAGTCTAAATGCAAACACAAAAACAGTTATAAGTTCAGGTTCGAGAATGTCAGATGAAATTTTAATAAACCAAGGTGTACGACAAGGATGCAGTCTATCACCCTCTTTATTTAATTTATAAATAGTTATGAAGTGGCAAGATGAAATACACTTAGGAATTGAAACAGGATCTAGCGTACCTAGTATTCTGTTATATAATGATGACTAGATAATTATACAGGAAACAGAAGATAATTTACAAAGAGCAGCATAGATTGAGCGAAGACGCAATATACAACAACTTAATTATACCTGCTAATAAGACAAAGATAATGGCTTTCAAAGGGAAGAAATCAGATCGAAAATAATAACAAATCAGAAAATCTTAGAACAAGAATCCCACTTCAGTTATCTAGGATCTGATATTAGTTTTAACTATGAAAAAGTAATTGAAAAGAAATTTAATAAATATCAAGCTATCTGCGGAACAATTATAAAAAGTTTGGAACGTAAAACACGAGAAGAAACCCAAATGAAACTCTGTAAAGTTATGGTTGTACTTATTCTTGTGTGTGGTTCCGAATCATGGACAGTAACAAAAAAGGAAAAATCACATATGCAAGCAGCAGAGATGAAGTTCGTAAGATGTGTAGGAGGCTGTAATAAAATGTCTAAAATGAGAAATTAAACAATACGATCAGATTTAAGATCCATACCCAGTGTTGGGGTGTTCCTAATTCTGTGCAAGGTTACCCCATCGCTAACAATGGGATGTGCAACAAATGTTTCTTCTGCTGTGGCTTTCGCCGAGCGAAGTGGTGCAGTGTTAGCACAGTGGACCCGAAATCGAGAGGACTACAACTCAAATCCGCGTACGGCCATCCAGATATAGGTTTATCATGAGTTCCCTATATCACTCTGTTACAGATCGGTTACTTCAAGGGAAGCTGTGGCGTGCATTCCACTGGCCCCAAACCACCCCCATTTCAGACTTAAGTGGTGTCAAGCGAGAGTTCATTGGAGGTCTGTTGTGTTTTCTGATGAAGGCTGGTTCTGCCTCGGTGCCAGTGATGGCCTATGTTGCTTAGGAGGAGGTCAGTTGAGGGCCTGTACCCAACCTGTCTGTGTGCTAGGCACACCGGATCTACCCCTGGTGTTATGGTCTGGGGAACGGTTTCGTTTGACAGCTGGAACACTGTCGTCGTTATCCCACGCACCCTGTCTGCAAATTTTTACATCAGTCTGGTAAGTCGACCTGTTGTGCTGCCATTCATGAACAGCATTCCTGGTATGTGAGCCAACAGGATAACGGTCACCCACATACCGCTGTTGTAAGCCAAGGTGCCCTACAGACTGTCGACATGCTGCCTCTGTCTGCTCGATCACTAGATCTGTCTCCAGTCGAACACCTGTGGGACACTATCAGACGACAACTTCAGCGAAAATCACAAATAGCATTAGCCGTCCCCGTGTTACGGATGAGATGCAACAGGCATAGAATTCCATCACACATACTGACATCCCGGACTTGGGCAAAACAATTCGTGCACATTTGCACGCTTCCAGGCAACATTCTGGCAGTTACACTGGTTATTAGTGTATGAGGTGCATTCAAGTTCTAAGGCCTCCGATTTTTTTTCTAATTAACTACTCACCCGAAATCGATGAAACTGGCCTTACTTCTCGATGTAATCGCCCTGCAGACGTACACATTTTTCACAACGCTGACGCCATGATTCCATGGCAGCAGCGAAGGCTTCTTTAGGAGTCTGTTTTGACCACTGGAAAATCGCTGAGGCAATAGCAGCACGGCTGGTGAATGTGCGGCCACGGAGAGTGTCTTTCATTGTTGGAAAAAGCCGAAAGTCACTAGCGGCCAGGTCAGGTGAGTAGGGAGCATGAGGAATCACTTCAAAGTTGTTATCACGAAGAAACTGTTGCGTAACGTTAGCTTGATGTGCGGGTGCGTTGCCTTGGTGAAACAGCACACGCGCATCCCTTCCCAGACGCTTTTGTTGCAGTGCAGGAAGGAATTTGTTCTTCAAAACATTTTCGTAGGATGCACCTGTTACCGTAGTGCCCTTTGGAACGCAATGGGTAAGAATTACGCCCTCGCTGTCCCAGAACATGGACACCATCATTTTTTCAGCACTGGCGGATACCCGAAATTTTTTTGGTGGCGGTGAATCTGTGTGCTTCCATTGAGCTGACTGGCGCTTTGTTTCTGGATTGAAAAATGGCATCCACGTCTCATCCATTGTCACAACCGACGAAAAGAAAGTCCCATTCATGCTGTTGTTGCGTGTCAGCATTGCTTGGCAACATGCCACACGGGCAGCCATCATTCTTCACGTCAGCATTCGTGGCACCCACCTGGATGACACTTTTCGCATTTTCAGGTCGTCGTGCAGGATTGTGTGCACAGAACCCACAGAAATGCCAACTCTGGAGGCGATCTGTTCAACAGTCATTCGGCGATCCCCCAAAACAATTCTCTCCACTTTCCCGATCATGTCGTCAGACCGGCTTGTGCGAGCCCGAGGTTGTTTCGGTTTGTTGTCACACGATGTTCTGCCTTCATTAAACTGTCGCACCCACGAACGCACTTTCGACACATCCATTACTCCATCACCACATGTCTCCTTCAACTGTCGATAAGTTTCAATTGGTTTCACACCACGCAAATTCAGAAAACGAATGATTGCACGCTGTTCAAGTAAGGAAAACGTCGCCATTTTAAGTATTTAAAACAGTTCTCATTCTCGCCGCTGGCGGTAAAATTCCATCTGCCGTACGGTGCTGCCATCTCTGGGACGTATTGACAATGAATGCGGCCTCGTTTTAAAACAATGCACATGTTTCTATCTCTTTCCAGTCCGGAGAAAAAAAATCGGAGGCCTTAGAACTTGAATGCACCTCGTACAAGCATGTCATATCTGCAATGGCTAGTTTCGTGTTTAAATTAACCTGTGACCTTGCAATTTTAGTCAGTTAAATATGTTGCCTAGAAATATATTCCAGAAATTTCGTTACTCTACGTAAATTATTTCTTGGCATTGAGATTTTTTCCGTAAATGTGGTTACAGCCGCTTGCAAGTGCCGTATTCATTTTTAATTTCCCTAAATGATCATGACTTACCTTCAAATTTTATATAGAAAACGTATTCAAAAAAAGTGGTTACATATTGTTTATTCAGGATTCCCGCACGGCTTTGAATCAGCCCTGTATCAGATGTCTGGGCAATATCTCTAGTCCTCCAGGACCACGTATCAGGAGGTGCGCTACCAGACGTCTGAGCCGTCTACGCACATGTATGAGTACACACGCAGTTTACTTGTAAATATCTCAAGCACATTACAAGCAATCGGCCACAATCCAAAATAATTAAATTTATTCGAAACAGTACGAACATTACGAATCTAAGAGAAACCTATCTAACATTAGGAATCCAAGGGAAACCTATCTAATAGAACTGCACATTTCACACGCTGTTCCACATCAGCTTTTACAGCGTTTGGAAAGCGTGTGGCGTAATAAACGTCCCGCATGCAGGCTAGAACAGTGAGATAAGATTCAGATCCCGAAGAAAGTCTCTGCACTATTTCAGAATTTTACACGGGTAGCGGGTTGTCCCTTAGGCTGTGTTTCCGCAGTCGCGCGATTTTCGGTCTTGCAAAGTCACAATTTGTCGTGTCATCGATGTCAACTCGAGCACAGCACTGGAGGCGCCCACAGTACGCAGAAATTAACGGCTAGTGCCTATACATGCGACGTGCGTCCAGCCCCAACCCTGCTGGGATTTTTAGGGTTCCGTACTTCAGTCGGTATAAACGGAACTCTTATAGGGTTACGTTGTTGTCCGTCTGTCCGACTGTTAAAAACGCTTGTTGTCAGAATCAGATAGACGAATAAAGTTGAAATTTATGTCGCACACTAAGGTCCACGGTCCCTTGTCAGTGTAAGAAATTGAAGCTTCTAAATTAATGCAATCAAATGATACGATCAGTTGTATCACATATTCTCATACTAGCAAGCTCATTAATCAAAACCTACATAGCACTTCCCGTTTGCCTGGGATCACGAAATGTAGCAAGAAACAAGGTCTCAGAATACAGGTCACAGAAAAAAACAGAATATTGTTAATCACTTACTATATCACACGAAAAACGCATTTCTTTTATCATGCCGGCCCCTGGGGCCGAGCGGTTCTAGGCGCTTCACTCCGGAACCGCGCTGCTGCTACGGTCGCAGATTCGAATGCTGCCTCGGGCATGGATGTGTGTGACGTCCTTAGGGTAGTTAGGTTTAAGTAGTTCTAAGTCTATGGGACTGATGACCTCAGATGTTAAGTCCCATAGTGCTCAGAGCCATTTGAACCATTTTTGAACAAATGACAAAAGGTTCAAAATGGTTCAAATGGCTCTAAGCACTATTGGGCTTAACATCTGAGGTCATCAGTCCCCTAGACTTAGGACTACTTAAACCTAACTAACCTAAGGACGTCACATACATCCATGCCCGAGGCAGGATTCGAACCTGTGACCGCAGCGGTCGAGCGGTGTCATTTGTTATCCGACTTCAAACTTAAAATTGAAAGATTCTCAAAATTTTTTGAACTCCGGGACTGATATCTTGCCAGTATCAGTGTCCATAACACGCAAAAATTGTTGAGGAACTCGAGTCCCAGAACTGACAAAATGTCTATAACTAAGTCCTATTCGCACATGGCCAATTTTTTCGTGTAGTCGTGCGACTTTCCAGTTGCGTCCAATGGAGACGGAAAAGTTCATAAGTTTAATTTCCGAAAGCATGGCGTTATGACAACAGAGTGAGTCAAAATATCACTGCCCGGCTGAATGAACAAAGGTTTCATGCTAGCCATTAAAACTGCGGCACCCTTAACGCGGTATATAGCAGACGTCTATTTGTTCTTCATTCTTGGATATGGAATTCTACCGTAACACGATTTACGCAAATTAATAGTAGTGAAGTACTTTATCTCCAAAGGAAGTAACATCTTACGCAGAAAACTGATTTCATTGACGAACGATATTTGAGGCTCTATCTTTGCTGCTCATATCACTTTCAGCTGTCACAGTGAAGGAGGAAGTGCATGAGAAGTGAAGAGAGGACAGTATTGTTTTTGCTGTTGAAGAGCTTAGACATCCATGTTGCCTTGTGTGACTGATTCATGCACGCTATTCTGTGACCAGGTCAGTAGTGGGTACTAACAATAGCTACGGTTGCGTTACTAAAGGTAATAGCCTAAGTTATTTACAAAACTATATATTTTAAATAATTTCTTTCCGTTCCTGTGTCGAGAGAAGAGCGTACCTAGAGTCTGAGCCGGCAACTGCGAGGATGGTTTTTTGTTATAATTTAATACTTTAAAGGCATATGTAATTAATAAGTGACTTTGTGTGTATTCATTCAATGAAATGAGTTTATGGTACCTTTGTTATCTCTGTTGTAGTAGGGTGCCTGAAATTGGGTGTCTCAAATCGATAACATAATGTATGTATAAATATAAAAAGTAAAGACAGCTGATTGTAGTACATCAAACACATATTATTATTTTAGGCTCTGAAAAGAAATGACTGCCAATAATCAACATCCTATATTTCTCAAATAAATAAAACATTAATTATAAATATACATCATTACATTCAGGAAGTCCTATTTACTCGAAAAAAAACAGTAAAATAATTTTTCCTCTGAGTTTTAATGCAGTTCTGATTGCAGGCTTACAGCAGGCTACTTCTGTAAAGTACACCAACAACAAATTACTATTCTAGCTGATTTACTCACATTGATAACTGCGGGAATTATAACGAGCAGAAAGGCAGCTACTGTCAAAAAGATCACTGATTTTTCTCTTATACTTCTCAGCTGCTGCTTTGTATACAATACTTCAAGGTAAGCATTTATACAGGATGTTTGACAATTCCTGTTACAGGCTTCTAGTGGTTGCAGAGAGAACTTAGTTGTTAAAGTTTTGATAAGAAACGGATCACTTTCAAATCTTTGACTTCACGGTAGGCACAGAACGGAGACGATGAGGAGACCGTGGCACGAGCAATGTTTCGAGTAGCAGTCGTCGGGTTGCTTCTACGTGACGGAGGACGTCCTCTTCAAATTTGAGAGTGCTGTGCATCTGCGGAGCGCCGCAGTCAGCCCTCCTCGATGTGAACGTACCAGTTTCTCACAGCCGATGTTGTAGTCGACGAAAATAGTATTTGATGTCATAATTACAACAGGAACTGACGGCGGTGCCCTTTTCTCAGCTTGTGTGCGTATCGTGAAGAGGGATATATAAAACTGATCCGATCTTCACGGTTATTTTATATCCAAGCGGTACATTTCCGAACATGGACTTCTCATCATAATTTTATCTGCCCAGTCCCCTTTAAAACCCCTAGAAGCCTGTAACATGAAACACCCTGAATTACTCTACACAGAATATGATCGGTTGTTTGCAAACTGATACAGTTGAAGCCTGTTTATTACGAACATTAACATTTACCCCAATTTAAAGCAGCGAGCATCTTCGAAGTCTAACAAATCACAAGGACAGCGAAAATTATAGTGTACGAAACAAAGGGCAGACTTCAGATCTCAATTCGAGGCTCTTGGTACACTAAAGCGAAAGTCAGCAGTAAGTTACAGGATCGACAGTTCTCCTCACAGGTCGCTGTACTTCGCGACCACGGAAGCGTTATCCGTGTCGTGTGGTGGGGGCAGGATGTCGGTGCTGGCCCTGGAGACGTAGGTGAAGGCCTCGAGGCTGAAGCCGCCTCCCGTCGCCGTCACCAGCAGCCAGCGACTGCCCGACATCAACACTGACGAGGGCTGTCCTGGGTCGCAGCACCTGCAGTCACCACACAGTGTGATCAGCTGTCTGACGAAAACAGGCTCATCCACCCTCTACCCATGCTCA
Organism: Schistocerca cancellata; assembly: GCF_023864275.1. Taxonomy (NCBI): domain Eukaryota; kingdom Metazoa; phylum Arthropoda; class Insecta; order Orthoptera; family Acrididae; genus Schistocerca; species Schistocerca cancellata. Next base: position 384,131,635 of record NC_064634.1, on the reverse strand, counting down.
ATGGGAAAATTTCGCACTTTCAATTTTGAAGTAGGATCACATGACGCTTTTGTCTTACTTACTTACTTACTTACTTACTTACTCACTGGTCATACCGGACTCGAGAGTCCATTACCGCAGCAACGTATTTTCGACATCTGCCCTGTTGGGCTATTTCCTTCCATTCACCTTCAATACCTAGGCTCCTCAAATCAGCCTTCACATTGTCCTCCCATCTACGCCTCGGTCTCCCCACAGGACGTTTTCCCTCTAGATGCCCTACCAGTACTCTGCGCGCTGCCCTGCCCTCATCCATTCGAGCTACGTGACCCGCCCATCGCAGCCTACATGATTTAATAATACTGATTATGTCAGGGCTTGAATAGAGTTCGTGAACCTCTTCGTTATGCAGTTTTCGCCACTCTCTGCTAATGTCATCCCGTTTTGCTCCGAAAATTTTCCTCAAAATTTTGTTTTCAAACTCGAAACGGCTTTTCATTTTGCACAGTGAGAGACTAAGTCTCACACCCATGCAGCATAAGTGGTAGAATAATAGTTTTGTATATTCTAATCTTTAAATTCCTAGACAATATCCCTGATGAAAGTAATCTATTCCGTGAGAAGTAGCACGCATTTTCCGCCCGTAATCTCTTCTTCAGTTCAGATTCAATCTCATTCCTCGAAGTGATGTCCACGCCTAGATACTTAAATGTGTTCACTTTTTCAAACTGCATGTCTCCAACTCTTAACACTTCCTGATCTACTGCTGTTGGCGTTCTAGTAGTAACCAGGTATTTAGTTTCGTCTTCACTTATCCTTAGACCTACATCTTCACTAGCCTTGATTAACGCATTCGCATTTGCTGTTACAGATTCTTTTCTATCGCTAATGATGTTTAGATCATCTGCATACCCTAATATCTTAGTATTTCCATTTAACTCCACACCCTCTGAATTACCTGCTGCCATTCGTACAATATATTCTAGGACTAAATTAAAAAGTAGCGGAGACAGGGCATCTCCCTGCTTAAGTCCATTCTTTATTACAAATTCTTCTGACTCCAATTTCCCCACGCGTACTCTACCTTTTGTGTTTTTAAAACTCGCTTCTATAAGTCTAACATACTTCTTTGGTATTCTAAGTTCCAAAAGAATTCTGTACAATTTTGACTGCAATACTGAATCATATGTTTTTGTAAAATCTATGAAAAGATTATGAACTGGTTTATTTTATTCCCATTTCTTTTCCAAAATTTAACGCAGGGTGAATATTTGGTCTATAATTGATCTGTTCCTCCGAAAGCCGGCTTGGTAATCCCCCACAATTTCATCTGCCTATGGTGTAAGCCTGCTTAGCACAATATTCGAGAAAATTTTGGAACATACTGGTAATAGCGATATATCTCTATAATTACTACAATCCAATGATGCTTTTGTCAAAATTATTAATTGATATTGCACGAAAGGACCAGCTTTAAAGTTTGGAAACCGTAGCTGATGCAGTTTTGTACTGTAAAAAACATCACACCAACTCGAATATAATTTTACCAACAAAGAAATACAGGGTGATTTTTTCCACCGTCTTCAAACTCTAGGGCTTGATCGATGAGAGGATGTTGTTGTTGTGGTCTTCAATCCAGAGACTGGCTTGTTGCAGCTCTCCATGCTACTCTATCCTGTGCGAACTTCTTCATCTCCCAGTACCTACTGCAACCTACATCCTTCTGAATCTGTTTAGTGTATTCATCTCTTGGTCTCCCTCTACGATTTTTACCCTCCATGCTGCCCTCTAATACTAAATTGGTAATCCCTTGATGCCTCAGAATATGTCCTACCAACCGATCCCTTCTTCTAGTCGTGCCACAAATTTCTCTTCTCCCCAGTTCTATTCAATACCTTCTCATTAGTTACGCGATCTACCCATCTAATCTTCAGTATTATTCTGTAGCACCACATTCAGAAAGCTTCTATTCTCTTCTTGTCCAAACTATTTATCGTCCACGTTTCACTTCCATACATGGCTGCACTCCATACAAATACTTTCAGAAACGACTTCCTGACACTTAAATCTATACTCAATGTTAAAAAATTTCTCTTCTTCCGAAACGCTTTCCTTGCCATTGCCAGTCTACATTTTATATCCTCTCTACTTCGATCATCATCAGTTATTTTGCTCCCCAAATAGCAAAACTCATTTAATACTTTAACCGTCTCATTTCCTAATCTAATTCCCTCAGCATCACCCGGTTTATTTCGACTACATTCCATTATCCTCGTTTTGCTGCTGTTGATGTTCATCTTATATCCTCCTTTCAAGACACTGTCCATTCCGTTCAGCTGTTCTTCCAGGTCCTTAGTTGTCTCTGACAGAATTACAATGTCATGGGCGAACCTCAAAGTTTTTATTTCTTCTCTATGGATTTTATTCCCAATTTTTCTTTTGTTTCCTTAACTTCTTGCTCAATATAGAGATTGAATAACATTGGTGATAGGCTACAACCCTGTCTCACTCCCTTCCCAACCACTGCTTCCCTTTAATGCCCCTCGACTCTTATAACTGCCATCTGATTTCTGTACAAATGGAGGATATGGAACAAAAAAGGCCTAATGAACTTATGTCCAGAAATGCAAGGTTTCCATGCTACAGACCATTTATTCAATCAATACAGAGACTGCGCTCTAAGCCGCGCTGGATTAGCGCTGCAGTCATGGACTGTGCGGCTGGTCCCGGCGGAGGTTCGAGTCCTCCCCCGGCCATGGGTGTGTGTGTAAGCTTAGGGACTGATGACCTTAGCAGTTAAGTCCCATACGATTTCACACACATTTGAACATTTGAACTGCGGACTGATACTCGCTGTACCATGCAGCCACAGTTACAGTATGTGCTGAAATGGTTTGCATGTGCCTCAACGCTTGCGTGTACGCGTCGTAGCATGTTCTGCCTCAGACGTTTACGTCGGGGAGGCTGCATCCGAACAGTGTCAAACGCAGCATGAACATGCTGCTCCAGTGTCTCCACATCAGGAATGTGCCCTGCATAAACGATACTTTTGAGATGGCTCTATAAACAGAAATCACACGGGTTGAGATCCGGTGAACGAGTAGGCCATGCAACTGGACAACCTCCTCCGATCCGTCCACGGAAGACACGATTCAGATGCGTCCCGAGGTGGGTTGGAACACCATCATGTAGTAGCCACATAACCCTTCGAAACATCAATGTCACTTTCTCCAGCAGGGGAGGCAGTCACCTGCAAGAAACGCCGATAGTTCCGGCCTGTTAGGCGACCTGGAAGGAAGACTGATCCCAAAATACGGCGCTTCCGTCCGGAACTGCGCTGCTGCTACGGTCGCAGGGTCAAATCCTGCCTCGGGCATGGATGTGTGTGATATCCTTAGTTTAGTTAGGTTTAAGTAGTTCTAAGACTAGGGGACTAATGACCTCAGATGTTAAGTCCCATAGTGCTTAGAGCCATTTGAACCATTTGAATCAAAATACGGTCGCCAATTACCCCGGCCCATGTTGATGATTCGCTGTCACCATACCATAGGGGTTCTGCATACTATCGCACAGATAACTGTTATGAAAGTTGAAGATACCGCTCTGTATAAAGATGGCCTCATTTGTGAACAGGATGGATGACACGAATCCTGGAATCGTAGTTGCCTGGTGAACAAACCAGTGACGAAACTGCTGCCGGTGTGGAGAATCTGTCGCTAGTAAGGTGTGCACTCGCTGTAAGCGATAAGGGTAGTAAAAGTTCTCATGGAGAATGTGCCACACGGTTGTCTGGCTTACCCTGTTCTGGTGGCTCAACTTACTGATATTGACACAGCGGTCGCCTTCCACAGTCTTAATTACATTTTCCTCCAAGTCTGATGTCCGAACATTTCGGGTACGTTCTCCATGTTTTCCCGCTTCCTGAAACGACCGTGTCTCAGACAAACGGCGAAACAGTGCTGCAAACATTGATTGCTGTGGTTGTTGTCGGTGGGGATAGGTCTCCTGATACAACCTTGCTGCTCGCCGCACGTTCCCATTTAGCTCTCTATTCGAATACTGAACCACTGTGTACAGCGCTGTATTACATCGACTACAAGGTGTGTCAGCAAGAGAAGTGAATCGGACACAGCATTACCAATAATTATGGCTGGAGAGGGTACTAGGACATTCCGTATGAGGAACAGCTGTAACTGTGGCTGTATGATACAGCGTGTATTAGACCGCAGTCTCTGTAATAAAGTATCACTGAATAAATGGTCTCTAGGATGGAAACCATGCATTTCCGGACATGAGTTCATTAGACATTATTTGTTCCGTATCGTCTCATCGATCAATTCTTAGAGTTTGCACACTGTGGAAAAAATCGCCCAGTACACTGCCGAGAAAAAATGCGACAACTTCAAGGACAAGATAGTTTCATTGACAAGTGCAGTGACAGTTAGTTCATCACTGAAGGAGTGCACTATAAAAAATTCAGATCAAATGCAACTCGCTTGCCACAGTAAAGGGAGCCCAAACAATAGCGTCATTACACATTGCTGCCCCGTCTGAAAGCAACCAGGCGTGTACTATCGCATGCAAAAGATCATAAAGGCGCCGAATGCCATCCTCCGATAGACTGTCCCAAGCATCTTGCACCTTTTGTTGCAATTCGGCAATGGGTCTTGCCGGTCCTGGAGGACGAGCAAGTTCCCACTTCATCAAGTCCCACGAATGTTCAGTCGGCGCGAGAGCTGGTTATTTTGATGACCAGTGCAGTTGTTTATCAGCCTGCAATGTAGCGGGTACTGGCTAATTTACCCTGCAGAAACACCGAATGTAACGCGAGCTGTAACTTATGCCCCACCTCCCCCCCCCCCCCCCACACCCACCCCTACCCACCACTCCACCGTCCCCCGACCGAAGCCTGGATGGGACCTGTGTGCTGTGGACGAATGCACTCAGGAATAAACAGCTCACCAGTTCCACATCATACACGTTTATGACCTTCACTCGCATACAGACAGAGCCTACTCTCTCTTCACTGAAAACTGAAAACATCACAGCGCCATTCCACTGTCCAGTCGACTCTTTCTCGACACCAGAGCAGTCTTGATTGGCGGTGTGATGATATCAGTGGTAGTCTGGCCAAATTCGCACCTGTTCTTAGTTCCCATGCGAAAAGACTGTTCCCAATGACACCTGATAACTGTGGCCTAATTTCTTCCTTGGATGCTGTTTGATAGCTCATCACTGCTCACACAGTCCGTCGATCTTGACGTGCGTCCAGGATCTGGTATATAGGTGTGGGAATGTTTCACAGACCACTTTTCAAAGCAGCTAAACGTCACTGATACATTGTGCCCAACACGTGTAGCAATCCGCTGATACGTACAGCCAGTGTCCTGCGGGCTAACAATACGATCTCCTTCAAATCGCTGAAGTCGTTCAACAGCAGTACATACTCGCTAGTGGGACACGATGGTACCATAGAATGAATATTGCAAACGCTGTTCAACTCTAAACGCAGCACAGTTGCTGCCTGCAGAGACAAAACTGAGGGTGCGCAGGCAGGCTTCCTGAGCGCCATCTAATCGAGGATAACAAATGAAATACTAACACTAAAACCCCTCAGTATGCATGTATTATACTCTGGAGCCACTGAACAGTCCTTGAGGTCGTTTTTCTCGCAGTGTACTAAGCAACAAACGTCAATTGGGAAACCCATTAGTAGACCTGCTAAAATGTTTATACTACATGCTTTTCCTGCCAGAATAAATACCAACTTTGGAAGCATACATAAATCTGTGACTTAACACATTTCCCATATTTTCATTAAGTAATGTTCTACAGGATAATATTCTGGGGTTACTACTTACTTAGAAAAAAAAGTATTCATGCACATATAAAAGTAATGAGAGTTATATATGGAGTTCACACATACACATCTTGGAAGTGTCTGTTTAAGTAACTGGGAATATTAACCACAGACTCTCAATGCATTTATTGACTCATGTAATTTATTGTTAATATTGCATAGCAGCCTGGAGTAATGGAGATATGAGGACAGTAGTACAAGAAGAAATGATCTCCACTTCCAGTGACGGCTGTCAACGCTAATATTTGCGTTTTTGGTGTTTCTTGGGCATTAAGTCGTGTTCCAAGGCATATTTCCCTGCCTAGCGTTTCGTCTTACAATGCTGGAGACATTGTCAGAGGTTATAACAACTCATAAAGCAGTTACAACCTCAAACAAGTTCACCAGGCCGAGTTGTTTATAAAATTACCAAATATGCAGCAACCAGTCGCAAAATCATGTTGAATTTATTCTCTTTTGCCAATCGACTTCAACTGATTAACAGCCATCATCGATGCTACAAATACAAGAATAAAAATAATTAATAACAGTGACCAAATGAATAAATGTACATAAAGCAACGTAAACCAATTAAATATATATTGTTGAGTGGTACTTAAGTAAATAAATTAGTGAAATCAAAGTGAACTAGAAATTAGAATATAAATGGAAAACTTGGTTTAGTTTGGAGAGTTACATACTGGCTCACAGCGGGCCGAACAGCAGAGACAATGACCGTGAAGTCAGCAAGTTCCACATAAGCGGGCGCTGTCGATTCAGCCGTCAGGGCATCGCCCGACCGGCTCACGTGTTTCTCAGTTGTATGTGAGCAAAGGCCCTCACCTACATCCCAAGAGCCAATGACCGACGTTAAGAAGATTCTTCGAGAAGCTTTTCAACGTGACAGAAGAGGCAATGACCGGCTCACGTGTTTCTCAGTTGTCGTATGTGAGCAAAGGCCCTCGCCTACATTCCAAGAGCCAATGACCGACGTTAAGAAGAATCTTCGAGAATCTTTTCAACGTGACAGAAGAGGCAATGGCCGTGAAGTCGTTCACCTCCAGTAAACTGAAGTGAATAAATACGCGAGACGCAGTGGGCCCGGGAGATGTAGATGAAGACGAGAGGAAGACGAAGGCGAAGACGGAGACGAAGACGGAGACGAGCGACGAAGAAGACGAAGAAGAAGCGTAGCAGTTGTTTTAAGTTAGTTTCGGTGCTGAAGATCGTCAGGCAAGAAGAGACTACATCATGCACAGACGCACCGAGTCCGCCGCTGTAATAGAATAGCAAGCAGCAGCCTCAGTGCCAGAAGAAGAAGTTAAAAGGTATTTTGAAGTTTGATTTTACATACCCGGGTGACTCGTGAGGACGGGAAGGAGACGGCCTCACTTCAGCAGTCACCTGTGAGCTGGGATAAAGACCTGACGGCCGAAGACTGGCAAGCGGGAGTCCGTGGTTCGAGTCCGGGACACTGGCCTTCCCCCGCCGCGCCGCTCTGCTGGACGACGCACAACACACACGGCCGCTTAGAGAAGAGAAACACTGGGACGCCACATTCAAGGTATCACCACCCGATGCACGACGTCGCTCGCAATAATTAAACAGGCCACCTCGCGCTGCGCGTCTCCGGTCAGCTGGGCGAGACGGCGACACGAGATACACACCGCTACGCGTAATCAGACGCCGCCGCCGCCGCCGCCGCCGCTGCCGCAGCAGAAGGCTACGCAAACGACACGGCTGCCGCTCTCCGAACCAGAACGTCCAGTAAGATAACAGTTGTACGAAACTTTCAATAAAAGTTATCTTATGTATAAAATGATGTTTCATTCGACCTCATACCCGAGCCAAGGAAGAACCCACCCTGCCCACATTTTGTAAGAGAGAAAAGTTTATTTATTTAATATTTTCACCCAGACAGAATGCTTGAGAATGCTCATCCTGACAATTGACAGCATCAAAAGAGAAAACCCATTTACATTGAGTGACAGAAGTGTCACATTTAGTAACCACAACAGTTACATTTGATGTCAGAAGCCGTAGTAGTTGTTACAATATAGACGCATTAAACCATTTAAAATGAACATACAAATTTACCTTTAAACCAATATGTGCCCTGAGAAGTAATACTGTCTTGCAGAGGTCAAACATAAAGTGATACATCGAGAATTGACTATGACAACGAGAAACCATAAGAGGACGCTGCAAAGCAAACCCGCTCTCTATGCGAAATGATACAGCTAAAATAAGAATGAGACGAAGAAGAAAGAGGTTTGACATAAAAAGTGAGGTATAATATATTGATATAATACTAAAATGTTTTCATAAAAGTTTTTATTTTAGCTGTATCTTTTCGCATAGAGAGCGGGTTTGCTTTGCAGCACCCCCTTACGGTTTCTCGTTGTCATAGTCAATTCTCGATGTATCACTTTATGTTTGACCTCTGCTTAAGACAGTATTACTACTCAGGGCACATATTGGTTGGAAGGTAAATGTGTATGCTCATTTTAAATGGTTTAATGCGTCTATATATATTTAATTGGTTTACGTTGCTTTATGTACATTTATTCATTTGGTCACCGTTATTAATTATTTTTATTCTTGTATTTGTAGCACCGATATATATTTAATTTGTTTACGTTTACGTTGCTTAATGTACATTTGTAAGGTGTCAGGCAAATCCAACACCTTCCATGAAAACCCTGACATGATAAGCAAATCCAGTAGTATGTCACATATCTCCGAATAAATCGTGACATTAAATTAACCAAAGTAATACGAGTAACGAGTGAGCAAATGGAATACCACAGACTAACACAAGAATGCCTAAATGCATGTCATACCTTCCCACCGTGAGACAGACGCAGTTCCGAGGGGAGAAACGAGAACAGTAGCCGAGAGCAGAACCGTGTTAAGTTAGAAGGCCCTACGATAAGGGACGGACACCCACGTAGCCAGCTAACCGCTAGGACCACCCCAGCCGCAAGTTTTAGCGTGAGACTTTTTCGCGTCTCTGTTACGTTGCAAACTTTAAAAACATTGCCCCACCACGAAAAGTATAACGTTTCTCATTGGATAGACAGAATTTTTGTAGGCGGAGCTTAAGGTTAACATTGAGACCCTGATTGGTCAGATGAAAACACAGCCACATAGTTTTTTTAAACCAACTTCGGTAAATTGTAGTAAGGCGAAGTTAGAGAAGAGTTGCTTCCGAGACGGCGAGGTGAGCGGAGCTGTGCTGCCCGTCGCCCCCTGACGAACACCGACAAGGTAATGAACGCACGCGATGCCGCATAACAACGCATAAAGCTTCACTCAGAACTGCAGAAATCTCATCTGTTACACCCCCTTTTTGCGTAATACTAGTATCGATCGTCAATTAAAGCTCATGGTGTTCACATTTGCCACTTGAAGTAAAAATCTGAAACGCGATGATTTTTCTGTTATATAGTTATTGAGAAGCCACATCAGCCACTGTAATTTACGACAAGTTAGATAAGTAATTAAAGATAATTGAGGGTCACTGTAGACCATTTTGATAGTTTTCTCTCTTGTGAAACTTAATTTAAACCTAGATTATAGATGTGATATGGCATAGGTCATCCTTCGATCCATTGTAGGACTTGGAAACCCATTCAGGGAATATTCGTTCACATTTTTGTTGAACGCAGTTGGTTTTTACCATCCTGTATTAAAACATTTCCTTTTATCAATAGTGCAATTTATAAACAATGTTTTGTGAGTAGAATAAAATGTCCAATGGTAAACTTAACTGCTTTTTCGACGTTATTTTACCAGATAACTAAAAATAGGAAAGCCTTGAACCCCTTCGACTAAATTTAGTTAGTATTAAGATTCTTTTACAGGGATTGCAGTGGAGCTGACGCTGAAATCATTAAGTATTTGGTTATATCATCGCTAGTCTCACTGAACTCTTCTGAACTCTACATGTCATGTGTGGTCTGGCGTCTCCTTACCAGCAACAGGTCCCAGGTTCAAACTAGTCAATTCCCTAAAAAACACGCTCAGCGTGTCGTTCCGCGAAAGTGGTAGGGAGACACGATATAGAACAAACAGACACCACACAGAATGTTAGACATTTATTCATTTGGTCACTGTTATTAATTATTTTTATTCTTGTATTTGTAGCACCGATGATGGCTGTTAATCAGTTGAAATCGATTTGCAAAAGTGAATAAATACAACATGATTTTGCGACTGGTTGCTGCATATTTGGTAATTTTATGGTTTACGGTCGCTGCACGACTTGGGAACCACGTGGAGCCCACCATTATGACTTGTTTATACTTACCGAAATACGGTCATGTCGTGGTGTCATCAGTCCTCTGCGTAAGATCGTCGAGTCGCGCTAACGTATGTTATGGAGCTTAATTTAGTACTAAAGCAAACAATATGTCCAATCTAAATCCCCTTTATTTTCTGCTGAAATTGCTTTTGTGTTTTTGAATTTTTATGGCCTCTCTGTACTTGCTATTATTCGATCTTGATAAAACCGTGATGTCAGCAAAAAGGTTTTGATGACTTCCTAGTTCCTGTGCATTTTTATACCGATTTATGCGTGTTGCATAAACGAAAATTATTGCTGCATCTTTTTAGGTCCGATCGGTGGCGAAATGAAAATCACAGCGAAAATCCGATGAAGCTTTGTGCAGATGTGTTGCGCAGTGCCCTTTGTACTTTCGTCAATCTTTTCGCCTCACGCTCATCAGTTCTGAGCGCACAGTGAGCACATAGAGATGCCTAGAGCAATAGTCTCCCGCCAAGTATGAAGTGCATGGTTTCATTCAGTTTATTCGTACTGAAATGTTCCGCCCGATTTCATGCAGCGCACATAACGTAACTGTCACGAGTGACAGCAAAGTGCGGCAATGGTGTAGCAACTTTGAAGCTGGACGCACAGACGTTCGTGATGCAGATTGTCAGGGAAGGAAGCGAGTGTCAACCGAGGATTTGGTTCAGCGAGCGGATGGGACGACTCGGGAAAATCGTTTACTAAGGGCTGTTCAGAATAAGCGAAGAGAAATGTTGTCATCTGGCATTGTCCTTCTGCATGACAATGCTCGGACCCATACTGCAGCTGCAACGAAGACGGCCCTGCAGCGTTTTCGATGAGAACTTGTCTCCCCATGACTTTTCATCTCTTTGCTCTGGCTATGATGAAACTGAAACGCCCTACTAAACCCGCAGGACAGGACAGATAGAATATATTGTGGAAAGGGGCCAAAATAAGGGGCTGTCAGCTACACTCAAACATACAACTTTATTAATTGATCAAACGTTACAAGAGCCCCAAACAATTTTTTTAAACACACAGCTTTAATCTATGTGACTTAATTACCAGCTGAAAGCCACTTTAATTTAAAAACGGCTGAAGGCCAATAACTTAAAACGCAAGCATAGTCAGAAAAAAGGCAAGCCTTATCTTAAAACAGTGCTTTAGTTAGGCTGAAGTAAACAAGTAAAATTCAAATCAACTGAAGGCCGAGCAGTTAAAACTCCAAAACATTAATATTTATTTTTTTTTAATACCAAAGTCCTTACGTGAAACAGTTCTTTAATTTAGGCTGAAGGCCTTAAGAACAGACAACTGAAACTCAAACCAGCTGAAGGCTGAAGACTTAAAAATTCAATGGTTGAAGTAAACAAGTTAAATTCACATCGGCCGAAGACTAAAAAAAATTAAAAAAATTAAATGCCAAAGGTCTTACGTTAAACAGTACCTTAAACTAGGCTGATGGCCTTAAGAGTAAAACAACACTAATTTAAAACACAAACCAGCTAGAAGCCACACAAGTATCAACAACAAGAACAAATTAAAACAAAATAAGGCAGTCCACACAAGGGCACCCATATGTTTGAGGGTCGGCCTGCAATTCAAACACTAACGCCCGCTTAGGTGAGACAGGCAGTCAGGCCAATCATTCACGATCCGACGACAACCCAACCGACCGACAGTCAGTGGACCCACCGACAAGATAACTTCCACTTCACCCAACAAGGTCACAATAAGGAGTTGAACGGAACAACGTAGAAGATATTGGCGCCCACAAGCAATGATACACGGAGCTGTCAAATTACACACCGTGCTGGACAGCAACAACACTCCCTGAAATTTACGTCGACGGCCAGGGCAAGTAACCAGAACGTTAACGGCCACAAGGCAGAAGATTCCGCTGGTGCACTTCAATTCAAATAACCAAATACAGTGAAATTCCACCGGAGTTGTTGCTCGCGGGAATATCCCAACAGCCGACAACGAACTGCAAACGACACCATGTGAACGGTTGTGGCTTGCTGGTAGGTGAAATCAAAACACAACTTTCGCGCCCAGGATCGGTGAGCCACGGACCTCGTAGCAGTGGGAACAGCGCCACACACTCTGACACTGCGTAGAGACCGCCAGCAGGCCCCGGCCAAACTACGCCCCGAGAAGTCCTCACTGTTCCACGCCAACCGACCGACTGGTCGTACACCGCCCAGCCGGAAACTGTAAGCGCCAGGTCAAAGATAGTCCAGTGTGCGAATATCGATACACACCGCTGCTGCCACCCGCGGAAGGAGAAGATAACAGTATAATCGCGATAACCGCGGGAGACTAAAACAGAATCGCAACGAAGGTTTAACCCAGCGCATAGCATGAGACAGCCACGCCTCAGAAACCGTTTTAGCACAGACAACGAACTGCTCCCAGAGTACAGAATTGGCGGAAAACACAGGTGGCTGACTTCTATCACGAGGATACTGGAAACTTGGTACAACGCTACGACAAATGTGTAAGTCAAAGCGGCTACTTTGTAAAGAGGTAGCTGGGAGAAGCAGTTAATGTTGCATTTCTGAGTTTCATTGTGGTTTCCATTTCGCGACCGATCGGATCTTGAAAATAAAAAATAAAAAAAAGCCATCGTAATTCCTATGTGCATCTGACCCTGTGTACAAGGGATTATGTGCGGGGTGAATCACCTAACACTTGCACCGCAAATATTGCAGAAATGGAAAGCGCTATTAATGTGCGGTCTTCCAAAGAACGGATTGCTAATCAGGGGCCCGTATTTTTAGTTAATCAACAGATTGTAATAATACTTACAAACTGTATTTTTTGTGTAAACATACAGTTTTTAAAAGAAACAATGCCTATTGGCATTAACAAACCAAAAATAGGGTAAATTAAAATGTCACTCGTGTGTGCTGTACGATTCTAGTGCGAGTCGTTTATGAGACAGTATTTCGAAACGCTCCCACACCCACACTTGTGCAGTACCCGTGGTAGCACACAAAAGAACTACGTAAGTAGTTATGTGGATTCTGACCAGTAACGAGACAGTTTACCATCACAGGCTGCATTCAAAATGACTGCCGGCAGCGGCAATATCGGCTTTCATTCTGGTAAAGAACGACTGCTGCACAGATGCTAACATTTCAGCGGAGATGTCCGAGCAGGCGTACCGTCGGGTGTAGTTGGTATGTCTTTGTAGAAAACATCTTTCAGTTTTCTCCATAGAAAACGTTCTGCAGGCGTCAAATCAGGGGAACGGGGCGGCCAAGACACAGGTCATCTGTGTCCTGTCCAACGATTTGGGAACAATTGGTGAAAACGTGCTGCAGTATTCCGTGCACTATGGGCTCGAAGCCATCATATTGCTACCATGGTTTCGCCTTGTTTGCAAGAGAACGTCTTCTAGCATCCGTGGAAGGTGGTCTGTTAGGAGACCGCGAGACGTGTGCGTGTTCAGTGTTGCGTCTATGAAAAACGGGCCTATGAGCTGATGGTTCAGTCTCCCACACCGTATCCCACACCATACATTTACACTCAATGGAAGCTGACGTTCGGCCTAACGAAGCCAACGGGGACGGCCAGGAGACCAACAGCGCATCTTCGGCGTTTTACCTGGACATGACTGGTAAATGTGGCTTCGTCACCAAACAAGATACATGAAACACCTGGAGTATTCTGTCTTAATACAGATTATTCTCATAATCGTTTCCAAGCAGCTCTTATTGGAGAGAGATGTAAAAGGGATCTAACCTATGTCGAAGGAGAACGCGTAGAACACTTACCTGAATCATGCCACTTCCTCGTGCGCTTGCGCGGGTGCTAACGTGCGTATCAACTGTAACAGTATCAAGAACATTAATGTTCTGTCGTCCCTTTTTCCTTCCGTTACGTTGTCTAGGTGTTACACTAACACATTCACGTAACTGTTTGAAAAGGTTGATAAATACGAGGCGTGTTTTTTAAGTAAGTACCGTTTTGAAATTAAAAGAAGACGTGCTAAGATATCTCAATAATTTTATTTTTACATGAAAGCCTGTACCTTCATCTACGCACTGACGCCATTACGGTATGATTCTTCCTTGTTTACGTTGTGCACTGAGTGTTTAAGATGCCTCCGATAATCGTGAGTCCCGCCGACTGTGAAGTACGGGCTGTTATAAGATTTCTTAGTGCTAAAGGCCTAAATGCGATGGATATTCATCGTGAGATTTGTGCAGTTTACGGAGAAAACATTATGAGTGATGGAATGGGAAGAAAGTGGGTGAGAGCATTTAAAGATGGCCGCACAAATGTGCATAATGAACAACGGAGTGGGCGTCCTTCGGTCGTAAATGAAAGTCTGTTGCAGGAAGTGGGAAATAAGTTGAGAGAAGACAGACGCTTTAAGATTTCCTCCTTGCGGAATGACTTTGCTAATGTTTCTCGTAGTGTTTTGTATGGCATTGTGACCGAGCACTTGAATTACCGAAAACTGTGCGCACGTTGGTTACCGAACATGTTGGCGGATGTGCACAAAACCAAACGTTTAGACAGTGCATTGACTTTCCTCGAGCGGTACCACAACGACGGAGATGATTCCTTGAGCCAAATTGTTACGGGCGATGAAACATGGGTGTCCTACGTCACACCAGAATCAAAGCAACAGTCCATGGATGTTGAGCAAGGGCATCGTTTTGCTGCAAGACAATGCCCATCCGCATGTGGCGAATCAGACCAAAGATCTCATCACATCTTTTCGATGGGAAACTCTAGATCATCCTCCGTACAGCCCCGATCTTGTGCCCAGTGACTACCATCTGTCCCTGCGCTTGAAGAAACACCTGGGCTGTCAGCGTCTTCAAGACGATGACGAAGTCAAAACGGTGATGCAGTGGTTAACTAGTCAGGCGGCAGACTTCTGTGAGGAGGGTATTCAAAAAAAGTTATGACAAGTGTCTCAGCCGGCCGGGGTGGCCGAGCGGTTCTAGGTGCTGCATTCCGGAACCGCGCTGCTGCTACGGTTGCAGGTTCGAATCCTGCCTCGGGCATGGATGTGTGTGATGTCCTTAGGTTAGTTAGGTTTAAGTAGTTCTACGTTCTAGGGGACTGATGACCTTAGAAGTTAAGTCCCATAGTGCTTAGAGCTGATTTTAGTTACGGGAGGAAAAGTTTCCCTTTAGCTGGTTCTTTTTCATTCGAAGCTCCAGATCTTATAGAGTTTAGTACTCTATTCACCTCTTTCTCAGAGAAGCCGTTTCTTCTGAAGGCAGTTTTTAGATGACAGAGTTCGTCCTCCAAGTACTATGGCTCACAGCACTTAATATAGCAAACTGGTCACTTTGAGTCGTTCTACATGGTGTGCAACTGGTACCAGGCTGTTATGTGACCATCCATTGTTGAAATACAGAGAATGCACAAAAATATGGGAACACCAAAAACACAACACAATACCAAACCTAACATCCAGCCATCCAGATTTAGGTTTTCCGTGATTTCCCTGAGACCTTCCAGGTTCACGGCCGGTTTCGTTCCCCATCCTGAGAACAAACCAAGCTTGTGCTCCGTCTCTAAAGATACCGTTGTCGACGGAGCGTTCAGAGCTTATCTTCCTTCTCCTTCCTTCCAAACCTAATGAGGTATAGGAACCCCGTGCCCATTCGTACCAGCATGCAGTCGTCTCAGATTGGGTAAATAAATACAGGTCGTGTTTGATTTTCAAGGGAATCTTATATCGTTATTGCTGCAAGTTAGTGACAACTTCAGGAAGCGATGGTGGAGATCTCTGGCCATCATGCACTCTTCTCGCCAAAGTAGACCACAAAAGCTCAGCAATATTGAGATCTGTTGACTGTGGCGGACAGGGGAGATGTGAAAATGTATCCTTGTGCCCACAAAACCAGTCCTGGACGATGCGAGCTGTGTAATCAGGGGCCCTGTCGTCTTGGACACAGCATCACCATCGAGAAACAAACATTGTATCATGGGATGGACTCCATCGGCCAAAATAGTGACGTAATCCTTGGCAGTAAGGCGATCTGGCAGAGTAACTATGAGGCCCATGGAGTACCACGATACAGATGACCACATCGTCATCGGACCCTGCCATGTTTCACTCTTGGGGCGTAAACTCGGCCAGCAGCAAAACAAGAGTCATCGGATGAAATGACTTTCTTCCACTGTTCCATATAGCAGGTATTACAACTTCAACACCACGTTCTCCTACTGTGGGCATTTTCATCAGTGATGAGTAGTTTTGAAATTGCAGCTCACCCAGCAATTCCCTCCGTATGGAGGTCCCTTCGTTTTGTTTTGGGGCCGACAGGATTCGCGAGTGCATTTTGCTCTTCTGTGACTCTTATTTTTCGTCATAATGCTCTTCAATGATCGTCCACCATGACCACTCAACACACACTTCCGTCCGTTGTGCCTTAGGGCATGATGATATTCCGCTTCCCTATGCAGTATAAATCTTTGATACGGTGCCTTTTGAAACACTAAAGATTTTCTCTCTCTTGGTTATGGCAACACGCACCACGCGAGCCCCAACCATGTGCCCACGTTTTAATTCACTTAGCTCCGACATAATGCACTCACAACTACACAGAACGCTGTTCTGACAACGACTGACACATACAATGTACTGAGGACGTTGCACAGATGCCGTTCATGGCCAAATACAACAGCGCAACCTGCAGGCTTGTCTAGAATCTGTATTTATGTTCATGCACGCATTTCGCGCAGTGTTTCCATATTTTTAGCCAATCCTTGTTAGTGCGTATCTCCAAGTGAGTTGTTAGGAAAGGACAAGCTGAGTTGCAAATCGTTGAGTTATATGGAGGGTCCACTTCAAGTAGGATGTGATCCTGTGACGTTTTAGGGGAGTGTTTCATACCATGATCTGAGCCCATTAATACAGCTTACGTGAACATGAACCAGAGCGTTTATTTCAATATTCTCGGTAACCAACCGTTTCCCTACTTTCTAAATCTTCAAGGATCGAAAAAATGCGGCTGGCTGGAAGAGCCCTGTTAGTATTTAATGTTTAGTGACTACAGCGTAATAGCTCAAGATTGGAATAGAAAAAGAAGTGGTAGAAAATTGATCTTTTTCGTTTCAAAGAACCCATTTTGGCACTTAGAGGCACCACTGAAAATCAAAATGTAATTGTCCAGAAGGAAAGTAGAAACCCACTTCTCCCGAATGCGAGGCGTTTTACTTTAAATACAAGCCCACCTCGCTCGGTACAAGTATGTCGAAAACACCACGAGTTAAGGCATTCCGCTTGCCAGCGGCGTACCGTTCATGCAGGAAATGGAAGTTATATCCTGTCAGGATTTTTTCATTTGATAATACGGTTCTCACGATGCGTCTGCTATCGTCTTTCATCGACGAACGATGCACAATCTGTTGCGGGCCGGCCATGGGGATCCAACGGACATCCAGCACATCTGAGACGGCCGATCGGCCCGCACTAGTCCAGTAACGTTGAACCCTCACCCGTGTTCGAGTGCAATCTCGCGTCAGGGCGCGGCATGTAGCGAAAGAACTCCCAGGGGGTCGAACTTAAGGCCTCTTCCGTTAGTCTGATCAACAGTTTCCAGGAGCTGGCTCAGCCAGATGCAGTCGTTTAACCTGTTTCAGGGGAAACTTCTCAGCCTGCGAGATCTGGGCAGTCACAGAGGATGGGATTACTGATAGTTGGGAGCTCCAATGTTAGGAGAGTTTGTAAGTACACTGTATAGGTTTTCTTATTGGCAACGTTACGTAGCGCTCTGTATGAAAATCACTGGCTGTGCTGTGTGCAGTCTGTGGCTAGTTTGCATTGTTGTCTGCCATTGTAGTGTTGGGCAGCTGGATGTTAACAGCGCGTAGCGTTGCGCAGTTGGAGGCGGGCCGCCAGCAGTGGTGGATGTGAGGAGAGAGATGGCGGAGTTTTGAAATTTGTAAGACTGGATGTCAATTATGACTATTAAGGTAAATACAGTGTTTGTTCTCTATTAAAATCTTTCATTTGCTAACTATGCCTATCAGTAGTTAGTGCCTTCAGTAGTTTGAATCTTTTATTTAGCTGGCAGTAGTGGCGCTCGCCGTATTGCAGTAGTTCGAGTAACGAAGGTTTTTGTGAGGTAAGTGATTTGTGAAAGGTGTAGGTTAATGTTAGTCAGGGCCATTCTTTTGTAGGGATTATTAAAAGTCAGATTGCGTTGCGCTAAAAATATTGTGTGTCAGTTTAAGCACAGTCGTGTACAATTTTTCTAAGGGGACGTTTCATAAGTTATGGGGCTCCTTAGGTACATGGCTGCGGCGCTTGGGAAAAAAGGCAATGTGCACTTCGTGTGCATAACAGGTGGAGTCATTTCAGACGTGTAATGGATCCTTCCAGATGCCATGAAGAGCACAGGATGCAGCCAACTGCATGTGGTTGCTCACTTCGGTACCAACGACGTGTGTCATTTTGGATTGAATCGGAAGAGATTCCCTTGTTTCGAGTGGCTATCAGAAGTAAAGGCTGCCAGCCTTGCTTGCAATACGAACGCAGAGCTCACCATTCCCAGCATAATCGACAGGGCCGATTGCGGACCTCGGGCACGCAGCCGAGTGGAGTTATGTAACCTGCCCATCTCTTCCCATCTAATCTTCAGCATTCTTCTGTAGCACCACATTTCGAAAGATTCTATTCTCTTCTTGTCTCAACTAGTTATCGTCCATGTTTCACTTCCGTACATGGCTACACTCCATACAAATACTTTCAGAAAAGACTTCCTGACACTTAAATCTATACTCGATGTTAACAAATTTCTCTTCTTCAGAAACGCTTACTTTGCCTTCGCCAGTCTACATTTTATGTCCTCTCTACTTCGACCATAATCAGTTATTTTGCTCCCCAAAAAGCAAAACTCATCTACCACTTTAAGTGCCTCATTTCCTAATCTAATACTCTCAGCAGCACTTGATTTAATTCGACTACATTCCATTATCCTAGGTTTGCTTTTGTTGATGTTCGTCTTACATCCTCCTTTCAAGATGCTCTCCATTCCGTTCCACTGATCTTCCAGGTCCTTTGCTGCCTCTGACAGAATCAAGTGTCATTGGCAAAGCTCAAAGTTTTTATTTCTTCTCCATAGATTTTAATTCCTACTCCAAATTTTTCTTTTGTTTCCTTTACTGCTTACTCAATATACAGATTGAATAACATCGGGGATAGGCTACCCTGTCTCACTCCCTTCCCAAACACTGTTTCCCTTTCATTCCCCTCGATTCTTATAACTGCCATCTGGCTTCTGTAAAAATTGTAAATAGCCTTTCGCTCCCTGTATTTTACCCCTGCCCAACTCCAGAATTTGATAGAGAGATTTCCTGTCAACATTGTCAAAAGCTTTCTCCAAGTCTACAAATGCTAGAAACGTAGGTTTGCCTTTCCTTAATCTATCTTCTGAGATACGTCATAGGGTCAGTATTGCCTCACGTGTTCCAACATTTCTACGGAATTCAAAGTGATCTTCCCCGAGGTCGGCTTCTACCGGTTTCTCCATTCGTCTGTAAAGAATTGTGTCAGTATTTTGCAGCTGTGACTTATTAAACTGGTAGTACTGTAATTTTCACACCTGTCAACACCTGCTTTCTTTGGGATTGGAATTATTACATTCTTCTTGAAGTCTGAGGGTATGTCACCGGTCTCATACAGCTTGCTCACCAGATGGGAGAGTTTTCTCAAGGCTGGCTCTCCCAAGACTGTCAGTTGTTCTAATTGAATATTGTCTACTCCTGGGGCCTTGTTTCGACTTAGGTATTTCGATGCTCTGTCAAATTCTTCACGCAGTATCATGTCTCCCATTTCATCTTCATCTACATCCTCTTCCGTTTCCGTAATATTGCCCCCAAATACATCACCCTTGTATAGACCCTCTATATACCCCTTCCACCTTTCTGCTTTCCCCTATTTGCTTAGAACTGGTATCCATCTGAGTTCTTGATATTCATACAAGGTCTCTTTAATTTTCCTGTAGGCAGTATCTATCTTACCTCTAGTGATATATGCGTCTACATCCTTACATTTGTCCTCTGCCATTTTAGACTTCCTGTCGATCTGATTTTTGAGACGTTAGTATTCTTTTTTGCCTGCTTCATTTATTGTATTTTTATATTTTCTCCTTTCATCAGTTAAATTCAATATATCTTCTATTACGCAAGTATTTCTACTAGCCCTCGCCTTTTTACCTACTTGATCCTCTGCTGTCTTTACTATTTCATCTCTCAAAGCTACCCATTCTTCTTCCACTATATTTCTCTCCCCCATTCTTGTTAATCGCTCTCTCTGAAACTCTCTACAACCTCTGATTCTTTGAGTTTATCCAGGTCCCATCTCCTTAAAATGCCACCTTTTTGCAGTTTCTTCAGTTTTACTCTTCAGTTCATAACC
This sequence comes from Schistocerca cancellata, assembly GCF_023864275.1. NCBI lineage: Eukaryota > Metazoa > Arthropoda > Insecta > Orthoptera > Acrididae > Schistocerca > Schistocerca cancellata. Next base: position 384,111,124 of record NC_064634.1, on the reverse strand, counting down.
AATAGATTGTGGTCAGAGTCCACATCTACCGCTGGAAATGTTTTACACTTTAAATGCTGGTTCCTAAATATCTGTCTCCCCGTTCTATAATCTATCTGATACCTTCCAGTATCTCCAGGCCCCTTCCACGTACACAATCTTCTTTCATGAGTCTTAAAGCAAGTGTTAGCTATGATTAAGTTTTTCTCTGTGCATATTTCGACCAGGCGGCTTCCTCTTTCATTTCTTACCCCCATTCCATATTCACCTACTATTTTTCCTTCTCTCCCTTTTCCTAATATCGAATTCCAGTCCCCCATGACTATTAAATTTTCGTCTCCTTTCACTATCTGAATAATTTCTTATATCTCATCACACATTTCTTCAATCTATTAGTCATCTGTGGCGCTACTTCGCTTATAAACTTGTACTACTGTGGTAGGCATGGGCTTCGTGTCTATCTTGGCTACAATAATGCGTTCACTATGATCGTAGTAGCTTACCCGCGTTCCTGTTTTTTATTCATTATTACCCCTACTGCTGCATTACCCCTATTTGATTTTGTATTTATAATCCTAAATTCATCTGACCAGAAGTCTTGTTCCTCCTGCTCCGAACTTCACTAATTCCCATTATATCTAACTTTAACCTATCCATTTCCCTTTTTAAATTTTGTAACCTATATGCCTTATTAAGGTATCTGACATTTCACGCTCCGATCCGTAGAATGCCAGTTTTGTTTCTTTTTATAACGACGCCTTCCTGAGTAGTCCTTGCCCGGAGATCCGAATGGGGGACTATTTTACCTCCGGAATATTTTACCCAAGAGGACGCCATCATCTGTATGGTGCTAAAATTGGCAATTGACCCTAAATAATGAAAAGCGTGAGGTCACCCACACGAGTGCTGGAAGGACTCCGTTAACTTCGGTTACATGATTAATCAGTCAAATCTAAGGGCCGTAAATTCAACTTCGAATGCGAAAATATTTTGTTAACACCGACCTGCATAGGAAGATAAGATAATCGTAATAAAATAAGGGAAATCAGAGCTCGCACGGAAAGATACAGTTGTTCTTCATTGTTCACGCACTGTTCGATAGCGGAATAATAGAGAACTATTATGAAGGATCGTTCAACGAACCTTCCGCCAAGCACTTAAGTGTAATTTGCAAAGTATGCATGCAGACGTAGAAACGTACTTTTTTGATCATGTGCATCATTCTGTTCGTCTCCAACAGTCTACAAGCAGCCTGTAATTTCAGCTAAACAATGTGACAGGGTGGTCTGATGAGCACTCCAAGGACATGACGTTGCTGGAGATGGCCAATTACAATGATCAAATCAGGAACGCTGTGTGTACACGTCTGTCATACAGCTCAGTCAGTATCTGTTAGTTGTGAGATGTAGTTTTATGGTCATGGACAAGGATAGCTAATTTAAGTGGCATCACGTGCTCAATATTTATTGTGCCATAATATTGTGTCAATACATTGCACGAAAGTGCGAGGCCAAGAGTGGCCCTATATTGTTGTGCAATGTTTTTGCCAGGGACGCGTCAGTTAGAACTCGGTCTTGGTAGCGAACAAGTGAGAGCTCGATTTTGTAGAAATTGCTTGTATTGCGATTTCAATTGCTACATGCTGTGAACAGAAAAACAAGAGGAAACGATGATGTGGGAAAAGTGTCTTGGAAAGCGTTCTACACATGGCCATACTAACATGCTAAGAGAACTTATAGCAGAGCTAGATGACGATCGAAATTTTGTGAGGATGAACGAGAAATCTCTCAACAAATTGGTGAACTTCGGTACATATTATTTACTTAGAAAAGATGCTGTTCGTATTCTCGTTGGTCTTCACTTTCCGTAATGGTGGAAACGATCTATAGACCCGAGAAAAGTAGCTTCTATTATTGTAGTGGATCAGTTGGTAGCGCTATTATGTATTTCTCCAACAAATAATTCAAGCCAATGAAACGAACAAGCAGTTGCAGTGTTATTTCCCTACTCTTAAGCACTTTTGTCGAATGTTTCTACAGTTAATTACTGAATAAGTATTAAATATATAATCAAGCAGCAGATGATTCCTTTTCATCTGTCTTTTCTCATGTGCTCATATTCACTGGCGTCGTTGTATCAGTTCTTTACACGTCGGGAAATCATGAAATCTTCGCAGGAGCTGGCGTATACTGCGCATTGTCATTCTTATACCATACAATATACTGGGCAATATATTGAGCGAGAGTCAATATTTTTAAAGCTCTGCAGTCTCCTTCAGTACATTGCGCAAACCACCAATACGGCTCTCAAATGGTCACTATTATTGCGCAATACTCAGACACGATCGATCAGTATGTGCATGCCTGCCACCCAGTTCAATCAGTCTTTTTTCAGTTGTGAGCAATATTTATTAAAGGACATCTTATTTGATGGAGTATAATATCCGGTCACGGACGAGGATAATTGCTTGAGTCTTTTCGTGTCCCATAGAGTCCATGTCACGATAGATCACCACCGTCAGGTAGAAGAGCATTGTTACGCGCTATGTATTAGCCATCTCTAATTCAATTGCTCTGGTATACAGACCTTTAGAAGTATCCAAACTTAAGACAGTTATGTAGTGCACTTTATTTCCAGAATGAATTTCCACTCTGCAGAGGAGTGATTTCTGATTTGAAATTTACTGCCAAATTAAAACAAAGTGCCGATCCAGGGTACAGTTATTGTCTACCAGGGCACAGTTTTTATCTGGAAGTCGTTCCAAAAGAAATGCACACTATTTTTTTAAATCAATCTTTTATTCTACATGTCTGAAAGTTTTACAGTGTGTAGATACATCCTTTAGGAACAATATTTTCATTTCTCCACATAATTTCCATCCCTCTCAACTGCCTTACGCCATCTTGGAACCAGCGCCTGTATACCCTCACGGCAAAATTCTGGACCAACCTGTTGGAGCTACTGTTTGGCAGCGTGCACAAGGGAGTCATCATCTTCAAACCTTGTTCCACGAAGAATCTTTCAGTTTCCCAAAGAGACGATAGTCACATGGAGCCAGGTCAGGACAGTAAGGCGGGTGTTTCAGTGTTGTCCATCCGAGTTTTGTGATCACTTCCATGGTTTTTTGACTGACATGTGGCTGTGCATTGTCGTGCAACAGAAAAACATCTTACTTTTGCCGATGTGGTCGAACACGTCTCAGTCGAGCTTGAAGTTTCTTCAGTGTCGTCACATATCCATTAGAATTTATGGTGGTTCCACTTGGCATGATGTCCACAAGCAAGAGTCCTTCGGAATAAAAAAAACACTGTAGCCATAAATTTTCCAGCAGAAGATGTGGTTTTGAATTTTTTTTCTTGGGTGAATTTGCATGATGCCACTCCATTGATTGCCTCTTCGTCTCTGGTGAAAAATAATGGAGCCAGGTTTTATCACCTGTCACAATTCTTGTTTCTTTATGAGCCACTGTCAACATCCTGGGAACCCACGTGGCATAAACCGTTTTTAACGCCAACACTTTCAGTATTCTGCAAAAACTTCCTTCCCCTATCCCAACGTAGCGTGACAATTCGTTCACTGTGATGCATCTGTCAGCAGTCACCAGTTCGTTAACTCTCTGCACATTGTCTGAAGTGTGTGCAGCGTGAGGCCTCCCTCTGCGAGGACAATCCTCGATATTGCCGTGCCCGCTTTCATCACGTAACCTGCTTGCCCACCGACTAACTGTACTGCGATCGACAGCAGCATCTCTATACACCTTTTTCAACCTCTTGTGGACGTTTCCCACTGTCTCGTTTTCACAGCACAGGAATTCTATGGCAACACTTCGCTTCTGACGAACGTCAAGTGTAGTAGTCACCTTGAAAACATGCTGTGACGGCGCCACTCACGGGAACAGGTTGAACTAAGTTTGAAAACAAGTGGGAAGGATGTATCTACACATTGTAAAACTTTCACACATGCAGAATGAAAACTGTATTTTTACAAAAATAGTGTGCATTTCTTTTGGAGTGACCCTCGTAGTAGACACATACGAGCGGAAGTGAAGCATTGGGGATAGGTCGTCACTCGTGACTGGATAGCTCGATAAAGTAAAATATTTCACGTACTTCGTGTATTTCTCTGACAAACATAACGCGAAAGACAAAATACAGATGTATTCCCACCTAGCGATACGCCAGAGGTAGCCTTGGTGAGGCGCGAAGACCCTTATCTGGGAGCCATTGAGTCTGAGGGCAAGTGCAGTGTCCATCCCCGGTCCTGCAGCATGGATACTCAGCACGCATCTTGCTCCAGTGGGCAGCTTCACTTCTTGTGACCGCCACCAATGAACAGCCAGTACCGCCGAGCAAGGCTGCTGACGTTGTACATCCTGCAAGAAAATACATTACTACATCAGTCTAGTTATATGGCCTCAGTCGCAATGCCGAACCTCTCCTGATCAGTAGGTTACCTACCTACCGTTCAGGCAGCCGTAGATAACCTCATTGATCTAACACTCAAAAATTGCACAGTAATATTGTACATGATACTAACAGCATTCACAACGAAATTCCGAGGGAAAATCCAAACAGATTCTGGTCATATGTAAGTATACCAGTGACTTAGTCAATAAGTTCACTGCTCATAACAATCGTAATGTTACCAATGGCAGCGCCACTGAAGCCTAGTTACTAAACACAGTTTCCGAAACTCCTTCACCAAAGAGGATCAAATAAGTATTCCAGGATTCAAATCTAGAACAGCTTCTAACCTGGATAACTTAAAAGTAAATCCGCTCTGTGTAACAAAGCTACACAAGTCACTTAATAAAGGCAAGTCCAGACTGGATACCAGTTAGATTCCTTTAGGAGTATGATAATGAAATAACTCCACTTTCAGCAATCATACACAACCGCTTGCTTGACGAAGGGCTCGTACCTAAAGACTGAAAAGTTGCACAGGTCACACCAGTATACAAAAAAGGGAATAGAAGTAATCCGTTGGATTACAAATCTACGCCACTGACACGGATTTGCAGCAGGATTTCGGAACGTATGCTAAGTTTGAACATTATATCTCGAAGGGAAGGTCTATTGAGACACATCCAGCACAGATTCAGAAAATATCGTTCTTGTGAAACACAACTGCCTCTCCATTCACACGGAGTAAAGTGTGATATGGGCAGGGGATCTCCAATTGACTCCATATTTCTAGATTTCCGGAAGGCTTTTGGACATCGTTTCCAAGTGACTTCCAATCAGATTGTGTGCCTGTGGAATATCGTCGCAGTTGACTGGGTTCGTGATTTCCTGACAGTAGGGTCACAGTTGGTAGAAAAAGATGGGAAGTAATCTAGCGGCACTGAAGTCATATCTGATTTCCCAGAGTAAGTGTCATAGGCTGTGCTCAAACTGTACAATCGGTAGGAGACACTCTGACCAATCCTCTTAGATTGTTTGCAGAGGATGCTGTTCTTTACCATCTAATAGTCTTCAAAAGACCAAAACGAATTGCAAAATGATTTTGACAAATATCTGCGTGGTGCCAATAAAAGGAATCAAACCCTCTACTTGAGTAATAAAAAAAATCCGTTAATTTTCGGCTGCACGATAAATAAAACAGATGTAAAGGTTGTTAATTCAACTAAGTACCTAGGGATCGCAATTACAAACTATTTATATTGGAACCATCACACAGAAAATATTGTGTGGAAGGCGAACCAAGGACTGCGATTTGTTGTCAAAACACTTAGAAGGTGCAACAAATCCACCTAGAGAGACTGCCTACGTTACGCTTGTCTCTCCTATTCTGGAGTACTACTGCTCAGTATGGGATTCTTACTAGATAGGATTGGCGGAGTTCTAAGAAGGGCAGCTCATTTTGTATTACCGCGAAATAAGGGAGTGAGTTGAAGTGACAATCAATAAAACAAAGGGGTTTGGTTGCATAGTGAGAAATGACCCTCATGATAAAATAAGAGGCCTCAGAGCTCGACCGGAAATATTTAGGTGTTCATTTTTCACCATGTGTTATTTTAGCATGAAATCGTCGAGGCATGGTCTGGAAACGGTTTTATGGACCATCTAGCAAGCCCTTAATTGTGAATTGCAGAATTGTCGTGAAAATGTAGGTGTATTTACCATCAGGTGGCGAGTGTTGCGTTACATTGTTAGTTTCCGCAAATGCTGAGGCAGGGAGCGTAATTACAGCTAACAGCAGCACTCGTCCACACCCTGGTATCCACCTTGCGAGTGACACCATAAAGGCGATGCTGTCACTGCTGGAGTACTGGTTCTTCTTCATGTTTTCTGTCCCTTTCGAATATCACGTGAGACTAATTTGGGACAGCTCTATCGAATGACCACATAACATTCCTCTTTAAAAATTATTTTGTTTGTAATGGGGAATAAACTGGCCCTTTCCGTCAGCACTGGGCGTCGCATAAAGGCAACATTTGTTTTGGTTGCCTTCACTTATACACTGAAAAAACTAAATTGCAAATATCTAGCGAAACATTAGAGAAAATTTGCCTTACGACTCTTAAGGGGAACACCTTTTATATTAAAGTGAGTGCTACATCTGCTTTCTTGTTTGCCTAGCACACACTGCAAAGTGTATGTATAGTACCAGCACTGAGTGAGCTAGGTGGAGCTTTTACCCCGGAAACACTCTGCTCCCCTTTGCTGAGTATCCTTTCCTTCTCCACATATTGTTCCACTAGGGAGGAAGAAAAATTTCACAGGTAGTAGTAGCTGAACATCATATCTTCTTACACAGGGTGTTACAAAAAGGTACGGCCAAACTTTCAGGAAACATTCCTCACACACAAATAAAGAAAAGATGTTATGTGGACATGTGTCCGGAAACGCTTAATTTCCATGTTAGAGCTCATTTTAGTTTCGTCAGTATGTACTGTACTTCCTCGATTCACCGCCAGTTGGCCCAATTGAAGGAAGGTAATGTTTACTTCGGTGCTTGTGTTGACATGCGACTCATTGCTCTACAGTACTAGCATCAAGCACATCAGTACGTAGCATCAACAGGTTAGTGTTCATCACGAACGTGGTTTTGCAGTCAGTGCAATGTTTACAAATGCGGAGTTGGCAGATGCCCATTTGATGTATGGATTAGCACGGGGCAATAGCCGTGGCGCGGTACGTTTGTATCGAGACAGATTTCCAGAACGAAGGTGTCCCGACAGAAGGACGTTCGAAGCAATTGATCGGCGTCTTAGGGAACACCGAACATTCCAGCCTATGACTCGCGACTGGGGAAGACCTAGAATGACGAGGACACCTGCAATGGACGAGGCAATTCTTCGTGCAGTTGACGATAAGCCTAATGTCAGTATCAGAGAAGTTGCTGCTGTACAAGGTAACGTTGACCACGTCACTGTATGGAGAGTGCTACAGAGAACCAGTTGTTTCCGTACCATGTACAGTGTGTGCAGGCACTATCAGCAGCTGATTGGCCTCCACGGGTACACTTCTGCGAATGTTTCATCCAACAATGTGTCAATCATTTCAGTGCAAATGTTCTCTTTACAGATGAGGCTTCATTCCAACGTGATCAAATTGTAAATTTTCATAATCAACATGTGTGGGCTGACGAGAATTCGCACGCAATTGTGCAATCACGTCATCAACACAGATTTTCTGTGAACGTTTGGGCAGGCATTGTTGGTGATGTCTTGATTGGGCCCCATGTTCTTCCACCTACGCTCAATGGAACACGTTATCATGAATTCATACGGGATACTCTACCTGTGCTGCTAGAACATGTACCTTTACAAGTACGACACAACATGTGGTTCATGCACGATGGAGCTGCTGCACATTTCAGTTGAAGTGTTTGTACGCTTCTCAACAACAGATTCGGTGACCGATGGATTGGTAGAGGCGGACCAATTCCATGGCCTCCACGCTCTCCTGACCACAACCCTCTTGACTTTCATTTATGGGGGCATTTGAAAGCTCTTGTCTACGCAACCCCGGTACCAAATGTAGAGACTCTTCGTGCTCGTATTGTGGATGGCTCTGATACAATACACCATTCTTCAGGGCTGCATCAGTGCATCAGGGATTCCATGCAACGGAAGGTGGATGCATGTATCCTCGCTAACAGAGGACATTTTGAACATTTCCTGTAACAAAGTGTTTGAAGTCACGCTGGTGCGTTCTTCTATTGCTGTGTGTTTCCATTCCATGATTAATGTGTTTTGAAGAGAAGTAATAAAATGAGCTCTAACATGGAAAGTAATCGTTTCCAGACACATGTCCACATAACATATTTTCTTTCTTTGTGTGTGAAGAATGTTTCCTGAAAGTTTGGGCATACCTTTTTGTAACACCCTATATATATATATATATATATATATATATATATATATATATATATATATATATATATATATATAGAGAGAGAGAGAGAGAGAGAGAGAGAGTTGTAGCATATATATGTATATATACTACAACTTTTTAAATATTTTTGCTTTCATCTCTTAGCATTAAGTTTTATCTTTACACTAAACAAAACCAGAATCACTGTATCTGACACTGTAAATTTTTATACCTAAATAAAATATTAGTATTGCACAAAGTAAACACCCTGTTCTATTATTGAAGTTTCAAGAATGTTTAGCAACAAAAAAAGTATTGTCGTTTTAATATATTAAGAATATTGGATATTTCTGACAAAGACAGAATCTATTTTAAAATTTTAACACTACAAGGCATTACTTGATGACCAGGTATGAAAAGTGTTTTAAATTATTTAGACAGCAAAACATTTCAATATCTTTACACATAGTTATAAGCATTTTACCACATTCTATTAGGTTTTATGAATTTATAAACACGATTATGTAAGAGTGCACATGATTATATAAGTCAAAGTATGTGTGTTTTAGTTAGGCAGTTGCTGACAGTACTATTGTATGAGTTTCCTGAGCCATAAAAAAGTATAAGTTCAGAATTGTGTGGAATGTATAAGGCCATTTAGTAATATGTAAGCAGGAAGTTGGGGCCACAATATGTTCTCCCATGCAGAACGGAATATATTTTGTGGGGTCGCCAGTATATACCTTCTTTGTTTTACAGCAAATGATCTAACTGCTCTCTCCTCTGGCAATGCTCTGTCAAAAACGTTATATATTTAGAAAATTGGAGCTATCTCTTCTTCATAAGATACTTACTTTGCTAGCTTCATGTTACACAAAATGAGTACTACAGTGGATGAGGAATCACAGTTTTCTGACACCAATACGACACTCAAGTCTAACTGTTCAATCTGCACTCTGAAGCAGACACTAGAGACGGAAGTGGCAGACTGGTGCAGTTGGCTAGTGTGTCAGGTGAGACGTCGCCACTTGCTAGTACCTTGTGTCACCCCACCACCAACATTAATTACTGTAAAATGCTAAAGACATACTCATTATTTGTGCAGTAACACAATCATTTATTTATGGTAGGCAAGTATACTGTAACACCACTGTAGGCACAGTGCCAGAGAGAAGGAGGGGACCAGCAGGGATAGGAGGGGAGGGTAATGGGGAAGGGTAATGGGATGACCTCAAAGAATGTTTTAGTAAAAGTGTACTCAGAGCGTGTTTCGTCAGCCAGCCAAGATTAGAGCTCTCCCTGGCTTGGTTAAAGATGAACTAGGATTGAGCAAGTCTGGTAGTTACAGAATCCCTTGCCATTGTGGGGAAAAATGTATAATTGTCATATGATTTTCACCATTCACAACAAATGTGTTGACCCCCATCACACTACACGATTACTGCAACCTGAGAAGTAAGTGGTGGGGGAGCACTGTCTAATTGAGGGACATAGAATGATGTGAGATGAGTAGATCCCAGACTTTTATGCCCTATCAAATCGTAAAACGAGTGTGCATTCATGCAGTATCATGCCATTAAACATATGCAATAGGGCAATGAAACAATAAAAATAAGGAGTATCAAAATTCAGTTCAATATTTATTTCTATTTTCTTCTAAAACACAACACAACTACCGATTTCTCCAAATTTTCTTTACTTATGTTCATGCGTTTATCAGAATATTGTCATACTTAGAAAATGACCTTTCTACATCACAACATTTAGTGAGTTACTGAAGCAGTTTTTCCATGTTTAAAACAAAACATTGTACAGACACACTGCTATTTCCGACCAGTTATCAAAAAACAGAGAACTCACAGAAATGTGACAAAGGAAATATGCTCAACAACAACTAACTATACCACTCAGCTCACTGCCACCTCCACAATGATTCAAGAGGGATATATGGAGTGGCACCTAGTGGTATGTCAGTATACAGAACGCAAATGACAGTATACAGAACGCAAATGACAGTGGATTATCAGGAGAAGAAAAAGTATGAAACTTGTCTTACAATGGCTTGGAGAGACCCTGAAAACTACTTTAATAATTGTTATTTCTCCCTAGTAAATATTTCTGGAATCTATCGAAACAATTGCATCAAGTAGACTTATGCCAAGTTAGTCTCTCCAAAATGCCTTATCTTTTACTCAGTGAAGGTGCCAATCCCAATATTTCACCAGCTTCCAGAGCTCTGTGAGGATGAGTGCTAAGTCTCTGATATTAATTAATGTTGCAGTGATTATTAGGAGATGTCATCAGTTCCTTAACGTTTCAACCAGAATGCATTAAATAACCTCACCAGATATCTCAACCTGTCAAAAGAAGCTTCTGAATTACTGGCATCCAAACTGTGTGACAAAACTTTGCTGGAACAAGGAACTAAAATTACCTTTTACCATGCAAGAGAAAACGAACTGCTACATGGGACTACTAGAAAAAATAGGTTTTCCTGAACATTTTCCAGATGATTGGCGCCCACTTATTGACAGCTTAAAGTGAAATGCGAAATTCATCCCATACAATGGGAACAAGTATGGTTCAATAACAATTACTCACTCCACGAAAATGAAGAAGAACGTAACAACACCATAACTTTTGTCTTGAAGAAGATAAAGTATCATGTAATCAATAGGTATTTATATCAACTCAAAGATTATAAACTTTCTCCCAGGACAGCAAAGTCACTTCTTGTACATATGGGATAGCAGAGACAAACTACCCCACAGGATTATAAACAAGTGGCCTAAAAGAGAAAACATCAGCATTGGCGTTGGCAGAAAGAAGGACATTAAGACCCCTTAGTTACATGAGAGAAAATCATCTTTCTTCCACTGCATAAGAAGCTGGGTTTTATGAAGCAGTTTGTGAAGACACTTGGTAAAAAAAGGATCACGTCCTTCTTGTGTAGGGAAAAAGTGCCTCAGCTGAGTGCATAAAAAATTAAAGTAAGAATATTTGATGGTCCACAATAAAACAATGTATTAAGGATCCTACCCTCATAACTTCACTGAATGAGACTGAGCAAAAAACCTGGACTTCATTTGTTGCCTTTTCCAGAAATTTACTAGGCAAATAGAAAGCTGAACTGTTGTAACGATAAACAAGATGCTTAACAGTTTCAGATCTCTTGGTTGTATCATGAGCGTTAAGGTACAGTATTTACACAGCCACTCTGGTCGTTTTCCTGAAAATTTAAGACACAATAGTGGGGAACAAGGTGAAAGGTTTCACTAGGATATTAAAACTGTGGAATACTACTACCAAGGAAAATGGGATACGCACAATATGGCAGATTACTGCTGGAGTTTATAAAGGGAATGTTCCAAAATACATTGGAGATTGTCACAAAAATGCTTCCAAAGTGTTCAATAACTAGTAGGTTTCGTTGATGACTTTTTCATTTATTTTTGTACATAATAATAATTGTGTAACATAATAACAAAAATTCTGTGTAATTTTTCATTTGATCTGTGGATTTAACTTGCAGTAGTGTAATGTATACACTCCTGGAAATGGAAAAAAGAACACATTGACACCGGTGTGTCAGACCCACCATACTTGCTCCGGACACTGCGAGAGGGCTGTATAAGCAATGATCACACGCACGGCACAGCGGACACACCAGGAACCGCGGTGTTGGCCGTCGAATGGCGCTAGCTGCGCAGCATTTGTGCACCGCCGCCGTCAGTGTCAGCCAGTTTGCCGTGGCATACAGAGCTCCATCGCAGTCTTTAACACTGGTAGCATGCCGCGACAGCGTGGACGTGAACCGTATGTGCAGTTGACGGACTTTGAGCGAGGGCATATAGTGGGCATGCGGGAGGCCGGGTGGACGTACCGCCGAATTGCTCAACACGTGGGGCGTGAGGTCTCCACAGTACATCGATGTTGTCGCCAGTGGTCGGCGGAAGGTGCACGTGCCCGTCGACCTGGGACCGGACCGCAGCGACGCACGGATGCACGCCAAGACCGTAGGATCCTACGCAGTGCCGTAGGGGACCGCACCGCCACTTCCCAGCAAATTAGGGACACTGTTGCTCCTGGGGTATCGGCGAGGACCATTCGCAACCGTCTCCATGAAGCTGGGCTACGGTCCCGCACACCGTTAGGCCGTCTTCCGCTCACGCCCCAACATCGTGCAGCCCGCCTCCAATGGTGTCGCGACAGGCATGAATGGAGGGACGAATGGAGACGTGTCGTCTTCAGCGATGAGAGTCGCTTCTGCCTTGGTGCCAATGATGGTCGTATGCGTGTTTGGCGCCGTGCAGGTGAGCGCCACAATCAGGACTGCATATGACCGAGGCACACAGGGCCAACACCCGGCATCATGGTGTGGGGAGCGATCTCCTACACTGGCCGTACACCACTGGTGATCGTCGAGGGGACACTGAATAGTGCACGGTACATCCAAACTGTCATCGAACCCATCGTTCTACCATTCCTAGACCGGCAAGGGAACTTGCTGTTCCAACAGGACAATGCACGTCCGCATGTATCCCGTGCCACCCAACGTGCTCTAGAAGGTGTAAGTCAACTACCCTGGCCAGCAAGATCTCCGGGTCTGTCCCCCATTGAGCATGTTTGGGACTGGATGAAGCGTCGTCTCACGCGGTCTGCACGTCCAGCACGAACGCTGGTCCAACTGAGGCGCCAGGTGGAAATGGCATGGCAAGCCGTTCCACAGGACTACATCCAGCATCTCTACGATCGTCTCCATGGGAGAATAGCAGCCTGCATTGCTGCGAAAGGTGGATATACACTGTACTAGTGCCGACATTGTGCATGCTCTGTTGCCTGTGTCTATGTGCCTGTGGTTCTGTCAGTGTGATCATGTGATCTTTCTGACCCCAGGAATGTGTCAATAAAGTTTCCCCTTCCTGGGACAATGAATTCACAGTGTTCTTATTTCAATTTCCAGGAGTGTATTTGCTAACTTAGTGTATAAAAATTGCAAAAAGGCAGTTTTGTGTGGGAAAGAAGAAAAATATTTGGGGGGGGGGGCAATTGTGCCAGAGGCGCAGGATAACTTCGGTGGGGCGCTACTTTCATGTCTGCCTTTATCAATACAGCAAACGCCGAGGTTTTCTGCGGAGTTAGTATTCCTAACAGTTGGTAAAAATGAGCATTGTCACATTTACAACTATTAGTAGCTTCTTCATTGGTTAATCATATGTTTACCTGTAAGTTCTCTTCTATGAGGATGGCCCACAAAGTAATTCGTCGCATTTTTTTCTTCAACAATTCTTTATCTAACATAATGAGAATTACACACACGAAACAATGGAATTTTATCTATTTATCCACATAATCTCCATCCTGTTCTATGGCCTAACTCCAGTGTGAAACTAGGGTGTGTATGCCTTGTTGCTATCAATTCTTGTCCTGGGGGTGGAGCCAGTGCTTCACTGTGTGAAGCATCTCCTCATCATTCTCAAAATGTCTTCCATGAATGGCATACTTTAATGGCCCAAACAAGTGGAAGTCAGAGGGGGCTGCAAGATGCATGTGGATGGTCTCCACCTTCTGATGACCTCACTCTCCATGCCCAGCGACTAACTGTACTGACTGTACTTCTGTCAACAGTAGATGCTCTACAGACTTTGCACAAGCGTTTGTGAATATTCCCCACAGTTTCTTCCTCTGCAGTGGGAAATTCAATGACAGTGCTTTGCTACAGCTACGCTATCTGTCAGAAGTGACGGACACTTGGCGCACTTATTTAGGAGACTTCAAATAATACATACATAACGTTTCGCATTCGTAGCGTTGTTTTTGGTTGAGGAAAAAAGTGCGGTGCATTGCTTTCTGGGCAGCCCTCGTATTTCTTTAGGATGACTTCGTTTTTGTGGCCAATTTTTTGTCGTTGTGAGTCTCACTGTTATCCCCTAAATCAGTCCTGGAGAATAGGAACACAGAGCTGGGACAGCATTAGGCTTCAACTTACGTTTTGGAGAAAGATACAAAACGGCAAATTCCAAATCTCTTTCATAATGCAAGTCAGCAAAATATGTTCAGCTCACAATCAGTAGTCACTGCAAATAAATCAACACACTTACAAGCATTTATATATTTTTGTTTCGTCTCATTGCTATTAGAAAGTATGTGAAACTTGATTCCTAACTTTTTCCGTTGTCTGCAGTGGTTATTACAAGACGCCATTGCAGTGGAAATCATTATTTTTCACTAATGATTATTCTCAGAATCCCTCGAAAAACCGATAATTGTTGCCTAAGACTGTGGTTAATCCTCAATCGCCTTAAGAACTCACATTCAGGTTAATAACCTAGCATTCATTTACCATTACAATGACAACACAATAGCTTATGGCAGCATAGGGCTATGAAGCGGTGTCAGAGGCAGCTGTGAAGTCAGTGTCAAGGCCAATTCACAGTGGCTGTCACATCAAATTACATCATGGCACTACCACGTCAAGGTGTATACACACTGTCTGTCAAGTCAGATCACATCTTTTTGGTTAGTGCAGTACTGAACAGTGAAAGTAAGGCTATGAGTTATCATCCATGTTACAAAAAGTCAGTAAAACACCAGAATTGAGGAACTAACAACGATAAAGTTTATTAATGGCCAAAGCAAACTTCATAGTGTATGTTCTTGATCAGTTTCGTGTGGTAAAGTACTAAGAAGCTAAACAACATTTCAAAACATCGACCTTCCATTGCTAGCAAACAATATTTGTTATAGATTCCTTACATAACTAGTAATATTATAAAAAACTATATTTTTCTTCTTTATTAGAGCCCCCTTCTTCACTTAAAATATTACTTACTGCAAATTTCTTCATCAGTTTGTGATCTTGTTGATATACAGAGTGCGCATCATCTCTCTTCTGTTTCTGTAAAACCTATATAATATTTCGCTTTCAGGTACCTTACCTTTCTTGTGGAAGAATACTTAATGGAAAAAATATCCAGTTAATCGTGAAACATTTACAAGTTGCCACTAAAACAAAACACAACAACAAGAGTAAACTAATTGTTTCATTTCATATCAGTAAGTAACTGTCACGGTAAACCCTAACCTAAAAGGTTCGCATTAATAGTGAAACATAATAATAAAAATAAAGATTAAGAAGAAACTAAAGCACGAAGTCCGGTACTATTATATGAGCGAGAGAGGCGAAAATACAGTAGGTTAACTTCCGATTTTAGCAGACGATGACAACGTCAAAACTTTCTTCCCGGGAAACCTGAGGTGAAGTGATGGACCACTGATGGCCTGTGTGAATGCTGCCATTTGAAATGCGCTGCTGAATGATTTGATATGACGTGAGGTGACATGACGACCACTGTGAATTGGCCTTCGCTGCTTGCTACTACACACGTACCCTGCGACCCATACTGTGTATTCTAGTAACGACGCAATTTTTCTTCCTGCATTTCCATCCATATTGATATTCTGACAGTAAAAAAACTCTCCTAGCTTTTGGGACTATTACTTCCTTTCAGGGAGAAAAGTGGGATATGTTAGAAAGGAGAAGCATTTCATTCAGGATGAGAGGAGACCCACCTGTTGTAAGGACAAAGGGAAAACGTAGAAGATATGGAAGGTGTCAGTCGATGAGACACATAATGCATAGCTTCCCCACTAAAATCTATTGCCATTTCTGAGCAAGAATGAAAACAAAGTTTGATATTGTAGGGGCCCAGCATCTGCAACAAGTGAACATGGAATGGTTTTTCATGAAGACATTAGTGCAGAATGCTCCCTTTTCTCTATTGGAGGTTCTGAATCACAAACCTACACTATGCTGCGAATTATGAATCAATTCTTGACGTTATCCCCTATCGACTGGTAAGTTTTTTCATGCTTAGTCTCTTGCAGTTGTTGTCCACTTGCATTCTGTAGCGTCAGTATGAGTGGCCCCATATTCAGCGAATTTATTGTCACACTAATATTTGCTTCATAGCATTTTGTTACATTCAAATCTGCACCAAGTACTTCATGAGATAGCTTAGATACAAGCACAATTCTGTATGCCCTTATATGTTGCCAAACTTCTACTGCCACTCTGCCCACTTTGTGATGAGGAAGTATTTTTTTTTTTTAAATAAGCACTGAATGTAAAATATAAACCTAGCTCTATAATTTGCAACTGAACCATGTAGATTTTCGAGAAGAATTTCAGGTCTCCCAGCTCAGCAGAACAGTGATGGACGTTGGTTTTTGGAACTCAAGTTGTTGTGTCTTCAAAGTTTGTTTGTTCAAGACATAATACAAAAGAAAGCCTGTTATTGTGTTGTGTTGTAGAACTAGCTCCAACTTGCCATTAGGAGAGACCTGTTGATACAGTTGTTGTTTTCTTAACACCAGAAGTCTCAATATTATATTGCTGCTCTCACTCTTCAGTGACTTGATAGCTTAAGTTTATCTATACCAACAAAGTGTGCCTGCTACTTTTCTTGTCTTGAACGTCAGCTTTTGCTACTCTTACATGCTACTATTGTCACAAATAATGTAATACAGTTGCACTTACATAGTTAATGGGGTGTAGGGAAATGTCACTGCCGTTTGAAGAAGCTGCATCCTTGGTGCCATCGACGGTTATCACCATAAAGAGTAATAAAACACTTCGAAATGCTGTTTCCGAAATCTGCATCACTCTGGAGAGAAAGATTTATTTTATGTATACAATATATCCCAGCTAATTTTCTTGGCAGTCTTATCTTTAAGATTTTTTCTAGCTTGTATTAGAAGCTTTCATTGACGTATCATACAGTACTTTTCGTCCCTTGCACTTTCACTAACACGCCAGTTGCACTGTAACACAGAAATGAGACTAACGTATCTGTCGCGTACCTAGGGTGATAACGTCATACATAGAACTGAAAGATTATCACTAATATGATCTGATTTGTCGAGATCGTGGTAGGAGAAAGCTTTTAAAATATGCAAGAGCAATGCGGGTGTGTACCTTGACACCAATATTCCCTAGCTGTTGGCTAACTGGTGTTTGCGAACTTTCAGTGTTTCGTGATTGATGGTGATAAACAAATTCCGTTGGATGACAGACATAGTGATATTGCAACTAAAAATAAAAAATCACAATAAACTTCTAAGAATGGTGTAATTTTTTGCTCTAAATGTACTTCGATAACACCTGTTCGATACGAAATTGTTTTGGCTGTCAAAAGGTGTATCTTTGACTGCCAGTGTGTGGGGTGGAACTTGTCAAGTGAGAGAACTAGGTAAGTTATTCTTCATTTGCTTTTTGATAGATTGTTGTATTGTATGTTGGTTGTTGCATCGGTTTCTTGTCTGCTGAATTTGCCGTTCTGAAGTTTTGGTCCTATTTCGAAAGATGCTTCCTCACGTAGGGCCTAATGTAGGTTATGGTTGCAGGGCTACTCCAACAGCAAATACTTATAATGTTGTTTAGTATTGTAAAGAACAGAACATAGCGCAAGACAATTCAAGGCGATATTAATTCTTGTTTACAATATTGTGAAACGATGCAATCAATCGTAACAGGCGTACTCAACATATCATAGTTTTCGTTAGCCTGTTCCGGCTGTTGTACGGAAGTATTTCGAACATAGGGTCATTCCATGCCAAGTGGTCTAAACCTTCCCACCATCATGTCTCCAATTTTCTTCAAATTTTATCTGTAGCACTAGTCAAGTGCTAAATTAAGTTTCTCAAGATTTTAAGCCTCTAGCTGCAATACTTGCTGATCTACACCCCCTTGTCTGAAGGGTAGTAAGTTCGCATGCGCGCGACATCAGACAAAATGCCATTTTTGGGGTCTCATAAAATTGAAACCAATTCATAAGAATGGTTAGTAAGATGAGACCCTGTACAGTTTTTTGTGCTGATTCAAACGAAATTAATTATAAGATTACTGATGCAAAATCCGGTCAAACAAGTCGACTCAAAGTGTACCCCTAATTCTGTCGTGACTTAATGCGACAAATTTTGACCAATATTCAGACTGCAATAATTTCCTTGCAGATAAAGATATGGACTTGAACTTTTTACCAAGTCTTATCTTTGTGCTGGACATAATACAGCTGGATTTCCAACTACCCAGGCTTTATAGTCGCCTTGCAAAATCTCTTCAAATTTGGCAGTGTCAGCGCAAATGGCTTTATTTACCAAAGTTCAAAGCCCATTACTACAAAATAGTCAGCCTGGATTTAATTGTGAATAGTATCATCTGAAAGAGAAACTCTTGCTCTACAAGATGGATATATTTTTCTTTTGCAACGCTTCCATTAAGTGCTTATTTACTCAGGTCAAAGTATCTTATATTTTGTGTGCGCAGTGCCCTGCGTTGGTCCATGATGGCTGAGCCATTACTGGTTATCACAATAAAACCAGCATCCCCATCGCCATAGGGGCCACGCCCGATAGCCATGCAGTAACAGCCACGGGTGGGTATCTTTACTGCAGGTTCCCAAGCCTGATTACAGGGTGTCTTTACCACAGGATCCCAAGCCTGATTGTGGGTTTCTTTATGCAGGTTCCCAAGCCTGTCTTCCTCAGTTACTTCATCATTCTGGAAGCATCGTTGATTTGCAAGAGAATGCTTTCAGGAAAACTGTATTGCCGACCAGATGATGTCACTGATGGAGCTGGAATAACACCAATGATAAGTTGTTCTGGAATCCAGCAAGTATCACGTCTTAAGGGCCAATAAAATGAACTTGCAGGACCATGAGGATGCATAAAGCTTATGAAAGCATCTTTCTGTTCGACTGAGATTTCAACGATGTTTCCAATCCACCATTTCTTTTCATAAATGCAAGCAACATACTGCCCAGGCTGAAGATCCATGACTTGAACTACTACTTCAGCAGCACTAATTTTGGCCAAAAAAGATGTCGCATCATTAGAAACTCTACTGACCTTAATTGTCGTCATATCAATGGGCAAAAAATGGTGGTTTTCTCTTGTGCCAGCTAGAGTGTGCCCTTGCAGGAATCTTTCTTCTTGAGAAGCTTTTTCTTCTTCAACTTCCTCTTTGCTGATGAAAAAGAATTTGATTCCATTGATATTATCATTGCAGAAGTTGAAAAGATCTTTGGGTGTTAGAATCTGGTTTTCATATGGACGTTGCAAACTTGCTCTTGCTGCCAACCGTTTTGTTGTGCCTCCAATGCCATCACAAGGCGACTTTCCATGGCTTGTTCCAAAGAAATTCCATTCTGCTGTTATTTCAAAATCTTCTTTGTGATAGCATAAGTTGAGAAAATTCTTGAAATTCTTATATTGTGCAGCTGAACCATCACTGAAGTAGTGGATGTGGCTTATTTTGGAAAATTGCATCTTCAGGTAATTGATTACTTTTCCAATGTAAACATGGACAGTAATCGTATCGTGTCGAAGGCAGTCACTAATAACACAAAGATTCACACATTGCACCTCTTCGTTTTCACAGTAGTAGACTACAAATGGATGAACTGTTGCTTGACTGTTTTCCCAGTGAAAGCCTTGCACTGCATCTTGAACAATAAATGAATAGTTTTCAGCAAAATCCATTAGTATTATGAATTCGCCTTCTTTCAAATCAGTTTTGAGAGCTTTCAGGTGCTGGCTTTGATGCTTGGCAATGTAGTGATGACAAGACAGGTTCCAAATTTTTGCTGCAATATCTTCAACATACTCTTCTGTTGAAAGCTGCTTTGTTTCTAAAGTATCCCTGTCGGTATGAATCCATTGTTTGTACTCAATCAGTTCTTCAGGGTCATTATCTTCAAAATATGTTGCAATAACTGCTTCTACACCTTCTGGACCAGGGCAGTTTTCACAACGATGAAGCATACAATCCTTGTTTTCCAAGCTGCAAACAGCTTTGCTAAGAATTTCCTTGTAGTCTTCATTGATTGATGCACCAGTGAGCATAAGCTTGACATTTTGGTGTATTGTACAGACACAAACTGAGTGCATTCCAGCAGAGCCAACTGTAACACACCATTTTGGTCTAAGCTCGCAAAACTTTGAGAAGCCAATTTCTGGTCCATTTTGCTTCTGATAAGACACGTACATTTCCTTCAAATTGCAAAGCAACAACCGCTTTTGCTTGTACACCTTTGTTCCTGAAATTCTCACAGGCACACAGTCTTTCTTCCCTGGACAAAGTCTGCTGAATTCGTCATCTTGAAAAAAGTCATGTACTTTCTGGACAACTTCATCTGAAAGCTTCCTTCCTTGCCGATTTGCTGGAAAAGCTAGAACACCTTGCTCATTCTTCAGTTTTCTCGCTTGCTTTACCATTCTTTCTGATACATTAAATGCTGTTGTCGTATCTTTAATTGTCCAGCTTCTTGGAACCAAGGTCAATATTTGAACTTTTGTCCTACGATTTGACACTTTACATTTTTCTTTCAACTCTTCTATAAGATTATCAAGATCTGCACAATTATTGCATGGGCGACTTTTACTTGAACTTGGCTGTTCATCGTAATTGATTCCTACAGCAGCAGCAATTTGATTCCCAATTAAACTTTGTGCATCCAAGATCTTTCTTTTTGCATAGCTTTGCTTATCTCTTTTACTTAGTTGTCTTCTTTTCAATGGTGAAGCACCAATAAATGATAAACTTTTGTTGATGGCTGGTTCAGTTTCATCCGTTGTGAAATCTTGTTCAGATTGGGTTGATAGTGATGATGAATCTTCTAGCTTTTGGTTCAGTGCCGACATGCAGCGAGGGCAAAGCTTCTGACCAGGTTTTATATCAATCACTTCTTTTTTCTTTAACAGGCAAAGTTTGGCAGCTGTTTCATTATCAAGCAGTCTAAGTCCAGCTTTTACATTGTGATTCCTCTTCTTGAATGGATTGCAACATTTCTTTTGCATCGCTTGATATTCATGTAGGAAGAGGGCTTCATGGTGGAAGCAAATGATGGAATTTTCGTCAAGTTTGGCTTCTGAACGCGAAACAAGCAATTTCTGGTCACATTCTGTGAAATCACTAAACGCTTTGAATCCAGTCTTCTTAGCATAGAAGATAACATGGCACTTTGATGCAGCAGCATCTTTTCCAATTGAACAGGGGGCCAACGATTCTTCTTCTTCATTAACTTCTGACATCTCTCACTGGCCAATCACTGAATAAAACACGAATGAAATATCCAATTATATCAGTAATTCTAAGCGACTATTAAGATTCAAATTCCTAGAAATGAAGAAAAATTAGTGCATCGCGCATACAAAATATAACAACTTTGATGTGAGTTAATGAGTACTTAATGGTCGCGTTGCAAAAAAAACAAATGTCAGTCTTGTAGAGCAAGAGTTTCTCTTTTAGGTGATACTATTCACAAGCAGATTCAGGCCAACTATTTTTTAGTAATTGGCTTGAAACTTTGGTAAATTTTACCGTTTGTGCTGACACTGCCTAATTTGAAGAGATACTGCAGGGCGACCATATGGCCTGGATCATTGCAAATCCGGCTGCATTATGTCTAGCACAAGCATGAAGCTTGGCCAAAAGTTCAAGTCCATATCTTCAACTGCAAGGAAATCATTGCAGTCTTAATATTGGTCAAAATTTGTCGCGTTGTGTCACGACAAATTTTGAAGTATACTTTGAGTCGAGTTATTTGACCGGGGTTTGCATGAGTAATGTTATACATAATTTCGTTGGAATCAGCAAAAAAAACTGTACAGGGTCGCATCTTACTAACCATTCTTATGAATTAGTTTCGATTTTATTAGACTCCAAATATGACATTTTTTTTATGTTGCATGCACACGGACTAAGTACACTTCAGACAAGGGGGTCTAGATCAGCAGCTATTGCAGCTAGAGGCCTGAAATCTTGGGAAACTTACTTCAACACTTGACTAAAGCTACAGTTAAAATTTGACGAAAATTGGAGACCATGATGGTGGGAACTTTTTTCAGTTTTAGACCACTTGGTGTGGAATGACCCCATAGCGTAATATTATTTTTCATTTTCTTTCAGCATCCAGCCATGACTGACTCAAAGTATTTTACCACAACAAAAAAGGGTGAAATATTTGAACTGAAATCTGAACTTAACAATGATAAGAAAGAGAAGAAGCGGGAAGCTGTTAAAAAAGTACGTATCCGCCCTCCAGTCAGTTTTTGAACACAGTTCTTTCAACACTCTTGACACTGATTTCTCTGTGCAGGTTATTGCTTCAATGACAGTAGGAAAAGATGTTTCTGCTTTATTTCCTGATGTCGTTAATTGTATGCAGACTGACAATCTCGAACTGAAGAAACTAGTGTATTTATATTTGATGAACTACGCGAAGAGTCAACCTGACATGGCAATAATGGCAGTAAACACTTTTGTAAAGGTGAGTTTCATATGTTCCCCGTGGCTTTACGTACACAGACGACAGTAATAAGACGTGACAGTATTTAGAATTGCGGTAGTTGTGGTCATACATAATATACTACTGTAGAAGCGTCGGTGGATTGCCGTAGCAGTCGGAGAATTGTTTTAGTGGACTAGTTATTATTGGTTAGATTTGCGTTATGAGATTAACAGTAAATACAACTGACATAAATATTCAGATGAAATAAGTGCTATAGAATAGTATCAACTTGTGCTTTCTGGGCATAGTTCCTCAAGAGTGTATCATTACGGAAACGTAAGATTCCAACCGTCTGCTTCGACCCATGACAAAGGTGACAGATTTTAGCTTCCAGTGTATACAATATGGCGACCCTAACTTCACCACCCTCGGCCAGCTTATTTTGCGCATATAATGCATATACGCGCGAACAGAAATAGACAGAGTATTTCACTCCAGCAATAAAATGAAACTAATGGGACAACCGCGGGAAGTAAATGGTTTAGGGAGGGCAGAGATAAATACACAATACAAAACAAATATTATCCGCAAGTCAAACATAAAGTTAGGAAATACAGAAGCGTCCGATCCTACCCGTCGACTTTGACCCATGACGTCACAAATATGGCGGAAACGACCATAAACGACAATTCCAATATGGCGGATATGAAAACGTCGCATACGTATCATAAAGACGAAAATACATAGACAAACAACACACACAGGTTTCACAAAAAGCCTAATGACTCTAACGGGACAAGCGTGGGAAATTGGGGGTTTTTGGGTGGGGAGAAACTAAATATACACAAATTTAGCCACCCACCGCCATACAAAACCACGCAAGACGACGAAAAAAATCGACATCACAAAACTCACCAAATACCACAAAACACATTCTTATCCGGAATCGGACACTTCCCTTGACCTATATAGATCTACAGTAGCTCCCGATCCCATAAATTAGGATCGAACACTTCCCTTGACTTATATAGCTCAACAGCAACTCCCGATCCCATCTCCCATTACAAAAATCAACATACTCCACCAAACATTGAGATTGAACACTTCCCTCCAACTATATAGCTCAACAGCAGCTACCAATCCCATAACTTAGGATCGACCACTACCCTTGACCTATGTAACTCAAAAACATCTCCCAATACGAATACCAAATATGGCGGATATAAAAACGTCGCATACGTATCAAAGACGAAAATAGCCCTCAAACGAGAACTATTAATCCGGTCTTTCATATCCATGCCTGAACAAAAAACCACAACCGAATACACTTAATAACAAACTCAGCCGACGTACAGCAATCATCATTACATTAACCATCACACAAAACCGTTAACACAGTAATACAAATTCCGCTTCAAAAAGACGCACGCAGCACTCACCACTGACAAACAGCAAACTGAGCCCAACACACCAAACAAATGAAAACCATGAACATACCACCAGAGGGCACAACAAACAACAACACGACATCTACAAACACGCCACACTCACAAATCAAACTCCGCGCCGTAATAACGTCACACACCACAACACCCTTACGTCACGGGTCAAAGCCGACGCGTGAGATCGGATGTTTCTGTTGACCCTAAAGTTATTAACATAATAATAATTTTGTCATTCGGCCATCACAGCAATAGACAACGTCATATACATACTAAAATACAATTAATAGTTTGAAAGAAACAACAGGTTTCTTGTTAACATTATAGTATTATATTACAGTTGATAAATTCTCTTATGTCATAGAATGGGTGGACTAGCCAGTCATGAATTGTTTGTTTGAATAATTGTTCAGGTAATTCTTGAACAGATTGAGGACGATTATTAAATAATTTGTACCCCATGATTTCGTAGCTGTTGAGTGACTTTGACAATCTGTGGTAAGGAATATAGAGGCACCTATTCCTTCTTGTGTTGTGGCTGTGTACATTTTCTCTGGTTTTTGTTTCTGGTAATTTCTTCTTCGTATAAATTAGAACATAGTATATGTACAAGTTTATAACAGTCATGATGTTCTGTTCACAGAACAATGGTTTACAGTGTGCCTTATATGCAGAACCAGTAATTATCCTAATAGCTTTTTTGCAGTATTAATATGTCATGTACACAGCTAGAGTTCCCCCACAAAATAATTCCATATGTTATTATACTTTAAAAGAATGAAAAATAGGATGTTCTAACATATTTTTCAGGAACACAATCCATAAGTCGCCTTAACAGGTAAATAACTCTTGACAATTTACCAATAATATATTGTACATGTTGACCCCAAGATAATTTATCATCAATGTATACCCCCAAAAATTTGACATAACTTGGATCATCTGACAGAAGCTTGTCTCTAAGACTACAGACCATCTGCTGTTTTGTTTTCATTCAGCAGGAATCCATTTGCCTTGAACCAATAGGATGCTTGGTCAATTGTCTTTTCTGCACAAGTTTTAAGGCTATTGAAATCCTCACTAGCATGAAGAAATGTTGTATCATCTGTATACAACACAGTGGTGGACTTGATAAATGACGGCAGATCATTTATCATTATCAGGAACAAAAAGCACAGATCCCTGCGGAACACCTACCTTGACTTGCTCTATACTCGACATTTCTCTCCCTACACAAACAACTTGCTTAAGATTCTGAAGATATGATTTTATTAATTTGAGGCTGTTATGTCTAATGCCATAGAATTCCAGTTTTTCTAGGAGTGGCTTATGCTTTACACAGTCAAAAGCTTTGCTTAGATCACAAAATGTGAGTTGAGCATAGCCCTTATCCTCAAACACTTGATGTAAGTATTTGACTACAAAGTCTATAGCATCCACAGTAGACAACTTTTTCCTAAAACCATACTGAGATTCACTAATTATTCCTAATTTTTCAAAATAGACAGATAGCTGTTGGTAAATTACACATTCCAGTATTTTAGAAAAAGCTGGGACTATGGAGATTGGTCTGTAACTGGAAGGTGAGTCCATATCTCCCTTTTATATATTGGAATTACCCTAGCCACTTTGAGTTCTTCGGGAAAATATCCTTCAGATATGCATTTATTTATACAGAATGTTAAGGGGTACACAATATAGTCTATTACTTTCTTTAGTAAATTACAGGATATGTCATATATATCTACACTGTCTGAAGATTTCATCCGTTTTACAATACTTAGGACATGACTAGGTGAGACCTCGGAGAACATAAACGTACCTGTGTCTGTTGGTGTTCTGCAAACATTTTTAGAAAGTAACTCTGATGAACTGATATCAGGTTTGATTATAGTATTTCCTACATTTTCAACTGATTTAATAAAGAAATCATTGAATTTTTGGGGACTTATATTAATTTTTTTGCTTCTCACATCTTTAGCAACACCATTTATTAATTTCCATGCAGCTTTGCACTTATTTGTGGAATTATCAATATTATTGAAATTATGTGCTTTTTTTTGGCTTCCACGATGGCTTTTTTATACTCATTCCTGCATTTTATATAGGCTAATCTGGCATGTTCTGTTTTCTGATTGCTACATATATTGTGCAACACCATAACTTGGTTTTTCATATTTGATAATTGTTTAGTGAACCATGAATTTTGTCTGTTTGTAGCCCTGTTTGTAAAGCCTTTGTCAGTTAATTTGCATTTCTTTATGGGGATGTTGTCATTAAATTGTGTCAGAAATGTTTTAAAAAATCTCTCAAATAATAGTTTCCCTGACAAATCAGCACTAAGACTATAACTTGTGTCACCATGAAATTGGTTGAACCAGTCTCTCTCAGCAAGGGACTTACAGAGCTGAACAATTTTGTCATCTGTGACAGGCCTGGTGATTATAACTTTTGGGACAGGCTTAGGAATATTACTATTATCAATACAGAACCTACTTGTATAGTTTAAAGATACAGAGTCATGATCTGAAAACGGAAACGCTGTAACAGCACATGTTTCTTCTGTAGTTTTAAAGTTGACAAAATTATTGTCAAGACATGCTTTATCTCTTGTGGGCCTGTTACTGATTGAGTGCAAATTGCACTGTCTTAGAAGGTTTTTCAACTCAGTCACAGTAATTTTGTGTTGTTATATCAATCTGCATTCAGATCTCCACCAATTACTATGTCATAATGCAACCATCTGGTCCCTCTTAGTACATCTAACAGCATGTCCAATTTTTCTAGAAATACATTGATGATACCCTTAGGTGACCTGTAAACTTAAGACTGTCCATAACTATACCAGTGGCTTCAAAGTTCTATTCCTCACATAAATCTAGGTCCAACTTAACAATGGAGCAGCTGAATGACTGATTAATATACAGGGTGATTCAAAAAGAATACCACAACTTTAGTAATTTAAAACTCTGCAACGATAAAAGGCAGAGCTAAGCACTATCTGTCGGCGAATTAAGGGAGCTATAAAGTTTCATTTAGTTGTACATTTGTTCGCTTGAGGCGCTGTTGACTAGGCGTCAGCGTCAGTTGATGCTAATATGGCGACCGCTCAACAGAAAGCTTTTTGTGTTATTGAGTACGGCAGAAGTGAATCGACGACAGTTGTTCAGCATGCATTTCGAACGAAGTATGGTGTTAAACCTCCTGATAGGTGGTGTATTAAACGTTGGTATAAACAGTTTACAGAGAATGGGTGTTTGTGCAAAGGCAAAAGTTCTGGACGGCCGAGAACGAGTGATGAAAATGTAGCACGCATCCAGCAAGCATTTGTTCGCAGCCCAGGAAAATCGACTCGCAGAGATAACAGAGAGCTGCAAATTCCACAATCAACTGTATGGAGAGTCCTACGAAAAAGGTTAGTTATGAAACCTTATCGTCTGAAATTGGTTCAAGCACTGTCTGCAGCTGATAAGATTAAAAGAATAGATTTCTGTGATTTTATCCTTGCTCAAATGGAAACAGATGAATCTTTCGTTTCAAAGATTGTGTTTAGTGATGAAGCAACTTTCCACACTAACGGGAAAGTCAACCGTCACAATGTGTGTATATGGGGCACTGAGAATCTGCGGGAAACAACTCAGTATGAACGTGACTCGCCTAAGGTGAACGTTTTCTGTGCCATTTCAGCCAATAAAGTGTTTGGTCCCTTTTTCTTCGAAGGTGCTACTGTAACTGGACTACAGTATCTGGAGATGTTAGAGAATTGGCTGTTCCCTCAGCTCGAACAAGAAGCACAACAATTCATATTTCAGCAGGATGGAGCACCACCACATTGGCACTTATCTGTCCGTAACTACCTGAACGTCAACTACCCGAGGCGATGGA
Organism: Schistocerca cancellata; assembly: GCF_023864275.1. Lineage (NCBI taxonomy): Eukaryota > Metazoa > Arthropoda > Insecta > Orthoptera > Acrididae > Schistocerca > Schistocerca cancellata. The sequence continues at coordinate 384,083,203 of NC_064634.1, read as the reverse complement.
TCGGCCGCCAGGCAGCCCGTGACAGAGCACTTCATCACTGGCCTCCAAGAAGCCCTGATCTTACCCCCTGCGATTTTTTTCTTATGGGGGTATGTTAAGGATATGGTGTTTCGGCCACCTCTCCCAGCCACCATTGATGATTTGAAATGAGAAATAACAGCAGCTATCCAAAGTGTTAAGCCTGATATGCTACAGAGAGTGTGGAACGAGTTGGAGTATCGGGTTGATATTGCTTGAGTGTCTTGAGGGGGCCATATTGAACATCTCTGAACTTGTTTTTGACTGAAAAAAAACCTTTTTAAATACTCTTTGTAATGATGTATAACAGAAAGTTATATTATGTTTCTTTCATTAAATACACATTTTTAAAGTTGTGGTATTCTTTTTGAATCGCCCTGTATATTGCCACACCACAATTGCAGTTTTATACAGTAACTATTTGCTACATTATAGTTATCAAGTTTAACTGGAAGTACACTCTCAGTAACCCAATGTTCACTCAGACAACAAATATCAAATTTGTTATGTAGTCCAAAACTGTTTACAATAAATTCTTTATCTATTAGTCCTTGAACATTCACATAGCAAATTTTAAGATCATAATTGTTGTTTATTTTAGATTGAACGTTTTGGTGAGGTTTTATGAAATTTGTTACACTACTTATCTCGTGGGCTTCTTCATCTTGCTGCCTTCCACTAAAAAATAATTTAGACGGACAGGAGGAGCTGTTTTCCGTCTACCCGTAACACTTGATGCTGCTTCTCCTGCTGCAGTTCTCATTTCTCCTTATGGAGGCACTATAGTTACTGTTGCTGGTGAAACTTCTGCTGTTGATGCTACTGTTACTTCCTTTTCCACTGCTGCTACTGATAATGCCACTGGTGACTGTGACGCTTTACATGTTTGCACAGTTGTAGTTTTTTCATCGTAGGGTGTAATTGCAGATGTTTCTTCCTCATATGCTGTTGGTGCACTTTTCTTTTCTGTTGTCATTGGCAGAAAACCTGTTGCAGGTAGTGCTATTTTTACATAGGCATACACTCCTGCTGTCTTTATCATCAGGAGAATTTCTTTGGCCAGCACTTTCTTGCCTAGGTTGTTTCTGTGCAGTCCATGTCTAGTAAAATGCTCTCTTACTGAACTCGTTGCTTCAATGAAAGTTGTGTGCACAAAACTGCTACAAATCTTCCTGAATTTCAGATTTGTCGCGATGATTTCTTTGTGTACACACGAGTCTTCCGTTAAGTCGTGTCTGTAGGGAATGTTTACAACAAATACCTTCGCCTGTGAAATTTTTCCTAGCGATTCTTCCAGTGTTCTTACAGCAAGGCTGCTTTCATTTTTATAGACATCGTTTCCCCCTCCGATTATGACACAGTTGACGTCGCTTTTCACGGAACTTTCACAGTTTTTCAGCACTTCTTGTAGAGGAGCACCAGGTTTCGAAATTCCAATCACTTTATATTCGGACTGCATATCAGACATGATTGTAGCCAGTCCCTTGCCATGACTCGTCGATAATATGTATATTTCTTCCTTCTTCTCTGTTTCCTTTTTTGTCTCGTGTTCAGTTTTATTACAAGTTGCTCTCACACGATTTTTTCGTTTAATAGTATTTGATGGTAACGTGTTTCTGCTGGCACTTTTTTGTTCAACAGATCTTTCCGAGCAGTTACCTGTTACACTGAGATTTTTTGTCTGTGATTCTGAGCTGTCTGCACTTAGAACATCGTATTTATTCATTAGTGGAACACGAAAAACATTGGTATTTAAGACAGGTCGAGAGATTTTCTTAGGCCTAGTATATACACACTCTCGTTTGCCTGTTTGCGTATCTGTGGGAAGGTCCATATAGTCGATCAAACTTTTCAGCATTTCTGCATATTGTCTAGCTTTACTTAAGTCACTTTGCAGTTCTTCCCTCAAACTTATTTCGAGTCCAGTGTTGCACATTTCAAATGCAGTTTCAAGACCGTTGCACTCGGTTCCACAGTCACATGTAGGCCTATGTTGACCGAGATTTGCTTCCACGAAACAACAAGAATGATACCATTTATGTGCCACTACACATATTTTAACACCTTTTATCACTTTTTTTGCACATAGCATACAATTCACTGATGGTAATTTACCGATATTCACGGAGCGATTTGCCACTACATCCATATGCGCCGCCATCTTGAACGATGTAACACTACAAGCATGAATAGTGTAAGAATCTTATATTTCACTTGATCTATGTAGGTCTAATGATACCTGATAAACCAATACGCACAACTCCAAAACATGATATTGCAAAGTTCCCTTCACCTCGAACGAAGCTGACCGTACCAAAATACAAAATCCCCCAGATTTACTAGGACAATTAAAATAAAATAAAATAAAATAAAATAACTATACACGAAAACAAACCGACCACAAATACTTCATTAAAACGAAAAAAAGTAAAATAATTACCAACCATAGCCACTGCCGAATGGAACTGGGTTGGCTAACTACCGGACACACACACACACACACACACACACACACACACACACACACACACACACACACACACAGAGAGAGAGAGAGAGAGAGAGAGAGAGAGAGAGAGAGAGAGAGAGAGAGAAGAAAACTGAAAGTATTCATACATTTAAAAGAAAAACAGTTCTCAGAAAACAAAGCAACTCAAAAATGTAAAGGTGACAATTAACAAAAGTAATTTATAAGTAAAACTGTCTTCCTGATGGCAACCTAGATCTCTCAAATGAGGACTGAGGCACTGCTCATATACAGGTCCGTAATCCAAGAATCTGGGGATTTTGTGAACATCATACTCGTACAAAACACCTCGCATAGTTGGCAATTGAGCCGAATCACTTCAAAAACCTCATCTTCATTTCATCAACCAATGCAACTCTGAGTGAATAACTATCAGATTTTTCCATCATATCCATCTCTAACAGAGAATGAAAAAAACATTACATTTTGGTCCAAGAGAAACAATCAACACTAATTGTACCTAAAACAAATATGAACACACAAACCTCCAAAACGATAAATCACATTAACTCCTTGGTGACACAGCACACACATCCAACAACTACTTCAAAAATGATTACACAGTCAAATGACTGAATACCACACATCTTCAAATATGAACTCCCACTACAAGAGCATACCAACAAATATAGCATGCCATCTACAAACACGACCGCTCAGCAACACTGTGCGACAATGATGTCACACAATACGCTTAATGTAATACCTTGAGTCAGAACAGACAGTTGGAATCAGACTTTTCCATCGACCCAAGAAAACTATTGCAATATGCTCAAAGTTGTTCATTCTTATGGCACCCTTCTTGTAAAGTAAAGCACAAATATAAACTGTCTGTAGTAGTTAGAAATTTTTGTCCATCTAGAGAGGTACTCATAGGAAAGGTACGAGAATTGTATTCAGGAGAATGCATATTAAAATTGCCATCAAGTCTTTGAGATTTAGGCTTACCATGGTTTTGTTTCCATCAGTTGTTTAAGGCATATGCCAGAATGTTTACTTACGGCAGAATACAGCTGATTTCCTTTCCTATCCTGCCCCACTCATTGTATGTGTTTCATCTCTGTGATACTGTGAGTGTCCTTTTTTCCAAGCTGTGTGTCTGATGTACTCATTTTGTATCACTTGGAGCACAATGTATCACCTAAGCTCCATTTGTTCTTCATACCCAGCAACAGCTACTACTTTGTGGGGCTAGTAATATAGGAAATTTCATTTCTGTTTCTATATTTAAATATTTGAAGCAGTATTTCAGTATGAGTGATCTTAGGGGAATAAAAGATTTACTCTCACATGTAATTGCTGTGAAAAAAGATTGTGTTAACCCTATATTTTACCTTCTACTCTTTAGTGTGTGTGTGGGGGGGGGGGGGGGGGGGGGGGCATTGAGTTTCTGTCTGTGTGTAGCCAGTGTAAGTGCGAGTTGGTCAATACCAATTTGTCACTTTGGGTATCTACTAGCCAACAATTTTGAATTGTCAGGTTTCTTGGTCATGCGAGTCATCCATTTGTGCTATATGACCAACAAATTTCCTACGTCTTCTCTTTGCAATTCAGGTCAACTGCAAGAAACAAATACAATCGGAACTTTTGTGCATCCAGATTTTGAACAGAAGTCTATAACTAAGGCAGTATATTCAAAATTTTTGAGTGTGTTCATTGATGAGAGACTGAATTGGAAGAAATATGTTAATGATCTGTTGAAGTGTTGTTCACCTACTTTTGCTGCTGTGGTTATTGCAAATTTTAGTGATAAACACACCAGTAAATTAATTTACTAAGCCTATTTTGATTCACTGCTCTCGTATGGCATATTTTGGGGTAATTTCTCATTAAGGAAAAAAGTATTAATTGCACAGAAGTGTGGAATTGGAATAATAGTTGCGCCCACCCAAGATCATATTGCAGACATTTATTTAAGGAAGTGTATTTGCTTAAGAGATTAGTCATTAACCCTCGAGCCTATGTATGAAGTGCACCATGTACAAATAACATTGTCTTGTACAGTTTCATTGTTTTACAGTTGGGAGTGCAAGCCTGTTCCTTCATTATTGCATCAGCTAACAGTGCTAAGTTGTGCTGTCATGCGCCCAAGAGAGCAGAAGTAATATAAAATAAAGTGTGCTAGGTGATCAAAAAAATTAAATTTCTGCTAGTGGCATAAGCCCCAATGAGACGGAGATAATTAGCAATCAAATAAGGAGTTTTCTGGGATCCATAGCAACTGCATTGTTTAATGCTATGTGGGGTTGTTAGTGTATGGCAACACTTGTGCTCAACAATAGAATGACATAATGCATTTTATTATTGTTTAATTGAACTGTTATTTAGCTTTTATAATGTAAGTTTATTTTGTTCTTAGTTAATTACGATTAAACTGTTACTTTCATCATGCATGTTTACCTTTGTAACATAAAGACAACTATTGTTTACATGTGTACAAAGTATGCCGCGTGCCGACTTGTGCTGTAACCAATGGCACACACGCTCTAGGGGTAATAACCCATCCCAGTTCAATAGTGCAACAGCAATATGCATAGCTAAAACACTAGGAGAAAGACTGATTGTCACTATTTTGGGTTAAATCTAACTTTGGACCTGAAAGGCACGAATTATGCTGCCACAGAAGTCTTTGCTCACTTACCAAATAGCATCAAAAGTCTGACAGATACCGAACAGTATTTAAAAACAAATTTAAAGAATTTCTGAATGACAACTACTCCTACACAATTAATGAATTTTTACATATAATTTAGTAATTTTACAATTATTAAAAAAAATTTAATGTAAAGAAACCTGTTGTTAACCTGACACATTCCACATCATTACGAAGTGTCCTGTTCATGATCTGTGGAACAAGTATAAACCTGATATAATCTAAATACCATCCTGAATGTTGGGTCCAAATATTTTTCTCATTATGTTATTTTGTTTTCTTGATGTCTTTGATGTTGATAGTTCATGATGTCTCAGTTGCATGGAGTGCTCCTGTAGGAATGACTGTATGGCGGTGACAAATTTTGGCTTTGATGGACAGCCATATCTTGTTGTAAATATTCAAAGTAGTTGTGTAGGCCTTTGCAACTTTTCTGCACACAATTTGGTAGCTACCTTTTTGTTGCTAGTGTTTCCAGTAACTTCGTGTAGGCACTTCTAATGGTTAAATGTGATTTTCACATGTCTGTTAATATGCTGAAATAAAAAAATAGTTTGCCAGAATTCTCAAATCGTTATTATGGAATGCGGGTGGATTGAAGATCAGTGTTTGTTGGAAGATTGTGGATATTCAGTGTATAATACTTACATGTGGAGTACGTGTGTGCAGAAATAGGAAACCGTTACAATGATTGTTACTATTATTAAAGAAATAAAGAAAATTAAAAGTATACTGATGTTAGCCTTATTTTGTGGGAAGATTGATGTATCATTAGTGTCGTACAAGCAAAGTGAAAGTAAGAAGGAATGATTTACCCATTTCCTGGAGTTTTATGTCTGTGAATTCAGTGTGACCAAAAGTGCAATGCATTCACAATGCTGTATGACATACAACTAAACAGAGAGAGAGAGAGAGAGAGAGAGAGAGAGAGAGAGAGAGAGAGAGAGAGAGAGAGAGAGATATTTGTTGCCTGCTGAGATGATTTACTATTCTGCAAAAGTGACTTGTTCTGTATCATAAGGAGACATGGCCATTGTGATTCAGTGTGTGGAAAGAACTTGCTATGTGTATCACTTCAGTAAGTCAAACAGGTGGTGCAGAGAGCACCAAAATCCCATTCCCCATATAGTGCATATAGAGCTTTCTTGCCCAACTCCTTGGAACACATTTTAAAATGGCAAACAGGACATGGATAATTTACATCCCATTGGAAACATTCTTCCCAAATATTACATTGTCTTGCACTGTCTGAGCAAAATTTGCTCCTGCTGTTGTCTTCAGGTAATAGGCATTTTATAAGGAAGAATGGAAGATTGCAATTAAAGTTCTGTTGACACTGGGATCATTACAGAGCTGGCATGGGCTTGGACTGGACAATGTTGTAGCAGGAAATTACTTTGGGCTTGTTTGAAGAACCGACTTACCATTCGCCTAAAGTAATTTGAGGATATTGTGAAAGAAAGTAAAGTGGAATGGTTGGAAAGACACCTTGCTAATCCTGAATGTTAACCACTGAGCTGCCTCATTAGGCTCCAGTCATTTGAGGATTAATACTTTGTTGCTATGTTATCTGTGCAGCTCATAATAGTCTGAATGCGGAAACAAGTGGTTTCATAGGCTGATAGGTTCTGATATCACTTGTCACATTAGCTCCTTGATACTGTGATGGCCATTCTCCTCATTGTTCCAGTCCAGAACACAGCTTGTCACACAGTACAAAGAAACCTGTAAAATGGAAGAAGAGTTAGTATAACGAAATGTGTTATTAGGTATACGCTGAAGATAATGTTTAGACTGAATTATCACAGAGTTACGACAGATTAATAATGAACATGTTTCCTTTTTATTTTTGGATGACTGTTTTGTGAAATGAACAAAGGTAATGGGATACTGAATTTTTGTAAATGGAAGATTCAAAGGGCAGCTGCTCCTTTCTAAAAAGGTTTAACAACTGCCCACAGCTATTTAGTTTCTAGAATTAGATCTTTTACTTCCAGAACACAGTTATGAAATGTGAGGAAGTAATGCAGCAAGATAAATGTGGAGCTTCTTAAGAAGGTACAGTAAGGATAGTTGCAAATTTTAACTGTGTAGCATGGGACTATAGAGATAATGTGTTTTAGCAGCATTCCAGACACAGTGCACATGCACATTATGAAAACTGTATTTTGGCATTGACTCCCACTACTTTCCACAAAAGTAACAAAAAGCTGTTCAGGCAGTTGAACAGGAACAGCTTCTATTGCTCTAAACTAGCAGTATTGTAGTTGCAATATTTTATCTTTGTTTTTGAACTTTATTGCAGGCAAATCAATGTTTAACGTATGTTTTCAGCAAAAATAATTTCTTAATATTTTTATTAGTCATACAGTCCCATTTTCTCATTGAAATTGAGGTAAATTCTTTCATAAAGTTAGTTTTTTCTTCCTAATTAGTCTCTAATATTCAATATTTGGGGCATTGAATTGTTGAACTTTATGGAATCAGTAATTTTTATAACAAGGAGAAAACATTCAGAACTAAAAAAGTATAGTAAAATAGTTATTTAATCCTACAGAACTAATCAACAGTATTGTACTCTGTCAGCATATATTAAGAAATGTTGTTGTCTATATATGTTAGGACTTAGAAACTGAGATTCAATTTCTAGTGCATGATGCTAAAAAAAATATGCATAACTTTTAGTGTGTGTGTGTGTGTGTGTGTGTGTGTGTGTGTGTGTGTGTGTGTGTGTGTGTGTAAATGTTATGGGTTTCAAACAGTTATTGATAATAAATGTTGTAAGGGAGAAGGTTTACTTTGAGACTGCTGTCAGTACGTCCAACTGTGTGAAGCTGTCATCAAGAAGTTACCGAATGGACACCACACATTAACCTTATTACATACCTCTGTATAGTACTGTCTTCCTTAGTGATGCGCTACGTCAGAATATGCTGCTATAAGGCATTCGTGAATGAAAATAGGAAAATCAAGCAACTCTTCAACTTGATCTTCTCAGACATTTAAGAACTGTAACATGTGGTCTCCAGTTCAGGTTTCTGCCAGTATAAACACTTATAAGTTTTAGAATTTTGTTTTGTTTCTTGATTCAACCTCGCATATTGTTTGTAGTGATGTGGTCAGACATTGTGCATTGTGCAGCACTGAATTGCATTGCATTTACCTAAATTCAGTCACAGCGTATTTCCAAGAAAATATTGTTTATAGTAATATACCGTGAAGTTGCTCCATTGAGTTTTATTGTAATACTGTGCTTGCATTGTCAGCAAAGAGAACTAGTTCTGCTGCTTTTTAACAAACAATGGAAAATCCAGGATGGAATGTAAAAATATTATGAAACTTCTTGTTGTGCCTATAAGTGACTCGGCATCTCTTCTATATGGTGAGTGGCAACTTTTCTTTCCATATTATTTCTGCTTTTTAAATATATCAAGGAAGATGATTTATACACAACAAGAGCAAAAAAGACCCAATATTGATCCCTGCAGTACACCTGTAGTGATTTCCCATTCTGAGAATGCTGCTTCATTGTGAACACTCTCCAAATTTCTTGATGCAACACTTGGTATACTTTTAGTTAGATAGGATGAAAGCCAGTTACAGTTATCACCTGATATCATAATATTTGCACTTCCGTAGGAAAATACTGTGAACTGCACAATCAAACGTTTTTGACAAGTCACAGAAGAAGCTAATGCTTTATTACACAAATGCCTGTTTGTGATAAATATCGTGGAGACACACAGATGTGGAAATTGCAGTGCTACAATCTGTGTAATGGTAGTGGGATAAGTATTGAGTGAAAAACCAACTGACAAAATGTCACATAAATCCACGTATGTAATAACCCAAGTAGATGGTCAGGCCACTAAAACAGTAATGTCACCTAATGATGATACCAGTCCATCATACCAACATGAGAACTGGAACTTGTGCAGGTCCAAGTGAAGAAAGGGTTTCATTTAGAGTTAAAGCTCCCTAGATCTTGTTGCTGTTGTACGTAAGTACTTAAACTTATCTGCAGCCAGGACTATGCATAATAACATGTTGTTTCCAATGTGACAAGCTTGTATATCCAGTATGACATTGGATTATGTTAATCTCTGTGACATTTTGCATGTTCAAGCCTTTAGTGTAATTATAGTTACAGCATGACTAACTTACTAATTTGCACATACTTTCTCCATTTATTGCTATGTTATATCCAGAGGCAGCTTGAGTTGCATTTTGTGAGTTGTATATAAAGGAACTTATGTATGCAATTGCACTCATGACAGAAGTCAACAAACTGTGAGCTGAGTGACAGACTTTGTGCAGATAGTATGTAGCTGTGTTCAAGTCTTTGAAACCATTACTCAATGTAACCCCCCTAGTATTTAAGCTTTAGTTTTCAGCATAATAATCACAAGTTAAATTACACTTTCTGCATCCAGATGGAAATTGGATAAGACTACAGAGAACATTTACAAAGTCAGAATAACAAAAGTGGCCCTTTTTGAAGTTACAGAACCAAACTATATTAAACATATACGTGTAATATTCCTCCTTCAAGCTTCCCTAGTGATAATCCTTTTTCATAACGTGTTTATTTCTCATATGTTTGGTCTGTAGTGATTTTAATGTCACTTTCAGAGATTACACTATATAAATAGTGTATGTAATTGAATGTATCAGGACTGAATAGCAACAATGAAACTTTCGACTTTTTTGTAGGATTGTGAAGATCCAAATCCTTTAATCCGTGCCCTGGCTGTTCGAACAATGGGCTGCATTAGAGTTGACAAAATAACTGAATATCTTTGTGAGCCTTTGCGTAAGTGCCTCAAAGATGAAGATCCATATGTTAGAAAAACTGCTGCTGTGTGTGTTGCCAAGCTGTATGATATCAATGCCCAGTTGGTTGAAGACCAGGGATTTCTTGATCAGCTGAAAGATCTTCTTTCTGACTCCAATCCTATGGTAAGGATATTCTATTGGCAGCTTTACTATCTGTAGCTAGAAGAATAGAAATTTTTAATACGGAAAACTTTCATTCAAGGACTGTGGACGTAATATATATTTACTTAATGGTCTAGGTGGTTGCTAATGCTGTGGCTGCCCTCTCTGAAATAAATGAAGCAAGTGCAAGTGGCTCTCCACTCATTGAAATGAATGCACAGACCATAAACAAACTGTTAACAGCTCTTAATGAATGTACAGAGTGGGGCCAAGTCTTCATTCTAGATTCTCTTGCAAATTACAGTCCAAAGGATGATAGGGAAGCCCAAAGGTTAGTACTGATTATATACGGAGTTTAAGCGTAAAGTAACAGTTGAATTTTATATAATTTTAGTTAAATGTGTGATTCTTGTACTGTTTGAGTGGCAGTAGAGAAGTATTCATTTAACAATAATCATACAATCAAAGAAGTGTTTATTTTACATAAATTATAGAGTATTAAGATTCATCTTTCTCAGTGAAGGGAACTAATATGAAGTTGTCGGGCTTCTAGCTGGGTGATTTCACTGAAGTGGAGAACTTTTCAGTGAGTGTCACTCCCATTGTTGATTAAGTTTTTATTAAGAGAAGTTCAAAATATAGGATAAAATAGTACAGTAAAACCCTGGTTCTGTGTTCTCTCATTTTACATTATCCCACTTTTTACGTCCATTTTATTGGTCCCAATGAAAGGCCTATTCTCTCAACACAATGCTTTCTCATCATTAACAATTCTGTGCTATAACATTTCTTGTATTTTAAGTTGTTGTTGGTATTACCATGACCTTTAACACTGATTTTCAACAGATTGTTGCAAAAAGTGCATCATATTCCTCCTGAAAATAAGGATTGGAACAAAGCTGTTTCTCGTCCAGGAAACCTCTGAACTGAGTGACCTTATTGTCGGTAACAAGCTCTAGACTTTGGGCCTACTGTTCTCTATTTATGAAGACTGCCAACTGTAATGTTTTAACCAATATGTTGTTAAGATTTATTTACCATAATTTTTTAATGATTATCAATAGTAAATCTCACAATATCTTTTTAATGTGGTTTCACAAAAGACTTCCCCTTCTGTGTTTTATTTACACCATTGGACATTATTGGGGTGAAAAGGAAAACTCCCATGCTCGTATGTGTGTCAACACTTGTTCCCTGCCATTGTGATTATCACAAAGGCGATGGTTGGTTGCTAATACACACAAACACGTGTTTCTTTTGTCATCGTGTCCAATGGCGTAAATAAAACACAGAAACAAAAGTCTTCCATGAAACCACATTAAAAAGATATTATGTTCTAATGTGAGACTTTCTTTTAATCAGTCTTCAGACTGGTTTGATGCAGCCTGCCACGAATTTCTCTCCTGTGCCAACCCCTTCATATCAGAGTTGCACTAGCAATTCCCCCCCCCCCCCCCCCCCCCCCCCCCCACAGCTCCTCCCCTAGTACCATGAGTTATACCCGATGTCTTATCATCCTGTCCCATCTCCTTTGTCAGTGTTTTCCACATTTGTTTCCTCTCTGATTCTGTGCAGAACCTCCCCATTCCTTACCTAATTTTCAACATTCATCTGTAGCACCACACCCCTGTCCATGTTTTACTATCATACAATGCTGTGCTCCAAACGTACATTCTCAGAAATTTCGTCCTCAAATTAAGGCCTATGTTTGATACTAGTAGACTTCTATTGACCAGGAATTCCCATTTTGCCAGTGCTAGTCTGCTTTTGGTGTTGTCCTTGCTCCAGCCATCATTAGTTATTTTGCTGCCAAGGTAGTAAAATTCCTTACCTTCATTTACATCGTGATCATCAATCCTGATGTTAACTTCCTCGTCATTCTCCTTTCTTCTACTTCTCATTACTTTTGTCTTTCTTTGATTTACTCTCAATCTGTCTTCTGTACTCATTAGATTGTTCGTTCCATTCAGCAGATCATGTAATTTTTCACTTTCACTCAGAACAGCAACGTCATCAGTGAATCGTATCATTGATATCCTTTCACCTTGTATTTTAATTCCACTCTTGAACCTTTTTTATTTCCATCATTGCTTCTTCAATGTACAGACTGAACAGTAGGAGCAAAAGACTATATCCCTGTCTTGCACCCTTTTTAATCTGAGCACTTCATTCTTAGTCTTCCACTCTTATTGTTTCTTTGTTGTTCTTGTACAGTTTGTATACTACCCTGTTTCCATACAGCTTCCCCCTATATTTCTGAGAATTTTGAACATCTTGTAACATTTTTCATTGTAAAGTGTGTTTCCAGGTCTACAAATCCTATGAACGTGTCTTGGTTTTTTTATTTAGTCTTGCTTGCAGTATCCACTGCAGCATCAGAATTGCCTCTCTGGTGCCTTGACCTTTTCTAATACCAAACTGATCATTTTCTAAAACATCCTAAATTTTCATTCCAAAAAGTGTGGTAAAAAAAATTGCATCAAAGTATTAGTTAAAACACAAAAGTTGGCAATTTTCTGTAAACAGAGAACATATGAAATCTACAGCGTGATATGTTTCCTGTGCTTTTCTGTACCTTATACTTTACTGCATTTTATATTTTTTCAGCTCAGACTTCTGAAAAGTGCAAAAAGGTGGTTTTACTGTCATTTTATCAGCATAACATAAGCTGAAACTTGTAATACATTCACATTTTCATGGAAATTAGATAAGACCCAGGCTAACAGATTTTAAAATTTCTTTTGGCCTCAAGTGAAAGTAACGCAGATAATTTATACAAGTATACCTGGAGTATCTTTCTAGCGGGGTGGGTTGGCCATGGGAGAGAGTTAAAGGGTATCGTATGGTACAATACAGCTGAAAAATGTAATGTGGTATCGGCATCTTTAGAGCTAAATTTTTGCACGATGTCATCTTGACTTCATTGAATCAGATTGTTAGTACTGATACTCGGGATTTTATTGTAGTGACAAATAGAAGAGCAGTGATTAAGGAACAGTTATTTAATTTTGGAAAAGTTCGGTTCAGGTTGCCATACAAACATTTTGATTAGTTTCTCTAAATAACTTAGGGTGATTACTGGGCTAGTGCCTTCAAGAAGGCCATAGAATATTTGTGCCCATCTTTATCCAGTCAGAGTTCTTTTTGTACCACCACTTGTCTTATACCAACCACCACCACCCTCCTGCATCACTCTCTTGTTGCACCCTTTATTTTTAATTATGATTAGATATGACACAAACGAATCAGTATGCCTCTTTTATATTGCTTTGTTGGAATTATCTGTTAAGTTCTTTCTTTTAATAGTTTTTTGTACCTACCTCACTGTTACCACATTTGGAAGTCTTGCAGTTGGACATATAAAGCCACTGTGTTCATAAATTCATAGTTGTTTACATGTCATATATAATGTCTCAACTATTCCTTGCAGAAGGCCACACTCATTCCATCCCAAGTTCTTGTCAAAATAGCTTCTGCTTTAAGTTTGATCATGTAAATTCAGAGTGAATAAACACATGTAACTACAGGGTGGCATGTAGATAACTTGGGGTGAAGCCTTTAGCTACTGTTAAGTGTCAAGAAATTTCTTGCTTGTATGGCAGCAAATACCACCTGTTGATTGACAACATATACTGATTTTCTTGTTTAGGCATTGTTCGGGGGGGGGGGGGGGGGGGGGGGGGGGCATGCGCGCGCACACGCATATCCACTACTAAAGAGAGTGTCTGTGTGTGTATGATTCTTTGCAGATATTTTTTGGTTTTTTGAAATCGCATAATACACATAATTTTAAAGAAGAATATTCCTGTAAAGATAAGTGTGGAACATGGCATTATTTTTATTACTTTCTGTTGTATTATTCTTAACACTTTGTCACTAATGATATTGTTATGGGTGGGTTATTTTTGTTGCATCAGTGAATACGATTCTAAATTTTTAAAGTTACATTTAATACTGCAGCATCTGTGAGCGGATCACTCCTCGTTTGGCCCATGCAAATGCTGCAGTTGTCTTGTCTGCAGTGAAGGTTTTAATGAAATTTATGGAGATGCTTCCATCAGATTCTGATTTTGTGTCAACACTCACAAAGAAGCTAGCTCCTCCACTGGTGACGCTGCTCTCTTCGGAACCAGAGGTATGTCCTAAGTAAATCATTATTTGTACTGCGAAAATCTAAGGTTCTTGTTATACTCAGTTTTATAGTTATTCCTCCAAATGTCGGTGAACAGTAGACGTCTTGTGAAATATTCATGCTTACCATGAGGTATGTAAGAAGACTGTCGACAAAGTTCACAGTAAAACTTCTAGAAGTAGTGAGAATGTGAAAAGGTAAGAGTTTTGCAAAATTCGAGGAAAAAGTTTGGAAATCATCACAGCCTGTGATACATGGGTGCACATTTCTCAGGGTAGAGATATCCAGCTTCTAGTTTGATATACGAGAGAGTACTCAAGTCCCCAGAAGGACATCGCCTGGGGCATAGCTTGCATTGTATGAATTTCTCTTGCCAAGGGTGGATCACACAGTTGTCTTGAGAGTTCAACAGTACCCCTGGCTTTCTGTGGAAAGGTTTCTTCTGACTTTATTGATTTTTTTCCTTCCTTCATTGCTGCGGTAAAACGATCCAATTAATAGTTAAGTCCAATTGTCAGGTATAACCTCTACCCATACTATTTCACATGAACTACCTACTTCAATTTTGCTACCATGCAAACTACCTCTGACAGCAATAAATACTCCACCACCAACTGTATTTAATCTATCCTTTTTAAACACTGTTAGATTGTTTGAAAAATTTCGGCTGAACTTATTTCCGGCTTTAGCCAGCTCTCTGTACCTACAACCATTTGAGCTTCAGTGCTTTCTGTTAGGACTTGGAGCTCTGGTTCTTTCCCAACACAGCTAAGACAATTTAAATCTACAATACCAATTGTTTCTACAACTACATTACTGTGTTTTACCTGCGCACTTTCTGATGGATGCCCATTTTGTGGTTCCCTGAGACCCTCTAACCTGAAAAACTGCCCAGTCCCTTCCACACAGCCCCCACTACCTGTGTAGTCGCCTCCTGTGTGTAGTGGACTCCTGACCTATTAAGCAGAACCCCTAAACCCACCACCCAATAGCACAAGTCAAGGAATCTGCAGCCTACATGGTCACAGAACTGCCTGAGCCTCTGAATCAGGCCCTCCACTCGGCTCTGCACCAAAAGACCACAGTTGGTTCTATCGACAATGCTGCAGGTGGTGAGCTCTGCCTTAATCTCGGAAGTGAGACGGGCAGTCTTTACCATTTCTGCTAGCCACCCGAAACCAGACAGAATCTGCTCCGATCCAAAGCGACACACATCATTGGTACCGAAATGAGCCACCACCTGCAGTTGGCTGCACCCTGTACTCTTCATGGCATCCGGACGCACCCTTTCCACATCTGGAATGACTCCCCCCAGAATGCACACTGGCTTCCTTCACCTCCTTGGCAGTCATGTTCCTAAGGGGCCCCATTACACGCCTAACGTTGGAGCTCCCAACTACCAGCAAACGCACCCTCTGTGAATGCCCAGACCTTGCGGGCCGAGAAGCTTCCTCTGGAACGTGGTGGACGACTGCATTCAGCTCAGGGACACCGTCAGCCACTGATAACGCCCAAAACCTGTTTGTCAAACGAACTGGGGAGGCCCTACGATCGGCTCCATGGAAAGTTATTTGCTGCCTGCCAGACTTTGGAATGATCTCCCACTCGACCTCGGGTGAGGGGACGACCTCAGTGCAGGCAGTACCCAGGGACATCACAGCAGTGGACCGATCAGAGGACACGTGAGACGTCCCTCGCATCCCCGCATCCAATCCCCCACAGTGACGCCCCCTGGCAGCAGCCTCAAGCTATGTGATGGAAGCCAACGCAGCCTAAAGCTGTGAGCGAAGGTTCGCCAGCTCAGCTTGCATCTGTACACAACAATCCCAGTACCTATCCATTACTGCACTTCTCCTGTTTGAAGCTCATAAAAATACGTAAAAAGCGAACGGTGTACTCGCTTTAGTAATAGCAGGAACTAGCGGTGCGCTCTCGCTGACAGTGTTACTGACACTGACTGACTTTGACGTTGAACAAACTATTACTCAGTGTGGATGGGTTTACAGGTGTGACTCTTGTTAGTTACGTAAGCCCATCCATCACAGCAAGGTTGTATCCCATCGGATGGGAAAAGTCGATTTTTAATTGTCCTGAGGCCAAAATCCGCATAAATCTATTTTTAGTTTCTGTGTGACTGCCACAAAACATATTCAATATGCTGTCGATCGTTTTCTGAACCAAGTTGAAATCGAGAAATAGCATGTTCCACAAGTGGTAGAAGTGTTTCCGGGGTCATGTTCAGAATGTGTTGCACAATGCGTACCCTCAATTCAGCTAAGTTTGCAATCGGAACACTCAACACATCTTTCAGATATCCTCATAGCCAGAAGTCGCACAGATTAAGACCGGGTGATCGCGACGGCCAGACCAGGCTATAGGGAAATGGCAGCTGATAATTCTAGCATTTTCGAAATGGTGCTTCAGCACCTGCTTAACTGGATTTGCAATGTGCAGAGGTGTGCCATATTGCATAAAAATGATCCCATCCACACATCCAAGCTGTTGGAGAGCTGGAATGATGTGGTTGTGCTACCATTGACAGTACGGGTAACAGGCCCGGAAGAATCTCTCTCTTCGAAAAATATGGCTCTCTGATAAATGATACCGTAAACCTGCACCAGTCAGTGACCTTTTTAGGATGAACTGGTATGGATTTATTTGCATGTGGATTTTCTGTTGCCCATATTCAACAATTCTATGTATTGACATATCCTTTCAGATGGAAGTGGGCTTTGTCCACAAAATCTTCCACAGCTATATCATTGTCCACTTCCATGCAAGCAAGAAATTCTAAAGGAAAAATCTCTCTTGCTGGCAGGCCAACAGGAAACGGCTTGTGCACATGGGTAATTTTGAATGGATAGCAAAGAAGGATGTTCGTAGGATTTTACGCACCGTGCTCCCGGGTAAGTCCAACGTTTGGGCAATTCTCTGTGCACTACACGTTTGCTAATCACCACTCTTCTCCTCCTGCATTGCTGTAGCCACTGTTTCCACTGATACCGAATGAGTTTGTTTCCTCCCTCTACCAGGTTGTGCACCAAAAGAACCAGTCTTTTCAAATTTCTGAATCATTTTCTCAAGACCCACGGCAGTCATTGAACCAGTGCCTTTTGTTTCCAAACCCTTCAGTGTCTCGAACTTCTGCAGAGCGATGTGTGCACACTCATCATTCTTGTACTACAGCTCTACAAGCAGAGCGCGATCCTGCATTGAGACAGTCATGGCGAACGTCGCAGATGCAAAAGAAGGAAAAGCCATATACCTGATGTGTTTATACCGACTTCAATAGGTCGTGCACATAACAGGTGTTTTCATTTACATATTCTGACACAGTGCCATCTATTGATCAATTTTCACAGTATTTTTTTTTATTCTGCCATACATTTTCCCCCTTTTCCAATAATATTCTGTTGCAATTTGCCATCATTCTGACCAGTGGTGTTATTTCTACAGTGTTACAAAAGTTTAACTTAGTTATAATCACCCTGTATACGTCCCTGTAGTTGAACCTTTTCAAGTTTTTTAAAGTATTAGAAGTCAACAACAACAAGAACGTTGGCACCCAAAAGCTCTATTTTTTGAGGCGGTACCTACATTTTTATGGTTATTTAGTGATGGTTACTTATTACGTGTCTCACCATACTGGTTGATACTGTCACTTGCCAAAGCTGCCGAGTTGTAACGATTCTTCAGTGCTTTAAGCAGTCTGTGAATGCTTCTGCTTTTCTTCAATCATTTAATGGATTCCAAAAGCAAATTCCAGAAGTATATAACTGAAGCTAACACAGATAAATGAATGACAGGCACAGCTACACATAGGAACAATCTTATATTCAGGTGATGGAAGAGTGATGTGTGTGAACAGAAGAAAAAAGAAAATGTAGCTTCTGGGTGCAGGGGTTGCTTTATTTGATTGAAAAGAAAGTTTGAGCAAGAACCCTAGAGCAAACAATACACTACTGTAACAGAGGAGAAACAAGTAATGGAATACCAGCATGAGTAACATCTCAGCCATGAAAGCTGGAAGATTAGGAATGAAATGGGTGACCATTGGAATATTGATGTAACAAACCAACAGTAGGTTTGTAATAGTTTCTGGGCTCCTGGCTGACTTAGTCATCATGTTATGTAATTTCCTCCAGTCCTTTTCTTTTTCACCAGTTGAAAAAGACCATGGTTTTTAGAGCTATTTTTTTGTGCATTTTTGTTTCTTTAATGCAACTTTGTAAATAAATTTAGGCTTGGCTTAGTTTTATTTGTCCTTTCTGAATAAATTATGTAATAGTACATTAAGATATCTTCATATACTTGGGGTATTTTGTTTTTATATTTGTCTCACTTCTTACTTTCACATACAGGTCCAGTATGTTGCACTTAGAAATATCAACCTCATTGTACAGAAACGTCCTGATATATTAAAACATGAAATGAAAGTGTTCTTTGTGAAGTACAATGACCCAATATATGTTAAGCTGGAGAAGCTGGACATCATGATAAGACTTGCGTCACAGGCAAATATTGCTCAAGTGTTGTCAGAACTCAAGGAGTGAGTATTCCATGTTGATATACAAAGGGGTCAGCAAAAGAAACTGCTAATCCACAATTTAGTAAGAACTAGTCTGTTCAAGCTATCTGTTTTAGAATGCCCCACAAACTGGTAACTTGTAGTTCCGTATTTATTGTTACAAAGTGCTTTTTGCCGTATAAATTATTTTTTCATGTTGTATTTATGTTACTGTCTTTAAATTTAACCAAAGATATAACATACAACAATCGAAAATACCCTCCTGTGTGTTATTGCTTTCTTCCGCTGACCCCTTCATATGTAACTGAAGGAATGGTAAAATTACAGAATTCAGTAATAATATATGTTTGATATAGGTATGCAACTGAAGTAGATGTGGATTTTGTTCGTAAGGCTGTCAGAGCAATAGGGCGATGTGCTATAAAAGTTGAACAGTCTGCTGAAAGATGCGTTTCTACACTGCTTGATTTGATTCAAACAAAGGTAAATATTTCACTGTGTTGGGCTTAAATGTTATTTGTATACATTGATATTTTTGTAAACATTTACTTGTTGTCTAGGTCAACTATGTTGTACAAGAAGCAATTGTAGTAATAAAGGACATTTTCCGCAAGTATCCCAATAAATATGAAAGTATTATTTCAACTCTGTGTGAAAACTTGGATACACTGGATGAACCAGAGGCTAGGTAAGCTGAATATACTACCAACTATTATCAACACTGTGGTTAGTTTGGCCACCACAGGGTGTTATGACATTCATAAAGTATCAAATTGACCTTAAAATGTGCCATTTGCTGCCCTGCCCTAATCATCCTATTAATATTAAGCCTGAGTGCTTGATTAAACAGTACTGCTATTATAGTGCAGGATCTGTGTGCATAAATGTAGACTCAGTTAAGAACAGTTCTTGCTTCTCATAAATCCTGAACTTCATTACAAAAGACTTTGTCAACACACTCCCTCAACCAAAATGAAAAAAGAGATACAGAAATAGCCAGTTAGAAGAATGAACAAAGGATGAACCTGAACTAAGATGTAACTGTCTGACCCTGAGACATTGTTACAGGTACCATCATATTTATAATCTTTTAACAATCTGTGTTATATCCTTTAATTTTTTTACAATTTATTTTTTATATGTAAACAATTTTTTAACAAATAAGCTATTGAATGTACATCCCCTGTTAAACATAAAGTACAGTTTTGCTAGTAGACTTACTTTTTTATTTGTTTATTTATTTAACAAATTATCATAAATCTTATTTTCACATATTATATTTATTTTAATGTGTGGTAATCACCTTGACATATGTCACCAGTTACATAAAATAATTTCAACTGTTTTATCTATTTAACATTTTATAAAACAATACAGTAGACACACACAAATAATGAAGTACCTGTTACTTGTGTATTAATATTCATAATTGTAAATCACCCATGAACTGACATTTCAAGCCAGGATCAGGCAACTTATTGAAATTATTAATCAGATATTTTGAATGCCCATATAAAGAAGTTATTGCCATGAAAAGTTACAGAAAAAGTCAGCAAAACAAAACTGTTCACACAGAAGACGGAAAGGGCTACGTGTAGCCAAGTCACAAATTTTGACAACGCTGTAGACTCAGTAATGACCATTTTATGTTATAGTGGCCATACATCATCATACTAGCAAGACTTAAAGTATACAGTATTGCAAATTAATAATAGTTAAATATTATACAGAAGTATATGATGTAGACAGCAGTTACGAAACATGCAGCTGTTTAGCCAGCAGTGCGAGATATGGTCCAAAGAAGCTATTGGTCTTGCTGTGGTAAACACCCATATTAATACAAGGTGTAGCCTCCATAGATGGCAGTGCTGATGCTGATTCTGTCGTACAGTTGATCGTACAAACGGAGAATACTGTGATGGGATATGTTGTGCCACACTTACTTGACCTGTTAACGTAGTTCTAAAGGTTGGTTGAAAAGATGCACAAGTCATTTCTCGTCTCATCATATCCCACAGGGGATTGATTGGAGACATGTACAGAGGTTGTGCTGGGCAGAAAAGTTGCTGCACGTGTTGCAGAGCACATTGAGTTTCACGATGTGTGTGTGGATAAGCATTGTCCTGTTCAAAGAACACATCACCTTCCTGCTGCAATAACGGAAAAAGAATGGGTGTAACAACATTCTGCACATGCTGAGTGCTGATTGTCACCTCCAGAAACACCAAAGGTGTAAAAGAGTTGTAAGTTATGACACCATAGTTCCTGGATGGGGCCAGGGTGTTTTGGATGAATGCATTCTCAAAGACGGGACTCTCCAGTTCTACATCGTATATGCAAATGACTATCACTTGCATGCTGGCTAGTTCAACAATTCATCGTAATGGGTATGAATAAGACATTTAAATTTTATTTGCCAATATTTATTAAACTCTGGTTGCACGTGTATAATGATCCGAAAGATAAAAAGGTAAACTGCCAAATACCATGACCTGCCACTTGGCAAGAAAAGTATAGAAAATGGTTTTACAATGGAAGTCAGGTTTGTTTGACTCTTATATCCAAGGTAAATAGAGCTCAGTGATGTCAGCATTCTGCAGGTGTGAAACTACAGAGCCAGACGATTGAATTCACCATACTTTGTTAACAGCAATTAAAATGTGAGAAAATGACTATTCATCTTCTGATTTGTCTTTGGTTTTAATTTATCCAAATGATGCTTTCATTACTTAAAATCGTTTGAATATAGAGGAAAGGTACCTGTTATAGGAGAGTTCACTAATGTGAGACAGCTAGATGCATACTAAAGTAAATGCTCAGCTGTGTTGAAGTATTAGAGCTTCGTTCTCACAGGGCCTGAGCTGTAGGGCAGTGACAATAAGGCTATTACAGAGCTGAACATTGTCAACGGGTTCAATAAGTGTTTTGAGTGAATGTGCTTGTCAAGCTTTCATATCTAAAGATGGGTAGCAGTTGCAACAATATTCATATGATTGATCTGAAGAGCATTTAAAAACAGACATTCTGTGCAGATGTCAACCAACACTTTGTCTTGCTGAGGCATTAACACTTTTCCTGTCCGACCCTCAAATCTGATGAGTTAGCCTGGTGTTGCACCACTGCTTTACCTACTTCTGAGCACAGCAAGTTCAGACACTGCACAGGGCTGCCACTTTACGTGCACTGAAACCGTTGTATTGGGCAAGTACCAAAACACTAGCTCTTGTCAGCTACATATGCTGAGAGATCCTGGCAGTAAACGAGTCACGTATACCGTCTGTGCTGCTGTGTGTTACCCTGTTCGACATACTTCAGCTGTTGCAACACACAACAAGCAATACAGTGTTTAAAAAAATCCAGGGAATGCAAATTTTAATTACTTCAGTAGAATTTCAGAGCTTCAAACATTGCTACATGGCTACCACATAACTATACAGATTCTCTCTTATTTGGAACCTAAGTATCTTGGCATTGGAAGCGGATAAAAGTTAATGTTACAGTATTATCTGTGTCTTTTGGACTGTTCATTAATTGACTCTATCCATAGGTATACTAAACAAATCTACAGATGTTACATTACCAAATTCAATAATACCTTTGTAATTTTATCTAGAGCGTCCATGATATGGATTATTGGAGAGTATGCAGAGCGTATCGACAATGCAGATGAGCTCTTGGAAAGCTTTCTGGAAGGATTCCATGATGAGAATACTCAGGTCCAACTGCAGTTACTTACAGCTATTGTGAAACTGTTCTTAAAGCGACCTACTGACACACAAGAATTAGTGCAACAGGTATGGTATCAGTGTATAGCTTGAGTATACTCTGTAATGCTAATCTTTTATTTTAATTGTAAGTCTTGTCTTGTAGGTTTTGAGTCTAGCTACACAAGACTCCGACAATCCAGATCTGCGCGACAGAGGTTTCATTTATTGGCGTTTGCTTTCAACTGATCCTGCAGCTGCCAAAGAAGTTGTCCTCGCAGAAAAGCCACTTATATCAGAAGAAACAGATCTGTTGGAACCAACATTGCTGGATGAATTAATCTGTCATATTTCTAGCCTGGCATCTGTCTATCACAAACCACCCAATGCTTTTGTTGAAGGAAGAGGAGCAGGTGTGCGCAAGATGTTGCCTGCGAGGTTTGTATTTATCTATAGCAAAATAGTTTGTTGTAGTCACACATTGGAGTATTTTATAAGATAATTTTGTTGTAGTGACTGGGTGAAAAAGTGTTAGTTGACGTTATTGAAATACATACTTTTAACATAGTTCCTATTTGAAAAGTATGTAAAATACCCCTCTTTTATTGCCATAGCCTCTTCATTAGACTAAACATGATTTTCAGCCACAAATTTCTGTAGATGTTGGAGTGTATGGAAGTTAATACTCCGATTCTGGTGAATAGGGTGATTATACATCCACAACTCACCCATGATAACAAATTGGCACTCAGTCATTGTGTATTTTTTTTAAATGGTCAAAGTTAGATTTCACATTGATATTTGGTCAGTGTTCAACAATTTGTCTATTTAGGATCAAAGAAATGTAACTCCAAAAAAACTGTGTTTTGAGGTAATTTAAGTGTTTTGTCCAACAAACTGAGTACTTTCTAATAGTCTTTCACAAACCTTTCTATGGTAAATAAAAAGTATACTTAACTGTTGTTTTCTACTAGGTGTTAAATATTCTAGTCATTCGATAGACTAATGAAATTATGCACGTAGTTACAATAGTCTGATCCTGAACTTAATGGTTGCTGCTGTATAACATATGAACGTCAAACAAATAATATGCAGCTTTAAGCAATACTATCATATTAAATATTGCTGCAGTTGTGTTATTAATGCCTTTATAAATACAGAACACCTGCAACAAGCTATCGGAATGTGTCATTGCTATTCAGTGAGTGCTGTAAGCAAGAGAACTGTTTCTCAGGAAGTTTATCTTCAGTCTATGATGAAGAATACATAAAAGCTCTTATTATTTTCACTTTGCGTTATTTGTCTGCAGTGACATTGAACATCCAATAAATTCCCCCTGCGGGTTCGGGGGTTAGAATAGGCCCGCGGTCTTCCTGCCTGTCGTAAGAGGCGACTAAAAGGAGTCTCACATGTTTCGGCCTTATGTGATGGTCCCCTCTCGGGTTTGACCTCCATCTTTCTAAATTATTCCGAAGAGCGAGCCAATTGGGGAAGGGCGCCTTACGTGGTGCACTGTATCCGTCGTGCATTGAGACCTTTAGCCGGCTTTTTCGTCGTTGCAATAGTGTTCAGCTCGTTTTCCATCTCTTGGGCGAGGATACGTCCCTGGATGCGATTCCCACGCTGCACTCTGCAGTGTTTATTTTAACTGCGACGACGGCCTTGGACAGTTTTGCACCTAAGATCCAGCACGGTAGCCAGTCCGTTGTGGTGGGGCCGCCATGTACCCTCTTGGTTGTAGCCCCCTGACAACACAGGGATCGCTCTACTGATGCCTGCGCCGTTAACTCCCCACGTATGCCAAGGAGTAGATGCCCGTCTCCCTGGGGCATCAGGACTCCCGGCAATGGACATCCTGCCAGGTGGCTATTGCTGCGGCTGGGTGGCGCCCGTGGGGAGGGCCCTTGGTCGGAGTAGGTGGCATCAGGGCGGATGACCCGCAATGAAGCGTGGTACATCATCTCTCGCTGGCGGCCAGCCGCCAGCAGTCTCTAAGCGTTCTCGGGCTCAATTTAATGCTGAAAAGTACAATCCGAAAACGTTCCCCTCTCTGGCCACGCCGTGGGAGGAGCGTAAGTCTCAGGATGGAGGTAATAGTTATTCGCCCCGATTCTTGGTTTGTACGAGAGCTGATGGGGAGTCTTTTCTCTCCACAAAGCCTCAGTTCTTCGTCGAGCATTTAGAGGACAAGTTTGGGGAGGTGGAGGGCTTGTCTAAAATGCGCTCTGGCTCAGTACTGATACAAACGGCATCCTCCGCCCAGTCACGCAGGTTACTTGCTTGTGACAAGTTGGGGGATGTTAACGTTACTATTACTCCACATAAGAGCTTAAATATGGTCCAGGGTGTTATTTTCCATAGGGACCTCCTTTTGCAGTCTGATGACGAGCTGCGCGCCAACTTAGAACGTAGAGGTGTTCATTTCGTCCGGCGCGTTCATCGGGGTCCGAGGGACAATCAGGTTGCTACCGGTGCCTTCATCTTGGCCTTCGAGGGTGATACGTTACCGGAAAAGGTCAAGGTGATGGTCTACCGATGTGACGTCAGGCCCTATATTCCTCCCCCGATGCGGTGCTTCAAGTGCTGGAAGTTCGGCCATATGTCTTCCCGCTGCACTTCCAGCCTCACATGTCGAGATTGCGGACGCCCATCTCATCCCGATACTCCATGTGCCCCGCCTCCCATCTGTGTCAACTGCGGGGAGCACCATTCACCTTGCTCGCCTGACTGCAAAGTCTTTCAGAAAGAGCGCAAAATTATGGAATATAAGACCCTGGACCGGCTGAGCTATACTGAGGCCAAAAGGAAATATGACAGACTCCATCCTGTGAGAATGACATCATCTTATGCAGCTGCTACGACAACTGTGCTAGCCCCATCAGTTTCGAGACTTCCAGCCAGCTCGATAAGCAGTACGACTCCTCCTGCCCCCTTGCCTGTGGGGGGCTCTACCCAACCGGTTGCTCCTGCACCACCTACCTCAGGAGCAACCTCCTCCCACCCGTCGGGGACGTCCGTCCCCGCTTCTCAGCCGGAGAAGCGTCTAACTTCTTCGGCTACTCTCGCCCGTAAGAGTTCCCTTGGGACCCTCCCTTCCCAGGGTTCCACCAGCGGGAAGGATGACGGCCGCCAGTGGCATAAGTCCTCACCAGCGGCCGGGCGTAGGGCTTCACGATCCTCCTCTGTCCCGGAGGCTGAATCGGTGAAGCCTTCCCAGCCGGTGCAACCCAAGGTTCAGCGAGAGAAGTCCAAGAGAAAGACCTCTAAGGCCACAGAACTTGCGGTGGCGCCAACCCCACCGCACCTTTCGCGCTCTGCGTCTGAGGATGCAGTCGAGATTCTAGCGTCCGCTGAGGACCTTGATCTCGCTGGTCCCTCAGACGCCATGGATGCCTCTCGTACGGGTACTGAATCGGTGGCAGTGAGTGAACAAGCGGCGTAAATTGCCTTCCCAGTCCTTTCACGCCTTTCTCAGCCATGGACAATATCATCCTCCAGTGGAACTGCGGCGGTTTTTTCCACCATCTAGCTGAGCTCCAACAACTTATCAGCCGTCACCCTTTCTTCTGCATAGCTCTTCAGGAAACTTGGTTTCCAGCAATGCGAACCCCCGCCCTCCATGGCTATCGGGGTTATTATAAGAACAGGGCAGCGTATGAAAGGGTGTCGGGTGGCGTCTGCCTCTATGTCCTTCACACTCTGCACAGCGAGTCTGTCCCTCTCCACACACCTTTAGAGGCTGTCGCTGTTCGGGTGTGGACGCCACAGGCTGTTACCGTCTGCAGTCTTTACCTTCCACCGGATGGTGATGTCTCGCAGCATGTCCTGGCTGCACTGATAGCCCAATTGCCGCCACCTTTCTTGCTATTGGGCGACTTCAACGCCCATAACCCTCTGTGGGGTGGGTCAGTGGCAACAGGTCGAGGCGCCATCGTTGAACATTTATTGTCGCAGCTCGATCTCTCGATTTTAAATGATGGTGCCTTCACACACTTCAGTGTGGCGCATGGCACATACTCCGCCATTGACCTTTCAATATGTAGCCCTAGCCTCTTACCGTCTCTCCAATGGAGTGTGCATGACGACCTGTGTGGTAGTGACCACTTTCCGATCTTTCTGTCACTACCACAGCGTCACTCTTCTGGGCGCCCTAGCAGATGGGCTATGAATAAGGCTGACTGGGACTTGTTCTCCTCCACTGCCGCTATTGAGCCTCTCTCTAGTGATGACATTGATGTGGTGGTTCAATCGGTCACCACCGGCATCGTTACTGCCGCCGAATCTGCCATTCCCCGTTCTTCTGGGTCCCCTCGGCGGAGGGCTGTGCCTTGGTGGTCGCCTGAGATCGCTGAAGCGATTAAAGATCGCCGGCGGGCGCTCCAGCGTCACAAGCGACATCCCTCCATGGACCACCTTATCGCCTTCAAACGGCTGCGTGCGCGGGCCCGCCTCCTTATCCGCCAAGGCAAGAAGGAGTGCTGGGAGCGGTATGTGTCCACCATTGGCCTCCATGTCACTCCTTCGCAGGTCTGGGCCAAGATTCGACGCGTCTACGGCTATCGGACCCCTGCCAGCGTCCCTGCGCTCTCACTGAATGGAGCAATTTGTACTGACTCCGACGTCATTGCAAACCGCTTAGCAGAGCATTTTGCTATGAGTTCCGCTTCTGCGAATTACCCCCAGGCCTTCCGCTCCATTAAAGAGCGGATGGAACGTCGGAGCCTTTCTTTTCGCACCGACGCTTCTGAACCCTACAACGCTCCATTCAGTGAGTGGGAATTTCAGAGTGCCCTTGCCGCTTGCCCTGATACCGCTCCCGGGCCAGATCGCATCCACTGTCAGATGCTGAAACACCTTTCAGTGGACTGCAAGCGACGCCTCCTCGACCTCTACAACCGTCTCTGGGTCGAGGGCGAGTTTCCGTCGCAATGGCGGGAAAGTATTGTCATCCCCATTTTGAAACCTGGAAAGAACCCTCTGGAGGTGGACAGCTACCGTCCCATTAGTCTCACCAACGTTCTTTGCAAGTTGCTTGAACGGATGGTGAGCCGGCGCTTAAATTGGGTACTGGAGTCTCGGGGCCTTCTGGCTCCGTCTCAGGGTGGGTTCCGGAAAGGCCGCTCCGCCGCCGACAATCTGGTGAGCCTGGAGTCGGCCATCCGTACTGCCTTTGCCCGCCGTCAGCACCTGGTCGCTGTCTTTTTCGACATGCGGAAGGCGTACGATACGACATGGCGTCATCACATCCTTTCTACGCTTCATGGATGGGGTCTTCGGGGCCCTCTGCCGATCTTTATCCGCAATTTCCTGTCGTATCGTACCTTCCGCGTGCAAGTCGCAGCCTCCTATAGTTCCACCCACGTCCAGGAGAACGGTGTGCCACAGGGTTCTGTTTTAAGTGTCTGCCTGTTTTTAATAGCCATTAACGGGCTCGCTGCGGCCGTGGGAAATTCTGTCTCTGCTTCCCTGTATGCTGACGACTTCTGCCTTTATTACAGCTCTACTGGCATTGCAGCTGTTGAACGTCAGCTACAGGGCGCTATCCGTAAGGCGCAGTCTTGGGCTGTAGAGCATGGGTTTCAGTTTTCGGCAGCCAAGACCCGCGTTATGCATTTCTGCCGGCGCCGAACAGTCCATCCTGAGCCGCGGCTTTATCTTGGCGCCGAACTCCTTGCTGTGGTGGAAACCCACAGGTTTTTGGGGGTGGTTTTCGATGCCCGGTTGACTTGGCTGCCTCATATCCGGCAGCTTAAACAGACGTGTTGGCGGCATCTAAACGCTCTGAGATGCTTGAGCCACACCCACTGGGGCGCCGACCGCTCTACCCTGTTGCGGCTCTACCAGGCGTTAATCCAGTCTCGCCTGGATTATGGGTGCCTAGCTTATGGCTCAGCATCCCCATCTGCGTTGCGGGTGCTGGACCCAATTCTCCACAGCGGGATACGCCTTGCCACTGGTGCTTTCCGCACCAGCCCTGTGGACAGTGTACTAGTGGAGGCAGGTGTACCTCCACTGCGGTTCCGGCGCCAACGTTTGCTGGCCGCTTATGCGGCCCATGTTCTAAGCTTGCCCGGGCATCCAAATTATCGTGTCCTGTTCCCGCAGTCAGTCGTCCATCTGCCAGACCGTCGGCCCCGGTCGGGTTGTCCGATCGCCGTACGCGTCAAGGAGCTTCTCTGTGGGCTTGGGTTTTTCCCTGTTCCACCTCCTTTCCGGGCGCCTCTGCGTACACCCCCGTGGTGTGTTCCTCGCCCTTGCCTTCGGCTCGACTTGACACAGGGCTCGAAGGACTCGGTCCCTCCAGAGGCCTTCCGCTGCCGCTTTTATTCCATCCTGGCCACGTATCAGGGCTCTGGAATTGTTTACACCGACGGTTCGATGGTTGCTGGTCGTGTCGGGTATGCGCTAACTCTAGGGGACCATTCCGAACAACGGTCCTTGGCGGCTGGCTGCAGCGTTTACACTGCTGAGCTAGTCGCCATCTTTAGAGCCCTAGAGTATATCTGCCCCCTTTTAGCTGTGGTCAGGCAGACATTTGCGCTGCCTGATACGCTCCCTGCCGTTTTATCCGATGACCCTGTTATGGCTGCCTTAGTTTTACGTTTTATTAGGGCAGGGAGTTTTTATTCTTTCATCTGAGTGTTTCTGTTTTATTTTTTGTTTTGATTCTGGCCTTTGGCCTATGATTTTAAACTGATCTTTTAATGTGTTTCTAAGTGGTTGGCTTTTCCTTTATTTCTATGGTCGGCCAACCACTGTCACACTCTGTGTGGTTTTAGTTCGTTTTGTCTTGTCCTTGTCTCCGTTTCTCTTGTTCTGTATCGTCTGTGATCTATTCTGTTCCTCGTTTTTATTCTCTGTGGATGTTCTTTGTCTTTGGAAAAAGGGACCGATGACCGTAGCAGTCTGGTCCCTTTCATCCCCCAAACCAACCAACCATCCAATAAATAATTAACAGGTAACAGAAATAATATTCTTGTTCTGTAATCTTCACATAACATAAGAAAAATAATTTTAACGAAACACAGTGCTCCCTCACACTTGCTTGTCTGTTTGTGGATTACCGTTTCAAAAATAATACAACACATACATTTAAACGAGCCAAAATTAGTGGTTTACATGAAACAGCTAAGGTGATGAACTAACAACAATAATAAAGGAGACAAAAAGCAGAAAATAAACATGAAGTCTATTCCTGTGATTCTTCCACATTTTCCTCACTTTCTAAAGCTTTAGCAGCATTGAGTTCTTGATATAATGTGTGATACCAAAGAGGTATAATACCCTTATTACATAGATCTGACATTTTTCTTTCCTTTGCTTATGCAGAGAGGACTGTCATATGCTGGGCACAGAGTTTTGTCTTCAGGCTCTGAATTCGAAGAATTTTTTAGGCCAGGTCTTTTCTTGGTGTGCAAAACTTGAAAGTCACAATCATTGTAGGAATACTTGAAAAACATGTCAGGCTGATCCTTCCTATATTGCATCCAATCAATCTTCAACCATTTCACTGTTTTCTCCATTCTTGGCATTTTTCCTGTTCCAAATTATTTTCTTCTGAAGCTGGTTGAAATATAAAATTTAAGTGTTATCCATTTGTCACTCAGTACTTGATGGAGGTCAACAGCCACATATTTACTTTTTCTTTCAATGCTCGCATGTGCCAATATACTTCCATTTGTCAATGTCCAGGCACAAAAAAGCATTGGTCGATAGCTGGAATGTCCAGTGTATTCACTGCATGCAAACACACAGTGTTCATATTGGCATGCCTGTTCTGACCCCCATATGTATCAGAAAAGTCATCGGCTTTCCTTGTGCATAATTTTTCAAAAAATCCCACAGACATGAAGCCACCTCTATGGACCCCCTTTTTGCTGTTGTCTCGTCCCACATGCAGCAATCGATTTTGCATTCTCCTACATTAAGAGCTGTGAGATTATACACGGAGAGCTTTCTCTTATAGAATGCTGCCTTTGTATTCCGTTTAGGGCGGTGAAGCACTGCTTGAAAGTCAAATTCAGCCAGCAAAGATTCACCTTTTCTTGCATTTTGTTTATTAATGTTCTTAAATTTCCTTGCCATTTCTTTCCTTTTCAAATGCTCTTCCTGTTCCCTTTTAAAAATTTTGTATTCCTTTTCCTCAGCCAAAAGATGTGAAAACTGTAAACATTCATCACACATAGCTTTTCGTGGCGTGTGGAATTTCAGATTAAATGCCTTGGTGAATATCTCCCTATACAGCCATAATTTCTCGACTGTCTTTCCTTCCTCGTAGCATTGTTCTCAATATAACCGATACATTATCTTAATACACATATTGGCAGGTAAATAATCTGCTGTACATTCTTTCCTCTTGTAATGAGAGGGAAGGGTAGGAAAACTCTTAATGTGTTTCCTTACAGCCTCTTTACTTTTTTCTGGTCTCCTTCTACCTGGCTGATGACACCCTCTTCGCCCTTTCTCAATTACACAATGTTCATTTCTTTTTTAATAGTATTTTTTACAATGGTTTCAGAAATATGTCTTGAGGAAAAAGTGCATACACACTTGAACTGTATCAGATCCTTTTATTAGATAGAATTTCTTGGTCCTCTTCCTTCGTGAGTTATCAGATTTTGTCCTCTCACTTTGTTTCTCTTCTTCTTCTTCTTCTTTTTCTTCTTCTTCTTCCACTAATTTATTTAGGTACTTCCTTTGTAGCTCAGCTGATCCAAGATCCCAGTAGGCTTCTGTGGATATTTTGCCTGTCTTGCTCAGTAAACTTACTGCTGCACACTCATTGACATTTAGAGCAATATTTTGGCTACCAATTTCTTGCTGGAACTTCGGAATTCTTCGTAGAAATATGTGCCCCTCCATGTTGTCAACTGATTTTTCTTTGATTTCTTTTCCATTCCTCTTTAACTGCTACTCTTTTTCATTTCCTTGTTCCGTTACTACTCTAGATACCATCATTGTCATTTACAGTTTCCCTGTCCTGATTATGATGATTTCCTGTGCACTAGTTGCATCCTCAGCAGTTTTTGTGACATTCTTTACAAGGGATGTTCCATGTTAAACACTGCTGTCTGTAACAATAATATGACAGATAATATGACAGGTGTTCAGAGGAAGGGAAAAGAAAATTAAGTGGAACTGCTGTAGCATCTAGTAATTGTTCATTTACTCACCAGAATCTGTAGCGTTGTCCAGTTTATAGGACGGATCATCTGTACCTGAACCAATGTATGTCCGGAGCATCTCCACATCACGTTCTTCCCCAGCTGTAAATATAAACGGTGGTGGTGGTGGTGGTGGTGGTGGTGGTGGTGGTGGTGGTGGTGGTGGTGGTAGTGATGACAGCAGTAATAATAATAATTCTACTCACAATTGGAAAGCCCCTGGAAAAGATAAAATAGCAAATTTCTGGCTAAAGAAGTTCACCTCAACACATTCACATCTAACTAAATTATTTAACATATTTAAAAAGAAAGATGAGACTTACCAAACAAAAGCGCTGGCAGGTCGATAGACACACAAACAAACACAAACATACACACAAAAATCTAGCTTTCGCAACCAACGGTTGCCTCGTCAGGAAAGAGGGAAGGCAACCGTTGGTTGCGAAAGCTAGATTTTTGTGTGTATGTTTGTGTTTGTTTGTGTGTCTATCGACCTGCCAGCGCTTTTGTTTGGTAAGTCTCATCATCTTTCTTTTTAAATATATTTTTCCCACGTGGAATGTTTCCCTCTATTATATTCATAAATTATTTAACAGTTACATTGCAGACCCATACACATTCCCTGATACATTTACACATGGAATAACTTATCTGAAACTTAAAGATCAAGCAGACACAGCAAACCCAGCTAAATATCGCCCCATAACATGCCTACCAACAATATACAAAATATTAACTTCAGTCATTACACAGAAATTAATGACACATACAACACAGAACAAAATTATAAATGAAGAACAAAAAGGCTGTTGCAAAGGAGCACGAGGATGTAAAGAGCAACTGATAATAGATGCAGAGGTGACATATCGAGCTAAAACTAAACAAAGGTCGCTACACTACGCATACATTGATTACCAAAAAGCTTTTGATAGTGTACCCCACTCATGGTTACTACAAATATTGGAAATATACAAAGTAGATCCTAAATTGATACAGTTCCTAAACATAGTAATGAAAAATTGGAAAACCACACTTAATATCCAAACAAATTCAAATATCTTCATATCACAGCCAATACAGATTAAGCGTGGAATATACCAAGGAGACTCATTGAGTCCTTTCTGGTTCTGCCTTGCTCTGAACCCACTATCCAACATGCTAAATAATACAAATTATGGATACAATATTACTGGAACATACCCACACAAAATCACACATTTGCTATACATGGATGATCTAAAACTACTGGCAGCAACAAATCAACATCTCAACCAATTACTAAAGATAACAGAAGTATTCAGCAATGATATAAATATGGCTTTTGGAACAGACAAATGTAAGAAAAATAGCATTGTCAAGGGAAAACACACTAAACAAGAAGATTACATATTGGATAACCACAGCGACTGCATAGAAGCGATGGAAAAAACAGATGCCTATAAATATCTAAGATACAGACAAAAAATAGGAATAGATAATACAAATGTTAAAGAAGAACTAAAAGAAAAATATAGACAAAGACTAACAAAAATAGTGAAAACAGAATTGACAGCAAGAAACAAGACAAAAGCTATAAATACTTATGCTATACCAATATTGACCTACTCATTTGGAGTAGTGAAATGGAGTAACACAGACCTAGAAGCACTCAATACACTTACACGATCACAATGCCACAAATATGGAATACATCACATACATTCAGCAACAGAAAGATTCACATTAAGCAGAAAGGAAGGGGATTTATCGACATAAAAAAACCTACATTACGGACAGGTAGACGCTTTAAGAAAATTATTTCTAGAACGAACAGAAACTAGCAAAATACACAAAGCAATCACTCATATAAATACATCGGCTACACCACTGCAATTTCATAACCACTTCTACAACCCTTTAGATCACATAACATCAACAGATACGAAGAAAGTAAATTGGAAAAAGAAAACACTACATGGCAAGCACCCGTATCATCTAACACAGCCACACATCGATCAAGACGCATCCAACACATGGCTAAGAAAAGGCAATATATACAGTGAGACGGAAGGATTCATGATTGCAATACAGGATCAAACAATAAACACCAGATATTACAGCAAGCATATTATTAAAGATCCCAATACCACAACAGATAAATGCAGACTTTGCAAACAGCAAATAGAAACAGTAGATCACATCACAAGCGGATGTACAATACTAGAAAATACAGAATACCCCAGAAGACATGACAATGCAGCAAAAATAATACATAAACAGCTTGCCTTACAACATAAACTTATAAAACAACACGTTCCCACATACAAGTATGCACCACAAAATGTACTGGAGAATGATGAATACAAATTAGACTGGAACAGAACCATTACAACAGATACAACACCACCACATAACAAACCTGACATCATACTCACCAATAAAAAGAAGAAATTAACACAACTAATCGAAATATCCATACCCAATACAACAAATATACAAAAGAAAACAGGAGAAAAAATTGAAAAATACATCCAAACTGGCTGAGGAAGTCAAGGACATGTGGCATCAGGATAAAGTTGACATTATACTAATTATACTATCAACTACAGGAGTCATACCACACAATATCCACCAGTACATCAATGCTATACAGCTACATCCAAACTTATATATACAACTACAGAAATCTGTAATTATTGATACATGTTCAATTACCCGAAAGTTCCTAAATGCAATATAACTTATACCGTACAGTTAAAAGGAAGTCACGCTTGATCAAGATCCGCGTCACTTTCCATTTTTGACCAGACATAACTTCTGAGAAAAGAAAGAAATAATAATAATAATTACTATTATAGTACTAACTACTGAAATATATACACTGAGAAGTAGTTTATAATACTTACAAGATTCCATTAAATTCTGTTCCTTGTCCAGGCGCATTTTCACCATCCTTCTTCCTCTGGGCTCCATAGCGCTCCTACTTGCTTGTAAACTCATTCAAAACTGAAACAACATATATCTTCCTTGCCAGGAAGTCTCATTTCATTGTTGTCACAGAGCAACGGTGACAATGTGTCTAAAGAGAAATAGTGGGAAATGTTAGGATCAGAGAAATGTAAGAGATGTCTCGTTTCACTAGTTAACACTACGTCATGTGGTCTAAAAGTGAATCAGCTCTTCCATCTGTCTAATCCTTGCTATTTTTAGGAAAATGTAGGTACATTGACAACTAAAACGGAAGACACAAAAGATAATTATGCTTGTTTGATCGTAAATTAGGTCTTGAGTCCGTGTACCTTATGGTACTAACAACTCAAAAGTGGCAAAAACGTAGTTACGTGTGACTGATTCTAAATGGGCGAATGTATTAATCTTTCATTAATATTTCTGATATGTAACGCTGATGTAAAAACTAGCATATTATTTCTTCAAATATTCGTGGTACATTAGCTGCTTCATAAAATTTACCATTTGTTCAGTCATATTGTATACGTTCTTGATATTTCCATTTTTGGTTACAGTTCTTATATGAACCATCTGAAAATGAAGTAAAATTGTTTGAAATTCAGCCATCCATTTCTTAACTGTTAAAACCTTCACAAATTCAAATGAATTTCAGGTGGCAGTAAACTGTCTCAAACAGAGAACTGTATGTTGGCTTTGTATTCTAGTTTATCCATTTGAAATAAAAATTACAGTTTTTAAAGAGCTGTACAAGTAACTGTTCTATAGATAAACTGACACTCAAATTATTATGTAACTTGTCAAAATGCAAAAATTTTTCACCAATGCCATGTCTGCCCTTGCGATAAATTTTGATCTTGCTCACGTGTAATTTAGTTCTTACCTTAAATTAAGTAATTCTACAGAATGATAGGTGTGTCACATGTTGCTTGTAGACTTATACAATTTTAAACGTACCTGAAGTAGTGATAATGTTGTATTCTACAGATTTTAGTCTTAAAAGAAAGGGAAGGGTATAGGAACAGCGATAAGGTTTATGAACATCCTTCAGAGAGTGGTTTTCTGCAACTTTTAAAGGAATTACCATGAACAGTTTTGCATTTCATAGTTTCTTCTGTATTGACATCCAAAGCAGATATTGCAGTCTGCAAAAATTTTCAATCTCTTTGATGAGTTATACGGGAGGCTACCACCCTAAGACCTCATGACATGGACCCTGGAAGTCCCAGCACAACTTAAGTTATCTCGGCAGCTAGTCTTACGATGCAGAGTACTACCTAAGTGCTGTTAGATTAGGAATATCGTTCGTTCATTCTCAGAGACAAAGCACCAGGGAGTGTATACTTTAAGATTCAGATCAACATTAAATTTGTCAGACCTGACCAATGGCTGCTTTTCAGCCAGCAGCCTAGAATCCAGACTGAAACTTAAATATTGTGAAGGTGGTTTGTATATAAATTTTACTAGAACTACCCATGAATTGTGAGGGTTGTGGATAGTGGAAAAGTGAATGTGAGAAGAGCTAGATAGCATGTTTCCGCTTTGGCATTCCAGCTGTGGCCGGTGAGATATCAGTGATCTACTGAAGTAGACAGTCTCAGAAAGCTGGGTGTGTAGAGCATTTCATGTGAATGTGGCATGTCTTACATGTGGACAGACTCTCAGAACAGACGGGGAAAGATGCAGGTAGCATAGCCAACACACACGACTAGAACAGCCATGCAAATCAGCTGTCGCCAAGTACTCCCTCGAATATTATGCATATTGTTTCCCAAATTTAAGGACAAACAAACTTGTGTGTACTGATTAATTGTAATAAACTAGGTACTGCTCCACCTCCAACAAAAGATACCAATATATTATATAACAGCATTGCAGCCTCAGTATGTGACATGTCAGTAGCACATTACAAGTTAAGTATTAACCACATGTTAATTATTCTACAAGCTACTGTTACCACTCATACACAGCTAAATAAAAAATTATTGAAGCAGAGAACATTGGAAACTGCGTAGCGGGAAGAAAGTACGATATGAGCAAGTGCTGTCTGAACTGTGATCACAGGTCATTTAATGGCCAAAAAGCAAAGCATCGAGACTTAAAAAAAAGGCTCTGTGATTATGTAGATCAGAAGTGACGATATATATGTGAGGTGACTAGTGAAATGTACCAGCTCAAAGCATTAGCTTTTGCCAAAGAACTACGCATCACCAGTTTCAAAGCTAACCAAGGCTAGCTATCAAGATTTTCAATCAAAATGTGTTAGGTTTCCTGAGGTAAACTACCATCAGTTGATGGTTTCCAGATGATTAAGAGGAAACAGTAGTGACTTTTCATCTCTCTGTGATGATTTGTGTATTGAACATTCCTACATACTATCACAAATTGCTAACGTGGATCAAAGACCAGTCTATTTTGAGATGTCGCTTAACAATATTGTGAACAAGAAAGGGGAATAAAGTGGAATGATACAAATTGGCGGCAATGAGAAGCAAAGGTGTCCAGTGGTATATGTAACTGGCAATACAGTCATTGTACACGACTCCCTCCCTCCCTTAAAGTTATGGTGTGAAAATTATTCGATGGTGTGGATTATTTATTTATATACAGTAATCATGAAATGAAAGGAAATGAGACCAGTATTGTGATGCAAATGCCAAGTTTTTGGGGCAGAATAATTACAGTCTATTGAAATAAAAGCTTTCAGAAAAATCTCATAAACAGAGACTGAGGTTTCATTTTAAATAACGTTCAATCTGGCTCATAATTTATTAAAGTGATGTCGGTTGTCACATCCACCAGAATTGGAAAATACTGAGAGGATTTGTGTTTCACAAGTGTGAGCTGTGAAAAACGAGCATAGAGGGTGCGGGTAATCGAAGTCTGCTATAAACAGTGGCACGAGGCCAATAATAATAAAGTATGTTTAGAGCCCAGGTGTGAGTACAGATAACAGCTAAATTTGCAGTGCTAAAGTCTGTGTTGGTTGTCAAAATATTGTGCAGAAAATGGAAACAAGTGAACAGAACACCTGGATGTACTCTACTAATCACTCCCTCTGAGAAAACCAGATCAATTACATTAGAATCTGTTTATAATGTTTTGTTTTCAAAGGTATTTGAACAGGAGAAGCTTAGTTTCTATGTTCAACAGCTGTCTCTCCACATTTAGTAATGTCCATTTGTTTGAAATATACAGCTTGGTTTTGCATTCACTTATTTGTTTTAGGGTATGACACATTTGATAAGTACCATTTTACAGGCATATTCATGTGCCATTGCTTTGCCTGATTGACTTGGCAGACATCCAGTTTTGTCCTGTGACATTGAAGTTGTCGTTAACAAGTATTTCCATGCAATCTGTTTAGAGCTGGTTCGAATGAGAATGTCCTGGAAGTGGCAGCTACGGAGCAGCCTGCTGTCATTCCATCTCAGGATTCACTGATTGGAGACTTGCTCAGTATGGACATCAGTGCTCCAACAATACCAGCACAGACAACTACAAATGTGTTTACAGCACCACCATCGGTTGATTTGCTGGGTGGTGGACTGGACAGTTTGGTAAGCATTCAAAAAATTTTGATAGTATTCGTTGTTGTAATAGTAACTACAAATGTAATGGAAAAGTCAGTGGCTAGGGAATTGTAGAAGAAAAGTTGAATGCCACAATGGAAATGTATTGGCCTCTAAAGGATCAAAATTCTTAAGTTTTAATGTATACAAAGAGAAACTTTTTACTGTTATTTGTTTAATTTCGTTAGAATTCTCAATTATTAATTTAAATTTAAAAGTTCAGCTTTTGGAGAAGAATTTTGAGTTATCTAAACAGTAGTCTTGTTTTCAAAAATATATTTGATGTATATTAACTCATATCAGATACGAATGGGAGGACCATTGCTCTTGCTGGGTGGCACTTGTTAAGAGTAGTGGTACCATTGCAGATATTTGTATCAATTCAAAGACCAAAGTTATTACCTGGTGGATGTGAGGTTCTGGCAGTCCATTCAGGTACAATTGAATTTTGCAATGTAGATTGACACTGAGAACTTTTCCTCCTTGACCACACTGTGGAAGGAAAGCTAAACCACACAATCTGCATAAACTTTATCCCATCAGTTCGTATTTTGTACCTGAACTGGTGGAGGAGACTGTCTACTAAACCATTGTTCTATGCAGAGAATACTGAAAGTGTATTTGGGGAAATCTCACCTCTCAGTAAATAATGAAATGTTTCCATTTTAATTAAAATACCAAATATTGCTTAGTCATTAGCATTATTCTTGTAGCTAAAATATCATGAGGTACATGTTACTGTAATACCTCATCAGAGCCTGAACGTAGTACAAGGTTTAATTTTCCACAAAGGTTTAATGCTGCAGGCAGATGAGGAATTGTGCAAAAACTTGGAGAAATGAGAATCTGACTTCACATTAGGTATGTGTCGAGGTCCTTCAGACAATAAGGTTGACACTAGAGCATTCATCCTTGCTTTTGAGAGGGGATTTGTTTCCTGAGAAAGTCAAAATCGTTGTCTGCCCGTATGATGTGTGGCTGATTGCACATCCTGTTGCAGTGCTTTATATGCCAGTGCTTCATATACCCTCCCATTGTATGAACAATGCAATTTGTAGAGACTATGGTGGGCCACTTCTTGAAAACTTGCCATGTGAACAACCGCCTTTTTGTGTGAATTGCAGAGACAGTCACTATCCTTGAGTCCCAAAGTGTGCTATCTTTGTTAAGGAATGTAACATCCAGAAAATTTAGGTCTCAAATTGCCTCTCATCTTTAGAAGTATGATAGCGGATATTCATCCCTGGTACTGCCGACTTTAGCCAGCACAATGACCAGGTCATTGGCAGTACCTCAAGTACGTACTTCATCCATTCCCTCAATGTTAACCTCTGGTAGTCATGCAAGTCAATTAAACCAAGGGGGATGAATGCCCTCTTATACCGTTCTACATCTACATTTATACTCCGCAAGCCACCCAGCAGTGTG
Source organism: Schistocerca cancellata (assembly GCF_023864275.1). Taxonomy (NCBI): domain Eukaryota; kingdom Metazoa; phylum Arthropoda; class Insecta; order Orthoptera; family Acrididae; genus Schistocerca; species Schistocerca cancellata. The sequence continues at coordinate 384,043,593 of NC_064634.1, read as the reverse complement.
TGGCAGAGGGCACTTTATGTGCCACTGTCATTACCTCCCTTTCCTGTTCGTCGCGTATGGTTTGCGGGAAGTACGACTGTCTGAAAGCCTCCGTGCGCACTCGAATCTCTCTAATTTTACATTTGTGATCTCCTCGGGAGGTATAAGTAGGGGGAAGCAATATATTTAATATCTCATCCAGAAACGCACCCTTTCAAAACCTGGACAGCAAGCTACACCGCGATGCAGAGCACCTCTCTTGCATTGTCTGCCACTTGAATTTGCTAAACATCTCTGTAACACTATCACGCTTGCCAAATATCCCTGTGTTGAAATGTGCTTCTCTTCTTTGGATCTTCTCTATCTCCTCTGTCAACCTGACCTGGTACGGATCCCACACTGATGAGCAACACTCAAGTATAGGTCAAACGAGTGTTTTGTAAGCCACGTCCTTTGTTAATGGACTGCATTTTCTAAGGACTCTCCTAATGAATCTCAATCTGGCACACACCTTACCAACAATTAATTTTGTATGATCATTCCACTTCAAATCATTCGGTACACATACTCCCAGTGTTTGTTTTTCTATCATATAATCATACAATAATGGATCCTTCTTTCTATGTATTCACAATACATTACATTTTTCTATGTTAAGGGCCAGTTGCCACTCCCTGCACCAAGAGCCTATCCGCTGCAGATCTTCCTGCATTTCGCTGCAATTTTCTAATGCTGCAACTTCTCTGTGTACTACAGCATCATTCGCGAAAAGCCGCATGGAACTTCTGACACTATCTATTAGGTCATATATATATATATATATATATATATTGTGTAAAGCAATGGTTCCATAACACTCCCCTGTGGCACACCAGAGATTACTTAAACGCCTGTAGACTTCTCTCCATTGAGAGCAACATGCTGTGTTCCTGCATCAGCAGCAGCAGTTAAAGGACCTGATTTTTTGCACCAATCTAGAGAAGCATCCTCTTTCTCCCCAGTCTACCATTTCCAGAGCTCAAGGGCTGTCCACTCCTCTTCACTCTTGGTGTAATTCCAACCCCCTAAAGTAAGAGAAAAAGAAGGAAGGGGGGGGGGGGGGGGGGAGAAGGCTGCTTTGGTGACCCTGGAGGTGCCAGATTCCCAATGCCATCGGACTTCAAATCTGTCATCATTGTTGTTGCACCCCAACCAATGACAGTGATCCTAGTGCATGACTTAGCCTCTTGCCCCATTTAAACCTAACCAGGACACCCTTGACAAAGTTAAATGGAACTGTAATGGATATTACTGCAACAGCTGATGTCCTTCTGATCTGTGATCTGTGTTGTCCTAAAAAGAAATGTATTAAACTGATGACCATTCTTCAACTCGTTGATGTCAGTGTGCATTCTGTCATAAGTGAACTGCAGCTGAGGGGGCCATTTGGAGGGGCCTGTATATTGGTTTGTGCAGATGTCAGTGATTGCATTCTCCTCCGTACCACATTAGAAGGAATAGCAGTAGGATTTCAAACAATCTAAACAGTTACTATTGGCAATATTTATTTATTTATTTATTTATTTATTTATTTAGCCATGGGTTGGACACTAAAGTATGTTGATATGGCCTCCTGAATAACCCCACCCCCACTTACCTTACATGGAGATTTTAATGCACACTAACCCCCCCCCCCCCCCCCTGTGGGGTTGGAAGTACCAAAATATCTGATAGGGACCTTCTGTCTGTCAAATTTCTGTCTGACATTGTTTTGTACCTCTTCAGTAGCAATACCCCTATCCACTTTAGTGACACCTTCTCGGCTATCAGCCTTACAATCTCTTCTCCTTCCCCTCCAGTCTTGGTTTTATTACTGTGGTCACTATATGATACTCTTTGTGACAGAGATAACTTTCAGTTATCCTGTCACCTCTTGTCACTACCACCTGATGAATCAGTTGTTACGTTGGGCCTTCTAAAGGGCCAGCTGGCAATTGTTTGTTGTATACCTCTGCTCTCACACCTTTGTCCTGTCTCCATTAGTTTGCATCAACAGTGTTGTGTGTGTCTTCTCTGATGCAATCTCTTGTGCTACTGAAACTTCTGAGTTTTTGACAAACAGCCTATTGGATTCTGTCTCGGGTTCTTCGCCCGAAGTTCATCTAATGATTTTACTGACATTTCGCCAGCATGAGTGGCTGGCATTGTCAAAGCTTCAGCTGGTGGTGAACTGGAGCCGAGCTTGCAGCTGCAGACTAAATGTACTTGGTGCACCAACGTCCGAGGGCTTCTCTGTGATCATTTCTGGTGCGGTTCTCCTCTTGCTACCTGCAACAGTCGTTCGCTGCAGTACGGGAAGCCAGGATCCATTTACCTTAAGGCTTTCCTCTTTCTTGTTGAAGCTGTTTGCGTGTTTTTGCATTTCTACAGCTTCTCTGAACAAACACATGTGATAGTGCTTCTCTACAGCCAGAACTTCCGTGTTGGCGAATATTATTATGTGGTCGGTCTCATTCAGTGCGTGCTCTGCCATGGCAGATTTCTCCACCTGCACGAACCTGCAATGTCACTTACGTTCTTTGATCCTGGTGTTGATTAATTGTCCAATCATTGCGACAAAAAATTTTCTGCATGTGCATGGTATACAGTATATTCCCGACATTGCAAGTGGGTCCCTTTTCTCCTTTGCCGATCTAAGACACTCTTTGATCTTCCTTGTAAGTTTGAAAATCATCTTTACACCATGTTTGCGCAATATACAGCCGATTCTGTCGGTCACTCTGGGAATGTATGGCAGAAAGGTCGTACCCAACATTTCTTTTTCTGATTCCTTACTTCGAGTGTTTGGCTCTGTTACACTTCTAATATAATTTGTGGAGTACCCATTGCTCCTCAGAACATTTTCCAGTTGATGCATTTTGCATCTGAGGTGCTGCGGCTCACATATTCGTCCTGCTTGCGTACAAGTGTATTAATCCTGCCTTTTTTTCTGGCTTGTGTGGTGGTTTGATAGTTTGTGCAGGTATCAGTCCGTGTGTGTCGGTTTTCGATACACGCTGTGTCCCAGGCTTTTGCCATCCCTTGTGACAAGCACATCTAGAAATGGCAGTTTTTTGTCCTTTTCTACTTCCATGGTAAATTTTATGTTTCCATGGAGGCTGTTCAAGTGTCTTAGGAAGTCACCGAGCTGTTCTTCACCATGGCTCCACACCACGAAAGTATCATAGACGTATCTGTACCTCATCTTATGTTTGCAAGTCGCCAAGTCCAGTGTCATTGCTTCGAATTGTTCCATGAAGAAGTTCGCTACCACTGGACTAAGAGGACTACCCATGGCGACGCCTTCCAGTTGTTCATAGAAATCGCCATTCCACATGAAATAGCTTTTGGTGAGACATTCATGGAAGAGCTATGTGATGTCTTGCGGGAAAATGGAACCGATGTGCTCCATAGTGTCACTGAGTGGCACTTCCGTAAACAAAGAAACAACATCAAAGCTGACTGTTGCCAAGACAGATGGTGTTGATCAGTTATTAGTCAGAAGTGATGGTGCCACCTGCTGTAGGTGTGGCCTAAATGGGGATAGCTTCTGTTGTTCTGTTGGGCACTGACACAGCAAAGCATCCTACTGATAATTTGTCCCAAAAGAATCGTGTTGCAACACACACGATCAATTAAGGTGTCATTATGACCATACTAAAAGTATATTTTGAGTAATGCCATCTATCATATCACTGAGAGGTGTCTTGCTCGTAAAATCCATCTAAAGCACTGTTACATGCTGTGAAGTTGATATTCACTTCATTGGTTTTGGTTACACATAAAATATGAGAACAAGTTCAGTATGATGAAACTAGTCATGTACATTTGCATGTACACAATTACTCAATTCACAGTTACGTGCCTGTCAGAGGGTTCATTGAACCACCCTCGAACTATTTCTCTACCATTTCAATGTTGAATGGTGTGCAGAAGGAAAGAGCACTTTAATCTTTCTGTGTGAACTCTTAGTTTGTTCATTAGACATTTATTTCTACCTATGTAGGTGGGTACCAACAAAATGTTTTTGCAGTCAGAGGCGAAAGTTGGTGATTGTAATTTCACAGAGATCTGCCTGAATAAAAAATGCTTTTGTTTTAATTTACAAATGATAGAGCAATCAGTTGTCCTTTCTTGCAGGTCTTATTCAGCAAATCTAGATTTTAATTATTGTGTCTAGTCATTGTCAGTGCACTATTTCATAGTATCAATGCATGGCAGTCTCCTGCTGTTTGGGCATTTGTTACAGTTCTTTCTTTTAATGATTGCCACCCCAGCTTATGTTTCGTGTCTGTGGAACTCACTCCCCTATTTTGCGATAATAGAAAACTAGCTGTCTCTCTTAAACAGTGACAGTATATATGATGACAGAATTAAAATTGTTTAACAAAGAAATTTGTCAAACAGCCATGCAACTTGAGGACTTATTTTATTTTTGCTGCAAATTTCAGCGATTCAGTATGCCATCTTCAGGACTTATAATGCAGCTCTCAAAAATTAACAATATTGGCATACTGGGACCATCTGTTTCTGGATTTCGTGATTAAAGTGCTTCTTTCGAAGATTAGTCTGAAACTCATATGGCGTATTGAATAGTTGGAAATAGTAGGAAAAATAAAACAGTATAACTTATCAATTTATGAGTATATTATGCCTCTTGAAATAAATGTTTCATTATTCTAAATTATTCAAAATTTTAAATACTGACTGAATTAAGTAGTGAGTGGTGGTTTTTGTTCCCCAAAAAATACAGCAATAAAATTACTTAAAGATAACTCCAAATATGTTCTCAAAAAGTTAGGAGTGTCTGCTTGCCAGTCAGAGATTACAATAACTACCTTGCTATGTCTTAGCTCATGAGGTTTTTTCCTTATATGATATTGAAGTTATGGCATTTACCTGTATCTTCTAATTGTCAAGACTTCCAGTAAAACTAATTGTGTGTTAATAACCAGGAAAAACTTTAAACAATCGATCTATAACTTTAAATGAGATTTTGCATACATAACACTTTCACATATTCCTGTACTTACAGTATAACAGTGAAAACAGTCAATCATTAGTAAAAAAATTTTAATTGGGTAGGTAAAAAATCTAATCACAAAGTGGGCAGAACACACACATTTCTTCTCATCCTGTACATAAGTCTCCCCTGACCCCCAGATCTGAGCGACTCCTGAAATCTACCTGCTTTCCTAGACCTCTCCATTCATGTGTGTATGTAATTACAGTATATTGCATGTGCACCCGCCTCAGATGTAGAATGGAGGAGGGGGGGGGGGGGGGCTTATTCTTGGGAGCAGGAAAAGTAACCGGTGCGTTAAGCTGCAATTTGCTATGTCCCAACAGGTAAGGTTGCCTTACAGTAATATTACTTAAGCAAGAAGTCTTTCTGTGTTACCACCTATTTGCTTGCATATTCTGGTAGGTGCTGTTGTGCCTGCTGAAACAGTTATCACTGTTAACCTTGGCTCCTCCATTAAGGACACATAGTAAACTGTAGTATGAACAGTTGGTCTTGTATAATGAAAATAGGTGATGAATTATTATGTAGCTAGGACCTACGTCTGCCGCATCAGTGTAGTGTATTACAAAATAGTTGTGCCTTATTTAAAAACAATATTCCTTAGTATACAAAAAGTAAATATCCTCCCAAAGACTCAACTTCACTTTTTTTCATTATTAATTGACTGAAGGGCTTTTTTTTTTTTTCAGTTGGGTGGTGATGTTACCAATAATGCCGCTCCTGCAGCTGCCACTGCTGCTGCAACTGCTGCTCCAGTTTCTCAATCAACAACTGGTCTCCTTGGTGACATTTTTGGTTTTGCCTCTGCACCAGTTATGTATTCACCTCCCAAAGCTAACTGGCTACCAGCAGAAAAGGGCAAGGGACTTGACATTTGGGGAACATTTTCACGCAGGTGATTATCTCAGAATACATGTGTGCAACGTGTTGTTTAATGCTTTCTGAATCAGTAGTTGTGTAATTGTGCTGTATTTTTAGCTACCATTTACGGTGTCCACATATGTGTATTATCAGAAAAGTTATAAGCATTAGACACAAATAACATGAAGTGTTAGTATTTAAAATTATTTCTATGAATGTTGTAGAAATATTGTTTGATAACCATGCACCATATCATAGTCTTCACTGCACTCTGGTTCTGAATTTGAAGAAGTCTGGAAAGTTCGTACAAATAATTTTTCTCCCAACATGTGTGATCAAGTAATACTGAAACTCAGTGAAATTGTAATCAGGTAATTAATATATTCCACATCGATAACTTTAGAAACCTTTGTGCAGTGAAATTTGTTTGAAGAGTGATGGCAGAACTGGTTCATTAGTAACAACTGACAATCTGAGCCTTGGAATCACTTATGCATTCATCGTAAGCATGAAAGGTGTACATGATGAACAGAAAATTGTTCTTCGAACAGGGCTTGTTTGCTTCATAGATGTGATGGAACCTTGATGGAAATTGCATCGCACTGTAAGTCAACCTTTTGTTGAAAAGTTCCTGCATACACAGCCACCAGGTAGGCAAGCTACCTACAAATTAAATAAAAGGTTTGAGGTGACTGTCCAAAATTAGTAACTACCGAAGAAAATCTGCAACATGCACAGGTCTTGATTAAATTTCACAAGAAATCTGCAAGAGGAGCTTCAAACGAGCTGTAGTTCCTATAAAGTATAAGGAGAAAGTTAAAAATACTATATCTGAAGCCCCATAAAGATAAATTACTACCTACCCTAAACAGGTGTGATCTTTATCGAAGACATGAATTCTGTGAGCTGTATGTGATCAGCAGTGAAAGTGATCATAACTTTTACAAAACAGTCCCGTAGTCTGAAACAGGTTTTTAATTAAATGGAAGAATTAACAAATACAGTTCCGTGTATTGGTCTTTCGAAAATTCAGGACTTGTTATTGAGGAGAAGTTAAATATTCCCAAAGCTAGTTTGGGCTGGTATATGCAGTAAAGAAGTGATAGGCCCTAATTTGTTTGATGGGACAATGACTGCAGACATGTATCTTAAAATGTTAAGAGAAAGTAATACTGAATCGAATAATATTGCTATACTTGAAATTGTATGAAACAGCTCATTTGGTAGCAAGTAACTGCTCTACCTTACTACAGATTACACATCCACGAATCTCATACCATGTTTTTTCAGTCTGGGGGATACAGAAAGTGCATGTTTTTGCTACAAAACCAATAAACCTACAGCATTTAAGATAGCTGATTGAACAAGATTCCAAAAACATTCTTGGTAGTAATGGGGTGTTGTGTAATGAAATACACTTTGTGATCGAAAATATCTGGACACCTGGCTGAAAATGACTTAAAAGTCCGTGGCGTCCTCCATCAGTAATGCTGGAATTCAATATGGTGTTGGCCTTGATGATAGCTTCCACTCTCGCAGACGTACAGTCAAAACATCCTAAAGGTGTACTATAGGATTCATGTTAGGACTCTGTGCAGGCCGGTCCATTGCAGGGATGTTATTGTCACCTAACCACTCCGCCAGAGGCTGTGCGTTATGAAGAGGTGCTTGATCATGTTGAAAGATGCAATTGCCATCCCCGAATTACTCTTATACAGTGGGAAGCAGGAAGGTGCTTAAAACACCAATGTATACCTGTGCTGTGATAGCGCCGTGCAAAACAAGGGATGCAAGCCCCCTCCATGAAAAACACGACCACACCATAACACCACCGCCTCCAAATTTTACTGTTGGCACTACACACGCTGGCAGATGACATTCAGCGAGCATTCGTCATACCCACACCCTGCCATCGGTTTGCCATTTTGTGTACCGTGATTCGTCATTCCACAAGTTTTTCCACTGTTCAGTTGTCCCATATTTATGCTGCTTACACCAAGCATGTCGTCGTTTGGCATTACCGGCGTTGTGCGACTTATGAGCAGCCGCTCAACCATGAAATAAAAGTTTTCTCATCTTCTGCCTAGCTGTCATAGTACTTGCAGTGGATCCTGAAGCAATCTGGAATTCCTGTGTGATGGTTTGGATAGATGTCTACCTGTTACACATTACGACCCTCTTAAACTGTCAGCAATCTGTCAACAGATGAGGTTGGCCTGTAAGCCTTTGTGCTGCACGTCTTTCACCTTTCCACTTCACTTTCACATTGTAAACAGTGGACCTTCAAATGTAGGGTACAGACGTATGACACAAGTTACACCCAATCTCCTGACCACGTTCGAAGTCCGTAAGTTCCGCAGAGTGCCCCATTCTGCTCTCTCACGATGTCTGACTACTGCGGTCACTGATATGGAGTACCTGGCAGTAGGTGGCAGCACAATGCACTTAATATGAAAAACATATGTTTTTGGGGGTGTCTTGATGCTTTTGATCACATAGTGTACATAAATCAGTGTTTAAATGATCGGTTAAATATCTAGATCACAATAGTGGACACTGAACCATTTCAGTGGAACAAATTACTTTGTAAAAACCATTAAAGCTACAAAATACTGTACTACATTTTCAGTTAATAGACTTTTGTCACACTCTGTATTTTAGATATCAGTGATGAAGCAGTTCTACATAGATAGACCTGTTCTGGTTTTAAAGTTGACTTCAATTGTAGGAAATACGGAAGTGCTGGCATTGAATAAAAAAAATTACAGTAAAAAGTGCATATCAAGGAATACATAACAAAATGTAATGAAACCTGAGCCCTTCTATACAAGTGAATGCCTAGCACTGAATTAGACAAACTAGAAATATTAGAGAGAAAAATTGTGAAGAAAAGTTCAGGTGCCTTAAGCAGCACATAAGCCTGTGAACTGAGAAACGGTGTTGAAACATAAAATTTTCCATTGTTCCCCCATGAACCTCTTGGGTAAAATATTCCGGAGGTAAAATAGTCCCCCATTCGGATCTCCGGGCGGGTACTACTCAGGAGGACGTCATCAGGAGAAAGAAAACTGGCATTCTACGGATCGGTGTGTGGAATGTCAGATCCATTAATCAGGCAGGTAGGTTAGAAAATTCAAAAAGGGAAATGGATAGGTTGAAGTTAGATATAGTGGAAATTAGTGAAGTTCGGTGGCAGGAGGAACAAGACTTCTGGTCAGGTGAATACAGGGTTATAAATACAAAATCAAATAGGGGTAATGCAGGAGTAGGTTTAATAATGAATAAAAAAATAGGAGTGCGTGTAAGCTACTACAAACAGCATAGTGAACGCATTATTGTGGCCAAGATAGACACAAAGCCCATACCTACTACAGTAGTAAAAGTTTATATGCCAACTAGCTCTGCAGATGATGAAGAAATTTATGAAATGTATGATGAGATAAAAGAAATTATTCGGATAGTGAAGGGTGACGAAAATTTAAGTCATGGGTGACTGGGAATCATAAAAGAAGGTTGTATACATGGAAGAATCCTGGAGATAGTAGAAGGTATCAGATACTTTATATAATGGTAAGACAGAGATTTAGGAACCAGGTTTTAAATTGTAAGACATTTCCAGGGGCAGATGTGGACTCTGACCACAATCTATTGGTTATGAACTGTACATTAAAACTGAAGAAACTGCAAAAAGGCGGGAATTTAAGGAGATGGGACCTGGATAAACTGAAAGAACCAGAGGTTGTACAGAGTTTCAGGGAGAGCATAAGGGAACAATTGACAGGAATGGGGGAAAGAAATATAGTAGAAGAAGAATGGGTAGTTTTGAGGAATGAAGTAGTGAAGGCAGCAGAGGATCAAGTAGGTAAAAAGACGAGGGCTAGTAGAAATCCTTGGGAAACAGAAGAAATATTGAATTTAATTGATGAAAGGAGAAAATATAAAAATGCAGCAAGTGAAGCAGGCAAAAAGGAATACAAACGTCTCAAAAATGAGATCGACAGGAAGTGCAAAATGGCTAAGCAGGCATGGCTAGAGGACAAATGTAAGGCTGTAGAGGCTTATCTCACTAGGGGTAAGATAAATACTGCCTACAGGAAAATTAAAGAGACATTTGGAGAAAAGAGAGCCACTTGTATGAATATCAAGAGCTTTGATGGAAACCCAGTTCTAAGCAAAGAAGGGAAAGCAGAAAGGTGGAAGGGGTATATAGAGGGTCTATACAAGGGCGATGTACTTGAGGACAATATTATGGAAATGGAAGAGGATATAGATGAAGATGAAATGGGAGATAAGATACTGCGTGAAGAGTGTGACAGAGCACTGAAAGACCTGAGTCGAAACAAGGCCCCCGGAGTAGACAACATGCCATCAGAACTACTGATGGCCTTGGGAGAGCCAGTCCTGACAAAACTCTACCATCTGGTGAGCAACATGTATGAGACAGGCGAAATACCCTCAGACTTCAAGAAGAATATAATTATTCCAATCCCGAAGAAATCAGGTGTTGACAGATGTGAAAATTACTGAATTATCAGTTTAATAAGTCACAGCTGCAAAATACTAACGCGAATTCTTTACAGACGAATGGAAAAACTGGTAGAAGCCGAACTCGGCGAAGATCAGTTTGGATTCTGCAGAAATGTTGGATCACATGAGGCAATACTGACCCTACGACTTACCTTAGAAAATAGATTAAGGAAAGGCAAACCTACATTTCTAGCATTTGTAGACTTAGAGAAAGCTTTTGACAATGTTGACTGGAATACTCTCTTTCAAATTCTAAAGGTAGCAGGGGTAAAATACCGGGAGCGAAAGGCTATTTACAATTTGTACAGAAAGCAGATGGCAGTTATGAGTCGAGGGGCATGAAAGGGAAGCAGCGGTTGAGAAGGGTGCAAGACAGGGTTGTAGCCTGTCCTCGATGTTATTTAATCTGTATATTGAGCAAGCAGTAAAGGAAACAAAAGAAAAAGTCGGAGTAGGTATTAAAATCCATGGAGAAGAAATAAAAACTTTGCGGTTCGCCGATGACATTGTAATTCTGTCAGAGACAGCAAAGGACTTGGAAGAGCAGTTGAACAGAATGGACAGTGTCTTGAAAGGAGGATATAACATGAACATCAACAAAAGCAAAACGAGGATAGTGGAATGTAGTCGAATTAAGTTGGGTGATGTGGGGGGAATTAGATTAGGAAATGAGACACTTAAAGTAGTAAAGGAGTTTTGCTATTTGGGGAGCAAAATAGCTGATGATGGTCGAAGTAGAGAGGATATAAAATGTAGTCTGGCAATGGCAAGGAAAGTGTTTCTGAAGAAGAGAAATTTGTTGACATAGAGTATAGATTTTAGTGTCAGGAAGGCGTTTCTGAAAGTATTTGTATGGAGTGTAGCCATGTATGGAAGTGAAATGTGGACAATAAATAGTTTAGACAAGAAGAGAATAGAAGCTTTCGAAATACGGTGCTACAGAAGAATGCTGAAGATTAGATGGGTAAATCACATAACTAATGAGGAGGTATTGAATAGAATAGGGGAGAAGAGGAGTTTGTGGCACAACTTGACAAGAAGAAGGGACCGGTTGGTAGGACATGTTCAGAGGCATCAAGGGATCACAAATTTAGCATTAGAGGGCAGTGTGGAGGGTAAAAATCGTAAAGGGAGACCAAGAGATGAATACACTAAGCAGATTCAGAAGGATGTAGGTTGCAGTAAAAAAAAAAGGAACCCATGGTGAAAGGATCAAAATATATAGGAAAAAAGAGAAGAAAATTAAAATAGTCTCGTGGTCCCTAGTTGGCTAAAATGGAAGGGCAATTTGTCCACTGGTTAATATTCACAGGTTCTCATTACAGCGAGAGTCCTACACAGGACAGTACAGTACTGTGCAAGATAGTTTGTTCCTTTCTCATGTAGAGCTCCATCTTGTAAGATTGGCTTCAACTTTTTGGTACCATTCAACACCCCTACACCCTTTCCCTGCCCTATTTGTAAATGGTAAAGGAAGCTGCACATGTAGACAGTGAATGGAGAAGATTTATAGTTAGACATATTGTAGTGTATAATAGTTCCATGACTTTTAAATTACTTAAGTTAGTTGATTTGGGGTGTGGGGGAGGGGACCAAACAGCGAGGTCATCGGTCCCATCAGACTAAGGAAGGAGGGGGAAGGAAATCGGTCCTGCCCTTTTAAAGGAACCATCCTGGCATGGCCGGACGTGCGTTTGAACTGTTGTCCTCCCAAAATTCCTTAGGAGTATCACTTTTGTACTGATCACTAGTTTTGTTCAAGTACTAAACATTGAGCATTCATACGTCTTTCAGAACAACCAGTAATGTATACAGCATCCGTGAGTCACTGAAAGGCGTGCAGATAGTTACATATTGATATTTGATTGTTACATTTGACTATAAACCACTGTTGATATACTATTAAAAATTTGTACAATGATGACAAAACATAATTAGTGACTAGTGTAAATTTCTTTTCAGAAATGGGCAGATTCAGATGGATTTTACGTTTACGAACAGAGCCATGCAACCAATGGCAGGTTTTGCAATCCAACTTAATAAAAACAGGTACGTGAAATCTAAATCTACTTTTTTAGTTTTTAGACAGCTTTTTTATTTGTTTTCTTTTAAATTCAGTTCTACTTATCTATAAGATGTCAATGTTTCTAAAGGTCTGTGTTTGTTACTCTTTATATCCTAACTTTTGAAGCTTGGGTGCTGCACAGCTTCAGCACACGTAACAGTTATTTTGTTTACAAGTAAGGGTCAAAAAAGCTATTTGTATTCATTTTATTTATTGAAACTTTTCGGCCAGACTAGTTCTGTGCATTACTTAAAATTTTTCCGCTATTTGTGGTGAATGTCTTAAACATCATCCAAATTTCCGAATTATTGTGAATGTATATACAGCTCCTAAATATTTTAAATACAGTCAGCAATGAGATATTCTAACACTTCAGGCCCCAATCCAAACCAAGCACAAGCCATAGCAATATTGCATATGTTCCATCCCACAGTTTGTGTGTCAAGTTTTCAGTCTTCCATTAGTTTCAGGCCTACCACTGAGGGAGGTGGCACAGTAATTGACAGTGGACTTGCACATTAGTTGTCTAGTGTTGAAATCCTCATTGACCATCGAGAGTGGATTATTTTTTATTTTTAAGGCAAAGCTGAAATTGTTCTCTTCCTAAATAATATGGCTGTTTTCATTCCTCATCCTTACCTGATAAGTTTGTGGATCTTTTCAAATGACCTCATTGACAGGATGTGGAACCCTAATCTCCCTTCCTTTGCTTCAGGCCTAAAACACAATATTTACATCTCATTCTGATCACTTGGCACTAACAGTGTAGAAGAATCGTGCACAAGAACACTGCGAAGTATTCTCTGTTGTAGTCAGTGTTGCTGACACTGTGACAAGTGCAGAGCATTCTTGTTACATATTCAAGGTAGACGTACGTTGAAGTAGATGCTGAAATTCTGATTCTGGATGAGGTATTTCCTAATTTTTATATACATTTCTCTGAAAATTTTTGACAACCAGAAATGACAGGAAAAACGATGAAATGTGCAGCTGCTGAAGGGACGGAAGGGAGCCAAATACTAGATAAGGAAACATACAGGCAACAGTAAGAAGTGAACCAAATACTAAATTCCTTTAATTCACCATTGCAAGTTGTTTGTTCTCTCCCTGTTTAGATTTTGAAGAAGTGAGATTCCAGTGATGTAAGTGAGGATACAGTAAGTTAACATCCCAATTCATTTTATGAAGTACTTTTTTAAAATTATACCCATTAAATATATACTGACATACCTGTGTGTATAAATTTTGTTGCTAAAAATTACATTAGAAACTGGAAGCTGCACAGATGTGTGTGTTAATTTTGAGGAAAAGGTGATTTCTAATCATGTTCTGTTCTTATCACTGTGTTTCAACAAACTAATTTCATTCGCTGTGTGAAATCATTAACACAGAAACTGCCATAAGCTAGTCTGCATAGATCGTAGGATGCTGCTTGGTGCAGATACATTGATTAAATATCTAGGTGCAACATTGCAGAGCGATATGAAATGGAATGAGAATGTCAGTTTGGTAATGGGGAATGCGAATGCTTGCCTCCATTTTATTGGGAGAATTTTGGGGAAGTGTAATTAATATTTAAAGGTGATGGTGTATAGAACACTAGCATTCTTGGGTACTGCTAGAGTGTTTGTGATCCCCACCAGGTCAGATCAGAGGTGGAACCAAAGCAATTCAGAGGCGCCGCCAGAAGGTTTGATCAGTCTGCAAGTATTATGAAGAGGCTTTGTGAGCTCAAATGGAAATCCCTGGAAGATGATGATCTTTTTGCGTGAGATTGAGGAAATTCACAGAACTGGCATTTGTGGCTGATTTCAGAACAATTCTAATGCTACCAACATACATTTCACTTACGGATGAGACAAAATACATCTTGTACAGGGGCTTTTAGACAGTTGTTTTCCCCCTCACTCTATTTGTGAGTGGAATATGAAAGAAAATGACTGGTAGTGGTACATGGAAACTGCCTGCTATGCACCATACGGTCGCATGTGAAGTATGTATATAAATGTAGCTGCAGTGTCTTCTTGTTGACAGTGATGTGAAATTTTGTACAGTGCAGGTCAGGAACATCTGGACCCAACAGATGGTGTCTGTGTAAGTTTGATAGTGAGCTTGAGTGGAGTCAGTTGTCAACATCACTTTTCTGTCTTGGCAACGACTTCATATGTAGATATTTAGTTATTTTTTCTCCACATAATATTGATCAAAGTAGTTTTCCATTTTAAAGCTTTTTTTCTTGTATAATTAGTTTTGGTGTAAATTTCTTATATCGAGTATTTTATTGATAATGATACTTAATTTCTGTTGCAGCTTTGGGTTAACACCAAGTGCACAGTTGCAGGTGATGACTCCATTGCCACCTGGGATGTCCCATGAAAGTTCCCTTCCATTAGCTACCACAGGAGCTGTACAGCGTATGGAACCACTAAATAATCTACAGGTATATGTGAAATGTGACTATTCACCTCGTAATGTGCAATGTTTGACTAATTTGATTTGATGTGGAAGAGACATGTCAAGATATTAAATAAGAAACATTTTTAAGAAAATAAATTAGTTTACGTTATTTTATAGACATTCCTGAGACACTGCTACTAAAATCCATACTGCAGTTTCTAGTATACAAAAATAAAATGTATAAATTCTTTGTTTTGTGACTCTGTTCTCAATGAATTCTTCAGTAGAATAATGTTTTTCAACCAGAAGAGCAAATAGTAATCTTTCCAGTGAACCAAGACCCATGTTAAAATATGTTACTCCCTTTTATTTTATTGTAAATTTTAAATGCCATATACTTTCGTGTTGGGGTATAGTTTTAAGCAGTGTGTCAGGAGTTCAAAATTCTCTCTGTGGTGAGTGCTGTAGTTGTGATCAAAACAGGGTTTTTATATAAGAACAACAGTACTTCATATATGTAAAGGGAGGGAATAGACAATATTTTTAAATCTTTTAACAGTGGACAACAGGATACCCATTGTTTGGAAACACACATATTCCAAATTGTTTTCTTTTTTAATACTAAGAGTTTAATGATATTTGTTGAATTCCCCAGATCATGCCATAACGAATAACTGACTCAAAATGACAGTGAAAGTCTATCTTTCTGGTGTTCGTCTGTAGAACTGCCAAAATAATCATTGCAGATGCTAAGCTGTTGAGTTCATTTGCTAATTAGTCAATATGTAGATTCCAATTTAGATTTTGTCAAGATGATTAAACCTAAGAACATCACACAGTTTGCTTCTGTGAAATCCTGATCATTATAAGTTACCTTCATTTCACTCAATTCTAATAATTTAGCTTCAGATTGCATCATTTTAGTTTGTTACATTTAGTTTTAGTCCATTGTGATACAACAAAGGTTCAAGCTCTTTTGGAGCCTTTTTGACACTTTCTGAAATTCTGTCAGGTACCTCATTTTCAATTAAAACTGATGTTATGAGCAAATAAAACTGTATAAACATCACTAGCAAGTGATATGTTGTCTAGAAAAAGGACAGACAGGGACCAATATCGAATTTTGTGGGGCTCCTTTGGGAAATTCTTTTCCAGTTTTAGGAGTAATTGCTTGAATTTGAAGTTACAATTAGTAGTCATTTCCTATCTGTTAAGTAGATTTCATATATCTGTAATTTGCGGAGAAATAGTGAAAGGGTTAACTGAATCAGGATTTTGTCAGACCACAAAATATTCCTGTGACCTCTAATGTAGACTTTTTTTTAGTAAACTCTTTGATGGTGTTTACTGTGCTTTCTCCCTGTTGGAATCCAAACAGATTTTTAAAAAATCTCATTTGTAGTAAGAAATTTTTGAATTTGTCTTGCTACAGTCTTTTCAAACACTTTGAGAGGATTGGCAGAAGGGAGATACGGCAATAATTCCATGTACCTTGAGCCAATCCCTTTTTGAACACTGGTTTTATCTCAGCAATTTAAATATATTTGGAAAGCATACCTGCTTGAAAGATTGATTTGTAACCACTGACAATGTTTGTGAAATGATATTCTTGATCACAGGAAGGGTATTTCATCACATACAGGTGTGGTTTAATTTTTTAGAGAGTATTTCATTTTCAACATCCATTTGGGTGATTTTTCAATTTCTTCGCAAGATGTATTTTGGTTATTTTCGGAGCTTGTGAAATTTGTTATAACTCGACTGGCTGCCATATCTACATCTGAACTTGATACATTTAAGAAGAATTCTTTGAAACAATTTGACATCTGAACAGGATGTATCATATGATTTTGAAATTTAATTTTCAAAATCTCTTGAATTTGACATCTGAACAGGATGTATCATATGATTTTGAAATTTAATTTTCAAAATCTCTTGGCTTTTGACGTTGGTTGCTCATTGTGACTGAAAGACTGACCAAACACTTTTGTCTTATTTCTGTGTTTGAGGATAAATGTATTATTTGTTAGCTGCCACTACAAACTTCCTGAAAACTTCTGTATAGACTTTGCATACTCTACAAAATCAGGATTTCTGTTCAGTTTTAACTGATTATATAGTTGTCTCTTTCTGGCACAATACACATTTATTCCTGGTGTAATCCATTTAAGTTTACTGCTCACTTTCTCTTGACAACATCTAGGAGGAAAAGATCCATTAAACATACTTGGAAAAATTCAACAATTTGCCTAATCTAAGACACTTGAACTGTAGTGGTCTGCAGGTTAGCTAACAGTACTTAATTTATTGTAGAATAAATCCCTATTATGTTTTCTTAAATTCCTTTTTATGTACACGAAGCTTTGTCTGCTTTTGGGAGATCAATAAACAGAGCTGAGTGATCCTAAGTACCTAGGTCTAGCAGTACTTATTTGCATTTTCAAATTGGTAATTAGTAATAGTTATCAGTGCAGGCCATTGATCTGCTGCAGTATCTCCAGAAAAGTTTAAGTTAAAACCAGATTTCTGCAAAATTTTACAGAATCACTGCTTTCAGATAACATATTTTTGTTGAAATCTGCTACAATCACAATTTTTTTTCTTACTTTCTTGTCGAAGTTTTTCCCAAGAGATTGTGAAATTTAGCTAAGAACACTTGTGTTAAAGAACATACAGAAATTCTATAAATTGCTATAATCACTGTATTCAGATAACTTAACTCTGTAGAGCAACTCTGAAATACATTCACTTCATTTAAAGTATTCAAATTTTCTCTTACTTTATAACATACTGAAGAGTCAATAAGAATGCAGGAGCCTCCACAAGATCTTTCTCTTACAAAAGCTGCTGTCTACCTTAATTATTATTATTATTAATATTATTTAAAACTTGTATACAGTCTTCTGTTAACCAGTATTCTTTTTGACTGATCGTTATGATATTTACACATTCTGAAAGCAGAATTGTAAGATGATAAATTTCAGAGTATTTAGGATAAGGTAGTTCTGCTGTAAAGCCATTGATATTCCAGTGCATCCAGTGAATTGTATCCAAAGAAGCAGTTGAGTAACCCACATACCAGATTTCTTTTTATTTTGAACTGAGAGACTTAGTGTTAGATTAAAATATTATGAGTGAATATGCTAAGGTTAAAATTTTCAATTGATAGTTTCATAGAAGTATTTATAAAATTTAATAGAAGTACTACTTATCTATTGTCAAGTATTGACTCTTGAGGGGTTATTTCTTTAGTGTGTTTGGAATAACTTGACTGATTCCTTTGCTGCCAGTTCCGAAGAGGCTACAGTGGACAGCTCTGTTGGTTAAATAACATTGCTGTCAATGTAAGATAACCTTATTCTTGTACCCAGTCCCTCAGATGTAAGAGTAGTCTTCGCAAGTACTGTTGTATGCACCCAATTATTTCAGAAGCATAGAATTGTGTTCTTCCTACTTAAAGTGAAAATGCTAGGCACACTGCAAACAGGCCTTCTAATACCATTAAAATCTCGTAAACGCAAAGATAAACCTCTTTATAATTCATATGAACTGTTCTAATCAATCACTTCAAATACTGAGTTCATTCAATGAAAAATGTTTTGTGGATTCTGTATAAAGGGATAAAAATCTGTTAACATGTGACTCAAAGGAACACAGCTATCTGCCAGTGTAACTCCACTGTTCTACGCACACTCAAGGTGTGCATCTGTTGCTGTTGTTTGAATTAAAATTGCTAAATAATAAATATTTAAGTGATATGTAACGGTCCTATAAAATTTACCAAAAACTTGAATTATTAGTCCAGTACCTTGAGACGGGTTTGTTTTACACAGAGATATTTAATTTAAAATTTTGAAGTTTCTAGCACCAAAACTTGCCCCCTGTAAATATTTAGGGAAAAAAATTTTAATCACCAAATACACTGTTCACTTATACCAAAGCCGGCCGTGGTGGCCGAGCGGTTCTAGGTGCTACAGTCTGGAACCGCGCGACCGCTACAGTCGCAGGTTTGAATCCTGCCTCAGGCATGGATGTGTGTGCTGTCCTTAGGTTAGTTAGGTTTAACTAGTTCTAAGTTCTAGGAGACTGATGACCTTAGAAGTTAAGTCCCATAGTGCTCAGAGCCTTACACCAAAATTCGGATAACACAAGTTTATAAATGTTCTATTAACTGATAATATGATGGTTTTGTAATGAAGCATTGCTTTGTAAGCTACATTGTTTAATGTGATATATTGCTGACACCAAATGCTAAGTAGTTGAAATTATTCGCCACAGTACTCCACTATTTGTGAGTTTCTTTACAACTTAATTTAAAAGATAATTCTTAAATTCAGATATGAGAGTCCATGGATGATATTTAATCATTGTAATTAGTGTCTGTTTTGGGAGAATTTTCTGTTCTTTATAAATGCAACACATTTCTGTTATTGATGTTTCTCACATTGTCTTGACAACTTCCACATTCTTAAAGAAACACAGAATTTTTGATTGTTGTACATATTAGTTATCATGAAGCATAATTGCACAATAAACTTGTGGGAGCTTAATTGTACTCAATTTTTGAAGGCTGACAATTTTGTTTCTGTTACATTTAATTTTACTTCTAATACTTTTTTTCATTTGCCAGGTTGCTATAAAGAACAACATAGACGTTTTCTATTTTGCCTGCTTGGTACCAATGAATGTTTTCTTCACTGAAGATGGGCAGATGGACAAGCGTGTGTTCCTTGCAACATGGAAAGACATTCCAGCTCAGAATGAAGTTCAGTATAATTTGACAAATGTGCAGTGCAATGCTGGTAAGCTGAAAACATTAAGCTATATTTTTTGTAGTATTTGCTGGAGTAAATGTAATCAGAATTGGAAACTTTTACCAGGGAATTAATGTCGCTTAAAATTCACTTCATCCACAGATGCAGTGGTGCAAAAAATGCAACAAAACAATGTTTTCACAATAGCAAAGCGTAATGTTGAAGGTCAGGACATGCTGTACCAATCTCTCAAGCTGACAAATGGAATATGGGTTCTTAATGAGCTTAAGATTCAACCAGGAAATCCTAACATCACTGTAAGTACCAAAAATCTGTTGGTTCATTTTCTGCTACTCATTGTGAGAATAGGTATGGGATGTGAAATGAGGTAAAGATGATTCAAAAAAGAAAGCTTCAACACCCAAGTGAAAGCAAGGGGAAAAAACTGAAAACGAAAGCTTGGGGCGTTGTTTATGGCAATTTTTATCTGTGGTATGAGGACATGCTGAAAAGTAATGCCTCTGAATTTTTTTATGTGAAAACTCTTAAAGCTTTTTAAATAAAATGAAGTTAACATCTTTACTCGTTGTATCTGCATATTTGCAGCTATCTGTCATAGAAGGCTTCAAATAGCAGTATGTAGCGTGGGTTGCATAACATAACTGTCTGTGCCTGAATAACAGTGTATTACAATAAAGTTATGAATTCAAAGATTTTGTCCACATGGGACATCTGCAGCAATGAGATGCATTGGGTTATCTGTCATTGATCATTCTTTGTACAATCCTGACTTGGAATTTTCATCTGCTTCCAAATGGTAAAGAACACCTTTGATGACTTCACTTTGATACTTATGGAATGGTGTAGTGGAGAGATTGTGGCTCCATCAACAAAATCAGGCATAAACGGGTGTCTCGTCTGGAAATATATGGGTGACTACATTGAGGAATAAATCTGTCTATATATACAATAAAGATGAAGTTGTTAATAAAGTTTGGTTTATTTATGAAGCTTTAAGAGCTTTCACATAAGTAATTTGAAGGCATTAGTTTTGAACATGCCCTCGTACTTTTATATTTGGCAGTTTGTCATGTTCCCTGAATTATAATTAATTTTTTGTGAAAATTGAGAAGTTTTATCAAATTATGTAGATGTGTAAAAAGTTGAGAATTATATATTAGTTAAGAATAAAGGAGATGACTCAGTGAAAGGCAGAAGCAGTGCTTCGACAGGTACACAAGCAAAAGGTACAGAGCTTGGCTAGCTTTTGGAATGCACTTACTTTTTCAGTCTTGTAGGAAAAAAACTTGCACACGTAAACACCCCCGCCCCTGCCCCCCCCCCCCCCCCCACACACACACACACACCTGTTGAACTACATTGTGCTCAGTAGACTGCCGGCTCTTTCCTGACCAATGATTGTACTGGGATTAGTTGGGGGTCTGGGATGGAGTACCTGTTGACAAAGCAGCACTTCTGCCTTTCAGTGAGTCGTCTACTTTATTCCTAAATAATTCATAATTCTCAAATAGAACTTTCTGTACATGGTTGTGTAAAAGCTTAATCACATTATTAGCTCTTATCAGTATGTATTAAAAGTCTGATAATTATCATATCACTGTTACATTTGCTTCATTGTGAATTGGCTTATTTTTACTGTCATTATACTATTTCTTCCCCTGTTGCAGTTGTCACTGAAATCTAGAGCTCTTGACGTCGCACCTGGTGTTTTCCAAGCCTATGATGCTATTCTCCACAGTTAACATTCCATTTGATTGATGTTTCAGTATAGATATGAAATATATCCTACATTCAACAGTTATAATTTATAGTACTCTATTACATGTGTAGTAAATACTGTTACATAGTTAAAAGTATATTCGTTTAAATGCACTGTGTAAATGAAGAGAGATGGTGGATATGAGGAAATTCATATAAAATATGAATTTTGAATATGATTTGTCTCAAACTGTCATGTGTTAAACTAGATTTGTAATTGTTTCTGCTATTGGATAGAATCTCCTTTTGGAAAACTCAAACATAAATAATTCAAGGGAAATGTACTGAAGGAAAAAATGTTCCCTGTTACAGTGTCTATCTTAAAAACCAAAGAGACTTTGTTTTGGAGCACTATGGCTTGTTAAATGAATAAATTTGTAGATAAAATTGAAATAGTATTTTTCATTTGCCACCACACCTACATATTAGTTCCTAGTATTTTTTTTTTAATTAAAAATTGTTGGCATATTTACTAATTAGCATATTTTAGTCACAGTATTTCTGAAAATGACAAAGTACAATTAGAAAAGGGAAACAAAACTTTCAATTTAATTTGTGGTGGTTTCTTACTGTTATGTTACTTGTTTTCTCTTTTTTTTTAACTTCCAGTTCAATCATAGGTATGAAGCAGATTAATTTTTCTTCTGTTATTTGTATGATTTTTGACTTGATGTACAATCAGAGTATTATCTGAAAGTCCTGAAGAAGTTTGTTTCCTGTGTTCACAAAAAATATAGAATGTGCAACCAAATATGTATGATAGAATTTTCTGCTGAAAGTAACTATTAAATGCTATGGTGCAAACATGAAGAAAATAGAGAAAACACAAGTTTCTTTAACGTTAATTTGACGATGCAGGAAAAGATATATTGCTAAGTTGCAGACAGGCACAATTTAAAAATATTTACAAACAAGTTTTTGGTCTCAGCATTCGTCAGAAAAACACACGCGCGCACACACACACACACACACACACACACACACACACACACACACACACACTCACACTGTTACCCCTGGAAACCATCCTTGTAACCATTGATGCCACTTCCTTATACACAAATATTCCGCACGTCCAGGGCCTCGCTGCGATGGAACATTCCTTTCACGCTGATCACCTGCCACCCTACCTAAAACCTCTTCCCTCATTACCTTAGCCAGCTTCATCCTGACCCACAACTTCTTCACTTTCGAAGGCCAGACATACCAACAATTAAAGGGAACAGCCATGGGTACCAGAATGGCCCCCTCGTACGCCAACCTATTCATGGGTCGCTTAGAGGAAGCCTTCTTGGTTTCCCAGGCCTCCCAACCCAAAGTTTGGTACCGATTTATTGATGACATTTTCATGATCTGGACTACTCACAGTGAAGAAGAACTCCAGAATTTCCTCTCCAACCTCAACTCCTTTGGTTCCATCAGATTCACCTGGTCCTACTCTAAATCCCATGCCACTTTCCTTGACGTTGACCGCCACTTGTCCAATGGCCAGCTTCACACGTCCGTCCACATCAAACCCACCAACAAGCAACAGTACCTCCATTATGACAGCTGCCACCCATTCCACATCAAACGGTCCCTTCCCTACAGCCTAGGTCCTCGTGGCAAACGAATCTGCTCCAGTCCAGAATCCCTGAACCATTACACCAACAACCTGAAAACAGCTTTCGTATCCCGCATCTACCCTCCCGACCTGGTACAGGAGCAAATAACCAGAGCCACTTCCTCGTCTCCTCAAACCCAGAACCTCCCACAGAACAACCCCAAAAGTGCCCCACTTGTGACAGGATACTTTCCGGGACTGGATCAGACTCTGAATGTGGCTCTCCAGCAGGGATACGACTTCCTCAAATCCTGCCCTGAAATGAGATCCATCCTTCATGAAATCCTCTCCACTCCACCAAGTGTGTCTTTCCGCCGTCCACCTAGCCTTCGTAACCTCTTAGTTCATCCCTATGAAATCCCCAAACCACCTTCTCTACCCTCTGGCTCCTACCCTTGTAACTGCCCCCGATGTAAAACCTGTCCCATGCGCCCTCCCACCACCACCTACTCCAGTCCTGTAACCCGGAAGGTGTACACGATCAAAGGCAGAGCCATGTGTGAAAGCACCCACGTGATTTACCAACTGACCTGCCTACACTGTGAAGCTTTCTATGTGGGAATGACCAGCAACAAACTGTCCATTCACGTGAACAGACACAGGCAGACAGTGTTTGTTGGTAATGAGGATCACCCTGTGGCCAAACATGCCTTGGTGCACGGCCAGCACATCTTGGCACAGTGTTACACCGTCCGGGTTATCTGGATACTTTCCACTAACACCAACCTGTCAGAACTCCGGAGATGGGAACTTGCCCTTCAGTACATCCTCTCTTCTCGTTATCCGCCAGGCCTCAATCTCCACTAATTTCAATTTGCCGCCGCTCATACCTCACCTGTCATTCAACAACATCTTTGCCTCTGCACTTCCGTCTCGACTGACATCTCTGCCCAAACTCTTTACCTTTACAAATGTCTGCTTGTGTCTGTGTATGTGCGGATGGATGTGTGTGTGTGTGTGTGTGTGTGTGTGTGTGTGTGTGTGTGTGTGTGTGTGTGTGTGTGTGTGTGTGCGTGCGTGCGTGCCTGTGTATACCTGTCCTTTTTTCCCCCCTAAGGTAAGTCTTTCCACTCCCGGGATTGGAATGACTCCTTACCCTCTCCCTTAAAACCCACATCCTTTTGTCTTTCCCTCTCCTTCCCTCTTTCCTGACGAAGCAACTGTTGGTTGCGAAAGCTTGAATTTTGTGTGTATGTTTGTGTTTGTTTGTGTCTATCGACCTGCCAGCACTTTCGTTTGGTAAGTCACATCATCTTTGTTTTTAGATATATTTTTCCCACGAGGAATGTTTACCTCTATTTATATTTATATAATTTTGTGTGTGTAGTTAAGATTTAAAATTGAAGTAATCACAGTAAAAAGATTTTCTCATTTAAAAAAAAAAAAAAATTTAACATGATAAACAGGGTGTTCCTTAAAAGTACCAGGGTTCAGTGTTCCATCAGAGGAAAAGTTTGGGAATCCCTCCCCTAAACAGACAGAAACACTTTTGAGTGCAAGACAGATTAGTATCATGGAGAGATTTGGGAAAACAAATCAGTAGAGCGCGATGTTATAAAAATAGCATTCACTGGAACCAAAGAGAAAGATGTTTCTAGAGTAGAAAGGGAAAAGCCCACAAAGACCACACGAAAGAGAAAATATTTTGCACATTAATAATACCTAAGTGAAAGGATGTAGGTATTATTGAAGCTAAGATGGGACATCTGCAGAGATTGTGGCCCACATCCTACTGGGCTGCCCTAATTTGGCCACCGTATGCCTAAACCTTAAACTTGCTGACAGGCTGCCCCTGGTGTTAGCGGACGATTTGATTTTACATTTTAACCACAAAAGTGGTTTTTACTCCTCTCTGTGATGTAGGGAACATTGGTCTTTTGGCTGCTTGAGGGATTGGCAGGATGCCCTGTCGCCTGCTCTGATCCTGGGGGACCATGGTTGCCCTTGGTCAGTGGCCTCGCCTGACTCCTGCCCTTCCCACCTTTTTCATTCTTTTGAATCTGTCATTGGTTTACTGTCTTGCCATAATTATCTTTCCTCAGATTCTATCAACTTGTCAATGTAGTTAGTTTTCGCGTGTTAATGGAAGGGGTGGTAACCACTGTTGGATGCAGAGGATGCATCTCCCTTTGCATAACATGTCCCTGCGGCCTCCAGCTACTTTCTGGATGGGCCAAGTCTACCACCTGGACCTTATCTCGCCTCTTGTTGATTCTCTCTTCTGGTTTTCTTGATTCTCAGATATAGCTTGCTTCATTGGTATGTCTTTTGTGTCCTTTCTCTCTGGGAACTATTTCTGGCTTGACGCACAAAGTATCAAGGGACCAGTGACTTCATAGTTCTGGCCATTTAACTTCATCAGTCATCCCTCCATTTGCAGAGATGCCAGACCATCATATGGTTTCTGAAGATGTACAACAGCTTTTTCTGTAATTGCAGGAGTAACAGTCCGGATGACTGATCTGGCCTTGTAACATTAGTCAACATGGCCTTGCTGTGTTGATACTGTAAATGGCTGAAGGCAAGTGGAACTACGTATTTTGTTTTGATAGGACACATGGGTTTAATGATTTTGTCCTCTTGGGTACAATATTCTCAAACTAAAAATGTTCCAATCAGGTCTCCAGATGAGGGCTAATTAGGAGGATGATGTCATCAGGACAAATTTGGTATTCCACTAGCTGGAGCAAAAATATTAAAACCCTTGATTTATTGGATAGGTAAAAGAATTTAAAGAGAAATTAATATGTTGTTGTTGTTGTTTGAATTTGCAAAGTGCATTGGACGAACAAGAGTTCTGGGAAGGTGAGTACAGGGTTACCAACACAAAATCAAACGGTAAAGCATCTAAAAATGAATAAGAAAATAGAAATCTACTACTACTACTACTACTACTACTACTTCAATGATGATTATAAGAACATATGAAGAGATACAATAAATATAGGCAAAAATTACATACACCCATTCTCATAAATTAAGGATAATTGCAGAATGTGGTGGCACTACACAAAACTGGCACATAGGGAACACACACGACACAGATCTGTGTCCACGGTATTGGTGATAAGTTGAGAAAACCATCCAGAAACATGTGCTACAAAACACCACTGTTTTCCTGTGCATGTACCCTGACATCAATATGGGATACAATTACCATGCACACGTACACATGCCGCACAACAGGTTGGCATACTCTGGATCAGGTGGTCGAGCAGCTGCTGGGGTGTAGCCTCCCATTCTTGCACCAGTGCCTGTCTGAGCTCCTGAAGTGTCGTTCAGCGATATGTCGACCGAGAGAAATTCGGGAGGACGGCGGTTCAATCCCGTCTCCGGCCATCCTGATATAGGTTTTCCGCGATTTCCCTAAATCGCTTCAGGCAAATGCCGGGATGGTTCCTTTGAAAGGGCACGGCCGATTTCCTTCCCCAGCCTTCCCTCACCCGAGCTTGCGCTCCGTCTCTAATGACCTCGTTGTCGACGGGGCGTTAAACACTAATCTCCTCCTCCTCCTCCTCGACCGAGAGAATCCCAGACGTGCTCGATGGGGTTTAGGTCTGGAGAACAGGCAGGCTACTCCATGCCTGATATCATATGTTTCGAGGTACTCCTCCATGAAGGCAGGTCGGTGGGGCCGTGCGTTATCATCCATCAGGAGGAAGGTGGGACCCACTGCACCCCTGAAAAGGCGGACATACTGGTGCAAAATGACATCCCGATACACCTGATCTATTACAGTTCCTCTGTCAAAGACATGCAGGGGTGTATGTGCACCAATCGTCCCTTTCAAGGACATTAAGGGGTTAGTTCCTGGTTCACGCCAGATGGAAACCCGGCTGAATCACTGTTCAGACTATACCTGGACTCGTCCGTGAACATAACCTGGGACCACTGCACCAATGACCATGTACTGTGTTCTTGACACCAGGCTTTACGGGCTCTCCTGTGACCAGGGGTCAGTGAAATGCACCTTCCAGGTCTCCGGGCGAATAAACCTGTCTGTTCAGTTGTCTGTGTGTCTGGAGACAATTGTTCCATTGGCTGCTGTAAGGTCCCGAGCAAGGCTACCTGCAGTATTTCGTGGCCGTCTGCGGGCACTGATGGTGAGATATCGGTCTTCTTGTGGTGTTGTACGCTTTGGACGTCCCGTACTATAGGGCCTGGACACGTTTCCTGTGTGCTGGAATCATTGCCAGAATCTTGAGATCACATTTTGTGGCACACACAGGGCCCGTGCTACGACCTACTGTGTTTGACCAGCCTCCATTCGCCCTAGTATTCTACCCCTCATAACGTCATCAATATGTATTCTTTGAGACATTTTCAACACACAGTAACCACTAGCACGTCTGCACACTTACTTGCTGCACCGTACTCTGACATGCACCAACATGCCTCACTATATGTGGACTACTGCCAGCACCACTGTGCGACAACTGCAGGTCAAATGCACTGCATGGTCATACCCCGAGGTGATTCAAACCTGCAAACCACCCACCAGAGTGTTGTTTCACCATGTATCAGCATTATCGTTAATTTATGAGCATGAATGTAGCTAATCTGCATGTTGTCACTTTTCACTAGAGTGCCGGTAAAAGACATACTGGACCTTTTGGCCCAATAATTTTCACCTGAGATCATCAAGCTGTTCCACCATACCTTTAAGACAACATACTTTATGTACAACATTGAAGATGACGGATGGCACAGCAATGCGGTCCTCCTGTCTCCAGGTGTTGCGAACTTTTGCATGGAACACTTTGAGGAGCAAACTCTGAGCTCCGTGAGGTTATGACCGTCTTGCTTCCTATGGTATGCTGATGACACTTTGA
Source organism: Schistocerca cancellata (assembly GCF_023864275.1). Taxonomy (NCBI): domain Eukaryota; kingdom Metazoa; phylum Arthropoda; class Insecta; order Orthoptera; family Acrididae; genus Schistocerca; species Schistocerca cancellata. The sequence goes on along the minus strand of NC_064634.1, from coordinate 384,015,752 downwards.
TGTGGCATCATGGTGAAAATGCACTGCAGCAGTTTGTCAGCAACATCCGTCCCAACGTTAAATTTACTGTTGAGTTGGAGAGGGACGACAAGGTTCTGTTTTTGGACATTTTAGTTGAATGGAAGGCAAAAGGCCGGCTTTGTTATTCCTGTGCACAGGAAATTTACACACATTGACTGGTACCTAAACACAAACAGTTTTCACCACCCTGTACACAAGAAGTGGTACTGAACATAGTACACAAGGCAAAGATAATTTCTGGTGGTGACCACCTGGAATCTTAATTTAATCATTTGATGTGCATGTTCAAGAAAATGATTAGAGTAATGTAGAAATTGCTAAAGCTTTATGTACTGTAGATGACAGACACCTTGTGAATCAGCAGAAGAGGCCAAGCCAGCTGCATTCCTTCCACACTGTGGAGCAAGTACTGGCAAGATAGAGTGCATGCTGAAGAGACATAAACTGAAAGCAACGTTCCGGCCCGCCTCCAAGATACAAGATATGTTATGCCCTGTTCAAGACAACATGGATCTTTGAGTTCCTGTCATCTATGGTGTCCCTTGCCACTCTGTTAGTATTTACATGGGCCAAACCATTTCATTGTTATAGAGCATTCCCAACATATCAGACAAAGGGAACTTGAGAAGTCAGCTATGGCTGAACATTGCTTAGAAAACAAGCATAAAATACAATTAGAAAAAAAGAGAGTTTTGGCTCAGTCATCATTATACTGGGTTTATGTTATAAAAGTTGTGGGAGAAATTAGAATAAACAGCAACAAATTAACAGAGACCAGGGGTACACACTTAGTACAGCAGTGGGGTAGGCTTTGGATATTGAGCGAAAGCAAAGACTTAAGATTGACACTTGTAACGAGGTGGGAGCAGCAGTTTGAAACGTGGTGCTAACAGCTTGCACCATGTGTCCCTGTTCCACGGCAAAACGGAACCCCTAAGAACTGGCAAACTTGCCTTCCCCGCATATGCCGCTTCGTCCCTCTCTGGAGGTTTCCAGATGCTACCATAAATATAAGCAGAACACCGTGCCAGCCCTGGCAGTCAGTGATTTCAACTCCTGATGATGATGGTGAAGGCATATATCAAAAGCTTGAGTATTTTATTCGAAATGATGATTCTCGTAATTGGCCACTGCGACAGACTCAAAGGACACATAAATAAATTATTATGATGGTTAAGCAAGATGAAAAGTTGATACTGAAGAATGACTGGAATTTGATAATAACGAAGAGGAGGAAAAATAGCAGAAATGGACTGTGGGAAGGAACAGAAAGGGAAAGGCACCTGGCAGAATTGTGCACTGATCATAATTTAATCCTTGGTCTAGGGATGCTGAATGAATAATGTATATGTGAAAAGAGACCAGTAGGTTTGAGGTTGTGTAATGGTAACAGATTTTTTCCAAAACAAAGTTTAAGTTGCAAAATATTTCTAGGGGTAGTCATGGACTCGGACCATAATTCATCAGGTATTAACTGCAGATTGAAACTTAATAAACAGTAGAAGATTGAGGCAGGACCTGGATAAATTGAAAGTGTGAGAGGTGGTTGAGAGTTTCTAAGGGAGCATTAGGCAACATTGATAGATATTTGCCCTAGTGGTTTAGAAAAACAATATAAAAGATGGTACAGTGAAGCCAGCATAGGAACAACTAGGCAAAGAAATGAGAGCTAGTAGAAATATTCGGATAACCCATAAGGTATTGAATTTATTTTACAGGAGGAGGAAAAAAAAAGCTAGTGAAGCAGGCAAAAGGAGATACAGATGTCTCAAAAATGATTCTGACAGAAAGTGTGAAACACTAAAACAAGAATGATTAAAGGAGAAATGCAAAGTCTGAGGAACATGCATGACTATGTGAAAGATAGACATTATATGTAGAAAAATTATAGGAACTTTTGGAGAAAAGAGAAGCACCTGTATAAATACCAAGAGCTCAAGTGGCAAGTCAGATATAATCAAAGAAGGGAAAGGTAGAAGGAATATACAGAAAGGCTGTGCAAACCAAATAAATTTGATGAAGTTACAGAAAGGGAAGAGAAAGTCAGAACTATGACACTGTGAGAATTTGCAGAGCTCTGAAAGACCCAAATAGAAGCAAGGCACATGGAGTAGATGACATTCCCTCAAAGTTATTGAGGTCCTTGGGTGAACATACCATGACCAAATTATTCATATCCTTAGTGTTTCATTAAATAGTGAGAATGATGAAATAGTTTTTAATAAGGTGACGCTGAAATTACAGGCTCCTCTCTTACACTCATCATTTTCAAATATAATGGCATAGGATCAGCTATAGCTGATTTACAAATGTTCTTCTGGAAGCACTAGAGAACGGAGATCTTCCTTGACTTTACCAAAGCATTTTATAAAATAATCACACAATTCTGTTAAACAAACTGGACACACACAAATGGTTTGTTTTAGTGTTTGCCAAGAAATTATTTCCTCCAAACCAGCTACTTAGCTTGTCTACAGCTTTATATAGAGCTGCTTGTAATTGCTTCAGCATGTTTTCTGTAAGAGAACAGTGTTCTTCCTGCAGTGGTAATGCTGATTCCCATCAGATCACCAAAGTTAAGCTTTGTCAGGATTGGCTAGCACTTGGATGAGGATCGTCCCAGTCTGTTACTGCTGTTGGCAAGCAGAGTGCACTTAGCCCTTGTTAGGACAACTGTGGAGCTATTCATACCAGAACACAAGTATGTAAATAAAAATGAAATTTTAATATGTCACATTTTTAAATCAGACTAAAAAGTACAAAATAATTTCTCACAGCCCCATACAGATAGCCTTGAAAATTTGATTGTTTTTTTAATAGCTATAAAAGTATTTGTAAGATTTAAAAGAAAAAAGTAGGGTGTGCGTAACAAATATTAGTAAGGAGGTGAACTATTTGTGAATCAGTATTGCGTGTGCCCCACGTTTCTTTTTTTAAGTTTTACAAATATTTTCATAGCTATTAAACATACACAATCACAAATTTTCAGGACTGTCTGTATGGGTTTAGGAATCTGTGTGCAGTTAGTAGAAATTATTTTATACTTTTTAGTCCAATTTAAAAATATGGGATATAAATTCATTTTTATTTAAATAATAATTGTTTGCTTTTTAGTCTTGTGTGTGTGAATTTTTCAGTTTATTTCAAACATGTAGATGAGATTACAACAGATAAGTAAATTTCATCTTTATTTCAGTTTTGCTTCTCCTGAGTCAACCAATATATTGCTTCCTCCTACATGTATCTCACAAAAATGCCGTGAATTTAAACATTAGCGAGGTCTGAGCTCACGCATAGGCTTACCAGTAATTGTTCTTCACACAACCCATTCACAACTGGAATCAGGATTATGAGAAAATGGCAGTGGAACACAAAGTATCCTCTGCCACACAACAGACAAGAAAGCTAGTTAATAATGCATTGTCATCCAGTTCTGAGCTATGTTGAAAGTTACATCTCTCTAGTTCACTGGGAAGTTATTTTAAGATCAATTGCAAAGCTTGTACCGAAAAGACAAGACAAGAGCGCAACCTAATAAAAGTGTGGTGAAAACAGAGAGCTCTCAAACTCAAATCATACTGTAAGACAACTATCTAATCTAGAACACATCAATGTTGGAGTCACTCAAGGAAGTGTGCTCTGAGCAATACTCTTCTTGCTACATAAATTATTTTCCCCAGAATGTCAGAAACGTGCGAAACAGTAATGTTTGCTGATGATAGTAACATTCTAATCAGTGATGAGTTGCCTAGTGTACTAAACAAAAAAGCTGATGAAACACTGCAGCACATGGATCGATACCAGCAAATTAACCCTCCGTGTATAAATAAAAAAATAAACAGTTCTAGTTCCCACATTAGCAGAAACCCAATAGTAACTCTAATAGTGAAAGATGAGCTCATAGTATATGTATCAAGGGATGAATTCATATCGACTCACAGCTAAAGTGGACTGGCCATATTAGTGCCTCAGGGAAGCAACATGCTTTGTACTTTAGGGTAATAAATTCAGTAAGTAGTAGCTCGTACACTAGGATAACATTTTTACATATGTTCATTCTATAATTAGTTGGGGCATAACCTGGGAACAAATGAGCAAAATATACAAACAATTTTTAAGCTACAAAAGAAAGGGTGATACCAATTACAATAGTTAATAACAGGAAACCTCACAGTACTGAGTTATTGAAATCTATGGAAATCAAGACTGTCTCATGTGACTGTAGTTTGCAAACAGTGATCCATATAAAGAAAGATATCAACCAGTATCCAGTGAACTAGTCTCTACATGAACATGGAACCAGATCCAGCCACCACTTACATCCCAGTAGGAAAACAAAACAAAAACCCAAAATAGTGTGCTGTTTAATGGAATTAAAATGTACAAGCTTCTACAAGTGATCAAAGATAAAACCGAAATACATGCCGTCAGGAAGACTCTAAAAATATTGGTTGGAAAAGTGATAAGAACTACCTGAAATTATTTGTAAATAATGCTAATGATTAATTGTTGTAGTTTAGAGGCATTTTACAATACTTCCAACTGAATAACAAAATTAGATGTACAAACTTGTAAACATGGTAAAGCAAATAGTGTCGGATCTGTTCTTGTGTACATTTAAGTATTTATGTTTCTGTATAGTGTACATTTATGTATTGACAATATCCATGCAATTCATGTTCTTTGGATGAATAAATGAATAAATAAAAATGAATATCATGTATTGTAAATTTGTAAAGGACTACAATATTTGTAATGGAAAGATTTAGAAGCTGGTGCCATTACTGACTGGATATGGAACTTTTCTTTTTGTCTTGTATCATGTTCATGGATATTGAAGTTTTTATTTATAACAGTAATGGGAATTCCTGGATGGAGCTATACTTTCATTTTTATTTAAGCCGTTTAAAGTCTTCCTCACTTATTAACAAGCTTCGAGTATACATAGCTATAGAAGAGCAGGCGGTTCGAAGGCTTTAGAAACAGGGGCTTTCTATAATATTTCTTGAGCATGTTGACTACTTTTGCAGTCCCCCCCCCCCCCCCCCCCCCCCCCCCCCCCCACCCGCACAGTCGAGATGACGAGATGATGACTGTGCTAGTTAACATGTTTGGACAGCACAAAAATTTGTTTTATCAGAAAAAACTGTAAGCTGCAAGGTATTTTATTCAGTGTTGCATTTGTTTTGCATGAATGTGTATGTCATTTGAAACAATTTTGTTTCAGTGTTTGTCAAGAAATTATTCCCTTCAAACCAGCTACTTAGTTTGTCTGTAGCTTTATATAGAGCTGCTTATAATTGCTTCAGCATGTTTTCTGTAAGAGAACAATGTTCTTCCTGCAGTGGCAATGCGGATTTCCATCAGCTCACCAAAGTTAAGCATTGTCAGGATTGGCTAGCACTTGGATGAGGATCATCCAGGTCTGTTACTGCTGTTGGCAAGCAGAGTGCACTTAGCCCTTGTTAAGACAACTGAGGAGCTATTTGATTGAAACATAGCAGCCCCAGTCACAAAGACTAACAATGAATGGGAGTGCAGTCTGCTGATCACATGTCCCGCCGTATCTGTGTACGGTGATGCCTGTTGGCTGAGGATGACACCGCAGATGGTCGGTATTGCTGGGCCTTCCTAGGCCTTATTGGATGGTGTTTTTCAGTTTCCTTTAAGGATTCTGATGTGTGTAAATGAGGTATTTTTGTGTGACTCAGTATTTAACTATTGTTCGTTTATACCAGGTGTCCCTCCTAAGAATCATCAGGCATTTTTTCTCTGATGTTTTGGCAGATATTTGCAATTTTATTGCTGAAACGTGTAGCTGGAGATAGTGCAAACAAAATACTGCTCATCACATCTTTTGTGCAACTCCCAGCACTGACAGAAAGCGGCAGTTTTTTTCCTGTTGCAAACAGAATGATTTTTAAAGTGGAATTTTATGAGCCCATGTGATAAAGCAGTGCTAAATTAGTCTAGTGCAATATTCATTTTATCGATATGTATTAACAGGGACAGTAAAACGTGACAGTTTTGCAAAAGAAACTGAGTATGACTATTGCATGGCAGTAGCAGTCATCACAGGCCAGGGTGGTGCTGAAGCTGCTGAGGTACTGGTTATTCTTTGTGTTTTATTGTCACTTTTAATACACTAATACACGTCAATAAAACAATTTCACTTTGAAATGTGTGAGTGATAGGAAACAAACTGACACTGGGCATCGCATGAAAGATGTGATGAGTAGTATTTGTTTGGGCTGAATCCAGTTACACATTTCTAAAACAAAATTGTCAAATATCTGCCAAAACATCAGAGAAAATATGCTTGACAACTCTCAGGAAAGACGACCTGCACAGGAGGGGGGGAAAAAAATCATTTGTCCATGAGTAGGTTTTTGTGGAAATCCTTCTTCTTCTTCTTCTAGATTTCCATATGTGAGAAACATCACTTAGTATTTTCTTTTGGCTCATGTGTTATTTATGTTTTCCGTTTGAACATGTATGACTTGAACAACTTTAATGCAGTGCCTCTAATGCTACATGGAACTTCTCAAACAGTATTTACTGTATGGGCAAATATGTCAGTTGCTTTACCTAAGTCTAAAAATGACAGTGGCATCATCTTTTTGTCTAATTTTCCTAGAGCATTGTGCAGAAAATCATAGATAATACTAGCTGTTGATTTATTTTTCCCAAAGTCATACTGGGTATGAGTAAAGATTTTGTTTTTGTCCAAAAAGTTTACTGAACTGTTACATATTAAATTTATCTATAACTTTGCCAAAGTATGGTAATGGTCTATTTGCTTCATATCCCGTATTACCAATAGAGATCACTCTGACAATTTTTAGTCAATCAGGAAATTGCATACCCAGAAAAGATGAGTTTACAATATCGGAAACAGCTTCTAAAATGTTTGTAATGCATTGTTTTATAATGATATTGAAGTATCACCATTTCCTAAAGAAGCTTTCTTGAAAATTTCGTGCAACACGAGTGATTTCATCTGAAGTTGTTCGACATGTATAGATTGAGCAGGGACAAGAATTTCCTATGTTTTACTGTTTGTTAGGATTGCCTCTTTTCATCACTGCCTTATATTTGAAAATATTTGGGGATTAGTAACACTAATGTTTTCGTGGTTCAGTGTAATATTTCAATTTTTAAGGGACACTTGCTGTTTTTGTTTATCTTTCCAAATTGCTTGGCTTTTATGTGGTGACTCCGATTCAAACTTATCATTGGCCATTCTTACTGCTTGGTGTACAATTGTTGTATATACATAAATATTCGCTTGTAAACATATTTACCTTTGGGGACCCAATCTACTCCTTACAAGACAAAGTGGCATGATTTTCACTGTACACACATTTAAGAGGAACATGATTTAATTAATTAAGGCAAATGTTGGGATGGTTCCTCTGAAAAGGACTCACTCATTTTCCTTCACTATCCTTGGGCTAATTAAGTTTGTACTCTGTCTCTAAGGCTGAATCCCAATTTTCCCTTTCCACAAATTCACAGCTTTTTCTCTTTGGCAGTGTAACTTGCTAAGTGCCTCTCATTTTGGCTCTTGGAAAAAGTATTCTCTCCAAAGGTGCTGTACAGGTACCTTCATAAATTATATCCTGGCAGAACCAAACAACAAACTTTTATCTTGTTGGTATACTGGTTTATGCTGTGAAGTGGTCATGACCTCTGATTGCATGATCTATAAAATTTCAATTCAGAAACTAAAATGATATGACATTGTTTCAGTCCTCTAAAAGGAACGGATTCTTATTATCATCACAGAATACTGCCAATCAAACTGGTAGATTGCACAAAAAATGAAACTTAATCCAGAACAGGTTAACATAAAATACAGAGTCCTTACTAAGCTAAGTATTCTTTTGTAATCCACAGAGCAGACTTTCCAGTGGCTTTAAATGGACTTTCCAGAAGCTGTAATTTTTGCTGGTGATTCAAGCATGTCGATCAAGAGCCCAAACTCAACTGCAGCAGACAAATCTGGTTCACATCAAACAGTTCAAGTCTTAATCTCACAAGAGTTCATACAGTGCAATTTCAAACAAATAGACATGACATATTGGTATTAGAAATAGACCTTAATGGTCTTGCATGTAAAGAAACACTATGTTGATGTGCTTAGAACCTATATACCAAATAGGGCAAGCAGGAACACTGAATGTGTACAAAGAAGGGCAGCACAAATGGTCACATCTTATCAATCATAGCAGAGTACCATGGGAATACTGAAAAACTTCCTGACATATGCTTGAAGATGGACATAAATTATATTGCAAAAACATACTTACAAATTTTTAAGCATCAATACTAAATAAGGTCTATAAGCATATACCGGGTAATCAAAAAGTCAGTATAAATTTGAAAACTGAATAAATCACGGAATAATGTAGATAGAGAGGTACAAATTGACACACATGCTTGGAATGACATGGGGTTTTATTAGAACCAAAAAAATACAAAAGTTCAAAAATTGTCCGACAGATGGCGCTTCATCTGATCAGAACAGCAATAATTAGCATAACAAAGTAAGACAAAGCAAAGATGATGTTTTTTACAGCAAATGCTCAATATGTTCACTATCATTCCTCAACAATAGCTGTACTCGAGGAATAATGTTGTGAACAGCACTGTAAAGCATGTCCGGAGTTATGGTGAGGCACTGGCGTTGGATGTTGTCTTTCAGCATACCTAGAGATATCGGTCGATCACGATACACTTGCGACTTCAGGTAACCCCAAAGCCAGTAATCGCACGGACTGAGGTCTGGGGACCTAGGTGGCCAAGCATGACGAAAATGGCGGCTGAACACACGATCATCACCAAAAGACGCGCGCAAGAGATCTTTCACACGTCTAGCAATATGGGGTGGAGCGCCATCCTGCATAAACATCGTACATTCCAGCAGGTGTTTATCCGCCAGGCTGGGGAAGATGCGATTCTGTAACATATCAGCCTACCTCTCACCAGTCACGGTAGCAGTTACAAAACCAGAATCACGCATTTCCTTGAAGAAAAAAGGCCTGATAACGGTAGATGTGGTAAATCCAATCCATACCGTGACTTTCTCGTAACGCAATGGAATTTCCACGACAGTTCTAGGATTTTCAGTAGCCCAAATTCTGCAGTTGTCAGCATTGACAGACCCTCAGAGTGTGAAATGAGCTTTGTCGGTCCACAACACCATCTCAACCAATCATCATCTCCCGCCATCTTTTGAAACGCCCACACCGCAATTGCCCTCCACTTCACTAAATCGCCAGGTAACAGTTCACTATGCTGATGGATTTTGTATGGGTAGCATCAGAGGGTACGCCTAAGTGCCACCAAAAGAGTAGTGTTATGCCTTGTACTCGGTCGGCCACTATGGAGTCTATCGTCTAAACAACCCATGGCTTCGAAATTCGAAATCATTCTCGCCACAGCTGCATTTGTCAATGGATCTTTACCCATTCTAATCCCCATCCTATGGTGATAGGATCATAACGCTGAACTAGCACATTCCGCATTCTGATAATACAGCTCCACTAAAAGCGCCTTTTCAGGTAACGTCAACATGCTGCAACTGCTGGTGCATCTGATTCTCTCTCTCATTACAGCTCCTATTATACACAATTTCCATGCGCAGTCACTGACATTTTGCTGTCCAGTGCCGTCTGTCGGACATTTTGTGAACTTTTTTTTTTTTTTCTAATAAAACCCCATATCAAGTTTTAAAATTTATGCTGACTTTTTTATCACCCTTGTGTGTGTGTGTGTGGGGGGGGGGGGGATATAAAATTCATTGAACTTCAGCTGGATAACATGTTAAAATTATGTAAACACATATACAAACTAATTAAGAGACTGAGTTGTCATTAATGGAGTTCAAATTATTGAGAGATTTGTGTATTAGGAAACCTCTGATGCAATCACAAATCTTTAGCTGTTGCTATGTTCTGTTTATTATGTTATTTTGATGCCATTCTCACCCCCTGTTTATTATTTTGAATTTATCATTTTATTGTAAATCTGAAAATGACACACAGCAGTTGAAACTGATAATTGTGAACTAAGTACCAAAAAATTGTGATTGTGCTGATGATTTCCTAGCAAACGCTCTCTGTTGTTTTATGAGATTAACTTATGGGACAATGCAGCTAAGATGAATACAATATTTATTCACCAAACCAAGTAGCAAGGATACTGGGTAAAGTAGAGAAGTGCATATCTTACAAAGGTCTCTTCAAAGATCTGAGAACTCTTACATATTCCTCTCAATACATTTATCTAGATGGCATTGCTGCTTAATAATAAGAATCGGTTTCAATTGAGGGGCATTTTTTGAAAAGTGGATAAATGCTCAGTTGTTCAAAATTTAGATTTTTGTAGTTACGAATCAAGCTTGTTACCATGCATGACCTATTGAAATGGTTTTGTCAAAACCAAATATTTGCTGTTGTTATAGTGTATTGAAACCTATGAGTTCTTGCAAAACCTGATATTTGCACTCAGCCAGTTAAAGCAAAAGTTGATAAATGGAAACTGCGCTTTGCTCCTGAGAAACATGAAGGAAGAACAACAATTTGGGATGTCATTGTCGATGATAATGTGAGAGAGTTTTCCAAAAAAAAAAGTACTGTAAGCAAGCACTTGTCACCAGAACTGACAATAGAAATAAATTAGTGGTTTATGTTACAATATTAATTCCTGATTATTGCTCAGTCTGAATCTGCTTTGTCATGGAGAATGAACATCAAGAAAGAAGCAAAAAGGAAGAATACTGCTTCAATAAAATGTAGCATAAAGAAGAGAGGTGGCCAGACAGTACCTGTCTGTGCCTCAACATTTAAAGCAACATCAGGTATGTCCAGAGACAGTCTCTCAAAAGGAATAAGATCTGGAGAAGAAGACTCAATTAATAACAAACCACAGAAATGGATAAAGACTACTGGAAAAAGTAAGGTATTCTTTCACGAATTGAATACTGTATAGTGCTGGAACTACATGGTATTGTCAAGATACTAAATAAAGATTGGGAAGCAAAGGAGCTCAGTCCAGGGCACTAAAAGCCCTATGATCTAAGGCACCTTTCAAAATAACTGCTCTGTGAGTGATGGCTTATGAAAAGTGTAAGAAGAAGATATTGTTGTCAGTAAGTCCTGCAGAGGTTGAGGTACAGAAATTCAAAAAGGGGGGAGATGCGTCTATAATTAAAGACCATTTGCTTGTGTTCACTTTTATAAATGGATGCTACTTCCGCATACTTTAGTCTGTCAGGTAATACACCTAATGTAGGGGGTGTAGGAAATGCTGTTAAGGCCCTTGACCAAATGATCTACACCTCCACATGGTAGAGAGGAGGCAAGGTCGTATTGTGTGATGGATGATGTAGACAGAGACCCAAGCGATGACCAGTATAAGTCATCACCACCACAGCATTTGCTAGGCAGGGCACCCTCTTGTCTTGGAAATGAGAAACCATTTCCAAAGGTGGAAGAGCTGGGGCATGCTCTTGTCCTGGAAATGAGAAACCATTTCCAAAGGTCAAAGTCAAAGAGCCAACTGAAAGGCAATGTCATATGATGTGTAAGGGAAATGGAAACCACCACATTAGAGATCCACAGATATCCCAAACATCAGCTGTGAACCATGCCAGTATCTTTGTAAAATTTCCAAGAGATAAGATAGTTCCCCAATCAGATCTCCAAAAGAGGATTGCATAAGATAAGACAAGGTGAAGAAAAACAGCCCCAATTTTAAAATGGCCTCTTGGAATACAAGAATACTGCTGAAGTGCAACAAATTAGAATACCTAAACTTTCAATGGAATGGCTAGGAATCGGTGTACATTGTATAAAAGAGATGAAGTGGCCCCAATTGGAAGACATCTGGTCTGGAGAATAAAGGGTCATTCACAGCAGAACTGATCAAGACAGACCAGGAGTGGGAGGAGTTGTGGTAATTTTAAGAAAAAAACACTAGATCATGCGTCAAGGGATACATACAATACAGCTTTAGGATAACACTAATCAGACTTGAAACTAAAAAAAAAGGACCCTGTGATAATACAAGTTTACATGCCAACATCCAAAGCAGAGGACATGGTATTTGATGAAATGTATGAAGAAATAAATAATGTGATAAGATATGTTAAAGGAGAAGAAAACCAGATTGACATGGGGGATCAGAATGCCAGTGTGGATAAGGAACCGGAAGAGGGAATGTGGGCAAGGAGCCCAGCAAATTGGGTTCTGCTCCGGGCACCAATTAGTTGTCGCAGATAAACTTTTCCAACATCACAAGTGAAGAAGATACACCTGGAAGGCATGAGGAGACTTAAGGGGACAACAGGTCAATTACATTTTAGTGAAATCACATTTTAGAAACTAAGTAAAAGAATGCTGGAGCTATCCTTCCGCAGACATTGACAGTGACTAAAACCTGGTCATGATGGAAAGTTCATTCAGATTTAAATGTCTGAAGAAAAATACAATAAAACAGAAATGGGAAATAGAAAAACTGAAAACTGAGGGACTGGCAAAGCATTAAACACAGGAAACAGAAACGTAGCTAAAAATTTTCAACATGGTGGAGTAAAAGAAGGCTGGGAACAAATTAAATCTGGTAGGTATTAAGCAACAGAAAAGATAGTTGAGGAAACAAAATCCAAAAACAAGAGGAAATGGATTAAAGCAGACGTTATTCAGCTTATCGAAAACAGAAGATTACGCAAAAATGAAGCTGATTAACAAGGCTATATATTAGTGCAAATGTGATTTAAAAAATAGTTTTTTAGTTTGTATAAATGTATTAGCATCCTTCTCTCATGTGGCATACATCAATAACTTTGTTTACTGTCTTTATGTCTGCAGGATGGTGTATTAATTGACGCAGATTATCAGTACTTGTTTCAGACCTCGTGATCTAGCTGTAAAGCATATGCCTGGAAATCATAGGATTGCAGGATATTTTCACAATTTGACAAAAGAAATTTTTGGTCTAGCTTTAATCTTATCCCCACTTCTACACAATGTGAGGAGTCTTCAGGAAAGATACACAATTTTGATCCTACGTTAAACTGTGGGACCCCTTTACACTGGGCCACAAACAATGACAATTAAAATTATTACTATTATTATTATTATCATTTAGTGCATGTTATTATTTTTACTTAAAATTTTTGTTTTCTCTGTGTTTTTAGAGTATCTGCAATGTCTAGTTATATTAGGGCCATGTGTTGACAAATTGCCTGTTGGTTTCTGTCTCAGATTCTTCGGCTTTCATCTGTTTCATAATTTTTCTGATATTTCACCAGCACGAGTGGCTGACATTTTCATAGCTTCATCCTTCATTATCAAAGCAGGTGGTGGACATGGAAGTTCTTGCTGTAGCGAACTATTACACATGCTTATGTCCTTTCGTCTTTCCCTCTCCTTCCCTCTTTCCTGACGAAGCAACCATTGGTTGCGAAAGCTTGAATTTTGTGTGTATGTTTGTGTTTGTTTGTGTGTCTATCGACCTGCCAGCACTTTTGTTTGGTAAGTCACATCATCTTTGTTTTTACATCTAAAACGAAAGATGATGACACTTACCAAACAAAAGCGCTGGCAGGTCGGTAGACACACAAACAAACACAAACATACACACAAAATTCAAGCTTTCGCAACCAACGGTTGCCTCATCAGGAAAGAGGGAAGGAGAGGGAAAGACGAAAGGATTTGGGTTTTAAGGGAGAGGGTAAGGAGTCACACCAATCCCGGGAGCGGAAAGACTTACCTTAGGGGGAAAAAAGGACAGGTATACACTCGCACACACACACATATCCATCCGCATATACACAGACACAAGCAGACATTTGTAAAGGCAAAGAGTTTTGTTTTTAGATGTATGTATATACAGGATGATTCTGTGATGATGTTATAACTTTCTAGGATGATGCGGAAGTATAAATGTATCAATTTGAGGTACGGGTCCCTGTACAAGAAGCAAATGAGTCAAAAATTATAAGCGAAAACTGTCCTGATACCTCTGACGATGGAATACATGTACTGGTGCTGTTGTTGCTAACTTTGTAGGGTAGGCAGCTTTTAAAGGAAGTAATATGGACTGAAGCACGATAAAAGTCCAGTAAGCTAGTAAACATTTGCTCTAAAATGTATACCCGAAGAGCTATGAGCACTTTTTCATCTTTGTTAGTGTGAAACACACCTCCTCTAAGGAACAAGTGCTCATAGCTCTTAAGATATGCATTTTAGAGCCCATGTTTAATAGACATTTTTTTCTTGTTTTGGTCCTTCTACCATCTCTGAAAGTTGCCTACCCTAAAATCTTAAGTAGCAACAGTACCAGTACATGTATTCCACTGCCAGAGGTGTCAGAATGGTTTCTGCTTATAACTTTTGACTCATCTGTTTCCACTACTGAGGCCCTTACCTCAGATTGATACATTCACCCTTCTCCATCATTCTAGAAAGTCTGTAATATCACCTTTGAAAAACCCAGTATGTACATACATTTACAGGCAACGGTGCCTGTAACTTTGATTGTCTGTAGCATCATAGGATGACATTTCCAAACATGGTTTCCTATTCAAAATATTCTGTACTCACTCTCCTCTACAAGTCTTAGAATTCTGTAATGGGAATTTCTGAATACTCTTTAGATAACTATAGTTCCATAATAAATACTGAGTAGTTGTGAAGGTAGAAATAGATGATATACAGCATAAATGACAAAGTATAAGCTTTCTTCAAAGTAGCAACTCCCTTGTTAAGTTACTATGTAAAGTCTAGTTCAAGTAAACATAGAATATAGCATTTTAACACTTTATTAGTGTTCATCTTGACTCTTTCCAGTTCCCTAAAGTTTGCTCCTTACCCAGACCTTTACAGAAACACAGTGAATGTACAAATGGGAGGATGCATGTGCAGTAATCACCAAATAAAATGAACAGACTATTCATTGATAAATCAAGACACAAAACAACATATAAAAATGAATTTTGACAAAAGAAAAAAGGAAAGTTATTTTATTAATGGCTGTTGAGTGGAAAATTTCTTGCTGTAGTCTTGTTGATGACCTCTATATTAAATTATATATTATTGTAGCAGATTTCTGTTTCTATACTCATAAATGGAAATTACAGCTTTTATGCTAATACCACTAAATTAACAGCTGTAAATTCTAGTATTATTTGCACAAACCAGACTAATTCTGTGGCACATAAATAACAAATGTTGTTATTCTTTTGTGTGAGACAACCCCATTTTAAAGTACCTTTAATGTCCTGAAATAAATGGTGATCTTTATGAATTAAAAGTATCTTTAAAACTGACTGTATAGCCAAGTTTTAATTTGGGACGTTAAGTGGTTTTTATAAGTTTTACGTCTAAGTAAGTAAATATGAACGGATCATAATGTTTAGAGGGTTTTTTCTCTCTGAATCGCTTTTTTATTTTCCTCGGCCGAGTCTTTTAAAGGCTGTTTGTTACAACAAATTTTCCTGTGGAGAGTGTCGATGCGTTCAGCTTACGCAGTGTTTTTGTGGTTAGCAGTGTGGAGAACGCCCATCTTTGACGAAATATCATATTCCGGCGCTGGTATTGGTTGTTTTACGCTTGACGGCAATGATGGTGCGACTTTTATTTTTTATCGCCACTTAAAACGCTGTGCTCGAGAGCCCTGCGCTCAGTGCGAGTGTAGCTGTGAGTGAGGTGCATCATAATTATACCGTATAATTTTCAGAACAACAACTTAATCATTCAAGAACATAGGCTTTCAACAACGAATTTCTAAATACTAACATTGTTCATAGTGACAGCTATTGAAGTGAATCACTCTGTTTCGCGTTCCGTCTTTCATCTGTTCGACGTTCAGTCTAGACGTAACTTCCGGCGCTGAAAGTGACGCATTTCTTACGTCAGTTGTAGTACTGCCTGTCCACCCCATGTGTATGAAACTTTAAGATGCTGATCAAGGAATAGTAAGTATTATGTAACAGAAACTATGTATTTTGATACTTTTGCGTGTTTGTAAATCCTTTACATAGTATTATGAACATAGTGCTTATTGCAAATAGTACGTAATGTATGTACTGTCATGAGAAAGCAGACATCTCAGACGCTCTGGGAGACTTGCTGAATCTTATTTGCATCTGCCGTTACTAGAAGCAATAATTTTTCAAAATGTCTCCTTATGAAGAAAGTATAAAATACAGTGTTTGTACCACATTAATTTCGTATCATGTTCATAGTTCCAGCGCGAGAGTAAATATCCCGGCATTTATAGGTTAAGAAGTAATGTCAGTATCATTAAAATTTAAAGTGTAACTGTTTATTTTTTTTGTGAATAGTGTTCTTTGTTCATTGAAATAAAAGACTAAACATTTATCGTTTACTTCCGTAATGTGGTGCAGCAACCGAACGGTTTATTGCATTTCTTTCACAAAGTAGCAGACCAATGTTTCTATGTGAGTGTAGATTGTGGAGTTCACTTTCAGTATTCCGTGTGAACCAAGTGAAATTACTATTCAACAGCAATGTTTTGTGTCAGCAGTTTTAGGTAATTCAATGGCAAGTGTTGTCTAGACCAGAAAGGTATATTGTACAGATTTGCGTGGGTTCGATTCGACGAACTATTTACTCATTTTATAATCTTCGTTTTGTAAGGTGACCTATATGCCCAGTGACGTTCCTCTTTGATATGTTCAATAATTCGAAAATTTTATTTTGCTTGAGTCAGGCAATAACTCTTTTCTTGTGCTGTGATTTAATAGAACTGGGACCGAACTGACATTTCGTTCTTGTTTTATTTTTGCAGCCGTGTCACACTCCCTCTTACTGTTGAGGAGGTAAGTACATAAACATTCTGCTCTGTTTTGTGAATTACCCGTTTGTATCCTTTGTCTTATTTGTTTATGCAATTTTTGCAGTATCAAGTTGCGCAATTATATTCGGTAGCAGAGGCAAGTAAAAATGAAACAGGTGGTGGTGAAGGAATTGAGGTGCTAAAGAATGAACCATTTGATGACCATCCGCTACTAGGAGGAAAATATAGCAAAGGACAATACACCTACAAGATATACCACTTAGCAAGGTAAGAGAATTTGAACTCATTATTGTCAACTCCTCGAAAAGAAGTCATTGTCTGAGAATGCTGGCCATCTATTTCTCCCTCTTTGTAACTCATAAAAAAAGTAAACATGCGTAAATAGATAAAAATAACTCGTGAGTTTCAAGTTTTGATCTCGTTTTCAAACTAGACACTATAAATTGGCTTCCGTTTTTGCCTGGTTTTATCAGGGGAAATATTGTGCTAGTATAAAATTTGAAGGGAGCCTTATAAAACAGTGGGTCATTGCAATTACTGGTGTAGGGTAAAGCTCTTGGATTTTCATTGTTTCTTTCTGATTCTTCCAGAGCTCTAGTTCATCGTAGAGAGTTTGTTAAATATACAGAATTTCTGTCATGTGGTTTAGGTTTCTTTGTTCCCTCTTTGGTAAGTGAGCTCTGGGTTTTGCTAAATATCATTTAGTTAAGTTGTGAAAAAAAAAAGTGAGCAAGTTTTCTGACTTGGCAGTGGCTTCTAACAATGTCTACCATTAAATATCTGTTCACGATAACTATGCTTCAATTATTATTCTTGCACAACATGTAAAAGTATGTTAAATAAGGGTGTGGTAGTTACTTGTCTAGCATCCTGTGTTCTACATCTGGTTCTGGTTGGCACTTTAAGTGTATTTGTGTTGTCATTTTATTGGAATGAATAGGATGCGGTCATTTAAAAAGAAACTTATTTCAGTTTTCTGCCATTTCTTAACAAGTGTCGCATTATAATTGTGTGTGGCTGAAGACTTTATTATTGCCTGTGTATGTCCATCTTTTCAGAGATGTTTGCAGGACTTGGCAACTCAGTACAGAATGTCAAATCAAACCCCTTTCAGCTGTATAATTTCTGAGCCGTTATTTTACTGGACTACCAGTTTAGGTGATATATTATGCCATCCTGAAGCCCCTGACCGATGTGTAAGAAAATTCCGACTTCAGTTCCGGTCAAAATAGGGGCCAGCATTCAAAGACTGATGTCTGTAGATTTCTGCTTGATACAATGATCACTTCAAACATCATCTGCTCACTGTCAGCAGATGATGTTAGAAGTGATTGCTGTATCGAGCAGAAATTTACAGACACCAATCTTTGAATGCTGGTCCCTATTTCAACCAGAACTGAAGTCAGAATCTTCTTACATGTCATCATGGGGCCTGAAGTTGGCGTAATGTATCGCCAAACTGTCACCTAATAAATTGACAGTAAGGGATGTAGATGGCTAAAAGGGGTTTGATTTGACATTCGGTACTATTCATAGCTTTGCCTTGGAGTATTACCTCCACAGAGGTAGTATGTAATTACAATTTTAGCACAAAACTGTGGAAACCCATATCAGTCTACTACACTACACACATGACTTATCAGATTATAGTGGTTTACTTTTACATTTCTTGAGCATACCAGTGCTGTGGCAGTTTTGTTAAGTTATGTAATTCAGTGCAAAACAGTGAGACAGCCACAAAGAATAAGGGGGGGGGGGATGAGCTGAGTTGTTGTTGTCTTTTATATTACTTTCTAGTTGGCAACATGATAGACTGAAATTACCGCACATAAAATTTTGCTATTACAGAAATATAGCTGTAGAAATATTGATGTAGGTTCCTGATGTCTTATTTGGTTAATTTAGTTGTCTTCAAATGAGGCCTAATTTTTGATTGCATGTTATTGGAATTTATCACCACATTGTTTTGTTTATTTACCTACCTATTACACTCACTATTATGAGAGATTTTGCATTGATAAATAGTATTACTGTTGAGAAAATTGCCATAATTTTAGAACCGAGGCATTGGGTACTTCTGTCCTCCATATATGGACGTATATGGGAGAACATTTGTGCGTCTCTAAAAGTTTGGACCTGTAAATATTGACACAAACTTCGTATTATATTCACTTGAACAGTTATTGCCATAAACAAATTCTCCCCCTTTCAGTGATGTAGTTTGTAACAAAAAAATGCTATTTGCTTTAAATTGTAAACTCAGGCTACTAATCAGCAAAGGGTTGGTCATGGTTTGGTTGTGATGTTTGTTTAGTTCATAGAATTTTACTTAACTCCTCCATTATTATAAACTAAAACTGTTAAATCTTTATTTTGAAGGATCACACAATGGCATGTGTGTTACTGTGGTTGAGTCATACTTTTGAGTCTGGTGCAGTGTAAATGATTACAATTTCCTGCACATATTTTCTATTCTGTTAAAGGTTTGGAACTATTGTTCTCATTTATTAATTAATTCTTTGCACTCAATATGTTGTTTATGCTATCTTGACAATCTGAATGTCTAGTTTGCTGAGGTCGTATGTATTTTTTTGTACTTGAGGGGAAAAATTAAAATCGGTTACTATATTTATTCTGTGACACCTTTTAACAAACATCCGTTAGAGTGGTATATCATGATGAATGGGAATTGGACTATTACACTGATTTTTCTGTGAGCCATATCAAACATTTATTAGATATGTTCATATCTAAAACTCATTAACAGAATTTTCATTTTTTCAGAGTAGGTGTACTGTCTTTTTCACTTCATATTACAAAATACTGAGAATTTTCTGAGATCCATGCATCTTTCTTGAAATACTAAGCAAACTTTTTTCCAAATTATAATTGTGGGGTCCTGTGGGGGTAGCTTGGCTCAGCCTAATACCCAGTAAATATAGGGTATCCTAAGTGCAGGGGAAGACTTAATTACAATGTTTTTTAAACAACAGACCAGAGCAAATTTTTTAATAATGGTTTACTGATTCCAATCTTCTAAGCTGTCTAACAATGAATCTGATTATCTTTAAACGGGTTATTACTAAGCAATCCATCTTTTGTCCCATTTTGTTCGTGCAGTTGATAATTTCACCATTATTTTGTCATTCTCATGGCTTTTGTTTACGTCAAAACTGCTTTTCCGTTTGCTTGATTTCTTACTTTTTATGGGCCGGCCGGAGTGGCCGTGCGTTTCTAGGCGCTACAGTCTGGAACCGCGTGACCGCTACGGTCGCAGGTTCAAATCCTGCCTCGGGCATGGATGTGTGTGATGTCCTTAGGTTAGTTAGGTTTAAGTAGTTCTAAGTTCTAGGGGACTGATGACCACAGCAGTTAAGTCCCATACTGCTCAGAACCATTTCTTACTTTTTATGGATTCAGATGTTAACTCTCATATGCAGGAGGAAGACGTGTTACATTGTTATAGATATCTCATTCTTCAGTTGCATGCTTAATTTAATATTCATTCTAAATGTGAACAGTTATTGCTAAATTTTTTAGGAGAGTAGTAATTAGTCAGTCAAAATATGTCAGTAGTATTAAAAATCGCCTGATTTCTAAGTGTGTGTTGATGTAGACAGTGTCAAGAAATCAACCAAGAACACCTTGTTAAGTGATAAAAAGTTCTGCAAAGAAACTGGAAGTAATAGTGGACTGGAAGCAGTGTGGTTAGATTTCTTCTTTACTGATAAGAAACTAAAAGTAACTTGAACTCAGTGGAGGGAGACAGAAAGTGCACAAATAAAGTGTAGGTGCAAAATAGTAGTAGATAGGAATTAGTTCACTTGGAGATTATTTTTTCTTCTTGTCAGTACCTAATATAGATTTCAACATTCAAATAGTTGTGCCTATTAGAGATCGCAATATTGTATGTAGTTTCTGTTGTGGGTACATTCCTACACCACCACCACCACGTATACTCTTAGAAAGTGCCGTACAATAGATTTACCACTATATTACGACCGCTCGGTTATGGTGGCATTGCAGCGTAGATCCAACTATGAATTAAATGTGAGAGAAGGAAAAGTTATAGTAGAAAGCTATAACATTTTGCAAGAGAATTGCTGGCTGGTACTTAACTTCTGGAGCTGAAATACACTCTGGCTATTAAAATGTCAATATAATGAAGTTGCCTTGCAACAAACAACAAATTGGCAGAAAATAGAATACTGGTTTGGGTATGTGAAGTGTAATAGAACTCACATTCAAATATTCACTGTTCGCGAGAAGATGGTGTTATGGCTTCTGTAATAAGGAGAAACATTTACCGACTTGGTCACATTTGGCAGCTGCAGAACTATGGCCTATGGAGACTGGTTTGTCATACTGCTGCTCTTGTGTTTGTCAGGGTCTGACAATTATCTTGCAAATCTGAAATGGTTCGGTTCAGGAAGGCCATCCACAGTGTGTGACATGCAGTATCTCAATAACTCCTTTACAGCTAGGGCCTAAGAGGACAGATATATTGTTTACATGGCTCTGCAGGATTGTACAGCCACACCACATGCCTGGAATTAGGAAATGGGCTTGTTTACAGCAAAAAAAAAGGATCCATATAAACAGTGTGAAGACGTCTGGAATGCCATGGTCTCTCTGTGATGGCCATTATTGTGATTTTGCTTGGTGTGATTATTGTGATTTTGCTTGGTGTGGTAGCAGTCAACTGTGGTGCATCCAGCAACACACTGAGCCCAAGTGCAGCAACATGTCATCTTTTCAAACAGGGCCCATTTGTGCTTACAGCATCATGATGGATGTATCCACCTGTGGAGGCTTTTAGGAGAATAGACATTGCCAGATGAGATTGGTCATCATAAAGTGTGATGGTATGGGGGGCATTGAGTATGCAACATGATCAGCTCTGGTTCATATAACCAGTAATTCAGACTGCAGGCGTTAAATTTCAGTCATCTTAAGAGCACTGGCTGTAAAATATCACCCAACAAGATAATGTAAGACCAAATGTTACCAGTGCAGGATTGACATTGTGTGATACAGAAGCTGTGAGAATATTGTCCTGGCCAGCACTTTCTGCAGAGGCCTATTGAAAACATTTCATCATGGATTGCTGAGATTCTGGCATGTCACTACTTACTGGCCACAATGGTTGTACTCTGGCATATAGTTCAAGCAGCTTAGAATGGCACACCCATATCAGTCCTCCAAGCTCAGTTCAACTGGATACCTAGCTTGGTTAGAACCATTGTTGCACATTGTCACACCCCAGATCGCCAACAAATTTAGTTACATATTTGTCATACTGTGTTGCACAGGGGTTGGACAAATTATGGAAACACTACAAGAAATTAGTGCTTGAACATAAATGTAGATACCAGCCAAACTTGCAGGTTATATTGTTACATTTCACAATGAACAGCACATGTGCAATGTGCTCAAAGAATAATATGCAAGTGGCAGTCGTGATCAGAACACTGTTCTCTGTGGTTGTGAATGCCTTACATCTGAGCTAAGTGAGTTTAAATGTAAGCAAATTGTTGGTGCTCGAATTGTGGGTGCTTCCATAACCAATAACCCACAAAGTCGCAGCAATGATAAGTGTGTGTGTGTGTGTGTGTGTGTGTGTGTGTGTGTGTGTGTGTGTGTGTGGAGGATAGTGACTAAAATAAGAGTAATGCAGCTGCAAAGATCACTGCAGAACTGACTGTTACACTCACAAGTCATTTCGTCAGCAAAATAATAGGAAGGGAGCTGTGTAAGCTTAAAATTGCAGAGTTAGCTGAAATTCCAAAACCACACATCATTTATGCAAATCCCTCTAACTGGAAAACATGGTGCCGAAAGTAAAAAAACCTCGACTGTACAGCTGTGGAAGAAAGTAATGTGGTTGCATGAGTGTGGTTTCAGACAGTGTCCCTTTTCTGTGAGAGTACACCTGGTGCACACTGTCCAAAGTCTGTGCTTGCTGCCAAGAGTGAAACATGGTGGGGGTTCAGTGCTGATTTGGGCAGACTGGTCATTGTATTCTATGGACCTCAAGGTTACTCTGCATGATCACATTACTGCCAAGGATTATGGTAGAGTGGTTGTTCCCCAATGATGATGCTGTGTTTGAAGACAATAGCGGCGCATTTCACACAGCTTTAGTCGTTTAGGACTGATTTTTTGAGCACGACTGTGAGTTGTCACATCCTCCCTAGCCACCACATTCACCAGATCTATTTTTCATGGACAGTTCATAGAGAGATGTGTCATCTATGAACCAGCATTGTCCTGTTCAAAAATGGCACTGTGGTACCATCCCAAAAGAGGTACAGAGGAAGTAGGATATCCATGATGTACTATTGTGTTGTCAGATTTCAATCACCACCAGATTTGACCTGAAGTCATACCTGATGGTTCCCCACATTATGATACCAGTAGTAACACCTCTGTCTCTCCAAAACTGTTGAGGAATAAGAATGGGACATCTCCCCAGGCCGCCATCATACTTCCTAATTGTGGTCATTTGTGCTAGTGCAAAACTGCAATTCACCGTGGAATACAATGTGACACCTTTCATCAGCAGTTCATGTATCCAATCACTGCACCACTCCCAATGCAGCTATTTGTATTGTGATGTTGACCTATGCACGGGACTATATTCTGGTAGTCCAGTGCTGCTAGTCATCAACACAAAATGTTCTCACATCGAAGGTGCAGATATGAAGGGGTTACAGTGTGCTTGGAGTGCGGTATGGCCATCTTCCAAAATGATGGTCAGATGTGGTTGATCAGAACTTTGATGACATTCCCAGGCAGTTCAGTGGAGGGGCACTATCATATCAGACTGGCCCACACATCTGGATATTACCCAATTTGACTAGCCAGCAAAATACGGTACTCCATGATGTATCTTTCAAATTGTCCTGTGCTGATAATGTTGTCACGCAAGTGCACATGCCATCCCCATATCCTCCAATGGTCACCCAATGTCTGATACTGTCCACACTCCTTATATAACCTGTCAGACCTGATAATGTTAAACTTGAAAGAAATGGCACATTCTGATGGCCTTGTATCTGTCAGAGAATTGCAGCTGCAGTCATGTACATAACCGTCGATGGTGTATATGTGCATGAAGTTACATTGACATCAGATCCTGTCTTTTTCATGCTCCACTTCTTTCGTCAGGCAGTGTATTTTGGGACTAATCACTGGCTTTCTCCTATCAGCAGCACAGAATATAAATGTGTGACAATTGTGAATTCCTTCTCCATTATTTGTGAAGCATCTTTGTTGACTTCAAGTAAGTACTTCTATGTGAGATACACAGACTTCTTGGTTCGGGGGATGTAGTGATCACAGGGTCAATTATGTCTGCCCATGCTTTGGCTTTTACTATTGGTAGGCATTGCAGTGGCTGTAGCTGTGTGTTAGTGGCATGAAATGTGGAAAATATGTTCAAGTATAAAGTGATTACACCATAGAATATGAAAAATATGTGTAACAATTTCCTCCATGACAATTGCCTAGATACTGATAGTATGACATTGGATGTGCTCATGCAAAATTAGCTCTCATGCAGCAGATATATCTTGAAGACTATTCCACATAAATTGGACAATGTATACCTCTGAGAACAGCTAGTTTGCACTTTTGTCAGACCAATTTTCGGTGGCTATTGTTCTTTTAAGTTGTAGGTCTCTATTCCACACCACAATTTTGAATTTTTTTCTCAAATTACTCTCGAAGCAGGAGAGTCAGGAAAGGAGTGTGCAGGTACTTCGTTCACTGCGTATGAATATTTTGGCACTAAAAAACCTCAATTTTTGTGGCTGCGGGAACAACTGCTAGTCACATTTGAAGAACATTATTTTAAATGCTTCCAAAGAGAGTCCCTTATAGCACATTAATTCCGTCACGGATCGTTTAGTTAGCGCGAGTGTGTTAACGGAGATGCGCAGTAAACTCCGGTGGCAGGCGCTACAAAAAACTGCGAGAAAACATGTTCCTGGAAGAGTCGGGCAACGTGTTATTCACGCCAACATATGTCTCGCGGAAGACTACAACGAGAAAATTGGAGGTATTCGTGCTAATCGGGAGGTTTACCGACAATCATTCATCCCGCGTTCCATTCGCGAATGGAAGAAGGGTTGGGGATGTGGGCGGAGATAATCGCGTAGGGAACCAACAGTATCCTCCGCCACACACCACAAGGTTGCTTGCGGAGTACAGTTGTAGATTTTTTCAAGATGAGCATACTGCATTTACCTAATAGCCGCTATATTAGACGCCCACAACTCAACTGCAAATGCAAACAGTTGTTAAAACTACCGCAAGTAGTCCAGAATGTGGTTATGTGCATTTCTGACCGTCATAATGAGCTGCTGTTACAACTGGGCGAGTCTGATTTTCTTCTGGGCTTACCCTAAACTGAACGTTCAACCATAATGTATCAGCAGCGTTGTATCTCGTCGTATTCTATTCACGTCTGGTAAGTCTTCATGTCAGCTTCGTATTATTACAGTTAACATAACCATGCGACAACTGTGTTGGAACGAGACGCTCTCGGAGTAGAGTAAGCCTTTGTTTGACGTCTTTCGTGTAACGTCTACCATTGGAGACAGCAGAGCGAGTCGACGAATCTCGCTCGCACGGCATAAACGTAACTGGGACAAATCGCGCAACTGTTCTTCGGACGATGTATATTTTCTATTCATGCTGTTGCTGACAATGCCGTATTAGACTCGGTAGGACGAGTATCTGAATGGCAACTTATTCTTTATATGAATTAACCTTCCTTTTAGCGAATCTGGTGCATCTACAACTAGGTTTTGAAACGCTTTTTATAACCACTGAAAATTGTGTGCCAGCCTGGGGATGTCTAGAGCTTTACCCGTGAGGACGCGTCATGGACGACGGAGTGTTACGGTGGCTTGAAGTGTGTCGATCCGCTCAGGTTGCTAGCGAAAGGTGCAGTAAGAGTTCTTGTTGTCGGTCTTTTGGTCCGTTTTGATTGGTGACGATTGCAACGTGGGACAGTGCTGCTGCAGTGGAAAGATGTTGGTCGGAATGGAAGAGTATGGGAAATCTGCTTTCAACAGTAATCAGAAGCCATATGAGAAGATTAATTCTGTTTTGTTAAGAAAGATAAGTTTCCAACTTTGCTAGTGTGTAACTGTGTATACAGGAAAAAGCGGCAGCCGGATGTATAGATTGCGAAAATGTTTTGTATAAAGGATAGGAAGCAAAAAGATAATTTCCATGCGACGTGTTACGGACCTGCCGGACAAAGCATCAGTCGGATGTTGGAAAATGTATGAATGAAAATTTCAATGAGTGTTTTGCAGATGTGGAACCTAAGCAGGTTAGACGGTTTTCAGCCGCTGGGAAATCAGCTGTTGACTGTGTAAACGGGAATATTTGTCACGGATGTCATTCCAATAATCGGCAAGAGTGCTAAATTATAACTACGGGTAACATAACTTTTTTTGTTAAAAAGTTGTCCCAACGCCTCTTCAAATACCTGGTGGATTTTAAGTCGAAACATACATGTTGTTATTGTCGTGCAACTAGTGGTTCCCTCCCCCTCTCCCTTTCCATCGTCTTCCGCTTTGTGTTACACAGGGCATACACTAAAAAAATGGATGCCGTATTTGAGGGGGTGGAGGTTCGCAATTATACACCCTTCATCTATGTCTATTCTCCTCAAGCCACTATACGGTGCGTAACGGAGGGTACTGAGAGTACCAATGCCACCCCCGCTCTTCCACTTCGTCTCGGATTGTGCACGGGAAGAACGATGCTCGTTACCTTCCATGTGGGCTGAATGTGTCTAATCTTTGCCTTGAAGCCCCTTTCGTGAGATATGCTGGGATTGGACAAAAATGAGAGAACACCGCTAGAAATATATGCTTCAACATAAATCCAGATGCAAGCCAAGCCTGCAGGTGGCTGTGCTATTTGACGACGAACAGCACCTGTGCAATGCCCTCAATATGCCGAAAGTGTCAGTCGAGGTCAGTAGTGTGTTGTGCGTAGTTGTGAGTGCATAATATCGGAGGTAAGTGAATTTGAACGTGGGGCGAATTGCTGCTGCTCGTATGATGGGTGCTTCCGTAACGAAGCTAGCCGAAGTGTTTGTTGTTTCTGGAGGCACCGTATCAAAGATTTGTACCGAAAGTAGAAAATCATCATCCGGTAAGTCACAAAACGGACTAAAGTGCGCGTGTTGAGTGTTCGTGACGGACGGTCCTTGAAGAGGGTTGTGACGAAAATAAGAGGACGCCAGTTGCAAAAGTCACTGCAGAACATAATATTGCACTCGCGAATCTTGTCAGCACCAAAACAACACGAACGGAGCCCCATAAGGTTAGAATTCAGGGCGAGCTGGAATTCCAAAAATTCGTTATTGACGCTGATTTCCGTAACAGTATAAGTGGTACCGAAGCCACAAAAACTTGGTATATGGAGCAATGGAAGAATGTCAATGGTTAATGAGTCTTGTTTCACACTGTTTCAACAACAAGAGTGAAACTTGGCGGAGGTTCAGTGATTATTTGGGCAGCCATGTCGTGGCATTGCATGGTTCCCCTAGTTACTGTGCAATGCATTACTGCCGAGGATTATGCGACCATTTTGCCTGATCTGGTCCATCCCATAGTACATTGTTCTTTCCCCATGCCGATTCCGTTTTCCACTATGTCATGTCCCCAGTTGACATAGCTCGCATCGTCCAGGACTGGTTTTGTGAGCATGAAGATGAATGGTTGCATCTCCTCGGGGCACCACGGACGTCATATCTCAGTATTATTGAGCGTTTGTGGTCTACTTTGGAGAGAGGGATATGTGGTCGCTATCAGTTGAACTAGCCACGATTTTGCGGGAATAATGGTATATGAAAACCACACGGACTTGTCTTTATCGATTCCGAGACGACTGGAAGCTGTTTTTCTTCACCGTTTAGGCACGATAGTGTGTTGCTTTTGTAGTGTTTTCATACGTTTGTCCACCCCTGTATGTAGGAGGAAACAGTATATTGACTCTTGTAGGAAATTTAACAGTAAGCACACAGTGATGCACAAGGCCGGTCTCTTCACACGTCAGCCACTGGGGTTAAATGAACATCTCCACGGTAATGCGCCTCTCTTTTTTGAATCATTCGTATTTCGTTTGTCAGTGCTTTGAGGTACGGGTCCCAAACTGATGAGGAATATTAAAGTCTCCGGCGAACGAGGATTTTGTAACCAAATAAGCTTCGTGGGTGGGCTACGCCATCTAAGGATTCTTCCAATG
This sequence comes from Schistocerca cancellata, assembly GCF_023864275.1. Taxonomy (NCBI): domain Eukaryota; kingdom Metazoa; phylum Arthropoda; class Insecta; order Orthoptera; family Acrididae; genus Schistocerca; species Schistocerca cancellata. Next base: position 383,987,627 of record NC_064634.1, on the reverse strand, counting down.
AATGTGACTGGCATAAGCCTGTGCTGTGCTATGCTATGATTTGTTTTGTGTGATCGTTCCATTCTGTGTGCATACTCAGATATTTAATGGATGCGTCCGCTTTCAGTTCGGCTATGGTGTACCAGTAAGATAGCTGCTCTTGCCGCGTATTTATGCACAATATGTTGAATTTATGTTAAGGGCCTTGCACCAAGCGTAGATATTCTGCAGGCCTTCCTGTACTTCCCAGCAATTTTCTAATGTTCCGACTTAACTGTATTCACCATTATCAGCGAAGAGCCTCATAGTGATTGAGACGGCGCCTCTAGCTGAAAAGGACCGTCTTTCGTCCTTTTTTCTTTATTTTTGAATTGAAAAAAATGCAGTTAATCATAGCGTCTGACGTGTTTAAAGTATATTCTAGAGATGGACAGACTCGTTCATCCTTGGGAACTAGTTCACTGGTGATCACTCTGTTTTGGGAACCGATCATTTTTACTCGTTCACCGTTCACATGTGCATGGTATATGGTTCTTATGAAAAATTGAAAATTAGTAGTATAGGTGACCGAAGATGGAAGGTGCCAAGAGGGGGCATTTGCCTCACCTCTGGAGTAGAGAATTTTTATTCATTACAGATTTCTCACTCACGTGTAATTTTCGTGATTCAGCAAAACCCCCCGTTTAGCCAACTGTCGCGTTATGTGGCTGATCGCAGTGAAATAATATAAGGTAGCGCACGAGAAAGCGGCCCCAAGTACAGACTGCTCGCCTTTTTTTACGCACGATTTGTTGACCGCTACGAGCAGAATAGATAAACATGTACCAATTAGGCAGTAAAGAAATAACAAATAAGCTAATTCAGACAACAACTTCGAAACAATAGATGCCGATTGGTGGGCGACAGTGAGCAGTCTAATACTCGGGGCCGATTTTTCGTGCGCCACACTGTACCACTGAAATAAATTGCAGAACTTATCGTATTCTCTTTACAAAATGTCAGCTGACAGTAGATTATGGAGAGCGGACTTCATTCGGTTGTCTGCCTTCCATAACAATGAAAAAAAAAGACGGAAAATGTCCACTCATGTGTACCGTGCCGACTTCCTTTGCATATGTAATTAAAAAAGACTTGCCTTTCTATAAGTATGTCTTCTGCTATTTATCGAAATAGTGAAGTAGCCTTTCTTCTACCCTTTCTTCCGCTGTTTATCGAAATAGTGAAGTAAGCTGACATGCCCTTTGTGTTACCTGAAAAGATTTGTGTATTACATAGCACGTAATTCTTATGTAATTTACGTAACTATAAAATACATCTTAATTTCCAGTCATGGACAGTGAATAGACTACGAAAAGAACCAGAAGTCCAGATTTCTAAAAGGTTTGAAGCAGATTTAGAATGGGCGTGCGCAGCGAACGAAGCGAACAACTCGATACTAAACTAACTAGGAGCAGTCGGCAATGGAGATTCCTTAGAATTCTTTCCTCGCTCCTTCCATTCATCTTGGAGAACCGTTCCTTTGGACCCGTTCGTTCACGAACGACCAATCGCTAGTATATTCCTGTAAACTACGTATGGTGTTTTGTTTCGGGTGCAAAGTCGAGTAAGTTTAACACGCTACGTGAAGTTGTCCGTCCGAGAAATCATATCTTTTGAAAAAATGAAATGATCGTATGGCATTTATTGGCCGGGATATCCCCTTCGGTGTTGTCACTCAGCAATAGTGGAATGTTTGCACTTGCTTAATTGATAGTAATCTTACCGGAAATTGGAGCATCTTAAAGCTGAATAGCTAAGTAGTTGAAATGCGCGGAACTTATCCGATTAATATTTCTGCTTCTGGATCCGATTAATATTTCTGCTTCTGGGATGTTTAGAAGTTAAATTTTCTTCCCCTGGGATATTCTGTATATACTGATTCGTTTGTTGGACAACGTCATTTTTCGTTGTTACAATTGTTGGCTCATACAGCCATTCTTCACTTAACATAGTTTCTCTCTCTAAGGGGACAGACTTAATCCATCAGTTATTCCTCTATGCCGGCCGGAGTGGCCGAGCGTTTCTAGGCGCTACAGTCTGGAACCGCACGACCGCTACGGTCGCAGGTTCGAATCCTGCTTCGGGCATGGATGTTTATGTCCTTAGGTTAGTTAGGTTTAAGTAGTTCTAAGTTCTAGGGGACTAATGACCTCAGAAGTTAAGTCCCATAGTGCTCAGAGCCATTTGAACCATTTTTTTCTTCCTCTGTGTTTACTGCATTGCACAACTCATAGGTTAAGACTTTTCTGCACGAGTGCGAAACAATGCAATATGTGCCGTTTCCAAATTGTTTTTTAGAACTTTTGGGAATATTCTAGAACATTCCATAACATCCATAAAAGCTCGAGAACGTTATAGAACAACTTCGAATTTTTTTTCCGTGAGGAATACATTGATTCGAGAGACAGATGTCCTGCTTCCTTTTCAGACACTTAAGTCTTCACGAGCACAGAAGCTACCATCTGACAACCATTATAGTGCACCCGAGAACCAAGTGTGTGTGTGTGTGTGTGTGTGTGTGTGTGTGTGTGTGTGGAGAGAGAGAGAGAGAGAGAGAGAGAGAGAGAGAGAAAATTTATTCTGTGAGTGTCATGGCTCCCTGACAACTGGAAAAAGAGCAACTGGCGTTGACAGATTTTGCGGACAAATTACGAAACTTGTCTGTGGGTCTGTTGTGCAAGTGAACAGCAGTGATGCGCAGTCGCTGCCAAATCCGGACGCTTCACGATTCAGCCGCTTTCGGGACTGCGCGCAGTAAAGACAGCCGGCAGTAAACTAGGGCCATCGGTTTGCGTAAAGCGCCGGTCGGTCCTCTCAGGCTCCCCCTTAAATCTCTTCTCGCCCGGCTCTATTGATCCGTGTGTAAAAGGAGTGTTCTTTTATAGATATCCGTAGCTTTGAAACTTCCTGGCAGATTAAAACTGTGTGCCGGACCGAGACTCGAACTCGGGACCTTTGTCCTTCGCGGGCAAGTGCTCTGGCCACTCATGTTGACTAGTCGGCCGTTTCCGGGTAAGACTGCACGTTTTTAGTACAGAAAGGTACGCGGCCCACTTTTTTAAAGACCTAAAGTGCACGGGTTAGACGTCTTGGCGAATATAAAAAATAGCTGCTGTTCCTCTGTAAGTGCCCGATGTAATTACACCCCAAATAAAAGATTTTATGTTGCTGACGATTTCTCTCTGTGGTAGTCGTCGTATCTTGAAACTCAGTTGTATCTCAGTTGTTACTATGACGATAAGTTCACTCCAGTTTTACTATAAACCAACTAACATCTTGTAACAAAGGAATAAAAATTTAAAAAAAGGATTGATCGAAAGTTTTGGGAGGATTAGAGACGATATAGATCAGGATGCTTTTTAAGAAACAGTCCCGTCCATCGCCCCCAAGAACGTTGTTGATGTGACTATAAATTCGTTCGAGAGCTGGGAAACTCTCACATGGTGATATGCCAGTAAAGGTCTCTGATTTTCAGCATAAATCAGTGTAATCTAATGGGCATAATTAGACGATTATGGTATGATGGATCGTCGGTCGTAACCGTAAACCATCTGAGAGTATGAAGAGTGATTCAAGATAGTAAGAAGACTTATATCGTGCCGAGGGAAAGATTGATACCAAACTGAAATTTATTGGGAGTATTCCAGTGAAATGTAATTCTTCTACAATGGTCACTCACAAATACTCGCTAGCTTCAATAAAGATCGTCCGCGTGGACTAGAAGCGACTTCGGAAAACTTAGTAGGTTCAGAAAATTCTAGAAAGTGCTGTGGGTTGTGACGGATGTGCTTAGTCAGCGCGAGGGAGCCGCAGAATAAAGTATCCAATGGGAAACGATACAAGAAAGGCATTGCGCCGCGGGAAGAATCTTACTGTCGATTTCTCCCCAAGATTGCGTTCCAGTACGAATCAGCTAACGCATTACTTGCCCAACATTTCATCTCACATAACTAGGACTACTTTAAAAATCAGACAAGCTCGTGCTTTTCCAGGGATGCAACAAAACATTGTCTCCCGTCGTAATCTCCTGCGAACGGGAAATAAAGATGCGGAAATACTTCTAATGCCCTGCACACCATACGCCACGCACTGTACGATGGCTTGCGTATTGCAAATACAGGTGTAGACGTTGTGTGTTAACCACTGTTACATGTCGTTAACAGAAAACGTCGTTGTATCAGTGGAACTTATTAATAATCATAGGCGATAATGATGGAGGGAATGCTAAATCGTTCGGCGAGATGTATGTGCGCGCATTGACACGAAGCAACCCGTAGAGTTTATCGTAATATGCATCCTACTTCGTTATAGGACAAATTAGATTTACGTACTACGTTACTGCTTTCCTTGCGCTGTTGCATAGGTAAGAAGAGATGCTGAAAAAGAAACCATGCTGACTTCGGCGCCCCTCTATAGTAAGACACACTGCAGAAAATTCAGAGTGAGTTCGACTCAGTAGCTCCACTTTAGTTATCCGATTTACCAATCTGCAGCGTTCTTCTGTAACACCAAAGCTTCTGTTCTCATCTTGTCCGAAGTGCTTATCGTCCACGTTTCATTTATGTTTAAGGCTAAACTCCACACAAACAAGTTCAGAAAAGACTTCCCAACTGCACAGCGAAATTTGTTGAGAAAACCTATGTTGGTGGAGAGATAATCATTCCCTAGTAGTAGTCACCGACGTCGTGAGAAACCATAGCTGTATTCTCTCATTATTCATCAGCTGTACTCGTGCGCTTGTAGCTCACTTCGCCGGCACGCTCTGCAGAAATTTGCGGCGACGTCAGTCGTGGAACGTTGCTGAGGCGAGCAAATTGTGCAGCACGCGAAGCGTCTGAGCTGCGACTCGCAGCAAGCAGCGCTGGTTGCAACTAGGCGACATCTTATTTCTCTGGCCTTCTAAAATTTGACGTTGTATTCCACGCTGTCTCTTCCGTCACTGGCCACTGGTTACTGGTGACGCTGTTGTGAATGGCTGGAAATACTTCTGGCTCACTGTTACTAATCCTCGCGACCCCATAAAAAGCTGTGCGTCTGAAAGGCTTCCGAACAACATCCCTCGCCTTCTGCATAGCAGTGAAGAGGCTACAGTGTTACCCTGGCACGCCTCTAGCGTTAAACGTATGTTTAATTCTGGATTGTTCCTGACGGCATAATGTCCCACTCGCATCCAGGTAATTACTAAGGGAGCAAAACCAGACGAGGGCGTCAGGGGAATTTGTAGCTGAAGATGATCAGTATCAGGTTGACCGTACCGAAACTGTCAACTTTTTCGAAGATTAGTAACTTAAGCAATACAACTCGTGCTAAGTGCTAGCAAAGTGGAAAGGTCATTGTGACTGGCAGTTTGTCAACGTCTTTTGAGCTGTGCACGGCGACGCCCAATATAGCCCCCATCCATTGCAGTGGTCTCGAAGCGATTTGTTGCCAAATAAACTGCAATTCAGTTTCTCCTTAAGATTGTCATGTGTCGTTGCTAACAAGGCAAATGAATTAGATTCTAGTACGTCCCTTGTTCGTGCTGGCTGTGGCATGAGTGTTTCAGCCTTGAGAAGGCATGCATGTTCGCAGAAATGTTGGAGTGGCCATTCATGATGGCCAACTGATGTCACCATCGAAAGGTAGTCATGTTCTGCTGGAGACTTGTGACCTGCGTATATTCGTCTTTAGAGACCTGATTATGACTTTGGTCAAAGATATTGTCTGTCTATGCCTCATTTGAAGAACAGTTCAACTATATCAACTTCCGTGAGACAGCTTACATTTCCTGAAGGGAGAACACGTCTGTATTATTAGAACATATCATGCTTACATATAGATCTGCCTCGAATCTTGATTTTGCCTTACCTTTGTACCATACGTTCGCTTAGTGAGTCAGCAAGACCACGCCAAAATCCATATTTTATTTTCTCTCATTTTTGCCGTCATATTGTTAATGTAGTAAGAACAGTATTGCTAGTACCATTTTTCTACTGATCTGTTAGAATTCTTAGCACCCAGTGTGCACAAATTTTGTGTCAATACAGACGTCCTGTCACAGTTTCGTAAACAATAATGTACACTTACCGGCTCTGATATATTTGTCACGTGCGGTGGTTCTGTATGATAAAAGGGATACCATTTTTTTCCGGTGTTTCATACTAAAGGAACGTCTTCTGAAGCTGTCATTGTCAATGGTATCAGTTTGTCCATTCCCAATAATTAATTCGTAATAGTGACACGATATACCACAATAGTCTGATGAATGTGAAATTGTACCATTTTCTAAATTTAAACATTTTCACAGCAAGTGTACGGTGGTTGCCCTGTGGTTTGATTAGGTGAGTGGGGGAAAGAGGCAGTTGCTGTCTCGTATCATTTTGCGCTCCTTTCTTTCCTTCATTCTCGCAATTCCTGAATGGCGCGCTGGAAGAAAGTCTGTCTGCAGGGCTTAATGTAAGGCGTAATGATTGGCCATTTCTGCGACTCTTCTCGCGCCGACGAAACAAACCAGTGCCGAATCACGCAGGCTATAGTTGATTTTCTCATATTTCGTTGGTACAACTCTGTAAGCGTCACATATAAACCGTCGCCGATTAGGTGGCGATCTGCTTCGTGAATGAATTAAACTACCGATTTTTTTTCTAGTACTATATTAAATCGCTCCAAACGGTTAACTGTAGATAAGTAATGTGTAATTGATTCAAGTGACTGATCAAAGTATGTAGCCAAGACAGTGTATTTCCGCCTACTTATGTATTTGTATTACGAAAAATGTCCAGTTATCGCACCAGATGCCTACTATCTGCATGTGTTCCTGCACTTAGCATTGTCTGATACTATGCTTTTGTATAGTTGCCCCGAGCGAGATGAGTCGATTCGTTATCGAGAGGACTGTGGTTCAAACACCCGTCCGGCCATTGAGATTTATACTTGCCTTGGTTTCTCAAAATCGCTTAAGGCAAATGTTGAGACACTTCCTTTAACCGGTTTCTTTCCCCAACCCCAACTTGTGCTTCCTGTATAATGGAACTCCTTTCATTCTTGCTTTTTTACCCGAAAGCTTTCACAACTCGCGTTTCGAGGACTTTATGCATCGCAGGCATAATTTTTACAACTAACGGTAAACACGTGAATACGTACGCAATCGTCTTCACGTTATGGAACAGCATATTAATGACCACTATGAAGCAGTGTAGTGTGTACATGCAGATGTTTTTTACTTTCTATCTGGCTCTCGAAGATTAAGATGATCGTTCTAAACTGACACCACATCGAGGGGTATATAAGAACTGCATATGTGGCAATCACTGCAGTACGCGTCTGCGCACCAAATGTTGGTACATGTCGGGGTAATCGGTTGTTCCAGTGACTTAAAACCGTCGGTCATCAAGCCATTGTTTCAGGTGCAACAAGAAGTAATAGGCGCAGGGAGGATGGTCTAAAACCGCCAACGGAAGTGCTGAATATCATTTGTGGTACGGGTAGCGTTATGTGGACTCGGATTGTGGAGGACTATACCGGCCGACAATTTTTCACGGCACTGACTTTGGATGACACGTCTTAACTCCAACACGAAGAAATTTACGAGTAAATCGCAAATTGGTGAGCTGAACGCAGTGTTTGGTCTACTTGTTACACAATTGCATCGGTCTGGATAAGATGCCTGCCACTGCACTATTCGTCACGCACATTCGTCGCGACCTTGCGGTCGGTACTGTTCCGCTAGCTCGGCGCTTCGAATGGTTCGCCCTTGATGATACACACTCGAGTGACCACTTTCCATGTGTCCTCAGACTGCAGCCTCAACTGCCATATGTGCGCCCGCGACGCTGGAAGTTTGCCCAAGCCGATTGGACACTTTTTTCGTCTCTCGCGACATTCGATGACCGTCGCTTTCCCAGCGTCGACGATGAGGTCACACACATTACCGACGTTATCCTTACAGCTGCGGAACGTTCAATACCACGCACCTCCGAATTGCCCCGGCGCCCCCCAGTTCCGTGGTGGAACGAGGCATGCCGTGACGCAATACGTGAGCGGCGACGTGCTCTTCGCATTTTCCGTCACCATCCTACTTTGGCCAACTGTATCCGCTATAAGCAGCTCCGTGCGCGATGCCGTCGCGTCATCCGCGATAGCAAGAAGGCAAGCTGGAAATTCTTTATTAGCTCATTTAACACCTTCACTCCCTCCTCGGAAGTTTGGAGTCGGCTTCGACGGTTCTCAGGCGCGCCTAGTTTCTCCCTGGTTTCTGGGCTCACTGTCGCGCATGATACCTTAGTGGACCCCGTCGCAATTTCTAACTCGTTGGGTCAGCACTTTGCTGAGATTTCGAGCTCTTCAAATTACCCGCCAGCGTTTCTCCCGAAGAAACGTGCAGCGGAAGTGCGACCTCTTGCTTTCTCCTCCCAAAATCACGAAAGCTACAATACTGTTTTCTCCATGCGGGAACTCCAACATGCCCTCTCATCTTCTCGCTCCTCCGCCCCAGGACCGGATGGTATCCATGTCCAAATGTTGCTGCATTTATCCACCCATAGTCTGCGTTACCTCCTTCGCCTTTATAATCGAATTTGGACCGGCAGCACCTTTCCCAGACGGTGGCGGGAAGCTATTGTTGTTCCCGTTCCGAAACCTGGAAAGGACAAACATCTCCCCTCTAGCTATCGCCCCATTTCTCTCACGAGTAGTGTCTGTAAGGTTTTGGAGCGTATGGTGAATTACCGTTTAGCTTGGTGGCTGGAATCCCGCAGCCTTTTAACACCAGCCCAATGCGGATTTCGGAAGCATCGTTCTGCAGTTGACCATCTTGTCGCTCTCTCCACTTATATCATGAACAATTTTCTCCGGCAACGCCAAACGGTAGCAATATTTTTTGATCTGGAGAGAGCATACGATACCTGTTGGAGGACAGGCATCCTCCGCACACTGTTCTCTTGGGGCTTTCGAGGCCGGCTGCCCCTTTTTCTTCGCGAATTTATGGCAGAGCGCACTTTTAGGGTGCGGGTGAACACTACTCTCTCCCGTACTTTCTCCCAAGAAAACGGGGTACCCCAGGGATCCGTGCTGAGTGTTGTACTGTTTGCCATCGCCATAAATCCAATTATGGATTGTCTCCCTCCTGATGTCTCGGGCTCCCTCTTTGTGGACGATTTTGCGATCTACTACAGCTCTCAACGGACCAGCCTTCTTGAACGACGTCTTCAAGGATGTCTCGATCGCCTCCACTCGTGGAGCATCGAAACTGGCTTCCGTTTTTCACCCAGTAAGACCGTTTGTGTCAATTTTTGGCGACGTAAGGAGTTTCTTCCGCCCTCCTTACATCTAGGTCCTGTCAACCTTCCGTTTTCAGACGTCGCTAAATTCTTGGGTCTTATGTTTGACAGAAAACTATGTTGGTCCTCCCACGTTTGCTATCTTTCGGCTCGCTGTCTGCGATCACTTAACACCCTCCGTGTCCTGAATGGTACCTCCTGGGGAGCGGACCGAGTGGTCCTTCTCCGCCTCTATCGCGCCTTAGTGCGCTCGAAATTGGATTATGGAAGCATAGTCTACTCCTCTGCTCGGCCGTCTATTCTTCGGCGTCTCGACTCTATCCACCACCGTGGATTACGTTTAGTGTCTGGAGCTTTCTACACTAGCCCTGTGGAAAGCCTTTATGCTGAGACTGCTGAACCTCCGCTGTCCAATCGGCGAGCAGTCCTCCTGAGTCGTTATGCTAGCCGTCTGTCTTCCATGCCTGCTAATCCAGCCCACGACCTTTTTTTCGACGCCTCCTTTGATGTAGGGTATGCAGGCCGCCCCTCCTCCCTACTACCCCCGGGAGTCCGCTTCCGTCTACTGCTCCATTCTCTTTCCTTCCGCTTTCCTAAAACCTTCTTGACAACTTGGGGTACAGCTCCGCCTTGGCTCCGTCCCCGGATCTGCCTGCTCCGTGACCTTTGTCAATTTCCCAAGGATGGTACCCCTACACTTGTTTATCGTCGGGCATTTGCTGCTCTATGTGCAGAAATGACGGACGCCACATTTATTTACACCGACGGCTCGAAAACATCGTTAGGTGTAGGGAGTGCCTATATTGTTGGCGACACCCCAAATCGCTTTCGGCTTCCCGACCAGTGTTCGGTTTATACTGCGGAGCTTTACGCTGTTCTCCAGGCTGTCCACTACATCCGCCGCCATCAGCGGATACAGTACGTTATCTGCTCAGATTCTCTCAGCTCTCTCCTCAGTCTCCAAGCTCTTTACCCTGTGCACCCTCTGGTCCACCGGATTCAGGACTGTCTGCGCTTGCTTCACCTGAGGGGCGTCTCGGTGGCGTTCCTCTGGCTCCCGGGACACGCTGGTATCTGTGGGAATGAGGCGGCCGATATAGCGGCCAAGGCCGCAGTCTCTCTTCCTCGGCCAGCTATTCAGTCGCTTCCCTTCACCGATCTTCGGAACGATTTATGTCGCCATGTTGCTCAATTATGGCATGCCCATTGGTGGGCACTTCCCTGTAATAAATTGCGGGAAGTGAAAGCCCTTCCTTGCGCTTGGACCTCTTCCTCCCGAACGCGTCGTCGGAAGGAGGTAATTTTAGCTAGACTCCGGATAGGGCATTGTCGTTTTAGCCATCGACATCTTTTAAGCGGCGATCCTCCCCCACTCTGTCCCCACTGCTCTCAGCTGTGGACGGTAAGACACCTTTTAATTGAATGCCCCTATTTTAATCCGTTACGCTCCCGTCTACAGCTATCGCCTGATCTATCGTCGATTTTAGCAGATGACACGCGCTCCGCCGACCGCGTTCTACAGTTTATTAGTGACAGTGCAATGACGTCAGTCATTTGAAGCTTTTTTTGGGGACAATCACCCCCTTTCTGTAGTGGATTTTTAAGCAGTCTTCTATTTTTAGTTTCTCCAATTTTCTGACTTTGTTCCCATTGCTGCTGGTTTTAAATTTCGGTTTTTTACTGTCTTAAGTCACGGGCTGGGCGCTAATGACCATAGAAGTTTTGCGCCCTAAAACCACAAAAAAAAAAAAAAAAAAGAAAAAAAAAAAAAAAACGCACATTCGTACGACTGATCCTAAAAGTCACAATGCGGTTGTCTAACCATTCCGTCGTTCATTACTTTGGGCCGAACTCCCGAAGAATTTGAGCAGCTGTATGTCTTTTTACAAATATAAAACGAATTGAAGCATGCAGTATGCAATTAGCGGTAGCGACGATTTTGCGAATATATTGTTTTTTCACAGGCAATCCAAACAGTGATTTGCGTAGCTTTGTTTACCACAGATGGCGCTCCGTTCGTACATCCTTGTTCTGAGCTGCAAACTCTTGAATATAATCAAACGGCCCGTACTTTCGAATACGTTTCATATTTACAAGGGTCATTGCGAAACTAGCTACTCCTGTGTTTTTTGTTTTGACTTTGTGTCGTTATCGGATTATGTTCGTGTAGTACTAGTTTTTGAATCTTCTACGGATGACCTGTTGATTTCATTGTGCTCCGACATAATTTTATGATAGTGGAAGGGGGACGTACAAACATGGCGTCAGACGTCAAGGTTTTTCCAAAACGGAAATGAGTCATCGAAGTTCTCACCGCTGAACAAATACCGCCAGTTAAAATCTGTCGTCGCTTACTAAAGGTTGACAGTACCGGTGGCGTCAGTAATGTGATCAATTGGTTACTGCGTTCCAGTATTGGTGGGAAGGATACGCACAGGAAAGCGAGGCACCTGTCCATCATACTCAGTTGTCATCCTTCATAATGAAGCCCACCTAGATCAAGTAATGCATGAAGACCGGCGGGTTACGACCTAGGAAATGTTTGCCCAGGTGAATGTCTGCTGTGTTGCTATAGGCAAGGTGTTACGCAACCACTTTCATCACAAAGTTTGTGCGATATGGGTCGCGCTGGTGTTTACACGAGATCAAAAAATCCGTCGAATGGTAATTTGTCACGACCTGCTAGACGAATATGAGACTGAATGTGACAGTTTTCTGAACAGTCGCCGTCGAGGAGACATGGTGTCACCACGGCGACTCAGAATCAGAGTGTGTCCGTGGACTGGCGACATGTAAATTCTCCAAAATAAAAGTTCAGAACACAACCATCCCAGGCAGTGATGTTTATAAGTAAGGCAAGGTGTGCTGCTTTTGCGTGTCTTGGAGGCTAAAGCAACTGAATATTCACAACACTACCAAACGACAGTGATAGGGCTGAAAGGCCGAATTTACAGGGTCAGCCATGTAACGCTAGGCCCCACAACAGTTCTGCGACTGTGGACCACATTGCCAAATTTGGTTGAACTGCGCTACCATACTCACTGTCGTGATTTAGCACCATAGACCTACATCCCTTGGGCCTATGAAACATGGACAACGTGGCCAATATTTTCCAGCCTTGTACGTCGCCAATATTTTCCAGCCTTTTACGTTGTGGTCAAAGCTTTAAGACTGGCTAGCATCAATTGGGTCAGCTTTTTACGAGCGTTGCATGCTGCCTGTGGTTCTTTGTCGGCAAAGGTGAATAACGAGTGGTGGTGACTATATGGAAAAATAGCAATGTCTAGCTGAAACCTTGTATTAAATCGCGTTGCTATTCCGAATCTGGTTGTTTCCATGTAAAAAAATGTTGAGAATGGCCATTGTATTAAACGGTTACTGAACACATCAGTACTTCCGAACTGCGAAACTTCTAAACTGATCGTGACGTTAGATATAGTCTGCGCCCGCGCGTTGTTCGTTTCGACGTGATCCAAAGGTATACAGAGTACACCCCGGCAACTGGCGGAGCGGTAGCGGTTATCAGCGAGCTGGGGTGAAGTGTGGGCGACAATGGGACAGCGGTGAGGGGTGGGGTACAGCTACTGGCCCGCATTGTGCCCGGGGCTGCAGTCATTCAGCGGCGCGCTTCCACTGACGTCACCTGTCCGCACAGCTCAGTTCAGATTGTACCGGGCGAGGTTACACCGGAGAGTTCGTCGTACGGCCTTCCTGCTTTCCATTCACTTATCGTTGCTTTACTTGGCGCCCTAGTAGATATAGAGCTTGGATGCCGGCGTAGAGATAGAATGTTAGTTACAAATTCCATAAATCATTCGAATGACTCTTTCATCGAAATAATGTGGGTCATGCAAGTTAACAGCGTAAGCATATATGATAGGTGTTAACATCAATGAACTTGTTATTTTTAGTCCTAGTCATGCAACTAAAGTTTATTTACTTATTGGCTACCAGTTTTTAAACAGAAATTCATCATTGAATAGGAGGAGTTGTGAAGGAGAAATGATTTTAATCGGATTTAAAACTTGCTTCGCGACATGTCGGATATTTTATGTTATTTGGCACATGATCAAAATTTTTTGTTGTTGCATATTGAACTCCTTTCTGAGCTAGTGGTAGCTTAACAATGGGTAATAAAGGTTCATTTTTCCCCCTTTGGTGTTGTAGGTATGGACGTCACTGCTCTCAAATTGTGATGGATTATTAATGACGGATTGAATTAGCGAATACGTGTGTTATGATGGCGCTGTTGACACTTGAAAAGGTACCGACATGTCCTCCATGGGTGAACACCACACATTATTCTTCCTTCGCACTTTTGTGCAATCAATACTTCATTTGTAAGTGCTGAGTTACTCCATCTAATTATTCAGCAAGATATTACTCAGAGGAAATATGCAAAATATGTCGAGAGGTTGATATGTTTGTCTTTCAAGATTAGCTGTTATATGAAGAGGAGAAGTAGCTGAACTTGTTTGAAAAGCATCTTCCAGTTAAAGTTTTCTTCAATAAGTACATCCAAAAATTTGGAGCATTCTACCCTATTACTGACTCCTGCCCATGTGCTACATCAGTTGGTGTGACTCCATTTGTTGTAGAGTATTGAATATAGTGTGTTATCTCAAAATTTATGGAGAATTTAATTTCAGATAACCACTTAGTAATTCTTTGAAAAATGTGAGCAACAGTCTCTCCTTTTGCTTTCTTTCTAATTAGATTTATTAAAACACTAGTATCATCTGCAAAAAGTACCAATTCTGCATGTTGAGTGTGTGGTGGAAGGTCTTTTATATATAATACGAATGGACCCAAAATTCAATCCTGTGGGACTTCCTTTGTGATTTTTTTTCTCCAGTCACTAAAATTTTCCACCTTTCATACCATCTGAATTATTTAGTACAATTTTTTGCCTTATGTTTAAGTAAGAGTCAAACCAGCTCTGCGTAAAGCCGTCAGTTCCATAAAACTTCAGTTTTTCTAAGATAGTAACGTGTTCTACACAGTCAAACTCCCTGGAAAGATCACAGGAAGTGGTGGTGGTAGTGATACTTAGACATTAGATGCACAACAGTAATTCTTTAGCGCTTATTCTATAATTTTTTGACATGAGTTTGCAGATACGTGTGCGGTGTTACATCTCGCCTGCCGGCATCTTACGCTAACAACTGAAACCCAGCACAGTTGATGCCATACATGTGGTCTTGGAAGCATCTGACTCGATTGCACTTGCTGGTGCGAATAGGGAGTCCACTTGAACTTCAGTTACTCAGAGCTAATCAAGGAGCTGTAGATGAACAGGAAGGGCATTACCACCATCATAATAGCGGGAAGGGCCCAGATTATACTCCTTAATTTCGATAAAATCTGCATTTAAGATTTACGAGGACTGTCCGAAAAGCAAGTATAGTTCTGTTCTACCGCCACCGCACTTCTCTCTGGTTCATTGTCTTTCCACTAAGGCCTTTGCAGCCGGATTGTGTTTTCATTTGCTAGTGACGGTTCAAAATGTTTCAGGCAATCTGTGAGTCCACAAACTGTGAAGTGCGTTCTGTAATATTGTATTTGAACGCAAAGATTACTAAGCCAGCTGAAGTTCGTCAACTTGTAAGAGATTCATGAAGAAAATGTAATGACTGATGGAATAGTGAGGAAGTGGGTGAGACAATTCAGTGGGGGACGAGCCAGTGTTCATGACGAAGCACGGAGTGGGTGACCTTTTGTTGTCCGTGATGGTTTGGTTGAGAAAGTTCACATACGAAAACTTTGTGATGAGAGTTTCCACAGACTTCAAAAGCTGTTTGACCTGAGATCGTGACAGATGGTTAAATTTTCCCAAATTGTGTTTTCGTTGGATTCCGAAAAGTTTACGAATATCCACAGAACGAAGAGACTTCACACAGTACTTTGACGGTTATTATTCGGTACTGTAATGAGGGAGATGAATTCTTAAACAGTATTGTGATGAAACTTGGGTTTGTCATGTCACTCAAGAATCAAAACAGTCGATGGATTCGAGGCACTCAAGTTACCACAAAAAAGACAGAAATTCAAAACAACGCTGTCAGCACAAAACATCATGTGCAGTGTTCTGGGACAGACAGGGAATTCAGCTTGTTGAGTTCCTTGCCAGAGGTCAAACCATGTGTAAGGTACCATACTGTGAAACACTGAGAGAATTTCGACGCGCAATTCAAAACAAAAGGCATGGAACACTTAATGAAGACATCGTGTTGCATCATGAGAACGCATGTCCCCATTCTGCTGGTGAACCGAGCGAGATGGCGCAGTGGTTAGCACACTGGACTCGCACTCGGGACGACGACGGTTCAAACCCGCGTCCGGCCATCCTGTTTTAGGTGTTCCGTGATTTCCTTAAGTCGCTTCAGGCAAATGCCGGGATGGTTCCTTTGAAAGGGCACGGTCGATTTCCTTCCCCACCCTTCTATAATCCGATGGCATCGATGACCTCGCTGGTTGATCCCTACCCCAAGTCAACCGACCAGCGGGTGCCACTTGAAACATCCAGTAATTCGATTGGGAGCAGTTCGATCACCCACCTTCTGACTGCCGCTTGTTTGTGAATTTGAAGCGTGATTTTCTAGGAAGGCGCTTTGACAGCGATGACGACGCAAAAAAAAAAAAAAAAAAAAAAAAAAAAATCAGTAGTGGTTGTCTTCACTGGCAGCATCTTTCCATGAATAGGGCATAGAAAAGTTGTTTCCCGACCATGACAAATGCTTGAACAATGGGGGCAGCTTTGTAGAAAATAGTTAAGAATGCTGTTTCTTCTAAAAATAAATTTTTGTTTGAAAAAATTCTTCAGAGTTTGTTTTCCAAAACGATACTTACTTTCCGGACATGCCACGTACAAAGCAACAGAAAACGGGAGGAGAGAGTGTAACTAGTGTTCAATATTATGTTCACATGTTACCAAGCATCAAATGAAATGTTACAAAATTGTAATCAATGAAGTTGCTATGGGCTGAGACGAGCGAGAGGGAAAAATGCTAGCAACGAGAAACAACAGTGGAGCAGGACGGCGCGTTGCGCAGCCTATAGTGCGTAGCATCCCGTCGTGCTGTACCGACGGCGGCTGGTGGTTGTCCGTAAAGTACTGTTGTAAACGTGGACGCTACAAATTGACTAGTGGAGGACACCGACAAAAGCGATGCTGAATGACCCTGCTGCCTGCTGGATCCTTTTTAAAAACTAGGTCCCAGCAATAAAACGGCAGATTATCAGCAGAGGCACAATTGCCCATTGTCATACTGAACGTCTCGTTCTGCAAAAAGCAACGCCATCTTACCAGCGAGTTGTAAGGGACCTGTTAGCTTGCCCTTAACAGGCTGGTACTAACCGCTAAGTAACTTCCAGGAATGTCGCTCTAAGCGCCGCGCGTCCCTTTTCAAACGGAGGAGCTTAGAAACGACCACCGCCATCTTGGTGACCACTAATAATATTTATAGCTTGAATGATTTTCCCTTAAAATTAACCTGATCCAGAACTCCTGTTACTGTTAAATACTGTTAAATAAGTTCCACGTTAGTTTAGTTGCCGATACGCTCAGAAAACCTGGAGGTAAATTTTTTGATATATTGTTCGGATCCAAATGAAATAAATGTAGTATCACAGATGGCAGAATGATAAAACTTCCACATACTAAAATGACACATTTAGTATCGCGTAAAATTTGTAATAAGTGAGGAATTCAGTTGAAACAAAATATTAGTTCAGTTGCGGTGACTGCCTGATCGCCGGAGAGGGTGTGCCAGCCGCTCTGCATTGCACTAAAATCAGCAGCGTAAAAGCTTTGGCAAGAATTAACACAAAATTTTAAGCTTTGGCACGCTCATCTTGCCGTTTCCTAAAATAAAACGCACATCCCCAGCGTAAATTTGGTTCTGCGCTCTCATTGCAGTGTAAAATACACCCACATAAAATACGACATTGATTCGTACTCTGTCAACCTCTCGCTGAAGGGCGAAACCATGCGTCTGGTGACAGTGTCCTGAGTCTAAGACGGGTCAGGGTTACTTCGTCCCACCGGAGTGACCCGTGTGAAGTACGCCTTGGTTGGATAATCTGCTTCACCGACCACAGTTCGTCCGTCGCTTGCGGCATATAGATACTTACCTCAGAATGTCTTAGCTGTAAACGAAGGCAACCAGTCTTATCATCGTACACGGAAAAAAGAGCGGTAAGGAGATAAAAGTTGTGCACTCAGCAGATATATTGTAACAATCATAGCTCAACTAGTTAGTGATTTAATAATTTCAACATCGGAATATTTTTAAACAGAAGCTCAAGCTGGCTCCTTCGATAATAAACTGGCTGACAGGAAAACAGCGAAGGACGCGAAAGACATGGTCGGATGTCAATGTAACTCCATACATGTTCGTCATCGACGGGTTGTCATTCTCTGTGATAGGTAGAACCACCACCAGACTGCATCAGTATTTTTGATGTTTCGTATTGTTAGCAGGCCTGGTAGGGTGTGTGAAGAGCGTCAGATGTTCAGTGGTCGGTGTGAATAACACGGAGATGCCGCGAGAGACAGTTATCAGCACCTGCAAACTTTGAAAGGGATCTCATTGGGGGTCCCTATTTAGCCGGCCGGTAGAGGCGTGCAATATATGGATTAATCGGGCATTCGGATGTGACAGAGGTCCGATGTTTGACTGTCTGGGAACGTGGGGAAGATCACCTCGTCAAGGTTCAAGTCGACCGCGTATAACCACAAGAAGATATGATCGGCGTATTGTGTACCAGGCACATAGTAACATTTGCGTCGGCCATCCAAGAACAATTAATGACTCCCTGCAACATTGTGTGTCTACCCACACCAATTTGTGCGAAAGCAGCTGGAATAGGGAATTAACGACCCTTGCGAAAGCTGCCGTAAACACAACACAAACGACTGCGGTGAGTGATGACGTGACTGAGAAACGTGGACTGTAGATGAATGGCGTCACATTGTGTTCAGCGATGGATCACGGGTTCTGTATTACCCCGCTTCGCCATCATCGGCGTTCGTGGCGCGACCTGGGGAGAGGTCCCATTCTTCCATTGTTCAGGAGAGGCACAGCGGTGTTACTCCTGGCGTCACGCCTTACAAAAAAGGTCGCAACTGGTAATGATCGAGGGGACCCTGATGGCGACACAGTACGTCACTGACATTGTGCGTCCACATGTTACCTCTCGTGCTACAGTGTCGTGGTGCCATTGTCCAGCCCTCTCCTCATCAGAAACATGTCTGATACTCTGTCTGCATGATGTTGAGGCACTCCCATAGCCAACAAGATCCGCAGATCCGTCCGCGATAGACAGTGTGGGACCAGCTCGGACGTCAGCTCTGTCCAATTGGCACTATCCAGGACATAGAGCATCAGTTACAACACTTTGGGTTCAGCTTTCCTCAGGAGAGGATGCAGCAGCTTTGACAACCTTGTCAAAGAATCACTGCATATGTCCAGACGAGAGGGGTTCAATGTCATACTGGCAAATCGGCGTATATTGACAAGTCTTTGTAAATTTGACTCTATAATGTAATCACTGATATGTCCCATAACCTCTCAGCTTGTCGAATTTAGTTTCCTCCGCTCCTTTTCTCTTTTTGTCATGCTGTGTATGATGGAGCGCCAGACAAATGCGCCCAGTCATTCCGAGGAACTCCAGTTTTTTAGAGGAGAACACCGCTGCAGAGATCACTGTTGGGCGAAGACAGTAACGCTACATCATTCGATCAATAATAATACGTCACGAGAGAGCGAGAGAGATGGATGAAAATTAAATTCGCACATCTGAACTAAAGCGTTCTGCTGTTCTTAAATGTGTGACGTTACAACGTCTTCAGTGGTTAAGGGAAGGTACAGTTTTAACATTGTTTACTAAGTCTCGCAATAGACTTACCATGAATTTGATAATCACTGATGGATAAAAGTCTTCTCGTGGTCTTTTCTTGTCTTTCGGACGCTAGCAATTCTTGATTCGTGTACTATTACCCGTCCGCCTTACCGTTTGCTTGTCCATCGCCATTTAGTTTTTCCGTCTTCTGTTTCGGTTTTGCTTGTATGCATTTATTTTCCCTTCTCTCTACTAGCAATTCAGAACGTACCTGTACTTCCCTCCAGTGCTCTCTGAGAAGCCATCTCTATCTGAATGATTGTCACGTCAGAAACCTGTCTGACTGGTGCAAAAACTTGCAGAACATATTGATTGTAAACTGCCGTTCTTCACACATAGTAACCTTCATGTTAAAAGCCGAATTTAACTTACAAACCCTCTCGGGTATTCTTACTTTTTTTGCTTACTAATTTTGATGTTCATCCTTCTTCAGCTACCGTAAATACGAAAAAATTCAGTTTGTCATTAAAAGATTAGGACATCCCTCAAAACATAAGTTTTTCATATTAGGCGCTTTGTGTTACCACCTACTGCTAGGTACTCCATATCAGCGGCTTCAGTAGTCATTAGACATCGTGAGAGAGCAGAATGGATCGCTCCGCGGAACTTACGGACTTCGAAGTGGTCAAGTGATTGGGTGTCATCTGTCATACGTCTGTACGCGAGATTTGCACACTCCTAAACATCCCTAGGTCTACTGTTTCCGATGTGATAGTGAAGTGGAAATGTGAAGGGACGCATACAGCACAAAAACGTACAGGCTGATCACGTCTTTTGGCTGACAGGCCGCCGACAGTTGAAGATGGTCGTAATGTGTAATAGGCAGACATCTATCCAGACCATCACACAGGAATTCCTAACTGCATCAGGATCCACTGCAAGTACTTGGACAGTTAGGCGGGAGGTGAGAAAACTTGGATTTCATTGTCGAGCGGCTGATCATAAGCCACACATCAAGCCGGTAAATGCCAAACGACGCCTCGCTTGGTGTAAGGAGCGTAAACATTGGACGATTGAACAACGGAAGAACGTTGTGTGAAGTGACGAATCACGGTACACTATGTAATGATCCGATGACATTGGTGGGTATGGCGAACGCCCGGTGAACGTCATCTGCCAGCGTGTGTAGAGCCAATAGTAAAATTCGGAGGCGGTGGTGTTACGGTGCTGCCGTGTTTTTCATGGAGGTGGCTTGCACCCCTTGTTTTGCATGGCAGTGTCACAGCACAGGCCTACATTGATGTTTTAAGGACCTTCTTGCTTCCCACTGTTGAAGAGCGATTCGGGGATGGCGATTGCATCTTTCACACGATCGAGCACCTGTTCATAATGCACGGCCTGTGGCGAAGTGGTTACACGACAGTAACATACATGTAATGTACTAGCCTGCACAGAGTCGTGACCTGAATATATATATATATATATATATATATATATATATATATATATATATATATATATATATATATATAACCATCGACATGTGAACGACCAAACGCATAAAGTTGTCCTGAAAATTTATATCTGCCCCGATTTCCGAATTCCTTTTACCTTCAATCGGGTAAAGCAGCGAGAATTGCTTTGCATCTAGATGCTTTGGTGTGCAGACGTAGGTTTCAAGGACGATGGACAGGCTCGGAAATCCCAAGTCAAACATCGATAAATAAACGTGTCAGTAACTTCATTCAGTAATATAATGCGTTAAAGTACGACAGAATGAGGATAATGTGCGATTAATCGTCGATGTGTTTTCGATATAAGTTGCAGGATGATGATTTTCATAGACACAAAAACATAAAACATCTACTACATCAAAAGAATGCAATTTTTCCCACATGCAGAAGAAATCTTAAGAGTTAAAGAAGAATAAAGGTCGTTGATACTCTTGAAAAATTTCTTTCTTCCAACAATTTGGATGCAAGCCATGCGTAAAGGAACATTTTCGTAAACATCGGTGCCGAAAATTAGCGATGTACGGTTGAATGTGTTTTAATAGCATCTTCACGAGAAGCAGTTTCTCGTTCGTTGTCAAGTTTGAAGGGCGCTTGATAAAGTTTTTAATTTGGTTATAGAAATTACAGTCGCCTATTATTTGCCGCAATAATAAAAAAGTAGTAAACTGCCAAATAACTTTGGAAATTCAATAAAAGCTCATGCAAATACATGTCTTTACATCATATTACTTTTGAAATATAATATGTATGAAATATGACTAGTACTGAAAAAATGTAAATTAAAAAAAAAGTGCGGGTCCCGATCCATAGATTACAGAGCTGGAACGCCAACCACATGACGGCCGACATAACGTACTCAGGGTCGCTGCGCAGCGGCACATCATTTATACGTAAAATTTCGCTTGCGATTTTCTCGAAATTGCCTAGGCCTTGCCGGGGTAAACTGATAACATTCTTCTTGGGTCTGCAGCAGAATCATGAGATCTTGACACGATGTTTCCACGGTCCACCTGGCTGCTATCTTCAGGTGATTAAGGTGTTGCACAAACTCGCCCGAACTATTGTCAGTACGCCTTACTACTTGCACGTTATGTTGTCCTTACCGATTATTAAAAGTGCGAAGTAAATCCGTGATACGAACGTCGTGGCCTCCTGTTGTCAGTTATAATACGAACCAATCTGTGGCACGGAAGAATGCGAACGGCTGCTATTGGGGCGACTAAGTTAGGGGTACGCGCTAAGCTTACGTAAGAGCCTCTCGTAACGACCGTGCCATCGACTAGCTTCTCTATTGTCGCACGAAAAACAGCTGTACAGCGGCTAAGTACTGCGACAGACTTCAATTACGTCTTCAGCTCACGTTTTCCAAAATTTTTACCGGTTAGCCCTAGATTATCCCCATACAAGGAGAGCAGTTTATTTCACGAATTAGTTGTGAAAACAGCTCAGATAAGTTTCTTCAATCCCGTCAATGTCGCATTTGACTGCATGTTTTGCTGAAGATGTCATTAGTTGCTCCCTAGGCTTCTGTATACTGATACATCCTGATCTTATCAGACTTGAACGCTCTTGATCTTCTGACTCGAGGTTACCTGGTAGTTGTTTATTTTAACTTGCTGATTAGATTACCTGCTGGGCTGCTTTAAGTTCCACTATTGAAGGCTGATAAAACGATCATAGGAAACCAAATCGTGCTAATTATTTTTGCGTTATGGTCTCTTGGGTGGGCAACGCGACATAAGAACTACAATACAGTAAACTGTCAATCAAGTTAGTAAATACAGAACTCACTGTTTAACATAATATTAATTTAAAGGAACAAGCCGTCTAATAAATACTATCGGCTGTATTCACTATTGCCTAAAAAAAAGTTAAGGTTGTAAGGGAGTTGTAAATAAGTTGATTCATTACAAATATTGCAACTATATGGCTGCACAGCTGTGTTTTGACCATATGCATGCACAGTGAAGTTCGTGCTTTAGAAAAGGATTGCTCTCACAGCAGTATTATTGTTCCTTTTGTTAGATGCGTGGATGACGTGAGGTGGAGACTGGTGCTTTGGTCATAGTGAATTTTCCGGAGTCTGTGTTTTGCGCCACGTAACTGTGACTGTAATAGCGCTGGTAGTACCAGGAAGCGTGGATCGAGGTGACATGTCTATTTTCGTCAATGTTTCGATGTATGTGAATGCAAAAAATTATCATATTAGTTTGTACTTCACAAGAGTTTAAAATCCTTATAAACAAAAACCCAGTTTTATCTATAATTCACTATCATGCATTTGGACGTTTTATTACATCACTTCAAAGTAGCGGTAGAAGTTGATTTTACCGACATCTCGCTTCCATTATAAAGCCCACTGTTAGAATTGATGCCTTTACCTTTGCTAAACCCAAACTGATCGAAATCCAGCATCATTTTTCTTTTCGATTCCTGTGTATTATTTTTGCCTGTAGCTGAGATACGTAAAATGTTTAACTGATTTTACGATAATTCTTGCACTCAGCTGCCCTTGTTTTCTTTGGGATATCCGAATTCTTTTTTTGAAAGTTTGTTGATATGCCCATAGGTTCTACAAATCAGTTTGAATAGTGGTTTGGTTGCAACTTACCCCAGTGATTTTTAGAATTTCCGAGGGAATGCGCGGCAAATATTCGGAAGTGGCCGGCTTCTTGTTTTCCTTAGGCTTTGCAAATATAATCGTTCAGTATTTTCTGTCAGCTCTGTTTAATATCATATTTGTTCCTTCAACAAGTGATCTCTATCCAGTTTGAGAGAACGCCTTTCTCTAATTTCTCCTATGTTGGTTGACGTTGTAGCCTAAACTTTCCGTTTCGAATGCTGCTGCTTTGAAACGCTTCTTTTCACACACTATTGTATTAAGTTACACAGTGGAACATTAATACAACGCACGTGACTGAAATCTAAGCGTTCGTAGGCTGCAGCGTTATACGTACTGTAAAAATTGTTCGTCAGTCCGACCTAGTAGGGACCTTGTTGCCTTTGAAATACTTTGCAAGAAGCTCCTTTAGTATATTTTCTGTTCGTTTTGTGGATAGTTCTGAGATTTCTCTTGGCTTATGTAACGCTTCGGTTCATATCTCTTTATATCGGGTATATATATGAAGTGGACGTTTCCAGTGGACTTCTGTTAGATGGTCGAAAAGGTCACGTTCAACGCTTACGAAATTAGAAATGTGTCTTTATTTTTATTCATGAGGAGCCATCCATACACCGAACTTCTGAGAGCGTTTCGGGCAGGTTATTTGAACTGTGTTTGTTTCCGCTTCCGTTAAAATAGATACTTTCATCTTCAGGAATAACTTTGTGGACTCACCCTGCTTTTCAGGCATAATGGCTTTCACAGACCAGGATGTCATTACGCTACTGAGCGTCGTGGTGAAGTTCTGAGACATTGGGCTTTTAACGCGGAGAATGGGATCGATATCTGTAGGCTGTCTTATTTGTTTTCGCGTTATTTCACAAATATAGGATCGTAGCCTTCCTGAGCTGTTATACGATGCCCCATGAGCTGGAACAATCCTGGTCTTTCATACTGCGTACAGGAGATATTGATAAGTTTGCAGATCTAGCTCATGATCTGTTGCGTACTGCTCTAAAGTTCTTCCTCTTACACCTGTCGACGGTGAGCTAACCCATTAATAAAAGTAACATATTGGTGTTATTACGGTTGGGCACGACCAGAAAGACTACAAACGATGATAGACTCAGGCTTGATAATGACTCACAGGCGTCTTCGTAAGTCTTCGTCCTCTTGGTAATGTCTTGTTGGATAAACTGAGCCAAGTCCTGATTTATGCGCATTACCCTGCGTGATGTTGCGGCATAGACTACTTATAGAGGTGCAGTGCACGCCCACATTCGCAGGTACCTTCTATTGGAGCTGGGTGAGATGTACACACCCACCTCATGATCGTTTGTCATACAAATCAGACTGCGTCTTCTTTGTGATTTATGCATACGCATCCTGAATGGATTTTTTATGGCATTACTCGCACCAAAATTTCCAGTTCCGCGAGAGATATAGCTGAGATAACGAACCGTTACTTATTTGTCCAGTGTGTCACAATTTTTCCGTAATAATAAAATGTCGCTATTTTACTGGCCAAGAAGAACTTTATTTCATCGCCGTGTATATCTTTCTCGGACATTACAAGCAGTCTTCGTGGTGTAATTATCGTCATAGATGATGCAACCACCTGCCCGGAAGTACTAAACGAACGCGGCGGTTTAATTTGGTCTTCAGGCTTCACTTGATGGCGTTCAGTCTGACAATAAATTGTGTGAAAATTAAAATACAACAGTTGAATCACTTGCAGAATCAACTCTGCATGTTTTCACAAATGAAAGGAAACAGTTCGGTCTGAAAACTGTGGTATTTGCAAGACGTATACATATTTCGCTGGTGGGAAAGATATAAAATTTGACTCGTCGGAGAGCATTACATGTCCCCATTGGTTAGTTTTCCCGGGTATGTTCTCTTTGCAGATCTGAATCCCTCCCCTGCATCCACCCCAGTTTCAGATTTTTCAGTAGAAACTCCACGGTCAGCGTTTTGCCGTTGCACTTCCTACCATAATTTTCGTTAGCACTATGTTCTCTTATTTTCAATGCCCTCCACCCCCTTTCTGTGCGTTATTTTATATTTTTTTCTTCTGATATGTTTAGTAGCAGAAATTCTCTTGATAACTCAGTATGATTTCCAAACGTTTGATACAATATAAGTTGATACCCGTCGATGGCGTAAGACAGCTGTCACAGATAAGTAGACACCCGACACTTTCAAAGACGGCAAAGATAGTGTGGCCAGGCACGAAGGTACATAAAAGCCACAGTGATCACAAATATATTATAGCATAAAAGGAAACGAAGTCGATGGTAGTGAATTACTTGTGAGAAAACAAGCAGTGACAGTTGAAGTGCGCGGTCAGAATGTAGCGAGCCTATCTCATCGCCCGAACAGACTTCGGACGACAATCGGTGAAATTAAAATCAGTTTTTTTTTTTTTTCTTGGCTGACACAACACGAAACGTGAACTGCGAGAAATTAATAAGAGAAGGAATGTATGGCATCCTGAGGACGAAAATACCATAGTCTGGATGTAGTTCGGGACCTACGGACTGAAATCGTAGGTTTATTGGAGACTACACGTAAAACAATGTTTATCGGAAACCTTAGGCGCAACTTTCAACCGCAAAAAGTAATTTGTTCAGATGAGAAGGATGGTATGCCTTTAGCTTAAAGTTGTTATAGAGTACGTGAGCCATCAAAAAGTGTCAGCGTGCGAACTGTTTAATGAAACATCGTCGATATGGGCTTCCGGAGCCGAAGGCCCACTCGCGTACCCTTGATGACTGCACGGCACGAAGCTTTACGCCTCGCCTGGGTCCGTCGACACCGACATTGGCCTGATGATGACTGGAAACATGTTGCCTCGTCGGACGAGCCTCTTTCCAGACTGTATCGAGCGGGTGGACGTGTACAGTTATGGAGACAACCTCATGAATCCATAGATCCTGCATATCAGGGGACTGTTCAAGCTGGTGGAGGATCTGTAATGGTGTTGGGTGTGTGCAGTTGGAGTGACGTGGGACCGCTGACACGTCTAGATACGACTCTGACAGGTGACATGTACGTAAGCATCCTGTCTGATCACCTTCATCCATTCATGTCCATTGTGCATACCGACGGACTTCGGTAATTCCAGCAGGACAATGCGACACCCCCACACCTCCAGAATTGCTGCTGAGTGGCGCCAGGAACACTCTTGTGAATTTGAACACTTCCGCTGGCCACCACTTCCCAGACATGGACATTATTGAGCATATCTGAAATGCCATGCAACGTGTTTGTTCAGAAGAGGTCTCAATCCCCTCGTACTCTTACGGATTTACGGACAGCCCTGCAGGATTCATGGTGTCAGTTGTTGCGGCACTCCTGCGTGCTCGCGGTGGCCCTACACAATGTTACGCAGGTGTACCAGGTACTTTGACTATTCAGTGTATTTAGAGTTTAAACGAAGTGGATTGCAAATATGGTGTTGGTGTTTCCACTTCCAGCGCTTTAGATGTGCAGAGTATCTCAGTCCAAACTTAGTTTGTCATGCTTGATGACAATCGCTGAAGGATTATTTACGTATGTCAACACAAGTTCAAATAAATTCAGCAAAACAGTGTTGTAATCGTGCTTTTCAGCGTCGCTGTCAATCGTCTCGTTTATGTGACTGAACGTTTCTGCCTACAACTCGTATTTTCTAAAAATTTTTCCGGTAATTCGAATAACTAAATACAGTGTACGGTACCCGCCATGTTTGATACATGTAGCACATTCACTTGCATTCGATATCTTTTAAAGAGGAAAAGCCGCATTGTAGCGCTCGTCTCGATGCACCATGGCGTAGTATTATCCAATCTATCCATCCCAACCTTGGCGGATAAAGCTTACCGTACTTCATGCATAGAAAAGATTCTGCCCTAACATAGCCAACGTGACCCAATCAGAAACTGACGGAGGGGGTCCGACACATTGTGACCAAGCTGTCGGCCGATTTTATTGGGTGACGTCTAGTGACGGTGTCTGACGACCTTCGTCGCTGCCACTGTGAACACAGCCTTACCGCCACTATACGACGCACGCATCACCATCAACTGTGTCAAAGGGCCACTATGGAGAGGTTTTTGAATCTAATGCAGGGCGTTGGCGCAGAGATGTGATCAGGGACTTAGGACCATCACCCCTCCTGTCTGCTTTGCCGTGAAGGCAAAGGGAAAACTGCCAACAGTGCGCGGCGTAGCCGGACGGTTCCCCACCAAATACTGGCCAAGCTCGACAGTGCTTAGTCGGTGATCTAACGGGAACCTATATATCCACCGCGATACGTTCTTTGGCTGAAATAAATAGCAACAGTTTTAGAAATGATTATATTGTTTCGTAACATAAATCTCCACAAACAATTGTAAATAAATATCAAGGATAATTGCTCGGCACAATATAAAATTTTTTTGTCTTCAATCTCTCTACACAAAATCGGTAATTAATGGAGCAGAACAATAGTTTGCGTCTTTCTAGGATTACTGCTCAAATTTTAATAATCATTTATGTCTTCCTCATTGAGGTCGAAGTCGGCGAGCCAAAGTACATGGCGGACGAAATAAAACGGGCCCGGAAAATGTTTTATGCTCATTAAGACGTGCAACTCAAATGGCACCTGGATTAAATGATGTTAATTGAGTTGCCTATCATAAGGTGTAACAAATATTTTTCGTGCCAGTTTTATTTCGCCCATGCAGCAATTTGTGGGACGACACAGATTTAAATTGCCCGCGTTGCTTCTCTGGCGTATGGACAGTGCTGCCTGTACTTCCTGGATGTAGAATTGTCTGAGCATGATTACAATCGTCTGCGCCGTCCACCATATTGTAGTTAGCCAAAACGTTTTCTTCGATCCTTACGTGATAAAGAATTATTTGATTCTGGTTGTAAATCTCATGTTCTTTACTGTTGCGGTGGCCGAAGCATTGAACTATCTTACCATCAGAAAGGTGCAATATTTCGTTAGAAAACGCACTACTTTCCAGAATAATTCCTCCTTCACATAATTAATTTCAGTCTCTCTTTTAGTTTTGTGCCAGCAAGTGGTGGCAGAAAATTGTATTCTAAAAATAATTCGCGTGCTTTGTATCTTAGCTGTGTGTATCCTACAGGAAACAGACAAGCATTTGCAACTTTATTGCAGAAATCCACTTTGTGTCATCTTGTACATGTCTGTGTTGTGAAAGTAGAAGACCACGTGTACTACAAGGAAGTTAAGATACTTTTCCTGAAAATTCGTACATTTAAAGTGCTCTTCAGAGAAATACACTATCGCATGTGTAGTACGTGCCTTCAGGACTTAGTGACAGTAAAATGCTGGTAGACGAAGCGTCACATCAGATGCTAGGGGTGTAAAAATATATTTCGGTCCACGTCCAGAAGTAGTTACGTTCGCACATTTTAGTGTCAGTTAAGGAGTAATTTCTTAATTGGTGATTTTTTAGTGTTCATAATTGCTTGTCAGAGTAAACACTCTATTTAGTTAGAGATATCTCCACTGTTTCAGACGTATGAAGAACAAGAATCCAACACTAGGCCGGAGACATAATGTACTTTGTCTTAAAGCTTCGTACTACTAACCGACCATCCCGGAAATGACTCCAGTTGTAGGTTGGCTATCCAACGGCATACAGGGGCAACAAAAATTTGCTTTTCAGTATTTCCCGTAGTTACTGGCCCAATGTAAAAATTTAAAATGCTATCATCCATTCATTAAGACGTATAATCTTAGTTACATGTTTAACACAATAAAACCGGCTGTGCAGTTAAATGTCTTGAGGCATCGTAAGTGACGGCGCTCAAATGCACGGAGTTTATTCATCCAGTGTTTGAGAATGAGAGCAGTCAGCGACTTCCAGCAAGCTTTACACATAATTTCAAACCCTTAGGAAACTCATTCTACATGTCACTGTTCGTGATTACTACATTTTTGCCGTTCATGCCGTTTCGCCCCTCCGTGGCCGATGTTGTTAACGCACGCTTGTGCAGCGGCGTTCGACCTGAGGCTAAGCTGGTTCGAGTTCTCTTGGTGCAAAATTTTCACTGCCAGAATATGGACGGCAATGGGAGGGGAGGTCGTGGCGTAAAGTCGCTGATACCAGACTTTGCCCCAATGTCTGGATTTAAACACCAGACCTCCCCTCAGTGTCCCATGAAGTGAGGAGTGGATTATGTGCCGGCACCGGGTTTCACCCTCTGTTACATCATCATCATCATCATCCAACACATTATGCTACACCCCCCCCCCCTCGTACCCATACACACAATACATACATATAGTAAACAAATGTTGCAATGGAGCATGTTGTAAATAACTAAAAAACTGTTCAGGCAATTAAACTTCAACATCAGCCATGGCCGACTCTATCCGCAACACAGTTTGCAAACAGTATCCGTATGTACCACTGAATGACGTTCAAAATTATCTCATTGTGCGACACAGTTCATAAGGTAACGTCATGAATACTTAGATGCGTGGAAACTTACTTTTGCTTCAAACGGAAAGCAAATTACCTAGCCAATATTCATCCAGTGTTCCATAATGACAGCACTTAGCGACTTCGAACGAACTTTAAGTATAATTTGAAACGTTTTCTGATCTTTTTCTCGCTTAGATGCTTAATGTCAAATATTTAACATATTAACTCATTTGTAAAGTAATCAGACGTTTGAAGCTATTTTATACGTGGAAGTGCGATTCTTTGAACACTCGGGTGTTTACTGGTTATTTAAGTGACACACTAAATACTAAAAATGGCCCTTCCTCCGAATGCAAAGTTGTCGCGGTGTTCTGCACAGAGAACGGTAACATCTGTGTAAGCGGAGACATCCAGTGAGAACCAGTAGTGGCGGATAAAGGCTCCCGCTTGAGCAATTCTGATCGAGCCACCGCCATCACCCTCGCCCTCACGGAAACCGTGACCATCGCGTGACGCGGGGGCGGCGCCTGTGGCCGATGCAGACGGCCGCACGACACGACACGACACCGCGCCGCGCCCCTAATGTGCCTACCAGTGCTCCGTCCCTTCCATTGCGTGCGCCGTGTTTTCCTTGGTCTTTAACCAGGCGGCGCTACAGGGTGGAGGAATTTGTGACGGGATTGCTTGTTCATTGGGAGTTCGAGAATCTCTTTCGAAACTTCCTGGCATATCAAAAGCCCACCTGGCCGAGACTCGAACACAGAACCTTGCGTTATACTCGTACAGTTCCCAATCAAAAGTTTCGGACACCGCTACATAATGCTGGGAAACTACCAGTAGTTGTCACGAGAGGCGGACCCTCCAGTATACAATGTGAAGACGGTAGTCATGGTGTAGCGGTATGCACATATACTGATGTCGGCAGTACCGCGTACGAAATGTATATAAAAGGGCAGGACATTGGCAGAACTATCGTATGTATTCGGGTGAGTATGGCCGTGATTATGGCCGCACGACGGGAGTTGAGACTTCGAACGCGGAGTGGTAGTTAGAGCGAGGCTCGTGGGACATCCCATTTCGGAAATAATTAGGAAATTAAGTATTCTGAGATCCACAGTGTCAAGATACTGCGAATACCAAATTTTACGCGTTACTTATAACCACGGACAACGCAGTGGCCAACGGCCACCGCTTAACGACAAAGAGCAGCGGCGTTCGCATAGTTGTCAGTGCTAACAGAGAAGCAACAGTGCGTGAAATAACCACAGAAATCAATGTGGGACGTAAGACGAACGTGTCCGTTAGCGCAGTGCGACGTTAATGGGCTATGACAGCAGAGACCGACGCGAGAGCCTTTGCTAACAGCATGATATCGCTTGCAGCGACTCTCCTGGTCTAGAGGTAATATCTGTTGGACCCTAGACGGCTGGAGAACTCGTGATCTGGTCTGTGAGTCCTGGACTGCAAGTGTTCTGAGCTGATGATAGGGTTAGTATGGTGCAGACCCCACGAAGCCATGGACCCAAGTTGTCAACAAGGCAGTGTGCAACTTGTTGGTGGCGCTATAATGGTGTGGGCTGTGTTTACAAGGAACGGACTGGATCATCTGGTCCAACTGATCTGATAGTTTTCTGGAAACGAACATTTGCAGCCATTGAGGGACTTCATTCTTATGAATGACAATTTGTTATGTCATCGCGCCACAGTTGTTTGCGATTGGTTTGAAGAGAACATTCTGGACAATTCAAGCGAATGATTTGGCCACGCAGAGGTCGACATGAATTCCATAGAACATTTATGGGACGTAACCGAGAGGTCAGTTCGCACAAAATCCTGTACTGGTTGCCCTTTCGCAATTATGGACAGTTGTAGAGGTAGTGTGGCTCAATATTTCTGGAGGGGACGTCCAACGACTTGTTG
Source organism: Schistocerca cancellata (assembly GCF_023864275.1). Classification (NCBI taxonomy): domain Eukaryota; kingdom Metazoa; phylum Arthropoda; class Insecta; order Orthoptera; family Acrididae; genus Schistocerca; species Schistocerca cancellata. The sequence goes on along the minus strand of NC_064634.1, from coordinate 383,956,042 downwards.
AGTCCGTGCCACACGGAGTTGCTGAACTATCGGACCAAAGGTGGTTCGACAGGATATTAGAAGATATCCCATGACTTCGTCAGCTCAGTGTAAAAGGAGGCGGGGGCACTGTTTTGTCAGTTGAGAAACACTAACAGCAGAGTGGGTCGATCAGCTGAGCTCAGTCACTTCGAACGTGGATTAGTCATTGGATGCCACCGGAGTAACAAATCTATCAGGGACATTTCAAAGCTTCTAAAGCTGCACAAGTCTAATGTTAGCGTGCTGCTAAAATCGAAGAACAAAGTGGGCATTAACTTCCCATTTTACCGAACTTGTCGAGTTTTTTTCGGTCTTGGCGATCCAGAATTCTACCGCTGCGACGATTGAACCTTGTTGTATTAGCAAGACTATCACTGATCATCTGTTATGACACTTTTTAATAGTTCTGCGTTATTGTTGATTTCGTCTATTCAATCCTGATCAATTTAGCGTTTGCCGCTGATTTTCTTCGAAATTCGCTAATTTTGGAACGAATGCTGCCTTCACGTTTCGTACCCAAAAATATGAAAAAATATCATAGCACGAGCCAACTGGTATGCGTACATTTTATCATCTTCTCTGATTAGACACTCATTCGTGATAATTTCTTTCACTTTTTCCACGATTGCATTGGTTGATGAAGTGTTAGAGCGTCCAGGTCGCATGCCATTTTCGACGTCTTCACTGCTTTCTTCGAAACGCTTATACAGGCGGGCGCAGATAAAAGTAGCCTGTCTAAGCATAAAGGAAATGCAGTGAAATTACAGAAACGACAAGCCGAAATGGACTTAACATTTATTTACAGTGAAAAATACTACGAAAGATAAATTTACAGATATTGAAAATGACGGCCTGCAACATAAACACAAGTTCGGATATCGGTGGCGGCAACTTGACGACTGATGTTATCATTCAGTTTCTATATTGTGTGGGGATTTGTTTCCTAGACTTCGCTCTTCAAGTGTCCCCACTGGAAATAATCACTTGATGTTAGATCCGGCGAATGTGATGGCCGTAAATGTTTTGACAGTTCGTTCCGGCGATAACTTAGACGTATGGCATGTTGCCCATCTTGCTGGAAGAAGCATTGTCTTCATTATTCATTGAGTTGAGCACAAAATGTATCACAAATTTCAATTTATGCAGCTATCTTGAAGAAGTTGGTGACAGTGTTAGGGTTTTCCGTTGCTCAGTATCTCATGTTCTATGAGTTAACAAGACTGGGAAATTGACACCATGCTTCATCGCTCGTGATGTAATGTAAAGGGTCTAACAAATCACCATTTATGTTACTCAAAAGCCACGTGCAGTAATATACATGTTCCTGACTGTCATAACCGTCGCACGATATGGCTTCAGATTAGGACTCAATATCCTCTTGCAACTCCACCTACTTTCATGCACGTGTGGGGCCACTTTACGTGCAGACTTCTTTGGAATCTGAATATTCTTCAGCGAACATGTGACATAACTTCTGGTGAGCGAAGTGAAGCAATTCTTTGCCGTAGGTGTGCCGATTTTCATACACTCTGTATTGCTCTGTTTGCTATTAGTTCTCTGACCGGACATTTGACTCAGAAAATATAGCGAGTTTCGTTAATATAACCCATTTTCACAATTTTAATTCGTTCTTCTGTCAAGAAAGTAATTTTGCAGACTGCTTAGAGAAACGTCTAGTTTCACTGCTGAAACAGACTGAAATGCTAACAACCGGTCATTGCACGAAACTCTCCATCGTTGTAGCTGTTTGTTTACTCTATTTCAGAAGTCGAAATGTTGCATTCGGGTTCAAAGGGGAGGCGGGCCACTCTTCTGCGCCACCCTTTACTATTCGGACATCCACGTTTCACTTGTAGCAGACCCACTTTTGAAAATTTGCTACACTTCATACTCCTTTTTATGCAAAATTTAATACAAATTCTCGGAATGTGTTTTTATGCAAAATAATCGCCGATACTACGAGGACACCAGTACCTTTTTTGACACCTGGCATCGGATGTGGCTAAGACTGCACGGGTACTTCAGATATGTTTACCAGCACAAAACGTAAAAATTGCGCGAAAAACACGCGAAATTACAAAATTCCCGCTACTTTTGGAACACATCACATACGTAATTGTTCGGCCTTCAGAAAAGCCATTATACGTGTACACAAATGTGTGTTCCGTAACTCTGCAAGAAATGTGTGTCAGCGAAATAGGTCTGTAGTTCTGTTGGATATTTCTTACAAATTGTTTCATGCTACGTGAGACGCTCTGTTTTTCTAACGACTACGGTTAAGTGATGCTGAAAGAGGGAGTAGTTCGACGCGTGTTCAATGTAGACTCAATGACCATCACATTAGGCCTTGCAGCATTTCCTCTGTCGAGCTATTTATATTATTTTCCATTCCGTGGTCACTGATTTATATATATTTTCCTACTCTTCAGATGATCAAACGAAGGGTTTTGCGTTGTGCTCTTCGTTGTTAAAGCAGTGTGAGAAGATAGAAATTAGTATTTCGGCCTTTATTCTATCGTCTTCGATTCCGGTGTCGTCATGGTCGACGAGCGTTTAGGTAGCCGACGTCCTTGGGCTTTCACGTCTTCAGTGGTGCAACATGCTCCCCGAAGTACAAGGTTTTGACTGTCTCGGTAGGCCACACATTTTCAAATAGTCAGAAGTTCCTACCACGAAATAGTAATGTATATGCAGACTTAAGACAGTGAATTATGGAAAATTTTTGTCTTGTGTGAGAGAAACCGATATACGTGTGGTGATAACGATTTTTAAGGATTCCCTGGTCGGATGTCCTTCCTTCAACCAGTCGGTCAACAGTAAATACGTTGGCATCTAGGCGATAGTTTTGGTAGCAGGAGTCGGATACGCTACTGCGCACATTTTTAGTCTGGATCATATTACTTATGAATCCAGTTTCCATATACTCTGAAATTTGATCTAATACTGATGCGTGGGTATCGTCCGTTAAAAAAAGTATATCATATGTCCACTATCTAATCTTCGTCGACTTTGCCCTGTTACCTTGGACATTAAACGATTTACTACAAGGCGCATAGTCCAGATTGCTATCGCGTTTGTGACAGTTTTAATTCGGGTAATCATCCTGCCTCGGGCATGGATGTGTGTGATGTCCTTAGGTTAGTTAGGTTGAAGTAGTTCTAAGTTCTAGGGGATTGATAACCTCAAAAGTTAAGTTCCATAGTGCTCAGAGCCATTTGAACCAATTCGGGTAAACATGGACTGTGGGAAAACAGGAACAGAAGAGAATTGAATTCTACATCCGTTTGCATGTTTCTAAATGTAGCGTATTTGGCAGCAGTCTGATCTAGCCATACTTTTGGTGCTCATCAAAACTGGCCCTTTGTCCAGTTATTAAGGTGTTTCTGCGCATCAGTTGCGCTTTCCCTGTCTGTCGTTGTACAGGGTAATGCCTGTTCAACCTGGTGTTGTATCATTTGATGCCATAGGTTTTCCGTGTAGTTCACAGCTTACGCAGTCACACTTGAAGAGCACTCTCTTTAGAAGTCACCGGCAGCCTTCGGTAGTGTCGTAATGTCGTCCTGTTGTTCAGGGGCATTCACCTGCCCTTATTCTTGCATGCTTAGCTGTGTAGCTTCATGTGTGTGGTGTACTTACTCAGTCCAGTTCACACACAGGATAAAAACACTTCGACACTTCTAATTACTTGAGCAACTGGAATCACTCAACAGAGGAAAGTCCACTGGACCTGATGGGATACCAATTCGATTCTACACAGAGTACGCGAAAGAACTTGCCCCCCTTCTAACAGCCGTGTACCGCAAGTCTCTAGAGGAACGGAAGGTTCCAAATGATTGGAAAAGAGCACAGGTAGTCCCAGTCTTCAAGAAGGGTCGTCGTGCAGATGCGCAAAACTATAGACCTATATCTCTGACGTCGATCTGTTGTAGAATTTTAGAACATGTTTTTTGCTCGTGTATCATGTCGTTTTTGGAAACCCAGAATCTACTCTGTAGCAGTCAACATGGATTCCGGAAACAGCGATCGTGAGAGACCCAACTCGCTTTATTTGTTCATGAGACCCAGAAAATATTAGATACAGGCTCCCAGTTAGATGCTATTTTTCTTGACTTCCGGAAGGCGTTCGATACAGTTCCGCACTGTCGCCTGATAAACAAAGTAAGAGCCTACGGAATATCAGACCAGCTGTGTGGCTGGATTGAAGAGTTTTTAGCAAACAGAACACAGCATGTTGTTATCAACGGAGAGACGTCTACAGACGTTAAAGTAACCTCTGGTGTGCCACAGGGGAGTGTTATGGGACCATTGCTTTTCACAATATATATAAATGACCTAGTAGATAGTGTCGGAAGTTCCATGCGGCTTTTCGCGGATGATGCTGTAGTATACAGAGAAGTTGCAGCATTAGAAAATTGTAGCGAAATGCAGGAAGATCTGCAGCGGATAGGCACTTGGTGCAGGGAGTGGCAACTGACCCTTAACATAGACAAATGTAATGTATTGCGAATACATAGAAAGAAGGATCCTTTATTGTATGATTATATGATAGCGGACCGAACACCGGTAGCAGTTACTTCTGCAAAATATCTGGGAGTATGCGTGCGGAACGATTTGAAGTGGAATGATCATATAAAATTAATTGTTGGTAAGGCGGGTACCAGGCTGAGATTCATTGGGAGAGTCCTTAGAAAATGTAGTCCACCAACAAAGGAGGTGGCTTACAAAACACTCGTTCGACCTATACTTGAGTATTGCTCATCAGTGTGGGATCCGTACCAGATCGGGTTGACGGAGGAGATAGAGAAGATTCAAAGAAGAGCGGCGCGTTTCGTCACAGGGTTATGGTAACCGTGATAGCGTTACGGAGATGTTTAACAAACTCAAGTGGCGGACTCTGCAAGAGAGGCGCTCTGCATCGCGGTGTAGCTTGCTGTCCAGGTTTCGAGAGGGTGCGTTTCTGGATGAGGTATCGAATATATTGCTTCCCCCTACTTATACCTCCCGAGGAGATCACGAATGTAAAATTAGAGAGATTAGAGCGCGCACAGAGGCTTTCAGACAGTCGTTCTTCCCGCGAACCATACGCGACTGGAACAGGAAAGGGAGGTAATGACAGTGGCACGTAAAGTGCCCTCCGCCACACGCCGTTGGGTGGCTTGCGGAGTATAAATGTAGATGTTGAACCTGCGTAGCCTCATTAAAACTGACACACTCAGTGGTTCCTACAATATACATCAGTGTGGTTTCGAAATAATGAAGACACACAAATCCGTGTCATTGCAGCTGTAGTGATAAACAGCGCAGAGTAGACCCACTGACGTGATAAAACCTTAAATTGTCGTCGTCGTCGTCGTCGTCGTTGTTGTTGTTGTTGTTGTTGTTGTTGTTCTTGTTGTTTTATGCCACTTTCTCTGCTAATTAACGACTGTTTCTTCCCGTGGTCATAGAAGAGACCAGATACATCCCCTAGATACACGTAATCTTTTTCATAAACTCAGCTTTGGTAATTGCTGGAATGCTGCTAAGGGTTGTGTGTTGCCTGAGCTGTTCTTGGGACAGCATAACAACGTTAATATTATAGGAGATCGCTCTAGTGAGATTTTGTTTAGCAGATGTTTTATCAGCTCCTATATCAGAACGTCTCTGTGTTTCGTTTATATTGTAGTAGATTGGTATGGCGTCACAAAAAATACGGGATACTCCTAATAGAAAGAACTTTCTTCATATGCGATATGTTGAACTTTTCCCAATTCATTGCGGGATGATGCAGCAACCGATGATAAATGTTTTGAAGAGAGCAGCAGTCTTGGCTGCAGGCTTTATTATTTTATATTTTGCTAATAACGCGTATCACTTTGTTTATCGCAAACTTTTCTTAAAAAAAAGACATGACAACTATTTAGTAAAACTTTGGACTACCAAGGAAAATCCTAAAACCAACTTGCTGGCACAACAGGTGTTACAGATATAGGCAGTTGTCCAGGCAAATGTCCAAGCAGGTGAACAACGTTGTCAGTATTTTAAGAACATTGCGTGGTGCCCCGTCAAAATAAAAATAAATGGAATGTAATAGCTGAAAGTATGTCGTTGGACATGTTCTGGGCGCGCAAATAATAACACGATACTGGACTGCCCTGCTGTGAGCAGCGCACACTAGCTATACGTCTCTTTTAGTCCAATACCCAGTATTATTTGCGCGGAAGAACATGTACAACGACATTTCTTACATGTTTACATTTTGTGATGCCTTTCTGTAGGCCTGATTTTGTTTTCGGTGTCTTTCGGACCGCTCTATATACTCTACAAGGTAATGTACTGCCTCTTTATTTTGCAGTAGGTAGCTTAAAGGAATAAGATCACTGTGTTGAATGCCGTTCTATCCTTTGGTCCATTTTATTTTAATGAGGTACTGTGCGAAGCCTCTTAAAATTCGACGAGGGCCTTAATGTATATTAAACGTGACTTCCCGTATGCTCAACACTATTGTATGTCAGTAAGTTGTTTTTTAAGAGGTTCGAGTCCTCCTTCGGGTATGGGTGATTGTATTTGTCCTTAGGATAATTTAGGTTAAGTAGTGTGTAAACTAAGGGACTGATGACCGTAGCAGTTAAGTCCCATAAGATTTCACACACATTTGAACATTTTTGTTTTTAAGAAAAATTCTGTTGTGTGTATTGGTGTTTTTAATGGACAAATCAGTTACTGTCGTCTGAATACTTTTGGCTATTACATTCCATTTATTTTTATTTTAAAGGGGTATCACGCACCTTTTCTAAAATACTGACAGAGGCATTTGCCTGCTAAGACATTTGTATGCACTGCAGCCTCTGTGTTTAACAAGTGTCGTGCCAGTAAGTTGGTTTTAGTATTTTCCTTGGTAGTCCAAATTTTTACTAAATCGAGATCATGCCGTTTTAAGAAAAGTTGGTATTTTTTTTGTAGGCTAACCTGAAGGTGCCTTAAACAAGGCGAAACGTGTTATTGGCAAAATATAAAATAATAAAACTTGCTTCGCACTGAAGACCGTTTATCTCTTCAATATATTGTCGCTTCCTGCGCTCTCCCAAAACCATGCCGGCCGAATAGCCGGGTAGTTCCTTGGACAAAGCCGCATGGGATTCCTCAGCAACTATTGACACAGCTAAGAATTGAAGCATCATTTGCTACTGGATGGTTCAGCACAAATTCTAATGGTGTGGCTATCAAAAAGTGGTGCTGGATCGAGGTTTACTAGTTACTGAGGACGCAGCATGTATCTTGGCTGGCAAATCATCGACAGTATGAGTACCGCAGGGAAGTTGGTTGGGATCCTTGTTGTTCATTTTGTGTGTTAGTGATCCAGCAAACTCCATTAATAGTAACCTCAGACTTACCGTAGATGGTGCAGTTATCTGTAATGAAGTATCTCTGAAAAAAGGTGTACAAATAGGTCAGATTTTGATGTCAAAGTGGTGCAAAATCCAGAAGTATTAGACTTTTGTAGATAGGTGCAAATTATTATGTTAAAACCTACATATAAATCTTAGGAAACCAGTATTACGTGATGAATTTCTAGATGTGTTCTTCACTCTCCTACGTATCGCCCCCGTAGAGATCGTGAAGGCAATGTTAGAGTAATTACAGCACCAGCAGACACATTCAGATTTCGCGTGCTCTATGGGTGACTTGAACGGAAGAAACGCTAAGATTTTATTGCACGCTAAGCAATATCTGCTATGCACTGTAGTAGTTGGCAGACAATGTATGTAATTTAAAAAAGCGATTTGTCCTCGCGACTAATAGCTCAGTATTTCTTGAGCTTCAGTAGATTAAAGGGTAGACAGCCTACGAGCATGCACCTGGCATATTTGCATGGTTTGCCTGAGAGAGGTAGTGCAGTCGTTTAGAGAAGTTTTTAGCGATAATGATCACAACCTACTGCTGACCTTGATATTGCGTCGACGTTAAGCGATGCCAGTAGAATAAAATTCGGTTGGGAGGTTGCATACAAACTGTCGATAGGGGCCTTCGGCGTTACCAACAGTAAACAGCTGCAATCGATGACACCGGCCGCGCTGGTCGCAGGTCCGCCACAACCTGTAGTCCTCTAGATAACACTGCAGGAAATATTGCAACCAGCCACAAGTTTTGTTCTAATGATATTGTTATACCATTTCTAGTTTCGCGCCTGAGCTTGTCGTCAGATGGTAGCGTTTACTTCTTTGCAAGTTTTACATTTGTGTTCTCCTGAAAGAAAATCAAATCACTGTCTCTATATTATGTAGAGGAGGGCCTTTCAGAAATACACAGATGGGCTAAGGTTGGAAACTTGTAATAGTATAATTAAATCATTTCAACAGAACTTCTGGGTGGTTGCATTATTTCTTACAGCGTAATTTACGGAAACAGCTTCGGCGTTCTCCAAACAAAATGGATAAAATACTGTAGTCCTGTATTGCCGGGTAATAGACGCGATGGCTAGTGCCGTCAGGGAAATAACCGCGGCTTGATAGTAATCTGTGCCAAGGAGTTCTCAAACTTTTCTTCTGACCTAACACTTTGAAAACACCGATACTCTGATGGAACACCTTGTTTATTTTGAAAGTAAACGAAATTTTTAAAAATGAGAAAAATTGTTTCATTCGGTGAGCAGTTTTATTTGATAGCACAGAAACCATAATAAAATTAAAAAAATAATCAATGTCTTTCAAATGTCGAAAAAACACTGTTAATATTTTCTCGTGGAACACTCACTTTGTTCCCACAGGAGAGAGAGAGAGAGAGAGAGAGAGAGAGAGAGAGAGAGAGAGAGAGAGAGAGAGAGAGAGAGAGATTTGTGCACACACGCACACTCACTCACACTTTGAATAGAGTTTGTTTTATTCAAATTGGCAGGGGAAACCCGCAGCTTCGTGAATGATAGAATTTTGAGTTGTTTTTAGGTTGCGCCAATATCCTTTCCCATACAGGACATGTATAGAAAATACATGCGCTTTTCAGTTTTTGTTGACGAGGGCATTTAAAAATGGAATGTACGTGCAGAACCTGTCCAGTAGTAGAGTAATAAAATATCGACGGCGCTTAAAGATAATACAAATAAATATTTTACGTAAGTATGTATTAGCTACAGGGCATGATGTCTAGAAAAATTGGCGATCAGCTACTCGCACGTCTGAATATATACCTCGTTAACCAATGTATAGTGGATGGCGGATGGTACGTCTTTCCGATGCCAGAGATTTTTTTATCCTGTTTAGTGCGCCTTTTGAGCGAGGGGCAAAGCCTAAGCACTTTCTCCACATCAATACGCGCACTTGAGATACACGATGGAGGCTGCAAAACTCGAATACCGGTTCTTTAAATTTAGGATTTTGCGAGAACGTGACTTTCTTTCAAAGATTCCCATTTGTTAAGTACGCCGAGAATCTGTATTAAACTTTCATATATGGACCTGTTACTGTCTGACTATTGTGGCTCTGAATTTATTTCACGTAGGGTCCACTTGCTAAAGATTTCGTGTACTGGCGCAGTGTGTTAAAATGTCATTCTAACGTCTTGTATGCTATCTGTTTATACATCCCTTTTTCCTAGAACGCTCCAAGTAAATCTAATTATTCCGATCAATTCCCATACAACTGTTTCCTATGTTCGTTCCATTTCACATCGCTTCTTTGTATTACCTTTAAATATTTAAGCGATGTGACTAACCCTACACGTTAACCACAGATCTTGTAGTCGTATAGTTCTCGTTCTTTCTTTTTGGTGTGGACATTATCTTGCATTTCTCTGCGTTTAGAGATAGTAGTCTTCAGTACACAAAGTGCTGACTAGACTGGTCTAAGCTAATCTTTCTGGTGGCAGATTGTGTTTTGTGTCTCTTGCAGAGTAGGTGTACCGTAACCTTCCTTTTAGAAAGGAAGTTTGGTGCACAGAACACGTCCTGTATTCTAGAACTAGCACTTTCTCTGAAAAATAAAAATTACGCTAATTTCAAATATTGGTTTTGGCCAGAACTAGTTTTCCATTATGAATGCACAATTTGTTTGCGGTTGTTTTAGTGCTGAGAAATTTTCTAGTAAAAGAGAGAACGTATAGAAAATTAAGTCTTTTTGTCGATTCCTTTACTAATGGATGTAGTGAGTAAGAGAGAGAATCTGAACTGATTGAAAAGATATCTATCAATATTATTTGTTGTTACAGAAAAACAAAATTCCGAAATAGGAAACGTTCACTCTGGTATTACTGATGCAAAATCAGTGCGGTGCAATAACGCCTCAGATTGCTCAAAGTGCACAGTGGATATTTATAATTCGAAATATCTTCAGGCAAATTATATCAACGTCTTTCCAGAAGATGTGTGCCACATCTGGATATTTCGAGATCATTTAACGCAGTTAATGTAGAACACAGTACATTTCATGTTGTAACTTTCTGTCAATTAGAGGAGGAACTTCGGCTTTCTTTTATAGGACAGTGGCCATTTCGTAATTCAGAGTGATGGTGTAGGACACCACATTACTTGCTTACTTCATTTTCTATCAAAGCTTGCGACGTTTGTCAATTTCTGCGATTTGACCGTAATTACACGCTGTTATTCTGTTAAACAGCATGCCACGGCAGTCGTATAACATGGCGTCTGCATCTCATTTGGAGATTTTGCGATCTTGGGACAAGACACTCGAACGACTTAACCTTTCTTTCAGTGATAATACCATCTGCGCTTATCAGTGGTCAGCAAGTTTTCATTCTAAAAGATTATCTTCACTATAACGACAGCATTTAAGACTTGTCGATTTTTGAAATCCGAATGAATGTTGATAGCGTTTCTGGTATTTATTAGTTCGATTTAATCTGTTGTCAGTGTGATGCTATAACTGCTTCCAGATATTTTAAGAAAACATTTAGTATTTTGTAAAGTCAGTGCTTTGCACCATCGTCTTTTAAAATTCTCTTCCTAAGCCACTTTAATTTTCGCTTTCTTTCCACAATTTCGTATCAACCAACATTTAGAGAAGCTTTGGTTTTGTTGTTGTTTTTTATAACCTGTTCAGAAATTACCCAGCCTGTCACATTTTAGCATAGTAGAGACAGAAATTTCAGATTTTAGAACCAGTGATTTTTGACCCAACGGTATCGATAAGAAATTTTGTTTATGGGAGAACACAAATTGTTGTAAATGCTGATAACTTGCAACAAATATGCTCGACGCGGCGCTGAAATTATTTCGGAATTAGAAATGCCTATTGTTGAGGAACAGCGCAGTGCGCTTCTGTGCTGGCGGTTATCTGGCCGCTGCCGCGGGCGCAGTTTCACCATTTGCCGGATTTGGTCACACCGCGGTGGAGCAGATAACTCTACTTGTCATCGCACGGGCGGGCAGACACAGGCGGGCTGTGAAACACCCCACAAAAACTTTCGTCCCTTTTCTCTTCGTTCTGGTCGCAAGGCACTCCCAGACATACGTACTGGTACATCTATACTTTGAAAACTTTATTATGATATGTGGCGGAGGGTACTTTGTGTGCGACTGTTACACCCTCCCCCATCCTTTCCTGTTCCAGTCGCGTTTGATCCGCGTGAAGAATGATTATTGGTAAGTCTCCATGTGAGCTCATATCTCTCTTAATTCTATCTTAACGGTCGTTTCGTTAGGTATAAGGAAGAAGAACGAATATATTTGTTGACTTGTCTGGAGACGTACGTTCTCGGGGTTTTTAACACACTGCCGTCCGGCGACACCACAGTGGTGTCGTGCGCGAAATAGGGGCCAACGGCCGGCGACACTACAGTGGTGTCGTGAGCATAGTATTGCGCAGTGGCCGGCGACAGCACTTTAGTGTCCTTTGGATTCTGTTGGTGTTTTGTTTAGGTAACAATAAGTTTCACAGGTCAACAAGATTTCTGTACGTAAAAAAGTACTTTTGCCCATTCATCATGGCAGACGAAAGAGACGATACGATTATTTACGATGAATACGCCGAGCAAGTCTTGGAGGTTGCCACTACATCACGTACGTCTCATCATGATCCGGTTGACAGACTTTCCGGTTACATAAAACGACACCAACTCCGAAACGAAGAAACTGCCATGTATGTTAAAAAAAAAAAAAATTAATGTGCAAGTCTTGTGGAGTTGCGTTACATCTTGGAGACTGTTTTGCTGCATATCATATGAAAGAGAAATACTAAGTACCAAAGACAGTGCCAATAAACAAGTATATGAAACAATTTTTTATTTAAATATGTGTATCTTCGGAATTTCATGAAAGTAGGGGAACAGAGTTGAGAACTAATAAGAACTAACGATGAGATTCGTAGAACTTAACATTTTATGTCTCCCGATAATGTCAAGAACGGCCGGCGACAAGCCAAGTAATCCGAATTAGCACTGCCGGCGCCAAGCGAATAAATTTGTACGAGATGTGCGGACGGCAAAGTGTTAACAATAGACCACATCGTGATGCACAACACCTCTTGCATCGTTTGTCATTAAAGTTGTCGGAGCATCTCCATGACGCTTCTGCATTCACTAAATGAACCTGTAACGCAACGCACTTTTGTACTTTGTCAAGCATATCTGGCACTGATCCCAAACTGACGAACAGTATTCAGTATTGGTCGGAAGAGGATTTTGTAAGCTACCTCTTTCGTGCATGGACTACACTCCGTGAGGGTTCTTACGATGAACCTATCTAGCAATGCTTTACCTGGGATTAATTTGATGTGGTCGCTCCACTTCATATCGCTCCGTACCCATACTCACAGATATGTAATGGATGTGACTGCTTCGGCAGTCATGTAAAACACATAATAATGAGTCTTTCTGTCTATGTGTGTGCAGCACGTTGCGTTTTTTATGTTTAGGGTCAACTGCCAAGCGCTTCACTGCGAAACTAAGGAACAGGGTACATACCTGCGCGAATATATCCTCTGCTTTCTGGGTCTCGTGGGCGAACAGAGCGATCTAGATCGCTCGTTGTTATCAGAATCCATGTTGATTCCACAGAAGAGACGTCTTCGGCGTGCTGAATTTTTTCTGGGCAGTAGGAACGTTTCGCTGCCCCAGTTACCAACGGTACGCTGCGGTTATAAGAATAACAAATCCTTTCGCGCACTACTTGTAGGATCGTATAGATACATCAGGTCCCGTGACCTTTCCTCTATTCAACAATTTCATTTGAATTTGTATTTCTATATGTATTTTGACGTTCGTGCAGCTATTGAGACGAACAACCCCGATGCGATCTTCAGTGAGACAATTTTGGGAAAAGGAATTCGGCCTTCTCACCGTTATCCTCCACGTATATGGCATTCGGCAGAGCTTATGGACCAATGGCTTTGATTCGTTTATTGATTTAGCATAAGACCGACATTTTTGGGGCTTTTTGCCACATCTTGAGAGATAATTTTACTTTGGAAACTGTTGAACGTTTCATGTATGGTTCCAATTTTGGCTTCTTTTATTTTACTGCTATTCTAAATCTGATTTTTAGACGGAACTTGATCTTCGTTTCTCGCTTTCCAGGAGACTTCACGTTTGAAGTATTGAAGTCATTCAAATGCAGATCTGCCCTCGCTTTTACTGTGCCGTCATATTTTAAGCAGATATGTGACGGCTAATTGTTTTGGTTGGTGTTTTCGAAGTTTTTTTTTTTTTCTTGTAACATGTTGATGCAGTCGTTCCAAGTACGCATCACATCGAGAGTTTATGCGATATCTAGATAAAGCAGCCTTAGATTAGTATGGTGCAATGTCTAATTGACAGTGGTGGCAAAACACGATAAGTAATCTCTACCTTGTACGGCATTTATCAACCGATGTGGTGCGGTAGTTAGCCTCTGAACTTGGGTTCAAAAAATCCTCATCGGCCGTAGAGCTTGAGACGTTCCGTGATTTCCTTAAGTGGGTTAAGCCGCATGCCGATATGGTTATTTTGATAAGACCACTGCCAGTTTGCTCCACCATCCCTGTCAAATCTGTGTGCGCGCGCCCGCTCCGCCTCGAATGACATCAGCGGGTCGTCAGCCCATTGCCTTCTTTCCTCGCATCCAGTAAAATTGCTATCGGCAGCACGGCACACCATGCGCACGGAAAAAAGCAACCCTAATTTGTCGCGGCTGGAAATGATTGTTCTTCCTGTTTGTTCACGACGTCGACAGACATCTTTGAACTTCGTATCGCAACAGACTTGTTAGACTACTATACCGACTGTTGTTATCTCCCCCCTCCTTCCTTCTGCCATCTATTGTCTACATTTAACAATGTTCAGTCCAAGTAATTAATAAGCATAGTCTTTTATGAAGATTTGAGACGAGCGATAATTACAATAAACTTTCTAATTTACTAAGCTTGTCATGTTGAGATGGCTCCAGTTCTTCATGTCAAGGGATCTGATTCTTGAAGCTAAAAATCTTAGTCAGGTCTTCACGGTTGGTTTGAACTAAATAAATCTGAATATTGTCGTTGCAGCATTTTTTTACGTAAATATATTTTCTCACATTTTAGTACATCATACAGTATTTTGATTTTTCATATTAACGTAGCCGAAGTTACATTGTTTGCACAAAAATGCAAAAATGCGTCCGATCACATCAGAAGCAAGCTTACGACTCAGCTGAAATAACTATTCGGAAGGGTTTACAATTTTTCTTAACAAATGAATTTCTACTAGTTTCTATTAGATCATTAATTTCGATTATTCTTTCATAAACGAATCGAGAATTAAACATGGTTAACGGTACAGGATTCCGTAATTATAGAAATTTTAAATATGCCAATAATTCGTAATTTCAAATGTTTCTAAAAAAAAGAATTTTAACTGTACATTCAGAACTACATCAGAATTAAAACATCGAAACTAAAATATTTTATAAAATAATTCCTTTTCATAATTTTTAGCTTGGAATATAACATATAGCGTATAAAATTGTGTGAAAGTTTTGAGAAAATCAACTGAGATAATATTGACCTGTCCGAAATACGAAAAAATAGTACTAGTATCGACAACTACTGTTGAGGAAAAGTAATGTTAGAGTAGGATGTCCCATTACGCTGTGCACATAAAATGACAGTGGTTTATCATTTGCATTTTGAGTTAGTACTATTACGATGTCACCCTTGACTTCCATGATGTCACAGAGTGCGCTGCCAAGAAGTGCATTGTAATGTGTCCACAGCAATGGTGAGTCTGAGGAAGTGCTTACAGTAAATGCAGTACAATTAATTCATTCCGTAGGTATCTATTGTGGCATGGTAACCCACGGTCCTCAACCGACTCTCCCTCAATGCCCCCAACCCGCTCTACCCCCGCCTCCCCGCCATTGGTCTGTTTTCCACGTATCTCATAGGAGAACCTCTGGCGGTGGATTTCCCAAATCATAAGTTGCACATCAGTGATTCAGGTTCGATTCCCGGTCTGACACAAATTTTCAGTTGCTCCTCTCGAGTGCCGACTTTGTATCATTACTTGAATGGGATAGTTCCCTGATTTTGGAAATGTCTTTAGAAATCATTCTATCGCGCTTAGCTGTTTCGGAGAAGCGAGATGACTCCTCCTTCCGGTCGACTTTGACGTATCGCTGTCGAGGGAACAGTCGCCCGTTTGGACCGTGAGTTTCCTTATTTTCGTGTCGCCGACCTTCCGTCTCTCGTTGAACTTCAAAGATTTTGATGTGGTATTTTACTTGCGAACAGCGAAGGAACCTAGGTTGCACTGTACTGGGCGTCGGAGTGATCGAGGAGAGTTACGATGAGCGTGCTCGCGCGAGTCTGTTGGAAGTATTATTGGAGAGTGGAAGTATGGTGTTACGAGGAAAGGAGGCAGTAGTGGGGCAGTCGGCATGAGCCAGGAGTGTGGCTGACAAGAGAAGTGAGGAAGGACGGGTAAGGAGAGGAGGCGGCAGGGGAGGCGATGAAGGCCGTTCCGTCCGCTGTGGGTCAAGGTCGCCGTTGCGTAGACGGCACAGTTGCGTTGAGTCTGCGTTACGCCCACCGACGGAGCAAAGTACGGGTACGTTTCACTGCCACTTTTTCAGCACAGCGAAGTGAATGTTGGGGGACAAGGTGCTACCACGTCAATACGCGTACTAAGTCTCATTAATACGACCTCAAAGAAAGTTTGCAGTGTGAGGCCAAAGATGTTACAACAGTTTCGCAGTTTACTTGGTTAGTCCTACACGCATACGTGTGCGTACGCACTCGCTGTACACAGATCTCTAGCTCCTGTTTGACAGAACTCTGGTAAAACTTCAAGTGAGGCCATCCACGCCCTAATCTCGAGCTATATGTTGGTAAAACATGTCGCGAGGGACCGTGGGAAGCTACGATATCTGAACAGCTGGTCTGTATTGCCCAGTGACGTAAAGACGTTTCCATTTCGATCGCGGGATAAATATTAAGCAGGCTGGTTAGCAGAACAGTGTTAATATATTAGTTGCTAGAGAGTAACCAAATCTTTGGAGACACGCGCACGCGCGCGCGCGCCCGCACACACACACACACACACACACACACACACACACACACACAATAATTATTTAAAATTGAGTCTGCTTTTGCCGCATCTTAATGTATGTGCTACATGACTCTGGACGCAAGTAAGCAGAAATTAACAGGAAATTAAACTACCAGCTTCCAAATTAACATAAATATCCGCCTACTTTATAAGCGAGTCCTTTACCATAACGCAGATTCCGCCTTTAAGACGAAATCATGAATTATGTTTCAAAACGCACGGTCGGTCTCTCTCTCTCTCTCTCTCTCTCTCTCTCTCTCTCTATCTCTCTCTCTCTCTCTGCTGTATATAGCAGTAAAAGAAATTCCTGTAAGGGGCAAAGCAGAAATTAACAGCCGTCCCGTCCGACTCGAGACGTTAATGTCAACTACTCAGGTGAAATCATTAACATCATTTCCACATAAATGGTGCAAAATTGCTGTAGATAAGTGTGTATAAATTAACATAAACATCAATGTGCAGCAAAAGGATACGCGGTGCACAAAATGAGATCAATTCGTAAGCTAACGGCACATAGTAGTATCCGTTCAACAGTTCATTAGTTTCCACATACTAAGCCTCCTATTGACCGCATCCAACTTGACTTAGAGATAGGTGAGAGCAGTATCTAATCCGTACCGTGAACATAACGCAGCGCTTGAGCGTGAGCGGCCTTCTGTAGAGTTTAACCATAACTCATCACTCCGTATAGAGACGTGTAGCAATGAAAGAAATCAAAGATTACTTTTTCCGTAATTTTTGTAGGGCTGCGGGAGGTTCGACTGAAAATGAAACGCCTTAAGTGTTGTGAGGAGCTACTCACTGTCAGAGGTGCAAACTCAGCGCCAAGAACACGTCTCGCTATGGGCAGACTTCCTCCGTGTCGGGAGAGATTGTTGCTGTACATTGATCATTTACTTTTTAACAATATTTCGGCAACTAACCTGTTAGCCTTTGTCAAACGGTACGAGCCATGCTCAATCAGGTTAAGAGACATCGCCCATTAATTAAATAAAGACCACTAGCTACTCCACCTTGAGTACTGTGAACATAATGTGGAATCTTCTAGTATTATAGACGTATCGAATTGTCTTCTGTGATTCCGGGAAAACCTTGGGAAGAACTTTGTTTATCTTTGACACACCTGTATCTACATCTACATCCATACTCCGCAAGCCACCTGACGGTGTGTGGCGGAGGGTACCTTCAGTACCTCTATCGGTTCTCCCTTCTATTCCAGTCTCGTATTGTTCGTGGAAAGAAGGATTGTCGGTATGCCTCTGTGTGGGCTCTAATCTCTCTGATTTTATCCTCATGGTCTCTTCGCGAGATATACGTAGGAAGGAGCAATATACTGCTTGACTCTTGGGTGAAGGTATGTTCTCGAAACTTTGACAAAAGCCCGTACCGAGCTACTTAGCGTCTCTCCTGCAGAGTCTTCCACTGGAATTTATCATCTCCGTAACGCTTTCGCGATTACTAAATGATCCTGTAACGAAGAGCGCTGCTCTCCGTTGGATCTTCTCTCTGTCTTGTATCAACCCTATCTGGTACGGATCCCACACTGCTGAGCAGTATTCAAGCAGTGGGCGAACAAGCGTACTGTACCCTACTTCCTTTGTTTTCGGATTGCATTTCCTTAGGATTCTTCCAATGAATCTCAGTCTGCCATCTGCTTTACCGACAATCAACTTGATATGGTCATTCCATTTTAAATCACTCCTAATGCCTACTCCCAGATAATTTATGGTATTAACTGCTTCCAGTTGGTGACCTGCTGTTTTGTAGCTAAATGATAAAGGATCTATCTTTCTGTGTATTCGCAGCACATTACACTTGTCTACATTGAGATTCAATTGCCATTCCCTGCACCATGCGTCAATTCGCTGCAGATCCTCCTGCATTTCAGTACAATTTTCCATTGTTACAACCTCTCGATACACCACAGCATCATCTGCAAAAAGCCTCACTGAACTTCCGATGTCATCCACCAGGTCATTTATGTATATTGTGAATAGCAACGGTCCTATGACACTCCCCTGCGGCACACCTGAAATCACTCTTACTTCGGAAGACTTCTCTCCATTGAGAATAACATGCTGCGTCCTGTTATCTAGGAACTCCTCAATCCAATCACACAATTGGTCTGATAGTCCATATGCTCTTACTTTGTTCATTAAACGACTGTGGGGAACTGTATCGAACGCCTTGCGGAAGTCAAGAAACACGGCATCTACCTGTGAACCCGTGTCTACGGCCCTCTGAGTCTCGTGGACGAATAGCGCGACCTGGGTTTCACATGACCGTCTTTTTCGAAACCCATGCTGATTCCTACAGAGTAGATTTCTAGTCTCCAGAAAAGTCCTTATACTCGAACATAATACGTGTTCCAAAATTCTACAACTGATCGACGTTAGAGATATAGGTCTATAGTTCTGCACATCTGTTCGACGTCCCTTCTTGAAAACGCGGATGACCTGTGCCCTTTTCCAATCCTTTGGAACGCTACGCTCTTCTAGAGACCTACGGTACACCGTTGCAAGAAGGGGGCAAGTTCCTTCGCGTACTATGTGTAAAATTGAACTGGTATCCCATCAGGTCCAGAGGCCTTTCCTCTTTTGAGCGATTTTAATTGTTTCTCTATCCCTCTGTCGTGTATTTCGATATCTACCATTTTGACATCTGTGCGACAATCTAGAGAAGGAACTACAGTGCAATCTTCCTCTGTGAAACAACTTTGGAAAAAGACATTTAGTACTTCGGTCTTTAGTCTGTCATCCTCTGTTTCAGTACCATTTTGGTCACAGAGTTTCTGGACATTTTGTTTTGATCCACCTACCGCTTTGACATAAGACCAAAATTTCTTAGGATTTTCTGCTTGAAATCATAATATAAAATGCCAGGAAATCATCGCTTGAAATATTTTGTGCTGTTTGTATTTTCAAATTTAGTCGCTTAGGTTGAGCACGATACGGCGACACGCCGTCGGCTGAAAACTTAATAGTCTGGAGTGGCTGTTTATATCTGACATATTCAAACATCGGCTTGCTACGTTGGCAACCAAATGCTTCTTTCCGTAGTGATTAATTGCTAATAAACACGTAAAACTTGAACTGTTCTAGCGAAACGTGGCACGTTGCGCGAACAAGCGATAGTTATCTAGACTTAGTCATAGTAATGAATGCGCGTAGAATGAATGACCAAATGAAGTAGAAGTAGAAACGGGAAACTGATATCAGAATTACAGAGTGTTGGCACATAACTAGACCATCAGTCGAAATCAATTGGCTTCCGACGAGATCGTATGGGAAACAATGTTCAATTGTACGTGCTTTTGCTATACTGGATAATATGCCTTTCATATTTCTCAAACATTCTCTCGTAGATTTATTATGTTCCTTGGTAGGCATTTTCTTCTTGATCCTTGTGTCTTTACTGATTCGACATAGCATTTTGTCAGTGTCGACTACTCCGATGTGCGTAGCATAAAAGATTTGGGCTATTGCCCACTTAGTTGAGACGACCCTTCCTAAGAACATATTGTAAGAAAGAAAAAAAATCTTTGCGTCAGTTAGTATTAATGAGACATAATCTTCCTTTCAGTTAACTGCAAATCAGACTTCGTTTACTGGTAGGAAATCCATTTTCGAATTCCGTCATAGATACGAACGACGTCTTCGAAACCACGTGTTAGTTGCAATGGAGACGTCTGCTGTGTCGTAGGCGCGCGACCACGTCGTCGGCTGTAATCACACAGCGCTCTCCACTTAACGCGTTACATCATCCTAAGACGTCCTCGAATTCACGCCTCATTGTGTCGCCAGGCTGGATGAGTCTCGCATTCGTTGATTTGGAACATCGCTCTAAAGCTGCTCAGCGCTGCTGTTCGAGACCATTAGGATTCGCACGAATTAATAGAATCGCTGAGCGGCGATCGTGTTGTTCGAAACTTCCTGGCAGATTAAAACTGTGTGCCGGACCAAGACTCGAACTCGGGACCTTTGCCTTTCGCAGGCAAGTGCTTTACCGACTGAGCTACCCAAGCACGACTCACGCCCCGTCCTCACAGCTTTAATTCCGCCAGTACCTCGTCTCCTACCTTCCAAACTTCACAGAAGCTGTCCTGCGAACCATGCAGAACTAGCACTCCTGGAAGAAAGGATATTGAGGAGACATGGCTTAGCCACTCCGCTGTAGAGTGAAAATTTCATTTTAGAAACATCCCCCAGGCTGTGGCTAAGCCATGTCTCCGCAATATCCTTTCTTCCAGGAGTGCTGGTTCTGCATGGTTCGCAGGGAGAGCTTCTGTGAAGTTTGGAAGGTAGGAGTCAAGGTACTGGCGGAATTAAAGCTGTGAGGACGGGGCGTAAATCGTGCTCAGTCGGTAGAGCACTTGCCCTCGAAAGGCTAAGGTCCCGAGTTCGAGTCTCGGTCCGGCTTGCAGTTTTAATCTGCCAGGAAGTTTCATATCAGCGCACACTCCGCTGTAGAGTGAAAATTTCATTCTATCGTGTTGTTTATTGGTCAGTGATCAGCCCGAGCGTTATTACTTTACGGACACTATTGTTCACCTCAGTGTTCAAACTGTTACGGACGTAGACAATGTTTTAAGCGGCGGCGGTTGTTCAGAGTTCTGCTGAATATTCTCTTTCAAAGACTAATGTTTTACTCAGTGTATGATGAACCATAATGTCTAGTCCTAAGTCTGCCAACAGAATTAGAAACTGGAGTGCAGTTGCCAGTGGTGGTCGGAAATAATTGAGACGAATTGGAAAAATGTTTGTACAGCAGTATGAAAGTCAACAGACTTCACAACACTTCACAACAAAAGTTCTTCGGTGGTGGTGCAATATGTGACACTACGACCTAAGGAAAAATAGCTTGGAGTCTAAACCACACTGCGTAGGTGGCTTGGAATAAGTCCGGCCTGTTACACCACCGTGCCCTAGATATAAGACCACAAATCGAAATACTCACAGATCTCGCTTCATTTCTTGCATTTGACGCGAGAATACTGTGTGTATGTAGGAAAGTTGTTTTCCATTGTGCTTGTGATTTCCGGGTAAATTGTGAGGATTCGGCGATAACGTTCTCAGGCTCTTCCACCACACCCTGAACGCACTCTGAGCCCAACCATTCTGTTGTGTACCTTCTATTATATTTTCCGATGATAGAGAACGTTCAGAGTAGCTGATTTAGAGACCTGTTTTACTCCAACCATTATTGATGGAGGCACTTCCATGACGATTTTAGAAATGGTGTGACGGAATCTTACTACCGATGCTGTTACTTCTGATGGAGAAATTACTGATAGTTTAAAATATGGGATCAAATGCTTTTCTTACTACAGAAATTATAGAAGCAATATTTCCAAACTGATAGATCAGTACGCACAAACAGTTGCAGTTTTGTAGTCATGGTCTGAAAATGATCCCAGTGTAAACTGACTTGCACGATCAATCAGCCTGGTTACTAGAGCGCCAATGTGGTTTGAATCGAATATTATAGTAAGAGCAGATTTTGTTCTAATTATTGTTTCTCACATTCTGCCATACAAACGAGAACAAACTTGGTGTAATGTCAAGAGAAATTGTAAATCTGTTGGTTAACGAAAGGTGTGAGGCAGTGGCGAATCCCCATCTTATTATACATATTGTTACGTAAAGGCTTTCCATTATTTGTTTTTGGGAATCGGTTAAATTTCTGGTAGACAAAATAGGCCCCTCACCACCTCATTAGATGGTATTTTCATTTAATTAAGATCTGGAATATGTTGGCGCTTTTTTTGCAGTACGTTTCCTTGTGCTTGTAAATTGATGCTAATGGGACGTAAAGTTGAATAAATTGCATTTCCCTGTGAACTTCACTGTGTCCCAAAAAATCACACGATGTCCAGGGATCTTGGGAGACAAGAGGCCCCTTCTGACAAGTCTGCCTTCGGGGAACACATTGGTGATGTGAGCCACAATTTGGTTGGATGTGTGAGCGATTGCTCCATCTTATTGGAATACTGCATACAGCTTCTCACCATCTGCTAATTGTGCATACAAAATGTTTAAAGAGTAATAGAAAAATATGGGGCCAATAATGCTCATGCTGGCCAATGCACACCAAACACATTTATTGTCTGAGTGGAGACGTTCTTCATGCAGAATGTGGTTTGTTCTGTGACCAGTATCTACAATTCTGATATTTTGCATCGCTTGGTAAATGGTACCGGGCCTCATCTGACTTGAAGTAAAGCAAAGGGTCCAAGTAACTATTAGCAATTGATGTTAACAGCCAGTTACAGTAAGAAATCTTTTTTTCCTGATCTTCAAATCTTAGCTCTTGCAACGCACTCACACGATAGGCTTTTGATTCCATATCTTTTAGTGCGCGATGTACGAGATACATAAGTCTGCTGTGGTATCTTCCTTACCGACTTGCGGGGATTTCAAGCGAATTCCGTCTGTAGTTTGAGTTCTCACAGAGTCGTACCGATTTGATGTGGAACACCCTATACCAAGACATTTCGTCTTCTGGCACATTTCGCGGTCACTTGATCACAGCTCGACCATAATTTTATATTAGTGTTCTGAAGCGAACTGCTCTTACTTCAGTATCCGACCGTCACTGGGATACTGTTTCACGTGCTGTTGGTTTGTCAAGTGAAAGCCGTGTTTAAGTGTCGTTTCATCAAATGACGATTACCAGTGTTTACATTCTTTGAAGGCACCTGGTTACCTTTTTGATAAAGATATGATTAACGTTTATAGGTGTAAAAAGCTGCGCTGTATAATAAAGCTAAAAGATCAGGCAGAACATAGTTGGGAGTAAATGAATAGTGGTGGAATAGACAAGCTGTTTTCTTTTCCTCCAGTCTCACAGTTTTACGGTCACGGTATCGTATTAATGTTCGACAAAAACGAAACTGCGTATCTTAATCATGGAGAAGAGTATGGCTTCATTCGGAAGACTGGTTTAATGCAACTTTCCACGCTAGTTCATATCGTGTAAGCGTTGTGATCTCTGCAGAACTACGGCAACATACAACATTGGGAACCTGCTTATTGTATACAAACATTGGTCTCCCTGTACAATTTTTACCGTCGCCCTAAGCTTTCTTCAGTTATCAAACTGACAATTCACTGATGCCGTAGGACATGTTCTGCGAACCGGTGCCGTCTTTTAGTCAAGTTGCGTTGTAAGTACTCCTCATCCTCAAGTTCGATTCACTACTTTTTCATTAGGTATCCCTGCTGCACCACGTTTCACTTCCGTTTAACGCTAAGCTTCGTATAAATACATTCAAAAAAGAATGTGTAGCACATTTATATTTTATACTAAAAGTTTCTTTTTCTCAGAAAACCTTTTCTTACTGTTGCCAGTCTGCATGTTGTATCGTTTTACTCACAAACTGTATGCATCTTCGTTCATTCTGCTTGTCGAGTAGCAAAACTTGACTATAAGACAAAAATATTTGTTTTGTTACAATTTGTAGTTTTTGGAGTGATAGTAATTCGCAGAAATATTAGTTACTTTAATTCTTCTTGCACCATGAACATTATATGGTCAATTTTCCGCAGCGACATTAGTTTTCAATAAATGTGAGTGGAAACTTATGCTATTAACATGTTGCGATATAGGTTTTCATGTCATTTTTCAGCTAAAAACCAGCGACTAACAAATTCAGCGGGCTTCTCCCTTTTGTCGATCATATACACCAGCGCATTTTTCGCCGACAAAAATTAAATGAAGAAGAAGAAGAAGAAGAAGAAGAAGAAGAAGAAGATCATCGCGCGATTAGCGTCGAACAGGATTCCCGAACCATGCCTGAGTTCTAAACCATAAAAGCTTGAGTGTTAACAATGGCAGTACAATGTCTGTTTTAATGGATTACACGGCTATTGTTTTCGTAGGATGATTTTTCCTGTACGAAGATTACCAGTGTGAATGGCGTTGTTGTCAAGTAGCCGCCTTTTTAAACTAGAACATTCAGTCCGTACTCAATCACCAACCTCGACCCCGCGTCGTCTCCTTGTAAGAAACATTTTTCTGTATATAAAACGTATTTTGAAAAGGTGCCAGAAGAAACGACGTACTTATTATTTATGGAAGAAACGGTAGTTTCCGAATAGACTGACTACATTAAAGTCTTACGCAAATTGAGTTAACGGAATAAACGTAGCCAGTGGTTTACGTAGACGAAACGCAGATTTCTATTGACGTATTACACTGCGAATAAATGTTAGCACACTGATGCGGCGAACATTGTGTAGCTGATGGGCCAGTCATTATTTCATGATTGGGCAGCGCAGGGCCGGCCGGCCGGAGTGGCTGAGCGGTTCCAGGCGCTGCAGTCAGGAACCGAGCGACCGCTGCGGTCGCAGGTTCGAATCCTGCCTCGGGCATGGATGTGTGTGATGTCCTTAGGTTAGTTGGGTTTAAGTAGTTCTAAGTTCTAGGGGACTGATGACCTCAGAAGTTAAGTCCCATAGTGCTCAGAGCCAATTGAACGCAGGGCGGAGACAGACACGTAGCCTGTAGCAGTGCTCCACATGTATGAGTACTTGAAATGTATTCTGTTGTCAATATGGACCAGCATCAGCTGTATAATGAAATGACAATGAAAATTTTCGCCTGATCGGTACTCGAGAACCTGGATTTCCCTGTTATCGCGAGCGGTCGCCTTACCATTAGGCCATCGGAGTATGATTCACGGCCAGACCCAAATTTCCATATATCGTCAACCATGTGTCAACAACCTGTACTCGTACATCCATTATGTATATTCCCGTACAGGCGAGTCATTTTACTGGAAAGTCGCTTGCTCGATGCCGGCGGATAAATATGATGCATTGCCTGTGCTATTCTGAATTACGATGAAATGTTCCTTTGGACAAAATGCGGGAATATACATAACGGATGTACGAGTGTATGTTGTAGACCCATGGTTGACGACATATGGAGGTTTGGATCTGGCCGTGAGTCGTAGTCAGGTAACCTAATCGTAAGGCGACCGCTCGCGATAAGAGGGAAATCCGGGTTCTCGAGTGCCGATCTGGTGAAAATTTTCATTGTCATTTCATTATACAGCTGGTGCTGGTCCTTATTGGCAACTTAGAATACATTTCATGTATTTCATAACGGCTGTAGTCGCCGTAATGCTTGTTCCTTCGGAGATGTAGGCACTGCAATATCGTACGTATGAATACTGGTTTGTACGTTGTTACTACCTCCGCTGTCTGATTCTCGGTCGCAATCACGACTATGCTACAACACTGGCCAAGTCTGCAGTTCGCTTTGCCTGGTAATACTCGCGCCTTTTTCCAAACTGAAGAGAAATATTGAGTCAGCGCTCAGGGCTACTTGACTTGGCATTCCAGAGCTGTCGGCGTGAGCGAGAGGAAGTGAGGGTGACACACACACACACACACACACACACACACACACACACACACACACACACACAGACACACAGACAGACAGACAGACAGACAGACAGACAGAGAGAGAGAGAGAGAGAGAGAGAGAAGCATTTACTGACAAGACATAGATACGGCACGGCCTTGCGGAACATTCTCCACCCTCGGTTGTTGCTGTTGGAGGTAGGTGCCGAGTGGTTCCTACCATCAGTATTGCCGCGTATTGCAGCAACGTTGCAGCGATGTTGATGGCAACACTATTGCAGTCACCTGTTGCCATGAACTGTCCCGTGTACACCCACCTTTCGTTACAGCTGTGACCCTTGGCGTCTGGAGGTACGGCCGGACCAAGGCATTCGCCGATTGCGTGAGGCAGGCAGTTGGCCGTTGAGTTGGCACGGTAAACAAGAGTCGGGAACGGAACAGGTTGCCAGCTGTTTGGCGGTGTGGCCTATTACGCCTAGCGCTGCGTCCCTACAGCTGCAGCCATCTCCCCGTGCTGGCGGACACGTGCCACACGTCAGCCGTCCCCTCCCGCTATGCACAACCTCCAACTACTCACGCAAGTACATAGATTAGGGCCTTCCCCGAATCTGTCTCTAATTCACTGTATAAGATAAAGAGGACTGTCAAACGTCAGCAGTGCAACAGAAATGAGCTCCAAACCACATGGTTGTATAAGTAAAAGCTTATTCAATTGACCCGAGAAAATTCATTCTGTACGCAAACCTTTGTCACTGTTTACGCGAAATTGACTTGGTCATCTTGAGAAACTCTTCAGTTTCCCATGCCTTACAAGATTGTAGCCGATGACCGATGATGTTCAGTCCGTGTATTGACCAAGCTGTGAAGCAAATAAAGAAAATGGAATTAAATTTCAGGTAGAAGAAGTTAAGTGTGAGGTATGTCAGTGACTTTCTAATTCTGTCAGGTGGTAGACAACTTGGAAGATCAGTCGAATGGGATGGACAGAATCGTGAATCGAGGTTATATCAACAACAAAAAAAAAAAACAAAAAAACAAAAAAAAACGTTATGGACTGTAGTCGAATTAAACCAGGCGTTACTAAGGGAATTAGGTTGGGAGTAAGACAATGTAATCCATTACGTATATGCAAACTGCCAGTATCAAGGAAAGCTTTTCAGAAAAACAAATTTGTGGAGTTATAAATTTAAGTGTTAAGTCTTTTGTTAAGTGCTTGTCTGGACAGTAGTCTTGAGTTGAAGTGAAATGTGGACGACAAATAGTGCAGACAACAAGAGATTTGAAGCCTTTCAGATGTGACAAAAGAATGCTGAAGCTTAGATGGGTAGATCGAATAACTAATAAGGAGATATGGAATCTGGGCCAAAAGAAATTTACGGCATAATTTGACTAAACGGAGGGAGTGGTTGATAAGACACATCCTCTGACATCAAGGAATAGTGAATTTGGTAATGGAGGGGGAGGAGGTTGGGGAAAAATTGTAGAGGGGTACCTGGGAATGAGTACAGAATGTAGGTTCATATGTGTGTATGATGCAGCAGTTCTGCAAACATGAAGATCGTACAGTGTGGACTAGAATGGAGAGCTGCATAAAGCATTTTTCGGATTTAAGAGAACTACAGCTCTGCCAATACATTCCATAAATACGTAATTTAAATAAGCTTCTAGCTACTAACGAGATTCGAACCGGCGAGTTTGCGATTGCAAAAGTTTGACACTACGGCAGTATGTTAATAAGCTGAGTGAACACTCTGTGACGGGATTTAAGGTTTGTTGCCGGCCGCCTTCTCGCCTCCCGCTCTCCCTTTTATCGCAGGGCCGTAGGCCACGGCGGAGGGCGCCCACTCCCGAGCGCTGCCGGCCGGACTTTTTATTCGCGAGCTGGCCCCGCCCCCTCCAGCCTGTGTTAATTGCACGCCGTCGCAGGCCCACTCCGGCTAACAGCGGAAGTTCTCCACCTGCGCCCGCCTGCTAACCACAACACTGCAACACCGCCGCGCCGGCACAATCCCCTAGTCGTCTCTTCCCAGCTTGTATTCTTTTTCGTTCGCCCCCCTTGCGGAACTGTCGTCGAAGTGTTCTGTTTCCGACGATGTAATGTATTATTTTAAGGGGGGCGATGATTTATACATCTTTTAAAATTTTAAACAGCTACGGCAAAAATGGGTAGCAACACAATTTGCAATGATTTATTCATAAAAGTTGTGGAGTTCTGAACTAGATTATGAAGATGGTAGGTGGAAATACTTCCACCGATCTTTCTTTAAACCTGGTGTAGTCCTATATCCAGTGAACGATGGATAAAATCTCTTCCATAATGTCAGTTGATCATTGCTCTTGATTACAGTAGCTGAGACATACTCATGAGGTACCGAGTGCTTATAATTAAAGTGCAGGTACTTCCGGATGTCCAGAGTGGGCCGCAATTACCATATTGCAGCGAAACTTTGCGGATATTGTAATGCGTTAATGCGGAACCTTGTCACACTGGACAAAAATTCGTTCTAGTTTTGGCCTCCAGTTGCAAATCTGCCGCTGTACACAGTTTGTATGGCGATGTGACATCTAGACCGTCATTTGACATATCGTAACATGGGTGAACAGTATGGCTATCGAGAACAGATCGTGCGCTGTTAGCGAAATTATTTTGTGTGTATGACAGCAATTAGAGTGCTGCATTGAGAGAGTATCGACAACTGAAGGATCTGATGCCAGTATACAGAGACACATTGCTCACATTCCATCGGAATTTCTGCGTTTTGCGGATGCAGCATCTCGTCGACGTCTCCAGTGCTCATATTGAACAAACTGTGTAAGCGGTGGTTAGTAATAAATCAACGTTATGCATTCCTCACTTCTTTGACCTTTTCTGCCAACCTCGTTTTCATAATCCATTACGCATGGAAACGTGACTGTCTTTTTAGCATTCACAGCGCCAGTATTGCACGTGGTGGCTAGAATTGGAACTAATTTTTTTCCATCGTGAAACGTATGCACATTAATGCGTTAGAATATCTACGATAATTACAGACTACACTGAAATTCTATGATCAGCTGCACTATAGTTACAACCACCCTGTACTATCTTGGGGTATTCACTTACATTCACGTTTGTCGGACAGTGTCCACGTGGGAACTATTTGTGTGACGTCTGTCGAGGACATAGTACAGTCATTGTCGAGTGCGGCCTCTTTTGGAATCTGCCTAACCTATATTGCACCTGAGTCGTAGGCTGCGTGTAGGCTGTGCGCCGTGTTTTGTGGAGTACACAGTGGACAACACCTGTCTCTCGCTTCATTAAAACTGCCAGTTCTGTCAAACTGGTGTCTATACGTAGTTAGAATCACGATGTTGATTACAGGGCCACTGTTTAATCCTGATACTATCTAACTAGATGAAGGTTACACGTTGACTGCACCAAATTAGAGAATGCTGGAAGGTACTCGTATGTACACATTACTTAGTATGTTAACAGGTGATACTTAAGAGGCATATTCTTTCTTCGCAGGAACACTATCAAAAGTTGAAGACGCTCTATATGGATAAATCCATATTTATGCAATTTTGTATATCTGGTGTCAACCAAACGCTCTAGAAGTAGAATGTAGAAATCTTCTACATCTACCTGATATACTCCGAAAGCCACCTTACGGTGTATGGCAGTGCATACTTTGGGGGCCGCTGTCCTTCCGCCCCCCCCCCCCCCCCCCACACACACACACACCTCCCAGTCCTCCCTCCCGCATCCTTCCCATGTTCCATCGCACATGGCTTTCAGGAAGAGTGAATGCCGGTAGATCTCCGTATGAACATCAATTTCTCTAAATTTTCTCGTCATGATCGTTTCGCGAGGAGGAAGCAATATGTTCCCCGATTCTTCCGGTAAATGTTCTCTCGGAATTTCGGTAGTCAACCTCTCCGTAACGCTCACGCGCCGGCGGAACGATCACGTGACAAAATGCACTGCTTTTCACTGGATCTTTTCATTCTCTTCTATTCATCCAACACGGTAAGCATCTCAAACTAATGAGCAGTACTCGGGAATTGCTATTATAAGTGTTTTGTAGGTAACTTCGTTCGTGGATCAATTCCATTTTGTTAAGAATCTTACCCTGGAATCTGCTGTTCCTACAATTTGTGTCATTCCGCTTCAGTTCGCACAGGATGATTAACCTATAGCGATTTTCGGGAGTTTGTTTTGTTTTCCGCCAATAATATAACGATTCTGTTTTGTTTGCCGCCAATAATATAACGATTCTGTTTTGTTTGCCGCCAATAATATAACGACCAGTAGTGGTTTTTTCGCGTGTTTATGTGCAGTACGTTCCTTCAAGGTCAACTGCCACTCCTTCAGGGTCAAGTGTTACTCATTGCACCATTCATCGATCCTTTGCAGATCATCTTGCATTTCATAAGTCTTCTGGCATTGCAGCATTCCTAAGCATAATAGTTTTATAAGAGTTGCACATGAGTATGCAATATTTTCTAACTCCATATCTTTCTCCATATTCTCGAATTTCTTCTGGTACCACACGTACGTGAGTGTTCATTTATCCATGTAGAACACCTCAAGGATGACTTCAGTAACATTTGTCAGTGCTTCTGTGACACAAGAGGACATGCCACTGATATCTAATCTTGTACTTCGCTCTGTTCACAAACTGCCTAATGCATACATTGGATACATTTTTGCAATCTATGATTTTGATAAGTCAGTTAACGCAAACGTTGATCTAGATACGAATGATAATGAGAGGACGCATAGCCTGTAATATCCCTCCCATTTTTTGTTAAAAAAATTAATAGGTTATATGACAAGTGCGTTATGTGATACCATTTTATTTTTGTTTGTTTCCTACTTGCTCAGTTATGGTACGTTCATTGCATATAGATACTTGAGGATGGTCTGTTGTTTGAAAGTGGCTGTTTTAATAAAGCGACACTCGGCAATTATGCCAATTCATGATTTTTCATCACCAACGTAAATTCGCTATTGTAGACCCTTCGTTTTCGGAGCTCATCTTTCGCGTTAAAAGTGACTAATACTCCTTCGTGGTTTGTATTGTACAGTATCTTTGAGAGAAGTACTAATAGTTACATCGATGCCAAAGGTGATACTAAAGCACATTAGGAACGTGGCATGACATTTTGTCTAAAATGTCTTTTCATGACGCCGAGTACTGTGGAGACAATACACGTAGGGGTACTCCACAAAAAAGCTCATTGCACTGTGGATTTTCAGTTCAGAGGACGCTATTCTGGTAGCTGATAAGAGACCAGTCAGGCGCAGCCTTACTGTCGGGCCACCGAGTACACGCAAAAATGGGAAATGCATTTAGCTCAGGTGTTGCGAAAGCTTCCCGTAGCGGCAATTCAATCTTCTAACACCACTGGCTGCTGCACGACGGCAGCTCCGCCGTATTCTCGCAGCTAGCGTTGTGGGCAGACAGGAATAGTCGGGAATGCTTTAGTGCTATCCCAAGACGTTTACAGCGCTGTGTATTTCTGAGACTCACAGCGTGTGCAGGACACCGTCGTTGGAGGCCTTGCTGCTGATTCTGAGATTTCCAGTCGAGGTAACAGCTAGATACGGAGCAGTGTTTGGAGTTTCAGTATCAGTAATTTATTTGTCCAAAGATCATTTTATGATACAGGGTCTGCCAATTTAATACAAGGAAACAAGTCATATATACATACGTATGATTTTAAACATGCGTTTAATGTGGAGAGAACAGAACAGGACAGGCAGTCGGCCGTGGCCTTTTGAAGGAACCACCCGGCATTTGCCTGCAGTGATTTAGGGAAAACTAATTCAACATGCCCGGACAGAGTATGACCCTCCATCCTCCAGAATCTGAGACCGTGTGTTAAGAAAGGCACTACCTCAGTCGGTTGTACCTAATGTATAGTTCCCCTAAATTTTTACAAGCGTGCAACAAGTTAGCTTAACAGCATAAAAAACAGTTATTTCTGGTTTATTTAGTTTTTTCACTGAACATAACCCCAGACACGTGCAGTTGATTCCAGAAGTACTGCTGTCCTGTCACGGCTTTATCAAATCCCCTTGTCTCTCTTTCTGCCTGTCAGAAAAACTGTTATCAGCTTCTAGCTTCCGTCACCTTTTTTTAAATTGCAAACCCTACTGTGAATTCTCTATGTAATCATTAACTGTGTAGTTACTCCAGTCAGTCATCATGAATTAAATTTAATTAAGAAAAATCGTGGAAATAATTCAAATTTTGTTAATTATACAAATAAACGTCGTTGCATGCAACTGTGACTAATTGTTCTCCTGATGAAGGCATGTAGTAACTAGATATTTCGTAAGCTGCCATTTCATTAGCAGAGAATCTCCAATATTAACTAAAGCGTACAAGTGAAATTTTCTCAGGTAAACGATGCAATGACTGTCAAATCGGAGAATTTTGTTTGACGTACTGAAACATACACTACAGACAGGACCTTACTGTACAGCATATTTTTTCGAACAAACGTATTGATGACCTGCTTCACTTGAAGTAAGGAAATTTACGCGAAATGGATAAACGAGCGAGCTAACTGGGAAGTAACTTATTGGACTCCATTACTGAAAACGTTAATTTCGTTGCAAACTCAAAAACTTGGAGATCATAACTATACTTCGCTTCGACAGGATCTAATACAAATGTTATGTGGGCTAACACAATTTCGTATTAAATGATTTCGCTGAAGAGATTAATAGGTTGCTGTACAAATATTCCTTACTTGACCCTTTTCTCTCTTCTGGAATATTAGTGTGTAATCACTTTTAGTCGAACATGGAAAGGAAAGAAATGCGAAATCATGGATCTGTCGGTCTGAGAAGACGCCCGATGAAGATGAACTTTTGAAACATGTTTTATTTCCTGTGCTTATTTGTTGCAATAAGTAGTTCAGAAAATGCGGTTCGCAGCTTAGACATGTCATGTTTCTCACTAATACGTCATGACAAAATTACCGTTATGTGACTGATAAATCAGAAGAAAACCCTTTGAAAAACGGCGCTCCAAGGTGACCATCTTGTCTATCATAGCTGGGTGACATTCGTACGTATGAAGGCTAAATCGATGCATGCATTATATGTACCTAAAATTCAGGAGCAATAACCGTAGCGATTACTACTTAACCCAGTCGGATGAGTTTGCGCCCTGAAACAGAAGACCGCCGGCTTGAGGGGCATTGGCCGTCAGATCGATGTAAGAGAACCAGCGTTCGACGATACCTCAGCTGTGCCAGATATAGTGTTCCTCGCGCGCCTGCTTGTCTGTCATGTGGCGAGGCAGATTACATGGGAGGCGGCCTGACTGGCCAATTAGCAGCGAGTGGAAGCGTTTAGCTGCCGCCCGCCAAATGACTGCGGATTATTTCGAGTACCGCCAGTAAACTGATTAGGCCACGTGCGCGGCTCGTAGCAAGCAATTATCTGGTTCTCCACTCACGCTGCCCGCTGACGCGAGAAATTACCAGGGCAGGGAACATGGTACACTCGTATCCTGTGAACTCCGCAAAAGCAGCTATTCTCCGGCGAGTACGATCTGTTCGCAACGTCTCCAAAGTGGCAGTGAGACTGTGAAACACACTTCTCTTTAATCACCTCGATATCTTAAAAGTGCGCTATCCGATGAAAAGCATCTGGACACGTATTAGTGGACATTAATATGGACCCTGTTCACCTTTGACTTTTGCGACGGATTGGACTTTGCTGAGAACACCTGCAGTGAGGTGTCTGAATATCTAATAGCAACGCATTTTTCTTCAAGAGCCGAACCCAGAGAAAGTAATGAGGCTGAACGCTGGATTTTGGAGCGAAGTCGACGTTCTGACTCATCCCAAAGAGGGTCCATTGAGTTCAGGTCGGGACTCTGGGCTGGACGCTCCATTTCAGGAATATTATTGTCCACACACCATTGCCTCACTGATCCTCCTTTGTAAAATGTGTTCATTTCCTTACGCATTTTGTTTTCTTAAGGTAATAAAGGGACCAAACCCTGACAACAAAATATACCCATATCGTGACATCATCTCCTCCGTACTTCACCACTGGCACCAGACACGTTGGAAGATAACGTTCTCCAGGCATTCCCCAAATCCAAATCGTTGTGTCGGATTGCCACAGGGTATATCGTGATTTAGCACTCCAAATCGATCGTTTCCAGTCATCCACTGTCTAATGATATCGCTATTTACACCGCCTCAAGTGTTGCTTTGAGCATTGACTATAGAAATTGGTGGCTTATGAGAGGAGCTGCTTGACCATTCTACCCCATTAATTTAACTCCTTACGCACAGTCATTGTGCTAGTCCCACTGTTGGTTGCACTTTGAAACTCAAGAGTGATTCCGTCCTCTGATTTTAAGCAACTTTCTACGACCACTCACCGCAATGCTTGACGGTCACTGTCTGTCAGTACGAGAGATCTTCCTGTTATTGGTTTCGATTTGTGTATGTTCCTTAGCGTTCCACTTCACACTCGCATCAACAACAACAATCGACTGGGACAGCTTTATAAGGATTGAAATGCCGCTGACAGATTTCTTACACAAGTGGCATCCAGTGACTAGTCCACGTTCGAAGTCGCTGAGCTCTCCTGACGGACCCACACTGCTGTTACTGCCTCTCTACTGACAACAGTAGTCCCCGCCGCCTGTTAAGCTGGCGGGTCCGTCTGTTGCGACGTCTAGTAGTCAGTTCCATATTGCGTAGAAGTGTGCCGATACTTTTGATGAGTTAGAGTAGATAAGATACCAATGGACAGGTTCATACAGCTTTCTAACCTTTCCGAAATTTCGTTCGGCATTGTACTTCCTAAGTTGCCCACCAGTAACAGAAACAGAGATGCGACCATGTGGAATGTCTCCACAGGCGTGGTATTTGGCCCCCAAGAATGATTCAGAAATAGAATCCAGTGCATTAGCCTAAATTTCCAGTTAGTGTAGACCTACTCAATAACACTTCTTCAAAACTGAATGTATGCATGATAATATGCATATCACAGAGAAGGAACCCTGATAGTTCCCGGTTAAAAGATTTGTGCAAAATATCTGGAACGGGTCACATCATATAACACAGAAATATTGAGAGGTAACACTACTAAGAAGCTTAACGAAATGTGATGAACATGCCGTCTGCAGTAGGGAAGTCAAACGACGATTAGTTGGATGGGTTCTGGGACAGCACAGTATATATCAATAAAAATAAAGGCTCAGATAAGTTGATAGTACTACCAGATCCTGACTACTGCCCTAGCGTTTGGAGTCCTTATGAAGTACGCATGACAACAGAGTTCGAACGAATGCGAAGTGCTGCTATCTTCGTTACAGGCCACGCCAGCCTGTTTCGCGTAACACTGTTGCGTAAATAAACGAGTGTTGAAGAAAGATTGTTGGACAATTCTGCCGCATTCATCGTATATCTTTCGTTGGGATCGTTAGAATAAGACGAAAAGAGATTACGGCACGTGTGGGGTCGTGTAATCCCTTTTCCAACGTTCCATATATGAGTGACATGGGACAGACTTGTTGGGCCGTTCATAAATCCGTAAGAGTACGAGGGGGCGGAGATCTCTTCTGAACAGCACGTTGTAAGGCATCCCAGATTTGCTCAATAATATTCACGTCTGGGGAGTTTTGTGACCAGCAGGTGTGTTTAAACTAGAAAGTGTATTCCTGGAGCCACTCTTTTGCAATTCTTGACGTTTGGGGTGTCGCATTGTCCTGCTGGAATTGGCCAAGTTCATCGGAATGCACAGTGGGTATGAATTAATGCAGGTAATCAGACGTACGTGGCACCTGTCAGGGTCGTATCTAGACGTATCAGGGACCCGTATCACTCCAGCTGCAGACGTCCCACACCATTACAGTGTCTCCACCAGCTTGAATAGTCCTCTGCTGACATGCAGGGTCCTTGGATTCATGAGGTTGTCTCCGTCTGCTCGGTAGAATTTGAAACGAGGGTCGTCCTACCGGGCAACACGTTTCCAGTCATCAACAGTGCAATGTCGGTGTCGACGGCCCAGGCGAGACGTAAAGCTTTTTTGTCGTGTAGTCATCAAGGGCTCCAAAAGCCCATATCGATGATCTTTCGTTGAATGGTTCGCGCGGACCCTTGTTGATGGCCTGTCATTGAAATGTGCAGCAATTTTCGGAAGGGTTGCAATTCCGTCACGTTGAATGATTCTCTTCAGTCGTCGTTGAATTCGCTCTTGCAGGATCTTTTCCGGCCGCAGCGATGTCGAGGATTTGATGTTTTACCGGATTCCCGGTATTCTTGGTACACTCGTGAAATGGTCGTAAGGGAAAATCCCCACTTCATCGCTACCTCGGACATGCTGTGTCCCATTGCTCGTGCGCCTACTATAACATATTAAAACTCACTTAAATTTTGATATCCTGCCATTGCAGCAGCAGTAACCGATCTAAGAACTGCGCCAGACACTTGGCTTATATGGACGTTGCCGGCCGCAGCGCCGTATTGTGCCTGTTAATATATCAAAACTAGACATAGTTGTCTCACTGGGAATTCCGCGATCGTTCAATAAGTAAAATATGGAGTTTCAGTCTTCGATCGCTATTCTTTATTTCCAATTACCGGTTTCGGGCTAGCTGCCCATCTTCAGATCATATGTTGTAGTTACAGAGTAACTTGTCCGTACAGAACACACTGTTCACTGTTATGACAGTGAACAGTGTGTTCTGTACGGACAAGTTACTCTGTAACTACAACATATGATCTGAAGATGGGCAGCTAGCCCGAAACCGGTAATTGGAAATAAAGAATAGCGATCGAAGACTGAAACTCCATATTTTACCTGTTAATATATATCCGTATTTGAATACACATGCCTATATGTTTCTTTGGTGCTTCAGTGTATATTATTTATCACAATCAAGCGTTGGTAACAAGTGTTCTCCGCTGTGCACTGTGCACCGGCTCCTTGTAGGTGTAGAGTATATATGCTCTCAACTGATTCTGGAGTAATGTTCGCATCTATGTTCCGTTTCAAAACCTTTTTTCAGGAGACCTTCTCTCAAACTCCGTTTTTCCACTGTGTCATCTAGTGTGGTATCAGTAGCGTTCGACCTCCCGCTTTTTGTTCACGTTTATGTAACTGCTGGTATTTCTGGTGAAATTTCTGTGTGTCCATTGCATGGCGACTAGTTTTGGGTCCCATTTGTGATCTGTTAATTCTTAGGCGCTTCTTATACGTGGTTCTCGTCTAACCTATTGGCTGCATTACCGTTTGAAACGTTGATTGCAATGACTTCTGCATTAAAAATACTTGTTTCTGGTGGGAGCTTGACTTCTTGTAGCTATAAATCTCAAGAATACAACATCGTCTTCACCTTCTCTTCAGAGTTTTGTGCTCGTGGATCAGTGGCAGGACTAACCATTTTACCAACGACAAACGAAACTGTGTTAAATAGTAAATTTGTATGAAATAAAAACAGTTGCAGCCAGAAAGAAACGCATAGTTCAGACAACTGGATTAATAAAGGCAGGTGTTAGCAGATGACAGAACCTTACTTCCGCCTTCTACAATTAACACACTCATGACCCAGTGGTATTCTAATTTAGTATGCCATCGTAGGGCAGTTTTTGTTTCAATGCCAGTAGATACTTCTCCAAAATTGTTAACACCTTCGTTTAATGAACATTGCTATCCACCAATCATAATTCTCAAGTGTGGGAATAGGAATAAATAATGATTAAATTGAAAAGTTGAAGTGGACCGCAAAGGAATTACAGTCTCTCTGCCAAACACTCCAGTATAATACCACACATTAGAGACCAATCACGGTTGTACTCTGACCCCACGGCCATGTATCTCCGAAAACTTATTGTGAAGTACGTCTGCACATAGGCAGATTCTACTGACAAATATTCTTCCTCACCCATTTAACCACTGGAGACTCTGCCATTTCTCCAAATACCTCTCATAAGTGTGCTGTACTTTTATGAAAATTACGTAAAGTTTCAGCGCTGTCGTAAACATTTTCTGAGAGACCATTTAGAACTTGCTTAACTGTCGTGGGATTAAATTATCTTCAAGATATTCTGTCAGTGAAATGAGAGCAGATTTAAGAGTTGCTGCATTTCAACAACAGAATTTTTGAGTATAATTTTATCATAAGTCAGGTGACATTAGGTCG
This sequence comes from Schistocerca cancellata, assembly GCF_023864275.1. Classification (NCBI taxonomy): domain Eukaryota; kingdom Metazoa; phylum Arthropoda; class Insecta; order Orthoptera; family Acrididae; genus Schistocerca; species Schistocerca cancellata. The sequence goes on along the minus strand of NC_064634.1, from coordinate 383,917,992 downwards.
TACGTTGATGCTGTTCATCTGCGTTGAACGTGCAAGTTGAATGTACAGGGTGAACGGAAAGTTTCTCCCTGAAGTCCTAATAGAATGTTTTTATTTCGTAGAATTTTTTTACAGAAACTCATTTCTACATTTTAATGAATGATTTGGGCAGTCATCTGTACAATTTTTCAGTATTTTGTACGGCATCCCAGATTATGAAGACATCCTTAAACTTGCCTGCGAAAACTCTCTGCGAGCACTGATGCCTCTTCAGGTGTGTCTGAGTTCCACTCCTGCACACGAGCTGCACATAAGCTGGTCTTTCCGTTGCATGGGCGGGGTTTCTTGAACACTACATTCTGTAGACTGGCCAAAGGAGCTTAGCAGGATTTAGGTCTGAAATTCCCTTCAGCTTTGAAATCGCAGAAACCACCACACATTATTTTTTCACAAAATGCCTGAAGATCAACAACAGTTTTTTTTTTTTCTGACAGCATGCTTGGTCATAAGCATGCTGTTCCCCAGGAGTGCGTATGAACAAAGTCTTTCACAGTTGTCGTACCCGTAATATTCTGCCATTGCTGGTAGCTATCTGAATAATGCAGACGTTTGACAACTGTCCCACAAACGATGCCCATTTTATCCTTAACGATATGTGTAGTTTTGTTTCCAGCGTTCGGTGTTAGTTTTGTTGGTTGGCCAACTCTGTTATTAGCATTACCGTCGTCTCCATTAACCCAAAGTATAGCGGTTTTCAGATCAGCATCCAATTTCTGAGCAACTTTGGTGTTTGACATGCCAATGGCATGGAGGTCTTGAATTTGGGAATGAACAGGTTCACGTTTTGGCCCCAATTGTTAATGATTACTTCCTTAGAAAGATGAAAATTGAAGAAAATTAAAGTTTTATAGCATTATTTTTTTTGCCTACATAATTTAAATTTAGTAACAAGATTTTTTTCTGTCTTTCATTAGGTGAAAATATAAGCATAACTAAAAAAATTACTGAAAGACAAATTCTCATTAACTTACGAGCTACAGGTGCGTTAAATTTTAGAAAATGATCTATTTACAGGTAGTGAACCGTCACATCACTACTTATCAGCAGCAGTCAACTTTGGGAATATGTTCAAAATGATTCAGTAAGTAATTTAGACAGCCATAAACTTCATACGGCCAGCAGCATCTGTTGGTCTAGAGTGGCACGATCTTTACAAAGCATCAAACTTCGCTGTATGTGTCGATAAAAAAGGGAAACTTTCCGTCCATCCAAGATATTGTTCGATCAACTACCTGTTCCGTGTTGATGCATTAACTGAATGAAATCTGGCGTGGATCGCACTACGCACACAGCGAGCTTAAAATATCATTTTACGAGCCCTTGCCTGCATTTGTCGAGCGTGTGCTATGGCATATAATTATCTCACATTGCAGCTTGAACTACACAAGATTTCGCAATAACATTTCCTTACATATTCTGTTCGTTTAAAAGTAAACGTTAATCGCCAGCTACTCGGAGATGAATTACCTATAAAGTCTAACCGTTAAAGAGACAAGGTTTATCTGTTTTGTTTCCAATATAGCATCAGCAGGAAAGGTTGGGTAGACCATGAGAAATCGAAATGGACGATCTAGGCTGCTAGCACCGCTTATGTCGATAGCTGCAGCCGCTAAATGTAACACGGGTACTGTTGATAATTTGAGTTCTTGAGTGTGCCTGCAGCCTCCTGCTTTTGGCGGAGGCGGACACGGCCACTCACTTAGCCTTGGCAAACTGTTACAAGGACCCGGACTAAGCTTAGCCGACGCCGCGGACTGTGCCCGGCATTTCGTGCGTGCTACGTCAGAGACAGCAATTCCTCTAACGCGGCTCGTCCGTGCATGGTAGGCTTGCAGGTAGGCTGGGCGGCTGTGACGTATCGTTACCTTGACGGGAGCGGAATACATAGCAGTGCCGAGTCACAGAGTCACAAACCGGCCGCAACCTGTGGCGAGGCGCCCCTTCCATGACGTCATCCAGAACAGGCCAACAGCTGAGTCACGTGTGCGGCGGGCGAGCAGCTGCTCGCAGGACACCACTCTAGTCCGCCGGATACTATGACTTCACCGCGCATCTGTGTTATTACACACCTGTACTGCTGACCTTTCACTAGCCTGATCGCTATTGTACAGGCGTTTGCTCTCCACCAATTCAATGCGTGACGTGTACCTACTTCATACGACACTGACGTCATGTGCCGATCTTCCGCTCGCAAGTGTGTGTGAAAAGTGGCAGCAGGGAAAACTTCATCTTTAGAACATGATCTCAAGTGCAGACTCTCCGGAGGCGGTTGTTGTTGTTCTGGTCGTCAAACCGAAAACTGATTTGATGCTTATCTCACAGTATATCGAATGCAAGCCTCTTCACATCTGTACAACTACTAAAAACTACGTTCATTTTAACATCCTTACCGTAGTCAATTCTTCGTCTCCCTCTGCAGTTATTATCCCGACTCATGTCCCTTCATTATCAAATTCACGATATCTTCATGCCTCGGGAAGGTAAATAGATTTACTGAAGAGAGGGCATACACTACGCTTGTCCGTCTTCTTTTGGAGTACTGCTGCCCGATGTCGGATCCTTACCAGATAGAATTAACGGAGTACATCGAGAAAGTTCAAAGAAGGGCAGCGTGTTTTGTATTACCGAGAAATGGGGGAGAGAGCGTCACTGACATGATACAGGATTTGGGGTGGACATGATTTTAAAAAAGGCGTTTCTCGCTGCGGCAGTATCATCTCACGAAATTTCAATTGGCAACTTTCTTCTCCGAATGCGAAAATATTTTACGGAGAGATACAGGTGTTCGTTTTTTCCGCACGCTATTAAGATACTGGAATAACAGGGAATTGTTATGAACGTGGTTTGATGAACCCTGTGCGAGGCACTTAACTGTGATTTGCAGGGTAGCCATGAAGATGTAGGTGTTTTATCAAACGATCCTTTCTTTTAGTGAAGTTGTATCTTTTTTCCCCAATTTGATTCAGTAGTCTCTCATCTCTCCGATCTACCCATCTAATCTTAAGCACTCATCTGTAGCACCACATTACAATAGCTTCTATTCTCTTCTTGTCGAACTGCTTATCGTTCATATTCCACTGTCATACGAGGCTACTCTCAAGACAGATAGTTCCATAAAAGACTTCTAATAAATTTATTTTCTCTATTACCAAATTTCTCTTTTTTTTGAGATGGGAAATGTTAAACAGATAAACTTATTAAGAATTTGTCTTCCATTAACGAACGCCATTGACCAGAGGTCTTCATAACTAGTTCCTGTGACGGAGCATCGGCTTGCGTTGTTACTCATGGTGACGTCTTCGCTTGGAATTGGTGTCATTGGGGCTAGTGATGTCGATTGATAAGTTAGTAACGGCCACACGCAGTTTATTGAACTGCTGTCTGGAAGACAGCAATTTCTCGACGTTTCAGTCGTAACGCTAACCGTGAATGACCCTTTTGATGTAAACTATCGTTTTGAAAGAGAGAAGAAATCGTTAGCTTAAAGAACCACGCCGTAATAGCAAGAGTGTAAAAGGGAAGCCAAGAAAGAAAGGCGACAACCATGCTATAAGTTGGCCTCGCTTCAGAGCATGCAAGTGCTTCGCAAATGAGATGTGTAATTTTGTTCTGGAGTTCCTCAGTCAGAACGTATTATCCAGAACAGCTGCTGAGAACCAGAAGGCAGTATCAGCGGACAGCCAATAAGAGAGTGCATTTATGTTTACTGCTGTCCAACATTTGCCCTCTCCTTGTCCAACAATGATTCTTACAATGAATTCGTGGCATCCTATGTTTGTCTTCTATACAACGTATTTAGCAAGGTCCCACGATTAGAAAATTGGGGCGGCATCAGATGAAGTTTTGCCTACAAATAGGATACCTATTGATATGTCTTTTACTGCAATACCAGCTCAGTCATGAGAATGATGTGCAACATGGCGTGGGGCTCCATACTTGATCACATGCCTTCGACAAACTGCTATAGGAAAATATTAAAATATCTAGAGATTCTAGCACTGCACCACTTTAGTGCTGTGAAGGAATATACGAGTCTGCATAAATAATAGCTTAATATTTTCCCTTTAGAATTCAGTACAAATGTTTGTTGGTGACTACTTACTACTGCCGCAATTGTACTTACGTTAACCTACACGTGACTGCTGACTTTTCTGTATCCCGTCATTAGTGGAACAAGCCTCGTCAATGAATCTGTATAAAGACACCAAATGAAGAGTCGATGACACCTTGCTGTGGTTTCCGGCTAAAGATGACGCAAAATTCCTAGTTAACATCTTTCAAAGCGTGGCCTTGTCGTTTGTAATAAGGGCTCAGCTGATGGTCTTATAACAGTTGCTGGATGGTGTTGTTGCCTGTACCGATTGTACGGGCTTGATGATGAATGTTCTTCCACCATGTCAGTGGCTCTTCAAACTCGATAGTTCTTATGTTTCTTACGTCTGTTTCAGTGTGTTTTGGCAACTACACTTCTGTATAGGAGTCGTGCGCGAGAAATGATGCAATTTCGATGTATTCGGTGTGCATATTTATGAAAAACTGAAGAAATTGAGATGCTGAAAGTTGTCTAATCAGTGTCCGACTCTAATACATTTGGCGGATCATAGTGTGCCACAGTTCTAAATACGTTACACAGCCTGCTACCTCCTCGCGCTGCATGCGCAGTCTGGCCTTTGTAAGTAAACTGCACGGAACGCAGATCATTGCGGCGAATGGTTTTCATCGCCTTGACTGCATCACTCCGGTTGTTCAGAGATAACAGTAGCTACTGCATGTCGTGACCAAGGTTAATTTTCCGTGTAGCATTTTTGTGTGTGTCATTATGTTTTCGCATCAGGGAACAACCCGAATAGAAAGGTGCATTAAAGTTGAACTCTCTGTTGACGTAGAGTTTGTTAGAGACGAAGCGCAAGCTCTGATTCTGGAAGAAGAGGGAGGGAAGTCGGTCGTGCTTTTTGCAAGGGTGTTTATCCCAGCTTTCACCTTAAATAATTTAGAGTGGTCACGAAAAACCTAAGTAAAGCTGGAGGGCCGGACGGCGATATGACCCGCCACCTTCTCGAATACAAGCACAGTGATTTTTTTTACAACTGCAAGCCACCGTTTACAGAATTCTATTAACTCCTGTTCTTCCGACATACCAATGCAAAAGAGGGCACAACCAGCTGTAGAATCAGCACGATGCTCGGTATAGAAGAGCGGTGTAGCAGTGGTAGAGTGTTTTCTGTAAGATAATTTTTTCAGAAGCCACTCTCAGTTCCGGTGAGAGAGCGAGAGCAAGAGCAAGTGCAAGTTTTTTCGTTTTAGTTAATCCTTTAATGCAACTGAAATCGTATATTTGTTGTAAGGGAGAAGCGAAGTAGTATTTCAATAAGTAATACTTTCGAAAGAGGTGCTGGTAAAAACGAGACTTGCACGTAATAGCTGGACTGAGACAGTTAATGGTGCACTTAAAACCTAAAATCATAGTGTAGTTGCGAAATTTTAGTTTGTTTCAAAATGTTACCAATCTGATTCAAGCGGTGTCAGGTAGTCATTAAATGTGAGGACTAGTTTTCTGTATTGTAAAATTTCGTTAGCATACATATGCCAGAAACCAGATGGCAGTTATGAGTCGAGGGGCATGAAAGGGAAGCAGTGGTTGGGAAGGGAGTGAGACAGGCTTGTAGCCTATCCCCGATGTTGCTCAATCTGTATATTGAGCAAGCAGTAAAGGAAACAAAAGAAAAATTCGGAGTAGGTATTAAAATCCATGGAGAAGAAATAAAAACTTTGAGGTTCGCCGATGACATTGTAATTCTATCAGAGACAGCAAAGGACTTGGAAGAGCAGTTGAACGGAATGGACAGTGTCTTGGAAGGAGGATATAAGGTGAACATCAACAAAAGCAAAACGAGGATAATGGAATGTAGTCGAATTAAGTCGGGTGATGCTGAGGGAATTAGATTAGGAAATGAGACACTTAAAGTAGTAAAGGAGGTTTGCTATTTGGGGAGCAAAATAACCGATGATGGTCGAAGTAGAGAGGATATAAAATGTAGACTGGCAATGGCAAGGAAAGCGTTTCTTAAGAAGAGAAATTTGTTAACATCGAGTACTGGTTTAAGTGTTAGGAAGTCGTTTCTGAAAGTATTTGTATGGAGTGTAGCCATGTATGGAAGTGAAACATGGACGATAACTAGTTTGGACAAGAAGAGAATAGGAGCTTTGGAAATGTGGTGCTACAGAGGAATGCTGAAGATTAGATGGGTAGATCACATAACTAATGAGGAGGTATTGAATAGAATTGGGGAGAAGAGGAGTATGTGGCACAACTGGACAAAAAGGAGGGACCGATTAGTAGGATATGTTATGAGGCATCAAGGGATCACAAATTTAGCATTGGAGGGCAGCGTGGAGGGTAAAAATCGTAGAGGGAGACCAAGAGATGAATACACGAAGCAGATTCAGAAGGTTGTGGGTTGCAGTAAGTACTGGGAAATGAAGAAGCTTGCACAGGATAGAGTAGCATGGAGAGCTGCATCAAACCAGTCTCAGGACTGAAGACGACAACAACAACAACATATGCCATGTGAAGCCTAAATAAGCTTAAATTTTTTTTAAAATCTACTTTCTGGCAGTAGTTTCGCCAACGTCATGTTGATTCATATTATAAATGTCATCCTTTATACAAGCGAATGCTGTTGAAGTAATGATCATATGTTTTACATGGTAGTGTTTATTTTTTGTTTTCATCTTATTCTCCTGTCCCCTCACTGTCCACTTACACATAAACGCGTTGGGCTATATTCGTACCCGTCGCTGCTGTACAAATATTGAAGGAAGCCAGGTCACACCACCTCCAAATACTACCATACCTCGTAAAGCAGTGTGGTGATCAAACGAAGCTTCAGGTTGACGACAGTTTTTCCTAGGTCTTCATTCACTCTAACTCGCAATTTCCTCTTGAAAATGGCTGTAGTCCGAATTGGAATCGTCGTGACTCAAAATAAAGCTGACAGTAAGTGGCATCAAAACACATTACATGACTGTAAGTCCACTGCAGGAAAAAATACTCAGTTCCAAGAGAATTATTTTTTTGTGGTGGCAAAGTCGAAACGTTTGTCAGACAGTTGAGCGGTTCGGCAGAAGAAATTGCTGACCGTAAATATAATGATTAGTCGGGTCACACTTTTTTCGGTTTTCGAATTCACCGCATGCTGACAAGTTTTTCTGTATGTACCGCTGCTTAATTCTTTTGTTTTCTTGTCTTACTATTTAACCATGTATATGGAAACAGCTCAAAGCGCGCTTGTGGGTTGGCACTTTATTCCGTCAGCCCCTTCAATTCAAGTGTGACACAAAACAGTCTACTAATTTCGCCAATGGCTGTATTTAATAGTCGTCGTCTTCTTAGTGATGGTCGCGCCACTTTCATGGAACAAGACTGTTTAAGTGTGCAAATAGTGAGACACACACGCCCTGTTTATAGCAAGACTACTGCATGTGTACCTCCCCGATGAAGTGAAGACGTCGCCTGTGTCCAGGAGAAAAGGAATCGTGGCAGCTGGTGGATGCCGCAACTAGGCCGGGTGAGGGCCATGGGTCGGCCACCTGTGGATCATGGCCGTCGGCTCCCAGGGCATAAGCTCAGCTCACGGTGGTGGGGTCAGCTTTGGCTCAAGGCACAGTCGCTCCTGTCATGCAGTCTACCTTGTGTGCCATAATTCTCGAAGTTTTAACAATTTAGGGACCGTGTGGACCCATTCACGCGTGCGCGATTGAAACGTCATTGTCTTACATTCTTGTCAACTATCACTTATATGCCGACTAAATCCGGCTGTATCCAAATACAGCCGTTAAGAACAGGGGTGAAATGTGGCATTCCTTCATTGTCACAGTCGGTACAAAGCCAGGGTTTAAAACTAAACCCGAAGGCGTTACAGATAATCCTAATATCGCACCGAATATTGATCAGCGAATATTTTCATCATAAATTTCCTCCCCCATTCCCTGTTATTATCCAGTTCTGCTGTCAAAAAACAATGAAAAAGGAATTGTCACTCACACCGGACAAAATATTAGTCACTGCTTTGAAGGGCTGCGTCAGTAAATGGAGCAGTGCAACGGGGACGATGGTACTCACAGTGGAGTAGCGGGTGTTGGTTGTGGAAAGTTACGTGACAACATAGTAGTTGAAACGATGTGGTCAGCTGTTTACTGAGGAGTTTGAAAGTGTTAAAGTGCCAGCAAAGAGTGCCATGCAGCGCTTAGTCCGAAAATGGTGTCACAGGATCTGTTTTGAACAAGTCAGAAAACATTCCAAAACGTGCCCGCATATCAGAAAATGTAGCTGCAGTTCAATACGAAATGCTTCAAAGTCCTACCAAATCAAATCGAATTCTGCGTTTCTTTTTCGCCGAGGAACTCTGTTCTCTGCCCCACCCTGTACATGCAATGGACGTTCGGTGTTGTGTACCTCACATAAGGGCATTTCTCACAGCGTAACATAAGCTGCACGGCCTCAGTGGGCGAAATTACACATCAGTTGTACAGTAGTAGATCGGAAGCTATATTGTGATCTGAATCGTTTTTTGAAATGATGGAAGGCGTGGAGTGCAGCGATGACCTAATCAGGCGTTTAAACCGTAGTACGTAGAGCGTGTAGTTCAGTATGGAGGTGATTCTGTGCCATAAACCAAGCCCATTTATTCAGGTAATCGTGTAAAAGAACCAGGACGTTTATTTTATCTCTTGGTGAGGTGATAGTGTCGTCCTTCCTTCCACATCTCCGTAATGAATACGCTTTAACCGTGTTCACTGGGCTGCACGCATACGTTTTTAGTTTGACGAACATTTAGACAGCGTATCGCAACCTCGAATGGACCATCAAAGCACCTGGTTTTGGTTCTATACAAAATTTCTGGGACTATTCGGGTGAAGCTTAGCAATAAACACCCGCAATTTTGTAGCTCTGTAGGATCTGATAATTAATGATGGGCTTCAGCTGGATACACCACACCTGCTGAAATTTTTGGACTCTGTTCGTTGTGAATTGAGGTTATTATTCGATTAGAGGCGGTGTTGCACGGTATAAACGTGCAGCCTTGTGGGGATGACAATTTTTGGGTCCTGTTTTCATATGGCTCTCTTTTGCACATTCAGTGAGAATGTATAAAAAAAATCCTCCCAAAATAAAACGTACTAGTCCATTAGTTAGTTTTCCCAGGTCTACACTTTTATAATGCCGTTCAGCACGGCACAAACAGCGAAAATTCCAGGTCTTGCGAGCAACTCAGTAAGCTTGCACAAGGCATAAATGTAACGTTGCGTTGCTTGATCATATCAGTTCTTTCTGTTCTTGGTTTGATACGACCGTATAGTCGACGTGTTTTTTTCACGTGCTCCGTTTTCTTTACTATATTCGTAGCTACTGGTGTCCTTAGGACCTATGCGCACACGTCAATTATCTGCCAGCGTTCCGTAGTAACAGTGCAGGCTCTGACAATTCCATTTTAGCTGTATCCGTGCATAAATCTCCTTTCATGTCGTCCGTGTGCAACAAACTCCCAAATAACCTTCACCTGAGCCGCACTGCATTCGAGTGTAGGTTAAAGCATTACCATTTATTATAAGTTCCATCCCTATCGACGTACTGCAATTTTCTTCCTTCTGGCTGGCATCGAACTTGTCACATGGTCAGCTCCATCCCAGGTTTCCTTATTCTTATGTCCTTTTTTTTACGCTTGTTAATTTTGCTCTATTATTCGTCGCTTTACTCTGCACCAGTCAGAAGCTCCAGAAGTGATTCTTTGTAAAATGCTGCTACGCATTTCTTTCTGCACCAGTCAGAAGCTCCAGAAGTGATTCTTTGTAAAATGCTGCTACGCATTTCTTTATCGTTTTCCCATTCGACAGAAACTTTCCTCTATGAAAAAGCTACTTAAAAATTTTAACAATACCGAAATTACTGTAATTCCATATATTCTGACTATGTATTATTATGTACAGCTCAGTATAGTGCAAACACTTCAACTTGGCATTTTTACGTGGTAGTGTTTTTAATTACGATTAACGTACCGGTACACGTAGAGCCTATGCTACCGTGTTCACGACAGTGCCAACTCGGTAACAAATTGCATTTGATTTGCGTTGTGCGTCGCCGGTTGTTGTTTACTGTTCCGTACCTCTATCTGTAAAAAACGGAACCCTTGTAGGATCACTTCCTTGTCTGATTTTGTGTGTGTCCGTCTGACTGCACATTAAGACGCCGTTTTATCAGGAACGTATAGACGTAACAAGTTGAAATTTATGGCACATACTAAGATATAAAGTCACTTGGTGGTGAGAAAAATTTGCTCTTCCAAATCAATACAGCCAAAAAATAAAGCCAAATATGTCACATATTGTGATACTCGGAAACGCACTCATGAAGACCTATTGATGAATTATGTATAAGTGCGGGCGACGGTTGTCAAACGGTAAAGCACGTGCCTGGAAATCGAAGGTCGTGGGAGCGAATCAACGATTTTTCAGTCTTCTTTTTAACTTAGCCGTCACGTCTCAACGAAGTGAGTAGTCTCCAGAAAAACTCGTGGTTTGGATTCCACGTTTAATTCTAGGTCCCCTGTCCCCGATTGTATAATTGGGACACAAGCCGAAGTGTCGTCCAGGCCATTGGGCCACACAAAATTATTAAGATGGTACGGAACTGTACAGTGCGTGCTCTACTCGCAGTTGTCAATTTTTTTAAATACTAACTAACCTGGTCCATTAAGGGCTTAGAACACAACTTCCACGACGACAAGAAGGATTCGTGATACGTATAGCACAAATTGTGTGCGGGTAGACCGTCAGCCTTGCTAGAGATAGGCGAGACACGTTCCTACAACCCCCCCCCCCCTCTCTCTCTCCCTCTCTCTCTCTCTCTCTCTCTCTCTCTCTCTCTCTCTCTCTCTCTCACACACACACACACACACACACACACACACACACACACACACACACACACCACTTCAATACGACAGATATCCATTTTTTGTTTCGTTCTCATTGCTGCTTTGGGTGTTTCTGGTAACTGAGATTAGCACGACTTTACAGTGAAGTAGAAAGTACCCTTTAAACAACTCCTTTTTTCCTGAGACACAAATCGAAATATGGGAAACGCACAATTCAAATTCGCACTGTCATTGTGTTTACGCATCTGATGTATCGAGAGTTTTCTCCATCTAGTGGCCCAAAACACAAGCATCTCCGTACCTGGGACAGGTAGTATTGCTCAACGCCGTACATTGTGTGTGTGTGTGTGTGTGTGTGTGTGTGTGTGTGTGTGTGTGTGGTGAGTTTCTTATGTGCCGCACGGATTAGCCGCTTGGTTAGAGGCGCCATGTCACTGACTGCGCGGCCCCTACCGCCGGAGGTTGGAGTCCTCCCTCGGGCATGGGTGTGTGTGTGTTGTTATTAGCATAAGTTATAGTAGTGTGTACGTCTAGGAAACGATGACCTACGCAGTTTAGTCCCTTAAGAACTCACTCATTTGAACATTTTCTTATGTGAAAACTCGCAAAGCATTTTAAATAAAACAAACGTTATTAACATTGTCTGTATGCATGTCTATATACATTTTCAGTCGTCTGCCGCTAGATGACTCCGAATTGTAGCGTATAACATGGCAGTGTGTAACGTAACTGTGTCGGTGCGTACTGTAATAGTTTCGATTTCGAAAAGTTCGTTCACACACAGAGCATCCTCTCCTTCAGTATAACGCCAGACCACACACTAGCTCTGCGACATCTGTAATAATCTGACGCCTTCAGTTCACTGTCATCGAACGTCCTCCGTACAGTCCCGGCATCCGATTTCGTTCTGTTTCCAAAACTTAAGGAAAACCTTCGAGGACTTGACTTTGATAGTTGTAAAGCGAGCAAGCAGACGTGAAGTAGTGGCTCCGTCTACAAAGTCGAATGTTGAACAGCGACGGTATCAACAAACTGGTCTCTCGTTGAGACAAGTGTGCGCGCCGCCAGCATGACTGCGTTGAGAAATAAATATGTATAATCCAAGAACAAAGTTGTACAAAATTAATAACATTTTATTTAAAAGCTTTGCGGTTTCACGTAATAATTTTGGAGGCATTACTGTTTATCACGCCGTCGGAGTTACTGACACATCCCGGTTGCTTATGAAGTTCGATTCCCGCACGCTCGATTCATCTCAACATCGGGCAGTTGCATGTGGCAGTGCATCGAACCTTCAAGTTGATGGGGGTTACGCATTGTGCAACTTTCAATAAATGCTTCATTCCTTGTTTGTCTCTTTGTCAATCGAACGGTGGGCCTGATCTGTCCAAATGTGTGTTATTTCTGTAGCGTTTTGAAATTAGTTGTTTCAGCGTTAATAGAATTTGGTATTTGTAATCTTCAGGTGATTTAGAAGGCAGTTAAAATGTATATGGCCCGCGCTGAACTGCTGTGTTTGGGTTTTTTAGCATCAGTTGCAGGTACGAAACTTTCTAGCTGTTGCCTGATCGCAGCCGTGCTGTCGGCTGACGAGCTAATGGAGGAACTGATCACAGCGCTTGCGTTTGCGAGAACTGTGGAACGATAGCGGCTAAAGGTGCTAACTGTTTAATTATCTGGCTGACAGTTTAAACGAAACGAAATTACGACAGATATCTGGTACGTTTCCTGGGGTCATTGATTTTTTAAAAGCTAACGACCGATCAGCCGTTATGCGTGTATAACTTCGTTGTTGCCTGTCATTGCCATTAAAATCGGTACCGCGGAAAACTGGACAGTAAGCTGTGCGCCGAGCGTGCTCAACTTGATTCACACAGTAGTGCTGATTGATGTCGCATTAATGTCCATAAGAGCATCATTTCTTGTTCGCGTTATGCGTGTAACACAGGAAGTCATGGGTGAATTCTCGTATTACACGAGTGTGTCGTTTACATGTTGATTTATTCTGTCGGGTGTATTTTTTGTTGTTGATTTGAATCCTCCTCCTCCTCCTCCTCCTCCTCATCATCATTATCATTATCATTATCATTATCAAGATCATGACTGAGCTTTGCTACAACACATACTCGAAACACTTTAAAGAGCTATAAGAGAAAGATTTATGTAGCAGACATGTGGGCCGAAAAGGCCATCAGAGTGTTTTGATTTGCTGTTCAAAATACAGGGGCCTCTTACTGTTGTTGCCGGCCGTTGTGACCGAGCGGTTCTAGGCGCGTCAGTCTGGAACCGCGCGACCGCTACGTCGCAGGTTCGAATCCTGCCTCGGGCATGGATGTGTGTGATGCCCTTAGGTTAGTTAGGTTCAAGTAGTTCTAAAGTTCTGGGGGACTGATGACCTCAGATGTTAAGTCCTATAGTGCTGAACCATTTGAACCGAGATCTTGCGCACAGGATTGGTGTTATGACGCGGGAGTCTGACATATCGGTTAAATAAATATGGACCTAAAAATCGAAGCGGAATGAACAGACAAGCTAAACCTCCAGTTGCGCCTGATGCCTGGTACTACTAAGAATTACTGGGAGAATTATTGCAGGGGAGGGTGTGTGTTGTTTATGTGGGGGGGGGGGGAAATGGGGAGGAGATGATGTGTATATCGTGCGAACAATTGCGGAGTACTGCCAGTGTGTTCACGATTAGGCTACTGCGAGATAAGAATAAAGGCGAAAAGTTTCAGAAATTGATGCACGGTGATACCATTGCAGCAGGTTAATTATTTCGGGACAAGTGTCACAGATAGCGAAGGGAAGAGATTTTTGGGAACGCTTTTGGACAGTTTTACGGAACTACTTTGTAAGAAGTGCGATTGGGGCAGTTCAGCAGCTTTACAAGCTATTTTCTGGAAGAATAAGATGAGAGATTATTGCACCTACAGAGGTTCATAGTCATTTTCTCCGCAAAGGTTCATGAGTGAAATATAAAGGGGAGGGGAAAAATTGACAAAATATGAGGCATCTCCAAGTGTTTTGCCGAGTATGTACGTTGATAGCTGGAGCAAAATATTGAAGTGCATCTCTTTAGCTGTTGCGAAGCAGGCGCTGCGAGGTAGCGGTAGAACTTTATAGCAACAGGTACAGAGGGGATTACGCAAGAGCGAGACGGACGTGTCATTAATTTTGCGTAATCTGTGGAGCAGCCCAGGAGAGCCAGCCAGCAGTCCAGGGTCGCCGAGTCCGCGACTGTGGCGTGAGCGTCAGCTCTGCCCCGTGGCGCCAGTCTAGGTGCGCATTCGCCGTCCTCAGGTAGATGTTTCGCGACCCTGCGCGGTCGAACCTGGTGCGTCTGCAACACAATGCAGGCTGTTGAAGGAGATAGACACCGGACATCCCCACGGTGTTTGACGCGTCATCCTGGAGGGTCTCCCCGCTTGCCCTTTCATGCGAAGCTAGCGCGCTCTATCTATCTATCTACGTGTATGTCTTACTTTCATCAGTCTTCTGGCTGTTTCAGTGCTGCTCACCCAGAATTCCTCCCTTGTGCCAACTCTTGAGTCCCAGTGTCCTCAGTTATTTGTTGGATATATTTGTCTGTCTTCCCCTTCATTTATTACCCTCTCCGGTTCCCTTTAGTGCCATGAAAGTTATTCCTGTCCCTTCTATTTGTTAGTGCTTTTCCGTACGTTCTTTACTTCGCGGATTCTGCAGAGAACCTTCTCATTTCTTATCTTATCTGTCCAATTAATTTTCGACATTGTTCCAGAGATTCTCAGACGTTTAAATTCTCTTCTTCTCCGGTGTTCATACAGTCCGTGATCCACTACCATACACTGCTGTTCTCCATACATACGTTGTTAAAAGTTCTTTCCTTTAGTTAACGTCAGTGTTTCATGCTAATAGACTTCTTTCATCCAGGAAAGCCCTCTTTGTTGCGCTATCGTGAATTTGTCGTCCTCGCTCCGTCCGCCAGAAATTATTTTGTTTCCAATGCATCAGAATTCCTTCAGTCATGGTCTACAGTTTTGATGTCAAGTTTATCACTCAATTAGTTTCTCCTACTAATTACTTTCGTCTATCGGCAGTTTATTTTCAATTCATGTTCTGTGCTCTGTCGACCGTTCAGTCTATTCAACACGTCCTGTAATTCTTGTTATTGATATCCTTTTTGCCATAAACTTTGATCTTGATCTTGACCATTTCTTTTCTTTGCATCATTGCTTCTACGATGTATACATTAACGAGTTGGGCTGAAAGACTACGTACCTGTCTTAAACCCTCTCTAATCAGAGAACTTATTTCTTGGTCGTCTGTATTTTTCCGTCTTAGTTCTTGTAAATATTGTTTATTACCCATCTTCCTGTATAGCTTACACGCATTTTTTCTGATAATTTCGAAAATCTTTCACCATTTTACATTCTGAACGCTTTTCCTAGATTGATAACTCCCATGAACGTGTCTTGATTAAGAATCACCAGTATGAGCAGTTCTCAGGTTCCAAACAAAGTGGAAATCATACTTGTTTCTGTAAGTAGCCAGTTGTCTGGTCGCTCACTTACGCCGACCTTGTATCAGATAAGGAACGAAATGGTACCTGTGTATAAAGTCTAACTCCGTTCATTTACGTGCTGTTAAAACTATTAATACAGTACAAAGATTATAAACTAAAATCTTATGCATATTCGTCATATTTATAGAAAACATGCTATATACAATACTTTGAGTTACTTTCCCGGTGTAAGAGTAAATAAATTCGTAAGTGAACGTACTCTAGTGCAAGAAATATTCACCCGTGTAACAAAGAAAATCTGTCATTCCACATGGCATAATACTGTACCCCTGCGATTTATTCATCGCGATCGAGAAGCAAATTGCTCTGGAAGTTGCAGTCTCTTAGAGTTGAGGATATCTGTGCGAATTGGTTGATTCTATGGGATAAAGACCGTTCCATCACGTCCCTCCGCTGTTAAGATTGTCGCGTCAGTCCAAGTGGCGAGGAATCTTCATTAAACACAATGCTTAAGCCATCTACGTACAAAGTACTAATAAGGCATTTTGGGTTATTTTCCTATAGCCACATTCTCACCCCCTTGGGCGCTAGTCTTGTCTTACTCCAGTGCCTTTCCAGATAATTGATGTCTCCTAGTTTTGGCTGAATTTTGTCCTTGGGTTCGAGCTATGCTTAAATGTTAAGACTCACTCCACCCCCATTTCCACAACCTAGCCTGCATGTCGTGCCTAACTTCCATAGTAATTGTGTGCTGGTAGTTAGCCCGTTTAGGTTATTTCTGTCGAATGAATTGATTTCACGAGTCGTTTCACCAGTTTGTAAGTTACTCTTAACTTACCAAGACAGTTCTCCAATCCATTTAGATTCAACCTATACGTGGTTAAACGAATTTCCATTGAAAAATTCAACAGTGCTTTTGGAGGAGTGTCATCACAATTCCCGGTGCTTTATTTGGTGGTGCCATCCTTTGCTATACAAAGAGCTAAAGGTTTACGCTTCATATCTCTCTGAAGCTTTCGCGGAACTCTGACATGAAGCGCCGTAATTTCTTATGGTCTAAATCCACCCCGCGTGCAGTACAGAAGATTCCAGGGGAATCCGCGATTTCACATCTTTCGCAAACCACACGCTGCAGTAAATAGTTAGGTCTTGGAGGCGGTCGTTCCGCCTATTGTTTGATCGAGACTTGAAGCCATAATTATCGTCCGCTTCAGTGTCTCTGTACAGTTCAAGCAAAGTATGAAAGAGACTCAAGCTTCAGTACCAAATATGTATAAACAGTGACAGTTTCTGGGCAACTTGCAGCTATGGCCAAGAGTAAAACTTTGAAAAAGAGGGTTATTAGTCTGCCACTGTGGATAACACGGATATTTTTGTAGATAGATTTTTGAAGATCTGGGCGATCTCGTTGCACGTTTGCGTTTAGCACATCAGGAAGACTCCAGAATAAATTTCATGCGATTCTCGTATTGTCACCCAAGTCCTTCATCAGTAGACTATACTAGCTAAGTTATATTAAGGGTGCACTGTGACACGCCTTACGTGGAGCCATTAACAATAGGTGCTGATCATAGTCCACAAAATCTGTCGATAAGAAAACGGTGATAACTTGCAGAACTTTCGCAAACGTAGAATAAGTACCGTCCTCAGAGAGACGAGGAGGAAAAGGAACGCGTAAGGCTGTGGTGGTACCAGGTTGTGAATATATTCACTTTTCCCCGTGTGGTTGGCGGCACATTAGCAACGCTAGGTTCGTAGGACGCTCGAGCTGGTTTCTCGTCGCCACCTTTGATAGAGAGCTAGAAGGGGGGGGGGGGGGGGGAGAGAGACAGCTATTCCTTGGGTTGTCTTCAGGCCGAGCTGATAACGGGCGAAGCTAATCTCTGTAGCGGAAGATGTAGGCCGGCGGCACATCACGAGAGCTTAAGGTAGCGCCTCGTTTTATCTGCTCGACTGTAGACGCCGGCAGCGAGGCTAACTTGACAGAGCGCCTGGTTATCCGGCAAAGACTTTGTGCTCTCTGCCCATTCTATCACATACGAGAAGCAGCTGCACTTACCTTGACTTTTGATTGTAATTATTATGGGATCATGTTGCATCACCACATGAAATAGAATCTGTCATCCGTCCACGTTGTCTTTCTCGGTTCCCTAGTTCTGCATGTGACGTCAAGACGACCTGACGTATTGGTTGCGATTTTCGCACCACTTCGGGAGGCGCGGGATCCAGATCTCAGTTTAACTGTTGTGAAACAGGTTTTCTGTGGCATGTATAATTCATTCGACAGAATGCCAAACTATTCTTTAAAAAAGGCGGCTGTCGGTTTTCCGTCCTATACTTGTCCAAACTGTTTCTGATGACTTAATTTCTCTTGGACGTTAAACCGTGTCCTTCCTTCTCTTTCGCGACCAAGCAATATGCCAATTCAATTACAACCTAGAGTCATTGTTGACCCTCCGTAATCATATTATTACAATGTCAGGGTATCCACATTTTTGTAAGAGACTTCTTATGCTCGTATTTTTGGTATCATTCATCAATATAGGAGTATGCCGAAAAACTTTCGTAAATCAAAAAACCTACCGATCCGATGGACTCAAGATTTTCGGTGTATGGTGTATGGTGTATGGTGTATGGTGTATGGTGTATGGTGTGTGTGGTGTGTGGGGGGGGGGAGGGGGGGGCGTTCGTATTTCATGTTGGGCGACGGAAGGCACGCTCTTAAATTTGCAAACTATAAAGTAGTTGTATGTACATGGTTTCATGTCCTCGTATACGTCCGTTTAGATGCTAGGTTTGAGGACACATGATACATGATATAGACCGTGTTGTGGAAATTGGTTTATAACGCTGAACAAAGGATGTTAGTCACATAACAGACTGCCGTCGAGGAACCGTTTATTCGTTGTGTGATGGCCCCAAGTGTAAGTGTAACTGGGGGGAGTGGAGGGCAGGGAGAGTTGTAAAGTTTAGGAAACTGCAGGAAGATGTACAGTCTGCCGCAAATGTCAAAGTTCGTCTCGTTTAAAGGCTGTGAGGACGAAACTACGGGAGCTCGGAGCCTTGCAGAGATACACTGGCAATAATTTTTTCCTCACTGCATTTGCGAGTAGAGGTGGAAAGGGAATCACTGGCAGTGGGGCGAAGTGTTTTCAGCCATGCTCTGTGCATTGACGTGCGGATATTGTACTCAAACTGATCAAAAGTATCCGAATATCGTCAAGTAATTCAGAATTGACCACTAGACGTCACGAGAGGCGGACTCGTCAGTACAAAAGGAACCGGCGAGTATTGTGTTGTCAGTAGAGAAGCAGTAACAGCAAAATGTTTGTCGGGAGAATTCACTGACTTCGAACGTGTAATAGTCAGTGGATGCCACCTAACTTGCAAATCCATCAGGGACATTTGAATTTTTCTAAAGCTCCTCAAGTCCACTATTGGCGATGTGATTATGAAGTGGACTCACGAAGGAACAACCACGCAGATCTCATGCGCTGGCGGACAGGGACCGTCGAGCACTGCGGAGGGTGGTTGTAAAAAGACGCATGAAGTCAGCAGAATGAATCACTCACTCGTGAGTTCCGAAGGGCTATCGACAGTGCGGTTAGTACAGCGACTGTGCATAGGGAGTTAAAATCAGTGATGTACAGTGGTCGAGCAGCCTCAAATTTTTGTAGTCGGTGCTAAGCGATGCATGAGATAGTGTAAAGAATGATGCTACTAGACAGCAAGTGATTCTTGAAACATGCTATTCACTATGACAGTCCGATGAAAGTTTGATTTTGATGAATATCGCGAGAACAGAAATCACGCGGTAGCTATTCCACCTACACAGAGGGCGGTAGTATCATGTAGACAAGATATAAAAGGGCAGTGGATTGGCGGTCATTTGTACTCAAGTGCCTCATGTGAAAAGGTTTCAGACGTAATTATGGCCATACGACGGGAATTAACAGATTTTGAACGCGGTCTGGTAGTTGGAAGTAGACGTATGATACATTCAGTTTCGGAAATCGTCAGGGAATTCAATATTCCGAGGTACACAGTATGAAGTGTGTACCGAGAATACTAAAATTCAGGCAGTACCTCTCAACACGGACAGCAGTGGCCGACGGCCTTCTCTTAGCGATAGAAAACAGATGCGTTTGCGTAGTGTGGTCAGTGCTAACAGACAAGCAACACTGCGTGAAATAACTGCAGAATCAATTTGGGACGTAGGACGAACGTATCAGTTAGGACAGTGCGACGAAATTTGTCGTTAATGGGCTGTGGCAGCGGACAACCGACACGAGTGCCTCTGCTAGAAGCATAACATCGCCTGCAGCGCCTCTCCTGGTCTCGTGATAATATCGGTTCCACCGTAGACGACTGGAAAACCGTACCTGGCTTGATCAGTTCGGATTTCAGTTGGTAAGAGCTGACGGTAGAGGTAGAATGTGACGCAGACTCCGCGAAGCCATGTATCCAAGTATATGGAGATGGTATCTGTTCTTTCGGACATGTCCGAAA
Organism: Schistocerca cancellata; assembly: GCF_023864275.1. Taxonomy (NCBI): domain Eukaryota; kingdom Metazoa; phylum Arthropoda; class Insecta; order Orthoptera; family Acrididae; genus Schistocerca; species Schistocerca cancellata. Next base: position 383,898,009 of record NC_064634.1, on the reverse strand, counting down.
GAACAGATACCATCTCCATATAGTTAAGGCTAACCGGCCATTGACCTCCTGTGCGGATGAACACGTATTGCCCGAACTCTTACGGGAGTGTAGTGGGAAGGGGCACTATGAATGTAATATGTGGACATAAAGTTGGGAATGTGTGTCGCACGGGAAGCGTGCAAGGCATAAATCCCTGCAGTCGCACAATCCTCTGTGCCGTCGGTGGCTCAGATGGATAGAGCGTCTGCCATATAAGCAGGAGATCCCGGGTTCGAGTCCCGGTCGGGACACATTTTTCAACTGTCCCCGTTGATGTTTATCAACGCCTGTCGACAGATTAAGGTAATGATTTAATTATCATTTTATGTATGCAAGTAGGTAACGAGGCACTGCGCAAGCTGGTGGTGGCTCCATAATGGTGTGGGCTGTGTTTACGTGGAATGGACTGTGCCCGCTGGTCCCACTGAACAGATTATGGACTGGAAATGGTTAGGTTCGTACCCAAACAACGATGGAATTTTTAGGGGGACAGTCGTTCCCGTTTGCTTTGAACATCACTGTGGACAATTCGAATGAATGATTTGGCCATCCAGATCGTCAGACTTGAATCTCATCGAACATTTCTGGGACATAATCGAGAGATCAGTTCGTGCACAAAACGCTGCACCGGCAACACTTTGGCAATTATGGACGGCTCTAGAGGCTGCATGGCCAATATTTCTGCAGGGGACTTCCAACGACTTGACTTTCGTCACGCCAGCGTATTGCGCTTAAGAAAACTCAAAATGCAGAAGGAATGAATACATGTTACAGCATTGTGTACTGCATACAGTGGAGGAACAGTTCGGATGCAACGATTGTCTGTATCAGCGTACCCTATCATAAAGAACCATTTGTGGACCATTAAATTTCTGAAAAGGACGAGCCTACCGCGAGTCCCATTTACCCAGTGGAACGCCTTGGGGATGTTTTAGAACGTGGATTTTGCTCGAGAGACCTTCCGTGCTTTCTGGTTTGAGGTAGAAGCAGCTGCCATTTCTCCACAGACGCGCAGGCAATTCTTTGAAAGTGTCTCTAGCGAAGTTGAAGCACCGAATACGAATGTCCACTAGTAAGTGCCCCATACGTTAAGTTAAATAGCGTATGTGGACGTCGAAGAATACTAGCAGCGCGAGTGTGCGCTCTGCGCGGACGACAGCGCGGCTGGTGAGTGAAGCGCGCGCGGTCGGCTGGCGTCGCATCCCGGGCCGCGCGGCGCGGCGCGGCGCCGCGCTCCACTCGGCGCAGGGTATCGATCTGGCGGGGCGGGAGGCAGCCGGCAGCTGGCGGCCGTCCCCGCGCCGGCCGGGGCCGCCAGCGAAGCCCGGCAAGTGCTCGCATCGACCGACACGCCGCCGCTCAAGCTGACGCTGCCGCTACCGCTGCCGCTGCTCATCAGCACACCACACCACACCATTGCCACCGTTCATTTCCTTGCGGCCATCTACACCGGCAAAGGGCATGGGTAGGACAGCACAGCATTTCAGCTACACCGGCTGCTATGTGCATCTGCAAAGTACAGGGCAGGGAATACTTGACGTGGTACCATGCGATAGGGTTTCTTCCGCGTATGTACCGTGGGAAGAATGCTTACACGCGGGTTTGTTCGTTGTAGTTGAACTTGTTTTTTTTTCATCGCCCATCGTCGATAGCCATGCCCAGTGGACTGAAAAATATTGCTAAATACTTCAGATACTACTAGTTCTTCAAACTTTGTAAGAAGACTTGCGGAATAATGTAGATAGAGGGGTAAAAATTGACACAAATGCTTGGAATGACATGGGGTTTCATTAGAACTAAAACAAAGTATAGCTAGACGCGTGAAAGATCTCTTGCGCGCGTCGTTTGGTGGTGATCGTGTGCTCAGCCGCCACTTTCGTCATGCTTGGCCTCCCAGGTCCCCAGACCTCAGTCCGTGCGATTATTGACTTTGGGGTTACCTGAAATCGCAAGTGTATCGTGATCGACCGACATCTCTAGGGATTCTGAAAGACAACATCCGACTCCAATGCCTCACCATAACTCCGGACATGCTTTACAGTGCTGTTCACAACATTATTCCTCGACTACAGCTATTGTTGAGGAATGATGATGGACATATTGAGCATTTCCTGTAAAGAACATCATCTTGGTTTTGTCTTACTTTGTTATGCTAATTACTGCTGTTCTGATCAGATGAAGCGCCATCTGTCGGACATTTTTTTAACGTTGGTATTTTTTTTTTGTTCTAGTGACACCCCATGTCATTCCAAGCATGTGTGTAAATTTGTACCTCTCTATCTACATTATTCTGTGATTTATTCAGTTTTCAAATTTATACTGACTTTTTGATCACCCGGTATATACTTGTTCAAGCGGTCCACCAGCTTTTTCATCCTATCGGAAAAATAGGTTCTGTCAAACTCTGCATTATACTTATTGGCTACAACAATCACTTCCTCATTTGATGAAAATTTCTTTTTAGGAAACCAAAGTTTCAAGGAAGGCACCAGGAAGAAGTCACTTTGGACTAAGTCTGGCGAACTGGACGGATGGGGAATTTCAAAATCCTATGCACGCACTTTCGCCATTATTATCGCTAATGTGTGGGATGGTATATTATCTATTATCTTGGTAAAAGAGGACTTTTTAGCGTGCCAATCGTGGTTTTTTCTTTTTTTCAGCCAACGCAATTTACAAACGATCCAACAGTGAAGTATAATAGGGTGCAGTTATGGTTCCTCCTTTTTCCAAGTAATCTGTGAGCATTATGCCTTGGGAATCCCAAAAAGGCAATGGCCATCTGCTTATCAGCTGACAAAATGGTCTGCCTTCTTCGGCGCCACTTTCACCAGCTTTCGTCCATTCTTTTAACTGCCGTCTCGACTCTGGTGTGTAATCGTGAATCCAGGTTTCATCAGCAGCCACAAATGGGCGCAAAAGTTTTGTGGATTGCGATAAAACATCGCCAGACATTGTTGAAATGCTGTATGGATGGCCTTTTGGTCTCCAGTGAGCAATCGCGACATGTACCTCCCATACGGCTTATTCATAGTCAGTTCTTCGTGCAGGATATTATGCAGTCCTAAAGTTCAGATGCTTACTGTCAGCAGTCTCACGAATTATTAGTCGGCGGTGTTGCATTACCGTTTCATGGATTTTATCAATGGTTTCCTTTGGGGTGGCCTCAATAAGCCGGCGGGAGCGCGCTTCGTATTCGGCGCTTGCCGGATCACATTTAAATTCATTAATCCAGAAATAAATGGTCTTCAGTGATGGTGCGGAGTCCGCGTGAAATTTATCCATTTCTATTTTTGTTTATGGAGCAGTCGAACCCTTTGAATGAAAATGTTTAATGACAGCAGGAAACTCGGTTTTCTCCATTTTCAGTTGCAGTCGGCACACTAACCATTCAGGCAGCTGTCAGCAGTGAACTGTACGCTCTTGAAATTATTTATATGATTCTTGGAATAATTAAGCTTTCCAACCTTGAAGGGGCAGCAAAAATGTTCCATTCTTTCACGAAAATTTACCGGACGTATCAAACAATTTTCATAGCGTGGTAGCACGTGTTGGGATTCCTTTCTCGTATGCGCCGTGGGAAGAATGACTTAGATGCCAGTATGCGCACTGTAATTGGACTTGCTGTTCTTGGACTTGCTGTTCTTATGATAGTGACACACAGGGAACGAAAGAAAATATCTAGATACTTCAAGTAATACTTGTTCTTGAAATTTTGCAAGTAGTTTTCTGTTGGATAATTTACCTTTGTCTCCCAAATATTTGAGTTCAGGTTTTTTCAGACTTTTCGTGACGCAGTCTAGTGCGTTACAGAAACCTGTGATTGAAGTTTCTCACGACAACACACCTGTGTAAAGCTTTCTCAGTTTACATGTCGCATCAAGTCTGGGCGCAGTGTCCTATTTTCGAACAAATCTTTGTCAGGAACAAATCACTGTCTTGGCTGCTGTTGTGGCCATTTGTAGCTCGTTGGTTATCATACGTCGTCATTCCACCATGCTGTCAGAGATTGTGTCGAATGCCTGGTAGTGTCTACGCTGTCGCAGAAACTGTAACAATCCACCGCATTTCTGTTTCATCTCAACATTGAGAGCTCGCATCTACGCACGGCTGTGATTATAGTCGCTGTCGCATATGACATTTTAGTTTTTACTACTACTACTACTACTGCTACTAAAACTTTAACAACGGAATCACAGCAGGTAGAAGCGTTGGACAATATTTGTTTTATCAGACATTTTCCTGTGTTTGAGAGATTGTACTCAGCAATAGCTGATTTCTCCAAGGTCTCGATGGTTACAGCAACAATAACCACTGCAGTCAGTTGTTCCAAACGAAGACGTCGGTGGATTTCATAGAAAGCTGCAGATTTATCCCAGATCTGACGTGACAAGTAAAACGAGAATGTTTATACAAACCAACGGCCATTCGTGGCACCCTGACTCCTAGTACTTCAGCACTGCACAAGTGATTTGTGACCAGTCTCCTTGACAGTATTTTCCCACATATCCGGCCATTTAGTAAGTCTGCCACCTTCCTTACCTACGAGTTAGCCTCCATGATCATTCCACTCTATTTTTCTACGAATATTTACACCCGGGTATTTGTACCGATTGACAGATTCCAGCTTCAGTCAGATCTTGTAGCCACGGGCTACTACATTTTTTTTTTTTCTAAAGTGAACAATTCCACATTTCAGAACATTTGAAGACAGTTAAGTCTTTGCATCACCTTGAAATCGTAACAAGATTTGCTTGGATATTTGACCGGCTTTCTTTTCAGATAGTACTTAATTACAGATGACTGAACCAGCTACAAGATCTGTGACGTTATGTACAGTAGAGTACATCTGAAAAGAAAGCTTCTCAAATATCCAAACAGAACTTAAGATTTCGAGGTGCTGCAAAGATTGGCAACGCCCTTTAAATGTACAGTAATGTAAAACTGTTTGTCACAAAATGAAAAAAAAACATCGTAGCCTTGGCAACAATATCCTGGAGTCACTGTTGAAATCGGCCAGCCGATACAAATACCAGACTGTAACAGTTCGTAGAAATATGGACTGGAATTATCATATAGGTAGGTGGTAGACTGCAGTTCATTAGCAGGAACTTCTTGTGGTCCACGTTTGACTTCTACACAAGGCTTCACTCCACACAAATAGGTTCAGAAAACGCTTCGTAACGCTTAAATTTGTATTGAACATTAAATTTTCTTTTTTTTTTTTTGTTTTAGCCATGCTACATTATATATCCTCTCTAGACTACGACCATTATCAGTTACTTTGCAATCAGTCGAAAAGAGGTCATACTCAAAGGATACGCGTGAGAGATATTTGCCGCTACTTTAATATGGATGATTTGGAATTTCATAGAAACTGTTTTGCAAACTTGTGCGTCTTCTGACGTTAGTTTTCCTTTTGTTCCAGGTATGTACCGCAGCCAGTGTAGACGTTGCTGGTGATCTTGTCGGTAAGTCCCCGAGACCGCTGACTCTCGCTTCTGCTCGCGCGCTGCCTTATCTTTCCGTGTCGAGTGGAGCCGCTGTCGAGCGCCCGTCACACCCACAGCGTCCCCTCTGATCACTTGACCCCAAACAGTAAGCCCTCGCCGTGCCATGTCGCTGTCATTAAGCTGTTCGATCTTCGCCGGTAGGTTTCTCTGCCTCTGGGCTATAGTGTTTCCCTGCAATTACTGTCTTGTATCTTACAGGTAGTCGTCCGAGGGCTTGTGTTTCGTCACAATTGTCTGGAAATGTGAAACGGACATCACTCGGCTCGCTGAACTGAGTCTGCTTATGTACATGAACAGTCGTATTCCGTTTGAATAAAATCCTTTTGGCCATTGACCAAGATTAAGACCAACGTTTAGACCGTCAGAAGATCATCGAAACTTCATTTTTAATAGTGGTTTTAATTTCAAAATAATACGATTTCTCAAATGGGTGCAATTGAAACTGCCACGGACCGTGGAAGTCTTCGCACTTGGGGGGAATTATGTTCCATTTCACAGCATGGTATTAAGAGAGAGCTGTAGAGGTCAAAAATTGTAGAAGACACAGTTCTCGATGTATGCAACAAATAATCAATAATTTTAGGACGTACGTGCTGCTTGGGATGAAGAGATTGCCATAGGAGAGGAAACTGTCGAACGCTGCATCAAACCAGTCACAAAACTGATACCTTCCGCCCCAGACAAGGAAAGAACAAAAAAATTTGAAGCTACTAGTACACCACACGAGACGGAGGGCAGGGTAATGGAATTATTCGATCATATATGTAATAAAATATTATTAATAGACTGTTTAACAGCGGTTATATATTCATAGAATGTCGTGGTTATATCAGTTAGCCGTTCAGACGAAATATGTTTCAGTTCGAAATCCATCATCAGGCTACATAAATATCTGTCATACATTGGCGAAAAAAGAAATCGCAACAAAAAATGTTAATGTAGAGTAATGAAATTTTGGGAATATACATGTGTAGGTAATATATTTAAGTGATTAACATTGCAAGATCACAGGTTAGTGTAAGCGCGAGATAAGTCATTGCAATTGCGAAATGCTGGTACATTAACAACAGATGTAACTACGAGAAAGTTGAATGCAAGCATGCGGACGTGCATGCATTGTTTTGTACAGGTACTAGATGTCCGTTTGTGGAACGGAGTTCCACCTCTGTTGCACGTGGTCTGTCAATATAGGGACGGTTAATTCTATTCGTGGATGGCGCTGTAGTCATCGGATGGCCCATATGTGCTCACTTGAAACAGATTTGGTGACTGATCAGGCCAAGGTAACATGTAGACACTCTGTAGAGTAAGTTGGTTTACAACGGCGGTATGTGAACGAGCGTTGTCCATGTGGAAAACACGCCCTATAGTACCTTCATGAATGGCAAAACAACAGGTCGAATCACGAAATCGAACCTCAAAACTTATCACCAAGTGCAGTTCAGTGTGTCTAGCATGCAGACAGATGGGTTACAGGTCCTCAACTGGCCTCCTCCTAATCAACAAACGACCATCACTGACAGCGAGGCAAGACCAGCTGTTATTAGAAAACGTAACAGACCTCCGCCCTGTCCTCTGCTGAGCTCTCGCTCGACCCTACTGAAATCGCAAATGGCGGTGGTTTGGGATCAGTGGAACACATGCTACAGGGCGTCTAGCTCCGACCTGGTCTTGAAGTTACCGATTTGTAACAATTTTTTGTGTCACTGTCGTGCAAACTTCTGCTCAAATTGGTGCTGTATATGGAGTACGGAGCGCCGATGGTCTTTCCTCTCGGTAGTGCTAAGTGGCCATCCGGTGTCTGGTCGTCTTACGACCGTATATTCCCGTGTCCACTGCTGTCAATAGTCACGTACAGTGGCTACATTCCTACCAAGTCTTTCTGCAGTTTCGCAGAAGGAAGATCCACCTTTTCTTAGCCATATTATACGATCACATTCAAACTCAACGAAATGTTGACAATATCGTCTTTGTCGTCTGAAAGACATTCTTGACCAACATCAACTCACCACGTCCGATTTAAAGGTTAACTAACGCTCACGATCGATACAGCGTGTATTTAAAGCAGACGTGATTTGTACCCTCGTTTTGGCGCTGGTACACGACTGACACGAAATTTGGAGACAGATCATCTTTCAGATGTAGAATCGCGTCGTTCAGCTTTAATTTATGTTGCACAACTCCCTTTTGGTGGTGTTATTTTTCTTCTGTCAGTGTATTTCTCTGAGTTGTACAGGTTTAATGATAGTCTTTATAAGACCATTTCCATTCAAGCAACCGGTTTACCTCGTAAAGGAAGTAACGCTGACGGTGACCTTACGTAACAAATTCATGGTGGAATACCCTGTGATGTGGAGAAAAAGAAACACAGTTACCACATCAGTTATCCCTTTTTAGGCGTTGTGCTTACAACGAATGAGTACGCCGGAACACTTCCTTCTCACTTGTACAGGGTGTCTCACGAAAGACGCCCAGGAGGGGTAGGCGGGTCGCGCGGCTTGGCCCCGGCCACCGGTCGCCGCCACCGCAGCCACTAACCTGCCGGTAGTCGGCAGCGCGTGCGCTTCCCTTGAAATAAGCATAAACGACGTTGCCATCTGATTAACTTAGGCTTACCTTTATTTACAGTAGGTGCTCAAAGTGATGTCCCTCTGTGGTAACATCAGCCTGACGTCTCCTGAACGCATTAGCAAACACTTGCCGAATTTAGACAGCCGAAATCTGGGAAATGTCTAGCCCAACCCTATCTTCCAACTCTTCGAGCGTGTGGGGGTTCGTTGCATACATTTTGTCCTTTAAGTTTCTCCAAAGATAAAAATCGCACGGATTTAAATCTGGAGAACGAAGAGGCCAGTCAACTTTCCTATCATCAAAAACACGTCGTATTGCTGTCATATAAGCATTGACGATGTGCAGTCTTGCATTCTCCTGCATTGCCCTGCATGAAATAAGCGTACATCTTTTCGTTAGGTATTGGTTCTCGAAGAAAAAAAAATAATGCAGCGGATTGTTCACATACTGTCAGAACGTATTGTTTCGTGGCAAGATTGGTCCAGTAACTCGTCTTGCACTAATTGCACAGCACACTCGAGCTTTCACGTAATGCAGAAATTGGTGATGTAATACATGAGGATTTTTCTGAGAATTTACGTACCATGAAATATGCAGCCATGCTTAATCAGAAAAAAAGCATCTCGGGATCAACGTCCCCGTCTTAAATCTGTTGTAACAGCCAGTTCATCAGTTGATGCACTACCGTTACATTCTATGGTTTTAATTTTTGTTTGTGCGCAGACGCTGTTCGCGTAAGTCTGAAGTGCCGAACGGTCCAGAGATTTTCTCGGTCTTCTTCCCCAGACCTTCCATGTCTCGTCTACTTTATTTCCGGTTAATCCACTAGGTTCTCTAGACCTTCGTTTGTGTAAGACAGTCTCTTGAAATTTTTTTGTATAGTAGAATCATTTGGAACATACTCACCGGAAAATTTTCGAATGAGTTCAAGCCAACATTCATCATACGATTCTATTTTTGCATAGTTACACAAGAAACACTCATTTATCCTTCGTGTATACCATACCGAATGGCAACTCGACAGGAAACTAAAAACAAGACACCCGAACCATGAGTCTCTCAGTACTGAAGACAAACGCGCTGTGTTTGTCTGAGAACCGAGCCCAACGACATACGCGGTCAGGGAAAGCCCCGGACTCGGCGCAGTTGCAATAATGACATCTAGCAACAATATTTGAAGCGATCAAACTTTACATAAAAACTCAAAAGAAAAGACCAGTAAACTCGATCGCACACTGTAGGAGGCACGCGCAAAGTATCGGTGCCTGAGAACTGCGCATAGCGACAACCCGCAGACGCAGCGGCAACAGCCGGCAAAGGCGCGGCGCGATCCGCGTACATCTCACGGGCGTCTTTCGTGAGACACCCAGTGAGAAGGGAGCTGTAGCTTAGTCGTTGAGATACTAAACTGATCGAGCTACTGATTTACAGGACTGTAAGGAAATATTAGTTTTAATTGTGAGGGATACTTAACTGTTGGGATTATTTTTTACTTTTTCACCTTCTCTGTACTGTCGTTCTCGTGTATTCCATGCAACAGTAACCCTTTTAGCAATGGTTAGACATTTCCCGTGTGGAACAAGAGCCAGAGAGCTTGCATTTCTCAGACCTGCAGTTGCAACCTTTAGCAATTGTTAAGGATGAGACCATCAGACCGACCTGCCTAGAGGTTTAAAATTATTTAATCTATCACTCACCCACTCCATAATTTTGAAAATGGTGTAGTTGCTGCCCCACACTGCGGTTTTCAAATTGAGCATTTCTTGTCAAAGATGACAGATGCTTATTGACAAATCGTCTCACGGAGTCCATCTCCTCAAAGGCTACTGTCCAGACAGGTCTTTGCTGGGAACGTTGGGTAGCTCTCTGAGGCTTGACCGAACCATTTTCTCCCACGTTTCTACCCATAACGGTAAATTCTCTCCATTGAGGACGATACATATTGCGAGCATGTCTCTGCAAACTCCACCGTAGACACGCGATAGGTAAGTTTTGTGTGTGTGTGTGTGTGTGTGTGTGTGTGTGTGTGTGTGTGTGTGTGTGTGTGTGCTTAAAGTTAGCGACAGCGATGCTGCAGACAGTTTATTATGAAACATGAACAGTTTGCAAATTCGTAAACTACACCTGTTGCTTCAGGACTTCGTATCATCCGAAATATTCTCTTTGTACTCTAATTGGAGTACTGCTTCTTCTATTTAATACAAAAACCGTAACACTTTCTAAATATTACGCTGAGATCGGCGTGAGCGGCTTCAGTACATGGTGCTTATTATACTTGTGCCAGTCTCTGACGTTAAAACACCATGGCTTCTTTGAGCTGCAGGGAAACGCTCTTATTTCGAGATGCAGGTAGTTCAGCGCAGTTTGTCCGCATCAGCTAGTTTGGCAAATGAAGTTAGGAGACTGTTAAAGGCTTCAGGCGCATTGTGGAGCGGGCGGGCGCCGCTAAGGCCCGTATTACGCTGGAAAACAACTTCGTCAAAGAGGTGTTTTAGAAAAAGACTTATAAAGTTGAAGTGGTTTTTAGACTTTACAAAACATTTTTCAGTGATCTTTGACTGTGTAATACGGACATAATCGCAACACCGATGTTGGCCTCCAGAGCCTCGTGCGATGGCGGAAGGAAGCACTAGTCGCGCGCGCACCCCTCCCCCCGCCCCTCAGACCCCCCCATACCCCCCCAGACATCCGCACGCCCCTCCTCGGCGCCTCGACCGTGCCCCTCCTCACCCTAAACGAGGAAACAGTCGGACCTTGGTCTTATCACCAGCTGGCTCAATGACGTGTACAGGTGGTCCTGGTAACGTGGGTACCTGTGGTACCTCATGACATGTTCAGATGTCGAAACTTGGTTTTCTGTAAGGGGAAGTTCATCAGAAGTGGGTATTTTACTGTTTGGTTAATTGTTGTAACATTTTTGTTATAAAACATGTTGAAACAACTGGGTTTATTAAATTTCCAATTAGCTTGCCCGGCAACATTTTTTTCCAGAAATGAAAATTGGGATTGGTTAGTTTGGTAATTTCGTAACCTTAAGATACAACTACATAAGAACCTGTCGACTAAGTCACATAAATGTGGTGCTCGATGTGTTTGAGCTCTTCGAACTTCGTTTTGATAAGGTTTCTATATATTATGTATATGAACAACAGAGTAAAAGCCGGCCGGAGTGGCCGTGCGGTTCTAGGCGTTACAATCTGCAGCCGAGCGACCGCTACGGTCGCAGGTTCGAATCCTGCCTCGAGCATGGATGTGTGTGATGTCCTTAGGTTAATTAGGTTTACTTAGTTCTAAGTTCTAGGCGACTGATGACCTCAGAAGTTAAGTCGAAAGTGCTCAGAGCCATTTTTGAACAGAGTAAAAATGAGGATGTTATTGTGTTCCTGATAGAGGTTCACCACGTCGTCCAGGCTTGCGAAAGAGGGAAAAATTATTTGTTGGTGATACGTCCGTCGGATGGGCACAGTTCAGAAACTTTACTGATGTGTGTTCTGAGCGCTGAGATTCGCCCTCTGCGATCTCGCACCTGTCTGGAATAACATTTTAATAGTATGTAGATATTTGACGTAGCCCTACTTCATAGCATGTTTTTTAGGTTAGTAAAACAGGAAGCAGTGCGTTAGGGTGGAAATGGTGGTCACAGGGGAAAATTCTGCCCGGTGTTGACTGCACGTGCCACAGACCTACACATCCGTAGGGGCACGATGGGACACCTATGGTGTTAAGTAACATTGTAGTACTGAATAACTGTAAATGTTTCAGATTACCTTCGTACACCCATGTCTGTCGTACACCTATGTTTGTCGGAGGAATGGGTCCAAGTACCAGTAGGTTATTATTGTAGTCTAGTGTTTGAAGTTCAAATTTCAAGTACATCCTGACCTGTAGTGTGACTGTAAAACCTGAAATGTCCGAAAAGACCTTCCGTAATCTGTCTTTGAGCGAAAAGCCCTTAGGAAAACAGGGTGTAGTGAAAGACAATGACACTGGAGAATGACATGTCGTTCCAGGCGCGTGTTAAATGAAATAAACTGCAAGTGGTCGTAATTACAGTGATCCATAATTTTTTTGTTGCTGGGCGCCAGATGCCATGGGGTGACATAAATAAATTTAGCGTCTCCTGAAATATCAGAACCTTGTTTCTCGCTGCATTATTTAGGCAAATGTTTGTCGAATTTGTCATGTCATACTTGATATCCATAATTAAAGTTCCAGTTCGAAAACGCTGTAGAAAGAGAACCACTGCTCAGAATAATATCAGATTTGAACAGCGTATTTTTGATACGGGGGGAACGTCATGGAACAAAAAAAAATAGTGATGACGATGTAAGCACTCCGTAAATGCCGTCGACTACAAATGACAGATGAATCGCAATACGATTACTATGGCTTAAGTTGCGCATTACACCAGCCTTACTGCTCAGTGTTCACGACTGCACAAGTTGGCAGTCAACAGTTGTGACACTGTTAGATAAGGGCTTATCTAAGCTATCCAAAATGGAAACGTGTCCTGTTGGATGGGAAAATTCGGTGTTTGTCCTTAGACCAGAAACTCCTTGAAAATCAAAATGAAATGCGTTTCTAATTTTCGTGAGACTGGCTCAAGAGATGTTCAGTATGCAGTCCAGTGTTTTCTGCAGCAAGTTGAAATATTAAAACAGCATGTTCCACCACAGATTGGAATTCCTTGGGGTTAACGTTCAGAATGCATTGTGCAGTGCGTGCCTCCAATTCAGCTACTTTCGTAATTGGAACACTGAGCACATCATCTTTCAAAAAGCCCCACGGCCAGAAGTCACACGGATTAATATCAAGTGATCTGGACGGCAAGACTGTAAGGAAATGACGGCTGCTGATTCTAGCATTTCCGAAATACTTCTGCAGCAGCCGCTTCACTCGCTGTAAATGTACGGAAGAGCGCCATCTTGCATAAAAATGATACTGCCTACACATCGACGCTATTGAAGGATTGAAATGAAATTGGTGCTCTGAAGAATCTCATCGCCTTCACCTGTGACGGTACAGGTAACAGGAGCCGCAGGACTCACCTCGAAAAAATACGGCCCTACGATAAACTGCCATCAACCCACGCCTCAGTCACCTTTGCAGAATGAAGCGGCACCGTTTGATGTGTTGGAAATGGGATTCGTCTGTTGACAGAATTTTCCGTGGTCAATCATTGTCCACTTCCATGCGAGCTAGAAATTCTAGAGTGAACTTTCGTCTTGCTGGCAGGTCAGCACTTCAGAACGTAGGTGATTCTGTAAGGGCAGAAATGCAGGATGTTCGTAACATTTTATGCACCATGCTCGCAGACATGTCTAAAGTTCGGGCAATTCCGTGGAACTCCCTTGCAGCGCTGTGGTCACATCTTCGACAGACGTCAGATCAACTGCTCCACCGCCTGCCGCGGTGGTCTAGTGGTTCTAGGCGCGCAGTCCGGAACCGCGGGACTGCTGCGGTCGCAGGGTCGAATCCTGCCTCGGGCATGGATGTGTGTGATGTCCTTAGGTTAGTTAGGTTTAAGTAGTTCTGAGTTCTAGGGGACTGATGACCTCAGAAGTTAAGTACCATAGTGCTCAGAGCCATTTGAACCATTTTTGAACTGCTCCACCAGATTGCACTTGAAAAGAACCTAACTTTTTGAAATTTGTAATAATTTTCTCCAGACGCATACCGAACATCGGACCAATGCCTTTTCTCATATCCTCGAGTATCCGGAACTTTTTAAACCGAAGGACCACTCATGTTCCCTTGATGACTGCAGGACACAAAGCATTAAGACTCGCCTGGGTACGTCAACACCGACATTGGCTCACAGGAGCCTTACGCGATATTAGACAGGTTTACCAGTTTCTTTGGTGCTTCAGTGTGTAATCGCGTCTGTCTAAAGTACTCTTTCGACCATCTTCTACTGACTCAGCACACGTCAGCGCACCCACATCCAGCGCTCCCACGACACGACCACAGTAATAAGTCATAACTGTTTTCAGAACTCAAAGATTGTTGGGTATTTCTTAGTCACTGTATTATTATTGATATTCAGTATTTGGCGAAACCAAAAGTGTTTTAGAAAACGCAAAAAAGTAAATATTATAACTTGTGTAGATAATCCGATTCGCATAAATAGGATCCCACGTTCTCATATATGTCATTTAGAATTTACTTGTTCGAATTATGCCATGGCGTTAGGGAAATCAGTATTCCTGCAGAAATTATGTCACTGTAATGATGAGATCAGTGTGCAAGTACTGCAGTAACAGAGACAGCTCCTGTAGCTGTGGTGGTGAATGGAAACCGTCGCTGAATGCTGAAAGGCTAGAAATAAATGATCGGCGGTACACACGATCCAACGGAATCTGTGTCGTTACAAATGTTCCTTCATCATAGACATTGCCATAATTTATGAAGTTTCGGGGCTTAGTTGGTAACTCTTGACGATGACGACAGAGGAAGTCGTTTTAAGGTTGAGTTTACATACAAATCTGACGTGGCAAGAAATCCACGAGACCGTGATCCAATCTCCTGAAGTAAACATGGGGACAAAGTGTAATGCTGGGAAGTGATTTAATTCAGTCGATCAGTAGAATTTTAGTTCGTTCTTGTCACACAATAATTTAATGTCTTAAAAAAACTGGGGTTCCCTCTCTAAGGCCGATTTATGGGCGGCTAGACTCGAGGGCATTTTAAATTCACAGAGAGCGGTGTCCGCTGGGCTGTGCGTTGCAATCACGTTGACGGAAGTCGGGATTTGCTCCCCCCCCCCCCCCCCCCCCCCCCACACACACACACACACATCGCATCCGATCAGTTCCTTCGTCTTAACACGTCTCTTACCAGAATGTCTCTTTGTTCCGCTTCTCGAAATTGTCCCTGTTTCTAATGACCATGCTGTCGACGGAACGCTAGACTGTTAAACTTACTTCCTTCTTCGTTATCCTCCAACTGGAAGTGTCCCGTATTTTCTCGTCATTGTGCGTCATATTTGCCAGTTTTTAGCAGTAGTATGATTTTCTGAAGTCTTCCTCCCTTGGTTTTTCATAGTGCCGACTTCACACAAGGGCATCCAGAAATCATAACTTTTGCAGTTCTGTCCACTTTATTGTTATCGTTCACATGTTGCACAGCAGCCAGTTCCTAATGCTCTCCAGGGATTTTAACTCGTACACGGGGCTTTGTTTATGTTTATAAGCATAGTTCGCCACGGCGGCGAATCTCAGCCTTGTTACGTGGACACATCTCATGTAATATGTTGTCCAGACTGCAGCAAATTCACTAGTGCAGGCGGCAACATCGCGTGCGGCTTAAGCAACCCTTCTGCCCTCCGAGCTGTGTCGGGATTATCTGTATCACGCCCGCCAGGAGCCGTTTAACTGAGCACGAACAAGCCGGAAATGGCTATCCGTTCATATCTTTGTCCGAATTCCCTACAATTCCATCTCCCTTATCCCGTCCGCGATATGTGGTCGCATCTACATCTATATTCTGTAAACAACTGTGAAGAGCACGTAGAGGATACATCCCAGTGAACCAGTTATTAGGGCTTTTTCGCGTACCATTTACGTATAGAATTAGAGACATGGCTTGAATCCCGCTAAGCTTGTTGTAATTAATCCTGTCCTCGCGGACCATTTGGGAGCGACACATATAAGGTTGGAATGTTCTCACAGATCAATCATTTACTGTAGGTCATGAAGGGTTAGATTGCGTCCATCTTAAAGTGTATTCCAGTTCATTCAGCATTTTCGTGACCCACTCCGTGGTTCGAACCAACCTGAGACCATTCGTGGTACCCTTCACTGTATCCGTTCAGTATTCCCCGTTAGTCCTATTTCGTACTGGTCCCACATGCTTGAGCAATACTCTAGCATGGGTCACACCAGTGATTCGTAAACGACCTCTTTTGTACACTGTACCAGTGAACTGCAATCTGCCACCTCCTCTACCTACCACTGAGCCAATGTAAGCATTCCATTTCAGATCCCTACAACGCAGGTATTTATGTGAGTTGATTTATTCCAAGTGTGATCCATTGATACTTTAATCATAGGATTCTACGAGCTTCGGGTTTTTGAAGCGCACGTGTTGCATTTCTGAACATTTTAAGCAAGTTGCCATTATTTGCAGGTCTTTGAAATCTCTCTGTCTGACTGAATATTTGTACAGCTTCGTTCGGGCAGAATTTTATTATAGACAACTGCATCATCTGCGAAAAGTCTGAGGTCACTATTACTAATATTGTCCGCAAGGTCATTAATGTATAACAGGAATAGCAGGACATCAACACTCTTTCCTGGGACACACCCGAAGTTACTTCATTTTTCGATGACTCTCCACCCAAGGTAATTTGCTGCGTCCTCCCTACCAGAAATCTTGAATCCAGTCAGAAATTTCAAGTGATACCCAATTCGATCGTACTTTTGATAATAGCCGTAGCTATTGTACTGATCAAATGCTTTTCGGAAATCGAGCATTATTGAATCTGCCTGGCCGCTTTGATCCATGGCTTTCACTACGTCACACGAGAAAAGTGCGAGTGTGATTGAGTATATTTCCGGGGGTAGCGCATCCTGGTACTCGAATCAGCGACTGTCGATAGCGTGTATAGTCCCGCGAAAGGACACCACGGGACAGGTGAGGAGAGAGACTGTGAGGTTGATCCCGCGAGGGCGTGCTAGAAATCGTAAAAGACACCATTAGCGACAGGGCAAGAAGATAAAACGTACAGAGCGAACCTAGGTTGTAAGTACCCAATACCATGCAGTCTGTTGTTGTCCAGCTGAGTTGCTCAACGGAGTACAAACACAGAGCTCGTTACTGTTGTGCTGTGACACACGGTCAGTGTTCATAGCCCTTGACTATCGACGTGTTCGCTGGTACCCTCATTGTGCACAACGCGCGCGCACACGCGCAGAAAGTTATCTCGTTTGACATCATCACCAACGACGTGTGTGACCGGTTGTGACCAGCGCCGCATTTACTCGCAGCAGCATAGGCGGCCGCACCAAAATTTAAAATAGACATGTCGTAGTTTTCGGTTCTGGCTCTCGTAAAGAACGTAGGCATAACTTTTTTGTGGATTAATTCGGCTGGATTTTTCATTGGGCGATTGACGTGAATTAAGACGGCATTCGCCTTTCAAACCCTGCTCTCCATCGCGTCAAATCGCCCGTGGAGCTCGACAAGACGCGTGACACTGGAGTTGTCACAATCGCTAGAATGAAACAGCAGTTAACGGAAGACTGGCAGTTTGTAGCGAATTTAGTTACTTGGTAAACATAGTTTTCGTTACCTCGTTTCATCCACACCAAGACCCAAATATCTTTTTTTTATTATTTCCTGTGGCCGGATGCAATTTCTTGAGCTCTTTATGCTGCTGAAAACATTTTCAGATAACTTTGTCCGTTATCGAGATATTGTGGGGAAAATGTTCTGCTTGAAAGTAATGTACGTAAAATTTGATTAGTTGTTGCATTAATTTTTTCTTCTTGCATTTCTCTTCTAACAATCATATTTGCTTGTAGTGACATTGTTATTTTTAAAACGGAAATGTTGATTTTTGCGTTGATATAAATCTCAATTTTTTAAAATAGTTGTTCATAACGATTCTAATAGTACCTTAATTATTTCATTTTTTCATATTTTAATTCCATCAGTTCAACAAATGATAAATTGTACAGTAAAATTTATAGGATTGAATGATAATCCTTAAATTCTGCGATATAGTTTTTGAATTCGAAAACTGCTCTAAAATGCTATTTTTGCGGGTTAGTTACGACAGTTTCCCCTGGTAGGTCCCAAATTACAAATGTTCAAATGTGTGTGAATTCCTAAGGGACCAAATTGCTGAGGTCATCTGTCCATAGACTTATGCGGTACTGTAACTTACGCTAAGGACAACACGCACACACGCGCGAGGGAGGCCTCGAATCTCCGTTGGGAGGGACCGCGCATTTCGTGACTTGGCGCCTCTAATCGCGCGGCCCCTAAATTACAGTTTCAGCCTAGTGGTCTGTAAATCGTAAATATAATCCTAGTTGTAGCAGTTCTACAGTTTGCTTGAGGTGTCACAGATGGACTTACGCTCGCAAGAACGTGTCGCACATTCCTAATTAGCCCTTATGTGAATCTTCATGCGATGTTCCTTGTCGCCGTAATCAGCGCGTAGTCGCCGGTTCTCAATACACTGACATTTGGTGTTACGTTGATCGCTACGAAGAATATGCTAGACGATACATGGCAATGACTGACTTACAGCGAACTATTTAGATGGCGAGACATATTTTTATTGGCCTAGAGTAGAAAAATAAAAATGAATAAAACCGTTCACAGTGGCGATCTTTCATATTACACAAGAATTTGACAGCTCCACAAGAGAGAATTTTGCAGTACTGATCTACACAATATACAACTACGCTGATGAGCCAAAACATTATGTCCACCTGCTTAATACTTACTGGGATCACAATACAGCAGCGATTCTGCGTTGCAAGGGTTCGACAAGTCTTTAATAGTATATCGTAGGTGTTTGTCACCATATGTCTACGCACATGTCACTCAGTCACGGAGCATTATGGGTCGGGGGCTTGTCAGCCCGAAGCTACGGCCTGATGTCGTTCCCGACATGTTCCACCTGGTGCGTACTAGACGAATTTGGTTGTCAAGACATCAGCATGCGTTCACTGTCCTGCGGCACAATATACTGTATCACATTTATAGCCTTGTGACACAGACATCCTAAAATGCAGTCGTTGTCGGGCAGACATCAAACGTAAGGAGTGCAGGTGGTACACAATAATGTTCACATAGTCTACATGTCATGGTGCCTTCTATTAATACCACAGGTCGCATAGAAATCCATCGCCTGAATGACCTACTGTCCGGATAAGAACGTAAAACTGGTATAGAAAGAAAAATAATTCATGCGACCAGGCGAAGTGTTTCCATTGCTCCACGGCCCAATCTCGATTATTTCTTGTCCACTGCAGGCGTTACTGACGATGTTGTGTGATCATGGGCAAACGTTGGGTCTCTTCTGCCGAGCTCCATGTTGAACATTGTACAGTGAATGGTATGTTCGGAAAAGTTTCAGCGTGCATCAAGATTGTGCTCTGCCGTTCAGTTGGCCACAGAATGTCGCCTATTGTGCTTTACAGAGCACGTACGCTCTCTGACGGGTCATGAACGTACGACACCCCAGAACTTCGCCATTTACGAGATGTTAGATCTCAAGTACTGGACCATTACAATCTGTCCTTTAATTATGGTGCAGTTTCCGCAACTGTAGTAATTATTAGGAATTACATAACAGTACCAGTTGGACTCGTTTTTTAGATTATGACAACCGGTTTCATGTACCAAGGCTATCTTCCATTTGTTATTGGTCTGCGTAATCCCACGATGATAGATACGTAGGTCCGTGTGTGTACTCCCATGACGATACGTCTAGTGTACGACAAGCTCATAACCACTGGAAAATGACCTTGGTGCCCGAAACCGGTCGCGGTGAGTGGAAGTAAAAGCGCAGTTGGCGCTGTTGTTTGATTTCAGTCTGACAATTATCAAGGGTCTTACGTTAGTGGGCTTCACCATGTGCCATCTGGACTGTCGCTATAATTCCCCCTTCGTCTCTGCTTCGTTTCAAACTGCGTGACGTGCTCGCAACGACACCAGGCGGCCTTCAGTCTCGCGGTGGTTAGTTGATTCGGGGAAGGGGACCAAATAGCGATCACGGAAAACCAAAATCAGGATGGCCGGACGCGGGTTTGAACCGTCGTCCTCCCGAATGCGAGTCCAGGGTGCTAACCACTGCGCCACCTCACTCGGCTCTCGCGGTGGACAGTAGTCATAATTTTTTGTCTCATCAGTGTATTCACATTTATCTGCGTGCGCAGATGCGTTACAGCACCTGACGCGCCGATTCCGTACCACCCCCAACTTGGTCTCCCCTTTTATGCTTCTACATCATAGCAAGCGGCT
Source organism: Schistocerca cancellata (assembly GCF_023864275.1). Taxonomy (NCBI): domain Eukaryota; kingdom Metazoa; phylum Arthropoda; class Insecta; order Orthoptera; family Acrididae; genus Schistocerca; species Schistocerca cancellata. The sequence continues at coordinate 383,877,925 of NC_064634.1, read as the reverse complement.
CTGTTCGTTCTCCCACAGCCAGTCAGACTATAGGAAAGGCTACACACCTTTTTACAGTGATGTAATGTGTCTGCCTTCATGGCATAAGATCCACTATTGGGAGGCGAGGAAACCTGATGTTGCCTAATACGGCAGTGTAACGTCTCTCACCAAGCTGCAAGCGGGCGACTGAATGCAAGCCGCTGCCCACAATGCTGCCTCAGGTAGCTTTCCCCAGAAAAAGCTTTTTTGCTGTAATTGACGTGTAGATCTAATTAGCCACGAGTGTTAATGTGTGCCGGGCCAATTTGCAACCACTCACCTCTTTGACTTACGTCGTACAGTTTGATTTTATATTCATCACCACTTGCCGGTTGCGAACGAGAGATGGCAGTACAGGTGACGAACAGCACGTTGTTTCGTCCGGTGGGTGAAGAGTTGAACATGTCGAACCTGCAGATAACGTACGAGCTTTGTCCTAATTATTGCCTAGGCGCGTACTTTGCAAGCGTAACCGCGAGCTCGGAGTTTCAGAGCTGCCTAGTGCAGTGCGTTGCAGCGCAGCCTAGTTGAGTGCGCTGGCCGCCGGACGCGCGGATCAATAGGGAGGCGCTGCACCGCCTGTCCTCGACTGTCCCGGCGCGGACGGCTATCAGGAAACGGCGCGTGGCGAACTGGTGTCCCCACTGCCGGACGAGATAGGCGGCACAGCACACGGGGTCGCCACGTGAGGTGAAGTCGGCCGGCTCTGTCCTGTCTGTCGAGCCAGCTGAGCGCGTGTGGGCGTACATCGGCGCCCTCTTAGGTGGCCGTGGGCCGCTCGAATTAAGGGCTCAATTGCACGTGCCTTATACCGCGCGCTAAAGCGAACGGGAAAAAGAGGAAATCAGCAGTTCTCGCTTTCTCTGTAGGAGCTGCGTTATAAACCGTCTCAAATGATATGTTGATTTTACTTCTGGCTTAGAATAGGCACCAGAGCAGTAACTACATTGGCAGCTCGAACTAACAGTTGCAAACAGATGTACATTTGTCCAGTCCGTTGAGAGCAGGCAGTGTTAAATTAATGGATGTACGGCCGAAGTGCGTCAATGTTCTGTCACAAATCGCATTGGAGAAACGTCTGTCAATCAAGTCTTGAAGATATTGTTCAGGATGGAATTTTCACTCTGTAGCGGATTCTGCGCCGATATGTAACTTCCTGCCAGATTAAAACTGCGGACATGTTTCTTCGATTGTGCTTTTGCTCAACAGTGAGGTTTCTCGGCACCATTTTGACACAGACCTTTCACATGTGCGAAACTTCGGATCAAAATTTGATTTACGGTGAAATCGTTTGAAAGGTCACCCATCATCCTTATCGTTAAGCCGGTCTGATCTCTGAAGAGCATGCACACATTCGTTGATTTTTGAATTTTTATTTTCAGCGTATTCTCGGCCTTCCAAAAATGATTTGTGCTAGCAAAATTTTTGTGCTCTTGATAAAGAACGTTCCCCACATGCCTGTTTCAGTCTATCAGGTCATACTCGGGGATTCCGCAAGTTTGACACACAATTGGATGGCATAACATTGCTCTACATCCCTCTGATCCATTTTCGTATCACACGACAAAAATACAGTTTTACCGATTGCACCTCCAAAGATCACGTGATGCTCTACGGAACAGAAACCCGGTGTGAGCACTTGGCAGCGATAAACGTGCCAGTAGAATACAGTGTTATCAGATCGCTCGCAGTGTTGTCAGTCTCATTACTACTCACACATCTCTGATATGTCGAAAAGAACATGAAGATAAAATGAGAGGGATTGGAGATCATGCGGAAGCCACTTAAGTCGTTAATAAGGAACTTGGATTGAATCATTCCCATACCAGAACTAGATATACTCTGCAGCGAGTGGTACTGAATGCTGCTGCGTATGTACTGCAAAATGAACGTCCATGAGAGACTTAGCAAGGACGTATGATTTACCGCGGCACTGGCGAGTCCACAAGTTCGGGCATTTCGCATGATTTGCATGTTCCCTGATCCCTGATTAGCGACCATTTGTGAAGCAGAGATGCCAAGGATGTGTTTAATGCAGTATGCGATGTTAACAGGCGACGCATCTGTCTTGCCGTTTCTGCGCATGTGCGGAATTTCAGAACTCTGTGCTCTCCACGATCAGTTGATCACTGACGTCGCCGACCCGCTCGCGACGTGGTTGGCTGCTACTTCACACGCTGCATGTGACGCGCGTTTGTCACGAGTACTCGATCTTGCACTGGACTGGCATTCGGGAGGACGACGGTTCAATCCCGCGTCCGGCCATCCTGATTTAGGTTTTCCGTGATTTCCCTAAAATCGCTCCATGCAAATGCCGGGATGGTTCCTTTGAAAGGGCACGGCTGACTTCCTTCCCCGTCCTTCCCTAATCCGATGAGACCGATGACCTCGCTGTCTGGTCTCCTCCCCCAACAACAACAGCAACTCGATCTTGACAAAGTCGCTCGTGTAAAAGAGTCTTAACATATGACGCGTGATCACGATCTGCGCTGGCTGACAGCCGCAGCGCGACCGCTGTCCTCGGCTGACCGGAAGCACTGTGCGGCAGCGTGGCGGACAACCGGCTTCCCGTCACGTTCCGTAGTGTGGCCCCCACACGTGGCCAAAGTCTGCGAGGCCCACTAAGTGGTCTACCCGTTCTGCTGCACAAGTGGTAAAAAGATTGGTGCAGCGCTAATGTCTCTTCTGCTTTGTTATTTCCCGAGGAAAACGACAAGAAAGGAAACAATAAAACTTTGCAGAACTGTGTCGTTTCCGACTGTGCTATACAGAAGCGAAACCTTGACTCCAAAACGCGGAGCATCGGCAATGCAGTACATTGAAATAAGGCCCCTTAGAGCTGCAAGCGTCGCTCTAGGAAAGACGTGATCAAATACGAGGACATGTGCGGGAAACTGAACGCATACAGCGCCCAAAATAAAGCGAAAGCAAAGGCAAATCTCTACGTCCTGGTCCTGAAGGGCCTTCCGAGACCGACCAACCGCCGTGTCATCTTTTGCTAATGGCGTCATCGAACGCGATATAGAGGGTCATTGTCGGCTTTCTTGACCTTGAAGCCTCCAATTCATATTCAAGTAGCTCAGTTGCTAGGCTGAGTGAGTGCTCCGCATCTCAGTCCTCCCACGAAGGAAACATCTCTAGCGCTATCGGGAATCGAACTGTGGCCACGCATAGCAGCCTGACATGCTGATTACCGAGCTATGGAAGCAGACGCACGAAATAGGGTAAGGGAGTATGTCGCCAGACTTAGAGATACCGCTTAAGACAAATGCTGGGAAGATTCCTCTGAGAAGGCCACGGTGGATTTGTTTTTGTCCCAATCCAAACTTGTCCTCAGTTTCTGATCATCTCGTCGCCGGCTGACATTAGACCCTCTTCTCCCTTAATTATTTCCTTTGTTGGGTACAGTGGCTTACATGTATGTTTCTTCTCTTGGATGTAGCCAGCCAGCCACCTTACCTGTTTAACTTCGCTACAAATTAATTATATGACACTCCTTATGATAGGACACGGAAGTGTTACACGGTATACATAAGCTGCTTAAAAGATGTTTCATCAAAAAGCACATAAAAGACCTGTACACACGCACGTTAGTACGACTGTGCAGTCTGAGCCAAAATTCCATCGATAAAGTTAATGTGGGTGATGAGGGGCGTTTCCTAAATCGCTGGTTCGTTGGAGTATTACTGCAATCGTGATTTATTCGGTTTTGTTGTGCCAGTTACCTTCGTTTATGTGAAACCTTCACAACAGTCCAAATGTCTGCAGTACGAATACTCAGTCATAGCAATTCATAGGCGCCTATGCACAGATGCAAAAAGTGCTGTGGCATGGTTTACTGTCGCAGCGGATGAAGCTCAACATAGCGTCGTAGTACCGCTCATACATTAGAGTCAGTGAATCCGTACAATAAGCTAATACCGACCAACTCTACATCACTAAACTTGTCCGTATTGCTGTGTATCACTATTAACGACAAGTAACACTGCGGAAAAGATATACCCGAGGCACGAGATAGTACCGAGCAGCAACGCATGCGGGTTTGAGGGAGAAGAGTAAATATTGTTTTGACAGAACGCTGGAAGAGAGCCTTAGAAGCTCTGTGACTGCCGACAGTGTCCTCTTTCGATGTGAGACAGTAAAGAATAACTGAGAACGCGCAGACTCGGGTCATAACAACCGGCGCAAGCACTCTCAATCCATCCTCACACAACATGTTAACGTTAACGTAATTTGTGACGTCACAATGTCGAATATCGTGTTCCGAAGTCTCCACGCGCGAGAAGAACACATTAAGTTGGAAATGTGCTTCGAACATAAAACAGTCGCCGCCAACATCGCTTTCTATGTTACAAGCAGAAGCGAGCTGACGCCATTTTGGAATACAGCTTAGGAACGATGTAGTGCGGTATTTGGTGTTTCGTATTTGACCTTTGCGCGAGACTTGAGAGAATGTTGGGGTAAATAAACTGCCCCTTGACTGATTTTGGAAATTTTGTCTTTAATGCTCTACGTGATGTACATCTCCCGCTGTAGTTTGATGACAAAATCTGTGAAACTTGCACTGAACAAACCTATAACTTCGTGTAGCTCTCCTTCGTACATTTTTCTATCCTTTTCTTTCATCCGACTTGGCAAGGGACTCAGATCGACCAACAGTACTCGGAACTGGTCGAACGAGAGTCTTGGAAGCGACTTCGCTAGCGAGTGAGTTACACTACTTCAGTATTCTTAAGGTACATTTGATTTACGTGATCCTTTCACGTTAAGACAGTCCAGACTGCTAGATACTTGAAAGTTGTGATTTATACCAGTGACTCATGGCTTAGTTAATTTTTATAGCTTCTTTTCATCTATTAACGCACGTCACATTACGTTTATTCGCGTTTGGAATTAGCTGCCAGTCTTGGCACCAGGCACTGATCATCTGCACTTTGGTTGATACTTTGTACCAAGTATCTTCCTGCATAGACGTGCATCGTCTGTGAACAGCCTCATAGCGCCGTAGAAGGTATACACCAGGACAATTACACAGCCGTGGTATACGCTGGACAGTACCTTCTTTTTTGACGATGCCTCTCCATTAAGAAAAGCATAGTAAGTTTTCTGTTGTTAGGAAGTCTTCAATCCAGTTAAATGTCTGTTCGGTTATTCCATAAACGCGTATTTTATTCAGAATTCTATGTATATTATATACAAAATCCTATTGAAGTGTTATAAACAAAAAGTTTCCATTGCCTCGCAGCTCTTGCTACTAACAACACAAGTAAACTTGTTACTGTCTCATTACCACGATGTCTCATTACCACGATTCAGTGCGGTAGGACACCTAATACATACGAATTTGAAACTTTACACATGTATTTACGAACCTCTCAAGTTCAGATTACAGGTGTTCAATATGTCCTCCATCAGGACACGAACAATATCACATCGATACTCAAATTCCTTCCATACTCGGACAAGAGTGTCCTTCATCACTGATGTTATGGCAGTACGGATCCGGTTCTTCAACTCTTCCAGGCTCTGTGGGAGTGGTGGTACATAAACGTTGTCTTTAACGAAACCCCACAGGAAGAAGTCAGAGGGTGTCAAATCCGGTGACCGTGAAGCCCAGCTGAGATATGCTAAGTCGCCAGCTCCTTGACGACCAATCCAACGGTTCGGTAGAGTTTCATTCAGATATTCACGCACTTGGCGAATCCAGTGAGGGGGTGCCCCGTCTTGTTGAAAAATGAAGTTGTCTCCGTACAGCCTCGGAAACAAACAGTTTTGTAACATAGCGAGATAATGCCGACCGTTAACCATATTTTCGTCAAAGAAGAATGTGCAGTAAACGAATGATCGGGATATTGTACAAAACACATTGACTTTGGACAAATCGCCTACAGGTTCAGTGGCTGCATGTGGGTTCTTTAGGCCCCAAATTCGAACATTGTGTTTGTTTACCTGACCATTGATATGGAAAGTCGCATCACTGAACACGATGCGTTGTGCGAAAGTGTTATCATTGTCAGTAGCATCAAGAATCTCGTTACAAAATGCCATAAGTTTGCGTTTGTCATCAAGACGCAGAGCTTGTAACAGCTGTAACTTGTACGGCTTCATAAAAAAACCGACGTCTCAAAACACGTCAAACTGTTGTTGTAGGCACTTGTTACTCCCGACTAGCACGACGAATTGATTTTGAAGGACTACGTTGGAAAGCAGTTCGAATTCGTGCAACATTTTCTTCAGGAACGCCAGGGCGGCCAGGACTCGTTCCTTTACATACACATCCTGTGTCGAGAAACCGTCGATACCATCTGCGAATGTTCCACCCATTTGGAGGATCAATTTGGTACCACAACCTGAAACGTCTTTGCACTGTAATCACGGAATTGCACTTCGAACTCGAGAACAGAAGATGACTTCTGCTGCGGAGTAGGCATTTTAAATGTATGACGGTTACAAAGCAAAACAGAAGACAACTGACATCTAGCGGATATTAATATAAACTAGACTATTTATTCGCTTCTCCAATAGCCGAGCCGAGGTGCAGCGATCGATAATTTGGACAAAATAATACTTTGTAATACGTATATTCTTTTTGAAACACCCTGCATTATTAAGTAACCCTGCTACCGTACAGTATAATTCGCAACTGTGAGATTCCAAAAGTTGTTCAGAGTGTTACACGCCGTAGAACGTCGTTCACACTCAGTTCAAGAAGTCTGATGCCGCGCGTATTGGCAAATTGCGCATGCTCATCCGCTCTAGTTAAGGAAATTTGTATGGCACCATAGACTAGGACTTTATAGAGGGATGTTCAGCTGGCTGTTAGAAAGTTCTTTCAGTTGGCCGCCTCTTCGGCGACGAAAGTAATGGGATAGCGATGTGCACATACGCAGATGGCGATAGTATCGGGTACAGAAGGTAAAAAGGCAGTGCATTCACGGAGAAATCAGTTGCACTCTGCTGATTCATGTGAAAAGGTTTCTGAGGTGATTATGGCCGCACGACGGAAACTGAACAATCTTTGAACGCAGAATGGTAGCTGGGGGGAGACGCAGGGACATTCCGTGTCGGAAATCGCCAAGGAATTCAGTATTCCGAGACCCACAGTGTCAAGAGCGTGCCGAGGATGCCAAATTTCAGGCATTACCTCTCACGACGGACAACACAGTCGCTGACAGCCTTCACTTAACGACCGTGAGCAGCGACGTTTCCGTAGAGTTATCAGTGCTAACAGACAAGCAAGAGTGCGTAAAATAACCGCAGAAATCAATGTGAAACTTACGACGACGAAAGTATCTGTTAGGACAGCGAGGCGCAATTGGGCGTTAAGGGGCTACGCCAGCAGACAACCGACGCGAGTGTCGTTGCAAACAGTACGACATCGCGTGCAATGCCTCTCATGGGCTCGTGACCACATCGGTTGAACCCTATGCGAGTCGAAAACCGTAGCGTGGTCAGCCGAGTCCCGATTTCAGTTGGTGAGAGCTGATGGTAGGGATCGAGTGTGGCGCAGACCCCACGAAGCCATGGACCCAAGTTGCAAGACGCTGTGAGAGCTGGTGTGGCTCCATAATAACGTGGTCTGTGTTTACATCGAATGGACTGGGTCCTCTAGTGTGTTCGGCTTCGTGGAGACCAGTTAAAGCTATTCATGAACTTTGTGTTCCCAAACAATAACGGAATTTTTGTGGTTGGCAATGCGCCATGTCACTGTGCCATAGGTTTTCGCGATTGGTTTGAGGAACATTCTGGACAATTCGAGCGAATGGTTTGGCCACGCAGATGGCCCGCCATGAATCCCATCGAACATTTGATAGACATAATCGCGAGGTCAATTCGTGCACAAAATCCTGCACTTGCAACACTTTGACAATTGTGGACAGCTGTGGAAATAGCATGACTCAGTATTTCTGCAAGAGACTTCCAACGGTTTTTTGAGTACATGCGACGTAGAGTTGCTGCTTTATAACGGACAAAAGGAGATGCGACACGATATTAGGAAGTATCCCATGACTTTTATCCTCTAAGTGTACACTTTAACTAGTATTGGAACAACGTGTCGTTACTGGCAGAGGCAGACTGAAAAATCCGAAACTTGATCGGGAATCGATCCCGCGACTTTGTCTATATTGCTGGACCACCAAGCCCGACGCTCCTGCAATGATTGTATTTTTTTTTTTTTTTTCAGTAGAGTTCGGATTCATCCTATAGAGATGGCGATGTAGTCGCATTGAAAGTAGAGGCTGGCTGTCGCGCGATATTTACCAGATTCAGTGGCATGACCAAATTACTGAACTTTATAACGACTGTGAACTATTGGCTTTAATCTTCATTGTGGCTTCCAGTACTAATAAGGGCGCAGTAGTGGCACACTGACGCGTGCGTAGCAGATGAGAACAGAGGAGAGCCGGGCAAATTGTAGACCTGGCACTGGCCCTCGAAATGTGACCTCAGCGTGGGATGAAAGGCATCAGCTAATTCTCGGGGCAGTGACGGACCACTGAGTTTTGAGTGTTGGCATAGCAGCGGCTGTCCACTTGCCTGTGCCTTCACAGCTGACTGATGAGTTCGCTGTGCCTTCAGCTGCCTGTTCGATAATGTATAGTCTGTTACATCGACATATGTACTCTGCAGGCATCCATACGGTGCATGGTGAAGGATGCCTTGTATCACTACTAGTCTTTCTCTTTCTTGTTCCGCTTGCAAATGGAGCGAGGGAAAAATTAGTGTTGTCGTCGCGGTCCGTACTCGAGATGTATGCTGGTGGCAATAGGATCGTTCTGCTGCCTGTTGTAACTGTTGCTGACAAATCAGGAAGCACGCCTAGGAATTGCTCCTGTGTTTTTCTTTATTTCGAAATAGTGGGAATTCCAAACACTCAAGCGGTACTCAAGAATGTTCGAACTAGAGTCCTGTGTGTGGTCTCCCCTGTAGATGAGCTACATTTTCCAAGATTTCTTGCAACAAACAGAAGTCGGCTGTCCAGCTTCTCTGTTATCGACCTTATGTGCTCGTTCCATTACGTATTATCGCTTTGAAACGTTACGGCTAGATACATACTTTACATAACGCTGTCAAGCAACATGCCACTAATACTGTAATCGAACACTTCAGAATTGTTGTTTCTACTCACCTGCATTAACTTATGTTTCTATATTTGGAGAAAGCCGTCATTCATCACACTAAATAGAAATTCTGTGTGTCGTACTGTATCATGCTACAGTCACTCAGTGACAATACTTTCCAATATACTACGTCATCAGCAAACAGTGACAGATTGCTGCTTACCCTAGCCATCAAACTGCTTATTTATGTAGAGAACAACAGCCCCCCTGTACACGTCGTGGGCACGCCTGACGATACGCTTCTCTGACGGAACGCATATGCTCAGACTTTCGTCAAGTCTGCAGTGGGGTACTGCGTCAAACGCTTTCTGCAAATTCAAGCGTGTGCAATATGTCTGATGCCCTTGATTCATGGTTCACAGGATATTGTGTGAAAAAAGTGCAAGCTTAGTTTCGCACTGTCGATATTCTCTAAATCTGTGATATGTGGAGAGCAGCTTTTCTGCCTCTACCGATGTATATTATTCATTCTGCACTATACTGAAGCCAAGAGACGCGCAAAACGACACAGACGTGTCCCTGATTTTACAGTGGTGTGATATGAATGCGCAGTGGTCTTGCTGTTACTCGTAACTCCATGTGCTTCGAATTGCTGATACAGACAGCTGCATTCGAGGCGTAATCGAAAAATAATTGCTTTTTGCTTATTTTTAAATGTTCGCAACTTAGACCAAAGTTGCACAAATGCTGTACCGTGTGTTGTGTGGTTTAGAAGCCACAGAAGTCATTACTTCGATCAGTAGTCGTTTGACCGTTGCTGGAAAAGTAGATTCGCAGATAGCTTCCGTCTGTTGCGAATTGCGAAGTGGCTGTTGAAATTAGATTTTTGTGTGCCAAATAATCTACAGCTGCTTAAATTCATCAGTGCTGTCTAGCTTACGGGCCTACTGTAATGAATTGCGGAAGAGTAGACAAGGGTGTCGAAAATTTGTTTCCGAACTAAGGTTTGCTGCATAAGGGAGAGTGGAATGGCAGAGCCAGTATCCATACATGAAACAGTGCAACAAATGAACAAAAATCTGTCATCAGATTGATGATTGACACTCTCTCATCGCCACAATGAATTTACAGTGATAGCAGCTCCCTCCACCTTGTTGTAATCTCATAATATTTTAATGCTGGTTTTTACCTAATTTCGCTTTTTTAATTTTACGTAGGTTACTACAATGTTATACCGAATGTAATCCGTTACGCTCATGACATCCTTCCCTGACCTTCATGACATGTAGGTATGCTGCAGAGAATCTGGCTAGATGCTTTTCATGCGACAGCCCCAGTTTTCGAGAAAATCGACATTGAAGTTTTATGCGTACCTTCGTTACCTGAAAAGTTTAGCCATATTTTGTCCAACGCGGAAGTGGCGCACTGGCTAAGATTCGTGGATGGCACGTCGGTAGGCGCTCACGTCCTGCCCATATACTATCTTTGTTTTTTTTTTTTCAATTTCCTTTTGGAGAATATTACTAAACAGTGTAGATCATGCAAAATTATTGAAAAATGGTCATTTTGGCCGTAGTACTTTCATTAATAAATCAATCATTACAAATAATTTTCCTCAAAAATTTATTCGAAGACGATGGTTCAAACCCGCATCCGGCCACCCAGTTTCAGGTTTTCCGTGATTTCACTAAATCGCTCCAGGTAAATTACGGTATTGTTCCTTTGAAAGGGCACGGCCAATTTCCTTCCCCATCCTTGACACCATCAGAGTTCTTGCTTCGTCTTGACCTCGCTGTCGACAGGACGTTAAACCCAGTCTGTCTTCCTTCAGATGTTTATTACGTTTGTTACAGAATAAATTACCGATTCGTCGTACTCGCTATCGCTTGCGGTTTGAAAACAATTCCAGATGGTATTTGTCGCAGAAGCAACCGAAACACAAATTCGTAGGGCAGCACACACGTTTAACGAAAGTTACTGCCTTGCAGGCACACAGATTTATCAGAAGCTATACCGGAAAAAGCAATTCGTTTGAATTCAAAAGGATTGTTTTTTAGTCGGTCGACTTCGATGCGAACCATGCGGAAAGAAGGTGCACAAAATTGAGACAAAATTAAAGAATGTGTTTTTATAGAATATTGACTCGAATTGATATCTTACTAGTCTTGACCAAGTTGCGAGCTTTTTGGATTTTTTCTTGAAAATTTTAACTGATCTGTAAAAATAAACATCACATGACTGCCAAAGCAGAGTACGTTTGGTAGAAAGAATTTTTACGATTTATGTGAATGCTTTTCTTTCATCTACAAAAACAAAGTATTCAATCAGTCCGTGACCTCCCCGCGAATCAAGCGAATGTTGTCCAAATGTATATTTGGCATTTTAAATACGAAGCGCAAACGAAATAAACATTTGAAGAAAGTTTGCTAAAATGATTGATTTATTAATGAAATTACAACGGTAAAAATGGCTTTTTGAATAATTTAGCATGACACACTATTTAATGTTCTGTACAATGAAATTGGGGAGAAAAAGACACAGGCAAGCTCTAAACCTATGCCGCCAGCGTATAGCCCTGAACTTTAATCCCTGCACTACTTCCGCATTGTCAAAATCCGTCTCTGGTTACAGGTGTAGGAGGTACGCTTAGAATTTAAACATCAATTTTCTTGGTCACTACGGGCTGTAGCATGAAAAGCAGCTTGCCTGGTACTTAGTACAGGTTCTTCTATAACATACTTAAGTGCAATCAAAATCTATGATTAACAGCTCTGATGGTCACTTTCTTAGACGTGCCATCCGAAATCGCCGATACAGAAAACTGTCTGGGATAATGCTGCTCCTCGAATACTTGAATCCGCTCCACATACCACTGCCCATACCAACTATAAGATTCAGCTTTTCGGTTGTGAAAAAGTAGACTTCGTCTCCTTACGGTGCCGACCTCGAACAAGCGGCAATTACCTCTTCATGCCATTGAAACAATGGTTAGCATAATTTTCAAATTTTGCCTTGTATTTTGAATACGTACTTGGGTGTCAAAAGCTGAACAATAAGAGAATAATGAATACTTGCGATACTGTCGCCGTATCAATATTTTTGTTCACTGTTATCAAGGTACAGGCAAAGTTTTTGGTATTGGTATCGATACCAAATATCGTATCTGATATTGGAACAAAATCAGATAGGATTTGCTAGTCCCGCAGTATTTCGTTTTTCAGATAGTAAGTCATATGTGCACGAAGTTTGTTTGAAATTGTTCCAAGCGTTCTATCATGTGCTTTTACATTTCGCCTCTCCATACCTCCAATTTTTCTGCCTACGGGTTAGGTAGATATCGTCGCGACTATTATCTATCAGTGTAGCAGCAGCTGCCCCAAAAACTGTCCATTACACACTATTATAGTTTCAGATTATATTTTTACATGCCAATCCTGCCTTACATTTACCTTATTTCCAAGGATACTCTAGGTATTTTAACTTAAGAATATATTTTTGCAGATACGAAGTGCGTACGAAGTTTGGTTTAAATTGCTCGAGGTACGAGCTATACCATTTTATGCCGCGAATGGTCCTAATCGTAATAATATGATTTTTGTATTAGCTCAGCCACTAGACCGCGAATATGCCACAAAGGATGAAGATTCCTATGTTCCCTCTCAGTTTGTTAGTGACCTATAAAAATACAAATATGAAGTTCTCATCGAAGCTGACGGTTGGTTTTCATTTCCGTTAGCCGTGATGTACATCTGATATCCCCTGAACTCCGTCGAGAGGAGGTAATCAGTGCTAACTGTAACTCGGGTGATTGACGAAATATCGACAACTAAGATCACCTGCACAATTTCTTTCCACAAGGTCAGTTTGTCTCCTCCTGACTCTTCGGACAAAAGTTCCATTGCCAACCGTTGCAGGGCGGAATGGTACGACAGTTCAAATTTCGTTCCTGCGTCGCATCTGCTATTAGGAGGCTAGGAGGCTCGTATGTAATTGTATTACGCAAAGGGTCCAGAAATTTTTTACTGCGTCTATTGACCTCATGTATTTGTGCAAGTATTGATGTGTGGGAGAGAAATGTGCAATTTGACTGCGCGCGACAAAAATTATGTCAATGTCTGTTTATCGAAGTCATGGTCAATTTCACGCGATTAATTTCTCATTGTTTTGAACACAAAAAACTATAGGACTCAGAGTGCAGTTACTGTTGCCTTTAGCGTAGTTTCCGCTTCAGTCACACAGTCCAGTAATTCCGTTTAACGCGCAAGGTGAACAGAAAAGTGACTTATGGCTTGAAGAAATGAAGTGCCGAATCAGAATGGGCACTGAAGATTGAAATTTTGTTGCTAGAGCGAAATTTCCGCCGTTGATGCAAAACGTCGTAGTATTAATTGCAAACTTTTAAAATCGATCTGTAGACTTACCCGTTGTTAGTAGCAAAGCTAACATTCGTTTTCAATTCGAAGCAGAGACTGTTGTTTTTGATAAGATAACACCTAATCGAAGCTGCTCAGATAACGTTTCTGCACCGCTGTTCGTTGGTTGATGTGAATGTTTTTCAGAGCCAGTGTGTACTCGTATAGCATTTAGGATGGATATTGAATTGCTCGAGGATAAGCTGCGAAATAATTTTTTCTTGCTTAATACTGTTGCAAACTCGCACTCGAGTTCGTTAATTACTACTTACTTGTTTTGTTTGGGGTATGTAAATTGGTCCAGACGAATTGTTAGGGCTGTTACGTAAGCGAGGTCACTGTTGATTGCTATACCGTCTTTTAGCACTTAGTCCCTGACGACCTCGTTGTTTACGTTAAACTTTACAGAGAAAAAGACGGGGATGATTTACATTCGTTGAATCCACTGACTCAGAAGCCTGTTATGTCATTTTAGTTCACGCCTCTTCGCTTGTTAGAGTTTGGCGATTTTTTTCAGAAGTGGCATTTTTTATGCTTTTAGGTCAGACCTGCACACATGGAAAGACGCTCTTGTTGTTTGCGCATCATTAGTTAATCTTGGGTTATTTAAGTTAAATTTGACAGTGAATGTCCCAAATTGTAAAATGCAGTAAAAGTCTGCTCATGGGGGCTGTTTGGATTTAAAATGCAACATTTTAGCAATGTTCCCAACTCCTATATTGCTACAAATTTAAGCTTCTGTGTAGGCGTACCACATGCAGATCCATTTTTATCGGTATGTTCATACCCACAGAATAACAAGTCAGTTTTGTGCAGTATATAATTTAATTCTGCCCGCATCTGATCGATGATTTTTATTTTGTATTCAAAGTTAAATCCAGTTAATGAAGGATGTTATAGTAGTATAATCAGAGGAGACGAAATTGCAAGAACGGTGCCAGAATTATCTGTGAACCCCGTATGGCAAATGTTCGGGAATGCTGTTCCCTTGTACCCTCGCAAACCGCAACACACTAGTGCGTTGCGGCTTGCCGCATTCTTCGCGAGTCTTATTGGGGGAACTGAAGTGTACGCTGTGTCTTGGTCAACTTAATCTCCAATGATTTCGGAAAGTCGCACATCCTAAGATTCTTACTACTGGTGGTAGTTCACGTAGGCATAGTCTTAAATAATTTCCTCGATTTATATGCTTTATACGATACCGAATGACAGTGGTCTCGATACATCCATTGCAGACGTTTGTCTGGCGTAGTTTGTTATAGACTCTTATTGTTACTACAGCTGGACTTTTTCAGCTCCAGAGGGATTGTTCACTGCTCACCGATACAAGGGTTTTTGCAATATTCGCGGCTGTGTCAGCCATTGGAAGAATAGGTAATCACTGACAATAGGTACTGAAAGAAAACCAGATCTAGGTCGTCTTCGAGCAGGTAGAGCCAGATAAGATCGTCCATCTGTTGCTCAGTTCGTCAGAAGCAGCACCTCCAGTTTTTTAAAGAATTTAACTCCCATATATAAAATCGCTTCAAACGTCTGATTACTTTATAAGTGAGTTAATATGTTATTATTTAACGTTAAGGAAAAGTACAGAAAAAGTTTGAAATTATGCTTAAACTTCTTTGGAAGTCGCGAAGTGCTCTCATTATGAAACACTGGACGAAAATGAACTGGGCAGTTTGCGCTTCATTTTAAGCGAAAGCTAATTTTGAAGTTTTAAAGCTAATTTTTCACGCATCTCAATGTTTGACATCTCCTGAAGTATGATTTTGCAGTTAGCTTCAGTGATAAATGTAGGTACTGTCCACAAAGTGTGTTGCGAATGAAGTCTGTAGTAAAGAAGTAATAAGTGAAGCAGTTGTGCCTGATGCCGAAGTCTGAGTGCATGAACAACGAAAATGTAGTAAGAGATAAACATCTTTCCTTTCATTATTTGTGCGGGGGTGTCAGTGGGAAAGTTTCGTAAAGGTTTCAAATTATGTGTAAAGTTTTTTGGAAGTCGCTGCTTTCTGTGGTTAATAAACACTGAATGAATAATACTTGTTCTCATTGTGTTAAAAGTTTAACATAAGACTATGATTCTCAATGAGTAAATTAGGAGAGCATTTTTAATTTCGATCAGTGACTAGGCAAAATTTTGAAAATCGAACTTTTGTTGCCCCTTTGCTGCAGTTGGTACGGGTTCCGGGAAAATCTTTTAGTAATATAGATAACTGACTGCATCTCGTGTGTATGTATTGTTGTAAATAGGAATAGAATACAAAATATCGGCTCAAACTCCCGCAGTAATATTCAAGCCGAGCTCTGTACACGTGTTCCCAAACCCTCTGCACCCCAATGACAC
Source organism: Schistocerca cancellata (assembly GCF_023864275.1). NCBI lineage: Eukaryota > Metazoa > Arthropoda > Insecta > Orthoptera > Acrididae > Schistocerca > Schistocerca cancellata. The sequence continues at coordinate 383,862,089 of NC_064634.1, read as the reverse complement.
TGCGCGATGTTGTTGCGGCGAAGAGCTTCATGAGTACTTGCTTGCTAAGAGTCGTTCTGGTCTTTGATCAGTCGCCATTGCCATTTATTTTGCTGCCGAATAGCAAAACTCTTCTACTTCTAGTGTGTCATTTCCCAATACACTCAGCATAAAATTTGACTATACTCATTAATGCTGTTCTACGTTTTTAATGTTGCTCTTATAACCTGTTTTCTAAACACTGTCCATTCCTGTCGATGGATTTTCCGTCTTTTGTTCCTAATAGATTCGCACGAGGGCGTGCTGAAAAATGCTTCCGAATTTATGTGGAAGCTCGTAAAGTTTTATTTTAGAAACTCTAGCATTCTGCATATTTATTCCTCATGTATACGAATTTCTCACTGTAGTCACCCTGACAACATTTCTCACAATGAGGGGCCAATTAGTTGATACTGTCACCGTAGAGTATTCAACTTTGTTGACGGAGCCGCAACCTCGCATCTACTTCCTTATCACCGTCAAAATGAAGTCCACGCAGGCATTCTTTAAGTGTTGGAAAGAGATGAAAATCGGATGGGACCGACCCGGGACTGTACGGATGATGATCGATGACAGTGAAATCCAAGGCGTCAGATTGTTGCAGATATTACAGCGCTCGTGTGTGGCCTGGAATTGTCATGCCGAACGGGAGAGTCCTCCATTTGTGGACGAACTCTTCGAACTCGAAACTCGATTGCAGCATGCTGTTTCTCGCGCACCGATATACACTATACACCGCCTACAATTCTGAACCCTATTGCGGCAGCAAATATGCAGACACGAAGAATGAAGATGTAGAATTTTAGTAACGTATGTTTGATTTGAAAAGCCGTGAGTTTTCGCATAAGAAATTCGGGGACGTTACTTTTCAGTACATCCTCGTACAGTGTCATAGGCAAACCTTGAAAGTTTTTATTTCTTCTCCGCTAACTGTAATATCTTTTCCAAATTCCTGTCTGGTTTCCTTTGCTGCTTTTCCTGTGAATAAGATAGACTGCAACATTGGTCAATTACTTTCTCAGTTGGTGCTTTCCTTCCATGGTTTTGATTGATTTGATGCAGGCGGCTAGTAATTAGCCTCCCATATCAAGCTCATCATCTCAGAGTAGCTGTTGCCTCCAACTTTCTTAATTATTTGTTGGATACTTTCCAATTTCTTGTCTTCCAATACAGTTATTGCGCTGTACTGCTCCCTGATGTACATCGGAGTTATTTTTTGATAATGTCTCAATACTTGTCCTATGATTGTGTTCCTTCTTTTGTCAATTTTTCTCACATGCTCCTCTTATACGCTGATTCTGCAGAGAACTGTCCCATTCTTTATCGTATCAGTCTAACTAATTTTCAACATCCTTCGCAGTACCACATGTTGAACGCTTCGATTCTCCTGTGTTGCGGTTTTTCCACAGTCCGTGATTTACACTGCCATACAATGCTGTACAACAAACATCCGTTCTCTTGAATTACTTACTTACATTAAGTGCGATGTTTGATACTAATAAACGGCCGGGGTGGCCGAGCGGCTCTAGGCGCTACAGTCTGGAACCGCGTGACCGCTACGGTCGCAGGTTCGAATACTGCCTCGGGCATGGATGTGTGTGATGTCCTTAGGTTAGTTAGGTTTAAGTAGTTCTAAGTTCTAGGGGACTGGTGACCTCAGAAGTTAAGTCCCATAGTCCTCAGAGCCATTTGAACCATATTTTGATACTAATAGATTTTTGGTCAGGAACGCCCTCATTGGCTGCGCTAATCTGACATTTATGTCGTTCTCGCTTCGTCCGTCATTGTTAGTTTCAAAGGTAACTAAACCCCTTCACTTCGTCTGCTTCTTGGTGCCCAGTTTTGATAAGTTTATCGCTAATTTTAGTTATGATACTCCTCATATCTTTCCTCTTACGTCGATTTATTCTCAATCCCCAAGTGTGCTCGTTAGACTGCTGATTCTGTTCGACAGGTAGTGAAATTTTTCCACTCTTTCACTGTGGATTACACTGTTATCAGCGAATCTAATCATTGGTATCCTTTCCCCTGAATGTTAATCCTAATCTTGAACTCTATACTGTTATTATTGCGGTATGGTTTCAGTATAGTTTGTTGATGGCTTTTTGGCTCCCAATATTTTACTCCTGCTACTTCCAGTGTTTGAAAGAACGTATTCCAAGCAACATTGTTAAAAGCTTTTACCGAATACTTAAACTTATAGTTTGCCTTACCTCAACGCATCTTCTAAGATAAGCCGTGTACAACTGTCCTACAGTTCATTTGGTTTGTGTTTTGGAATCCCGCGTCCGAAGAATATGTACATTTTTAAAACGTTTTGCTTCAGCAGTACTCGACGGCTACAAGGTATTTCTAAAAAGTAATTTTATTCTACCAGAAGCATCTGAATTTACATGCATGTTTTTTGTAGAGCAACGATTTATGAAATTAAAGAGCCATTGATGCATTTAGCATTATCTTCATCTAGGGTGACTTATGTCCAGAATACACACAGTCCTTGCCCGAAATCGATATTCAATGAAGTGCGGAATACGCCAATTGGCCAGCAGACGGAGTTAACTCGACCTCGTGAGACCATCTGCTTGAAATAAATGAGCAGCGACGTTGACATGCAAGGTGCACCTATGCCATCAGAGGTAAATGGAATGGATTGCACCACACTTGCTATTGTCTTCTTTGCTGCCCAGAGCAGAATGAGACTCTGCTAGTGCTGAACACAAGGAATTTACTTCAAAACATACAGCCCTCTTAAATACTTCAGAATGTATTCATGAAATAAAAACCATTTATACGATTTTTTAATTTTCGCTTTGTTGTTGACAGGAGAGTGGTCATATTCGCATCAATTACTAATCTGTTAGTGACGGTATGTCTTCGAGATCTCTTATTGAACCCTGACAAACTATTGTTAATAATTGTATGTAGAAAATTACGCTGTAAGTCAAGCACTGCCTTTCTAGACTTTCATAAAGCCTTATACATTGTTCGACTTCGCCGATTTGATACAAACTGCGTACCGAGTTATAAGACGAAGCAAGTGGTAAAGCTGAAGACTTAGCGGAGAAGCAAGACTCAAGAGAAATGTCATTCTCAGTGGAAGACTTTTTAGAAGTAGTAGCGTCGGACATGTCAAAAGGAGATATGAGTGTCCATGCTGTTCAAATATACACTGTCCAGTCACATTAATGGAACCATCTGTCAAAATCCTGAATAACAACCTTTTGCAGTGTGGAGCGCTGCGAGACATGCAAGAAGAGTCAGTCATGTTATGGAAGATAGGGACAGGGATGTGAAGCCACTGCGGTGGCCAGCTGCGCTGGATTTCTAGGTTGAGGATCCAAGACGCGAACGGCCTGATCGAGGTGGACCACAACTTCTACATTGGTTTTATAGCCGGGGAGTTAGGTGGCCAGGGGAGTACGGTAAACACATTCTGGTGCTATTCGAATCACGCACGTACACAGCGAGCTGCGTGACACGTTGAATTGTCCTGCTGGTTGATGTCGCCGTGCCAAGGAAAACCAAACTGCATGCAGGACGGACATGCTCCCCCAAGGATAGATGCATACTTGTGTTGATATGTTGTGCATTCCAGAAATAGGAAATCAGCCAGGGAATGCCATGAAAACATTTCCCAGAGCGTAACGCTCCCTCCGCCGGCCTGGACCCGTTGCTTTCAGACGTTTCATGCCATATAAGCCAACGTCCATCTGTCGATGGAGCATAAAACATGATTCATGTGGAAAGGCCACCCGTTGCCACTCAATGGACGTCCGTTGGCGGTACTGCCGTTATAATTCCAGCCGTCGTCGCCGGTGAACAGCAGCCAGCATGGGTGCGGGAACCAGGTAACTACGACGGAAACCCATAGGCAGCCACGTTCGCTGACCGGTCGTTGAGGAGGCTATTGGTAGCCCCTTGCTTCATCTGGGCGGTCAGTTGTTCGGCAGTTGGAGGCCTGTTGTCCCGTACACTTCTCCGCAGCCACCACTCACCCCTGTCATCTAGGGCTCGCGGTACACCACAGTTGCTTCGTTGCTGGTTTTGAATAGCATTTTGTTATGCATGGTATACTTTAACCACGGCGGCACGCAAACAGTTTACAAACTTAGCCGTCACTGAACTGCTTCAACCCTTGGCCGAAAGCCAATGATCATGACCTTTTGGGGGTCAAATAAATCGCTCCGTTTCCGCGTTACGACAACGACTGCATTGTTTTCTGACCCCCCCCCCCCTGTTGGTGCTGCCACCTGCCGTCTGAGAGTGGTTATTGCATGTCGACGGCGAACATAGGCTGTGATCAGTGACTGGACCACATATGTTGTCACCCTGTCGTCATTACAGACATTTGTGGTTTTCAACACATGCTTGACATAGTGGCATTAAGGAGAAGTTAGGTTGAATTTTAAAATACAGACAAATGCAGAAAGTTTGAGGGGAGCTATTCTCTACTTGAAGGTTGGTTTGAGAAACGCAGTGTCTTGACCCTATTGGAGGTGGTATGCTTTGCCTTATGTGTGAATTGATCTACATGCTGTTTTAAGTAAACTCCGAACGACGATGCTTCTGAACATTTTTATATGTACAGATATTTATTACCTGCGGTGAAAGGAGCGATAAGTAGCTGAAAAAAAATCAGCGGCTTTGGATTCGTTGATTGACATTTACCAGCAAATCATACAATTGTTTGCCTGAAAATGTCGCAACCATCAAATATTTAACGGTTTTCTTTCGCAGCTATTTAAGGCAAAACGCCGAGTCATCTGAAGTTAAAGATGGAGGAGGCAGAGACTGTTTTGAAAATCATTGGAAGATTCCCCGACAAATGAAATTTAATGACATAGGAGGCCGTTTACAATGTTCTCTTCACATCTGTTAGTAAGTATAGTTGGTCAGTCATAGATTCGTACGTAGTCAGTGTAACAGAAAAATATCATAAAATGCTCAACAAACATAAATGGTATACACATTAAGGAAGGTGGCACGTCAAGGAAATTGGTACCCGCTCAAAATCCAAACAGCAGCAGTTGCAAAACGAGTTCAAATACATCGCGAGAAACGACGTTTAAGCGAAAATTACACACTCTGGTTCACCTGACTGTTGCAGCTCAGGGCTTATTCTGGCGAACTATTCGTGATGAGTGAGTGGGACGGGAAAACGACACTTACGCGCTACAAAAGATGATAATAGTGTTGTGTGACTAGAGCCTCCCGTCGGGTAGACCGTTCGCCGGGTGCAAGTCTTTCTATTTGACGCCTTTTTGGCGACTTGCGCGTCGATGGGGATGAAATGATGATGATGATTAGGACAACGCAACACCCAGTCCCAGACTAAGTTAAAAATCAACATCTGTTTCGTTCCATTATCACTAGAAATTAGCTTAAAGTAAAACGTATATAAAAGTTTAGTGGAAGAGAAACATAGTAAGTACGCTACTTTCAGAGTTTAATTGCAAAAGAGATAAATTAAGAGTAATAAACACAATCCATAATATAATGTGCAGAAGACGTACTTCTAAATTGTAACTTGTTGTTATTCTAAAGAAATAAAAAACGAAGTATAATGGTTTGGAGAGAGAATGTGCTCTTGTTCTGCATCAGATTACTTACTGCTCTCAAATTCTGGAAATAGTTTTCCGATATGGTGTTACCTAAGCCCATTGTAGCAAAGAAAGCCTATATACCTTGTCTGTGATGCTAAGTGTAGAACAAAATATATATGTTGAAATTTGCTTACAAAAAGTGCTTTATCGAATGAACTATTCAGGCACGACTCACTAGTCCGCATAACTTTACTTTGCCAGTACCTCACCTGTGAGGTTCTTCAACAAGACAAACAGTACTAAAAATGACGCGTGTGGAGATATCTTTAACGCGGTGCATCACTAAAACTGCGTATTGTAGTAATTCGCAAATATAAATACGAAAACCACAAATACGGAATTTTAGCTTCGTAGACATGGAAATCTACGTGTCAGCTGCTCAGTTATCTCGCGTTGGCTCCAATGCGAATGCCTATCCGCAGTTACAACTATGGATGGTACGAACTATAGAATCCTCGCGCATTGCACGCGCGAATGCGCATTCTCTCCTCTTCGGTGGTGATAACTGCGGTGTAAAGGGGGATTAGTAAAGTGTGACAGAAATGTTCAAGGAACTTGGAAATCGTAAGAAAAACATCGTTCTCTCGAAACCCTGTTGGATAAACTTAGTGAAGATGTTTTCGAGGAATACATTCTGCTGCTACCATCAGTATAGATATCGGACAGGGACTAAGAGCTTAGAATGAAAGATTAGACGCGTGTAGAGACATATAGTCACACATTTCATTCTTGCTCATTGAACGAGTAGAATAGTCCAGAAAATGTTGGTATGAAGTACCATCTACCAGGCGCTGTACAGTGTGTTATGTATATGTGCACTACTTAGGTATTTAGTACCCGTTCTTCGGATTAACAGACTACTGCCCGGCGGTTTGTGTGTACACCATCTTCAATTACACACTTAATCTTGCGACAGTTACGTAAAAGTGCAGCCTTCGATATTATCTTTTACAAGTACTTAACACTTAGCGTTGTTTGTAAGTTCCGATGAAAGTTAATCTTTGCCACTTCATCTGTGTTGGCTATATGATGTGACATTACGTCCGGGAAACAATCACTACGAGCACTAAAGAGGGCGATCCTGTCGATATTTGCTGACTGTTATGTTGACGCACTCCTGCAGTCCAGATTTGTTTCGCAGTATCAAAGATGAGGTGCTCTTAGATCTTAAGTTATGGATTTTAGAGTCCATGTCCACTAGACTTTCTGCTTCGAATGGTCGTTCCTGAATAATTACCATTCCTTCTTGGACATACTGTATACTACTTAGCAAGATGATGGAAGACTGTAACGAGACTGAAGGAGACAACACAAGGGTAATATCTAAGCAGTAATTCGCTGGATAGCGCCAGTCTCCGCGAAATCTTATCCATACTTGGCTTGTAAGCGCCTGGCTTCTGTAACAGTTATAATCAACTTAAACCACTGGCGTTTTCGCATTAATCTACACAGGCTTAGCTTCGCGGAGTGTCTCTTTAGTTGTCCCAAAACGACGTGAAACTCGACAGTTCTCTGAAAGAAATTATGAAGCTTGGCCGTACGTTGCTGACCTCTTGTGTAGCGCGGGTAAATAATCCAAAAGGTCTTTATTTTTCGTTATGTCGTTACGAAAAGATTTTCAAACTGGCTGTGTGTGTTTTACACTGTCCTTCGCCGTTTGCAAGAGCCTGAAAACTAGTTTTGCTGTCAGTCAAAAAAGCGATGTAGAACATACTGATCATAATTTCCAGTCTTGAAATTCCACATTACCCTTTGTGTTCACGAATGAAAATGTTCCTGCTTACACTTTACTCAGCGGGATAAGGGACTATGACTATAAATAAATTTTGAGTTCCACTAATAAGTATCTTTTAAAAGTTTGCACGCACAAAATATAATATCCTTTACGGAAACAGCACTATTAACAGTTCAGAGGCAACTGCTAGGGGAAGTTACTTGTAAAATGGGCTATCGCCGCGACTTTTAATCATCAAAAGTTAATTGCTCACATTAAAAGTGAAAAATAATCTCGCCGCTTGCCACGCGGTTTTGTCAAAATTGCGGGCGGCATACAACAGTTACTTCCGTGAACGCTGAGCGATCAGTCCTCGCGAGCTCACTTCCAACTTGTACCGAAAACGCATTCAAGCCTATAAAAACCAGTGAAAAAATGCCAAGAATTTTGATTGCATTAAAGTCCGCTCAGCCCTTGACATCATCCGAGGCAAAACGCACGTGGGCGTTAAACTGACGCTAACAGATTGGTATCTCGGTGCGAAGTATCTCTTCCCATTGCCTCTCTGGCTATATTTATGTAGGGGCGCAGTGGACCGCCAAACAGAACAGAAAATCTATCAACCGCCACATGTATTAGTAGTTCTGTCGTTTAACAATTTAAGAGTCTTCTTAATTTGTATATAAATTAAGTTTGCTTTAGTTACTGAAGTAGTTAGATTGCATTTAACTTTGCCGGTTAAAATTTTTAGGACATAACCGACAGGAGTTCATGACCTCTGAACTGCCTCTTCAAGATTGTGTGTAATCATTGTTATGTACAATACAGCCTTGAAACTTGGGACAACTGTGTTATTGCATCAATGTAATCGAATGCTGTAGTTACAACTTTCTAATAGAAATACATATGATACTTAAGCTACCATGAATAATGACGTTTTTATTCCAAATTTAGTTTTTAGTAAATAACAACATTAATATACTGAAGCATACACTGGCGAAGTTTGAAAAAGTTATTTTAATTTTACTGTTAACTTATGGTGCAATCCATTGTATGGTAAGCACACACACATTATAACGGCATGACATTGCTAGTAGTGAACTTGGGTAAGCCCCGATACAGTCGCTCGCTGCTGCCTCTGGATCACGGCGTCTCAGGTTCGATTTCCGGCCTGATTGGGGCTTTTCTCTGCCCTAGGACTGGGTATTTGTATTGTCATCATTTCATCATCGTCGTCATGCGTGACAGCGGCTAGATTGGGCTGTGTACGGGCGCTGACGATCGCGCAGTTGAGCTCCCCCACAAACCAAACATCCCACTCGCCCGCCTCTGTACCTCTTACAATGATACAGCGCTTGTTCCTCCTCACTGTGTGACAGGTTAACCATTCTGAAACTCATGTACAAAAAGAACCCATGCTGTAGGTCATAATCTGTAACAAATCAGTTTTCACTCTGTACTTTGCTTCTGTACTCTACGTTTTGCCGTAATTGTAGCCGGAGACATGAAATATTCCAGTATCATACTCGCTCATAGTGTCAGCAGCATTATCAGATAGTTAGCTGACGACGATTTTGTCCAAGGTGGGTATCGTTGGAAAAATACTTAAGACCACATGGCAATCACATTTATAGACTGACGGAAAAAAGTGCAGGCAAGGGAGTTGTGCGACGTAATCGAAAGTTCGACAGTGACACAGTGAACAGACATGTGTTCCACTGATCCCAAACCACCGCCATTTGCGACTTCAGTAGGGGTCTAGCGAGAGCTCATCGGAGGGCAGGGCGGAGGTCTGTCGCGTTTTTTAATGAAAGCTGGTTCTGCCTCGGTGCCAGTGATGGCCGTGTGTTGATAGGCGGCCAGTTGAGAGCCTGCAGCCTACCTGTCTTCGGGCTAGACTGAACCTACACGTGGAGGTACGTTTTGCGGTGCGATTTCGTGTGAGAGCAAGAGTACTCTCATGGTTATCCCAAGTATCATGACTGCAAATTAGTACGTCAATCGGATGATGCGACGTGTTGTGCTGCCATTCATGAACATTCCAAGGGGTGTTTTCCAATAGGATAACGCTCTCTTACATACAACTGTTGTAACCCAACATGCTCTACAGTGTAGACATGTTGCCTTGGCCTGCTTGATCACCAGATCTGTGTCCAACCGAGCACATACGATACAACATCGGACAACTCGATGGTCATCCGCAACCAGCATTAGCCGTCCCTCTACTTATCAACCACGTGCAACACGCATGGAACTCCACGACCCAAACTGACATCCGGCACCTGTACAGCACAATGCACGCGTGCGTGCATGCTTGCATCCAACATTCTGGTGGTTACACCGGTTATTAATGTACCAGCATTTCACAGTTGCAATGACTTACCTCGCGCTTACACGAACCTGTGATCTTACAATGTTAATCATTTAAATATGTTATCTAGACAGTCTGTCCCCGGTAGCTGAATGGTCAGCATGACGGATTGTCAGTCCTCTGGGCCCGGGTTCGATTCTCGGCTGGGTCGGGGAATTTTCTCCGCCCAGGGACTGGGTGTTGCGCTGTCATCATCATCCTTTCATCCTCATCGACTGCAGGTCGCCGAAGTGGCGTCAGATTGAAAGACCGACACCCGGCGAACGGTCTGCCCAACGGGGCGCCCTAGCCATGCGATTAAATAATAATTAAAAAAATTAGACAAATGTATCCATGGAATCTCATTACACTATTTTATGGTGTTGCGATTTTTTCCGTCAGTGTACGTGTAGGTTATTGAATTTTATATTTAAATGACGTCTATAATCTCGACGTTGAAGCCGAGAGGCTTAAGTCTACTTTGAAGTACAGATGTACCGCCGAACAAGAACCTTATTTGTGCAGAGTCCTGTTGGTATTAGGGCGCGTCAATCTGAAACTAAAATCACTATTAAAACACACAGTTCACCGTCTTTGCAGCGGTTCTCTTCATAGCCCTGAAGAAGATAGCTGCTGTGATTGTCGATACATCGGTTCATTAGTGGTTTTAGTTCTAAAATGAGGCGCTCATATGTCCAGAAAATTCATTCGGATTGACAGTGGCCTTCCCATTTCAATCAGTAATCTATCTCTAAGAAAATTATTGTGTGCACTCGTTGAGCAGACGGTAGGAGACTTTCGGTGTTAAACAAGAGAAGTCTGAAGAGATTTAACGCATTCAAAATGTTCTACCGGAGCAAAATAAGTGGCGTTCTCTAGGATGGATATTATGCGTTAGGACTGAATTGTTGGTTATATAAGAATAAATAGGAAAGGGTAGACGCAGCCTAAACGAAATGTCTACTTTGTTAGTCAGAGAGGATGGAGAAAATTAGACAGCAGAAATAAGAATGGTATCCGCCAGAAAGAAGAAAGCGAATTGTCCTCCGTAAGGACGTCCGTGTTGTTATAGCCGTACGAGAACTGCGGGAAGGGAATTTCAAGAGTATGGGGAGAAGTTGGGTGAGATTTGTCGGAAATAGTGAAGCGAGAAGCGGCTGCATCGTAATAGATTGACACACACTGTGGTTTATTGAATGACTCCAAACGACGAAGGACGCCCTCGAACGTCGTGAAGTACAGGTGATTTAGAAAAGAATGACCTGATTTCAAAGGTCCCTATTTATTAATAGAAACACACTACAGACCTGGGGTAAAGTATTCACAGAATCTTCGTTTTCAGCAGTGCTATTACAAATGCTCTATGTCCACCACCAGCAGCACGATCATCATCTAGACGATTGTAAAATTCGTAATAAGCTTTACACAATGTATATGCTTTTCCAGAAGTTATGGTGACTTATTCTGTTCTTCACTTTTGTGTTAAGAGGTAGAAGGGAGATGAACACACTTTCAATCGCACATGTCGTATGTGGTCATATCTGGCGATCTCGGAGGCGAAGAACTCAGGGCAGTGTTTTGGGGTCCCGTGGGCCCTATCCTGCGTTGAGGCAGTGTTTCGTTGAGCAACTGACAGTGTAGTGGAGCTCTATCCTGTTAAAAAATGAAGCCTCCTGAAGTTGTGGAAAAAGCCAACTCTGCAGCGTTTGAAGATAGCTCAACGCGCGGGATCCCGAGACACAGCCTTGCATTCTTGGCCTCCAAGATCGCCAGATATGACACCATGCGATTTTTTCCCCCCGTACAGAGATATGCTAATGAACGTGTGTTCATCTCCTGTCTACCTTGTGACATAGAAGGAGGCAAGAACAGAACAACAACCCCCATAACTTATGTAACAGCATATTATTGTGTGAAGTTTATGACGAATTTAGCTATCGTCTAGATTTTGTTCGTGCTGTTGCATTTGTAATAGCGTAGCAAAAACTTGTAAGATTTTGTGTTCTGTAATTTCTCATATTTGTAGTAAGTTTTTATCAGTCAATTTGGAATTTTGAAGTCAAATCATTCTCTTTTAAACACAGTGTGTTTGCTGCGGTGTAGGAAATAATTTGAAGAGCGGCTGAAGTGAGCGCGTTGTATGCGGGCTGCGGTGTGGGATACCGCCATCAGCACGCGCGGGATGACGTCAGAGGGCACTTCACGCGGCGCGGCGCAGCGCGGATCTGCTATCGCTGACGTCAGCCACGGCCAGGGGGCGGGGACAGCCTGGGATGAGCCCCGACCTGTGCCGGCGCCTTGCCCCGCTGCAGCTGAGCGCCAGCATGCCGGCCAGGTGTGACGGCGGCGGCGTCAAGGCGCTGGACGAATTCTGGGGCGGCACGGCGCGACTCGGGCCATCGATTTGTGGCCTTATAAGGGAATAGGGTGCGTGGCATCCCCGGAGTACGTGAACCCGAGCCTCAACTTGCCGCTGCACGGCCTATTGATTTAGCGCCCGGCCCGATTCGCCTCTGTCGGTTTTGTCGCCTGTTTAGACATCTCACTTAATTCAGCTGCCGGGAAGGGGTGGAGTGTGGGGCTAGAGCTCTCTTTAATCTCGAAGTTAACCCTGTGGAACTTTGCCACTTAGGATTTTTAGACTATTTCTCTGCAGGAAAAATGAACACCCAAATTTCTCTGTGGCCGCTCTCATTTCTCTTATTTTATCACAGTGATCATTTCTTTCTTTGTAAGGTGGGTGGGAGTCAGTATATTATTTTGGCATTCAGAGGAGAAACACTTTTGTTGTAATTGCGTGAAAAGATTTTGCCACAACGAAAAACGCTTTTGTTGTAATGATGGCCACCCAACTCACTTATCGTATTTGTGACACTACTGTACTTCACAGAAATGAAAAGTGAGTTGTCCTCTTTAAACATCTGCAATGTCCACTGTGAATCCTATAGGGTAAGAATTCCATACTGCACACCAGTACTCCAGAAGACAGACGGAAGAACAAAAACACTTTGTGTTTCTCTTTCCCCACAGAATTTTCTATGTGGTGGTTCCAGTCGGTTTATGTTGTTTGTAGTTGTAACTGGTAAGAATTTAGCTGAAATGGCACACATTAAATTTGTGTTATCATCTAACTAAAATATGAAACTTTATAGTACAGCACTCATGTAGTGGACATCACATCTTCCTTTGTTAAACGTGAGCTGCCACTTCTTGCAACATGCAGTATTGTCTTCCTAATTTTTATAATGCATTTTGGTCATCTGTTGATTTTACTTCACAGTAAATTATAGTACCATCTGCAAAAAGGTCTGTTCAGATTGCCACCTAACTCATTTATATAAATTGCTCAAAAGAATTAGGGAAATACTGTTGAATCCTGCCTTGATGTCAAACGTGTAGTCTAGGAAGCCTGCCTTCTCAGATCATTAGACAACATTCAGATAAATCGTATTAATGAGTTTTATTACTAAATGAACAATGACAGTACTTAACTTCGACAATAACACAGAAGTGTCGGAAGCAAAGGGTGATAAGCAGATAAGAAATCTCTTCAGTATATATATATAAGTGAAGTAATATAGGTGACTCTTCTATTCAGGCCACTAACTGTGAAGCTTCTGTAGAACTGGGCAACGGTCAGTCGCGTCAAGTGCTTATGTTCTCTTTGCATAGAGGCTGCTGCTGTCGCTTTGTCATCCTGGGGAGGGTTCGGTCAGGGTGCAATTGGCTGACGGGTTCTTCACAGCCCTCTCTGCTCTCACGTTCCCGACTGGCGTGCCGGTGCTTGACTTTATGCCATAACAAATATGACTGTGAGTGTCTGCCCTAAATCCACTAAGCAATAATTGAGGACTGGGTAAGTTACCAGTTTGTATCGTTATCTTCCACAAATTAAGTGCATTACAAAACAACATTACATCCTCAGTCACTTATATGAAAAGAACTGAAATGACTGACAAGTATCAAAAACATCCCATCATCGTGGATGCTTTTCCCTGGACTTTTGAGAGCTTCCGTAATGTGTATGCCATCTGTGAGCTCTGTACAAGTCTGTCGAGTTAACCCTGTGGTATAAGTTCCCAGCCTTCAGAGAGCCCATGCAAGTGCTTGGAGAGTCTGTGGTGGAACAGGACGTCCACAAACATATCTGTCAAGCAGGCCCCACACATGCGAGATGGGATTTAGGTCGGGACTCAGCTCTGGCCATTCCATTACCTCAATGTCCAGGCTTTGCAACACATCCCTGCTGACACTCGCTACATGGCCACTACCAAATGCAGCAGCTGCCACATGGTTCAACAAGATCTGTTTGCTGTAGTGCCTGACAGTAAGGTGACTGTGGACAAGGAGATCCACAGTCAGCACAGGATCCCCACAATGTAACAGAAACATAGACAACTCTATTTGCTGGACAACATTTGGCAGGTACTGCTCACCATGTACCTCTGCACATGAATACAGCTATCACCTTGCATTGAAGGTATCTTCACTCATCTGTGAATAATGTATTTCACCAATGAAGTAGCTGTCACTTAGTGTGAGAATGGCAGGTCTGAAGACAAGCTGCAAGATGTTGTCATGTCCAGCAGAGTACTTAAACAGAATGCCTCTGCTTGAACACGATACCTCCGTTGTAAGGTCCTTTCTCGTCACCTGTTCTTTACAGTCTTATTGGACACAGCGGCTCCTATGGCCCACCTGAGGTCATTTTGCAGTGCTGACGGTATCCGTATGATGCAGAGATAGCCAGACATCAGTCATTACATGTAGTTGTAATACGTCAGCAGCCTTGTCCAGCTCATCTTGTGTATTGGGTGCCTCAATGTAGCATGTTCACAACCTGTGGGTGATGCCCAGTGTGTCATTTGCATCTGCAGTAACATGACAGAATGTCCATTCTTTTGAGATAAAACTGACTACCCTTGTGCAACTTATCCTGAGTCAAGATGTCGCATTGCATATTCTTGGTTTAATACAATGCCCCCCCCCCCCCCCCCAATGCGGTTCCAGGCGTTAGAATAGGACCGAGGTATTCCTGCCCACCGTAAGAGGCAACAAAAACGAGTCTCATATGTTTTGGCCTTGATGTGATGGTCCCCTGTAGGGTTTGACCTCCATTTTTCAAAATTTTCTCGAAGAGTGCCTTACATGGTGCATAGTGTCCATCGTGCACTGAGATCTTTCACATCCTTGATCAATGTGGATCTTCACTTCCACTCATTCTCCAGCTGTAGGGTGAGGTCACTCTCCTGGGTGAGTTTTCTTCCATCATCTGTGCAGTATCGTTTTCTGTGCTGTCAACGATAATGGACTTCTTAGCTTGTTTGCGCCAGATGTCCAGCATGGTAGCCAGTCCATTGTGGTGTGGCTGCCATGTACCCTGTTGGTTGTAGCCCCCTGACCACACAGAGATTGATCTGCTGATGCCTGTGCCATTAAGTCCCCACGTATGCCAAGGAGTAGATGCCCATTACCCAGGAGCATCGGGACTCCCAGCAATTGCCATCCTGTCAGGTGGCCTTTGCTGCCGCTGGGTGATGCCCGTGGGGAGGGCCCCTGATCGGAGTGGATGCCGTCAGGCCAGATGGCACACCATGAAGCATAGTAAATCATCTCTTGCTGGTGATTAAACACCAGCAGTCTCTAAGCAATCAAGGTCTAACTTCAGTGTTAAGAAATATGACCCTCCTCAGCTATAAGGGATATTACAGGAACTGTAGCGACAACAATAATGTGGCGGGTGGAGTTTGCATCTATGTCCTGAATTCAGTATGTAGTGAGCTTGTGCCCCTTCAAACCCCTCTTGAAGCTGTGGCTGGCAGGATAAGAACAATGCAGGAAATAACTGTCTGCAATGTATATCTTCCTCCAGATGACCTGAACATATTGGCTACACTGATTGATCAACTCCCTAAACCTTTCCCACTTCTGGGAGATTTTAATGTGCAATAACTCCTTAGTTTGGGTGAGGTAAGGAGGTCGAAAATTTACTATGACAACTCGACCTCTGTCTCTTAAATACAGGTTTACAGGTGCCCCCACACTTTCCACTATGGCACGTGGCCTATATTCAGCCATTGATCTCTTGGCTTGAGTCCTGGCCTTCTCCCATATATCCACTGGAGAGCAAATGATGACACGTGTGGCAGTGACCACTTCCCCACCTTCCTGTCACTCCCCTGGCGTCATGCCCACGGATGCCTGCCCAGATGGGCTTTAAACAAGGCAGACTGGGAAGTCTTCCCTTCTGCTGCCACCACTGAATCTCCCCCACATGGAGCCATCGATTTTTTTCGTTGAGCAGGTCACTAAGATTGTTTGTGCGGCGGAAAAGGCGATACTTCGTTCTTTACGGTGCCCCCGGCGAAAGACAGTCCCTTGGTGGCCGGCAGAAGTCGCTGAGGCTATTAAAGAGTGTCAGCAAGCTCTATAGTAACATAAGCGACACCCTTCCCTAGACCACCTAATAGCCATTAAGCGGCTCTGTGTTCGCGTTCGCCAGCTTATAAAACGACAGAAACAGGAGTGTTGAGAGAGGTACATGTCGACCATTGGGTGCCATACATCATCTTGCCAAGTCTGGATGAAGATCAGATGTCTTTTTGGGCATTAACATTAATGATGTGTTACCTAGTGACGCAAATGCGATTGCCGAGCACTCTGCTTAGCACTATGCTCGAGCCAACCCCCCCCCCCCCCCCCCCAGCCTTTCACACCCTCAAATGGCGGATGGAAAGGAAAGTCTTCTTGTTCACTACACGCTACGCCTATAACACCCCATTTCCAAAGTAGGAGCTCCTCAGTGCCCATGCATATTGCCCCAACACAGCTCCTGGGCCAGATCGAATCCACAGACAATTGATTAAACATCTCTCATCTGACTACAAGTGACATCTCCTTATCATCTTCAACCGGATCTGGTGGGGTGGTGTCTTTCCATTGCAGTGGTAGGAGAGCACCATCATTCTGGTGCTCAAACCTGGTCAAAACCCACTTGATGTTGAAAGCTACCAGCCCCACCGCCTCACCATCTTTCTGTGTAAGCTGCTGGAACATACGGTGCATCAGTGGTTGGGTTGGGTCCTGGAGTTACGTAGCCTACTGGCTACATGTCAGGGCATCTTCCATCAGGGTCGCTCTACCACTGATAATCTTGTCCCCCTCGAGTGTGCCATCTGAACAGACTTCTCCAGATACCATCATCTGTTTGCCATCTTTTTTACTTACATAAAGCATACGACATGACCTGGTGACGTCATATCCTTGCCACATTGTATAAGTGGGGTCTCCGGGGCCCGCTCCCAATTTTCATCGAAAGCTTCCTGTCACTCTGTACTTTCCCTGTCCAAGTCGGTGCCTTCCATAGTTCCCCCTGTATTCAGGAGAATGGCATTCCGCAGGGCTCCGTACTGAGTCTCTATTTTTCGTGGCTATTAATGGTCTAGCAGCAGTTGTAGGGCCATTGGTCTCACCTTCTCTGTATGCAGATGACTTCTGCATTTCGTACTGCTCCTCCAGTACTGACGTTGGGAGCGGCGCCTGCAGGGAGCCATTCACAAGGTGCGTTCATAGGCTCTAGACCACGGCTTCAAGTTTTCAGCCACGAAGTCATGTGCCATGCATTTCAGTCGGCGTTGTGCCATTCATCCAGAATCAGAATTTTACCTTAATGACGATCCACTCACTGTACTGGAGAAATATCGATTCTTAGGACTGGTTTTTGACTACCTATTGACTTGGTTACTTCACCTTCGTCAGCTTCAGCGGCAGTGCTGGCAGCGCCTCAATGCCCTCTGCTGCCTGAGCAGCAACAACTGGGGTACAGATTGCTCTACACTGCTGCTGCTCTACAGAACTCTTGTTCAATCTCACTTTGACCATGGGAGTCTGGTTTACGGTTCAGCTGCGCCCTCAGCGTTGCATTAACTCGACCCAGTGCACCACTGTGGCATTTGCCTAGCGATGGGACCTTTTAGAACGAGTCCGATGACAATTGTCCTGTTGGAGGTCGGAGTCCCTCCATTGAAGGTTAGGCATGCACAACTGCTCGCCACTTATGTTGCACACGTTCGTAGTTCTTCTGCGCATCTGAATACAGTCTCCTTTTCCCAACCATGGCAGTTCATCTCCTGCTTCAGTGGCTCAGGTCAGGGCTTAAGATTGCAGTTCGCATCCGGTCCCTTTTGTCTGAACTGGAGTCCTTTCTGTTTCCACCTCTCCTCGACGTCCATTCACGTACACCTCCGTGGTGGACACCTAGGCTGCAGATTCTTCTGGACCTTTCACATGGCCCTAAGGACTGTTAACCCTGCGGCTCTCTGCTATCACTTCCTCTCGATTCTTGACATGTACTGGGACTATGAAGTGGTTTACACCGATGGCTGATGGTCTCAAATGCTTTGTGTATATTCATGGAGGACATATTGAACAGCACTCCTTGCCATATGGCAGATGGCACGCTGGCCAAATAGGCTACGTGGAAACTGCTTCTGGAGATGGGCATCTCCGAAACTGACCTACGTTCTGTCTTACACCGCACGGTTTTTCGGCTTTGGGAGACCTAATGGCATGACAGTACAAACAACAAACTGAGTGTCATTAAGGAGACTACAAACGCGTGGAAGTCTTCCATGCGGTCCTCTCACAGCGAATCAGTTGTCCTCTGCCGGCTCCACATTGGCCATATGTGGCTAATGCATGGTTACCTCCTCCATCACGAGGACCCACCTCTGTCACTGACAGTCGTCCACCTCTTGCTGCACTGCCCACTTTTAGCCGCTCTGCGGCAGACTTTCAACTTTCCCAGCACCCTACCTTCAATATTGGACGACAATGCCTCAGCAGCAGCTTTCATTTTCATTTTATTCGTGAGGGTGGGTTTTATCATTTGATCTAAGTTTTAGTGCATGTCCTTTGTCCCTCTGTGCCCTCCACCTTAGTGCTTTTAGGGTGGAGGTTTTAATGTGTAGCAGAGTGGCTGGCTTCTCCCTTTTATTCTCATGGCCAGCCAGCCATGGTAATGTGCTCTCTTGTTTTGATTTCTGCTACATGTTTCT
Source organism: Schistocerca cancellata (assembly GCF_023864275.1). Classification (NCBI taxonomy): domain Eukaryota; kingdom Metazoa; phylum Arthropoda; class Insecta; order Orthoptera; family Acrididae; genus Schistocerca; species Schistocerca cancellata. The sequence continues at coordinate 383,843,348 of NC_064634.1, read as the reverse complement.
GGCCTCTCTCTGTGGTTTTCTTGTCCAATTTTGTCTATTTTAGTGTTTCTTGCACTTCTGTCATTCTTGTGGTTTTCTCCTTCCTTCTACCTGGGTTTTGTATGTCTCGATTATTTTGCTCCCACCCTAGTGGAATTATTTTACATGATTTTAAACATGGCTGCGGCAGCAACTGTTAAAATTCTTCACAATAAAGGATGACAGCCAAAAACAGTTGCAGGATAAAATTTATTAAAATTCTTGACCAAGGTTTCGGTACATATAAATATACCTTCATCAGAAGTAAAACTTCTAAAATTACATCATGCAATGGAGAGTAATAAAAACAATTATGCCAAAGGCGTCGTCAGTAATTAAAACATCATCTACATGTTGTACAAATGGAGATGATGTTTTAATTACTGACGACGCCTTTGGCATAATTGTTTTTATTACTCTCCATTGCATGATGTAATTTTAGAAGTTTTACTTCTGATGAAGGTATATTTATATGTACCGAAACCTTGGTCAAGAATTTTAATAAATTTTATCCTGCAACTGTTTTTGGCTGTCATCCTTTATTGTGAGGAATTATTTTAATAGGAACGAGGGACCAATGACCTAGCAGTTTGGTCCCTCCCTCCCTCTTTTAAACCAACCAACCAACCAATACAATATCCACGAATAACTGCCACCTGTGTACTTTACTGAAAAATGCTGGGACACAGATATTCACGTTCTTAAGAGCCGCCTAACACTGGAATTCACAATGCAGCCAATAGATGACACATGATTTTAATTGTTGTACATGGAAGTGCAGGTCTCAAGCTATGCAACGAGACTACAGGTACTGCCTGTATCAAAATAGATTTAACACAGTGGACATTGATATATGTATTCCCCTAGTAGTTTTGAACAGTGTACATTAAGAGCAGTAGATCTTGAACATCTGGGTATCCAAGATATAACTTTGGTTCCACTACATGACTTCCCTCAAGTTATTACAAACCATCACCTTTCTGACTGAAGAGACCCTCAGTGTGCCCTTTGTTAATACGGGGATCAAACTAAATATTATGAAAACCTTGATGCAAATGTCAGATTGTTTTTAGGCTTGTGTGTTCTGTGCTGGTGTACTAGAACATCTCATATTTCTGATCTACCAAGTGGTGGCAAGTTGTTGGTGCCCTGTTTGTTGGTACATCTTTAGCAATAGCCTAAATTCTACCGGGTCGCCCACAAGTTTTGTAATGGTGTCAGGATAGCATGCAGACTACATGGGAAAACATGCCCCGGAAAGTTCAATTTTTCCTCCACAGTTGCAGTTATCAGATAGACAATTACCAAACAAAGAATGCTGAGCTCAAACTATGTCTAAGAGAAAAACATTAATAAACCCATTGCAGCCATAACTGTCATATGAAATATGGGTGGTGGAGAGTAGTTAGCAGTTGATGCCACATTAACAATAATATCAACAGAGATGAAACAACAGCCCAGAATCTTGGCATTTGCCTAAACCACTTTTGGATGCAATTGTAAACCTACATCTGGATGGTAGAATGAGGATTTGAAATGTGCTCCTCTAGAATGGGATTCCAGTGTTGTAACAACTGTGTCATGTCGTGCACTCATTTGTGCTACAGCTGCTTTGTCATATCTTCTGTAAAACCAGTGAATGCAAAATGAGTGTCACCTGTGATAGGAGTGGCACAAAACTGGGAATATCTGTCAATGAAATCATGTAATGTAGGATACACACTTGGGGGTCAGACATTCCTGACTGTAAATAGTACCTTATTATTTTCAAATATAGACATATTTTTGTGGCATGGTTATATCAGCACCCTAAAGAAACCAGTGTTTCCATTCACAATGTTCTTTATTTTTGTATTGTTTGCAACACAGTCACATGAGAATTTCACAATGTTGTAGCCAGTTTCAACCTGCAAGTTGACTAACAGACTAAAGACACATGCAGTATGTGGTATCCATTGCATTATCAACAATAGTCAGTCCAACAGAAACTACTTTTAGCATGTGCCTTTAGCGCGAAAATGAAAGCTGGCTGGTTCAAACTGGCCACAACATTGTAAATAATATATTTCACTTTTTCCAAATTGAGAATATTTTCATCATTTCTTTGCACATTAATTCAGTGTGCCATTTTTCTGCTCTGGAAGGAGTGTATTGGCTTTAGCAAAGAATAGGTTCTCCTCACTTCAATTTAGCATAATTCATGGAGCAAAAGTCAGGTACATTTTGGCTCAATGAATGTATTAATATTGTTGGACACAGTGATTTTTGTCCTGTAGTCTTCATGTTGGACTAATATTACCATCGTGCTGAGTTCTCTTTTCTCTATTATCTAGCAGCAGTGGCAATGTAACTTCACATACAGGTATTCACATCTGTGAAAACAGCAGTTACCTCAGTAAATCCCCAACTCCTTTTTTGAAACTATCCTGTTTGTTATATTGGTCATTTGAAGGAAAGGAGCCACTACTATAACAATTATTAAAATTTCACAGTTGAAACACAGGTGCTGCTCTGATTTCCCTTTATTTTTTTGTGACTTGACATATCATTAATTAAAATGGAAGCTCACAAGCAAAAGAGGAATAGCCCCTTGAACTGGTTGACAAAAATGACAGTTCAGATACTTCATAGAAATGCTTATGTATTTTGGTGAAACTTTCTCTTGCTGAAAAATCTGTGCACTCACTGCTGCAGCAAAATGTTGGCTTTAGCCAGATCATGGATCATGGTGGTTGTAAACCCGCCCCCCCTCCCCCCCAAAATAAATAAATAAATAAATAAATAAATAAATACACCTTGGAATTCATGTAATGGCCTTCACAAACTTCAGAAGGCAACAGATTATATCAGAAAATTGAAAATACAAAGAGAATATTTATGGTTACAATCATTCACTCTGAAAACCCCGGTTTGATGCTGCTGCTACTATTATTATTATTATTATTATTATTATTATTATTATTATCATCATCATCATCAAGTTAACTACTGAACCTATGCTGTTCATTGATGCACATCTGTTGTTGATAAACTTGTAAAATGCAAAACAGCTTATTGATTTGTAATATGCAAATTTTTTTTTTTTTTTAGATCTGATGAACTTTTTGTGCACACATCTTGCTAACAGATTTATTTTATTTCTCTTCCAGTAAAGTTCCAGCCTTTATAAGGCTACTTGCACCAAAGGGCTCTCTAGAAATTCATGAAGAGGCATGGAATGCTTATCCCTATTGCAAAACAGTCATATCTGTAAGTATAAGATCTGTAGTCTCTTTCTGTGAGATATATATACATCTGTGTGTGTGTGTGTGTGTGTGTGTGTGTGTGTGTGTGTGTGTGTGTGTGTGTGTGTGTGTGTGTTGTGTTGTGGTGTAAAAAGTAATTTAATTTTTTTCTTCCAGTGTTTCAGCTCAATTAGAATAGTCTGTGAGAAATGTATAGGAAGGTAGCGAAAAGAGTAATTTGCCATGAACAATTCACTTAAAGGATTATTCTCATCAGAATCTGCAGCAGGACAAACATCAAGAACAGTAATCGAGGTACACATACTGAAGCCACAAGTAGGAAATGAAGAGGTAGAGAAAGTATTTGAGGATGTGTAATGTGGTATGTAAAGGGAGATGACAATCTTAATACTTGTGAGGAATATGAACACTGTTGTAGGGAACAGTGTTAAGAACATATTTAATAGAGAATACTATCTTGGCAGCATGTATGAGAAAGGAGAGGAGCTCCTTAAGTTCTGCAATAAATTGTGACTAGTGTAGCAAATGCACTGCTCAAGAATTAAGAGGAAGTGGTGTAGGCATAGTGCTCTGATTGGAAAAGATGTAAGGTGAGGATGCAGTCTTTCTGACATATTTAGTATGCCTACATCTACATCATACTTTGAGAGCTACCTAATGGTGTGTGTGATGGAGGGTACTTCTGGAACCACTAACAGATCTCCCCCACCTCCTTCCCTGTTCCACTCCAGATGGAGCATGGGAGCAGTGATTGTCAGTAATCTTCTGTATTACCTATAATTTCTCGAATTTTTACATCATGTTAATTTCATGAGGTGCATGTGGGAGGAAGTAATAGGTTTTCTGACTCTTTCTAGAAAATACTCTCTCAAAATTACAATGTTAAACCTTTCTCCTTGATGCACAATGCTTCTCTTGTAGTGTGTGCCACTGGAGTTTGTTGAACATCTTTGTGATACGCTCGTGCCGGCAAATGATCCCGTGGTGAGTTGCTTCGCTCTTCGTTGGAGCTTCTCTATATCCTCTATCAGTCCTACCTGGTAAGAGTCCCAGGTTCACCAAAATGCTAAAGACTTTGTGGAACAATTGGCTTGTAAGCCACCTCCTTCATGGACGGAGTTAAATTTCTTTAGCAGTCTTCATTTAAATCTGTCTAGCATCTGCATTTCCTACTATTTTTTTTATGTGGTCATTCCATTTAAGTTTGCTCTGGACAGTTATACCTAGATATTTTACAGTAGTTGTTGTTTCCAGCAGTTTCTCATAAATAGTGTAGATATACAGTAGTGAATTCCTTTTCCTATGTTTATGCAATATATTACATTTATTTACATTAAGGGTCAACTGCCAGAGCCTGCACTATTATCAGTCCTCTGCATGCCACTCCGAAAATCAGTACTGTCTTGTGGTGTTGCTACTTTTGTACAGACAACTGCATTGTCTGCGAACAGTCTTAAAGAGCTCCTGATATCTTATACTAGATCATTTACATACATTGTAAATAGTAAAGGTCCTGTCACAATTGCACTTCCCTGGAGTATTCCCAAACTTACCTTTACATCTGTTGATTTTGTTGTGTTAAAAATGACTTGAGTTCTATCTGCAAGGAAGTTGTGAATTCAGTGGCAAATCTGGTCCAGTACTCAGTAAGCTCGTATTTATTTCACTGAACGGCAGTGCACGATGGTGTCAAAATGCCTTCCTGAAGTAAAGGAACACAGATTCAGCTTGCGTTGTCTATGGCACTTTGGATGTTGTGGAGGAACAGTCAGCAGAGTTTTACAAGATCCTTGTTTGTAGAATCCATGTTGATTTTTGCAGAGGAGTTTTTTGTTCTCCAAAAAGTCAGAATTCTTCGGCAGAATACATGTTCCATAATGCTACAAAAGATTGATGTTGCTGATACAGGCCTGTAATTGTGTGCATGTGGCCTGCACTTTTCACTAGTCACTAGGCATCCTTTATTGCTGCAGCAATCTAGGACAGACTGTTGCTAGAAGGAAAGCAAGTTCTTTAATATGACCTCCATAGAATATTACAGGTATATCATCTGGTCCTGATGCCTTTCCACTGCTAAACTATTGTAGTTGCTCTTCTATTTCATGATTGGTTATCTCGGTATCTGCCATTTTGACATTCGTACAAGGATTGAAAGGAGAGACCATGTTCCAATCACTCAGGTGAAATAATTGTGAAAGAGTCAATTCAGTTCTTCAGACTTCTCAGTGCTATCTAACGTTCGATGCCAGTATGGTAACTGGATGAGTGAATAGATGATTTTGACCTATTCTCTCACTTTATATAAGACCAAAACCTCTTAGGATCCATTGAAAAAGTATTTAATGAAATGAAAGTTCAGGAGTGGGATTAAAATTCAGGGTGAAAGATGATCAACGATAAGTTGTTGATGGCACTCCTCTGCTGTCCTCTGTGAAAATGAGAAAGAATTGCAGGACGTGTTGAATGGTATTAACAGTCCCATGAACACATAGTATGGACTGAGAGTAAGTCAAAGAAAGATGGATATAATGAGGAGTAGCAGAAAGGAGATTGGCCATAAAATTTACATCAAAATTAGAGATTACATAGTAGACAAAGTGGAGCAATTTTGCTTCTTCAGCTGGATATGAGAAGCATTCTAGCACAGAAAAAGAGCATCCTCACTACAAGAAATACTCGTATCAACCAAAGGCCCTACTTTGAGAAACATGCAGCCTGGAGCACAGAATTATATGGAAGTTAATCGTGGGCAGTGAGAGACCAGGGAAAGAAGATAACGGAGGTGTTTGAGATGTGGTGTTACGGAATGATGCTGAAAATGAAGTGAACTGATAAGAAATGAAGTTCTTTGCAGAATTGGCAGGCATAGAATTGTGTGGAAAACACTGACTAAAAGAAAGTACAGGATGATAGGACATGTTAAGATATCGGGGAATAATCTTCACAATACTAGAGGGAGCCATATTGGGCAAAAAGCTGTAGGATGAAAGAGAGATTGGAAAGTATCCAACAAGTAAGTGAGGAGAGAAGGTGCAAGTGCTACTCCTAGGTGAAGAGGTTGGGAAGGAGGGGAGCTGTAGTAGGCTGAATCACATCAGTTGGTAGACTGAATATTTTTCTAAAGGATAACGTAATACATTTGAAGATGATTTTTAGCTTTTTTATGGTGTCTGCCTATGCAGCTGTGGAGCACTCCTTTGATATAAATATCAGAAATTTGGAATATTACATAGACTTCCATTCAGGATGCTTTAATTGGTAATAGTAATTGAATGGGGAAAGTAGTAGTGCAGCAAGTTTTAGACTGAAATATTAAATTTGTAATAGAGTATCTATATATGTTGATCACGTGGCAAGTAATTAGATGTTGGTGTTGCAATACTTGGCATAATGACATGCTGCTTTCCCCATAGCAGAAAAAGCAGTGGAACAAATAAAATACACTTAGTATGGCTTTACTTGGAAGAGCAGGACAGTGAATATAGTATTTTATTCTGTCGCAAGAAAGAAATATTGCACTATTTTCAGTATCCAGCAGGAGAAGCAGCTAGGATGTTTAAATTGATTTATTGTTATATTTTCACTTATATAGAGTGAACAACTGTAAATAAGAAAGTTTTTATTGTGTGTCATTGAGAAAATGATGATATGATTGATAAAAAACAATGTGCATTTGGTGTCAGAAGGTTCATTTTTCCCCTCTGTTTGCAGTCCTTGCTTTATTCCTCCCAGAATCAGTTGCAGAACTTCACTTGCCTTGCCCTATTTTCTCCATGTTCTTCACCCCTCATCCTGTAGTCACTTTTACTTCACCTCTGAAGGAAGGAAATCTTGGACCTGAAAAGCTGAAATCTGATACCATTTGTGTAAGCCATCTCAAGTACACACCACTAAGACTTTTTAAAATTTGTTGTTCTTTCCTGGCTGCTTCTTCTGTCAGATAGAATGCTTTGAGATTTGTTTAAATTATGTCATTTTATTTTTCAAATTTCAGAATCCTCATTACATGAAAGAAAAGTTTCTCCTGGTAATTGAAACATTGCACGTGGGAGACAAAGGTGACCAACACAATGTGAGTGAAATGCTTTGTGGCAAGCTGTTTCTCTATTTTTGTGTGCTTCTTTTGTCCACAGGTTCTGAAGTTAAGAAGTCTGCTGTTCTTTCTCACCTGCATTCCCATTTTTCATGTTCCTTCAAATATATTTTCCCACTAATTGTGCCGTGGTGTTCTTTGTTTCTGTTTTTCATCATGCTTACTTCAAACTGCTGTTGGTGGTGGCAAACAGAATCCTGGCTACATGAAAGAGAATTTCATCATTGTTATAGAATCATTACATTTAGGAGACACGGGACATCAGAATAACGTAAGTTAGGGGTTGTTAATACATTGTAGACTTTCATTAGTTACCATGCATTGTAAACCATATTTTCCCCTTAACTTTAATGCATGATGGCTAGTGATGTAGAATGTGATATAATAATATTTACTGTTTGTTGTGTTAATATTTACTAGAAATTGGTTGTAGGAAGTGGTTGTGGTGGTGGTTGTTACGGTAGAGGTACTACTCTTAATGAAACTTGGAACAATCTGTGCTTTTTGTAAAACTTAACATGTAATTTTTACAGTAAAATTATCTTCGCACTTACAGTATTAATTCTCTTGCACTTCTGCATTTTTCCACTCTTAGGAGAGACTGACTACTCAAAATAGCTTCAACCAGTGTACAAAAATGCTAGATAAAATAGTGAAAATTCTCTTGCTATGGTGTCTTATTTCCTTACCTTTTAATTGTTTTAGAGACTTTGATTTTTTTGTTTTCCTCCCACATTTCTATGATAACTGGATAGTACTATTGTAATAACACTTTTTAGAGATATTTTTACTTCCCCATTAAAACTTTGTCAGTTGCTAGTGTCATAGCAAGTGTCAGGAAAATCTGGTTAACCTGGGTGCGATCCTTTTGAAATAAATTCAGTCTTACCGCTTTGACGAGTTCGTATACCAGCAGCAAGGCTGAGATTGCTTCCCAAACGAATACTGAAGGCATTGTTGTTAATGAAATGAAATGAGCGTATGGCATCGTTGGCCCGGAGGCCCCTATTCGGTGAAGTTCGGTCGCCAAATGCAAGTCTTATTTCATTCGATACCACATTAGGCGACTTGCGTGTCAGTGATGAAGATGAAATGATGATGAGGGCAACACAACACCCATTCCCTGAGCGGAGAAAATCTCCAACCCGGCCGGGAATCGAACCCCGGCCCGCTTGCATGGGGAGCGAGCAAGTTACCACCCAGCTAATTAGGCAGACATTGTTGTTAATGAGAAGTACTCAGTGCCATAATGATGAAACATGGTTTTAATAGTGAGGTGAGAATAGTATCTAATTTTGGAGAAAAACCTTATAGGGTTTACAATGAGTAGGAGTGTAAACATTGTAGCAGTAGCACTCCGTCTTCAGGCCACAAGTGGCCCATCGGGACCATACGACCGCCGTGTCATCCTCAGATGAGGATGCGGATAGGAGGGGCGTGAGGTCAGCACACTGCTCTCCCGGTTGTTATGATGGTTTTCTTTGACCGGAGCTGCTACTATTCGGTCGAGTAGCTCCTCAATTGGCATCACGAGACCGAGTGCACCCCGAAAAATGGTAACAGCACATGGCGGCTGGAAGGTCACCCATCCAAGTGCCAGCCACGCCCGACAGCGCTTAACTTTGGTGATCTTACGGGAACCGCTGTATCCACTGCGGCAAGGCCGTTACACAGTGTAAACATACACCTGTTGAAATGTGTGTATGCCATTGACTCCTGATAATGTGCTGAAAAGTAAAGATACATTATGATGTCAAGACATTTCGACTTCTAGATGCAGTTTTTCTGAGTAAGAAGCAACTGACTGTCATGACCTTGTCAATTCTTGAAATGTGAGTGGCAATGTATTGTACAAACTTCACATATAATTATGGGGATTTTCTGCAAATCGATTTTAACTTTAATAAAAGCTACTGTAAGGAGAAAACATGTTACAGTATTTTATTAATGAAGGAATGAGTGCCTGCACACTTCCTCCTACTGCTATACTCTCACCCTCATCTGTGAACATTCTACAACTTCTTCTATAGATACTCTCTGTTCACTGGTCACTGTTCTCTCTCTCTCTCTCTCTCTCTCTCTCTCTCTCTCTCTCTCTTCCTCTCTCTCTCTCTCTCTCTCTCTCTCTCTCTCTCTCTCTCTCTCTAAATAATGTTAAGCATGAGAAATAAATAATTAATATGTATTAAAACTGTCCAAGGAAAAGCACTTTGTATGGCCTATTTTAGATTTTTAGATAATATGCTGTAATTATGAAGAATAAATAAGTAAAAATAAAAACTCACTGTTCCCTGGTTTCTGTAAGTCACAGCTTGTGACCAAACCCTATCTTCGTTTTGTTTGTTATACAACACAGAAAATCTTAACCTGTTAATCAATTACATTACCATACTGCACCCTCTGTGTACTTCAGCATTTCTCAGTTCAGCCAAACTGGGCACTCCCGCCTACCTCACTAACTTCTACAATAGTCTAATTGTAGAAGTGTTCGCTAACTGTTTATGGTTTTAAACGTTTGAGCTGTGTATGTTTTTTTTTCAGGTTACTATGCTTGTGGTTACATTCATATAATCTTCGCGTAATTTGAGACCAGTTTTTGGCAGATTACATTCAAAACGGGGCAAGCAGTTGCCTGTTTCCTAACCGTGTTGTTGTAAAAGTGTACTAGTCTTTTGGTTGTCATCTTGAGATTGTCATAAAATTCGTGACATTTCGAGCTTATAGCTTTCACTGTAAAAGGAGAGCAAGTATCTGTTTTTAATCATATTGTATCATCAAATTGTACTATTCTGATTTTTTACTGTCAATACATAGTAGTGGAAGTATTTCTCTTTGTTTACTTCTTAATGTTCATCTGAAAGGGAGATTGAAGATACTACTTTCCATAAGCAGAATCATTGCATTTTCTGTGTGAAGAAAAGATTATCCATTTTTAATTGTTATTTGTGTAATTTCAACCAAAACAACCAAAGAAACACACTACAAATATCAGAACATGTCATTCAAATAAGTTTTTACACCTACAGCTATATACATACATCTTAAGCCACCATATGATGCCTAGCAGAGGGTACCGTGTACCACTATTCCTCACTTCCTTTCCTGTTCCACTGAGGGAAAAATGACTGCCTGGACGCCTCCATACAAGCCCTAATCTCTCTAATCTTACCTTCATAGTCCTTACATGAAATGTACATTGGCGGCAGCAGAATCGTTCTGCTGTCAGCTTCAAATGCTGATCACCGAAACTTGCTTAATAGTGTTTCGCAGAAAGAATGTTGGCTTCCCTCTGGGAATTCCCACTTGAGTTCACAAAACACCTCTGTAATACTCGTGTTAATTGAGCCTGCCGCTAAAAAATCTAGCAGTATGCCTAGACCTCTCTACTACCAACCTTACATGCTCGTTCCATTTCATATCACTTTGGAATGCTAAACCTAGATATTTAATCGATGTGACTCTCAAGCTGCACCATACTATCATTGTATTTGAACATTATGGCATTATTTTTCGTACTCATCTCCATTAACTTATATTAGCCTACATTCATCACGCCAACTAGAAATTTTGTCTAAGTCATCTTGTGTTCTCCGATAGTCACTAAACGACAATACCTAGACCTAACAACTCCTTTAGTTGCTTCTCTATTCCAATGATGACTATTATAATGTCCTGCCTACGACGGTATGTTAGTCTGATCCTTGAACATACATCATTTCTTAAATGTAAGATTTAAAAGCTTTGGTTTTACTTTGCTGTCTTCTGTTGCCACAACATACTTGTCAAAGAGTGACTTAAGAGGAGCCTTTGACCCACTCAGTGATTTTATGTAAGACCAGAATTTTCTCATGATGTTGCCAACATGTTTTGGTAAGATGTGATGGTGGTAGTTGCTGTATGCTTCGCACATTGATCTTTTTACAGATGCATAATGTTCTATAAGTTTTTCCTGTCGTGATATATTCCATTTTTGAGCCGAGAGTGCAACACTCTCTGCTTCCTCAGCAATTTCTCAATTTTGTTAGTAAAACAAGGTGGTAGGCAGGAGACAAGGCACTGGTGGAAGTAAAGTTGTGAGGACGAGTTGTGAGTCGTGTGGGTAGCTCAGTTGGTGAAGCACTAGCCTACAAAGGTAAAGGTCCAGAGTTCAGTCCGATACACAGTTTTAATCAGCCAGGACGTTCCAGCTGCTTATCCCCCCGTCTCCCTCCCCCCGTCTCCCTCCCCCCGCCGTAGAAACAGCTGTACAGAACTATGTTAAAAGCTAGCAAAGCCCATTTTCAAATTGCAAAAGGGGGTGAATTATTATTTCCATAGAAAAAGAAAGTTTTCACTCTCGTTTTGTGTGGCACTCTGTAGTGGTAATTGAAAAATAGATTTTGATAAGAGGAAATTAACTAGGGTGACATTAATTAAAAGAAGCAGCCAATTAAAAATGGCACTGACAAATTTACGACTACGAGAGAAAAAATTAATAATTCAAGATATTGTCTAACCTGCTTTGATACTGATGGAGTGGACTAACCACGCAAATCATTTGTTGGTCATATGCTGATCATTAATATTAAGCATTATGCACAGAAATGCTGCCTGGGAACTGCGTTTACAGATCAGCTTAACAGATCTCAGGGTCACACTCAAGTGGCTGCTACAAGTTCGAACATCAATGATGACAGCAGGGGCCAGCAAATGATATGTCAGCAGACTTGCAGTTCTCATAGTTGAAACATAGAAATGTTGGCAGGCAAGGTTAACATTATTGAAATTTTGATAAACAACAACAATTATATTGACGATTATTTTACATAGATGAAAGATATTTTCAAGGTGTGTAAAATATTCAAGTAAAAGAGTGGAGATATCAATAGAGAGTGGGCCTCAGGAGAGAGCGAAACAGATGCTGCTCGTGTTTATATATGATTAAACAACTGAAGGCAAATTTACTGTCACTTAACCCAAGTATCTTCCTGTTCTGAAGGCCTCTTGTGTGGAAAAATGTTTGAGAGACTTTGCAGCACTCGTTTCTGGTGTGGCTGACTGTATAAAATCTGATTGTTGACACTGCTTGCACTGCGACTGATACATTAATTGGAAATTAAAAAATACAGTTGCTCTCTTTTGCTAGTTTTAACATCTGTATTCTCTCCCACATATAAGAAAAATTAATCACAGTTTTACATTCTAAGACAACTTAAAGACAATACACAGAATTAATACAAAAGTACAGCGTTTCTTACATAGGTTTGCATAAATTATTTTCGTTTTTGGGGCTTAAATTTATTTACACACAAAAAGAAACATTTCAGGGTCATCTATTGTATAGCCTCAAAGGAACAAAATTTGGATGCTGTAAATGAGCAACACCTTCTGTTTTTTCAGGTCCATGAACTACCCCCAGAAAAACTGAAAATGAGGGAAATAGTTCATATAGATATTGCCAATGACCCAGTATCCAGCAATGATTACAAAGCAGATGAGGACCCCACGACATTCAAGAGCCAGAAGACAGGCAGAGGTCCCCTCACTGGGCAGTGGATGGACAAGGTGAGGCCGGAGTGTGCGTGCACTCTCTCTTTTTCTTTTGTGTATACATACACACCATGTACATTTTATTAATATTTTGAACTTCTAATCACAGTATGCAGGAGCTTTGTGACTTGTGAATTCTAGATATGAAATTTTGTTTACAGTTTTGGAAACCATTATCTAGGCATAGGGTTTTTGACTAGTAATCAAAACATCCTGGGTCCCAGTTTCGAACTTAAATATTGTATAAGAATCATTAGGAATGATGACTGAAGGCTTCCGCCATAAGAAGTCACTGTCTTTCTGCCAGTGGCCCTGTCAAAGAGGACAAAGGAGACAGAGATTCAGGGCACTCTCTTGCCCTTGGGATGGGAAATGCCTCTAAAAGGTGAAAGGATCAGCAAAGACCAATGGTATGAAGATGCAGCAGGCAGTGCAAACCACTGCATTGAAGACACTTAATATATAGATATATTCACAGGACATGTGATCTGTAATTGAAGAACTGTCATGGTGATCTCTCCATTGGCAAAAGATTCTGAACTAGTCCTCCATGTCCAGTAGGGAACTGCCAGCTGAATGACCAAGAGAAAAAGATGTCAGAAGTTTGAATGTGGAAGGGAAGGTAAAAAATCTGGAAAAGGAAATGATAAGCCTCAATCTAGATATAGTGAGAATCACTGCAGTGAAATGGAAAGAAGACAGGATTTTTGGTCCCATGGTATTAACAGCAGCAGAAAATGTCTTAATGGGAGTAATATTTATTGTGAATAGAAAGGTAGGGCAGAGAGTGATATAGTTGTTCTCATTAGAATCGACGGCAAACCACTGACAATAATAATTCGGGTATATGTGCTGATGTCTTAAGACAAGATGAAGTAGTACAGAAAGTGTAAGAGGAGACTGAGTGGGTAATTCAGTATGTAAAGTGAGACGATGGTGATAAAAAATCAAATATTGGATTGTAAGGCATACCTAGAAGCACATATAGGCTTGGATCACAATATAGTAATGATGAAGAGTAGACTGAAGTTGAAGAGAACAGTGAGGAAGAATCAGTGCACTAAGAAGTCAGATACGGAAGTGCTTACGACTGAAGAGAGAGGCTTGAAGTTCACTGAGGTTGCAGATTACTGCAATATACTAAAATACTGAATAGCACAGCAGGCAGTTCAGTTAAAGAGGAGTGGGCACCCATAAAAAGAGCAGTTGCAAATTTTGGGAAGACAAACATAGGTGTTAGGAAGGTAATGGAAAAAAAGACCAGATACTTAAATTGATTGATGAAGGAAGCACAGAAATGTGCAGGAAAAGACAGGAATACAGCAATATAAATCCCTTAGGGATGAAAGAAATAGAGGCGCAGGAACCCAAATGAAATAGCTGCAGGAAAAATGTAAAGAAAGTCAAAAAGAAATAATCGTCAGGAGGACTGACTGAGCCCATAGAAAGTTCAAAATGGCCTTCACTGAAATTAAAATTGGAAGTGTGCAATGGGATTTCTCCTGTTAGAGGTGAGAACAGATAGATGGAAAGAATACATTGAAGGCCTCAATGGGAGGGACAGAAGAATAAACTGAAGTCAGTGTAGTAGAGATAGGGGCTCCAGAATCAGTCAGAATTTGAGAGAGCTTTGGAAGACATAAGGTCAAATAAGGCAGAAGAAATAGACAACATTACTTCAGAATTTCTAAAATTGTTGCAGAAGTGGCCACCAAACAACGCTCAAGGTTGGTATGCAGAATCTAGGAGACTGCCAACATACTATCAGGCTTTCGAAAAAGAAATCATTGACAATTTTCTGAGGATTACTAGGCAGATGAAGTGCAAAAACTATCGCACAATCGGCTTAACAGCTGATGATGACCATTTTGGCATTAGGCAACGTAAAGGCACCAGAGAGACAGTCCTAACATTGCACTGGACAATTAGGAGCAAGCCCAAAGAAAAATACACACATTCACAGGATTTGTCTACTTAAAAAAAAAATGAGTAAGAAATTGGGAATGACGAGTAATAAGACAGTATGTACAGTACAAGAACCAAGAGGGGACAATAAAATATGAAGTCCAAAAACAAAGTGCTTGGATTAAAAAGGGTGTAAGACAGAATGCAGTCATTTGCCCTTATTGCTCAGTCTATGCATCAGGGAAGCAGTGGGGGGAATGAAAGAAATGTTCAAGAGTGAGATTAAAATTCAGGCTGAAGGGATATCGGTGATAAGATTCGGTGACGACATTGCCATTATTAGTGAGGGTGAAGATTTATTACAGGGTTTGTTGAATGGAATGGATATCCTAATGAGTACAGAATTTGGATTGAGAGCAAACTGAAGAGAGACAACAGAAATGAGTCTAGCAAGTAACTTAACATCAAAATTGGTGATCACAAAGTAGATGAAGTTAAGGTATCCTGCTACCTTGGAAACAAAATAAAGTATAACATATGAAGCAAGGCGGACATCAAGACAGACTAGCACAGGCAAAGAGGGCATTCCTGCCTGGGGAAGTCTTGTAGTATCAAAAATGGGCCTTAATTTCAGGAAGAAATTTCTGAGACGGTACATTTTGAGCACATCATTGTATGACAGAGAATCAAGGACCATTGGGAAACTGGAAAAGAACAGAATCGAAGCAGTTGAAATATGACTGTACAGAGGAATGTTGAAAATTAAGTGGACTGATAAGGAATGAGATGGTCCTCTGCAGAATCAGTGAAGAAAGGAACATGTGGAACACAACAAAAAGGGCGAGGATGATAAGATGTGTTAAGACGTCAGAGAAAAACTTTCATGGTAGTAGAGGGTAAAATCTGTAGAGGAATACAGAAATCAGAATTCATACAAGAAATAGAGGGTGCAGGTTGCAATTGCTACTCTGAGCTGAAGAGGTTGAGACAGAAGAGGAATTCATGGCTGGCCACATCCCACCAGTCAAAAGACTGATGACTCGAAAAGGTGTGGCCATTAGTCAGGGTGATGCACCTAATCTGATGTGAAAAAAATAAAAAAAAAGTCAGCTATCACATCAAGTATTCCAGTTGTAGAAATATTTACAGAACATTAGTGTATGTATGCCATAAAATTTAAAATTTTAGATGATCATAAGTAATTAATGCCCTTTTTAACTTTGTGTGATTTGAATTGAAAGAAATCATTTTATTTTAAATATTTTTCTTTCTTGAAATGTTGGTATCATTCAGCTTTGCCTGGAACAATTTTATCAACAGTCTGGTTTTGTGAGTTGCAGGTAAATCCTGTGATGACATGTTACAAGCTAGTCACTGTAGAGTTCAAATGGTTTGGTCTACAGACACGGATAGAGAATTTCATACAGAAATCGGAGAGACGATTGTTCACCAACTTCCATAGGTACGTGAAGTGTATTATTTTAATTCAGTTGTGATTATGTTGTAAACATACAAATGAATCTGTCAGAATGAAATTTGCAGACAGGCAGTAAAATTGCAATTCCTACCCATTTACATGTAGTGTGACGTGCATGTAATATGTGTTTTATGTTCTGTGTAGGCAAGTTTTCTGTTGGATGGACCGCTGGCACGGTCTAACGATGGAAGATATACGAGCCATAGAAGAAAAAACTAAAGAAGAATTAGATCGGGTAAGTATTCCTGATGTACCTATGCATCACGTGTGGTGATTTTTTTTTTCATTTTTTTTTCACCTTCTCGGTGGATCCACTAAAATAAATTAGCAAGATGCATTGAATTTAGAAAAGAGAATCCTTACTATCAGGTAAATATTTCCACATGTCAAATCTCAAAGAAGACAGAATTTAGTTAGTTTTTACAAAGCTCATAAATTATCTATTAGTTTTCTGCGGTATGAAAAATGTAGTACAGGAAAAAAAAACTTCCACACAGGTATACATATAATTAAGAAAGTTACACGACTGTAATTTCGGGTTGAATGTGGTGGTGGTGATACGAATGTATGTTAATATAATTTCCGAAAGAAACTGTAAACTGTAAAACGTAAAAAACACAAAACGTGACCTACACATACAGTAATGTAGTTATATATGAATACCACATCCTTCCCTCATTTTTAATGAACAAATTGTAGTGTGGTAATATTAGCACAGTTGCCTCCAACTTGATTTCTGTTAGTTAGTTTATGTTTTTAATTAGTGTCAGGTTTACATTGGTTACCAAATAAATGGAAATTTGAAAATCTGTTACTGAGGACACCGACTGGCCTGGGAGACACACCCATTAACACAGTAGGAGCTTTGTAAGTTCAAGAAACCACCAGCGTCTAATTGAATTTTAAGCGGTTTGGACAAAACAGAAATACTAATTACCATTGAGAAACTACATCATTTTGTATCTGTTAAGAAAAACATGGAAGCCAAACACTAAAGAGATCTTGAATACTGAAAACTAACTACATATTTATTGTTAAAATGCATCTCTAATTCATTACATTTATTTCCCAAGTACTAAATAATACTGAATCTGAATCTGAACCTATATTGAGAATATGTATCGTGGTGTCTCTTATTTTGCTTTAATTTGACTTGTGCTGAAATTAATCCATTCTATTGAGGAAGTGTGTAAGTTATTTATTGAAGAGGATAAAGGAGTCTTTATTGGTATTAATTTTTGCAGAAATATACGTACATATAATTAAGAAAGTTACGCGACTGTAACATCGGGTTGAATGTGGTGGTGGTGATATGAATGAATGTTAATATAATTTCCGAAAGAAACTGTAAACTGTAAAAAACACAAAACGTGACCTACACATACAGTAATGTAGTTATATATGAATACCACATCCTTCCCCCAGTTTTAATGAACAAATTGTAAAAACATTATACTGACAAGACACACAGGTCATCCATACTGCTTCAGCCTATTTTCTCTGACATTACTTTCAGAATAATTAAAATACTCTAAAATTACAAATGATAAACAGTATTCTTGGCATTTGTGGCAGAAGAGGAGTGAGCTGAGAAGTTGATCTGTAAGGTTAAGTGGAGATAGAGGAGTATTCATTTACAAGAGAAAAAGAATAGAGCAAGAGGAGGAATACTAAATCAAATATTTATTTTATCTGAATACGGAAGGAGGGAGAATATGATGGTGATCTTTGAAAATAAAAAGGAAGGCTAGAGGCGCAAAGTGAATAAAAAACTGAGACAAGAAAAGGACAAATATTAGAAGCCAAGCAAAAAACAGGGAATATTTGGAGTTTACAGCCAAGAGAGGTTTCAAGAGTATACACTGAGGTGACAAGTCCTTGGATAGTGATATACACATAAGCAAACGTCTGTAGTATTGCGTACACAACTATAAAAGGACAGTGCATTGGTGGAGCTGTTATTTTTATTCTGGTGATTCATGTGAATGGGTTTCCATTGCGATAATAGCGGCACAATGGAAATTAACAGAGTTTGAATGTGGAATGGTTGTTGGTGGTTGTTGAAGCTAGACACATGGAACATTCCCTTTTTTAAAATCATTAGGGAATTAAATATTCTGAGATCCACAGTGTCAAGAATGTGCCGAGAATACCAGATATTAGGCATTTCCTCTCACCACGGAGAGTGCAGTAGCCAGTGGCCTTCCCATAACATGTAAGAGCAGTGGCCTTTGCATAGAGCAGTCATTGCTAACAGACAAGCAACACTGCCTGAAATAACCACAGAAATCAGTGTGGGACATACTACGAACATATCCATTAGTATAGTGTGCTGAAATTTGCCATTAGGGGGCTAGGACAGCAGACAGCAAATGCAGGTGCCTTTGATAACAGCATGACATCACCTGCAGTGCATGGCCTGGGATTGTGACCATGGTGGTTGGACTGTAGACAAATGGAAAACAATGGTGTGGTCAGATGAATTCCTATTTCAGTTAGTAAGAGTTGACGGTAGTGCTGGGTGTCTTGCAGACCCCCGGAAGCTGTGGACCCGAGTTTGCAACAAGGTACTGTGCAAGCTGATGGTGGCTCCATTATGGTGTGGGCTGTGTTATGTGGATCATTGACCAAAAATTATTGTTTGTCTACTTGAAGATCATTTGTTCCCAAACAATGATAGAATTTTTATGGTTGACAATGGGCTGTGTATCCAGGTGACAATTGTTTGCAATTGGTTTGAAGAGCATTCTAGACATTTTGAGTGAACGATTTGCCCATCCAGATTACCCGATATGAATCCCGTCGAACATTTATTGGACATAGTTGAGAGGTCAGTTCATGCACAAAATCCTGCACTGGCAGCACTTACACAATTATGGATGGCAGTAGATGCAGTATGGTCCAATATTTGTGCGATATATTAGGAGATATCTCAGGGCTTTTGCCACCTCAGTGTAGAATATGCTTACAAGTACACTTTTTCCCCTGAGGAACTGATACCGGCAGAGGATCACTTTGACACAGCTTGTGAAGGCTGTCATATATACATCATAGTTAATGATTGTGCCTGTCATGTGGAGATCCTGATTTAATTTATAGTACTGACACTAATCTTCTGTTGGGGTAGGGTTGAAACAGAATGTCTCAATAAGGCCAAATAAGAAGCTACTTTCATGAGTAATAGTGGCTTAGAATTCTGGAAACCTGACAGTGGCCAAGAAAGCAATGTGATCACCCCATGCCCTCCCATACTGCAGAGAAATGACATCATATGGTAGAGGATGACAGGGTGTTCAGTCAATATTGTGTGGCCCGTTTGATCTGATTACAATGTTACTTCACTTTGCATGTTCCGTACAAACAACTGCTCATGTAGTTAATTTAACAAAAGAGTAGCCTCTCCCATGCCCAGTCAATTTGCTATTGAGCTAGTGTTGATTCTCCAATGATACTAGAGGAATGTAAATTATACTTTTTTCAATATACAGGGTGATTATAATTAAAGTTAAACTTTCAAACTGCTGTAGAAATAACACCACTGATCAGAATGATGCCAAATTGCAACCGAATATTATCAGAAGGGGGAAAACGTATGGCAGAAGAAAAATATATAGTTAAAAGATGAAGCCATGGATGGCGCTGCAAGCATCATAATTTAGTAGTGGTTGACTAAAACTGACAAATGAATCATACAAAAATACCTAAGGTGTACATTTTATGTTAAAGAAATTGTGCTACTCAATGTGCATGGGTGTACAGGTGTGTTACTGTTAGTTATGTGAGCCCATCCACAAAGGCAAAGTCACTTCATATTGGATAGGAAAAACTGGTTTTTACTTGTCCTGAGGCCAAAAACCGCATAAAAAGCATCAATCACATTGGTTTTTAATTGTCCTGAGGAGAAAAACCACATAAAAAGCATCAATCAGAAACAAATTGGATTATTAATTTCCATGTGACTGGAGCAAAACATGTTCAATATGCTGTCCACCCTTTTCTGCAACAAGTTGAAATCAACAAACATCATGTTCCACAACCGATCGATATGTTTTCAGGATCGTGTTCAAGATGTGTTGCACAATACCTGCCTTCAGTGCAGCTGAGTTTGCAATCTGAAAACAGAACACATCATCTTTCAGATGGCCCCATAGCCAGAAGTCACACGGATTAAGGTCAGGTGAGCGGGATGGCCAGGCTGTAGGGAAATGGTGGCTGATAATCCTAGCGTTTCCGAAATGGCGCTCCAGTAGCTGCTTAACTGGATTTACAACGTGCAAAGGTGCGCCATCTTGCATAAAAATGATCACATCCACGCTATTGGAGAGCTGGAATGACGTGATTGCGCAAGAGACACTCACAGCACATGTCTCTTGGAAAAAAATATGGCTCTATGATAAATGATGCTGTAAACCCGCACCACACAGCCACCTTTTTAGGATGAAGTGGTACTGGTTGATCTGCATGTGGATTTTCCATTGCCCATATTGGACAATTCTGTGCAATGACATGTGCTGTCAGATGGAAGTGGGCTTTGTCTTGTCCACAAAACCTTCCACGGCCAGTCATTGTCCTCTTCTGTGTGAGCAAGAAATTCTAAAGCAAAGGTCTCTCTTGCTGACAGGTCAACAGGAAGCAACTTGTGCACATGGGTAATTTTGAATGTATACAAAGAAGGATGTTTCGTAGGATTGTATGCACCGAGCTCACGGGTATGTCCAATGTTCGGGCAATTCTCCATGCACTACACATTTGCACACCACCACTTGTCTCCTCCTGCATTGCTGTGGCCACTGCTTCCACTGACGTCAAATCAATTTGTTTTCTCCCTCTACCAGGTTGCATACCAAAAGAACCCATCTTTCTGAATTTCCTAATCTTTTCTCCAGACCCATGGCAGTCATCGGACCAACACCTTTATTAAACCCTTCAGCGTCCGGAACTTCTGCAGAGCAACGTGTGCACTGTCAACATTCTTGGAATACAGCTTTACAAGCAGAGTGTGATCCTGCATTGAGACAGTCATAGTGAATGTTGCACACACGAAAGGAGGAAAAGCCGTGTATTCTGCGTGTTTATACAAACTTCAGTGGGTCGTGCGCATGACAGGTGTTTTCATTTACATATCCTGACACATACAGCTCCATCTATTGATCAGTTTTCACACTTGTTTTTTCTTCTGCCATATGTTTTCCCCCTTCTCCGATAATATTCCGTTGTAATTTGATGTCATTCTCATCAGTGGTGCTATTTCTACAGTGTTTTGAAAATTTAACTTTAATTATAATCACCCTGTATATCATAAACTGCAACACAAGTGGTTACTGTAACAATTTCACAAAATCTTCTTCATTTGAACTGTTGTTCTTGCTACTGGCCAGCATTCTGTACTGATAAGGCTGTTTTTGTTTCAGCAACGTAATGTTGGGGAAGTCAGGGGAATGAAGGCAGAATCAGACTGAAGGGTGTCCAGGGAGTACTACATAGTCAAGAACTTGGAGAAAATTAAAGAGAAAATCATCTGCTACATTTCAGTAAATGTTGAATTAATTTGAATTATTAGATATGTCTTTGTGTAAAGTACGATTTTTATATACAGCAATGTATCAGTTTTATATCTTCGTGTGATACATTGTTCGAAAGAAGAAAGTATTTTTTGTTCCTTAAAACAGTCTTATCAGCTTCACATTTGTAACATTTTGACAGATTGTTTTATTTATTTTTATATGATAGAAAATGTAAAATGCAGTTGTTGTATGCATTCTGTTTACTTCAATGAAATTCTGTTTTTAAAGTTATCGGGTTCAATAGGCAGTGACTTTGTACTTCTATTGGAAGTATCATTGTAATGTGTAACTGCCCATGTTGCGTCCTCTTCCAGCACAAACAGAAAGAATAAGCAAAATATGTTTCCTGACTCTCTCCATTTAATGTTGTGATTTTTCATGTATTTGGCTATCAGTTAGAATGCTGCAGATGATAAGGTCCTGCATATTTTTCTTGTACAGTTACTGCCAACTGCTATGTGTCATTGATTCAATGAGAGTTGTCCCTGATTTTAGTGACGTAGTTCCAAAAATGACTACTTAATAAAAGTATAGATTGGTGTTTAACTACTGAAAGGGAATTGTATAAAAGTGTTACTTCTCTTTCATGTTATAATGTAAAATCAAGTTGCATGCTACCAAAAACAAAAGAAATCATACAGATGTACTGTGTTAGAAATAGAAGTCATAGTTCAGTTTAAAAAAAGAATATATGTGATTGAACTGTTGCACAGGTAGCTGACGAAAAGATGTTTGTTGATGGTTATTTGGAGTAACAGGTTTTTAAGAAAGATTTAAAATAAAACTCGTACAATAAGTCAATCTATTGATGTTTAGCAAGTGCTGTTTGGAAACTGTTGACATTTTAAATGCCATGAGAATAAATTTTTCATTATAGATAAATAATCCTCACATCACCATCAGTTTTTCTCTCTTTTGTTGCCGTGTGTATTTAAAGACATTGTTAGATTTAATCATTCCATTATTCTTATGACACTGGATTTGTGGTCAGTATGAACTTTATTGATGTGCTTATATTCATACAACAGTGGAAAATGAATGTTCAGAGTCTCTTGGAAAATGGAAATATGTGTGGGATCACTTGCCTTTAAAGTCAGAACCTATGTATTTGTTGTGGAAGTGGCCAGTTTTAATTTCTGTGGGAAGACGGGTGATTGTAGACAGTAGAATTCAGAGAACATGTGGCTTTTGAAACAAGGTGACAATATTCCACAGCACAACGAAACCTGGTTTCCTTTTTATGTATAAACATTTACGTTGTGTTCGTAATGTTCAGTTTTTGTGAGAAATGTGAACATGCCTCTTCCTCTGTCTATAGCAGAGCTATCCATGTCGTTTCTTTTAATTTGTGAAGCAAAATCTTCTTGAATAACTACTATGTAAAGTAACGCATTAGAGTAAAATAGATAATTTGATTGTGCTTTTAAGGTGGAAGATTTGTTACCAGTCATTGTGATTGTCATGAAAAATGCAGCATGAAAGTTTCACTTTGTTTGCTTAGTCATTCTTGAACTTGAGAAATCCTCAGTATTGAATACCACATTTGCTGGAAAATTACTTAGTGGTGTAGAAATTAGCTTGCAACAGTGCATCTCAGTAATTTTTTCAGCTTCAACTCGTGTAAATTACAGAAATGTGTAGGCATTTTTGTGTATGAGTAAGAATGCATTGTTCACAGTGTTAGAAATTTTGTGGAGCGTATGCTTTCTTCCTGATGGTGTGTGAAAGTGAATGTGGTGAGCAAATGTTTATGAAAGCAAGCTCATTAAATGTCACTGTTTTGAATTGATGTAGAAATGTTGTGATGTAAATAACAAAATGAAAAACAAATATTGCCACTTTATTTAGAAGTGGACTCATTCAGAAGGATGAATCTTAGTATTATGTATAAATTGAGAGTTCATCAGAAATGCATATTAGGAATGATTTTTTCTGTGAAAGTAAACTGCAGATTTTTAAAATGCATGCATGCTGTTTTTATTATTTCTTTAATAGATAGTATATTTACCTTCATGTGTTGAGAGAGAGAGAGAGAGAGAGAGAGAGAGAGAGAGAGAGAGAGATTCTTTAGTGCTAGTGGTTTCTGATACAGCAAATAACTCTTGTATGTTTTCTGCACCTGTGAAACATCGGAATTTTGATTTCAGTGAAATTATTCCCTGTGCAATTTTTTATTTCTAACAAGGGAACCTCCCCATCGCACCCCCCTCAGATTTAGTTATAAGTTGGCACAGTGGATAGGCCTTGAAAAGCTGAACACAGATCAATCGAGAAAACAGGAAGAAGTTGTGTGAAACTATGAAAAAAATAAGCAAAATACACAAACTGAGTAGTCCATGTGCAAGATAGACACATCAAGGTCAATCTAAGTTCAGGAGCGCCGTGGTCTCATGGTTAGCATGAGCAACTGCAGAACCAAAGGTCCTTGGTTCAAATCTTCCCTCAAGTGAAAAATTTAATTTTTTATTTTCAGACAATTATGTGACGCACATGCCGTCACCAATGTCGTATAGAATATATCAGACGTGTTTTCCTGTGGAGGAATCGGTTGACTTATGACCTTGGTATCAAATGTTATTGGTTCCCATAGGAGAGGCACATCCTTTCGTCTACTAATCGCATGGTTTTGCGGTGTGGTCGCAAAATACAGACACTAAACTTATTACAGTGAACAGAGACATCAATGAACGAACGGACAGATCATAACTTCGCGAAAAAAAAATTAAATTTTTCACTCGAGGGAAGACTTGAACCTTGGACCTCTCGTTCCGCAGCTGCTCACGTTAACCACGGGACCACGGCGCTCCTGAGCCTAGGCTGTCCATGAAGTTGCTTATCATGCGCATTGACTGCTCAGTTTGTATATTTTGCTTATTTTTTTCATAGTTCCACACAAGTTCTTCCTGTTTTCTCGATTGATCTGTGTTCAGTTTTTCGAGGCCTATCCACTGTGCCAACTTATAACTAAATATGAGGGAGGTGCGATGGGGAGGTTCCCTTGTAAGCAGCTGTAGTACATTATTCCTCAAAAATCAGGCCAGGCACACTGTTACACACGTCATGTTCTGTTGTGGCCGGCAGCAGCCACAAAGGTGTCAACATGCTAAAAGTATTTGTGACTTACCGTGTTGTTCATCACCAATCCTTAAGTGATTAAAAGCCATTGAGTTAAATAAAATCCAGCATACATAAAATAAGCTTTTTCTGTGGTATACAGGATGCAACAGAAAAACCTGATACTTTTTGGTTAATAACAACTTGAATATAGCACACAGTTTTCAGTGTTGTGTACTGACATTGTTTTTGTGGTACCATTTCAGTAGTCATGTGGTCTTGCGGGCACTGTGTATTTATTGTGGAAACTGTTTTCAAGTGTTGATTTCTACATTTGTGCTTGCTCTGTTCTGCCAAGAGTCTAGTGTGGGCCGAAAAGCAACTCTTCCACCCTGTAACAGAATTTGTTAGGAATGAAAAACCTTAGGCAAAAACTTCAAGCTCTAAAATGAAAGGTAACTGGCCACACAGTGTTGGTTACTATACCAGCCAACTCAGAAACATTTATCTACTACAAATCTCTCTGTAAGCAAATACATAATTATAATCCACTCTTTCACCTTCACAAAGTTGTTGTGCTTCAACAGCTAAAGCCTCAGGTGATGACTGATGAATTGGTTTCATGATAAGCGGAAAAGGTTATTTCCATCAATATGGCAGTGTTAACATTCAGGTCTTCCACGGTTTGTTAGATAAAGCCCTAAAGACACGCATGAATGTCCTCTTTGTCATAACAAAATGACAGCATCGTGAGCAGCTATAATGAAATGTAATTTGGCCAAACTTCTTTGAGAGGATGGACAGACAAACAGATATGTCAGGGCTGTGTCTGTGAGCTGTCTGTAGGGCTGCCCACAGGCACTGCAGGCATGTGTGTCACCATGTGAGCATGATACATGCATGGCTCACATTCTCTTAGTGGTGAACAGGCTTGGAGACTGCCAGTGCAAATGATGGCTGATGCTAGAGTTTATGTATTTATTGTTCCATGGGACCAAATTAAGTAGTAGTCTCCATGGTCATGGAACAAGTCAATACATGGAATTATAACACGATAGTAGAAACAGATAAAATGAAATATAAGTTTAAATAAAGAAAATCAACAATGTAACACTGGAATTTGCTTCATTTTTTAGCTCTTCCAGGAGCTCCTCGGCAGAATAGTAGTAGTGAGCCATGAGGAAACTCTTCAGTTTAGACTTAAGAGTTTGGACTACTGCTAAGAGTTTTGAGTTCTTGTGGTAGCTTATTAAAATGGATGCAGCAGAATACTGCACTCCTTTCTGCACAAGAGTCAAGGAAGTGCATTCCACATGCAGATTTGATTTCTGCCTAGTATTAACTGAGTGAAAGCTGCTAACTCTTGGGAATAGGCTAATATTGCTAACAGCAAACGACATTAAAGAAAATATATACTGTAAGGGCAATGTCAGAATTCCCAGACTATTGAATAGAGGTCGACAAGAGGTTCTCGAACTTACACCACATTAGCTCGAATAGCCCGTTTTTGGGCCAAACATACCCTTTTTGAATCAGAAGAATTACCCCAAAAAATAATACCATACGACATAAGTGTATGAAAATATGCGAAGTAGGCTACTTTTTGTGTTGAACTGTCACTTATTTCAGATACTGTTCTAATGGTAAATAATGCAGCATTTAGTTTCTGAACAAGATCCTGGACATGGGCTTTCCACAACAGCTTACTATCTATCCGAATGCCTAGGAACTTGAACTGTTCCGTCTCGCTTATAATATGCCCATTCTGTCTGATCAAAATATTGGTTCTTGTTGAATTGTGAGTTGTTGTTGTGGTCTTCAGTCCTGAGACTGGTTTGATGCAGCTCTCAAGTGAAGCTGCATGCCCTCGGGAAAAATTACGGCTGTAGTTTCCCCTTGCTTTCAGCCGTTCGCAGTACCAGCACAGCAAGGCCGTTTTGGTTAGGGTTACAAGCCCAGATCAGTCAATCATCCAGGCTGTTACCCCTGCAACTACTGAAAAGGCTGCTGCCCCTCTTCAGGAACCACACGTTTGTCTGGCCTCTCAACAGATACCCCTCCGTTGTGGTTGCACCTACGGTACGGCCATCTGTATCGCTGAAGCACGCAAGCCTCCCCACCAACGGCAAGGTCCATGGTTCATGGGTAAAAACTGAGTCTTACTGTGATTTAGCATCAAATTATTTTCCACAAGCCACGAACTTATTTCATGAACTACATTATTTGATACTGTTTCAATATTACACACAAGATCCTTCACTACCAAGCTGGTGTCATCAGCAAACAGAAATATTTTTGAATAACCTGTAATACTAGAAGGCATATCATTTATATAAATAAGAAACAGCAGTGGCCCCAGCACCGACCCTTGGGGAACGCCCCACTTAACAGTGCCCCATTGGGACTGAAAATCACTACCACTCTCAATATTGCGGAGAATTACCTTCTGCTTTCTGTTCTTGAAGTAAGAGGCGAACCAATTGTAAGCTACTCCCTTTATTCCATAATGGTCCAACTTCTGCAGTAATATTTTGTGCTAGTCATGTTAGAAGTATTCTTTGTATTGTCAGCATAATCATTTCAATACAATACAATGCAATGAATACTTTAGAGGCAACATAAGTTTTGCTTGAGTTTAGGTTTAAAGATCAAATTTGTTACACTAAGTCCCACCAAATGTGAAACTGATTATTAGCTTGTTACAATTCTGTTGTGAAGAAAAGCAAATGAATTTTCACTTGTGTGCATTATTTTATGTGCCATCTTGTCACAGAGATTTGCATGCCAGTAATTAAGTGGTAAAACAGCCATTTGTTTTCCTGGTTTAATCAGTTAGCAAAATTTTGTTTTTGATCTTTTTCCCCTGTATGACCAACTCATGTTTATGTTCCACTTTCCTCTGTGTGCAAGGAACCATGCGTGCTCTCTTTGGAAAAACCAAAGACGGATACACACATTCACAGATGATACCAGCAGATGATAGAAAAGTAGTTGACCATCTGCAGTCCAGTAGAGGCACAACACAATGACAAAAAATGGAGAATAATATTTTCACTGTGTAATGAGTTTTGCAGGGCTGCAAAGTAATACACTGCATATGTTATAGCAGTTACAAACAGGTAGCAGGATGTACAGTGACTAACAAAAGAAGCATACAAATACCTCTCATGAAGATAATTTCATGTCACAAATACAACACAGACATAAAGTAATAAGTGAAGAAAAGCTTGCTTTTTTAGTATGCGTCTATTAAACCTTTCACTGCTACAGAGATGCTCTCTGTGTTACATTTGGAGTGCGCACGTTCCTGCTGCTATGAAATATTTACCTGATTTTAAGAAAACTATTTTCCGGAACTTTCATTTGTGCACATCTTATAGTCTGGTATCTTTGCTTCATAAAGGACTGTGTTTCTTTTCGTAATTCATCATAGTTGTTGTGATGCATCAAATTAAGTAAAACATTGCACAAAATTTTAAAAAGTTTGCAGAGGTAAAAGCGCTTGCATGAACTTTGCGAATGGTTGACTTTTAGCCCATACATTGCAGTATATGAAAAGTAGGTAAGATATTGAAATTTTATTTAAAACTGAAAGCAAGATGATATCAGTCTTGAGTTACTGATTTTTAGATCTGAAAGACAGCTGCACGCGGTGAGCCTATTTCCATCCCTGTGCATTAGGAATTATGTGGTCATAACATCTGACAGATTTCACAAAGTGTTCAAGATACTGAAATGATTTTTGTTTTTTTTGTTTTTTTCCCCGAATGATAGCACACAGAGGCACATATGTTGTACAGTACATACTAGAAACACTTTTATTTACCATTATATGGCAGTAATTCATCGACAGCAGTGAAAAAGTCTGTGGCTGAGGACCTGTAGAGATGTCAATAGTACTGTAGGAAAACACAAGCAGTACATGTATACACGTGCACAGCACCTTGGGAGCAGCAGAGCAGAACATGTGTATTTGTCCACAGTAGTGAAAGTGTTAATGTATGAAATGCATGGAAGTGTTACATTTGGAGGTGGCCTATCACTTATGAAAAAGAAACTTCTGTTATTATCACTCTACAGTTGGTTTTTAATGTTTCATTAGTAGCATATTGGTGTTTTGAGTGAGATTAGTGGTCATCAGATGCATTGTTCATGTCAGATGACAGTCAGTAAGACTGCTCCTAAACTTCAATTCTGGCAGTTACATTGCTGAAAAAAACGCTTTCTCACACACACGTGTGGTTGTGAACACACTGCAGGCTCGAGCAACTATTCTAAATAACTGAGGGAACAATTCTCGAGGGAAGTTCTTGTAGAACATTCAGTATTTTGCACAGTGCATAACTTCTGCCTGTTACATGACTACATTGAAAGTCAATGAGCCCCCAACTGAATTTCAGGAGACACACTTTCAACGTCCACTGGAAGTCACTAAGACTGCTATGAAAGTTTTCTAATAAACACTATAGCTCCATAACAGAATGATGGAAATGTTTGTTCTATAGGCTTCTTTCCATTTTTTTTCCCACTCAGTTGCTACTAGTGCAACATTCAGTAAGTCTCCAAGTGATCTTTCTGAAAATTCCTTTATTCACTATATCAATTTTAAAAGTAAACCTAACTTACTTAGTTTGTCTGCCTTGCAAAGTTACACTCAAGACAGACAGATGCTTTGTAAAGTCAGTTAGAAATGCAAAATATGATACTGAGGCATCAAATCCACTTCACGTTGTTCCTTTCATGTTCATGAATAATGCTGTCTATATGTACGTTGAACAAATTTTCTCAACCAACTTGACTCAACCAGAAAATATAGCATATTGCCATAATCATACTCTAGCTCTGCCAAGAAGGATTTAAATGCCTATTCATGGAACTATGAAGCTCAGTTTATTAACTGTGTTTTATGATTACATCGCTGACACCACTTATTTTGGCACATTTTGCCAGCAGATTACTGTTATTTAGAACAGAGTGCATCACTAGTATTTCCTGCTGGATACGGACTACTTTCACCTTTTTTCCTCATTTGCTCATAGCAAATAAAGTATTTGGGGAAGCTATTGACGGCTTTGATAGGAGAATTGGAGATTGGGTAGTGGAAAGTAGACACAACATAGGTGGTTCTATTTTCAAATTATAAGACTTTGATCCACTGCTTGTTAAAATGTCATATAGTAAAAAAGTTTTATTAATTAAAAAAGACAGTCGGACCCTGCTTCTGCACCCTGTGTTTTATGCTGACATAAGTGGTTAAATTGAATTACACTCCTTCTCTTTCCGCCAAGAATAAGAATATAATGTTTTACCATTTTAGATACATTTGGCAGATAGTTTTATATTTCAGAGTTCCTGTGTTGGTGCACTTTTGGAATGAGTTGTTGTCTGTCAAATATTTATTTTAAATTCACAAAGTGCGTAAATAAATATCTCTTAACAATATATTTTAAGATGATGGTGCCCCACAGCTCATAATTATTTTAAGGAGGTCATGATCTACCGCTAAGAGCTGACAATAAAATTTCTTTATTGAACAACTAGTTTTGGTCCGTAGACCATCATCAGATTCATAAAAACACTTACATCATAATACTAAGTGGTACAATCAATGGTGTCATATAATAAAACCCATGAATTTGCTGCTGTTGTCAAATAAAAAAAAATTACATCGTCAATCATATAAATATGCCAAGAAGTCATATTAATCCTTTGACTGCTGTAGGCGACCCACCTGCTTGGCACGTGAGGTGCTGTGGCCTGCGGTGTAATCTGACTACCTGTGCTAAGTGCCTGTTCCTTGAGCTGCTGCTGGAGCCGGAGTGGCCCACGTTGCTGCAACTGGCCGGTGCTGAATATTTCTGGAGTGACCACGACTCCAGGTGAAGCTTTAAATTCGCACATTCTTTCTTGACGCACTTTCTGTTTCCAGCAAACAATGCAACTACACATTGGTGTACTTTTAATGCTCATGTGTTGTAATGTTTGTAAAATGTCTTTCCACAAATCTTAAGAGGATTATCATCAGAACACCTTCCCCTGCCAGCTTTTCTGCACTCTGATGCGTACATTTCTGTATGTTCCCTTACCAGCGACAGGTGAAACTCGTAACGACTTTTTACGACCTGTTGGTGGCTCATGTAGGACATGAGCAATTAAAACACACAGATTGAGAAAGTGAAAAAAGAAGTTCTTTTATTACTTCATTGTTTTCCGTATACGTGTGACAGGATAAGCAGCATATCAGAACATCAACTGCTCCCACAGTCAAGCTATAATCCACAATGCTTTGTAGTTTCTTAATTTTCTCTCCAGTATTCCTTTCAGCCTTTCCCATGTCAACCATTTATGCGGTGTTACATGTGGCAGGCATCCACAATTCCCTTTTGTCAAACCACTTTATTACAAGCCCTGTATTAGTACACATAAATTGAGTATCTCCTTGTTTCATTTTCTTCCGAAGTTTTGGCATGTTGCATCTGTTTTTATGGACAGTACCACAATGCATTCATCCCATGACTGTGAAAACATGAAAAATGTCGAGGTAGAGGGTATGTCCACATTCGAAATAGGACTTTATAAGTGTAGCCAGTATGTCACTACTTTTTCCCAAATTGTGAAACTCGGTTTCTGTTGATGTCCCTGTGTAAATTGAGCACAGAGCCAGTCTTAAAATCACATAACACAAATGTTTTTTATTTCGAATCTCCTCAGTTTTGATGGAATGGGTTGCCTGAAAGATAAGCATCCTTTGAATAATAAAAAATGAATGCAGAGTTTCTGATGTGGATTAAATGCAAATTGGAAAGCTGTAAAGACTTTATCACCAATGTTCCTAATTTTGAATGTTGTCTCCTCCAGTCACTGTTGTCACTGAAATGTAACATTCTCATAAGTAAGAAAAAGCATTCTCTCGACATAAGTTCACTAAAAATTGGAATATTTAGAACATCATCTCTGGTCCAGTGTTTGGTAATCTTCAGTTTTTTCACGTGAGGCATCAGAAGACAAACAGCTATGAAGCAATGCCTTTTTTCATATCCAATACCTTTCCACTTTGATATTCAAGAATCCACTAATTCTGGAATATTCTCCTTGGTGAATAAATTCGTTTAATCAGCTATATATTTCATCAGTCCTTCTGTAAAGAATAACATGAAAACTGACAGAATACTTGGCTCATTCCCTGTTTGTCACGCCAATGTCCCGATAGAGTATCGTCAAATGTGTGATTAACTGGCTGAAAATCATTTTCTTTCCATTCAAATTTATTGCTAAGAAGTGATTTCTTCATAGGTGTTGCACTATCACTTTCTGATTCAGATTAGCTAACATCTCTTGTTGAAACATGAGACAGCATTGACACTCCTGTGTACGTAGATTCATCCCTTGACAATGCTAATTTCAGTGTGTACAACATCTATATAATGTTTATTTGGAAGTTGCATCTTTGGTCTTTTATGAAAACAGTAGTCTCTTGTTGAAGAGAAAGAGGAGTAACTGTAAAGAAATTTTGGTTAAAGCATACTTCTGTTGTTCACAATAAATTGATGAAGAAGTGATAAAGGACAATCTGAAAGTTAAATAGTGTATAGACAGTGATTAAAGAGACGGCGCTATTTAACTTGAATACATCACAGAAAAATCGTAGGTCTGTGAGAACTTTTCCAAAATATTTGGGTTCTTAATTTACTAGTGAAGTGATACACTGGAAAGGGGTGAAGGTGAGGTAATGGTGGAATTGCTACAGATGGTTAATTATTACATGCATAGTTATTTCATTTTTTGACTATATAGCAATATTTGTAGGGAGTTCGATGCTGTCATTTTTCTGCTTCACATTTATCTAGTGTTTATGGAAATAGTAATTATTCACAAATATCAGCATTTTGTGTTTTTATTTAGAGGTACTTTGTCTGCATGTTAATGCAGGGGTTAAATGAATCATTATTGTGATAACAGACAGGTCAATTGATAACAGTACACCCACCCATGTGCTTCCAGCACAGCTATGTTGCAACATTTTATTACATCACCTCAAAAATCTGTGAAGCAGGGTGCATGTGAAAGCAGGGTAAGCCAATCAAGCTAATGACGAATTCTAAAGGCTGCAAAGTGGAAAATGTATATTCCAGGATCCCTACAAGCTATGAACGAGGACAATCTGGATCAAAGGATGGAGTACTGTGAATGGTTTGAAGGCATGCTTCCTGAGGATGAATGGCTTGCAGGGTTGGTTATCAGGTCTGATGAGGCAAAATAAAAACTGAACATACTGTAAACTGCCACAAATGTGTGTATTGGACTCCTGAAAATCCTCACATTCAAATGGACAAACATGTTAATCTGTCAGGTGTTAATATGTGCTGTGGTCTTCCATCGTGCGGTTTGATTGGTCCAATCTTCTCTAAAGAACTGTAACTGGTGAGGTGTCTTTATATGCTGCAAACATCAATTTTACCTGGCATCCACGAGGTGTTTGGAAATGAGAGCTTTTACATGCAACAAGATGGAGAGTAATAAATTTTTACCGCATTGATGTTTAAACAATGTATTTTGGCCTGCAAATATAGTTCCTTGTTATTTACTTCAGTTTCATAGTTTTTTTTGTGGGTCACTTAATACTGACATGGTGCCCGATTGGGGAAAGCCAAGGTGTTCATCCCAAGAAGAGTTAGTTGCTTGCTAAAAACACGCATAATGCAATAGATAAAACTGACTTCTAAGCTTTGTTATTTACAAAGCTATCATCCGTCTCTCTACCCCTTTCTGACAATTGTGAATTAAGTTATTGTATATTATTCAAAGCAGTTTCTGGTCTATTTGGCTTAATACAAAAGGCTGATTGTAAAGTTTGCCACAAGAACTTGGTATTCTCTCAGATACTAGTTCATGATGATGCCTAGGAAATGCGCCCAGAAGTCACAAAAATGAACATTGATCCTTGTTGCTATTGCACTGGGCACATTATCCGCTTAGCTACAGAAAACTGGGCACTACATAAATCGTCAGAAAAAGGAATGTAATTCCAGTATATTATTTTCTGTTGCACTTAAAAATATTTAATGTGATACCTTTCAATACATAGTGCAAAGTGTTGGTAAGCTTCTATCAGTGACCATGGTTTGGTGAAAAATGAATTTCTTTGAATGACTACTTTACGCGTAGCCTCCTCATGTGGCCCAATGCAACATCCTACAGTGTTAATATTGCCTCTTAAGCAAAAAAGTTTGATGACCCCTGCTATATCCTATTGGCCTTATCCCTGGTAGGGTCTTGGATGCATGACCTGCCTGTCATTCCCTTCAACACCTATTTCCAACCACCTCACTGAAAAATTTTCACTCAGCTGCAATGGCACAGGGAAGTGGCAGCACAGAGTTTATTGTTGAACATATTTTATTTCACAAAAGTTTCACACATTAAAAAAAGGAACACCAGTAATAAGAAAACTCAAGACAATAACAATAACTTATTGCTCATGAATCATGCATGTAATTTCATGGCTGAGTGCTAAAGATGCATATGAAAACATTACTTCTCCAAAAAAATCATTTGACTATAAACTGATTTAAGGTGCACATTCTGTACATATCCAAAACAATTTAAGTAAAATACATTTAATCTTAATAGTCAGCAGCTGACCAGTAATTAATGAAATAAAGTAACTCTGTATTAATTTGGTAAAGCACTGACAAGAATTTAGGCTTAACAATGATTCATCTGTAATTATAACACAGAGAATTAAACAATAATATAACTAAAATATTGCTGGATACACAAATGATAACTTGCCACAGTTGAAGATTAGACACACCAAAATGATAATCAAATCAATTTAGCTTTATCAAATGGAATGATTGAACTAAAATTCTCGAGATAACAACCACAATGATATCACATAAAACATAACCACTGCCTATCCACTGGCTCAACCTAAAGCCACAGTCGAGACACACACTGTTCAATAATCTTAAACATTAAACAGAAAAATCTCTTAATTAACCAGCAAGGTTCACAATTATTTGGTAATTTGTGATGTTTACTAACCTTACAAGATATCCAGACAGTTCAGTCATCCCAGGATATGTAAAATAAGCCTCTCACAGGCCTCTGACATCACAATGTGACCTTCGAACTATTTTGCTTCCATGGGCACAGCTGACAATCTGCCGGAATACTTGTCTCACATCCAAAGGCATTGTTTTTCAGACACACTCTCAGATGTGGTCTTGTATTACTGTAGATTGCTTTGGCACAGTATTTAAAGTGCTGTAACAGCATGACCTAGAAGTCATATGACACAAAGGTCCAGGGAGGGAGAATCTGACTGAAATCTCACTCAGGCACGTTAATAATCATGTAATGATGATATATAATTCACAGGAAAGATGTCAAATACAGAGCCACACTATTTAAATAATTTCTGACTATATAAATAAATGTGATAATTTGTTTGACTTTGTTGATTACAGATTAATTACAATAGTTGATAACAGCTAGGGAAGTGCCTTGACTACTGCCACAGTTCCCCAGCTTACATGAGGGCACCTATTTTATGTAATTTGCAATATTACACTACTGTGGATTACTCTTGTCCTCTGGTTTATTAGACATCGGTAACAAGTACGCACAATCACTTTACCCAGGTACTAAATATGAGTCTTAATTTTAAACAAATTAGTGCTGTTAAGTACTAGGATAAACCAAAAAAAGATTTCAGACACAAGCCCTCTAACGCATTCAAAAAGGCTACCATAGCTCTCAGATGCTTCTCTGGTAATAATCTACACTTTAACACTATTATTTAAATAATGTTCAGCACTCAAGGTGGATGTTACCATTGTGAAACCCCATAGCACATTTTACTTTCATTCAGGTGAAGCCTCCCTGAAATATTGTTTCATCTGGGAGATATGCATTCTAAAGATTTGCCTTTTCTTACCAACACAGTAATTGGTGTGATAAATCGGAATGTATGAAATATACATATGAAATTTGACAAAAGTTTGCCCATAACCTCATCTGTCCCCCCTACTTATAGCTCCATTTTTTATCTAAATATCTGATCACCTGGCTTCAATGATGTGGGCCATCTCCCCAGAGTTTAACAATGTCATTGTTTTGTGACAAATTTTCAGATTCCGCTTTGCCTGTTTCCAGATCTTTTGGATTTACACAGGATCGATCTCTCCTGGCCATTAAGCATTCAGCTGTCATAGGTTGGAAAGGGGCAAGATGGTTTTAAATGAAAACATAAACTGGGCTGGAGTACTGTTCTGTGCCTCATGAATAGCCATGTTGAACATACAGCTTAGCTAAGAAATTGAATTATCTCACTTATTATGATGATTGTGGTAAAATGCATTGAGTGCTGCATGTAAGTTCCTGTTCGTGTTCTCTACAGATGAGGAATTTGGGTAACATGGAGTTATGGTGGTAGAGTCATATCCATATTGTAACAAGGATACCTAAATTCAACCAACAGGAAAGTTGCAGCATTGTCTGATACTAAGTTGTAAAAAGTTCCCTGTAAACACTGAATAGTCATTGGTGCAGTAACATTCTTTTTGGGGATTAACCAACAAAAATGCTACTTGTGTCCACACAGACTAACACAGATCAGGTTATATTTTAGAAATGTAATCTATATATATTTTCTTCATCTGTGCTCGTGATGTTTGAGGCCATCAGTCCTGGTGGGTGTTGAATGTAGGCTTACTTAAACAATACACCTTACAGGACTGTACTAGTTTCTTAATTTCTTCTTCCATATTGTTCCAAATATAAAGTTTTCACAAATATTGATCCTAGTTTAGTAACTGCACAAGGGGCCATCTGTTGGGGCAAAGGGCATAGGTATAGATGAAAATAATGCAAAAATTGCACCTGAGGGCCAACATGTTTGTAAAATCTAATCAATGTTCAGGAAGCAACATCAAATAAAAACCTTTTCTCATGCCGGTTAGGGCTAATCCCGCATGATGAGCAAAAGCTGCCCTGAAAATTACTGAAACGACAGCCCTTGAGTGATCCTGGGCCATGTGAAATTATGTATATGCAGCTTAACCACCACATCACCCAGCTACTGCTTTTTACTTCGATTGGTCATTTTATATGCTGCTTCTCTCCTGGACAATGCTACAAATTTACAAATATCCTTATGCAATAATTCAAATCCTGATTGAATAAGATAACAGAACTACCTGTATTGAGCAGTGCGCATAGTGTTTCTATGTTATCACTAGCACATGTAAAAAAGACCTGGGAATTGAGCACTGCAGTGGTCCTATAATACCCTGGCATTCGTTGCAGCATTTGTTTTCTGCACTGGCATTTATTGACATCTCTGTCTTTATCCTGACAGCTACTGGCTAAATGTCCATTATGGTGACACAAAACAACTAATAGAGCCCAGTTTTATTCCCTAGCCTGGAGGCTGTTGATCCTTCTACCTTCTACCTATGCCACATCCTTATTGTCACTTCCAATCCGATTCCCATATTGCCTTAACTTGTGGAATCAATTGCTCCAGTTGTACAAAATTCCCTGGGTGAGCATTAAAATGTTATTCATGTCCTATCAGTTAGGTACATTCCTTCCAATATGTTGTTGGCAGTTTCTTCCTCTGCCAATTGAAAGTACAAACACTGTCCACCAATTTTAATTCTGTTAACATAGTCCTCCAATGGTTTACCAGAAAATTGCACCGCAAAGTAGTTTCTCTACTAATTCATGTCGAGCTCTGTTAGACAGATGTTTCTTACAAGTTAGCTCACAAAATTATGCAAAAGACAGTCTTTTCTCCATAGCCTCCCATAGTGTCTGCTCTGAAAGCCCATTAACTGAGACTAACAACTCATAATATTGAACATTTCTTAATCCAAATGCCTCTCCTATATCTTGCAGTTCAAGGAGGAATTTTTATGTATGTTCAATGCCTTTGCTACTCCTAAGTTGCAGGACATTACCTTCACAACCATACCATGAAGTTAGGACAGTTTAGTAAAGATGTCAGACATACCTGCAAGGAATCCAGAAACTACTGCTTCAGTTTGTCCTAGCTCATTCCTTGGAGAATTTTTGTTGTCCATAATACATTTTGTTATCCTATTCAAAAACTCCTGAGTATGTTCTTGCAAACTATTCACTTGATCCTGTAATAATATTATGGTTTTCTGGAATTTCTTTGGTCCTTGACACTGCACAAATCACGGAGTCTGTTCACATGATGTTAGAGACTCATGCCTGAATTCTATCGATCTGTGAATGTGGTGGTTCATTAACTTCTAAACTGCAGTTATGGAGGACAAACTCTGTTACGGGTGACTGCATATGGGAGAAGACTGCATTCATCTCTGCCAACTGCAGGTCCAGCATGACCATGATACAGTCGACTATCTCATGCAGCCATTGAGCCAGCTTGGATGTATTGCCCCGGTATCAGTGCTACAAATTTCCACTCGTAGCGCAATTAATTCTTTCTCTGATCCATTAGCCCTGTCACCTCCATTCTGGCCATACTGATACAAAACCAAAATAGAGTAATAAAAAAATTGTAAGCCTAAAACGTTCAGATAGTAAATACTGGTAATTTTTTTTTTTATCACTCACGAAGCTCACTCCACTCTCCGCTCTAACTGTGCCCTGCTACAAATATGTGAAGGTACAGGGAAATGGTAAGGCTAGTTTGTAAGCCAGGATTGAACTTTGTTCTTTAACATATTTTGTTTCATAAACAATTCTTATATTAAAAAAAGAAATATCTATGATAAGAAGACTTCAGACAATAACAATAACTTATTGGCTGTGAATTATGCATATAATTTCATGGACAAGTGTTAAAAGTTTCATATGAAAACTTTACTATGCCAAAAATCATTGGAAATCATTTAAGATGCACATATTGCACACATCCAGAACACTGTAAGTAAAACACATGTAACCAATCAATAATCATCAACTGACTGGTAATTAATAAAACAGAATAACTCTGTATTAATTTGGCACATCACTGAGACCAGAATTTACACTTAAGAATGATCTGGATTAATTAAAATTGTAACATCAGTGTCATCAATAAAACTGTTGTTTGGTTACTCAAATAAGACTCCTTCAGCTAATGTTTTAAAATTCTAGGATTAAACATTAATATAATTCAAATATTATTGGAAGAGCTTGTCTCAATTAAACGAAGATCAAATTGACTTAGCCTTATCTCATAGAATACCATAATTGTAGAAATATTCTCTATGTGACCACCACAGTGATATTAGATAAAATGTTACCAGTGCCCATATGGTGGCTGGACCTAAAGCCATGGTCCAGGCAGACCACTATTTGATAATCTTATACATTAAATAGAAATATCTCTCAATGAATCAGTGGAGTTCACAATTATTCAGTCACGTATGACATATAACAACTTTATAATAAATCCAGATAATCCAGTGGTCAAAAGATCAGCCTCCTACAGGCTGTCAACACCACGTTGTTGACCCTTAAATGATTGTGCTCCCACAGGTGCAGCCGACGATCTACCCTAACGCTCATTGCATGTCCAAAAGCCTTGTTTTTCAGAGCACTCCCAGAGTCGAGGTCTATCGTGTGCATGGCCATACTAAGCGTCATACTTCTACAGCATATGGGACCCAATCATGGCATTTAAATTGCCATGGACATGTTACATTTCATGACAGCACTCCAACAAATGCAGGGGCACCTGTGAAAGCAGCCACATAATTGTTTTCCTGGATGATTTGCCACAATCAAACCAATATAGTCTGTTTACAAACTGAAGAGCAAGTAAGTGTGTCACCACTCTCCCCATCCAACTATGTCACAAGGAGTAACTACAGATGGTTTAAAAAATTATATCTATCCTTATACAGCATGGTCTGAGTAAGTGTGACATGGTGCTCACAAAAAGCCAATGAAGGAAGTGGTTTGTATCTTCGACCACAAACCCCAGGTCTGGTTCAAGTTCAGTGATGATACCTTCATGATCTGGACCAG
The DNA here is from genome assembly GCF_023864275.1 of Schistocerca cancellata. Taxonomy (NCBI): domain Eukaryota; kingdom Metazoa; phylum Arthropoda; class Insecta; order Orthoptera; family Acrididae; genus Schistocerca; species Schistocerca cancellata. The sequence continues at coordinate 383,803,451 of NC_064634.1, read as the reverse complement.
GTTCAAGTCACCCTATCCTTGTACCTTCACAATCTCAACACCTTCTCTCCCATCCTCTTCACCTGATCCTCCTCAAGGGTCTGAATCAGAGGCTGAGACAGTTCTGCGACCGTGTGGGCTGCAGATTCCTCGACTTGCGCCATAGGGTGGTGGGGTTTCGGGTTCCGCTGGATAGGTCAGGAGTCCACTACATGCAGCAAGCGGCTACACGGGTAGCAGGGGTTGTGTGGCATGGACTGGGCGGTTTTTTAGGTTAGATGGCCTCGGGCAAGTACAGAAAGGGCAGCAGCCTCAAAGGGTGCGGGGCAAAGTCAGGACATGCGGGGGCCAAGCAGCAATAGGTATTGTAATTGTAAACTGTTGAAGCTGCATTGGTAAAGTACCGGAACTTCAAGCGCTGATAGAAAGCACTGAAGCTGAAATCGTTATAGGTACAGAAAGCTGGCTGAAGCCAGAGATAAATTCTGCCGAAATTTTTACAAAGGCACAGACGGTGTTTAGAAAGGATAGATTGCATGCAACCGGTGGTGGCGTGTTTGTCGCTGTTAGTAGTAGTTTATCCTGTAGTGAAGGAGAAGTGGATAGTTCCTGTGAATTATTATGGGTGGAGGTTACACTCAACAACTGAGCTAGGTTAATAGTTGGCTCCTTTTACCGACCTCCCGACTCAGCAGTATTAGTGGCAGAACAACTGAGAGAAAATTTGGAATACATTTCACATAAATTTTCTCAGCATGTTATAGTCTTAGGTGGAAATTTCAATTTACCAAATATAGACTGGGACACTCAGATGTTTAGGACGGGTGGTAGGGACAGAGCATCGAGTGACATTATACTGAGTGCACTATCCAAAAATTACCTCGAGCAATTAAACAGAGAACTGACTCGTGGAGATAACATCTTGGACCTACTGATAACAAACAGACCCGAACTTTTCGACTCTTTAAGTGCAGAACAGGGAATCAGTGATCATAAGGCCGTTGCAGCATCCCTGAATATGGAAGTTAATAGGAATATAAAAAAAGGGAGGAAGGTTTATCTGTTTAGCAAGGGTAATAGAAAGCAGATTTCAGACTACCTAACAGATCAAAACGAAAATTTCTGTTCCGACACTGACAATGTTGAGTGTTTATGGAAAAAGTTCGAGGCAATTTTAACAGAAGCTAAACGATGTCAAAGGTAGTGTAAGGAGGGCTATGCGTGAAGCATTCAGTGAATTCGAAAGTAAAATTCTATGTACCGACTTGACAGAAAATCCTAGGAAGTTCTGGTCTTATGTTAAATCAGTAAGTGGCTCGAAACAGCATATCCAGACACTCCGGGATGATGATGGCATTGAAACAGAGGATGACACGCGTAAAGCTGAAATACTAAACACCTTTTTCCAAAGCTGTTTCACAGAGGAAGACCGCACTGCAGTTCCTTCTCTAAATCCTCGCACAAACGAAAAAATGGCTGACATGGAAATAAGTATCCAAGGAATAGAAAAGCAACTGGAATCACTCAACAGAGGAAAGTCCACTGGACCTGACGGGATACCAATTTTATTCTACACAGAGTACGCGAAAGAACTTGTCCCCCTTCTAACAGCCGTGTACCGCAAGTCTCTAGAGGAACGGAAGGTTCCAAATGATTGGAAAAGAGCACAGGTAGTCCCAGTCTTCAAGAAGGGTCATCGAGCAGATGTGCAAAACTATAGACCTATATCTCTGACGTCGATCTGTTGTAGAATTTTAGAACATGTTTTTTGCTCGTGTATCATGTCGTTTTTGGAAACCCAGAATCTACTCTGTAGCAGTCAACATGGATTCCGGAAACAGCGATCGTGTGAGACCCAACTCGCTTTATTTGTTCATGAGACCCAGAAAATATTAGATACAGGCTCCCAGGTAGATGCTATTTTTCTTGACTTCCGGAAGGCGTTCGATACAGTTCCGCACTGTCGCCTGATAAACAAAGTAAGAGCCTACGGAATATCAGACCAGCTGTGTGGCTGGATTGAAGAGTTTTTAGCAAACAGAACACAGCATGTTGTTCTCAACGGAGAGACGTCTACAGATGTTAAAGTAACCTCTGGCGTGCCACAGGGGAGTGTTATGGGACCATTGCTTTTCACAATATATATAAATGACCTAGTAGATAGTGTCGGAAGTTCCATGCGGCTTTTCGTGGATGATGCCTTAGTATACAGAGAAGTTGCAGCATTAGAAAATTGTAGCGAAATGCGGGAAGATCTGCAGCGGATAGGCACTTGCTGCAGGGAGTGGCAACTGACCCTTAACATAGACAAATGTAATGTATTGCGAATACATAGAAAGAAGGATCCTTTATTGTATGATTATATGATAGTGGAACAAACACTGGTAGCAGTTACTTCTGTAAAACATCTGGGAGTATGCGTGCAGAACGATTTGAAGTGGAATGATCATATAAAATTATTTGTTGGTAAGGCGTGTACCAGGTTGAGATTCATTGGGAGAGTCCTTAGAAAATGTAGTCCATCAACAAAGGAGATGGCTTACAAAACACTCGTTCGACCTATACTTGAGTATTGCTCATCAATGTGGGATCCATATCAGATCGGGTTGACGGAGGAGATAGAGAAGATCCAAAGAAGAGCAGCGCGTTTCGTCACAGGGTTATTTGGTAACCGTGTAGCGTTACGGAGATGTTTAGCAAACTCAAGTGGTAGACTCTGCAAGAGAGGCGCTCTGCATCGCGGTGTAGCTTGCTCGCCAGGTTTCGAGAGGGTGCGTTTCTGGATGAGGTACCCTACTTATACCTCCCGAGGAGATCATGAATGTAAAATTAGAGAGATTCGAGCGTGCACGGAGGCTTTCAGACAGTCCTTCTTCCCGCAAACCATACGTGACTGGAACAGAAAAGAGAGGTAATGACAGTGGCACGTAAAGTGCCCTCTGCCACACACCGTTGGGTGGCTTGCACAGTATAAATGTAGATGTAGATGTAGAACCCAGTGGGGCACCTTCCTTGACGTTGACCACCTCTCCGATGGCTCCATCCACACCTCTGTCCATATTAAACCCACCAACTACCAACAGAACCTGCATTTTGACAGCTGCCATCCTTTCCACACCAAAAATCTCTCCAATACAGCCTAGCCACTCCAGAACAGCATATCTGCAGCGACAAGAACGTCCTTGTCCAGCCTGCTGGAGGTCTCACAAAGGCTATCACAGACAGGCATTGTTCCCTACACCTGGTCTGCAGGCAGATTTCCCATGCCATATCCCCAAACATCCTCAGTCCTCCCACACCACTGAGAACCAGTTACAAAGGAGTGCCACCTTTGTCACCCAATAACTCCCCAGATTGGAACAACTGAACCACATCCTTTGGCAGGGCTTTGATTATTACCTATCATCATGCTCTGAGATGAGTCCAACTGGCTACCCAACTACCACAGCATCCTAGTCCACCCCTAGGCTATTCCAATGCAAGTCCCTTGCAACAGGGATCATATTCTGCAGCGATCAATTCACATGAATTTGTATTTGTACTACTACCAACAAGCTGTCCATCCAGATGAATGGTGACTGCCAAACTGTGGCCAAGAGTAAAGTGGACCACCCTGTGGCACAACATGCAGCTGAACATAAAATGCTTGATTTTAGTCCTGCTTCACAACCTGAGACATCTACATGCTCCCCTCTACCATCAGTTTTTCTGAACTGTGCAAATGCCAACACTACTGTCCTCACACGCTCCATCCAGCAGTTTCCAATTCCTCCATCATATCGTCTCCTCCCTGTTCCCATCCCCTCATCCTCATTGCGCAACACTCCCAGTCAGTGCACCTAGAAGTCTTTTTCCCTTCCTCTACTGCTTACCTTTACCACTTCCTGTCCCCCTCCCTCCACCTCTTACCTCATCCACTGTGACCCAACAGTGTGACTGGCAGCCTTGTCCTGCTGCCATCTAGTTCATGCATGCTCCACCAGACAGCACTCTTCCCTCTTCCCTTCCTCCCCCCCCCCCTGCCCTGTTATCCCTCTCCATTTCCACTCAGGCTTTCTGCTTTTGTTCATTGCGACACAGTTGCATGAGATGTTCTTGCTTGTGTGGATGTTTGTGTGCTTTCCTCTCTGAAGAAGGATTTGACAGAAATCTCAAATGTGTAACAGTCTTTTTGTTGTGCCTGTCTGCAACTCAGTGTGTCATCTTTATGTTGAGTAGCAGCCTATCCTATTCATAATATTGTTAATATTCCATCTTGGGCTTTCTATTGTTTAAAATTAGTTGGATACCTTGTATAAAATATACTCTCCTTCCTGATGTTTGCTCACAATAGCAGTAGACACTCAAGGGTGAATGAAAGAAACATCTCAGTTATGGTAAGCTTCATTTTGGACATGCAGTGGGGCTAAAGTTATTTTGGTTCACCTCGGGTTAGAGCACTGCTATGTAGCATGAAATACCATTCTAACAAAAGGACTCTTTATTGTACAACCTTTGCTAACTGATAATTTCAACACATCAATGAAGCAAAACAAAAAAAAAAAAAAAAAAAAAAAAAAAAAATTGCGTGTAGGAAGAAAAGAAAGATTGCATATTTGGTACTGGTTTTGTTGTAAATAAGACAAAAACATGTTAATGTGGACTTCCAGGTGAAATCACACAAATTGTGCTGATGTAGAATTAGAGGCAAATTCTTCAACTGCAGTCCTATATGTATTCATGGCCCAACTGAAGAGAAGAATCATGAAGAGAAGGATGCGTTTTATGAATATATGAGAGGAGACTATAAGATAGTTTTCATAAATATGAATGCCAAAATAGAAAAAGAAGATAAGTGTGACTCTTGTATTCGAAAATACAGTCTACATGATAACTCTAATAATAATAGGTTCAGACTGGTACACACTGTTTCCTAAAATAACAAAGACATACATAAAATGATATGGAAATCTCCAGATAAAAATACTTTGAAGTAAATTGACCATCTCCTAATAGGTGCAAGACATCTGTCCAACCTAATGGACATTAGAAGCCTTAAGGCTCCTGATGTTGACTCTCACCATTACCTTGTAATGGCAACAATCAGAAGCTTAACATCTAATGCAAGGAATGTACCTGAATCAAATGTAAGAAAACTTTAATACTGATAAGTTCAAGGAGCACTAGACTGCTTACAGATTTTCTAACCTACTCAAGGAAAACCTAGCACACTTGTCCAGCAGTCAAAAAACTGAGGAAATATGGAAAACCTAAAAGACACCTATACAAAAGCTGGAGCCAGAGATCTAAGAAGATTAGATAGAGCCATTCTCAATGGCTGGTTTCATGAAGAGAGTATACAAGTAACAGAAATTAAAAATCTGGTGTACAAAAGAATTCAGCAGGCAAGCCATACCTGAATAACTGCAGAAGATTGTAGAACAGTAAGAAGAGAACAAAAGAGGCTGTATGAAAGAATAAGATAGCATGGAAAAAAAAAAAAAAAAAAAAAAAAAAAAAAAAAAAAAAAAACTGAGAGAATGAAAGAAATGAATGAGATAAGAGATTTTTATCAAAATTTAAATATGTGGTCCAGTCACATTAATGTGACAACATGTTAAAGCCTGAATAACTACCTTTTGCATCATGGACTTGCAGGAAGAGAGGCAGTCAGGTTCTGGAAGGTATGGACAGGGATGTGGAGCCATGCCAGCTTCACTGCCAAGGCCAGCTGTGCTAGGTTTCCTGGTTGAGGATGCATGGAGCAAACAGCCTGATTGAGGTGATCCTACAGATTCTCTGTTGTGTTTAAATCCAGGGAGTTTGGTGGCAAAGGGACTATGGTAAACTCCTCCTGGTGCTCTTGGAACTATGCACATCACTGCTAGCTGTGTGGAATGTTGCATCATTCTGATGATAGGTGCCACAGTGCTGAGGAAAAACTAGACTGCATGTAGAGATGGATATGGTCCTGAAGGATGGACACAGACATTCTGCTTTTGCAAATGATGAGATCACTCAGGAAATGTCACAAAAACATTCCCCAGATCATAACATTCACTCCTCCAGCCTGTGCCCTTCTGAAGTTTGTCGCGGGGCCATCCATGCCAACAGACATCTGTCCAACAGAGCATAAAATGTGATTAATCTGAAATGGGTATCCGTTGCCACCAAGTGGATGTTCAGTTGCGGTGCTGGTGTGCAAGTTCCAGCCTTGCAGATGGACAGCAGTCAGCATGGATGCGTGAACCAGGCACCTACTGCGGAGGTCCATACACACCAACACTCACTGAACGTTCATTAAGGAGATACTGTTGGTAGCCCCTTGGTTCATCAGGATGATATGTTGCTCAACAGTTATACATCTATTTGCCCATACATATCACTGCAGTCATCATTCACCCCGTCATCTATGGCCTGTGTTGTGCCACAGTTGCCTCAGTGCCAGTTTTAGATAGCACAATTTTGTGATGCACAGTATACTTTACCACAATGGCACATCAACAGTTTACAAATTTAGCCATTTTGGAAATGCTTCCACCATTGGCCTGAAAGCCAATGAACATGCCCTTTAGTAAGTCAGATAAATCTCTCTGTTTCCGCATTACAAGAACAACTGCACTATTTTCCATGTCTGCCCAACATGCTTTATATACTGTCCACTACTAGATCTGCTATCTGCTGTCTGCGAGTGTTTATTGCTTGTTGACATCGCACATAGGTGGTGGTCAAGTAATGTGACTGGACCAAGTGAAGCTGCAAGAATTTCCAGCCTTAGACAATTTTTTTTGTAGAAATACAGATGGCTCAGTTTTGAATATGGATGGAGCAGTATGTGAAAGGTGGACTTAACACTTTGATGACCTGATGAATGAGGGTTTGCCTGAGAATGAAGGAATCTTATCCTCTGTAAACACAAGGAAACAGCACCAACTGCTGAGGAAGTAGAGGCAGCCATGAAGCTGGGGTCTTATTTTTCTTCAAAATTATGGCCCCAGGGATAGATCCGATACAAGGGGAACTGATTAAAAAATGCAAGAAAGTAATTTATCAACTATTTCCACAAACTTTTAATTAAGATTTTGACAGATGGAAATATCCCCGATGAATGGAACATAAGTATCATTCGCCCGATGCAGAAGAAAGACAATGTAATGTTGTGCTCTAGCAATAGGGAAATTTACCTATTACTTTCTGCATTAGAATATTTTCCAACTACTAGCAACTTTAATAGAAAATGCTGTTGGTGACCATCAGTGTGGAATTCATCAGGGAAGGTCTACTGTTGATCAGACATACATGGTATGGCAAATACTAGAGAAATGCAAACAGTTTGGGGCTATTACATGTCACCTCTTTATAGACTTCCAATAAGTCTATGACAGTATAGACAAAAGGGAGCTGTATATAGAAATGGAAGTCCTACAGATCCCTAATAAAATAACTGTCTTTGTGAAAGATATTAAGCACCCAGAGTCAAGTTGAGGTACAGAATATGTTGTTAAGTGCTGTGACCACAAAAAATTGAGTAAGGCAGACAGATTCATTATCTTGCCTTCTGTTTAATATAGCCTTGGAAAAGATGATAAGAGATTTGGTTGTCAAAACAAATGGCAAACTATCCTGAATAAATCAGGTCAGGTGGTGGCTTATGCAAATGATACTGGTATAATCGCAAGAGCAATGAAAGAACTACTAGAGAGACGAACACACAGATAAATGAAAGGAAAACTAAGAATACACCTGCAACTAAGAAAGCTTATTCCAATGATCCCCCGTTCACAGAAAGTAATTCATATAAGTATGATGGTGTGTTGTCTTTCAGTTACCTAAGCTCAAAAGTAAACTGGAAGAACAATGCCAGCTCTGAAATCAAGAAATGAACATTGTCTGGCAACAAATGCTACTGTGGCCTCAGAAAACATCTGAAATCTAAGTGGCTGCTCATGGAAACTACAATTATGATCTATAAATCTAGGATGAGGCTGGTACTAACATACACTGTGTTCATCAGGATAGATGTCAGGAGCGGAAAATGGTGGGCGTTGCAGTAATTAAAAGTAATTAAGCTGGAATGGACCCTATTTACTCGTGTAAAGATGGGACATGGATGCCTATGTAGGGCTGAGCAGCCCCAAGAGGGGTTGCCATCTGTTCATCAGGAGGTTTGAGGAGAGAGGCAGAGGCTAGAGGAGCGACTACTCGGGGCCGAGGTCTGATGCTAAGAGACGCGGAGCTGTTTCAAAGCCGCCCTTACCGCTCCCGGCTGCATCCCCACGTGATCACACGACTAGTCTTTGATTGGAGGGTTGATTCTGCCAACGTGCCTTGCTAGTAGCGTACCCTCGTCAGCACAACCAACCCGTGGGACTAGAGCCTGACCGAGGAGCACGTGGCAGGAATGTGCTGACCACGGTCTTCCGGCCAGCACCTTCCACCACAGTATGCCCAAGCCGGCTATGGCCATACATTATGAATGGAAAAAATTATTTAATAAAATTTTATCAGCAATGATCCCTTATGGGGGGGTCTCCTCCCTGCACATCCTTTCCCCTTCCAAAGAAGGCTCTCTGGATGAAACTGAATGAGCTTATTCTAATTGATTATTTCATTTAAAAAAAAAAAAATATGATCATTATGAAGGGTCACAGAAATTAACATCCATAACATAGTGATATCAATATGTGCAAAAGTTACAAAGGGGCCTGAAGAAAGGCTCTTGAATAACAAACTTGTGAAATTGGGGCGACGGCAGTAGGGGCGGCGCATGGTGTGAGTGTGTGTGTTGGTGGTATCAGTGGTGTTGGGTACCCAGGCATTGATGAGGGACAACGGAGCACAGCACACTGAAACACCCCACCCTCGTGGGGATGAAAGAACGCTCCCAGGCCTGGCAGTCACAAAAGGGCTTTTGCCCTGTAATATTACTTTGAGTTCTTAAATCTAGAATTACAATGGTAATTACCCAAGTGGGTGAATGAGAACATTACAAAATGACAATAATTTAAAGAGAAAACAAAATGACTTACATGAGTGTTAAGACTCGACGATTAAATTGGGATTCCATAGACTTTACATAGAAATACAAATCCATTACAAAATTAGTTCATTGACCTGACACCTAGACTACAACTTAGTTCTGGGGGAGGGGGGGGGGGGTTCAGCCCAATCACATACATGAAGGTTGGCAGGTAGTTTCAGGTGTGATATTCACCTTCAGGTTGTAGGGGTGGTACTACTTCTCGGAAGGAAGTGAAACATTTGCAAAACCCTGTTTTACAGAGTATCCAGGACACTATAATCAGAATCATTACAGTGATGATTACCAAACCAGTGCTGGGTAATACAACAATGGTTAATCGCTTGGTTTGGTGCCAATCAGCAATATGTGAGGCCACTAGGTCAAGAGCAACTTGGTTATGCTCCTGGGTAAGGAGATGATTGATCGATTGGAGTAGATCTGAATCATTGGTATTTGGTAAATTCTTTAGCTTCTCATGGTGATGGAGTTTAAAAGAGAGTTCAGGAAGGTATAAGGTAAATGTGGGAATGGTGACATGAAAGGTGGAGCGCAATTGAGCTGATATCCTCATAGAAGCAGCGTATACGTCACATCTTGAACTATTATACACTAGTCCACTATTATTCAGTGTTACACTGTACGATTCAGTTTCTGACATTCAACGGTGGCACACCAGGGTGGCGGTGACAGTCTGTGGAACAGCAAATAGAAAACTGTTGCCAACAGGTTGAATTATTGGTTGACGAAGTGAGACTATAACATGAGGACATGGAGGTGTAGTAGTTTCAGTTAAAAACAGTGACATCTCGCACTCAGTAGTGTTAGTGTGTAAAATTAGCATGGAGCGTAAGTAATGTGTTGTATGGGTGCAACTAGATAGTTCAGCGCGAGAGAGAGTGGCGTGGGTTTGTCGATCCCGACTAACTATTAAAAATTCTTGAGTCTGCCAAACAACATGGTGGTGAAGGGTGGCCCAAGAGACTGGAAAAGTGTATATTTGATAGCACTCGTATTCGCAATTTGCGCACGTGATTGGCAACCTCATTCACATCCTTATACCATCTGAATTACGGGTAAGTTGGATCTCCAACGCAGCCTAGTAAAGGGTAGGTTGCTTGCCCGCATGGCATAAAGCATTTGTTTAGGGGCCAAAATTTGCAACGACACATTGTGTAGGATGTGCAAGAAGGGCTCTGAGGGTAACAGGTGTGGACTGAGTTTTCCTTGCAGTCCAAGTTGAATGGCTGAGTGTAACATGTGTACGTGTAACTGTGCTGTGTGTACATTAAATAAAAGAATCTGCGTGGTCTTCAAAATGTCCAATGTGATAGTCAGATAACGTAATCCCGAGCGAAGATGAGTCCACTCTTGATTAAAGGACTGTTCAAGTGCACCATAGTGCCATGTTAATCTGTCAGCTAAAACTTGTATTTGTCTAGTTGTGGCTAACAGGTTATTCTCAAGAGGTGTCGGGCGCACCTGTTGATGTATCAATTCTTCGTGATTAACTTGTGTTTCCGAAAGCGCTTGCTGTGTGTCCAAATCCCAGCGTTTTGTGTCTGTTTCGTCAGGAGTCCCAAAGACAGTTTTTAATAATGTACCTCCAACGGGCAACCAGGCTTGTTTGAAACTAGGCCGTGGTTCTGCATCCCTAGTACTGTTCAATTGATTTCGAAGGGTTGAAATAATTTTAGTCACTTCCCACAAAGATCAGAGAAACTCATGTTCCCTTGTCTGCGTCAAAAAGGTTTCATATTTTGACAATTACTGAGCTGTATCATATAAAGCACGGTCTTCCTCTTCTAATAATGTTAAGTTAACATCAGCTAACACAATAGCATAATGTGGAGTATGCACCAGATTATGATGACGTCCAAAAAGCACGCCAGATGTGGGAGGGTAGACGTGAAATGGAGGCGCCTTAACGGCGATGACGACTACCATTGAGATTAACATGTGTCCCATTGCTGATGATAAATTGACAGCCATTTGAATGGAGGTTGCTTTCAGATTCCAATGTTGATAACGGTTGACTGTGAGAGAAAGTAGCAGTGACCCTACAAGTAAAAATTTCTTGGATTACCTGATGAGTAATTCAGAGATAACAGAGGGGGTACAACATTGTAGCAATAGTTACTTGGCAAGTAGCAACGATGGACCAGTTCAGTCACACTTACTGATGAAGAAGGCCACGAAGTAGAATCACGGCAGGCAACCAACAGTTTGGCAGCCGTGGGATAGCAACGTGGCAAGACAATGGTGTAATTCAACAATGAGTATCCGCTGATCAATCACGCGTCAGCAAAAAGACGCTGAGCACGGAGGCAGTACTACGCAGTGCAGACAAAGTGTAACTCGGTGGAAAAAATTTTTCAGCTTGCTATGGCACAAAGGCCAAGTGTTGTTAATTAATTTGATATTTTGTACGAAGAAAGTTTTTTTTTTTTAAATGAATAAAAATGAGAAGGAATCCTGTGATCATGGTGTAAACCTGTACGGCCTAGGCACCTCCCACGCCTCGGTCACTGCGCAGGGCCTAGGGCTCGACACAGCAAGACGTGAAATAATTCATAAATTTCAGAAATAATAATGAGTGGTTTTTCAGCTGTAGAAAACCTGAATGAGGGTAGGACACCTCAAGTTAACTCAATAATCATAGGGTCTTTACTTACAGAAGTGGTCAATATAGAGATTAACTATACTGAAGTCGGGAATAAATGTTAGCAAGAGCAAGTCTGTTGGTCGTGAATACAGAGGCTGGGGCGTGAAGCCATTCGTGGAGGCGGCGCAGCGCACCTTTATCAGCGCTGAGCCGGCAGAGTGCTGAGCTCAGATAACAGCGTCGGTGAGTGCTAGAGGCCCTGCGTCCGAGGCTAAGATGTTGTAAGTGCAACTTAAAAGTAACCGTTTATTGCAAAGCAATAATAAATGAATAGCTAATGTCACAAAGATGTTTGATTTCACATTAACAGAACAACTTAAGTGTTCAACAGGTAAATTGATATTGAATATTCATTGCTGTTGATTAAAAGAAACTGCTACTGAATGCAGCGCATCTCTCTCACAAAATATCGTGCAAGATGTATCACCTTGGCACAGATACTACGCGGAATGAAGTGATCTTAGAGGAAGAGGAGTACCGTCAATTGATGTCTTTATCGGAGGGGTTAACCCTCTTATAGGGATTCAGGTTAAAGTTGTTTAAAAGAAACTGCTACTGAACATAATGTACATACGTACGTACTTCCCTTTCCCCTTCCGAAGAGCGGAGGGCATAAACGATAAAAGCCTTGTTATGTACTTAGCATATGACAATAGAGGTCTGGTAACATCAACAAGTTACACCAAGGTAGTGTGAATATGAACAGTGTTAAGTGTGTTGTAAGTGTGTTATTGTGCATATGAAGTGTTGTGTAAATGTGTGACTAATGGTAGCTGATGGTGGATATGAATTTAAGGCAAATAGGTGCTATCAGAGATACTTCCAGTCGAGAAAACAATGAAAATTGAAAGGGAATACCGAATATGACACAAAAATAACCCATAACCATAAAGTGTACTAAACATGAATCATAACTATAAATTGATAATAACAAACCATGAAACTGAAGTAATAACAATTGACAAGAAATAAAATCGAGGGAATATTTCCCGAACATAAACTTCCGAATCGGATATGAAATCTGTCAGGGGATGTTGTTTTTTAGTCAGTTGATGAAGTGCATAAGGGACTATGTCAGTAGAATCTGACAGTGTGTGTGTACATAACAACAGTGGCGTTGTATAAAATGTAATAAAAGAGCGTCTGGGGCTCAGTTCTTTTGTGGTTGAGTGCCAAAGGTGTAGTGTGAGCGAAAATTGTCTCACAGTAATTGATGTATGAATTGTTTTATGGTCAACTGAGGAGCCTAGGATTCGGTGTCGTGTAAGTACAAGTTCGCAGTGCAAATGAGCTACCTGCGAGTGACTCGACTAATAAGTTCAGCAGTGCATTAGTGCAATCTGCGGACTTGAATTGATGGTTACATAATTTGCAGGACAATGGGGCAACGTACCGACAGTGCTAAGGCAACCTGTCTAATAATTGATGGGTAGGCAGTGCATTGGAGCTATCTGCGATACTGTGGTTCAGCAGGCCTAAGGGCAGCAGGCCTAAGGGGGTCTGTCTGACAATAAGAATTAGTGAAGGCACATGGGTCTCCTGCGATACATGGAATAAAAGTATCAGCGGTGTTATTAGTGACCTGCTGTACTAGGAAAATGTTGACTGTTCAAGCAATAAAAATAGCTCTGAAGCTAGAATAGCATGCATGCATAAATAGCATCACTTTTTGTGTGCGCAGTACATAACAATACATAAAATGAAAACCTTGAACTATAAATCACTAGCACTAGCATAATGACATAATTAAACACAATGGCATATATTGACAGGAAAATAAAAACACAATGATATATAATAATAATGCTGTAAGTAGTCGGAACAGATATTATGAATGGTAGTACAAGAGTTTCACGTCGAAGTTAACGCATGATGTAGGCTGTTGGGGAGACAGGGCATGGTGCACATGCTCTGGTATGCAGTAGAAAGAAGTGTTGCAACACTACTGCAACCTTGACGGCAGCAGATGTGGACACGTGTTGTCTTAGGATGTGAGGCATCTGCCTCAGCCTGAGACTGCTCAACGTTAACATGTAACACTGGCCATCTGGGGCTGGCTGCTAGGCTGTGTGTGTGTTTGTTTTTGTAACTACTCAGACACGCCGCGTGTCAAGACGCCGGAGGCGGCAGCGCACGTGGTGATAAGATATGTCATCGTGCGGAGTGCTGTTACTGGCTGAGAAACAATGATGGCCACTGGTCAGTTCTTGGTGAGGAAAGGGAAATGAGGCACAAGGAGGAGACAGCACTGAAGAGAGGAGGGGAGGTGACAGCTGATGTGTTGCCCCGCCAACAGCTGGTCCCGTAAACAAAGCGTACAAGGTGTATGCATTTCAAGTCCTGGCTTTTTCTGTTCTGATTACTTTTGGTTAGCTGCAGCAAATATATAACTATGACATATAGTACAATACACTAGACATCAACGTAACAAGTATTAAGAAAAACTCAGAGTAAAAACACTCCACATGTACTGGTTTGCCAAATATAGATGGCAATAGATGACATTGAAGAATATTATTCAGAGTTAGCAGCCGTGGTACTGCCAACACCAAGTGTAATGGTTGCATTTGAAGCAAGTCAGTTGCATGACGTCTAATGCGTGGCATTGCTTGCAAAACATAAAACATAATCATACATATAAAAATGAGCAAAATTACATGACAAGACTGGAAATTGACAATTGAGAATGGCTGGGAACTCCGTGGTGGCCAGGCATGTCTTGCCTCCAAGTCCCTGGAGAAAATGACTTAAACTAAGCTGGAATAAAACATAACATAAAACACTAATTAGGTGTGATTAATCATGTGATCTCAAAGCATAAGTGTGTCGATTCCGCAAAGAGTATCTAGGACTAGGACAACCCTGTGGAGGTAATCTCCTCCGTTTTTTCTTTCGTCTTTGTTCCACTTGAGGTGGAGGTGACACAGACGGATCGGGGGCTGCGACCTGTTGTGGTGACACAGCCCTACTGTGGTAAGGTTGCAGGCGGTCAAAGTGCACTATCACTGTACGATCGGTTAATTGCAGTTCTGCATTGACTGGTGAGGTCAACCATACAATCCGATATGGGCCTTCAAAGCAGGGAGAAAACTTTTTAGTTCATCCCTTTTTATTACCGGGGGTTGTAATAACACTAAATCACCTGTTTGATAAGTCGGTAAAACAGCATTTTTGTTCTGCCTATGCAACTGTTTATTAGTAGCTTTGATATCATTCCTCTTTACCTTATACCAGATCGCTTTTAAAACCAGCAGGCGAAACCTTTTACTTCCTGTAGTTCTACAGCCTGAGGTAGTTTGTCTATTTCGAACGGCGAATTCATTGGCCATCCAAACACAGCTTCGTAAGGGGTATAACCCGTTGATTCATGTATTCAGGTGTTGTATGCAGAAGAAATATATGATACATATCCGTCCCAATCAGCGTGCGTTTTTGCAACATAATGGGATAACATTTTACAAATTGTATGGTGTACGCGTTCAATGCGACCGTTGGCTTTAGGATGGAAGGGAGTTGTACACCATTTTTTGATTCTTATCAATTTAAAAACATGTACAAATAGAGCAGACATGAAATTGGTTCCTTGATCCATTAAAATGGCATCAGGACTTCCAAAAGGTGATTTACAAACTCTCTCGCCACTGTTTCAGCTGTCATGTCGGTGAGGGGAACCAAAATTAGATAATGTGAAAAGTGATCAATAACAGACAAAATGTATTTGTTACCTTGTTGCGACTGTGGAAAAGTACCTAGGATATCTAAAGCAAGAACTTCAAAGGGTGAAGGTGCCTGAGAAAGTGTTTGCAGCGGCACTCGCGGATGCATATTTTGTGCTCATTGTGCACATGGCAGGCAAGATCTTACCTGTCCACGTCACATTGTCGGTGTTGCCACCAATAATGTGTCGCAATTCGAGTGTTCGTAGCATGTTTTGCGCTGTGACATGCTTGGATTGTATCATGATATTGCCGTATTATATGCTGCTGCAAGCATTCCGGTATTACCAAACGATTTCCACGGGGAGTTTTTCGATACAAAAGGTCATCTATTGCTTCAAATTCTGGCAAGGTGGCATATCTTTGACATTGAACGTCCACCTGCTGTCCTTCTTTTAACTCTTCAATTGATACCCCATCTGATTGAATGATATGCACTTTTCTACTTAATGCATCAGCATTTTGATGCAACCGACCAGGCTTGTGCCGAACTTCAAAATCATATTCTGACAATCTCATGGCCCAGTGCATAAGTTTGCTGCTAGGGTCCTTAAGATTCAATAACCACTGCAGAGCAGAGTGGTCGGTAAGAACTTTAAACTTGCAAACATAAAGGTAACATCTAAAATAATTAATTCCAAAAAGAAGGGCAAGTAATTCCTTTTCTGTAGTACTGTAATTAGTTTCTGCTTTATTCAGTTGACGAGAGGCATACCCAACGGGTTTTTCCTCACCATCTTGCACTTGGCTTAGGACACATCCTACAGCAAAATCAGATGCGTCACAAGATAAAATAAAAGGTTCAGCGAAGTATGGGTAAACAAGTAGAGGTGAACTAGTTAAAATAGTTTTCGCTGTTTGAAAGGTGGTCAAACATTCATCCATCCACACAAAAGGAGTATCCCCTTTCAACAATTTAGTAAGAGGTAATAGTAGCATAATCTTTAACAAAATGGCGGTAACAATTTGCAAGACCAAGGAAGGATTGTAATTCCTTTAAATTTGTTGGAATGGGAAAAGTGTCTACTGCTTCAGTTAATCTTGGATTTGGCTTGACTCCACTGGAACTGATGACATGACCTAAATACTGCACTTGTGACTGAGCAAAAGAACATTTTTCTAATTTTAAGCTTAAATTAGCATTTTGCAATTACAACAGTACGCTGCGTAGATGTTCAGCATGTTCAGCAATGGATTTTGAAAATATAATTATATCATCAAGAACACAAGGCACATAGTAGGTTTCAACCCACGTAATAGCAGATCTGCAAATCTCTGAAAGGTTGCTGGCGTCTTGCGAAGTCCGAAAGGCATCCTTAAGAATTCATATAAGCCACCAGGAACTACAAAAGCTGGCTTGCTCAATCTTGAGAAGCATTTGGAATTTGATGATACCCACTGCGCATGTCTAATGTTGTAAAGTACCGGCAGTTGCCCAGACGATCAAGTGTTTCATGAATCCGGGGTAATGGATAATGATCTCGGGTAGTAACCTTGTTTACTGCTCGCACGTCTACACAGAGTCAATAGGGTTTTTCTCCATCTATAGATTTCTTTGGAACGACTACAATCGGGCTAGACCACGCACTAGAAGAGGGTTGTATTATTCCTGCTTCTAGTTGCTGTTGTATAGTTTCCTCTACCACTGACTGAAGATGGTAGGGAATTCAGTACCCTTTTTGAGCTATTGGCCTAGCATTTCTGGTTGGAATCTCATGCTGGATTAGATCTGTTGCTTGTAAATATTTCCTGTCATCAAACAACCATGAATACTCATTCAATACTTCATTTATTAGCTTTTGTTCATGCAATGGCAGGTGACTAAGCTTAGCTTTAAACTTATCTGTCTGGTGTGACGTGATTGTCAAAAGGTGTTGAGAGGCGGCAGCAGTCTTTTTCTTTTTCAGAGAAGGGGTTTTCATTGGCAACTCATCTTCTGTGATAATACTGTACCATGCAGTATTAAAACTTGCTTGTGACTAAAATTGTCTAAACACACGGGTATGCAGTTTTCTTTCTGTACTTGCTGCACTTTGCACAGGCTATGTTTTATGTGGACCAGCATCTGGTCAAGAGTTTCATTCTGGCAGAGTAGATCTACCAAGAAATGAACCTCTTCAGATTCACATATCCCGACAGGCACCCAAAGGATCTTTCCTGTGCCTTCTGGTATCTCCACAGGATTATCAGCTTTTAGCATCATTATGGGAGATTCTAAAACTTGGGAAACATATCCCTTTTTCCCAGCTTCGCTTGCCCGCAAAGTGCAGTCACGTCCAAAACAGTGCACATTGTCACCAAATTGGACAGTATTTAACCTATAGTCTATAGCCCCCTGGAAATGATGCAGAAAGTCACTTCCCAGGATGATGTTGTAATCCGTGCCCCTGTTCCGTACAACCTCCATTGTAAAAGCATATTCTGTGGAGTCCAACATGAACTCAACATAACAAGCTGCCATCAGGTTTCACTATGCCATGACCAATGCCACTGATATGGTACCATGGCGGTTGCAATGTTCTTTTATCTCTCTTCGATAAAAATGCCAAGCCGACCTGTGTGCCTGTGTCAATTAGCATGCGTATTGGTTTGTGGCCTCTAACACCATCGACAACCATGCTTGCCACCTGCGTGATTCCCTTATAAGCTAGTGGGGTCACTATTTTTAACGGGGGCCGGGAGGGGTGGCACTTCCTGCCCCGCGGCCATTTCCTGAATTCTGTGGTTGGTTTGCATTTCGTCTGGAATTTGCAGGCAGTTGTGGCCTACTATTTGGACAATGCACGCTTTGGTGACACATGTTCCTGCACCAATGACAATATGGCATGCGACATTGCTCTGCCACATGTCCTTGTCTATTACAGCGCCCACACTTAGTGTCGTTCAAAAAGACACATCGGGGCTCGCATTGCCACGTGGAGACAGCCACAAATCGGCTCACCTCCTCTCTCAAGAGTGCTAATCGCACAGCTTCGTGTAAGGTGCAGGGGGAAGCTACCTTGATTTCACCCCCTATTTGAGGGTTTATACCACGAATAAACACGTCTATCACACGACATCCTGATTTTTCCAACAGAACCTCATTATGAGCAGAATTGGCACTTAGTGCGTATGTGTGGCATGCGACGCTTCTAATCCTGTCCACGAATGCTTCTAAATCCTCACCCGTTTTTTGCTTAATGGTGGAAAGCAAGTTGCGTTAGTGACTAGTACCACATTCGTCTGTATACCTTTCCATCAACCCTGCTGCAAGGGACTGGAAGGTAGGGGCATTTTTCAAGCTCTCGACCGACTGCACATAGTTCCGCGCTTCGCCGGTGCATTTCATTTTCATCACGTTTAAGAGAAATTCATCTGGCCAACTGCAAAGCTTTCCGATGTCCTGGATATTCTGGACAAGCATTTGAATATTCTCATGCGGATATTCTCGTGTGGCTTTCCAGCGAACGCCGGAATAAACGCTACTGCTGGAAAGCTCTGCACCAAAGTACAAGTGGCTACTGCCACATGTGATTCTGCACTAGTGAGTGGTGGAGTCACCTGACTTGGCTGTTCCTCCACTAGCACTTGCTTAGCAACATTAGATTGCGGAGAAGACATTTGAAGATCATCTATCTGTTGCTTAAGCTCTGTGTTAGTTAAAATTAATTGGTTTATCTGGGTCTGCAGCACCGAGAAGGGATCTTTATGCTCTCCGGCTGCTCCTGCCTCCAATTGCTGCCTGGTGGTCGGCATGTTACAATAGCGTGCGCATCTACACCACCGTAGTGTCGCTAGCGACTTACATTATTTGGTGGCATGCAGACGCTGGACGGTGGAAGTGTCGACGAGCGGCGGCAGGCGTGAAGACCACGCGTGGGGGCAGCAGGCGGCGGGCAACTGCATGGACAGCTGTGATGGCGGGGCGGCACGAGGGCTGCACCCCATACCCTGGTGCAGGCGGTGACCCATGGCAGCTATGGACAGCGGCGTGGCGGTGGCAGTGGCAGTGGCGGCAAGCGTGACTGCGTCGTGGACCCTCCTCGGCTCGCATCTGGCAGCGAACTGCATTGCACTTGTGGTGTGCTAGTGCACTGCCATGCATGTTTGGCAACGCAGGCGACCGGTTGGCACACGCATGGTGCGCTGCAGCCTCACCATGTTCGGTATAGTTTCCTTTACTTGCTCAGCCTCGCCCTCTTTGTTGTATTCATACTCAACCGATGAGTTTATTTTACAACCATAAGGTCGGTTGTATTCCACTTCTGACACCACTTGTTCATCAGGATAGATATCAAGAAGGGAAAATTGTATGTGTTGCAATAATTAAAAGTAATTAAGCTGGAATGGACCCTATTTACTCATGTAAAGATGGTACATGGGTGCCTACGTAGGGCTGAGCAGCCCCAAGAGAGGTTGCCATCTGTTCATCAGGAGGTTTGAGGAGAGAGGCAGAGGCTAGAGGAGCGACTACTCGGGGCCGAGTTCTGACGCTAAGAGAGTGTGGAGCTGTTTCCAAGCCACCCTCGCCGCTCCCGGCCGCGTCCCCACGTGATCACATGACTAGTCTTTGATTGGAGGGTTGATTCCGCCTACACACCTTGCTAGTAGCGCACCCTCGTCAGTGAAACCAAGCCATGGGACTAGAGATTGACCAAGGAGCACATGGCAGGAATGTGCCGACCACAGTCTTCCGGCCAGCACCTTTCACCATAGTATGCCCAAGCCGGCTACGGCTGTACATTATGAATGGAAAAAATTATTTAATAAAATTTTATCAGCAATGATCCCTCTTGGGGGGTCTCTTCCCTGCACAACTGCGAAAACATGGACATTAATGAAAACTGATGAGAAGGAACTTGGCTTATTTGAAAATAAGATACTGAGACAAATTCTTGGGCCAATGGAAGAAAACTGTGTATGGAGAAGGAGATTCAACTATGAATATACATAATCTATGTAATGAACCAGCTACATTAAAAGGATGGAATGAGCAGGCCATGTACTTGGAGCTAATGACAGAATTATTTTAAAAAGTTTAACACAGTGCATGAAGGAACCAGAGAGTTGGAAGACCAAAGTTGTGGCAGAAGGAAGGTGTCAGAGTGGACATTAGGAAAACTGGAATTCAGAACTGATCAAGTTTGTCAATAAACAGGAAAGAGTGGAACAATCATCTACTTGAGGCCAAGCCTAGCTAAGAGCTTCCACACCACTATGATGATGATGATAAGGAGGATATCGCTAAGGACTGTGTGATTTAAGCCTCCCCCTCAACCAGAGGTGTGAAAGAACAAAAAAAGCTTGAATTTTTATTGAAAAACATGTTGTATCATACTAGACTTACCAGCAAAAATGTTCTGAGTCTGTATGAACAAAGCAGCAAGATAAGTGGGACTATTTTGGAATGGCATGTGACATCCATGAGCTTTTATGGAACTAAAAGACTTTCTGAATGGAAGTTTGGAACTGCACAGTCATGTAGTATTGATAGTAATCAGCAGCAGTTCTGGAGGCAAATAAGATAAATTCTAAACTTATGAGAAATTGTACAAAATACAGTAACATAACATGTATAGTCACAGAAAGACAAGCAACAGAGTTAAATATGGTAATGTGGAGTATACATACTGGAAGGAATAAAGGTAAGGACTCACCCAATAGTTGGGCACAGAATATCCAATGTGCTCATAAAGAAGATTGAGCTTTTTTAGTTTTCAGATGAATCTTTCTCCAGAGCTATAGAGTATACATACACTGTCATGGTTCTATTATTCGACTTGACTACAGTGAAACTCCTATTTTATGTTTTAGTTTGGTCCAGACTTAAAAAATGCCAAAGTATGAGCAAAACACCTGTAATTGGCATATATGATTAATAATCACAGTCCTTTCCGATACTTTGTATAAAATCTGTGTAAGTGAAGGAAATTAAATGTGTGATACATTGTTTATACAATAATTTGTGGCAATAAATTTCATCAGTTCTTAAAAAATCACAAATGTGTAACAGCAAGTAAAAACTCATAAAAAATTGAAATTGGTATCTGGTTGCAATGGTATCAAGCTGTTTTCTGACGTGCTATGACTACAAATCATATGTCAAACCACATATTTTTGAGAAATCATCCTTTGTGCTCACCAGTAAAAAAGCAAAAATTGTTGAAAATATTGAATTAAACCATAAGCATAAATGCAGACATCTGCTTAATGATATACTTTGTCACCATTGCTGTCACTGTATAATGCTTTTCTTATGAGCTGCACTTCATACTCTCACCACTGTTAAAGTATTATTTTAGTCTTGATAAGGGAAACAGAAATGTGAAAAAATGAGTTTACTTCCCCAGTTGACGTCACAAATTTTTTAGGAGTCATCACAGTAAATTTCTGTACTCTGTGTAAAACATAATTCAAAAGAAAGCTCAGGTGCTAAAATTTCGCTTCATGCACTCTATCACTGCTGCCAATCTTTATGATCTACAGTGTGTGGTGCAAAGAATATATGTGAGTAGTGTATTAAGTTGTTGCAACTGTATCATGTCAGATTTGAACACGAAAGTCTTTAAAACGTGCTATCGCAAAACCCTTGTTCTATTTCCATGTGACATCTCTGTCTTAGAACTTTATCTGCATGAAAAGTACATTTTCAACACTTCACAAAATGCTTTCATCCCTACCTGCACTTCCATTACTGAAGGCCCACTCCTCCTCTCCACAGCTCCAGTGGGTGAGCTCATTTTATGTGCGTCAGTGTGGTGTGGTGGCTGTGAAGACTATTGGGTGACTTAACAAGTCGCCAGCCAATAAGAGTTCATGTGCTGGAAATGGGTGATGTTTCCTTGGTAATGACTGAGCATGTTCTCCAAGACTCAGTGTCTGAATTTAAAATATTGGCAATTGATGATGTTGCTGAATACGGTACATCAGAAATACATGCAAAAAGATGAGACTGAGTTACAAGTGGCACAAAAAAGGTGGTGGCCGGGCCCTTTTATCACGTATTGGCTCAGTCCGGAACACATCATGTTGACCGTCTTGTTTTTCCATTACCACTGTAACCTAGCAGTAATTGCATCATTATTGTGCAGTGAAGCTAAATGTTGCAAGTTGTGCTGGCAACTCCTATCATGGATTACATCATCAGAGTTTCCTCTCTCACATCTCCCCTCTCCACAATGGCCTAAAATATTCCCTTAATTCTGTCAGCACCTATGGTGCGAACCTCCATCTTATAATTTGTTTAGTCACATCAAATGTCAATAGGAAGAAAATGGGACATTGAGTAAGAACTTAAAATTGAGATAAACCTTACTAGGAAGAAATGTAAAATCAGGGAATTTCTAGCATTGATGTCATGCGTTTTTCACAAGGGCTACAAACTTATAGTGTACAATCATGAAAAATGTAAAATCAGAGAATTTAGAATTACAGTTTCACTGTACAAAGTGCCAGCAGTGCAGCTCAACTGACTTGAAAGGTTGTGACACAAGGGGTGTTACTTGTAAGTAATATGCAGGGACCAATCGACATGGTGCAGTGGTTAGCAAACTGGACTTGCTTTCAAGAGAATGATGGTTCAAATCTGCATCCAACCATCCAGATTTATACTTTTTTCATTTCCCTAAATCACTGAAGGTGAAATATGGAATGGTTTCTTTGAAATCAAATAGCCGTTTGCCTTCCCCCTCCTTGAAAAAATCCAAGCTGATGGTCCATCTCTAACGACCTCTATGCTACAGGACATTGAAACCTTTCCTTCCTTTCTTACTTATTTACTTCAGACAGGAAATTTAGTCTTCAAGTGGAGGAAATACAGGCTTAGAATTACTTCTGACTGACAAGGCGTGGATTAAAATGAGTTTAGAGTATAATGTCTCATCACATCAGTTTCTTTAGAGGAAAGTGTGATAAAAATGATGAAAGAGACCAGTTATGGCCTGACTGAGAATGGTACTATCTAGCTAGGGGTACTGTAAAATGTGGAGGCTGAGTGTTGCTCAGGGATTTGAGCTTTGCTCCTCAATGGAGCATTTGTACTATGTTTCAAAGGCAATGACACACTATGCCGATGTGATCCTATTCCATGGAAATACTGACAGCATAAGCAGTGAAATCTGCCAGTATAAGCTGCCCCTCTTGGTGATTAGGAAATTCATGTATTTGTAATCAAAAGATCTTATTATCCATTATTTGTATTGGGTGGAAACCATGCTGATAAAACACTCTAGGAAAACTGCAGAAAATACACCAACAATACAAATACAGTCGTATGTATCACAATGAGAAAGTATAAAATCACAAGAACATAGAGTGGCTGACGAGCATTTAACTTTCAGGAGGCAGATGCACACAGATTCTTCTGTATAGTTCCATTGTTCCAGCTGAGGAATGTGTATTCTGTAGTTAAATCTGAATGACTACATCATCCGAAAGCAGAGTGACATTATCAATCTTGTTAATAAGCCTAGGTTGACTCGGCACCTCAGCACCTTATGCAGTAAGTAGTTAACTCAACTACTTACACTACTTATATTCCTGAAAAGATATCTTCAGTTTAAACAGGCATTTAAGCATAGTAAATAGTGATTTTCTAATTTGCAAAAAAAGTTATCTTTATGTGTGTTGATTCAGCTCAGATAACTGACTGGCTCTTGATACGAGGTACTCAGAGGTATGCACTGTCTTTGAAAGTAGATTGATCAGGTTGTACTGCACAAAAACATGATATTGGTAGCCCAAGCTACTCCAAGCTGCTTGGGTAATCTCAGATGTGATTATATTAGGAGGCATCACAATCAAAGTAATATCTTCTCTTTCTAGAAATTCTTGGAGCTACATTTCCACTGAAATAAGTATGGAATTTTGTTGAGTGAGATAGTACACATTTGTGATGCTCAGCCAATAGTCAATACAAGTAATATTTAAATTCAAGTAGAATCTACCAGGAGTATAATTTCACAGACAATAATTCAAACTTAACATCAAAATAGGGGGCTATGAAGTAGATGAACTGAAGAAATTTTGCTACCTTGGAAGCAAAATAATACATGGCAGACATAGTGAGGAAACTAGAAAAAGCAAACTAGCACTACTATTTTCAAAAATTGGGCTTAATTTGAGGAAGAAATTTCTGAGAAATATATACTTGTAGATTTAGGACACAGCATTGTATTAAAGTAAATCATGGACTGAAGGGAAACTGGAAAAGAAGAGAATTGAAGCATTTGATATGTGTTGTAGAAAGATACTGAAAATTAGGTGAGCTGGTAAGATAAGAAATGAGGATGTGTTGCAAAGAACAGCCAATGAGTGGAACATATGGAAAAAAATGACAGGAAGAAAGGACAGGATGATCAGATACATATTGGGACATCGTGGAATAATTTACATGGTACTTGATGGAAGGATGTGGAAAGACAGAGATTGGAATTTACCAGATAAATATGTGGAGTGCAAATGCCAGTTTTGGCACAGGACAGGAATTTGCAGTGAGTCACATCAAAACACTCAGAAAACTGAAGACACAAAAAGGATTATGACACATTTTACAGAATGTGCTTCATCCTTGTGTAGTGATGTATAAATTATAGAATTTCATTACAGATTTCTTTTGGTCCACTTTCTTTCAGCATGATCAATCTGTGTGTGTGTGTGTTTTTTTCCTGATGAACACACATCATAATTCATATTCATATTTGACACCAGATATAAATGCAACATTTGAAATTTGTGAAATCTCATTTTGGCCATGTGACATTTATTACTACTGTGTACATACAGTTAATACCTTTAAAGAGAAAAGTTCATAGGTTGACAAATTTTTCTCATTACTGATGATTATGCCATGTTTTTCTAGTTTTTACAAACAATAATGTAATTAAGTTGCAGTTAACGTATGAAGTTGATATATTTTTTTATTTATAAAGGCTGTCTCTGGTTGCATGGTGAAGAAGGAATGGAAATAGAAGATTAGGAGTGCACAAAAAATTGGTGCATGCAAATGGTAACTTATGTACCTTGAAAAACACTGAAGAAATCATCAGATCTGACACCTACTTTTCATGTGCATATCCGTGTCAACAGTATCATGCCCTCACTACTTGAGGTATTGATTTAGTTCTTAACATGGACAGTGGACTACACTCTGTCATTTACAAGCTGTAGAAGATCCATCCTGCTCTAAGAGTCCAATGATCAAAGTTCTTTCCGTTTTCATTCATTTACACATCCTATTCTGTAAGTCCCAACATGAAGGAGAGTCTTGAGGAATGTGGAACAAGTCAAGATATACAACCAAAGGCAGAAGAAGCCACTGTCGGCTGCTTCCGTGAACTATACTAATAACAAATTAAGATTAGTAATAACTTGATCACATTAAAAATTATGGGATCACTTCTAGATTGCTACATTGTAAATGTGTGTTTTGAGAACGTTAGAAATCTGTGGATGGAGTAATATGAGAAAGACACTCACTCACCTGTAGCTGACTGATGTGTGGCGCATAGCAACACACAATAGGAAACAATATTTAAACACACACACACACACACACACACACACACACACACACACACACACACATTGTGTCCACATGGACACTTTGCAAAAACTAAAAAGTGCCAAAAAGTCCAAATGGCCAGAAATTTGACAGACAACATCAATCTGTTGTAAGATATGCCCTCACACATGTTGCTAAGGTTGTTTTGACTACATTGCCGAAGTTTTCCTGGGTTCCCCTAATGCATTCTCCACACAGTCCCAAACTCTCCCCATGCAGTTTCCATATTTTTGGAGCCCTGAAGAAAGACACTCATGACCGTATTTTTGCTTCAGGTGAAGAGATGCATGAGCACAATAATGATTCTGTAGGCAACCACAAACATTTTTCCATGAAGGTATTGCCTGTCTTGCCTCACAGTGGGGGAAACATATCAACAGTCACGACAGTCACTTTTGAGATAATAAACAGTTTACTTACTCTTTTCCACCTGTCTGGTTTTCATTTGACTGCTTCTTATATAAACGTCTGTGAGTACCTCACCATAGATGCTTATACTCCATGACAACAGATGCCAGCATTAAAGTTAGAGAAATTAGAAGTGAACACAGAAGCACTGGCTGATGGGGATGGTCAATCAGCAAATTTGCAGATGTCTTCCATGTTCTCCATGCAAGTCTCTAAGATTAACTTTAATGCTTGGAGATGCATGGCATGGCCATCTGACAGGGGCAACTGTCACCTTGGCTTAAACATGGAACCTCCATTGGTCATGTTGAATGTTCTGGTGACACAGTTGTATCATGTCTTCAAAAATGGTTCAAATGGCTCTGAGCACTATGGGACTTAACATCTGAGGTCATCAGTCCCCTAGAACTTAGAACTACTTAAACCTAACTAACCTAAGGACATCACACACATCCATGCCCAAGGCAGGATTCGAACCTGCGACCGTAGTGGTCACGCGGTATCAGGTCTTCCAGTCAGCACAGGCGAGCTAGCCTTTTTGGCATGAGAATGCTAAGCAAAGGCATATGAGCTGGGAGTCCCCATTCCCTCAAAGGAAAAATAACAATAATTCACTCCACAGCTTCCAAGGGCCATACAGGTGACAAACGTTAATACTGTTTACACCATTAAAAGGCAAAGGGCTTGCTCTGTTCGGAACATCTAAAGAAGACAAGCACACTTCCTACAGTTCCGTGGTGTATTAGGAAAGGCATGAAACAGAAATGGTCACCTGACCCCACATTGGGGTGAGAGTCAGAAGAAAGAAGATAGCCCATAGAACCTCATCTTTTTCTGAAACGGACGTTCCATTTCGCATCAGAATATGAGAATGGTTTGGTAAGTCTGCTAAAGAAGCAAGAAAAAATGTTTATTTTGTAAACAGCTCACATTACTTCTCAACACAATTCCTTTGGGGGATATGCAATTGTTCCAGCTATCCATCCCATCAAAAAAATAGGTTCCACCAAACTTGGCAAAATACTCATTGACTGCAACAATCAATTCCTCATTTGATGAAAATTTCTTCCAACAAGCCGAAGTTTCAGGTTAGGAAACGGGAAGAAGTCACTTAGTGCTGTGTAGCCTATGGTACACATGATGAATGAGGAACTATTTCGAAGCCCAATTCATGCAGTGTCGCCATTGTGCCGCTGATATGTGGGATGGTGCATTATCTTGATGAAAGGCCACTTTTCTGCATACCATCCATGGTCTTTTTTCAGCCAACTCAAGTTCCAAACAATCTAACAATGAAGTGTAATAGAGTCTAGTTCTACCCTTTTCCAACTAACCAGCTGACAAAATGGTCTTTTCTGTCTTCATTGCACTTTCATCAGCCTTTGTCCTTTGTTTTGACTGCCGCTTTGGCTCTAGTGTTTAATGATGGCTCCAGGTTTTATCAACAGTCACAGATCAGCACAAAACATCTTGCAGATTGCGATTAAACTTCACCACACATTGTGATGAAACATTGTGCTGGATGCCCTTTTGGTCGACTGTTAGAGATCATGGCACCCACATTGCACACAGATTTTTCCTAGCCAATTCTCCATGCAGGATCTTATGCAGCCCTTTAATTGAGATACTTGGGGAGAGTGGGGCACTCTGAACCACGGGGCACAATATATCAGGTAGCATAATTTCAGTATAAAGTGGTAAATTATTTTTTCCTCTGTGCATATGTTGTCAGTACTGCACTACCGACTGCCATTTGTTTCCTGCAGGATATAGTTCCAGCCATTAGTGTTATATTGGCGATATGTTAAGTTTCGCGATAGTGAAGTAATTTTTGGAGACATAGATAGACTGAATTTTGTTCAATCCTTTGTCACCAAATTTTAGAGAAAGTAAGTCGTTATAACAATATCAATACTGTATTTTAATTATATTGATCTTCAAATATTAACAATGTTGATACATAACCTCACATGAGCTTTGTTTGAAACATGTACTGTTGGGGCACATTGAACCAAGTTCTCCCGGGGCACAATGAGCCATGGTTCATTGGCTTTGTCCTCTTACGAATGATGAAGTTTAATTGGAACTGATACACCGGAGAAAGATTTGTTGCAAACCACGAAACATCCCAATGAAAAGGTCAACCAGAAGCTTTATGAGCAGGAATCAGATGACGACATTAGTGAGGTGCATTATGAAGAGAGCGAAGCCAACGTGGATGTGTCTGGTGAATCTGAGTACAACTTTGAAGACTTGCACAAATTACCAGAAACAGATGATTTCGTTTTGACCAAAACACCAGTTTACTATGTGGGGAAGATTTTGAAACTGAAGGATGATTCAGGAGACTATCAGGTATCATTTTTGAGAAAAAGGGAAAAACTGGAAGGGAAGTTTTATTTTCCTCAGGTAAAGGATGAATCTTTTGTTCCAGCTAGCAACATACTTTAAGTGCTCCCACGTTGGGCGCCACTTCTACTGTATCTTCATTCGCCGTCGGCGTTGTCGTTGTTACCGTGAGACACCGTTATACCAAGAGGAAAGGCGCGTCGATCTTAGAGCATGAGATATGATGACCTTAAGCCATTGACAACACGCAACGGTCACGGTAGCACCTGATTCCAGAATAGCTGCAGTAGTTAAGATCTACGAACTATCCCTTGTTGACCAGGTCCCCAAAACTTAACTCGTAACGAGATCCCTTCAAAGCAAATTGTCATAAGGATCGTCTATAAAGGCTTCGTACAACGAGAAGAAATGTTACGGTTGATGGAATAATAACAGATACGATCAAATCAAAGACCCACAACTGTACAGATGGCCATTTCCAGACCTGATGCAGAAGAATGGAGACATGCTATGAACAAAGAGATACAAGATTTTGAAGACAGCAGTACTTGGTAAATCACAAATTTTCCAGAAAGTGGCAATGTTGTGCAGTGTAAGTGATGTTCCAGATAGGAGTCAGCAGTGAAGGTAAAGTGTAGCATTGTGCTAAGTTTGTGGTAAAACTAAACCAGACTCCTGGGGGTGATTCCGATGAAACCATGATAAGGTGTTCTACACTTAGAATTATAATGGCTATATCTATTGGACTAGATTTAAACATCACACATATTCATGAGAAGGTGGCTTTTTTAAATTGCATTCTCAAAGAGAAAACTTTATCAAAGCAATCTGAAGGGTATAATCTTTATAATAATAAAGATAAAGTTTTGAAGTTCAAAAGGGGTATGGGTTAAAACAATCATCCAGAGTGTGGAATAAAAGGATAAATGATATTTTTAACTGTTTTGGGTACAAAAGGTATAGACTAGTACCTTGCTAATTAATAAAACACAAGTTGCTACAATCTTATTTGTTGATGATTTCTACACTTTTTCAAATGATGCCTGTGAGAGTGAATTCTTGAAAAATTAAGCTTGGTTTGAAACAAAGGGCTTAGGAATAGCTAAAACCTGGTTTGCGATGGAAATTAAATGTGATAAGATTAGTGAAGTGTTAGCTTGAAATCAAGAGAAGTAAACTGATCAGCTGTTGGAAAGGTTCAGTATGACAAATTGTAAAATTGCAAAACCTACTATTGGATCTATACTTGATTTTCTGATTTGAAAAGAAAATAAGACTGATGATTTCCTTTATGAAGCCCTAATGAAAAGCTAGGTGTATTTGTCAGTACTCATAAAACCAAATATTTGTTTCCATGTGACTTTAATAATTCATATTATGATAAAAATTGGAAATGTGCTAAGACATTTTGATATATTTGAAGGAAACTAAGACTCATTATCTATAATTTACAAAAGCTGATTTAGAATTCTGTTGTTTTGTAGATGCAGACTGGGCAAATTGTTATTTAGATAGAAAATCATGTGCTGCTTTTATTGTTAAGTTTTGTGACTGTAGCTTTATGCAAAGTGCTAATCAGGCAACTGTTGCTCTTTCTAACACAAAGGCTGGGTATATGGTTCTTTCTAAGGCTTGTTGAGACTTATTTATTGAAGAAGCTTTTGTATGAACCGATAAGCTATAATAAGCATACAACTTTATTTATAACCAGAGTGCATTAAATCTTCCTTCGCCGTCGGCGTTGTCGTTGTTACCGTGAGACACCGTTATATCAAAAGGAAAGGCGCGTTGCTCTTAGAGCATGAGATATGATGACCTTAAGCCATTGACAACACACAACGGTCACGGTAGCACCTGATTCCAGAATAGCTGCAGTAGTTAAGATCTACGGACTATCCCTTGTTGACCAGGTCCCCAAAACTTAACTCGTAACGAGATCCCTTCAAAGCAAATTGTCATAACGATCGTCTATAAAGGCTTTGTACAACGAGAAGAAATGTTACGGTTGATGGAATAATAACGGATACGACCAAACTGTCTTGTCTCTTCTGCTTTATTTAATATAACTTTGTTCACAGTTTCATTTCGCATTCACCACTCATTCACCGAAACCCTTTGATGAACAGTTTTGGTTGCTTAACACCAACAGTCAATGATAATGATACAGCTTTTCTCCTTTTTATATATTGAAGTCCGCTCTCCGTGATATAATAAGAAAAAAACCGGTCTCAATACCGCGTCCCTCGTGAGATGCGAATAGACTTATCCCGGAATTGACCGCCCTGTAGGTGTACTCAATTTAATGACCACACTTCGCTGTCCGCTATTTCACGTAACTGAATGTCCATTTGTTAGTCTGATTATACACTGTAGCTATTTAAAATTCGCCCCTATATTTTTCACAACGCACAATTAGCACTTCGTTACATATTTCAAATTTGGAATCAGCTTTGAGTCCATTGATGTTTGGTAATTCCAAAATAAGTTACATGATTGTGTGCCTACAGATTTAATTATATGATTCACACGTGGAATATATGTAAACATTATGTTTAAAGTACATTTACACTTACTTTGTATGCTAAGTAGGTTTTTTCAGTGAACGTGTTTAAAGTGGTTCACTGTACCCCACATGTGGAGCACAATGAACCATTTATTAAATTTTCTTCAAAGGCGTGCAGCTAAAAAACAATTAATGACAATGTAATCATATAAGGCCATTTGATACTTGAATGATTAAACTGTAACATCTGTAAATCACTACTCTGTAATAAAATTATTGGATGAGTAACACGGAGAAATATTTTTTATGGTTCAATGTGCCCCACTCTCCCCTACAGTCTCAGCAATCTCAAGAATTTGTATTCGGCAGTCTTGCATTACCATGCCATGGATTTTGTCAATGGTTTCCTTTGTTGTGACCTCAACTGGATGGCTGGAGCAAGCTTCGTCTTTGGTGCTTGACCAACAATGTTTACATTCATTAATACAAAAGTAAATGGACTTCAACGATGGTGCAGAGCCCACATGAACTTCACCCAATTCCATTTTGGTGTGTGCAGCAGTCCAACCCTTCAAATGAAAATGTTTAATAACAGCATAAAACATGGTTTTCTCCATTTTCAGTTGCAGTCGTCATGGTGACCAATTCAGACAATTGTCAACAATGAACAGTACAATGTACATTGCTGAAGTTATTTATACGATCCTTGGAGTAAAGGAGCTCACCAACCATCAAGGCCCAACGAAAATGTTCCATTCTTTCATGTAAATTTACCAGACTTATCAAACCACCCCATAGCTACGTAACATCCGTGACGGTCAACTGCCGACCATCATGTAGACTTTCCTGCCTCCTCTTATCACTCCACAGCCCCTCTGCACAATCTACACATGTATTGCATTGCTGTCTGTAATTAATTACGGTAAATCTTTAATTGTTTGACTATAGTGTTCGTTCCTTAAAATTTTCTTTTCAAAATTTCTTCGAGTAGCAGTGATCACTGCAGGTTGTAAGTTTCTCTATCGCTTAATGATTTTATAAACTATTCATTGGCTCAATAAGACTTTTGACATGTTGTTTGCTGTCGTCAGGGCTCGTTTAAAGGGTCCTGTAAACGATCAAATGTGTCTTCCAGATTCGCTCTTTTCTTTCCTAGTGTTTGTCAGACAAGCCTGTATGTGCACCAACAAAGTTCTCCAGTTTACCCTCACTTTTGAAACAGATGCTGTTTGTGTCGCGAAGAATTTTGATGCTAGTGTAAATGGTTGTCAATGCACTCAAAGCGTTTCTTGTATTGACCTTTAGACTGTGTGTAAAGAAGAAAAAGAAAACAGGATGTTGGCCCAGGGCATAGTTAAAACTGAGAAAGAAATACGTCCATGAAAGTCTGCTAAAGGAAATATTAGATTCAGAACCTGATGATTACGATACAGTAACTTTCTCCGAATGAAGAACCGAGTTACTTAGCCGACCATTGTGACCGAGCGATTCTAGGCGCTTCAGTCCGGAACTGCACTGCTGCTACGATCGCAGGTTCGAATCTTGCCTCGGACATGGATGTGTGTGATGTTCTAAGGTTAGTTAGGTTTATGTAGTTGTAAGTCTAGGGGACTGACGGCGTCAGATGTTTAGTCCCATAGTGCTTAGAGCTATTTTTGAACCGAGTTACTTCCCCCTCACATTAAAAATGAAGACAGAAGTATGAGAAAATTTGTTCTCTTGTACTTGGCCCTCTAATGACAGTTCAGGGAAATACCATAACGTGGGGATACCTCGTCCATGGAAACAGCTTCGATTTTTTTTATTTGATTGCTCTCCCACTTGTATGTTGTGTGTAGAATATTGATTTTCTTCTCCTCCCGCGTAATACGAGGGTTGGAACTTTAATAGTGGCAACTATTTATTTACAGCTTGTACAAGATAGATACGTGTTTAAAAGTTTTACTGACCTTCAGAGTAGTCACCAGCATTGTGTATAACCTGTTGCCAGCAATGTGGAAGTCGTAGGATACTCTTGGCAGTGCCAGTTGTGTTGACAGTTCGAGCGGCGCGGTCTAATGCCCGACAAATTTGTCGCAGTTCTGAAATGAATGCCGTGTAGTGTTTCCTTCAGTTTAGAAATCGAGTTGAACTCACGAGGGCTTAAGCCAGGGGAGTGCAGTAGGTGGTATAGCACTTAGCAGCCCCATCATTCAAAAAAATCAGTAACAGCTTGAACTGTACGTGCTTGAGCGTTGTCCAGCAAAATGATGGTCAGGTCCTGCAGAAAGTGTCATAACTTCTGTTCAAAAATTTTTGAATGTGTGTGAAATCTTATGGGACCTAACTGCTAAGGTCATCAGACCCTAAGCTTACACACGACTTAACCTAAAATATCTTAAGGACAAACACACACAGCCATGCCCGAGGGAGGACACGAACCTCCGCCGGGATCAGCCGCACAGTCCATGACTGCAGCGCCTTAGACCGCTCGGATCACTTCTGTCTCTAAGCTGGTCGTAGGTTGTGTTCCAAAAATGAACAGCTTAGAGACAGAAGTGATGACACTTTCTGCAGGACCTGACCATTATTTTGCAGGACAATGCACAAGCACGTACAGTGCAAGCTGTTACTGATTTGTTTGACTGATGGGGCTGCTAAGTGCTATACCATCTACTGCACTCCCCTGACTTAAACCGCCGTGAGTTCAACTCCATTTCTAAACTGAAGGAAACACTTCACGGCATTCACTTCAGAACTGCTACAAATTCGTCGGGTAATAGACCGCCCCGCTCCAACTGTCAGCACAACTGGCACTGCCAAGGGTATCCTACGACTTCCACATCGCTGGCAACGGGTTATACACAATGCTGGTGACTACTTTGAAGGTCAGTAAAACTTTGAAACAGGTATCTTTTTTGTACGAGCTGTAAATAAATAGTTGCCACTATTAAAGTTCCAGGCCTCGTATTATCAGTTTACCTTGAAGTACTGTCTCTTGTAACTTCAAATTCTTGAGTAACCGCTCTTGTTTCCTTTCTACTGCATTATAAATTTTCATATTTTTCTTTTGTTGCATTAAATTAAGAAACAGATTTCAAACCCTTTTAGTTTTCAGCAATATAAAATAAAGAATCGTAGCGCTTTAAACAATATCAAATTAAAATTTCACCAGTATGGAATTTAATGCCTTTGTAATAAATACAAATCATCCAAAAATGTTTGCTTAACACGATAAAAATACCATACTTGTTGTTACCAATCCATAAATCGAAAATCCAGGTTACATGGACATGAAAACCACAAATTATATAAAAAAAGATACTTTATATTTCATCTTTTTGATAAATCACATGAGACGTTTTCAGACCTTCTTTTCACTCTATATAATTCGCACTAATGGTCCTTGTTACTGCCTGTGTTTAAATCCCCCACCTTGCTGTGATCCCAGTTAATCATGAGACTGAGGGAATGGCACAGGGATACAACTCTAATTAAAAGAGCTCAGTATTGAACAAGAAGATACGTTCTGTAGTATGTAGAACATGTAGCCGAGAACAATCTTCATTAACAACATAAACTACTGGCATACAGCGATAATAATCAGTGTAGCAGGGGCCAACATACATAGTAATGTCTTTAGTTTGAAGTGCAGGACAGAGTTCAATTCATGTGAGAATCCTAACTTATTACAGAGAGAGATGAACCCTTGAGGTAGAGTCGGAGATGACAGATGGGGGACGGTTGGGATGACGGCTTATGACATGGAGGAGTGTGTTTTCTCACTGCAAGATCGCGACATGGTCGTGCTCGCCGACTGCAAACAGTGGTGCTTACACGCGATCGACATCCGTAAGGTGAAGCAAACGTTAGACTCAAGGTGATAAGTGCTGAGGGTATATCATGTGCACATCAGACTCGTTTCGCTGCAGCCATAGGTCCGAAGAGAAGCTAACAAACAGACTGGGCCGACTGCTCTCTGAAGTTTTAAGACGTCTGAACGTCCGCACAATGTTGTGCTTCCGACCTCAAAATATAAGAGTAGGCTACCGACTCCTGGAAGCGGCAGTTGTCAAGGATTACCCGTTCGGACTGCGAGGACTGACACGTCATTTCACCATTGAAGTTTCCCCTTCTGCCTTGACCCTAACCGTTGCAGTACAGTTGCCTTTATAGCACTGCAATTTCTCTAGGGAGAAGAAGATGAATTTAAAGTTTTGTCTGAATTTAATGGTTGCCGAAATCTTGGTCAGACAATGAAATCTGAAAATGACCGCAGCTGAATTTAGATTCCAGCATTTTGCTCTTCCCTAAGTCATTAATCCTTGCTGCAGTTTCTCTTCTCTCTAAATTTTTAATCAGTTGCAAACTACGTTTAATGTTTTCAGAGCTTCGAAGCAAAATGGATAACGTGATAATAAAATCACGACTCTATATATAGGTAAAACCTGCAAATGACTTAAGTGTGCGGCTTAGGGTGCATCCCACTGCTCCAGTTTTAGGGATCTTCCCTGTTACATTTGCATGTGGTTCGCAAAAATAATGTTTCAGTTGCTGTGTGGGCGCTGTGATTAATCTAACCGTGTATTCATGATCCCCATGGAAGGGACACGTATGGGATTCTAGTATATTCTTAGAGTCATCATTTAAAGCCAGTTCTTGCCAATAGTGAATAAGTTGTTAAAAATGTGGTTGGAACCTACAGTGATATGTATTCATGTTTAACTGGTCGGGATTTCTTTCCTTGTTAACGACCTGTCTCAATGTACACGTGTGACGTGGGTTGAAAACGTTCTTGTCGACAAAAGACTAATTTTAGGAAAAATTGCAGAGTTCCTGCGACATAAACTGTCCAGACGGCAAGGAAAGTAACGAGTAATTAAGGGCTTACCATTGTACTTCTGTATGATAGAGGTTAACAGGTGTTAAAATCCTCGCCACTTTCCACGAAAACCAGATCTAAATTATTTTTTTCAAGTTTTTCTTTTCATGTGGATTTGAAATTTTTATATAAAGGTGTTGGTGAGTCTACGGCAATACAATGCTAATGAGACACACAGGTTAAAAATAATTACAACGTGCAACCTAATATAAATAAGAGCTAGTGTTCTGGATGTTTCATCGTCTGTATTACTGCAAATTACACACACCTGTTCATAATTATACTGTGATTGTCGAACATGCGAAAGGGTCTAGTTACATAAACGCTAATCAAACCAGCAATTCAGTGAAATACCCTGGTTTAGTTTTGTTAGCCAACTGTACCTCGTGTTAACGTTCCACATCAGGTCGTTATTCCAGCAGAAGCCAAATCATTACCCGCTTGACGTGTTCTTGCTGAATCAGATGCGCAATACACTCATGTTACGCCGTGGTGCACGCAACAATGGAAGACAGTTGACGGTCGGTAAGTTCATTTCCGAGGAAACGATATTTGCCAGTTGGTTCATGATGGCCAGCCTCCGCTGGAAGAAGTACGCTAAGGTAAGCCTCATTTCCATTGCAACTCAGAATATGTGCGTCTGTACATTGAGTTATGCGAGTACGACATTTGATACTGTAACGAATGAGATGACAATGTATCTAGAGTAGTTGTCTAGCAATAGCTCGGTATTTAACAGATCGCGTGTTTTTTGCTTATCATCCAACGATATGACACGTTTTCCAGAGACATACAGCGATCCACTAGCGTTATTTATTTTTTTCATTTGGCGCTAGTAACTTGGGATGGTTGTTGTTCTGCTTTTACAGGTGATTGTGGCACATAAAACGAAGACGTTGATGTTCTGAATTTTCGCCTCATGAAGCGAAGTGCAAAACACCGTTAACAATTTAATGAGAGGTAAGAATTTTCATTTAATTCTATGTTGATTTAGATGGATGTGAACACTCACGAAGACTGATAGTGTCTTAAAATAGCTGCACTCGGTATGAATTACCAACATATATAGCGTGGTGTTATGTGAATAGTTGTACCGTCAAGTGGCTAAAGTCGTGTAAAGAAATATGAGTGAACATGAATGTATGTATGTAGATACATAAATTACGTGCCCACATCCTATCCCTTTATTTTTCTTTATGTCTATTACCTCTCTATAAACGTTCTCAGTGTTTACTTATAGTATTTCTAACTATTCTTGATTCAGTTAATGTGTGTTTTTTTTTTAATATTCTGCAGTAACCATGTTTGGTAAGATATGAGTTTTATCGATTCACATTACAATGGTCTGTATGCAAATATGACCATTGCTGGGATGCTAGTTCCAAATCCACTATCTTCGTACATATGCAGGTAATCAGCTTGAACGTGTGAGTACAGCCTTTAAAATTCAATCATCAATATCTTTGTCCGCCCCCGGTAGCTGAGTGGTCAGCGCGACAGACTGTCAACCCAAAGGGCCCGGGTTCGATTCCCGGCTGGGTCGGAGATTTTCTCCGCTCAGGGACTGGGTGTTGTGTTGTCCTAATCATCATCATTTCATCCCCATCGACGCGCAAGTCGCCAAAGTGGCGTCAAATCGAAAGACTTGCACCAGGCGAACGGTCTACCCGACGGGAGGCCCTCGTCACACGACATTTCATTTCATTTATCAATATCTTTGTTGTCGCCTGAATAATGTTCTGCTATTCCATGTGCATGCGCATTGGAAATAGTATTACAGGAGAATATTTCGAGACATGAAAATAATTTTACTGTTGTACAGACGTAATTGAAATTAGTTTATGGATAAATTATTGTATTGAATCTGAATATTATTTTATTGTTTTGTAGACAGGAGGTGGACTGGAAAAGTGGTCCTCTGCACTGCTGGTACACTCTTACTCCAGTGATGAGCTGGAGGCATTTCTCACCTCAGTTCACTGTTCACCATCCCTGGGATGGTGACTGCCAGGTTTGCCACAATATTACTGTAAGTAGCCACAGCTCCACGAGAGTACAACTTTTATGCTAAACTGAATTGCAATGGTGTAAAGTAACTGAAAACTGTAGAACGTTATTTAATATTTCGTGCTTCATGAAGATTTTAGAATTTTTTGTATCACTGTAAATGTTGTTATTGTGGTCTTCAGTCCTGAGACTGGTTTGATGTAGCTCTCCATGCTACTCTATTTTGTGCAAGCTTCTCATCTCCCAGTGCTTACTGCAACCTACATTCTTCTGAATCTGCTTAGTGTATTCATCTCTTGGTCTCCCTCTACGATTTTTACCCTCCACACTGCCCTCCAATGCTAAATTTGTGATCCCTTCATGCCTCAGAACATGTCCTACCAACTGGTCCCTTCTTCTTGTCAAGTGGTGCCACAAACTCCTCTTCCCCCCAATTCTATTCAATACCTCCTCATTAGTTATGTGATCTACCCATCTAATCTTCAGCATTCTTCTGTAGCACCACATTTCAAAAGCTTCTATTCTCTTCTTGTCCAAACTATTTATCGTCCATGTTTCACTTCCATACATGACTACACTCCATACAAATACTTTCAGAAACGACTTCCTGACACTTAAATCTGTACTAGATGTTAACAAATTTCTCTTCTTCAGAAACACTTTCCTTGCCAGAAACTTAAATTGTGATATATTCATAGACGTATTTGAATAGCGAAAGCGAATGAAGTCATTACGTTGTTTCTGGAGGGATATTATCTCTACACCAGGTAGGCGATTTTAAAGGTTGGAGAATATTGAATTTTTAGAATATGGACTAAGAAGACATGTTCGTAATTGTTGTGTATCTCAACACTTTTTTTCTTCGTCTCCATTCTCAGAATAGTACTAAACCTCTATTCCTTCATTTCTAAGATAACGGATTATATATGTTGTTTAAAGTGAGCTGAATGATTGAAGCAGAAATGATGCAGGGTATTAAGTTGTGTAGTGACATCAGGTCGCTACAAAGCTGCCTTATTGTTGGTGATATATCTGTCAAAGGACTAATTGCCATTAGGTACTTGTCACAAGATACTGTAATTATGTGAGACTCATATGGCAGAGGATATTGGCACTGTTGTAGAATTGATCTAGTTAACTATATCATGAGTACCTGCAATTCTAACAGCAATAAATTGTCATATCTCTGTGTACATTTTATTCTTGAGTGTGGGAAATATACTGGTGTGAGATATACATTGTAATAAAAAGTAAGTGAGAATGATATATAGTAGCATATCCATGAGTAGTGGGACAAAGGGGGCATCAACCCACTCTGCATCATTGCCAGATTTATTCAAGATGGCGGATCCAATATGGCGGCCATAGATGTGGCAATGTTGCATTGACAGATTCAAATTTTGGTGGGAAAATACATCAACTGGGCTATCTCCACTAACCTAATTTCATCTGCCCTCCCCTCCCACTCCCCCTTCCCTCTCCTCCACTCCCCTCTCCCATCTAGAAATTTGTGGGAAAATGACTGTCAATAGCACAATGCTTGGAAAGTAATGATATTTTGTGAATGTATGAACAAGATGAATACTTACTTACTCCTTGGTGTTACAGTCCATATAGAGTCTTGGCCTCCTGGACAATCTCTGCCCATTCTTCTCTGCTGGCTGCCTTGGCTTCTCAGTCTTCTAAATTCTGTTCTTCTCAAGTCCTCCCCCACATTGTCTAGCCATCTGGTCCTTGGTCTGCCCCTAATGCAGCGTCCACCTGATTTTTCTTTAAAAACTCTCTTGATTGTGCTGCCCTCCATCATTAATTTCTGTTATGACAGTTGGTTTGTTGTACAACTTTCTGATCTTATTATTTCTGATTCACCAAAACCCCCTATCATTCACTGGCCCAAAGATTTTTGTAAGTATCTTTCTTTCCAATCTCTGCAACAGTTCCTCATCACTTTGCATCATTGTCCAAGTCTTTGTACCATACATCACCACAAGTCTCACTACTGTATGACAATGTCTCTGCTTCAGATCCCTACTAAGGCTTCCTGCTTCAAATACTTTAATCAATGCAAAGTAGCTCGTGTTACCAGCTGTAATCCTTGTATGTATTTCTTATCTCATATTATTATTCTCGGTTACCAGTGACCCAAGATATTTAAAGCTCTCACAATGTTGATATCCTTTCCCATCAAAAGTCATGCTTCTTTCTCCTTCACTGTACCTTTTCCTAGATGTTAACATATAATTGCCTTTGAGTGATTAATTGACAGCCCCATCTCCACTCCATATGTTTCTAATTTTTCAAGCTTTCTTCCAGGTCCTGTTTCCTCCTGGCTAATAAAATCAATATCATCTGCATATGTAAGAACCTGCGCCACTCTATTAAACAGTCTCCCCCCAGGCATTACCCTCTTCAAGGTGACATTAAACAGAATAGTGGAGAGACAATGACCCTGTCGCAATCCTTGGTTATCTTCAAATGCCTTTTATGAAGTGCCCTCAACCTTTTTTTTTTTACGTACTGTTTTTCTCAAAGTCATTTGAACCAGTCTTATTAGTTTGTTGGTACTCCTGCATCTTGCATTACCTTTTGATACTACCATAGCTGCCCGAACAGGCCATTAGGGCCCAATGATATCGACCGGCTGCCGTGTCATCCTTAGCCCAGCGGCATCACTGGATGCAGATATGGAGGGGCATGAGGTCAGCACACCGCTCTCCCGGCCATATGTCAGTTTACAAGACCGGTTCCGCTACTTCACAGTCAAGTAGCTACTGAGTTTGCCTGACAACGGCTGAGTGGACCTCGCTTGCCAACAGCACTCGGCAGTCCAGATGGTCACCCATCCAAGTGCTAGCCTAGCCCGACAGTGCTTGACTTCAGTGATCTGACGGGAACTGGTGTTACCACTGTGGCAAGGCCATTGGCACACTATCATAAACTCGTTTTAAATCAATGAGCAGCTGTAAGGATCTGTCTGAATGTAAAAGTCTCATCTTTAGTGAGTCTGTTAGTTTTGGAACGACACTGGTCAGCTTTGTCATGTTAATTACGTGTAGGACAGAGTATACCTATATTCCATTGTTCCCACATATTTTCTTTCTGCCATATTTACACTATAATCTCATGCAAAACCCTTCTTAGTTTTTCTCCACCATATTTTATCATTTCTGCTGTAATATTGTCTTCTCCTAGAGCTTTATTGTTTTTAAGAGTCTTGATATTAGCGTTAACGTCTTCCAGCGTAGGTTCCTCAACAGTTTCTTGGTTCTCTTCTTCTCTGTTTACTTCCTGCTCCATCTCTTCTGTCATATCAGCATCTACTTCACCTTCGTTTCCCGATTCTTGTTCAATAGTTCACTGAAATACTCCACCCATCTGTCTAAAATCTGATTTTTTCCTCCAGTCAGATTTCCCTCCTTATTTTTGCAGAAAACTGCTCTGAGTTGGAATCCTTTCTTGATATCTTTCACCTGCATATAGAATTTTCTTGTTTTCTGAGGAATCTTTCTCTCTTCCAATTCATCAATCCATCGTTTTTCAAATTCTCTCTTTTTCCTCCTACTTTCCTTACCTGCTTCCTTTCTCTTCTCCTGATATTCTTTTACAGTAATTATTTTTCTCCTCTGCAGCATTATTTTTTTTGCCTCATTCCTTTCTTCTCTATTCCTCTTACAATCTTCATCAAACCAGACCTGGGTTCTCAATTGCTTCCTTCCACCCAATACAGTTTCAGCTGTCTCCTGTATCATACCTTTGACCATTTCCAATCTGTCTTCAGTACCCTCTCCTCCCCAATCTTTGGCTTCATTAAGTCTATTTGTCAAAATAGTTTTATACTGTTGTACTGTAATTTCATCATTTCATAACATAGTATCATCAAACCTTGACACAATAGTTTTATTGGTCTGTCTGTAATCGGCTACCCTCTGCCTGTATTTGATCCTTATGAAATAGCGATCACTATCTCCATCTGCACCGGCAACTATCCACATCTAATATATCTGAAGCATGTTGTCTATGTATGAGTACTTGATCAATCTGATTTTTGCAAAAACAGACATAATGTCTTGTGGGATACCAGCAATCACTGATTTTATAATGTTACTTAAAATCCGTCACATAAAATTCTATGTGACGTAGCATGTGAAAGTTGCTGGATTTGGACGGGTTACTCTTGTAACTGAAACATCAGATCTGAAGATGGTTCTGAATGAACCGAAACCGGTCATATGAATAATAAAATTTTTTGCAATCAAGACGGATTTTAAGTAACATTATTAATCTGATTTTTTATGATCTCATCTGGAGAGCACCATGTAACTTTGCTTATATCCTTCCTTTGCATCCATATGGTTTCAGTAATCATGTTATTGCCCATGGCAAAATCAATTAGTCTGATACACTGTCATTAGAAGCCTCATGCAGACTCTCCTTACCAGCTGCTTGCCTATATGCAATTTCTCTTCCTACTAGAGCGCTGAAGTCCCCCACAACCACCTCATCATCACGCTTTGCCACCTTTGCTATTTCCTGTTCCAGTTGCTCATAGAATATATCTTTTTCCACCGGCTCTGCATTTTCTGTTGGAGCATACATACATATGAAGGATATATTGAAGAAGCGGGCTTTCATTCCTAATACAAATATATGAACAAGACAAATACGCTTCAACAAATAACGAAGATGCAGCAGGATGGGGCTATGTTACGAGGTGTATTCAAGTTCTAAGACCTCCGATTTTTTTTCTAATTAACTACTCACCCGAAATCGATGAAACTGGCGTTACTTCTCGACGTAATCGCCCTGCAGACGTACACATTTTTCACAACGCTGACGCCATGATTCCATGGCAGCGGCGAAGGCTTCTTTAGGAGTCTGTTTTCACCACTGGAAAATCGCTGAGGCAATAGCAGCACGGCTGGTGAATGTGCGGCCACGGAGAGTGTCTTTCATTGTTGGAAAAAGCCAAAAGTCACTAGGAACCAGGTCAGGTGAGTAGGGAGCACGAGGAATCACTTCAAAG
Organism: Schistocerca cancellata; assembly: GCF_023864275.1. Taxonomy (NCBI): domain Eukaryota; kingdom Metazoa; phylum Arthropoda; class Insecta; order Orthoptera; family Acrididae; genus Schistocerca; species Schistocerca cancellata. Next base: position 383,760,402 of record NC_064634.1, on the reverse strand, counting down.
TTGTTATCACGAAGAAACTGTTGCGTAACATTAGCTTGATGTGCGGGTGCATTGTCTTGGTGAAACAGCACACGCGCAGCCCTTCCCGGACGTTTTTGTTGCAGTGCAGGAAGGAATTTGTTCTTCAAACCATTTTCGTAGGCTGCACCTGTTACCGTAGTGCCCTTTGGAACGCAATGGGTAAGGATTACGCCCTCGCTGTCCCAGAACATGGACACCATCATTTTTTCAGCACTGGCGGTTACCCGAAATTTTTTTGGTGGCGGTGAATCTGTGTGCTTCCATTGAGCTGACTGGCGCTTTGTTTCTGGATTGAAAAATGGCATCCACGTCTCACCCATTGTCACAACCGACGAAAAGAAAGTCCCATTCATGTTGTCATTGCGCGTCAACATTGCTTGGCAACATGCCACACGGGCAGCCATGTGGTCGTCCGTCAGCATTCGTGGCACCCACCTGGATGACACTTTTCGCATTTTCAGGTCGTCATGCAGGATTGTGTGTACAGAACCCACAGAAATGCCAACTCTGGAGGCGATCTGTTCAACAGTCATTCGGCGATCCCCCAAAACAATTCTCTCCACTTTCTCGATCATGTCGTCAGACTGGCTTGTGCGAGCCCGAGGTTGTTTTGGTTTGTTGTCAAACGATGTTCTGCCTTCATTAAACTGTCGCACCCACGAACGCACTTTCAACACATCCATAACTCCATCACCACATGTCTCCTTCAACTGTCGATGAATTTCAATAGGTTTCACACCACGCAAATTCAGAAAACGAATGACTGCACGCTGTTCAAGTAAGGAAAACGTCGCCATTTTAAGTATTTAAAACAGTTCTCATTCTCGCCACTGGCGGTAAAATTCCATCTGCCGTACGGTGCTGCCATCTCTGGGACGTATTGACAATGAACGCGGCCTCATTTTAAAACAATGCGCATGTTTCTATCTCTTTCCAGTCCGGAGAAAAAAAATCGGAGACCTTAGAACTTGAATGCACCTCGTACACTTCAGAACTCATGCTGATAAATGCGTGTGCTGTAACTGTAGCTCACTGGATATAAGTCCAGTCAGTCTTCTGAAGCGCAAGAGGCAAGACTTTCACCCAGTCTGGTGTGCACGCTGCCTGCCCCAGTCTCTGCGCCTGCTAGAAGAGGGCCCACGCCAGACTCACAGCACCGGGCATGCGGTAGCCGCAGGGTCGGCCATGCTGAGCATGTCTGGTCCCGTTGGACATACAGCCTTCGTCCTGCCCAACTCCGGCGCACGGACACACTTTGTCGTTGAACATGAACTGTTTCAGGAGTTATTACGTCTAGCGTTGAAGCAACGTGCGGAATTCTGTCGCATACATAGCTTGAAGATATCACAGGAACTAAGTGTACCACTGTAGAAAAAGAGAGAGATTTGCAGATGACGCAAGAATATTTAAATAATTTGCGACGTAACTATATGCTTTATTCCGAGGAATACCACCACCGCACTTGAACACGGACTCTAAATAAAAGATCGCGGCACACTTGTGAACATTTCGCGAGCTTGTCTTTGAGTACGAGCTCCTTCAGGAGTTGCAAAATACGGGTTGAGCACAAAGTCTTGCCCAGATTATAACAATTTATTACAGAATAACCGTTTGACACAATAATTTACATTTGATGCCTTTACATAGGTTAGTGTTACTAGTTTTTTTAAGACTACTTACGTCAGTAAACCTCAACGTATGCTCCCTTCGTAGCTCGGAGAACGTCTAGGCGGTATTCCAGTTCCCGCCAGGTGTTTCGTAACATGTGTTCTGTCACAGTACCCACAGCAGCTTGTATCCTAGCCTTCAGTTCGTCGACGTCACCAGCTGGTGTGACGAAGACTCTGTCCTTGATATAGCCCCACGAAAAAAAGCCCCTTGTCTTTTTTTCTGGGGCTATATCAAGGACAGAGTCTTAAAAAACCAGTAACACTAACCTATGTAACGTCATCAAATGTAACTTATTATGCCAAACGGCTATTCTGTAACAAAATTGTTATAATCAGGGCAAGACTTTGTGCTCATCCTGTATAATTGAATATGTTTCTAAATACACTTTCAAAAAGATCGCTCCACAGTAGTTTGCTGTAATTTTGCGATGCATACCGCCACACTTAAACACAGACTCTAAAAAGATCTCGGCACACTTGAGACGCCTTCCATCTTCATCCCTGAGGCACTTCAAATGCTTTTGTGGGAAACAGATCCCAAAACCGAAATCAACTGAAATATTCGATTTTACATGCCAAAACGACGATATTTGAAAGTCGAAATCAATAGCTCTGTAACTCTACTTTTCAAGTTTTAGCTGGTTGTTTGAAGGCACTGCCAGAGAGAGGAAAATTTTTGAAGGCACGCTGCCTTCGTCCCTGAAGCATTCACGACACATGCACAGACACACAGACATACAGGAAACAGAGCAAATGCACTGCAACTATAAAATATGTGGTTGGATGCGTTCTAGTACTGTGCTGTACTATATCGTCTGACCACAGCCCGCATCTCGTGGTCGTGCGGTAGCGTTCTCGCTTCCCACGCCCAGGTTCGATTCCCGGCGGGGTGAGGGATTTTCTCTGCCTCGTGATGGCTGGGTGTTGTGTGCTGTCCTTAGGTTAGTTAGGTTTAAGTAGTTCTAGGTTCTAGGAGACTGATGACCATAGATGTTAAGTCCCATAGTGCTCAGAGCCAGCCCCTCGTCTGACCAGAAAAATAGTGGATTTGCGCTAGGTGCTGACGAATATACTACATTTACAAGCAATTTTAGAACACATGGCGAGAAGTGATGCTGTGATGGTATGCACAGAATTGACATAAAATCGATAAAATTACGAAAATTGACGGAAAATACGTATAAATTTGGGAAAAAAATACGCCGAGATGTGGGAAAATTGAGGTAATATTTACATATTTTCTGCTTGGTGCAGAACAAATCTTCTATATGGGAATGAGTGCGCAAGCGTAAGAAGAATACGAGAAATAGTTGACGTGGAAGCACTGGGAACCAGGGAAATAGTCATTTTTTCTTCGACAGCGATAAGAACGTTTAACTTGGATGACCACCAAATGTAGAATTATAAATTTGTATATATGTCAGATGACAAGCACAGGTGTGATACAAAAATTACCGGCAATCATCTTATAGATTCTTTTGTTTTATAAAGTGTCCTTAGGTAAGGAACATTGTATTTCCAGCTGTGGGGCTGCATTATACAACTACAGAATGGATCACGTGTTTGGCCTTATGCAGAACTTTTTAGGTGTTTTAAACCCTAACAATCAGTATTTACAATGTATTCTCTGTATTCTCCACCAGTCACAACCTTACGGTATCAGCTAACAAATACGTAACAAAAAGTTGCTGTGTGCTTTTTTTAACAACATTCTACTGTATGTCTTTTGAGGTAATAGTGATACATGCGAGTTGACTGCTGTCTTTTATGCTGTCTTTTTCCTGGGAAAGAGAACCACCTGCCTCTAAACTGACTTGCAACTGCATTAAAGGATGACAGAAAGTGGATGGACTGATTGGTTGAGATGAGGTTGTAACGTGGTATGATTTTAATGGTAGACTGATGATGCATTCTAGAGTGAGGAAGATGTTGCTGCAAGTCATTTATCACGGATTTAACCTTTTTTCCATTGTTCTATCGTGTGTATCAATTGTGTGGTATAACCTGCGTTCGACTGGTATACAATTGCTTGTTCTGTGTGAATTAGAGCACTATCAACCTGCGAATGTTATCGGCAAAACTCTCAGTTATCAGAGGACTTCCGCCTCACGTGAGATGATGAAACATTTCCATCCGGTTTTGACACCATACTCTAGATGAACGAAGATTTATGCGACATTCTCCATTCCACTGCCGCATCTCGGGCGTAAAATCGAGTCTTCAGTTTCATAACTACGGTGATTCTAAGTTATTGGCAGGTGTTTGTGACGAACAGTAAACCCTGTGTATACATCTGCTTGACAGAAGTCCTGTTTACAGAGTGAATGACAGTAGGGTGTGTAGTTTCACATGTTAAACACCGCTGCTATGCATTTGTCTGTTTCCTTGTAAGAGGCATTCTCCATTGCTGATGATCGTTTTATAGGACTGATGCAAGCAAAGTACCTCATTTCTGAACCGTAACTGGATGTGAACAGGATGCGCCATACACCTCTGGAAAGCTATATTGTGCATGTGTGACAAAGACGCTATATGTTTTTTCTTTAGTGTAGAAGGAAGTAGCTTTATCTTCTTCAAGTTTGTCACTGTAGTGGGTGGAAAGAAGACTTTAAGAGTGGATGTATGTCATATGTTGGACATTTATGTCCTGCATCAGAGTGCATATGTTTGTGTTCTATTATCATTTCTCTCTTACCAGTACCTTCTTGGTACTGACTCCAGGAACTAGAGCAGTACTTTAGAATTGATAGCACAGTTTGTTTTACGTATAACGCTTCAAACTCTATCTGTCTGGAGCTCCATGATGCATAAACCACACGTATCTTCTTCATAAACATTGTTATATGAGGACAACGCGCTCATATCTACTATTCACCGACTAGACACCGACTTGACATGCGCGCTCCTGGAGAGATCTGTTGCACTTGGATCGGTGCTGTGAGTAAGACTGGTGTGGAACAGTCTTCACTGATCAGCACTTAAGGACTCAGCTTGCTCTGCTCCTTCACGTGGCATGGAATATAGTGGTCTACTTCTGGTCAGCTACAAATTAAATCGCTGACAGTGTTGCAGGAAAGGTTGGTCAAAGACAGTGCGACGAGATCTTTCAGCCTCTGATGTTATCCTAAGAAAGCGAGAATGCTCTGTGACTCCCATCCACTCAGGGAAAGATGGGCAATCATGATCGCAAATTACGCACTATGATCGAAGTGCTAGAAATGTGTAGATCGGTAAAGGATGCTGTTTGTTATACTTTGGTATATATATATATATATATATATATATATATATATATATATATATATATATATATATGTATATATATATATATGTTCAAGAATTAATAATGAATGGACGTGTTGCACTACGTTTCCAACCTAGTATATGGTACCCAAGAAGTATTGGAGGGGTGGTTTAGCGATGATACAGAAATTTGAAAGCATGCTCCCATGTCGCTGGTCAGCTTTGAAATTACAGAAAAATCTAGTAAAATTCCTAAAATTGATTGGACTATCAAGTGTGATGTTTATTACAGTATGTTGATTGTGTCTTTTCCATCCCATCCATCCACTGGTATGCTGTTGATTACCACATAATGGCAGGCCGCTGTGGCCGAGCGGTTCTAGGCGCTTCAGTTTGGAACCGCGCGACCTTTACGGTCGCAAATTCGAATCCTACCTAGGGCATGGATGTGTGTGATGTCCTTAGGTTAGTTAGGTTTAAGTAGTTCTAAGTTCTAGGGGACTGATGACCTCAGATGTTAAGTCCCATAGTGCTCAGAGCCATTTGAACCATTTGAATCACATAATGATTGACTGACATCACTTGCTTGAGATGGGGAGAGGGTCTAGAGTCTTGGTGGGGTGGACATCTTCCAGGGGTGGCCCGTACCGAAACAGTGGCCGCATACATGACTGTGATACGAGGAATCAGTTGAAACAGAACAGTGAGACGTCTGTTACACTGTCACTGTAAAAGATGAGTTTAAATGTAGAGGTCATCACTTACCTTCAGACAGCTGTTTGCAAATGTTCAAATGTGAAATCTTATGGGACTTAACTGCTAAAGTCATCAGTCCCTAAGCTTACACACTAATTAACCTAAATTATCCTAAGGACAAACACACACACCCATGCCCAAGGGAGGACTCGAACACCCGCCGGGACCAGCCGCACAGTCCTTGACTGCAGCGCTCAGAACGCTCGGCTAATCCCGCGCGGCAGCTTTTTGCAAATTCTCCACAATGCCGCACAACTCTTCCAGTGCCCATATGTTGTGATGTCTTGTGCATTTTTTTTTTGTAATGAGAAACACAGCCTTGCCTTTTGATTGAAATAATCATCCTGTGTGTGTTGTGGGAGCAGCAACTTAATTTACGCTGTGTGGTGTCCTGTGAGAGGCAATGGATCGAAATGTGTTAATGTCAGTTTAGAACCTGACATAGACCTCGAAGTCTTGTCAGAAGAAACAAAACATATGGCGGACTACAAAACTGTTGTCATACACTGCTTGAATGTGTTAAAGTCGAAAAAACAATGTTCGTACAAAACACAGGGATCCTCTCTTGTGACTGATAGTCTGTGGGATATAATCCTTCTGCAGTACAGGTGATGAAACTTTACACTGGTCTGTGCAAGTGACTTCGATCATTGAGTGGATCAATACCTATATATTTAATGGACCACTCCGTATGCTTGATGCTAGCACACAGATGGTGTTCGTTTTCAATCTATATATTGGAAGAGAGAGAGATGTGTAAAATTTTATCGAGTCCTCTACTGGGTGATGTTAGTGGAGTTTTTATAGTTTGTAGTTTTTTCCTCTGTTGGTTGGTACAAAATAACAGTGATAGAGACAATGTTTGGGTGACAGATGTGAATGCACCCTGAGGAACACAGATCTTCTTCAGAGTGCAGTACCTGTATGTAGTTTGGAAACACATCACACTGCAATAGCAAAATCTTCATCCTTCTCCCAGTTCCTATAACTGCTCATACTGTCATTTATACTATCTCGTCTTGCAGGAGAAACCTTCATTTGGCGTTGGCCGTACACATTATATATGACTGGCGCAGCCACGACAATATGATCCCATTTCCAACGAGTGGTCAAAACAGGATCCTGTCACATTCTCAGCTCACCCTGTTTCTGCATGGATTGCATAAGGTGGTAGACACAGCACTCTCTGATTTCTACTCAGTCCCGACTTAAATTGAGACGATAACACGGACAAAGCTGCAGGGAGGGCGTGGCAGAGACTGAGGAAGAGTTACAAGGTGCAGGGTCCTTAGCAGATAGGTTCGAAAAATGTGACTCTCGAGATATGAGAGTGCCACGAATATTGATTCACTAGAGCTCTGTAATCATCAAAAGATATCACCATAGGATCCAGCGCAGGTCTGTGGCTGAATGGAAAGACTTGACTCCAAATCGAAGACAACATTTCTACCAGAAATCGTAACACTTTAAATCTGAAAAGCCAATGTATTGGTCATAGGTTTTTGTATATTTCTTTTGACCTCAATCTGCGGTGGATATTTTAAGTGATTGGCTCAAATGGTTCAAATGGCTCTGAGCACTATGGGACTTAACATCTATGGTCATCAGTCCCCTAGAACTTAGAACTATTTAAACCTAACTAACCTAAGGGCATCACACAACACCCAGTCATCACGAGGCAGATTTTAAGTGATTCACCACATAGCTCACCACATACTTTATGTGATCATTCTCGATCAACTATCATCCTCTCTCGCCTATAACCCAGTGGATATAACGCAGAACCTCTGAGATGGCATCGAGATAGAATGCGTTAAAAATACTGTTTGTCGGCGTGAGAAATATCTAGCGGTGGCAGGAGGGAATTGCAAGTATCGGCTTAATAGCATGGTCCTTAGCCGAACAACTTTCTAAATTGCCTGATTTTATTAAGAGCTTACACCGGCCGGCGATGTGGAACCGCGCTTTCGGTCTGTTAATACACACCCCTGTATTCAATGTCGTGATATTTATGTGGAGGACCACTTCATTTGGAAGCAACACCATACCTCGATTTATAAAGCTTGTATAGTCTTCAACATTTATACCGTTAATAATACTTGTGTGCGCCTGTAGAACCAAGACAGCTTTTTATGCAGGGCGACAGTAACATAGTGGTTGCAATCGTGTTCTTAATAGCTTATCGCTTATAAGACGATTACGTGTCTCTTCCTAAGACATACTGGTACCACTTGGAAGAAAAACTGTTGAGACATTACCATACATCTCGGACCTTCGCTCAGTGTTGTTTGGTATCATAAGCATTCGGTTATTGGCGAAGTATGCTTAGGATGGGATACGAGATAGATTCACTGTGATCAGCAGGCTTATAAAGTGTGTGTTGGGATGTAAAGTTACTATGGCAATTGTTCCGACATGTGCAAAGAAAATGGCTTTGTCCTGTCAGAATGAAGATATGAATTTGTCATGGAAAACTGTGATTTCATGGTATCGACAGCTATAACGGGACTGAAAGTCTTTTTATGTCCATTTATAGGAATGGCACAAATTTTTATATTTTCAGAGCCACAGACGTCAAGAGAGAACATTTCCTATACTTCACTTATTGTTGAATGTCATCAGATTGAGGTTGAAATCGTAATATTTAATTGTAAGTACAGTGATAAATATGTGGTTGGCTTCCTAGAAGGATTCTCCCTCATATGCAGGAGCGCGTTTGGCGAGAACAATTAGCCTACCAGTGAAAAAAGATAAGTGACGGAGAAAGTTTGTACGTGTGATCAATTATGGTGTTGGGATTTGAACTTGTGATAGATTTTTGTTATGGATGCAAGGAAAATGGCTTTCTTGCCGAGAAAATCGGACATCTTGAATAAATAATAAATGATAATAATAAATAGAAGTACAGTTTTCGAGACATTATCGTGTTGGAATTTGAATTTGGCGCAATTTTATTTTTTAAAAATAGGAACCCCCATTTTTTTATTACATATTCGAGTAGTACGTAAAGAAATATGAATGTTTCAGTTGGACCACTTTTTTCGCTTTGTGATAGATGGCGCTGTAATAGTCACAAACTTATAAGTACGTGGTATCACGTAACATTCCGCCAGCGCGGACGGTATTTTCTTCATGATACGTTACCCGTGGTAAAATGGACCGTTTACCAATTGGGGAAAAGGTCGATACCGTGTTGGTGTATGGTATTGTGATCAAAATGCGCAACGGGCATGTGCTGTGTATGCTGCTCGGTATCCTGGACGACATCATCCAAGTGTCCGGAACGTTCGCCGGATAGTTACGTTATTTAAGGAAACAGGAAGTGTTCAGCCACATGTGAAACGTCAACCACGACCTGCAACAAATGATGATGCCCAAGTAGATGTTTTAGCTGCTGTCGCAGCTAATCAGAAGACTATGTCCGTCGCGGGTATGGAGGGTGTGGGACGTAAGCGGGACGGCGGCGCAGCGATTGTACAATTATTACACGCGCGCGACAGCGAGTCAATTAGCGAGCGTTCTAGTGCGGTCCAAACATGCTGTTATATAGTCATGGCGGATTCCACTGTCGAGCAAACTTTGCTGCCATAAGTGTAGCACTGCGTTCTCGCTCGCACAGGGACACGTGGTGGACGGTGAGCGGTCGGCATCGACAGGTTTGAACGTGCCCAGGAAAACAACTTTGGCGCCAAAAGTGTGGCAGGAAACAGCCGACCGTTGTGTGATTCAGCTCCGAGGCAAACAATTTTGGCGGTAAACGTGCGGAGGCGACGAATACACGTGGTGAGCGGACAAGGGACCGCTGTGACGTCAAACTCGGCAAGTTCCAGGGTGTCCAGCGAAAACATGTTTACGACGTGTGAGCGATCGCTGGGCTCGCCCCCAGCGCGAGTGGCCGGCCGCCTCACTTGATAGGCGTCGGCAGTGTCTCCGCGCGCTGACCAGGGGGTGGCGAGGATTTGAACTAATTCAGTTGGAGCGCGGACGTCGTGGTGACTGCACTGCGATATCAAAGATGTGTCTGCTGACTGTGTTGGAGAACAAGTGATGATCGCATTGCTTGAAATAAAGTCTTCAGTCCTTCCCCCCCTGCCAAATCAAAGGATATGACTTACGTTACTATAAGAGCAGTTTATTATTTGACACGATTATGATAGGTTACCAGTGAAAAAAGATAAGTGACGGAGAAAGTTCGTACGTGTGATCAATTATGGTGTTGGGATTTGACCTTGTGATAGATTTTTGTTATGGATGTAAGGAAAATTGCTTTCTTGCCGAGAAAATCGGACACTTGAATAAATAATAAAGGATAATAATAAATAGAAGAGCAGTTTTTGAGACATTATCGTGTTGGAATTTGAATTTGGCGCAATTTTCTAGTGGAGGTAGGCCTATAATAATAAATAATAATAACAAATGATAATGAATGATAATAAATGACAATGAATGATAATGAATGTTAATAAATGATAATGACTAATAATGAATAATAATAAACAAAAGTAAGGTTTTGCAGCCATTATCGTGCTGGAATTTGATTCTGAAGGTAATTTTCTAGTGGAGGCAGGTCAATAATAATAAAAAATGATAATAAATAATAATAAATGATAATAAATAACAATAGATGATAATGAATGTTAATGAATGATAATCAGTAATAATAATAAAGATAAGTACGGTTTTTGAATGCATTATCCTGTTGGAATTCAAACTTCCCGCCATTTTTTCTTCTGGAGTCTTAGGTTAGTGGACATAGCACAATGGGCCTATTTTCCCGCCAAAATTCAAAATTCCCGCCATTTTTTTCTTGAGGTTAGATTAGTGGACGTAGCACAATTGGCCTATTCTCCCACCAAAAGTTGCCATCTTGGATGACGTCATGCGATGTTGCCAAGTCTACATGCCGCCATCTTGGATGACGTCGTCGCCACCATCTTGAATAAATTTGGCAACAATGCAGTGTGTCTTGGCACGAACCTTATCCCACTACACACCAGTAGCAGACAAATTGCGCGAGAATCGGGAATCTCAAAACCGTCGGTGTTGAGAATGCTACATCAATATCGATTGCACCCTTACCATATTTCTATGCACCAGGGATTGCATGGCGACGACTTTGGACGTCGTGTACCGTTCTGCCACTGGGCACGAGAAATTACGGAACGATGACAGATTTTTGCACGCGTTTTATTTAGCGATGAAGCGTCATTCACCAACAGCGGTAACGTAAACCGGCATAATATGCACTATTGGGCAACGGAAAATGGCTGCGACAAGTGGAACATCAATGACCTTGGCAGATTAAATGTATGGTGCGGCGTTATGGGAGGAAGGATAATTGGCCCCCATTTTATTGATGACAATCTAAATCGTGTAATGTATGCTGATTTCCTACGAAATGTTCTGTCGATGTTACTACAAGATGTTTCAAGGAATGACAGAATGGCGATGTACTTCCAACATGATGGATGACCATCACATAGCTCGCGTGCGGTATAAGCGCTATTGAATAGCATATTTCATGACAGGTGGATTGGTCGTCGAAGCACCATATCATGGCCCGCACGTTCACCGGATCTGACGTCCTCGGATTTCTTTCTGTGGGGAAAGTTGAAGTATATTTGCTATCGTGATCCACCGACATCGCCTGACAACAAGCATCAGCGCATTGTCAATGCATGGGCGAACATTACGGAAGGCGAACTACTCGCTGTTGAGAGGAATGTCGTTACATGTATTGCCAAATGCATTGAGGTTGACGGACATCGTTTTGAGCATTTATTACATTAATGTGGTATTAACAGGTAATCACGCTGTAACAGCATGCGTTCTGAGAAATAACTTCACAAAGGAACATTTATCACATTGGAACAACCGAAATAAAATGTTCAAATGTACGTACGTCTGTATTTTAATTTAAAAAACCTACCTGTTACCAACTGTTCGTCTAAAATTGTGAGCCATATGTTTGTGACTATTACAGCGCCATCTATCACAAAGCGAAAAAAGTGGTCCAACTAAAACATTCATATTTCTTTAGGTACTACACGAATATGTAATAAAAATGTGAGTTCCTATTAAAAAAAAAACGCAGTTGATATCCGTTTGACCTATGGCAGCGCCATCTAGCGAGCCAACCATAGCGCCATCTGGTTTCCCCCTTCAAGCTAGACAAGTTTCGCTCTTTGTAGTTTTTTCGTTTGACGCTTATTTCGTGAGATATTTAGCTAGGTCACAATCAGTGGACCACGCTGTATATTCTTCCAAATGTCTATTTTTCACGCGTGCTACGCAGATGTTTATTCTGCTGGGTTACTTTGTTTTGGTCATACCTTGTTTCTTTGTTGACAGTATAACGAAATTTGGTCATCTTAACCTTGATAGTGAAGAATGTTAAAGAAGACAAATATAGAACTTTTACCATTACGGATGAGGAAGACGGCGACCTTTCCCCTGTTAGTAGTTGTTGTGGCACTATTTCCGTGGTAGAATGCGGCAATTCATTCATAATTCTCTCAAATGCCTCCACGTAATTTACCCACTCGTTTTCTAGAGCTGTATGGTTTAAAGAGCCCATTGAGTTTTTTCATAACTCTTTCACTCATATTTGATTGAGGCTGGTTTTTAGATATGTGTATAGGTTTTATGTCAAGTTCTCTCAAGATATTTTTCCAATACTATGATATAAATTGTGGTCCATTGTCACAGACGATCCTGTCTGGCTTACCATTCTTCATTATGCAGTCATTCTTGATTTTATTTGAGACCAACTTCCCTGTAGCCTTTGTTAGTGCATATACACTACTGGCCATTAAAATTGCTACACCAAGAAGAAATGCAGATGATAAACGGGTATTCATTGGACAAATATATTATACTAGAACTGACATGTGATTACATTTTCACGCAATTTGGATGAATAGATCCTGAGAAATCAGTACCCAGAATAACCACCTCTGGCCGTAATAACGGCCTCGATACGCCTGGGCATTGAGTCAAACTGAGCTTGGATGGCGTGTACAGGTACAACTGCACATGCAGATTCAACACGATACCACAGTTCATCAAAAGTAGTGACTGGCGTATTGTGACGAGCCAGTTGCTCGGCCACCATTGACCAGACGTTTTCAATTGGTGAGAGATCTGGAGAATGTGCTGGCCAGGGCAGCAGTCGAACATTTTCTGTATCCAGAAAGGCCTGTACAGCACCTGCAACATTCGGTCGTGCATTATCCTGCTGAAATATAGGGTTTCGCAGGGATCGAATGAAGGGTAGAGCCACGGGTCGTAACACATCTGAAATGTAACGTCCACTGTTCAAAGTGCCGTCAATGCGAACAAGAGGTGACCGAGACGTGTAACCAATGGCAACCCATACCATCACGCCGGGTGATACGCCAGTATGGCGATGACGAATACACGCTTCCAATGTGCGTTCTCCGCAATGTCGCCAAACACGGATGCGACCATCATGATGCTGTAAACAGAACCTGGATTCATCCGAAAAAATGACGTTTTGCCATTCGTGCAACCAGGTTCGTCGTTGAGTACACCACTGCAGGCGCTCCTGTCTGTGATGCAGCGTCAAGGGTAACCGCAACCGAGCTGATAGTCCATGCTGCTGTTCGTGCAGTTGGAAACGTGATGGTACGCATTTCTCCTCCTTACACGAGGCATCACAACAACGTTTCACCAGGCAACGCCAGTCAACTGCTGTTTGTGTATGAGAAATCGGTTGGAAAGTTTCCTCATGTCAGTACGTTGTAGGTGTCGCCACCGGCGCCAACCTTGTGTGAATGCTCTGAAAAGCTAATCATTTGCATATCACAGCATCTTCTTCCTGTAGGTTAAATTTCGCGTCTGTAGCCCGTCATCTTCGTGGTGTAGCAATTTTAATGGCCAGTAGTGTAGTTTTACATGCTTCGAGAACACGTCCAGTGCAATGAATGGGGATTTTTGCTCTCTTTGCGAGGTTGACACGACCCATAGAGGCCAACACATACCTTTTACAGTATTTTTGTTGGGATAGTGCTATGCCCCGATCGGGGCACTCATTTTCATCTTTCCCGTCGACGTATGTCAACGCCTGTAAGCAGCTAAGGGTGTTCATTTCATTGTAATTTCATTCTAACGAGCTGCATGGTCACCGATGGTATCTGTTCTTTCGGACATCTCCGAAAGAACAGATACCATCTTAGTATATAATTTAGTTTTCTGACATTCATCACTTGATTTCAGATTTTTCTGTACCCTCTTTTGTCAAGCCTTGAAATAGCAATTTCCTTACTTTTGTCCACACATTTCTTGGCACTAAAAAAAAAAAGTTCAAATGTGTGTGAAATCTTATGGGACTTATCTGCTAAGGTCAACAGTCCCTAAGCTTACACACTACTTAACCTAAATTATCCTAAGGACACACACACACACACCCATGCCCGAGGGAAGACTCGAACCTCCGCCGGGATCAGCCGCACAGTCCATGACTGCAGCGCCTTAGACCGCTCGGCTTGGCACTAAAATGAGCATATTTTATGTTCTGGCCAATAGACCCTCCGCTGCTGTTTTTCTAGGTTTGTTCTACGATACAACACACCTTTTCGTATGACACAGTGCTTCGTCACCTTGTCATTCGCTTTCCTATACCAATCAGCTTTTATGATTTTAATGGTAGCATCCCTATTCTGTTCCTTTCTCGTATTTTTAATATGTTCTTTATTTTTTGTGTTTTACTTTTGTCAGGTATAACATGGAGACTTATTTCTGTCCCGAATCATTAAAATCGGCTTTATCCATACCCACAGGCAATCAAGATAATGCATCAGCCACTGTATTGCTTTCACGTGGCAATTATTCTATTGTGAAACCATACTCCTGAAGCGCTAAAGTCCATCTCGTTAATCTGTTATGACTTAGCCTACAATCCATCAGGAATGATAGTGCCTTGTGGTCTGTAAGCACTTTTACTTTCCTCCCCATGGCACAGTATTTGAATTTCTTAAACACCGACACTACTCCTTGCGTTTCCGTTTCTGTTACTGAATATCTTCTCTCCCATCTGTTTAGGCCTCGACTGGCAAAAGCAATACATTTTATTTCCAATGTATCTCCATTTTCTATGAATTGACAAAGGTGAGCTCCCAACCCGTGTTCTGAGCTGTCAGTAAAAATGTAAAATGGCACATTTCAGTCTGGATGTGACAAGGCATTACTATTACATAATTCATCTTTTATTTTTTTAAATTCTATTACGCACTCCTGCGTTCAGATCCATGTGACGTTCTCTTTCATTAATTGAAGACATGTTGTCTGCGGCGGTCGGTGTCATTTCAGACTTTATTCGCAATTTCTGGTTATGTGGACATGTACGAGGGTAATCCCAAAAGTAAGGTCTCCTATATTCTTATAAGTACAGAACTCTGTTTGTGTGGCAGTTGGTCGCTGAAGAGTGCTTCACGCGCTGTGTGTAAACACGCGCACGCCGCGCGGAGGCGCTGTCTTGGCTTGGCAGCCGTTGAGTATGGAGCTCCCGTTGGATGTTACCAAATGGTTAAAATGGCTCTGAGCACTATGGGACTTAACTTCTGAGGTCATCAGTCCCCTAGAACTTAGAACTACTTAAACCTAACTAACCTAAGGACATCACACACATCCATGCCCGAGGCAGGATTCGAACCTGCGACCGTAGCGGTCACGCGGTTCCAGACTGTAGCGCCTTTAACCGCTTGGCCACACCGGCCGGCGTTGGATGTTACCGCCAAGTGCGAATTGCGCGCGGTTATTCGGTTTTTGAACGCAAGGGGCACTGCTCCGATTGAAATCCATGACCAATTGACGGAAGTGTATGGTGAGTCGTGCATGGATGTCAAAAATGTTCGTATCTGGTGTAGAGAGTTTGCAGCTGGTCGGACCAAAATTCACGACGAGCAAAGGGAGACCGTCAATTTCTGAGGAGATAGCGTTGAAGGTTGAGCAAAGCACGCGTGAAGATCGGCGGATCACCCTGGGATGATCTCTGACAGGTACTGTGAGACTCTCAAGAAACTCAAACGGGCAATTCAGAACCGGAGGAGAGGATTGTTGAGCAAGGGTGTACACATTCTCCATGACAACGCTCGCCCACACATCGCTCGGCAAACCGTTGCTCTCCTGCAGCAGTTTCAGTGGAACATAATCGCTCACTCACCCTATAGTTCTGACCTGGCACCCAGTGACTATCACCTGTTCCCTGGATTAAAAGAACATTTGGCCGGAAAAGCGATTCAGCTCCGACGACGAGGAGAAAGAAGAGGTTCACAACTTTCTGAACAGCATGGCGGTGAGCTGGTATAATATGGGCATGCAAAAACTGCCACAGCGTCTACAAAAATTCATCAACAGAAATGTTGATTATGTCGAAAAATAGCTAAATGTCCAAGCTGTAAACTTATGTAAACAGTTGTAGAACTAAACTGGTCTATGTACTTATAAAAAAATTGGAGACCTTACTTTTGGGATTACCCTCGTAGCTGAGAACAGTGTAATAGTAATTATAGAAATATGCAGTTCATTATCATCAGAATGTAAATTATTTATGACTCTAAAGTGGAATGTAATTGTGCAGTTTCTCGTGTTCTGTTAATAAGCAGAGTGTGACATATTGTATAAACTAACTGGAAATTTAATTATTTCTAAAAAAAAATTATTCGTCGCTAAGAGTTTATTACAGCCTCAAGATAACGGATTCACGACCTACGTGCTGTTTTCTACGCAGGGGACAACAACTGTAGAAGGCTACAGGTTGGTGAACGTTTATTAGAACTTAGCATTCCACTCACGTCGGTGGAAGCATATAGGCACCTCGCGTGTACTGCAATCTTAGTACAAATGAAATCAGTGTCAAGTCATCTGTGGTAACGCAGAGGAGGCATGAAGGAGAGAAATTTTCCAGGGAAGAGGTTTATCATACGCACGTATCTCTCTCTCTCTCTCTGTGTCTCTTTCTCTCTCCCTGTCTCCTACCCCTTCAACTCGCGGTGATGTGAATGAGTAAATGTGTAGAGTTATAGCGTTATTCTTGTACTGTTGCATGTTATATTATTCTGGAAGCTGATATTTCACTTATGGATTGCGGATATTTGTCTCTGTCTGGATTTGTGCACCTTCTGCTTAAGGTATTCATTCGTTTGGCTACGGGCGGCGTTGGGGCGCAGCAGCCGATGTCGTGACGTAAGAGCAAATGTAGAGAGACATCATCACCAACTGCAGCTCCAAGGAATTCTCCAGACAGAAGATTCCTTGAACCCTAATAAACAATATTGTGGAAGAGAACGTTGAGCTTGGATATAAATTTTTAAGTAGTCTGAAATCTGTAGATTAGATGTGCCCAACCTTTTAGTTGACCTGGTCCACACTGGCCCCACATAATATGCTTAACATTACTCACAGCTGCTGAGAAAAAAAGCGCCATGGACCAATGAGAGAACAGCGTAGTGTAGCGGGAGTTCCAGGTTGTAAATATTCAGTTTATCATAACTTTACACAAACGAAATTGTATGGAATTTTTTTTTCACTGTATTGTGATACATGCTTCTTGGGGTACATTGATCCTTGCTTTCGGCCGCGGGTTGGATACCCCTGGTGAAATAAAATAACCACAGTCTTTACTTGCACAGCAAACACACAACATTAAATACAATTTATTTTCATTTCACAGGTACATAGTGAGGAGAACAGTGCACAAGAATACAGCGAGGTTTCCCATTCTGTCCCAACCTTTCGCTGTTAGATACCAGTCTAGTATTACTTTTCCATTTAAAGTACCACTCATACTAAAATACCATTGGAAATACTCTCACATATGAGAGACAAGCAAACATGTATGCATATTTATTTGTATCACAGATAGAATTCTCTTAAGACTAATGCATAGGTTACAGGAAATCTCGGTGTGCTGAGGAACAGCATTACACTATTTTTTTTAATATCTAGGAAGCCATACACATAATAGAGAGGTTCTCCAGGGAAAATATGGGAGGCCATTAATATGCTACCAAGGTAAGCACCACTAGTTTCTGAGGAACATTTTTTGTCACTTAGGCCTGGCTCTGCCACGAATTAGCCTTCAACATCGGTTGCTGAAGATCGGTGACTGATCCGTGCAAGACGGGGTCACGAAGGGGGGAAGAGCGGAATAACTTCCTCGCCTTCCGTGACCACAGAAAATAGCAAAAACATAGGATGAGAAAAAGTTTCTTCTTCACCTCTTTCCGTTATCTCCTACAATCTATCGTCCGTATTACGCTCATAAATAATTTCCAGGTCTGCACATTATTCCTCTCATGCCTTCGTATCTGAGTACAGTATAATAAATAATATAATACATATTATATAATAAATGGATAATAAATAATGTATAATCACAAACAATATAAATTCCAAGACTGTCTCCGCTGTTGGATAGCTTCCATTTAGGTATCTAGTGCACATTAGTGTTCAATTTGACAACAGAAAACATGCTATCAACAAATGTGATAATAATTTTACAATTATTTGTAGAGATTTCGTTACATTCAACACAACTTAAAAATCAAAGATAATCGAGAAAATAACTTACATTTTAACTTAAATTTGCTGTGTATTCTACATGAAAGCTTAGGTAATTCAAAATACCCAGCAACTTCTTGTTAAAACATAAATTTCAAAGATTGGGCCTGGTGAATGCAAACTGCATGTTGATTAAAGTTGGTCATATGCAACTGTAGTAAAATCTGATACGTGTCTGGATTATTTAGATCTTCTCATGCCAAATGAATGTAGTAGCAAAAGGAAAATGACACCTGTATTTTAAGTCAAACGATGGAAAAAACACAAAAAGATCAGGAATGCTAACACTATTTGTAGCTAACACGTTGCATGGTTTTGGTTAACAATTACTTATTTTTGCTACTGAATTAAGTAGGAAATATGTAACTCTGAAGTTTATGAATAACTTAAAAATGATAGTAAATACTTCCGCTAACTTCGCTTGGAAACCGAGAAACGAACTTTGGAGAAACACATAAGGAAAATCTCTGCTGCAAACTTTATAAATGAAGCTGTTGACCTGCGTAGACCAATCACTTACGTGGCTCGCCTCTGTTTCCTATACTAAAACTAAGCTTGAGTATACAGATTTCTCAAACAGCTACATACTATTTACACACGCAGCTGGAAATGTATCGTGCATCTTCACATGACACCGTGGCAACTACAGCAGACCAAAGCCTTACCCTGGTCTCTGATTACGAAACAAAACGACCTCTAAGCTGCGACTACTCTCGACGCTGTGATATTCGACGGAAATTTGTTCAGTGTATAGGCAGCGCATCTGTGGGCACTGCTCCGTGTTAAGTGTATACACAAATCCCAACTTCTCCACAGTAGACTCTAGCGAAGTGAAACACCACACAGGCGAGCAGATTTTACCGAGAACGCTGATATCTCAGAGAAATGCAGACACTGCAGTGGTTTTATAAAAGCGACAGGGGCAAACAGCATCTTAGTATGAGTGTCGATAATTAAGTTAGTACACAGTGGACGAAGTACTGAAGAACAACACTTGGTACTGCTAGAATAATGAATGGAGTCACTTTTTTTACTGCTGTATTTTGTATTATCTTCACCAAGTCACGCGTAATAAAAACTATTTGTAAAATAACAAAAGTAATAAAGATAAACATTGAAAATGGGAGTATTAGGTTGGTACTAACTAGAAATCTAGTAAACACTAAGTCTATTATAAAGCTCAGTACCCACTCGTACACGCACTGCTCGATTTTGGTCTCTGAGACCTGTTTGCGACGCGTGTCCATAGACGAATTCCATTTTCGTATTCCGTTACTAGACCAAACTTCGCAGCTCTATGGCTACCCGCTTGAACAGGAAATGAGTTGCAACACACTGCAACACTAAAATAAGACGCCAGTTTCTCTCTCGCTCCCGAAAGCATCCTTCGTGCATTAGAGTTTTTTGACGGTTTTGAATTCATTATTTTCAACTGAAAACGAAAAAATGATATAAATTATTGAAGATTCATTCAGGTGTTCGACTCTGCGACGTGATGTGTTGTGGTTATAAAAACAGCATTAAAAGAAAGTCACACTCGAATCACTGGATACGAAGCACGGTTGACACTGACAGATACTGAGAAAAAAATAGCTCTGGATGCTGACCGATTCCTGGAGACGCCCTATGTTCACAAAATAATAGTGAAGCATGCTAGATGCTAGTGAACACTGATTAAATGTGTGAACGGAGGTAATGGCAGTGGAAAGATGCCAATTGGATTTTAAATCCCAATACAGCAAAGACTGCTTCATGAAGCAATCTCCAGTGGCCATCAGCATGCTGTAAGTTGGAAAGTGTAAACTTCTGCATGACTCGTCTGAAGACAAGCCTTAAACGGCTCGAAATGTAGTTCATCACAATAAAGAACTATTTCATAAGTGGCTGATTGTAGCTATCTGTAGTTAGATTTATTTTCATCTTCATTTACGGGATTCAACAACATCCCTAGTAATGGCTTAACTTAAAAATTTTATTTAACTAGGCACAAACGGAAATAGCTGGCGAGAATGATTTGCGAATGATGATTTCCGCTTCCTGCTACAAGCTAAAGAACAGAAGGACATGTGGACCACATATTGCGATTGTCAGGCCACAGTTTCTGTTTATTAAAATACAGAGAATAGATCAGCGGTCTCAAGTTCCCAGGAAACGAAGTGTGCCTGTCAGCGGAAGTGAAGCTGTGATGGTGTCCCTTAATGTTATATCTTTAGTCGCGATCCGTCCTCTCACCATCGGAAGAGAAACTTCAGAACGAGTGGCTGTCAGGCGGGTGAAATTCCAAATACATTTGGGAGCACATTCTAGTTGGCATCGTATCCGCGTACTACATACTTATGAGAGCAGCTCGTGCGTCCACCAGTATATGCGTTTTCGCCTTCTTTCAATCAAAATTAGTACCGAGAAATGCACTCATTCCGCACGCAACAACGACAGCCATCCTGAAGAAACTAATGTGAGTGGGGACACTCGACTTCGTGTCAGTACACTTTCTATAGACAGTGTCTATCAAGAGACAAACTGGGTACTGCGTTTGCCAGTGTGTACTGTTCTTAACGCTTGCAGGATACAAACTTGCGGCACCACATATAATTTGAGAGCAGAAAAAGATCTTTGGTGCTTCTCGTCGAGAATGGCGTATGAAGCCTAAGGTAAATGTTTTGTTTATTAGGGTGTTTGATTTCGGATGCCAAACCTAGCCGTCAGTTCCAAATTCATGCCAACTGTTTCGTCGGCTAACACAATCTTTGCGAGCAACAAACGCTGCTAGACTATGAAGTGTTGTGGCGATACGACGATGCTAAGGCCCGAGTTCGACTCCCGGCGCCTGTTGCACTCTAGTTTACAAACGCCCGCGTCGGCATTCCTCGTACCGAAATCCTCTCGGCATTCTGAATTCTCATAAGCGAGACAGCTGGTGAGAGCTTAGCAACTTGAAGATTCCCGAGTTTCATTTAAATGGAAACCAGCGCTGCTGGTCATTTCGTGACGAATAAAAGTAGAATCGTTAACTCAGATGGTACACTTATAAATTACGTCTGGAAAATGACATAAATCTTCTTTTATCCCCTCTCTTACACCGGTTTTAAGGTGGTAGTTCTCTACAAGAAGGAGAAATGCAAAAATGTACACATTTGGAACAAAATGAAATGTTGTATAACATTTCTGATACTTCTTCCCACTTAAATCTAGAGTAAAACTAAAGCGTTCGACTTTTCCAGCCATCACATCCGTCAGGAGCAACTGACTATTGCAACTGCTACTGTGAAAGTCTCAGATCATAGATAATATAATATCGCATCAACGTCTTATTTTTATCCTAACTGTAATATTTTATTACAATGGTGAAATCTTTTGTAGCATTTGACCGCACCGAAAGATGTGAGAAAGCAAGTAATGTTTCGTTCCACACGTAAATCTGTTATACAAAAAAAAAACTGCAAATACCTTTTTAAAAGTTAGGTCTAAATCGCGA
This sequence comes from Schistocerca cancellata, assembly GCF_023864275.1. Lineage (NCBI taxonomy): Eukaryota > Metazoa > Arthropoda > Insecta > Orthoptera > Acrididae > Schistocerca > Schistocerca cancellata. The sequence goes on along the minus strand of NC_064634.1, from coordinate 383,738,655 downwards.
TGGATGACCAAGATTCTCAGTGAGTAGAATGACAATATCTAATTGACTGCAATGGTTTTCTGTTTAAGCAACGTTTATTGATGCATTATACTTTTTATCTTGATGTTACTTCGGTTTATGTATTAGATTAAGCATTTGTCGTAAACAGAAACGCTTATTTCGTGTAAAAACCGGAGGTTGCGGATAGAAATGGATGTCATATTTCATAAAAGCATAATAAAACATGCCGCACTATTGCTGGAGAATCGTTAGCAAAATATTCTTCTTACCAGACTGATATTTCATCTTCTGCTCCTGTGGAAGCAGCGAGCTGAATTACTCAAAGCACAACCTAAACAGGAGTTCATCGTAGAACTATAATTCTATCGTTTCAATAAGAAACCTGGTCAGATTTAAAAACTATCACTATCGCATTAATATTGATAATTTCGGACAAATTAGGTTAGCGGCACTGCTACATGTGTATACTACTGCAAAGTTGGTTTAATTGCTAAAATCACGGTTGATTGCACTTATAACCGATGGCTCAAATTCACCTAGTGTTCAACGACAGACTCAGTTGTTTGTTGGTTTCACTCGTTAACACAACTGAGATAGGGACGTAAGCGGTCTCACAACACATTGACCTACTGGGATTCTGTAATCAAAAGAGCCTGTTGTCCGACAGTAATTGTTAAAGTTAGCGGCTATTTTCTTCGTTGTACATGGAAACGAGGTCTCAAAGTTGAGAAACAGCAGAAAATTTGTGGAACTATTTACGTTATAATGGAAGTGGTGGCGCTACTGAAAAAAATCTAGGAGTTGGGGTCGACTATTACTAACCATCAATGTTTAGACGTCGATACTGAAATCGAAATCAGCCAAACTAAGTCCAGCACACTAGGCAGTGTACATTGGCATTGATGGCGCCATTTTGTGTTTTCTATACTGTTCTGACTTTTGTTTCGAGTGTCGTTAATCCCACGTATCAGTCTACTTTCGTGTACAAAAGCAGAAAGTATTCTAAACACGGTGTGTCTTCTAGCTGTCGAATGCCCTCGACTTGTATCGATAAGACACACCACGCCAGCCACCGTCGTAAGTGTCTTCAAGGAGTGAGCCAATAACGAGACAGACAGTTGTTCTTGACGGAGACAATGAATGAAAGTTATCGACAAAAATTCTAGTTTTTTACCCTTTATTGATGCAGGACGAACATTGAGAAAATATACGAGGATGCAGTCGCAAGAACAAAATAGGCTTATTTTTCTGACAGTAGATGGCTACTCCTCCTCTCAAAATTACAGGTTTCGTGCAATGTCACCCTTCTTCAGATCTGTTAAGCAATAAAACAAATGACGAGTTTTCATCCTATGTTTAAGAAATTTAAAACATTTTATAATCTAATTACAATAGAAAAGTCGAGTAACATACCATATGTCGTAGTTACATAGTAATCTGCATAACAAAAATAATTGCTTTGTGTATAAGATTAAATGTACAGAATGTGTTAAATGTTATATAGGCCACACGAGGCGAAACATTAAGATCCGGCAAACTAATCAAAGAGCGTTTGCAGCACATGTGAAAAGTAGCAAACATGGACTTAACTCTATAGATGGCCAAACTGAGATATTACACAGAGCTCCAAAAATTTCTTCATCTCAGTATGCTGAATGAACTTGAGATTTATGCCCCCCCCCCCTTCCCCCGAAAGAAACTGCTGAACGTACAAAGTGATTCTGCGCATTAACGTGGCTCTGCTTTCGGCACTGCTCTTACGAAGCGCCCTCTACGATCGTCCAAAGAGAAGATACATTTTTAAAAGTTTCTTCAAATTTAAGTTCTCCCGATGGTAAAAATAAGTTTGTAAAATCAAGGAAATCTGATTAAGGTATTGCGTATGATGTCTTGGAATGTTTTATTTATTAATATTTTCAGTGTGGTATTTTAATCCGTGTACAGGACATTCTTTAGTGCTTCAAGCGTTATACACCAACATTTTTTAAAACTTTTGATATAGATTTTTTTTAAAGTCTGTGCTTTATGTGTAATGTTTAGGAACACTTCTTTGAATTGAATTATTTCAATATTATATTTTAAATTCGTTAGTACGAACAGAGGGTATTCTTTAACGGCGCAGTCGTTTGCACTATTCAAATTTCTTTTAATATCTTAACATATTGCGAGATTGGTTTTAGTATATGGCAGTCAATTGAGAGTTCCATTACGACTGGTTACTCCGTAACAGCGACATATAGTATGTTATGCACCTGTTGTACTGTGATTACATTACAAATTTCTTTAAGCTGTGTAAACATAGGATTAGAAGCCAATTGTAGTTTATTTTGTGGTTTAACCGATCTGATGATGGGCGACATTGTATGAAACCGGTAATTTTGAAATAAAATACAGCGGCCCACAGATAGAAAAATAGGCCTATTTTGAATAAGTAAGGATCGTGGATTACTCCCTTGAGGAATATGTCCAATTTCGATAAGCTAGAGACTTCGTTACTGTGAAATAAAATGCTACAATTCTTGCACGATGGTTCCATAATATTCTCTCAGCCGACCGAAAAAGGGCATGAAATATGTCTGAAACGAGTTTTTTCCTGTGAGTAGAGCAAAGCTGTGTTGAAGCGGTGCTGAACGTACGAGCGCATAAGAATATACAATCATAGTGACAGAATAAGTCTGAAAGTCGCCCAACAACACATACAGTGCGCACACCAGTAATAATGTGGGAGCCGACACTTTAGCTTTATTTGAGTAAACGCAAGAACGTGGGTGCCCACCAACAGTAATTAGTACGTTTGATAGTCTCAGGTTGGTGCAACGCCTTACATGCAAAGTAACTATGATTGAGCGTGCATATTGAAATGTAATAATTCGATCAAACTTACGGGTAACTGATAAGGACGGAAGGTGGATGCGATTCGTATTTTGCAGAAACACTGCACGCCATGACTATGGAAGACCGAGTTCGAAGGTTCTAATACTTGATTCTCGAGAATGAAAGCTTGTCAAGGAAGGTTGCCTCGTATGATAAGGCACATTCAAGTGCACAAAAAGTGTGTTTATGTCACTACGCAGTTTTATTGCTCCCTTCCTCTTTAAAGGTACCGTCACTGGTGGCTTGTATCTCCTTGTGCTCCAAATGTCTATCTTTCATGCCATCCTAGATCTGTTTCAAGATGAGTGATTGTACCTACACGGTGGTGTTCCAGCTCACGAGTTTTTAGAGAGAATGTGAACGAAATTCTACATATATCGTCGTGTAGTCGAAGAGATGCTGTTGAGCGCTCAATACAGCCGTAGAGAGGTTGATCGATAATGTTTACCGACAAAGGGCAGTTACGCTGAAGGCACTACGAAAAACCACCTAATCTTGGCGTGCTGCCGTCGTAACGTGCACACTAGGAGACATAGTTTTCTCAGTAGTTCAGGGCCATTGCCACTGTTTGATTGTTATAATGACGTAATTGTAACTGATTCCATTCTGTTCCAAAGTTATTGACTATGAAAGAAAGAGTATACTACTTTGGATCTCATATTTCTTGTCAAGTAGGAGACCATAACAGAGGCAAGATGTAGGTCACGGGGTTCTCAAAAGGACGAGATTCCACATTGTGGGGATCGCAGATTTGGCCAAGTTACGAGACTACAGAAAAAAGAAGCTTCTGAGACAAATATACTCATTTTATAGGTCTAGTACCACCTCTGATCGTAAAATACAAGTCTACAACACACATTATAGAAACGGATGGGGCAGGAGGAGGAGTGAAGATCAAGATTAACGAGATCTGGACAACGGGAAAAGATACGAATGACAACATACGAGTGAAAATGACGTAATCGTCTGCCAGCAGACATCTGAAGATGGTTGTATACAAATTCAAAAAGATGTATTGAAAATTGTGACCTATGAAGCTGCGTTTGGGCAGTGCTTGAAACTCTCCAGTCCCAGGGGGGAGAGCAATGCAGGAACATCTTCAAGGCAAAATGTGCAACTCGTTGAGAAAAGCTGTTGGTGTGGCTAAGTAGGTAATGAGGAAATATACACGTATTTGTACCCTTAAGGAACGGAAACGAAGGGGAGAGCAGTAGTTTTCCGCCGTTGAAGCTCTCGCAGCACCTCGGCAGGGGCAGGACAGAAAATGAGGATGAAATATTCAGATGAATCGCACGATAAGCAAGCATAGCATAACGAATTAGTAGTTGTGAACTGCTGCCCGTATATCGCTTTGGATTATAGTATTTATCATCAATCTAACAGGATCAGCAGAGGAGGAAGGGTTTGTCTTTTTACAAAATTGTTGGTATTAGAGTGACTTTTGTAGATACAGCCAAGAAATGCGTAGCAGCTGCTGAGGTTTATTCCTGCAAGTTGTGCCAAAGCAGACTAGATGATCGCTTCTGCAGATCGACCAGCGGGAGTCCTGGGTGCGCAGTGGCGCTTCGGGGTTCCTCTAGGAGAAGCGATGTTGGCCGGTGAGGTGCTGCAAGAACTGTGTGAAGGCGTAGGCGTGGGACCTGGAGAGTGGGGCAGTGGCCTCCACCACCCCCGCCTCCGGTGGCATTCTGCTCCGGAGACTCGGGGGCGGTGCCGAAGGGCGGTACCGGGCCAGGGCCAGGTCCACTCTTCTACGGCCTGTAGTGCTCCGTCGGCTGGAAGACCCACTGCATGCAGTTGCCCCTGCAACAGGAAAACCGCAGTCGCATTAGTGGACACAACCTACGCGTTACTCTGTCAACGTCCATGTACATGACTGTTGTACGGTCCAGTCACTTTAATGCGATCGCCACCTCTGTTCGACGTTAAGGTGCAATAACCACTCATAGGCGACAGGTGGCAGCACTAGCAGTGGAGGGCATATAAAACTTGACAGGGTACACGAATAACAGTGCAGTCGTTGTTGTAATGGTGGAACGGAAGTATTCGTCTGACATCCAAAATGGCATGATGATTAGCTTTACGTCCAAGAGTGGAATCATTTCCGAAACTGCTAGCTTATAAATTATTAGGAAACTAAAGTGATTAAAATATACCGTGCCTAAGCCGTGCTCACTCCCAACTCTGCGTTATCGTGAACTTGCCTGTCTATCTGTGTTTGGTTTCCCGCCCTTGTTGCGGTTACGCCGTGGTTCTTCTTCCTTCTACGTGTGGGAGCAGCGATGTGTATGGATATTTGCACCGTGTACCATCTTTGGTATTGTGCATATAGTTTCTGGCTAGGGGGTCTGCAGGCGCCGGCCGGTGTGGCCGAGCGGTTCTAGGCGCTTCAGTCTGGAACCGCGCGACCGCTACGGTCGTAGGTTCGAATCCTGCCTCGGGCATGGATGTGTCTGATGTCCTTAGGTTAGTTAGGTTTAAGTAGTTCTAAGTTCTAGGGGACTGATGACCTCAGATGTTAAGTCCCATAGTGCTCAGAGCCATTTGAACCATTTTTTTTTGGTCTGCAGGCAGTCGGTCGGTTGCAGTAGACCAGGGAAGATATCTCCGCGCAGTGCAGTCGGCTGGGTCCGCTGGCAGTCCCTGCACAGTATCGGAGCGTGTGTGGAGATGTCCGATCGCTACGAGCTTCGTGGTTCACCGACCCAGGACGTCAAAGTTGAGTAGTGGTGTGAAGTACCCAAGCCATCTCCATTCATGTTGTGTGGTTCGTTTCGATGGTTCGCTGTTGGGGAGGTTTTCCTATGAGCAACACCGAGTGTTTGTATTGCTGAAATTTAGCCGCCATGCAGTGGAATTAACTATATTGGTTGGCTACAATTCAAGTGCACCAGCGGACTTTTGTGCCTTGTGCCGCTGGTCCCGGTGGAGGCTCGAGTCCTCCCTCGGGCATGGGTGTGTGTGTGTTTGTCCTTAGGATAATTTAGGTTAAGTAGTGTGTAAGCTTATGGACTGGTGACCTTAGCAATTAAGTCCCATAAGAATTCACACACATTTGAACTTTTTTTTCTGCCTTGTGGCCGTTAGTGTTCCGGTTACCTGCCCTGGCCACTAACGTAATTTCAGGCAATGCCCTTTCTTCACCTGTTGACACTGTCCAACACGGTGTGTAGTTTTGGCAGCTTAATACATATACATGTTTGACTGTGAATAATCACGCCCGTAACATTTTGTGTTTGCATTCTCATGGTGGCAAGCAAGTCGTTTGTCGGTCGGTCCGTGGCTGTCCCTTGGTTGGGTTCCGACGGATCATGTGTAGTTGGGCTCACCACCTGTCTCACCTAAGTGAACGAGGGCAGACCGACCCCCTGGAGGCCCCTGAGTGCTGTTGTCTTTACTGTCTTTCTCACCGGTGTTTAATTGTCTGTTGATAATCTATCATAACCAATGGTAAAAGAAAAACTCTTGATTTTACTTTATTTTATGCAAGGAAGTTTGAATTCCGGCAAGTGGACATTTCCTGAAAGGTTATTGCCGTTGTGTTGTCTTTTCTTTTAGTCCGGTTTCAGGCACTTAAAACTTTAGGCTTATGGTTATATTTTTTAAAATTTTGGAAAATTGTGGACCTTCAGCCTTGGAACCTTATTCTTAAAATTACCTTTCAAGCTTAAACATTGCGGCCTTCTGCCTTTGCAAGGTTATGGTAATTTATTTTAAAATCTTGAAAATTTTATTGTGGGCCTTCAGCCGTTTGTATTGCATCTTGTTTATGTTTGTCTATCCACCCTTGCCTTGAGGCTTTCAGCCTAGCTGTGATATATATATTTTAATTATTTTATTTGTAATTGTAACTGCATGTTTTCAGTCACTTGAAATGTACCTTGTTGATTTTTAAGATTTATTGTTTGGAGGCCTTCAGCCGTGAAAGATTTGGAGTTTGAAAGTCGTAGTTGTAGAAGTAGTTCGGCTATGTGCCGCTTTGGTTGTAAATGTGTTGTCTAATTACAATAAATTACAATTTTAAGGTGAGACTGACTCCAACCTTATTTGGCCCTTTCCACATTCCTAATCACCGGTTCTGCCCAGCGGGTTTAGCGGGCGTCTCAGTGCATGTCAAAACGGCGCTGTCCAAACCAGGAGCCAAGGCAGCAGTAATGTACGACGAGCCATAGACGGCAGGGGTGCGCGAAAGCTGCGGAGATGTGTGGCCTATGTATGTTTTTGGACATGAGTTGCAGTTAAGTTTGTATATTTCTGATTGATTGTACGGTTTGGTATTATTTTTAATGTTATGGGTAGCTTTGTCCTTTAGGTTACAGTACGCTTGTTCGCTCACTGCTTGAATACTGCTCAGCAGTGTGGGATCCGTACCAGATAGGGTTGATACAAGACATAGAGAAGATCCAACGGAGAGCAGCGCGCTTCGTTACAGGATCATTTAGTAATCGCGAAAGCGTTACGGAGATGATAGATAAACTCCAGTGGAAGACTCTGCAGGAGAGACGCTCAGTAGCTCGGTACGGGCTTTTGTCAAAGTTTCGAGAACATACCTTCACCGAAGAGTCAAGCAGTATATTGCTCCCTCCTACGTATATCTCGCGAAGAGACCATGAGGATAAAATCAGAGAGATTAGAGCCCACACAGAGGCATACCGACAATCCTTCTTTCCACGAACAATACGAGACTGGAATAGAAGGGAGAACCGATAGAGGTACTGAAGGTACCCTCCGCCACACACCGTCAGGTGGCTTGCGGAGTATGGATGTAGATGTAGATGTAGATGTAGATTTTGTTATTTGTATAGTAGCTGATTTTGATATCTGTTCCTCGGAACAGCTTTGCTATTTTATATGACAGCTTTCCTACAAATGGCAAGCTTACATATTTTTCTTTTGGCTGTGTTGTGGTATTCTTTAATGTTGTTTTGTTATTGTATTTGTTTATGTGGCCATAGGCCAAACAGGGAGAAACTTCAGCATACGGTTTCGAGAACACATGCATGCTCTTCGTTTAAAAAACTTAAATAAATCCACATTCGCCCAACATGTAGCAGAAGAAGAACATCAAGTAACAGATATATCCCATAACCTACAAGTTCTCCACCTAGCCAACAAAGGAAAAGGAATGAACCTCCTAGAAGAAATCGAAATTTATTCACATAAACATGCATCCCCTTCTGACATACTTAACGACCAAACAGAGCTACCAAACCGAATATTTCTGAAAACTTCCACACTCTACTTATCAAACCACTCACTAAGCACAATCAAGAAATAACATAATCTAATATAAACCCAACAAATGTATGTAATAGTATAAAACATAAAAATCTTAATTCTATCTTTGTTATATTGTAAATGTATGAATTACTGCGTTGTATAAATGTGTCATGTTAGTTTATTATCTTCAATACTACAAAAAAAAATTGTATACATCGTACTTAGAATACTTCTGTCACCCAAGTCAATATTTAGAAAACAGTAGCTTATCTTATAACCTCAAAACTTTCGAAAAATATTTTAAGTGCTACTCTTTCGAGCGGTCTCACATCTATTCACCAGTTATACTTTTGTTAACTGAGAGTTTAAACAATACGCAGTATGTGAACATGCTTTCATCACGTACTGTGTTAACAAGTCGTAGCCCTCATTTGTTTCAGAGTATATATGCGTTAAAAGGAAGCATGGTAAATACAGCTTTCTACTGTGCAAAATGTGTTTTCACTGACGTTTCCCTGTTATGAATACTTTAGAAACGCGTCAGGTGGAAAAAGGTGGTGGAGTCGAAGCCTTGTCTGTATGAAAAGAGAGAGATTGAATAATTGTATGCAATTACAGGATATGGGGAGACAATTCACTGAGGGTTCACAGTAAGGAGCGCGTGCCATATGAAAGGTTTGTGGTTAGGAGGTAACGAAAACTGGGGGTTGACATCATTAGATGAAAGTCTAACTTTTTGTAGAAAGGTTGGCAAAGATCGAAAGAAACGCAAGAAAGGAGTGTCCTAGTGTGGGAAAGAGAGTTCGATATAGTGCGAAGAACAGCTGCCCAGAGGATTTCATGGTCAGAGAGTGGAAGTCAACTATAATTACACTGCAAGAGGGTATTCTAGAACAGCTGGTATACAATGGTATATTTCGTAGTGATATCGGGACTGCAGGTAAGGAATGGAAGTATGACATGTTAGTAGCAGCATGCCATGTATGAAAAGAGGTTGAATAATAATTGGGTTTTAGGTATAAAGTTACATGTTGACACGGAAGTGGGTGTGGTTCCCAACTTAGTGTTAGCTTTTGTCGCCGTTCCATGCCTACAAAAGTAGCTGCTGTTTTTATTCGTTTTTTCGTGGTGAGGCATAGTAGACCGTTTCGACGTACTCACAACGGCACTGGACCCTGACGTCAGTGGCCAATGGCGAACGGAACTGATCGTGTTGAAGGTGATTGGAAAGAGGAAATAGAGGTGAGGCCTGTGGCATCCTAGGATTTGGAGGGGCTACTCTCCAAGAAAAAAAAAAAGACACACCATGAAGGAATTATCCGAATGGGACGGAAATCGATGGATTTGATGCACATACAAACAAATGATTACAATTTCTGAACAATGAGATGAATCATTCAAGAGAAGTAGCTTCACAAATGGAGCAAGTTAATAACGCGTTAATCCATATCTGGTCTTTAAGCAAGCAGTTATTCGGCTTGGCATTGGTTGATAGAGTTTTTGGATGATATCCTGAGGGAAGTCGTAACATAGTCTGTCCAACTGGTGCGTTAGATCGTCAAAATACCGAGCTGATTGGAAGGCTCTGCCCATAATGTTCCAAACGTTCTCAGTTGGGGAGAGATACGGCGACCTGGTTGGCCAAGGTAGGTTTTGGCAAGCACAAAACTGGTTGTAGAATATCGTCGACGTACCGCTCTGCTGCATCCCAGATCTTCACTTCTTCTTGTCGGGCCTTATGTGTAGCAGCCGTAAATTTGATATCTCACCAGCGTCCGGGGCATCTTCAGACAGGTCTTCGATCTGGAATCTTATGGAGTGGTGTAGATTTGTCTTCAATGATGAGTCTCGCTTCGAACTGAGTCCCAATGGCCAGCGGAAACGTGTCTGGAGACGCCCCAAACAGTGGCGGGATACCAACCTGACTGTCTCCCGCCATACGATCCGAGAACAAGGAATTACGATCTGGGGCCTCATTTCTTTTCATAGCAGGACTCCTCTGCTTGTCTTCCGTGGCACCCTGACAATACAATGACACATCGACAATAATCTACACCTCATTTTGTTGCCCTTCATAGCAAGCTATCCTGGCTTACATTTAACAAAGATAATGCCCACCTGCACACTTCGAGAGTTTCCACTGCTTGTCTTCGTGCTTGTCAAACAATACTTGGCCATCCAGGTCGCGGGATCTCTTCCCAGCTGAGAAAGTCTGAAGCATTACGGGCAGGGCTCGCAAGTCAGCTCGGGATTTTGACGATCTAACACGCCAGTTGGACAGAATCTGGCACTGTATTCCCCAGGATGACATCCAAAAACTCTGCCTGTAAATGACAAGCCAAATAAATGCTTTTTTAAAGCCCAGAGGTTACTGCTTGCTCAATTTGTAAAAACTCTTTCTCTTGAATAAATCATCCCATTTCTGTGACTTTGTAATCATTTGTTCGACTGTGCATGTAAATCACTACTACCGATTTAGACCTCATTCGGATAATTCTTTTGTGGTGAGCTGCTGTCTCCTCCCCCCCCCCTCCCCCCACTCCTACGGTGTATTAATTGTGAGCGTGAGCGCGAACCGCTTGGTGGCAACTTCACTGGAAGCTAGCCTTCCCTCTAGCAACGCTAGCTGTGCGGGTCAGCCTACTCGCCGGGCGGAGTAATATCGCTGGGAATTGGAGCGGCCCACAACAGAGGTCGACAGCCTCACAATAACTACGTTGCACGTCAGCAGTCACGTGGAAATAGAAGCGCACAGTTTCATAGCACAGCGCAAATGAACGCGACTTAACGACGAGTTGCAGATCCATCGGTCTCAGCAGCTGAATCGCAGCTAACCTGCTGTGGAGCATCGATCTGTCCGCCGAAGAAATTGCCACGCTCCCCAACGAAGCGTGATGCGAAATCAGTACCCCATCGACAACGCAAGACATCGTAATAGAGCAGCGTCTATAGCAAAAATAGCAAAAAGGAAATAGTCATTTTTACCGATTTGGACTTAGCTACTGAACAGAATACTGACACTGGTAAGGATTGTTTGCACAATCATCGCATAAAAGTTAAATTTTTGTACGTAACGAAAGAAATTACCGACTGCTGTTACAATGGAGCATTGAAATAACTCAGTGGTGCCAGATGAAAATTTGTGCCGGGCCAGGAGTCGAACCTGTTTTGTGTCACTGAATAAATCAGTGTTTTTGACACACACGGGGTGGTCAGAAACAGTATAAAAGGCTTTTAAGCGTTTTGCGATGTACTTAGTGCTGAGAAATAATAGTTAAGAAAAAATTCGATACGTTGCACCGTTTCCAAGTTAATTAGCGCTAAATGTAGCCAATCAGACGGTTGCGCGCACGAGTTCAAGAGGCATGTCGGAGACGGTGTCGCCAAATGCATTCTTCGTTTGGTTTCCTGAAACCGAACAAGACGACGATACAAAAATCGGACATGGGTCGGTAGTAAGGATCGAGCCCGAGCCAAAGACTGGGCAGTCTAGTGCCCTCTCATCTACACTGTGACAACTGACACTAAGTATATCTGGCGAGCCACTTGTGTTTGTGCGCACAACGTCCTAATTGCTAATTAACCCATATAGGGCGCAACGTAACGAACTTTTTTCTTAAGAATAATTTTTCAGCACAGCCTACCCTACAATACCCTTACAAGCTTTATGAACTTTTTCCGTTGATCTGTAGATCTATTTATCTGTAGTTATTAATTAACTGTAATACGAGGGTTGGAACTTTGATAGTGGCAACTATTTATTTACAGCTCGTACAAAATAGATACGTGTTTCAGAGTTTTAATGACCTTCAGAGTAGTCACCAGCTTTGTGTATAATCCGTTGCCAGCGATATGGAAGTTGTAGGATACTCTTAGCAGTGCCAGTTGTGTTGACAGTTCGAGCAGCGCGATGTATTGCCTGACGAATTTGTAGCAATTCTGAAGCGAAGGCCGTGAAGTGTTTCCTTCAGTTTAGAAACAGAGTTTGGTCCCGGCGGAGGTTCGAGTCCTCCCTCGGGCATGGGTGTGTGTGTTTGTCCTTTCGATAATTTAGGTTAAGTAGTGTGTAAGCTTAGGGACTGATGACCTTAGCAGTTAAGTCCCATAATATTTCACACACACAGTATTTTTTTTTTTTTGGAACAGAGTTGAATTTACGATAGCTTAAGTCAGGGGAGTGCAGTAGGTTGTATAGCACTTAGCAGCCCCATCAGTCAAACAAATCAGTAACAGCTTGCACTGTACGTGCTTGAGCATTGTCCTGTAAAATGATGGTCAGGTCCTGCAGAAAATGTCATCACGTCTGACTCTATGCCGTTCATTTTTGGAACACAACCTACGACCAGCTTAGAGACAAAAGTGATGACACTTTCTGCAGGACCTGACCATCATTTTGCTGGACAATGCTCAAGTACGTACAGTGCAAGCTCTTACCGATTTGTTTGACAGATGGGGCTGCCAAGTGCTATACCACCTGCTGCACTCCCCTGACTTAAGCCCTCGTAAGTTCAACTCTATTTCTAAACTGAAAGAAACACTTCACGGCATTCGCTTCAGAACTGCTACAAATTCGTCGGGCAATAAACCGCGCCGCTCGAACTGTCAACACAGCTGGCACTGCTAAGAGTATTCTACGGCTTCCACATCGCTGGCAACGGGTTATACACAATGCTGCTGACTACCTGAAGGTCATTAAAACTTTGAAACACGCATCTATTTTGTACGAGCTGTAGATAAGGAGTCGACACTATTGAAGTTCCAACCCTCGTATTTATATGAATTCATGCCTGATACTGTTTGTGGGGAGTAGAATCCCTGTTCACACTGACTTACCAGCAGCGCCCTGTAGACTGGTGTCAATGTGCAGAAGTCACAGTAGCCACCTTGATTGGCGACAAAGTGAAGTTACAACACTAGTTAAGTGGAATGAAAGAGCTGAAATGAAATGTCGTGTGGCTAGGGCCTCCCGTCGGGTAGACCTGTCACCTGGTGCAATTCTTTAGAGTTAATGCTTCTTCGGCGACTTGTGTGTCAATGGGGATGAGATGATGATGATAAAGACAACACCCAGTTCCCGAGCGGAGGAAAATCTCCAACCCAGCCGGGAATCGTTCGTGGACCACATAACCTGCCTGATTGGATGTGAGGAAGATGTAGGAAATGTGGAAGATAGTGTTTAGCAGAAAGTAGAGTAACAACTTGCTTGATACCAAATTTGCTAACGATACAGTCGTTGTGGAGCAAGTGAAGGAATTTTCACATCTAGGAAGCACGATTACACCATTACGCTCGGAGGAAGGGAGGTATATGAAGCAGAGTGGGACTGATGAAGAGAATTTTCTTCAATTCAAAATCTCTAGTGGTGCCAAAGAATGGATAGTGAAGTGAGGGAGAAGCTTCTGAAAGTGTTTGGAGCACAGCCTTGTGTGCAAGTGAAACGTTGAACATTAGATATCCAGAAAAAGTAGAGACTGGAAGCATTTAAAATGCAGTATAAACAAAGAATGTTAAGAATTAAGTAAAGAGACGAAATACAGTATAAGAAAGTAAAAGAAGTACTAATAAGAATAGATGAGGAAAGAAGTCTGTGGAAGGCGCTTAGCGGAAGAATGTACTAGTTGCTGGGATATATGATACAACAAATCGGAATAGCTAACTTGATATTGTAAGGAAGAATTGAGGGGGAAAATAGTAGGGGCACACAAGGGCTACAAAATGAAAGTAGTCTGCTGTTACAGACATTTCGTGCCACGTGTTTGGGCGCATATCAAAAGACTCTTGTCTGCCTAAAAAAATGAGTAGTCTTCTAGCTATCTCCTGGGGTAATATTTCGTTGAGTGGGAACTGCGAGTGTATGTTGCCAAATCACATGACCTTTGATTTGAGCCAGACAGTATGAAAGTATTGGCGGTTGAATCAGTTCGCGAGGCCTGTTCGCCATCAGGCAAAGACACATATTATTCTTCTGCCTACTACCGTGGTGACGTGCTGATCTGTTTAGCATAGACGCTTTCTTTTGTGATAATGAAATGGGTACATTAAGCTGACTTCATTCTGGATGACGGCAAGATGGTTGCTGGCTGGCATGCTTGGACTGCATTTTCGTGACTGTATGTTACGTGAGTTTTTAGATTAAAGTTCCGCGTTTTGGTCCAAGACGGGCCAATAGTATCCTACCGACAGCCGTGTCAATCTCAGCCAATGGTGTCACTAGATGCGGTGTGGAGGAGCACGTGGTCAGCAGACCTCTGTCCCCGTAGCTGTCGGGTTTCTTGACCTTGGAGCCGCTACTATCCGGTTAAATAGCTCCTCAGTTGATCTCACGAGGCTGCATGCACTCTGTTACAGTGCTTCCGCCAAGGGAAAATTCCTGGCGGTAGTGTGAATCGAACCCGGGTGTCAAGCACGGCAGTCAAACATACGGAATCATATTCACTCTCTCCTGTCTTCGTTAAAATTTGCTTCCATGTTTTCCATTACTTCAAATGTGTTCACTTAAGAACTTGGTTCTTGAATGTAGTACATTCACTTTAATTGCATTTCAAACCGAGAAGAAACGAACATCCTTAGCAGTGATTGAATTTCATTGAAACAAAATTTTCAGCAATGCAGATAGGTTATTGCCGCTGTTGGACTTTGAAGACACGTGCTAGCGGAGATGACGATTTCGGGTTAAATATCACACAATTTCAGATCTATTTGATTTATTAGGTGCTATATAAAACACAGAGAAAAAGCATTTACATGACACGAATTATATCTGTGAGGTATAATTCTTACACGTGTATAGTTAGTAGCGACATGGGGTGTATTGTGTGGACTATAGTTTCAGTTGAATCTTGGTATACCTCTTGTTGAACCACCCCCTAGTTATTCCGCTGCGGTATGCAGAAGTTCTAACCAAACGTGCAAGCTTGACAACAAAATTCAGATTGTGTTCATTCACCTATGGGTTAAATTTCATATCAAGGTTGTAAGGGGTTCACCACCCTGCTGGAGCACATGTAATCTGGATGTATTCCTCACTTGCTAGAACCACAATTCAAGGCGCTGCCTGAGACATAAATTATCTTTGCCCTGTTAAAAGAGAGCTGCAGTAGAGTCGCAGGTCAGAGCAGTCTCTGCCGCAGTTGCAGTTGCTCACTGCTGCAGTGTAGTTGTAGTCTGTCGCTGGTACAGCACAGTTTACAGTTATTAGTTGTTAAAAGTCACAGTGCAGAACAAATTGTAAAATTTTATTGTATGGAACTGAATAATAATTGTGATCAGCCGCAGAGCTAAATGATACCATGGAATGAGATGATGATGAACAAATGAATAATTGTTAATATAATGAAAAATCAACAGTGCAATTAAGTCAACCATCTATTGTAAGGTAAATTTTATTATTTTTATTGGCGTGCGCGTAGTTAAGTCACTTGTGAAAGATGTTAATATGAATTTGTTTCAATGTTTTCTTTTGTGATTCGTCAGCACCAGTTGCCCCAGATTTGTAATATATTCAATTTTCCCGTGTAATAGATTGTAGATCTTTATCAATAACGTAACAAATTTTCAGAATATAATTGTTTTTACCAGTCAACTATAAAAGTATAATTTCCCCTTAAGTCATTGCCAGTCCCGATCCAGTCATTTATCTAAATTATAATATTCCAGAATTTTTTTCAGATCATAGTCATGTGTTCTTTAGTAACCAGACCACCAGCTGTGCAGCTGTGTCGCTAAGTAAAGTCAGTTTTTCTCGTAATTCAGATCTCAGACAAATGTTATCCAGTATTAGCAGATAGGCCAGCATTGCATTAAGCTATGCCATTTACGAGCATATATATGGACAGCGTTATCCGGCGACACCACCACGACGTAAGAAGTTTTCAGTTTATTTCTCACGGACTGATTCAGACTGATTTCGCAGGGCCATGGCGTAGCGCTGCTCACGTCAAAATTTATCAGTTTTTCATGAGTTAAGATTTGTCAGTTTTCATACGTCAGAATTTAATTATCCAAATTTAATTATTATGTTTTATTTTTTTGTTCGGGAAGGTTACACATCTTTATTTTATATATTTTTTTATTTATACGGGAAGGTTACAAGGTGTAATTTTACAATACCTAAAATCTGGGGTCATAATCTGATGTGAACTGAAAGAGTTAAAGTAAGTATTGTGGAAAGCTTTCAATGTGCACAGCATATTACATGCGATTTTGGCTGTAGTCGTTATGTAGAGATGACGAAATTATCGCAAAACAGTAAAAGACCGATGTCAGCGTGACAGTGGTGAGCGGAAAAAGAAATGTTTCGTAAAAGTGCGAGTTGGTTGGGTACTGTAGTCTGGGAGGATAATGCAGGTGGTACAATCTCCAAAGATTCACTCTTCCGCTGCTAAGACCTTGTAGCACCACTGCTAAAATGCGTGATTCACCGTAAGCATATCTGAATAGCAGCTGTCGAAATGATCCCAAAACCGCCACCGCTTTGTTGCTCGTTAGTGAAGCAGGCACCAGACCAGGGTTAGCACCTCCCGTGTCCCACAACCAGCGAGCCGTGCGTGAGAACCTGGTAAGACGTGTGAATGCGACGGCGTCCCTTACGAACGCCCCGGTCGGGTCAGAAGCGTGTGGCAGTACAGGCGTCGTCGGCTCAGCGCTGCAGCAGGTTGAGCAGCCGCGACACCAGAGCCGCCCCCGGGGGCGGCAGCGGGTACGGCCCCACCGCCGCCATCCTCGCAGAGCACCGCCTGCTAAAGGCACACAGTTGCAGTCCTCAGACCTCACACAAGCAGTGTACGTACTGTTACAACACACCAAGCTGTACCCAGACTTCAGTGCCACACTCAGATATCCACGTTTCTGAAATAAAGAGCACAGGGCGTAGACTGTTCGATTGGAATAAAAAAGCTGCTATTCTGAATCACGAATAAGGGTGAGGCGTTTCATATTAAAGTACATATACATCTACGTACTACTGTACGTTGCGTGGCGGAGGGTATAGTGCGCGCAAAATGTCGTGGCCGCTAGATGTGTAATCAGGTGGGGAAGCCTGGGGAGAGCGGCAGTGGTGGGGGTCGCACAGAGCGCTGGAGGGGAAATTCCGAGCGCTGGAGGGGAAGTGCCATTCTAAACAGAAGCCTACACTAACATTTTTGATAAATATTAAGCTGGGCCCCTCCACACCCACAATTGCATAGTGACGATTCAAAAGTATCTAAAAATAATTCTGTCGAAAATCCTCCTACATATGGACCTGACCTCCTGCACTTTCGGCCTCACAATACCAATTTCACTGCAGATTAAATAGTGATCAGAGTCATCAAAGAATCCCCTGAATACACGTGCGTCCCTCACAGCCTTCCTGAATTCCTGATCTGTTATTATTTAGTCAATGGCAGATCTAGTTCACATGCCTTCACAAGTATACCGGTGAATGTTCTTATGTCTAAAAAAGGAGTTTGTGATTACTAAGCCCATACTGGCACAGAAATCCAAGTGTTGTTTCCCGTTCCTGTTGGCCTCCATATCCTCTCCAAATTTACCCATAACCTTTTCACACCCTTCTGTTCGATTTCCAATCCTGGCATTAAAATCACCCATGAGCAGAACACTGTCTTTGTCCTTTACCCTAACAACTACATCACTGAGTGCGTCATAAAAACTATCCATCTTATCTTGATCTGTCCCTTCACAATGCGAATATACTGACACAATCCTAATTTTCGTGCTAGACACTGTCAAATCTATCCACATCAGTCGTTCGTTTACATACCTGATTGCAACTACGCTGGGTTCCATTTCTTTCCTGATGTAAAGCCCTCCACCATATTGTGCTATTCCTGCTTTGACTCCTGACAGGTAGACCTTGTATTCTCCCACTTCCTCTTCTTTCTCACCCCTTACCCGAATGTCACTAACACCTAAAACGTCCAACCCCATCTTACTTGCAGCCTCTGCCAGCTCTACCTTCTTCCCTGAGTAGCCTCCATTGATATTAATAGCTCCCCATCTCGTTACCATTCGTTTGCCGAGTCGTATCTTAGGAGTCCCTGGTTTGTCAATTAGAGGTGGGACTCCGTCACCTCCAAAGGTCTGAGGCATTTTGCTCTGATTGTTGCCAGCATCATATTTAAAGTAACAGGGAAGCTGGTTGCTAGCCTTACTTGCCCCGGGTACCATTGAGTTTTATCCCTAACGGTTGAGGGACTAACCGGTGGATTTGGTAGTCTTCGCCGTCTGAGCACAAAGGAGACCACGACTCAGAATATGTCCGAGCTGCCCAGCCTTATTCCAAAGTAACTGGTATCCCGACTGTCAGGACCACTTACTTGGCCACTCATACGTTGCTCGTGGTTCATGAACTAGGACATGACAACAGGAACCCACACCATGAACCACATGGATTGGATTGTTTCAATTAAATTCAATCATTCTGTGCTCCTGGCCGCTTTAACTACCTTTCATATATGAAGGCACAGCCAGCATTGTCGAAAATTATCGTTTTGATGGCCGAGGTGTTATGGTGTAGGGTGGCATAATGTTTCATGGGCGTAGTGACCTCCAAATCTTTGAACACGGTACATTCATTGGTCAAAGTTATAGTGACACTGCACTTCTTCCCCATGGGCGTCTCTTGGGAGGTGCATTCGGCTCTGGCTTGATTTTTATGGACGACAACGTGCGACCGCATTGAACAGCGTACGTGGAGAAATATTTGGAACCGGAGAATATTTGGCGAATGTACTGGTCTGCGCGTTCCCCGACTAAAATCCTATCGAGCTCGTGTCGAATTCGTTGGTGAGTCGTATTGCTGTACGTCCACATGCACCAAAGACCATCCAGCAGTTTCAATCACGCTGGTGGGGGAATGGAACGCCCCACCACAAAAACTTCTCAGTAACCTTGTGGCCAGCGTGGGAACACGTTGTAGAGTATGCATCACCGTCGGTGGTGATCACGCACCCTGTTAAGAACCATGTTTCGCATTTTGTAATGTCCAGGGGACCATCATGAAGCGCTGCGACTCCAGCGCAATTAGACTATAATTTTTGAATAAAAGCGTAATCTCTGTTCGTCTCGTTGAGGATCTACATCTACATCTACATGGTTACTCTGCAATTCACACTTAAGTGCCTGGCAGAAGGTTCGTCGAACCATTTTCATACTACACTCCTGGAAATTGAAATAAGAACACCGTGAATTCATTGTCCCAGGAAGGGGAAACTTTATTGACACATTCCTGGGGTCAGATATATCACATGATCACACTGACAGAACCACAGGCACATAGACACAGGCAACAGAGCATGCACAATGTCGGCACTAGTACAGTGTATATCCACCTTTCGCAGCAATGCAGGCTGCTATACTCCCATGGAGACGATCGTAGAGATGCTGAATGTAGTCCTGTGGAACGGCTTGCCATGCCATTTCCACCTGGCGCCTCAGTTGGACCAGCGTTCGTGCTGGACGTGCAGACCGCGTGAGACGACGCTTCATCCAGTCCCAAACATGCTCAATGGGGGACAGATCCGGAGATCTTGCTGGCCAGGGTAGTTGACTTACACCTTCTAGAGCACGTTGAGTGGCACGGGATACATGCGGACGTGCATTGTCCTGTTGGAACAGCAAGTTCCCTTGCCGGTCTAGGAATGGTAGAACGATGGGTTCGATGACGGTTTGGATGTACCGTGCACTATTCAGTGTCCCCTCGACGATCACCAGTGGTGTACGGCCAGTGTAGGAGATCGCTCCCCACACCATGATGCTGGGTGTTGGCCCTGTGTGCGTCGGTCGTATGCAGTCCTGATTGTGGCGCTCACCTGCACGGCGCCAAACACGCATACGACCATCATTGGCACCAAGGCAGAAGCGACTCTCATCGCTGAAGACGACACGTCTCCATTCGTCCCTCCATTCACGCCTGTCGCGACACCACTGGAGGCGGGCTGCACGATGTTGGGGCGTGAGCGGAAGACGGCCTAACGGTGTGCGGGACCGTAGCCCAGCTTCATGGAGACGGTTGCGAATGGTCCTCGCCGATACCCCAGGAGCAACAGTATCTCTAATTTGCTGGGAAGTGGCGGTGCGATCCCCTACGGCACTGCGTAGGATCCTACGGTCTTGGCGTGCATCCGTGCGTCGCTGCGGTCCGGTCCCAGGTCGACGGGCACGTGCACCTTCCGCCGACCACTGGCGACAACATCGATGTACTGTGGAGACCTCACGCCCCACGTGTTGAGCAATTCGGCGGTACGTCTACCCGGCCTCCCGCATGCCCACTATACGCCCTCGCTCAAAGTCCGTCAACTGCACATACGGTTCACGTCCACGCTGTCGCGGCATGCTACCAGTGTTAAAGACTGCGATGGAGCTTCGTATGCCACGGCAAACTGGCTGACACTGACGGCGGCGGTGCACAAATGCTGCGCAGCTAGCGCCATTCGACGGCCAACACCGCGGTTCCTGGTGCGTCCGCTGTGCCGTGCGTGTGATCATTGCTTGTACAGCCCTCTCGCAGTGTCCGGAGCAAGTATGGTGGGTCTGACACACCGGTGTCAATGTGTTCTTATTTCCATTTCCAGGAGTGTACTTTTCTACCATTCCACTCTCGAATGGCGCGTGGGGAAAAAGGAACACCTAAATCTTTCCGTTCGAGCTCTGATTTCTCTTATTTTATTAATGGTGATCATTTCTCCCTACGTAGGTGGATGTCAACAAAATATATTCGCCTTCGGAAGAGAAAGCTGCTGATTGAAATTTCGTAAATGGATCTCGCCGCAAAGAAAACCGCCGTTGTTTAAATGACTGCCACTTCAATTCGCGTATCATATCAGTAACACTCTCATACCTATTGCGCGATAACACGAAACGAGCTGCCCTTCTTTGCACCCTTTCGATGTCCTCCGTAAATCCTGCCTGGTAAGGATCCCACACCGAGCAGCAATATTCCAGCGGAGGACGGACAAGTGTAATGTAGGCTGTCTGTTTAGTGGGTTTGTCGCATCTTCTAAGTGTTCTGACAACAAAACGCAGTGTTTGTTTTGCCTTCCCCACAATATTATCTATGTGGTCTTCCCAATTTAAGTTGCTCGTAATTGTAATTCCTAGGTATTTAGTCGAATTCACAGCCCTTAGGTTTGTGCGGTTTATCGTATACCCAAAATTCAGCGGATTTCTTTTAGTACCCATGTGGATGACCTCGCACTTTTTTTGTTTAGTGCCAGTTGCCACTTTTCGCACGATACAGATATTCTCTCTAGCATTTTGTAATTAGAATTGATCGCCTGAGGATTTTACTAGACGGTAAATTACAGCGTCATCTGCAAACAATCTATGGGGGCTGCTCTGATTATCACCTAGATCATTTATGTAAATCAGGAACAGCAGGGGGCCTATGACACTACCTTGCGGAACGCCAGATATCACTTCTGTACTACTCAATAATTTACCATCACTACGAACTGTGGCCTCTCTGAGAGGAAATCACGAATCCAGTCACATAACTGAGACATTACTCCACATGCACGCAATTAGATTAATAGTCACTTGTGAGGAACCGTATCAAAAGACTTCTGGAAATGTAGGAATATGGAATCGATCTGAGATCCCTTGTCGACAGCACTCATTACATCATGGGGATAAAGAACTAGCTGTGTTGCACAAGAACGATATTTTATGAACGCGTGTTGGTTATGTATCAATAAGTTATTTTCTTCAAGGTGATTCATAATGATCGAGTACAGTATATGCTCCAAAATCCTACTGCAAATTGAGGTCAGTGATATGGGTCTGTAATTCAATGGGTTACTCCTATTTCCTTTCTTGAATATTGTTGTGACCTGTGCCACTTTCCAGTCTTTAGGAACAGAACTTTCGTCAAGTGAGCAGTTGTATATGATTGCTAAGAAAGGCGCTATTGTTACTCTGAAAGTAATCTGTCTGGTGTACCATCTGGACCGGAAGACCTGCCTTTCTTAAGTAATTTGAGTAGTTTCGCAACACCTGAGATATCTACTTTTATCTCACTCATGCTAACGGCTGTTCTGGTTTCAAATTCTGGAATATTTACTTCGTCTTCTTTCGTGAAGGAATTACGGAAAACCGTATTTCTCTCATTTATATTTTTCACAATGCTTTGTGTATATGTTTCAAGTTTCATCGAGCTGTGCTACTTGGCACTGACTGCACATCAGTATGCTAGATGAACAACAACCAAGAGAGAACAAGAAGGATCGAAGACCAAGAACGAAGTGCTGGAATTAAAATGGCATAAGATAGTGATGTATTCTTAGGATCGTACTGTTCAATCTGTACATCGAACAAGCATTGGGATAAACAGAAATAAGTTTCTAGAATGATAACACAATTGATGAAATTCGTTGATGACATAGCTCTCCTTAGTGAAAATGAAGAGAAACTACACGATCTTTCGAATGGAATGGACGCTCTAATGAGTACAAAATATGAATTGAGAGTAACCAGATGAACCACGAAATTAACGAGGAGCAACAGAAATGAGATTAGCGGTAAGATTATCGTTCAAATTGGGGATCACGAAATATACGAGGTTAATGTATTTTGATACCTTGGAAGAAAATGAAGGACGAAGTAAGCAGTACATAAAAAGCAGTTCAGCACAGCCAAAGACGGCATTCTTAGTCGAAAGAATCGTATCACTATCAGACATCTCCCTTGATTTAAGGAAGAAATTTCTGAGATTGTACGTCTGGAGCACAGCATTGTAGGTTAGTGAATCATGATCTATGAGAAAACCGGAAAGCAGAGAGTAGAGGCTTTTGAGATGTGGTACAACAGAAAGAGTTGAAAAATTATCTGATAAGAAATGAGGAGATTCTTTGCGGAATCGGCGAAGGAAGGAATATTTGGGAAACATTGACGAGACGAAGAAGAGGATGATAGGATATATGTTAAGACGTCAGGGAATTTCTTCCACGCTACTAGATGGTGCTATCGACGGTAAAAACTGTAAAGGAAGACAAAGATCGGAATGGTCAAAGAAATGATTGAGGATTTAGGCTGAAATAACTACTCTGAGATGGAAAGGTTGGCTACACAATGAATGTACGTTACCGTGAGACTTTTCGTTCAGTACATTTACATAGTTGTAACATACAGCGTATTCACTGGGTTTGGCACTTTCTTACTTCTACCTATTCCCACACTTCTGCCGGCCAAAGTGGCCGAGCGGTTAAAGGCGCTACAGTCTGGAACCGCACGACCGCTACGGTCACAGGTTCGAATCCTGCCTCGGGCATGGATGTGTGTGATGTCCTTAGGTTAGTTAGGTTTAAGTAGTTCTAAGTTCTAGGGGACTTATGACCACAGCAGTTGAGTCCCATAGTGCTCAGAGCCATTTGAACCATTTGAACCCACACTTCAATAAATTCAGTGAAGGTAGTTGCAGATAGGAAGAATATTAGAGAAGTCTGATTTCTTGTTGTTGTTGTGGTCTTCATTTCAAAGTCTGGTTTGATGCAGCTCTCTAAGCTAGCGTAGCCTGTGTAAGACTGTCAGACTTCGCCTATCTGTGTGGCCTTGGTCGATTTATTGGTACCGTTTCACTGCGGCTGGACGCAACATTGCATTTACTTTATACACTGCCAGAACCTCACGGTGAATTTGACTTTAGGCTTTTGCCCACAACAATCGTACTGTCCCACGTACTTTACTTTTGGAGTACCATTCCAGTTGTCGCACTATTTCACTACCACACTGCGACGCACATGTTATCAGTACTTCGATAGAACTGTGTCTCTTCTGATGACTTACCACTCTTGTTTGGGACGGTAAGGCCATGGAAGGGTATTTGAAACTTACTGTTTGAAGCCTCTCGTAGGAGAATCGGCTACCTAAGTTCCTCATCGAAGGTAAGGCCCTTAGAATGTCAACGACTTTTTGAAATCAAGGATGATATCCCGTAGTCGTAACTGTGTAAAATTAAAGTCAGGGCGACAGTTGTAAAACTAAATACATTCGATTTTTTCTTTGGTTCTTCGTCCATCTCTCTAGTGTTTTAAGCGTTCATTACGTTGAAACCTGTAGGTGCCACTCTACAAGATGCACAGAAATGCGGATAGCCGGCTACAGACAGAAATGATTAACTGGAGAGACGGGAGATTAGGGTTTAAATCCTATCGACAACGTGGTAATTACAGACGGATCACGAGCTATGACTGGAGAAGTGCGGGAAAGAAAGATGGTTCCGATATATCAAATTGACCCGTTCCGGTCGTTTCCTGAAGTGATTTACGGAAATCAAGAGAAATCCAAGTACGGATGACCGGGCAGATATTTGAACCAACGTAGTTTTACAACTAATGCGCTAGCTTAGGGTTGAACCGGAGTTTTGACTTTGGACGGTATATCATTGAGCACCGCACGAAACACACATCTGAGCGACGCTGTTCTTTTAGGGGAACTTCTCTGAGAGGTTATTCCTGACTCTGTATACAATACAGGGTTTTTTGGGAAAGGATCTAATTATGCGGGGGAGGTGACCACTGCGGATACGTTCATGCATCTGAAGTTCAATGGTTCAAATGGCTCTGAGCACTATGGGACTCAACTGCTGAGGTCATTAGTCCCCTAGAACTTAGAACTAGTTAAACCTAACTAACCTAAGGACATCACAAACATCCATGCCCGAGGCAGGATTCGAACCTGCGACCGTAGCGGTCTTGCGGTTCCAGACTGCAGCGCCTTTAACCGCACGGCCACTTCGGCCGGCTGCATCTGAAGTATGTAATAATATCTCTAGAAAGTATTGTATGCTCGGTGAATGTCTAAAATACGTCTAGGGAATGTTGTTTACCTTCTACTAAAGTATTAACTTCCCTTATTGGACTAGGGCTTCTTGACTCGACCTTCAAAGCGACAGATGACATTTCTTGTTTGAAAGCTCTAGGTATGAACTCTTCCATTTCAATTCGGGCAGCAGGAAACCTGCCGCGGATTCTATTTTCTACTAACTAAAGCAGACGTTAAATTAGCATCTTTTGCAAAGTAGCAGCTGTGATAAAGAAGCGTTTCCGTACTTATAAGAGTCAAAGTTATCATAAATACACTCCTGGAAATGGAAAAAGAACACATTGACACCGGTGTGTCAGACCCACCATACTTGCTCCGGACACTGCGAGAGGGCTGTACAAGCAATGATCACACGCACGGCACAGCGGTCACACCAGGAACCGCGGTGTTGGCCGTCGAATGGCGCTAGCTGCGCAGCATTTGTGCACCGCCGCCGTCAGTGTCAGCCAGTTTGCCGTGGCATACGGAGCTCCATCGCAGTCTTTAACACTGGTAGCATGCCGCGACAGCGTGGACGTGAACCGTATGTGCAGTTGACGGACTTTGAGCGAGGGCGTATAGTGGGCATGCGGGAGGCCGGGTGGACGTACCGCCGAATTGCTCAACACGTGGGGTGTGAGGTCTCCACAGTACATCGATGTTGTCGCCAGTGGTCGGCGGAAGGTGCACGTGCCCGTCGACCTGGGACCGGACCGCAGCGACGCACGGATGCACGCCAAGACCGTAGGATCCTACGCAGTGCCGTAGGGGACCGCACCGCCACTTCCCAGCAAATTAGGGACACTGTTGCTCCTGGGGTATCGGCGAGGACCATTCGCAACCGTCTCCATGAAGCTGGGCTACGGTCCCGCACACCGTTAGGCCGTCTTCCGCTCACGCCCCAACATCGTGCAGCCCGCCTCCAGTGGTGTCGCGACAGGCGTGAATGGAGGGACGAATGGAGACGTGTCGTCTTCAGCGATGAGAGTCGCTTCTGCCTTGGTGCCAATGATGGTCGTATGCGTGTTTGGCGCCGTGCAGGTGAGCGCCACAATCAGGACTGCATACGACCGAGGCACACAGGGCCAACACCCGGCATCATGGTGTGGGGAGCGATCTCCTACACTGGCCGTACACCACTGGTGATCGTCGAGGGGACACTGAATAGTGCACGGTACATCCAAACCGTCATCGAACCATCGTTCTACCATTCCTAGACCGGCAAGGGAACTTGCTGTTCCAACAGGACAATGCACGTCCGCATGTATCCCGTGCCACCCAACGTGCTCTAGAAGGTGTAAGTCAACTACCCTGGCCAGCAAGATCTCCGGATCTGTCCCCCATTGAGCATGTTTGGGACTGGATGAAGCGTCGTCTCACGCGGTCTGCACGTCCAGCACGAACGCTGGTCCAACTGAGGCGCCAGGTGGAAATGGCATGGCAAGCCGTTCCACAGGACTACATCCAGCATGTCTACGATCGTCTCCATGGGAGAATAGCAGCCTGCATTGCTGCGAAAGGTGGATATACACTGTACTAGTGCCGACATTGTGCATGCTCTGTTGCCTGTGTCTATGTGCCTGTGGTTCTGTCAGTGTGATCATGTGATGTATCTGACCCCAGGAATGTGTCAATAAAGTTTCCCCTTCCTGGGACAATGAATTCACGGTGTTCTTATTTCAATTTCCAGGAGTGTACATAAAATCACACGAAACTCGTAGTTCAGAAACTATTCAAGTTAAAATTCTCAAATAAAAATCAAAATGAAGGTAATATTGTTTAGTCTGAGGTAATACTCATCCGGTATTTTTAGAACTTGAATGTAATGCATTTTATTGTGCTTCATATTTTTCTGAAAGATACACTTTTAAATTGAATAAAAATAATGCCACGATGTTCAGCATTTGGTTTAAAAACTATATTACTAAAAAAATAAAAAGCAAGTAGAAACGACAATACCTGCTGACTGCGCTACGCTACGCGAAGACCATGAATCACGACGAAGATGTTGTCGATTTACTGCTATTTATGTTTCACTGTCAGAGGATGCCGGCAAGTGGGAGGCTAAGACCGTGAGTAAACAATCAACCTTCTTTTGTTCCCCTGACCCAAGCATGTTACTTCTTTCAGAACCGAAATTTTCGCTCTGTAACAAAGTGTTTGCTGGTATGAAACTTACTGGTGGATTAAAACTGTGTATCCTACAGAGATTCGAACTCGGGACCTTTGCATTTCGCGTGCAAGCTACACTCTGCCAGGAAGTTTCATATCAGCACACACTGCTTTGTAGACTGAAAATTTCATTCTGGAAACATCCCTCAGGCTAAGCCTTTTTTCGAGAAGAGACAATCCCGCATATTTTTCCAGGAGACTTTCTGTAAAAGTTGAAAGGTAGGAGATGAGGTCCTGGCGAAAGCGAAGCAATGAGTACGGGTCACGAGTCGTGTCTGAGTAACTCAGTCAGTAGAGCACTTGCCCACGAAAGCCAACGTTCCCGAGTTCGATTCTCAGCCTGGTACACTTGCCCACGAAAGCCAACGTTCCCGTGTTCAATTCTCAACCTGGCACACAGTTTTAATCTGCCAGGAAGTTTCATGTTAGCTCTTTGCCAGACATGAATGTCACGCGGATGAGAATCGTATAAAGTGAGTGTACTATAGTTTTTAGTTAATTTAATATCAAATTCACAACTTTAAGGTATGAAACGCTACATTTAACTACAAAATAAATTGCTAGATAAAAAGTTTGTGCTGTAATAAACGACTTCCCCTACCATCACTGCTTTACACAGGGTAAAATGGAAGAGACTCTTCATCTAAATCACCGCCGCTTCAATCCCATGGAATTATCCTACCACAAAACAGCATATGTCAGATCTCTTCGAAAGCTAACGCCAGAAAATATGGAAAGCTATGATATCCCAGACCTATACAAATGAATTTTAGCTGAAGAATTAAATTATCAACAACTGAAAGAATTAATATTGCTGCTTGTTCGACACAAGATATTCAAGCACATGTGCACCCTAGTTCTAGTGATAATGTAAATTATGGATGTAGTGAAACCACTACTGAAAAGATCCTTCGGACTCATCGACTGAACTGATTAAGCAAACAAAAGTAGCAAGATTAAATTAAACTATTGTCTTCCTTGATGAGCCCCTGATTAAACAGCAAAAGTTTTCACGGAAAAATATGGTAAGTCAAAGCTAGAAAAATAACAGCTCCATTACAAGCTAAAGTTCTTCAGACACAGATGAATCATAGATATCTGAACTCAGTCAATCCATAAAAAACATTCTCCACAGATTAGAAACACTGAAATTCAGGTCCTCACTCTCCTTCTGCTAAAATGGTAATTCCAAATATTCAAAATCGTTTTAACGCAACAAAACGCATGATTTCAGTGGCAAAAAACTTAGTATCAATGAGATTATTCATGTGTACACTGAAAACAAAGACGGAGCATCCCCTTCTGGAAGAAACTATGTATTTATAATATACTCCTGGAAATTGAAATAAGAACACCGTGAATTCATTGTCCCAGGAAGGGGAAACTTTATTGACACATTCCTGGGGTCAGATACATCACATGATCACACTGACAGAACCACAGGCACATAGACACAGGCAACAGAGCATGCACATTGTCGGCACTAGTACAGTGTATATCCACCTTTCGCAGCAATGCAGGCTGCTATTCTCCCATGGAGACGATCGTAGAGATGCTGGATGTAGTCCTGTGGAACGGCTTGCCATGCCATTTCCACCTGGCGCCTCAGTTGGACCAGCGTTCGTGCTGGACGTGCAGACCGCGTGAGACGACGCTTCATCCAGTCCCAAACATGCTCAATGGGGGACAGATCCGGAGATCTTGATGGCCAGGGTAGTTGACTTACACCTTCTAGAGCACGTTGGGTGGCACGGGATACATGCGGACGTGCATTGTCCTGTTGGAACAGCAAGTTCCCTTGCCTGTCTAGGAATGGTAGAACGATGGGTTCGATGACGGTTTGGATGTACCGTGCACTATTCAGTGTCCCCTCGACGATCACCAGTGGTGTATGGCCAGTGTAGGAGATCGCTCCCCACACAATGATGCCGGGTGTTGGCCCTGTGTGCCTCGGTCGTATGCAGTCCTGATTGTGGTGCTCACCTGCACGGCGCCAAACACGCATACGACCATCATTGGCACCAAGGCAGAAGCGACTCTCATCGCTGAAGACGACACGTCTCCATTCGTCCCTCCATTCACACCTGTCGCGACACCACTGGAGGCGGGCTGCACGATGTTGGGGCGTGAGCGGAAGACGGCCTAACGGTGTGCGGGACCGTAGCCCAGCTTCATGGAGACGGTTGCGAATGGTCCTCGCCGATACCCCAGGAGCAACAGTGTCCCTAATTTGCTGGGAAGTGGCGGTGCGGTCCCCTACGGCACTGCGTAGGATCCTACGGTCTTGGCGTGCATCCGTGCGTCGCTGCGGTCCGGTCCCAGGTCGACGGGCACGTGCACCTTCCGCCGACCACTGGCGACAACATCGATGTACTGTGGAGACCTCACGCCCCACGTGTTGAGCAATTCGGCGGTACGTCCACCCGGCCTCCCGCATGCCCACTATACGCCCTCGCTCAAAGTCCGTCAACGGCACATACGGTTCACGTCCACGCTGTCGCGGCATGCTACCAGTGTTAAAGACTGCGATGGAGCTCCGTATGGCACGGCAAACTGGCTGACACTGACGGCGGCGGTGCACAAATGCTGCGCAGCTAGCGCCATTCGACGGCCAACACCGCGGTTCCTGGTGTGTCCGCTGTGCCGTGCGTGTGATCATTGCTTGTACAGCCCTCTCGCAGTGTCCGGAGCAAGTATGGTGGGTCTGACACACTGGTGTCAATGTGTTCTTTTTTCCATTTCCAGGAGTGTAGTTACTGAATTTAACCAGTTGAAAGAAGATAGCCGAAAACTACATGAAAAAAAAGATTACGTGGGAATTAGTAAGCACGGAAAGAGGAACGTGTGTAGAAGAAACTAACACTCTGTAATCTAGAGACACTTTACCGCAATTTCAAGGACAAGTAGGCTAACAGTAATATAGATTTCTCATAATTCGCGCAACCTCGACCTCAACATTGTGTTTTAGTGGGATCTGGTGGCGCCCACGCTGTGTGTGTATGTGTGTGTGTGTGTGTGTGTGTGTGTGTGTGTGTGTGTGTGTGAGAGAGAGAGAGAGAGAGAGAGAGAGAGAGAGAGAGAGAGAGAGAGAGATAGAGAGAGAGAGAGAGAGAGAAACGATAAGTTTATGATCAATGGCGCAGAACTAACACATTTAAATCATCAGGGAGAGCTTTCCTTCAGAACGTACCACCAGTGCAATCCAAGCATAATTTGTAATCCAGCTCAACCATTCTACTTTTTTTAATAAATTTGATATGTGCCTGGGTCCTTCAGGATTGGTAAAACATGCTGAATCTGTTTTCTAGTCTGCTTTCGTGGATACTATAATCAATAAACACTGAATTACGATTGAAAGGAAAAAAAGTTATAGATACTTTCGAGAAACTTAGAGGTGAATTTATTGGAGACGCTGAAGTCCAGGCACAGGATTATGTCTCGACAGCGACAGAGGGCAGTACAAATGTTCTTGGGACCTCCCAAAGATGTTCGATCAGGGGAAACCACGTACCGGGCCGTTCGTTTAAGGCGTGCAGCCAAGAGCAGGGTAAAGATTTTCGTGTCGCTGTTGGGCAACGTCAAGGGGCGGTAATCACGTATCTGAGATGTGCCTCGAGGTTTGTGTATGGGGATGAGCAGACAGTCGAAGAAAACCGTCTCTTATCTGCACGATATCAGGTTCCCCAAATTTCCGTCCACACCGGTGCCATTAGGGGACTATATCTGCGATAAAACTCTAGTGCGAGGCAGTGATGGCTGGGCGACTTATTCGTAGAACTCGCGTGAATAGCATCGTGCACTTCGACCTCCGTGATGTTGGCAGGCAGATCCATCGTTGCATCCCCAGGACCTGAGCCAAACAACCGCAATGCTGGTAGGATGGTGACGTTGTTCAGAGTAGAGCTTCACATAATGTGCATGGAGGCAAACCCCTTATCGCGCTGGGTATCTAAGCATTGCCCACCAAGTCGCAAAAACATTAATGAAATTCCTCTTACGGTGGCGCCGTTTCGCTATCACGTGATACACAGACGGATGCTCTTGTGTGAACACGTCGTGCGTGCATGCACTCACCACAACTCCTTCAAGATGACGTTGAGAGAGGGCATAGAGCTGTGCCTTGGCACAATCCACCGTCGCTTGACGCTATGGCTGTTCCGGCATCGTACTACATTCCCGCAGGATTTTCTTTCTTTCTTTCTTTGGACCTTTATCCCGCTGCCACGCGGGGTCGGCCGTGTTAGTATGAATTTGACAGTGTTAGTTGCAGAGGGTAGTCGGATGCTCTTCCTACCGCCACCCCGAGCCCACCGTTATGTAAGTAGTGCATCCCGGCTATCTGCATCTAGTGTAAGCCATGAAATAGTGTCTGTGAGTCGTGCAATGAGGCGGAACGTGGGGACCAGCCCGGTATTCACCTAGTGGGGTATGGAAAACCGCCTAAAATCCCCATCCAGGCTGGCGGCATACCGGCCCTCGCTGTTAATCCGCCAGGTGGATTCGATCCGGAGCCGGCGCGCCTACCCGAGTCCAGGAAGCTGCGCTTTAGCGCTCTCGGCTGCCCTGGTGGTTGTACATTCCCGCAGAATGGTGAAGTAGAAATCCGGTTCCTTTGAAAGGGCAAGGCCGACTTCCTTCCCTATCCTTCTCTAATCCGATGAGACCGATGACCTCGCTGTTTGGTCTCCTCCCCCAAACAATCCAACCCAACCCAACCCTTCTCGAATTCATAGTAGTGCTGCATCATTTGAGCACTCTACACTGGTCTCTAGCTACCGCGGACACAGCGGTACAAAACATGTTTTCGTCCATTTTATTTGTATACCAGAATGTATTCGAAGAAAAATATTGTAATTACAGGGCAATGTCCATATCGCATTGGAAGAGAAATGGAATAATATTTGTGAGATATTCACAATGTGCTGTAGCACATTAGCACATGAAAACAAATCGCCACTGTTTTCTGAACAAATTTACTTTTTGTTATTAAAATTTTGTACACCGTCTATTTGAAGTCTGCTTATATGTTAAATTGTCACATTAGAAATTTCCATTGTCGCGTTGTATTCTGTGAGCTATTGCTTCCGTCTGCTATTTATAAGAACTTTGTTTGCGAAAATAATTTCCCTTTTGATGATTCTGGACGGTCAAAGAATTTTCTCTCACTTAACACAAAGATCAGAAAGTAGACTCACTGGACTCTCGTTTTCCGAGTAGTTTTCATCCAATTCATTTGGATCATTTCAGTCTCTCATCCTAACAATTTAATCTTTGACAAGTTTTCTCTTCGAATGGAATTTGTTTAGTAAATGACGAGAATATGGTGAAATGGTAAGTAATAAATGCTGCTACTGCACATAGATCATCGAATATTTCATCACAGCAGTAAATCTTAGGGAATGTATACACTATTATTTCTAATCGACAATGAATAACACTAAAAGACACTCAATTCTGAGTTTTCGAGTGATCAGGCAGCCGCTGGTAGCGAGCAGCGACAATGCAGTTCATCTCGCTATCTCCCTAAACTCGTCTGTTTAAGACGACGTGCGTAGGGCGGCAGGCGTAAAAACACGTAGAATAAGTTTCGTGTCTCAGGAGGGAGTGAATGGTGGTCGCACAGTAAAGAGAAATACTACACTATTGCGTTACTCAGAAATGCTATCAGCGATTCATAAACATAATTTCTCTGGGGACGCACTAGCGTCGCTGCGAAGCAGAATTCCGTGTAAAGCTAATTAAGGAGCAAACACACATGTGTGCCCCATCCCAGTGGGAGGATAATGATGACACGCTGAAAGGTGCACTCAACACACACAACGTTCCGCTTCGGCGAACCAATTTGGCTTCCAAAGGGACAATGTCGGTCGGAATAATTCACGAGAAAATGTTGCACAATTAGTGATCGGTCGCGGGCAGAAAGTTCGTTTGCATATACCGTGGGCGTCACACAGAGGTGCTGTGAATCTAAAAATTTTTAAGCAGATTCCGATTAGCTCTTACTTGAACCGCGGTCGATGTGGTCTAAATGCGACATTATAATTATACCGATTGTTCATCACTGAGCTGCAAAAGGGATGGTGACAATTTTTCGAGTTTTTTCCAGTTGGTAGTGATATAATTATTATGAACATAAGATATTTTTTTATTTTATTTTTTTATTTATGAATTTTGCCAGTTATGGACTGCATACAACTTAAAACTTATGATGTTTCTTTTTCTTCCTTTCTTCCTAGTACTTCATTTTCTCTCCAACTGCTCGTCTCTGCTCACCTATCCACACTCTCTTGGGTCGAGCTTTTGGCTCATCTTCTTCATAGTTTGCGTTTTCTATCAGTAGCCTGAAGTGATTTCTGTCACGTATTATTTCTCCTGTAACACCTATTTTGTTGGCATCTTTCTTTACTGCTTCTATCCATCCTACAGTTTCTTCAGCTTACTAACGTAATTAAAAATTTTCTTTGTAATCCGTGATTTTTCAATTCATTTTAAATGTCCATAAATTTTTAGTCGTCTTTGAATACGATTGTTTATTTGAGCTTCGAATTTCACCTAAGATGTCAGGCGCTGTGGATTTTAAGACATCTTTGACGTTTCCCACAATGTCTCGTTAACGAATAAAGTTATCGGTACACATTTGTCCCCAGATACAAGCACTCAAGAATTTGCGTCTGCAGATGGAAGTGATGAACCTTATTAATCCTGGTTTGCATGTAATACGATATGGATGTCGGCAAATTAAACTCGCTTCAAACTGACACAGCTGCGTTAAGCACGTTTTAAAAAGCCACAATGATATTGCTTACTGAGGTGTCACACGTTAAATCGAGCGCTATTGGTAATTTGCAACGAGGGAATGCGGGGTTTGAGAGGCATTTCCTGACATAACCGCTTAATGGCGAGCGTTGTTAATTCGCATCAGACCAACGCGACGCTAATAAATGGAAGGGTAACCGTTTCTGAGCGCCATTGGCGGCAGCTGTAGACACACACACACACACACACACACACACACACACACACATACACATACACACACACACACAATGTTTTCGTCATTGTTTCGAGAATTACTGTTTGATACAGAGGTAAGTCCACTTCTGAAAATTTTTTTATGTGATATTAAGTATTATGAAAAGAAATCACATTTTGAAGTGACAAACAAGTTGCACGTGCAAGTGAATTCGAAAATACTGTTTGCGTAAAATACGCATCATTAGGCGTTTGTGTACTTTTATCAGCGCTAGCGAGACATGCAATCAAGTGAAATGAAAGCAAATATTTCCGTTCAATTGTACAACCATAACACTTCAGCGACCAGTTGTATACAGGGTGGTCCATTGATAGTGACCGGGCCAAATATCTCACGAAATAAGCGTCAAACGAAAAAACTACAAAGAACTTGTCTAGCTTGAAGGGGGAAACCAGATGGCGCTATGGTTGCCCCCTACATGGCGCTGCCATAGGTCAAACGGATATCAACTGCGTTTTTTAAAATAGAAACCCCCATTTTTATTACATATTCGTGTAGTACGTAAAGAAATATGAATGTTTTAGTTGGACCACTTTTTTCGCTCTGTGATAGATGGGGCTGTAATAATTACAAACACATGGCTCACAAGTTTAGACGAAGAGTTGGTAACAGGTAGGTATTTTAAATTAAAATACAGAACGTAGGTACATTTGAACATTTTATTTCAGTTGTTCCAATGTGATAGATGTACCTTTGTGAACTTATCATTTCTGAGAACGCATGCTGTTACAGCGTGATTACCTGTAAATACCGCATTAATTCAGTAAATGCTCAAAATGATGTCCGTCAACCTCCATGCATTTGGCAATACGTGTAACGACATTCCTCTCAACAGTGAGTAGTTCGCCTTCCGTAATGCTCGCACATGCATTGACAATGCGCTGATGCATGTTGTCAGGCGTTTTCGGTGAATCGCGATAGCAAATACCCTTCAATTTTCCCCACAGAAGGAAATCCGTGGACGTCAGATCCGGTGAATGTGCGTGCTTCGACGACCAATCCACCTGTCATGAAATATGCTATTCAATACCGCTTCACCGGACATCCATCATGTTGGAAGTACATCGCCATTCTGTCATGCAGTGAAACATCTTGTAATAACATCGGTAGAACATTACGTAGGAAATCAGCATACACTGCACCATTTAGTTTGCCATCGATAAAATGGGGGCCAATTATACTTCCTCCCATAATGCCACACCATACATTAACCCGCCAAGGTCGCTGATGTTCCACTTTCGCAGCCATCGTGGATTCTCCGTTGCCCAATAGCGCATATTATGCCGATTTACGTTACCGCTGTTGGTGAAGGACGCTTCGTCGCTAAATAGAACGCGTGCAAAAAATCTGTCATCGTCCCGTAATTTCTCTTGTGCCCAGTGGCAGAACTGTACACGACGTTCAAAGTCATCGTCATGTGATTCCTGGTGCATAGAAATATAGTACGGGTGCAATCGTTGTTGATAGTAGCATTCTCAACACCGACGTTTTTGAGATTCCGATTCTCGCGCAATTTGTCTGCTACTGATGTGCGAATTAGTCGCGACAGCAGCTAAAACACGTACTTAGGCATCATCATTTGTTGCAGACCGTGGTCGACGTTTCACATGTGGCTGAACACTTCCTGTTTCCTTAAATAACGTAACTATCCGGCGAACGGTCCGGACACTTGGATGATGTCCAGGATACCGAGCAGCATACATAGCACACGCCCGTTGGGCATCTTGATCACGATAGTAATCGGTCCATTTTAACACGGGTAATGTATCACGAAGCAAATACCGTCCGCACTGGTGGAATGTTACGTGATACCAAGTACTTATAGATTTGTGACTATTACAGCGTCATCTATCACAAAGCGAAACAAGTGGTCCAACTAAAACATTCATATTTCTGTACGTACAACACGAATCTGTAATAAAAAATGGGGGTTCCTATTTAAAAAAAAAAACGCAGTTGATATCCGTTTGACCTATGGCAGCGCCATCTAGCGGGCCAACCATAGCGCCATCTGGTTTTCCCCTTCAAGTTAGACGAGTTTAGTTCTTTGTAGTTTTTTCGTTTGATGCTTATTTCGTGAGATATTTGGCCCAGTCACTATCAATAGACCACCCTCTATACATGCCAGGGAGTGCTAAAAAGTATTACCTCTGAATTTTTTATGTTAAAATTCTTAAAGCTTTTCAGTTATAATAAACGTTATTAACATTTTACATCTTTATTCTTCATGTGTACATATTTGCAACCGTCTGCCTTTAGAGGACTTCTAATTGCAGCGTGTAACATGGCGATGTATAACGTAACAAAGTCGGAGCACGAAAAACAGCGTGCTCTAACCGAACTTCGAATTCCAAGCGTTCTCACTTGCGTGGAGTACCCTCTCCTTCAGCACAATGCCAAACCACACCCGAACGTTGCGATATGTGCAATAATCCGACGCCTTGGGTTCACTGTCATCGATCACCCGCCATATGGTCCTGGCGTGTCCCCATCCGATTTTCCTCTGTTTCCAAAACTTAAAAAAACACTCCCTTTGATAGTGATGAAGCGGTGCAAGCAGAGGTGAAGTTTTGGCTCCGTCAACGAAGTCAGATATTCTGCAGTGACGGTGTCACCTGACTGGTCTCTCGTTTGGAGAAATGTGTTCGTCGCCAGGGTGATTATCTTGAGAAACAAGTTTGTAGACATGAAGCATAAAGATGTAGAATGTTAGCAACGTTTGTCTTATTTAAAAAGCTTGAAGTTCTTTCGCGTAAAAAAAAGATTCGAAGGCTATACTTTTCAGCACACATTCGTACTGTATTACAAATTTCCGTTAATTCATATAAACATCCAACCTCAACACTGTTCGCCCTCATTACATTTCACTGTTACAGCGATTTGGAAATGCTAATGAACTTCTGAGGCTTCCGTTCATGGCTCCCCAAGGTTTTTCGCTCCACGAAATGAAAATGGATATTTCAAAGCTCGTGTATCGCCTGCGCAGAGAAACTGACAGTTTAAAAATCCCCGTGGCAAACTAAATCATCTACTAGAATTCAGATGAAGAATAGCGGATACGCTCTGCAAGCACGGAAAAGACAAAAAATATAGGAAGGCCTTGAGCCATATTATGGTAGGTCTATTGCCTCAGGATACAGAGAAATGCGAAGGTATAATTGACTGTGAAGGACAGACAGTATTCACGCATCGTATGTGTGATGTTCATTTGTGTCTGAAGAAAGAGAATAAACCATTTCCGACAGTTTCACGAGTAAGGCTATTTAGTGTTATACATAATTATTTAAAGTGTATGCCACCATGTATTTTTTCATTTTTAATCATGTAAATCCTATCAATGCAACATCACAT
Source organism: Schistocerca cancellata (assembly GCF_023864275.1). NCBI lineage: Eukaryota > Metazoa > Arthropoda > Insecta > Orthoptera > Acrididae > Schistocerca > Schistocerca cancellata. The sequence goes on along the minus strand of NC_064634.1, from coordinate 383,701,208 downwards.
TTCTAAATAACAATCTTTTACTGTATAGGGGGCTGTAAAAGTTCAATTTTCAAATGTCTGTGGAAGTATCCCACATACCCGATTATGCCTGACAGATATAACATATCTACTCATATATACTCTGTAACACTTTATTAACCGTTACGAAATATGAGTGTTCGTATTTTCTTACAACTGGAAGTCTGTTGAGCTAGTAAGGGGTTAATTCTTATCAGTCGCTTACTATAAAATTCGGCTGGATAAGAGGTCCTTCACCACAATATTAAAACAAAGGGATTTTTTATTAAATTTTTTTGTGGTTCGGACGCCTTTATAGTGCGAGCCCCTAGGCGTAGATAGATAGAGCATAAGTGAGACTTGCTATACAGGATGTTTTTTTTTAAAGTGTCAGATATTCATGAAGAAGGTAGTACTGGTCGCAAACAGTGGAAAAGTTATTACACCGTTCAAAAGAATGAGGGGAACACGTATATCAATGGCCGGTATGTTGAATCTATTTCGATACCGGTGGTGCCTGCCGTTTTATTGTATTCGCTTTCAGTGTAGGTAACAATCTACATCCACATCTACGTGATTACTCTGCTATTCACAGTTAAATGCCTGGCAGAGGGTTCAATGAACCACCTCCAAGCCGTCTCTCTACTGTTCCACTCTCGAACGGCGTGCGGGATAAACGAGCACTTAAATTTTTCTGTGCGAGCCGTGATTTCTCGTATTTTATCGTGATGATCATTTCTCCCTATGTAGGTAGGTGCCAACAGAATGTTTTTGCAATCAGAGGAGAAAACTGGCGATTGAAATTTCAAGAGAATTGCCACTCCAATTCACGTATCATGTCTGTGGCACTATCTCCCCTATTTCACGGTAATAAAAAACGAGCCGCCTTTCTTTGAACTTTTTCAATATCATCCGTCAGTCCCACCTGATACGGATCCCACACCGCACAGCAGTACTCCAGAATAGGGCGGACAAGTGTAGTGTAAACAGTCTCTTTAGTAGATCTGTTGCACCTTCTAAGTGTTCTGCCAATGAATCGCAGTCTTTGGTTTGCTCTACCCACAACATTATCTATGTGATCGTTCCAGTTTAGGTTATTTGTAATTGTAATCCCTAAGTGTTTAGTTGAATTTGCAGCCTTCAGATTTGTGTGATTTGTCGCATAATCGAAATTTTGCGGATTTCTTTTAGTACTCATGTGAATAACTTCACACTTTCCTTTATTTATTCGCCATCTGTTCTGTGTTATGCATTACAGTGTCAGGTGAACCCTCACAATGAAGTGAGTAACGGTGTCCCAGTGTTCTCTTGTGAGTTACACAGCTGGCAGTTGGCATTTGTGGACATTTTATTCTACCAAGAACAGGCAATGCGACATCTTAAAAAAACGCTAGCTGCAAGGACGGCCTGTTTGATCCAAAACAGATGGGCTTTCTGTCATATTGTTACAGACGACAATGCCTCTCTGCGTGTGATACAAAGGTAGTGGACATGCTACAGGGAGACAGGTCAGTACAGAAGGCGAGTTGGACAAGTTCGCCGACGCATTACAACCTCACGTGAAGACCGATATGTGGCCATCTCTGCATTGCAGTGTCGTAAGGATATCGCCAGGGCGCTGCAAGGCGATCTCAGAAGGGCGACTGGAGCCGCTGTGTCCGAAGTCACACAGTAATGAACAGGTTACAGAAAAGGGCCTTACGATTCAGACGTCCTATTCGAGTACCCCTCTTGTCAAGACAACATCTTGCAGCTCGCCTTCAGTTCTGCCGTACTCGTCTCAACTGGCAACTTTGTTACTGGTGAAACGTGTTGTTCACAGACGAGTCCAGATGTCCTTTGATGATGATGCCTATATTCGTGTGCGGAGACCAAATGTTGTCCAGGAAACTGACAGATTTTCAAACTTTTGTGATGTCATGGGGAGGATTCAGTTTTGACAGCTATACGGATCTTGTCGTTATCTATGTCTGCCTTACCGCCGGGCAGCACATCGAACTGATCCTGGTGGACCATGTGGTGGCTGATGCATACGGTGGTGGCCCGGAATTCCTTCAAACGCCGGGGCCCATTTGACAGGCGTCAGCCGGGATGTCTTGTGAAGCCTGAGTGTTGAAGTAATGGAATGGCTAGTGGTGAGCCCCGACGTAAACCCCATCGTGCACATATGGGACCTGCTTGACAGACGTGGTCGTCGTGTTCCACCACAGACTCTCCAAGAACTCACATGGGCTCTCACTGTGTAATGGAAACGGAAACAACGGGTGACCTCTGTAGACTTATACGGAGCATGCCACGTAGGTGTAAGCATATGATAAACGCTCACACGTTACTGAATCTCTCAGAGCCCAATGAAAAGCAGACGGGGTGACAGGCTGAATCATTTTTTCCACTTTGTATTCGACACCTGCCGAACATTTCAGTTATTTTTATGTGATCATTTGAGGATGTAGGGATGTTTCGTTGGGTACATAATTCGTGAAAGATAATGTATAATTTGATAACATACATACTCATCAACTATTGCTCAGCGGAACAGAGCCGACGCCCAAAAATAATATTGCCTTACTTCTTTTGAGCAGTATGTCCGGAAACCAATACTTGTTGAGGGCCGCCCGCAGTGGCCGAGCGTTTCTAGTCGCTACAGTCTGGATCCGCGTGACCGCTACGGTCGCAGGTTCGAATCCTGCCTCGGGCATGGATGTGTGTGATGTCCTTAGGTTAGTTAGGTTTAAATAGTTCTAAGTTCTAGGGGACTGATGACATCAGAAGTTAAGTCCCATAGTGCTCAGAGCCATTTGCACCATTTTGAACTTGTTGAGGCACGAGCCGTTTACTTGTGACGAGTAATGTGTAGGATCCGATAAAGTAGGAAGGATTCATAAGAGATGGTATACTAAATTACCACAATACGACCTTGTGGGCAGATGCAAATCCTCGCGCTATCGTGGAGGTGAGGCAACAGCACCGCTTCCGTGTCACTGTATGGCAGCAATTGTCGCTGACAGACTGGCAGGACCAGACGCGTTACGAAACAGATTAACAGGTGCCATGTATCACCGATATCTGAGCGACTTTTGAAGAATGTTAGTTACCTCTACAGAAAGACGGCGACTGTAGTTTACGCAAAGCAGGCCACAACCCCATGACCTGTAGATCTTGTGACAGTACCTCAACACAGCGTTTCACGAGTGACGGGTTGGTTGAGGTGTTCCGGTAGCACGGCTCCCCGGTTCAACGGGCCTGAATCCATTTGATTTCTGCCATAGTGGCAGTTGAAGGCATAGGTGTATGCCCGACCCATCGACAATGTTCAGACGTTTCAGGAGAGCGTGGACATATAACACAATCCAAAAACAGCAAGGTATTTCAAAAAGTGCGTGATTCACTGCGAAAAAACGCTGAAGGATGTGTGAGGATGGGTGGCTACCACGTGCAGCACTGCCTATAGTGTCTACTTGCGCGTAACAGACACATGGGAATGATGGGGCACAATGGCCCAGGTGTTGGTTTCCAGACGTACCGTACCGTGCGTACTAGTTTTGACCAGTACCTCCTGCAGGACTACGTGACACTTTTTCTAAACACTTTGAATGTACGTAAGGCCCAAGCAGACAGTGGGAGAGGCAGAACAGGGAGAGACCCACCGTGCGTCCCGGCGCCTGCAGGGCCGCTGGTCCCGGAAGCACATGACCTGCGCCACGTTGAAGAAGACGGCGCCCAGCGTGTGCGCCGCGGGGGTGTCCAGCATCTGCAGGCAGCGCTTGAAGCGGTGGTCGCAGTCGCAGTGGGACCTGCACAACACCAGGCACCACACTCAGGCAGCGCACACACCTGAACGTGATCGCTATTTCCGGAACAATCATCACCTACTGATTTTTACTAGTATAAATCACTCGGGATTGCAGCCAAATGAGCTCGTGGAAATGGCAGCATTTCGACGCACTCACTCGGCTCGAAATCCGAGAGCTTTATATTAATTTAATTCCCTGAGAAAGAAAATGTGATCTTGTTTCTTTTTATTTATTTATTACTAACTTTAAATTTAATGTCTGTGTTGTAATGTACATATATATTGTAGAAATGTGTGTGTGTACACTGATTAGCCTAGGCATTATAACCACCTGCCAACTATCGATACAAACCCTATGAAACGTCCCCTTAGAACAATTATACGTGACTGTGCTTAAACTGACACACAATATTTTTAGCGCAACGCAATCTGACTTTCAATAATCCCTACAAAAGAATGGCCCTGACTAAGATAACCTATACCTTTCACAAATCACTTACCTCACAAAAATCTTCGTTACTCGAACTACTGCAATACAGCGAGCGCCACTACTGCCAGCTAAATAAAAGATCCAAACTACGGAAGGCACTGATAGGCATAGTTAGCAAATGAAAGATTTTAATAGAGAACAAACAATGTTTTACCTTAATAGTGTTGAAAAATCATAATATACATAGCAGTTGATGACATCCAGTCTTACAAATTTCAAAACTCCGCCATTTCTCTCCCCACATCCACCACTGCTGGCGGCTCACCTCCAACTGCGCAACGCTACGCGCTGTTAACATCCAGCTGCCCAACACTACAATGGCAGACAACAACGCAAACTAGCCACAGACTGCACACAGCACAGCCAGTGATTTTCGTACAGAGCGCTACATAACGTTGCCAATAAGAAAACATAAACAGCCTACTTACAACCCGCCCTGGCGATAACAGCATCGTCTGCTAGTCAGATGCATGATGCATGCAGTATCGGTGAGCGGTCAGTCTGTGTGTAGAATGGGGAAGGGCGCGCGATCTGTCTGACCGAGGGCAGATAGTGATAGCCCAGAGGCTTGGCACGTGCACTTCGGAAACTGCGCGACTTGTCGGGTGTTCGAGGATTGCTGTGGTGAGTGTCCTCAACACGTGCCGAAATCAAGGTGAAACCACTTGCAAACGTCGGGGGATTGGGCGGCCAGCCCACATTACAGATGTGGGGCATTGTAGGTTCGGTAGACTGCCAAGACAAGACAGGCGACGATTTGTGAAGGAACTAGTATCAGACTTTAACGCTGGGCAGAGTGCGAGTATGTCTGATCACACAGTGCATCGAACACTCCTAACAATGGGCCTCCTCAGCAGATGAGCCGTGCATGTGCCAACATCAACAACACGACATTGGCAACTACGACTGAAATGAGCACATCACCGTCGGCACTGGACGTTGGCGCAGTGGCAGGTCGTTGCATGGTCTGATGGATCCCGATACCTTCTTTATCATGCCGATGGGAGGGAGCGAGTCCGTCGTCTTCCAGGGGAACAGCTCCTTGACACCTGTACTGCAGGACGGAGACAAGCTGGCGGCTGCTCCATTACGCTCTGGGGAACATTCATGTGGACATCCATGTGTCCAGTGTGCAAGGCACCATGACGACCAAGGAGTATCACGCACTCGTTACAGACCACGTACAGCCGTTCATGTCGATGATGTTCCCGATGGCAGTGGCTTTTTTCAACACGATAATGCGCCATGTCACAAGGCCAGGAGTGTGATGGAGTGGTTCGAGGAACGCAGTGGCGAGTTCCAATTGATGTGCTGGGCCCCAACTCTCCATATCTGAACCCGATCGAACACATCTGAGATGTGATTCAATGAGGCGTCACAATTCATCGCCTCCCTCTCCGGAATTCAAGAGAATTGGATGACTTGCGTGTGAAGATGTGGTGCCAATTCTCTCCAACGACCTACCAGAACCTCACTGTTTTCATGCCACGATGTGTCGCCGCTGTTATACATGCCAAAGGTGAACAGATCGGCTATTAGGTTGGTGGTCTTAATGTTCCACTTGATCAGTGTGTGTGTGTGTGTGTGTGTGTGTGTGTGTGTGTGTGTGTGTGTGTGTGTGTGTGTGTATTTAAGTGTGTTCCGGATTTCTTTTGAAACCATTGAACTGATTGCAACCAAACTTGGTAATATATTCCTTAATGTCAGGTAACAATCGCTGTGGGCGTAAGAACCACCAACGTATCATAGTTCAGAAGAAGCGTTATAATCAATGAGATGAGTGAAAAACTGCCACATCATATATGTCGTTTCTGATTTATAGCTTCTGTATTACTAACCCTATTCACAACAAATATCGCAGACAGTTTCCACATATGCCGTTAAATGCACCTACAAATTTATATCGTGGTGCCACTCATAGTTCAGAAGATATGACCTCATAAACACTAAGACGCGCGAAATGTTCCGAATTGCGCATGACTTTTAAATTTAGTACTTCTTTGCTACTGACTCTATTCGCAACACGTTTTGTAGGCGATAACTCATATACTGCTGAATGTATCTTCAAAATTACACTACTGGCCATTAAAATTGCTACACCAAGAAGAAATTCATTGGACAAATATACTAGAACTGACATGTCATTACATTTTCACGCAATTTGGGTGCATAGATCCTGAGAAATCAGTACCCAGAACAACCACCTCTGGCCGTAATAACGGCCTTGATACGCCTGGGCATTGAGCCAAACAGAGCTTTGATGGCGTGTACAGGTACAGCTGCCCATGCAGCTTCAACACGATACCACAGATCATCAAGAGTAGTGACTGGCGTATTGTGACGAGCCAGTTACTCGACCACCATTGACCAGATGTTTTCAATCGGTGAGAGACCTGGTGAATGTGCTGGCCAGGGCAGAAGTCGAACATTTTCCGTATCCAGAAAGGACCGTACAGGACCTGCAACTTGCGGTCGTGCATTATCCTGCTGAAATGTAGGGTTTCGCAGGGATCGAATGTAGAGCGACGGGTCGTAACATATCTTAAATGTAACGCCCACTGTTCAAAGTGTCGTCAATGCGAACAAGAGGTGACCGAGACGTGTAACCAATGGCATCCCATACCATCACGCCGGGCGATGACGAATACACGCTTCCAATGTGGGTTCACCGCGATGTCGCCAAACACGGATGCGACCATCATGATGCTGTAAACATAACCTAGATTCATCGGAAAAAATGACGTTTTGCCATTCGTGCACCCAGGTTCGTCGTTGAGTACATCATCGAAGGCGCTCCCGTCTGTGATGCAGCGTCAAGGGTAACCGCAGCCATGGTCTCCGAGTTGATAGTCCATGCTGCTGCAAACGTCGTCGAACTGTTCGTGCTGATGTTTGTTGTCTTGCAAACGTCCCCATCTGTTGACGTGACGTGACGTGGCTGTACGATCCGTTACAGCCGTGCGCATAAGATGCCTGTCTTCTCGACTGCTAGTGATACGAGGCCGTTGGGATCCAGCACGGCGTTCCGTATTACCTTCCTGAACCCACCGATTCCATATTCTGCTAACAGTCATTGGATCTCGACCAATGCGAGCAGCAATGTCGCGATACGATAAACCGCAACCGTGACTTCATCAAAGTCGGAAACGTGATGGTACGCATTTCTCCTCCTTACACGAGGCATCACAACAACGTTTCACCAGGCAACGCCGGTCAACTGCTGTTTGTGTATGAGAAATCGGTTGGAAAGTTTCCTCATGTCAGTACGTTGTAGGTGTCGCCACCGGCGCCAACCTTGTGTGAATGCTCTGAAAAGCTAATCATTTGCATATCACAGCATCTTCTTCCTGTCGGTTAAATTTCGCGTCTGTAGCACGTCATCTTCGTGGTGAGCAATTTTAATGGCCAGTAGTGTATATCATTGTATAACACACAGATTAGAAAATATAACGTCTTAAATACTGAGATGCGTGAAAAACTGCATGACGTTTACATTTATTACTTCTTTGTTAACAACTCCATTCGCAATGTATTTCGCAGACCGTATCCGCGTATGCAAGTGAATTTACATACACGCATAGATCATTCTACGACACATACATGACTGTACGACATATGGTTCAGGAGATCTGACCTTATCAGTGCCGAGATGCGTAGAAACATCATGTTTTGAGCTCTAATATATTTAGTACTACAGAGACACTCCTACAGTCGAGTCAGCTTAAGGAAGTTCCTGGCACCTGGCAGTGCTTTCAGCAGCTTTCACATGTGAAGCACAAACGGCTGCAGCGAAAACAAAAGCCGTGTGTAGAGCTATGAAGAGGCGTTGCTTTAGAGACGTTTACAAAGTCGTTCTGCAGACACGCAAAGCAGCTGCTCCCACCGTACAGTACAAGATCGTCTCACACCGAGTTTGCTGCACGAGTACAAATCAGATTCTGTTTATAACAGAAAATTTGTAAAATTAATATCCGGACAATGCCGGGTTTGTCAGCAATTTCATGAACGAGCCAGAATTTATATCAAGAGCGTTTCATTTTTATTAGATAAGACGTATTTACAACAACAGCACAATGTTGCTGATTACTTGCTGGTACCATAGACAGTAAAACTTTCATGTATTTTGTTTTTAACTGATAGTGTTGTGGAACATGTATATAAGATACTCTTAAATAAATTGAATGTGTAAACGACAAACCCTTTTAAGTTAACACTAGTATAAAACAGTGCTAGTCTTCAGGCACTCAGTTCTGTTGTTGATTATATCTTTTTCTACTTTTTTGTAGCCCTTAAACTGGTAGGCAGAAGGTTGTTTATAGCATGTTTTAGAGAGTCGTCGTAGAGCAAATCAAAGTGAGTTGATGTTATAGTAAGTAGTGTAGACTTTTAGTATTTTAAATATCTATGATTGCCATTAAAATGTAATGCAACAGTGTAAAACATGTCTCGTATCTGTTGTTACTGTGAAGTTATTTTCTGAGTTGTCTTTACGTAACAAAAATTGTGCTACGAAGAGCTTTCTTGACTTATTAGTATTTACGTGGCTGACAATGAAAAAACCTGATAGCACAAATGATCTCTGGAACCAGAAACCTGCAGTTTGAATGCAGCAATTGAAATTCATCATAGACATTGGTGAAATTCACAAGCTGCATTTGTGGAACATTTGAATGTGTGCTCAAAATCTATTTTTATCGACATCAAGCGCAATAGAAGTCATAATGTCTGTATAATATATTAGATTTGAGCAGTCCTCCAGTCCTTTTACGCCTAGGTCAAAACACCTCCTTGACGTCATGTTGCGTCAGATGTCGGGAGTTACGCTTCGAAAGGCGTTTCCCGCAATCCTTCATTAGCCGTTGTACTCTAACTGGACACTGTGCTGGTTTCATTTTACCGTCATTTTGACTGAGTTCAAGTGTCTACAGTTTCTAAGTGTTATTCACACATGTTGTTTTGCTACTTCATTTATTGACAGACAAATTATACGTCTAACATCTTAATTATTCCAGACTAACCATACATTCTAAATTCAATAATAATAATAGCTGCCACTTGAATATATATATATATATATATATATATATATATATATATATATATACTTCTTCTAAAAGATATAACACTATTTCCAAATTTGGAGGCCAATAGAAGCGTAATGTGTAGTAATTATCTTCTTGTATTCCCACATTTGTTCAATTTATTTGCGATTTTATATTGTTAAGAAACTAAATCTTGATTGTACATTTCTAATATATTTAAAAAGAGCATGTTTTGGCAACTTAAAACAAAATAACGTTACAAGTATTATTTCTATGTATAGTGAAAGTTAGTGCGGCTGGTTACTGTCTATAGTACAAAATAATTAAAATTCCACTAGTTTTATATATTACTCGGTAGTATGTTGGCATTAATTCCCCCAAGTCATAATGATTATTTACGCATTTGATGTCAGTTGTGTAAAATTATTCATTGCCGTAAGAAGAGTAATAATTTATATTGGCAAAAGTAATGTAACAAAGACTATTTACGTTAGAAAATAATTTTGCTATCGAGTTCTGAGAAGACTTCGAAGTGTCATTTATAAACCAGTGCTACACGTAACTTTTTGACGGCACTTTCATTCTGGATTCCGTTCAAAGGAGATGGATTTCTCGCATAAAGCTGAAAACTGTGAAAAATTTCCAATGTGGAAGAGGAATAAAAAGATGTGTCCGAAACGTTCCAAGTGCAAAATAAGTATATGTTTAAGACAGAAATCCTACAATCCTCATGCAGTATGGATCATCAACTAGACAACGTTGCCACCTAGAACAATAAAGGCAAACAGAGATGATAAATGCAGATAAACGGAGAAACTTGTCACTTATCTGAATGAAATTAGTTAATCTATTGTAACTATCTTGAAAGTGTTAAACAAAATATGTTATTGCATATAATCACAGCAGAATCTTATGACAATCGCAGATTGTGTTAGATAAGAATTATTTGAGGTCAGAACGTACAGGAACTTCACAAATAACAATGAAACAGTGAAACAAAGCAATACAGTACAGGCACCAATGCCATTCATCAGCTTTAAAGCTGGGATACTAATAAAAGAAATATTTGTTTCTTCAAGTGTACAGAGTCGCTGAGGGTACAAGCGCTTCACGAACACCGTGTGTGTTCTCTATATGATATTCTTAGAAGTTCTTGAAAGACGTACTTAATAATTATGTTCCAGTGCTGTGTTAACAGTAAAACCAATAACAAAAATACAACATATAACTGAAGCAACAACGAATATATGATAACTGCAGGAGGCGTGGCGATCAGAACTAGACTGTATCACGCATTACATCTCACTCTAAAACCCTGATGCCCACAGAACATTTGCGAAGGGGTAATGATGTCACGAAAGTAATTCACCAGAAATTGAAACTGTACCGTTAATTAATGCAAGCATTTGTTCCATACTACAGATGTGATCATCTAATTCCTCTAAAAAAAATGCTGGAACCGCAGCACAATTAGCGCTAAAATAGTTCGATGCAATCGACCTGATACAAAAATAACCGAAAAGTGAAAAAATAACAGATAAAAAATGCCTGAACCACGGCACAGTTATCGCTAAGACAGATCGGTGAAATCGACCTGATACAACAATAATAATTTAAAAAAGCTGAGGAAAGCCACCTTCCTCAAAGACGTCGTTGCACGCAACATCCACAGTTTGCAAACCAACTGCACTGAGACGATGCCCAACTACAGGGAACTGACAGGCGAGATGAAAGCGTAGTGGACACGGAAGTCTGTCCGCATAGTCCCTGTCCTAATATCGGACACCTGCGTTGTTCGGAAAGGGAGCGTGAAGAGAGCCTTTAGGACGTAAGCCTCCACCCTTCGCTCATTGGCATCCGGAGACGACACTTGTGTCGTAGACCTGCCAGAATAGTTTGTAGGGTCTCGGAGAACTTAGCTAGCTTAGTGATAACTTGTTGTTTCAATCGTTATCATTGTATCGTTGTTAACACTTGGTTGAAGAAACATGAAATGAGGAGAACTACTCCACTTATTGCGCAAGATAAACGAGACACATCAAATAACCCAGACTTCAAGAAGAATATAATAAGTTCTACTAAAAAAAAAATGGTGCTGATATGTGTTAATATTACTGAACTTCCGGTTTCATAATCTATGGTTGCAAAATATTGGCATGAATGATTTATAGAAGAATGAAAAAACTTGTGGAGACCATTTGATGGAAGATCAGTTTGCTTTCTGAAGAAATGTTGGAACACGCTAGTCAATACTAACTCTACGATTTATCTTTGAAGATAAACTGAAGAAATGCAAATCTACGTTTACAGAATTTATAGAGTAGACAAATCTTTTGGCAAGGTTGACAGTCTGGAGGCTGGGTGCGATAATTTTATCTAGCTAGGAATTTTGGGTCTGGACTCTTTTCGTTTCGTTATTGCGACGTGGAGTAAGGACTTACGTTAGATTTTATAGTTATTCAGGGAGCAAAACCCACTCAGAAAAATGAAATCGAAGAAAGCAACGAAAGCATCAGAGCACATTGATAGCATCGGGGCACATTGATAGTTGCGGAGTTATACCACATTAAAAATATTGTAAAACTCTCGACAAAATCTTCAGAGACTAAAAATGAATGTATTTTAAAGAAAAAAATTCCTCCTGCAACAACATAGGAACTATTTAGGACAGTGTAAAAAGTGAGATAAGCAAAAGGAATCAAGAACAGAGGAAATTTCTTTAAAAGTAAATAATGAACTGATCAAAAATAGCGCCAAAACTGTAGACACCTTCAAAAGCTTTTTAAAACTAAGGAGCAGATAATTTAGTGTGAACACTTCCTCAGTGGCTAGCCTACTGTTCTTAAGGAAAACGTTCCAGAACAAGTAGAAAAGAACTCAGTTCCCGTTTTACAATTATCAGTCGAGACACGGAGATCAGATGCCATTGCCAATGCAAAACATAGCACTTCATTTTCCACACCAGACCTCACGACAGAGGTACGTTCGAATATTGGTTGACATGCTTGGAAAATCAGTCGTCGGAGAGGGTAACGAATTGTAGGTGATATTACTGCCGAAATACTAGGTATTTTATTGCCAATATGTGGCAGTATGTAGTAATGACCATTTATACGAAAGAAAAATGTGTGTTATTGTTAAATGTGATGTAATGCCTCTCCACTATTGTTCAGGTTGTCCATAAAGAAGGTGGAAGTAAGCCTTTCTGGTGAAGGATGAGTGGTTGCAGTGTAGAACAAAAGGGTAAGTACGGTGACATGGTGGGCAGGAGGCACCTGCCCAGCGAAAGTCGCGTGGGTGGAATGTAGATTACAAGGGCAGGTGTTGTGTACCGCCTGAGAGCAGGCACCATGACTAGGCCCGCCTGATCAAGACCAATGATTGCAGTACGGAACCAAAGGAGATGAGTAATGATGTGGTGGGCAGCAAGTGCCCACTAGGTGAAGGGGAAGTAATTGAAATGCAGTTTAGGAAGACGGGTATAGCGTCCTGGCTGACACCAGGTACTAGGAGAGGGTCAAATGGTCAAGAAATGCATAACACACAACTGTTTAAGCGTCTTTTACTATTCCTATCCGTAATAGAAGATTCTAAGTTAATGCAATCGACAAGTAAGCCGTATTACAGGTCATATTTTACGAGGTGCATTCAAGTTCTAAGGACTCCGATTTTTTTTCTCTGGACTGGAAAGAGATAGAAACATGCGCATTGTTTTAAAATGAGAGCGCGTTCATTGTCAATACGTCCCATAGATGGCAGCACCGTACGGCAGATGGAATTTTACTGCCAGCGGCGAGAATGAGAACTGTTTTAAATACTCAAAATGGCGACGTGTTCCTTACTTGAACAGCGTGCAATCATTCGTTTTTTGAATTTGCGTGGTGTGAAACCAATTGAAATTCATCGACAGTTGAAGGAGACATGTGGTGATATGGATGTGTCGAAAGTGCGTTCGTGGGTGCGACAGTTTAATGAAGGCAGAACATCGTGTGACAACAACCTCGGGCTCGCACAAGCCGATCTGACGACATGATCGAGAAAGTGGAGAGAATTGTTTTGGGGGATCGCCGAATGACTGTTGAACAGATCGCCTCCAGCGTTGGCATTTCGGTGGGTTCTGTGCACACAATCCTGCATGACGACCTGAAAATGCGAAAAGTGTCATCCAGGTGGGTGCCACGTATGCTGACGGCCGACCACATGGCTGCCCGTGTGGCATGTTGCCAAACAATGTTGACGCGCAATGACAACATGAATGGGACTTTCTTTTCGTCGTTTGTGACAATGGATGAGACGTGGATGCCATTTTTCAGAAAGAAAGCGCCAGTCAGCTCAATGGAAGCACACAGATTCACCGCCAGTGCTGAAAAAATGATGGTGTCCATGTTCTGGGACAGCGAGGGCGTAATCCTTACCCATTGCGTTCCAAAGGGCACTACGGTAACAGGTGCATCCTACGAAAATGTTTTGAAGAACAAATTCCTTCCTGCACTGCAACAAAAACATCCGGGAAGGGCTGCGCGTCTGCTGTTTCACCAAGACAATGCACCCGCACATCGAGCTAATGTTACGCAACAGTTTCTTCGTGATAACAACTTTGAAGTGATTCCTCGTGCTCCCTACTCACCTGACCTGGCTCCTAGTGACTTTTGGCTTTTGCCAACAATGAAAGACACTCTCCGTGGCCGCACATTCACCAGACGTGCTGCTATTGCCTCAGCGATTTTCCAGTGGTCAAAACAGACTCCTAAAGAAGCCTTCGCCGCCGTGTACGTCTGCAGGGCGATTACGTCGAGAAGTAACGCCAGTTTCATCGATTTCGGGTGAGTAGTTAATTAGAAAAAAATCGGAGGTCTTAGAACTTGAATGCACCTCGTAGTTATCGAAAATTCAATTACTGACCGGTTTAAGTGCGTTGCAGTTTTGCGTCAAACTATCATCACAGAATCTGTATACATCAAAACAAAACATGAAACAACCAGGAATGCATCAAGTCCACCAATACATGAGGTGGTGTAAGCTAATACTTACAAAATATCAAATACCAAAATAGCAACCCATACAAAAACTGCCCCATGTGAACTGATGAATATGTAAAGAACAAACAGATATCCTTACACAATACGAGTAGATGGTGACTGTACACAAATCGAAGGTTATGAAGAACAACCGAAGCAGAGATATAGCTTTCAAAAATACTACGACATGTTGCATAAAAATTGGCTCTAGATATAAAAACAGAACAAAAATTTACTATAAACATACAAGTCAGTTGTACATGAGTACAATGAAAAAGCAAAAAAAAAAATAGTAATACCTCAATAACAATAGTGCAAACATGTGAAACGTGAAATAATATAAAATAGCGTGTAGGTGTGCGTAAAAAATAGGCACAATGTAAAGGCATATGGAAGAACTGTCTTCACTTTTTTAAAGAGAGAATGATTGCAATTTTGTAGAACAAAATGACAAATATGGGGACAATATGGACCGTGTGTGCATAGCTTTTGAAGGGTGAGTCTCTGGAGCGTAGATAAGGAAGAAAATGGCTCTGAGCACTATGGGACTCAACATCTTAGGTCATAAGTCCCCTAGAACTTAGAACTACTTAAACCTAACATCACACACACCCATGCCCGAGGCAGGATTCGAACCTGCGACCGTAGCAGTCCCGCGGTTCCGGACTGCAGCGCCAGAACCGCTAGACCACCGCGGCCGACAGACAAGGAAGAAAGCTGTAGTGTCTTCGATCACAACAAGTACCATGAGTATAACTCTCAGGTGAAGAGAGACTGTTTGCGATGTAGAAGGAAAGGTGAAGTTTGTTGACATCGTGAGCAGCGGGCGCATAATGTATGAAATGCGAGTTGTTGCAGTGTAGAATAGGAGCACCACCCTACTGCAAGCGTTATGAGTAAGTCTACCCGGTGAAGGGCAGCGTAGAACAAAAGGAAAAATTTTGTGACGTGACCGGCAGTGGTCATCTAGCTTCTGAAGGAAGAATAGTTGCAAGACAGATTAGCAGTACAGGTATGGTGTCCCAGGTTCCATCAAGTGCCACAGTTGAGTCTACCAGATGAAAAGAGGATTGGAAATGTGTGAGCAGCTGACACTTCACAGGTGAAGGATGAATGATTGGAGTGTAGGTTAAGTAGACATGTAGAATCCTGGATAACAGCAGGTGCCTGGAGTTGGTTTATGTGGTGCGATGAATATGACTACCTGATCAAGGACGAACAGTTGCAGTGGGGACATGGGGGCAGCAGGTGCCTTCCTGGTGAAACGTGAATAGATACAGTAGAGATGAGGAGGACTGGTGTACCGTCCTGGCAGACTGCAGGTGGTAGTAGAAGGACTGTGGTGAAGAGTCATTGGATGCAGTGTAGAATAAGATAAATGTGATGACCTGGTAGGCAGCAGTCATCTACCCTGTGATATTCAAACGGTTATAGTGTAGTTGGCAACGGGACTAGCGTCCTCACTGAAAGCTGTCGACAGGTGTAGGTCTACTAGGTAAAGAGAGAATGGTTACAGAGTGCAGGAAAAGAATATGTATGGTGACATAGTGAAAGATGAACGTTTGCAGTGTGGATTAGAAGGACAGGAGTAGTGTTCAGGCTCACAGCAGGAACCAGGAATAGGCATAAATGGCGAAAGACAAACATTGCAGTATAGAAGAAAATGTGATGTATTGAAATGTAGTAGGCCAATCTGATAATGAGTGAATGGTTGGTATGTCGGTTGGCAGTCGGAACCAGAAGTGGACTACCTGGTCGTAAGGATGAGGCAATTCTGTGGAACAAAATGAAAAGTGTAGTGACATTGGGATCAGCTGGCGCCTACCTGGTGAACTGTGTGTGGATCCCGTGTAGATTTGGAAGACAGGTAGTGTCCCGGCTGACAGCAGGAGCCAGTAGTTGGTACACCAGCCAAAGGGCTAGTGGTTACAGTGTAGATTAGGGAGTCAGCTGTAGTATCCTGGCTGACTGGGAGAGAGTGGGCCTACCCAGTGAAAGGAGAGTGGTTCCTTTGTAGATAAGTAGGACATCAAACTCCAGATGTAGGGCTGCCTGGTGAAGGGCGAGTGGTTGGAGTTTGTAACAACGGGAGAAGCGTGGTGATGAGAAGAGTTGCAGTCACTGTTCTAGTGGGGTCAAGTGGTTGCAGCGTAGAACAAATGGAGAATTGCGGTGAGATGTCCGCCTGCGGGCGTCTACCTGGTAAATGGCGAGTGGTTGCAAAGCCCGGAGCGGCACTCTCCGGGCGCCAGCGTGGCGGGACAGTGGTCGTGCTCGCGGCAGCAGCGATCCTCCGCCTCTCTTGGCCCCAGGTCGTGGTAGGAGCGCGCCACACTACCAGGGCCGCACCACTTGGTACCTGCAACACCAGATCCCAAACCCTGTTACCATGTCACTCTGATAACAATCCGACGTGAGCCACGCAAAACATATTGTATCTGTTCATGATGGAACCGTATATTGAAATGAGGTACAATTGCTGTACTAAAACAATAACTACAGCCCAAGAATTCAGTGTCTTCATGGTAAGATCAGAGTCATATCTGGTCCATACCACATTTTCAAATATTTGTAACCATTATGTCTGAAACTTGTTTACACGTATTCTGCAGCAAAGTTAAACTCTTTCTTGAATGTCGTGACTGTCTTTAACGATTTGTTAGAGATAGCACTCAAAATTCACTCATAGAAACAATTTTGAAATGAAATTCGTAACAAAAAAATAGCCAAAATTAGAGGTGAGTGCAGGTTTGTAATTTTTAGGTGGAGGGAGTTACAACTTTGGCAAGAAAAATGGACTATGTGCTATTTTGGACAATATGATTACTATGTAAATGAAAAATTAGAATTAATTTATTATTTCTCAATTTATAACACACACTCACAGAAAATTTCCAATATTATGAAACATCTTGATACAAAGATTAAGTATTTGTCTTTGTTTTAGCAATGAGCAGAAACTCTTTGAATTGCCTCCTTATAATAATACACTCCTGGAAATTGAAATAAGAACACCGTGAATTCATTGTCCCAGGAAGGGGAAACTTTATTGACACATTCCTGGGGTCAGATACATCACATGATCACACTGACAGAACCACAGGCACATAGACACAGGCAACAGAGCATGCACAATGTCGGCACTAGTACAGTGTATATCCACCTTTCGCAGCAATGCAGGCTGCTATTCTCCCATGGAGACGATCGTAGAGATGCTGGATGTAGTCCTGTGGAACGGCTTGCCATGCCATTTCCACCTGGCGCCTCAGTTGGACCAGCGTTCGTGCTGGACGTGCAGACCGCGTGAGACGACGCTTCATCCAGTCCCAAACATGCTCAATGGGGGACAGATCCGGAGATCTTGCTGGCCAGGGTAGTTGACTTACACCTTCTAGAGCACGTTGGGTGGCACGGGATACATGCGGACGTGCATTGTCCTGTTGGAACAGCAAGTTCCCTTGCCGGTCTAGGAATGGTAGAACGATGGGTTCGATGACGGTTTGGATGTACCGTGCACTATTCAGTGTCCCCTCGACGATCACCAGTGGTGTACGGCCAGTGTAGGAGATCGCTCCCCACACCATGATGCCGGGTGTTGGCCCTGTGTGCCTCGGTCGTATGCAGTCCTGATTGTGGCGCTCACCTGCACGGCGCCAAACACGCATACGACCATCATTGACACCAAGGCAGAAGCGACTCTCATCGCTGAAGACGACACGTCTCCATTCGTCCCTCCATTTACGCCTGTCGCGACACCACTGGAGGCGGGCTGCACGATGTTGGGGCGTGAGCGGAAGACGGCCTAACGGTGTGCGGGACCGTAGCCCAGCTTCATGGAGACGGTTGCGAATGGTCTTCGCCGATACCCCAGGAGCAACAGTGTCGCTAATTTGCTGGGAAGTGGCGGTGCGGTCCCCTACGGCACTGCGTAGGATCCTATGGTCTTGGCGTGCATCCGTGCGTCGCTGCGGTCCGGTCCCAGGTCGACGGGCACGTGCAGCTTCTGCCGACCACTGGCGACAACATCGATGTACTGTGGAGACCTCACGCCCCACGTGTTGAGCAATTCGGCGGTACGTCCACCCGGCCTCCCGCATGCCCACTATACGCCCTCGCTCAAAGTCCGTCAACTGCACATACGGTTCACGTCCACGCTGTCGCGGCATGCTACCAGTGTTAAAGACTGCGATGGAGCTCCGTATGCCACGGCAAACTGGCTGACACTGACGGCGGCGGTGCACAAATGCTGCGCAGCTAGCGCCATTCGATGGCCAACACCGCGGTTCCTGGTGTGTCCGCTGTGCCGTGCGTGTGATCATTGCTTGTACAGCCCTCTCGCAGTGTCCGGAGCAAGTATGCGGAGCAAGTATGGTGGGTCTGACACACCGGTGTCAATGTGTTCTTTTTTCCATTTCCAGGAGTGTAGATATTGTCTGAATCTATGGGTTGAATATGTAATAACTTCTTTAAACATTAATCTACATCTAAATCTACATCCATATCCCGCAAGCCACCTGACGGTGTGAGGCGGAGGGTACCTTGATTACCTCTATCGGTTTTCACTTCTATTCCAATCTCGTATTGTTTGTTGAGAAAAAGATTGTCGGTATGCCTCTGTGTGGGCTATAATCTCTCTAATTTTATCCTCATGGTCTCTTCGCGAGATATACGTAGGAGGGAGCAATATACTGCTCGGTGAAGGTATGTTCTCGAAACTTCAACAAAAACCCGTACCGAGCTACTGAGCCTCTCTCCTGCAGAGTCTTCCACTGGAGTTTATCTATCATCTCCGTAACGCTTTCGCGATTACTAAATGATCCTGTAACAAAGCGCGCTGCTCTCCGTTGGATCTTCTCTATCTCTTCTATCAACCCTATCTGGTACGGATCCCACAGTGGTGATCAATATTCAAGCAGTGGGCGAACAAGTGTACTGTAACCTACTTCCTTTGTTTTCGGATTGCATTTCCTTAGGATTCTTCCAATGAATCTCAGTCTGGCATCTGCTTTACCGACGATCAACTTTATGTGATCATTCCATTTTAAATCAGTCCTAATGCCTACTACCAGATAATTTATGGAATTAACTGCTTCCAGTTGCCTGGTATATTGAACTGTGGTCGTAGCTGTTACTCAAGTATACGCGTTTAAAGTTCAGAGAAGGATTTGGAAATGGAGCGTATCTCAGGTAGTATGCATTAGGTGATACACTGTCCACAAAACATTTAATACAATATACTAAATCCAAGAAAGATATTTAAAGACTCTCCCATGCATTACAGTATCAGATCAGTACCTTGCTTGGAGGCGACTGAGTTAAGAGATGGTTTGTTATTGTCGGCCACACCGAGCACTGACTTCTACATCTACATCTACAGCTACATCTACATTTATACTCCGAAAGCCACCCTATGGTGTGTGGCGGAGGGCACTTTACGTGCCACTGTCATTACCTCCCTTTTCTGTTCCACTCGTGCACGGTTCGCGGGAAGAACTATTGCCGGAAAGCCTCCGTGCGCGCTCGAATCTCTCTAATTTCACATTCGTGATCTCCTCGCGAGGTATAAGTAGGGGGAAGCAATATATTCGATACCTCATCCAGAAACGCACCCTCTCGAAACCTGGACAGCAAGCTACACCGCGATGCAGAGCGCTAGTCTTGCAGAGTCTGCCACTTGAGTTTGCTAAACATCTCCGTAACGCTATCACGCTTACCAAATAACCCTGTGACGAAACGCGCCGCTCTTCTTTGGATCTTCTCTATCTCCTCCGTCAACCCGATCTGGTACGGATCCCACACTAATGAGCAATACTCAAGTATGGGTCGAACGAGTGTTTTGTAAGCCACCTCCTTTGTTGATGTTCTACATTTTCTAAGGACTCTCCCAATGAATCTCAACCTGGTACTCGCCTTACCAACAATAAATTTTATATGATCAAATTAATTTTATATGGTACTTAAACACTTCACGCACAACTCAATTTTCAATCTTCACAGTATGGCAGAGAGATTAAGTCGCCTTTTCCCAGAGATCAAACCATTTATTATCTGAGATCTTTTGGACAAATTTTAGCAACCACACTGCCCCGCTCTGCCAAGAGGTGCTAGTGCCTTGGTGGTTCCCGTATGACTCCTCGAATGTACTCGAATGGGGTGCTCTCTTACCATGCACACTCCACTTTTTTCTGTCAATTTCTTACGCCTCCGTAACACAGACGAACCTTCCACCGTCTTTCCCCTTTATATTCTAACAATTACGCTTACTGAGTCCTGTACGTGGATCAACAACATCCCAATTCGTAATATAAAACAGCGCAGTGCATATGTATGCGCAAAAGACCATAATTTATTTATACAGCTGTGTTAGTTTTAGACTGTTAAAGGTAGGAGCTTGAAAATTCTCTCGTACATAATCCAGACAACTGTAATTTAATGGCCAACAATGAAGGATTTTGCATTAACATGAAAGCTTTTCTAACTCTGTTGTGCAACAGTTACATTTCTACAGTTGCGAATACAAACAACCTTCAGCTGAATAAGGGATTACCGACAATGAAAATTGGTGCCGGACCGTGTCTCGAACCCGGATTTTCCGACTCGTCGCCTGAATCACTTTGGCTACCCGTGCACGATTCACGGCCACACCCAGACTTCCATATGTCGTCGTTCATGAGTCACGACTTGTACACACATTACGTAATTCCGGTGCAAGGGACGACAATTTAATTGAAAGTCGTTGGTTGGTATTGGTGGATAAATACGATATTTCAGTGCCTGTATGCATGTATGTCCGAAGGAACAATGCATCGTTCTTCTTAACAACACAGGCACTGCTACAGCGCAGTTATACTTTTGTTACAAACTTGATAACAAAAATGTACATAAAGTAAACCTTGTTGAACTTATATCCACGAGTATCAACTAAAGGCTCTGCGGCTGATGTGGCGGCACCTGTAACGACATTGGAACTATAGCTTGAATAGTTTCTGAGAAAAGGGTAATCTGAAGTGAAAAGTATTCAAACAGAAAGAAAGGCATTTAAAATTTTCGTATGAAGTGTCTCACCATTATTGTTACTTGATTTTAGTGAAACACACGTGCTCAGCACAGTGAGTCACGTATCATCATGTAGGCCTTACAGTTTCCTTCTCCTTTTTTTAGACTCTTTCATCACATTTATTTCTGAAATGTTAGCGTTTGATTTTCCTGCCCTGTCCAGTTTGTAAAGTCCTAGCTCCTCAAGTGCTCTGTGAATCACTGCTTAAATGTAATTAAAGCATCATAGCTGGGCTTACCTAATTTTGTTCTCTTCATCACGAACAGTACGAGGTGTGTCTAGAAAAAAACCGGACTAGTACTGGTGAAACAATAAAACGAATGCAATAAGGCTGAAAGTCGCGTGGCCTGTCACGTGACTCTCGCTCCGCCTACTGCTCGAGTTTCATCTGCCTCCTGCACTCAGTCTGCCCATGGTGTCTGTTTTAAGTAGTTGACGTTTTGTCTGTGCGTCGGAAAATGTTGAGTGTACAGAAAGAACAGCGTGTTAACATCAAATTTTGTTTCAAACTAGGAAAATCTGCAAGTGAAACGTTTGTAATGTTACAACAAGTGTACGGCGATGATTGTTTATCGCGAACACAAGTGTTTGAGTGGTTTAAACGATTTAAAGATGGCCGCGAAGACACCAGTGATGACACTCGCACTGGCAGACCATTGTCAGCAAAAACTGATGCAAACATTGAAAAAATCGGTAAACGTGTTCGACAAGATCGCCGTTTAACAATCAGAGCAGTGTCTGAGTTAACAGGAGTTGACAAGGAAAGTGTTAGGCAGATTCTTCATGAAAGTTTCAACATGAACAAAGTGTGCGAGTGTCATCACTGGTGTCTTCGCGGCCATCTTTAAATCGTTTAAACCACTCAAACACTTGTGTTCGCGATAAACAATCATCGCCGTACACCTGTTGTAACATTACAAACGTTTCACTTGCAGATTTTCCTAGTTTGAAACAAAATTTGATGTTAACACGCTGTTCTTTCTGTACACTCAACATTTTCCGACGCACAGACAAAACGTCAACTACTTAAAACAGACACCACGGGCAGACTGAGTGCAGGAGGCAGATGAAACTCGAGCAGTAGGCGGAGCGAGAGTCACGTGACAGGCCACGCGACTTTCAGCCTTATTGCATTCGTTTTATTGTTTCACCAGTACTAGTCCGGTTTTTTTCTAGCCGCACCCCGTATATGTAATAGTTGAGACGGAACACTTGTTTTCATTGGACTCGCATTTGGCAGGACAACGATTCACATCGTCATCCGGCCATCCAGATTTAGGTATTTCATGATTTCACGAAATCGCTCCAGGCGAATGCCGGTATGTTTCTTTCGAAAACGGCACAGCCGATTTCGTTCCCATCTTTTCGCAATCCGAGCTTGTATGTTCTGTCTGTAATAACTGCGCTGTCTATGGGACATTTAACATTTCCGTTTCATGATGTATCTTTAGTGTTACTGAGCCACCACAAAAGAAACAGCTCCCTGTTTCACTGAGAAGACGAACCAGAATGACATACTCCACAACTGTTTTGAAATCCGTACCATTTTCTACACTGAATTTATAAACGCCAAAATCAAGGCCTATTTTCTTTTCTGAACCACGATTGGACACTCGCACTGCGCCTGTCACAGATACCACTCGCTGCGTGTAATGTGGTACTCAAATACGCAGCGTTAATATCAACTACGCTTTTGGTATAATCTGTTGTCTTTGCCGCTCACACCTTAAAGATTTCTCTAGGCTTTGCCATTACTCCTACAAAAGAAAAAAACATAGTCACATCTACTTCCTCCGCTACCCACAAACAGCAAAACAATGTTTTTTTTTTATGGAAGACGTCGCATCAGTCAGCAAAGGACGTCGACTACAGGACACAGGACACTGCACAGAACAGGCTGAACTGAAAACGAAAACCGCAACCTTCTGTACTAAACGGTTTCTGAAGTGTGTACAGTAAGTCGTTCGGATGGTAATTGGTGGAAGGGAAGTTGACAATGCACGTCTGAAAAAGATGTTTTAATCAAACAAAAAATCTATATTTTTCATTTTCTGCTCCACCTACCCTTACACATGATTTTCTTTCAAATAACCGAAAAGAAAAGTTGACAGAATTTAATCAAATACACACATCAAAAAAAGGTTTCCCATCACCTCGGTTCGGAGAGTTCCGGAACCTGTACGGAAAATTGGAATAGAGATCAACATAAACATCATTTCTGCCCTTTTTATTGCTCGTGAAAATCACACATTCTACCACCATACAGCGAGATCTTCGGAGGTGGTGGTCCAGATTGCTGTACACATCGGTACCTCTAATCCCCAGTAGCATGTCCTCTTGGACTGATGCATGCCTATATTTATCGTGGCATACTATCCACAAGTTCATCAAGGCACTGCTCGTCTAGATTGTCCCACTCCTCAACGGCGATTCAGTGTAGATCCCTCAGAGTGGCTGGGAGTCACGTCGTCCATAAACAGCCCTTTTCAATCTATCCCAGACTTGTTCGATAGGGTTCATGTCTGGAGAACATGCTGGCCACTCTAGTCGAGCGATGTCATTCACAAGATGTGCACGATGGGGGCACGAATTGTCGTATATGAAGACGAATGCCTCGCCAATATGCTGCCGATGTGGTTACACTATCAGTTGGAGGATGACATTCACGTATCGTACAGCCGTTATGGTGCCTTCCGTGACCACCAGCGACATATGTCGGCCCCACATAATGCCACCTCGAAACAGCAGCGAACCTCCACCCTGCTGCACTCGCTGGACAGTGTGTCTAAGGCGTTCAGTCTCAGTAGGTTGCCTCCAAACACGTCTCCGACCTCTGTTTGGTTGAAGGTATATGTGAAACTCATCGGTGAAGAGAACTTGGTATCAATCCTGTGCGGTCCATTCGGCATGTTGTTGAGCCCATCTTTACCGCGCTGCATGGTGTCATGGTTGCAAAGATGGACCTTGCCATGGACGTTGGGAGTAAAGTTGAGCATCATGCAGCCTACTGCGCACAGTTTGAGCCCTAAAACGACGTCTGCGGCTGCACGAAAAGCATTATTCAACATGGTGGCGTTGCTGTCAGAGTTCCTCCGAGCCATAATCCGTAGGTAGCGTTCATCCACTGCAGTATTAGCCTATGGGAGGCCTGAACGAGACATGTCATCGACAGTTCCTGTCTCTCTGTATCTCCTCCATGTCCGAACAACATCGCTCTGGTTCATTCCGAGATACCTGGACACTTCCCTGGCACAAAGACGGTATCAAACCGCAGTGTTGACCGTCTAGGCATGATTGAACTACAGACAACACGAGCTGTGTACCTCCTTCCTCGTGGAATGACTAGAACTGATCGGCTGTCGGACCCCCTCCATGTAATAGGCTCTGCTCATGCATGATTTTTTACATCTTTGGGCGGTTTTAGTGACATTTCTGAACAGTCAAAGGGACTGTGTCTGTGACAATATCCACAGTCAACGTCTATCTTCAGGAGTTCTGGGAACTGGGGTGATGCAAAACTTTTTTGATGTGTGTAATAAAAATTAATGTATTAAAAGAAAAGAAAAGTAAGAGGTTAGAAGAGACAGATGTACGCACGACTACATATACGTTAATGAAGAATTTAACGACACTGAGTAGGACATTGTCTTAATCAATAATGTAAAAGAAAAAAGTAGTTGAAGTATTACAAAATAATTGTGAACCAAACTTGGAGATGTACGTGTTAACCAATACGTTGATGGAGAAGTAGTTGTGGGCCGAATAACGGACGAAGAGATATCTTAAAAATAGAAAATTTCCCGAACGGGCTCACACGGATGTTAAATTAATTAAGTATCCACAACCTGGAGTTGGGTTTATCGAATGTATTTTGGAGAAAATTTAGAGCACCAAACGAATAGGGAGCGGCTGTAACACACTCCACATTTAGAAAAAAGGTAATAAGCACGATTACCAGTATTAATGGTGAATGCAGCAGCTGAGCGCAACTTGTTTGTTACCTATTCTTAAAAATTTGAGAAGATAAGTGTAATTAGTGAAGCCCTTCTGTCACAAGAATTATGTGGTTATAGTAGAGGCTGTTCTTGCTGTGATTGTATATTACCGTTAGAACAGTTGATTAAAAAAAGAAAGTGTACGGCGTAGGGTTTTAATGGACGTCTTGCATGAAGTAATTAGAACAGCACTTATATTTTAATTGCGGTAATAGACCGAGTACAAGTTATTACTAATCGCCTGTATTGAATGCTAAAGGGGTAGTGGGCAATGTTTTTACTGAGAAACCACAGGAATATTCCGACTGATTATCGAGTATATGTACCAGCGTATTTCTGTGAGCTGTATATCCGTCACTCTGTAAGCAGAGTGTCCGCTCCGATAGCTGAGTGGTCAGCGCGGCGGTCTGTCAGGCCAAGGGGCCCGGGTTCGATTTACGACAGGGTCAGAGATATTCTCCGCTCAGGGACTGAGTGTTGTGTTGTCCTCATTATCATTTCATCCTCACCAGTGGCAGGCAACGGGAAACCACCACTGTAATCACTTCCCTAGACGCTTATGTGGTTGACCTCTCTGACAAGGCTTACCCCGTGACAAGACCTGCCGTAAGGCAGAACACAAAGTTAGTTTGTAAGCAGAGTGGGGGAATTAAGAAGCTCTGAGATCGGCTGAACATTAGACGTGCTCTTTATTCTCGCGTACTTGTAGTGAGATGTTGTCTTTGTCTGGCCAGTGGGACAGCTGCTGATCTCGCCCACACACGGTACTGCAGCAGAGCAGTTCGCAGAGACGAGTATTGGTCTCAGTAGGTTTCGGAGCTGCAGCCACTGTCGACCGACGGCGCGAGAGCCGCCATCAGACAGACAGCAGCAGTCGCTTTCACTGTCGTTTCGGGTGTAGGGATACCACAGATCGGCAGAATATAGGGCATTAATTCAACAAATGCGTTGAGTTCCATGCTGTGGTGCTGTATTTAGAAGCTGACAGATTCATTTGGGAGTTGGCTACTTTCCTTGCTATAACTCGACGACATCCTTTTTGTCATTATTTAGTCAGATCGCGTTGCGCAATTTATTTAAGAGAGAGACAAGTTCAATACGAATTAATACCAAACCGAACTTATAGAGATAGAGGATATTCTTGTCAATCGAAACTTTTAATTAAAAAATGATTTTGACAATAAAATTTGGGCATATTCATATATAAACTCCTTTATTCTCTCTTTATAATTTCCGACTACCCCTTCCAAAAGGAATACAACCAGCCAACATTCTTGTTATTCACAGATTATGAAAATACATTTTATCTGTGATCGGCTACAAATTTTATGAAATAATGAAGTTAAAAGTTATCCGAAATGTTTACTTGAAATAATTCAAAGCTTATGTAGCAATACGGTGGTAAAGGTTGAAACCCTGCAAACTAATAACATGATCAAAATGGTTGTAAATGAGGGAATAAGACAGAGATGCCCTGTAGCACCGGTACTGTTCAGTGCGTACATACAGGCAGTCACGTGGGAGTGGTAAATAATATGAAAATAATTTTAAAATGGTAGTGTGACACAATATCATTTCCAGACGACAAGAACATTTTAGCTAATCAGAGAACTAACTGCAATTATCTTCAAATAAGTTGCGGAATAAGCCAGAAATTACCTGAAGATAACTGTAATGAAAACAAAGGCGATGGGCTTCCAAAAGAAACAACGTTTGATTGCTAAAATAGCTATTAATAATGAAATGATAGAAAAACTATCCATTCTGAATTACTTGCGGTATAACGTATCTCACCGTAAGAGAATGGAGATTAACAATAAAATGAATACTTTCAGATAATGTTTGTTACAGGTGGATTTACCCAGAAATCAACACAATCTAGGGCGTTTTTTTTTTTTTTTTTTTTTTTTTTTTTTTTTTTTTTAAAGTGATGATAGTTCACCCATCAATATATGACATCCATCATTGGAAATGTCGGACATAAAAATACAAGCAAATTACAAAAGAGGAAATGAGAGATTTTTAAGTAACATAGCCGGCCGGTGTGGCCGAGCGGTTCTAGGCGCTAGTCTGGAACCGCGCGACCGCTAAGGTCGCAGGTTCGAATCCTGCCTCGGGCATGGATGTGTGTGATGTCCTTAGGTTAATTAGGTTTAAGTAGTTCTAAGTTCTAGGGACAGATGACCTCGTAGTTCTAAGTTCTAGGGGACTGATGACCTCAGAAGTTAAGTCCCATAGTACTCAGGGCCATAACGCTACTGTTGAACTTTGTTAGTAACCATATCGTGAAAAACGCTTCAGATAAACAGTAAAACTTGTAACGAGTTTTCTGTTGTAATAGATACCTTGTTTTTAGCTATAAATAACTTAAATTCCAAATCTTTACTGATAATGTTTGTGGTATATCAAATTAAAAGAGAACCATCTAGCCTAGTATAAAGTTATTTGTTTATTGTTCTGTAAAATACCGCACCAGGCGTAAATTGTTTACGTACTGTAAAATATAGCACCACCCGTGTAGCAGCCCCATTGTGTATGCTGTACTGGCAGGGGACGAGTTGGCTGCTATTCGTAAAAAACTGGAAATCTCCCTGTGACTGGAAGCTGCTGTCAATGGGTGTGTTGGGTGGGCTTCCAAGAGTTATTTCTTGAACAAAAAAACTATGTCCAGTAGTTGGAAGAAACCACAGGTCACACCTGTCTCAAAGACTCCCACCAATATCCTTGTCATCCACTTATTGCAGAATCTTAGTACGTGTTCTGAGCTCATGCATAATGTGGCATCTCGAAGAGAAAACCTTCTCCACGCTAACCAGTACGAATATCGAAAACATAGAGCATGTGAAACACAACTGGTACTTTTCTCAGATGACCTCCTGAAAGCCACGGACCAAGGCAGTCAGATAGCTGCAGTATTAGCATTTAACTCAGTATCACACCTACGCTGTTTATCAAAAGTACGGTCATATGGAGTATCAGGCGAAATATGTGACTGGATTGAGAATTTCTTGGTAGGGATGACGCAACATGGTATCTTGGATGGAGAGCCGTTGATGGATGTAGAAGTAACTTCGGGTGTGCCCCAGGGAAATGTGTTCGGTTCCTTGCTATTCATGTTGCGAATCAACGATCTTGCGAGCAATATTAATTGTAACTTCAGACTTTGCGCAGATGATGCACTTGTCTACAAAAATGTGTAGTGTGAACGAAGCTGTACAAATATTCAGTCAGCCCTTGATAAAATTGTAAAGAAGGATAATGATTGGTAGCTTGGTTTAAATGTTCAAAAAAGTAAACTGTGCACTTCAAAAAACGAAAAAATATAATATACTATGAATACAATATTAGTGTTTCACAGTTTGAATTTGTAAACTTATATAAATACTTGGGTGTGACATTTAGTAGGGACCTGAAGTGTAACAATCACATAAAGCAAGTAGCAGACTTCGGTTTATTGGTAGAAAACTGGGGAAGTGCAATAAATCTACAAAGTTCGCTCGTGCGACCCATCCTAGAGAATTGTTCAAGTGCGTGGTGCCCTTGCCAGATAAGCCTAGCAGGAGACATTGAACGTATATAGGGAAGGGCAGCACGTATGTTTGACCCGCAGGAGGGTGTCACTGAGATGTAGATGTGGGCAAGCTCTTGAAGATAGACGAAAACTATCCAGAGAAAGTCTACTAACAATGTTTCAAAAACTGGCTTTTAATAGTGACTCTAAGAATATACTACAGTCCTCTACATATCGCTCTCATAAGGATTGAGAAGATAATATTACATTTCTAATTTTTCCCGGGATCCATACTTGAATGAAACAGCAAAAAAGCCCTAATAACTCGTATAGTGAGACAAACCCTCTGCCATGCACTTCATACTGGTTCGCAGAATATAGATGTACAGAAGATGTTAATGTAGATCTGTGATAACCTATCTACTTCTGGATTTAGAGGAAGTAAAGACATACAGAATGAACTGAACAGAAGAATGAGGTGTCGTTGTCCTGGCTGTTATACTGCATGGGAATTGGGCAATGACGTAGCAGATGAAGCAACTCAAGATACCCGGTTGAAAAATACGGTTTCCCAATGTGCTGCCCCCCGTACACGCAGTTAACTCACTGTTGAGGTACAGGAATATACGTCTGTTGAAGAGGGAAGAGCGGTTAGAGCTGAGGAGCAACAAGCTGAAATAGTCGAGACAAACGGCACGGTTATGGTATTCGTCTTTCCGGCCGCTGAGGCGAGAGGAAATAATCTTAACGCGCCTCCAGGTAGGGCACTGTCCTCTGACGCTTGGATTCCTACTCCGGCGAAAAGGCACAATAGTATGCAGTACTTGCGGTGTACGGGTATGTCTACCCCTCACATTAATAGATTGTGGTTAATGTCGAGATATGATGATCGCAGCTACCTTACCGGCTGATACGCACTATGTTACAGGCCTTGATGACAGCTTCCACTCTTGAATGCATACGTTCAATCAGTTGCTGGATGGTTTCTTGGGGAATGGCAGCCCGTTCTTCACGGAGTGTTGCACTGAGGAGAGGTATCGATGTCGGGCGGTGACGCCTCTCACGAAGTCGACGTTCACTCCAAAGGTGTTCTATAGGATTCAGGCAAGGACTCCGTGCAGGTCAGTCCATTACAGGGATGTTATTGTCGTGTAATCACCCGCCACAGGCTGTGCATTATGAACAGGTGCTCGATTGTGTTGAAAGATTCAATCTCCATCCCCGAATTGCTCTTCAACAGTGAGAAGCAAGAAGGTGCTTAAAACATCAATGTAGGCCTGTGCTGTAATAATTCCACGCAAAACAACAAGAGGTGCAAGCCCCCTCCATGAAAAACACGACCACATCATAACACCGCAGTCTCCGAATTTTACTGTTGGCACTACAGACGCTGGCAGATGACGTCCACCGGGCATTCGTCTTACCCACACCCTGCAATCGGATCGCCACATTGTGTACCGTGATTCGTCACTCCATACAACCTTTTTTCCACTATTCAATCGTCCAATGTTTACGCTCCTTACATCAAGAGAGTCGTCGTTAGGCATTTACCGGCGTGATGTGTGGCTTATGAGCAGGCGCTCGACCATGATATCCAAGTTGTCTCACCTCCCGCCTAACTGTCATAGTACTTGCAGTGTATCCTGATGCCGTTTGGAGTTCCTGTGTGCTAGTCTGGATAGATGTCTGCCTATTACACATTACGACCCTCTTCAACTGTCGGTGGCCTCTGTCATTCAACAGACGAGGTCGGCCTGTACGCTTTTGTGCTGTACGTGTCCCTTCACGTTTCCACTTCACTATTACATAGGAAAGAGTGGAGCTAGGGATGTTTATGAGGGTGTAAATCTCGCGTTCAGTCGTATGACACAAGTGACACCCAACCACCTGACCACGTTCGAAGTCCGTGAGTTCCGCAGAGCGCCCCATTCTGCTATCTCACGATTTCTAATGACTACTGCGGCCGCTGATATGGAGTAGTAGATGGCAGCACAATGCACCTAATATGAAAAACTTGATCACATAGTGTATTTAGGTCTTCTGCGTGAAAGTATGAGTGTGAGTGATAAAGGATGTAGCAGGGTGGCTCAATTTTATATTTTTCCATTTGATGCATAATTTTTTAAAAAATTAACTACATCCATCAACAATTAGTTTCGTAAGTGCACTGATGACCTCGCTGTTGATTCCCCTATACATAGCCATCTCCACTACCATCACCAGGACCAGTGGATGTGGGTCGTCAGGTTGAACCATTGCTGGATAGATTGCAACTGCAGATTATTAGGAATTACAGCGTAGGCTGACGACTTGTTACTATTAGTAAATGTAAAGAAGTCGAGAAAAAATGTGACAAACCTCTCGGAATTAAACAAGAATTGTGCACGCAGGTGCGACTCCAGATAACAACAATCAACATAAAATAAATCAGGCAATAATTTAAAAGCATACGGTCAAAAGTTATTTACATTTAAGGGAAGTCTTATAAGGGACCCATCGATTCAAAAATAAACTATCGATAATTCAGTGATGAAGAAGCCTTAATAACTGGTACAATGGAACGACGCTCTGCCTAAGCTTCACTGTAGTTTGCAGAGTTTAGGTATAGATGCAGGTATATGGTCAAGAGCTATGTAGATATGTGCGTGGATGAACACTGTACATTCCACGGCCATAGAGAATATGTACAGAGGAAAAGTAGTGGAATCATTAATGAAATTATTAATATAGGAACAAGGAGGTTTCGTTTTGTCCTTGAATATAACTGGACTATGCCACGCGTCCATATGTACAGCAGATATACGCAGTGGAGACTGTTTGGGGGCACAGCTTGTGGCTGTCGTGAGGAGAGCGCAGCGAGCTGCAACCTACTGCTACGCATGGAGACTTTAACTCCCCTCCTACAGATCTCTTGCCTGTGTCCCTTGGAATTACAAAACAAAATTGGCCGTCACCTATTGAAAACGGAAAAAAACGTTACAGGAAAGTGCAATAAAGATCTTTGGGAATCAGCAAGATATCAATTAAAAGGTGTACAGTAAATAAATGAAAATAAATTATTTAACTGTGACCTAAGGCCAGCGTCGATGCCGTAGTACAATTAAGGTGGTGGCAGTTGTAGAGGTAGTGCTTACTAAAAATTTTAATAACTGTTGTTTTCTGTTTTAGTATATGTATTTGTGTCACCGTTGCTATAAGAGGCCTAATAGAAAGAGGTGACACAAACAGTAAAGTTAGCTAAAACAGGTTGAACATATCGGAAACCCATTGCTCTTTCTCTGCGAAAAGGAGGATATACCCGACTAAGAACGCTAACAGATGGTATGAGAAAATTGCTCATAAAGTAGCAGTTTGGTTTCCATCGTAAATGTTGAGTGGTGGTAACAGGAATAAACAGAAAAAAATGTGATAAATATTCAATATAAGAAATTGCATACTAAAAATGATTGTCGTAGTGATTTATATAAACGTAAATATGATCTGTAACGTTGCATTGATGTTATCGCCAGTGACCTGCAATGAAAAATAAATAGCTAAATAAAGAAAAATGATGGTTTTAGGCCGACATTTGGACTGATTCACTTTTGAGAACGGCAGGGGTAAACGAAGCGACTTACGTTGCGTAAATGAACTTCGAGTTACAGATATATGGCATCGAAGTACGTAACAGTTTACCATTTGATGTAAAGAATTGCCACCATAGTGGAGTCAGATTGATTGTGACGATGAATTAAAAAAGACTATCTCATATTAAAGGAAATCGTGCTAATTTTAGAAGATCGTATCACTGCAACCTTTCACAGCAAATGTGTTAAAACTATATTGATAGCGTAAAATTCTCTGTGTCTCTTTCAACTTCTTTTGTAATATTACTGAGGCGTAATTGGACCAACGTGCATGGTCTTCTATCCTTTCAGCCCAAACTGTATAACAGGGGAACTGTTGTGTTACGAAGAGGTGCTTAAAGCAGGCGGCCTTCGTATAAAATGGTGTAAAATGTTGTCTCCTAGAACTTTGGCCGTTAAGTTAGCCGTTCACTTGGGTGGCTGCGTATGAATAGCCCATGAGGCAAGGCGTCGTTAAATAACTTGGAACCTTACCCCAGGATGGCAACCCGTACTGCAGTCTCCGTTCACAGAAAGCTTCGCTGCTGCTGATGGCACTGCGGAACTTCGCACCGTTAATTACCTCGGCTTGGGAGTTTTGAAAACTGCTTTTAGTGCGCTCTGGCCTTGCTGCTTCATATCGGCCCGTCTGGAGAATAACTTTCCTGCGTTTATGGCTGCCGACTGTGGGGAAGAGCAGTATTTTCACGCAGTTTAACGACTGGGACGTCGGTTCTATTGAGAGAAGGCTTGTCATTCCAATTATTTAGTAAATTATCTATGACAATTTAAATAAATTGTTGACTTGCCCACAGTACCTCTCCAAACGTGTATTTGAAAGCCCCAGACGAATGAAAAGTCGCCCTGCAACCATACTCTCTCAGGACTCTCACGGGTCAGTCCTGGGTCCACTATTGTTCTCCTTGTATGCCAATGATTGGTTCTTTCCTCCTGTACGTATAATTTCTATGTCGGCCACCTCCAGCTTTAGCTATGTACCAGTTCTGAAGATATCAATATTGTGTACTTCGGACTAATGATCACGTGTCTTCAGTGCTAAGATAGCTCAAAGTTTAAAACTTTGTGCCTTAAGCTGGCTTTTTTGTAGTACTTCTCGTGAGTAAATGCGAGCTGTTTGCTCTAAATTGTAATGAACATTGAATGCTGAATTCTGTATTCGATGGAACTTATAACGTGCTTATCGTAATGAACGTAAAATAAGTGGAATGTCTGGCTGGATGTAAGAGAGGAATTGATGGCTGTAATATTGCCAGGTTAAAGATAAAATATAATCGTAATGAAAGTACTTCTATCGTAGGAGGAATACACCACTAGCTGTGACACTTGCGGAAACTACACACATGTGCCCCATACAGAGAGCTGTTAGCAGATAACTCCCCTTCGCCAACTTCAGCACATTGCTTACAGCTTTGAGCTGTACATGAGCAGAAGCAATTTTGCGTCATGTGACCACAGTTAGCAGTCGGTGTACTGCTGACTGATCAGCTACTGCAGTCTCAGATTTTGACTCCTCGGCTGCCACTAGAAAGACAATGAAGATCGGAGTAACCTAGTCAAAAAGTTCTAATTATCAGATTGAAGCATGATGTCATCATGCCCCACCCCTCTCATCTACTTCCCCTCTCACAGGCCATGCATCTTCCCCTTCTCAACCCCATCTCCTTCTCTCTCCTCTCCTCCAAACACAGGCCAGTACTAATCATTGTCCAGTATTTTACCAGCCATTAAAATGAAACAGCTAGTCAGTATATAGCTGCCATCTTGGTCATATACAAAAGTATCTGAATGGCCTGTATAATTTATCGACATGTACGTTACACTACCGCTGATCTAACTGGCAGGATAAGCTGTGCTTAGCAATGAGCATAGTTCGATTATTATATCACACTTGGAGTGATGCACAATGGACCCTAAAATATTTGCGAATCTAAATCGTTCCATAACGGAACAAGACCCACTTTAGCTAAAATACTGTATAATGGCCCAGTAAAAGCTGACACGTCATCTCATGTCTAAATGAGACTATGTTACTGATAGCAAAAAAAAAAAAAAAAAAAAAAGTAAGCAAACACATAATGGTTATGTCAATGTGCTTACTACATCCAAAATATTGGGATTTTTGGTGATGCAAAAATAGACATCCAGAGCTGCAGCCGGTGACCCAACGTTAGCTGGGACCATATGCATATGTACACACTTTGTTTACTGCTATTTTGACGGACATCTTACTTGGAAAATACTGGTTGGTTTGAGACTGGGCATAGTCTGGAACCAATCACCGAATAAGTAAACATCCATTTTAGTTGCAACTCTGGTTGCCTCTTTTTGCACCACGATCTAAAAAAAATGGTATGCTGTCCTACTATAACCAGCATGCTGGAGTTATGCAAGTTTGTATCATTGTTCTATGATATATATATACTACCCAAGAGAACATGACAGCCACTCAAAGAGTGCAGTTAATATGTATCCTACATTTGACACCTACAACATGACTTCAGACTCTCGAATTAAGTGCCCCATACGGTTTCCACATCTGAATTGTTCTATAACAGTACAAAACACATACGCTCTGCCATGCAAGTAGTTGACACTTCAACTTAGGCCAAAGTGTGATTATGCATAAAAACGAACCTGACCAAAGACTGCTGTAGAAGCGAGGAAGACAATATTTCGGGAAAACATTAACTACGTCATTGACTGGCTGATAGAGATTTATTTTTATTGCTTTTGATCATGGATATACCTGTGGTAGCATGTTTATCCACCATTGGTATGTGTTTTGACACTTAAGTACAACAAACTATACTAAAAATGACACATTTTCTATTTTGATGAGATCCGTAACATGTAGAATCACTTAAAGGTATATTTTCATAATACCCAAGTGTAACTTTGTAATGCACTACACACGAAATGTAACCACAGTATCAACAAGGGCAGTGATGGAACAATATTCCACTTGGAGAGAAAAATTCTATGTCTCAAAAATAGTATTTTGACACCAAAATAAAATTATTAATCAAAACAGAAAAATATTTTACGCACAAAATGAACACATGTTGCTTTTCACAAGATTGAAGTACAACAACAGATCTCTTAAATCGAACGAAAATTCGATTTTAGAAGCAAAATAAAATTGCCTGTTAATCGTCTTATAAGATTTTTAAAAAATACATATGGTTCACATATTGCCACCGCTGATATAACTTGCAGGTGAAGCTGCTTTCATCTACACGCTTAGTTCAGTCTTCATATCATTCTTCAAAGAAAACATACAGCCTCTGTACTACTTATCAATGTGTATAAAGAACTGTTTTGTAATATTAGAAAACATGCATGGCACTACTGCTGATCAAATTTACAATTTAAACTGCACTTGTTAATAAAATTACTTCGATATTTGTACTAAACATGAAAGAAACCAAAATTATCTGTACTATTAATCAAACAGTTTATCTTGTAGTGTAAGATGTTTGTCATTTTTACTGATAATTCTAACTTATGCTATCACATTACGGAGACTACATGATACTTCTCCCAAGACACTTACATGTCAGAAAAATTGTATCCCATTTCCCCTGTACATCAGCATGTTACAGCAAAATTCTAACATACTGTTCCATACATTAACATGTTACAAGGAAATTGCAACAAATTACCCCAAACATCGCTATGTTATAGTGCAGTTGTAACAAATTTCCCACATACATTACCATCGTTACATAAAACAAACACATTACTCCATATGTCACCATGTTACATCGACATCTACATCTACATGATTACTCCGCACTTCACAATTAAGTGCCTGGCAGAGGGTTCATTGAACCACCTTCAAGCTACTTCTCTACTGTTCGACTCTCTAACAGCATGCAGGAAAAATTAACTCTTAAATCCTTACATGCGAGCTGTAATTTGTCTTAATTTATTATGATGATCATTCTTCCTTGTGTAGTTGGGCGCCAATGAAATATTTGCACATTCTGAGGAGAAAGTTTGTAGCTGAAATTTCATGAAAAGGTCCTGCCACAGCGAAAAATGCCCATGTTTTAATGACTGGCACACCAGTTCATGTAACATATCCGTGGCACTCCCTCTCTTACTTCGTGATAATACGAAATGAGCTGCCCTTTTGTTAACTATACAGATAATAATGAATTGTCGTTACTCCAAGCAAAGTGTCTACCATTACCCGAGTCCAATTAGGACAATGAGGGTCAGTTGATATGGTGACTGCTATTACATCGATCATGGGGACTAGCATTAGCTTGAATGCATAATACCATAACATGATACTGGGTGTCAGCTATTGCATCTTCAGCCTCTGTCGTAAGACCAGCAGCTGACAATGTGTAATCCCATGCATCATCACTGTTACACAAAATTATAAGTAAAAATTGCCTCACAGATCGCCAACTAAGCAAGTTGAGCCTTGTACTGACGAGTTGCGGCTTGAAAAAAACCAAGGAGTCCTGGGAGCAGACGATGTAAGTTGGATTATCTAACTTAACGTGCACGAAATATTTTCGCGCCCTTTACATTTTGCCCTAACAGTATAAGTGGCGATACTTTTCTTAGAGAAATATACAGAGTGTTTCAAAAATACTTTTACAGACTTTGAGGATTGGCTCATTAGAGAATCAAGGAAAAAAATCTAGTGAAGATGACCTCTAAAATGAATATCGTAAGAACTATGATCATTTGTTCAACAGAAGAGATGTGATACAAATTATGAAGATGAACAAATGCTCAAAGTTCTTAACTCGGAAGAACTAAGAAGAGTGTTTCAATGTCCAGGAACTCCATCTCTGAGTTATAATGTAGATCTTAAAGTGCTAGAACCGACAGCGACTATACATGGAGCAATGGGGGCATCAATACCTATCAGCAGAGGTCAATCTAAAGGAGTACCTTGCATCTGGATCGAGGCGCTGCAGAAATTAAGATGCGAAACTGGAAGAGCCAGGAAGCTATACCAGAGCAGCATGACTCAAGAAAAAAGAGTACGAAGGTTGCATAGATACAGGTATTTTAAACAACATTTTAAGAAAGAGTTGTGGAAAACAAAAATGGAACGATGGAAGTAATTAGTGGAGGTTAAGTTAGAAACCGAACCCTGGGGTGTACCCTATAAAATAGTAAAATAGTCTGCGAGAAAATACGCTCACCAACAGTCTTACACACTCTCAGAAAGAATGATGGGACGCTAATAGAAAGTTGGGAACAGTCAGCTGCCCTGTTAATGGCTATGGAGAAGAAGGCGAGAAAGATGATCAGCGTAGATTACGGGACATATGGTAAGAATATAGGAACAATAAACTTGTGTACCCTTTTGCACAAGAAGACATTAAGCACATAATTTTAAGACTGAAAAAAAAAAACAACCTCCATGACCGGACAGAATCCCTGCCGAAGTAATACAAGCCTTCCGTGACCAATTAGATAATTACTTGTGCGATATGTGTAAAGGGTGTCTCTTGCAAAGAAGGATCCCTGTACAGTGGAAGAATGCTGAAGTGTTAATTAGTAAAGGGCAAGATAAAGATCCAATGATACCCAAATCCTACAGACTAATTTCTTTTGAGTATTCTCGGCAAGATATTTGAAAAACTATGATGCAAAAGATTACACGATCACAGACTGCTGCACGGAATGAGCGCTCACCAGTACGGGCTGAAAAGAGGCAAGTCAACTGAAGACGCAATTAACAAGACGATTTCGCTAGCGACAGAAACTAATTCTACGTACACACTAGCGAAATGACTGATATTGCTGGCGCTTTCGATAACCTATGGTGGCCGTCTTTCTTTGGTCGCCTTAGGGATTTGGAGCATCCAGAAGCGCTGTATAATTGCCTGAGAGATTATTGCCACTGGCGACATTCTTCTTTAACATGCCCTGGAAAGGAAATAACGAAGACAATAACGAAAGGCTATCCGCAGGAATCAGTGTGTGGTCCATAGTTTTGGGATGTAGCACTGGAGCCCATACTACAGAAGTTACATGACAGTGGTAACATAAGCGATCTGGTGGCATTTGCAGATGAAGTGCTGTTCGTTCTAAGTGGTGACTTCAGAAGAATTAAAGAATGTAGAGCACCCTCCACGAATTTGAGGGCTGGTGTCAAAGTCTTCAGTTGTCACTAGCAGCTCACAAAACAACGTACATCCCGCTGAATGGGAACCTAAGAAGAAGCCCTAAAATGAAAATAAATGATATAACGATTAGAGGAAACACAGCAACTAGATAGCTAAGGGTATGTCTCGACGAACGTCGGAACTTCGCACGTCATTTAGAGGAAGCAGGTAGAAAATGTACCAACATAACGAATAAAATTATATCTGTTGCAAATAGACAATTTCGGCTTCACTTGAAGACAATTAGAGTATGCCACCAATGTGTATTAGCATCAGTCGTAGGATATGGAGCGAACGTCTGGGTTCATAGATTGCAGCTAGTGAAGCCAGCCTCAGTAGTGAGAAGAGTTCAACCAGGCGTGCTACTAAGATTAACGGGGGCCTACGGCGCTACCGCGAATGATGCTTTGTTAGTAATTCTAGGAATATGCCCACTGAACTTTGAAATTAGGAAAAGGGGAGCCTTTTACTGGTTAAAGAAAGGCAATCAAATGGAAGTACGAAGGGAGCTTAGAACTGTGGCCAATTCGAAAAGGCAATAAAATATCGTATGTTACAACTGCGGCAAAATCAATGGGACACTTCAGGCACTGGTAGGAGAACATACGAATTTCTCCCTAACATCAGGGAGAGATTAAAAATGAGATTTCTTAATCCAGCGAGTGGATTGATACGTTACCTGACTGGCCATGGCCCTTGTTCCACGTATCTGTACAAAATCAGAAGACAGATGAATGATAGCTGCACCTGCGGCAGTGTGGGCGCACCAGAACACCCATTGTGGGACTGTGCGCTCTATGAATATGCAGCCGGTAATGAACGTCAGGTGTTAAGGATGTTGGATCCCAAAGCAGCACTAAGGAGCGAGTCGACCTGGCGCATCTTGGACAATAGTGCAGCTACAGCATCCAGGAAGGCCAAGGAAGACACTCGACCATAAGTCATCAAGCTAGACAACATACTTTGCAGATGGAGAGAAGATGACTGAGGTTGGCGACCACGGAGTGAAATACTGTCCGAAGAATCTGTACTGCGTTGGTGCAAGTGATCGTGGAAGTGTGGACTTCAAGAAGTAACAGTGATGGGTGGAATTACTTGCTACAGTGGGAACGCTGCTGACGTGCTGCCCGACGCCCAAGGAATCCAGCAGACTCTGGCTGTTGACCGGGGAACCAAGAGGGTGGATCCAGTGGCAGAAAAAACCACGGACAAATTAAATGCACCAAAATAAATGAAGAAACAGGGAACAGATTGTAGTGTTTGTAGTGCAGGAAGGAGAAGCGGAAGGAGTAACAACCTTGTAAAAAAATCAGGGTCCAGCTGGCCCAGCTGGTAGCTCCCTGTAAGGGCCCATGCCTAGGTTACAGGTGAAAACTGGTAAACGGCTTCGGAAGCGGACGAAGATGATTGACATCATCTAAACGGCAAGGAAGGTGGAAGAACCACTGTGGGAAGATTGGTCTCCTCAGCCTGGGAAGGCAACCTGTCTACAGGAGGAAATCCTAAATAAACCTACCGGAGCTGACAATCTAGGTAGTAAACTGATCAGAGGATCAGACCTCTGGCACCCCAACACAATCTTCAACTAAAGCATGGAGGACAAACTACCCCAGGTGGTATCAAATCCACCTCCGCCTTTGGTGGTGTCAGTGGGCTTTTGCACTCTCGGGAGCCCATACCAATATGGTTTGAGGACGAGTCGGAGCGTCCTGGAACCACCAACAAGATAATCAGACATAAGCAATAGAACTACTTTGCCGGATTGAACATCAACTCGCTACTCAAAATAGGCAAACTGGAACATTTACAGACACATTGACTAGCAACGAGATACTGCTCACAGCAATACAGGAAACCAGGTATACGGATGAACATGCCTTTGATTCAGATGGCTATCGCATTTTTAAAGGAAAGGTAGGATGTAGGAAAATGAAGAATGTTCCACACCTGGGGACCGAGTCCATTGTAAGCCAAAAGGTTCTCGATTCATTAACTGACTTCAGCTCGCCAAATAGTCGAGTGTCTCTACTAACGTTCCAGTGAGCAAACAAGATCTACACTGTAATAAATGTTTACGCACCCATCAATGAGGACAATAAGCCTAACCCCCAAAATGCTGACAAAATTTGGGAAGGACTAGAGGACATTGTCAGCAAGGTCCCAGAACGTGACACAATCATCCTAGTTGGCGATTTCAACGCGCAGTTGGGGAAAGGGTCAAAATTTAGAGACATCGTAGAAAAATACCCAGCCTGCAAACGGACCAACAGGAACGGAGAGCGCCTTGTGGCACTCTGTAAAGCTTTCCACTTGGTCATGAAGTCAACGGCCTTCAAGAGACTACCAAAGAAGCAGATGACCTGGACATCACCCAACAGCCTCTTGGGAGAATTTCAGATTGATCATATCGCCACCTCAAGGAAATCCAATAGAGAGATCCACAATGTAAAAGTGTTAAGAGGAGCAAAACTGGACACTGACCACTATCTCTCCAAAATGAAGCTGAGATTTCTGCCTAGGAATACTAAGAGAACCAAGTCACTCAAGCTTACGGAGTTTGAAATAAAAAAAAATTCAACTTGCAACCAATTCGTAGAGATATTGGAATCACTGGAAAGTAGAGATTGAGATGAATTGAGAAAGAACATAGTGAAAGTTGCCACAGAGACAGTACCATTACTGAAACAAAGAAAACATGTCTGGTGGACAATTACCTGTGAGAAAGCAGAGATGCTGAGATAGATGGCCTGGCTGAAGTGGAACAGAGACAAATTCATAGAACAACGAAAGTTACCTGCCAGAACAATCAGACAAATAAAACGGCAGTTCACAAAAGACCAATTGACACAACTGGATGACGACTTCAAGAAAAACAACACCAGGAATTTCTACAGACGTTTTAAACGGAACGTAAGCCACTACAGCCCACCTAGCCTCCACTTCAGAAGACCAGATGGGAAGCTACAACGATACAGACAACTGCCACCTTCTGGCCATGTACTTCGAGAATCTCTTGAACTGTGAATCACCTGACACATTCTTTGATTACCAGAACAGCACCAAGCATCCAAACTCGCAAGCACCGACGAAAGAAGAAGAAATAGAAAGCATCCAGTCCTTCAAAAACAACAAAGCTTCAGGAGAAGACTCGATAGTGGCCGCACGATGGAAGCAGGTGGGAGACAAGACTGTAAGCAAGTTGATGGAAATCATAAAAAACATTTTGAGATTGAAACATTACCTAGTGACTGGACCTCTGCCTTGATTCATCCCTTACACAAGAAAGGAGATTTGACCGACATCAATAATTATCGAGGAGTCTCATTGGTACCTGTCACATACAAGATTTTCTCCAAGGTCTTACTAAACAAAACCGAACCTCAACTGGACCCACAGCTAGGGGAATATCACGCAATATTTAGAAAAGGACCCTCTTGTACTGAACAGATGCTGAACCTGAAGTCAGCGCTACGACAAGTAAAAATGGCTGGTAAGAAGTATGTCGTCATCTTCGTTGACTTCAAGAAGGCATATGACTCAGTTGATAGACCTGCTCTCATGAAGATCCTGCAAGAACTATGGCTAGATGATAAGACCCACAGCCTTATCCAACAGACGTTAAGCTACACCAGGTCACGAGTAAAGTTCAGAGGAACCCTCTCAGAAGGTTTTGAAATCAAATGGGGAGTAAGACAGGGAGATGGTCTGTCCCTTCTCCTCTTCAACTGTGCCCTGGAAAAAGTAATAAGAGAGTGGCGGAAGCAGTTAGCTAGAGAGGGGATTCCAAATGGTATCTCTCTGGGACATAAATGCAATGGGCTCAATGTTGATTGCCTGGCATTTTCCGATGACCTAGCACTTCTATCAGATTCAGTAGAAACTTCAGTGAAACAACTCAACGTTCTCAGATAGGAAGCTGCAAATGTTGGACTTCATGCATCACTTGAAAAAATGCAGTACATCACGAACGTAGGTGAATCTCCTAGTACACTGCATCTAGACCAGGGAGAGATAAAGAAAACCAACAGGTTTAAGTACTTGGGAGAATGGCTGGAACCTAATCTATCTGAAGGATAAGCACTATCAACTCGAGTCAACAAGCTAGAGCTGGCATACGAGATGACCAAGAATACTTATAACAAAAAATGTCTCTTCTGTAACACTAAACTGAAGCAGTACCAGATAGTCATCTGTCCTGAAGCCTTATATGCTTTAGAATGTTTAATACTCAATAGGAAGGGACTTACTGAAAAGCTCGAAATCCAAGAGAGAAAGATAATGAGGAAGATACTGGGGCCAGTCAAGGAAGGCGACAATTACCTGTATAAAAGGCGACCCAACAGAGAGCTCTATGAGTACTGTGAAAAAAATCACAGATGTAGCTAGGAATAGACGTCTAGCAAAAAAAAAAAAAAAAGGTTCTGAACACTATGGGACTCAACTTCTGTGGTCATTAGTCCCCTAGAACTTAGAACTAGTTAAACCTAACTAACCTAAGGACATCACACACATCCATGCCCGACGCAGGATTCGAACCTGCGACCGTAGCGGTCTCGCGGTTCCAGACTGCAGCGCCTAGAACCGCACGGCTACTTCGGCCGGCAGACGTCTAGCATTTTATGGACACATTTACAGGATGCATCGTGACAGATTGACTAACCAGCTTCTCTGTTACTGGCAGAAGAGGAAGACCAAGTCACCATGGTTGATGAAAATGTAGAAATATCTTCAGGAACTGGGAATAACAGAAGGAAACTTGAAGGATCAGACAATACTCAGGAAGAAGCTTACACAAAATAGATTCCAGAACAAACTACCAAGAAAGAAGACTGATGCCCTCTGGACACAGGAGAGGAAGAAACAACACAGCCAGAGGATGCGTAACTACTGGGCAAACATCAAAGCCCACTCCAAACGCAATAGTTGAATGTTATAGTCCTTAGATGGCCTATACGAAATAAGAAGAAATAAATAAAATAAATAGTTCTTAAGATATGTATTTTAGATCTCATGTTTACTTGGCATTTTTCCTTGTTTTGGAATAAGGAACATGTCACCAGATATCTTTAAAAGTATTTTTGAAACACCCTGTATAGCAGCGCCCTAAATAAAAAAGTCCACAGTATCAACTAAAGAAAGGCAACGCTATGTTTGTGACTACATAAAACTGCAACCACTCACTTCTTTGAAATAGTTATTTATTAATTCCATGAGCCTGTTTTCGAACCTTTTCAGGCTTATCTTCACATGGT
Organism: Schistocerca cancellata; assembly: GCF_023864275.1. Lineage (NCBI taxonomy): Eukaryota > Metazoa > Arthropoda > Insecta > Orthoptera > Acrididae > Schistocerca > Schistocerca cancellata. The sequence continues at coordinate 383,657,287 of NC_064634.1, read as the reverse complement.
TTTCTGGAAAACCATCTCAAGATGAGCCTGGGAAGATTCGAAAAACGGTTCATGGAATGAATGAATAACTATTTCTAAACAGTGACTGACTGAAATTTTGTGTATTTAAATTGAATAAACAGTCACAGGTTCTAAAACACCCTTAATGGAGAAATAGTTGATTTCAACATACTGGTCGAATTTCTGAAGGTAGCAGGAAGAAAATACAGAGAGGGAAAGGTTACTACACTTTGTACAGAAATCAGACAGCTGTTGTAAAATTCGAAGGGCTTGAAAATGAAACATTTGTTGAGAACAGAGTGAAATAGGCTACTAGCCTACCCGCAATGTTATTTAATCTGTACATTGAACAGTCTGTTACGGAGTTAAAGGGGAAATTTGGAAAAATAATTAACGTTGAAAGAAAAGAAACAAAACTTTAACTTTTGATGATGGTATTGCAATTCTTTCAGAACTGACAAAGTGTTTGGAAGATCAGCTGGACATAACAGATAGAGTATTGAAAAGAAGTTATAAGTTTTTTTTATACATCGTATGGCACATATCGCTATTCTTAAATACTTTATACACAATTTAATTACAAACTGATATCCAGACATTGAATATAACCACATAACCTCCTCTATTGTAGGTAAGAAGTCGATCAAGGTTACCTTGTAAGCTAGAACTGGGCTTTCTTCTACTATGTGCTGGATTTGTTTGTTTTTCACCACCGCAGTCGCAACTTGAAGGTGTTATATTTTCCCATTTGTAGAAGGTGTCAACGCTTCTTCCATGGCCAGTGAATATGCGGTTTAAAGTTATCCACACTTAGCGTGACTGACTGAAGCGGGGTAGTTACTCATTTATCATGAAGCTTTGGAATTTTGGTGGGCAGCGTTCTCGCCAATGTTGTTTCTAGAGATTGTGGATGTCAAAGTTGGAGGCTGTCGTCTCTTTAGCAGTGAGTAGTGGTGGTCTCCTCGATTTAAGTCTTCTGCGGTCAAGGTTAGTTGTATCTTTATGTATGGGCAGCTGAGGGTTATTAATTACCTCGTTGTATTCGTTGAGGAAGGCACTTTTTCGTCGGATTTGTGGTGGTGGTATATGACTCAGGGTTGGCAGCCATACTGTGGGGGTTAATTTTATTGTGCCACTGACGATGCGCATGATGTCCTTTAACGCCACTTCAATCATGTTTGTGTATTAATCCACAGTGGAGCGCAGTATTCTGCCACCGAGCAGACAAGCCCAACTGCTGATGTATGGAGTGTGTCTGCTGTGGAGCACCAAGTAGTGCCTCACAGTTTATGTATGATGTTGTTTCTTGTTCTCATTTGGTCTGCAGTATTTGTCAGATGCTCCTTGTAAGAGAGCGTCCTGCTGAGTGAAACTCCTATATATTTGGTGTAGTTGCTATGGTTAAGGCGTTTCCCTTCAAAGGAAACATTGAGCTCTCTTCTTGCTCAATGGTTGCAAAGGTGGAAGCATACTTGTTAGGATTCGGCTGCAGTCTTCATTTGCGAAAGTAGCCACTCAGCAATTTGAAACCGGAGCGCAGGATGTCTTCAGTGGCCTCAAATGATCCGTGTTATGCAGCTAGGGCCCATACTTCCGTCTAGCCAAATTTCCTAGATTGTATGTTTTGGAGGACTGAAGAGCAGTAGGCCGGCCAGTGTGGACGAGCGGTTCTAGGCGCTTCAGTCTGGAACCGCGCACCCGCTACGGTCGCAGGTTCGAATCCTGCCTCGGGTATGGATTTGTGTGATGTCCATAGGTTAGTTAGGTTTAAGTAGTTCTAAGTTCTAGGTGACTGATGATCTCAGGTGTTAAGTCCCATAGTGCTGAGAGCCATTTGAACCATTTTTTTGAAAAGCAGTAGGGCAAGGACTGAGCCCTGTAGTAGCTCGTTGTTGAGTACCTTGGTGGAGCTGTTTCTTTCTCCAGTAAACACTTTAAAATCACTCCCATAAAAAAATGTTATCGACCAGTCTGATAGTATTGCTGCATGGAATCATTTGAATTAGTTTGTACAATAGCCGTTGTCTCCGGATGGTGTCATAGGCTGCCCTCTGATCTATGAATGCGGTTGATTTTTTTTTTTTGCTTTTTCTGATAACCTGTCTCTATATAGGTTGTCAGCGAAATCAATTATCCAGCTCAGCTTATATTAGGTAGGAATCCTGCTTATTCGTCTGAGATTTACTCCAGTATTTTTGAACTCAGTCTGTTATATAGTTATAAGTTGAACATATCATTACAAATTGAATATCAACACCAGTAAAACAAATGCAATGGAATGTAGCCGAATTAAATTAGGTGATGAAGGGAGATTCAGTTTAGGAAAAGACACTCAAAGCAGATGACTTTAGTTATTTAGGCAGCAAAGTAACTTGCCATGTCCGAAGCAGATAGGATGTAAAATGAAGACCACCAATAGCAAAAATATGTTTCTGCAAAAGGGAAATATTTTAAAATCTGATTTAAGTGTTCAGAATCGAAGCTCTCTAAATGTATCGCTACAGAAGAATGCTGAAGATTAGCTGGGTAGATCGGATAAATAATGAAGATGTTCTGAATCGAATCGGGAAGAAAACAGTTTGTGGTACAAATTCATTAAAATTGTATTAGATGAAATGATGCAACAGATTATAAACCAAGGATTTTTCAAGGCACCTCCCACGCACGCAGAGAGGCACTAGTAACCGTTACGTCCAGTTCATACAAAGAGAAGATATAGGTTTAATCAATTAAATTGAAATTCGATTACATATCCAAATCGAAGGTGTCCAGCTACTGCAGTCACGGAGTTATCGTGTGCATACTAAGTGTTTTGAAAACTTAACACGTAAAATTCTCCTATTAAATCCATTTTGATCAAGATGTTATGTATTCGAACGTAGGATAATAAGGCCAAAATAAATCTGTGATAATCCCAAAGCATGTTGTTAAAAAGATCGCAAGATGACGCACATCGTTAAAAGAGAAGCCGTCTGGTTCAGATTTGATTTGCGATCACTCTGTCGGGGGAGAATACTTCTTATAGATGCCCTCGAGTCGGCGCTACAGTGCAACAGGCAGCCTGAGAGCTTGGAAGAAACCACCGCCCCACCTCAGAGAAGCAATGGGAGAGATTAGGTCAGCCCTCCCTGTGAGTATGACTCTGCAGACCACGTTTCGGCGGTGGAGGAATTGCAAATTGCAGCTAAAAACACTCTCCAGCCCAGGCCTGAGCAGTCATTGCTCTCGTCCTCTTGGTATTGATCGTTCAATTGGGGAAGGATATGGAAGGAAATTGGCCGTTCCCTTTGTCCAAGGAACATCCTGGCATTTGCCTGAAGTGATTTAGGGAAACCACGGAAAACCTAGTCCGCAGTTCGTGGTCGTGCGGTAGCGTTCTCGCTTCCCACGCCCGGGTTCCCGGGTTCGATTCCCGGCGGGTTCAGGGATTTTCTCTGCCTCGTGATGACTGGGTGTTGTGTGATGTCCTTAGGTTAGTTAGGTTTAAGTAGTTCTAAGTTCTAGGGGACTGATGACCATAGATGTTAAGTCCCATAGTGCTCAGAGCCATTTGAACCATTTTTGAACGGAAAACCTAAATCAGAATGGCCGGACGCGGGTTCGAACCGTCGTCCTCCCGAATGGGAGTATAGTGTGCTAGCCACTGCGCCACCTTACTCAGTGGCAGCGAGCAGCTGAGAAGATTCCGATAAGCTTACCGCACTCGTCATAACTGTAATGAGTATCGATTACACTGATGGACAACCAATGTCTCTTTCTCGTAGTAGTTTTACTCGACCGTTGTCGAGTTAGAGCTCTCGAGGGGCTGAAACAACTTTTTCAATTATCACATTATAACCATACTAATTCTTTTACCTGTGGAAAACAGGCAATCACCACTGATAATCCGACATTCTGGATAGGTGGTTTTGCTCACTGTAAAGGTTGTCTCATTTATTTTGTCTTCTTCTTCTTCGCGGATGGATCACTTAGGACCACGCGTAATCAACATTTGTTGTCCTTCCTTTTCGCCCAGTATTCCTTCATACGCAACGAATGGGCTAGTTTTCGTTGCGCAGACCACGTATGTCGGTAAGTTTTTTTCTCTTCTTCCTCAAAACCCCGTGTGCTTGTTATTTTTCTCATTTAATTTCTGTCATGTATATTTGGAGACCCTAATTCTCTCAGGTCTTATTGAGACAATACAACGAAAAAAATTGAGGCAGTGCAACGAAATCAATTGAAATTTTCCCTAGCTGTTACTTGTCTGTGACCTCCTTCTGTCTCTAATTCTCCAAACGCTTCCCAACTGAAACAGCTGCTATAGGTTTCGATTTCTAATGCTGCCACGGTCAAGCAGACATGAAAATCTGAGAAAAAATTTAAAAAAAACGGCGAGACACGGAGGAATTACCCGAGTGAGCCAGAAATCGGTAGGTATGATGTACACGTACAGGCAAATGATTACAGTTTGAGAAAAGCTGGATCATTTATTCAAGAGGAAGAGCTGCACAAATTCAGCAAGTCAATGAGGCGTTGTCCACCTCCGGCACTTATGCAAGCAGTTATTTTTCTTATCATTGATTGATTTAGAGTTGCAGGGTGTCCTCATGAGCATATGGTGCCAAATTCTGTGCAATTGATGCGTTAGATCGTCAAAACCCCGAGATAGTTGAAGGCCCGGCCCATAATGCTTCAAGCGTTCTCAATTGGGGATAGATCCGGCGATCTTGCTGCCCGAGGTAGGGTTTGGCGAGCACGAGGACAAGCAGTAGAAACTGTCTTCGCGGGCGGGCGGGTATTATCTAGCTGAAGTGTAAACCCCAACAAAACGGGGCGTACAATATAACCGACGCACCGCTGTGGATGACAACCAAAGTGGTCCTGCTACGAAAATAAATGACACCCCAGATCAACTCTCCTGTCGGGCCGTATGGCGGGCGGCAGTCAGGCTGCTTCCCCACCGCCGTCCAGAGAATCTCCAGACACGTCATCGCTGGTCATCGGGGCTGAATTCCAAGTGGGACTTGTCACAGAAGACAATTCTTCTCCTGTCAATGAGAATCCAGACCGAAAACGTGTCTGGAAATTTCACGAGATAAAAAACACGTTGAACATAGGCAGGACTATGCTGACCCGCCAGGTTAGCCGAGAGCGCAAACGCGCTGCTTCCTGGACTCGGGTAGGCGCGCCAGTCCCGGATCGAATCCGCCCGCCGGATTAACGGCGAGGGCCGGTGTGCTGGCCAGCCTGCATGTGGTTTTTAGGCGGTTTTCCACATCCATATAGGTGAATACCTGGCTGGTCCCCACGTCCCGCCTCAGTTACACGACTCACAGACATTTGAAACACTTCCACACTTTTCTATGATTTACACTAGACGCAGAAAGCTAGGGTACTCGGCAGGAAGGGCATCCGGCCACCCCTTCACATTAAGATGCCAAATCCGATTTAACCACGCAAACTCCGCGCAAAATGCAGGACAAAGATGCAAGCGATAGATAGATATGGAGGACTATGCTGTTGTTGCTTCAGTTGAATCTCCCGCCAACGTATGCATAAGCATGTCATTTTTGTGCATACGGTGGCGTACCATCCAACGGAAGTAACAACGCCGCAAATATTACAATATTCAATGTACGTATTTCTGCTCCGTGATTTCTTGTTAGATCTACAAAGGGCTATGTCGCTAACTTTGTCCCATTGAGATATGCTGTCCTGACGGTAAAAAATAGCATAGGTTTATTTTTTAAATAAATGGAAATTTTGTCCATGTCATTAATTAAGTTGCGAGAACGCTTTTCTCTTTGTTTCGTGGGTCCGTGGTCGTTGTTCGTCTAAGCGAAACCAGATTGTAAATTTAAGTAACGGGTCAAAAGTAATTTCAGGTGAAAAATTAGGCGCAGCAACTGTTATAAATACTGCATTACAATCAGAAGCCGAGAAATACTGAAAGAAAATCACTTAAACAGATTTTATCACCAATTTAAAGCACTAACAATTAAAGATTCATTTCTGTGATCAACACGTTAGGGACGAGACCACATATTGTAGAGAAAAAGTGTGATTGGCCATTGGCTGGGACGCCACGGGCAATAGGTTCAGCCGCCGAATTAGAAAGTGTTTCCTTCCTCTGAGCACAATCGCCCCTTTCCAAGTGGTGCGTAAAGCCGTCGGCACACGGACCGTGCCGTCGAAAGTCAACGTTGAGCGTGCTGAGTTCAACGTGCTGATGAACGTTCAGAAACGATGCGACTTGTGCATACGGTACGTGGGCACCAACGTGGTATACGCGATCACAACGCACTCCAGCAGCAGTTGCGGGTGTCCCTAGTTCGTAAATCGTACTGTTTACTAAACCGGCGAGCGTAAAATTCCCACGTTAGCTTTATTAAAACGCTCATTTCCTCCATTGTCCAAATGCTAGTCACATTGTTCTATATGTAATACACACAAATAAAAACTTCAATATCCATGTACTCATTTTAAGACGAAAAGGAAAGTACGATGTCCAATCAATAATGACACAGACTTATAAAAGTTCCATTACAAACAGTGCGATACAAATTTGCAGTAGTTCTCCATCATTCCCACATTTTAGTAAAACCCCAAAGTCATTCTTACTTGAACACTGATCCTTATTAGTAGGAACATGTGAACTACGAAACGTAAAAGAAAAAGGAGAAAAATATCTTTATACAAGTAGCGCAAGCTGTCCTGCAGATGAAGCCAATTGAACAAACTCACTCCTCGAAAATAGGTGAACTTATATATACATAACATCAAATATTACAGTATATGCTTATATTAAACTAATAATAGAGCATCAGAACCTATTGAAAACGTGAATGTTAGGGGAAAAAAAATGTTAAACGAGGGTAGACGTGAACCACCGCCCATCTCTTTCAGGAATCAGGAACGATACTCACTACCCTGAATCGCCGACGCATATATGGCAGCCAATCTTAGTATGTTGCCACTTGCTAAAAGCTTTAGTCGTAGCTACGTTACTAAGTGAAATTTAATTATAACAAATTGTACCAAGAAAAATGCGTTTTTGGTGGATCCTCAGTGGGTCGTTGCCTTCAAATGGCATAGTCTCATAACACGCAAGTTACAATAATTCTTTTGCCACGAATATGATGTTTCTCATTATATTTATTGCAACGAATCACGCAATTAACAACGTGTTTTCGAGTGATTCTCAATTTTCTGGTGCTCAGAAACGGCATATGTACGTATAGGCTTGAAATGAATGTCAGTATGGCGCCTCTCAACTCTGTACTCAAGGGAGATGGCGTGCGTGTGACGTATGTGGCGTTGTGCCATCTCATTGGTCAACGCTCAGACGCACGGTCAGAATATCTGGCATGCTAGATATTGCTCTGCACGTTCGGAAAGACTCACCAACGTGCTATTCCACACTATGACGTCACAAACTCGGCACGCTCAACGCTCAGCGTTCGGATGTACGGTCCGTGTGCCGACGGCGTAAGAGTTGTAACTTAAACGGTGTGTTGCGGGTAGGAGACTGTAATGGGTGTGTGTATACTGTGTCGCTTGAAGATTATGCTGTATAATGTTCAGAGATGAAAGAGGCTGAAACCTGGACGGGCGCATAAACTACTGGTCTCCAGTACCATCAGTGGCGCTGCCGAACTAGATGACCTTTCGGGTACCAGGCACGTGCTTTAACACTTTTTTGAAGGACATCTTGCTTGCCCTTCAGCGCTGCTTTTCGTTCTCCTTTTATGTCATCCTCGGATAGCTTCAGCTCTATAACAGGTGGTGCATTTCCTTGTCTGTTTACAGTATCTTCATTCGCATTGCGTACTGCAATATTTTGATAAAACAGTAATCGCTTCTTAGGAGGTCAATATTCTTTATAATGTATTAATTTGTGTAGAGAATAAATAAACAATAGTAATTAAACCAATAATTCGTACTTCGTGAAATAAAATGATGTTTGTTCATAATTAGGTGTAAGGTCCAAAATTAAAACTTTTAAAATATTTTTGGGATAAAATACACGATTTTTCATGGTATTAAATATGCCTTCTAATATCAGAGTGGGACCTCTTTTTGCCCATCATAGTGCAGCAGCTCGACGTAGCATGGACTCAACAATTCGTTGGAGGTTCCCCGCATGTTGCCATGTTGCCTCTATAGTCATCCATAATTGCGAAAGTGTCGCCGGCGCAGGAATTTGTGCGCGATTACGTTCCTTAAATCTTCGCTGGGTGTCATGTCGGGCGACCTAGGTGACCAAATCATTAGCTCAAATTGTCCAGAAATTCCATTAAAACAATCGCGAACAGTTGTGGCCCGGTGAGGTGACACATTGTCATGCACAAAATGCCATCGTAGTTTGAGAAAATGAAGGCCACGAATGGCTGCAAATGGTCTATAAGTAGCCAAACACAACCATTTTCACACAATGATCGGTTCAGTTGGACCAGAGGACCCAGTTCATGCCATGTAAATAGAGCCCACACCATTATGGAGCCTCCACTAGCCTGCACTGCGGTTGACAACCTGCGTTGATGGCGCCATGGGGTCTGTGCCACACTCTGACTCTAACCCCTGATATTACCAACTGAAATCGGGAATCATCAGACAAGACCACGGTTTTCCAGACGTCTAGGGTACAACTGGTGTGGTCACGAGCCTAGGAGAGAGCTGCAGTCGATGTCGCGCTGTTAGCAAAGGCACTCGCGTACCTCGTCTGCTGCCATAGCCCATTAACGCATTTTGCCATAGCGGATACGTTCGTCGTACCTCCTACATTGATTTCTACAGTTACTTCACGCAGAGTTGCTTATCTATGAGACCTGACAACAGTATAAAAATGTTGCTGTTCCCGATCGTTAAGTGAAGGCCGTCGGCCCAGCTTTGTCCATGGTGAGAGGTAATTACTGAAATTTGTTTTTTTTTTTCGCACGCTGTTGACACTGTGGATCTCAGAACATTGAATTCTCAACCGATTTCCAAAATTCAGTGACCCATGCGTCTAGCTCCAACTGCCATTCCGCGTTCAAAGTCTGTTAATTCCCTTCGTGCGGCAATAGTTACATCAGGCACCTTTTCAGTGAATCACCTGTGTACAAATGACAGGTCCGCCAATCCATCGCCCTTTTATACCTTGTGTGCGTGATACTACTGCCATCTAGTATGTGTGGATATCGCTATCCCATCACTTTTGTCACCTCGATGTCCTTTTCTCTGAAGAAAACGTTGATTTTTGATGAAATAAACTGCTCTTTTTTAAAGGAAGACATTAACATTTTTAAATTGTTCTAGGGAAGAAGGTGTAACACCACTTCTTATATTTTCGTTTATTCTGCAGAATTCTGTGGTCTCCCTTGGCATAATACACTGAAACGTCCCCTTTGAAAAATTGTACAGGACTGTGCTTAAACTGACACACAATATTTTTAGCGCAACGCAATCTGACTTTCGGAAATCCCTACAAAAGAATGGCCCTGACTAACATTAACCTATACCTTACACAAATCACTTACCTCACCAAAAATCTTCGTTATTCGAACTACTGCAATACAGCGAGCGCCACTACTGCCAGCTAAATAAAAGATTCAAACTACTGAAGGCACTAACTACTGATAGGCATAGTTAGCAAATGAAAGATTTTAATAGAGAACAAACAATGTATTTACCTTGATAATCATAATATATGTAGCAGTTCATGCCATCCAGTCTTACAAATTTCAAATCTCCGCCATTTCTCTCCCCACATCCACCACTGCTGGCGGCTCACCTGCAACTGCGCAACGCTACGCGCTGTTCACGTCCAGCTGCCCAACACTACAATGGCAGACAACAATGCAAACTAGCCACAGACTGCACACAGCACAGCCAGTGATTTTCGTACAGAGCGCTACGTAACGTCGCCAATAAGAAAACATAAACAGCCTACTTACAACACTGGCGTCCAAAAATAAAGCAACAAAGGGAAATTTAGCAAGTTTGCTTTTATATTGCCACATAACAGTATAAACAGGTGAAATTAAAGCAGAAACAATGTAAAGAATACAGAACGTAAAAAAAAGGTTCAAATGGCTCTGAGCACTATGGGAGTTAACATCGGAGGTCATTAGTCCCCTAGAACTTAGAACTACTTAAACCTAACTAACCTAAGGACATCACACACATCCATGCCCGTGGCAGGATTCGAACCTGCGACCGTAGCATCAGCGCGGTTCCAGACTGAAGCACCTAGAACCGCACGGCCACCCTAGCCAGCACAGAACGTAAACAACAGCAACACCTATAACGATAGACAAAAAATGTTGTTCTTTTCTCCAACTTAACGGATTTGCACACTCATTGCGACAACTGGTTAATTTGCTCAGTATGGGGTGTTATCACATTTTGCAGAAATACAGGCCTAGCAATGACGAGCCATGCTGTGAACGATGCCATCAGTCTCATGTTGAGGCAACAGCGCCCATTCTTCCTGCAGAGCTGCCTGCATGTCTTGGAGAGTAATTAGTAGCTGCTGACTTGATACAATCCGTCTTCCTAGTGCATCCTAGACATGTTTTACATGATTCAAATTTGGAGAGCGAGCAGGCCACGCAATGCGTGATCATCCGTTTCCAAGAAAACATCAACCACTCTCGCTCTAAGTGGTCGAGCATTATCGTCCGTCAATACGAAGTCTGAGCCCAGAACACCTCGCAACAACCGCACATGAGGTCCCAAGATCTTGTCACGATACCTGATAGCAGTTAAACCTTGCAGATTGATCCGTGCGATTTCGTGAAGAGGTGTTCCAGTGTCAACATAATTCCCACTTCTTTCCACAATGTTTGGGTCGCGAAATCGTGTTCCAAGTTCGTACCAGATGCGACTCCGTCGAGAATCACTCTTCAGACCAAATCGGCACTCATCTGTAGAAAGAACACTGGCCCACTGTTTGACTGCTCATGTGGCATGTTGACGACTCCGCACTAGACGTACCCTTCTGTGAAGAGGCGTCCGAGGCACACACACAGCAGGTCTCTGACAATAAATGCTAATCTGTCGAATCCTTCTATGCACCGTTTGGCTCGATACAGCACGTCCAGTGGATGCTGCGAGGTCAAATGGCAATCGCCCCGCAGTACTAAGGCGGTACCGCCTTGCCCTTAAAGCCAAATAACGGTTCTCTCTTTCTGATGTTACACGTGGTCATCCCCGCCCTGGTCTTCGGGGTACTGTTTCGATCTCTTATAAACAGTCGCCACATCCGAGAAACAACAGAACGATTCACATCAAGCCGTCGGGCCACAACTTTTTGCAACTGTTCTGCTTCCATTCTCTCTAAGGTTCTGCATCGCAGAGTCTGGTAAGTGTCTTCTCTGTACCATAATGCAGCATCTATGACTGTGTACACAGCGATTCTGGATGTAGGTCTACCCGGCAAAAATTACCAAGTTTGATAGGTGCCATGATGTCATCGCTGGCGTGCCCGTTGAGCGGAATGACATCTTCCGTGGAGAACACGATCTGACGGACATCTGTTGACAGTTTATATGATTATATCGTGAATTACACACAGGACGGGGAAATATCGGTCTGTTGCTTTAATTTTGGACACCAGTGTGTATGCAGTCTTCTAATGACTGGTATTTCGTTGTTGGTGATGACTTACATGAAGTTGTTTTTCGTCTCAGGGAAAAGTCTCCAATCCTGTTTTCTGATCTGTTGCATTTGTTGCACTATTACACCGTTCTCCCTGGTCCTGTTGATAATTACTAATTTTTGTCTAGTTCATGTTCAAGTCTGAGTCTAGTCCCGGCAAGTGAAGATATGCGACAAGGCTTGGATTTAGTTGCCATTTCATACCACTAGACCACCACACACAACACTAATAACAGAGTCATGTAGCAGTGCCATATGCTCCCACATATGCCGTAAGATTTATAATGAATGAAGACATTGTTAAAAAAAAAAATCTGATGATTACGTCATAATCTCTCCCTCCTTGCCTTGCCAAAGCTGGTTGGTTCAAATGGCTCTGAGCACTATGGGACTTAACTGCTGAGGTCATCAGTCCCCTAAAACTTAGAACCACTTAAACCTAACTAACCTAAGGACATCACACACATCCATGCCCGAGGCAGGATTCGAACCTGAGACCGTAACGGTCGCGCGGCTCCAGACTGTAGCGCCTAGAACCGCTCGGCCACCCCGACCGGCCCAAAGCTGGTGATGGAAGTTTCTCCAAGGTGGTTGCCACCGCGAAGGTTTGAGTTAGCGATCTCGGCTACTGCTTTATGTCTTTTTATTCTTATAGTTCCCCTCAACCCCGTCCCCCTTAAAAAGACTTAATCGGCTCAAGCGTGTAGCTTGTAATGAAACATTCATCACGGAATTTGTTCTGTGTTGCTTAAGAAAGTAATCTTGAAATTAAACCCTCGTCTTGGGAAAATTTGAGCTTCTTCATTAAAAACAAATAAATAGCTTCTTCATGTAAACAAATAAAATTATCTCTTCTTGGGAACAAAAGGAACTCAACTATTCTTGAAATACTAATAAATATCATTACATAGGGGAAAAATAAACGCTCTGGAAGAAAAAGTACTCTTTTTTTTTAAAAGAAATTTCTTCCTCAAAAAATAGTATAACATCTTGAAAAATACACAAAAACTCTTCAGAAGGTAATAAAATTATAAACAGCCGACCAGTTGCAATGGATAAAGAAATCTTTAGCTAGGTTTCAACAAATTTAAATTTGTCTTCTTCAGAAGGTGGCAATTTTACATTAGTATGGACTGATGTATCATCGTCGTTTTTACAAATATCTGCATATCCATTTGTCCAAATTAAAATATAGCCCTGAAAATAGGGTTTGTCATGTAAATGTAAATTAGTACATGGATGTTGCAGAGCTCACAAGCGACTGAGTGTAATCTGGCCGATTACACTCAGTCGCTTGTGAGCTCTGCAACATCCATGTACTAATTTACATTTACATGACAAACCCTATTTTCAGGGCTATATTTTAATTTGGACAAATGGATATGCAGATATTTGTAAAAACGACGATGATACATCAGTCCATACTAATGTAAAATTGCCACCTTCTGAAGAAGACAAATTTAAATTTGTTGAAACCTAGCTAAAGATTTCTTTATCCATTGCAACTGGTCGGCTGTTTATAATTTTATTACGTGGAACCGTTGCTGTTGTGCAGCTATGTTTAAAATCTTCAGAAGGTGTTAACTTTTTCTCGAAAAAACAATAAGACACTGCTCGGAGAGCAATAAAATCATATGCATGAGAACCTCAGTCTGCTTTACTGAGAGACATTGCTACATAACTGCAGAAGAAATCCTTATATTTTTGTTGTAAAACCAGTTTTGCTTAATGAAACAGTTTCTGATGTTGAAGTCATAAGCACGTAAGAGACTAAGTGAGCCACGAACCGTACACGACTGTTCTTCTTTACACCCGGGTAGAAGTGTCTCTCCAGTCGTGTTGTGTTTTCTAGTGGCATTGCTGAACGCACTCATGTCAATGATTTGTTACGAAGTCTGCAGAGGCGAGTACCACATGTTGTAACAATGGAGTCTACAGACCATTACACTCGATTTTAATCTTCTATGGACATCAACGTCACAGGCTGACAGACTGTAATCACTACGATAGTGACTAACACGTTCAGAGAAGATTGATGTGTGAATCGTGCGAAAACGACACGTTCAACCATACAGCACGTCATGCATGGCAAATAATTTGCGTTTGTGGCTTCTTGGAGAATGGAAGGCGACAAAATGATAAGTGTGTTACAAACCCAGAAGGAAGAAGACGGTGTTTAGCAGTCGACGCAGATATGTCCGCACCTATTGCACTGCTGTAGTGTGTGAGGCTGCATGGCAGTAGAGGGCATCGTGCCAAAGGAGGACACATTTAAATAAGTGGGAGGATGCATAACAGGGAGAAACACGAGAAGTGAGAAAATAAGAAACGATGAGGAAGATGGAGTCAGCCTTAATAAAATAATGTTTACACACGCAAAGATCAGATACTACAAGGTAACGGTGAGGAATGCGGTGCTACAAACGGCTGAGACGATAACGGTGGGGAAATACGGTACAGAAAAACTAGAGAAAGAAGAGAGAAAAATGCTGAGGAAGATACCGGGGATTAGAACAGGTGGTGAGAGATAGATGCGAAGACCTGGGGGAGAACTGTACTGGAGCATGCGGACAATATCAGGAGAATGTGACTGAAAAGGGAAAGATTTATGAAACATCTAATCAGGATGTATATAGACAGAATGATGAAAGCTGTGGGAAACAACGAGGAGAACAAGAGGAAAAGTAGCAACCATCTGTGTTGTTGAATTCGAGAAGCACTGGTCAGAATTTGGTATCAAGGTGGAAGTAATATTGGAGAAGCTAGTAGATACAGTCCAATATGCCAGAGATGAAGACAGAGGTTAATAGAAGAAAAGAAAATAGAGTCACTAGTGTTGCAGAAAAAGAAGAGGATGCTTAAGGTCTCGGAAGAAGAGTGGGAGAGAAGAGATAAAAGTCTACAGATGTTCTGGGACGAGAAGAAGAAAAGGCAGTCTATAAAGGTACGTGATTCCAATATAGGCCATAGCAGAAGAAGAAGAAGTGATAGTAGTAGAGGGATGTACGGTGCATTATGCCCACGCATACAAAATGGCTGTGACGCTGAGCTGTGTTTACGTTGCGTCTTCCAGAAGTCGTTTTTCGCTACTCAAAGCCTCTTCTGCCAATCGGTTCTTCACACACTTGATTGACGTGGCTGATGCCCTTTAAAGGCCAAAATTGCCGAATGACAAACCTGTTATTCGGAAGCGGATCACGCTGTCCCGTTTTAGCCCACTCACAAGCTGATTTGGCGCCCTGTGATGTCCAAGAGCCAAAATGTCACCTCCCTTCACATTTCAGCTCCGCGTGGCGACTCTTCAGTGGCTAACCTTAATGACCCTGACCTTTCTAGACAGAAAAGAGAGAGAGAGAGAGAGAAAGAGAGAGAGAGAGAGAGAGCACGCCGCTGAACTTGACCGTATTCTGTCCATCGTATGCTATAGTCACTTCTTGCTAAAACAATATTCTGCAGATCCTTGGAGTTTCGAACACTCTGAACATTCTTTATCGGTAATAATAATAACGTGGCATCCCAATCCTTCTGCTCATCTCATCACTCCCGGAATCTTCTACTCATATACTGATGAGCCAAAACATAATGACAACTGTAAAATTGGTTGGATAAATCACGTTTCTTGTTACACCAGATCCACGGTCGTGTCCTGATACGCTAACATCCAGGGCAGCTGTCGCTCGGTACATGCACAGCGTCACAGTACAGGCCGGTGGAGAAAGTTTTATGCTATGAAGGACATTCATCTATGCTTCCATGCTACCTGTGGCAGTAATCGAATACACCGTGCGAGCTGTAGACTATACGAACATTACTGTGGAACACCTTCAACCGTTCATGCTTCATGACTGCCTCGACAACTCTGGAATTTTCCACTAAGATCGTATTACAAAGCGACAAGTGCGCTGCAATGTTTTGAAGAGTATCTACACATCTACACTTACACATCCAGATGATTACTCTGCAATTCACAATCAAGTGTCTGGCAGAGGTTTCGTCGAACCACCTTCACGTTATTTTTCCACCCTTCCACTCCCCTACAGCGCGCTAGAGAAACGATATTTAAGTCTTTCCCGGACATCTGATTTTTGATATTTTATTATGATGATTATTCCTCCATATACAGGTGGGGCCAACAACATATTTTCTCTCTATGAGGAGAAAGTTGGTGAGTCGTGCGTGGATGTCAAAAATGTTTGTAAGTGGTGTAGAGAGTTTGCTGCTGGTCGGACCGAAATTCACGACGAACAAAGGAGCGGGAGACCGTCAATTTCTGAGGAGACAGTGTTGAAGGTTGAGCAAAGCATGTGTGAAGATCGGCGGATCATCCTGGATGATCTCTGCACGTTGGTCCCTAAGGTTTCCCGAAGCACCGCTCACAGAATTTTAACGGAAACATTGAACTACCGTAAGATGACCGCAAGATGGGTGCCACGCATGCTGACTGAGGACCACATGCGGCAACGAGTTGATGCCTCTCGGGCATTTCTTCAACGCCTTGCAGCCGAGCAGGACAACTTTCTGGACTCAATTGTCACGAGTGACGAAACCTGGGCATACCACTTTACAACTGAGGCCAAGGAACAATCACGCCAGTTCATAACCTTCTGAACAGCATGGCGGTGAGCTGGTATGACATGGGCATACAAAAACTGCCACAGCGTCTACAAAAATGAATCGCAGAAATGGCGATAATGTGGAAAAATAGCTAAATGTTCAAGCTGTAAACTGATGTAAACCATTGTAGAAATAAACAGGTCTATGTGCTTATAAAAAAAATAGGAGACCTTACTTTTGGGATTACCCTCGTACATGACTGTTAAGTATGGAGCTATTGCATCGGCATAGATTTATTTTTTTATTTACACGTCAAGTTCCTTAGGACCAAATTGAGGAGCAAATCTCCAAGGCCATGGAACGTGTCAGTACATGAAATTACAACATAAAAGTAATAACAGATAAAAATAAAATGTTTACGAGCCCGAAGAAAGTCAATCGATAAGTTTAAGTAAACGCAATCAACAATACAACAAGAATCAGCTTACTTTTTCAAGGAACTCCTCGATAGAATAGAAGGAGTGATCCATGAGAAAACTCTTCAGTTTCTATTTGAAAGTATGTGGATTACTGCTAAGAGTTTTGAATTCGTGTGGTACGTTACTGAAAATGGATGCAGCAGTATACTGCACACCTTTCTTCACAAGAGGGAAGGAAGTATTTCTGCCGAGTATTGACTGTGTGAAAGCTGCTTATTCTTGGGAATACGCTAATATTGTTAACAAGAAATGACAGTAAGGAATATATATATATATATATATATATATATATATATATATATTGAGGGGCCAATGTCAAACCCAGACTCGCGAATAGGGGTCGACAAGAGGTTCGTGAACTTACACCACTTAACGCCCGAACCGCCTGTTTCTGAGCCAAAAATATCCTTTTAGAATGGGAAGAGTTACCCCAGAATATAACGCCATACGACATAAGCGAATGAAAATAAGCAAAGTAGACTAATTTTCTTGTCAAACGATCACTCACTTCAGATACGTTCAAATAGTAAAAATGGCAGTATTAAGTCTTTGAACAAGATCCTGAATGTGGCCTTTCCCCGACAGTTTACTGTCTATCTGAACACCTAGAAATCTGAACAGTTCAGTTTCACTAATCATATGCCCATTCTGTGAAATTAAAACTTCAGGTTTTGTTGAATTGTGTGTTAGAAACTTTTGTGGCGGCGTTCGTAGCGACAAACACTTCGCTGTAGTAACGGCTTACGAAGTCACCGCCACACTTTTAATAGCGGGCCGACCGGTCCGCTGGAACAGTGAACAGAAAGATGAAAACCCAAACACTCTGATTAAATAAAAGTCGGTACTTATCTTTATTAACGAAGATACAGAAACACAGTAGTGAACTCCGTGTCTACAGAAATCTGTCTAGTTCGAGTCGGAGCGGCTAGGTCAGCGTCGGCTGACGACAAACAACAACTCTGCTGCGATGAACACACAACTGACTAGCAAGTACACAAATCGGTGGCGAGTATACCACTGAGCGGCGAATACAGAACTGTCCTAGCGCTCGCGACTCCAGCGCTTAAGAAGCCAGAAGCCAGCGGTGGCACGCGCAGACTTGCGGCGATTTCCTGTATCGCTGGCGCTGCTTATGCGGACGGCGTCCGGACTTTGATGCTGCCAACCTTTTGGCAGCGGGCTCGGTTGGCATTACTGGCTAGGATATAACAGAAACTATAGAAACTGAGTCTTATTATGATTTAACGTTTGTTTATTTTCTACAAGCCATGACCTTAGATCTGAACTGCACTACTTGAAACCGAGCCAATGCTGCACACAACATCCTTTACTACCAAGCTAGTGGCATCAGCAAACAGAAATATTTTATATTTACCCGTAATACTAGAGGGAACGTCATTTATATAAATAAGGAACAGGAGTGACCCCAACGTTGATCCCTGGGACACCCCCCTCCCCACCCCCCTTGACCGTACCCCACTCAGACACCACATCACAGCCATTCTCAACATTGTGAATAATGACCTTTTGCTGTCTGTTGCTAAAGTAAGAGGTGAACCAATTGTGAGTTGCTCCCCGTATTCTGCAATGGTACAACTTCCGGAACAATATTTTGTGATCAACACAATCAGACACCTTAGTTAAATTAAGAAATATGCCTAGGGTTCGACCTTTTGTTTAACCCATCCAGTACCTCACAGAGAAAAGAGAATATAGCATTTTCAGTTGTTAAGCGACTTCTAAAGCCGAACTGTACACTACACAGCAAAACGTGAGATATAAAACTATCAATTATCCTTACAGTCTTTTCAATAGCTTTAGCAAACACAGATGGCATAGAAATATGGCTAACATTTTATACTTTACCCATTTCTCCCTTTTTATAAAGTGGCTTTACTGCCGAGTACTTTAATCGTTCAGGAAACTGTCCATTCATAAAGGAAATATTACAAATATGGCTAAATACAGGGTTGACATGTGCAACACAGCACTTTAATATCCTGCTAGGTACTTCATCATAACCATGAGAGTCCTTAGTGTTCAGTAATTTAATTACTGACTCAATCTCCCCCTTGTCTGTTTCACAGAGGAGTATTTCAGGCATCAATCTGGGAAAGGCATTTGCCAAGAGAGTTATATGATTCCCTTTAGAAGCTAAATTTTTATTTAATTCAACAGCAATGCCGAGAAAATGATTGTTAAACACTGTACACATATCTGATTTATCAGTTACAGAGATATTTTTACTGCGTACTGACTTCATATCGTCGACCTTGTGCTGCTGACCACACACTTACTTCACAACTGATCATATGGTTTTAATTTTATCCTGTGAATTAGCTATTCTATTTGCGTACCACATACTCTTCGCCTTCCTAATAACATTTTTAAGCACCTTACAATACTGTTTGTAATGGGCTACTGCAGCTTGATTGTGACTACTTCTAACATTTTGATATAATTCCCGCTTTGCCGGCCGAGTGGTTCTAGGCGCTTCAGTCCGGAACCGCGCAGCTGCTACGGTCGCAGGTTCGAATCCTGCCTCGGGCATGGATGTGTGTGATGTCTTTAGGTTAGTTAGGTTTAAGAAGTTCTAGGGGACTGATGACCTGCGATGTTAAGTCCCATAGTGCTCAGAGCCATTTGAACCATTTTTTGTTTAAGTAGTTATGAGACTAGGGTACTGATGATCTCAGTTGTTAAGTCCCATAGTGCTCAGAGCCATTTGAGCCATTTGAACCCGCTTTGTTCTACATGATATCCTTACCCCAGTAGTCAGCCACCCGGGCTGCCAACTACTGCTAGTACACCGTTTAGAACGTTCTAATGGGAAGCAACTCTCAAATAGCGTGAGAAACGTGTTAAGGAAAGCATTATATTTGTCATCTATGTTATCGGCATTATAAACATCCTGCCACTCTTCTTCCTTGACATGGTTTAAAAAACTCTATTGCTGTTTGATTAACATTCTTACATAGTTTGTAATTACATCTGACATTTGTTTGGGTACAAAAGCCTTTTAGCATTAAAATTTGTGTGTCATGGTCCGAAAGGCTGTTCACCCTTTTACTAACAGAATGCCCATCTAATAATGAAGAACGAATAAAAATATTGTTTATGGCTGTGCTGCTGTTCCCCTGCACCCTAGTTGGTAAAAACACAGTTTGCATTATATCATATGAATTTAAGAGATCTACCAACATCCTTTTGCTTTGCACCGTCATACACAAAATTTAAACTGAAATCACCACATGTAACTAATTTCAGGTATTTCTTACAACTTGAATCAAGAGCCCTCTCTGGCTTGAGCAGAAATACTCTGAAGTCAGAGTTTTGGGTCCTATAAACAACAACAATTACAAGTTTAGTTTCACTAAATTCAACTACCCCTGCGCAACATACAAATAACTCTTCAGTGCAGTGCCGTGATAGTCTATGGACTGAAATGGAATACTGTTTCTTACGTACATAGCCACTCCCCCCACCCCACAAGAAACTCCTTGAAAAGCAGCCACGTAATCTGTATCCTGGTAGAGAAAGACTCTAAATTGTCAAATTATTTAAGAGGTCTTCCAACATACCAATAATTCCAGAGTCAACATCTGTAAGCAGTTCACAAACTTTATCTCTAATGCCTCTTATATTTTGATGACATATGCTAATTCCTTCTCTACTTGGAAACATGACATCCTCTGAAAGTGTGCCCTTAGTTAGAGGGACTTCCTTTAAGCAGGTACACCTATCAGCCGACTTCAATCTAAAACAGGTGCACCTCTAACAGCAACTACAACAGGAATTTTTCCATGAGTAATCCCACGACCACCAACTACAGTGTCACCTATAAGCTTTGCCTCCCCTTCCCATACCTATTGAGGTGCATTCCATGCCTAGTGAAACCTGATCTGCTGATAGACCTTACTGACACCACTGAAATGTGACCTGTGCCCTCTGCCATCAGCGTCCTCTCCAGCCCCATGCTAACGCGCCTAACAGCCGAATTAAGATGAAGCCGATCATGACGCTGAAACAGTTGCACAAAATGAGTAGCTATCTTTACCACGTCACCACCTACATCATATTTCTCGTCCCTATCGAGACTGTTCCCTGTTCCACCCACTATCACTACCTGATCCTCCTTTGTAAAATTCCTACATAACTCCCCTATGGTGTCACTCACCTGAGACAACCCTGCACTAGGCTTCACAATGCTGGTGACCTGGTATTCACTCCCCAACACTTCCTGCAACTACTGGCCCACACCTCTACTTTGCGAAACACCTAGCAGCAGAACCTTCTTCTTTCTGTTTGACTTTGCAACTAATCTAGGCCTCCTAATTACTGAGGACTGCTGCATGTTCCCTACATCCACAGCTACAAGAGACTCTTCTCCATTTAATTCTGATAGTTGGTCAAATCTATTGCATATACGCAAAGTATAACTGTCTGAATACGTCCTCCTCCTAGCTGCCTTCTTGCCAACTGCCAGTTCCCCACCATCCTTCACCCTCCTCGACCTATCTAGTTCCTCCTTTTCGCGTTGTTCCTGCTCCTCTATCAACTTATTTATACTACAGATTCTGCATTCCCAGGAGAGGATCTCGCTAGAATACCCACTGGCTTCCCCACTGCATTCCTCCCAATGAAAATACTTCGAACAAATCCCACACCGTAATCCACTACTGCCGGTCGGGGTGGCCGAGCGGTTCTAGGCACTACAGTCTGGAGCCGCGTGACCACAACGGCCGCAGGTTCGAATCCTGCCTCGGGCATGGATGTGTGTTATGTCCTTAGGTTGGTTAGGTTTAAGTAGTTCTAAGTTCTAGGGGACTTATGACCTCAGAAGTTAAGTCCCATAGTGCTCAGAGCCATGTGAATCATTTTTTGAATCCACTACTCACAAACCTACGACAAATCCCACACTTCTCACTCATGGTAAAGTTTTACAGTTATTGAAAAATTTATACGTCTACGTTACCTAAGCTCAGTTTCACCAGTAGAACTATTTATAGAACTAACAATAGTGGTCTCGAAATTCTCTGTCTACTAAGAAAGCAACTACTTGTATTAATACTACTACACCACAGCTAATACCAATACCATCAAAACTTCACAAAATTAGTAGCTAAAACCAAAAATTCAAGTGACCACTGGAACACTCAAAAAAATTAAAACACTGAATGAAAATTTTACTGAAATATTTCACTAGAAATAATAAGAAACGTTAGCTGAAAACTAAAGCACGAGATTTACTAAACGACTTCAGCACACAGGGAACTCTAAGAAACACAGCGAGCGAACGTGTCTAAAAGTTTATTAAATTGTTATTTCGCCCCAAACAGCACGAAACACAGCTGAAATCTATTAAATTTAATAACTGTATAACAGTGCACAAATAGCTTTTTCAGTACTTAGCTGAAAGGAAGCTAATTGGTATACAGTCTGGACTAGAAAACTTGCTTTTATTAAGTGATTTAAGGTGCTTCACTGCTCTGAGGATATCTACCACTACGTTATTCATGTTGACAGTTGTTCTTGATTTGAATTCTGGAATATTTACTTCGTGTTCTTTTGTGAAGGCAATTCGAAAGGCTGTGTTCAGTAACTCTTCTTTGGCAGCACTGTTTTCGATTGTATCTCCATTGCTACTGCTACTGCCGCTAGCATACTTCACATACGACCTGGATCTCTTTAGATTTTCTGCCAGGTTTCGAGAAAAAGTTTCGTTGTGGAAACTATTATAAGCATCCCGCATTGAAGAACACACTCACTTTCGAGCTTCTCTAAAATTTCGCCAGTCCTGGGGATTTTACGTTTGTTTAAATTTGGCATGCTTTTTCGTTGTTTCTGCAATAGTGTTCTGACCCGTTATGTTTACCAAGGGGGATCAGCTCCGTCGTTTGTTAATTTATTTGGTATAAATCTGTTAACTGCTGTCGATATTATTTCTTTGTATTCAAGCCACATCTGGGCTACACTTACATTGCTAATTTGTAAGGAGTGGAGACTGTCTGTCAGGAAGGCAACAAGCGAACTTCTATCTGCTTTTTTGAATAGGTATATTTTTCGTTTATTTTTCGAGGATTTTAGAGTTACAGCATTCAGGCTCACTACGACAACACTGTGCACAATGATCCCTGTATCTGTCTTGATTTTTATATTAGCTTAGTATTATTTGTTGCTAAGAAATGAGGAATATAGTTCGCACTTTATGAACTCCTCGCTTCGTTCATTAAGTGTTATTTTTCTTCTAAAGTATCAAAATTCGTTAACTTTGTCTACTTCGTTGTCCTAATTTTGAAGTTTGTTTTATCACTAATCTTATTTCTGCTACTCATTACTTTGGTCTTCTTTCGGTTTACTCTCAATCCATATTCTGGCTAGATTGTTCTCTGCATTCAACACGTCCTGTAATTCTTCTTCACTTTCCACCAGAATTATAATCCCACTCTCGAACCTTTCTTTTATTTCTGTCATTGCTTTTGCGGTGTAAAGAATGAACAGTAGGGACGAGAAAGTACATCCCTCTCTTACTCAATTTTTAATGCGAGCACTTCGTTCTTGGACTTCCATTCTTATTATTTACTCCTGATCATTGTACAAATTCTATTTTACCCGTCTTTCCCTACAGCTCACTCCTATTGTTCTCCGAACTTCGAGTATCTTGCGCTAATTTTCACTATCGAACGCTTTTCGTAGGTGGACAAAACTGTCAATCTATCTCAACTTTTCGTAAGTCTTGCTCCACTATCAGCCGTATGTCAGAATTGTCACCCTGGTGCCCTTACCTTTCCGAAAGCCAAACTGATCGTCATCTAATAAATCCTCAGTTTTCTTTTCCGGTCTTCTGGTCCTGCGTCAGTCTGTTTGTCGCGAAGAATTAGCGGCTATAAGAACGGCTGGTACTACTGACTCTTGGTACGCACAATCACCTATCACGCCGCCAGCTGAACAAGCCTGGCATGCAGCTGATCGGGGACTCGTTTGTGGCGATAAATATCTGATGCTTCGGAGTTTCACTTATGAAGTACACTCGTAGTCGAATTAAATGTGGTGATGCTGAGAGAATTATATGAGGAAATGAGAAAATGAAGTTAGTACACGAGTTTTGCTATATATTCAGCAGAATAACTGAAGATCTACATCTATATGACTACTCTGCAATTCACAATTAAGTACGTGGCAGAGGATTCTTCGAACCACCTTCAGACTATTTAGCTATCGTTCCACTCTCGAACAGCGCGTGAGAAAAATGAACACTTAAATCTTTCTGTACAAATTCTGATTTCTCTTATTTTATTATGATAATTATTTGGTGACAATAAAATGACGTGTTGCATATTCTAAGAGTTCTGCAGACTAAACGTCGTCTTTGATTTTCCTTCCTCACAACGGTACCTATGTCATTGTTCCAATTTTAGTTTTTCGTGATTATGATTCCTAGGTATTTACCTAAACTGAGAACTGTAAATTAGTGTGATTTACCGTGTAATCGAAAGTGAAAGAACTTATCATTGTACTCATGTGGATGACCTTACACGTTTCATTGTTGAGAGAGAACTGCCACTTTTCGCAGATGGCAGAACTGAAAAGGATATAAAATGTAGACTGGCTGTTGTAATAAAATCATTTCCGAAAAAAAAACTGAGCATCAAATATAAATTTGAGTATTACACAGTGTTTCTGAAAGTGTTTAGGGTGTACCCCTGTATGAAAAAGAAACGTTATGATAAACCTTATAGACAATAGGAGAATACAAGCATTTGAAATGTGGTGTTAGAAACGGAAACTGAAGATTAGGTGAGTATATGAGGTGACTAATGAAGAGGTGCTGACTGGAATTGGAAACCAAAACGCCTTATGTCAGAATTAGATGAAAACCAGGCTAACAGGGCGCATTATGATAGCTCAAGGAATAGTTGATTTGGTACTGGAGAGAAGTGTGTCTTGGGAAATAAAAAATGTAGAGGCAAACCAAGACTTGACTAGAGTAAGCAGGGTCAAATGAATGTAGATTGCTGTATTTGTGCAAAGATAAAGAAGCTTCCACAGGATAGATTAGAGTGGAGAGTTCCATGAAACCAATCTTTGAACTGAATACCACAGCTACATCATTTGAGAATCAGCAGCACAGTTTAAAGATGATGTCTCGTGCCCTCTGATAAGTACTTGAGTGGCAATTGCAGAGTGATCTATGTCTATTATATACTCAAGTGACAAAAGTCATGGGATACGTCTTAATATCGTATCGCAACTCCTTTTCTCCGGCGTACTGCAGTAACTCGACGTGTCATGGACTCAACAAGTCGTTGGAAGTCGCCTGCAGAAATACTGAGCCGTCTATAATTGCGAAAGTGTTGCCGCTGTAAGATTTTGTGCACAAACTGACTTCTCGATTATGTCCCATAAATGTTCCACGGGATTCATGTTGGGCGATCTGCGTGGCCAGGTCATTCGCTCGAATTATCCAGAATATTCTTCAAACCAATCGTGAACAGTTGTGGCCCGGTGAGATGGCGCATTGTCATCCAGAACCATTCCGTCGTTAAATGTCTGCAAACGGTCTTCAAGTATTCGAACTTAACCATTTCCAGTCAACGACCTGTTCAGTTAGGCCAGAGAGCCCAGTTCAGTCCACCTAAGCGCAACCCACACCAATAGGGAACAGTGACCAGCTTGCACAGTGCTTGTTTACAACCGTGGTCCATGGCTTCGGGGAGTCTGCGCCGTACTCGAACATAAGCATCAGTTCTTATTAACTGAAATCGGGACTTATGCGACCAGGCAGCGATTTTTCAGTCATCTAGAATGGTCACCCGTTAACGACACATTTCGCCGCACTATGCTAACGGATACGTTCGTCGTACTTCTCACATTGATTTCTGTCGTTATGTCACTCAGTGTTACCTGTCTGTTTACACTGACAACTCTACGCAAACACCGCTGTTCTCGGTCGTTAAGTGAAGGCCGTCTGTCAGTGCGTTGTCCGTGGAGAGAGGTGATGCCTGAAATATGGTATTCTTGCACGCTGTTGATGCTGGATCACGGAATACTGAATTTCCTAACGATTTCCGAAATGTGTAAGTAGGCTGTTTATGTTTTCTTATTGGCAACGTTACGTAGCGCTCTGTATGAAAATCACTCTTCGATGGTGATTGCGCACCTGCACAGTCGCAGCAGATGGCTGCTGGCCGTCTCTACAGGAACTGAAGTGGGTCTGCACCTTTGATGATCCACCAATACCATTATTTCTACAAGGACTGCAGTGGGTCTGCACCTCTGGTGGCCCACCAATATCGTGATCTCTACCAGGACTACAGTGGGTCTACTCTGTGATGACCTACCTACCAATATTCTTCAAAACTTCGACTGACTCTGTTGTGGGTTTGCTCTGTTGTGACCCATTACCTGTCTGCATGTCGAGAATCAGCACTGTCTTTCCGTTGGAAGGACAACACTACTTCTTCAAGACTGCATGGAAATCCTCTACTTCTGTGTGCATTTTCTTTTACTTCTCAGACTTTGAGAAAAACACTGCAATTTTACTGTGATGAATAATCAGGACTGTCTTTATGGACTGTGAGAAAATTTTAGCTTTTGACCAACATTGTATCAATAAGTGTGTGCATTTGATATCTTTGTTATTGTAATTATGAAAAATTTTATCAAATCATTATTGGCCACTGCCCAAAACAATTTGTAAAATTTTTTGTGGGGAGCATCGGGGCTATGTAAGTAGGCTGCTTATGTTTTCTTATTGGCAACGTTACGTAGCGCTCTGTATGAAAATCACTGGCTGTGCTGTGTGCAGTCTGTGGCTAGTTTGCATTGTTGTCTGCCATTGTAGTGTTGGGCAGCTGGATGCGAACAGCGCGTAGCGTTGCGCAGTTGGAGGTGAGCCGCCAACAGTGGTGGATGTGGGGAGAGAAATGGCGGAGTTTTGAAATTTGTAAAAATGGATGTCATGAACTGCAGTATATATTATGACTTTTGATGACTATTAAGGTAAATACATTGTTTGTTCTCTATTAAAATCTTTCATTTGCTAACTATGCCTACTAGTAGTTAGTGCCTTCCGTAGTTTGAATCTTTTATTTAGCTGGCAGTAGTGGCGCTCGCAGTATTGCAGTAGTTCGAGTAACGAAGATTTTTGTGAGGTGAGTGATTTGTGAAAGGTATAGGTTAATGTTAGTCAGGGCCATTCTTTTGTAGGGATTTTTAAAAGTCAAATTGCGTTGCGCTAAAAATATTGTGTGTCACTTTAGTGAATGTTTGAGTACGTTCAGTTTTGCTCAGCTGTTTGAAAAGCAAATAATGTAAGAGGTTTATCAGCACAGTAATTCTAAAATTGTTCTAAGGGGACGTTTCAAATGCTCCAACCACCATTCCGATGAAACTTTTTCTCATGAATCACCTGAGTGTAAATGGCAGCTCTCCAATGCCTTTTTATGCCGTGTGTGCGCAATACTTCCGCCATCTGTATATGTACGCATTGTTATTCCATGACTTTTGTCAACTCTGTGTACATCTATGGTAGAGGTCACTTCCCACTGTACAACGTATTAGTGTCCCATCGTGTATGGGGGCCGGAAGAATTATTGCTGCTTCTGTGGACGCTCTACTTAGTCTAATCTTGTCCCTGTAGGAGTCATACGTAAACTGAGTACTGTATCCTTTCGACGACCCAGCGTGAGCACCGTTCGTTTCGTCCCCCGCTTTGCACGCGGTGCGGAAGCACGCGGCGGGCAGTTGGCTCACTCGGGCGGTCGCCCACTGAGTTCGGTGCAAAAGGCGAGTGCCTTGCCGCGCGGTTAAGGAAACATGGTTCTCTTTTCAGCTCCGTCTCGCCGTAGCGACTCTAATGGGTCCGGCAAGCCTAGAAATGCATTTAGAATCTGAACACTTTAGGTATCGATCTTCCATGTTTTCTAAGGAGAGAGAATACACTCATGGAAATGGAAAAAAGAACACATTGACACCGGTGTGTCAGACCCACCACACTTGCTCCGGACACTGCGAGAGGGCTGTACAAGCAATGATCACACGCACGGCACAGCGGACACACCAGGAACCGCGGTGTTGGCCGTCGAATGGCGCTAGCTGCGCAGCATTTGTGCACCGCCGCCGTCAGTGTCAGCCAGTTTGCCGTGGCATACGGAGCTCCATCGCAGTCTTTAACACTGGTAGCATGCCGCGACAGCGTGGACGTGAACCGTATGTGCAGTTGCCGGACTTTGAGCGAGGGCGTATAGTGGGCATGCGGGAGGCCGGGTGGACGTACCGCCGAATTGCTCAACACGTGGGGCGTGAGGTCTCCACAGTACATCGACGTTGTCGCCAGTGGTCGGCGGAAGGTGCACGTGCCCGTCGACCTGGGACCGGACCGCAGCGACGCACGGATGCACGCCAAGACCGTAGGATCCTACGCAGTGCCGTAGGGGACCGCACCGCCACTTCCCAGCAAATTAGGGACACTGTTGCTCCTGGGGTATCGGCGAGGACCATTCGCAACCGTCTCCATGAAGCTGGGCTACGGTCCCGCACACCGTTAGGCCGTCTTCCGCTCACGCCCCAACATCGTGCAGCCCGTCTCCAGTGGTGTCGCGACAGGCGTGAATGGAGGGACGAATGGAGACGTGTCGTCTTCAGCGATGAGAGTCGCTTCTGCCTTGGTGCCAATGATGGTAGTATGCGTGTTTGGCGCCGTGCAGGTGAGTGCCACAATCAGGACTGCATACGACCGAGGCACACAGGGCCAACACCCGGCATCATGGTGTGGGGAGCGATCTCCTACACTGGCCGTACACCACTGGTGATCGTCGAGGGGACACTGAATAGTGCACGGTACATCCAAACCGTCATCGAACCCATCGTTCTACCATTCCTAGACCGGCAAGGGAACTCGCTGTTCCAACAGGACAATGCACGTTCGCATGTATCCCGTGCCACCCAACGTGCTCTAGAAGGTGTAAGTCAACTACCCTGGCCAGCAAGATCTCCGGATCTGTCCCCCATTGAGCATGTTTGGGACTGGATGAAGCGTCGTCTCACGCGGTCTGCACGTCCAGCACGAACGCTGGTCCAACTGAGGCGCCAGGTGGAAATGGCATGGCAAGCCGTTCCACAGGACTACATCCAGCATCTCTACGATCGTCTCCATGGGAGAATAGCAGCCTGCATTGCTGCGAAAGGTGGATATACACTGTACTAGTGCCGACATTGTGCATGCTCTGTTGCCTGTGTCTATGTGTCTGTGGTTCTGTCAGTGTGATCATGTGATGTATCTGACCCCAGGAATGTGTCAATAAAGTTTCCCCTTCCTGGGACAATGAATTCACGGTGTTCTTATTTCAATTTCCAGGAGTGTATGTTGCAGCATATCTACGATTCACCAAGTATTTCCATAGCGATCGAGGATGACGACGTATAACGAAAATTAAAGCGGTGCTTTTGTTAGATGTGGTTGCAGTTGCACCCGCTAAATGACGTAGGTACTTCTTGCCTGTTGCACTATGTAGTGGCCATCTGCTACTGCAGTTGACCGTAGATGACCTCCTCCTCACATTCGGGCAGCAGTGCGTGGGGTTCGGAAGGCTCTCCATGTACGCGAAACACCGCTGCGAGCAACACCAAACTCCTGGGCTACACTCGTCACAGTTCGTCCTTCTTCCAGTCTCCCTATGGCTCTTCCCCGTGTGACGTCATCCACATGTTGTCCCCGGGTGCTGTTGTGATGAAGATTGCCCCCACGGTGTGCTGTGACTGCTCGCTACGTGTCACGCACTCTCTCTTCCCTTTCATTCAACTTCCTCGTGTTGCGCTGCCAGCCCCATTTGGCGCTCTGGTCACTATGACCTCGCGCCATGTGATGCCCAGGTTTCTGTGCACGACTGGAAGACCTCTGGTGCATGCTACTACACTTCCATTCATTTCCACCGTGTTGTTAATATGTTAAATTATTTCATCTGTCTCTTTGTTAAGTTCTGCAGAGCACTGTATAGCGACTTCGGTTAGTGCAGTATTGTGACCGTTGAGCTCACAAGAGTACAAAGATTAAACATTAGCAAAAAAACGAAGCAAAATGGTAACGCCGTACGTAACATGACCAGAGGTATGACTTCAAAATCCAAAGTAATAAATGCATCTGCCATGCGGAACTTACTACAGCTCCTACAAAACAAAACGCGAATTTGAGCTTTTCACTACAAGCTTCCACTCACGTGCATATTTTGAAATTGATAATACATAGGGATCTCAAAGTACGTCACGTAATCAATTGGTTATCAGTGAACCGTGCTGCGGCTCACGTTGGTGCCGTTGCTAGGTGGGTATCGTTTAGTTTGTATAGTTACAATTGTCTCCTTGCCGGCCGCGGTGGTCTAGCCGACACCCCCGGGATAACAAGGCCGCCCAACAGTGTTAGTGACGTCACACTAAGCGGCCCATAGCCGACGCAGCAATCCACGGACACCTCCGTACAGACGCGCCTGATGCTAACGATCTTCTGTCCGTCATACAGAAAGGAGCCAACTATAATTCGAACCAAAGACCAAATTATATATATTCTTGTAAACAGCATAAAGGTTCATAACGAAATAAAAAATAGTGGACTGCTGCGTCGGCTATGGGCCGCTTAGTGTGACGTCACTAACACTGTTGGGCGGCCTTGTTATCCCGGGGGTGTCGGTCTAGCGGTTCTTGGCGCTCAGTCCGGAACCGCGCGACTGCTACGGCCGCAGGTTCGAATCCTGCCTCGGGCATGGATGTGTGTGATGTTCTTAGGTTAGTTAGGTTTAAGTAGTTCTAAGTTCTAGGGGACTGATGACCACAGCAGTTAAGTCCCATAGTGCTCAGAGACATTTTTTTTGAATTGTCTTCTTCTTGTGTTCATTGGCGCCACTCCGTTTGCAGACGTTGTCTGTTCGATAGTGGCAGCAGCGGCAGTTATCGGTATCTAGTAACGGTGTTCCTATCTTTGGGGCAACGTTGTGGTTTTTCCGTGTCGTGTGAGTCGGCAGTTCGGTTGGGGACGGACGAGCAGACAGGTCCGCGCAGTGCGGAAACACTCCGGGACCACTGGCGCCACGCATGCATTGCCAGATGGAAGGGTTGTGGTCGCGAGGGGTACAACCTAGTTGTTAACCGGCCCAGGAAGTTGAGTGGGCTTTAATTCACGTAGTGAAACCTCCACCATTGTGAGATCTCGCCATTTGCTTGCGTGTTGCTGCTCGCAGTGTCGCCGAGACGAAGAGCAACGAGTGGAGCATTTGGGGAAGGCGAACCTAATTAGCCTTCCTCCACTTCTTTTTATTAATTGTTGCATTCTATATGTTATTATTTGTGAAGTTCAACCACTGGTATTTTTCCTGCCTAATGGCCGATAACGCCCCAGCTACCTGCCCTGGAGCTTAGTGTATGTTACGGCGGTGTACTTTTCCTCACCTTGCCGCTGCTGTCCGGTAAGGCGTGTAGTTCGACAGCTTCCTCGATTCGTGGGTCAGGTGGTGTATTTTCTTTTCTCCTACTCTGGTAGTAGTGATTCCTTTCTGCTTCCGGATGCTCTAAAAACCGGAGTCTGAAGGCGTAGTGCTGACTGCCCGTTCCTGCTTGGGCGTGTTATTCCATCGTTGCATTGGTCATCGCACGTTAGGTAGATTTGGAAAATGATTATTGGTCATGCGTTTAAACTGCCACTAGCCTGAGTTACCATCCCGTGAAGTGTATGCAACTCTTGGCTGCCTATGTCATCGCTTGCGAAGCTTTGAGGGACTTTCCCAAGTCGATCCTTGGAGCAACGTCTGCACCCCCCACCCCCTTGGTTTGGTCAGATTTGATGATTTTTTGAAGTTGAAGAATTTGACTGGTTCTTAAAAGATTGCTATTCAGGCCTTCAGCCGAGAAACAGTTTTTAAATTATTACTATTGGGGCTTCCGGCAAGAAATAATTGAATCGGTTGACACTAAGGCCTTCAGCTGTGAGTGTTACTTGTCTTAAAATTTTAAATAGACAACTGTGTTCTAGCAGTGAGATTTTGATGATTGTTCTTAAAAAATATTTTAATAACTGTATTTGCTGGTTGAAGTAGTTTAACTGGTTCTTAAGATTGCTATTCAGGCCTTCAGCCGTGGAACAGTTTTAAATTATCACTATTGGGGCCTTCAACCATGAAATAGTTTGAATTTGTTGTCAATAAGGCCTTTAGCCTTGGAACACTTATTAATTTATTGTCACCTTTTATTGTTGTTGTTTCCAAATAAAGTGTACGTAATTGAAAAAAATAGACTAACCAACAGTAATTGATTACGGCCCCGTCCACAGTCGCAACCCAATCCTGCCTTCTTGGTACCAGATCTCAATCAGCGTATGCAATATCACCGTCTGTGGTATCAGGGTTGACGAAAGCTGAGCAGTACCGGAAAATACACAAATGCTTAGTGCGGGAATCACTTATGCATCTCGATTTAACTCTAACATGACTAAAGAACTCAAACTACCGTTGCCTAAATACCTTCATAGGCAAATTTATACTCATTCACAGTATAATGTCACAGCCTGATCGACACGTAGAACTGACCGAATGCTGCTGCTTATCACAAGTATGTGGGGACACAAGGCCTAGTGTCGAACTTTATAATACACTGACAAAAATTCATTATTAACAAATGTTTCAAATGGCTGTAAGCGCTATGGGACTTAACGTCTGAGGTCATCAGTCCCCTAGACTCAGAACTACTTAAACCTAACTAACCTAAGGACTTCACACACATCCATGCCCTAGGCAGGATTCGAACCTGCGACTGTAGCAGCAGCGCTGTTCCGGATTGAATCGCCTAGAACCGCTCGGCCGCAGCGGCTGGCCAATTATTAACACCGAGGCTAGTAAGTTACGAAGTGATAATTCGTACGTCTGTGCGCTATGCAAGCTGGCCGTGGAGTGTCCTCTGCTCGGGCTCCACACGTATTAGCAGCCATCCGATCTTCTGCACGTACACGGTGACAATTATTGAACTATACAAAATCGTCATCACTTCAGAACGGATTGCGTTAGGACTTTAAAACTGCACGGTTGGCCGCGGGGAATGATGGGAATTAGTATGCCCATGTATCGTTTGGTTTAGTGACGAAACCCACTTTCATATGTATGGGTTCGTCAATAAGCAAAATTGGTGCATTTGGGGCACTGAGAATCCGCATTTCGCGATCGAGAAGTCTCTTTACCCTCAACAGATAACTGTGTGGTGTGCAATGTCCAGTCACGGAATGATCGTTGCCGTTTTCCTCAACGGCAAGGTAACTACCGAATGGTACACGAAGGTTTTGGAAGTTGATTTCATCCCCGTTATCCAAAGTGACCCAATTTTCGACAAGATGTGGTTCATGCAAAACGGAGCTCGACTTCATGGAAGCAGGAGAGTGTTTGATGTCCTGAAGGTATGCTTTCTTGACCGCATTCTGGCTGTGGGATACCCAGACCCTGCTGGCATTGTTCTTGACTGGCCGCCGTATTCTCCGGATCTGAACTCATGGGACTCCTTTTTGTGGGGCTATATTAAAGGCGAGGTGTACAGCAATAGCCCCAGACGCACTTCTGAGCTGAAAACATCCATCAGGAGGTCATCGACAGCATCGATGTTCCGACACTTCAGTGAGTCATGCAGAATTTCATTTTTCGTCTGAGCCACATCATCACCAATTATGACAGGCATATCAAACACATCATAACCTAAATCCGAATATCTGTGGTGAAGTTCACATGTTGAATAGAGTATGTGCACGCCGCAGTTTGTAACTAATTTACGTTTCTTTCATAAAGTTCAATAATTGTCACCCTGTGTGACATACAGGGAAGGTGCCATATAACTGGATCCGTGAATCAAATCGCTATGCAACAGCTTTTGGTGGCCAGGCGACAAAACTCAGGCGACGTGTGGGACCACACATCGGTGTTGACAGACCGCCCCAATTTGTGTCTCCTGGCCACCAAGAGCTGCTGCATAGCGATTTGATTCACGGATCCAGTTATATGGCACCTTCCCTGTATAGTGATTTTACAGTTATGACGTGTGGGGTCCGAAGTGGCATCAATGTAATACCTATACTGGTAGCACATAAGAAGTTCATAAAATGAATTTCTACAATACATAAGGCTGTTGGTAAATTACACTGTTCGACATGGGTTCTATTTCTCATATTAAAGTACGTGCTTCTAGACCATTTTACCGTGTGAAATTCAAATATGTAAATAAAATATCGTTGTCAGGGATACTTTTTATGTAATATGTATATATATGTATATTCACAATTCATGGCAAACACAGAGACGTTATAGAGAAATCCGGGTATGTTGCCGCATCCAGTAGTGATAGAACGTGATAAATTCTTGTGCAACAGCAGGTGCGAAGAATCAGACATCATTAGGTTATCCCCCGCCACACCTATGTCATTAAGACCACCTGAAACATCTCATTAACTCGAACGGCGACAGCCGGTCGCTGCCTCAGCAGTAAAGCTTCACGCCTCCTAGGGGCAGGTGCATCGAGTTTACAACAGTGGTGTTAGCCGCAATTTGTGGCAGTCTTAACGAGTGGGTGTTTTGGCTGACAAGTAACTGTCTGTCATATTTCCGAGCACGGTTGAATATTTTAGTTCCTGTGTGTAAACTGATTGAGCCTGGTGCTGAAGGTAAAACGGCTGCTTGTTTTTACACATCAGCGTTCCTCTAGTTCCTTACTATCAATTTAATACAGGTGTATTACCAATGTGGTATTTTTAAATTTGTAGAAATGCCACGTCGTCGTGGATGTCGATATAAGCCGGACAACTACTGCTACATCTGTGGGAAGTTCACTTTTGCCAGAAATAAGAAGAAAATTTCTTCAGTCATAAAGAAAGCATACAAACATTACTTTGGAGTAGAGGTAGGAGACCAAGATAAAGAATGGGCACCACATTTCTGTTGTGCTACATGTTACTGCAAACTAATTCAGTGGTGGAAAGGTAAAGAGAATGTGGCGTTGTTTGCTGTTCCCATGGTGTGGAGAGAGCCTAAGGACCATGTTACTGATTGTTATTTCTGTCTAACAAAAATTCAGGGTTTTACAAACAAAAAGTCGAAGAGGCACATTGTTTACCCAGATCTGCCTTCAGCGAGAATGCCAGTGCAGCATTCCGACAACCTTCCAGTACCTTCAAGAGCTCGAGGTCAAATTCCGAGTGACAGTGAAATAAGTAGTACTGAAGAAATCACAGATGATGATTCTTTATACCACTGCACAAGTGAGTCATCGCCACATTTGTTAACACAGGCAGATTTAAATGATTTAGTACGTGGTCTAGGACTAAGTAAACAAAAGGCGCAGCTGCTTGGTTCAAAATTACAAGAGTATAATCTACTGTACTAAAGTACTAAAATCTGTTCAGGTACAGAGAACATGCCCTTATTTCTTATTTTTCAACTGACGAAGCACTGACATTTTGCAATGACGTTGCTGGCCTCATGAAAGTGCTGAACTTCACTAATATTTCACAGGAGTGGAGACTTTTCATAGATGCATCGAAAACAAGTCTGAAGGGTGTTTTGCTCCATAACGGAAATAAAATACCCTCTGTTCCAGTAGCTTACGCTAGTTTGACAAAAGAGAATTACGAATTCGTACAAAGGATGCTAAATTCATTAAAATACAATGAACACAAATGAAAAATATGTGCAGATTTCAAGGTAATTGCTATGGTACTGGGAATGCAACAAGGCTAAAGAAAGTATGCCTGTTTTCTTTGCGAGTGGGATAGTCGAGACCGAAATTCTCACTACGTGAAAAGGAAATGGCCTAGGCGAAGATGGAAAGTTGGTGAAGAGAATGTACAACGTGAAAGTCTGGTAGCTCCTAATATATACTACTTCCACCGCTTCACATCAAACTTGACCTGATGAAACAATTCGTGAAGGCCATGGATCCAACAGGCTGTGGGTTTGCATATCTAGCTACCAAATTCCCCCGTCTTTCAGCTGCAAAAATAAAGGAAGGTGTATTTATGGACCCACAAATCAGGGAGCTGCAGAAAGATGCAAATTCTGAAGCATGTTTAACTGATAAAGAAAAAACTGCATGGGACTGTTTCAAGATGGTGTCGGAAAACTTCCTCGGAAGAAGAAGAGCTACTAACTACAAAGCAATGGTGAAGGATATGATCAAAGCATATCAGGATTTGGGGTGCAATATGTCTTTGAAGGTATATATGATGGACTCTCATCTGGACTACTTCACAGAGAGTTGTAGTGACGTATCGCATGAACATGGGGAAAGATTCCATAAAGACATTTCTACCATAGAAAGGCGCTATGAAGGGAAGTGGGTACCTTCTACGTTAGCAGATTATTGCTGGAATATCATTCGAGAGAAGTAAGATTCACAATACAAGAGAAAAAAGTGATGTGCATTACAAGGCAGTGGCTCATTGTTTGTCAATTTTCTGTAATTTCTCATGTCAAATAAATGCTTCAAAGTGTATACACAAAGGTTACTGTGTTATATGTTAGATCCCACCCTCCATTAATGTGATGAACTTATAACATCATAAAGATGTGCATTTGTTTGTCGAATTTCACCTCACGTTTGCTGCACTATATCAGAAACTGGAAAGAGAAATAAAATTGCGATTACTCATAAACTATCCCTGACAGAAAAAAACCAAAAACAGTTTTCAATTCAGCACTCAAAATACAGCTAGGATCTCAATATTTTTTATCAGAAATAGAAAAAAAGGTTTTTTTTGTAGAACAGTGTTATTGCATCAAGAAAAATGTGAGGTATGCTTCCAAAACTCCTATGGGAAACATGGAAGCACAGCCAGTGTTACAAGCGTCGTGTGGGGTGCTGCATTTTCGTGCTAAAAACAATGTTGTTGCTTA
Source organism: Schistocerca cancellata (assembly GCF_023864275.1). Taxonomy (NCBI): domain Eukaryota; kingdom Metazoa; phylum Arthropoda; class Insecta; order Orthoptera; family Acrididae; genus Schistocerca; species Schistocerca cancellata. The sequence continues at coordinate 383,620,725 of NC_064634.1, read as the reverse complement.
GTTTTCCACGCCTCTTGTTTATAGCGTTGCTCAGCGAAGTGAGTGTCGTCCAATACGAATCGACATAAATGATTATAACCTTTATCATACACTGAGGTGACATAAGTCATGGGATACCTGCAAACATCGCGTCGGATCTCCTCTTACCCGGTGTAGTATGAGGTGCATTCAAGTTCTAAGGCCTCCGATTTTTTTTCTCCGGACTGGAAAGAGATAGAAACATGCGCATTGATTTAAAATGAGGCCGCGTTCATTGTCAATACATCTCAGAGATGGCAGCACTGTACGGCAGATGGAATTTTAGCGCCAGCGGCGAGAATGAGAACTGTTTTAAATACTTAAATTGGTGACGTTTTCCTTACTTGAACAGCGTGCAATCATCCGTTTTCTGAATTTGCGTGATGTGAAACCAATTGAAATTCATCAACAGTTGAAGGAGACATGTGGTGATGGAGTTATGGAGGTGTCGAAAGTGCGTTCGTGGGTGCGACAGTTTAATGAAGACAGAACATCGTGTGACAACAAACCGAAACAATCTCAGGCTCGCACAAGCCGGTCTGACGACGTGATCGAGAAAGTGGAGAGAATTGTTTTGGGGTATCGCCGAATGACTGTTGAACAGATCGCCTCCAGAGTTGGCATTTCTGTGGGTTCTGTGCACACAATCCTGCATGACGACCTGAAAATGCGAAAAGTGTCATCCAGGTGGGTGCCACGAATGCTGACGGACGACCACACAGCTGCCCGTGTGGCATGTTGCCGAGCAATGTTGACGCGCAACGACAGCATGAATGGGACTTTCTTTTCGTCGGTTGTGACAATGGATGAGACGTGGCTGCCATTTTTCAATCCAGAAACAAAGCGCCAGTCAGCTCAATGGAAGCACACAGATTCACCGCCACCAAAAAATTTCGGGTAACCGCCAGTGCTGAAAAAATGATGGTGTCCATGTTATAGAACAGCGAGGGCGTAATCCTTACCCATTGCTTTCCAAAGGGCACTACGGTGTGCATCCTACGAAAATGTTTTGAAGAACAAATTCCTTCCTGCACTGCAACAAAAATGTCCGGGAAGGGCTGCGCGTGTGCTGTTTCATCAAGACAATGCACCCGCACATCGAGCTCACGTTACGCAACAGTTTCTTCGTGATAACAACTTTGAAGTGATTCCTCATGCTCCCTACTCACCTGACCTGGCTCCTAGTGACTTTTGGCTTTTTCCAACAATGAAAGACACTCTCCGTGGCCGCACATTCACCAGCTGTGCTGCTATTGCCTCAGCGATTTTCCAGTGGTCAAAACAGACTCCTAAAGAAGCCTTCGCCGCTGCCATGGAATCATGGCGTCAGCGTTGTGACAAATGTGCGCGTCTGCAGGGCGATTACGTCGAGAAGTAACGCCAGTTTCATCGATTTCGGGTGAGTAGTTAATTAGAAAAAAAATCGGAGGTTTAGAACTTGAACGCACCTCGTACAGTAACTCGACGTGGCATAGACTCGAATCGCTGGAAGTGCGCTGCAGAAATACTGAGCCATGCTGCCTCTATCGCCCTCCATGCGGAAGTGTTGCCGGTGCAGGATTTTCTGCACGAAAGAACTTCTCGATTATGTTCAATAACTATTCGGTGGGATTCATGTCAGGCAGTCTGAGTTGCCAAATCATTCGCTCCACTTGTCCAGAATCTTTTTCGAAGGAATCGCGAACAACTGTGGCCCCTTGACATAGCGCAAAGTCGTCCATCAAAATTCCATCGGTTTTTGGAAACATGAAGCCAATCAATGGCTGCAAATGGTCTCGAAGATTTTCAGTTGGACCAGAAGATCCAGTCTACAGTGCCTCGTTGACGGCATGGTCCATGGCTTCTTGGGGTCTGCACTCGAACACTACAATCAGTGCAATTAGCAATTGAAATTGAGACTCATATGACCCATTTTATTTGATTTACAGTGCACTTTGCATCCTATAGAACAATTCTGGTGTTTTCGTTGCTAAATTTCGTACTAGAGAAGACTATGATTCAGTCTAGCCGTAGCCTGTTTCTACGATTTGCACGCATCATATTACTGTTATGTTGGTTCTTTTCAGACTTGCAAATGCCTCTGTAACGCCATTATAACTCTTCATGTTTTATAAGTAACCCAACTAACGATTATGGCTCTGAGCACTATGGGACTCAACATCTATGGTCATCAGTCCCCTAGAACTTAGAACTACTTAAACCTAACTAACCTAAGGACAGTACACAACACCCAGCCATCACGAGGCAGAGAAAATCCCTGACCCCGCCGGGAATCGAACCCGGGAACCCGGGCGTGGGAAGCGAGAACGCTACCGCACGACCACGAGATGCGGGCTAACGATTATGATTCCGTAAAATGTTTATCCCTCGTTCTCTTATTCCAAAACTCTCTGGCAGGCGTGAGTCAATGAATGTGGGTGTGTTTCATTTTGCTATACGGTGGTTTAGTCTGCTGCAGAGAATCAGCGGTAGTCGTACAGAATGGCCAACCCTTGCAGTTTTTAGGTAGACAAAGAGGTTTGTTCCCCTTTTGTGAAACTTACCGGTGATAGGTTGGTGGCGCAAGCCTCATCTCTGGGTTTTGCGGGAGAAGTTTTAGTGTGAGACGGGCAGTCCCAGCTGTCCGAGGATTTGCAGCTGAGGTCCCTTCGCAGAAAGGTGAGTTGATTTAACCGCATGGTACTTTCCCTCATAGCAAGAGGGAAGCTTTTTGTAATTCGGTCTTACTGAACATGCACCTTGTGCAGCTTATGGCCTCGCGGTTTGTCTTATAAAGGTTGTGAACCGTGGTAAAAATTGCTGTTTTGATGAGTGTGCCGCAGTGTGTTGTGTGAAGCAGTCGCCTTCCGTTTCTGGCGGTGGCTCCGCTGTGGCAATCGCAGCTTTGGTGTCTCCCTCTGGTGGGAAAGGGGAAAGGTTGCCTGTTCACGAGCATTTAAGGGGCGCTATGAGCTCGTCAGGGGGTCAGTCAGGGTCAGTCTGGGTGAGTCTGGAGCCAGTCTGGGGTCAGGCACTCGTCCCCAGCTTGCTAGTTTGTCTCTCGTCCGAATTTGTGGCGCAGTGAGAGAACTCAACGAGTGGTCGCCCGGTCGGGGGCTTAGTTCCTGCATCTGAGTCTGGGCGTTAGGCCACCAGTCTGCTCGAGTTGCTCAGGCAACGGTCATTGGCGGTTGGACTGATCGGTTGGTCGGTCACTCACTGAGACACAAGATGACTTGTCTGCCTTGAGCGTCAGCGCATGTGAGGTCGCTACGTGAGTCCAATGGGCCGCGCCGTATAGCGAGGGGTAGTGGCGGCTGACACGAGAGCAACAGGAGCCAGCCTACGACATCGGTCTGGTCATTGCGAGCTGCGACACCGTGAGACAGGAGATCGGCGCTCCTTCCTGCGTCCGTTGAAGCGGCTGGCAGCGGACGGTTCGGGAGAGCGTTTTGGGGGTGCTGGGCTAGGTCTTCGCCAGAAATCGCAGTTTATCTGAAGTTAAGTGATTGGTGATATGATGTTTCATTTACTTGTTAAATTCTACTTGTTTTCTAGGTGAGGTCACCAGCCGCTTTGTTTTGGGGTCCCACCATTCTTCGCCGTTTGCCCACCTGCGGGAAGGTGGTTATTTATGAATTGGGTGATCCGTTTTTCCCATGTGGAGTAGGGGCGGGTTAGAGCAACCTGCGCTTCGGGTTGTTCGGTAATCTCCCTATCAATCTGCCGTACGTTAATATCTGCCTCTGTCATGTTTGTCGGATTCGGTGTGTCAACGAATTTATTGCTTGAAGTGTAACGGCCTAATTCCTGAAATATGTTTTTATCTTGCCTATCATCTTGAGAGGCGTGTATGTGTACTGTAGAGCACGTTTGGTCAACCTTGTATCTACATCTACATCTATACTCCGCGAGCCACCTTACGGTGTGTGGCGGAGGGTACTTATTGTACCACTATCTGATCCCCCCTTCCCTGTTCCATTCACGAATTGTGCGTGGGAAGAACGACTGCTTGTAAGTCTCCGTATTTGCTCTAATTTCTCGGATCTTTTCGTTGTGATCATTACGCGAGATATATGTGGGCGGTAGTAATATGTTGCCCATCTCTTCCCGGAATGTGCTCTCTCGTAATTTCGATAATAAACCTCTCCGTATTGCGTAACGCCTTTCTTGAAGTGTCCGCCACTGGAGCTTGTTCAGCATCTCCGTAACGCTCTCGCGCTGACTAAATGTCCCCATGACGAATCGCGCTGCTTTTCGCTGGATCATGTCTATCTCTTCTATTAATCCAACCTGGTAAGGGTCCCATACTGATGAGCAATACTCAAGAATCGGACGAACAAGCGTTTTGTAAGCTACTTCTTTCGTCGATGAGTCACATTTTCTTAGAATTCTTCCTATGAATCTCAACCTGGCGCCTGCTTTTCCCACTATTTGTTTTATGTGATCATTCCACTTCAGATCGCTCCGGATAGTAACTCCTAAGTATTTTACGGTCGTTACCGCTTCCAATGATTTACCACCTATGGCATAATCGTACTGGAATGGATTTCTGCCCCTATGTATGCGCATTATATTACATTTATCTACGTTTAGGGAAAGCTGCCAGCTGTCGCACCATGCATTAATCCTCTGCAGGTCTTCCTGGAGTACGTACGAGTCTTCTGATGTTGCTACTTTCTTGTAGACAACCGTGTCATCTGCAAATAGCCTCACGGAGCTACCGACGTTGTCAACTAAGTCATTTATGTATATTGTAAACAATAAAGGTCCTATCATGCTTCCTTGCGGTACTCCCGAAATTACCTCTACATCTGCTGATTTTGAACCGTTAAGAATGACATGTTGTGTTCTTTCTTCTAGGAAATCCTGAATCCAATCACAAACCTGGTCCGATATTCCGTAAGCTCGTATTTTTTTCACTAAACTTAAGTGCGGAACCGTATCAAATGCCTTCCTGAAGTCCAGGAATACGGCATCAATAATTTTATGTAAGAATGCATTTCATGGGCTTTTATTTAAACGATCATTTTAGTATATAAAGTTGCCACCCTTCCAGCGTAAGACCTTTCTTAGAAGTTAATATCAAATTGCACCGTCGGCGGCAAGTTAATCTTTTAATTTTAGTGTTTTGTACCATTTCCATCCCTCCTACAGGGTGCATAGTTTGTGTGCTTGTGTGAATTGTTAAAACTTTTACTTTAAGGTAATCTGGTGTGTTGCAGATTTGCACCTGTGTAGTGTTTCAGAGGTAGTTGTGAGCGGTCGTGACTACGGCCGTGTCAAAAGGGAGCGGCAAGGTTCTCAGCCCGATAGTTCATACACTCAAAAATTTGTTTCTTTCTGCCTCTGAATAAATTGTAACTTGATATTTAGAGAGTGCTTTGTGTTTATAATTTTAAGTCTGTTCCTTTAAAAAAAATTTTGGGAATAAAATTCCCATTTGTTAAAAGCAATTTCATTTTGTTTTCATCAGTTACTCCCTGGCAACTACCTCCACGCTCACATAGTGTGATTAAATGTGTTAATGTTCTTGATGAATCGCTAGTAAAGAAAGTACATTCTTAAGAAAAAGTTTTGAAAGTAAATTCACGGCTCAGGTTATTTTGCTAGGCCGCAGCAAGGAATACAAGACTTTTGCAGACTTTCAGTTTGATTCCTAATGCAGACTTTTGTCTGTAAGAAGAACGTAGCACAAAAGTGTTGCATACGTTGAAGCGATCTCACGTAGAGAGTGCGCCCTCGCTTCAGTGTGAATGTTTGTGTGCCTGCGATTGCGTGTATATACATTCTAATCTTTTCCGAATTTTGATAATTTTTGCCTCTTTGTGAATTTTCTTTGTTTCATTACTATATGTCCGTTGGTAACCATCCACGTGTTGCTGCACTAATCCGGGCAAAAGGAGTTCGACGGATGTTAGGAGGTATCCGTGACTTCTTCCACCTCAATGTAAATATAAAAGACGTAGGAAAGCATTGGTTAGGATTAACTAAAGTTTAGCGACGTGTTCCGCTATAGTTTGCGGAGTGCATGAGCTTACCCGGGAAGATGAAGCCGGAAGTGCGTGAAGGCCCCTGCTGCCGGCACGCCTGCATCAGCGCGTCCACGTCCATGGCGGGCATCTCGCGCACGTGCTTGCTCGGCGACTCCAGCACTGCGCGCCGGATGTCCGCCCTGCACACACGGAAGGAGAGGCAAGTCACCCACAGTGCAAGAGTTCCTGGAAGCTATCAACTACTGATCTACATCTGTGCCGTCAATGTGTGGCCAGCGTACTTTTGCCGGCCAAAGTGGCCGTGCGGTTCTAGGCGCTGCAGTCTGGAACCGCGAGACCGCTACGGTCGCAGGTTCGAATCCTGCCTCGGGCATGGATGTGTGTGATGTCCTTAGGTGAGTTAGGTTTAACTAGCTCTGTTCTAGGGGACTAATGACCTCAGAAGTTGAGTCCCATAGTGCTCAGAGCCATTTGAACCATTTGAACCAGCGTACTTTTGCGATCGGTAGTCGTACAACAAAGGCTTTCGTGGCCACACGTTTTCGTATTGCCTGTTATCTTGTGTGTCCTGTTGTTCGGCCGACGTTTGTTTAATGGGGACGAGTGACACAGAAACTCACAAAAGTGACATTTCTTTTAGCAAGAAAGAGGAAAGTCTCAAGGTAAACCAATCCAGGATTCTTGTGCTGGATTCGCAGGTAACAAGAGGGGAACCACAGTGTTAAGACCAGGGAAAATCCCTGTGTCATCGATGCGACGGGTTCGTGCAGTGCCTGACAAAAGACAATGAAAAACCCAGACGGGGAGAAGGAAACGAAGCAGTTTGAGTGGATATGTGATGTGACTTCGATGCTAACAAAGTCGTGTCGGATTTAGAAATAATTTGATAATATAAACCTACTTATCAGTAAGACGTTGCACCCATTCTGATCTGGATGGATTCACTGATTCAGTTGGGAAGGGCGTCATCAAGAGATTGTGTCCTCCCCTGCCGGAAGCAAACTGGCCCACGACTGTTACAACTGGTCCTTGGTATCCTCAATCCTGGCGCTGGGATGAGGTTGACGTCCGAGCTGGTCGCACACTTGCTCTAGCGGGAGACAGATCTGGAGATCCTGCTGGCCACAGTAGTAGCTTTGCATAGTGCTCACAAGATTTTAACCAACAGGATTGGGAGTGTTAGCAATCTTTATTGTGATAACTACCTATGAAGAAACTGTCACGGCACTATCATTTATTTATAAAGGGTAGTTTTAGCACAGATTATAGGCCTTCAGATTGTTTGGAACATTTGCTGGGGCTGGCGAAGTGGTGAACAGTTGTGTGTTGTGAAGACGATAACTGCATGACAACACGCAGCTGCTCAGCACGTCGCCAGCTCCACTTGTAATCCATCTGAAGATGACCTACGGTATGTGCCGAAAGAGGTCATTTTAAATACACTGAAGAGCCAATGTACACGTAGCTAATATCGTGTAGGGCACCCTCGAGCATGCAGAAGTGCGGTAACATGATGTGGCATGATCTCGACTAATGTCGTAAGTAGTGCCGGAGGGAACTGACACCATGAATCCTGCAGAGCTGTCCATAAATCCGTAAGAGCACGAGGGGGTGGAGATCTCTTGTGAACAGCACGTCGCAAGGCATCCCAAATATGCTCAATAATGTTCATGTCTGGGGAGTTTGGTGGCCAGAGGAAGTGTTTAAACTCAGAAGAGTGCTCCTGGAGCTACGCTGTAGCAATTATGATCGTGTGGAGTGTCACATTGCCCTGCTGGAAAGCACAGTGGGCATGAGTGGATGTAAGTGATTAGACAGTATGCTTACGTACGTGTCACCTGTCAGAGTCGTATCTAGACTATCAGGAGTCCCATATCACTCTAACTGTACACACCCCACACCATTACAGAGCCTCCTCCATCTTGAACAGTCCCCTGCTTACATGCAGGGTCCATGGATTCATGAGGTTGTCTCTATACCCGTACACGTTCATCGGCTCAACACAATTTGAAACGAGACTTATCTGACAAGGCAACATGTTTTCAGTCATCAACAGTCCACTGTCATTGTTGATGGGTTAGGGCCAGGCGTAAAGCTTTGTGTTGTGCAGTTATCAAGGATACACGAGTGAGCCTTCGGGTCCGAAATCCCATATCGATGACGTTTCGTTGAATGTTTCGCACGCTGACACTTGTTAATGGTCCAGCATTGATATCTGCAGCAATTTGCAGAAACTATGCATTTCTGTCACGTTGAACGATTATTCTCTTCAGTCGTCGTTGGTCCCGTTCTTGCAGGATCTTTTTCGGCCGTAGCGATGTCTGATGTTTGATGTTTTACCGGATTCCTGATATTCACGGTACACTCGTGAAATGGCTGTGCGAGAAAATCCCTACTTCAACGCTACCTCGGAGATGCTGTGTCGCATCGCTCGTGAGCCGGCTGTAACACCACGTTCAAACTCTATTAAGTCTTGATAACCTGTCATTGCAGCAGCCGTAACCGACCTAACAACAGCGCCAGACAGTTGTTATTTTTTATAGGCGTTGCCAACCGCAGCGCCTTATTCTGCCTGTTTAGATATCTCTATATTTGAATACGCATGCCTATACTAGTTTCTTTGGCGCTTCGGTGTAAATGATATTTGCGCTCGTGACTGTTTCCTCACAAGTAATTATCACGCTGACAGTTCATAGAGACGCTTGCAATGTGTGGACGAACATTGTCCTGTTGAAAAGTTGTACCACAACACTGTTGCATGAGAGGTAATACAAGAATGGGAGATGCCTGTGACTTGCCGTTGTGCTGTCAGAGCTCCCTCAGTCACCACCAGCCATGGCCAGAAGTCATACCCGATGGCTTCATACAACATGACGCCAGATGTAACACCGCTGTGCCTTTCCAAAAGATTGGAAGGATGGGACCTCTCACCAGATTGACGATCATCTGGCTACTGCAGAACTACGATGCAATGGTGAACACATTGCGACACCACTCATGATGAGTCCATAGAACGCTGGTCACCGTACCGCTTCAAATGCCAGCCATATGTATTGTAGTGATAACTGCAGCGTACGCATGGAATAGTAATCCCCTAATCAAGGCCCTGCTACTCTCCGATGCAGGATGAGACAGGATGTTGCAGGCAGACCAATGCTTGCTCTCGGGTGACGGACGTATATCTAAAGACTTAACAATGTGAGTGTACGTCTCCATCTAGATATATACTCCGCAAGCTGCCGTTTGGTGCGTGGTGGAGTGTATCCTGTACCACTATCATACATTTCCTTTACTGTTCCATTCGCAGACTGAGCGAAGGTAAAACGATCGTCTGTATGCCGTAATCTCTCTGATCTTATCGTCGTGGTCCTTACGTGAAATGTACGTTGGCGGCAGAAGAATCGTTCTGCAGTCAGCCTCAAATGCCGGTTCTCTAAACCAGGGCCGCACAAGGTGCATGCACCGGTGCATCGCACAGTGCAGAGTGCAGAAGACGGTTGCGCTATGTTGACGACGGTGCAGACCCCCCACTCCTCGGCTTTGCGCAACAGCGCTGCCTTCACTTCATTAGCTTGTGTCGCTCGCGCCGCCTGTCTCGACCTGTTTCAAAGCTTTTACCCTGTTGTCTTCGTCATTGCCAAATACTAATGTACACTAGGTGGAGAGCTTAGTTTGGTGTACCGGTACAAAAGAGATTTATATAATAACTGTAATGGTAACAATTTTAAATTTGGTTTCAACACAAATGTATCTTCCTATATGCTCTTTATTTTATTTGCAATTATGCTACAAAGATCTGGAACAAGAGATTGGCTGACAGAGAATTTTTTAAATTACGATTAGAAATACTCTCACGCAATCTAGTTTTTGTACAAGACAAAACAGAAAAAAACTTTTCACATACACAAGTGGAACCAACCATAGAAATAATCTTCGCTGCTTCTCTGTGTAACTTGGGAAATTCTTACTTCGGCAAATTCTGGTAGAATTGGAGTAAACCTTTTGTATTGTAAAACACATCCTTTTGGAGAACATCGCTTTGCAAATCAATTAGTTCGAAATGTAAATCTGAAGGCGCGCTTTCAATATCCATCGAAAATTTTTCAAAAAAACGCCGAAGATTGGCTGCAGGTAGGTAATTTCCTGAAACAATAACAAAGCCAATGTTAATAAATGAAAGTAATGTAAGCCGTTGTTTCGAAGTACTAAAATGCGATAGATTTTAATAAACATGTAATGTGTACTATTGGTTTTAATGTAATGTTACACTTGCATATGTAACGCAATCTCCTTTATTTAGCTGTATGTCATATACCGGCACATTACCTGGAATCGGTCGTTAAACGCATTTTCAAGGGCTTGTAGCACCTCGACGTGTTTTTCAAAGCGCGCTCCTTCCTGCACACATGCTGTCAAACAAAAACATAGTACCGTTTCGATTAGAGAGGTTATAAAAATCAGGCTGTTTTAATAAAGATACAATTTATATCTCGATTACCTAGTTCAGGAAAGTGTTGTGTATTTTTCTCTGAAAGGTTGTTTTTGAGGAGCTTCAGTTTATAGTGGAAAGCGTTTATTTTGCTGATCATATCATTGATGAGATTGTTTTCTTTTTGGAGTTTCAGACTTAAATCATTTAGGAGAGCCATTCAGGGTTATGAAAAAGTGGCTCCGGACGTCCTTTGCTCTCCAAAAACTGAGCCACAGTGTGGCGTAGTCGAAAAATTCGAGAAATCACTTTCCCTTTGCTCAGCCAGCGCACCTCCGCGTGGTAGGGAATATCTGGATACTCCTCTTCAAAGGAAATCAAAAATTCATTGAATTGACGATGAGTGAGTCCATGAGAAGAAATGTAATTCACGATACGCACCACTACCTTCATCACACCTTGAAGACCGATAACTTTCGCACAAAGAGCCTCTTGATGTGCAAAACAATGAACGGAAGGTAAATTCGGCATGTTAAGTTTTTTCCGCAGTAGGCCAATAAACCCTTTCGCTTTACCGCACATTGCTGGTGCCCCGTCTGTGGTTACGGAAAACAGCTTTTCCCAAGGGAGTCCTATTCCTTCAGCTGCCATTTCAACAGCTGCTAAAATATCCGCCCCTATAACAGTGTCCTTCAACGAAATCATATCCAGGAGCTCTTCCGTTACTTGTAGGTCGTCGTCCACGCCATGCAAAAATATTGGTAACTGAACCGTGTCGTTAATATCCGTGGACTCATCAAGTGCGATGGAGAACGCTAGGAAGTTTTCAATTTTAGCTGCCAGTTGTTCATGCAAATTCTTAGCAATGTCGTTGATTCTCCGATGTATTGTCATTCTGGAAAGTGGTATTCTGCTGTACGCGGGAGCTAATGTGGGATTCATTGTCTCTACTACGTTCAACATAATGATTTTTATTAATGGCCCGTCCATAAATGGCCTCCCAGCTCTTGCTAAACGTAGAGCAACTTTGTAACTAGCTCTGAGAGTCCTTTCGCAACACACCTCATCTTCTTCACCCTAAAGTAGAGAAAAGAAAGATATGTTAGAAATAATTTATGCGAAAACGAAAACTAAGGAATGTAAACAAATGTTGTTTCGTTTCGCATGACCTTTAACCAAAATATACATGCTAAAGCACATGCAACAAACCTCGTTTGTAAATACAGAATTCTCTTCTGCAAGAGTTTGCAACTTCCGTAATTCTTCCTCTCTGGCATCCCCTGTTATATCACTATACTTTTCTGAATGCAATTTTCTGTAGTGCCTTTCAATAGATGATTTTCTGACACACGTAATTAGTGTACCGCAGATCAGACATTTGGCTTTATCGTCACAACGCACAAAAATGGACTTTCGGCAATTTTCCCTTTTTTTTTTGGAGCAGATGGTTCCATTATTCCGGTAATTGTCTTGCGCTTACGTATTCCAATGTTGACTAAGCCGTCTGGCAGCGCATTCGGCAGCGCACAGCGTCGGCCTCACTTAGCAAGCCGAGTTGAGCCGAAGCACGCCGAGTTGCACCGATGCACTGCGCAGGCACTCGCTGCACCTCGCTTTGCACGCGTGCGGTTTTCCGTGTTTGTGCGGCCCTGCTCTAAACTTTATCAGTAGTGCCCGTCGGAAAGGTGTTCCCTTCAGTTATTTCCCATTTAAACGATAAAACCACGACGTTTAGGAATGATTCTCGAATTCAAAGACTAAGCATTTTTCACGGCTTCTAGAATATTTTCTTTGCCGTTCATTATTGCTCTGACTGTTGATTCACATAAATCAAACTTCTTTACGAATTCACAAAATTTAATTTTTGCATTGAAGTCTTTAATTAACATTAAATTTGCATCCCAAAGCTAATGATGTCTTTTCTTGTTTGATGCAAATGGATCAGTTCTGCTTCCTTTTGACGACATATAATCAATCAGTCAAGCCAGCTCCGTCGATAAAACGATTCCGCACGAAATACGTCCGAATTTGCCGAAACCGAACACTGTGTGGGAGGAGTGGAGGAATAGAGAGGCACGCAGCATTCAGACAGACAAATTGCGTAATTCCGGATATTCGTGAAACTGGGTAGCGTCAGTCGGAGTATTGCAGTACATACATAGTACGATGCCACCTAGAAAAACTAAAGTTGCGTAATTAAAACTTCCGGGCTAAGAGGCCGTGGTCCAATAATAGAAATACTTCTCCCTGACGTTTCGTTGCCAGCTGCGGGCAACATCATCTGAGGTGAGTCTACGACTGGCTGCTAGGCCGTGGAGGTCCTGTTTATATAGAGCGCGTAGAGGGCGCCACCACTCGTCACATGTCGTCAACAGTAAAACTATCTCTGGCTGGCGTCATTACTCTCGATCGAAGGTAATCGATTGTCACATCTTTGGTACAGAGTCGATCGCCATACCTTATCTAGCTTCAAGCCTTCTTCTTTCCTGTTAAAATTATTGTGGTGTTTAAAAATCTCTACAGCCTCTCTATACATACGTGTGTATAGAGAGGCTGTAGAGATTTTTAAACACCACAATAATTGTAACAGGAAAGAAGAAGGCTTGAAGCTAGATAAGGTATGGCGATCGACTCTGTACCAAAGATGTGACAATCGATTACCTTCGATAGAGAGTAATGACGCCAGCCAGAGATAGTTTTACTGTTGACAACATGTGACGAGTGGTGGCGCCCTCTACGCGCTCTATATAAACAGGACCTCCACGGCCTAGCAGCCAGTCGTAGACTCACCTCAGATGATGTTGCCCGCAGCTGGCAACGAAACGTCAGGGAGAAGTATTTCTATTATTGGACCACGGCCTCTTAGCCCGGAAGTTTTAATTACTGAAGACGCCGGCCGTGAAAGCCTACACGCTATGATTAAAGTTGCGTACTTAATTTTTTGTATATTTGCAGGCACATGTCTGCAGCCCTAGAAACATATTGAAATCACCACCCTGCAGTATCGTAGCTTGTTAGTAAAAGAGGTAGAGTAATTGATGTAGCCCCCTTACTAGAGTATCGTGAAGTGATTCGTTTTCTGCATTTTGAGGGGAACAGCGCTGCAACAATCCACGCTGAACTGCTGGAAGTGTATGGCAGCAGTGTACCATCATATGAGGTTATGTGGCGCTGACGTTTCAGGTGTGGCCAGACAACTCAAAATGACGAAGAACAAACAAACAAACAAAAATTGCGTATCTTAGTTCATTCGAAGTAATAGCTACAATTCTACGATCACGTACTGGCCTATGCTGCGGGATTTTCGGCCGATGTTTGTTTAACAGTTATTCTTGCGTTTCGCCAGGGCTGTCAAATTATCACCCTCCCCCCCCCCCCCACCCCCTGTCCTCACAATTGCTGGTGACGGCCATATATTGAATCACGTTCAAGACACGGTGGGATGTCAATGTCATGGGTACATGTAGACACCACCGGCGGGTATCTAAAGGATGAGTCGTAGTTCTCTGTCAGAAGTAGAGCGTCCACCAGATTGCATTCACATATATAATGCGCGTGAACAGTGTCACATGTTGACTGATCACTATGAAGGACGCGAATACGTCGCGTACTCGGGTATGAGAGCGTTATCAGCACCTGAAGGAGTTTGAAAGGGGCCTCATTGGGCATCTCTGTTTGGTTGGCTGGTCGAAACGTGCAATATTCACATTTTTGGGGCTCTCGGACGTGGCAGTGACCCGATGATGAACTGCATGGTCATATGAGAGCAAGCATACTCGCCATCAAGGTTGAAATAGAACACGTTTGACCATCACAGGGAGGTTCGCCGTATTCTGCTGTTAGAATTGCTACCAGTAGATTCGAACTTTCTTTATTTTGCTAGCTCCTTGTTCCACGATTGTGCAGGGTCGGCACAGTTAGGATCGGATTAGGCAAGGTTAATGTTAAGGAGTGGCAGGATACCCTACCTGCCATCACCCCGTACCCCCCCCCCCCCTGCCCCCCCAACACCACGGAATTAGTGTACCCCAGCTGTCTGTGTCTAGTGTAGGCCATGAAATAGTGCAAACGTGTTCAGATTTTTGCAAGTCGTGTAACTGAGGCGGAACGTGGGGATCAGCCCGGTATTCACTTAGTGGGATGTGGAAAACCGCCTAAAAACCTCATCCAGGCTGGCCGGCACACCACCCGACGTCGGTAATCCGCCAGGCGGATTCGAACCGGGGCCGGCGCTCCTGCCCGAGTCCAGGAAGCAGCGCGTTAGCGCTCTCGGCTAACCTAGCGGGTGCCGGTAGATTCGAACAACATTCGAGCATTATGTGGATGCTTTGGTAATTCAGTCTTTGAATTACATAATCATTCGTTAACGTCATGGTATTATCGCTAAGGTGGGAACAATGTTAAAAATATTACGTGATAACCAAGTAAAAGTAAAAAATTGTCCTGTTGTTCACAATACGACGTGCTCTCAAGGTTAGCTGATTTTTGCGAGATTCCAAGAAGAAGTTTGGGAGGCGGCTAAAAATAAAATCATTTCCAAGAAGAGGTTGGGGAGGCGGCCAAAGATAAAATGATTAAAGCTAGTAATGGCTGGTTTAGCCAACTGAAAAGTTGTTGAAGCTGGCACAGCATCGTCGAAACTGGAGAGTGGCAAGCGCTAGTAAACAGACTGTAGCTCTATCCAGAGAAACTCGAGGCAGTGATAGGAGGAGATGGCTATATCAGCCAAGCCATATTCAACGTAGATGAAACTGGTCTGTTCTGGAAGAAGTTGCGTAAAAGAGAAGACCTGAAGAGAAAACCTTTGCAGTTACCAAAGATCGATTGACAGGGATGGTTGTCGCGAATGTATCTGCTTATCGTAAATTAAAACCTGTCTTGGTTTATATCTCAGGAAACCCAGGAGTTTTAAAAAATAGATCTAAAGCTGAGTTGCACATTATTTGGAAATCGAATGGTGAAGCTTGGGTGACAGCTCCCCTTTTTGAGCCTGGTTTGGTCATCACTCTATACCTAAAGTCCACCGTTATTTCTAGCTAAAACAAAGCCCATTAAAAGTGATGCTTTTAACAGACAACGCACGAAGTCATTCTCCTGTTACTCTAATTTCGACCCAAGTGTGACAGTTGTATTTTTGCCACCGATCACAACCGGCTCGCTTCAACCGATGGACCAGGGAGAAATTGAAACTTACTACAAGACATGATTGTTTGCACAACTACATAAATCTATGAACAAAACAGTGAGCCCTCTGTTAAAGTCTTTTGGAAGCAATTCATTGTTTTAGATGCCGTGATAGTTACTGAACAATTGTGAAATAAATTTCACAAAAACCTTTAAACGGCGTCTGGAAAAATCTGTGTCTATTTTTTCACCACTGAAACACAGGCGGAATCTGTACCAGATTCTGAGCACTTGATGATTTGATTGAAGAGGTGGTCGATTTTGCCAGACAAATATAGAGGTGGATGGTGATGCCGTGCATGACGTGCTGGATTCACACAATCAGGACCTGGCAATTGATGAGCTTATAATGTAGAAATGCGTGCACAAGAGTAAAAAATTGAAGAACGCGATTCTGTAGACGCAGTTCAGTCAGATGAAATGATGTTTGGAAACTTCACAGAAGGCGTGAGTTCAATTGAAAAAGGGTTACAAATTTTAGAAAAATAGACTCCAATGCAATTCACAGTTCTGCTACAAAAAGGGAAATAAAAAAAATGCATTAGAGTGCTACGAAGAAATTTTGCATGATAAGAAAAATAATTTGCTGGCTGATTACACTGTTAGATTTTGGGAAGTCTTCCACATCACAACAACTTCGGTTTACATTGTTACAGTTACAATACCGTACCGTAATATAATTTTGTTGTACTGATGAACATTTTCCTAAACATTGTTTTCTTTAGTCTATGGTCCCAATTAAACATAATTTGGATCCCGACTTACGTGATTTAGACTTAAACGGTTACCGCTCGGTCCCACCTATCGCGTAACTCCGGGGTGTTACTCCACTAAGAATGGAATGGGCGGGACCGCGCGGGGTAGCCGAGCGGTCTAGGGCGCCTTGTCACGGTCCGCGCCGCTGCCCCCGTCGGAGGTTCGAGTCCTCCCTCGGGCATGGGTGTGTGTGTTGTCCTTGGCATAAGTTAGTTTAGGTGTGTAAGCTTAGGGACCTATGACCTCAGCAGTTTGGACCCATAAGACCTTACAACAAATTTCCAGTGTCCTGGAATGGGCGGGGAACCGCTGCTTCTACGCTCTGTGCATATCTTTATTTGCCTCTTCTTACTTGTACGATCTCTACCGGAGAAATATGAAGAAGGCTGGAAAGTATTCGTAGTTTCTGTCGTAAAAGGCGGTTCTGTAACGTCTCTAACCAGATTGTAGCCAGTTGTTCGCAGTCTTTTAGCGAGTGTCTGGCAGCTGACAATGTGTAGGATCTGACATCTAGGACGCCGATTTTGGTCAAGTTCTCATCCATGGACGTTCTACATCGAAAATAGACACATGTTCCGGCATTTTGCTACACAAACCGAAGTTTTTGAAAAAATATGGAGGTCAAAGTTGATGATGGAAAATCGTATTTTCACTGTTATACATCGAAAGATTGTCGAAAAACAAAAAATTATTATTAATATAATGTGGCGTTCAAGGTTAACAACGTTCGACATAAACTTTTTGGTGTTTTCATGCTGGAGCTTAGGGTACACGTTATTCTACGCGTCTAGTAGACAAAGGCACTAAGTATTGTGATTACAGCGCCTCCTACTACCAGCTTTTCTAACTATTTCCAAACTTCGGAATAAAATTCTTACAGCTTTCGCAATAAACATATTGTTTGTCGCACTAATTTATCGAACATAGTCGTCTAGATATTTAATTTTGAAATAGATTTGTTCTTAACCCGTTTTTTCAACAATAAACAATAATATTTAAATCGATGCTGATTTATGAACAGCAGCCTTTCCTTGTCGAGGAAATGTATTATGTTCGATCTGGGAATATGTGCACAAGTTCACTAATTCTGCAGCGAAGTGATATAAGGATTTTCGTCCGTATGTTTCAGGGTCTGATCTCGTAATCTTCTTATTTACAGGACATACCTGTGCTTTCCTCCAATCGTTTGGGAATTCTCCCTGGGCGAGAGATTCACAATAAATACAGTCTAAGTAAGGGGCCAATGCCGTTGAGCAGTTCTCATAAAACCGAATTGGGATTCCATCCGGGCCTGTCGACTTATTTGTTTTCGACTCTTTCAGTCGCTTCTTTGCGCCAGGGATGCCTATTACTATGTGCCTCATGAGGAGGCTTATGTGTTCGTCAAACGACGGTATGTCTTTGCGTTCCTCTTGCGTGAACGATTTCTTAAACAAGAAATTTTAAACTTCTGCTTATCTTTTGCCATCAACTACTACTACTACATTATACTGGAAAGGAGTGACTGGATAGCGATTTCAGGTAGGAGCGTGATTTTCTAGAGTTGTCGGCAAGATCTTTTGGTATAGTATGACGGTGGTAGAGTTGTTGTTGAATACTTCACGCATCGATATTTTTGCAGGCAGGAATCTCAATCAGCTTTTACCTGCCGTCATTTTTACTTTCTTTTTTAGACTGAGAAAGTAGCAGTCTTTGATTTCTAAGCACTTTCCGAATTTTGTTATTAAACCACAATGGGTATTTTCTGTACTTAATCCATTTATTCGGCACATACTTCTCCAGAGCGCGGTTTACAGTCCGTTTAAACATGTTCATAAGTCCTTTACGACCATAATATTGGAACTAAATGATGCCAATTCATTGTCTAACTGGAATGGTAGCAAGCGCTTCACTACTGTTTCTATGAAAAATGCTGTCCTGCTTTCTTGATTTATTGATTTATTGATGACTTCATGACCACTAATACCTGTATGTATTCTCACACCGTCGATAAAGCCAGACCTGTTCGTAGTTGCAAGGTCTAAAATATTTCCGTTGAACATGATCTCTCGAACTAGCTGCTGAAGAAGTCGGTTGTCGGGAAAATGGCTCAAAAGTAGTTCACAAGGCTGCCTGTGCGTACCGCATGCAGTGAATCCATAGGCATCCCAATCTGTACTCAGTCGGTTAAATTCGTCTCCAACTAATACTGTATCATGTGGCTACTTTCGCGCTACTGAGGGGAGACTTTCTTTGAAAGACTGAAACTGTGCCGGCGGAATCAGGTGGCCGGCAAAAACATCCAACACTTAACTTGATTTCACCTAGACCTGTTATACACTTCCAGATAACTTGACAGCCGTATTGAACATCAACCTCAACAGAGAATATTTTTGTTGATGTCCTCCTATGGCATCTAAGCTTTTTTCGATATACTTCTCATGACTCGCTAAATATTTCAGAGCTTTATACTTTGGGTTTCAGCCAGCTCTCGGTCCCGAGAATAATTAAGCCCGCAAATTCCCTGGAGGGCAGAAACTTCAGGAACTTTGTTACGAATGCTGCAATAATCTACTGATAAAACATCGACAGTCGAAGTGTCTTTACACTGAACACGGCGTGATTTCGCTACCTGCGTGTCGGCTGGTGAGTGTTCGTCAGAAAACCTCAAACTACCTTCTAGCCTAAAATTTATGTGCGCTTCACAAGTACTCTGCTACGGGCATAGCTGCTTTCTTTGTGCACCCTTGACCTATCAAGGGACGTACTACAACTTCGCACCGCATGACGCAGGTCCAGAGAACTCCAGCCAAGACCGTCACACGGTCGACGAGTCGGCCCTTTGTGGCCGAGCGGTTCTAGGCGCTACAGTCCGGAACCGCGCTGCTGCTACGGTCGTAGGTTGGAACCCTGCCTCGGGCGTGGATGTGTGTGATGTCCTTAGGTTAGTTAGGTTTAAGTAGTTCTAAGTTCTAAGGGACTGATGAACTCAGATGTTAAGTCCCATAGTGCTCAGAGCCATTTGAACCATTTTGTTCAAGTCAGAATGTGTGTCACTTTTGCTATTTTATTGGCCTATTTATAATTTGCTTTTGTTGTTCTGGCTTCCTTGAAGCTAATGCTAAAGGCCTGTGCTGTCTAAGAAATTAGATAGTGCGTCAGTTCTATTCAAGTGGTTCAAATAAATTTTAGTGTATTCCAGGACGCATTTGTTCTCTCCGATCCGCTATGGACTAATGTGTGTACAAATGAGCTTTGAATGTCATGCGAGTGTCCTTCTGGCTGCTTTAGTGGTTTTCTAAAAAAAAAAAACTGATATTACTACTCTACTGCTGAAATTATTTTTTAAAAATTTGTAGATGGTTTCCTAAATCTTTTGATTAACTTATAAAAGCAGTGAAGTTCTCATTGTTTCTTGTAAGAGGTGAGATTAATTCATTCTAACCAAAGAGTTATTTACTTGATGCATGGCTGAGTGTTGGAATTCTGTCTACTTAAAATTATTTGTGCTGCAGGAAACTGTTGCCAATAATCTCTCGTGACGCCATTGCTGGTGCTACCCAGGATCGGGCGCCACTTACGTCCCGGCGGTTTGCTTAGCTGGCAGTTTTCATATTTTAAAGTGGTATACATTCGGCAGCTCTCGCCACTGTCTATCTTTCGCGCTGTTTCCTCCAACCGCAGCCGCACTATTTAATGTTCCTGTTCAACCTAAGTTTATACTTGGAATAATTCTGAATTTGTATCTGTTAGCTTGGGAGCTTCACCTTAAGCAGATTTTGATGTGCTTTGGGATCCCAACAAATACCTTAATCTGTTCTAACTTAATTATTCTTGTGTTATTGGAAAATGTATTAAATCTTCAATTCTACATCTACATCTACATCCATACTCCGCAAGCCACCTGACGGTGTGTGGCGGAGGGTACCTTGAGTACCTCTATCGGTTCTCCCTTCTATTCCAGTCTCTTATTGTTCATGGAAAGAAGGATTGTCGGTATGCCTCTGTGTGGGCTCTAATCTCTCTGATTTTATCCTCATGGTCTCTTCGCGAGATATACGGAGGAGGGAGCAATATACTGCTTGACTCTTCGGTGAAGGTATGTTCTCGAAACTTTGACAAAAGCCCGTACCGAGCTACTGAGCGTCTCTCCTGCAGAGTCTTCCACTAGAGTTTATCTATCATCTCCGTAACGCTTTCGCGATTACTAAATGATCCTGTAACGAAGAGCGCTGCTCTCCGTTGGATCTTCTCTATATCTTCTATCAACCCTATCTGGTACGGATCCCACACTGCTGAGCAGTATTCAAGCAGTGGGCGAACAAGCGTAGTGTAACCTACTTCCTTTGTTTTCGGATTGCATTTCCTTAGGATTCTTCCAATGAATCTCAGTCTGGCCTCTGCTTTACCGACGGTCAACATTATATGATCATTCCATTTTAAATCACTCCTAATGCGTACTCCCAGATAATTTATGGTATTAACTGCTTCCAGTTGCTGACCTGCTATTTTGTAGCTAAATGATAAAGGATCTATCTTTCTGTGTATTCGCTGCACATTACACTTATCTACATTGAGATTCAATTGCCATTCCCTGCACCATGCGTCAATTCGCTGCAGATCCTCCTGCATTTCAGTACAATTCTCCATTGTTACAACCTCTCGATACACCACAGCATCATCTGCAAAAAGCCTCAGTGAACTTCCGATGTCATCCACCAGGTCATTTATGTATATTGTGAATAGCAACGGTCCTATGACACTCCCCTGCGGCACACCTGAAATCACTCTTACTTCGGAAGACTTCTCTCCATTGAGAATGACATGCTGCGTCCTGTTATCTAGGAACTCCTCAATCCAATCACACAATTGGTCTGATAGTCCATATGCTCTTACTTTGTTCATTAAACTGTATCGAACGCCTTGCGGAAGTCAAGAAACACGGCATCTACCTGTGAACCCGTGTCTATGGCCCTCTGAGTCTCGTGGACGAATAGCGCGAGCTGGGTTTCACATGACCGTCTTTTTCGAAACCCATGCTGATTCCTACAGAGTAGATTTCTAGTCTCCAGAAAAGTCATTATACTCGAACACAATACGTGTCCAAAATTCTACAACTGATCGACGTTAGAGATATAGGTCTATAGTTCTGCACATCTGTTCGACGTCCCTTCTTGAAAACGGGGATGACCTGTGCCCTTTTCCAATCCTTAGGAACGCTACGCTCTTCTAGAGACCTACGGTACACCGCTGCAAGAAGGGGGGCAAGTTCCTTCGCGTACTCTGTGTAAAATTGAACTGGTATCCCATCAGGTCCAGAGGCCTTTCCTCTTTTGAGCGATTTTAATTGTTTCTCTGTCCCTCTGTCGTCTATTTCGATATCTACCATTTTGTCATCTGTGTGACAATCTAGAGAAGGAACTACACTGCAATCTTCCTCTGTGAAACAACTTTGGAAAAAGACATTTAGTATTTCGGCCTTTAGTCTGTCATCCTCTGTTTCAGTACCATTTTGGTCACAGAGTGTCTGGACATTTTGTTTTGATCCACCTACCGCTTTGACATTAGACCAAAATTTCTTAGGATTTTCTGCCAAGTCAGTACATAGAACTTTACTTTCGAATTCATTGAACGCCTCTCGCATAGCCCTCCTCACACTACATTTCGCTTCGCGTAATTTTTGTTTGTCTGCAAGGCTTTGGCTATGTTTATGTTTGCTGTGAAGTTCCCTTTGCTTCCGCAGCAGTTTTCTAACTCGGTTGTTGTACCACGGTGGCTCTTTTCCATCTCTTACGATCTTGCTTGGCGCATACTCATCTAACGCATTATGTACGACGGTTTTGAACTTTGTCCACTGATCCTCAATACTATCTGTACTTGAGACAAAACTTTTGTGTTGAGCCAACAGGTACTCTGAAATCTGCTTTTTGTCACTTTTTCTAAACAGTTCTGGGACCTTTCTATAGACGCTCCTGCAGTTTACTATTAGCACATTAATATTGTTATTCCCTGTTGCATTTTGCCTACTCCTACCTTGCCGCGTCTCAGGAGGCGTCTTGTCGGGCCTAGGGAGGGGATTCTCTAACCTAAAAAACCCCCATGTGCACTCCACACGTACTCCGCTACCCTTGTAGCCGCTTCCGGCGTGTAGTGCACGCCTGACCTATTCAGGGGGACCCTACATTTCTCCACCCGATAGCGGAGATCGAGAAATTTGCACCCCAGATCTCCGCAGAATCGTCTGAGCCTCTGGTTTAAGCCTTCCACACGGCTCCAAACCAGAGGACCGCGGTCGGGTTCTGGGAACGATACTACAAATAGTTAGCTCTGATTCCACCCCACGAGCGACGCTTTCCGCCTTCACCAGTTCCGCCAACCGCCTGTACGAACTGAGGATGACCTCTGAACCCAGACGACAGGAGTCATTGGCGCCGACATGAGCAACAATTTGCAGTCGGGTGCACCCAGTGCTCTCTATCGCCGCCGGTAGGGCCTCCTCCACATCTCGGATGAGACCCCCCGGCAAGCAGACAGAGTGAACACTGGCCTTCTTCCCCGACCTTCCCGCTATTTCCCTAAGGGGCTCCATCACCCGCCTAACGTTGGAGCTCCCAATAACTAATAAACCCCTCCCCCCGTGTGCCTGCTCGGACCTTGCTGAAGGAGCAGCCACATGTCCACTCACAGGCAGAGCGGGCGATGCCACACGGCCAGCCTCCACATTGACCCTCCGCCTCGTGCGCCGCGAACGCCGCTGAACCCGCCACTCCCCTTGGGGAGAGGGTGGCCCAACCGCGCCCGGTACCCGCGAAGATGTCTCGACAGCAGGGACAGTGGGTGAAGCATGTAACACCTGGGGTGTACCTTGCGACGCACCAGACTCCCCACTGCCGCTACACTCAGAGGCAGCAGCCTGAAGACGGCTGACCGCGGCCATCAACACGCTCAGCTGTTCGCGAACAGTGGCCAGCTCCTCCTGCGTCCGTACACAGCAGTCACACATCCTATCCATCCTAAGGAATCAATTTACTGAAGAGAGTTAACCAACCTTTAACTAGACTGCTAATTCACTAAAGGCGACTGTTTATTCACTAAACTGTGGTTGCTAGCCACTTCTTGTAGAAAACAATGAAAATAGCACTACCTGTCTCTGGACTGTATTTAAAACAAACACTAGCACTACTGGCACTATGGTTGACTAAAGGGACACTCTCTGACTGTATTCAAAACAAACACGAAATCTATGGAACACTATTAATAGCACCCGACAATTAAAGCTTCGTAAAAGCAAATACACACGGAAGAACAAGTGATAAGTAAGAAAAATACAGTTAATACTTAAATTAAGGTAGCTCGCTGCACAGCAGACGTGAAACAGACGGCAGTTACGACGACACAATTGATGTGTGTTTCTAGGTTTAAAATTATCTTGCCTAGATGAAGGTCTTCAAATGTTTTTCATTGTTTTAAGTATGGTTTTAAGTTTCTTCATCAATTGTTTAAATCATGTTTTATTCTCACCATCCGGTAACTGAGGGCCTTCTGATCTGTTCTGATATTGTTGTTTAAATTTACGTCTGCCTTTCTTACAACTTTACTTTGTTTAAAGTTAACTTTAAATTTTCTGTAAATTATTTAAATGATTGAATCTTAAATGAGTCTCATTGCTTGGCCTTTTAATTAATTAAAAAGGTAAGCTTAATTGGCTGCTATGTGGTTGAAAGGTCTAAAATAAGTTTGCGTTCTACCTGTGAATGAAGTGTGTAAAATCCCCATTAATCCAACCCTTTCCGGTTTCCTACCAGTCTGAAACAAGAGGCCATAATTATCACCGTTTGAAACCCTCCCATTTGACGTTGTTTCAGTTGTAACAATCGCACCTTTACACGCCTGACGTCTGCAGTCCATAGGGGAACCTGATGAGCGTTGTCATAGATGTCACGTAAGAGAGACCAGTAGAATTATTGGTCCTCCAAAATTCCCGTGCTCTTTCAGCGCGTATCAACGTTTGTCGTAGCGTCGGCTTTGAGAGCTGAATCCACCATTCCAAAGTGGACCGGAGACTCTGGTCCCATACTTCCCGGACCACGTAATCTAGTAAGAGGTCCTCTAAGTACACTACATTCAGCATCCGAGGCGACCTAAACAATTTTAGCTACTGGTCCAGTGATTTAAAGTAACATCCACTCCTCAGTGGCCCGTGAAGTTGGCTGGGATCGCGCATCCAGTAAGGTGAATAACATTTATTAAATGATTCAAATGGCTCTGAGCACTATGGGACTTAACATCGGAGGTCATCAGTCCCCTAGATCTTAGAACTACTTAAACCTAACTAACTTAAGGACATCACACACATCCATGCCCGAGGCAGGATTCGAAACTGCGATCGCAGCGGTCGCGCGATTCCAGACTGTAGCGCCTAGAACCGCTCGGCCACCCCGGCCGGCATAACATTTATTAAGCCTACAGCTAGAAGAAATAGTAAAATAAGTAAATTTACAGACCCGAACGTCTTGTAGTTTCGAGGAATGAACTAAATCTTGCAATTCTCGAAATTAAAACTTGGGGACTGATCTACAGGATGCAACACACTGCTAAAATCACCACCTATCAAAATACTCTGCGGACTTTTCGGTGACAAGTAAACCACCTCTTACTTCCACCGGAATGGTCCAAAGTGCGTCCGGAACTGGGAGGTGCATAAAGGAGAATCAAGATTAGGTGAAGAAGAGCACATTCTATTCCTCTACCATTATCAAGAACTTCAGTACCTTCGGTGGAAATGCCTTCCCTGAAAAACGAGGCAGTTCCCGGCGGGCATTCGGTAGCCACGTTTAAACTCAATACAAAAACCAGGAAAAGGGAAACGAGTGAATTGAATTTCTTGTAAAAATACGACATCCTCACAGGGATGATAGATAAATTGCACGCCGCAGTTCCGATTCCATCCGATTAACATTCAGAGAAAGAAATGTATACGGCTGCATACTGTAACAACAAGAAACAAATTCGAGATGCTGATCTACTTAATTACGGCATCAGTGTTGGTCAAGGTCCACTGTCAGGTCCATTGAATGGTGCGCGACTTGCATCCTCGCCTCTGGAATCGTTAGGTTTCATCGTTTTACGAGCCACCGTGCGCTGAGATTGGACGTATGTTTACAGCATCTGCAGTCGGGGACGTAGGAGGTTCTCAGATGTTATCCAAAGTAAGTGACAAACAAGGTGACTCTGAAGTCCACTCCGCAGAATGAGATCCTTCAATTTAGATCGGGGCACAAGAGAGTGGTCAGGCAACACAACAGGTAGCAAGCCGGCTTCCTGGCTACCCATCGCCTTTACAGGAGTAACAACAGCAGTCCGTTCCGATCTCACCTGAATGGGTGACATCAAGGCGTAGGTCGGTTTAGGTGCGCCTCAGTGATGCTGTTGATGGAGGCCTCTCGACCTCCCACACCCTGGGTGGTTCCGGGGGATTTACTTCAACCACAGGAGGGACACAAAGACAAACACCAGAGACATCAACAACAATATTCGCACGACCGACCAGTCGGTAATGGAGGACTCAACACTAAGAGATACATCAACCGACACAATTATTTCAGAGAGGGGTAGTTAAGAAGAGGCATCCGACTCTTCATCCAGCGTACGACGTCTCTTACGTTGCACCGCGACAACAATTTCACAGCTGTACTGCGGAGGTAAGGGCGGAAATTCAGGAGCTGTAAGCTGCGCGTCGCTCTGTTGTTCCGTTTCAATCAAGGCAGCTGCGTACGAATCTCGTGAGAAAGAGAAATGAGATTAACTAACGTCAGTTTTCGACGCTGTTTAAATGAGGAATTCAGTACAAGTATGTTCAGTGTGCAATTAGACCTACGGTGGCCACTTCCACTGCAGAGAAAACGTCCCCACCTGTCCACAATACGTTACATGAATGTGATAACGACAGACCTGTAGATGGGAAGGAATGCTACATTTGATTATCATCTCCGCTAAACGGATACCACTAAAACATAGCTACTGGTGCTGAATTAACCAGCGTTCGTGTCATACATCTCTCACATCACTACAAAAGAACAAAATCTCCTGAAGTGAACTGTTTTCAGCCTCTGGCGGGAGACTGAACACTGACATTTATGTAATCCAGCTCTACGTTAGAAGAAGTGACACACTTATGGTACCACAGAGATACATACAGCGAACTTCAGAACTATGACGCGAAAGCAATCCACCTACTTGAATGCAAACACTTAACGAAAGAGACATAGCTATCAGAGTCAAAATAAGCATTATGAACCCGATGAGACGTTACATGAATGGTATCGGCGAGCCAGTCATGAATCTCCAAAGATCCGGGCTGCATAGAACGCGTGTATTTGTAAAAACTTAAGTTTCCGTACCTTTTCTCGAAACACGCTTAGAAACTGTGGTCGACGTTATTGCGATGAGACAGAAAACCAGTAATCTTTCCGCTCGACGCATGATGCACTCACCACTCAGCTTTGGAGGTGGAGTACATGGGAGTATTCCGAGAACACCGCTCACAAATTCTACAACCAGCATCGTACGTGCAGGTTCAAATTGCTGGCCGTGATTTTTCCTTGCTGCCATTCGCTGGCTGTATGCAAATTTAGTGAGTACTAGCTCAGCGCCCGCTGCTTCGCCCGCATAGAATGTATAGACTGCACATCTTATTTGTTTTTATGTTGTTCACAACGTGCATCACCCTCTGAGCTTTTCACGCTGATTAGGGTCATAGAAGCATGGTCTTTTCCGAAAGTACTTCTGACCAAAAAGCGATTGTGGTAGCTGGAGTCCAAGGTTTTCGTTAATCATGCCTTTTGCATTCCGTTCGTGGTATTTCCACAGAAACTTTCATCCCCTTGCACATACCCCTTTACATCTAACCGAGATGTGAAATACCAGTTTTCACAGATTATAGTTTAAAATATTTTTAATATAACGACATCCTTTTACAAATTTCCATCCCCTATTTCCCTCCTTAAGGACTGAACTTCCCAGAAACTGAACTTCCCAGAACAATGAAAAACTTTATTTTAATTTCTCACAGAAAAGCCAAATACGATTTTTATAGATTTACTTTTGGAAACGCTTTCATAATGAAATAATTTCACCCCTATTCCACTCCATTAAGTGGATGCATTTCCAAAAACGATGTAACACGTATTTTTTTATTTCTAACGGAAACTCAAATATTAGTTTTCATACATGTAGCTTTAAAAATGCTTTAGTAGTTCTTTGATGATTCATTTTTTCAAAAAAAATTCATTCAGTCTTTTACCCCCTTAGTGGTTGAGTTTCCAGAAATGCTGAAATATCTTTATTTTAATTTCTGACTGAGGAACCAAATAACAATTATTGTAGTTCTGCTTTCAAAATTGCCTTAATTGCGACGTATTTTCAAAAATCCTTTCATTCCCTTTTTCTCCCCCTTAAGAGTGAAATTTTGCACACTCCCATGTTAAACAATGCCTACGGTATAAGATCCCCACCCTCTCCATATTTCAAGTTTCTATCCTCAGCAATTTCGACTAGGTGATGAGTCTGTTAGTCAGGATATGCATTATAAATACACTGCAGATTGTGACAGAATGTGACCTCTTCGTATAGCGTAACGCTCACCCCACTAGCTTTTCATCTTCATTCAAGTGGTGTAACGATGGTCTGGAGTGTGGCGATTATTTTCTAGTGACTTTTCCGAGATTACATGACTAAGAAGGAGATATTCGGATATTGTATTATGAAGTGTATATTATCCTGTACTTTGCTCATTCTGGACCCAATGTGGACTTTTATTTGATTTAACATTTCGTGGTATGTACTTGAGTTTACCTCTTGGATTTTGCGTTTGCTTGCAATCTATATGGAACAGTTTACGTCTGGCTTGGTTGAGCACTATTGGATATTAAAAACCAAGTGACGTAATCTAATAATATTTTTTGCGCGACTTGCTATAACGGCTCTACTGTTAATTATCTTCATTCCATAGATACTCCCCAGAAATATGATGCTAGGAATTTTCTGTCCAAATAACTGATATGTGTTCCATCTTCCAAATAATGTTCATATAAATAGAAACATAAAAACCTTGTGCTATTGTTGAAAAAGGTGTGCTTTTTGAAAAGTAACTTACATAATATCCACTCTCTGTCGTGGTATCCGTGGTCTTATCACATGGGTAGACATATGTTTACTTTTTATTTTTTACCTTTTGTCTCGTATTTTTATTTTTATTTTTACTTGTTATACTCATCATCCTAGAGTGTTCTTCAAGGAAGAATCCTTGTTCAATATAACTATGGTGTTTCCATAGGTGTAATGTCTTTTTAAGGTATCATTCTTTTATGTATATCTACTATAAATAGTACCATTTCTTATAGTATACTCCCTTTACTTTACGTGATATAAAGTCCTGTTACCTACTTTACATATGATTAGTCGGTCACTTTACCCGTCTTTTAGGCAAAACCTGTAAAGTCTGCCACGTATAACCATACATTTTTAGAGACAACGGTTATACTGGACTGGTGGTAGCATTGCTGTGACACTTCTGTTTTATAAATACTTCCATCAGGTTGCTGAGGATTTCACAATCTGCATGAATAACTAATTAATTTCTAATAATACATATTATGGTGTATCATATAGATTTTAATTAAGACTGAGTTCTTTAATTATGTAAATTAATATGTAACCCTTACATCTTTTAGACAATTCACTCTGTATTTTAATATGTACTTATTACTCTGGTATAGCCTTCACTGTATATATTTTAATTACGTCAATTAATATGCAACGCTTGCACCTTTTAGACAATACGCTCTGTATTTTAATTTTAGTATGTGCTTATTGTTCTGGTATAACCTTCACTGTAAGTTAAGTAAAAAAATAATACTTGCCAAAACCTGGAAAAGAAGACCACATACTAGACGGGAGAAAAGCAAGGAAAAGGAAAGAAGAATTTGTTAAAATTTTTGGAAGTTTACGAGTGCCACATAAAATTCGTGCGTAACTGGTAGTTGCATCCAGCATTCGAGTACACTACAAATTTTGACAGTGGGTGACTGGTTTCGGATAATCATTTCTATCTAAAAGCAGAATAATAAGTGATACTTTTTGAGAAGTCTGTATGTGTTATGAGTGGCGCGTGTAAAACATTTCGTAGTAAATCGAATTCTCTGACCTGCATTTGTGTAGTTCAGTAACCTCTACCGTGGTGTATTGCTCCTAAGTTCAAAATGTTCAAATGTGTGTGAAATCTCATGGGACTTAACTGCTTAGGTGGTCAGTCCCTAACCTTACACACTATTTAACCTAAATTATCATAAGGACAAACACACACACCCATGCCCGAGGGAGGACTCGAACCTCCGCTGGGACCAGCCAGTTCCTAAGTCCTCGTATCTATAAATCCGTTACGTTAGTGCATAAGTTCGTTGCGTTTTCGTTTTCCTTGTTTTTTATTTGTAGTTCACTATTGCTATTTCAGATTAAATACTGTTATTTTATTATTTGGAGATTGTGAGTGGAGCTGCAGACGGTATAAAACGGTGCTGAGTGGAGAAATCGAAGCATTTGCCACATATTCTTCAATTTGATTTTGATAGGCTGGTGACAGCAGCGGAGAGAGTCGGGAAGATCTGCGCCGAGTATCGGGATAACGCCGTTGGACAGAGCACGGCAAGAAAATGGTTTTCTCGTTTAATGAGGAACTTTTTGAGATTAGTGACTCTCCGCGTTCAATAAGATTTCGAGGTTTGATGAATATCGTTTAAACGCATTAATCCACAATAATTCACGTCAGTGTACTCAACTGGCAGATGTGATGAACTGTGATCATTCCACTATCGTGCGACATTTGCATACAAGGGGGAAGATTCAAAAATCGGGTGTATTGGTACCACATACTCTAAGCCAAAGTCACAAAAATCAGAGGGTGGCCATCGGTGCATCTCTGGTTGCTCGCCATCAGTTGGCTCGTGAACAGCACCGATCATTCCTATCCTGTGCCGTTACTGGGGACGAGAAATGGTGTCTTCATGCTAACCTAAGGAAAAGAAAGCAATGGTTGATTGAAAACAAAGTAGTCACTCGCTGTATAAAGGCCTGCGCGCATCCACACAGATAATGTTATGCAGCAGTGGAACAGCGACGGTGTTTTGTTCTGCTGACGTTTATTGTCAACCATTGAGACGCCTTGCAGACGCAGTATAAGAACAACGACCAAGAAGACTGCGTGAAGTGATGATACTCCACGACAATGACCGCCCACATTCTACTAGACTGACAAATACATTACACAGAAGCTGGGATGGAATGTCATTCCGCACCCGCCTTATTCATTGAATCTTGCACCCTCAAATTTTCGCCTCTTCGTCTGTCTATCGAACAACCTTCAAGAACTCCGGTTCTGGAGGAAAATGCGCTCCGAACATGGCTCGAAGAGTTCTTCGTCTCAAAATCACGTGATTTCACAGAATCGAAAATTTACCCTGGCGTTGGCAGACTGTTATAAATAGTGAAAGGGAATATATTATTGATGACTGAAGTCTCTATTATGTGTGTCTAAAGTGTTTATTAAACTTATGGAAAGACGTTACGAACGTGTGGACCAAACGAGTATTTGCAGCATTATCCTTGTACAGAGTAAAGCAGATATCAGCTGACAAAATTTCGGAAGTTGTTTAGCCACATTTGTTTGAGTTTTTTGGCACAAGGGACCCGTGATCTTCTGTGGTTCGTTACAGAGTAATAGCAGTCACTTTGATTCCTCAAAGTCATTTGATTTCTATGTGTGTGGCACTGTACATATCTGCACAACAGCGCAAATATCGACGGCACGCCTGTGTGCCTTGTTTGGAAACAAACTTCCATTCGCTCACGATACCTGCTGCCGACAACAGTAAAGTCCAGCTTTCACTGATTACTATTTGGTTCCACCTCGCTCTGGTCTACCGGCAGTATTCGTTGTTCGTTAACAGCGATACAAAGAACTATGCATGGGTTTACTGATGAGCTGTCGATTTGCTCCTCGTGTATTTGTTCACTGAATGCAATGCAAGAGCAACAGAACGACACTATTCCCACAGCGACGGCATCACATCACAGTGCTTTTATACTCACGCTCTGTGTTTTGTGATGTGCGTTTTGTGACTGCATATTACGTCTTTTCCACTATTGCGGAGATATTTACACGAAAAGAACGGTAGTTGTGGTAACAAACAGAAAAATTAAAATTATACACTGAAGCGCCAAAGAAACTGGTATAGGCATGTGTATTCAAATACAGAAATATGTATTAAATGATTTTGAACCTGGTATTATAGTCGGTGCACGAGCATTTCCGAGGTAGCGATGAAGTGGGGATTTTCCCGTACGATCATTTCATGAGTGTACCGTGAATATGAGGAATCCGGTAAAGCATCAAATCTCCTACATCGCTGAGGTCGGAAAAAGATCCTGCAAGAACGGGACCAACGACGACTAAAGAAAATCGTTCAACGCGACAGAAGCGCAAGCCTTTCGCAAATTGCTGCAGATTTCAGTGCTGGGCCATCAACAAGTGTCAGCGTGCGAACCATTCAATGAAACATCATCGATATGGGTTTTCGGAGCAGGAGGCCCACTCGTGTACCCTTGATGAATGCACGATACAATGATTTACGCCTGGCCTGGGCCCGTCAACTCCGATATTGGACTGTTGATGACTAGAAACATGTTGCCTGGTCGGACGAGTCTCCTTTCAAATTGTATCGAGCGGATGGACGTGTACGGGTATGGAGACAACCTCATTAATACATGAATCCTGTATGTTAGCAGGGAACTGTTCTTGCTGTTCGAGGCTGTGGTGTGTGGGCCGTGTGCAGTTGGACTGATATGGGACCCCTGATACGTCTAGATATGTCTCTGACAGGCGACACGTGCGTAAGCATGCTGTCTGATCAAATGCATCCATTCATATCCATTGTGCATTCCGATGGACTTGTGCAATTCCAGCAGCACAATGCGACACTCCACGCGTCCAGAATTGCTACAGACTGGCTCCAGGAACACTCTTCTGACTTTAAACACTTCCGCTGGCCACCAAACTTCCCAGAAATGAACATTATTGAGCATATCTGGGATGCCTTGCAACGTTCTGTTTAGAAGATATCTCCATCCCCTCGTACTCTTACGGCTTTATGGACAACTCTGCAGGATTCATGGTGCAGTTCCCTTCAGCACTACTTCAGACATTAGTCGAGTCCATGCCACGTCGTGTTGCGGGAGTTCTGCGTGCTCGCGGGGGCCTTACTGAATATTAGGAAAGTGTACCAGATTCTTTGGCTCTTCAGTGTATTGTATGCTATAACGTGCCACCACAGACCACGGGTCCTATGTACCAAAATGTTCATAAAATATTCCTGAACAACCTCTGAAATTTTCCAATATGAAAGTCAATGTCTTGTCCACATGCAAGTTAGTTAAAATTAGTAATCGGTTTCTGCTGCGCCGTCATGATCATATTCAAAAATTACAAGAGCGATATGTTGGCGTGTAGTCAGCACATGTGCTTAATTAATGTGCCCTTCAGAAACTTTCCTATGAAATACTTATTGCGCTTGCAGAAGCATACCGTCGTCATTAAAATGTTCCGAGCGACTGTGTTATGAAGGAATCATGCCTGAAAACTGGCTGAATATCAGACTAAAATGTGTTTCAAAATTTTAATTGGACATTTCACATTATTTTTTAAGACTGCGTTAGGCTTTCAAGCATCAGTCACCGGAGACTCAAATCGTGCTCTTCAGATAAGATACGTCCAGTGTCATGGATAGATGAATTAATTAGTTTTTGCTAGACTTTCGAAATCTGATTTAGTGTCAAATCGACGCCCTTTAAATAACATACCATCCTACGACATATCTAACCGCACACAGCTCTGTATCCTGGATAGATATTCATCTCCAGGCACTAGAGTACTGTCTGCTTCGGCAGAGTGTAATAGTACTGTCGCTTTTAATGCTCTACGTCAATGACTTAAGCCCACTTTACGCGCGTGACTTTCTGGCCAAAATCGACTACTGGAATGCGTGTGTCTCTCGTGCCTGCGTGTAAATCAGCAGCCAATTACGTCGCGAGTGTGTCTGTGACGTCAGTGATGTATAGATTGCGGCCGGTCTGGAGTTCTGTAATCCCGAACATGCAGCACGCTTCGAGATTGAAGCTCTGCTAATATCGGAAGTTAACTTATTCTGGCTGAACTTACTCGTAATATGGAAATGGATTTTGTGCTTTCGTGTCTTCCTGATCTTTATTGTTTTGTTTGCCTTGCTTTCGTGACACATTGACAAGATTGCACGAGGACTTGTTATTTTCTCTCCTAGTACTCTCCTGCAAGAGAGACGAAATATCCGAAAGCAGAAAGGTAATTACGTTTCACAAAGAAAAAACCTACACCAAACATAAATAAGAATGTAAATAGAGTAAAAGTGTTTTAATGTAATTTGTCATTTTTAATTTTCGATGTTATTTGGTACGTAAGAGGCGAACACGGCAAGTGTCATAACT
This sequence comes from Schistocerca cancellata, assembly GCF_023864275.1. Lineage (NCBI taxonomy): Eukaryota > Metazoa > Arthropoda > Insecta > Orthoptera > Acrididae > Schistocerca > Schistocerca cancellata. The sequence goes on along the minus strand of NC_064634.1, from coordinate 383,586,813 downwards.
CGATTTTCCAGGAACTTCACTCGGGGTAAGAGGATTCAAAACAAGCGAACACTTGTCTCGGCTTATCCATAGATACTAGACCGTTTTTGAGGAAACGATGGTCAAAATTTTCAAGTTACTTCACGATTCTTTTAGCAGGTGGTAAGTCCAGCCGAAGCGGTGGCACAGTGGCACTTCTGCGACCCGTGTTCGGAATCCGGCTATTGTTTTTATTTTTGTTTTTGTTCTTCATTTATCTATCAGTATACGTAGAAGATTACTGCACGAATATTTTCCGATGTGTCTTGAAACGTCGTTGTCCTTATTTGCCTAGTAATGGTCTCTGTGTTGAATGAATTAAAAAAAACGTAAATTAAGAAAAATATTACTTGAAATAGTTCAGGGTGAAATTCCTGTAGTGTTGTTTGGTTGATAATCAACTGCAAGCGCCAGTTTTCGGAAAAAATATCCGTTATACTTAGTTTGCCGCAACGTTTTTGTCAACGTGTCAAATCTCCAGCAATGTCAACGAAATTTCTTTCCCGACTGAGATTCACACGAAGAAATGTCACTGTGACAGACTTGGCTTCGTGCAATGCTCGTGGTGTTCGGAATTTCTACGTTGTGAATGTTTCAACGATTGGTATCATACAGGGAATGTACCAAATCTTCCTGAATACAAATATATGAATAAAATATAAGAAAATAAAATAAGAATGAAATGTAAGAATTTGAGAATTTAAAGAGAAAATACCATACCCACTTAGCGTATATTATATAATAAATGTATGCCACTTATCGTGAAACACAGATGCAATTTTACAGTTAATGTGACGTCCTCGTCTCACCTAACTTGACGAGGAACATTCGCCTAGTTTTCGTCTGCGGACATGAGTAGGTAGATGAAATAAATAAATAAAAGTAATAATGGGGTTTTCAACTCGGGGAACAGAACTGTGATGCCCTGAAAGGCATCTAGTGTATGTAGAAAATTTTGATCGTCATTTTCTCAAACGGTTCAGTTTCTACGGAAAAACCGAACCACGTGTTTGCATATTTTGACTCCTCTTCCACTGAGCCAAGTTTCTGGGAAATCCGGTTATGCCACTTCCCGTGTTCTCCTCATCAGTACAGAATAAAACGCCAGGGACGCTGCCGTAGGCTTCTTTGTTTCGAGGAGTGACTGAGACAAGAAAGTCTATCGTGCAAAAGTGGCTTTAGTAGAAATCTTTATTTGCAATCTCAGAGTTTTCGTAATTACCGAGTTTCCTCTAGGGAGATTCTATCAGGTAAAAGTTGTGGCGACAACGAGTTGAATATTGACAAAATGCTAGCCTGCGACAGAGACTGAAAATTAGCTCTTTGCGTAGTGTAATGCAAAGTTGTGCTGTTCCGAAGTGTAAAGACGTTCTGTTATTCGACCATAAGATTGTAAAATAACACGTCAGCTGTGTAACTGAATCCATGTTTTCCTGTCGTAGTAATTCAGGGGAACTCAAATGGCTATAAGCACTATGGGACTTAACTGCTGTGGTCATCAGTCCCCTAGAAATTAGAACTACTTAAACCTAACTAACCTAAGGACGTCACACACATCCATGCCCGAGGCAAGATTCGAACCTGCGACCGTAGCGGTCACGCGGCTCCAGACTGTAGCGCCTAGAACCGCACGGCCACTCCGGCCGGCAGGGGAACTCATCTAATCAAATAGGAATGGTATCTGGGGTTCCAAATGGAAGTGTTATAGGCCTTCTGCTGTTCTGAAACTACCTAAACGATTCAAGAAACAATTTGAGCAGCCCTCTTAGATTGGATATGATACAATCATTTATCGTCTAGTAAATTCATCAGAAGATCTAAGCGAGCTGAAAATGATTAGGCAAGATATCTTCACAATGTGAAACGTGCGAAATGAACCTCAACATTAAAAAGTGTGATGTTTCTCAATTTTGCGTACATAAAGAAAATTACACGCATTAAAAATTTCGGATCCACAAAATACGCAGGGATTATAATTACGAACAACTAAAATTGGAAATACCCCATAGAGAACTTGAGGACGCAACCAAGGAGCCGGCCACTGTGGCCAAGCGGCTTTAGACGCTTCAGTCCGGAACCGCGCTGCTGCTACGGTCGCAGGTTCGAATCCTGCCTCGGGCATGGACGTGTGTGATGTCCTTAGGTTAGTTAGGTTTAAGTAGTTCCAAGTCTAGGGGCTGATGACCTCAGATGCTAAGTCCCATAATGCTTAGAGCCATTTTTCTAACCAAGGATTTCGTTTTAATGGCAGAACACTCAGAAGATGCAACAAATCTGCCCAAGTAACTGTCTACACTAAGTTTTCCTCCCTCTTCTGGACTATTACTTAGCAGTATTGGACCCTTACCACATAGGACTGACGAATGACAGAAAACAATCAGAGAATGACAGCTCGTTTCGCATTATGTCTAACACGTTAAGTTTAATTTTAGAAAGATGAGACAGAAAACACCAAAAATTATACCCAACTGTAATAAGACTCGTTAACAACACCAACAATGGACTTGCATATGCAGACAATGTAGTGCTAGTAAGTGATAACAAAGAGAACTTTAAGCTCATAAAGAAGTTTTACAGCAATATTGCAACGAAAGGAGAGTTGCAAATAATTAATTGGGCGAAAACTGGGTACACATTGGTGAACAAGACACCCGGTGATGGTACCCCAATTGATAGGTGATGTACCCCAATTGACAGCTGATGAAGTTACTTTTTAAAAAATGTACTGAGGTGGCTAAATTCGTGAGATATCTCCTACTATCGTCTCAGACCTCCTTTTTCCCGCAATAGTGCAGCAATTCGACGTGGCATGGTCTCAACAAGTCGCTGGAAGTCATCTGCATAAATACTGAGCCACGCTGCTTGTATGGACGTCCATAATGGAGGGTGTGTAGCAGATGCAGGATTTTGTCCACCAACTGACCGCTAGATTATCTCCCAAATATGTTTGATGAGATTTGTGTCGGACGATCTGGGTGGCTAAGCCATTCTCTCGAATTGTGCAAAATGTTGTTTAAACCAGTCGGAACCAGTTGTAGCCCTGTGACATAACGCGTTGTTATCCATATAAATTCCATGATTGTTTGGGAAAATGAAGTCCACAAATGGCTGCAAATGGCGTCAAAGTAGACTGACATAACTATTTCCAGTCAAAGATCGGTTAAATTGGACCAGAGGACTCCATGTAAACACAGCCCACACTACTATGGAACCACCAACAGCTTGCATAGCATCTTGTTGACAACTTGGGTCCATGGCTTCGTGGGGTCTACGGCACATTCTAACCCTACCATCAGCTCTCACCAACTGAAATCTGGACTCATCAGGCCAGGCCACGGTTCTCCAGTCTTCTAAATCCAACCGATATTGCTACGAGCCCAGGAAAGGTTCTGCAGGTAATATCGTGCTGTTAGCAAAGGCACTCGCAACGGTTGTCTCCTGCCATAGACCATTAACACCAAATTTCGTTCATCGTACGTCCTACATTGATTACCTCGGTTATTTCACGAAGCATTGTTTGTCTCTTAGCACAGAAAACTCTACCCAAACGCCGCTGCTCTCGGTCCTTAAGTGATTGCCGCCGGCCACTATGTTGTCCGTGGTAAGAAGTAATGCCTAAAATGTAGTGTTCTCGGCACACTCTTGAAAGTGTGGGCCTCGGGATATTGAATTCCCTAACGATTTCCGGAATGAAACGTCTCATGTGTCTAGCTCCAACTACCATACTGCGTTCAAAGTCTGTTCCCGTCGTGCGGCCACAAACATGTACGAAAACGTTACACACGAATCGCATGAGTACATATGTTAGTTCCGCCAATGTACTGCCGTTTTATACATTGTGTGCGATACCACCAGTACCTGTATATGAGCATGTCGCTATCCCATGACTTTTCACACCTCAGTGCACACCTATTTAAATACATGAGAAGCATTTTTAGCGAGCACAAAAGATTGGAAGTTGAGATTAAGACAAGGAATGCAGCGGCAAATAAAGCATATTTTGGTTTGCGGGACGTGGTGTGCAGTGGAGAAGTTTCGATATGTTTTAAAATAATGTGAAAGATAACTACGAATTTTCGTGAGAAAGATACCGAGGAAAATGTTTGGCCCCAAGTGGGACAACCCGTCACAGGAATGGAGGATATTAAATAACCAGGAACTGGCAGATCTATACTCACAAGCTGATACTGGCAGAAGGATGAAGAGAAGAAAACTGATGTGAGCATGACATTTAATTAGGATTGGAGGTGAGAGACTACCGCGAGTAACATTCTCAGGATCCGTGAAGGGCAGAAAGGGCCGAGGAAGGCCACGCAAAAGATGGAAGGATGATATCGACAAGTATATGGAGGCGATAAGCCTGAGAAAACGAGAATGTACGCCGAAAACTAGGAAGAGATATGATTAGTGGAGCAATGTAGAGAAATGATAATTGTAATAAGACATGAAAAATCATAGATCGCATGGAAACATTTAGATATTAATTTTTGACAAGTGCTATTCGAGAGTGGGACAGTAGAGAAATAGCCTGAAAGTAGCTCCATGAATCCTCTACCAAACACTCTAGTTTGACTCGAAATAATTTCGTTGAATGCGAATGTCAGACTTGCAAGTATTTAAGTTTGAACCGCAGAGTAGTCATGATGATGTAGATGCGAAATACATTCTTTTTCCGTACTCTACGAACTATCGTGAAATGCATGCAAACTCCCCTTTCCATTGTATAACATATTACAGTTACTTCTCATACAATTCGCGCACTGAGTGTGTAAAGAATGAATGCTTAAACCCTTTTGTGGTCTGAGGTTAGCATTAATATTGTCTTCCAAGTCTGCAATACAAAGACGAACCGCAAGAGGGGTTCACAATATGTTCTACGATTCTACGAAAAATGCATGTCAGTGATAATGGACAGCAGATTTGTATATCACTTCTGCTGCCATGCTCGTAGACTACTGTGACCTGTGCTTTGTTCCAACACCAATGAGCATATTTTTTCTTCAGGGCTATGTGATGTAACGCGGTAAAAAGACGGGCTAAATCAGCAGCGCAACTGGAGTCTTGAACAATTTTAACGATTTCAGTTGTTTCTCAACGCCACTGAGACTGTCCTCTCACACAAATATTTGAGAGTGAAAATGTCTAGAGATATGAAATGGCACGACCACTGCTGTACACAGTGTATCATAAAAACGATTTCGAGCATATGTGAAAGAATAAATAACAGAACCAATGTCGTTACAATAAACATGTGTCCCCAAACGAACCATTCGCAAAGTGATTATGAATGTGTGGTGTAATGTAACAGACTGAGAAGCATTTATTGAAGTATCCAATACCACGCCAAGTATGCTACGCGAGCTACGTTCCTAGACACTCACCCATGACTTTATTTTCTCATCTATAGCAACTGCTGAAATGTTATTCTTGAACACAAACGTCATTATTATATTATGCAAAAGTCGTGACTGAAATGTCTTGGCAGATTAAGACTGTTTGCCGGACGAACTCGGGACATTTGCCTTTCGTGGAGAAGCGCCCCGCCAACTGAACTAGCAAAGTACGACTCACGACCTGTTCTCACAACTTTACTTCCCCCAGTTCTTCATCTCCTAAAAGTTCTAATTGTTTGCTACGTAAACAGTACCATGTTTATCAATATTTATGTAGCTTCTAACAAAAGTAAGAATAAAACGAAAAAGGAAACCCTGCAGTCACGCTCTGAAGACGACGTGATAGCCGACCGGCCGCCGTGCCATCCTCAGTCATTCATCACCGGATGAGGTATTGTGGGGTATGTGGTCAGTTTAGTGCTCTCCCTGCCGTTGCCGACGGGCCGACCATGGAGCCACTATCAGACAGGTGGAACCTCGACTAGCATTACGAGGCTGAGTGCACTCCAGTCCAGTACTCCCACCAAGAAAATTCCCTTGGCAGTACCAGGAATGGAATCCAGGTTCCTCGCATGAGATTCAGTAGCGCTGGCCACTTTTTTTCCGCGAACGGTCACCTTGACCGCCTTCTCTTTTCTACCTCTCCCACTTCAGGCGTTGGTCTCTAACACCCACACTACCCTCAAAAACCTATCTCACAAAAAAAACCAGTATCTCGTGCCACTGCCACTTTCACTCTGAAAGCTAACTATGACGGATGTCCCTTTGCTCGATTTGTAAAAAAGGTATAAAAGAAAGGGTACAATACTTTTATATTATTATATTTGTTTCATTTCGTTTTTATTTTTATTTTTTTAATTATGATTTTTAATCTTCTTTCGAGGGTGTCCACAGCAGCCAGACGGTGAGATGTTCACGTCGTCATCTCTATCAGCGAGAGTTAAACACCCCATAATTAATGTCTCTCATCAGTCCATCCTGTGCCATATCTTCAATCTCTTCTCACAGCCGGTACACCCCAATAGTCCGGATTGTGCGTAAACAACGATCCCACGTAATTTACAGACAGTGAACCATATGACCCTTTACGCCGTAAAACCGGGTAGTTGCTCGTCAGACAGAGCCAAAACTCTAATAACCCGGCAACGCTCTCACTGAAAAAGTATGACGACTCCATACCTTTAACCCACACCGTGGCGTAATGACGAGTAGCAGGATACCAAGTGACGTCAGGATGGGTCACTTCGGTGGGCTCTGTGGACCGAGGCGTCCGTCGCAGCAACGATGCCAACATGCGACGTGTGACGCGTCAGCAGTCGGCCACCGTGTCACAAACAAAACGGTGCAGGTCGGGGTCGACAGCGGCGCAGCTGGGACAGAGAGGGTCCTCGGCAAGATATAGTGTATAAACTTTGTCGTGTGGGGGGATTTTCCAGTCGTTATTACATATCACAGTGCCTCACCGTGGTGGGAAGAAAAGGCGAGTCTATGTTACTCCATATCTGCCGTATGCCAACGTTCAGTCACATTAGCAGGCAGTGTCCGTTGAAAGTAGCGGTAGAAGTCCTTGGTTCTAGGCTCCCGCGCGGTCAGTAGTGTTACGGCGTAAAGTCAAGCGCCGCGCCGGCACGCCAGTCGGGAACGGTGGAGAAGAGATGGCTGTGAGAAGACGCTGACTCTGACCGACCCGTTGCGAAACGGAAACCACAGTGAAAACCAGAAACGTTTTATTTGCAACAGTTAGGTACACCTCCCAACTACTTCTCTACATAGTCACAGCTCCAACTTCGAGTTCTGACGTAGTGTTGTATCAGCTTTCCAATATCCTCCTCATAAAAAGTAGCCGCCTGTGTTTTCAGCCAGTTATCTGCGCTGGTCTGCAGCTCGTTGTCTGTGGAAAAATTTTGTCTTCACAGCCAGCGGTTCTTGTGAGCAGAGATGAGACACAGGGGGATCCAATTACGGACTGTATTGTCGGTGATCAAACACTTCTCATTGGAAACGCTGCAGGAGCGTCTTCATTGCCCCTGCAGTGTGCGGCCGAGAATTGGCATGAAGAAGAAACTGCTCGACAGTTGTGTTATGTGGGTTGCAAGATACAGGCGAAATCTCTAATCAGGCCCTCATACTTGGCGGGAGACGCTATTCCCTACGCAACTTTACGTGCTCACTGTTCACTCAAAACTGAGAAGAGCGACGCGACACGATCGACGGGCATACTAGAGGCTCTGCCCAACACATCTCTGCAAAACTTTACCGGATTTTCCTTGAGGATTCCATTTCGCGACCGATCGGTACTTTCTGGACAACCCTCATAAAAGCACAACTCGGGGATTTCCGAGTAGCTTCACTCAAATTTGGTACGTATCCGATCGATTACAAAAATAATATGGGAGTAAGATACGCAAAATATCCCTAGAGGTAGGGAAGAAGATGAGAAGGGGATGATATGTAAAAATGTTCTAAAACGACCTATTGGTATTTCATCCTTGTATTTAGTTAACATGAAGTAGTTTTAAATATGAAGTGTGATTTGTGTCTTACTTGTACTGTTCAGTGTGTCAGTCAGGTCGCGAGGATGAGAACTGCAGCGAGCCAATAATTTTGTGGACGTTGTTTGGAGACATAAGAACATACCACACTGCCGAATACCACGGATAAATTTAACGTCCTCGTTAGTCATATTGCACACACATATATGTGTCTCACAGATGTATGCTGCAGGTAGAAGTTATTGCTTCCTGTTAAGATAGGCCGTGGGTGAAATCTTCTGAAGCCTTGGCTGTCGCCTATGGTGCAGCCACCAACCATACAGTAGTGTATCACGGGTTGCATATCTTCCAGTGCACCAACAACACTGCCACGAAGGTCACTCCCCAGCAGCCTCGACGGTAACTGGAGGCACGATGCTCGCCGTGTACACCGTTGCTATCGTCGGCACTATCTCGCCTCTATGAATCACGTGCCACCACCACGCTTTGCTGGTATTCTTCCGCCGGACGGCTTTATAGGACGTCCCCAGCCGCTATCCTGCAGTCGTCATCGGGAGATCACAGTTCACGGTTCTCTGGGTATAGCGCCGGCGCGCCAGCAGTCCCACAATCAGAGTGCCATTTGCCGAGCAACCACAACACTCGGGGCCTTACGTGGGTAACGTCTACGCGGGACCGAGTTATTGCGAGTGAATCAACGGCAATCTACGTCAGTGATGTCCTATGACGGCAGACCAGTATACGTAACTGAGTGAACGTAGCTGACATAAAAGACACGACTCGTACCTTCTAAGAATATTACTGAGTCTTGTGTCGTTTCCAAATCACATATGAACGATGTTTTAGTTAGGTCATTCTAAAGCTGCTGTACATCCTTGTTGTGTGGTGTTAACAAGGTTCCATTGTCCTTTGTCTACTTGGGCATAGCCATTCACTAGTACTGCGCAACACAATGGGACAATAAAATCTGAGTCCAAGCAAATACCTCACAAATGGTTCGTTGCTAGACCAGTGTTCACTGGAACATGTTTGCTTCTATTATACACTGAAGCGCCAAAGAAAGTGGTATAGGAATACGTATTCAAATATAGAGACATGTAAACAGGCAGAATACGGCGCTGCAGTCGGCAACGCCTGTGTAACACAGCAAGTGTCTGCTGTAGTTGTTTGGTCGGTTACTGCTGCTACAATGGCAGGTTACCAAGATTTAAGTGAGTTTCATTGCGGTGCTATAGTCGGCGCACAAGCGATGGGACACAGCATCTCCGAAATAGCGATGAAGTGGGGGTTTTCCTTTACGACCATTTCACGAGTGTACCAGGAACTCAAGGAATCCGGTAAAACATCAAATCTCCGACATCACTGCGGCCGGAAAAAGATCCTGCAAAAACGGGACCAACTACGACTGAAGTGAAAGAAGAGCAATCCCTCCGCAAATCCCTGCATATTTAAATGCTGGGCCATCAACAGGTGTCAGCGTGCCAACCATTCAACTAAACGTCATCGATATGGGCTTTCGTAAGACGAAGGCCCACTCGTGTACTCTTGATGACTGCATGACACACAGCTTTACGACTCGCCTGTTGATGACTGAAAACATGTTGCCTGGTCGGACGGGTCTCGTTTCAAATTATATCAAGCGGATGGACGTGTAAGAGTGTGGGGACAACCTCATGAATCCATGGACCCTGCATGTCAGCAGGGGACTCTTCAAGATGGTGGAGGCTCTGTAATGGTGTGGAGCGTGTGCAGTTGGAGTGATATGGGACCGCTGATACTTCTAAATATGCCTCTGACACATGATACGTACATAAGCATCCTGTCTGATCACCTGAATCCATTCATGTCCATTGTGCATTCCTACGGACTTGGGCAATTCCAGCAGGACGATGCGACACCCCACACATCAGCATTGCTACAGAGTGGTTCCAGGAACGCTCTTCTGAGTTTAAACACTTCCGCTGGCAACAAAACTCCCCAGACATTAACATATTGAGCGTATTAGGACGCCTTGCAACGTGCTGTTCAGAACAGATCTCCACCCTCTCGAACTCCTACGAATTTATGGACAGCTCTGTAGGAATCATGGTGTCAAATGCCTTCAGGACTACTTCAGACATAGTCGAGTTCATGCCAGGTCGTGTTGCGGAACTTCTGCATGCTCGCGGGGGCCCTACACGATATTAGGCAGGTGTTCCAGTTTCTTTAGCCCTTCAGTGTATTGTCGGCTATGTTAGGTTTTCACTATTATGATACACATTGTAATAAGTAAGTGGCATGATAGAGGAAAACTACAGACTTTTCGCAAAAGGATTGTGTACAGAATACTTCTAGAGTCCTTACTTGGATTCCACTGAAGTGTATGAAATCAAAATCATGCCAAAATAACCCGGAACTTCGAGCATATACGAACAATAATGGTGCGAATGGTCTCATACTTGCTTGAATGGCGAACGAGTGCAGCAGAAATGTTGACAGCTTTTCATCGGAAGACATTTGAAGCCACCGTGTATCTCGTATCATTCCGAAAACTTCAAGACCTATCTCTCAAGGCAGATACTAGTAGCCTTCTACATATCACCTCTGAAAAGATAATGCAGACAAAATCAAGAGAACTGAAGCCCCCGTCTGGTATACCGGCACAGCGACTTTGAAAGCCCCCTGGAAAGCATGGGACTGGACTTTCGCCACTAGGCAGTGGTGTTATATACGTGAGCATTGGCGTAGCTGCCCGCAGCGCCACACACCACTCTGCCGCAGGGATGGTAAAACCGACCTGTTGGAACCTATAGCGGCACTCCAGTTCGGAATAACCGGTATGTTTTGGACTCAGTTATAACAGGTATTTTTATTTTTTACTGATAACCAGCTACAAACTGATGGTGCAAACTTTTTTTGGTTTTTAAATTAAACTTAAAGAAAAGAAAAAACGGGATTAGTAGAAAACTCTGTGCATCATGAAAGATTGGTATCGTCTTTAAATGATATTGTTTCTGATGAAAGGGGTCAACTTAAAGATCAATACATTGTTGTTGTTGATGTGGTCTTCAGTCCTGAGACTGGTTTGATGCAGCTCCATGCTACTATCAAGTAAATTTGCATGCTCTCGGGAAAAATTACGGCTATAGTTTCCCCTTGCTTTCAGCCGTTCGCAGTACCAGCACAGCAAGGCCGTTTTGGTTAGTGTTACAAGGCCAGATCAGTCAATCATCCAGACTGTTGCCCCTGCAACTACTGAAAAGGTTGCTGCCCCTCTTCAGGAACCACACGTTTGTCTGGCCTCTGAACAGGTACCTCTCCGTTGTGGTTGCACCTACGGTACGGCTGTATCGCTGAGGCACGCAAGCCTCCCCACCAACGGCAAGGTCATTGGTTCATGGGGGGATCAATACATTATAGAACGAGTATTTGTGACCAGACTGGACGATAAATATTGGCCAAAGAATTATTTCATTATTAAAATTTTAAATGTCGTCACACAATTGTTCATGGTAAATGTTATATTTTACCTACTATACGGTTCATCTGAATTTCTGGAAAGAGCATTTTTTGTTTTGTAGGTAAAAATCAGTTGTATTCAAATTCTTGTTAAAAAGTAAACAAGTTTTTCATTTGCAATAATTAAAAAAAAGGAGGTTACAAATTTTACACGAAGCTTATTATTTATCTGGCACTACTACAAAATAATAAGAAAGAAAGGAAATTATGGCAACAGTAATAAATCAAAAACTTAACCACTCGTACATAGTTTACTCTAAAAATCGAAAGTAGCTGATCTGCTGCCTCCGTCTCCATAGTATACCTTTAGCTGCTAGTAGCCCTTAGAAACGGACAACTTAACGCGAAAAATATTCTCCATCCTCACCCTTTTGCACTGACTACTCATAATGCCCAAATACTGGTATGACCCTTGACTGGCATATGATTTTTGATCAGATATTTAAAACAGTAGAGTCAGTAGGAGAATACTGGTGAGTTTTTTGTAATATTCAACCCATCTTCAGTTTTCGAGAAAAGCAGCGAGCAGTGGGTGGACTAAGTTTTCTTTCAGTTAGCTTTTTCTTATGATACTTTGATTCTATGTGTCTTGAAATGCGTAACGCGTAGTTCTGAGGGAGTCATAGAAATTTTTCAATGCTTGACCGTTGCCTACGTTTATTGCTGGATATAATGGCAGTAAACAACCGGAAATCGGTCATTTTAGAAACCTGTCATTCGTGCGGTTTTTACAGTCATGTTAAATTGGAGAAGAAGAAGAAAACTGTATAACTGAAAACGCTATTGAGGTGCTCAATTAGTGCTCGCGGCTGCACTGTAACTTCGGCCGCGCAGCGTAACGCGGTGGAGGAATCTGCTGCTGTGGCAAGTAAGTCCGCTCTCCCTGATGGCGAAGTGAGTGGGGAAGATCCTGTGCTGGGCCACTACAGCAGGAGAGGGAGCACCTCGCGCTAACAGTCCAGCTCCAGCAAACAAAAGCAGCAGCTGCGCGAAGACAGCGTGTGTGCATGTCGACGCCGCTCTGGAAGAGGTCAGGACCAGATTCAGAATCGTATTCCGTGCTGAGACGGAAGCTGCCCGCTTGCTACTGGAAGAAGTCTACCAGTGACAACAGCAGGTGGGGTCGTGTACGGTGCAAAGCAATGCGCTCACGAATGCGACATCTGTGTCCTCCCAAACCGAACGCCATCACCAAGGAACGCAACAACGAGCACGAGGAACATCCAAAGACGGTCAACAGAGCAGTGGGTACTGCAGCGGTCGTCAGAGGTGAAAGGTAGCTGAAACGCTTCTAAGATACGAAAGCGAGAAAAGGTGATGGAAGTAAAGGGACAATAGCAGCATTTCTGGTCACGGTTTTCGGAGACTTTCTCTGGCTGAACTATCCCAACAATCCAGTTTAAATAGCTGCCCACTTGGGAGATAAAGTCATCCAACCATAAGTCGTCCACCCCCCTCAATAGCAACACTCAGGCATCAACTGAAACCAAAATATGGATACAGAACAGAACAGCATCTCTGTACCAATGGCTGAAAAGGGCGGACACGCTCTCGAACAGCGCACCTTCGTAAGAGGAAGGAGTGGAATTTACAAAAAAATCTCTGTGGTGTATTCGCTTCCCTATATTCTCGTTGGGGTAAAATACCATTGGTTCTTGGCCTCCGTTTTCGCTAGGTCACAGGTTTCCTCTTTCGGGTTACTCTTTGGACTTCTCTTATCTGTAGCACCGTTTCCACTTCGTTGTCTGTTCTCACTCGCCGGCTTGACGTTGATCTCTCCTGAACAGTAGGACCAGCCTCTTCTGGGTTCTCGCGAATCGTTTCCAACATTCACTCGAATCTCGGTTGCAATATCGTAGCTGTATATCGTGTAACTAAGCCAGTGTTACACACATCAAAAAAAGTTTTGCATCACGCCGGTTCCCAAAACTTCTGAAGATAAACGTTGACTGTGGATATTGTATCACAGACACAGTCCCTTTGACTGTTCACAGATGTCACTAAACCCACCAGCCGGTGTGGCTGAGGGGTTCTAGGCGCTACAGTCTGGCACGGCGCGACTGCTACGGTCGCAGGTTAGAGTCCTGCCTCGGGCATGGATGTGGGTCATGTTAGTTAGGTTTAAGTAGTTCTAAGTTCTAGGGGACTGATGACCTCAGAAGTAAGTCCCATAGTGCTCAGAGCCATTTGAACCATTTGAACTAAACCCGCCCAAAGGTAAACAACCATGCATGAGCAGCGCCTATTAGACGGAGGGGGTCCGACAGCCGATCAGTTCCAGTCATTCCACCAGGAAGGATGTACACGGCTCGCGTTGTCTGTAGTTCAACCATGCCTAGACGGCCAGTACTGCGGTTCGATCGCGTCCGCATTGTTACTTTGTGCCAAGAAGGGCTCTCAACAAGGGAAGTGTCCAGGCGTCTCGGGATGAACCAAAGCAATGTTGTTCGAACATGGAGGAGATACAGAGACACAGGAACTGTCGATGACAATCCTCGCTAAGGCCACCCAAGGGCTACTACTGCACCTGACAGCAACGCCACCATGTTCAATCATGCTTTTCGTGCACCCACAGGGCGTCGTGTTACAAAAAATGGTTCAAATGGCTCTGAGCACTATAGGACTTAACTTCTGAGGTCATCAGTCCCCTAGAACTTAGAACTACTTAAACCTAACTAACCTAAGGACATCACACACACCCATGCCCGAGGCAGGATTCGAACCTGTGACCGTAGCGGTCGCGCGGTTCCAGATTGTAGCGCCTAGAATCGCTCGGCCACCCCGGCCGGCCGTCGTGTTACGACTGTGAGCAATAGGTTGCATGAGTGGCAAGTTCACTCCCGACGTCCACGGCAAGGTCCATCTTTGCGACCACGATACGATGCAGCGCGGTACAGATGGGCCCAAAAACATACCAAATGAACCGCTCACGATTGGCATCACGTTCTCTTCACCGATGAGTATCGCATATGCCTTCAATCAGACAATCGTCGGAGACGTGTTTGGAGGCAACCCGTTCAGGCTGAACGCCTTAGACACACTGTCCAGCGAATGGAGCAAAGTGTAGGTTCCCTGCTGTTTTGTGGTGGCATTATGTGGGGCCGACGTACGCCGCTGGTGGTCATGGAAGGCGCCGTAACGGCTGTACAATAAGTGAATGCAATCCTCCGACCGATAGTGCAACCATGTCTGCAGCATACTGGCGAGGCATTCGTCTTCATGGACGACAGTTTGCGCCCCTATCGTTCACATCTTGTGAATGACTTCGTTCAGGATAACGACATTGCTTGACTAGAGTGTCCAGCATGTTCTCCAGACATGAATCCTATCGAACATGACTGGGATAGATTGAAAAAGGATGTTTATGGACGACGTGGCACACCAACCACTTTGAGGGATCTAAGCCGAATCGCCGTTAAGGAGTGGGACAATCTGGACCAACAGTTCCTTGATGAACTTGTGGATAGTATGCCACGACGAATACCGGCATGCATCAATGAAAGAGGACGTGCTACTATGCATTATATGTACCAGTGTGTACAGCAATCTGGACCACCAGCTCTCATGGTCTCGCTGTATAGTGGTACAACATGTAATGTGTGGTTTTCTTGAGCAATAAAAAAAATGATGTTTATGTTGATCTCTATTCCAATTTTCTGTACAGGTTCCGGAACTGTCGGAGCCGAGGTGATGCAAAACTTTTTTTGATGTGTGTATTATATGTCAGCGCGGGCGGACTCACCTGTCGGTGTAGTAGTCGCAGCGGTCGCCAGTTAGCGCCACCATGCGCGTCATGGTGGGGTCGGTGACCAGCAGCGCGGTCACGGCGCACCACCACCAGGACCAGCACCAGCACGCTAGCAGCGCTCGCTGCAACACCAGCACAAACACACACTTGTCTAAATACACCATCACGACCTCTGTCAGACACTGAAGATTAACAAAGGAAATAATACAGGGCTTTGATTAAAGTATGGAAACACTACGACAAACGTAACTTGAACATAAATGCAGATGCTGTCCAAGCATGCCGGTTGCGATGTTCTATTTGACCGCGATCAGCACCTGCGGAATGCCATCAATATGTAGCATGCCTCAGAACACAGTTATGTGTAGTTGTGAGCGCATTATGTTGAAGTTAGGTGAATTCGAACATTGAAAAATTGTTGCTACTCCTATGGTGGGGGCGTGCGTAACCAAGTGAGTTGAAGTGTTTGGTATTTCAAGAGGCACCGAATCGAAGATTTATACCGTAAAAAAGAAAGACGGGATAAAAACGTCTGCTAAGGGCCTATGATTATTCTGAAAATGTGAATTACTTCTAAATAATAACTTTGTGTGCCCAACGTACCGGTGACAGTTTTCCAATTCGACTCCACTTCAGTGATTGACGCGACCCCATCCTACCCCAGTAATCGTAGTGCGGGAGGGGACCAACAGTTCAAAGTAGTACGCTAACAACGTATTGCTCCTGGCGAAACTTCATATGTAAGCTTCAGATGTGAGCTAGTTTACAGGCAGAATGTAATATTTCCTTAGTTCGTACGGGAATTGACCCCACGGTTTGTCGGTTGTTTTGCATGTGTCTCGCCACTTTTTTCTTCAACTTTTTTCTACTTCCTCTTATTTCTTTTATTCCCAGAATTAAATGTTTTCCGTGTCTGAAATGGAAAATAGAAAATAAGCTTTTCGGGACTAGGTAACTCCGCCTCATTGATTCCTAACTTGTAGTTCTCGTCAGTGTAAACCAAGAGAGACGAATAAGAACTTTCGGACCCCCTGACCGTATTTTCTGCCACACCTTTGTCTCATTATGATACGTTCCTGTTGCAGGAAAAATCGAAAGCCCTATATGACCGTAGAGGCTGTGATTATCTAGTAGTGAGCGATGTAGCAGGTATACGATCAGTGTTTGGTTCCTAGAGACATGTGCCAGTTCGGCTGGAAAATGATAGTGAAATGTATGGTGATAGGGCTAGTTCAGATAATTAAAGCCAGTTTCTTCCTTGACTACGAACAATTTGCGTTTTGGTCACTACAGGTTAGTAATGTGTGAGAGTAACCTGTAACTGATACTTTATGCGGAATTGATCTTGTGCTAAATTGATGTAATTTTTCTCTAGTTTGAACCTTCCCTTAGATGCATCCATCCAAGTTCATTCGATATCTGGCTGCAGGATTTTAAAATGAACATTTCGCCAAACTAGATCACTAAGTACATTGTCTATTGACAAATAAACAGCACACATTTAGAAAGCACCGTACTTCTGAAACAAAACTGTCTCTGTATTCACATGAAGCAATGAGTGCTGTCAATATGGGATCTTAAGTTACTTCCATATCTTTAGATTTCCAGAAAACTTTTGACTTCGTTCCTTAAAATCACAGTTTAATCAAATTGCGTCTCTATGGAGTGTCGTCAGTTATGAGACTGGATTTGTGATTTCCTGTCAGAGAGCTCACAGTTCGAAGTAATCACGAGAATTCAGTCAATGTGGGGTTCCCCAAGGAAGTATTGCAGGCCATCTGCTGTTATTACTCTACATGAACGATTGAGAAGGCAGAAACTTTCTTAGATTGTTTGCAGATGATGTTGTTGTTGTTTACCGTCTAGTAAAGTCATATAGAAGGCGTTGATGACAATGATGGTGTTGGTTTCTGGGGCGCTCAACATCTTGGTCATCAGCGACAGTACAAGTTCCCAATCTTTCCAGTTCCAGTCTCGCCACTTCCCGAATGATGATGATGAGATGGTGACAATACAAACACGTAGTCCCCGGGCGGAGAAAATCCTCGACCCTGTCTGGAATCGAATCCGGTACCCCGTGATCCAGAGGTAGCAACGCTAGCCACTAGAC
The DNA here is from genome assembly GCF_023864275.1 of Schistocerca cancellata. Taxonomy (NCBI): domain Eukaryota; kingdom Metazoa; phylum Arthropoda; class Insecta; order Orthoptera; family Acrididae; genus Schistocerca; species Schistocerca cancellata. Next base: position 383,569,554 of record NC_064634.1, on the reverse strand, counting down.
CACGAGCTGCGGACATATGGAAGGTGAGAACCAATACAAAATGACTCAGACAAAGTATGGTGCGAAAGGTGGCAACACTGTGTAAGTTGCTTGTACTGTCAACTTTGAAAAAGAAGTCAGAGAATGAACACTGCGCTGAGTGCGGTACTCGTGAATAAGGGACTGCGTCTCTTTTGATGCTTGAGAACCTGAGCTGAAGTAGAAAAATCACAAATGCGGCGTCAGAAAAAGTGAGTTCATTCAAGGGAAAAGATTACGAAAAGTGAATGTGCTATCACGTTTTATTGGATTTCAATCTCCGCTAATAATGAAAGTAAAAGCACACGGCTTCAGAAATGTAACAGGTGGAAAAAACGCGATATACAAATCGTACCAAAATTTTTTAAACGATGGCCGTTTTTAATCCATATATACAAAAATATGGAGACATACACGGTGCCAAATTTCCATGGTGTCCACAAAAGATGCTTTGTAAATAGAATCGAAATGCGTCTGGTTAAAAATACCCTTTAATTGCTGAAAGCTTAAATGGGAACAACCAATAACATTGAAAAGTAAGTTTATTTAAAATTTCTGAAAAGCTTAAGTACAGTACAGGATATAAACGCATATCTTTTACAAATTCATTATAATTTAATTATAAGCAAGATTTATGTCCAGGAGCAACAACAAAGAATGTCTTGAGTGAAGCCAGGACCGCCCCTTTGACGTGATTGACAATCGTGGCTGAAAATGCAACTGACAGTGCAAATTGGACTTTCTTAGTTATATGCATAGATTCGTCTGAATGAGTGGTATCCGTAGGATAAGAGCTGTTGTGCTCCTCCCCTTTCCTGCTGAAATAGCCACTTCCATATTTGTTCAGCAGTTTCTGTGCATAGCCTTGTGCCATTGGGTGGTCGACGTTCACTGATCAACTAATTGGAAATACCGCATTAAGTAAAAGACTATGATGGTGTCAGATAAGCATGACTATGCACTTATAGTTTTTATAGGGGGTGCTTACAGATGGTGGGCAAAATAAAATAGGGCCGCGAAAAATTTCGTGCACCCTAAAATAGACTTGCGTGTGGATATGTAAATTAGGTTGCCTATCAGGCAATGCCACTTACATCATGCGCCTTAGGTGCAGGTGTGTAAGTTGGGTTGCCAGTCTTAAGGTGCATCGTAGGCAACCTGACGTACATCATGCTCCCTGGGTGCCACTGTCAAATCTTAGCAAAAGATCTGGCAGAGAACTCGAGAATATTCTGGTCCTCTGTAAAATTGCTAAGTGTGTCTGAGGCTTCCACTCAGTCACTTGTTGACCAGTCTGGTGTGGCAGTTGAAGACATCAAAACAAAAGCCGAAGTTTTTAAGTTCCATGTTCAACAAATCGTTAACGTAGGAGAATCGTAAAAACATAACGTCGCCTGATCATCAAACAGACTTCCGTATGGATGTCATAGTAATAAGCATTCATGGCACAGAGAAACAACTGAAGGAGTTGAAAACACACAAATCACTAGGTCCGGATGGAATCCCAATACAGTTTTTAAAGTGTACTCTATACCATTGGTCCCTTACTTGGCTTGTATTTATCGCGGATCTCTCACCGAGCACCAAGTCCCAAGCGACTGGAATAAAGCGCAGGACAAGGACAAAAGAACATGTAACGCCGGAAATGCATATCATGCTATTTTCATCTATTGTACTATAATTTTTTCCTTATTTTGCTACCTGAAGATGTGAAATTTCTGTGTCTTTATATATTGTACTTGTTTTACTATTTATACAGGTTGTTACAAAAAGGTACGGCCAAACTTTCAGGAAACATTCCTCACCCACAAATAAAGAAAAGATGTTATGTGGACATGTGTCCGGAAACGCTTAATTTCCATGTTAGAGCTCATTTTAGTTTCGTCTGTATGTACTGTACTTCCTCGATTCACCGCCAGTTAGCCCAATTGAAGGAAGGTAATGTTGACTTCGGTGCTTGTGTTGACATACGACTCATTGCTCTACAGTACTAGCATCAAGCACATCAGTACGTAGCATAAACAGGTTAGTGTTCATCACGAACGTGGTTTTGCAGTCTGTGCAATGTTTACAAATGCGGAGTTGGCAGATGCCCATTTGATGTATGGATTAGTACGGGGCAATAGCCGTACGTTTGTGGGCTGACGAGAATCCGCACGTCATCAACACAGATTTTCTGTGAACGTTTGGGCAGGCATTTTTGGTGATGTCTTGATTGTGCCCCACGTTCTTCCACCTACGCTCAATGGAGCACGTTATCATAATTTCTTACAGGATACTCTACCTGTGCTGCTGGAACATATGCCTTTACAAGTACGACACAACATGTGGTTCATGCACGATGGAGCTCCTGCACATTTCAATCGAAGTGTTCGTATGCTTCTCAACAACAGATTCGGTGACCGATGGATTGGTAGAGGCGGACCAATTCCATGGCCCCCACGCTCTCCTGACCTCAGCCCTCTTGACTTTCATTTATGGGGGCATTTGAAAGCTCTTGTCTACGCAACCCCGGTACCAAATGTAGAGACTCTTCGTGCTCGTATTGTGGACGGCTGTGATACAATACGCCATTCTCCAGGGCTGCATCAGCGCATCAGGGATTCCATGCGACGGAGGGTGGATGCATGTATCCTCGCTAACGGAGGACATTTTGAACATTTCCTGTAACAAAGTGTTTGAAGTCACGCTGTTACGTTCCGTTGCTGTGTGTTTCCATTCCATGATTAATGTGACTTGAAGAGAAGTAATAAAATGAGCTCTAACATGGAAAGTAAGCGTTTCCGGACACATGTCCACATAACATATTTTCTTTCTTTGTGTGTCAGGAATGTTTCCTGAAAGCTTGGCCGTACCTTTTTGTAACACCCTGTATAATTGGTTTGTTTTGTAAATATTATTTGTATTTTTACGCTGGGTCTGGCCAAGGGAAAACTATGCTATCGAACGATTACATCGACAGTGTTAACTCTGCCGCGTGGAGCGCGGGCAGAGTGGAGCCTGGCTGGAGTAGGGCAGTGGAGCAGGTGTGTTGTGTGACGCTCCCGCGAGTTGCCGCGCTTTCGGGGTTTGGCAGCATGTAATTGCACTCGACTTGCTATGTTAGTTTCTGATACGATGTCGCGGACGGGAAGCATTAGCTGGCGCACATCAAGAGCCCGTTTCGCCTGGTGACCGTGTCGAGAAGAAGGCGCGCCATCATCCAGCTTCTGCAGCAGCGACGGCCGACAATGAGTGACTGTTGCCACCTCCCCGATCGGCGACTGAAAACCTTCAATCAACCAACAAGGAAGACTAAAAGCACGTAACGTTTTAGAACTGTATGGCAGACCTCAGCTTTTAAAACTGTTGCATCACAAAAATACAGCAACTTAGTATGAACCTTTGCTACTCATTGTCCCAATTGCATTACCAAACAGGGTCCCTTCCTTTTCTGGAATGAACCCGAGTGTCGTTGAAATTCAAACGCCAGCATTAAAGTCATATCATTCCATTTCACTGCTTTAATTTCAAAGTTCAGTTAAGGCATTCATAGGTGGCTACAATATTTAGATTACACAAGCACAAATACCATATTTTAGCTTACCTGTGACTGCAGCTCAGCTTGGTACGTACTAAATTTTACTATTGTTAATTGTTCACAATAGTTTAATTAAAGTTCAAAGTTAAATCTCTTATTTCTAAATTGCGTAGATTCAAGTAGCTTTTGAAATGATTGTTGAGGTAGCCCAAGACTAACCTTATTTTATTGAATTTCATAGTGCTTCAGAAACAAAGTTCACTATTAATTTCAATCACTAAATTAACTTTCAATTTTCCAGTTTTATTAATTCTTTTGCTAAATTAAGTCAGAGTGTAGCGAAATTTATTAGTTCTGACAAACATTCAGTTTTCACACAGCATGTGTCAACCTTCAGTTGCCACGCTTTTAGTGCTAATTATAAAAATATCTTTCATTTTCAGTTATTATAGTAGTTGTCCATAGGACTGGCGACCGTAATTTTCCCCAAATCTCAAATATCTAATTAACGCCAATTAATTTTTAACATAACGACCGCAGATTTAGTTTCTTTATTAATTTTACCCTTTTCTCAAAATTAATATTCACCAATTTCATTTGCATTTTTCCTTTCATTTAGATGTAACCCTTTCCTCCCTCTTTACCGACAAATTAACTTCGGTGACGATTGCTTTTCCCAAATTTTCATTAGGTGCACACGGTTTAATTTTTCACTGTCATTAAGGTCGATAAGTGAGGGGGAGGTTACAAACGGACCCTCAAAATTACAGATAAATTTCCCTAGCATTGGTCTGCTGCACTATCCTTGAACATATTCTCATTTCGAATACAATAAATTTTCTTGAGGCCGAGAAGCTTATGTCCACGAATCAGCATGGTTTTAGAAAGAATCGCTCATGCGCAACTCCGTTTTTCCCTTTTCTCACATGATACACTGCGAACCATGACTGAAGGGCGACAGGCAAATTCAATATTTCTAGATTTCAGGAAAGCGTTCGACACGGTACCCCATGGCAGGGAGTTAAAGAAGGAACGAACATATGTAATAGGTTCACATATATGTGAGTGGCTCGAAGACTTGTTAAGTTGTAGAACCCAATGTGTTGTCCTCGGTGGCGAGTGTTCATCAGGGACAAGAACGTCCTCAAGAGTGTCCCAGTGAAGTGTGATAGGACCGCTATTATTCTCTATAAACACAAATAATTTGGCAGTAATCTGCAGTTGTTTGCTGTTGATACTGTGATGTACGGTAAGGTGTCGAAGTTGAATGACTGTAGGAAGATACAGGGTTATTACAAATGATTGAAGCGATTTCACAGCTCTACAATAACTTTATTATTTGAGATATTTTCACAATGCTTTGCACACACATACAAAAACTCAAAAAGTTTTTTTAGGCATTCAAAAATGTTCGATATGTGCCCCTTTAGTGATTCGGCAGACATCAAGCCGATAATCAAGTTCCTCCCACACTCGGCGCAGCATGTCCCCATCAATGAGTTCGAAAGCATCGTTGATGCGAGCTCGCAGTTCTGGCACGTTTCTTGGTAGAGGAGGTTTAAACACTGAATCTTTCACATAACCCCACAGAAAGAAATCGCATGGGGTTAAGTCGGGAGATCGTGGAGGCCATGACATGAGTTGCCGATCATGATCTCCACCACGACCGATCCATTGGTTTTCCAATCTCCTGTTTAAGAAATGCCGAACATCATGATGGAAGTGCGGTGGAGCACCATCCTGTTGAAAGATGAAGTCGGCGATGTCGGTCTCCAGTTCTGGCATGAGCCAATTTTCCGCGGGCTATGCGTGAAACTTGCCCGCACGCGTTCAACCGTTTCTTCGCTCACTGCAGGCCGACCCGTTGATTTCCCCTTACAGAGGCATCCAGAAGCTTTAAACTGCGCATACCATCGCCGAATGGAGTTAGCAGTTGGTGGATCTTTGTTGAACTTCGTCCTGAAGTGTCGTTGCACTGTTATGACTGACTGATGTGAGTGCATTTCAAGCACGAAATACGCTTTCTCGGCTCCTGTCGCCATTTTGTCTCACTGCGCTCTCGAGCGCTCTGACAGCAGAAACCTGAAGTGCGGCTTCAGCCGAACAAAACTTTATGAGTTTTTCTACGTATCTGTAGTGTGTCGTGACCATATGTCAATGAATGGAGCTACAGTGAATTTATGAAATCGCTTCAATCATTTGTAACAGCCCTGTACAAGAGAGCTTAGACAAAATGTCGAGTTGGCAGCTAGCTGTAAATGTAGAAAAATGTAAGTTAATGAGAATGAGTAAGAAAAACAAGTTCATAATGTTCGGATACAGCATTAGTATAGTCCTGCTTGATACAGTCATGTCGTTTGAATATCTAGGCGTAACGTTGCAACGCGATATGAAATGGAACTAGCATGTGAGGATTGTGCTAGTAAAATCGAATGGTCGACATCGATTTATGGGGAGAATTCTTGGAAAGTGTGATGTATCTTTAAAGAAGACCGCATATAGGACGCTAGTGCGACCTGTTCTTGAATACTGCTCGAGTGTATGCGATCCGTATCAGAAAGGAAGGCACCGAAGCAATTCAGAGGCGAGCTGCTAGATTTGTTACCGGTAGGTTCGAATAACACGCAAACGTTGTACAGATGCTTCGGGAACTCAGATGGGAATCGCTGGACGGGGAGGCGACGTTCTTTCCGAGGAACTCTACTGAGAAAATTTAGAGAACCGGCATTTGAAGCTGGCTGAAGAACGATTCTGTTGCTTCCAACGTACATTGCTCATAAAGACCACGAAGAAAACATACGTCAAAGTAAGGCTCATATATAGTCGTTTTTCCCTCGTTCTCTTATCGAGTGGAACAGGAAAGGAAATGACTAGTAGTGGTACGGGGTACCCTCCACCATGCTCTGTAGGGTGGACTGCGGAGTATCGGTGCAGATGTAGAAGTTGGTATGTAAGCTGCGTTGTCCGTCTTCAGGTGCATGGTAGGCAACCCGGCTTACATATCCGCTCCCAGGATGCATGAAGTAATCCGCATTGCCTATCTTAGGGTGCATGAAATTTTTCCTTGGTCAGTTTTATTTTGACCAGCATGTAGTTCGACCGTGACGGTCCATGTGCGCCTGTTCTATAGCTTGGGAGCAAACACTGCGTTGTGTGATGACGGTGGTAAAACTCGCCGGCGCTCACAAACTCTAAGAACACGTTTATATGGGGAAACTTTTTTTTAAGTGCACTAGGAAATATACGTCCTACGGTTCCTGAGATTACGGTATATTTCTTTCTACATTGCGTGTTAGTGAATCAAATTGATCATGTACTACTTTTTCTCACATCGTACTGTGCTTCTTTTTTTAATATTTCATTAATCTGTGTACTGTTACCATGCTTTCATTTTCAAGAAATACTTGAAATTTCTACAGACAACTGTTTGATGTATTCGACTGAACTTGGGACAGCCCCCAGTCAGACTAGTGAACCGCAGATTACGGCGTCGACAGCAGTAAAAGTCATTCTCAATTATTTTTCCACAGTTAACTCCACATCTCCACGTGCTGCTTTGAACTAAGCTACTTCAAGATACATATAGACAGTCTCCAGCTACAATACTTGACTTACTGTGTTAAACATGTAACTCAGAATTGTGCCTGTTAATGAGCAGATTATGATAGCATTTAAAATTTTAAATTCGATCAGCAGCTCTATAAAATACTAAAAACCAAGTGTTTTTGTCACTTAAAGCCGTTAGGTAGGCAACCCGGAACTGTGTCTGTGTGACCATTTCAGTCGTTTAGTAATACAGGTGTGTCCACCTTCCTACTCCTACTACTTGTCAGCCTTAGTTGGAACCGATGGATTTAACACTGATATCGGTCGATTGCGACAGTTGTTACATATCACCACCTCGCCAACCCGTACACTTACCCCTAGGGTTGACGTCAGATTTTTTCCACGGTATGTGGAAATTATTCCAGATACTGCACGTTTAACAATTTACACACAATGACAAACAGTATCATGACGAAAAAATGGAGGATAAGAGCCAGCGTCCAGAAATATTATTAAACAATGAAGCAGAGCCCTTGCACCTAGCCTACCCATCGCCAGTAAACGTGATATTCTACGCTCTACAGTCTTTCCTATCCTCATTTTGTCCCTCAAGAAACGCTCTGCAACCCCTTCAAGTTATATAGTTCAAGGAGTTGTATCGGAATAAAATAAGCTGTCATAGACAATCATTTTAAGTATCGGTACACATCAACAGTAGCGTAATTGCGAGATATGCCAAATGTCTGTGAATTCCTAAGGGACAAAATTATTGAGGTCATCGGTCCCTAGACTTACACACTACTTAAAGTAACTTATGATAAGAACAACACACACCCATGCCCGAGGAAGGACTGAACCTCCGGTGGGAGGGACCGCTAGATGTCCCAGAGATAGCAAAACATGGTAAACTCCTTTTACTGTACGTATCTGTCAAAGTGTGATCACTAACATTGCCTCGTAATGCAAAATATTGTTATTCTAATAGCGAGGATAGATCTTGCAGAGTCCTCTAGGAAGCACTATGGACAATTTTAAGGGCCATACTGATGAAGAAATGGAGGAAATAGATATGCGACACGGGTATAAGTGCAGATATTTCTATTGGTGGCTGAGGATGGTGTACTGAACAATATTACATCAGCTTTTACATAATTTTCAGACAAATAATTCTAGCCATTACAAGTCGTACGTTTTTTATGTTGGGTAGTACCTCCACGTACATGTGGCATAAGCAAGTCATTAGTTTATTGATATTGCTGGGTGACAGGTCAGGTGATGAAGTGTGGACACGTGGACGCAAAACGGGTAGTTTATATTGACAGGCGTAGTCCACTAAGAGGTGCAGAAAACGTCAGGTTGTAAAGTTTGTGAGCGGCCGATGTGACAGAGTGGTTCTAGGCGCTTCAGTCTGGAACCGCGCGACCGCTACGGTCGCAGGTTCGAATCATGCCTCGGGCATGGATGTGTGTGATGTCCTTAGGTTAGTTAGGTTTAAGTAGTTCTAACTTCTAGTGGACTGATGACCTCAGATGTCAAGCCCCATTGTGCTCAGAGCCATTTGAACCATTTTTTTGTAAAGTTTGTGACGTGTTTGTGGGATGACAGTTCGATGCGAAGCAAAAACAACCAGCACAATGATATGTGTACATACTAGGGTACCACATTCAAAACTATCCCCACTTCTAACAGTTAAAAAAAAATGGTTCAAATAGCTCTGTGCACTATGGGACTTAACATGTGAGGTCATCAGTCCTCTAGAACTTAGAACTACTTAAACCTAACTAACCTAAGGACATCACACACATCCATGCCCGAGTCAGGATTCGAACCTGCGACCGTAGCGGTCGCGCGATTCCAGACAGTAGCGCCTAGAACCGCTCGGCCACCACGTAACCGTTACACTTTATATAATGCGTGGTATTTCATTTTATCACAATTAACAATCATTTGACATTTCTAAACGAACTGAACATTTAATAGTTGTTGTTTAGCACTGTTCATACATTTTACAAACAATTTGCTGTATTTTAGTCAATATCCTGTTACGATTAACATTGCAGTATTATAACTGTAATCACGGCAAAGAGCTCGCTTTGCTCTATTTCGTATTTTATCAGTAATTGGACACTTCCCAAGCAGCTAGGACTGTTTGATGTATCGGCAGATAATTCGTGCAGATCCCAGTGAAATGGCTTTTTGTAGTTGGCAGATGGATATTTTATCAACACCAATGAGATGTTGTGGCATTCCTTCTAGTGTGCCGAGAACTGCTGGGACTGATTTCACTAGTTTACGCCAGAGTCGCTGTAGTTCGATTGAACACGTAAACATAGAAACTCAGTTCTTGGAGAGGCTACGTCATTTAATGATATAAACGGCTGTTGAAGTTAAAATCTTCTGGGTTATTAGGCTGCGTCGTGTTTCTTCTAAAATGTTCGACGTTTCGACCCCTCTGCTGGGACCTCCCTCAGGATCTTTTGGTGTCGAATACTGCTAGAACACTGTCAGAGACGAGTGTCGCGTCCACTTATAAAGGGGAATTTTCTGGCGTTCGTGCTGGAGAAGTGATAGTATTGGTTAAAATACATGTTGCTACCATTGTTGGGCCATAGTCATAGGCTAATACAGAAGAAGGGGCGTTGGTAGCTAATCTCCTGTGGATACCATTGGCGGTCATCGTCATTGGATAGAAAGGCACTGTTCCACGCTTATGCTGGAGAAGGGTTATTGGTTGAAATGTCTGCTACCGCTATTGGTTGGTCGTCATCAGTGGCTAGATTCGAAAAGGATAGAGCAAGAGAGGGGGAATGTTTACCCAAAATATTATTGTCCGCCGAGGTGACTTGCAGCGCGTTGTTTACACCACTCACACACCGCGGCCGCGTAGTTACTTCCTTGATGGCGGGGAGCCACGATGCCGGAAGCCTATAGCCGTCCTCTCTATTGAAATTAGATGAATTCTTAGAAATTTCAACCGCTTCTCGGACCTTTCTTCTATAAATGTTTGTTTCTTTAGCCAGTACACGTACTTTATTAAAATCGATGTCAGAGCCACAGTTCTCGTGATGTTCCGCTACTGCCGATTTTGCACTTTGATTTAGCCGCATGTGCCGTTCGTGTTCGTTAATGCGTTCTTTAACAATTCTTCCCGTTCCGCCTCTATACACTTTGCCGCAGCCACATGACACTTGATAGACGCCAGCATTGTGGAAGTAATCAGGTGAGTACGTTTTCCGTCGGAAAAAGTCTTTTACTTTGTTTTGACTAAAGAAATATGTCTGAATACAATTTTTCTTTAAAATTCTGCTTATGCGGTCAGTGACCCCAGAAACGAACGGTAACCTGACGGAGTGAGAAGGCGGTCCTCGGCATTCTTATTAGCGGTATAAGTATTCCTCCTAAAAGCCCTGTCGATTGAATAACTATCATACCCATTTGCCTTCAATGTCCTCTTTAAAAAATTCAACTTCGATTATAAGTTGTCGTCATCGCTGATACGGGAGGCACGTGAAGACAGAGTGTTGAGTACTGCTTGCTTCTGGGCTGGGTGGTGGTGCGAAGTGGCATCTAAATACCTGTTTGTGTTAGTCGGCTTTCTGTACACTGTGACCTAGAGTGTTATCAGATCTTCTGTATACCAACACATCTAAGAAAGTGAGACCGACCTCACTCTAAACCTCCAAGGTGAATTTTATTTTGGGGTGAATTCCATTTAAGAAATTGTGGAACGCATGAAGTTCTTCTTCGCTGTGTGGCCTTATAACAAATGTATCGTCCACGTAGCGGAGCCAGCAAGAAGGCTTCAAAGGAACACTACTGAACGCCTGTTACTCAAAATGTTCCATAAAAACGTCAGCTGCAACTGGCGAAATAGGTGAACCCATAGCAAGGCCGTCAGCCTGTTCATAGAATTCACCATTGTACTTAAAATAGCTCGAGCGAAGACGTAATTCAAATAAGTCGCAAACATCTGGAGCAACATTCTCTCTTATGATCTCCATTGTATTTGATACTGGGACGTTAGTAAATAACGATGTCACATCGAAGCTAACAAGAATGTCACCCGACCGCCGTGTCATCCTCAGCTGAGGATGCGGATAGGAGGGGCGTGTGGTCAGGACACCGCTCTCCCTGTCGTTATGATGGTTTTCTTTGACCGGAGCCGCTACTATTCGGTCGAGTAGCTCCTCAATTGGCATTAGGAGGCTTATTGCACCCCGTAAAATGGCAACAGCGCATGACGGCCTGGATGGTCACCCATCCAAGTGCCGGCCACGCCGGACGGTTCTTAACCTCAGTGATCTGACGGGAACCGGTGTATCCACTGCGGCAAGGCCGTTGCCAACAGAGTGTAATAATACTTAGAAATTGTATTTTTGCGCAAACATACACTTTTTAAATGTAACAATGCCTGTTGGCATTAACAAACTAAAAGTAGAGTAACTTAGAATGTCAGTGGTGTTTGTTGGAGGACTCTAGTGCGATCATTTACAAGATGTTATATTTTGGAAAGTTCCCACAACAACACTTGTACAATACCTGTGGTAGCACACACTAAGGAACAACTAAGGTGCACACACTAGTTATGTGGATTCTGATCAGTAACGAGACAACTGACCATGGCAGGTTGTGTTCAAAATGACCACCAGCAGCGGAAATACACGCTACCGCTCTGATACGGAAGAATTGCAGCACACGTGCTAGCTTAGCATTTCAGTGGAGATTTCCGAGCAGACTGCAGTAATTTGTTGTTTCATGTCCTCTACTTGGTATGTCAGTGCAGACAGTGTCTTTCAGAATGAGATTTTCACTCTGCAGCGGAGTGTGCGCTGATATGAAACTTCCTGGCAGATTAAAACTGTGTGCCCGACCGAGACTCAAACTCGGGACCTTTGCCTTTCGCGGGCAAGTTCTCTACCATCTGAGCTACCGAAGCACGACTCACGCCCGGTACTCACAGCCGCCAGTACCTCGTCTCCTACCTTCCAAATTTTACAGAAGTTCTCCTGCGAACCTAGCAGAACTAGCACTCCTGAAAGGAGAGCTTCTGTAAAGTTTGGAAGGTAGGAGACGAGGTACTGGCAGAAGTAAAGCTGTGAGTACCGGGCGTGAGTCGTGCTTCGGTAGCTCAGATGGTAGAGCACTTGCCCGCGAAAGGCAAACTCCCGAGTTCGAGTCTCGGTCGGGCACACAGTTTTAATCTGCCAGGAGGTTTCAGTGTCTTTCAGATTTCCCCTCAGAAAAGAAGTCTACAGGCGTCAAATCCGGGGAACAAGCCGTCCAAGGTACAGGTCCTCTGCTCTAATACGACTATTTGGAAACAATTCGTCAAGAGAGGCTTTAGTATTTCTTGGCACTATGGTCTGGACACCCATCACGTTGGTACCACGGGGTCCTCCTAGTCTGCGAAGGAACGGTTTATATAATCCGTGGAAGATGGTCTGTTAGGGGGCTGCGATACTTCTGCGCGTTGAGTGCTCCGTCTACAAAAACTGGCCTTTTAGCTGACGGTTCATTATCCCATGTCATACATTTGCATACCATGGACGCTGACGTTAAACCTGACGAAGCCAACGGGCGCTGTCGACAGACCAATAGTCGGCAGTTTACTTGGCAATGTGGCTTCATCACTAAACAAGATACACGATACATCCGGAGTATCCTGTCTTCATCCGCATGTTCAGAGGTCAACATGAGTCTCATAAACGTTTCCATGCTCTTGATGGAGAGAGATGTTAGGGATGGAACCTTTGTCGATTGAAATTGCATAGGATACTTGCCTGAATCATGTCACTTCCTCGTGTGATCGCGCTGGAGGTAACGTGTGGATCGACAGGAAAGCAGCAAGAACATTAATTTCTCCCTCTCCTGTTACGTCGTCTAGGTGTTGCATTACCAATTTCACATTAGTGGTGGAAGAGGTTGGCAAATAATCGCCGAGATGGTTGACATTTACTGGCATATCTTGCGCACGCACCATACAAGAACGAACTGCATTCTTCCTACACTCTTCATACACCGTAAGCATGTCCGTTTTTTCTGCATTGCTAAATTCCATCGTCACACACAAAGTGACTAGCAAGTTGCAATGCACTCAAGAAACACACAGGCGCACTGCAAGGAAACACAACAACATTATACGTAGCATCTACGCAAGTGTCGATGTGGAAACTTTGCATAATGTGGTATCTCGTAAACGACTCGCACTAGAATCCTCCAGCAAACACTACCGACGTTTCTATTTACACTAGTTGTAGTTTTTTCATATCAATAGGCATTGTTCCATTTAAAATAGTTTACGTTTGCACAAAATAAGTTTTTAAGTATTATTACAATCTGTTTACTCCCTAACAATATGAGGCCCTGGCCAAAAATCACACATCAACAGCACTTTCCATTTTCACAGTATTTGCAAGTTTTAGTTTATTCAACCTGAATATTCACCTCATCATAAGTACCATATAAGCTGACAAACTTATAAAAGACAAAAAAGGTCCCTCTGTCATTTGGGAATGTCCGCCGCTCGTGGTCTCGCGGTAGCGTTCTCGCTTCCCGAGCACGGGGTCCCGGGTTCGATTCCCGGCGGGGTCAGGGATTTTCACCTGCCTCGAGATGACTGGGTGTTTGTGTTGTCCTCATCATTTCATCATCATCCAGGAAAGTGGCGCAACTGGACTGAGCAAAGATTGGGTAATTGTATGGGCGCTGATAACCACGCTGTTGAGCGCCCCACAAACCAAACATCATCATCATCTCTGTCATTTGGAGTACAGCAGACACATTGGTGGAACTGGAGAAACTGTTGCGGTTACAAGGTTAGAGGAAATATGATGGGGGGCAAGTATAGGGCGGGAAGGTTGGGCTAAACAGCAGTTTGGGTCCAAAATATCGTAAAACCTTCGTTTCAAAATCAAATGGTGATGACAGAATAATATAGATACAAATGAACAATATTTTAAATTAACACAGGGATGAAATAGTATAGTAGTAAACATACACGATAAAATTAACGTGATCCGTATTAAATGCAATAGGATTGTTTCATTCAATGTATTTTTTAGTTATGTTACTGTATAATCATTTGGCTTTAAAATGTATTTTTAACATTTATTAGTGGCCAACTGCTGTTTAATCTCTGCTGGAACCCTATCATATTCCCTTTAGTACTTCTAACTGGAAGTGCTTCTCCTGTTCCATCAGTGTGTCTGTGGAGCAGTTCAACTGTCAGAGGGGGCTTCTGCTGTGTAACATTTATAAGTTTGTCAGCAATTATTTTACTTATCACGAGTTGGATATATATTTTTTTCCTGATATTAACTGTGATGAACATCTACATGCAAATCGGCTGAAGTACGATGACGACTGTCGATTAATCGGCGCCGCATTACAAGGTTCCAGGCGTGCGCTGCTTAACTCTTTTTAAGTTGTCCTAGAATTTGTAGTTAATACTCATTTACCTAATGTTTTCTCTGAATTTTACTCATACCTGTTCACAGTGTTCCGTAGATAACATGACTGCTACGCCAGACAAGTCGTTTTGTTACACTTGCTTTGTGCTACCGTTGCGCAGTAGGTGGGGGGGACGCTAGTTACATTTTGTATAACTGCCAGTGCCTTATTTTAAGATGCTGTCTTTTACAGCCAGTTGTGAGAACTTGAAAATGGGCTGAGGGCCGATTCTATCGCGGGGGATATTTCGTGCGACTGGGGTGTGATTCAATAAAAGTATTGCTGACAATTGCGGATGCCCTTTATACAAAGAAAAAGAGCTGGACAAAATAAAATTATATTTCTGTTATTTGAGATTTGGAAGATTGTGGCCACATACCATAAGGTGACCTACGAAGCGTAACGTAAAGATATAGTTGTACTCTAGACTGACCGTAAAGAGGACAACAGTGTAGTTGATTCGCACTGTCGTCCTAGTGTGTGGTCTGCGTGTGTTAAGACGTCGTTTGCGTCATACGTGCTTTTGCAGCATATTTGCGTGTGATTCTTCCCAAGCTTCTACGTAAGACGCAAGACTTTCCGTAGAATCAGATTTCCGGAGGACATGCAATTTCACAATAGAGCCCTCATCTGTTACCAGCGCATGATGTGTACCGGGGCCTATCTGCGCTCATTAAAATGAGCCCCCAGCGTTCCGCGTTAATTTAGAGCGGGCTATTTCTGGGACGGGCCTAAATTAAGAAATAAATTCCGCTGCGCAACGAGAACTAAGTGACTGATAATGCTCCGCTATCTGGCACGAAACGCCGTGCAGTTTTTCACAGCAAGTGCTTAAGACGCTGCAACACGGAACTAGAGGC
Organism: Schistocerca cancellata; assembly: GCF_023864275.1. Classification (NCBI taxonomy): domain Eukaryota; kingdom Metazoa; phylum Arthropoda; class Insecta; order Orthoptera; family Acrididae; genus Schistocerca; species Schistocerca cancellata. The sequence continues at coordinate 383,554,161 of NC_064634.1, read as the reverse complement.
CGATTCCTTGAACGAGCACTTCGTTATGAGAATGGATATCTTGATGCACCGCTCGCTCCAAACGTATTTTTCCCCTCAAGTAAACTTTCATATGCTTCCACGGAAATCAGCCAGTTGTTTCTTGGAAGCTCTATTCTCTCTTTGTATAACTGCCAGTGCCTTATTTTAAGATGCTAGTTGTCTGTCTTTTACAGTCAGTTGTGAGAACTTGAAAATGGGCTGAGGGCCGATTCTATCGCGGGGGATATTTCGTGCGACTGGGGTGTAATTAAAGTATTACTGACAATTGCGGATGCCCTTTGTACAAAGAAAAAGAGTTGGACAAAATAAAATTATATTTCTGTTATTTGAGATTTAGAAGATTGTGGCCACATACCATGAGGTGACCTACGAAGCGTAACGTAAAGATATAGTTGTTCTCTAGACTAACCGTAAAGAGGGTTTGTTCTGCCTCAGCAGTATGTTAACTATCAGCATGTTAGCTATCAGTATGTTCCTCTAGCAACCTTATCCCTATACAACGTCTATAACAACTGCCAATATGATTGAATATTTTCCATATACGCTGAGATGACAAAAATCGTGGAATGCCTCCTAATAACGTGTCGAACCTCCTTTTGTCCAACGTAGTCCAACAACTTGACATGGCATGGACTCAGCAAGTCGTTGAAAGCCACCTGCAGAAATACTGAGCCATGCTACCTCCAACCCGTCCATAATTTCGAAAGTATTGCCGGTGCAAGATTTTGTGCACCAACTGACCTCTCGATTGTGTCCCATAAATTTTCGATGGGATTCATTTTGGGTTACCTGGACGGGCAAATCATTCCCTCCAATTGTTCAGAATGTTCTTCAAACCAATCGGCACATTGTCATCCATAAAAAATTCCATCGTTGTTCGGGAACATGAAGTTAATGAATGGCTGCAAATAGTCTCCAAGTATCCAAACATACCTAAGACCCCGTTCATTCCATGTAAACACAGCGCACATCATTTTGAAGCCACCACCAGCTTGCAAAATGCATTGTTGACAGCTTTGGTCCATGGCTTCGTGGGTCTGCACCACATTCTAACCGTACAATCAGCTCTTACCAACTGACCATGCCATGGTTTTAAGTCGTCTAAGGCCCAAACGATACGGTCACGGACACAGGTGAGGCGCTGCAGGTGATGTGCTGTTAGCAAAGGCATTCGCGTCCGTCCTCTGCTGCCAAGGCCCATGAACGCTAGATTTCACGGCAATGTCCTATCGGATACGCTTGGTGTATGTCCCACATTGATTTCTGCCGTTATTTCACGCGGTATTGCTTGTCGGTTAGCACTGACAACTCTACGCAAATGTCACTGCTCCCTGTCGTTAAGTGAAACCCGTCAGCCACTGCGTTGTCCATGGTTAGAGGTAATGCCTGAAATTTGTTGTTCTCGGCACTTGGAATATTGAATTCCCTAACGATTTCCGAAATGGAACGTCAAATGTGTCTAACTCCAACTACCATTCCGCAAAGTCAGTTAACTACCATCGTGCGGCCATAATTAAGTCGGAAACCTTAGCATATGAGTCATCTCAGTACAAATGACATCTCTGCCAATGCACTGCCCGGTTACACCATGTTTATGCGATATTACCTCCAACTCTTTATGTACATGTCGCTATCCCATGACTTCTATCAGCTCCGAATAATGCTTCTGCTGTTTGCTCAAGTCAGATTAGAGCCTTCGGCTCCTCTCTTCCATCAATCCCACCATCTTCCATGCTGCAATGTAGATACACTAGTGGATTTCAGATTGTTCTTGTTGATCACATTGCAGAGCATGCATTGTCGTCTGTGCCGATCATGCGCGCTATTAAGAACCATGTCTCGCATTTTATAGTGTCCAGGGGCTGATCATGAATTGCGGTAACTCCAGCGTAACCGTCTTCGGTTAAAATGTCATTTCTGTTCTTCTAATTGAGTATTTCTCTCAGCTACCTTGCGTACTGTACTAAAGCAGATCTTTCTATGTTTCATCGAGCTATGTTACTTGCGAGTGACACATAATGCGAATGTTACTTCCATATACAAGTTCTGCAAACAAGTGTATTAAACTGTGAAACGCCTAGAATGGATAACGTCGTGAAGAGGCACCTATAAACAACACAAGTCATCCACCGAACTAACATCCTACCTCACTGACATCTATCTGTTTTACAACTTTAGAACATGATCTGAGTTCATACGTTATGAGGTATCGAACAGAATGACCCGTAATGTCGTAGTGCCCCTTATCAGTTAGAGGGCCCGCACAACAGACAAGCAAGATAGGCTGCCGACCTCCCTTCAAGAGCTCACATCAAAACATCGCCAGTGATATAATTACAAGATTAGCAGCGAACATTTGGAGCACGACACATTGTTTGCTTATTTAGAGGTAATCCTAAGAATGGTATGAAATATGACGTCCTCAAAAAATCTGTAATACGTAAGCCTAACGGAAAAAATTAGGTTTGTTGGAAGGATTCTGGAAAAGCCCAGGGAAACTGTACAGGAAATTAAGCGCAAGACGCTAGTTCGTCCAGCTGTAGAATACTGCTCGAGTATTTCGAGTCTTCATGAAACAGGCTCGATAACAGACATCGAACGAAAACAGTAACGTGTTGTTATGATCGTGTATTCCAAAGTTCTTGTAAAAGTTGGACACTGTGACGTCCCGAGCTACAGCCATGTCTGTAGGGTTGCCAGCTCGTCAAACTTAAACAGCGTAACCACTACATGCAAGGATTCGGCAAAAATATGGAAGCACCGCGAGAAACGCATACTTGAACATACGAGTGGGCAAATTGTTGGTGCTCATATGGTGCACACTTCTGACGTGTTTAGAGGCACCGTATCGAATATTTACACGGTGTACAACTAAAGCCGTAAGACGTCACCCGCTAAGTCACAACGTGGAAGGAAGTCGGTGTTGAATTATCCTAACGAACAGTCATTGAAGAAGATGGCGACGAAAAAGAAACGACGAAAGCTGGAAAAGTCACTGCAGAACTGCACTCGCGAATTGCACTCGCGAATCATGTCAGCACCATAATAACACGAAGGGAGCTCTGTAACAAGGGAAGTGTAGAGCGAGCTGGGAATCCAAAACCATTCATCAGTGATCCAAAGGCCCGTAGAAGGAAAACGTGGTGCCGAAGCCATCAAACCTCGACTATGGTGCAATGGAAGAAAGTCATTTGGTCGGATGAGTCTCATACTGCTTCCCACTTCTGATCGAGTTACGTCCTAAGGGAGCAACAATGGTGGGAGTTCAGTGATGATTTTGTGGCATTGCATTGTCCCTATGGTTACTCTGCAAGGTCACATTACTGCCAAGCTTTACATGATCGTTTTGGCTGATCAAGTGCATCCCATGGTACAATGATTATTCCCCAACGGTGATTCTGTTTTCCAAGACGACGGAGCCCGAGTTCAAACACCTCGCATCATCCAGGACTGATTTTGTGAGCACGAGAATGAAATTTCGCATCTCCCCGGGCCCCTTATCTACTCTGGAGAGGATGGTGCGTGACGACTGTCCACCTCCATCATCGTTACCAGAACGGCATTATTTTAGAGGAAAAATGGTAAAAGGGCCCTTCAAACCATGCAGGACCCGTATTTATTCGTTCCGAGACGACTGGAAGTTGTTTGGAATGTCAAAGGGTTTTATTACACCGTGTTACGCAAGATAATGTTTTTTTTGTTTTTTTTTTTTTTGTTTTGTTTTGGTAGTTACGTATTTTTGTCCAGTCCTAAAGTTCTGGTCAGACGCAAGTATGGTGAGTTGCCTTCTCTTGTGTTTAGAAGTTAGCTTAGCACATCACACACCTACGAAACGAACAAAATATTAATTTTAATATGTGGAAGCCATAACTTTGAAAATGCTGAGAGTCCTTCATTGGAGTTGTGATAGATCAAGTGATGAACTGTCCTTTGTACAAACTGGTTCATTTACTTGCTGATAGTAGTATTCACACATCATGTTTCCTATCTAACTATTTCGCTTACATTTTAGCTGCGCTCTACTCATCTTATTTCTGTGGTTAGCTACTATACTGATCAGAAGAGTTAGGCTAGAGCTTGTACCATTTTTTGCCAAAAGAGAATAATTAAAATGATAATGATTCCTTTGCTAGACATGAGATAGTACTGTATCTCACAAACATTTGTAAGGGTGCTGGCAACTATTTTGCATTAAATACGCTGTAAGATAAAAGAAAGGAAAAAAAAGAAAGAAAAAGAAATAAAAAGAGCAACGACGCAAAACGGCAAAATTATCCAAATGGGATGGAAACTTGTATTTATGAAGTTCACTTACAGGAAAACAAATGTTTGCAGTTCCAAAAAAATGAGTGATTTACTCAAGAGAAACAGCTTCATAAACTGAGCAAGTCATTAACGCATTCGTCCATCTCTGGCCTTTACGAAAGCAGTTATTGAGATTAGAAATGATTGACGGAGTTGTTGGATTCCTCCTGAGAGATATCGCGCCAAGTTCTGTCCAATTGGCGCGTTAGATCGTCAGAATCACCAGCTAGATAGTGGACTCTGCCCATAACGTTCCAAACGTTCTCAATTGCGGAAAGATCCGGCGATCTTGCTGGCGAAGGTAGCAGTAGCAACTTTCACTTTGAGCGGGCGGACGTTATCTTGCTGAAATGTAAGCCCACAATGGCTTACCATGTAGGACACGAAAGGCGTCGAAGTACATCGTAGACGTACAGCTGTGCTGTGCCTCGGATGACAACCGAAGCGGTCCTGCAACGAAAAGAAATGGCACTCCAGATCATCACTCTTGGTTTTGGGTTTTGGGTTCGTATGGTGATGACAGTCAGGTTGGTATCCCATGGTCGTCTGTGGTGTCTCAAGACATGTTTTCTCTGGTAATTGAGGCTCGATTCGAAGAGGGATTCATCACTGAAGACAATTCTACTCCAGTAGATAAGGTTCCAAGCCAGAGAGTGGTAGATAGAAGAGTCTATTCTGAGATCAATGGAGAGCAGTTGGTCATTGTTCGAGATAAGAATGATGGGTTTTCTCGCTGCAGTATTAGGTTCTCACTGCCGTTGGCATCGGCGTGAGGTTTAGGAACCTTGCGATCGATGAGTCGTTTCACAGCCATAGTCATGGTTTTCAATTTTTCAGTTATTTGTTACGCTGAATCTTGAGTTACCATACGCTTTCTCGTTAACTTGCCTAGTATAGATATTAATTCTGGTGCACATTTAATGTCTACTTAATAACGTTGGTAACTTAGATATTTCTGCCACAACATTTAAAGTCAATCCAGTAACAATCTCTAAAAGTAACGCCTCTTTTATATAGGTTTCCCAATAACTCGCAGAGTCACCATACGTGCATTGCTTGTAACTTGTGGTATCATGTATCAATACCATCCCACGTACATCATAGCAACGAAACTGCCGATAGTGGTTGTGCAGGATTCAGCGGTTGCCACACCTCCAGCAGCTCTGTACTTCTAGCACTCTCTACTTCCACAACATAGGAGGGCTGGCGGCAGCAGCTCAGCCCACTTGGAAGCGCTTCTCTACAGGACGCCACGAAGAAGCCACCTATCACTGCTCCAACATCATTGTTGTTGTTATTGTATGAGCTGCACTCTATTTGTTGCTGCATCATTTGTAACGAGTAATCAAGTTGCGTGCATATGGAGTATCGTCTGACTTGTGTGACTGGATTCGTGATTTCCTCTCAGAGAGGTCACAGCACGTAGTGATGGACGGTAAATCATCGAGTAGAACAGAAGTGATACCTAGCGCGCCGCAAGGTAATGTCATAGGGCCTCTACTGTTCCTGATTTATATAAATGATCTAGATGATAATCTGAGCAGATGACGCTGCAATTTACCGTCTAGTAAAATCATCATACGTTCAATTCCAATTACAAAATGATCTACAGAGAATTACTGTATGGTGCGATAAGTGGCAATTAGCACTAAACAAAGAAAAGTGCGAGGTCATCCACATGGGCACTAAAAGAAATCCGATAAATTTTGGGTATACGATAAATCGCACAAATCTAAGGGCTGTCAATTCGTCTAAATACCTAGGAATTACAATTGCGAGCAGCTTAAATTGGAAAGACCACATAGATAATATTGTGGGGAAGGCGAAACAAGGACTGCGCTTTGTTGGCGGAACACTTAGAAGATGCGACAAACCCACTAAGGAGAGAGCCTACATTACACTTGTCCGTCGTCTACTGGAATATTGATGTGCGGTGTGGGTCCCTTGCTAGGTAGGATTGACGGAGGACATCGAAAAAGTGCAAAGAAGGGCAGCTCGTTTCGTGTTATCGAGCAATAGGGGTGAGAGTGTCACTGATATGATACGCGAGTTGGCGTGGCAGTCACTGAAACAAAGGCGGTTTTCTTTGCGGCGAGATCTATTTACGAGATTTAAATCACCAAATTTCTCTTCCGAATGCGTAAATATTTTGCTGACATCCACCCACGTAGGGAGAAATGATCATCATATTAAAATAAGAGAAATCGGAGCTCAAACGAAAAGATTTTGGTGTTCCTTTCTCCCACGCGCCATTCGAGAGTGGAATGGTAGAGAAGTAGTATGAAAATGGTTCGATGAACCCTCTGCCAGGCACTTAAGTGTGAATTGCAGGGTAACTCTGTAGATGTAGCTGTAGATGTAGAGTTTTCGTACCTTTACAGAAATACAAGTTAAGTAAATCTTCTGTTTGCTGTTTTACTTGTTCACTGATCATTTGTGCTCCTGTATAGCTTTCCATTGACAATACTTGCCTACCATTCTCTAGCCCTCCTCCCCTTGTCGTTGTATATGAAGTCATACGCAACATAACTGAGGCACTTTAAAATTCCATGTGTGGCTATTTATTTCGAACGAAGACGTTCGCCATGTTCGGCTTTCTCCGTGTGTGTAGATTTTTGTAAAATAAATACGTTGTAGTCGATTTCTTCTTGTTATCATTTCGGTATTAGTTGATCCCATGCCATTAGGATATAGATTAACCAAGGCTATCAGCCATGCTTATATGTGAGGAATAGTGTTTCCTATGACAATTTCTTGGTGCAAATCTTCTTTTAAACAAGAGGTAAGTTCTGATCAGTCTACAGGCCATACGGTATACTCCTTTATTTTGTATTAGTCACTGACACTCAGGCGTACGGCGACTCTTGTGTTGACTTATTTGTAGAATGTAACAGCAACAGGATACTTAGTACTCCTCCCTCTCCCACTTATAGAATAATCGCAGGTATCTGTCGTTTAGCTCACCCTGCTAGGATATTCACATCCCGTAGTTTCCCCATTGCTGGTGTCTTTCACTTAGCTCACCCTGACACGATGTTATTCAATTTTAGTAGGTATCTTTCAAAGCTAAAGCAGCGTCTTGACTTATTGCGACATGTATGATCGCTATTTTTATTAACGTGCATTTTCTCAAACTATCTTGTCTAGTAACAATGAGGAACAACCAGACAGGCAAGGAACATGCGTTGTTCTGAACTCAAGGCCCATGTAAAGGCCCGTTTGATATTTCTATTTCTGTGAACGGAATGGCTGCAACATCTGTCTCTTTTATTAATACTTCTTCGTCTTGTTTATCACACCCTTCTTATTTCCCTTCTCATTGGTTACTAGGAAACATACAATATTTGCCTATCTGTTAAGATTAGTTAAGTCATGCTATATCGATGCATTCTCACTGCAAGTGTTCAAAGATCTGGGTTTGAGATAGCTGCGCGGCGTCTTGAAAGGACTTGCGGTCTGAACAGTTGAATGTAGTGAATGATGCCAAGACATAGTCCTCTGGTGGCATCTGTTGCACCATTGCCAGGGACAGGAAGCGCTGGAGAGAGGTTTAAAAAAATGTGTCATCCTCTACCAAGATATGAGTGGCTCGCAGCATGCCGTGTGTGGTCAACTAAGACATTGTCAATTTGATACTACATCTTCCAGTTGTCTTCGAGTAATCTCCCTGTTCTCTTCGCATTGCCCGATAGCTGTGCAGAAGCTGCACATGAGTTGCCCACAAGCCACCCACGAATTCCGCACGAGTCCACCCGGAATTGCCCACGAGTTGCGCATGAGTGCACCATGCGTTCTCCACGAACTCTCCCTACGATCTCCCCAGGAGTCCCCTACAAGTTATCGAGTTCCCAATAACATCCACAAGTGTTGTCCACGATTTCCGTACGAGTTCCCCATAAGTTGCCAACAAGTTACACACGAGTTCTCTACGAGTTGCCCACGGGTTGCTCACGGGTTGCCCACGAGTGGCACAGAAAACTCCACAGTGGTCTACGAGTGTCTGCTTTCTAAACGATGCCCTGAAGACCAGCGTCCCTCAAACGATCTTGGAACATGGAGTGAGTTAACTACTTTCTATAGCATTTTGTAAGAATGTGATCATTAGTGGACATGTGTTTTACTTTGATACCATTCATAAGAGTGAGACCACTGTTTACCGTTCTGGTAATAAATGTGATTTTGATTCTGTTCTGTCAGTGTGTAAGTGTGTAGCCATCTTCATAAAATGAGTCAATAACTTTGCGTGCAATATGAACATGGCAGCGACAATCATAGCAAAACTGTACCTGAAATGCTTGGAAAACTTAAACGGGAATATTTGGAGGAGACGTGAGGTAGTTCTCGTGCAACCCTGTGGGTACATTTAGAGTAGCAGTAGTCGAGAAAGCCTGTGCAATCATTCTGCTTCCTCCGTCTTACATATCGCGTAGAGAACTTGAGTATAAGGCAAAAGAGCTTAGGTCGCTTACATAGGCACGAAGACAGCCTTTTTGCCTTATTTATTACGCGAATAAATTTGAGACAGAAATCTGCTAATCTTAATACGAAATGCTCTTCACCAAATACTTTTCAGTGGCTTGAGAAATGCATACCCCATCAGTCGGAAGAGTTACAAGACTGGATTAACAAAGAAGAGAGAAACGTTAAGTAAGCGATTTTTAAGGTTCAGGACTTGCACACACACTACTCTCACTTTAGTACAACGCAGAGAATATCCACACTGCCATGTGAAACTGTCAGAAAAGTCCTTCATCGAGATTTTGTTCAACTTACGCGTCACATTAGCTTGAATGTCGGTTACGTCATCAAAGCGTTGACCCTTGATATGAATTTCAGCACTTTGTCCTTACGTGGTAGGTTCGTACTGATAACACCAAGTCTCATCAGCCTACGTGATTTTTTTCTGCGTCTTGCTTGTCAATCGCGTCTCGGCAGGCGTCCACGCACCGTTGTTTATGTTCAGGAGTCAAGATGCGTGTGCAAACCTAGCACACACTTTTCTCTTCTTCAAAAATCCTGTTGAATGTGTTGAGCACTTGATCCAGAGACGCTGCAACATTTGTCACACAACAATGCTGACGTACTACATTTAACACTGCCCGCTCACAATTGACTGATCGAATGCACAATTGTTGTTTACATAGTCAAAGCTGCCAATGTAGCTACAGCTCCGACGTCGCTCATAGGCGATGAATAAAATCAGTTTTGGAACATTTTGAACGTACAGTAGATACCCCTAGGTGTACACTTCTTGTATCCATCTCACTTACTTGGAAAGCTCCAGTGAATGTCAACCTTGCAACTCTTTTACTTTGTGATTAAATTTAAATCAGTTTTCTTTAAATGTGAACATTTTACATTGGAGATAACCGAAAGTATTATGAACATCAACTAAAATACACAGACACTAACAGAAACTAACCATTCCCTTTTATGTATCTTTTCCATTCACCTTCCAGATGATTGTACGTTCTTGATACAAAGGATTTATCTAAAATAACCGAACATACACTGAACAGCCAAAGAAACTGGTAAACCTGCCTAAAATTGTGTAGGGCCCCCGCGAACACGCAGAAGCGCCGTAACGTGACGTGGCATGGACTCGACTAATGTTTGAAGTAGTGCTGGAGGAAAATGATACCATGATCCTTCAAGACTGTCCATAAATCCGTAAGACTACGAGGGGGTGAATATCTCTTATACAGCACGTTGAAAGGCATCCCAGATATGCTCAATAATGTTCATGTCTCGGGAGTTTGGTGGCCAGCGAAAGTGTTTAAACTCAGAAGAGTGTTTCTGGAGCCACTCTGTAGCATCCGTGGACGTGTGAGGTGTCGCATTTTCCTGCTAGATTTGCCCGTCCGAATGCACAATGGACATGAATGGATGCAGGTGATCAAACAGGACGCTCACGTACGTGTCACCTTGCCGAGTCGTATCTTGCCGAGACGTATCAGGGATCCCATATCACTCCAACCGCACACGCCCCACACCATTACAGAGCTTCCATCAGCTTGAACAGTCCCCTGCTGACATGCAGGGTCCATGGATTCATGAGGTTGTCTCCATACCCGTACACGTCGATCCGCTCGATGCAATTTGAAAGGCTGGCCTGGGTAGCCGAGCGGTTCTAGGCGCTACAGTCTAGAACCGCGCGACCACTACGGTTCGAATCCTGCATCGGGCATGGATGTGTGTGATGTCCTTAGGTTAGCTAGGTTTAAGTAGTTATAAGTTCTAGGGGACTGATGACCTCAGCTGTTAAGTCCCATAGTGCTCAGGGCCATTTGAGCCAATTTGAAAGGATACTCGTCCGACCAGGTAACATGTTTACAGTCTCAACAGTCCGCTGTCGGTGTTAACGGGCCGAGGCGAGGCGTAAAGCTTTGAGTCGTGCAGTCATCAAGGGTACACGAGTAGGCCTTCGACTGCGAAGGCTCATATCGATGATGTTTCGTTGAATGGTTCGCTCGCTGACACTTGTTGATGGCCCAGCACTGAAATCTGCAGCAGCTTGCGTAAGGACTGCACTTGTGTCGCGCTGAACGTTTCTCTTCATTCGTTGTTGGTGCCGTTCCTGGGGATCTTTTTCAGGCCGCAGCGATGTCGGAGATTTGATGTTTTTCCGGATTTCTGATATTCACGGCACACTCGTGAAATAGTCGTACACGAAAATTCCCACTGCATCGCTACCTCGGAGATGCTGTGTCCCATCGCTCGAGCGCCAACTATAATCTTGATAATCTGCCGTTGTAGCAGCAGTAACCGATTTAACAACTGCGCCAGACACTTGTTCTCTTATATAGGCGTTGCCGACCGCAGTGCCGTATTCTTCCCGTTTCCATGTCTCTATATTTGAATACGCCTTCCTATAACAGTTTCTTTGGCGCTTCATTGTAGATGAACTGTTTATACAGTTTTTCTATGAGAGAATGAATATCGAATTTTACACATGCCTCTAAGTCATGTGGACGAACACTAATTCCCGTGATCTATCTATCCAACTGCAAATTTGTCACCTACTCCACAATAATTAAACTGCCTCTCTACAACTTCCATCCTTCTCTCTCTCTCTCTCTCTCTCTCTCTCTCTCTCTCTCACACACACACACAGTAATTTATACTCCCTGCTGGTTTCAGTCCAAGTGTGTATAAGTGGAAAGCGACATATTGAAGCTGTGACCCAATAAACGGTTTTTGCTCCAGTTCCATTACGTTTGCTAACGGTGAGGATCAGCTAAGCACTAAGCGTTTATCATCTCCGGCTCTTCCCGTATTTCACAAAAATTTTGTTACACCGTGACGTACATGTGGTGTCCCCTCGGGTTGCTGTTAGTATGTCAGCGGGACCCCACTGCCCCTATCACTGCTGATGTCATAGCGCTGCCTCGTCAGATGGTACCTTGCCTGTTGCCTCGCCTATTGCCTCGCCGGCCCGACAGCCTCGCCGTGTTCAAAGCCACTCCGATGCGCACAGTAGGCGTTCGCCGCAGCCCCTTAGAAATTCCGCGTACAGGCTCTTCCGATCTGCATACAATGGCAGCCCGCGTTCAGATCTGTGTGTCGTGCTGCGTGGTGGCCTTCACCGCGGGCCTCTTCTGTTCTGGCGGTCACAGAAAGTCGTCAGAGTGCTACGGCCGCCAAAGGGCATTCAGCGCGTTCGGTGTGCGCTAAGCTTTTGTACTGCAGAACTTGTCTCGATCGAGGGACATTTGCTTCACCTTCATCAGCGTACATCCGCGTTCTACACCCACGTGTTGAGCGGTATTTGTTCACGAGGCAGGAAATAACAGGCACATTACGTTATGTTTGTGAACTTCGAAAATATGTTTGGCACGGAGGTACAATAAATCTAGTTACAAACCAGTGTAAAAACGGTCCTGTTTCGTTAAAAGATACCAGCTGCCCCATTATACCGTCCTCAACACTTTTAAAAATTTTCCCAAAAATTTTGGCATGTGAACATATTCGCGCTTTTTTAGCGTGCAACTCACCTCAAACTCCCACAAGTACCCCTAACTGTAACTCATTCGCACCCGCTAATCCATCGCTGTAAGTCGCTTACATCCATCCACTCCCAGCTGGTTTTCTCACTCACTCATTTGGCCTAACTCGCTGTCATTATCTCTTTGTATATTTCTGTCTTTGTCTGTTGTGTCATAGCTAGAGTCCCATTCGTTCTGTCCTACTACTACAGTCCCCTTTCACTGTGACGGTACCCCTCTTTCTCTCCCTTACTGCTACTATCTCATTCCTTGCTTCCTACTTCTGCTGTCTGTTCTCACTGTCACTATCTCTCTCTCTTTCTCGTTGTTATTGTCATATACTGTCTCTCATTTCTCACCCACTTCCGCTTCCACTTTCTCTTTCTCTTTATTCCCCCTCTCCTCCCCCCTGGCACTGCCTCCTTCACTTGACTCGTAGTTCTATTCTGTCACTGTCAACTATATTCCACTGCCACTGTGTCCCTCACTTTATCTCACAATGACATCGTCTCTTTCGCTCTTTCTATAACACAACCATTGTCTGCTACCTCCTAGTATTTCTTTTCCGTCTCTTTGCACTGCCACTTTTCTCTCTCAGCATAAAAAAGCGCGAAATTTTCGCATTCCAAAATTTATGGGAAAATTTCGAAGGTGCTGAGGAAGGTAAAATGAGACTGCTGGTACCCCACTTTTCAGTCACAGTGTTTTAAAAAAACAGGAACATATTCGCATTTTGTGTGCTCCGATATGAGTATTTTTCCGCTAGCTCCTTCCTTTTCCCTGCTATAGTGGATCATGTCACTCACTTGAAAAGTAATGTATTGGTCAGTAAAATTTAGATAAATTATTTAAGCGAAATTAAAAAAAAACCGCAAAATTGCTTTTCCACCTTAGACCGGATTTTACACGTAAAAAAAAATTGCATATGCTATGTGCTTCAGTACTACAACAAGAAGTTGCCAGGTGATAACGGGGACAATTTACAACATATTTCTCCATGCTACTTCATTTTATAAACTACGTTTCGCCTCACACCGGATTTTACTTGTGTATTTTAAGTGTACATCTAGGGTAATTCTGAACCTTTATACCTCGTAAAGGATAAAGACATGAAAAACATTTTATAGGTTGTTCGATATCGGGACCTTAGGAATATATCGTAAAAATTAAAACCATTTGCTGTGCATAGCCACCTCATAATCCGCGGCTTGGTTTTCGTACCAAAAAAACAAGTTTCTTGGGTCTTTCTCGATAAGCGATAGAGTTTTTGAAAAAAGTCTAGAGAATGTGTCATTAAAATTTGAGCAATTTGCTCCGGTTATTTATTATTTTGATTTCGCCTCATACCGGATTTTACTTGTAGAAGTAGGGTAACTTTGAACCTCCGTGTCTTGGAGTGAGGTGTCGAGAAAATTTTCAAGGTTGTCCGAGATCGGACTCTTAGAACTACATGGTAAGAATTTCAGCCGCCTCGGAATAGTCTGCTGGGTTTTGGTCCACTGTTAACGCTGAAAATATAACAAAAACACTTTCTATGGATTTTTGCGTGGAAATGCCCATGAACAAATGGTGCCGTGATAAGTCCTACCAAGCTCACTGTTGACAACATCAACTGAAAAAAAAAAATTCTAACCGATTTGCTCCATTTGTCTAAGCAGGAAGAAGTGTGTAACTACTTTGCCCCCGTACTGTAGAATCGTGACAATAAGACAAATGGTCCAAGGGCTATCCAAAACACTTGACCCCAACTTTGCATCACCAGTAGAACCCGAAGTATGAGCTGTTCTACTGCATACCAACAAATACGTTTATTGCATTTTTTTCTTATTGTCGAAAATTCAAGGCTGACAGAAAACAAAAATTCATCATTTCTGTCTAAATTCTTTTCCACTGGACCCTCAAACGTTAGTTCGGCTATTGATGTACAGATCTGTAACGCCTAGATCGCAAATTTGCTGGAGTTGTACTTACTGGCTTCTTCCTAAAGTACAGGACTTGACCTGGAAAAAGCGTTCCACAGTGTAAAAAGGTGCAAGATGTCCGAAATTCTAAGAAAAACAGGAGCAAGCTCTACGGAAACACGAGAATATACGAGTACAATATGTACAAGAATCGAGAAGGAACAAAAAGATAGGAAGTGCTCGGATTAAGAAGGGTGTAAACCAGTGATGCAGCCTTTCGCCTCTTCTGTTTACTCTACACATCGAAGAAGGAATCACGGATATAAAAAAGAGGTTTAAGAGTAGGATTAAAATTCAAGGTGTAAAGATATCAATGGCAAGATTCGTTGGTGACATTGCTACTCTCGGTGAAGGTGAACAAAAATTACAAAAAGCGTTGAATGGAATGAACAGACTAATGGGTACAGAGTGTGGATCGAGAGTAAACAGACGAAAGACGAAAGTAATGAGTATAACGATAAACTTAACATCAGAGCTACTGATCACAAAGTAGACGAAGTTAAGGAATTCTATTACCTTGCAAGAAAATAACCCATGGCGGACGAGGCAAGGAAGACATAAAAATCAGATTATCTCAGGCACAGAGGACGTGCGAGGCAAAAGAAATCTACTAGAATCAAACATAGGCCTTACTTTGAGGATGAAATTTCTCAGAAACAGCATTTGGAGCACAGCATTGTACGAGGGTTAATTAAAAGTAATGCCTCTACCTTCGTTATTTGGATTTGGATGCGAATATTTTAATAAATCAAATGCAGAAATAATCCTAAAAATGTGATCTTTAATTACCAATATTCAGTTATCCACATAATCACCAGCAGTTGGATACATTTCTGCCAACGTTGAACAAGTTTTCTGAAGCCGTCACGAAAGAAGACAACACTCTGTTTCCGCAACCACAGTCTCACAGTTCTCTCAATGTCTTTATCAGAAGCATAATGATGTCCCAACAGGTCGTCTTTCATTATCGAGGACAGATGGAAGTCAGATGGTGCTAAATCTGGACTGTATGGAGGATGCAGTACGGTGGTGAGATTCTGTCTTTGAAGTTCTGCTGCGGTTACACTTGAAGTGTATGGTTTGGCATTATCATGCTGTAGGAAAACATTTCCCTTTTCCTTTCGGACCTTTGTTAGCCGTCGTTTTTGCTTGCAGTCTCTCTCTGAGTGATACGACGATCGTCCTGAACCAAACTGTCAATATTTTGCTTGTGAAACTCGGTGGTTGCGGTCACAAGACGTGCAACTCATTGTTTGTCACTCAGGTCAGATGTTCGCGCCTCAAGATCTTTAAACTTACTCACCCAACGACGGAGAGTACCCACATCAACACAGTCACCATAAACTGCTTTCATTCTCTGATGTATCTTCTTTGGGGTGATATCTTCTGCTGTAAAGAATTCAATGACTGCACGTTGCTTAAACCGCATTGACCGACCGTCTGCGCTGGGTTCCGTACTTTACACTGTAACAACACAACCGTTCAGTGCTAAGGCTTCCCGCCAGCTGGAGCTGTAGAGAAGAAGCTACGGAACAAGCCGGTACCTGCCGCATACCAATGCTGCCAACTGTTGAAGAGTTACGAAGGTGGAGGCATTACCTTTCAGTCAACCCTCGTATGTTAGTGGGTCATGGACTGTAGGAAAATCGGAACAGAAGAGAATCGAAGCGGCTGAAATGCTGTGCTACAGAAGAAAGTCGAAAATTAGGTGGACCGGTAAGGTAAGGAATGAGATGGTTCTCCGCAGAATAGCATTGGTGCGTGGCCGAAACACCGGGACTGTAGTACCCAATTGTGGCACGATACTTCTCCTCGTCTGTGGGCGCAGAGCACGGGACAGCAGTTGTACCTTCCTGCCTTCACGGGAAACGAGCGCTCAGGGACCGCGAAGCTGCTCGCATTGTGCGCAGGATGACAGTCTCTCTGAGAAAACCAACGGGCAGCTGTAACTAAACAGCGAGCAGAGTCCCACGATCAACGACAAAATGTACCGCCGGCGGTTACTGACATCGCTATTCCGACTTCGTGAGTTAAGCATTGTGAGGTAGAAAGTTTGAATGTCGAGTAGTTATCCTTTTGTGCATTCCCATAGTTTCCTATAACAATAAGACGTCCGCTCGTAACAGGAATATTGTACTTCCATTGTTATAAACTCCGATTCGCGCTAATTTTTAGTTGTAACGTTGGTAAACATACGGTATTAGCTATATCACATATTTAGCCTGTTGTGCGGGTATCTCGCGCAACGACTTCAAACAACATGTGGTAAGATTCATCAGAATTTCCTCCTTTGTCACCTTTATCTGCTCTCTATGGTTCAGTGCCCTCCCTCCAACTTCATCGGATTTCTGTCTCTCTAGCTATGGTTGCCATACAAGTGCTTTTTGTTGATTATCATCACATGTGTCATCATGCGAAAAGTAGCGACGCGCCACTGGATGTGGAATGTCTTTCAAACTGTGTGGCAATTTTTGTGTTATCCAAGTGGGAGGGACTTGGCATGATTGAACAAGGCTGGCAAAAGCTGCTAATCTATCAGCAATTAGAACTTTTGACCGTACAAATATTGGTAGGAATTTTGTAACACCATTCGTAACGGCGAGTGCCTCTTTTTCAAGCTGGCTTTAGTTAGAATGCGCTTTGTTAGCAGTTTTTGAGGCAAAAGCAATAGGTCTATCAGAAGAACCAGTTGTGTGGGAGAGCACAATTACGATCCAGTAAGAAGATTCGTTCACAAATGATACTAAATGCTTAGCCAGGTATGAAGGAATCAAACATGGACGACTTAACAATGTGCCTTTTAATTGCTGAAGTGCGTTCTGACATTAGTTGGATCAACCAAAAAGAGCATTTTTCCGGTGCAGCCCGTGGAGTGGTGCAACAATTTGTGCCCTGTTAGCAAAAAGTTTGATATAATATGTGAGCTTCCCCGTGACCGATTCGAGCTCCTTGACATTGCAAGGCGCCGCCAGATTTCTAATCACAGACAAGTGCGATGTGGCACGATGAAAACCCTGTGCATTAATTACGTGACCTAATTGGTTCATCTCTTCTTGGAAAAGGGGAACTTTTCTTTGTTGCACTTTAGGCTAGCCGCAGAAAGAACTTGAAAGAAGAAGTCTAAATTTGCTAAATGTTCAGTAGGCGGAAGATCCGGAACGACACTGTCCTCCAAATAGATTGTATAGAAAAAGACTTTCGCTGTTAACTGTTCCAGGAAGCGTTCAAAAATTTCAGGAGCTCAAGCAATTCAAAATGGTAGTCATTGAAACTGGAAAAAAACCTAGGTGAGTGTTTATCACAAAGTAGTGCGTTTACTGCTCGTCCAACAGTAACTGTAAGTATGCCTCACTCAAATCAGTCTTGGAAAAGTCTTTACCCTGTAGCAATCCACGATAGTTTGTGGTTTCGCCGGCCGCGGTGGTCTAGCGGTTCTGGCGCTGCAGTCCGGAACCGCGGGACTGCTACGGTCGCAGGTTCGAATCCTGCCTCGGGCATGGGTGTGTGTGATGTTCTTAGGTTAGTTAGGTTTACGTAGCTCTAAGTTCTAGGGGACTTATGACCTAAGATGTTGAGTCCCATAGTGCTCAGAGCCATTTGAACCAGTTTGTGGTTTCACTGTTGCCTTGAAGTCAGTACACAAACACAAACCACATGAAGACTTCTTGATAATACTAAGGGTGACGCCCATTGGCTTGCAGAAACGGGATGGATAGCCCCGGTGTCCTTCCACCTTTGCAGCTACTGAGCAACTTGCTCGCGTTTTGCATGAGGGAATGCCCGTGTGCGGAAAAATTGTGGTTGCGCATTGTCCTTGACAATAACGTTCGCGTGAAAGTCTTTAGCCCTTGCTAAACCTGGTTCAAACAGTTCCTTCTGCTTTCTACACAATTCATAAACATTAGTATAAAGCACTGAAACACTGAAAAGTGAAACACTGAAGCAATGAAAAGAAAAAAAAAGAAAAACAAAAAGGAGAACGATGCAACATGAAGGAAATATCCAAATGCGACTGAAATCGGTAGATATAATTTACGTGTGTAGACAAACAAACGATTACAGTTTCAGAAACATTGGATTATTCAAGAGAAAGGGCCCACAAATTGAGGAAGTCAACAATGCGTGGTGTCTCACTGCCAATCAGCATAGCTCAAAGGAACGTGGACCATACTCAGAGAGAGCTGCTACAGTATAGTACGGAAGGTAATCGAAATAAAAACGCTATGCGACGACGAGATGTGACAATTTATTCTAGGATGGCAATAACACTGAATTACCGCGATTCGTGATGTTCCGCTGGACATTAAAAATGGCGCGACATTGTTCCTTTGTTGTGCCGTATAAAAATGCACTCGACAGTAAAATTGCGAGTTCTTTGGTTTGCTCCAGGCGGAGACTCAGTGTAACTACAACACGTAAAATATTAATTCACTTTTTTACGCTTCAGACATGAAGATTTACTGAACTTCATATTGTCCATTTGCACAGGAGTGTTCTGAGAACTTGCAGCACTCTCTGAATACTAAAGTATCACTTGATACAGACAAATTTACAACATTTTTCACTTGAAGTATAATTGTCATAATGTTCAGATAAAAGTTGTACCTAAGACTTTTAATACACCGACGGACTATCCAAGATTATGCAGTCGGCTTCATCGGTGGTTGTGAGCTGGGGCGAACGTTTCTCTGCTCATCCACAAGTAGACCGTAGATTACGATGACGTATTGAAGCTCCAGGAGGCGTGGCTATGCCGGCGTATCTCATTCGTCGGTACGGTATGCGGATCTATTGTTTTCTGTGGTTTTCGTGAGGTACCAACCTTGCTTTGGCACCGCATTCTCCGGACTACATCACAATTCTTAACAGAGTGCGTGATCAGCATGGACAGCAACGCATGATCTGTAACGTGCTTCCACACTGGTCAGCAAGGATGGTAGCGACTTGTTGTGGTAAAACGTTCCATTCCACCACCAGCGCGGCTGACGACTGCTGGATAGTCGACGTACTGCGGCGTGTTTCCCTTTCGGTCCGAGACGTCCTCCACCTACATTGCCCGATGCGATCACACGTTGTCATCCATTAAAAATGAACTCGGGCCGAATGCGTTCCTGGAAAGATGCACTTGAGGAAGGAGTAAAGGATCATAATGACGTTGAATGGTGAGCGAGTGAATTGTGCTCAAAGATTTGGAGATCAGTACGCCCGTACAACATTATACCTTCATTTACCATAACACCTGCACTTCGGAAACCATGATGTTCGAAAATGCTGGATGTACCATCATGTGATTTTATCCGAAGAATGGGGTACCTTAGCAAACTTGGCACCTCGCAACAAAACCAAAGAAAGCAGCATGTCGGACCGACGAATGAGAAACAACGGCATAGCTACGCCTCCAACAGTTTCACTACGCCACCGCAATCGACCGTCTAGTTACGGTTGAGCAGAGGAGCGCTCACCCCACTTCACACTCACATATAAGTACAACAGTATCTTCTTAGAAAGGCCAACAGTGTGTTAAATGCCTTATCCAGAATTTTAATGTGAACTTTGAAGATTCCTGTGGAAATGGAATGCACGAGCAAGTAAATTTTCTTATTTACAATGATGAGCACAAAGAGACTGATACATCTGCCTGATATCTACAGGGCTCCCGCGAGCACTCAGAAATGCTGCAACACGACGTGGCATGGACTCGACTAAAGTAAGAACAAGTGCTGGAGGGTACTGACTCCATATATACTGCAGGGCTGTCCATAAATCCGTAAGAGTACGACGGGGTGGAGATCTATTCTGAGCAGCACGTTACAAGGCGCCCCAGATACGATCAGTAACGATCATGTCTGGGGAGTTTGGTGGCCAGCGAAAGTGTTTAAACTCAGAAAAGTGTTCCTGGAGCCACTCTACAGCAATTCTGGAAGAGTGCGGTGTCGCATTGTCCTGCTGGAATTGCGCAAGTCCTTCGGAATGCACAATGGACATGAATGGATGCAGGTGATCAGACAGGATGCTTACGGATGTGTCACCTGTCAGAGTCGTATCTAGACGTCTCAGGGATCCCAAATCACTCCAATTGCACAAGCCCCACACGATTACAGAGCCTTCACCAGCTTCAACAGCCCATTACTGACATGCAGAGTCCATGGATTCATGAGGTTTTCTCCATACCCGTACACGTCCATCCGCTCGATAAAATCTGAAACGAGACTCGTCCGAGCAGGCAACATGTTTCCCGTCATCAACAGTCCAATGCAGGTGTTGACGGGCCCAGGGGAAGTCTAAAGCATTGTATCGTGCAGTCATCAAGGGTACACGAGTGGGCCTTCAGCTCCTAAAACCCATATCGATGATGTTTCCTTGAATGGTTTGCACGATGACACTTGTTGATGGCCCAGCATTTGAATGTGCAGCAATTTGCGGAAGGGTTGCACTTCTGTCATGCTGAATGATCCTCTTCAATCATCGTTGGTCCTGTTCTTGCAGGATATTTTTCCGGACGCAGCGATATCGGAGATTTGATGTTTTACCGGATGTCTGATATTCACGGTACACTCGTGAAATGCTCGCACACGAAAATTCCCACTTCATCGCTACCTGGGAGAGCTGTGTCCCATTGCTCGCTCGCCGACTACAATACCACTTACAAACTCACTTAAATCTTGATAACCTGCTATTGCTGCAGCATTAACCGATCTAACAACTGCGCCAGAGACTTGTTGTCTTATATAGGCGCTGCCGAGCGCAGCGCCGTATTCTACCTGTTTACATACCTCTGTATTTGAATACGCATTTCTGTACCAGTTTCTTTGTCGCTTCTGTGTATACTGAACGATGGGTAATCAATAACCAAAGCAACACGTTCTTTTTATGAAAGATTGTTGGTTTTTCCTTGCTCCAGCACACCAAATTTTTCTCCAGTCTTTCGGCTACAAAAACATATTGTTCAACATAGTCTCCATTCAATGTGACGGGCTTACGCCAACTTACCGGGAGGGCCTCTATGTCCATGTGGTATCACTTTACTGATGTACCCTTATTTCTCCGCCTGTGATGAAGTTCGGCAGAAAAGTGGTACAGTCAGCCTCATAACGTGCAAGCAATTCCGCGCAGATGGTCTTCCGTTGATCTTTATGATCTTCTGTCAGGTGGCCGGGAACCCAAGGGGCACACAGCTTTGAGTACCCCAACTGTGGGACGTGTATGTCAGCACTACCAACACAGACACCCAGTTGTGCAGCGAGGTTTTATTGTGATCCGTCGATCACCTCGAGTGAGTGTGTCCCAACGTTCCAACACAGCAGGAGTGACACCCGTGTGCGGCCAGCCAACACGTGAGTGATCGGATGGGTTTGCGCGAACTTGTTCCAATAATGGCACGCGGCTCGCCTAACGACACACAGTGCTTTTATTTTACAGTTCCGTCTTGATCACACAAAAACTTTAACACTTCATTATTACCGGTTTCGGCTTCTGCCGTCTTCAGATCATAAAATATTCTGATGTAGGTATCAACGTCAAATTATACATGTAGATACATAGTAAGTGCTATGCTTTTGTGTGATCAAGACGAACCTGTAAAATAAAGTGCCATAGTATGATCACGGACTCATTTTCAGACTTTATGTCTTCAACTGATTCACTGTGCTTTTGTTCACTACGAAGTTTCCGTAGACAGTATGCAAGCAAGCACCTATGAATAACTGAGATTCTCTGGCTTTCCGCCAAAAGAAACTCAATGACAGCTCTCAGCTTGGAACGCACCTCTATTACAGACGTCATTTTGAAGGCTCCTTATATCGCCGTCACGTATTGGAACTTCATGAAACGATAGGAACTGAAGCGAGAATATCCCACGATGTTCCCAAGAAATTCCGCCTTTTTTAGCCGAATGTGGGTCAGAAAAATAACGTGTTGTATTACTTACTGACTGCCACTCTTAACAAAGTGAACCAATTTTTTATGTGTTGTAGTTCCACTCAACCTCCTCCCGCAGCAAACCAAAGAACCCAACATTGTACCTGCGAGTTTATTTTCGTTCGGCACAACAAAAACCCATGTCCCGCTGTCCAGTGGAGAATCATGAGTCACGGTAACTTCAGTGTAAATTATTGCCTTTCAATGAAGGTGTTATAGCGGAGCGTCTCATAGCGTATTTCTTTCATTTACCTTATGTAATGTAATGTACTGTACTGTACTGTAGCAGTTCTTTCTGTGTATTGCCCATTTTTCATCGACCTATATTGCTTGACAGTAACACATCATGCGAAAGCTACTTTCGTTCTTAACTTTTACAAACAAGTGCACTGTTACGTACGTATGTCGATTTCCAAGTTTCTTAGTCAATTTTAGGAAAATGAAGTAGTTCGAAACCGCCTAAAAAGGCAAGGAAGGTTAAAAAAGTTACAGGCTATGTTTTATTCTTTTATTACGAATTCTGTTGGTAACACATTTGTGAATAGTATCCACATATATATCACTGAATTTATCTCCTAAATTATATAATAATTCAGGAGATATGACATCACAAACAGTGAGATGCGTGGAAAAGTGGCTTCTACTTAAAACGGAGCGAAAATTACCGACACAAAAGTCTTTAAGGGTTTCACAATGAGACCACTTGCCGCTTTTTAACAAATTTCAAGCATAATTTCAAACCTTTTCCAAATTTGTTCTCTCCTACATGCTTAACGTCAAGTATTTAACACATTAACTCATTTGTGAAGTAATAAGAACTTTGTTTTGTACGTGGGAGTCAGATTCCTTAGAGAATTGGGGGTTTACTGGCTTTGAAGAACAGACATATTGCCAAACTTAAGAGTGTGTAATACTGGGTGATTCAAAAAGAAAGAACATACTTCACTCGTGTCCGCAGCTCGTGGTCTCGCGGTCACGTTCTCGCTTCCCGGGCACGGGGTCCCGGGTTCGATTCCCGGCTGGATCAGGGATTTTCACCTGCCTCTAGATGACTGGGTGTTTGTGTTGTCCTCATCATTTATCATCATCATTTATGAACATGGCGAGATTGGGCTGAGCCAAGGTTGGGAATTTGTACGGGCGCTGATAACCGCGCAGTTGAGCACCCCACAAACCAAAGATCTTCAACATACTTCAGTTGTTTATTATTGGCAAACTATAAAAGACAGAAACACATTGCTCATGCCACTGAACGGAGGAAGGTTCAAAGTTCCGGCACAGCTGCGCTGTTGTTGGTTTATACCAACATGGCGACTTCATCACAAGAGAAATTATTTTGTGCGTTGGAATTTGCGCTAAGTAAATCCATTGTTCTCTTCTGTCCAGTAACGTGCGCAATTTTTTTCTATCTTTCATAGTGCATTTCGCCGTCGGTTCAGCAAGGAGCAGCCTCTGCACAAGTGCAGCGTGCATTTCACCGTCGGTTCAGCAAGGAGCAGCCTCTGCACAAGCAGATTTATGATTGTACGATTGAAATACAAGATTCTTGGAAGCTGGTTCCATATGCCAAGGGAAGGGTACCGGCCAGCAATGTACGTCTGATGGAAAATGTAGAACGACGCGAGAGGCGATCATACGGCGCCCTCGGAAGTCCACAAGACGGGCAGGCCGGGAACTTCACCTACCATAAACAATGGTGTGCCCTGTTCTGAAGCGACACATGTATATGAAGCCTTACAAACTGAAGTTACTGCACCAATTGCGTCCCAGCGATCGTAACAGGTGGTACGAATTTTGCATTCCAGTTCTCCGGAATATGAAAGAGGACACTCTTTCTGAAAGACTCATCTTTTCTGAAGAATCGACGATTCACCTATCGAGTAAAGTAAACCGCCCATAAAGTAAGATTCTGGGAATCTCAACGTCCTGGCGTCGTCCTTGAACATGACAGAGATTCAGCAGAAATGAATGTGTTTTGTGCTATTTCTGTTCACAAAGTTAACGAACCTGTGAAACTGGAAAGCGTGACAGGAGTGTCATACCTGGACATACTGTAAAATTGGTTATTTGCTCAACTTCACAAATATTTCAATTTCATTTTTAAGGAGGGAGCACTGCCTCACTTTTACCATGAGGTGCGAGGTTATCTTAACAACACTATTCCACAAAGCTGGATCGGAAGAGATGGACGACAGGATCACGTTCATTGATTTTGGCCTCCCAAGTCACCAGACCTCACTCGCGATTCTTTTCGCTGGGGATACATAAAAGACAGAGTCTTTGTCCCACCTACGGCAGCTACTCTTCAAGAACTGAGAGATCGTCGAACTGTTGAAGCTGACGTGTTGATTCGTGTGTGGAATGAAATGGACTACCGTTTCGATGTTTCTCGAGCAACGCATGGCATTCATGTGAAATATATGATATAGTGTCTGTGCGAAGATAAGACTTTGAACTTTCCTCTACCCATAGGGTGACCATACGTCCCGATTACTCGGGATTGTCCCTTTTTTTTGAGGCTCAAAAATTTGTCCCGACTTTTTTTTAAAACAAGCAATTTGCCCCGATTTTCAAGGATTATTTTCAGACATTTACAAAGTAGTTAAAATATTTCCTGAGTGTCGATTTTATAAACTAGCAATTGAAACTGACATTCCGTACGTTGGTACCCCCTGATAATGTACAGCTTAAGCACTATAATTGTTGCGTACTCTTATTTTCTTTGCTTTTGCTTGCCATTGTTGTCAGCACTCAGTATCAGTTTCGTGAAGTGCTAGCAGGTCGTGGCGATGCCGAAACGAAAATCAAAGTTTTCGGAAGAGCTTCAGAGGAAATTTCCTTGCTTCACTGCTACAGACAATGACTGTTCAGGAAAATGTTGCGTATGTAACTGTGCTGTATTGGTGTCTCGTGGTGTTGCTGCAGATCTCAAGTATCATATGGAATCAGAGAAATACAGGAAGAATCTTCGATCGGCAGGTTCCTCGCAAAAAATGACGAGATATTTTGTAACTTCAAATACACAGGAACAGAAAAACGTAGCTGCAGCAGAACGAACCCTGTCATTCCATGTTGTTAAACACCACCAAAGCTATCGTTCTAATGACTGCAGTGTCCAATTAAACAAAACAAAAAATTCCTGATTCTAAGATTACAGAAAATGTTTCGTGTGGAAGAACAAAGTGTGAAGCAATTATCAACAATGTTATAGCTCCGCATTCCTAGAAACAGGTAACAGCTGCTGTAAACAGTGCAAAATACTTTTTAATATCTACTGATGCTAGGAACCATGGGCGAAGGTTCAATCCCGCGTCCGGCCATCCTGATTTAGGTTTTCCGTGATTTCCCAAAATCGCTCCAGGCAAATGCCGGGATGGTTCCTTTGAAAGGGCACGGCCGACTTCCTTCTCCAGCCGGCCAGAGTGGCCGAGCGGTTAAAGGCGCTACAATCTGGAACCGCACGACCGCTACGGTCGCAGGTTCGAATCCTGCCTCGGGCATGGATGTGTGTGATGTCCTTAGGTTAGTTAGGTTTAAGTAGTTCTAAGGTCTAGGAGACTTATGACCAAAGCAGTTGAGTCCCATAGTGCTCAGAGCCATTTGAACCATTTTTGACTTCCTTCTCCGTCCTTCGCTAATCCGATGAGACCGATGACCTCGCTGTTTGGTCTCTTCCCCCAAAACAATCAACCGACCATGGGCATCAGAAAATTTTTCCTGTGATAGTTCAGTATTTTTCTGTAAGTGAGGGTGGACTGCAGACGAAATTGCTTGATCTTGATGAATTGCAGTACGATAAGTCCGAAACAATTTCCAATTATCTTTCGCATGTTATTCAGTCATTCAGTATCATCTGAAAGTGTGTTGCATTTGGTGCAGACAATACTAAATGTAATTTTGGGGGGGTTAATGAAGAAAGAGGGTAATAATGTTTTCACACATCTGAAAGAAAAATTAAAAAACTCTAACATTGTTGGCATAGGTTGTCCAGCACATGTTGTTCATAACACACTTCAAAGTGCTTGTGATGTTTTACCTGTTGACATTGACTGCATTGTCATAAAGTTGTACAACCATTTTCGTATTTTTTCTATTCGCATTGCAGAACTCACTGAATTCTGTGAATTTTTTGGTGTCACTTACAAAAATTTACTTTCCTTTTCCAGACCAAGGTGGCTTTCATTGTTGTCAGCCATAGAAAGGATCTTGAAAATATATGAACCTTTGAAATCTTAGTTTTTGTCACAATCTAACACAAAGTGCCCTGCAATCTTAAAAAGTTTTTTCAGTGATCCTATAAATGAATGTTATTTACTTTTTGTACATTCACAAATGAGTGTTTTCCAACAATCCATTCTGAGCACTGAGAAACAGAATAATTCCATATGTGAAGTATTAGCAGTCTTAAATAAAGCTTTGACAAGTCTAAATTCAAGGAAACATGAACTTTTGCACCACTAAGTGTAAAAAAATTGCTGAATGATTGTGATGACCAGTCTTTTAAGAAATTTGAAATAGCAGTATCAACGTTTTATGATGCTTCAGTAGACTATTTATCCTCATGGTTACAGGGAATAGCTGAGTTTTCTGTATTCTCAGGGATGATGCTCACAGAACCACCAGAATGGTCAGTAGTTGAAAATACTTTAATGTGGCTAAATGAAAAGGGCATTCTAGTAAATTACAGCCTCTTATTTGATGAAATAGTTCATATACAGTCATTTATAAAACAACAAGTGGAAACAGACAGTGAACAATGGAATCAGTTGATGGCACATCCACAAAACCATAAATTTCTTGTGTTCACTAAGAACTTTTTTTGTAGTGATTGTTACTGTATGTCTTTCTACATGTTATAAATGTTACATTTCTTAATAAGTAAATTTCTGAAAACTTGAAATGTACTTCTTTCCAGTCTTTCCATTCTTTGTTTGGTTTTGTACACACACACACACACACACACACACACACACACACAAATATCAGTGAAGGCTGTATTTGCAGAGGAAGAAGAAATGTTAGCATTAAAAGTGATATTTAACGAGAAATAAAAATTGTCTCACTTTTTGGCCAAGAAAAATGTATGAAAGTCCCACTTTTGTCCGAAGAAAATTGGTCACCCTATCTACCCAGTAACATGCACGATGTGTTTCTATCTTTCATAGTTTGTCTGTAATAAACAACAAAGTCTGTTCTTTTTTTAAGCACGCTGTAATTTATTACGCCAGGAATGGGATGCCGCGTTTGACTCGCCGTGGTATGGCACCGATTTCGAGACGTCACGCGGGCTACGGGTCAGTTGAGGCAGGCTCCGTATTCCGATTGGTCACGGCTGCCGTACAGGGCAGCGAGAGCTTGTCAGCATGCTGGCGAGCCCGGGCCTGACCTAGACCTAGGCTGCGGCCGGTAGCGTATAGCGTAGCGTGCGGCGCGCGCGCCTCACGTCCGGCTTCCGCTAGAGGTCGCCGAGGGGAGCCGACGAGTACCGAGCAGGGCCGAGGAGCGCCGAGGTCCCGGGGGACGCGACACGCGCGGCCCGGCCGTGGCCGCGTTGCGTGGAGTGGGCTGGAGTGTGGTTAGTGGCCCCGCAGGGCCTCACCTTCACTCCAGGTACACACACCTTACTGGCTGGCGCTCCCACACGCCCGCTCGGGCCTTCGTGTCCTCCTCATTTCCTTAGATACTCTAGCATATACAGTTTACCTGGGGCATTGCAACGCTCTTCGGAAAACATAATGTTAACTGACAACACAAGCACCGGGTGATCAAAAAGTCAGTATAAATTTGGAAACTGAATAAATCACGGAATAATGTAGATAGAGAGGTACAAATTGACACACATGCTTGCAATGACATGGGGTTTTATTAGAACCAAAAAAAGTACAAAAGTTCAAAAATTGTCCGACAGATGGCGCTTCATCTGATCAGAATAGCAATAATTAGCATAACAAAGTAAGACAAAGTAAAGAAGATGTTCTTTACAGGAAATGCTCAATATGTCCACCATCATTCCTCAACAATAGCCGTAGTCGAGGAATAATGTTGTGAACAGCACTGTAAAGCATGTTCGGAGTTATGGTGAGGCATTGGCGTCGGATGTTGTCTTTCAGCATCCCTAGAGATGTCGGCCGATCACGATACACTTGCGACTTCAGGTAACCCCAAAGCCAATAATCGCACGGACTGAGGTCTGGGAACCTGGGAGGCCAAGCATGACGAAAGTGGCGGCTGAGCACACGATCATCACCAAACCACGCGCATCTGTCGGACATTTTGTGAACTTTTTTATTTTTATTTTTTGTTCTAAAAAAAACCCATGTCATTCCAAGCATGTGTGTCAATTTTTACCTCTCTATCTACATTATTCCGTAGTTTATTAAGTTTTCAAATTTATACTGACTTTTTGATCACCCGGTATACTGATGAAGGGCACAGGCACTGCCATGCCAAACACAGCCAGGAGATTAATGGGACAAGCTGACAACTGTCCTACATCCAACAGCTTAACGACTTCCTTTCCATTGCCACCAACCTCTTCATCTCAGAGTAACTTGCACCCTACGTCCTCAATTATTTGTTTGGTGTATTCCAGTCCCTGTCTTCCCCGACAGTTTTTACCGTCCACCTTAAGTACCATGGAGGCTGTTCCCTGAAGTCTTATGTCCTATGATCCTCTCTCTTCTTTTTCGCCGATTCTGCAGAGAACTTTCTCATCCCTTATATTATTACTCTACCTAATTTTGAACTTTCTTCTGTAGCAGCACATCTCAAACGCTTCGATTCTTTTCTGTTCTTGTTTTTCTGCAGTCTACGTTTCTCTGGCATGTAACGCTCTGCTCAAAACGTACGTTCTCAGAAATTTGAGCATAACATGCTCAAAGATCTGAATGAAGCTTGTGTGGAATATGGGATGCAAATAAACACAGCAAAAACAAAGAGTATGGTCATCACTACAAGACGCAGACTGTGCAATATTAAAATAGGATAATCTACCATTAGCCAAGTAAGTGAATTTAAATATCTCGGAAGCACAATAACTGAAGGCTTGAGATGTCACCAGGAGGTGAAAACTCGAATTGCCATAGCGAAGGAGGCATTCATCAGAAAGAGGAGACTCTTATGTGGCAAATTAGATAAAGGACTAAGGAAAAGGCTCGGCAAATGTTATGTCTGGAGTGTGGCACTATATGGGGCAGAAACATGGACACTGAGACGAGAGAATGAAAAAAGGTTAGAACCATTTGAGATGTGGATATGGAGGAGAATGGAGAGAATAAGGTGGATGGAAAGAGTGAGTAATGAAAGAGTATTGGAAAGGGTTGGTGAGAGAAGATGTCTGCTGAAGGTTGTAACAGAAAGGAAAAAGAACTGATTGGGACATTCATTGAGAAGGGAGTGCTTGCTAGTAGATGCTTTGGAAGGATTGGTTTGTGGGAGAAGACTGAGAGGAAGGAGGAGATACAAGGTGATAGGCGACATAAAGGGAAGAGGAAATTATGCAGACCTGAAGAGGATGGCAGAAGACCGGACAGCCTGGAGAACTACCATGTGAAAACCTACCTTTAGGCAGAACACTGATGATGATGATGATGATGATCAGAAATTTATTCCTCAAATTGAGGCCTATGCTTGATACTAGTAGAGTTCTTTTGGCCAGGAATATCCTCTTCGCCTGTGCTGATCTCATTTTTAAGTCTTCCTTGCTTCGTTCTTCATGCGTCATTTATCTTCCAAGACAGCACAGTGCCTTAACCTCGTTTAATTCGTGTTCGCCAGTTTTGATGTTAAGCTCCTCGCTGTTCCCATTTCTGCTACTTCTTATTACATTCATTTTTCTCCGGTCTATTCCCAATCCATATCCTTTCTCATAAGACAAATCACTCCATTAAACGGGTACTCGGATTCTTCCTTCCCTGTAGTGGAGATAGCGATGTTACGAGCGAATCTTATCTTCATATCCTTTCATCCTGAATTTTAATCCCACTCTTTAATCTTTTTTTTTATTTCCATTATTGCTTCTGCGATGTGTAGAGTGAACAGCAGGGGCAAAACACCGCATCCCATCGTTACACTCTTGATAATCCGAGCATTTCGTTCTTTGTCTTCCAGCCTTGTTGTTCTGGCTTCATCCTCGTACATATTGTATAGTTCCAGATTCTGTAAACCTCTCCTGTTTTACTCCTAATTTCGAACATTTTGCACCGTTTCACATCCTCGAGCGCTTTCGCTAGATCGACAAATTATGTGAACGTGTCTTGATTTTTCTTCAGTCTTACTTCCATTACCAAGCGCAACGTCAGTACCGCTTCTCCACTGCCTTTACCTGTCATAAACCCAAACTGAGCGTCATGTAACATATCCTCAATTTTCTTTTCCAGTCTCCAGTATATTATTCTTCTCAGCAACCAAAAAAGCTGCTAATTTGAATATGCGGTAACTCTCGCATTTATCTGCTGTTGCTACCTTCGAAATGGAGTGGATGATACTTTTCCGAAAGTCTGAAGGTATGTCACAAATCTCGTCGATTCTAGACACCAGTTGAATAGTCGTCTACTAGCCACTCTCCCCTATGGTTTTAGAAATTCCCATGGAATGTTATCTATCCCTTCTTGCTTCATGTTATGCAGTTCCAAACCAATAAATATGTGCTTGCGATGGGGTAATTTGCGTGTAGTGTTTAGGAATTCAAATGCCACTACTGTGTACTAGTGCCTGCAGACTCCGTAACCTGCGGAATCCAGCAGACCTAAATCTTCTTTGTAATGCCCAAGCACAACTGCGATCAAGCTATAGTTTTAACGCTGTGCCCTGTCGCGCAACGGATACACCCAGCACATTGCATGAGCATGTGCAACAACATCAGCAGGAACTAACACAACGCAAGGGTAGCAACCTGGACACAATCAGGCAGGAAAATAGCTAAATCAGAAAATACACGATTTTATTGCAATAATCGCGTCCCATTTATACTACACACTTCATCTTTGCCTTTAGGAACCATTAACAAAATTCTTTCGTTGTTTACTAAAATGCCTACGCCACAAACTTGTCCTGTAAAGACAAATCCAACACCAATAGAACAAGGTCACTCATCTCGCCAGTATTCTGCACCATTTTACTCAAAGCTATCACGAGGATCGATGACGAAGTCTTGTGCGTCTCCCGACCTCGAGGGCCAAGGGTCTTCGAGCACTATCGTCTCTAGACTGGCAAACATAATGAGTGGTAGTGCCAGCCAATCGAGGACCTTTACCCGCTCCACAAAACCTCAGCCTTTCATATGCACAGGTTGATTAAAAAAGAGTAAACGGATTCCAGTTGTTTATTGTGAAAGATAAAAACACATTGCACATGTAGATAGAGCAAGGTTCGAAGCTTTATGTTCGCACAGGCGCTATATCAAACACTGTGTCATGGGACAGCTATATGTACATATACAGATGGTGGTAGTATCGCATACACAAGGTATAAAAGGGCAGTGCATTAGCAGAGCTGTCGTTTGCACTCCGATGATTCATGCGAAAATCGTTCCGACGTGGTTATGGCGGTGTGGTATTTGGACATAGGTGCATAGGATCTTCCATTTCAGAAATCTTTAGGGAATCGAATACTCCGAGATCCATAGTGTCAAGAGTGTGCCGAGAATACCATATTTCAGTCATTACCTCCCCCCAACATGGCTTTCACCTAACGACCGACAGCAGCGACGCTTGCGTAGAGTTGTCAGTGCCGAGAACAAGCAACACTGTGTGAAATAAGAACAGAAATCAATGTGGACGTACGACGAACCCATACGTTAGGACAATGTGGCGGAATTTGATGTTAATGCACTAAGGCAGTAGACGACTGATGCGAATGCCTATGTAAAAGCACTAAATCGCCTGCAGAGCCTCTCCTGGGCTCGAGACCATATCTGGTGGATCTAGACCACTGGAAAACTGTGCCTGGTCAGGTAAGTCCCGAGGTAATGGTAAGGTTTGAGTGTGGCACAGACCCCAGGAAACCAAGGAGCCAAGTTGTCAACAAGGCAAGTTACAAGCTAGTCGTGGCTCGGTAATGGTGTAGGCTGTGCTTACATGGAATGTATTGGGTCCTCTGACCCAACTGAACCAATCATTGACTGGGAATGGTTATGTTCGCCGGCACACAGTTTCAATCTGCCAGGAAGTTTCATATCAGCGCACACTCCGCTGCAGAGTGAAATCTCATTCTGGGAACATACAATATTTAAATTCAGGGCTGTGATTAATGGCTTTCAATTTCTGTCATTCCTCGGTATTTTGGGCGCACATGGCAGTAACGACTGCTGCCGGTAGCACCCCAGGAGTGCTAGAGTGAACCTGTCGGTAGAATTTCGCCGCCCATCTTTTCAGGAAAAGCTATGTTGACTCTCTACGCGATCACCAAGTCTGGTGAGCCTCTTTCTTCCGACCTCTGCCCGCATGTTGACTTCCAACGTCTCACAGCACCTGACATAAAACTGACTGTCTCATTTATTTGCTCAATTCCATTCCAGCGTATGCACTGGTGTGGAAAACTTAAGGACGATACTAATTTTCGCAACAAATATCACTGCCAAGTAACATAGCTCGATGAAACTTGGGACACACATAGAAAGAACTGCTGCATTATAGCACAGTAAACAAATGAAAGAAATACGCAACGAGACCATCAGGAATGACGCTTTCATTCAAAGACAATGATTACATTGGTGTCATCGAGACTTAAGTCGGTCCTCTACACATTACAAATGGCTGGACACGGTTCTTCGGACATGTCCGAAAGAACGTATAACATCGTTGACCATGCAGCTCGTTATAATGAAATTACAATGAAATGAATACCCCTAGCTGCAGTCGCACTATCCTCTGTGTCCTCGGTGGCTCAGATGGAAAGAGCGTCTGCCATGTAAGCAGGAGATCCCGGGTTCGAGTTCCAGTTGGGGCACACATTTTTCAACTGTCCCCGTGGGCCAGCCGGTGTGACAGAGCGGTCCTAGGCGCTTCAGTCTGGAACCGCGCTACCGCTACGGTCGCAAGTTCCAATTCTCACCCGGGCATGGATGTCTGTGATGTCCTTAGGTTAGTTAGCTTCAAGTTCTAAGTTCTATGGGAGTGATGACCTCAGATGTGCAGCTAGGGGTATTCATTTCATTGTAATTTGAATATCCTTCTCCTCCACCTGTGTTGTTCGATGTGGTCGCCCATTGTCACCCATAAAAATAAAGTCAGGGCCGAATGCACTCTTGAAAAGAAACATACGTGCAATATTGTGCCTTTCCACACCATAAAGTATGAACTACCGAAACGATCATGTTCGACAATATTTCTCGAGAGCATTAAATCCCCTCATAAGATGAGAGGCGGGAACACATAATGCACCCACATACACTGCCGAACATTATCGCTTTGGTTGTCCAGGTGTTATGATGCGGGAAGTTATAATGTTTCATGTCCGTATGGACCTCCAAATCTTTCAACACGATACGCTCACCAGTCAACATTATTGTGACACTATACTCCTTCCCCCTGAGCGTCTTTTGAGGGGTGCATTCGGCCATGGCTTCATTTTTATGAATGAGAATGCGCGTCCGCATTGAACAGCGCAGCTGGAGGAACTCTTGGATCAAGAGGATATTCGGTGAATGTACTGGCCTGCCAGCTCCCCCAACTTAAATCCCATCGAGCACGTGGGGGGCGCTTTGGTGAGACGTAATAGACCATCCCACAGCTCTCAACCACGATGGTTATAATATAATAAAATAATGGAATAGATGATAATAAAATGCGTGGCTTTTTAAAACGTATTGAATTAATGAGATTAATTTTTCGGCATGAATGACAAGCACAATAAGCTGAGCTATGCCTGGAAATAAGTTCGTATTAGTTCATATTATTTTGCAGGGCGAAGTAGTTTCTTTCTCTGCTGTAGATTTGTGCTTACCATTCTTTATAATGCTATGTTTGGTCGCCGTGTTCACCTTTGAAGTCTTGACCGTGTTCCCATTAAGCTTATCGGATCTTCGTAATTTTCCAAAGTACACAGGTGGGCTACAGTTCTTGTAATTATCGTACTATTTGAAATAACAACTCACACGACCTTTCTGTTAATAAAACAATACTGTATTTTTCTAAACGGTGCACATATGAAATACGTACTCCTCACTTATTCATAGCGCCCCCAAAATGGCGGTCTACAATTACTCGCTAAAAATGGCGTGCTTCTCGCTCGTTCACTAGCTGAGCGCGAATCCTTCCTTCCTCCTACTGGTACCAGAAAAAATCCTCTGTTTTTTAACAACTGAAAGTCAAAAAATACATGACGGTAGGCATAGGCTCTATGATGGGCTACCGCTTCATCTTCTCTCTTTGCCTTTAAAGAAGACGAAAACATAAAGGAAATGCAAAAGTTTTATCACATGGTGAAGGAATGGGACGCCCTTCCACAAGATCCCGGGTTCGATTCCCGGCGGGGTCAGGGATTTTCTCTGCCTCGTGATGACTGGGTGTTGTGTACTGTCCTTAGGTTAGTTAGGTTTAAGTAGTTCTAAGTTCTAGGGGACTGATGACCATAGATGTTAAGTCCCCTAGTGCTCAGAGCCATTTGAACCATTTTTGAACCTTCCACAAAAGCTCCTTGCCA
Organism: Schistocerca cancellata; assembly: GCF_023864275.1. Taxonomy (NCBI): domain Eukaryota; kingdom Metazoa; phylum Arthropoda; class Insecta; order Orthoptera; family Acrididae; genus Schistocerca; species Schistocerca cancellata. The sequence goes on along the minus strand of NC_064634.1, from coordinate 383,519,330 downwards.
GACTTGTTGCCAGCATCGGAACACGTTGCATAGCACGCAGGGTTACGGAGTCAGACGTAGGCAGCTCTCGAGTGAGAATCCTGATTGATGGAATCCTTGAAGAATCGGCGCCTGGGCCAGGAAAACTCATTCCTAGCGAACTGGCCTGATCTAGCCAGAAAGCAGCTTTAAATACCACTCGGAGATGAGGATGCAGACGGACCCATTTTCTATCACGTGTCTTGCGGAAGAGAAGAGGTCCTCGCAGTCTGCGGTCTCTAACAGTTGTAGGATTGCCCCCTGGTGGACGGTCGAAGCATGGCCATCCAAATGTTCAAATGTTTGTGAATTCTTAAGGGACCAAACTCCTGAGATCATCGGTCCCTAGACTTACACACTGCTTAAACTAACTTAACGCTAAGGACAACACTCACACCCAAGCCTGAGGGAGGGCCGCACGATTAGTGACATGGTACCTCTAACCACGCGGCCACTCCACGTCGTAACCATGTGGGACGTTAGTTACATTTTGTATAACTTCCAGTGCCTTATTTTAAGATGCTAGTTGCCTGGATTTTTACAGCGAAATGGTTCAAATGACTCTGAGCACTATAGGACTTAACATCTGAGGTCATCAGTCCCCTAGAACTTAGAACTACTTAAACCTAACTAACCTAAGGACATCACACATATCCATGCCCGAGGCAGGATTCGAACCTGCGACCGTAGCAGTCGCGCGGTTCCGGACTGAAGCGCCTAGAACGGCTAGGCCACCCCGCCGGCTAGAAAATTGTTCCCTGTGTGTTAGGCAACCCTGAAACAAAAAATGGTTCAAATGGCTCTGAGCACTATGGGACTCAACTGCTGTGGTCATCAGTCCCCTAGAACATAGAACTACTTAAACCTAACTAACCTAAGGACATCACACACACCCATGCCCGAGGCAGGATTCGAACCTGCGACCGTAGCAGCAGCGCGGCTCCGGACTGGAGCGCCTAGAACCGCACGGCCACCGCGGCCGGCAACCCTGAAGCATTGATGTGACGTTAGTTCCTGACACTACAGACACAATGCCTCATTACAGCGGTAAAAAACAGACATTTCTCTCATTTGCATACTCTCATAGCCATGGTTCAGAGACCTGCATTCACAGTTGCATCGCTAAATCAAAAACTGATCATAGCAACTGGACACTTCAGTTTGATGTACAACTGTGAGTTGACTGAGGTGTAAGGTTTCTCAGCCTGGGAAAGGGATTCGACATTTCAGAATGGCCCAATGTGTTCGAAATTCCAGAAAAAAACAGGAGTAAGCTATAGGAAATGAAAGGTAACGTACAATATGTACAACAAACAATACAGAAGAATAAGAACCAAAGATCAAGAATGATCAGATTAAAGAGGGTTTAACATAGAGATGTTGTCTTTCGTCTCTGCTGTTAGTTCTACACCAATGATGGAAATAAGAGATGCATTCGAGAGTGGGATTTAAAATTAGAGTGACAGAATATCAGTGATAATATCTGATAATATCTGCTGATGACACTGCCGTCCTCAGTGAAAGAAAAGAACAATTACAGGACATTTTAAATGGAATGAACAGTCTAATGAGAACAGAATATGGGTTGGGAATAAGCCAAAGAAATGCTAACGCAATGAGATTAGCGATAAACTTAACATCAAAATTGGGGATCACTAAGTAAACCGAGTAAAGTAATTCTGTTCACTTGGAAGCAAAATAACACACGAGAGCACAATGCGAGGAGGACAGAAAAACCAGATTAGGTCTAGTAAAGAGATCATCCCTAACAAAGGAAATCGATAACGAACATCAGCCTCAATTTGAGGGCCGGCCGGTGTGGCCGTGCGGTTAAAGGCGCTTCAGTCTGGAACCGCGTGACCGCTACGGTCGCAGGTTCGAATCCTGCCTCGGGCATGGATGTGTGTGATGTCCTTAGGTTTGGTTTAATTAGTTCTAAGTTCTAGGCGACTGATGACCTCAGAAGTTAAGTCGCATAGTGCTCAGAGCCATTTGAACCATTTTTGAACCTCAATTTGAGGAAGAAATTTCTATAACTGTAGGGTGCGTTTGGGATACAGGATTGTATAGTGCTTAATCATGGACTTTGGGAAAACGGGAAAGAAGAGAAACGAAGCGTTTGAAATGTGATGCAACAGGATTACACTCCTGGAAATTGAAATAAGAACACCGTGAATTCATTGTCCCAGGAAGGGGAAACTTTATTGACACATTCCTGGGGTCAGATACATCACATGATCACACTGACAGAACCAAAGGCACATAGACACAGGCAACAGAGCATGCAAAATGTCGGCACTAGTACAGTGTATATCCACCTTTCGCAGCAATGCAGGCTGCTATTCTCCCATGGAGACGATCGTAGAGATGCTGGATGTAGTCCTGTGGAACGGCTTGCCATGCCATTTCCACCTGGCGCCTCAGTTGGACCAGCGTTCGTGCTGGACGTGCAGACCGCGTGAGACGACGCTTCATCCAGTCCCAAACATGCTCAATGGGGGACAGATCCGGAGATCTTGCTGGCCGGGGTAGTTGACTTACACCTTCTAGAGCACGTTGGATGGCACGGGATACATGCGGACGTGCATTGTCCTGTTGGAACAGCAAGTTCCCTTGCCGGTCTAGGAATGGTAGAACGATGGGTTCGATGACGGTTTGGATGTACCGTGCACTATTCAGTGTCCCCTCGACGATCACCAGTGGTGTACGGCCAGTGTAGGAGATCGCTCCCCACACCATGATGCCGGGTGTTGGCCCTGTGTGCCTCGGTCGTATGCAGTCCTGATTGTGGCGCTCACCTGCACGGCGCCAAACACGCATACGACCATCATTGGCACCAAGGCAGAAGCGACTCTCATCGCTGAAGACGACACGTCTCCATTCGTCGCTCCATTCACGCCTGTCGCGACACCACTGGAGGCGGGCTGCACGATGTTGGGGCGTGAGCGGAAGACGGCCTAACGGTGTGCGGGACCGTAGCCCAGCTTCATGGAGACGGTTGCGAATGGTCCTCGCCGATACCTCAGGAGCAACAGTGTCCCTAATTTGCTGGGAAGTGGCGGTGCGGTCCCCTACGGCACTGCGTAGGATCCTACGGTCTTGGCGTGCATCCGTGCGTCGCTGCGGTCCGGTCCCAGGTCGACGGGCACGTGCACCTTCCGCCGACCACTGGCGACAACATCGATGTACTGTGGAGACCTCACGCCCCACGTGTTGAGCAATTCGGCGGTACGTCCACCCGGCCTCCCGCATGCCCACTATACGCCCTCGCTCAAAGTCCGTCAACTGCACATACGGTTCACGTCCACGCTGTCGCGGCATGCTACCAGTGTTAAAGACTGCGATGGAGCTCCGTATGCCACGGCAAACTGGCTGACACTGACGGCGGCGGTGCACAAATGCTGCGCAGCTAGCGCCATTCGACGGCCAACACCGCGGTTCCTGGTGTGTCCGCTGTGCCGTGCGTGTGATCATTGCTTGTACAGCCCTCTCGCAGTGTCCGGAGCAAGTATGGTGGGTCTGACACACCGGTGTCAATGTGTTCTTTTTCCATTTCCAGGAGTGTATATTGAAAAGTAGGTTGCCTGACGAGATTCCCTGCATAACCGGCGAAAGGAATGTATGCAAAAAACATGCGTTAAGACATCCGAAGATGACTACCGTGGTACTGCAGAGGGTCGTAAAGAGTAAAACTGTAAAGGAAGACAGAGATTGGAACAGGCATAACAAATAACTGAGCACATAGGGTGCAAGCGCTGCTCTGAGCTCGGCACAAAAGAGGAATTCGTGACGTGCTGCATTAAACCATTCAGAAGACTGATGACTCAAACATAAGGTGATGAGATCCTATCATACTGGTAGTTTATACTGATTCTGGAAACGACACCATAACTCAGTCACGAATGCACTTGAACGTCTGGAAATCGGAGTTTCAACAGATCTTTCTGTAAGCTATACACAATTATTTCAGTTTGCTTTAAGTTTTTGTCTCCAGGACATTTTAGTCCAAGTATGAACTGGATATATTATTAGACAATTAATGATAGAGTCAGTCAGTAAAATTCTTTGGTTATGAATGATGGTTCAAATTTTGGAACAGGATAAAGAATTAGACTTCATCTTCGTTATTAGAATTAATTTAATACCTTCAGCTGCTGACTGGCGTTGATATATATCAACGGGGACATGTGAAAATGTGTGCCCCGACCGGGACTCGAAGCCGGGATCTCCTGCTTACGTGGCAGACGCTCTATCTATCTGAGCCAACGAGGGCACAGAGGACAGTGCGACTGCAGGGACTATCTTGCGCACGCCTCCCGCGAGACGCATATTCTCACCTTGTATGTCCACACACTACATTCGTAGTATCCAACCCCAACGCCCGTTAGACGGGCTGCAGGTCATCAATGGTGTCTGTTCTTTCGCACATGTCCGAAAGAACAGACACCATATCCACATAAGTATATAGTTTTGGCAATACCGGCCATGACCTTCTTCTTCTGTGCGGGTGCACACATATTCCCCGAACTCTTACGGGAGTTGGAAAGAATGTCTTCCATGAGTAATGAGTGTATTGTGGTGAGCACTACGAATGTAGTGTGTGGACATACAAGGTGAAGATGTGGCTCTCGCGGGAGACGTGAGCGAGATAGTCCCTGCAGTTGCACTATCCTCTGTGCCCTCGGTGGCTCAGATAGATAGAGCGTGTGCCATGTAAGCCGGAGATCACGGCTTCAAGTCCCGGTGGGGACACACATTTTCACTGGTTCCCGTTGATATATATCAACACCCGTCAGCAGCTGAAGGTATTAAATTAATTGTAATTTCGTTCTAGACCGCTGCAGGTCAGCAATGGTGTCTTTTCTTTCCGAAAGAACAGACACCATGTCCGTATAAGTATATAGTTCGTCTTCGTTAGTTTGTTTGTTACGCAAGTGGTATTTCTGCGTGTCACCACTTTTGAAGCTAATATTTGTTTCTTTGTATTTAGTGTTTGGTGCAACTTTATTGCCACATATTGCTCTTTGACAGTCACGTCAGCCTATGTGATCTCACTTAATGTCATGCTGCAAACATTTTCCAATAAATACTACTGTGGCGCATGGAAACATTACGACGACGTGAATGTGGCATAAGCTCAGCTGCATGGTAAAACCACACTCTAATTGTGTGCTCGAGTAGTCAGTTCAGCGTCGTGAGTCGGCGCAGCTTGCTCCATGGAAGTCCATCTGCCGTTCTGGAGTCTGAAGATGATCCTTAAGGACTGAAACCGGTCACTCCGATTAAAAGAAATTTGTGATCAAGACTGTTTTTTAATTATCGAACCATTTTTGCTAGGGGGGGGGGGGGAACTGGGAGATAGGATCTCTAATGCATCGAAAATAAGTTGAGGCAACAAACATAAATATATGGGTTCTAGATTCACCTGAAATTAGAGAACAATACCGGAAAGAATATCGCAATTCCTTGAAACGGCGACAGAGTGGAACAACATCGAGGATCAATGGGACTTTGTAAAGAATTCCATGATGACGTCAGTAATAAAGAACTGGGAACTGAAGCAAGATAAGATCTCCGTGGTTTGATGCTGACTGTGGGATAGCAACACGGTAAAGAATTAGCCACGCAGAAGAACGTTAGAACTAAAGTGTACAAAAGGAATGGCAGAAATTCATAAAGGAAATACGACTGAGAAGGAGGTCCATGAACGAGAAAAGAGAATTGATGAAAGCAAACAACAAAGAATGGGAGCTTCATGGAATTAGAATGAGACAAAATTTTATAGGAAGGTAAGTGATGTCTGGAAAACCTTTAGTAGAAAAACTGCCTCGATAGAGCATGAAACAGGGAAACCAAAAGTGAGGAGAAACAAATCTGTGATAGATAGCGTAGACATATTGAAGAACTGCTCAACTTCAGAACCATACAAGGAGAGCCCACAGATGGGCATGGAGAAAATGACTCATAAGAAACTCCTGCCTCACGCATTCTGGAATAAGTCTGAAAAAAACTGAACTGAACTGAATGAGGAACAGATAATATTCAAATGGGACTATTCCAGCGAGGTGGCAGGCGGACGAAATAGATTCCCCCAGAACTGTTTATTTCAGTATGGAATGAAAGAAAATGCCTCAACAGTGGAGAGAAGGAATTATAGTACCTGCGTACAAGAGGGGAGATACGTTGGAATGTGACAACTATAGAGGAATAACGCTGCTAAAGCTGGGATGCAAGGTATTCTCTAACATACTGATTGGCCGTCTCCTCCCAGTTGTTCAGAGGGAGTTTGGCTCATACCAGTGTGGATTTCTTCCTGGGAAATCATCTATAGATTACATTTTGACACAATGACAAATTTTAGAAAATATAGTTGAATTCGGGGTTGGCATGAATGACCTCTTAATTGACTACCAAGCTGCATACGATAGCGTAGACTATTGGAAAATCATTCACGTTTGTGAGAATGACAATGAATAGCATACAGAGTAGTAAAAGAACGAGTTTTTTGTATTATTTTTCTACTTTTCATGTTTCACTTCCCTTGAACGCATGACTAAAGAACAGGGCGAGGTGGCAATTCCAGTCTCTGTCCGCCCACTCACCTTTACATTTTCCAAGACTTCCCTAAATCACTTTAGGCGAATGCCACCATGGTTTCTTCAAACCTTGGGTTCTTTCAAACTGCCAGCCGATTTCCGGCCCAATCATTTCCAAATCTGAAGTACTGCTACGTCTATAATGACCTCGTCATCAACGGAACGCTTGTTCCTAAACTTTCTTCCATTTTTCCTTATTTAAAGGCATAATGTTTGAGTAGGTAATTCTTCAGTTCTGGTGATAAGGCAGCAATCTGAAGTTTTTTAAAATATTTATTTATCTGTGTCAGTCATCTTTGCATTGTACATCGCACGTAAGATTTTTTAAATTCTTTTGCTATCCGTATCCCAGTTTTCTCGTTTTGCACGTTTCTGGTGTACTTATTTTGTCTTTGTTATTCTGTTCAGTACTGACAATCTGCGTTAAGGAGCCTGTAGATTCTATACGGTCTAGTAATCACAAGTTTTTTTCTAAAGATAAAAAGAGACAGCAGAAATTCACTATTCAGTGTTTCTAAATGCCTAAATCCATAGATGTACCAGCCTCGATAGATACAAGGATACACTGGGGTGAAAAAGGCATGGGATACCTCCAGCCGGGCACGGTGGCCGAGCGGTTCAAGGCCCTTCAGTCCGGAACCGCGCGACTGCTACGGTCGCAGGTTTGAATCCTGCCTGGGGCATGGATGTGTGTGATATCCTTAGGTTAGTTAGGTATAAGTAGTTCTAAGTTCTAGGGGACTGATGACCTCAGATGTTAAGTCCCATAGTGCTCAGAGCCACTTGGATTCAGATACCTCCAAATACCGTGTGGGATCTCTTTTTGCCCAGCCTAGTACAGCAATTTGACGTGGGATGGACTCCACAAGTCCCATGCAGAAATATTGCTCCATGCTGCCTCTATAGCCATCCATACTAGCGGAAGTGGCGCCGGTGCAGGATTTTGTGCACGAAATGACCTCTCGATTATGTCCCATAAATTTTCAATTGCGTTCATGTCGAGCTGTGAGGGTGGCTAAATCGTTCGCTCGAAACTGTACAGAATGTTCTTCAAATAAATGGCGACTAATTGTGGTCCGCATTGTCATCCACAAAAATTCCACCGCTGTTTGGGAACCTGAAGTTAATGAATGGCTTCAGATGATCTACAGATAGCCAAAAATAACCATTTCTAGTCAAAGATCTGTTCAGTTGGGCCATACACAGTGCGCACCATTAGGCAGCCATCACCAGCTTGTACAGTGCCTTGTTGACAACCTGGATCCATGGCTTCGTGCAGTCTATACCACCCTCTAACCCTGCCATCAGCTCTTAGCAACTGAAATCGAACTCATCTGTTCCAGGCCACGGTTTTTCAGTCGTCTAGGGTCCAACCGACGTGGTCACACGTTCAGGAGCGGCGCTGCAAGCGATGTCGTGCTGTTAGCAAAGACACTCGTGTCGGTCGTCTACTGCCATATCCCATTAACACCATTAACGCCAAATTTCGCCGCGCTGTCCTAACGAATACATCCGTCGTACGTCTCCCATTCATTTCTGCGATTGTTTCGATTGTTTTACGCTGTGTTGCCTGTCTGTTTTCACTGACAGGTCTACGTAAGCACCGCTGCTCTTGGACGTTAACTGAAACCGTCGGCCACTGCTTTATCCATAATGAATGAAATTTGGTATTCTCGGCACACACTGGACACTGTGAGTCTCGGAATATCCAATACCCTAGCGATTCCTGAAATGGAATTCCCATGCGTCTATGTCTAACTAGCGTTCGAAGTCTTTTAACTCCCGTCGTGCGGCCACAAACACGTCGGAAACTTTTGCACATGATTCATCTGGGTAAAAATGACAGTCCTAGTGTACGCCATACTACCACCACCTATACGTGAGCATATCGCTTTCCCATGACTTTTGTCAGCTCAGTGTAATATTTCTTAGCATTCACGTCTACAGACGTTAAAGTAACTTCTGGCGTGCCACAGGGGAGTGTTATGGGACCATTGCTTTTCACAATATATATAAATGACCTAGTAGATAGTGTCGGAAGTTCCATGCGGCTTTTCGCGGATGATGCTGTAGTATACAGAGAAGTTGCAGCATTAGAAAATTGTAGCGAAATGCAGCGGATAGGCACTTGGTGCAGGGAGTGACAACTGGCCCTTACATAGACAAATGTAATGTATTGCGAATACATAGAAAGAAGGATCCTTTATTGTATGATTATATGATAGCGGAACAAACACTGGTAGCAGTTACTTCTGTAAAATATCTGGGAGTATGCGTGCGGAACGATTTGAAGTGGAATGATCATATAAAATTAATTGTTGGTAAGGCGGGTACCAGGTTGAAATTCATTGGGAGAGTCCTTAGAAAATGTAGTCCATCAACAAAGGAGGTGGCTTACAAAACACTCGTTCGACCTATACTTGAGTATTGCTCATCAGTGTGGGATCCGTACCAGATCGGGTTGACGGAGGAGATAGAGAAGATCCAAAGAAGAGCGGCGCGTTTCGTCACAGGGTTATTTGGTGACCGTGATAGCATTACGGAGATGTTTAGCAAACTCTCTGCAAGAGAGGCGCTCTGTATCGCGGTGTAGCTTGCTCGCCAGGTTTCAAGAGGGTGCGTTTCTGGATGAGGTATCGAATATCTTGCTTCCCCCTACTTATACCTCCCGAGGAGATCACGAATGTACAATTAGAGAGATTCGAGCGCGCACGGAGGCTTTCAGACAGTCGTTCTTCCTGCGAACCGTACGCGACTGGAACAGAAAAGGGAGGTAATGACAGTGGCACGTAAAGTGCCCTCCGCCACACACCGTTGGGTGGCTTGCGGAGTATAAATGTAGATGTAGATATAGATACTATGAGATCAAATAATCAGGATGAAAAGTACTCAGTGTGATTTAAAGCAAATTACACATGTAGATACCACGTAACAGCATGCTGACTTCCCTACCTCTGTGTACAGAACCCTGATAAATATGTCTTGGCAGCCGGTGACCTACGACACTTTGAATATGTTCCTTTCATCCCTTCTCTTCAAAAACATTCATCGAAACGGACAACATTGTGTGGGAAGAACCGTTATGAGATTACAGCACGCGTTTAGTCGACTGTTGTTCATGGTGATGACATATTTCGAGAGCTTCGAATTCAAATCTAGATAATCGGCTTACTGCTGTCTGCGGTTTGTACAGTAGCACTTGTTTTGTTTTTTATTACCGCATTTATTTGCACGGTTTATTACTAATGCTATTGTCATGAAATAAATAACTGCGATGCTTAACGATTTTTCCACCAAAATATGTGTTTATGATGCTCATACACAACAACCTCAATATTATTTGAACTCCAGTGCCTTCTCCTCAAAATGAGAAAGATATCGTGAAACATTAATCCACCGTTACACAGAGAGAATGCGACGGTAATTCTTACACGTGACACACACAGGCACATAGTTACAACTGTTGTAGAGCTAACAAAACGTTATGAGGAGATTTACAGGGCAATCGGAAATAAAGGCATATAAAACGAGGACTCGTGTCAGTGAAACTACTGTGTGTAATGTTTCCTGGTTAACAAAGAAGGAGAAAGAAACCAAAAAGTTTTATTTGGTAGGTAGTACTGACTAGGTGTGTAGCTGCACTCATTAGAAGAGCAAAGTTCTGGAACTGGAAATATTCTCCGTTCATGCGAAGGCAGAGTTCGTACGGTGGATGACCGAAATGAAAACTGGTCAACGGTTTCATCGTTATTTGTAGCCCGATGTGGATGAGCTGCCTCCCACTCGCAACATAACGCTGCTCTACGACCGATAATTTTAGGCAGACGGGTCATGTTGAATCACAACAGAGAAAAACACTGATCCATGGATCATCCAAAATGTAATCACCCTGAACTACTCCGAAGAACTTCGTTCTTGCAGAGGCAAAAGATAAAAGGTGAAACCAATGATCCATCGATGGCGTCGTTCGCGAACAGCTTCGTCTTTCAACGATCGCCTCGTTACAGAGGCTTTCTAGAAATTAGTTACACAAAACTAACCTTTAATTGTGAAAAGGGTAAATAACTTACAGAAATGTTTGATACGGCGCTGAATGCAGTATACAGGGTGAGTCACCTAACATTACCGCTGGATATATTTCGTAAACCACATCAAATACTGACGAATCGATTCCACAGATCGAACGTGAGGAGAGGGGCTAGTGTAATTGGTTAATACAAACCATACAAAAATGCACGGAAGTATGTTTTTTAACACAAACCTACGCTTTTTTAAATGGAACCCCGTTAGTTTTGTTAGCACATCTGAACACATAAACAAATACGTAATCATTTCCGTTTGTTGCATTGTAAAATGTTAATTACATCCGGAGATATTGTAACCTAAAGTTGACGCTTGAGTACCATTCCTCCGCTGTTCGATCGTGTGTATCGGAGAGCTCCGAATTACGTAGGGATCCAAAGGGAACGGTGATGGACCTTAGGTACAGAAGAGACTGGAACAGCACATTACGTCCACATGCTAACACCTTTTTATTGGTCTTTTTCACTGACGCACATGTACATTACCATGAGGGGTGAGGTACACGTACACACGTGGTTTCCGTTTTCAATTACGGAGTGGAATACAGTGTGTCCCGACATGTCAGGCCAATAGATGTGGCCATCATTTGCTGCACACAATTGCAATCTCTGGCGTAATGAATGTGGTAACACGCCGCAGTACATCTGCTGTAATGTCGCCGCAGGCTGCCACAATACGTTGTTTCATATCCTCTGGGGTTGTAGGCACATCACGGTACACATTCTGCTTTAACGCACCCCACAGGAAGAAGTCCAGAGGTGTAAGATCAGGAGAACGGGCTGGCCAGTTTATGCATCCTCCACGTCCTATGAAACGCCCGTCGAACATCCTGTCAAGGGTCAGCCTAGTGTTAATTGCGGAATGTGCAGGTGCACCATCATGCTGATACCACATACGTCGACGCGTTTCCAGTGGGACATTTTCGAGCAACGTTGGCAGATCATTATGTAGAAACGCGATGTATGTTGCAGCTGTTTGGGCCCCTGCAATGAAGTGAGGACCAATGAGATGGTCGCCACTGATTCCGCACCATACATTTACAGTCCACGGTCGCTGTCGCTCTACATGTCTGAGCCAGCGAGGATTGTCCACGGACCAGTAATGCATGTTCCGTAGATTCACTGTCCCGTGGTTTGTGAAACCCGCTTCATCGGTAAACAGGTAGAACTGCAACGCATTCTATGTTAATGCCCATTGACAGAATTGCACTCGATGATTAAAATCATCACCATGTAATTGCTAATGTAGCGACACATGAAACGGGTGAAAGCGGTGACGATGCAGTATGCGCATGACACTACTTTGACTCAGTCCACCGGCTCTCGCAATGTCCCGTGTACTCATGTGTGGGTTCATGGCAACAGCAGCTAACACACCAACTGCACCCGCTTCTCCTGTGACGGGCTGTTACGGACCCGTTTGCGTGCTACGACCATACCTGTTGCATACAGTTGGCGGTTGATGTTTTGCAATGTGCGGCACGTTGGATGTTCTCTGTCCGGGTACCATTCTGCATACACCCTGCAGGCTTCAGCTGCATTTCGTCGACACTCGCCATAGATGAGTATCATCTCCGCCTTTTCAGAGTTCGAATACACAATGGTCACAGTTCCTACAACACTACACTATCACAGACGTCTGGTAACACGGTGTACTACAGTTGGTCTGCGTGCGGAGACGAATGCAGAATAACAATAGCAGCAAGCGCTACATGCGGACACTGCGACAGCTAGACCAAACCACAACAGTGCACTACAGCCACACTCGTAAACACGGTCGTCATCGTAAACATGTCCCTGCAGATGCTGCTCGCCGACCGTGGCCCGTGTTTGTTACAACACGCAACTGAACGTCGGAGGTTTCAAGCGTCAACTTTAGGTTACAATATCTCCGGATGTAATTAACATTTTACAATGCAACAAACGGCACTGATTACGTATTTGTTTATATGTTCAGATGTGCTAACAAAACTAACGTGGTTCCATTTAAAAAAACGTAGGTTTGTGTTAAAAAACATACTTCCGTGCATTTTTGTATGGTTTGTATTAAACAATTACACTAGCCCCTCTCCTCACGTTCGGTCTGTGGAATCGGTTCGTCAGTATTTGATGTGGTTTACACCCAGCGGTAACGTTAGGTGACTCACCCTGTATATTCAAGTTTTATTCCCGCCTAACACTATTAGTTCCCGATGTTCCCGCCAGGTGACATGCGCGAATGAGTTAGTCCTACAGTCCTCTTGAAGTCGTATAACAGTGTAAAACGTGCGCTGTCTCGTTTACGGTTTCATGCATCAAAAATGTTCAAATGTATGCCTATCCCTAAAGGACCAAACTGCTGAGGTCATCGGTACCTAGAGTTACACACTACTTAAACTAACTTCAACTAGCAGCAACACACACACCCGTGCCCGAGGGAGGAACCTCCGGCTGGAGGTGCCGCACAATCCATGACATGGCGTCTCTAACCACGCGGCCACTTCGCGCGACCATCAATCCAAATCCGCTACTACTGTCCAGAGACAGTTCAGGACTAAGTATCCTCAGAGACAAACTTATTAATTGGTGTAACAGTTTCACCGAAACTGGCCTTGTGTCATCCAGGAAGCAGCATTTGAACAAGTTCGGCAGTCATACATTCATAACCCGGGTAAATCAAAACGGCCCGCCAGCTTAGACCGAAGATCACTTTTCAATAAACTTGTGCTCAGTGACGAAGTCACATTCTATATCTGCGGCAAAGTATATCGGCACAGAGCTGTTTGTGCAGTAATTACCAATGTTATTTTTGATGTGTACAACTGACTGGTAAATGCATTCACATCGTGCAGTTAAAATCCCCAGTGTTTTGAACAGGTATTTACAATGATCTCGACTACTATTTTTGGTTATTATTCTTATGGCTCTTTTGAGTTTGAAAACTGTGTTCATATTTTGTGCATTTGTTCCTCGAAACAAACTGGGATGCTACTGCTAATTGTCGACTGCACTATATTTTCTATGTAACCTTTTCACGGATTCCCCTTCACACCCATTAAACACTAATTTGATACAAAAAGGTATGTTCTTATTAGTTTAATATTTGATACGTCCTGCATCGCAGTAAGTTGGCGGTAAATCGCACCAACTTTCCAGTAGTGATAGCTCAGCCAGCCTGATTCTGCAGTCAGGCTGTCTTACACCTGTCTTTTACGCCCACAAACCTTCCTCGTGAATCAGTCTATCAGTTAGTGAAAACTGTTTTAAAATCAGTACAGAAGTTCCTGAGATTACTCCAAACATATATACAGAAGCTCGAGTGAAAAATGTTAATTTATATATGTATAAACGTTGAGCATATGCTGCACATTTCCTGAGGCTACCTTACCCATGTAAGTGATTTTAGATGAGGGCACATTCCATGTTATACTTCTGTAAAGTGACGGAATTTCAGAGCGCTGAGTAATCGAAAGGAGGTTGCCGTGATTTTGACTACGATTATAATATGAAAGTTATTGTGTGGTATTTCAAGGAGAAGACTACCAACATCACATCGCTCTTTTTTTTTCACCGAACCCGAACACATCTACATACGCTCAGGGTCGCAATGGAATCAATTTTCCAAGCAGAAGATACCACTTCATATTACATCGACATTGTGCACTACTTTCTTGAACTTCCCTGTGTAATGGTACTTGAATTACGTAACCATTACAGTTGCTCACCTGAACCTCTCTATACCAGCAATATTCTACTGTGTTTCTGTAAAGTAGTTAACATATTTCTGAGACAACATTCAGATTTGATTTCATTAATGTAGAGGTACTTTGATACATCGATGTTTATGTTGCAATGATATTATTATTATGTGTATTCTTTCGTTTGTCACTATGATCTTTGACGTACTTGTAACTCTGATTTTTGGGCGCGTAAGCGATTATTAGTTGGTTAGAGAGTCGGACCTTGAGAAAGTCAAGTCTTGGACGTCATGTTGGAAAGACGCATAACGTAGTCAGCTTATAAAATGTGAACTTTAACAGTGAGGAAGATGTTTTCAGGTATGTTTTGTATTGTGAAGTGATGTTTTGTGTGTTACGTGATACTGTAACAAAAGCAATAAAAAGGAAGTGTAACTTAAATTCGGAGTGCTGATTATTTTTTTACATCGCTATTGTGCTAACTTTGAAAGGTTTAATCTTCAAGAATAGTTTGCGAAGCGCATCTACAAAACTTTTGAATATAGCAGAATAAAACTTAGGCCTCTTTGCATCCAAGCTTGGAATCATCACCACCTAGATTTTCGACGATTGAGCCATGATTTTACAACGAGATCAGCGTGGGAAACACGAAAAGATGAGTGCCTAACTTATTAATTATTACATGAAATGACTTTATTAACTGTGCTCTAATGTCATCTGCCACATAATAACTTTGTTGTTGCCCGAAAATGCAGTATTTAGCAGCGTGAGCAACACCACAATCAGTATTGAAATTTTGACCTTTGTTGTGGTAGGGTTGTTAGACCTGAAAGATGGATTGGGAGAATTGGATCTACGTCGAGGCAGCAATATGCATGGATTTTACCCAACTGTTTTGTATTGGATGACCATTTGTAGAACAAAACTTGTGTTGTACTGACGTGGCTAGACTGCAGATCTGCGAGACCTGAATACGGAGGACAACAGGACTCATTATGTCAGTGATGCTTCAGACATGTGATGTAAGGTGGTTATGTCATTTCGATTTTGTATGCTATCGATGTGCACGTCAGATAGAGAGCATGTTAAGTTACTGTTAAATAAGCTTTGGTCTTATTGTGGCACAGTCTTTGCCACTGTGAAGTCTGATACATTCTTAGTTGAAGTGTGGTAGGTGATGCACGTATTCAGAAGTGCCGTGTTCACTTGTGATTATAATATCTATTACATGAGGGAAAATATATTGCAAAGGACAGCCAGGGTGATTATGATGTATACAGGGTGTTACAAAAAGGTACGGCCAAACTTTCAGGAAACATTCCTCACACACAAAGAAAGAAAATATGTTATGTGGACATGTGTCCGGAAACGCTTACTTTCCATGTTAGAGCTCATTTTATTACTTCTCTTCACATCACATTAATCATGGAATGGAAACACACAGCAACAGAACGTAACAGTGTTACTTCAAACACTTTGTTACAGGAAATGTTCAAAATGTCCTCCGTTAGCGAGGATACATGCATCCACCCTACGTCGCATGGAATCCCTGATGCTCTGATGCAGCCCTGGAGAGTGGCGTGTTGTATCACAGCCGTCCACAATACGAGCACGAAGAGTCTCTACATTTGGTGCCGCGGTTGCGTAGACAGGAGCTTTCAAATGCCCCCATAAATGAAAGTCTAGAGGGTTGAGTTCAGGAGAGCGTGGAGGCCATGGAATTGGTCCGCCTCTACCCATCCATCGGTCACCGAATCTGTTGTTGAGAAGCGTACGAACACTTCGACTGAAATGTGCAGGAGCACCATCGTACATGAACCACACGTTGTGTCGTGCTTGTAAAAGCACATGTTCTAGCGCACAGGTAGAGTATCTCGTATGAAATCATGATAACGTGCTCAATTGAGCATAGGTGGAAGAACATGGGGTCCAATCAAGACATCACCAACAATGCCTGCCAAAACGTTCACAGAAAATCTGTGTTGATGACGTGATTGCACAATGGCGTGCGGATTCTCGTCAGCCCACACATGTTGATTGTGAAAATTTACAATTTGATCACATTGGAATGAAGCCTCATCCGTAAAGAGAACATTTGCACTGAAATGAGGATTGGCACATTGTTGGATGAACCATTCGCAGAAGTGTACCCGTGGAGGCCAATCAGCTGCTGACAGTGCCTGCACACGCTGTGCATGGTACGGAAACAACTGGTTCTCCCGTAGCACTCTCCATACAGTGACGTGGTCAACGTTACCTTGTACAGCAGCAACTTCTCTGACGCTGACATTAGGTTTATCGTCAACTGCACGAAGAGTTGCGTGGTCCATTGCGGGTGTCCTCGTCGTTCTAGGTCTTCCCCAGTCGCGAGTCATAGGCTGGAATGTTCCGTGCTCCCTATGACGCCGATCAATTGCTTCGAACGTCTTCCTGTCGGGACACCTTCGTTCTGGAAATCTGTCTCGATACAAACGTACCGCGCCACGGCTATTGCCCCGTGCTATTCCATACATCAAATGGGCATCTGCCAACTCCGCATTTGTAAACATTGCACTGACTGCAAAACCACGTTCGTGATGAACACTAACCTGTTGATGCTACGTACTGATGTGCTTGATGCTAGTACTGTAGAGCAATGAGTCGCATGTCAACACAAGCACCGAAGTCAACATTACCTTCCTTCAATTGGGTCAACTGGCGGTGAATCGAGGAAGTACAGTACATACTGACGAAACTAAAATGAGCTCTAACATGGAAATTAAGCGTTTCCGGACACATGTCCACATAACATCTTTTCTTTCTTTGTGTGTGAGGAATGTTTCCTGAAAGTTTGGGCGTACCTTTTTATAACACCCTATATATTGGAAAGCGAAGAGAATAGAAATTATGAGTACTGTTATTATTTTTGAAGTGAAGAAGTCTGAGGTAACACTGCAGCGCTGCGTAGCTGATTTGTTAGAACAACTATTGTCATCTAGTTAAATTGCTCAGAGACGGAAGAAAGACCACACCACTATCTTGTGTCATGCAGTAGGACATCAACTGATTAAGCTGTTTGGTTTTTTTATAGAAATTAACTGTTAATATTATACCCTTTTTAAATCATTGTTCACTTTGTTCAGGGCAAGGTGGTGTATGAAGACCACGGGAAGCTTTACTCTATCTTTTTGAATACTTACTTCATTCTCAAATCACGGTTTTGGAATATCATTTCATAGGAATAGCCAGTCTCCCCATTGCACTGTTTAAAGGTTTATCATTACGCATTACACGGTGCACCGTGTGGTAGGCAACAGTATGAATAGTTATTTAGAAATAGAAAACTAGTTTCGCGACTGCCTGCTTGCTGTTTGCTGCTGTGCTTTCGAGAAATCTGCAACAATGTTGTCAATACGCCAGGTAAGTGGGACTTTTGATTGGGGCGAGGTCATAGCTTTACTTCAGTTGCTCATTTAATATAAAGAGAAGTTGAATTCAGACTAGCTGCAGGTCATGGGACATTCCGGTTCTGTTCAGTCAGAGGTTGGCATAAGAGTTTAAGTTGGATAATAGTTTGTGAGCACATAGTTTTGCTAGTACGGAGATTAACTTTACAGTGGGAGGTAAAGATGGACAAAATTTCATACAGAAACATACATAGTGGGGAGGTTACAGTCATATGACAGAGTATCGCTTAGACACAGTCTATACTATGAAAGGAGGTCTGTGAGCACCTCCCTTCGTCAACCAACCCAATAAAAACAAATGCTCTGAAGATGGCCGACTTTGTGTCCATTGCTGCAACCCTGCATAACAAGTTCTAAATGCAAGCACAGAAGCAGCTGTGATACACCATCACCATAATGACTTACCACCTAAACTTAAATAACCTGGAAACAAAATCTTAAACAATGACGACGCGCTATTGCCGACTGCAAGCCGTCTAACATAATGAACTGCGTATTCCAACACACAACGACAAGTACTTGTCTCAAAGAACATATAGTGAGTCTTCCATTTGTTAGTGTAGCTTTGTCGTGCGCCCATACCAACACACACTTGCTCCTAGAGTAGTTTTATCTTTGATTGAGAACCGCAAAGGCATAGCACGTTACTTCAATTTCAGATTATCCAGGCAATAGTACTGATTTGCGCAAAGAATCGCTTAGCAGGATCTGCGAACAAAGGGGACAGATCCTTTGTTTCCTATTGCTGTCGTGAACACTCTCAAGTTTCCCTGTTGAGAAGTGCTGAATACACTCGAAGACACAAAAAAAGAAATATAAAGAAATAAAAAAAGTAAAAAGCGACGGACTGTGAAGGAATTATCCGACTGAGACGGAAATCGGTAGAGGTGATGTACATGTACAGACAAACAAATAATTATACTTTCAAAAAAAAAAAAAATGAAAAAGGCAGCCGAGGTGGCCGAGCGGTTCTAGGCGCTACAGTCTGGAACCGCGCGACCGCTACGGTCGCAGGTTCGAATCCTGCCTCGGGCATGGATGTTTGTGATGTCCTTAGGTTAGTTACGTTTAAGTAGTTCTGAGTTCTAGGGGCTGTCCCATAGTGCTCAGAGCCATTTGAACCATTTTTTTTTTTAAAAAATTGGATGAGCTTCACAGACTGAACAAATCGATAACGCGTAGGTCCACATCTGGCCGTTATTCGAGGATGCGACGACATGGCTGGCCATAAAAGGCAACAAAACGAGGCGTAGAATATCGTCGACATACCTCTGTGCTGTAACGGCGCCGTGGATGTAACCAAAGGGGTCGTGCTATGGACAGAAATGGCAACTCTTCGTTTGTTGTGCCATATGACAGGCAACAGTCAGACTGGTATCCCACCGCGGTCTTCAGACGCCTCTTCGGTCTGGAATTTCATTGACTGGAATATTGTTGTCTTCAGTGATGAGTCGAACTTCGAACTGAGCGTCGATGACCATCGGAAACGGGTCTGGAGACGCCCCAGTCGGCGGTGGGACACTAGCCTGACTTTTGCCTGCCATACGGCCTGACAACCAAGAATGATGGTCTGGGATGCCATTTCTTTTTATATGCAGGATCCCTTTGGTTGTGATCCAGCGGTACATCGACGGTATTCTACGCTCCCGTTTTGTTGCCGTTCATGGTAAGTCATTCTGCGTTTACAATTCAGCAAAATAATCTTCCCCCTCCGTGGCGAGAGATTCTACTGCTTTTCTTCGTGCATGCCAAACCCTATCTCGACTAGCAAACTCACCGGATTCCCTAAGTAACAGCATTTGGAGTATTACGGGTAGAGCCCTGCAACCATTTCAGGATTTTGAGGGTCTAACGCCACTATTAGACAGAATTTGACACGATATCCCTTAGGAGGACATCCAATAACTCTATCAATCAACGCCAATCTGAGTAACTGCTTGCATAAGAGCCAGAGGTGGACCAACACTTTATTGCCTTGCTCAATTTTTTAAGCTCTTTTCTCTTCAATAAATCATCCAACTTTTCTGAAATTGTAATGATTTCTCAAGATTTGCGCTCGTGGAGCGCGAACGAACCCAGCAAGTGCAGCTGCGTCAGCTCGGCACTCTAGCTTCCCCCACCACTGCCCTATTCCTAGCAAGTGCGCGACTGAGATCACAGTACGCCCGAGGCTGCACACGTGGGGAACTTAAAACGACGCGTTTGCAACACAGTGCACTACTTCTAAAAGACGAATGTTGGAGCATGCTTTTGTAGGCAGCGTTTTATCATATGTGTTTATTTTCAACTTTTTACTTCTCTGCCAAAACAATAACGTTTATTACTTGATTAAATAAATACACTCCTGGAAATGGAAAAAAGAACACATTGACACCGGTGTGTCAGACCCACCATACTTGCTCCGGACACTGCGAGAGGGCTGTACAAGCAATGATCACACGCACGGCACAGCGGACACACCAGGAACCGCGGTGTTGGCCGTCGAATGGCGCTAGCTGCGCAGCATTTGTGCACCGCCGCCGTCAGTGTCAGCCAGTTTGCCGTGGCATACGGAGCTCCATCGCAGTCTTTAACACTGGTAGCATACCGCGACAGCGTGGACGTGAACCGTATGTGCAGTCGACGGACTTTGAGCGAGGGCGTATAGTGGGCATGCGGGAGGCCGGGTGGACGTACCGCCGAATTGCTCAACACGTGGGGCGTGAGGTCTCCACAGTACATCGATGTTGTCGCCAGTGGTCGGCGGAAGGTGCACGTGCCCGTCGACCTGGGACCGGACCGCAGCGACGCACGGATGCACGCCAAGACCGTAGGATCCTACGCAGTGCCGTAGGGGACCGCACCGCCACTTCCCAGCAAATTAGGGACACTGTTGCTCCTGGGGTATCGGCGAGGACCATTCGCAACCGTCTCCATGAAGCTGGGCTACGGTCCCGCACACCGTTAGGCCGTCTTCCGCTCACGCCCCAACATCGTGCAGCCCGCCTCCAGTGGTGTCGCGACAGGCGTGAATGGAAGGACGAATGGAGACGTGTCGTCTTCAGCGATGAGAGTCGCTTCTGCCTTGGTGCCAATGATGGTCGTATGCGTGTTTGGCGCCGTGCAGGTGAGCGCCACAATCAGGACTGCATACGACCGAGGCACACAGGGCCAACACCCGGCTTCGTGGTGTGGGGAGCGATCTCCTACACTGGCCGTACACCACTGGTGATCGTCGAGGGGACACTGAATAGTGCACGGTACATCCAAACCGTCATCGAACCCATCGTTCTACCATTCCTAGACCGGCAAGGGAACTTGCTGTTCCAATAGGACAATGCACGTCCGCATGTATCCCGTGCCACCCAACGTGCTCTAGAAGGTGTAAGTCAACTACCCTGGCCAGCAAGATCTCCGGATCTGTCCCCCATTGAGCATGTTTGGGACTGGATGAAGCGTCGTCTCACGCGGTCTGCACGTCCAGCACGAACGCTGGTCCAACTGAGGCGCCAGGTGGAAATGGCATGGCAAGCCGTTCCACAGGACTACATCCAGCATCTCTACGATCGTCTCCATGGGAGAATAGCAGCCTGCATCGCTGCGAAAGGTGGATATACACTGTACTAGTGCCGACATTGTGCATGCTCTGTTGCCTGTGTCTATGTGCCTGTGGTTCTGTCAGTGTGATCATGTGATGTATCTGACCCCAGGAATGTGTCAATAAAGTTTCCCCTTCCTGGGACAATGAATTCACGGTGTTCTTATTTCAATTTCCAGGAGTGTACATTTCTGTGTTAGAATATGTCTGGAACTATGGTTGATGATACAAATACTTTGAGTTATGCAGGTGCGGACTTCGTCAATTTAATAACAGAAAAAAAACGTTTGTACCCAAGGGTTGAACAAAACATTGAAATAACTTTAGCGGCTTGCCTGTGCAGTCGAGGATATGGCTCTTGGAGTAACATATTATAAAAGTCTTGCAAATTCCTGGGTTGGACAAGCAAGTCGCTGAGCTGACGGCAGGGGCTTAGCACTTCTAAAAGGACCATACCTAGTAAAGCACTGTGGTTTTCAGACCAATCTTCGGATTGATGTTGGCGTTACTTCATTTCAAATCACATGGTAATGGACTAAGATTTACAATTTAGCTTGGGGCGTTTCATGTGAGAAAGATTATAACGTGGTATGCTAATACGTTCTCTTCCAGTGTAGTGTTTCCCAAGACTGTTGCTTTATAAAGCGTTTTAGAAAATGTAATATGGTAACAACATTTGTACCGATGACAGCATAACGTACTTTTTTCCCTTGTAAGTGTGTTAAATGTGTACTGGAAGTTTGCTTGTTTCTTTTTGTTACACCCTTTACGGATTAATGAAGAGCAACGCCTGGAAAGCACATTATATGATTTTTTTAACTAAATGTACGACAAGCAAGTCGCTGAGCTGACGGCAGGGGCTTAGCACTTCTAAAAGGACCATACCTAGTAAAGCACTGTGGTTTTCAGACCAATCTTCGGATTGATGTTGGCGTTACTTCATTTCAAATCACATGGTAATGGACTAAGATTTACAATTTAGCTTGGGGCGTTTCATGTGAGAAAGATTATAACGTGGTATGCTAATACGTTCTCTTCCAGTGTAGTGTTTCCCAAGACTGTTGCTTTATAAAGCGTTTTAGAAAATGTAATATGGTAACAACATTTGTACCGATGACAGCATAACGTACTTTTTTCCCTTGTAAGTGTGTTAAATGTGTACTGGAAGTTTGCTTGTTTCTTTTTGTTACACCCTTTACGGATTAATGAAGAGCAACGCCTGGAAAGCACATTATATGATTTTTTAACTAAATGTACGACGCGCAGCTGTCAAAATATCCTTTATTATCGCTACCGGTTTCGGTCAACAACCATAATAATTGTATTTGTATACAACATAAAACCATGAAACAGCCAAAAGTGCGTAGAGTATAACCAGGTGGTATAACGAGGTGGTATAACGAGGTGGTATGACCTAATACGTACAAAAACTCATGTATCGTTTTCGTATTATGTCATTTCGTATCAATACGGCAATGTTATTAACGTCACGCAGTCAGATTAGCTTAACACATAAGGAATAAACAGGTATCCGTACACAAGAGATGATGTGTCATATGTGAAAGCACAGCCAATTGTAAACAAATCAAAGAATAATCCATCATAGATTTGCATTGTGTAAAACAAACCAAGGCAAAGATATATCTAGTGTTTATCCATGAATTCAATGTTGAACGACACTAAAGTGTGTACACAGAGTCGACCCTGAGCGTAGAAATAAAATAAATATGCATCATAAGGGTACAAGTTCGTTTCACAGGAGTATAATGTAAAAAGAAGAAACGGTAACATATCAGTTCCATTACTGCAAATATGTGGGAAGTACAATAAAAGAAAAGGCACATTACTGCATGTAATGAAAACATTGAAGGAATGAGTAGTGATGTTACATGAGGATATCATATTTAGTGATACACACATATGTTGTTGACTAATCATACTGAAATTTAAATATATAGAAACAGCTTTTGGATACAGCTGTGGAAAAATTATAATTAATGTAACAGAGAAATATTACTCATTTTATGCTGGACACAATTCAGGAGTGGCTAACACACTGGACTCGCATTCGGGAGGACGACGGTTCAATCCTGCGTCCGGTCATCCTGATTTAGGTTTTCCGTGATTTCCCTAAATCGCTCCAGGCAAATGTCGGGATGGTTCCTTTGAAAGGGCACGGCCGACTTCCTTCCCCGTCCTTCCCTAATCAGATGAGACCGATGACCTCGCTGTCTGGTCTCCTCCCGCAAACAACCCAACCCACAATTCAGGAAAGGAGAGGAGCTGAAACTTCCTTATGAAATAAATAATTAAAGTGGAAGTATGTGAAGCTAAAATATAAAAATCTTTGCGTGGTAATATGAGGAACAGTATTTATACAAGGTGTACAACTTTGCTTCCGCCGTTTTTCCCCAATATTTACATTTGAGGCCTCAATGAAACAAATTGGTTACACATGTATCATTAAAAGTATTTTCCATCGCTGGCCACTACTTTCTCCCATCTTTTGGGCAGTGTACGAATCCCGCTTCGAAAAAATTGTTCATCTTTTGCAGTGATCCACGAATCGATCCCATTTGTGACTTCTTCATGAGATCTGAAGTGTTGGTCAGCCAGGCCATGCGCCATTGATCTAAACAGGTGATAATCAGAGGGAGCAATGTCTGGAGAATACGGCGGGTAGAGTAGGTCTTCCCATTTTAACGTTTCGAAGTACATTTTTACCTCTTTTGCAACGTGGGGTCGAGCGTTGTCATGCTGCAAAATCACTTTATCGTGCCTCTCTCTGTATTGCGGCCGTTTGTCTTTTAATGCTCTGCTCAAACGCATTAATTGCGTTCGATAACGAGCACCTGTGATTGTTTTACTTGGTTTTAACACCTCATAATACACGATGCCAGCTGGAACCATCAAATGCAGAGCATGATCTTGGAGCCGTGAATATTCGGTTTGGCCGTCGACGTGGAAGCACGGCTGGGATTATCCCCATGATTTTTTGCGTTTAAGGTTATTGTAATGAACCCATTTTTCGTCCCCGGTCACAATGCGATGCAGAAATCTCTTCCGTTTTTGCCTCTGAAGCAGCCGTCCACAAACGCATAAACGCCGTTCAACGGCTCGTGGTTTCAGCTCACACGGGACCCAAGTTCCTTCTTTCTGAATCATGCCCATAACCTTGAGACGTTTTGAAATGGCTTGCTGTGTCACTACCACTAATCGTGCCAGTTCTTCCTGAGTATGACTCGAGTCTTCACTCAGTAATGTCTCCAATTCCGCATCTTCGAAAACATTCTTTCTTCCACCACTATGCCGGTCTAAGACTTTAAAATCACCGTTCTTGAAGCGTTGAAACCACTCACGACATGTTCTTTCACTACTAGCGTCCTTCCCATGCGTACTTGAGAGCATTCGATGAGACTCAGCCGCTGTTCTCTTCATATTGAAACAAAACAGTAACACCTACCGCAAATGACGAGAATTAGGCTCGTAAACCGACATTTTCAATGAAGAACAACTTTATAATGCAGACACAAATCGACTAATGTTTGAGTGAGGTTATGTTGACCGAGGTCCAAACTAACTGCCTGACGTCTGCGATCTGTTTCTTATGACCGTTACTTACCGCTGTCACCACCTATCGGCAAACGGCAGAAGCAAAGTTGTACACTTTGTATTTTAGTTTCACATACTTTTACACTGGTTATAATTTTTCCATAGCTGTTTCCAAAAGCTGTTTCTATGTAGTTAAATGTTAATTTAATTATTCACCAATATATGCATGTGTATGTAATAATATTAAAGTTGTAATATCCTCATATAACGTTCCACATTTTGATACTGCAGTGCATGTTGTCGAGAAGAACGATATACTGTTCTTTCGCTGGTGCATGAATGTCCGAACGTCGCGGCGACTATAGCTGTTATGGAATACATGAAATGTATTCGTTGCTGCGAATGCGAACAAGTATCAGCTGTTTGAGGGAATGACGATAGTGAAAATTCGTGCCGGACGTGGAGTCGAAATCGGATTTCCCGCTCTACGCTAGCGGTCGCCTTAACCGCTTTGGCTATCTGCGCACGGCCAACGGCCAGACCTAAACTTCCATATGTCGTCGTTCCTGCATCACAACCTATGTTCGTACACACCCCAACAATACAGGCGTGCAATATCTATTTATCGGCTGATACTAGACAGCGACTTTCAGTTAAAATTCCTCCCCCTTGTGGGAATCAAACAATGTGTGTACGTGTGCAGGGTGCGACGCATGAACGAGAGCATGTGGAAGATTGGGTCTGACCGTAAGCCGTGCACGGATGGCCGAAGCGGTTAGGGTGATAGCTCACGTAAAGCGGACAATTCGCGTTCGAGTCTCGGTCTGCCACAAATTTAGATTGCCATCATTCCCTTTCGTAGCTGACGGTTGTTTGCAGTGTCAACGGCGAATACATTTCATGTATCTTCTATATTATTATTATTTGCAGAGCTGTGTTTCATCTATTTCTAAAAATACCTAACAGCTGTTGGCAACCGCCTTCAAAACTGTTTAGCGCTTTATACTTATGTAAAACCCACACTACGCAGTATGCTATGATTACAATGCTTTCGTTTCATAAACAATTATAATAACATATCTCAACAACATGATACTGTTTTCTAGTAATTTCATGTGCAACTGGGATGTGTGACTGGGAGGAGAATTATGCAAAGTCGCGCACAACATTTGTGTTATCAGCAATTCGATTACATACCTCTTCTTTAGAAATTCGATCCACCCATGAAATCTTAAGCATTCTTCTAGAGGAACACATTTTTTAAAAGCTGCTACTTTTTCTTGCCTAAACTATTTATCGTTCACTTTTCACTTCCCTACTAGATTACACTCGAAATACATTCGGACAAGCCTTCCTAACACGAATCTATATTCGATGTTAACAACGTGCTCTTTATCAGAAACACTTTTCTTCCTATTTTCAGACTGCAGTCCGTGCTTCGGCCACCGTCAGTTATTGTGATGGACAGATTTACTGGAAATCTGTACTGGAACCATAATGTGCATGTCGATGGTGAGCTGTCAGAAGAAGTATCGATTATGAAAAGGTTCGCCAGGGCTGCATTCACGCACATCACTAGTTCTTCCGAGATGCCTTTGATGGAAAGCATCAAGGAGAGGTGATTAATGGAGTTATCATCGGAATTTCGAAAATCGACGTGGGTAATGGCAATCATGCAATATTTCAAATTGGTGAGTTGAATCGCCGAGACTGCCGACGTACCATCACACGTTCTGAAAAATATCATCGCCATGGTTCGGAAGATATATAGGGCCAATAAGTTCGAGAACTACCGCACATTCAGCTTAATAGGTCACGCGTCCAAACTGCTGTCAAGAATAATATCGAGAAGAATAGGAAAAAAATCGACGATCTGTCAGATGATTATCAGCTTGCCTTTAGGGAGGGTAAAGGCGCCAGAGACAGACGGGTTCTGGCGTTGCGCTTGGTAATGGAAGCAAGACTGAAGAAAAATAAAGACATGCCCACAGGATTTGTCGACCTAGAAAAAACGTTCGACAATATAAAATGGTGCAAGATGTTCGAAATTCTGGTGAAAATATGAGTAAGTTATAGGGAAGCACGGGTAATATGCAACGTGTACAAAGAGCATCAGGGAACAATAAGATTATAAGACAAAAAAAACCTCAGAAAGAAAAGGGTGTAAAACAGGGGTGCAACTTCCACCCCTACTGTTCAATCTATACATCCAAGAAGTAATGACGGAAATAAAAGGTTCAAGAGTTGGATTAAAATTCGTGGGGGGGGGGGGGGGGGGGGGGGGAGCAGAGGCTGTAAATGATAAGATTGACATTGTTATCCTCAGTGAAAGTGAAGACGTATTATAGGATCTGTTGAATGGAATGACCCATCTAGTGAGCACAGAATACGGACTAAGAGTAAACCAGAAAAATAAAACAGTAATGAGACGCAGAAGAAATGATAACAGCGAGAAATTTAACATCAAAATTAGTGATCACAAAATGAACGAAGTTAAGGAATTCTGCTACGTTGTAAGCAAAATAACCAATCACGAACGAAGCAAGGAGGATTTAAAAAGCAGACTAACACAGGAAATGAGGACATTCTTGGTCACGAGAAGTCTACTGGTTTCAAACATTGATCTTAATTTGGAGCACAGCATAGTCTGGTAATGAAACGTTGGCTGTGGGAAAACTGGTAAAGAAGAGAATCGAAGTACTTCAGATGTGGTGCAGCAGAAGAAAGTTGAAAATGTGGTGGATGGATAAAGTAAGGAATGAGGACGTTCTCTTCAGAATCGGCGAAGAAAATAACATATGGAAAACACTGACAAGAAGAAGAGACAGGATGACAAGAAAACAAGAAATATCCTTCGTGGACCTAGAGGGAACAGTAGAGGATAAAAAGTGTAAGGAAAGACAGAGATTGGAATAGATCCAGCACATAACTGAGAATATATGTTGCAAATGCCACTGTGAGATGAAGAAAGTGGTGCAGAAAGGGAGTTCATGAAGCGCCGCATCAAACAAATCAAAAGAGTGATGAAAAAGAAAATAAGTTACATCATATGTGGACGCTGACACTGTCTTATTGGAAACTAAGCTGCAAGAACTGCTGAACACTGTTACTGAAGAGAGTAATGCCACGGCATCGCGTTCAAACGTCAAGAAGACAAAACGGACATCTGTCGGCAGAGAAGTACATGAAATTCAGAACACTGTTGCATTTGGTAATGATAAGATCGAAAGGGTTCCATCACAAAAATATTTTGGGTATAAAATCAACGCCGACTGTGACTTCTCTCTAGAAATTGGCTGTGGAATTCAACAGACCAGATCTTTCCAGAAAGTGAAGGAAGTTCTGACTAACCCTGACATAAGTATTACACTTCCCACCCGACTACTCCGAAGCTGTGTGTCCCGTAGCCTACTGTATGGAGTTTAGTCACAGGACTTTCCGCCGTATTAGGCAAGAAGTTGGAGGCATTTTAAACGTAAGCGTATCGAAGGATGTGAAGAATAGGATGGACAGATAAAGTCACAAATGTGTCAGTACTGCGGCGTATGAATAAAGATTTAGAAATTCTCAATTCCATCAAGGGAAGACGACTGGAATACTCTGGACATATAATGCGCAATAATAAACACAATTTGTTGCAAGTAATACTTCAAGGAAATATTGATGTCAAACGTGTCCCAGGTCGTAGAGGATAATCCTGGTTGAAGCCAGTGGTTTCGATTGGGCACGGAATCGTTGTTCAGAAGATGGTTCAAATAGCTCTAAGCACTATGGGACTTAACATCTGAGGTCATCAGTCTCCTAGACTTAGAACTACTCAAACCTAGCTAACCTAAGGACATCACACACATCCATGGCCGAGGCAGGATTCGAACCTGCGACCGTAGCAGCAGCGCGGTTCCGGACTGAAGCGCTTAGGCCAGCTCGGCCATAGCGGTCGGCTGTTCAGAAGAGCCATGGCCAAACAACAGATTATGTTACTGATCGGAAATGTTCTCTGAGGACGAGGTTCTTGAAGAAAAATAAATAACAAAACTCATTGAGTAGTTTTAGTTTCCCATTTCCTAAACTACTTCCCTCAGAATCACCTAATTTAATTTGACGACTTTCACTTGCCCTCATTTTACTTCTGTTGATATTCATACTATAAACCCCTTCAAGACTATCCATCCATTCAGGTCCCTCAGCTTTTGACAATGTTGACTGGAATACTCTCTTTCAAATTATGAAGGTGCCAGGGGTACAATACAGGGAGCAAAAGGCTATTTACAATTTGTACAGAAACCAAATGGCAGTTATAAGAGTCAAGGGGTATAAAAGGGAAGCAGTGGTTGGGAAGGGAGTGAGACAGGGTTTTAGCCTATCCCCGATGTTATTCAATCTGTATATTGAGCAAGCAATAAAGGAAACAGTAGAAAAGTTCAGAGTAGGTATTAAAATCCATGGAGAATAAATAAAAACTTTGAGGTTCGCCGATGACATTGTAATTCTGTCAGAGACAGCAAAGGACTTGGAAGAACAGTC
The DNA here is from genome assembly GCF_023864275.1 of Schistocerca cancellata. NCBI lineage: Eukaryota > Metazoa > Arthropoda > Insecta > Orthoptera > Acrididae > Schistocerca > Schistocerca cancellata. The sequence goes on along the minus strand of NC_064634.1, from coordinate 383,489,858 downwards.
GAACAGAATGGACAGTGTCTTGAAAGGAGGGTATAAGATGAACATCAACAAAAGCAAAACGAGGATAATGGAATTAGTCAAATTAAGTCGGGTGATGCTGAGGGAATTAGATTAGCAAATGAGACATTTAAAGTAGAAAAGGAGTTTTGATATTTGGGGAGCAAAATAACTGATGATGGTCGAAGTAGAGAGGATATAAAATGTAGACTGGCAATGGCAAGGAAAGCGTTTCTGAAGAAGAAAAGTTTGTTAACATCGAGTATAGATTTAAATGTCAGGAAGTAGTTTCTGAAAGTATTTGTATGGAGTGTAGCCCTGTATGGAAGCGAAACATGGACGGTAAATATTTTAGACAAGAAGAGAATAGAAGCTTCCGAAATGTGGTGCTACAGAAGAATGCTGAAACTTAGATGGGTATATCACATCACTAATGTGGAGGTACTGAATAGAAATTGGGAGAAGAGGGCTTTGTAGTACAACTTGAATAGAAGAAGGGATCGGCTGGTAGCATACGTTCTGAGGCATCAAGGGATCACGAATTTAGTAGTATTGGATGGAAGCGTGTAGTGTAAAATTCTAGAGGAAGACCAAGGGATGAAGACACTAAGCAGATTCAGAAGGATGTACTTTGCAGTAGTTATAAGGAGATGAAGAGGCTTGCACAGGATAGAGTAACATGGAAAGCTGCATCAAACCAGTCTCTGGACTGAAGATCACAACAACAACAACAACAAAATCAACAATGGCTGAGTAGAGTTACTTACTCTTAAACTTGACGCGGAATACTCTTCACATTATCACTAACCCGATGCGGCGGAACTTTTGCTATAGGAGGAAGCTGGATCAATTAAACGCAGTCAGACCGTATGTTTAAGGGTCCCAGTAAGACTTCTGTACTGCAACAGTTAACAATATTGTGGGATTTTTATGTTAGGCTCCTGATACGTTCGGCTCACCCGAGTTAATATATTCATGACTAAAATTACTACCGAACTTCAGCGTTCGGTGACTGATGATCGGAATCCATTCAGTAAAATGTGGATCAACCCCTGAATCTGTAAGCTGTTCAAAAATCGTTCATTGCAGAATCCCATTTACATTTGGTAATCCACGTGCATTAATGTCGATAAACGAATACCCACGTACTGATTGTAGTCGTTTCCATAGCTGCAATGGCGTAAATCGACGCCATAAAGAACGCCGTTTGCATAGTCAGCATCAGCACCAGGACACAGGGCCACAACAGCATACTTTACATACATTTAAACACAAAAGCAAACTGCGAAGCACAGCTGCTTTATTAGGGTAGCTTATGCAAATTTAAAACAGAGTATTCTTTACATTTATCAGTCACAGTTAAACGAGAAAATTACACTCTAAACACTAAGGTTTGCGATATTTGAGGTTTTCCTAGTTGAATGGCTAGTATTCACTTTTGTCTGAATTATGAAACTGAAAAGACGCTATGTTTAGGTCCTTCGTCCACTCATATATTTTAATAACATATTGTTACTACTGCACATTTCACTTATATTTTGTACACACATTTCATTCCGTGTGGTCAGGAACGGCTGTTATAGATGTATGCCTATAGTGTGGATCAAAGTTTTTCAGCCGTATAGAACGGAGATGATAGTGGGGATCCCAATTTGGAATATCTGGGAGGACATTTTCAGTTTCGACATTTTCCTTGGAACCAAGAAGGGCTTCCCAACAGCCATAGAGGAGTCGCTTTTAGCTGAGCCAACGCTTTGTTTTCATGTATTTCATTATCCACATCTATGAGGTAAAGGAGCGGCTTGTTGTACTGGTTGCTTCTTGACAGCCAAATACCATTATGCTGTGAGTGGAGCACAGAAGCTCCGAATTGCTACTATTTGAACACAGGAAGAAATAATCTCTCTTTCGAATTCTCGTTTCACTGAGGGCTGATTTAAACCACGGTCAGCATGTGCAGGAGACCAAGCAAGTCGAAAAACTAATTACGCATTGCCACCAGCACTATCATCTCATCAACATTACAACGACTCATCGTGGACTTTTTAAGGCATTTATAGCCTGCACATACAATTAAGTGAGGTGCCACGAATAGCTTCTGCACCAGCCCGGTGCACTGCCAGGCAATTCTGATGAGTGTGTGTGTGTGTGTGTGTGTGTGTGTGTGTGAGAGAGAGAGAGAGAGAGAGAGAGAGAGAGAGAGGAGAGAGAGAGAGGGAGAGAGATCCAATTATGTTCTGAAGTTCACTGTTCAATTACGGCAGCAATTTCATCGTCTCACAATTTTTGAAAAAGGTTATCGTAAATAATGAAGTTAATGTTCAACAACCTTTGCCTTTTGCTGGTATTCGTTCGAAAATAAACGCATAGAGGGATGATGTTCTAACACACTGAACATTTACAGCTGATACAATTACAGAGAATTACTTGCTACTGCTAACAATGTTATTTAAAAGTCCCACTTCACCTGTTCTACATGCGTTTTGTACCAATACTAGCTGAAAAGGACTCGCTTCGTCTTTTCTCCATTAGTTTTTTGAAGTAAAAAAAATGTACAATTTATCATCTCTTTTATTCAATGTCTTATCCAAAGCATTGTTATAAACTACGTTTGGCGATTTACTTCCGGACGCAAAAACGAATAAGTTTTGTTAATGTTCAACACTCGAAAAGACCACATAAAGAATCCATACAAAAAACAGGATTCCTTAAATTCACTCTACAACAGTGGACTGTTTGTCTTTGTGCTTTATTGAAAGTAATAATAATTTCATGTGGCTCAACGGCCTGGTATAGCTCTTTCAATTGGACCTCACGTCAATGACATTCGTCTCCCTATCCCACACAAGGTATCCAGCCGTTGAAAGCGAACCTACACTTTCACGTGGAATCCTAACAACCTGTTGTTCTGCCGATACTTTCCACCAGTGAACGGTGAAGATTAGATTAAAGCTAGAGCGAAAAATTTCCATGGTTCGACCGTGATTGGATCGCGCGACCGAGCGGCTTCTAGGCACGCGGTTTATCACCAATTCACCTAGGCGCACTATTGTGCTGATAGTCATGCCGTACACCCATCTTACCAGAAACTGGAACCTTTAAAAGCTGAACGTAAGTTATTTGAAATGTATGGAATTATTGCTATGAATACTGACTTGCCATTCCGGTTACTGTTGCTGCTTTTATGGTCTTCTTTAGAACCTTTCCAGTGAGGACGTACCGGGAACGTTGAGAGAATTTACGAATTATTTTGAGAAATTTAGGCTTTCGCCTTGGTTCACCATTGTATCAGTGGTATCATATTGAGTATGCATATGATAATTTGTTTGTTCAAACACGTCATTTTTTTGTTGCCTGTGTCGCTCACACATTCATTGTTTAAGTAGTTTCCCGTTATAATCTGATGCACTTTTAAGATGATTTATACCCCTGCTTTTTACTACGTCGCACTACTCAGCCGTTAGGACGATTTTGAAGGAGTTCAGATCAATGCGATATGTATCATTTCCAAGTTGTAATTTTAAATATTCGAAAATAATCGACAACATTCGGAAACGTTCGCTAACATTCAAGAATACTATAGAACGATCTCAAGTTTTTTCCTTTGAAAAGTACATTGGTGAGAGAGAGGCAGATGACGTTCTGATGACCACCAAGATGTGCTGGCGACCACTTCAGTCACTCTCATTTCTAGAAAGACAACTACCACAGAACAGTCACTGTAGTGGACAACAGCGGATGCAAGGGTAGCATCAGATACAGGCGCCAGTGATTGGAAATGGGTGGGTTGGTAAAAATCGTCAGCTTCACCACCAACAACTTTACACATGATGGATACAACACTTTTCCTTGTACATCTCAGTAATTTATAGACGATTTCTAGAAATAAATGACAAGGACCGAATTTCAGCAATATTAGTTATTAATAATGAAGCCTTTATGTTAAAATAATTTCTAATAATTGATTATTATCTAAAATCAAACACTCTTCTATAATGAGGACACTTAGTACTTAACATCAATGTAGCGAATTTATACTGCAAGAGTTTATTAACTGGTTCGAAATTTATATGTATTGTCAAATGAAACTTTAAATGTAAGTTCTAATGCAAAATAAAAAAAGTCAACAAAATTAACCATTCAATAACAATCAAAAACCATAACTTATTGCCTGGATAAATTGAATGTGGAAAACATAGGCTATGAAGTAATGTTTGTGTATACTATGTAACTGTTGTCCGTAAATAAATAGGTCAAAGGGAAAAAACGTATTTATTTACTTTGGGAGTGGTATCAGATAATATGGAAGTAATTCGCTTTCTTATGAATGCTTAATAGTTCCTTCTAAGGGAAGTTGGCATCAGTGGTTTCGAATTAAAAAATACTGAAAGTATCTCATCAAGTCTGAAACAAGATCTTATATAATTTTTATTGTTTTTAGATGTACCGTATCCTGCAGCTATTCAAACTGATTATTGAACAAGCAACGACGAAGATCGACAGATTTGGAAAAGCAATTAAAGTTCGTGGAGAAATAAGAAAAACTGTAAGGTTCGCCGGTGACACTCTAACTCTGTCAAAGATGACAAAGGACTTGGAATATCTGTCGCACGGAATGCACTGTGTCTGAAAAAAGCTGTAAAAATAAACATTAAAAAAGTAAAACGAGGTTTTGTGTGCAGTCTAATTTAGACTTGGGATGCTGATGGCATTAAATTAGAAAATCCGATATTAAAAGCAGGAAACGACTTTTTTCTTTTTGCTATTTGAAGCAGCCAAATAAATGAGGATGACGGAAGTAAGAGAATATAAACTGCAGACTGGCAGTAGCAACAGGAGCGTTAACACCGATACCGCTTTAAATATTAGATTCGTGCGTAAGTTCGCAGCGTTTTTCCATAAGTTTAATAAACATAACAGATACACGTAAAAGAGACTTCAGTCATCGATAATACTCTCATTCACTATTTACAACAATCTGCCAACGCTGTAGTAACTTTTCGTTTCCATGACTGAAGAAATCACGTGGTTTTCAGGCGATGAACTCGTGGAACTAAGTTGAACCGCATTTTCATCCGGAGAACAAGTTCTTGGGGGTTGCTCGATGTTGCTGTTATGGTCTTCGGTCCAGAGACTGGTTTGATGCAGCTCTCCATGCTACTCTATCCTGTGCAAGGTTCATCATCTTCCAGTATTTACTGCAACCTACATCCTTCTGAATCTGTTTAGTATATTCATCTCTTGGTCTCCCTCTACGATTTTTACCCTCCGCGCTGCCCTCCAATACTAAATTGGTGATCCCTTGATGCCTCAGAAAGTGTCCTACCAATCGATCCCTTCTTCTAGTCAAGTTGTGCCACAAATTTCTCTTCTCTCCAATTCTATTCGATACCTCCTCATTAGTTATGTGATCTACCCATCTAATCTTCAGCATTCTTCTGTAGCATCACGTTTCGAAAGCTGCTATTCTCTTCTTGCCCAAACTATTTATCGTCCACGTTTCACTTCCATGCATGGCTACACTCCATACAAATACTTTCATAAACGGCTTCCTCACACTTAAATCTATACTCTATGCAAACAAATTTCTCTTTTTCAGAAACGCTTTCCTTGCCATTGCCAATCTACATTTTATATGCTCTCTACTTCGACCATCATCTGTTATTTTGCTCCCCAAATAGCAAAACTCATTTACTACTTTAAGCGTCTCGTTTCCTAATCTAATTCCTGCGGCATCACCCGACTTAATTCGACTACATTCCATTATTCTCATTTTGCTTTTGTTGATGTTCATATTACATCCTCCTTTCAAGACCCTGTCCATTCCGTTCAGCTGCTCTTCCAAGTCTTTTGTTGTCTCTGACAGAATTACAATGCTCGATAGAGAGCGAAAAAGGTGAGAATCTGAGTGTATAAAATTAGATGAGAAAGGCTGTTGCCGAATGACTTCCCAGCCAACGCTTTTACAGTTCTTTGTCAGTCTAGCGGAATGCGGCAGGCGTTATCGTGGAGTAGCATCACTTCACGCAGCCTTCTGGGTCATTGTTCTTGGATTGCGTCTGCAAGACGTCTCGGTTGCTGACAGAAAAAGTCAGCAGTGATGGTTACATCTTGGGGAAGCAATTGCTAGTACACCACACGGTCGCTGTTCCACCAGATGCATAACATTATTTTTTGTGAATGCACGCAGGTCTTTCTACGGGGAGTTGTTACTTTGTTTTGGCTAATCATTCTTTTCTTTTCCTTACGTTAGCATAAGGACATCATTTCTAGTCACCAGTAAAGACGCAGGATAGGAATGGCCGGTGTTGTTCACGATCCACGTGATCATGAGCAAGCAGAGATACACCTATAGCCACCGGCTGATTTCTTGTGATTTTGGTTTAGAGCGTGCAGTACCTGCACACCCGAATACTGAATATTCCCCACTGAATACAACTGTCGCACGATGGTGGAATGTGTAACGTTCTCTGGCAGCACGCATCCAAAGTGAAAGTTAAAATAACATTTCGATGTATAATGCTCACTGTAACAAATAATTCATATGTATTTCTGTTAATTGAATTTCAGAAGGACACTTAATTTTGTGAGGAAAAAGACAATTATGAATTTTGCCATTATAAATGATTATTCAAAGAGTGTGAAATACTATCTGTGGCGGAGGATGTGAAAACCGCCACAGAAGAAACGATATGTAATCCAAACTGACAAAGACTGTACAAGAATTAGTTAAGATATAAATAGGCAACATATTGTAATATAATCATTTGTCTTCTGCACGGACTGAATGGGAGAGGAACCCGTGACGTTGCATTAGGTTCTTAAGTAGTCTCCATTTGTCATAAGTCGATGGTCGATGGCATTTGTAGCTGGAATTGTAAAAGGTGTGTAAAGATTTTGATTGTTTCTGTTAAAATATATTTATCTAGTAAAATCTGTTTGTGACAATTACTGCAAAGTTCGCACCGGACATTACCCATTTTATTTAAGAAACTTCTGCATGTTATTGGATATCGCTGGCGGTGCGGAGCTGCGCCGCGAGCGAGCAGTCTTCAGCAGCGGCCGATTTAAATACACGATCGCAATAACGACCACATCCTGAAAAGGGTACAGGTAGAGGTGAACGAAAATAACAACGTGTTTCTTTTCACAGCATTCCAGACGCAGAATAAAAGGAGATAGTAGATTTTGTCTTCTGCATTCACAGGTGGATACAAGCTGCAGCTTACGTAAATTTTCATTCAAAAAGTGATAAATTTTGAACATATTGTAAAGTGTATTTAAAAGTGGATAATTTTTCAGGAGAGCTTAGCAATATAAAAAAGAAAACATCCTCATATAGTAAATATAGTCTTATGCTTCAAAGCTAGTCGGGGTGTATCCAGTAAACAAAAATCCACTGCAATTTGAAAATATTTGCTAAGTTCGATGGACAATAATATTTTCATTCTTGCACAAACAGCTTTAGTACTTGAGTAAAAGTAAAACTTGAATCATTATTTTGGGAATATTCAAAGAAATTCATTTTTATTACTCTACAACAGAATATTTCATACGTAAAGTAATAATCACAGATGAAAAATTTATTGCAACCTTCCATTTATCATGTCCATCCATGTATATGTTAAGTTGAATCTCAACGGTTTCCCAATCAAATTAAAAGCAAAAAAGGAAAAAAAGTTTAAAACCAGACGGTCAACTCCCCAATAATTAAAACAGAATCACATTAAAAATAATCACAGCTAATCACGTTTGCCAGTTCTAGAGTACAATGACGTGGATCATTGCACAGAATAGAGTAGGACAACTGCAAAAAAACAAGTCTTCAGATCGGCGGACGCAAGAACATACGATGGCGTCAATAAGATGAAAATTAAGCAAAACACACACACACACACACACACACACACACACAGAGAGAGAGAGAGAGAGAGAGAGAGAGAGAGAGAGAGAGAGACCCACGCATTCACACACCAATATCGCCTGGCAGTTTACGGGCTGGTACAGAGCCTCTATGTGGTAATTCACTTAACTGTATGTGCGGGATGTTCAAATGGCTCTGAGCGCTATGGGACTTAACAAATGGTTCAAATGGCTCTGAGCACTATGGGACTTAACTTCTGAGGTCAACAGTCGCCTAGAACTTAGAACTAATTTAACCTAACTAACCTAAGGACATCACACACATCCATGCCCGAGGCAGGATTCGAACCTGCGACCGTAGCGGTCGCGCGGTTCCAGACTGAAGCGCCTAGAACCGCTCGGCCACACCGGCCGGCTATGTGCAGGAAGTAAACCTCTTAAAAAGTCCACAGTGAATTGTTGTATTTTTTGGTGCGACTAGAATGCTGGTAGTGATGGGTAATAATTGGTTTTCAATTTGCTCTGTCTCCTGTACACACTGATTTGCTGACTGTGACCGCGGTTTCAAGCAGCTTTCTGAAGAAACCAAAAGTAGGAATTGAGATTTATTTGTTTCCAAAATGCTACGACTAACAGCCCTCTTCACGTAGAAGATGGAAGTTTTACAAGTAAAAAGAAGAATATTGTGACCGTAGATGCTACCTGCTGACAAAACACGCTACTGACAGGTACACGTACTGCTACGAGCAGCGGTGGAAAGTTGAAGGTAAGCTAGTTTTCGGAGCCATGTGCGGTGAAAACAGCTCCGTTGAGTGATATGGCCAGCCAAGACTTATGGTGTCGTTTTCCTTGGATTATTTCCTGTTTACAAGGCTCCGACGGAAAATTCCGGGAACGAGAATTGAAGGCAACGGCCCGACTCTCTCCCACAGTGTCAGCGTGCGTCATCGCACGCTATTATTCAAGAGTCCATTCGTCCAGTCAGATCCACAAGGCTTTCTGCCTTGTGACTTAGTATGCTGCTATCCCTAATCCACAAATTCTCGCCGGCCGGAGTGGCCGAGCGGTTCTAGGCGCTACAGTCTGGCACCGCGCGACCTCTACGGTCGCAGGTTCGAATCCTGCCTCGGGCATGGATGTGTGTGATGTTCGAAGGTTATTTAGGTTTAAGTAGTTCTAAGTTCTAGGGGACCGACGACCTCAGAAGTTAAGTTCCATAGTGCTCAGAGCCATTTGAACCAATTTTGAACCACAAATTCTCGAAGTTTCATGATATACGGGTTCAGATATAGGCAGCTAAGACAGGCCACCCCATTATATCCAGAACAACTAAATATATTCTAACTTTCCGTTAAGTTAGAGCGAACAATGTACCAAGATGTCTGACGTACGCAAGCAATCCTTAACGTCTACAGCTACGGAATCACGGCATAGACTTTGCTCAACACGTTTTTATTGTTTCACTTTCTTGTAGGTTTTCCCGTTAAGTACAGATTTTGCAACTGATTTCAAACTAAGTTTCCCGTGAGCTAGAGACTTGAAACCTTCAGCATAGTTCAAAACTGCATGAGAATACAATATTAACTCGCTTCGTGTCTGGCATGTGTCGGAGGGTACTTTGTGTACCAGAACTGTTTCCCTCTTTCTCTGTTACAGTCACGAATGGCTCACGATACGACCGATTGGTCGTAATCCTCCATGTGAGCTCGAATCTCTCTGATTTTTACCTTCACGATTGTTTCGCGAGATCTACGTAGGGGGAAGCAATATATTGGCTGAGTCAGGTGAAGACGAACTGAAATAAATCTGATATTTACCATGTATCTCTGTTGCAATCTCATCAAAATATTTTAAACCGATTGAAAAACTTCACACACACACACACACACACACACACAAGAGGAAACAGCAGGAAATAATTACCTAAATAAAAAACCTTTTAATCGACAGGATTTTAAAACGGACCAAGAAAAATAAAAAAATTTCTCCTAACCCCATGCATATTCTTAATATCATACACATAACATTGCAAATTTGTGCCTGTGAATTTTTAATAGCTGCAACAATACTTCTAAAATTTTATACGAGAAACATGGGGTGCATGCAGTAGATAATAGTATGGCGTATAGAGAGTATATGTCATTGAGAACAATCACACAACAGTTCATATAAAATTAATGACGTGGGTGAACTATTCATTTATCAATTATCTCTTACATGCGCCCCACGTTTTTCTTTTTTAATTTTACAACTAATGTACGAGGCTAAGAGAAATCATTTTATTTTTTATCTGTTTTAAAATCTGTTTATATTAAACAATATTTAAATAATTATTTCTAATGGAACTATATGTGTTTCTGTTGTGTTGGAAAGGGCCTTCGGAGTGGACTTCAACATCCTAACGTGTGTGGAACTCTATGAAACAGTAACAAGACCAGTAACAAGACGTAACCCTCCACCCCTTTTCTATGAATAACGGAATATTAGTAATAAAGTAGTAGTAATAAATTAAAACTATTAATTTTAAATTAACAACAGCCTCAGTTGCAATGTTTACCTAGATTTACCTAGTTTTCAGTTGGGATAACCCAACCTTCTTCAAAATAAAAGGAACTACGATTTGTCCACAATGGACAACCTCAAAAACTAAAAACTATAATATAGTGATACATCGTCATGTTGCAATAACTTATCTGGGAAACAACCTCGGCCTCACTTCACGACCGCAGTACGGCAGCAACGGATGTTGTATTGGAACATCCGTAAGGTGTTAAGTCTGGTGAGCGTCCAGGCCAGTTTGTGCTTCGCGAATGACCGGCCCTAAGGTCTCCAAATGCACTGCTAAGAAGGTCCTTAATTATCTGTAAGAAGTCTGCGCGACCGTACTTATAGTGGTATCTGTTGCTCTAAATGCGACATCATATCTGTATTAGTTGTTGTTTAGAGTTCCGTCAATGAAACCGGGAACAATGACTTGTTTTTTGAAAAGTACGCTCCACAAGTCCAGCGACTGCGGTCGTTGTTTATCCACTTCTCTCATCCAGCACTGATCTTCAACTGGTCAGTCGTGTACATTGTGAAAATTGATTCGCCCGTGGTCTATAAACGATCATCTTGCACAGAGATGCCGCAATTTTCGTAGACACCATTCGGAGAGTTGTACTTTACACACAGGAAGTAATAAGCGCTATCCACAGGGGATCTCAAGGTGATTCCATATTTTTACGTTTCCAGTTTCCAGAAGGATTTTACGCCATTCCTCACAAATGGCATCTAATCTAATAGCATGTCTATGAAGTATCGGCCTAGTTGTGCGGCTAGATACGCGGTTTTCTGTCAGAAAGGCCACAGTTAGTAGTAATTGATGGGATGTCCGAAGTTTTATAGTCACTCTGCTGTTGTTAATTTAAATAAACTATTTAGGAGACAATCTGAGCAACCCTCTCAGATTGTATGCAAATGATGATGGCGTTTACCATCTAGTAAAGTCACCAGAAGATCAAATGAATTACGAAATGATTTACACAAGATATCCGCATGGTGAGGAAAGTGGCAATTGATCCTAAACAATAAGAAATTGTGAACTCTTCCACACCAGCACTAAAAAAGTTCAGTTAAGTTTCGGATACATGGTATATAACAGAAATTTAAATGTTATTTATTCGAATAAATACCTAGGGATTACAACTACGAACAACTTAAGTGGAACCATCACACAAAGTGCGGGGAAAGCGAACCAAATACTGCGTCTTATTGGCGGAACACTTATAAGATGCAACAAATCTACTAAAAACATTGCCTACAATACGCTTGTCTGTCCTCTACTGGAGTAGTACAGCGGCCTTGGAACCTTAACAGATACGATTAACGGAGGATATCGAAATAGTTCAAAGAAGGGCAGCTCGTTTTGTATTATCATGAAGTAAGGGAGAGAGTGTCACGGATACGATAACTTAGTTAGGGTGGTAATCATCAAATAAAGGCATTTTGCGTTGCGATGAGATCTTTCACGAAACTTCAATCATCAAATCAAATAAGAGAAATTAGAGCTGTCACGGAAAGATACAGGCCTCCGCTTTTCAAATGTGCTATTCGAGAAATAGTCAAAGTGGTTCCATGAACCCTCCTCTGAACACTAAATTGTGATTTGGTCCCATGAAGCCTCCGCTAAACACTAAATTGTTAATAGCAGAACAAGCTTGTAGATACGGGTATAGATGATGTGGACTGTTTCTGCCCTGTGACGTGTCTTTCACTAGTTGTGCAAGCTGACCTGTTACGAACTGTGGGTACTTGTGGTTATTTAGAGTACAACCAACGAAACGAGAACCAATGTAGCAGTCCTTGAAAAGCACCGTCCACACGTGCAGCGACACTTCTCTCGACATCATGGATTTTCGACTCAGTGGTGACTCGTACTGCAAAAATTGATTTGCCCATGATTTATCGTCCTCCACATCTGTACTTTACAAACCACCGTGAAGTGCACGGCAGATGATACGTCCCAGTGTACCAGTTATTAGGGCTTTTCGCCGTTTCATTCGCACATGGAGCGCGGGAAGACTATCATTCAGAGTCGGTTCTTTAAACTTTGTAAACAGGTTTCCTCATTATAGTTTCCGTCTTTTTCAAGGTTCTACCAGTTCATTTCCTTCAAAATCTCTGTTCCACTCTCCCATTGATCAAACAAACTTGCGGCCATTCGTGCTGCCCTTCTTTGTAAAAGTTCAATATCCCCTGTTGTCCCATCTAGTACGGATCCCAATACACACTTGAACAATATTCTCGGTTGCACGAGTGATTTGTAAGCAATCTCCTTTGCAGATACTTGTATATTGCATTACCCTAGTATTCTAACAATAAATTGAAGTCTGCTACCTGCTCTATCCATGACAGAGCCTATGTGATCGTTCCATTTCATGTCCCTACAAAGTGTTACACCCAGATATTTGTACGAGTTCACCGATTTCACCATGATTCGCGAATGTTATAGTCATACGATACTATGTTTTTTCGTTTCGTAAAATGCATAGTTTTACATTTCTGAACATTCAAACCAACGCTTTGAAATATTATCAAGATCTGAGTTAATATTTGTGCAATTTTTTTCAGACTCTACTTAATGATAGATAACTGCATCATCTGCGAAAAGTGTGTTGATGTGGAATTTAAAATCTTCTCGGCGGATTAAATGTTTGAAGAGATTTCGGAATTACAGCCGGTCGTCGTAAACTTCATTGCACGATATTTCGACAGGACATCTGAAGATGACTTGCAGGTGTCCAGTCAAAATATTGTGGAGTGAAGTTTATGACTATCGGCTGCAATCCCGAACCGGCCGGAGTGGCCGAGCGGTTCTAGGCGCTACAGTCTGGAACCGCGCGACCGCTTCGGTCGCAGGTTCGAATCCTCGGTCTTGGATGTGTGTGATGTCCTTAGGTTAATTAGGTTTAAGTAGTTCTAAGTTCTAGGGGACTGAAGTCCTCAGAAGTTAAGTCCCATAGTGCTCAGAGCCATTTGAACCATTTTGCGAGCCCGAAATCTCTTAGAACAAGTCTGTTACTATTAATATTTAGGCAAGGTCATTCATACTGTATATAACATGAATAGGAAGGGAACCAAAGTACTTTCCTGAAGTATAACTGAAGTTACATTTAAATCTGTCGACGGCTGGCCGGTGTGGCCGAGCGGTTCTAGACGCTTCAGTCTGGAACCGCGCGACCGCTTCGGTCGCAGGTTCGAATCCTGCCTCGGGCATGGATGTGTGTGATGTCGTTAGTAACTAAGCTAAGGACTGATGACCTCAGATGTTAAGTCCCACAGTGTTTAGAGCCATTTGAAAAATTTTTGAAATCCGTCGATGACTCTTCATTCAAGATGACTTACTGCGTGCTCTCTACCAAGAAATCCTCAATTCTGTCACAAATTTCGTTTGATACCCCTGATTGCACTTTTGACAATAAGCATAGGTGTGGTACTGAATCAAATAATAAACGAGGCTGGAGCCGTGAATAACTTGCATAGAAATGCCGCTTCACTTAGCACTATTCGTAGACGTTGACAGTATTGTATGAGGCTTGCCCAGAATGTAATGAACCACACTTGTTTTCAGCAGTTCTTTATTGAACATAATGAGAACTAAACACTCGAAAGAATGGTGTTTTACCTACACATCCTATTTTTCCACGTAATCTCCATCCTGTTCGATGGCCTTCCTCCAGCGCGAAGCAAGGGCGTGTTTGCCCGGTCGGTACCAGTCTTTGTGCTGGTGGAGGAGCCAGTGTTTCACTGTGTGAATCACCTCCTCATCTTCCTCAAAACTTCTTCCAACTGCCGAGTCGTAATGCGTCTGTCCTCCCGAATGACTTCAGCTCGCTGCAACATGTCAGGTGTGACAGCCGTGGATGGTCTCCTCGAGCGCTGCAAATCGTGGAGCTCCATCACTGCACCGAACCGCCTTCTGATGACCTCACCCTCCATGCCCAGCGACTAACAGTACTTCTGCCGATAGCAGATGCTGCATAGAGTTTGCACAAGTGTTTATGAACATTTCCCACAGTTTGTTTCTCCGCAGTGAGAAATTAATAACGACAAGTTGCTTGTAACGTACATCACTTACAGACGCCATTTTGAAACAGTCCTGCAGCTACACCATCTGTCGGAAGTGACGGGAACTTGGCGCACGCACTAAGGAGACTTCAGATAACACATACGTAACGTCTCACATTCGTAGCATTGTTTTCGGCTGAGAAAAAAATGCGGTGCATTACGTTCTGGGCATCCCTCATACTTTCATCATGAAGCCGTTAATGAAGAGAAATGTGGAAAGAATGGAATGCCTTACAATGCAGTACTCCCAGAATACTCCTTTGATCTCGAATACTCAGCAAGTGGAGTGTGTGTGACTGCTGCTAAAATATTAGTTTCATTCCTCCATCTGTTGCCATTTATTTATTCCTCACACTCACATTTTCTTGCAATGTTTTTATAATGATTGCAAAGGCAGACCTTGAGTGCTTGGGGCAATCAGGAAACGTATGAGTATACGCTGGCACCATTACTCTAACACTGACATGAATGTAAACAGTCACAACTGCAAGAAACTTTTTTTTGAGGTTACCGGTTTCGGTCTGTTTTAGACCATCTTCAGATCTGATATCATGACGGCGGTGGCGCTGAACGGAGCAGGCGTTACAATTTCACAAACGCCAACCACTCAGCCTACTATCATGGTACGAGCTCTGAAGATGCTCTAAAACAGACCGAAACTGGCAACCTCAAAAAAAAAGTTTCTTGCGGTTGTGACTGTTTATGTTCATTTTAAAATAATAAAAAACCGCTGTTCTCCAAGAAAAATGCTCTTAAAAATTACTTACTAACAGTGAGGCGACATTCACCGTAAACGAAAACCATATCCACTTTTCAGGGTCGGCCCGCGTGGACGAGCGGTTCTAGGTGCTACAGTCTGGAACCGTGCGACCGCTACGGTCACAGGTTCGAATCCTGCCTAGGGCATGGATGTGTGTGATGTCCTTAGGTTAGTTAGGTTTAAGTAGTTCTAAGTTCTATGATACTGATGACCTCAGAAGTTAAGTCCCATAGTGCTCAGAGCCATTTGAACCACTTTTCAGGTTGTTGTTTACACGGTGTTTCAAGACCTCACCGACAAACTTCGAGCGATGACAGTTCACCAAAAATGTTGATAATTTTTTGTCATGGAACATATACGTTTTGGTCCGCCGCTTATGAGTTATCCGCATGGTCATGATCGCACTGCCAACTAGCAACCTTCTGAGCAGCTGGTAGTGAGGCTGCTATTCTGTGGAGTCGTTCTTGCCCTGTCACTCAGCTTCTGTTGTTGTAATATAGTATCTTGAGTGTCGAGCATCTTACTAATCCTGAACCCTGAATCCAGTACTCAAGGAAGCATGGTGTACCGATTTAATGAATCCACTGAAGTGATTACACTGCCGAGTCACATTAATGTCACAAGCCTAAATAATCACCATTTGCAACAAGGACCGCTGCGAGGCGTGCAGAAGGAGAGTCATTGAGGCTCTGGAAGGTACCGACAGGAATGTGGAGTCATGATGAATCTCAGCGCTAGGTTCCTCAATTGAGGGTCCATGGAGCGAAGAGCTCGATCGAGGTTATCCCACAGATTCTCGATTGGGTTTTAATCCTGGTAGTTTGGTGGCCAGGGGACTACGGTGAACTGGTGCTTTCCGAACCGCGCACGTACATTGCGAGCTGTGCCACACGTTGCTAGGTGCCATCCTGCCGAGGAAAAACAAAGTGCATGTTGGGGTGGGCATGGTCTCCAAGGATAGACAAATACCTGCGTTGATCCATTGTACCTTGCAGAATGACGTGATCACCCAAGGAATGCCACGGAAACTTTCCCCAGACCGTAGAGCGTCCTCTTCCAGCCTGGACCTTACGAGTCGGAATCCAAAATTTTCGGGACTGGTGCTGCCATCTGGAAAGTAGGAGTAGTAGATCTTTGCACCGCTAGGTGGCGAGAGCTGCATATCTGATGAGTCAGTGCGCGGAGTGGCACTCAGCTGGGAGGACGTGTTGTGTGTCCACAGTGATTTCTGTAATACTCTAACGTGTGGCGATTTTACAGCGTGTTGGGGTGTGCACGGACCTTCGTCACACCGCATCTGATGATCCAACCTTCTTGTCACGGGTTATCACCGGCGACGACAGCTGGATTTACGGTTGTGGTTGAAATGGCTCTGAGCACTATGGGACTTAACATGTGAGGTCATGAGACCCCTAGACTTACAACTACTTAAACTTAACTAACCTAAGGACATCAGACACATCCATGCCCGACCGTAGCAGTCGCGCGGTTCCGGACTGAAGCGCCTAGAGCCGCTCGGCTACCGCGGCCGGCATTTACGATTAGGACCCAGAGACAAAGCAACAATCGTCCTAGTGGAAGAGCCCGAGCTCTCCAAGACCCAAAAAAGCGAGACAGGTGAAGAGCATGATCATCGTTTTCTTTGATACCAAAGGACTTGTGCACAAAGAATTTGTCCCACCCAACCAAACAACTGCGTACTACTGTGACGTTTCCCGACGGCTCTGTGAAAACGTGCGGCGACGACGGCACGAACTTTGGCGTCAAGGGAACTGGCTGCTGCATGACAACGCGCCCTGTCCCACGTCCTTGCTCACCAGGACCTTTTTGGCAAAAAATAACATGGCGGTGGTACCCCACCAACTGTACTCGCCAGATTTCGCAACTTGCGACTTCGCGCTATTCCCAAAACTGAAAATCAAGTTGAAAGGCCGTCGAATAGACAATCTAGAGGAGATTCAAGAAGCATCGCTGGCGGTGATAACCACCCTCAAAGAGCAGGACTTCCAAAAAACGATTGACCAGTGCAGAAGTGCTGGCACCAGTGTATAAGTGCGGATGGGAACTATTTCGAGGGTGATGGTGACTATTAGTCCAAAGGTAAGGTTTTCAACAAATGGCAGCACCAGTGCCGAAAACTGTGATTCGAACCTCGTTTGACAATTGTTGCAGGTTGTTTGCATTCAGATGTTTCACGCCGTACACGCTAACGGCCGTCTGTCGCCTGAAAAGGTCGCTTGTCTCCTCTCACTCCAGTTGCGGTACTGGCGTCCAAATTCCAGCCTTTGTCACCGATGAACAGCAGTCAGCATGGGTGCATGAACCAGGCGCCTGCTGTGGAGGTCGGTACACAGCAATACTGTTGGTCGCTGGGCCGGAGATTTTCTCCGCTCAGGGAATGGGTGTTGTGTTGTCCTAATCATCATCATTTCATCCCCATCGACACGCAAGTCGCCAAAGTGGCGTCAAATCGAAGGACGTTCACCCGCCGAATGGTCTACCCGACGGGACGCCCTAGTCACACGACATTTAATATTGTTCATCTGGGCTCAGTTGCCCAACAGTTGCGCGTCTATTCGCCCGTAAACATCTGTGCAGCCGTCGTTCAACCCTGTACTGTAAGGCACGTGGTGCACCAATAGTTTTGGATAGCGTAGTTTTGCCACGCACTTGTACTATAACCATAGCTTACCATCTTAGCCGTTTCGGAAATGCTTCCTTCCTTGGCCCGAAAGCCAATGATCATCCGTTTTTGGGCGTCAGATAAATCGCTCCGTTTCCCCATTGCGATAGTGACTGAACTGTTTTCCACCTCCGCCAGACATGCTTAATACACCCTCCTCTGTTAGTATCGCCACCTGCTCTCAGTAAGTGTTTATTGTTCGTTGACATCGAACGTAGACAGTGGTCATATTAATGTTACTGGACCGCGTATGTGTTACCGTAAGGCGAGAGGAAAAGGAATTGTAGCTCATCGTACCTACGATAATTGGTTCAAAAATGGTTCAAATGCCATGAAATGCGATTAGAACTGGGCTAACGACTCGAGCCGTTACTCTTCTCGATCAAATGATTGAAATGGCTCTAAGCACTATAGGACTTAACATCTGAGGTCATCAGTCCCCTAGAACTTAGAACTGCTTAAACCTAACTAACCTAAGGACATCACACACATCCAAGCCAGAGGCAGGATTCGAACGTACGACCGTAGAGGTAGCGCGGTTCCAGACCGAAGCGCCTAGAACCGCTCAGCCACCACGGCCGGCCCGATAATTGGTGTCCTGACAGAATACACTCATAATATCTTTGCTGCAGTTCATGGACGCTTGCGAGAAACATGGAGACTGCGTTTTTAGCATGTTAGTGACGGTACGCGTCATGTGACAACACCGGATTTTGAAGGTGAAGTTTCTGTAGATTTAGAAGTTAATCTTCTGGCAGCATGCGGGCTATAGCCCGTCCAATGGGATTAGGTCACGTGTCTGTTCGGAGAGTACTGCAGGAGTACAAGCTACAACTGTACTATCTTAAAGGGTGCAGATTTTAGGATCAGCTGATTAACAGCATCCTATGTAGTTTGTGCACTAGTTCGCACACTAAAGAGTGAATGATGTTGCCTTCCACATACATGTTTTACTTGCAGATAAAGCCTTCTTTACATGTGACGTGCATTTTAGCAGCAGCAACAGCCATATGTGGGACTAAGAGCACCCGCATGCGGGTCTGTTAGATAGCACGAACAAGGGTTCTCCACAAACACGTGGACGAAACTGTGGGTAACCCTCATCTAGGACTTATAATATTGCCACCTAGATTCTCTGGAGCAGTTTACTCACAGTTCTTGCAGCCCACAATTTTGGAACTGCTGAGCAACCTACCGCCTGCTGTGCGGAGAAGCCTCTGGTTCCAGCATGGCGGAGCCGCAACACACTTCAGTGCTGGTGCGCTGGCACGGCTGACTTTCGATTTTGGGGAGCGTAAGGATGGGGCGAGAAGGACCCGTTGTGTGGACAGCGCTTTCTCCATACACTCTTTCATTACTTCCTTTGGGGAGGTGTCAAGAGTATGGTTTACGTTACTCTAATCGCCACAAAAGCTAAGATGATAGCCCGATTCACTGACGCATTCCATCCTGACGTGCTCTCCAGAGTTGAATGGGCACTGGTAAGAAGGTGCGCAGGATATACTGAGGCACCGGGTGGATTCATTGATTTACGTAAATTACTATCAGAAATGCCTAATATAATAAAGAGAAATTTTTCTGCAATTGTAGGTATTCATTGTTATAGCTGTAAGTACGTGTTTAAGACTATTATTGCTTATTAAAAATTATCCTCTTTTGTGACCTATAATTCCTCAAAGTTTGTCGGTGAGGTCCTGTGATACTTTGTATACTGAGAATGTCTAAACAGCAAGCCACAATAACAGAGCACACACTGATGGGTTTCAAGCACACGGGTAAACACAAGAAACGTATGTGAGCTACATGTTTGGGCACACTTGGGACACTAAGGAAGAGGTTTGTAGGACGTATCCTTCTGACGACGGGCCAGTGGTTTTCGGCACGTTTATCGTGCTTCGATTTGCTCGTTCCATGAGATGATCGTGTTGAAGTTCTATTCGAAGGCTTTTTCAGTGATACATAAAAAATTTATAGTTCCGTTAAAAACCAGATAGCGTCATGAAATTGCAGTTATTAGTGTTAAAATTTACTTCCGTACGTCATGAAATCCGCAACATTATCACCTATTATTTACTGAAAATACCACCTCGATGTACACTATGTGATGAAACGTAGCCGGCCGAAGTGGCCGTGCGGTTAAAGGCGCTGCAGTCTGGAACCGCAAGACCGCTACGGTCGCAGGTTCGAATCCTGCCTCGGGCATGGATGTTTGTGATGTCCTTAGGTTAGTTAGGTTTAACTAGTTCTAAGTTCTAGGGGACTAATGACCTCAGCAGTTGAGTCCCATAGTGCTCAGAGCCATTTTTTTTTGATGAAACGTATGCGGACACCCCTGTGTAATGTGGAATGGATGTTATGAGAGGCAAACCCGCCAGTATAAAAGGAGGCAGCGGGTATTGTGCTGTAAGATGAGAAGCAGTAACAGCAGACTGTGCCGATCGGAAGAACGCAGTGACTTCAAACGTTCACTAGTCGTTGGATGACACCTGAGTGATAAATCAACCAGAGACGTTTCATGAAATGATAATTAAATCAAGACCCTAAGCTCTCGACAGGCGTTGATATACATCAACGGGGACAGTTGAAAATGTGTGCTTCGATCGGGACTCGAACCTGTGATCTCCTGCTTACATGGCAGACGCTGTATCCATATGAGCCACCGAGGGCACAGGATAGTGCGACTGCAGGTATTTATCCCTTGTACGCTCCCCGTGTGACCCACATTCCCAACTTAATGTCCACACAGTACATTCGTCGTGTCCCTTCCCATTACACTCATTACTCGCGGCAGTCAATCTTACCGAGTCCCGTAAGAGCTCGGGCAATGCGTGTGCATCCAGCACAGAAGAACAATAGCCGGTTAGCCTTGACTACATGAAGATGGTATCTGTTCTCTCAGACATGTCCGAAAGAACAGATACCATCGGTGACCATGCAGTTCTCTTAGAATGAAATGATAATTAATGATTCTTCTGTGATGGATGCACACACATTGCCCGAACTCTTAAGGGGCTCGGTAAGTTTATCTGCCATGAGTAATGAGTGTAATGGGCAGGGGCACTACAAATGTAGTGCGTGGACATTAAGTTGGGAATGTGGGTCTCACGGGGAGCGTGCAAGGGATAAATCCCTGCAGTCGCACTATCCTCTGTGCCCTCGGTGGCTCAGATGGATAGAGCGTCTGCCATGTAAGCAGGAGATCTACATCTACATACATACTCCGCAATCCACCATACGGCGCGTGGCGGAGGGTATCTCGTACCACAACTAGCATTTTCTCTCCCTGTTCCACTTCCAAACAGAACGAGGCAAAAATGACTGCCTATATGCCTCTGTACGAGCCTTAATCTCACTTATCTTTGTGGTCTTTCCGCGGAATGTAAGTTGGCGGCAGTAAAATTGTACTGCAGTCAGCCTCAAATGTTGGTTCTCTAAATTTCCTTAGTAGCGATTCACGAAAATAACGCCTCCTTTCCTCCAGAGACTCCCACCCGAGTTCCTGAAGCATTTCCGTAACACTCGCGTGATGATCAAACAATGTATCCTACCAACCGTTCCCTTCTTTTAGCCAAGTTGTGCCACAAATTCTACTCCTCCCCAATTCTACCAGTAACAAATCTAGCAGCCCGCCTCTGAATTGCTTCTATGTCCTCCCTCAATCCGACCTGATAGGGATCCCAAACGATCGAGCAATACTCAAGAATAGGTCGTATTAGTGTTTTATAAGCGGTCTCCTTTACAGATGAACCACATATTACCAAAATTCTACCAATGAACCGAATACGACTATCCGCCTTCCCCACAACTGCCATTACATGCTTGTCCCACTTCATATCGCTCTGCAATGTTACGCCCAAATATTTAATCGACATGACTGTGTCAAGCGCTACACTACTAATGGAGTATTCAAACATTACAGGATTCTTTTTCCTATTCATCTGCATTAATTTACATTTATATGTATTTAGAGTTAGCTCCCATTCTTTACACCATTCACAAATCCTGTCTAAGTCATCTTGTATCCTCCTACAGTCACAGCAGGTTCGGATCCCGGTCGGAGCACACATTTTCAACCGTCTCCGTTGATGTATATCAACGCATATCGACAGCTTAGGGTCTTGATTTAATTATTATTTCATTCTAAGAGAAAGAACAGATACCATTTTCATAGAGACGTTTCAGTCCTGCTAAAGCTGCCCTGCTGCCCTAGACAGCTGCTGGTTGATGCGATTGTAAAGTGGAAACGAGAAGGAACAACAACAGCAGAACTAATACTAGGCAGATCTGAGGTACTGGTGGGGAGAAGGCCACCGAGCATTGCGGCGGGTGCTTCTAAAAGGGGAGCGAAATCAGTGAACGTAATCACTCGTTCATGAATGCTACCAGCAGTCCAGGCAGCACAATAACTGTACGCAAAGAGTTAAATAAACTGATCGAATAACTCCTCATAAGCAACACATTTCTGCAGTTAACGCTAGGCGACACTTGAGGTGTTTTGAAGAGCAACGCCAATGGGTAGTGGATGACTGGAAATGAGTGATTCGGATATATGAAACAATACAACGGAAGGGTTTGGGTGTGGCGAATGCCTGTGTACCGTTATCTGTCATCACCTTAGTGTTGACAGCGAAGTGTGGAGGAGGTGATGTTACGATATGGGGCTGATTTCAGTGGTTAGGTTGTGGTCTCCTTATTGCGCTTAACACTAAACGCGGACAGATATGAACACATTTTACAGGAATGTGTAGTTTGATTATTGTTTTTATCAGTATGACAATGTACCCTGCCGTAAAGTCGAATCTTGTAATTATTTGTGCACAATAACATTCCTGAAATGGACTGGACAGAATCGCGACGTAAAACCAATGCAACATCTTCGGGGTGAATTACAATGTTGACTACGATCCAAACTCCTGCGTCTAACATGACTACCTTCTCAGGTGTCTGCCTTGAGGTAGAATTGGCTGCCATTCCTCCACAGGCAATCAGACACCTAAGTGAAAGTGTCGTCGCAGAGTTCATGCCGTCGTAAAGTTGACGCATCGACCCACCTCATATTGATGTCCACTAATAGGTACACGGGTTCTTTTGATCAGGTAGCTTATTTACCCGTTTGGGTGCTTTGTAATAGCTGTCTAACCCTATGCATCAACAGCAGTTCTTGGACAGAGAGTAAATGGCTCTGGTTTCGTGGTTCTAGGGCAGTAACATACGTTGGCTCGAAGTATCGCCAAATGGGGTGGGGATATATATGGTGGTTGTCCAGACAGTAAGTTTCGATCGGTCGCTAAATGGAAACCACACTGAAAATCCAATGAATTTTTCCACAGGTGTTTTGGGCAGTGTCTCTAGTACGCCCGTCGATTGCGTTACGTCGTTCTTTTTAGTTCTGAGCACACAGGGAGCACATAAAGATACCTAGAACAAAAGTGTCTTCCGCAAAGTACGAGGGCGTGATGAGCATGATGAGAAATTTCGCCTCAGCCATGCAGCCAACATTACATAACTGTCGTGCATTTTCTTCTTCAAGACAATTCTCAGCCGCATTCTGTAGGGGTAATGCAGATGCTCCTGCATCGCTTTGAATCGGAAATGTTTGATTACCAGCAATACAGCCCGTAATTGTCTCCCTCTCAGTTTCACCTCTGCTCACATGAACCGCTGGCTATGAAGACAACATTTTGGCACAGACAACGAGCTGTAGGCCAGTGTAGAGAATTGGCAGAGAGCACTTCTATGATGAGGGTATTGGAAAGTTGGTACAGCACTACAACTATATAAGTAGGAACAGCGACTATACAGAGAAGTATCTGGAAAGTGTAGCTAACTCTTGCAAATGAAACGTTTCTGATTTTCACTATGGTTTCCATTTAGCGACCGATCGGAACTTACTTTCTGTACAACACTCGTACAAGGTGGTAAGAAACAGTCTGGAAAGATTGCTATGATGTTACAGTGAAGGTTGTGCTGACAAATAATTATTAGGAAAAAGAATTCAATAAGTTCCGTAGTTCCCGAGTTTATTAGCATTGAAGTTTGCCAATAAGGCTGTTGCGCGTGTAAATTCAAGCGGCCCGCCAGAGGTGGTGTCACCACACGTGTTCTTCGTTTGGTTTCCTTAGAACCGAACAAGTGAGCGATACAAAAATTGGACGTGGGATGGTAGTCAGGGTCGAAGGCGAGCCAAAGGCTGAGCAGCCTCGTTCGCCATCATCTATGCTTCGAGAATAACTGACGCTAATTGTATCTTGCGTGCCGCATGAATGTATTTTAGCACACTCCTGATGACCATAGGGAACCTCCAGAAAATGGTTGTCGGACTGAGGGGTTGCAATTATTTAAGCTCATTTGTGAGACAATCTTGTTTGAGACATATACGAGGGTTGAAAGTTAAATAGTGGAAACTATTTATTCACAACCGATACAAAAGAGTTACATGTTTGCACCTGTTACTGTCCTTCAAAGTACTCACCAGCGTTGTGTAGAACCCGTTGCCAGCGATGTGGAAGGCGTAGTATACCGTTAGCAGAGCCTGTTCTGTTGATGGTGCGAATGGAGCTGCCAGCTGCCTCTCGAATCTCCGGAACAGTTCTGAAGCGAATGCCACCGTCAATGCACAGCATTACTGTTCGTTTTGGGAGCATCGCCTGCGTCCAGCTATGCGAAAGAAGCTGCGACACTTCCTGCGCAACACACCCATCATTTTGCACGACAATGCGCGGGCGCATGCAGCGCAAGCTGTGGCTGCTCTATTCGGTCGATGGGACTGGGAAGTCCTATACCATCCTCCATAGTCCCCGGAATTAAGTCCTCGTGACTTTGATTTGATTCCGAAGTTGAAGGAATCACTTTGTGGCATTCGCTTCAGAACTGTTCCAGAGGTTCGACAGGCAGTTGACCGCTCCATTCGCACCAACAACAGAACAGGCTCTGCTAACGGTATACTAAGCCTTCCACATCGCTGGCAACGGGTTCTACACAAGGCTGGTGACTACTCTGAAGGGCAGTAACAGGTTCAAACATGTAACTCTTTTGTATCGGTTGTGAATAAATAGTTGTAACCATTTAAGTTCAAACTCTCGTAATTATAATAGCCGTGTCCTCTAAACGGCTGCTTATTTCCAACAAACTCTTTACGCCAAGACCATTGCCCAAGAAGGGTGGCGCATTATCAGAAGAGAATCCATGTTTAGGATTTCGTGCAGATACAGTTCCGCTGCGATAGGGGTAAAAGGTGCATTAGAGTGTGCCAGCCGGCCGTGGTGGCCGTGCGGTTCTAGGCGCTTCAGTCCGGAACCGCGTGACTGCTAGGTCGCAGGTTCGAATCCTGCCTAGGGCATGGATGTGTGTGATGTGCTTAGGTTAGTTAGGTTTAAGTAGTTCTAAGTTCTAGGGGACTGATGACCTAAGATGTTAAGTCCCATAGTGCTCAGAGCCATTTGAACAGTGTACCAGGGAAGTGACACAACAACTGGAAACTACCCCAGAGTTGAAGCACGAGGGACTGTATCATTCATATGGGCAAAAAAACTATTAGGGCTCTTCGGAAAGTAAGGTCCGATCGGATGCGAAATGGAAACCACAGTGAGAATCAAAAATGTTTTATTCGCAGTAGTTGGCCACATCGTCCAGTTAACTCTCTAAATAGTCGCCGCTCCGACTTAGACATTTGTCGTGTTGTTGTACAAACTATCCAGACCCTCGTTACAGAAAGCAGCCGCCTGCGCTTTCCGCCAATTCTCTACACTGGTCTGCCTCTCGTTATTTGTCGCAAAATATTGTCTTCGTTGCCAGCGGTTCATGTGAGCAGAGATGAACATCGGAGGGCTGTATTGTGGGTGATCTAACACTTCCCATCGAAAACTCTGTAGCAACATCTTCATGGCACCTGCAGAATGCGGCTGAGAATTTAACAAAGAAACGCATGATATTTATGTTATGTGGGCTGCATAGATTCAAGCGAAATCTCTCACTGGATCCCCATACTTGGCGGAGACACTATTGTTCTATGCATCTCTATGTGTTCACTGTGCCCTCAGAACTAAGAAGAGCGACGTGATGCGATCGACAGGAATTCTAGAGACACGGTACGCCACGTCTGTGTAAAGCTCCATAGAATTTTCACTGTGGTTTCCATTTCGCCCCAAATCGGATCTCTGTATTGTATTGTATGTTAAGCGGGGACCTAGAAACGACTGAGAGGCTCCGTCCCCGCCGCAGCCGCAGTGGTCCACAACCCCACGACGACTACCGCAGTCCACTTCACCCCTCCGCCGCCCCACACTGAACCACTATTTCTGGGTTATTGTGCCGTTCGGCCCCCAGTGGGCCCCCCAGGTAACGTCTCACACCAGACGAGTGTAGCCCCGATGTTTGCGTAGTAGAGTAATGGTGGTTTATGCATGCGTACGTGGAGAACTTGTTTGCTCATTCCAACGGATTTCTTTTGGAACTCGTGTGGATCACCTCACACTTTTCGTTATTTAGCGTCAACTGCCACCTGCCACACCATACAGCAATCTTTTCTAAATCGCTTTACAACTGATGCTGGTCTTCCGATGACCTTACTAGACGTTAAATTACAGCATCATCTGCGAACAATCTAAGAGAACTGCTCAGATTGTCACCCAGGTCATTTATATAGATCAGGAACAGCAGAGTTCCCAGGACGCTTCCCTGGGGAACACCTGATATCACTTCAGTTTTAATCGATGATTTGCCGTCTGTTACTACGAACTGCGACCTTCCTGACAGGAAATCACGAATCCCGTCGCACAACTGAGACGATACCCCTTAGGCCCGCAGCTTGATTAGAAGTCGCTTGTGAGGAATGGTGTCAAAAGCTTTCCGGAAATCTAGAAATACGGAATCAACTTGAGATACCCTGTCGATAGCGGCCATTACTTCGTGCGAATAAAGAGCTAGCTGCGTTGCACAAGAACGATGTTTTCTGAAACCATGCTGATTACGTATCAATAGATCGTTCCCTTCGAGGAGATTCATAATGTTTGAATACAGTATATGCTCCAAAACCCTACTGCAAACCGACGTCAATGATATAGGTCTGTAGTTCGATGGATTACTCCTACGACCCTTCTGAAATACTGGTGCGACCTGCGCAATTTTCCAATCTATAGGTACAGATCTATCGGTGAGCGAGCGGTTGTATATGACTGCTAAGTAGGGAACTATTGTATCAGCGTAATCTGAAAGGAACCTAATCGGTATACAATCTGGACCTGAAGATTTGCCCGTATCAAGCGATTTGAGTTGCTTCGCAACCCCTAAGGTATCTACTTCTAAGAAACTCATGCTAGCAGCTGTTCGTGTTTCAAATTCTGGAACATTACATTCGTCTTCCCTGGTGAAGGAATTTCGGAAAACTGTGTTCAATAACTCCGCTTTAGCGGCACAGTCGTCGGTAACAGTACCATCGGCACTGCGCAGTGAGGGTATTGACTGCGTCTTGCCGCTTGTGTACTTTACATGCGACCAGAATTTCTTCGGATTTTCTACCAAATTTCGAGACAATGTTTCGTTGTGGAACCTATTAAAGGCACCTCGCATTGAAGTTCGTGCCAAATTTCGCGCGTCTGTAAATTTTAGCCAATCTTCGGGATTTCGCGTTCTTCTGAACTTCGCATGCTTTTTCCGTTGCCCCTGCACGTTCGGACCTGTTTTGTGTACCATGGGGGATCAGTTCCATCTCTTGCCAATTTATGAGGTATATGAATCTCTCAATTGCTGTTGCTACTATATCTTTGAATTTGAGCCACATCTCGTCTACATTTGCATAGTCAGTTCGGAAGGAATGGAGATTGTCTCTTAGGAAGGCTTCTAGTGACACATTATCCGCTTTTTTAAATAAAATTATTTTGCGTTTGTTTCTGGTGGATTTGGAAGAAACGGTATTGAGCCTAGCTACAACGACCTTGTGATCACTAATCCCTGTATCAGTCATGATGCTCTCTATTAGCTCTGGATTGTTTGTGGCTAAGAGGTCAAGTGTGTTTTCGCAACCATTTACAATTCGCGTGGGTTCGTGGACTAACTGCTCAAAATAATTTTCGGAGAAAGCGTTTAGGACAATCTCGGAAGATGTTTTCTGCCTACCACCGGTTTTGAACAAGTATTTTTGCCAACATATCGAGGGAAGGTTGAAGTCCCCACCAACTATGAGTGGGGTATTTATTTGTTACGAGACTCAAATTTTCTCTGAACTGTTTAGCAACTATATTATCGGAGTCTGGGGGTCGGTAGAAGGAGACAATTATTAACTTAGTTCGGCTGTTAAGTATAACCTCCACCCATACCAATTCGCACAGAGTATCTACTTCGACTTCACTACAAGATAAACCACTACTGAAAGACACAAACACTCCACCACCAATTCTGCCTAATCTATCTTTCCTGAACACCGTCTGAGACTCCGTAAAAATTTCTGCAGAACTTATTTCAGGCTTTAGCCAGCTTTCTATACCTATAACGATTTCAGCTTCTGTGCTTTCTATTAGAGCTTGAAGCTCAGGTACTTTCCCAGCACAACTACAACAATTTACAACTACAATTCCGACTGTTCCTTAATCCAAGGAATTCCCCAAGCTACGTCATTATGGCTAATGAACATGGGTCCATCATTTCAAAAGTGCAACAAACAGAGCGTCGACTCTGAAGAACACTCAAACATTTATTAGACCAGGCGTTTGCAAGTTTCTTCAGATCCACACTTCAGCAATCGCCCCCATGCTGACACAGTGTCAGGAACATACGAGCGGCATTCAATAAGTAACGAAACACAATTTTTCCTGAAACCAGGTTGGTGTTATTCAGGTTCCCAATGACCATATTATTCCCCATTGTTTTGGGTACAAAACCCTATTTTTTCAACATAACCTCCGTTCAGTGCGATGGCCTTACGTCACCTTACTTGGACGGGCACTATGTCCGCCTGGTACCACTCTACTAGACGTCGTTGGAGCCAACGTCTTGCTGCATCAATAACCTCCCTATCATACACGTATTGCTTCCCGTGGAGTGCATTTTTTATTGGGTCAAACGGACGGAAATCGAAAGGCGCGAGATCCGGGCTGTAGGGTGGATTAGGAAGAGCAGTCCAATGGATTTTTTTGAGTTCCTCTCGGGTGAGAAGATTTGTATGAGGCCTTATGTTGTCAAGCCAACGGGCTTGCCGCAGTGGTAACACCGGTTCCCGTCAGATCACCGTAGTTAAGCGCTGTCGGGCTGGGCTAGCATTTGGATGGGTGACCATCCGGTCTGCCTAGCGCTGTTGGCAAGCGGGGTGCACTCACCCCTTGTGAGGCAAAGTGAAGAGCTACTTGATTGAGAAGTAGCGGCTCCGGTCTCTGAAACTGACATATGGCCGGGAGAGCGGTGTGCTGACCACAAGCCCCTCCATATCCACATCCACTGAAGCCTATGGGCTGAGGATGACACGGCGGTCAGTTGGTACCGTTGGGACTTCATGGCCTGTGTGGGAGGAGTTTTTGTGTTATCATGAAGAAGGAGAAGTTCGTTCGCAGTTTTGTGCTGTCAAACACGCTGAAGCAGATTCTTCGATTTCCTGATCGCACCACAATACACACCAGATCTGCACTTTACACCATGAAGAAGGACATCAACCTCTTCAGAGTCAATGGAGACCGGTGACCTGACTTTACCAACTGAGGGTGCGACTTTGAACTTTTTCTTCGGAATAGATGCCGGTCCATGGATTGCCGTTTCGTTTCCGGTTCGAAGTGATGAACTCAAGTTTCACTACCTGTGCCGATAAACGAAAAAAAATTGTCACGATTAACCTCGTAACACGCAAGCAGTTCAGCACCGATGGTCCCTCGTTGCTCTTTATTGTCTACTGTTAGGCGGCGAGGAACCCAGCTGGCACACACTTTCGAGCTCCCCAGCTGGTGGACGAGTGTGTAAGCACTACCATCAGAGACGTCCATTTGAGCAGCGACGTGTTTGACTGTGATCCGTTGATCATCTCGGACGAGAGTGTCCGCACGTTCCAACATTGCTGTGGTCACAGCAGTGTGCTGTCGGCCGGCATGCAGGAGATCGGACAGGTTTGCGCGACCTTTTTGTGATGATGACAGACGCATCGCCCAACGACTTAACGCGCTTTTTTTCACTGCCAGGTCACCGTAGGCGTTCTGTCAGCGTCTGCAAATATCTGCGATGCTCTGGTTTTTCGCCAATGACAGCTCTCTGCTTGGAACGCATCTCCGTTATAGACGCCAAGGCTACGTATAGCGGAACCTAATGAGACTATAGAGGACGAAGAACGGATATCCCGCCATACCCAGTAATAAATAACGCATTTTTTCAATCGAAACTGGCTGAGAAATAATGTGTTACATCACTTTTTGAACATTCCTCGTATGTGATCGTCCAATTTCGTATCGATTCCAGAATGAGATTTTCACTCTGCAGCGGAGTGTGCGCTGATATGAAACTTCCTGGCAGATTAAAACCTGCAAGGTTCGCAGGCGATCTTCTGTAAAGTTTGGAAAGTAGGAGGTGAGGTACTGGCGGAAGTAAAGCTGGAAAGACGGGGGCATCAGTCGTTCTTGGGTAGCTCAGATGGTAGAGCACTTTCCCGCGAAAGGTAAAGGTCCGAAGTTCGAGTCTCGGGCCCGCACACAGTTTTAAACTACTAGGAAGTTTCGTATCGTTTCTTATTGATATTTCTAAATATTCATACGATATAACGTGCTCAAACATTCTTCACTGGCTTGATGGCAACATCTCCATTCTACAAGGACTGAAGTTCTACGTGTGAAAAATAGCTGAAGAAAAACGAATCCGTACAATTTTTGAAAATTCTCAGTACGGAGGAAAAAAAAAATCGGCCATATTTGGGAACGATACAATGTAATCGAAGTCGTCGAAATACTGTGAGATCGGCGACTAACGCAAGAAAAGTCCCTTTGCTTCGTGTGGATGGCTTGTTTTCAGGTGCGTTCTCTTGTACGAAACCTCTGATAGTTGCGTCCGTCATGAACAATATAATGATGGCTATGCGATTAGTGTTCATTGGTTTTGTAGGCTGTCGGACGCCAACTAGTATCTTAAATATTGCCTATCTGTTCTGTGCAGAAGTGCCTGAGGACCACAGAACTGAGACTCTTACTGTGGTAAATCACTAAAACGATTATAATATTGTTCCTCTTGTAATAAGGACTGAGTACTGCTACCACGTTCAACAACCCTGGTCAGGCAGATGCCACGACGCCGAATTTAGCAACACACCCTGAGGAAGACGACTTGCAACAGTCGCCGAAATGTGGAATTTTACAGATGACAATGCGGCCTCAAACCCAGAAGAACTTTATTGGCTGTCACAACGGCCGCAGAAGCCTACGTTTACAAAATATTGCAGCTTCGTTGCTTTTCTCTGAATGCTGTTCTTCACTTTCTCTAACGCAATGCGGAACAACTTTTGAAACATCTGCAACAATTGTTCGAAACATTCGGGAATTATGAACAGTTCTTTCACTACGCCGAATGTGCAATATTTCTTCTCTTTTTTCAACCATAACGGATTGACCCAAAATCTTCTTCGCTGCCCAACAACTTACAAAAGATCTAGTGCATCGTATCTTCACCTGATGAAGACGACGTATTCTGACCAGTTCGTAGCACGAGCGGCGGGTCTCTCTGACAGTGGCACGCCAATGTGAATCGCTCGCGCCCCGCCCCGCCACCAGACGCCATTTCTGTGTGAACTGTGCCTTACACTGGGCTGACAAAAGTCATGGGATACCTCCTAATATCGTTACAGACCTCCTCTTGCCCGGCACAGTGAAGCAGGTCCATGTGACATGGGCTCAACAAGAGATTGGATGTCCCCTGCATAAACATTGAGGCCGCTACGGTCGCAGGTTCGAATGCTGCCTCGGGCATGGATGTGTGTTATGTCCCTAGGTTAGTTAAGTTTAAGATGTTCTAAGTTCTAGGGGACTGATGACCTCAGATGTTAACTCCCATAGTGCTCACAGCCATTTGAACCATTTTTAACCATAAATATTGAGCATCGCTGCTTCTATAGCCGTCCATAACTGCGGAAGTGTTGCCGGTGTAGAGTGTTGTGCACGATCTGACATCTCGATTACGCCACCTAAATGTTCGATGGAAATCATGTCGGGCGATATGGATGGCCAAATCATTCTCTCGAATGGGACAGAATGTTACTCTAACCAGTCGCTAACAAATGTGGCCGGGTATGGCGCATTGTCATCCATAAAAATTCTATCGTTGTTGGCTCCAAATAGTCTCCAAGTAGCCGAACATAACGATTTCCGGTCAACTATCGGTTCAGTTGGACCAGAGGATTCAGTCCATTCCATGTAAACACAGCCCACAACATTGTGGAACCAGCTTGCACAGTGCCTTGTTGACATCTTGAGTCCACGGTTTTGTGGGGTCTGCGCCACACTCGAACCCTACCATCAGCTCTTATCAGCTAAAATCGGGATTCATATGAAGAGCTCATGTTTTTCGAGTTTTCTAGGGTCCAACTGACACGGTCACGAGTCCAGGAGAGGGACTGCAGGCGAGGTCGTGCGGTTAACATAGGCATTCGCGTCGATCGTCTGCTGCCATAGCACATTAACGGCAAATTTTGCCGCACTGCCCTGACGGATATGCTTGTCGTTAGTTCCACACTGATTTTTGAAGTTATTTCACGCAGTGTTGCTTGCGTATTTTCACTTGCAACTCTATGCAAACGCCGCTGCTCTCGGTCGTTAAGTGAAGGCCAGCGGCCACTGCTTTGTGGTCAAAGATAATGAATGAAATTTTGTGTTCTTGACACACTCTTGACAATGTGGATCTCTGAATATTGAATTCCCTAACGATTTTCGAAATGGAATGTCCCACACATCTGGGTCAAACTACCACTCCGCGTTCAAAGCCTGTTAAGTCGCGTCGTGCGGCCATAGTCACACCGGAAACCTTTTCACATGAATCACCTGAGTACAAATGTCAGCTCCACCAATGGACCGCCCTTTTATACAGTCATCTATATGTGTGCATATCCCACTCCCATGAATTTTTTTTTCAATTCAGCATGGCAGTGCGCAATGGCCTTGCCGCAGTGGATACATCGGTTCCCGTCAGATCACCGAAGTTAAGCGCTGTCGGGCGTGGCCGGCATTTGGATGGGTGAGTATCCAGGCCGCCATGCGCTGTTGCCATTTTTCGGGGTGCACTCAGCCTCGTGATGCCTGTTGAGGAGCTACTTGACCGAATAGTAGCTCCGGTCAAAGAAAACCATCATAACGACCGGGAGAGCGGTGTGCTGACCCCACATCCCTTCTATCCGCATCCTCATCTGAGGATGATACTGCGGTCGGAAGGTCCCGATGGAACACTTGTGGCCTGAAGACGGAGTGCTTTGTATATGGCAGTGGAATGTAGACAATCGTTAGTACAAGGAAGAAAGGAAGAATACAATCTTCGGAGGAATAAAGCGCACTTTAACTGAACGGGAAATTCTTAGGTCGCGTTGGCTAATGCCATGGGGTAACAACAGCCAAGAAATGCAGGCAATAATAGTAAAACAAAAAGAAAAGTAAACAATGGTAATGTAGACGAATTTTGACTTCTTGTTTTTTTCTAGTTTTTAGCCCGTGTAATACGTGGTTCGCTTTTTCAAGATAAGGCAAATTTTATTTTATTTTTTGTAACTTCATGACCGGATGCCCTTGCCGAAGAACAGTCGTCAAGGTAATCTAAGGGAGGGAAGTCGTGTCCGCAACCAGTTTGCTTGCTAATCGTGTTAGTTTGTTCTGTGTGTTTATAATCTGGGGACTAGCCCAGTATTTGGCTAAACGATCGCATGAAATCGGCTAAAAGCCACACTCAAGCTGACAGCTGCACCAGCCCACGATCGTGCAACCTCGTAGAACACCAAGAAAGGATTTCCTACTTAAAAATTAAAGACACGTTTTGTCATGCATCGACAGAAAATTCAGCTGACGTTATTACTTAGCAGTCAGGAAAGAATGGAACTGGGATTCACTATCCTTGAGAGACCATATTTGCGCGTGCATACCAGTAATCTTGTTCGGTAGTGGCATTCACTCATTCATGACACAACAATTAGGGTAAACGCTTCATCCTCGAACGACTGAGCTAATTGTTTCTAGGTCAAGGCATCTAATTATTGGACGTTTTATATTTATAAGACAGAGAACAGATTTAATATTTTATGCAGTCTTTGAATTTATCATTTATGAAGCCACACCTCGCATAGAGAGCAAGGACGCGCCTTTTTAAAACCACGTAGCTTACTTAATGCCACGGGAGGCCAGAACACCACCCAGTACCACAGCAAAAATCGCGGGACTTAATGACCGGACATTAGCTTTTAAGCTCAACAGTACGAAGTACTTTCTACGCTGTGATTTGTTTCTACATGCAGTGCAGGCTTTCATGGCAATTTCTTGCGTCCTAGATAAATTTTGTTTTATGGTCATCATGCCACGGTCTAAGGCATATCTTTACGTTCCCTAAAGCTGGTGACATCGTCAGAAGCTTGTATAAGTTTAAAACTGGTATCTGTGTCTTTACAGCCTCTGATGACGTAACCAGCAATAGGAAACGAAAGGATAGGCAGAGAAATTTGCCTTGGATCGTGGGCTAATGCCCAAAAAATAAAATTCACTAAGGACGAATTTGTTTTTTTTTTTTTTTTTCATCTGGCACCTGTCAATCACTCCATACAACTACGTGACTTAAAACTCTGCTATTCCAGTCTATCTTGAAATGGAATACGTGACATCAAACCACATTTATTCTTGTTATTTCCACGGAAATTTTGTTTTCCAACTTCCGATGGATCGCGTAATGGAAACCACAGTGAAAATCAGCTTCCACCTGCTTCTCTACATTGAAGCCGCTCCGATTTAGACATTTGTCGTAGCGTGGTACGAACTTTTCAATACCCTCGTCGTAGAAGGTTTCACTTGGTCTGCAGCTGGTTGCCTGTGCCAAAATGGTGTCTTCATAGCCAGCGTTTCATTTGAGCAAAGAGATGAAAATCAGACGGAGCCAAATCTCGGTTGTATAATGGATGATCAAACGCGGCCACTCGAAAACGCTGCAGGAGATGTCTTTGTTACCACTGCAGTGTGCAGCGAAGCTTACTCATGATGAAGGATACTGACTGATGACAACATTCCTCTTCGCTTTCCCTTCATAGACTATTTTCTCGAATCACATGATCCACCCGCTGAGGAAGATCATCGGTTGATACTCGCTTCCTGCCCAGATCGCCTGTATCAAGCGCATTTGTCCATCCTGCTTCAATGTTCCTGCACCATTCCCGCACTTTGCTGTCACTCATGATAGTTACGTATTGTCTGTCATATAGAAATCAGGCGGAACCTCTCTGCGTGAACAAATCGAGTGACGGCACGCACTTCACACTTGGCGGGAGACTCTGTTGTTACAGGTATCTATACGAGCCTACTATGCGCTCAGAATTGAAAAGTGCCGTGACGCGATCGAAAGACAAACTAGAGACATTGCGCAACACAACTGTCCGAAGCTTCAACAAATTTTAACTGTAGTTTTAATTTCGCTACAAACTGGACCTTGAAAAAATAAAAAACTAAGAGAATGCCCTCGTATTATGGTTTACTGTGAAAAATACCTGCCGGCCGGTATGGCCAAGCGATTCTAGACGCTTCAGTCTGGAACCGCGCGACCGCTGCCTTGGGCATGGCTGTGTGTGATGTCCTTAGGTTAGTTAGGTTTAATTAGTTCTAAGTTCTAGGGGACTGATGACCTCAAATGTTAAGTCCCATAGGCTCAGAGCCATTTTTGAAAAATATCTGAACATTGTATATAAGACGGATAACCACCAATGAAGCGTAAGAGCTGACATTGCAAGTGTCCCAGTAGAATAACTATTGCTCTTCTTCTATTCTGGTGACTAAACAGGTACATTAGTCTATAACTATGGAATTATTCCCAACGCGAGATTATCACATGGGGAACAAATGTGTTTAGAAATTGTAAAATGTGATAACGTATGCAGGATACATGAGGAATGCTTGTTCGTTTATACTCGACTGTTCCTGAAACAGTTTGAATTAATCTGTAGGAATTACTTTTGAATACATTATGGGAGAAAGCAGTGATCGATGTGTTACAAATATTTACTATCAAAAACAGTGTTGATCACAATTTATTTATTACGGTGACCGGTTTCGACCACTACTGTGGTCATCTTCAGACCAATGAGTAAGAACCTCCTTCTGCTGGAGAAGGAGGTTCTTACTTATTGGTCTGAAGATGACCACAGTAGTTGTCGAAACCGGTCACCGTAATAAATAAATTGTGATCAAGACTGGTTTTTATAGTAAATAATCTGTAGGAACTTCCTACTGCAAACTCTGTGAATCGTAGGTTGACTGAATCATTTCACGCAAACAGCTATCTACGTCTACATGACTAATCTGAAATTCACATTGAAATTCCTGACAGGGGGTTCATCGAGACACCTTCAGACTATTTCCCTTGCATTCCACTCTCGAAGAGCGTGTGGGAAAAATGAACACTTAAGTCTTCCTGCGTAGCTGTGATTTCTCTTATTTTATTACGATAGTCATTTCTCTCTATGCAGCCTGGCCTCAATAAAATATTTATGTATTCAGAGGAGAAAGTTGATCATTGATATGTCGTGAAAAGATCGCACCGCAAGCAAAGACAAATCTGTTTTAAGATTGCCACCCCAATTCTCTTATTTTATCCACCACATTCTCTCACTTATTTCATGATATTACAAAAGGAGCTACCCTCCTCTGGACTTCTTCAATGCCCTCCGTCAGGCCTATCTGGTAAGGATCCCCTGTTGCACAGGAGAACTCTCGCAGAGGACGGACAAGCGTAGAGTAGACAGTCTCTTTGGTAGACGTATTTCATTTTCTAAGTTTTCTGATAGTAAAACGCAGTTTTTGGTTTGCCTTCCCCACAACATTATTTATGTGATCGTTCCACCTTCAGTTGTTCGTAATTCTAATTCCTAGGTATTTAGATGAACTGACTGCCTTCAGATTTGTTTCATTTATCTTGTAACCTAAATTTAAAGGATTTCTTACACTTTTCCTTATTTAGAGTCATCTGCCACTTTCTGTACCATACAGACATTATGTCTAACACTTTTTGCGATTGGTTTTGATCCTCTGATGACTTTACTAATACACTCCTGGAAATGGAAAAAAGAACACATTGACACCGGTGTGTCAGACCCACCATACTTGCTCCGGACACTGCGAGAGGGCTGTACAAGCAATGATCACACGCCCGGCACAGCGGACACACCAGGAACCGCGGTGTTGGCCGTCGAATGGCGCTAGCTGCGCAGCATTTGTGCACTGCCGCCGTCAGTGTCAGCCAGTTTGCCGTGGCATACGGAGCTCCATCGCAGTCTTTAACACTGGTAGCATGCCGCGACAGCGTGGACGTGAACCGTATGTGCAGTTGACGGACTTTGAGCGAGGGCGTATAGTGGCCATGCGGGAGGCCGGGTGGACGTACCGCCGAATTGCTCAACACGTGGGGCGTGAGGTCTCCACAGTACATCGATGTTGTCGCCAGTGGTCGGCGGAAGGTGCACGTGCCCGTCGACCTGGGACCGGACCGCAGCGACGCACGGATGCACGCCAAGACCGTAGGATCCTACGCAGTGCCGTAGGGGACCGCACCGCCACTTCCCAGTAAATTAGGGACACTGTTGCTCCTGGGGTATCGGCGAGGACCATTCGCAACCGTCTCCATGAAGCTGGGCTACGGTCCCGCACACCGTTAGGCCGTCTTCCGCTCACGCCCCAACATCGTGCAGCCCGCCTCCAGTGGTGTCGCG
The DNA here is from genome assembly GCF_023864275.1 of Schistocerca cancellata. Taxonomy (NCBI): domain Eukaryota; kingdom Metazoa; phylum Arthropoda; class Insecta; order Orthoptera; family Acrididae; genus Schistocerca; species Schistocerca cancellata. The sequence continues at coordinate 383,452,055 of NC_064634.1, read as the reverse complement.
ACAGGCGTGAATGGAGGGACGAATGGAGACGTGTCGTCTTCAGCGATGAGAGTCGCTTCTGTCTTTGTGCCAATGATGGTCGTATGCGTGTTTGGCGCCGTGCAGGTGAGCGCCACAATCAGGACTGCATACGACCGAGGCACACAGGGCCAACACCCGGCATCATGGTGTGGGGAGCGATCTCCTACACTGGCCGTACACCACTGGTGATCGTCGAGGGGACACTGAATAGTGCACGGTACATCCAAACCGTCATCGAACCCATCGTTCTACCATTCCTAGACCGGCAAGGGAACTTGCTGTTCCAACAGGACAATGCACGTCCGCATGTATCCCGTGCCACCCAACGTGCTCTAGAAGGTGTAAGTCAACTACCCTGGCCAGCAAGATCTCCGGATCTGTCACCCATTGAGCATGTTTGGGACTGGATGAAGCGTCGTCTCACGCGGTCTGCACGTCCAGCACGAACGCTGGTCCAACTGAGGCGCCAGGTGGAAATGGCATGGTAAGCCGTTCCACAGAACTATATCCAGCATCTCTACGATCGTCTCCATGGGAGAATAGCAGCCTGCATTGCTGCGAAAGGTGGATATACACTGTACTAGTGCCGACATTGTGCATGCTCTGTTGCCTGTGTCTATGTGCCTGTGGTTCTGTCAGTGTGATCATGTGATGTATCTGACCCCAGGAATGTGTCAATAAAGTTTCCCCTTCCTGGGACAATGAATTCACGGTGTTCTTATTTCAATTTCCAGGAGTGTAGTAAGTGAGATCATCATCTGCAAACGATCTAAGACGGATGCTCACATTGTCTCTTAAATCATTTATATAGATTAGGAATAGCAGGGGGCCTACAACACTTCATTGGGGAATGCCAGATATCACTTTTGTTTTATTCTATGACTTCCCGTTGGTTACTACAAAATGTGACCTCTCTGACAGGAAATTATTAATACAGTCCGTAACCGAGACGATACTTCATACGTCAGTCAGTAATGATGCGGTGCCATAATATACAGAACTTGACCGAACACTTAGTAGTGATAACCGTTAACAAAGGAACTACTTGGATGGGAAAATAAAACTGACCCGGTAAATATTTAACGCACCTTAAGGCAGGCAACACAACTTACATCAGCCATCCCAGGTGCCTATCTCAAGACGCGTTAAATTTTTTCCAGGCCAGTTTTGTGTTGACCACCCTGTACTTGATTGCTTAACCTAAAGTATAGCTAAATACTACCAGAGCGGGTGGTTTGTACAATGAGAGACTGCTTCTATCTACATTTAAATCCAAATATATACACCAGAAACCACAGTACAGGGAGTGGTGGAGGGTACTTCGTACCAGTATTAGCGATTTTACGACCTTTTCCATTCATGTATTAAGCGAGGGGATAATGACTAACTGAATGCCTCGGGATGCACCCTAGTCACTCTTTCTTTATTCTTACGATCACTACGCTAGTTAGTCGATGATGGCAGCATAATGGTCGTGAAGGCTTTTTCGAATACGGCTCCAATAAATTTAAGCAGCTGCGTTTCGTGATAATCGTGTCTTTTTGTGTCCAGTGATTTCCATTTAATTTTGCTGAGCATTTGTCTTAGGCTTTGCCGGCCGTGGTGGCGGAGCGGTTCTAGGCGCTACAGTCTGGAACCGCGCGACTGCTACGGTCGCATGTTCGAATCCTGCCTCGGGCATGGATGTATGTGATGTCCTTAGGTTAGTTAGGTTTAAGTAGTTCTAAGTTCTAGGAGACTGATGACCTCAGATATTAAGTTCCAAAGTGCTCAGAGCCGTTTGAACCATTTTTTCTTACGCTTTCATACATGTCATAACACCCCGTTACCCTCCTAGCAGTACATAACTGAATTCTTTCAATGTCTGTCGTCATGCCTACCTGATAAGGACTCCAAAAACAGTAGAACTGGAAAATTTCCACTTAAACAGCCACTCCAGTTTTCATTTATATTATTACTTTAGTTCACGAAGCAGTCATTAATGAAGTAATGCAAAAATTTCTGTACCGTTAGCCTGTGTGGATTTTAATGCTTATGGTAAGTCTTATGTTGGTTCTGCTTCAGCGAACCAACCATAGCGCTGCCCGCCGAGCGAGGAACTCTGGATAAAGTTCTGAATAAGAACTATTGTATGCTGATCGCTGTGGATGTGACATGGATTGAGTCGAATGGAATCTGTTGCTGTTTTTGCTGTTTAATGAGGTGTCTTGTGTTAATAGAGCTACCAATGGGTATTGCCTGTCGGCAGAATGAATTTGTTAAACATTCTTGACGTTTTTCATCTAGTTGGTAAATTTCCACTGATTTACATAGCAAAGTTGACATGCACGCCGTGAGTGAAATTATACTTAACGAGACGTTGCTGATTCTACTCTCTATCATTCAGTTGATGTTATTAACGTTTTATACTGTGTATAAAATTTGAATCATATGTTGCCTGTCTATCTGGTCCACTTGTCACATGTCTTTGTGCGACAGTGAGGTCACTTTTGACTTCCGCTCAGTTAATCTACCATGCTCACTGACTTGATTCCTAAGTGCGTCGGCATAACTTTGACTTTATCGCTATAACGTGATCGCATTTTGCGAAACGCAACCTTATGTTCGATAACTGACACATTTACAAATTTTTGTGTACCGGTAACGTTTCGTATCATAGGTAGTTTACCCTGTTGTAAACATTGCATATGCCCATTACACTGCATGCATTCTACGGTAAAAACACTGCTATATCTTGGAGAGACGTTGTACGCAAGTCTTCGGAAGTGTTTGTGTTCAGTGTTTTAGATGTGACTGGTATAAACACAGGAACGAGGTTATCATTCCCAGCGCACCGAAGCTGACTAAAAGTGGTGTTGCTAAACGTATTTAGCATAAATAAAATACTTAGAAATGGTTTTCAGGTTCAGTTATGTTCAATACATCGCTGCCATACCTACTAATTTTTGGTTGTGCGATTAACATAAGTGTGTTTCGGTCAATTACTTTTCATTGCTCATGTTACAATAAGAGGTGTACACGTGGTCTAAGGGTGCCGGCACGGTAGCTCAGCGTGTTCGGTCAGAGAGCCGGTTGGCCTCTGTAATAAAAAAACTGAGTGGAGGGATCAACCACCGAACTTGAACAGGATGTCTTGCGACGTCCGCAACGACCAAACACAACGAAAAAAAAAAAAAAAAAGGGTAGCGTCTTTGATTCATAATCAAAACGTCTTCGGTCGCGGGTTCGATCCCCGCCACTGCCTAAATTTTGATAAATAATCAGCATTGGCGGCCGAAGACTTCCGTCATAAGAAGACAGCCTCATTCTGCCAACGGCCTTGTCAAAGAGGGCGGACGAGCGGATAGAGGTTCAGGGCACTCTCTTGTCCTAGGGGTGGGAAATTGCCCCTAAAGGCGGAAGAATCAGCAATGATCAACGACATGAGGATGCAGAAGGCAATGGAAACCACTGCATTAAAGACACGTAACGTGTATCCACAGGACATGTGGCCTGTATTTAAAGAAGTGTCATGATGATGATCTCTGCATTGGCAAAAGATTCCGGAATAGTCCCCCATTCGGATCTCCGGGAGGGGACAGCCAAGGGGGAGGTTACCATGAGAAAAAGAATGAATAATCAACGAAAGGGTAACGTTCTACGAGTCGGGGCGTGGAATGTCAGAAGCTTGAACGTGGTAGGGAATCTAGAAAATCTGAAAAGGGAAATGCAAAGGCTCAATCTAGATATAGTAGGGGTCAGTGAAGTGAAGTGGAAGGAAGACAAGGATTTCTGGTCAGATGAGTATCGGGTAATATCAACAGCAGCAGAAAATGGTATAACAGGTGTAGGATTCGTTATGAATAGGAAGGTAGGGCAGAGGGTGTGTTACTGTGAACAGTTCAGTGAGCGGGTTGTTCTAATCAGAATCGACAGCAGACCAACACCGACAACGATAGTTCAGGTATACATGCCGACGTCGCAAGCTGAAGATGAACAGATAGAGAAAGTGTATGAGGATATTGAAAGGGTAATGCAGTATGTAAAGGGGGACGAATATCTAATAGTCATGGGCGACTGGAATGCAGTTGTAGGGGAAGGAGTAGAAGAAAAGGTTACAGGAAAATATGGGCTTGGGACAAGGAATGAAAGAGGAGAAAGACTAATTGAGTTCTGTAACAGGTTACAGCTAGTAATAGCGAATACCCTGTTCAAGAATCACAAGAGGAGGAGGTATACTTGGAAAAGGCCGGGAGATACGGGAAGATTTCAATTAGATTACATCATGGTCAGACAGAGATTCCGAAATCAGATACTGGATTGTAAGGCGTACCCAGGAGCAGATATAGACTCAGATCACAATATAGTAGTGATGAAGAGTAGGCTGAAGTTCAAGACATTAGTCAGGAAGAATCAATACGCAAAGAAGTGGGATACGGAAGTACTAAGAAATGACGAGATACGTTTGAAGTTCTCTAATGCTATAGATACAGCAATAAGGAATAGCGCAGTAGGCAGTACAGTTGAAGAGGAATGGACATCTCTAAAAAGGACCATCACAGAAGTTGGGAAGGAAAACATAGGTACAAAGAAGGTAGCTGCGAAGAAACCATGGGTAACAGAAGAAATACTTCAGTTGATTGATGAAAGGAGGAAGTACAAACATGTTCCGGGAAAATCAGGAATACAGAAATACAAGTCGCTAAGGAATGAAATAAATAGGAAGTGCAGGGAAGCTAAGATGAAATGGCTGCAGGAAAAATGTGAAGACATCGAAAAAGATATGATTGTTGGAAGGACAGACTCAGCATACAGGAAAGTCAAAACAACCTTTGGTGACATTAAAAGCAACGGTGGTAACATTAAGAGTGCAACGGGATTTCCACTGTTAAATGCAGAGGAGAGAGCAGATAGGTGGAAAGAATACATTGAAAGCCTCTATGAGGGTGAAGATTTGTCTGATGTGATAGAAGAAGAAACAGGAGTCGATTTAGAAGAGATAGGGGATCCGGTATTAGAATCGGAATTTAAAAGAGCTTTGGTGGACTTACGGTCAAATAAGGCAGAAGGGATAGATAACATTCAATCAGAATTTCTAAAATCATTTGGGGAAGTGCAACAAAACGACTATTCACGTTCGCGTGTAGAATATATGAGTCCGGCGATATACCATATGACTTTCGGAAAAGCATCATCCACACAATTACGAAGACGGCAAGAGCTGACAAGTGCGAGAATTATCGCACAATCAGCTTAACAGCTCATGCATCGCAGCTGCTTACAAGAATAATATACAGAAGAATGGAAAAGAAAATTGAGACTGCGCTAGGTGACGATCAGTTTGGCTTTAGGAAAAGTAAAGGGACGAGAGAGGCAATACTGACGTTACGGCTAATAATGGAAGCAAGGCTAAAGAAAAATCAAGACACTTTCATAGGATTTGTCGACCTGGAAAAAGCGTTCAACAATATAAAATGGTGCAAGCTGTTAGAGATTCTGAAAAAAGTAGGGGTAAGCTATAGGGAGAGACGGGTCATATACAATATGTACAACAAGCAAGAGGGAATAATAAGAGTGGACGATCAAGAACGAAGTGCTCGTATTAAGAAGGGTGTAAGACAAGGCTGTAGCCTTTCGCCCCTACTCTTCAATCTGTACATCGAGGAAGCAATGATGGAAATAAAAGAAAGGTTCAGGAGTGGAATTCAAATACAAGGTGAAAGGATATCAATGATACGATTCGCTGATGACATTGCTATCCTGAGTGAAAGTGAAGAAGAATTAAATGATCTGCTGAACGGAATGAACAGTCTAATGAGTACACAGTATGGTTTGAGTGTAAATCGGAGAAAGACGAAGGTAATGAGAAGTAGTAGAAATGAAAACAGCGAGAAACTTAACATCAGGATTGATGGTCACGAAGTCAATGAAGTTAAGGAATTCTGCTACCTAGGCAGTAAAATAACCAATGACGGACGGAGCAAGGAGGACATCAAAAGCAGACTCGCTATGGCAAAAAAGGCATTTCTGGCCAAGAGAAGTCTACTAATATCAAATACCGGCCTTAATTTGAGGAAGAAATTTCTGAGGATGTACGTCTGGAGTACAGCATTGTATGGTAGTGAAACATGGACTGTGGGAAAACCGGAACAGAAGAGAATCGAAGCATTTGAGATGTGGTGCTATAGACGAATGTTGAAAATTAGGTGGACTGATAAGGTAAGGAATGAGGAGGTTCTACGCAGAATCGGAGAGGAAAGGAATATGTGGAAAACACTGATAAGGATATGGGACAGGATGATAGGACATCTGCTAAGACATGAGGGAATGACTTCCTTGGTACTAGAGGGAGCTGTAGAGGGCAAAAACTGTAGAGGAAGACAGAGATTGGAATACGTCAAGCAAATAATTGAGGACGTAGGTTGCAAGTGCAAGCGCTACTCTGAGATGAAGAGGTTAGCACCAGAAAGGAATTCGTGGCGGGCCGCATCAAACCAGTCAGTAGACTGATGACCAAAAAAAATAAAAAAATAAAAAAATAAATGAATCACTTGGGTCATTACATGGTCCATTGTAAGATATAATTTCTTCAAATCAGTGAATTTTTTAACAATTTTGCGATCGAAACTCTTTCCTTGTCCGCGTTTGCTTCCTAATACGTAATAACGAAATGTCAATTTTTCTTGTTTTACTACCCACATACATTTTGGAGAAGTTCCTTCATCTTCAGTGGGGTTTATTCATGAACTTATTATTACATATTGGCGTTCAAATGTCTATTTGGTATATGCAGCACAGCTATAATTATTACCTTCCAATATGTCATTTGTAATTAATAAGCTTTTATCAATATTTTATTACGGTACTTCTCAAATTTTATGCCTAATATGATATTATCGATTTCTTCCCTCTGGCACTACAGTCATTATACCATGTTGTTTTGTACACAAAAATTCGGCATTTTTCTCTTTGACTAGCGTATAATACTATTTTTCGAGAAATGTGTAGAAATGAATGCTGATTGTAATTAGGCTTAGAGACGTGTAAATTGGGGAGGGGAAGCAAACCATGTTTTTAAATGTGTGTATATCTCGCGTTTTCGTGCATCTGCAGGGTGTCTGAGTGGAATTTGCTAACACACTCTGTTTCAATGTGTGTGTTGATAAACGGTTATTGCCGGCCGGTGTGGCCGTGCGGTTCTAGGCGCTTCAGTCTGGAACCTCGTGACCGCTACGGTCGCAGGTTCAAATCCTGCCTCGGGCATGGATGTGTGTAATGTCCTTAGGTTAGTTAGAGTTAAGTAGTTGTAAGTTCTAGGGGACTGATGACCACAGATGTTAAGTCCCGTAGAGCCATTTTGAAACGGTTATTAAATGCATATGACATACTGGAAGACAATAGTTATAACTGTGTTTCAAATACCGAACAGACTTGCCAATACGAGTACGTAAAAAAACTAATGAATAAAACGCACTGGAGTTGGACAAATTCCTAAGAAACATGTACGGGTAGTAAAACAAGAAAAAATGTGTTTGATCAAGGCAGAACCACACACCTTTATTACGTACAAGGAATGCTTTATATTCAGTAGTAAACTACATTTCAGAGCACTTACTAACTTACCGCACTATCATTTTGTATTCAATATCGTTTTACAAGTTCGTTGCACTTTCGCAGTGCCCTCCAATACATAGAATTTTTTCACTATTCTTCCATAATAGAGCAGGTAAATTTTATAGACTTCCTAATATGTAATAAGGATAGCTAATTCTGCCTTGAGCAAATACAGTTTTCTTATTTTACTACCTATGGATGCCGTTTGGAAACACAATCTACAAATTCAACGGTATGTTTTGAAATTACTTTACATGCCCTCTTGGTGGAAAAATCACACTTGTGCAATTTGTCCAAAGTATACTAACAATTTACTGCTCCACAGAGGAGAGTAATATAGGTAATAGGAAGTTATACCAGGTGTACCGTTTCCGACACTTTTTGAGAGGGTGAGCAACTTTCTTTCTTTCCGAGGCACAACACGCCGCAGTGCTACATGCTCACGCTGCATGCACCTTCGCTGAATTGAAAAGTAACTGCCTCCATCCCCTACCGGTCCTAAGTCTATCTATTAGCCTATCATTTATTGTCACTTTTTCCTCTGAGTTCTACAGCCGCATCCGTGCTTCACAAGCCACCTCACACTCGGTGGTGGGATAAAGTGCATCAGCACAATTTAACCACCTTTCCTTTCAGCTCGTGGATGGTTCACTGGCAGAATTGCTTTCAGTTCGCCTCAATATAAAGCTGAATTTCTCTAATCTTATCGTAACGATCATTGCAAAAGACGCGCGTGGTGTGTATGGAATTTAAAGAGAATCTCTTTAACTGGCACACAGTGTTTTTCCAGTAGCGCCTACCATTTGAAAATTTTGTAAATTTTTCTGGAGCATTTGCTCTGACAAAACAAACCGTGAAGATTCTTATAGTCCTTCTTAAAAGCTTCGCTTTTTCGTTCTCGACCAGTAATCCAGCTTCTCAAGCGTCCCAGATCTTCCATAAAAATCATGGCGGAACAAAAATTCTGAAAAACAGCCAACTGATTGGTAAATTACATGCGCTTAGGATTCTTTTGACAAGATCCAGCATCTCCCTTGCTAACAAATAGATATGTACTGTAGTCTTCTTTTGAAAACCAATTTATTTTCCAAGCTATATTAACACAAGTACTGGATTACTAGTTTCGGCAGTATGAATTACCATACTCAGATCTATTAAAAGAAAATATGCCAGATTACAGGCTTACAATCACGTTAAAAATGTGGTAGGGCACACACTACAATTCAATGACAAACATTACATACCCGTAAAACCAGGCATTGGCAGTTACATCTTACAATGCGCACTCCACTCTGTCATATGAGGACTATACAAAAATAATGAGTCGCATAAGATTTTGGTCATATGGACGGACCAAACGTACAATAACGAAACCCCTAATAATATACCATAAGAGAGGCGAGACATTACAGAGCTATGCCAGGAGCGCTGACAAAGTATGTACAACTTTGAGTACGAATGGCACGAACAAGTCAGACATATGGCACATCTTGTCGCTTCACGGTACAATGCCATGTTGGCTTCGACAGAGTAACTGAGCACTGGATTTCGAGTATAATGTACGCTAGTACAGAGAGGTAGCGCCAGATGGCGGCCTGCACTTCACGGTATCAATTATAAATAATGTAACAGGGTCATACTTTTTTAACACTGGAATTACATCCCTTCTGTTAATTTTTATATGATTACATATTTACTTTTAATAGATCTGAGGATGGCAATATGTATTGCCGAAAGCAGTAATCCAGTAACTCTGGTTACAAAGCGATCATGGCAAATAGATTGGTTTTCAAAAGAAAAATACAGTACGAAATTATAGGTCGCACTTCCACCGTCGGAGGGTGGCATGGAACTTAAAGTTCCACCGCAATACCTTCAAAGTGTTATGCTCGGCTGTTCTTCAGCCGTTGCTTTGAGTCTCCTCTCACCTGCCCATCAAGACAGTTGGACGGTTGGACTGGATCTGTACCGATGACGCTGTGTCATAGTACACTATAAAAAAAAAAAAAAAAAAAAAGGCGGAGGTGGTCGCGTCCTGCACTGATTGATCGTATTAGGTAACCATAAAATAGATATGTTTGGTTGTCCTACCTTAAATCACTCCGGATATGTACTGCTATATACTTGATGTTTCACAGTAAGTAACTGCAATGTTTGATCGTCTAGTCTGATACAGGGTGTTTTCGTTATTTACGCGTTCTACACTACATTTATTGACGTCGATGGTCAGCTAAAGATCCTTACATCACTCGCTGACCAGTACCTGCATTCCATGACAATTTTATAGCGGCGTGACCCACTTGCACGCAAGCGGGTCGTCTGTGAATAGTCTACACAGCTATAAAGGTACCTGCAGGTCGCTTATATATACTATATATATCGTGATCAATAGGCGTCTGATCTCGCTTCCATGAAGTCCCCGGACCGCTACTACCGCTTCTCACAGAATAAAACATACGCTAATAAGACACAGGCTGAAGCTATTTAGTATAGTAAAGAATGTTTATGTCAGTGCTACAAGTCCTATGACATTTTATCAGGATAATGATATATTGAGAATTAAAGGAGGAGTCTGACATGAACAATCCGTATCATAACAACTACTCTCAGTAATCAAAGACATAGATTTAATATCCAGAAACTGGGAAAAGGAGGAAAGCAGATGCATTGTTGGAACACATCTGAATCGCTGTTGTTTTACCAATGGCACTGTGCCGTTTGCCTCTGTCGCAAATACATTTCAAGCAATAGTCGAGTAACTCAGCAAAGCTATATAGTCTGAGCCGGCCGGTGTGGCCGAGCGGTTCTAGGCGCTTCAGTCTGGAACCGCGCGACCGCTACGGTCGCAGGTTCGAATTCTGCCTCGGGCATGGATGTGTGTGATGTCCTTAGGTTAGTTAGGTTTAAGTAGTTCTAACTTCTAGGGGACTGATGACCTCAGATGTTAAGTCCCATAGTGCTTAGAGTCATTTGATTTTATGTAGTCTGAAAATTAATTATAATAAGACTGACAAGGAGAGGCCATACCCTGCTACCTATAGTTTTTGACGATCTTTGGCTTAAGAATCGAAGTGCAGTCGAGATTAATTGTTATGGAAGGGCTTAGGTCACTATACTATCATTTCCAGAAGAAGTCTGGGTCAATGGTCACGACATGTGATCCGCTTATGACCAGGCGGAAGTGTTACAAAGTCAGAAGATAAAGAAAATATACAGGGTGTTTCAAAAATGACCGGTATATTTGAAACGGCAATAAAAACTAAACGAGCAGCGATAGAAATACACCGTTTGTTGCAATATGCTTGGGACAACAGTACATTTTCAGGCGGACAAAGTTTCGAAATTACAGTAGTTACAATTTTCAACAACAGATGGCGCTGCAAGTGATGTGAAAGATATAGAAGACAACGCAGTCTGTGGGTGCGCCATTCTGTACGTCGTCTTTCTGCTGTAAGCGTGTGCTGTTCACAACGTGCAAGTGTGCTGTAGACAACATGGTTTATTCCTTAGAACAGAGGATTCTTCTGGTGTTGGAATTCCACCGCCTAGAACACAGTGTTGTTGCAACAAGACGAAGTTTTCAACGTAGGTTTAATGTAACCAAAGGACCGAAAAGCGATACAATAAAGGATCTGTTTGAAAAATTTCAACGGACTGGGAACGTGACGGATGAACGTGCTGGAAAGGTAGGGCGACCACGTACGGCAACCACAGAGGGCAACGCGCAGCTAGTGCAGCAGGTGATCCAACAGCGGCCTCGGGTTTCCGTTCGCCGTGTTGCAGCTGTGGTCCAAATGACGCCAACGTCCACGTATCGTCTCATGCGCCAGAGTTTACACCTCTATCCATACAAAATTCAAACGCGGCAACCCCTCAGCGCCGCTACCATTGCTGCACGAGAGACATTCGCTAACGATATAGTGCACAGGATTGATGACGGCGATATGCATGTGGGCAGCATTTGGTTTACTGACGAAGCTTATTTTTACCTGGACGGCTTCGTCAATAAACAGAACTGGCGCATATGGGGAACCGAAAAGCCCCATGTTGCAGTCCCATCGTCCCTGCATCCTCAAAAAGTACTGGTCTGGGCCGCCATTTCTTCCAAAGGAATCATTGGCCCATTTTTCAGATCCGAAACGATTACTGCATCACGCTATCTGGACATTCTTCGTGAATTTGTGGCGGTACAAACTGCCTTAGACGACACTGCGAACACCTCGTGGTTTATGCAAGATGGTGCCCGGCCACATCGCACGGCCGACGTCTTTAATTTCCTGAATGAATATTTCGATGATCGTGTGATTGCTTTGGGCTATCCGAAACATACAGGAGGCGGCGTGGATTGGCCTCCCTATTCGCCAGACATGAACCCCTGCGACTTCTTTCTGTGGGGACACTTGAAAGACCAGGTGTACCGCCAGAATCCAGAAACAATTGAACAGCTGAAGCAGTACATCTCATCTGCACGTGAAGCCATTCCGCCAGACACGTTGTCAAAGGTTTCGGGTAATTTCATTCAGAGACTACGCCATATTATTGCTACGCATGGTGGATATGTGGAAAATATCGTACTATAGAGTTTCCCAGACCGCAGCGCCATCTGTTGTTGAAAATTGTAACTACTGTAATTTCGAAAGTTTGTCTGCCTGAAAATGTACTGTTGTCCCAAGCATATTGCAACAAACGGTGTATTTCTATCGCTGCTCGTTTAGTTTTTATTGCCGTTTCAAATATACCGGTCATTTTTGAAACACCCTGTATTTACACGTATCAGGCTCGCAATTTAGTAACTTTAGTGAAATGAAAAAAATACTGATTTCTTTTGGCTATAGACATACGGAAGGACGAAGAAGACTGCGTTCTGAGACGGTGATCAAGTGGTACAAGATCTGTGTTCAGATAACGGTCTGCTTTCTTGAAATATTTTTTACCGCTTGACAAGAGAATGAAAGCAGACGTGAAATTTATACATTGTCGTTTGTGTAAAGCAAATTTTATTTTGAACAAGCAAAAAAAAAGATGATTAACTTCTTCACTTGTTCTCCAATGGCAGGAAGGGATGTGAAAGGGTTACTATGTGCTTGCTGAACAATACGGCGATCCTTCGTTATGGTCGTTACCTGGTCGACCACGATTCTGATGACGGGTATCACTGCGCTCACGTTCCCACGCAGTTCAACTTCGGGCCACTGTCACATCAGAATGCTCCACAAATCTCAAGCTGTCAACTGTATGGAGACCAGCAAAGAGGCCACTTACAAATTCTGATAGGTTCTGATAATGTTGTCTCATACTACTTGACAGTACCCCGTGTCATTCACAGTGATCACTCAACATCTGACGCTGTTCCGCCTCTTATATACTGTGCCAGGCCAGGTTAACAGCACTAAACCATAACAACATTAATGCCGCTCGTGTCACAGAGAACTGCGACTGTAATTGAGGATGTGTTGGGTGACGATCAGCTTGGCTTTGGGAAAAGTAAAGGCATCAGAGAGGCAGTTCTGACGTTACGGTTTGCAACGGGACATCCTCCTCTAGCATTACTTTTCCTCAAAAGTAGGTGTCGGTAGCAGTATTATTTTTCGGATTTTCGACAGGTCAGTATTATTTCAATTGCTTTTCTGAAAACTTTCAGGTAATTTTATAAATAGTATGTTATAGTTGAAGCTAAAATTTATGAAAAGGAATTACTTTTTAAAAATATTTTAGTTTCAATATTATAGTCGGTAAGTACTATTTATGAATGTACAGTTAAAATTATTTTCTTCAGAAAGATTTGAAATTACGAATTATTGGCAAAATTTCTATTTTTAATTACGCAAACCTGTATTGTTTACTACGTTGATTTCTGGAGTCATTTATGAAATAATAATCGAAATTAATAATGTAACAGAAACTAGTAGAAATTCATACGTTAAGAAAAACTGTAAACCTTTGGAGTATAGTTATTTCCGCAGAGTGTGGGAGTCGTAAGCATGCCTCTGATGTGATCGAACGTATTTTTGTATTTTTGTGCTAACAACTTAATTTCCGTTTTGTTAATGTGAAAAATCAAAATACTGTATGATATACTAAAATGTGAGAAAATATATTTACGTGAAAAAAATGCTGCGACAACAGTCTTCAGATTTATTTAGTTCAAACCAACCCTGAGGAACTGACGTGACATTTTTCAGCTTCAACAATCAGACCCGTAGACAAGAAGAACTGGAGCCAACTCAACAAGACGAGCTAAGTAAACTAGAAAATTTACTGTAATCTTCGCCCCTCTCAAATCTTCTTAAAAGACTTTAATGTGGACTATAGATGGAAGCAGGAAAGGGAGGGGGTATATTACAGGTTGCTAATGGAAGCAAGACTAAAAAAAAAATCAATTCACGTTCATAGTATCTGTCGACCTCGAAAAAGCGATCACAATGTAACATGGTGCAAAATGTTCGAAATTCTGAGGAATGTAGGGGTAAGCTGTAGGGAGAATCGGGTAACGTACGACACGTACAAGAGCCAGGACTGAATAACAAGAGTAGAAGACAAAGAATGAAGTGCTCGAATTAAAATGGGCATAAGGCGGGGATACAGTCTTTCGGCCATCCTGTTCTATCTGTATATCGAAGAAGGACGGAAATAAAAGAAAGATTCAAGAATGGGATGAAAATTCAAGGTGGTACGATAACAATGATAAGATTCGCTGATGACACTGCTATGCTGAATGAAAGTGAAGAAGAATTACAGTATCTGCTGAATTGTATGAACAGTCTAATGAACACAGAATATGGATTGAGAGCAAATCGAAGAAAAACGAAAGTAGCAGAAATGAGAACAGCGAGAAACTTAAGATCTGGGCTGATGGTCACGAAGTAGATGAAATTAAGAAATTCTGCTACCTAGGCAGCAAGATAACCCATGACGGACGGAGCAAGGAGGACATCAAAAGCAGACTAGCACGGGCAAAAAGGGCATTCCTGGTCAAGAGAAGTCTACTAGTATCAAACATAGGCCTTAATTTGAGGAAGAAATTTCTGACAATGTACGTCCGGAGCACAGCATTGTATGTTAGTGAAACATGGATTGTGGTAAAACCGGAACAGAAGAGAATCGAAGCATTTGAGATGAAATGCTGCAGACGAATGTTGAAAATTAGGTGGAATTATAATGTAAGGAATGAGGTGACGCTGCGCAGAATCGGAGAGGAAAGGAATATATGGAAAACATTGACAAGCAGAAGGGATACGATGATAGGACATCTGTTAAGACTTCAAGCATTAACTTCCACGGTACTTGATGGAGCTGTAGAGAGCAAAACCTGCAGAGGAAGACAGGGACCGGAATACAGCCAGCAAATAATTGAGGACTAGGTTGCAGGTGCTGCTCAGAGATGAAGAAGTTGTCACTGGTCACTGGAGAGGAATTCGCGGTGATGACTCAAAAAGCATGAACATGAACATACCCCCCCCCCCCCCGCCCCCTCGATGGTGTGCACATGTACGAAATTAGATTGACATCCGACCATAAATTCTGGTCGCTTTAGTTTTTGTCTGTCAGCGTATATGTACAGTGTTTCACGATGCCTACTACAGGTTTCCAAGTGGTTTAGATGGAACTTTGTGGGTAAAGTTTTGATAACGAACCAATGAGTGGGATTGAAGCGTTTGGATGTAAAATAAGTTTGAAGATCTAATAACTTTCAAATCTTCCGCTTCACGGTATACACACGAACTGAGAAGAGTGCGCCGTGGCTATAACGTCACAATCGTTTTCGTCCGACTACAACAACGGCCGCGGCAATCTTGTATGATCGCAATTAGGAGGCGCGCCATCATCGACTTTAAAGAGAAGGTCCTCCGTCACTCAGAAAGGAAACGACGACGAGTTCTTGAAATTTCATCCTTGTCGTGAGCTCACTACAATTTATTATTCTACCGTTGCAATAAGTACTAAGCTAATGCATTCTTCTGCCTTATTTGATGTACGAAATTGGGAAATTATGTATGTTGAACCAGACGTGGGACACAATAGGATAACAAGATTGAATTACACAGGCGAGTCCAAGCTCGGTTGGACCACCATAAAACACAGGAGTGAACTACAAACAGTTCTGTCTGGTAGCTGAGGGTACACGGTGTTAGAAATGCCGCGGTTTCGACGGAAATAATTAATGACTGCCTTGCGCGATGCTTGAGTACTGAGTAGCAGAATCTTACAGTGAGAGACCAGTTTGAGACCATACTTTTCAGTGATTACAGAGACAGTCCGTGCAATGAGTTGTTGGTCAGAGGCGACGCGTAAAGTAACAAGGTGAATATCCTTCAGTGGTAGTCCTTTTATCAAGCATCTTTGATCACAGGCCTGTGGACTATAAAGAGAGGCGAAAGAAGTGGGTAGGAGTGTGTGTTGGTGGGAGGGGAGGGGAGGGGAGGGGAGGGGAGGGCACGCTCGTGACACGCCCTTTGGATAACGTGTAGGCTGTCGGAACCCCCAGTGTGTGGACTTGCGGCAATACTCTATTAATGATCACTATCGTTTTTCAGTGATTCAAGAACCAATAAATGTACTACAATTTACCATAAACTTATTCATACACTTTTGGTGATCTAATGGCAATGGCAGTCAAACCTCCGACGAATCTCGCCGTTCCGGTAATACTTATCCCCAGACACTGTTTCCTTGGTCGCAACACAATCTGGCTTAAATCAACAACGTCTGTGTAATCAGTGGCACCTCTCCACCAATCCTTCATATATCCAGGCAATAATTGATAGTAAAGGCATCCTAGTGACCCCTTCTCAGGACCTCTGCCCACAGTCCACTACTGTTCGATTCATCTAATTAAGACACTAAAATACATTGGCCTACATTGTACAAAAACTGATCTCGAACCTCCGCCTGCTAAACATCCACACCAAAGACCATAACAGGCTAGCACCATATAATGGGCCAAATGCGAGCTACCATCTTCCAACGAAGACGGGTGCGTTTGGTCACTGCACTGTTTAGCCGACGGGAAAGATAACAAACTCCAGTGCGCAGACACTACAGGAGAAGCATTGTGCATCACTGGATGCCGTCTGTTAACATTCCAAACGCAAACGTAATACTTCCTCCCATACACACTGAAGAACCAAAGTAACTGGTACATTTGTCTAATATCGTATAGGTTCCCCGCGAGCACACAGAAGTGCCGCAACACTACGTGGCATGTACTCTACTAATGTCTGAAGAAGTGCTGGAGAGGATTGACACCACGAAACCTGCAGGGATGTCCATAAATCCGTAAGAGTACGAGGGGGGTGGAGATCTCTTCTGAACAGCACGTCGCACGGCACCCCAGACATGCTCAAGCAAAAGTGTTTAAACTCATAAAAGTGCTCCTGGAGCCACTCTGGACGTGTGGGGTGTCGCATTGTCCTGCTGGACTTGCCCAAGTCCGTCGAAATGCACAAAGGACATGAATGGCTGCAGGTTCAAAATGGTTCAAATGGCTCTGAGCACTATGGGACTTAACATCTGAGGTCCTCAGTCCCCTAGAACTAGAAACCTAACTAACCTAAGGACATCACACACATCCATACCCGAGGCAGGATTCGAACCTGCGACCGTAGCAGCAGCGCGGTTCCAGACTGTAGCGCCTAGAACCGCTCGGCCACCCAGGCCGGCGGTCATTTGGTTACACATACACTGAAGCGCCAAAGAACGTTGGCCAAGCGGTTCTAGGTGCTTCGGCCCGCAACCGCGCAGCTGCAACGGTCGCAGGTTGGAATCCTGCCTCGGGCATGGATGTGTGTGATGTCCTTAGGTTAGTTAGGTTTAAGTAGTTCTAAGTCTAATGGCTAATGACCTCAGATGTTAAGTCCCATAGTGTTCAGAGCCATTTTCGGCGTTGACAGGCGTAGGCAAGGCGTAAAGCTTTCTGTTGCGCAGACATCAAGAGTGCAAGAGTGTGCTTCGGCTGCGAAAGCCCATATCGATTATGTTTTGTTGAATGGTTCGCACGGTGACACTTGCTGATGCAGCAATTTGTGGAAGGGTTGCACTTCTGTCGCGTTGAAGGATTCTCTTCAGTCGTCGTTGGTCCCATTCTTGCACTGTCTTTTTTCGACCGCAGAGATGTCGCAGATTTAATGTTTTACTAGATTCGTGATATTCACGGTACACTCACGAAATGGTCGTACGCGAAAATGCCCACTTCATCGCTATCTTGGAGATGTTGTGTCCCGTCACTGGTGCGCCAACTATAACCCAACTTCAGACTCACTTAAATCTCGATAATTGCTATTGTAGCAGTAGTCACCAATCTAATAAGTGCATCGGACACTTGTTATATTATATAGGAGTTGCTGTTCTGCCTGTATACGTCTTTGTATTTGAATACGCACGCCTATACTACCTTCTTTGGCAAAAAAAAAAAAAAAAAAAAAAAAAAAAAAACCGGCTCCAAGCAGTGTGGGACTTAATATTTGAGGTCATCAGCCCCCTTGACTTAGAACTACTTAAACCTAACCAACCTAAGGACATCACACACATCCACGGCCGAGGCAGGATTCGAACCTGCGACCGTAGCAGCAGCGCGGTTTCGGGCCGAAGCACCTAAAACCGCTTGGCCAACCTTCTTTGGCGCTTCAGTGTATGTGTAACCAAATGATCACTACGAGGAAGTTACAAAAATTAGGGAGCCTATGGAGGTTTAATGACAGTCGTTCGTGATTGTAACAGGGAGGGAGGAAATGATTGTGGTACCAAGAGTACCCTCGGTCGTAATGTGTCTTGCAGAGTATAGAATGTAGATGTAGACCATCATACGTGTGTGCCATCCTCATGGTTACCTCTTCTCTTCTGTTACGACATCGAATGAATTTTATTCTTGCCACTATAAGAGCACCAAAGCGTTCTTTTCATTCGTGGAAGCAAAATATCTGCATCACTGCTGTTTTCAATATAGAGCGAGCCCCCACGAGGGCGCGTTTGCGTGTGTGTATGTGTATATGTGTGTGTGTGTGTGTGTGTGTGTGTGTGTTTTAGAGAGAGAGATTAGGCTCATTACAGAGCACACGACGCATTTAAGTGGCCCTATATAACTAACTCAACGCGCAAATGTAACAGGTTGAAGATCCAGTATTTGATACAGTGCAAATTACCTTCTGCCATGCAATTCACAGTGTTTAGTAGAGTGTGGATGCAGATATAGATGTTTCGGAAAGGCTGTTAAGAAATTATTGCTTGGCACCGGACCGAGTCAGAGAAGTCAAAAACCGTACAAGTAGGTAGGGTGGTAGGTGGTTAGTGTTTAACGTCCCGTCGACAACGAGGTCATTAGAGACGGAGCCCATGCCCGGGTTAGGGAAGGATTGGGAAGGAAATCGGCCGTGCCCTTTCAAAGGAACCATCCCGGCATTTGCCCGAAACGATTTAGGGAAATCACGGAAATCCTAAATCAGGATGGTTGGAGACGGGATTGAACCGTCGTCCTCCCGAATGCGAGTCCAGTGTGCTAATCACTGCGCCACCTCGCTCGGTAAACCGTACGAGTCCACTGGTGCATTATCGTCTTTAGCCGCTGTACGCAATTGTTTTTAGTACTTTCTGCGTAAGAAACAACGACTTAGACTGTACTGCTATATGGCATTCTCCGTGAACGATTTGTTTAATGATTCAGTTGATTTTATATAACTTTAGTTTGTGATAGGTACTACTGTGTAGTTGTCCGCCCGGATAGCCGCGCAGTCTAACGAGCTGCTTCCCGAGCGGGAAGGCGTGCCGGTCCCCGGCACGAATCCGCCCGGCGGATTAGTGTCAAGGTCCGGTGTGCCGACCAGTCTGTGGATGGTTTTTAAGGCGGTTTTCCATGTGCCTTGGCGAATGCGGGCTGATTGCCGTTATTCCACCTCAGTTACGCTATGCCGGCGATTGCTGCGCTAACACTGTCTGCACCATAATTACTCTACTAAAAAATTTGACATACACTCGTCTGGTATGAGACGTTTCCGGGAGGGAGGGGGGGGGGGGGTCCACTATGGGCCGAACAGCACAACAACGCTGGGTTCGGTGTGGGCCGGCGGTGGGGTGGGTGGACTGCTGTGGCCTGTTGTGGGGTTGTGAACCACTGAGAGCTACGGCGGAACGAAGCCTCTCCATCGATTCTAGGTCCCCAGTTCAATGCACAATACACACACTGTATAGTTACTGTGGTTTAGGGGCTATTCCTGTTCCTTGATTAAGTCCAGTAAATCGTTGAAAGACTATGTGAAAAATAATGAATGCACGAATCAAAATTTTTTTCTTGAAATTCTCTTAAATTAAATAAAGTAACTTCACGTGAAATATTTGGTTGTATAACAACAGTAGACATTCATTACAGAGAATATTGCAATTATTAAGTGCCACTAGACTAAATATTAACTAAGAAAGTAATTGACATTGTGTAGTTGTACTATATTTGTCTTAGTTGGTTTGGCGTCCAGCATTCCGACGTTGTCTCATCTACTTTGTTAAGGAAACTGCATAATTTCTTTTCGTCCGTCTCAGTTGCATTGATATAAAATTCAGCTGTATTGGTTATCGGTTTCGAGCTGACACGCCCATTTTCAAACCACCCACCTTGCTGTTAAGATTGATTATTGAAACACGTGGTGCCGAAAGGCACCATGAGCTACTGCACAGCGAAGTATGCACTGGGCAACAAGTACCCTCATTGATCTTAACCCACGTGTCTGCTGCAACTGACTGATATAACCAAACAACCGCCTCATAGACTATGATCTATGAGGGTACTTTTTCCCTAGTGTATGCTTTGCTGTACAGAAGCTGTTCTTGCCCTTTGGGCACCATACTGTATGAATAATTAGTGTTAATAGCAAGGTGTGTGACTTGAAAATAGGCATGTCAGCCCGAAATCGGTAACCACTACAGCTGAATTTTATATCAGTGCAACTGAGACTGACGAAATAAACAAATTATCAAATTTCCTCAGAACTGAACAGCTGCAGACGTATCATCCCGTGGCAGCATGCCTCGCATAAGCAAATCTTAATAGTTGAACATTTTTATAAACGAATTACTTAAATCAGTTAACTTCAAATTAGGGCAGTGAGGCCTGTGGAAGTAAGCGTTAATATCTTGTAGCTTGTTTGCATTGTAGTGCGTCGGCACTAATTTCCGTACACTAATGACCGTACATTTCTTTCAGTACTCGTATTGTTCCAGATTGCCCGGCAACGTGTTTTACTGTGTGGCGTTAATGTCCCCTCGTGTCATAATACTGCCCGCATCGGCGTTCGCCCGTAGCGTGTTGCATGTTTCAAGCAGCCGTTCACCTGTATAACTGCACACGACAGGCGGTCTGATTTAACAAGGAACGTGATTCATTCAACTGGGCGAGACGTTTGCGTTGCTCCACGGTTCATCTTATATCCTCTTTTCAAGACACTGTCCATTCCGTTCAACTGCTCTTCTAAGTCCTTTGCTGTCTCTGACAGAATTACAATGTCATCGGCGAACCGCAAAGTTTTTATTTCTTCTCCATGGATTTTAATACCTACTCCGAACTTTTCTTTTGTTTTCTTTACTGCTTGCTCAATATACAGATTGAATAGCATCGGGGAGAGGCTACAACCCTGTCTCACTCCCTTTCCAACCACTGCTTTCCTTTCATGTACATCGACTCTTATAACTGCCATCTGGTTTCTGTACAAATTGTAAATAGCCTTTCGCTCCCTGTATTTTACCCCTGCCACCTTCATAATTTGAGAGAGAGTATTCCAGTCAACATTGTCAAAAGATTTCTCTAAGTCTACAAATGCTAGAAACGTAGGTTTGCCTTTCCTTAATCTTTCTTCTAAGATTGCCTCACGTGTTCCAACATTTCTACGGAATCCAAACTGATCTTCCCCGAGGTCGGCTTCTACCAGTTTTTCCATTCGTCTGTAAAGAATTCGTGTTAGTCTTTTGCAGCAGTGGCTTATTAAACTGATAGTTCGGTAATTTTCACATCTATCGACACCTGCTTTCTTTGGGATTGGAATTATTATATTCTTCTTGAAGTCTAGGGGAATTTCGCCTGTCTCATACATCTTGCTCACCAGATGGTGGAGTTATATGAGATAGCAAAAATCAAGGAAGGGAGAGGCAACCTGCAGTCGAACTAGTGCTCCTGAGCCGTTTCTGCCAGTTCAGTAATACGGATGGAAAGTCATTCAACGTGGTCGCTTTTGAGTGAGGTAGCCGCGAGAATATGAGCCGGGCGTCGCAGCTGAGAGGACAGAAGGCGTGTCCCGCGGCGCGGCGCCTCACACACCTGCAGGCTGACCTCTGCGCGGCGCCGCGCGTGGGTGGCCGCGGTCGATGTTCATGGAGGGGGGAGGGGGGAGGGGGGAGGGGGGAGGATGGGAAGAGGACGGGGGGGGGGGGGCGGCCGAGAGCGCCGGCAGAGCGCTGTCAGCAAGGGGCGCCCCCGCCTCCTTCCAGCAGCTGCTGAGGTCGCCCCCGGCTCCCGTCCCAGGCACTCGAGCCGCGCGCTCCTCTGTCCGGGCACGCCTACACCGCCCACAGGGACTGCATACAGTCGTTGACATAGGCTCGCAAAATTGGCGGGCGACATTTCAGCAATATTGCCAGACACTGTTGCCCGGTAATGTTTGTGGTAATACATTTCGACGCCGCACTTGTTTACACAGACCAGTCGCATCTTCCTCCCCAGTACCAACCTCTTCACCTCAGAGTAGCACTTACACGTGGTATCCTCAACAATTTGTTGGATATATTCCAAACCCTGTATTCCCGTACAATTTTACCTCCTACGGCTCCCTCTAGTATGATACGAGTTACTCCCTGCTGTCAAAAGGGCGGGTTTCGAGCACGAGCGGTACCACAGGACATTTTAATTTCCAGTTCTGTACTTTCACAAATAAATTCATAAAACTTTTTCAGAATGACGAGGAAGGATTCAGGATTCACAGTTCTAGCAGTGGAAGCTGAAAAACATAAGAAACTAATTTTTTTTTTACATATGAATTTTCATCTTCTTTTTTTACTTACTATCGGCTACATTTGTTGCTACAGGTACACTTTTCTTCATAAGCATGAGAGAGTCATCGATGAATTTTGCACAGCACACAAACCATACTCACGGGTGTATGAAACTCAAAAATTTTCCAAATGTATTAAAAACTGTGGTAAAACTGAGATAATTAACTATGAAATTTGAGTTTTGTCTAAACATGAAGTTTAAAGTGTAACAGCTCATTCAAGTTTTCATAAATTAAATAAATTCTACAGCTTCATGCACCTGTAAGTATGGTTTGTATGCTGTTCAAAATTCATCTAAGAATCTCTCTTACTTATGAAAAAAAGTGTACCTATAACAACAAATGCAGCCAATGACAAGTGAAAAAATGAAACTTCACATGTAAAAGAAATTTATTTTCTTATGTTTTTGAACTTCCCGGGCGTAGTGTTCTAGTGGTAAAGCACGAACCTCCGCATTAAGGTAAAACTTGAAGACACTTTTTGCAGTTATTACAATTCTTATAATTATCACATTTATTACTTCAGCAAAAACAGCATAAAAACTTTCGTAGGTTGAAATAAAATTGGAGGCAGTAATTCTCCCATGCCTGCTATTGCAGGAAGTAATAGAAGCTAACTGTAGCCCAGAAACCGTAATTTATTCAAAAAATGTTCAAATGTGTGTGAAATCTTATGGGACTTAACTGCTAAGGTCATCAGTCCCTAAGCTTACACACTACTTAACCTAAATTATCCTAAGGACAAACACACACACCCATGCCCGAGGGAGGACTCGAACCTCCGCCAGAACCAGCCGCACAGTCCATGACTGCAGCGCCTGAGACCGCTCGGCTAATCCCGCGCGGCACCGTAATTCATTGATATAACAGCTACAATGCAGTGATTTGTACATATTTAATACATTCCGATTAATTTTAAGACGAATTTACTGCATAGAGGGTAGTTTATAATCATCTTAGTGACGTTAATGTTCATTTGTTTCTCTGATAAACGTTCAAATGACGCCAGAAGTTGCAGTGATGGCAATGAAAATAAAGAAGAAAGAGAGAATGTTTACACTGAGATGGTTCATAGTGTAAGTTAACAGTGACAGCAATATATCGTTTGATTTGAACTAAAAGACGTTGCAGTGATGGCAATGAAAATAAAGACGAAAGAGAGAATGTTTACGCTGACATGGTTTATAGTGTAAGTTACCAGTGACAGCAACACATCGCTTGTTTTGAACTAAAAAGAACTTCTAATTACAGGTACATGTGCAGCACACAAGTCAAAATTCTGTTATTGAATCTACAGTGTCAGATTAGCCCCCACCCCATCAAAAACAAAAAGATTCTCGATGTGAAATAAGCTTACCAATACCGGCTTTACAAAGAGAGTTTTGACTGCCTCGAGCGCTAACGTAAAAGTACAGTTTGTCCTCGCAAAATACGAAATAAGAAGGGTCGCACTGAAAGGAGACACAGAGATTAAACAACTAGAATTTATAAAGAGAAAAGAATGCCAGATTTTCAAACTAAAACTGTGTAAATTGATTCCAGTATTTTAGCTGTTTTTATATAAATACGTTGGTAATAAATGCTGTCCTCGTTGCATTGTGAGTTCTGTCAGTTTCGTATTCGGTTGTTAGCGGTATTTCCTTATAGACTATTATCATAACGAAGAAAATGCCTTCCGTTTCAGTCTCCACATCCGATGAGCTCAGCACTGACGACTATAATGTGCAAGACAAAGCTGCGACTCTGGTAAGTGCGCGCGATTGAGTTTTACACTGGCCCTGAGGCCTAAATTAAAAAAAAAGGGGGCATCTTGCACACTGATAGACTTTGCCACAAGCGAAAGAAGTGACTCATCTGGGATCGGCACTCCAGGATATAACCACTGAGCCACCGAAAGAAATCTTCATTTTTGTTCTCACTGATAAATACTTCTTTAGTAATTGACTCACACGTGCGTGTTACCATTTCTGTTCACCAACACAAATGCAATTGTCGTAGGAGTTGAAGCATGTGTTCGTTAGTTAAAAATGTAATACATATCATGTAGTTACTACTATTCGAGTGTAGAGAACATTTTAGTATGATTCGATATTGCAGTACCTGAGTTATTCCGAATTACGACGTAATGCATGTCCGAAGGAACATTGTATCGTAATTCGGAATAACTCAGGTACTGCAGTATCGTATTTATCCACCGATCCCGGACAAGCGACTTTCATGTAAAATGTCTTCCCTTACTGGAATATACATAATGGATGCACGAGTACAGGCTGTAGACTTCGGTTGAAGACTTACGAAAATTTGGGTCTGGCCATGAGTCCTGCGCGGATAGCAAAAAATCGCCGGCACGGTAGCTCAGCGTGTTCGGACAGAGAGCCACTTGGCCTCTGTAATAATAATAAAAAAAAAAACTGAGTGAAAGGATCAATAAACGAACTTGAACTGGTGTCATGTGACGTCCGCAACGACCAAACACAACGATAAACAACGAACAAAGTGGAAAAAAAGTAAGCCTACCGCTCGCAATCAGCGTGAAATCCGGGTTCGAGTCCCAGTGGGGCACAAATTTTCACTGTCGTCATCCCGTTATACAGCTGATGGTTTTCCATATTTGCAACTGCGTATACATTTCATGTATTTTTGTAAGAGGTGCTCAATCAATATGCCAACTATCAATAACATATACTTAACTGTTCAATACAAATATCTCCTAT
Organism: Schistocerca cancellata; assembly: GCF_023864275.1. NCBI lineage: Eukaryota > Metazoa > Arthropoda > Insecta > Orthoptera > Acrididae > Schistocerca > Schistocerca cancellata. Next base: position 383,426,704 of record NC_064634.1, on the reverse strand, counting down.
ATGACTTTTTTTAATTTGCTACTGTGTATAACATGCCTTGAAACTAATCACATGCATTATGAGGTGACTTCCAGAATCGTTATGAGATCAGTTATTATCTGCACTCGTTATTTATGTAGGAAATAATTTCCTTAACCTAACCTTACAGATCATAGGAATCTTTCGAGCTTCAGCAATGTGGCAGTAGTATTGTCACGTACTTAACATTTTTCTGCCAATAACAACTACACTCATGCTCATAAATTAAGGATAATTGCAGAATGTGGCACTACAAAAAACTGGCGCTAATAGCATAGGCACATAGGGAACACACACGACACAGATCTGTAAATCCACGGTATTGGTGATAAATTAACCGTCCAAAAACACATGGGCTACAAAACGCCACTGTTTCCTGCGCATGTACCCCGACATCAATATGGGATATGATCACCATGCACACGTACACAGGCTTCACAACAGGTTAGCATACTCTGGATCAGGTGGTCGAGCAGCTGCTGGGGTATATCTTCCTTCTTGCACCAGTGCCTGTCGGAGCTCCTGAAGTGTCCTAGGGGTTTGAAGACGTGCAGCGATACTTCGACCGAGAGCATCCCAGACGTGCTTGATGGGGCTTAGGTCTGGAGAACAGGAAGGGCACTCCATTCGCCTAATATCTTCTGTTTCAAGGTACTCCTCCACGATGGCAGTTCGGTGGGGCCGTGCGCTATCATCCATCAGGAGGAAGGTGGGACCCACTGCACCCCTGAAAAGGCGGACATACTGGTGCTAAATGACGTCCCGATACACCTGACCTGTTACAGTTCCTCTGTCAAAGACATGCAGAGGTATACGTGCACCAATCACAATCCCACCCCACACCATCAGACCACGACCTCCATACAGGTCCCTTTCAAGGACATTAAGGGGTTGGTATCTGGTTCCTGGTTCACGCCAGATGAAAACCTGGCGAGAATCACTGTTCAGACTATACCTGGACTCGTCTGTAAACATAACCTGGGACCACTGCGCCAATGACCATGTACTGTGTTCTTGACACGAGGCTTTACGGGCTCTCCTGTGACCAGGAGTCAGGGGAATGCACCTTGCAGGTCTCCTGGTGAATAAACCATGTCTGTTCAGTCGTCTGTAGACTGTGTGTCTGTAGACAACTGTTCCAGTGGCTGCGGTAAGGTCCCAAGCAAGGCTACCTGCAGTACTCCGTGGCCATCTGCGGGCACTGATGGTGAGATATCGGTCTTCTTGTGGTGTTGTACACTGTGGACGTCCCGTAATGTAGCGCCTGGACACGTTTCCTGTCTGCTAGAATCGTTGCCATAATCTTGAGATCACACCTTGTGGCACACGGAGGGCCCGTGCTATGACCCGCTGTGTTTGACCAGCCTCCAAACGCCCTAGTATTCTACCCCTCATAACGTCATCAATATGTGTTCTTTGAGCCATTTTCAACACACAGTTACCAACACACCTCTGCGTATGTGGACCGCTGCCAGCGTCACCGTGCGACGACAGCAGGTCAAATGCACCGCATGGTCATACCCCGAGGTGATTTTAAGCCGCAAACCGCCCACCAGAGCGTTATTTCACTGTGTATCAGCATTATCCTTAATTTATGAGCATGAGTGTAATTTATTATTTACATATTTTCAATTTGTACTTGCACAAAACAAAAGAATGGTTTCGCAGTGTCGTTCGGTTGTGAACTGATGACTGCAGCTGAATCTGAAAAATTTCGCCAGTCAAAGATGATACTAGTTCAGAGTCATATCATCTGAGATTAACGTTTGTACCAAGCAGATTTCGGGGTTCAGATTGATCCGAGTTCAATTACGGTATTAATCTAAGATCAAGTGCTTGGTACAATCGAACCCAAGGCTCGTCTTGGGGACAGTGCCGACAGAGGTCGCTAGATCGCAGGGCAGACGAAAACTCAGGCAGAGTTTGAGATTTTCCGAGCTGTAACTCAAACTGCACGATTATAATGCTGATAATGATTATGACGACGATGATGGTAATGTATGTTGTTGGATGCACAGCTTCAGGGTATTGTGCACCGTTACAGCCTCCGAGCGTGGTTAAAAGAAATCCATAAAACGCCGTTCGAGGCTTGCTCCAGCAGAGCACCATCACGAGGGCTCTGCGAACTGCAAGCGTGAAAGGAGCGCAAAGGCGGCGTAGTTAATGGCTAGCTGACAAAATAATATCAACTACGGCGTGATGAGAAGGTAGTGGCGGTTTAACGTCCCACTTATATCTAGTCAGTAATTAGAGGCAGAACAAAAGAGTTGGGGAGGGAGAAGAAAGAAGGAGAAGATCGGGAGCAAGCTTCTCAAAGAAACCATCATGGCATTAGCCTATGGCAGGAGTACCCACCAGCATTCCTTTTGGGAACCGCAAACTTATGGAACTAATTTGAAGAGAGTCGTACGCCCCTCCCCTGCTACACCTCACTCTCCCCTCCTTTCCCGTCCCCTCGGGTCCCTCCTGGCAGTTTTATTCTTCGTCGTGTGTGCTTCGTCTCTCCAAGTGTCTTCTTCTGGAGTGTTTTTAATGCTGTGGCCAACTTTTAACCTGTGTGTGTGACTTCACTGTCTTTATTGTGCTCTGCGAATCTCCAACGGTGTTTTTTTCCCTTTATGTCGACTTTTTTAATTGTTTCCCCCATGAACGTCTCCATGTCAGTGTATTTTTTCCTCCATTGTCTCCCATTACTGTGTTTTTATGTCCCCCATTTTTATCGCCTTTCTATGCATCATTTTATTCTTGTATTAGTGGTCATGTAACTCGGCTGAAGAGCAGCGGATTGTGCCGCTGACAGCCCTCTTCTGCCCATATGGGGCAGGGGTATGAAAATCACAATAAAGAAAAAAAAAGATTCATACTGTTTAGAAACTAATAGTTGACATATATATTTCATTAGTGAACAAACAGTCTTTTTTTTTTAATTTATCGGTCTCCAGGAATAACCCATACAGCCATTCACCATGTGTGTTTTATATAAGTACGCGTGTAGTCTGCCTCCGATGGTACATAATTACACGTAATAAACCTACATTAATAAACAGATAAAACGGCCACCCAGTCCCCTTCTCCCTTCCCAAATCCCAGTTGCAGTTGGTCTGAATAACGGCTTCCTGGGGAAATAAAAATTCTATTTTCAGTATTTCATATAATTACAGACCGAATTTAAAAAATGAAAATGCTGTCATAATCTACTCAAAAGAGATATAATCCTACGTTAAAGTTTTAACAGAATAATTCAAGCATTAAAGTTAAAAATTATGTCTTGAAGCAGTATAAGTCACTGTGCTCAAAATGCCCATACTGCATTCATCCAGTATTTGATAACGAGAGCATTTAGCAACTTCCAATAACCTTCACTCACAATTTCAAACGTTTTGGAAACTTTTTTTTCCGCTGACAACCCGCCACAAAATAATGAAACGAAAAATGTTTATCTCTTACTACATTTTCGCTGTTGGTGCAGTAAAACTTCGGCATCAGGCGTTACGTTTTAATTTATTACTTCTTTACTACTAACTCTCTTCACAGTAAATACTGAAAATAGCATCTGCAAAATTATATCACTGTACTGCACGTAGTTCAACGGTAGAGTTGCGCTCCACTAAATCTACGGTTCGATATAGTACACTGTATAAATGACGTAGTAAATGGAAGTATTAGCGGTAGTATTGGTAGCAATGGTAAGAAGACATAAATGAATGAGAAACCGGCAGCCGACGATTTCTCTTTGGTTATTTGTTTTACGCATAATAAGAACCGCATCTCACTTAGTGTTAGTCCATTATGTATTTTATATCTTTACAGAATATAAGTTGCATTTTGTAAGTAGTTGAGGGCATAGCTTCTGCGCTTTAATGTAATCAAAGCAAATACTTTTGATGAAATAAAAATCTACATGCACAAACATAAAAATATGTGTATAGCTGTTGTTGTAATTTTGTACTCAACAAAACGTTCTTCGTCATGATCGAAGGCAAGAGTTTCCTGTTATTATTGATATATGCGAAAGTTGTTTATGAATAAGTTCGACGAAGTATTAAACGATGATTGATATATTTGTGCTTTGTAGTTTTTTTTTTCCTTTCTGTTTTCTGGCACTATATGATACATCTTTGTTGTTTTCTTTATTTTTACTACCACACCCGTCTGTTTCATGTTACAGTTTTCGAATAAAATCTACATTAAACGTCGAAAATTTCAGTTTTGCAATAAATACTGTTTATTCATCATGTTACCCTCTATTCAGAGCCTGTTGCACACAGCGACTGTTATTTTCACTTGTAAATAATAGATTTCAGCTATCAGTCATCCTTTGGAATTTTTATTGGCAGATCTAGATTTCATCTAGAAACTAGCAATCCTCAATGCTCTATCATTTTTGATCAATGCATGTAATGCCTGTTGGTCGGGCTTTGTCCAAAGTTCAATGAACTTGCATTGACCAAAAATGGTAGTGCATTGAGAATGGCTAGTTTCTAGCTGAAATCTAGATCTGTCAATAAAAATTCCAAAGGACGACTGATAGCTGAAACTATTATTTACTGTTTATTCATATGCAAAAGACAGGAGGATAACTATGTAGAACAAAAATGTTCAGAAGGTTACCCAGCCGCTTATACATCACGTGTGCTACCCTTAACAGCGTGTCTTAATCAAGTTGCATTCCTAGGAATATTTTATAATGTACAAATATATTTTTATCTTTAACGTGAGCACTGTTGCTCTAAACCATTTCATAACTATTTACTCTATGTAATGTAAATTTTTTTTACTTCTGATGATGGCTGCCTTAGAGCAATTGAAACCTAGGTAAAGTTGGAAATTTTTACCTGTGCAACCGAAGCGCTGTATTTTCAAGTAATATTATAAATTTCGTCTACGGTTGCTGCATTATCGGCCATGTTCAAAATTGAAAGTTCCTGGGTGTATTGCGTGTTTCCAGCTCTCCTTCTGTACGGAGACGTCCAGAATCGCTATTGAATTTCGTCCCATCTGAGAACAGCGCGCGACCCTAATTCTCGTTGGTGCAGTCCCGCCGACGGACGGGTTTCAACGGAACACAAAGAACTGGTCGTCGCACAAAGAGACACCCCCGTGCTGTCACTAGGCCACTGTGGATCGTGAGATTACGTGCCGTGCAGTCCTGTTGAACGTGGTTGCAATTTGATCTGGGACACTACGGATTGTCAGCACGGCGACCATTAAACGTAAATGTCGTGTCATTAGAGCCTCCCGTCGGGTAGACCGCTCGACGGGTGCAACTCTTTCGATTTGATACCACTTCGGTGACTTGCGCGTCGATGGGGATGAAATGATGATGATGATACCAACACAAAACCCCGTCCCTGAGCGGAGAAAATCTCCGACCCAGCCGGCAATCGAATCCGGGCCCTTAGGATTGACATTCTGTCGCGCTGACCACTCAGCTACCAGGGGCGGACATAGCGACCATTGTTATGGCTTTCTTTGACACGGCAGCAGGAAAATGTACGCCAAGAGCGATAACACCATCGGTAACAGTAGATCCCGGAGAAGTCACAGTTCGGTTTACAGCATAACAACAGAGATATCTGTGCGTGGATGCTCCAAGAAGAACCTATATAGCCCTTTGCGTTTATCATCACGTAGCCTCAACACGTGGCCTGATGGTGCGGATGCAACTGAGTATATAACACTATCACCTCTGGTTCACATAGCTGGTAATTTGGAAATGATCCGTTACATTTCCAACGTGTTGATGGTTCAAATGGCTCTAAGCACTATGACACTCAACATCTGAGGTCATGAGTCCCCTAAACTTAGAACTACTGAAACCTGACTAACCTAAGGACATCGCACACATCCATGCCTGAGGCAGGATTCGAACCTGCGACCGTGGCGGTCGCGCGGTTCCAGACTGAAGCGCCTAGAACCGCTCGACCACAGCGACAGGTCGAATGTGTTGAAGCTAGTGGCTCTGCCTTATCTTCGAGGTCGGTGATGTTACCCTTCGACAGGATAATGGAATACCCTGTATTGTCCACGCTAACCTGACCTGTCATGATGCAGAGGTTATTTGTCTGTAGCTCCGGCCAGGACCTCCTCCATTCGTGTGACACATTGAAAACATCTGGTCATGGGTTACCAAGATAGTGACATACCACCACTCACCAACCATTATGACTGATGAAGCCTAGTGTGGTATTACCCAAAGTCAGTGACACTTGTAAATGATCAAGCACTCCTGTGGCAAAGGATTGCATCAAGTTAAATAAAACTTTTTTTCATTCATATAGTAAAACGAACTAATATTTATTGCGAGCCACGTCCAAGTTCAGTTGGACTTGATTCCCAGTCAGCTAATGTTGCTGCCACAGATTGTAGCACTGTGTGCTGATTTCCACACCCTGTATACCCACAAATCACCCACAACAAAGTCGGCAATGCACATTGATACCACAGACATTAGCAAAGTCTCGCTGCAGTCCACAGTGACGAATGGGAGAGGCTGAAGAAGACACGCCCTATCTCTCTCAGTGCAGCAGTGCTCTCACACAGAGGTCAATATAGAGCCGAGCTTGGCAGCACTTCGCCTCAGTTCGTGACCTCATCGAGTACGAAGAAAGAGTTATTCAAGTCTCAGATGGAAATGTACTATTGTAAATGGGGAACATTGCACTTCAAATGAAGCATTTGTTGATTAGTACATCAAGTGATGCTTTAATAGTCAGTGACACTTGTAAATTATCAAGCACTTCTATGGCAAAGGATTGCATAAAGTTAAATAAAAGGTTTTCATTCGTGTAATAAGACGATCTAATATTTATTGCGAACCACGTCCCAGAGCCATCCAAGAACTCACAGTTACGGTCAGATAATCGTAGAGTAGAAGTAGCAAGTTCAGTTGGACTCGAAACCCAGTCAGTTACTATTGCTGCCACAGGTTGTAGCACTGTGTGCTGATTTTTGCACCCTGTACACCAACAAATCACCCACAGATTTAGCCATGCATACATACTACTATATACAAACAACACGTAAAATTTCTTTACTGTTATACTTCAAGGTTTTGCAATTTTAATGAATGTCCAGTAATGTATAAGCATTATTCAACGCGAATCCTGAAAGCAGTTCTGTGTACTGTTCTTTACAAATCCTCGTAAAGCAGCGAGTGAAGGCTCATGTCGTTTCTAGAGAAATGCTACTCCGGCATCAAAAGTGCATCCGACAGGAGCTCCTTGCTCTTGCACGAATGGGTCAAACCAAGTGGTGTGATGCAGAGCACACAACTCTGTTTCCGTGCTTCAAGTCACTGATATAGGATTTGGCAGATCAGTCTTGAGTATTATCAGATACGTAACGAGCAGTCTTCTTGCGTGTGCTGCCCTTGCTGGGTGGGTACCCTCTTATGCAACTCTTGTAACACCAGCATTAGACTGTTCTGTACTTTTGGTTAGGAGTGGAGATTTTTACTAGCCATTAATCGTTCAGATAGGCTTAGTGGCCTAGCGATAAAGCGCCTGACTGAAAATCGAGACGTCACGGGTCGAATCACGGCAGGACCACAGAAATTTTCAGTTTGTATTGAGTGTAATCTTTATGAGGTTACAGCTGACCAGCGGCATACCCCCGTGGATCTGAGGAATATCTGTACTGGGCGACCTTACCGATAAGGTGATCATCCCCTGTAGGATTATATGGGTTTAAATGTAAGTTCTATGCAGCGGATAACTTCATGAATTAAATTTATGAAACATTGGTGGCCCTAGCTTACGGGAAACATGGGTGCCGTAACTCACAGTATGATAAAAATAGGGAATTCATCAAAGTAAGCCGGCTTGTGTGGCCGTGCGGTTCTAGGCGCGTCAGTCTGGAACCGCGTGACCGCTACGGTCGCAGGTTCGAATCCTGCCTCGGGCATGAATGTGTGTGATGTCCTTAGGTTAGTTAGGTTTAGATAGTTCTAAGTTCTAGGGGACTGATGACCACAGATGTTAAGTCCCATAGTGCTCAGAGCCATTTGAACCATCATCAAAGTAATGAATGAAACAAAGGTCACTATAAAATCCGTGTCATCACAATTCTCTGTATATTTCAAGAGAAACGTGAGTGCAGAAAGAGAAGCAACTGCTATGTCCATGAACCCTTAATACAGTTTTTAGTGGAATTTATATATCAACATCTTGGCAAAGATCAACTAAGGAATCTGAGGCGAATATGTTAAAGTCAACGCAATGTTTCGGGAAACAGCTACGTCGCACAGTGATTGCTGAAGACTGATGAGAGAGGAAAAAAAGACTACAGAAAAAGTCACGCATGCACCCACTATCGTGATTGAGCAGATGTTGAGCTTTGGATTGCTAATAAACGTAACTGAATTAAAAATGTGAAAATCCTAACGTCAATCTGAAATCTTTGCATACAGCATACAGCTCAGTTTGCGAAAGCAGCAACTGCTCACCATACTTACTGTTCTTGTGCCTGCCAGTGGATGGCCGAAAATTCTACCAGAATTCTACCGGAAGTCCCACTCTCGTTGAAGCGTCCCCTGGCAATTCTCGTGAGGAATTAAGTTTCACAGAGCACTCCCAACAAGAGGTAGATCTTTTTTCGATTGTGAACCTTGTGATGATTTTGATCACCAATAACACTGGTGTTTCCGATGAGGAGCAACCAGGTGCGTTCTAACATTGCAACAATCTCCGTTCCATTCGAAGTTTTAATACACTGACGGAAAAAATAATTAAATTAGGAAAATTTCGGGAACACAGCTGTCTAGGTAATAGATAGAAGTGATTAACATTGCAATATCACAAGTTAATGTATGCGCGAGATGAACCATACAAATGCGAATGCAAGCATGCAAAAGTACATATATTGTATTGTATAGCTGCCGGATGTCAGTTTGTGGGTTGGAGTTCCATGCGTATTGACTTGGTCGGTCAATACAGGGAAATTAATGCTGTTTGTGGATGACGCTGGAGTTGCCGATCGATGGATGTGGTCGACTGAAGAGAGATCTGGTGACTGAGTAGGCCAAGGCAACATGTCGACACACAGTACAGCGTGTTGGGTTACAACAGCGGTAAGTGGGCGAGTGTTATCCTGCTGGAAAACATCGCCTGGAATGCATGAATAGCAGCTCAACAGGTCGAATCGCAAGACTGACGTACAGTTTCGAAGTCAGGCTGCGTGGGATAACCGCCAGAACGCTCCTGCTGCCATACGAAATCGCACCCCAGACGATTACTCCAGGTATAGGTCCAGTGTGTCTAGCACGAATACAAGTTTCTTGAAGGCCCTCAACTGGCCTGCTTCTAAGCAAAACACGACCATCACTGGCACGGAGGCAGAACCAGCCTTCACCAGAAAACTCAAGAGACCTCTACTCTGCCCTCCAATAAGCTCTCGCTATACACCACTGAAGTCGCAAATGACGGTGGTGTGGGGTCAGTGGAATTCGCGCTGCAGAACGTCTGGCTCGGATCTGTTCTTGAACTAAGCGATTTGTAACAGTTCGTTGTGTCACTGTGGTACCACCAGCTGCTCCAGTTCCTACTGCAGATGCAGTACGATGCGCCAGAGGCATTTACCGAGCACGATGGCCTTCCCTCGGAGTAATGCCATGTGGCCGTCCAGAGCCAGGTCTTATTGAAACCGCACATTCTCGTGACAACCGCTGCTAGCAGTCATGTTCAGTGGCTACATTCCTGCCAAGTCCTTCTGCAATATCGCAGCTTCTCGTAGCCCTATTACACTACCTCGTTCAAACTCAGTGAGGTGTTGAAATCGCATCTTTGTCGCATTAAAGGTATTCTTGAATAACATCAACTCGCCACGTCCAATCTCAAAGGTAACTACTGCTCACGACCGTTACAGCGTGAATTTAAGGCAAACGTGATTTGCAGCCTCATAGTGCCGCTACTAGCGCCAGTCTTATGTGACTTTTTTTTTCTTTAAAGTCAGTACCGCCATTAGACTGTTATTTATTTACAGTGTTACATTTACACTTACACGACCATGATTTCGGCTTCAGACTGCCATTATAAAGTGTTTTAAGTGTTATAAATTGCCTAAGATGGCATACTATCGTATTAAAATACACTATTAGACACATTGTCTAAGAGTCGATATTTCTGGCAGAGCCTTCTGCTTTGTTACGATACTGAGTAAACCATCTTGACTGAATGACAGTTCGTGTCAAATTGTCTGTTGGCTAAGTGTCAAATTGTCCGGGGCGAAATGTGACTAGCGAGAATCGTGAATAGACATCTTTCAGATGTAGAAACATGTGTACCAACTTTGGTTTATGCCACACAAGTCCTTCTTGGTGTTGCTATGTTTTTACATCAATGTATTTTTAACTAACTATGGAGGTTTTTAGTGCAGGAGTTCAGAAACAGGCAATGTTTGACTCCCATAATCTGTCCTATTCCGCGTCTCAGCCAACAAGACCTTCTCCACACACACACAAGCAAGTTTGGTCCTCCTGTTCCATAATTTACTTAATTAGCTTGTGGTAGCTGCTTGTAGTGTTTCTTAGCAGAGTCAACAAAATTTAGTTATCGTGGACCGATGGCTGCAGATTCCAAGTTCTTAAGCACAACAGAGCCGGATGGCCTCTATTCTCACTCCATTTCGGAGACCTTATCTTTACCCCCTACTGGGCCTTGCAGTTCCCTCAATAGGGACTTCCTCATCGATGCAGCGTATTCCTATACTGCACAGCCTGTCACTGTTAGCTCGCAACGCGTCTCCCCGGCATTAGTGGACTTCCCGTGTTTAAAACTGCACATAATAGCTTTCCGTCATTTATAATGCTTCGCCCGCACGCACTATACTGGTCACAGCTTCTATCCGGCTTCTACTTCACATGTCCTAGTGGTGGTGGTTGGCCTTTGAAGAGGACTGTGGCCGTACTCAAAACTCCCCTGTTCGGCTGGCCTCTGCTCAACATGCTGTCGATAAGATTCCCAGCTGCACATTTAAAAAATCCTCCATACCAAGAAATTACTATATGCATTTGGTAGTTAGATACAGCAATCGCTGACGATTAACTTTAACCTAATTGTACTCTCATTTCTAGCCGGAAATTATTTTAGATTTATTGTATTTACTAATTTAATGGAGTCCGTTTATGATACAGCGCAGTTTTGACAAGAACGTTCATATAACACCTTCTCGTCTGAATGATATGAGGTGTCGCCAAAAACGGTACGTGTTAAACTGTAGGACCCCTTCCTATACTTGGATAACTGGTGTAGCCGGCCGAGGTGGCCGAGCGGTTCTAGGCGCTACAGTCTGGAACCGCGCGACCGCTACGGTCGCAGGTTCGAATCCTGCCTCGGGCATGGATGTGTGTGATGTCCTTAGGTTAGTTAGGTTTAAGTAGTTCTAAGCTCTAGGGGACTGATGACCTCAGAAGTTAAGTCTCATAGCGCTCAGAGCCATTTGAGCCATAACTGGTGTAGGTCATGATCGCGCAAGTCGCCGAAGCGGCACCAAATCGAAAGACGCCATTGAGCCACAGCCAGTTATTATTATTATCAAAACCTCTTACATCCTTTCCAAATTTATTAACAGATTACCACAATATGTACGCAGTTAAACTAAAACCTGTTACTAGACACAACCAACAATGTCATTATAGTTGGACACACGCCATCGAAAGTAAAAGCAGTGGTTTGTGCACCTGAAGAAAGTGTGACAGGAATGTCGCTACTCATACTCGTAGTATACGGTGTGAATCCGAGCTCTACCGACAAAGTTTCTGAACTCGTTCAGAGATATTTTCTGAGATGTTTGGTATTAGGGATTTGTGGTACCCGTGGCTTATTGCAGAGTAATCGCATTTCGATTGGTTTCTTGCCCTATTTATGACTATTGTGCACACTTCTTACCCAGGCAAATTACAAATATACTCAAGATTGAGGTGAAACTGCAGCGCGAAATTCGCTACAGATACAGACTAAATATGTGTACAAATATGTATGAAATAAGTAATATATATGTGAAATATACTCTGCCTGACAAAGTGCAGAATCTAGAAAACATGATCGAATGTCAATGCACACCATCGCCGGATATGTAGGTGATTAGAATTGCAATTTTCTACGACAGGTAGAACGGGCACCCTAGTACATTACTGTTGTTCGTTTATAGCGTTGTTACCAGGCCTAATAGATTATACAAGTTGTGTGAACAGCGTCTGATATTGAGTGAACACTACAAAGTTGCTGCATGCTGATGCGAGACAACGGTATCAGCAACCGACAGTTAGTAAGGGGCCTCACTGTGAGTATCCATCAGGACATCTGGATGAATTTGGCGATAGCCAGCTCAGCGACGCCCTCAGATGTGACTGGTCCGATGCTGGGGCGTGAGCGCTGGCATACTTGTCGTCAAGAATCCGGCTCTTCGCCACGTCTGACCGCCACATGGGACGATCGCCGCATTCTGCCCAAGAACGTGGTAACCCCTTCGCATCTCTGTCTGCATTCCGATAACAAGCAATGGACCCGAGCAACATACTTTGTCATCTTGCGCCATTGGTAGGAGATTGGAAGCAGCCGGACTGTGGAATTACCGCCCCATGCATAGCCTGCCGTTTAAACCACAGTACAGACGGCTGCTTTTGGAGTGGTACCGTGGTCGGCAAGCATAGACTACCGGTCAATGTCATCGCGTTGTCTTCAGCGATCAATCACTGTTCTCTGCTACCCCAGATGGCCACGGTCGGCTAGTATGGCTGCGACATGGGCAGACGTCCCACTCTTCCAATGTTTTGGGGAGGCACACCGAAATAATTCTTAGCGTCATGTTGGAGAAGCCACAGGTAAGACTTCAGCTCTTGGCGGGTAGTGATTGAGGGAACAAAATGGCACGTCCTGTGCCTTCATGTGTTGCCTCTCATGCGACAGTATCATGGTGCCATTTTTCAACAGAAGAATGCTCAGCCACAAATGGCACGTGTCACTTTGAACTGTCTGTATGATGTTGAGGAACTCTCTTAGCCAGTTGTCTCATCAAATCTGTCCCCGATAGAACATGAGTGGGACCAACTCGGACATTAATTCTGTCCCCAAGTCAGAATCCACGATATCAAGAACGAGTAACAACAGTTGTGGGTCATCTTGCTGCAAGAGAGAATACATTGACACCGTACCCAAAAAAAAAAAAAACAGTTCACGCATCCACACCGGATGGGATGCAACGTCATATTGATAACTGGACTCGTACGGATAATTTATATGTAAATTTGATGCGATTCAGAATCACCGAAATGACCTTACATACCCCCTCAAACCGTGAAGTTACATTTAGCTTCCACCTCCCCTTCTGCGTGCTTCACTTCTTTTATCAGGCACTGTATGTACAGGGTTATTACAAATGATTGAAGCGATTTCACAGCTCTACAATAACTTTATTATTTGAGATACTTTCACAATGCTTTGCACACACATACAAAAACTCAAAAAGTTTTTTTAGGCATTCACAAATGTTCGATATGTGTCCCTTTAGTGCTTCGGCAGACGTCAAGCCGATAATCAAGTTCCTCTCACACTCGGCGCAGCAAGTCCCCATCAATGAGTTCGAAAGCATTGTTGATGCGAACTCGCAATTCTGGCACGTTTCTTGGTAGAGGAGGTTTAAACACTGAATCTTTCACATCACTACGCGTGAAACTTGCCCGCACGCGTTCAACCGTTTCTTCGCTCACTGCAGGCCGACCCGTTGATTTCCCCTTACAGAGGCATCCAGAAGCTTTAAACTGCGCATACCATCGCCGAATGGAGTTAGCAGTTGGTGGATCTTTGTTGAACTTCGTCCTGAAGTGTCGTTGCACTGTTATGACTGACTGATGTGAGTGCATTTCAAGCACGACATACGCTTTCTCGGCTCCTGTCGCCATTTTGTCACACTGCGCTCTCGAGCGCTCTGGCAGTAGAAACCTGAAGTGCGGCTTCAGTCGAACAAAACTTTATGAGTTTTTCTACGTATCTGTAGTGTGTCGTGACCATATGTCAACGAATGGAGCTACAGTGAATTTATGAAATCGCTTCAATCATTTGTAATAGCCCTGTATGTGTGAAATGTAAACTTTCACGGTCGGAAATGTCTCAGTTAATAAAATGTTCCGGGCTATTATGATTGGTCGAACTGATTTCACATTAAAATCCAACGTTTCGTCCCCATCTGCGCAGGACATTTTCAAGGGTGCAAATTGAACATTCCTGATTCCTCCGCTGATTGGGACGAAACTTTGCGTTTTAAGCTGAAATCAATTCGACCACATCATAATATCCCGGGTCATTTTTATTAATAAGTATTTGTACATTGTGTAATCAAAAGTATCTGGACACCTGGCTGAAAGTGACTTACAAGTTCGTGGCACCCTCTATCGGTAATGCTGGAATTCAATATGGTGTTGGCCCACCCTTTGCCTTGATGACAGCTTTCACTCTCCCAGGCATACGTTCATCCAGATGCTGGAAGGTTTCTTAGCGAATGACAGCCCACTTTTCACGGAGTGCTGCACTGAGGTCGGTCGGTCGGTGGGGCCTGGCACGAAGCCGGCGTTCCCAAACATCCCAAAGGTGTTCTATAGGATTCAGGTCAGGACTCTGTGCAGGTCAGTTCATTACAGGGATGTTATTGTCGTGTAACTACTCCGCCACAGGCCGTGCATAATGAACAGGTACTCGATCGTGTAGAAAGAAGCAATCGCCATCCCCGAATTGCTATTCAAGAGTGGGAAGCAAGACGGTGCTTAAGACATCAATGTAGGCCTGTGCTTTGATAGTGCCACGCAAAACAACAAGGGGTGCAAGCCTCCTCCATGAAGAACACGACCACAACATATCACCACCGCCTCCGAATTTTACTGTTGGCACTACACCAGCTGGCAGGTGACGTTCACTGCGCATTCGCCAACCCACACCTGCCATCCGATCGCCACATTGTGTACGGTGATTCGTCACTCCACACAACGTTTTTCTACTGTTCAATCGCCAATGATCCTTACACCAAGCGAGGCGTCGTTTCGCATTTGCCGACGTGGTATGTGGCTTATTAGCAGCCGCTCGATAATGAAATCCAAGTTTTGTCACCTCCCGCCTAGCCGTCATAGTACTTGCAGTGGATCCTGATGCATTTTGGAACTCCTGTGCAATGATCGGGATATATGTCTGCCCATTACACATTACGACCCTCTTCAACTGTCGGCGGTCTCTGTCAGTTAACAGACGAGGTCGGCCTGTACGCTTTTGTGCTGTATGTATCTCTTCACATTTCCACTTCACTATCACATCGGAAACAGTCGACCTAGGGACGCTTAGGAGTGTGGAAATCTCGTGTAACAGACGTATGACACAAGTGACACCCAATCACCTGACCACGTTCGAAGTCCGTGAGTTCCGCGATGCACCCCATTCTGTTCTCTCACGATGTCTAATGACTACTGAGGTCGCTGATATGGAGTACCTGGCAGTAGGTGACAGCACAATGCACCTAATATGAAAAACGAATGTTTTTGGGGGTGTCCGGGTACTTTTGATCATATAGTGTGTTTAAGTGACATATGCCAACAGCGGCGAAGCTGTGCACGTAAAACTTTTACATTATAAAAACTGAACTAAATAGCTGTGCAGCAGCAGCGTTTGAAAATGTGGTTATAACGACACTGCTATATTATTAAGGAGTGTTTTTAATGCTACATTCATTATTAAGAATGATTATAAATTTCTCAAAATGAGAGTGATTTGTCTGTTTTATGATTAAAATCACTGTTGAAACAGAATGGCAATATCTGCTGCACAGAAAAGTAATTTCCACCTAACAAATGACGGGCAAAAAGCAAAGACTGCTCTTCCTTAAAATAACGGAGGAAACACTTGCCAATAGTTGAAGCCTGTCAGTCAGAGAATCCATAACTTTATTTTGAAATGGAACTTAATGACGTGCCAAGGGAGACACAAATATTTCTCTTCACAAAGCTACCACTGTTATAGGAAGCACCACTCATGTAGAAGACTGCTTTCGCTTTTACGAGGAACTGACGTGCTGTTAAACTCCGTCAGTTGGAGAATATATGAACATATTCTAACAAAAAATTGGAAATTAATGACGTGCGAAGGGCATGACGAAAATTTCTGTTCAAAACGCTAGCACTGGTTAAAGAACTATTACGCATGTGAAACGCTGTTTTGGCCTTTGTATACGATATGTCGACGACACGGAGACAAGCGAGCACGCAGATTCTAAATTTTTTTGTTTTCCAAAACACGTGCGACGTCACACCGCGCTTATAGACTAACAGCAAAATGCCATCGGAAATAGGTAACTGACTCGAAGGAAATATTTACTAGCAAAACACACTACTGCGCCCTTGACGGGGTGCTCATTAGAAACAAATGTGGCTTTGGGAGGACCTCAGGGAGGAAGTAGGGTAGTAGCGCTCTTCTTCCCAATACACAAGGCGAGTGATTTCAAACCTTCCCGGAACCATTACAGAGGTAACAACTCTGTTTCCTCCACATAACTGTGAGAATGTTCACTAAATGATATACATATTGAGAGACAAGATTTGTCGCAGATGATGATCTTGTGTACAGGGAGTGTCCTTGTTCGACAATCGTAATGAAATGCAAGTAAGTTTGGAGAATATTTCCTTTCGATGTGTCGAATGGAGCGGTTTCTTAATGTGCGTAACCCCTAAATGTAAGAAATGCTTATAACAAAGGAGAAATCTCCAGGAGAACATCTGATCTTCGTAGAACTGGAGGTTGGATGTAAATTAAAACGGGTAGCCATGCTGTTTGAGTGCTACGTATGCAGCCTGTGATAAGTCGCATTGTCTGGTTGAGTTGCACATCTATCTTGCTACAGTGAGCACTGCTCATCCTAGATGGACAACAGTATTCAGCGATAGAGTATGATAGTGCCAAACCAGTTGATCTTAGGGTTTGAGCGCAGCAACCCCAGGAGGTACCAGCAAGCTTCTGAATGATATTATTACGGGTCTTCACTTTTGCGGCCACGTTGGAGAGATGTTGTCGGGAAGTTAAGGACCTATCGAGTGTTATTCCGAGGTACTTCGGTGTACTGCAGTACTTCAAGGTTTGCCCTCGGAGTTTAACTTCTGGTTTATAGGCAGAGTGTCTGTTCCGTAGGTGGAATGCTGAAGTAACTTTCTGAGGGTTTAGGCGGGAGGCACCATTTCCTGAAGTATGTGTACAGGATTTCCATGTTGGCGGTTAGTGTGCTTCCAGCAGTGATGAAACAGGAGCTCTGGGTTACCAAAGAGATGTCATCAGCATTATGAATTTCCTTGACGTTGTGGCTGGCAGGTCATAAATGTAAAAGATGAAAAGGAGAGGAGCCAATACAGATCCTTGAGGTAGTCTGTCACTTACTTTGAAGACTTTGCTTCTGTCGTTATCAGAGTAAATCTGGAAAAAATCTGTTGCTTAGCATGTTGCTAAGTAGGTTTGTGAGTTTCCGGCACTGAACGATGCTCACAAATTTTCAGAGAAGGCCTTCTCGCCGTACGGTGTCGTAGGCGGCGGACAGATCCAAGAAAGCAGCTATGCTTACGCATTTCCATATTGAAAATTTATTCATGTCAAAGACTTTTACAAACTGAGCAAGCCAATAACGCGTTGGCCCCTTGCCCCTCATGCAAGCAGTCATTCGGGTCGAAATTGATTGACAGAGAAGCTGGATGTCCTCCTGAAAGATATCATGATGCCATATGATTTCCAATTTGTGCGTTAGCTCATCAACATCCCGAGCTGGTTGGAGAGCCCTACCCATAACGCTTCCTAGATTTTCTTTACTTTACGTCTATGGCCAAACATTTTCTTTTCATCTGACTACCGGTTTCGATCTATAATGACCATCTTCAGATCTGTTTTATAAAAAGATGCTCTAATGTCAGATCTGTTTTTATAAAACAGATCTGAAGGTGGTCATTATAGACCGAGATCCCTTAGTCTTATGGCAAAAAAATTTGTGACCATAGACGTAAAGGAAATTTCTTGTATATTCGGGTCACTGTTTTATTGGCGGCTATGTCGCAGCTTGTGAAACACAATGCTTCGAGCTTTATCAAGTGGGAAGAGAATTGGCAACCTTACTAGGCAAGACAGGGTTTGGAAAGCACAAAGAGACGTAGCAGAAACTCTCGCCGTACGCCGGCACGCATTATCTTGCTGAAATGTTGGCCCAGGATGGCTTTCCATGAAGGATAACTTAACGGGGAGTAGAATATCGTCGATGTATTGCTGTGCTGTATGGAAGCTGCGAATAACAACCGAGAGGGACCTGCTATGAAAAGAAATGGCATCCCAGAGTATCGCTCCTGGTTGTCGGTCCGTATGTCGCCGACAAGCGGGGCGTCGTAGCAGGACTCCTTTGGTTGCCATCCGCGGCAGCCTTACAGTACAGCGGTACGTCGACGATAGTCCACGGCCCGTTAAGTCACCCTTCATATGAAGCCATCCTGGGCTTACATATCAGCAAGATAACGCCCTCCCGCACACTGCTAGAGTTTCTACTGCTTGTCTTCGTGCTTGCCAAACCATACCTTGGCCAACACGATCGCCAGACCCCTCAACAATTGAAAACGTTTGGAGCGTTATGGGCAGAGCAGATCCTCCAACCAGCTCGTGATTTTGACGATCTAACGGGCCAATTGGATTGGGTTTGACACGATACCTCTCAGGAGGACAATCAATATCAATCAAAGCCAAGCCGAATAATTGCTTGTATGAGGGCCAGAGGCGGACCAACGCTCAATTTGTGAAACTCTATTTCTTGAACTAATCATCCGTTTTTCTGGAATTGTTAACATTTATTTGTCTGTACACGTACATCAGATTCAGCTATTCCCGTCCCATTCGGAAAATTCCTTCGTGGTGCGCCTTTCTTTTCTTAGAGTCTATATATACAGGGTGTTACAAACAGGTACGGCCAAACTTTCAGGAAACATTCCTCTCACACAAATAAAGAAAAGATGTTATGTGGACATGTGTCCGGAAACGCTTAATTTCCATGTTAGTGCTCTTTTTAGTTTCGTCAGTATGTACTGTACTTCCTCGATTCACCGCCAGTTGGCCCAATTGAAGGAAGGTAATGTTGACTTCGGTGCTTGTGTTGACATGCGACTCATTGCTCTACAGTACTAGCATCAAGCACATCAGTACGTAGCATCAACAGGTTAGTGTTCATCACGAACGTGGTTTTGCAGTCAGTGCAATGTTTACAAATGCGGAGTTGGGAGATGTCCATTTGATGTATGGATTAGCACGGGGCAATAGCCGTGGCGCGGTACGTTTGTATCGAGACAGATTTCCAGAACGAAGGTGTCCCGACAGGAAGACGTTCGAAGCAATTGATCGGCGGCTTAGGAAGCACGGAACATTCCAGCCTATGACTCGCGACTGGGGAAGACCTAGAACGACGAGGACACCTGCAATGGACGAGGCAATTCTTCGTGCAGTTGACGATAACCCTAATGTCAACGTCAGAGAAGTTGCTGCTGTACAAGGTAACGTTGACCACGCCACTGTATGGAGAGTGCTACGGGAGAATGGCGTATGTATCACAGCCGTCCACAATACGAGCACGAAGAGTGTCTACATTTGGTACCGGGGTTGCGTAGACAAGAGCTTTCAAATGCCCCCATAAATGAAATGTACCATGTACAGCGTGTGCAGGCACTATCAGCAGCTGATTGGCCTCCACGGGTACACTTCTGCGAATGGGTCATCCAACAATGTGTCAATCCTCATTTCAGTGCAAATGTTCTCTTTACGGATGAGGCTTCATTCCAACGTGATCAAATTGTAAATTTTCACAATCAACATGTGTGGGCTGACGAGAATCCGCACGCAATTGCGCAATCACGTCATCAACACAGATTTTCTGTGAACGTTTGGGCAGGAATTGTTGGTGATGTCTTGATTGGGCCCTATGTTCTTCCACCTACGCTCAATGGAGCACGTTATCATGATTTCATACGGGATACTCTACCAGTACGAAGTGTTCGTACGCTTTTCAACAACAGATTCGGTGACCGATGGATTGGTAGAGGCGGACCAATTCCATGGCCTCCACGCTCTCCTGACCTCAACCCTCTTGACTTTCATTTATGGGGGCATTTGAAAGCTCTTGTCTACGCAACCCCGGTACCAAATGTAGACACTCTTCGTGCTCGTATTGTGGACGGCTGTGATACATACGCCATTCTCCAGGGCTGCATCAGCGCATCAGGGATTCCATGCGATGGAGGGTGGATGCATGTATCCTCGATAACGGAGGACATTCTGAACATTTCCTGTAAGGAAGTGTTTGAAGTCACGATGATACATTCTGTTGCCGTGTGTTTCCATTCCGTGATTAAAGTGATTTGAAGAGAAGTAATAAAATGAGCTCTAACATGGAAAGTAAGCGTTTCCGGACACATGTCCATATAACATATTTTCTTTCTTTGTGTGTGAGGAATGTTTCCTGAAAGTTTGGCCGTACCTTTTTGGAACACCCTGTATAATTCGGTTCCTTACCGTTGTCACCCTTGTTTTTCTGTAAATACCTTCACAACAGCAAAGTAAACAGGTAATACGCATTATCCAACACACGTACAACACGCAGTGCAGAGTAATGCAACAATTCTGAGACAAAACACAGTCCAGACCCACGCGTGTCCTACGGTCGCAGGTTCGAATCCTGCCTCGGCCATGGATGTGTGTGATGTCCTTAGGTTAGTTAGGTTTAAGTAGTTCTAAGTCTAGGGGACTGATGACCTCAGATGTTAAGTCCCGTAGTGCTTAGAGCCATTTGAACCATTTTGAACAAAACACTGTGCTGTGATGTGGTCGCCGTCGCAGCGGGAACAACCCTGTATAGTGTCGCTGTACCGGTCTTCCACTGCATTCAGTGAACCCGCACACGAGTTGCATATCGGCCATCTCTTCAGCAGTAAACTCGCCCATACAGTTGTTTTTTAATTTTATTTAATTTATTGGCTTGTGGGACGTGCCCATACAGACAACTCAACACTGGAATGTCATTTCTTCCGACACTAGCGTAGGGACAACGCAACACACAGATCCCGAGCGGAGAAAATCTCCGGCCAGGTCCGGGAATCTAACCAGGGCTCCTTCGGTTAGCAGTTCGTCGTGTTGCTCGCGCAGCTACCGGGCAGACGTGCAGCAGTTGTGTATCGTTGTTAAAGCACAACTGACGATGTCGGATAAACAAACTCGAGACGTAACCGAACAGTACTGAATGGAAACTTGAGGAGGATGAGGAGGAGGATATTAGTGTTTAACGTCCCGTCGACAACGAGGTCATTAGAGATGGAGCGCAAGCTCGGGTGAGGGAAGGATGGGGAAGGAAATCGGCCGTGCCCTTTCAAAGGAACCATCCCGGCATTTGCCTGAAGCGATTTAGGGAAATCACGGAAAACCTAAATCAGGATGGTTGGAGACGGGATTCGTCCTCCCGAATGCGAGTCCAGTGTGCTAACCACTGCGCCACCTCGCTCGGTGGGAAACTTGAAGCCGAAGAGTACAGTGGGGACGACTGTGACCAACAACAGGTACTTTGCGCGAATGGCAACAATACTCACAGGGCAATTCCATTGTTGTGCACTATTTCCAGTGTAGTACAGACACAAAGCTAATTGGGGCAAGACACCAACTGAAATGCAATAACTCTCTAACGAGCTGCCTAAGACCGTGGCTTCTGTATTCTAAAATTCTTAGAAAGTATTGCCGCACAGCATATAAAGTTTGTGGTGGAATTCAGGTTCACCCTGACTGTGTACATTTAGATATAGACGTGTGTATCAATTTCGTTTTTACTAATGGAGCTTTATAGATTTCTTCTCGTAGCATCGGAAATCTGAAAGAGACGAACCAATGGGATTTCACTACACTAGCTCAAAGAGTTAGTGTGTCATTGATCCTTATAAAAATACATAAATGTGTTTAATGTTACTCTTGGTTGGTGAGGCGAAGCTGGAGTCTTCTCTTACAGAGTTACTGACTTTCTTTTTATGTGTATGAGGATAGACGGTCCGCTTAATAGTTCTTTGATGTGAGGGTTGGTCGTAATCCATCTGCCTCTTCGCTATTGTGTGGAGGATTCTGTTATGTAGTGTTTGAAGTTTGTGCAGATGGGTGTCTACCGCCATTGACCAAACTTTAGATCCATAAAGTACAGTACTGCGGATGACAGTTCTGTACTTTATTTCTATCGTCGGCCCACAGTCCTTGAGGAGCCGATATAGAAGATTAAATGCAGTACTGCCTCTTATATGAGGCCTTAAGTCTGCCCCCGGTAGCTGAGCGGTCCGTATATGAAAAAGCACGGGCGCTATTCTTCAGTACGGTTTTTCGACAGTGGCGCGCTTTTTTTTTTTTAGCTATGTCAGAGAAGCCTTCCTAACAACACCACTGCGGACGACGCGAGATGTGTACCAGATATTACTGCGCAAGTGCCCCAGGAATACCCTGGAAAAGAAATGCCCACACAAGAACTAGCGACAGATATGGTGCATCATACGGAACGTTTACCTCCCAACGTCGGTATTTCTTTCTGCTGCCGAAATCAGCGTGTTTTGGGGAGTTAGTTTTCGGATAAATATGACTGCTGCCGTTTTGCATGGATTTGTTTTAATTTTCCAGATGTAGCACCAGTTGACTATTTCATCCAGGTATTCTTGTAGCTTCTTGACGATAAAGTCCAGGTTGCTACTGCATTTGTATCATCAGTTAGTTGGCTGTCAGCTTTGGTATGTCGTTTGTACTGTAATCCACCAGCTAGGCGCACAGTACCCCGACGCTTCGAATAATAGACCAATATCCACAACAACAAGACAATTTAGAGAATTACAGACACAGACATGCATGCATGCATGCAAAAAATGACTTATAGGAATAAACAAAAGCTATCTTCAAACATCATATAGCCATGCTAGAAGTCAGACGGGCAAAGCCCTGTCGTGCTTCAATGGCCAAGACATGTATATAAAGCAGCATGATGTTACTCTCCCGCCGGCCGAAGTGGCCGTGCGGTTCTAGCGCTGCAGTCTGGAACCGGGAGACCGCTACGGTCTCAGGTTACAATCCTGCCTCGGGCATGGATGTGTGTGATGTCCTTAGGTTAGCTGGGTTTAAGTAGTTCTAACTCTAGGGGACTGATGACCTCAGGTGTTAAGTCCCGTAGTGATTAGATCCATATGAACCATTTTGGACTTCCAACGACTGAGTTGCAGCGGTACGCAGGGAAAAAGGTGATCCGACACGATATAAGGAGGTATCCGATAACTTAGTGTAATGAAATTGTGCTTTCCGGAGGTTCGTCACAGAGTAATAACGTAATTATATTTTCGGTTTGGCAGCCCATTTATCTTTCTTTCTTTGAAAATACCTCCTCACCACTGAAGGAATCTGCAATATGAAGTTGCCAAAAGCGTACAGCAGAAAATGGAGCTATGCAATAAACGTCAGGTGCAGAAGTACTAAGATGTGATTCCTGTCGCTGTGGGGAAACAGCTCTACATAGCGTCATTGTGACGTTCTTCCACTGCGGTCATTGAACCCTCACTCTTCATCAATACACCTAGCCGCACTCTTAGAGTATCTGTCTCCATCTGCGATGGCGCGCCGAAAAGTATTGCCTCAAAACTGTTTATTCTGTTCTCAATATCGGTTGAAGTATTACGTGCCGTGCATATCACTCGGTCGATTTTACCGTTTCGCTGACGCAAGTTGCAACCTCTAGCGCTAGAAGGCTCCGAATTGTAGCATGTAACATGGCGGTGTGTAAAGTAACTATTTCGCTGAGTGGGAACCGACGTGCTGTAATCGAGTTAGCCGCAGGAAACGTGCCTCCATTTGAAATCCATAGAAGAATGAAAGCTTTGTTCGGTGATGATAGCACCGACATCAGTAATGTGCGACTTTTGGCTGCTCGTGCTCGTAATGAAGAGAAGGGTAGCGCTAATCCCAACATGTGTGACAGAGCTTGAAGTGGACGACCGCATACGACAACCGAGGAAAGTCATTGGAATCGAGTTGATGAACTCATCTGAGAAAATCGTCGGATAACACAGGCACGGCTTTCAAGTAAGTGTGGTATATCACGAGATGGGGTACAGGCCATCACTGCAGAACTGTGGTAGACGAAACTGTCCACCGTAGATGACTCGAATGCTCACTCCTGACATGAAAATAAGTAGACTGGACTTACGTCAACAACTTATGTTGCGTTTTGAGCATGAGGGTGTTGGGATCCTTAACAACACTGTGACTTGTGATGAAAGCTGGGTCACCATTTTGACACTGAGATCAAGAGAGCATCAATGGAGATCCGCCTCAAAGGATCACCGATGCCAAAAAAAGGTCAAGACCATGCCATCAGTAGGTAAAGTCATTCCCGCAGTGTTCTGGGGCGTTCAGTGTGTGGTGCATTTGGAATTCACGCCTAAAGGCAGCACCATAGGCTTTGCTCGATACTGCGAGACCATCAGAAAGCTGAAATCACGTATCCGAAGAGGTCTCTTTCAGCATGAAAATGCCAAACCGTACACATGTGCTGTGATATCTGCAACAATCCGACTCCTTCGGTTCACTGTCATCAGTCAACCTTCATACAATATGTAAAGGTTTTTTTTTAATTACCGCTACCAGTCACAAACTTTATTTATTGGCGACTCCATGGAGTGCTGTGTGCACAACGACTACATACGTAAAATTAGAGAGAAGGTCAGCGTTGGCCGTAATATTGATGGTTTACTGACAGCAAAATCGATTTTCAATCACATAGTGATCATCTTCAGTGCTGTGGTGTCCAAATTAAACTCATAGGCACTGGTGTCAAGTTATTATCAGTAACCAAAGCTTATGAAACGATCACAATAACTGATTGTTGTGATTGTTTCATAAGCTTTGGTTACTGATAATAACTTGACACCAGTGCCTATGAGTTTAATTTGTACACCACAGCACTGAAGATGATCACTATGTATTTGAAAATCTATTTTGCTCTCAATAAACCATCAATATTACGGCCAACGCTGACCTTCTCTCTAAAGTCACAAGCTTTGTCAACTAGCGATAATTTAAAAAAACCTTTACATATTTCTTGAGACAGTCACGGTCGAAAAATAGTCAAAATTGCTTCAAATCCTCCATGCAGTCCCGACTTGGACCCATCCGATGTTCATCTGTTGCTAAAACCTAAAAAACACCGTATAGGAATTCAGTTTGATAGTGATGAAGCGTTGCAAGTAGAGGTGAGGTTGTGGCTTCGTGAACAAAGTCACACCCTCTACAATAACGGTTTCAACAAAGAGGTCTAACGCTGGGAGAACAGTATCCGTCGCCGGGGTGACTTAATAAATAAATATGTGGACATAAGTACACTGCAGCGCCAAAGGCATGCGAATTCAAATACAGAGGTATGTAAGCAGGCAGAATACAGCAACGCCTATATAAGGCAACAAGTCTCTGACGCAGTTGTTAGATCGGTTACTGCTGCAGCAATGGCAGGTTATCAAGATTTAAGTGAGTTTGAACGTGGTGTTTTAGTCGGCGCATGAGTGATGGGACACAGCATCTCCAAGATAGCGATGACGTGGGCGTTTTCCCGTACGACTATTTCACGAGTATACCTCGAATATCAGGAACCTGGTAACACATCGAATCGCCGACATCGCTGCTGCGCCGAAAAGACTGTAAGAACGGGACCAACGACGACTAAAGAGAATCGTTCAACATGACAGAAGCGCAACCCCTCCGCAAATTGATGCAGATTTCAATGCTGGGTCATCAACAAGTGTCAGCGTGAGAACCATTCAAGAAACATCATCGATATGGGCTTTCGGAGCCAAAGGCCCACTCTTGTACCCTTGATATTTGTATACGTATTCCACTGAAAATATCCGCGCAACATTGCGAATGTCGCCGGTATGCCACATGTGTCTCGTTAGGAAACAAACCTGTTCCATTTCTCACGATATTTGCTGTTTACTACAGTAATTACTCACTTTACTACTGGCCTGCAAGCTTGCATTCAAGTCTGATTGTTCATCCAGAAGTATTAGTTGTACATTAACAGTGGTTATTCCTAAACTCCGTACGTGAATGGAACGGGAAAATAAATTGGTTCAATAGAACGTACCCTCTGCCATGCACTTTGCAGTGGTTTTCGGAATATGGATCTACGATAGCTGTACAGCGGAGATATACTGTAACAGCTCATATAAAATCCAACTCATTGTCGATGTGGCACTCATCACCTCCTATGTGAGACGTAGCAAAACCACCTGTGACCAACGGCGAACAATTGCCTCACTCAAAACAAGTAAATACCGTGTTTACGTGAGGAAGCGGTCGCTGTTAAATAGAAGTTACAATAAGTGCAACTGCCGCTGACTCAAAAGTGAACAGCTCTACTCCCGTTTGATTTATTCAACAGCTGACGTTTTATAAAAGTTCCAATTGTGCGACATTGTCTCGACAAATATCGTCTACCGTTACAGCGCTTCGCTCTCAACGGAGATAGAAAATCGCTTTAAAGTCTCTGTGTTCAACAAAGTTCACGCAAAAATCTGGAATGAACGGGGGCATAATATGTAAAACGCATCTAAGCTTGTCAAAAATCTATTATAATTTTAATTAGGGCCAGAAGAAGGGCTTTCTTAACCGAGTGAAATATTCCCGTGCTGGAAACAGCTTCAAACTTATGCTCGGTAACTACTGAACTCACTGAAACGTTTTCCATTGATTATTAGGATATTTCACCGGACTACAAGTTTTTCCCCACTTGCGCATCGCGTTTTCCACGTACAAGTTTCGGAAAATGGTGTTTTTTTACAATTTTGTCAATACAGCAAGCTCCTGATAGCCGTGTGAATTATCCGGCTTGTAGACTAACCGTGCATAGTTCGACGATCAGTTAAAAGAAAAAAATTAAAAAATTAAGCCCTATGCATATAGTTATAATCAGATCGATCATTGTAAATTATAAGCACAAAATTACGGGTATTCTAGAGTATTACTCTAGAAAGTCCGCAAATCGCCGTACTCTGCACGGGTACCGAATGCTCTTCTGCAGATAATCCACAGTTTTGTGCTTTTCCTATGTACTTGATAATCATAAATTAATTCTGCCAAGAAGCGACAGAAGAATATTAATACGACAACTATCGCATAGAATACAAATTTCTGGATTTTAGACGTACATTACAAAAACACCTGTATTTGTTTAGGTAACGATTATGTATAAACCAGAATTTCAGAAGCAAAGTGACGCGGGTAAAGTGAACAAAGGCGATTCGGTAGAGGAAAAGGTCGAAGACGAGGCGATCAAAGAATTCGTTATCCTGCACATCAAGGCATTGAAATGAATGAAGAACATGGACATGAAAAAAGCAACATTATTTCCCAAAACAGAATTGATACCAAGTGATAGGAAATACAATGAGTTTTAAGTGTAATTCCCTCAGCCATTGTTTGTAGTGCATCATGAACACTTGCAAATACATTTGGTTCTATTCTGAATGCTTCAGAGTATTGGTTACATGCTCATATGAAGTCAGCACATTGTCGATTGATTGGACATAGACCAATGCCTTTAAATGTCCCCATAGATAGAAATCCAAAAAATTCATGTCCGGTGAAGTGGGATACCATGCTACTGGACATCTTTGAGCAATCCATCGCCCATGGAACGTTACAGTGTGGTTCTATAGCACGATCTTCAGAAAATGGGGTGGTGTCCCGCCATGCGTGGGCGGTTGTCGTTGTCTTTCTGCAGAGGTAACGTTCTCCCATAGCGCTGGTAATTCATCACGCAGAAATCGGTGATACACAGCTTCAGTTAATCTGTATCGTAAAGTGTATGGCTCTATGAGTCTACCACAAACGATTCATACCCGTACACTGACAATGAAGCGATTCTGATGCCCCATCTCTATGACTTGTGTAGATTATGCATCTGCCCACACCTGGTGTTATAGTAATTTACTATGCCGTCTCTTGTGAGCCATGCCTACACCAGCGAATACTATACATTACTCGTCACAAGATAAATGGGTCATTTACCAACAGGTTCGGTTTCCGGGCATGCAATTACGGGCACTTTTCTTTTATTTTTGACCAGTACTACCTCCTGTAGGAATATACGACAGCTTTTTATGCGCCCTGTATATTTGTTTCCAGTAAAAGAGCTGGTCATGTGCGGGTAGGACTTCCACACTGAGGGTTCCGTACAAATTAAATTGGGTGTATAGACGGTTCATCCATTCCAGGAATCGAGCATTTCCATAACTTCTGCCTGGTATCGGCATTGATACTGGCAAGGTATAGGTCCCAGCGACACCATGTCTTTCAAGAATGTTTGAATTTAAAATTTGGACTCGGATAACAAATGACAAAGAAACATGTCTTCCGAGTGATAGAACTACAAATTAACAACTGTTGAATTAGTACCTTTGGTGGTAATGTGAAATCTTGCTTCTTGCCAAATTTCATGATTTTAGATCAACGGGAAGTACCCTGTTGGTTTTGATGAGTGAATTAGCGAGACTTAAAATATGAGACATCAATGGCATTATCTTTTGATAGCAAACGTTTGTTATACCACCAAGGGGCCATAGACCTTACTATGCGACATAAACTTAACTTGATACGTCCATCAGTTCCTGGTAAATAAGTGTCTTAACAGATGCCCAGACACACAGACTTTCTGATAACAAATGACAAAAAACATTGTTTGTGTGATATAGTTTCTAATCAACAATTTTCGTATTTTTTTCTTTTTGTTTTAGTGTGAAACCTTGCTTCTCAAAAAAAAAAAAAAAAAAAGAGAGAGAGAGAGAGAGATAAATGATTCTACGTCAACAAGAAGTACGCTGCAGGTTTTGGTAAGTTACTTTGCGAAATTCAAAAATGAGACGTAAATGACCGCATCTTTTATTACAATGACTTAGGAATTTCATTTTTTTTTTTTTTACATTGCCAAGGGACCGTAGACCCTAATGTGCGACATAAATTCCAACGTGATACGTCAACTCATTTCTGAGAAAAATACAAAGTTATCCTGTAAGGGTTTCATTTTTACCGACTGAGGTACAGAACACTAAAAATGGATGTTTTTCATTATCCGTGCATTTCGGTTATTTGTGTACTCTCTGGTTCGTATTACCACGGAAATTGGTAGCGTCTTCTATTTATCTGGTGACAAGTATAAATAAAGTCTCTGTCTCCTACAAAAATCGCCTAAAAATTCTGAAATTCACACATGGTATAAATATGTACAGTTTCTTTAAACACGCCAGAAGCCTTGTTCTCAGTTTTAACTAAAATTGGAGACACTTATCTTGTTGGTACAGACAAAAATTTTGCGTCCCGAAAAGTTACTTATTCGATAACTTTCCGACACAAAGCGTTGTGCAGTGGAAGTTTCCAACACATTGGCAGCCCACATTGCCGGTACAGCTCTTATTGCTGGCGTGAGCAGTCCAAACCGCTAGTAGGCGATTTCCTGCTATTTTAATTCGTACTATAAGAAGGCGTTGTAACAACTTTCTCTACAGCTGATCTCAATTTTATTTAAGGTTGGAGTTACGTTTTTTCTTGATAAAGCCGAAATTTTCGCACGATGGAAAGTTTCCTACTTGAGAACTTGAGCCGCGCCGGACACTAACGTGCCGACATGTCTTATATTTTGTGCCAAATTGAGCTCCATTAGGACCTGAAAGACGGAGGTGCACGTAGTCAGAGCAATAACTAGTATACTGGTGTGCAGAATTTAAGGACGAAATTAACCTTCGCATGATGTGTCACTGCGAAGTTACATCGCCCGCTGAAACTTGGACCAGACATAGAAACAATTGCTACAGCTTTGTTCAGAAGGCACCTGAAAGAAATGTGGAATGAGACGAACAGAAAGAACACTTTTATTCAAGGACAATAATTACACAGAAGTCATGATGGTTCTTTGGGCATAACAAAAGGCGAGATATGGTTCTTAACAGGATGTGTGAATGAATGAATGTCGTATGACTAGGGCCTCCCGTCGGGTAGACCGTTCGCCGTGTGCAAGTCTTTCGATTTGACGCCACTTCGGCGACTTGCGCGTCGATGGGGATGAAATGATGATGATTATAACAACACAACGCCCAGTCCCTGAGTGGAGAAAATCTCCGACCCAGCCGGGAATCGAACCAGCGCCCTTAGGATTGACATTCTGTCACGCTGACCACTTTTGTGTGTGTGAAATCTTATGGGCCTTAACTGCTAAGGTCATCAGTCCCTAAGCTTACACACTACTTAACCTAAATTATCCTAAGGACAAACACACACACACCCATGCCCGAGGGAGGACTAGAACCTCCGCCGGGACCAGCCGCACAGTCCATGACTGTAGCGCCTAAAACCCCTCGGCTAATCCCGCGCGGCCACTTTTTTTCCCATTTTCATTTTGTTCGCTTTATTTCGTGGCGTTTGGTCTGGGCAGACGTCACAAGACATTCGTTCAAGTTGATCGTTGATTCCTTGACTCAGTTTTTTTATTACAGAGAGCACGCAGCCCTCTGGCCGAACACGCTGAGCTACCGTGCCGGCATCACTCAGCTACCGGCGGCGGACAACGGGATATGTGATCACCATGGACATCAGTTCACGCTCTGAAACGTACTTCAGTATTGACGAGGAGTTCTTGCAGCAGGGCGTTGTATTCTTCCAGCAGCGCTGTTGACAGTTACTGCACGATCGTCTCTCCGCCGCATTCTGGGCGTGCCCGAAGGGATTTAAGCCGAGGGGACAGACAGGTCAGTCCATTTGCCGAACATCCTGTAGTTCAAAAAGCTTCTCCACCTGCGTCATTCGACGCAGTCACGCATTGTCACCCACAAAAATAAAATCAAGGCTGAATGCGCCCGTGAAAAGACGCACATGGGGAAGGACAATAACATTGACCGGCGAGTATACTGTGTTCGAAGATTCGAAGGCCAGTACGCCCATGCAACTTTATATGGTTCAAATGGCTCTGAGCACTATGGGACTAAAGTGCTATGGTCATCAGTCCCCTAGAACTTAGAAATACTTAAACCTAACTAACCTAAGGACATCACACACATCCATGCCCGATGCAGGATTCGAACCTGCGACCATAGCGGTCGCGCGGTTCCAGACTGAAGCGCCTAGAACCGCTCGGCCACCAGCGGCCGGCTTGCAACTTTATACCTCCTGACACCATAAAACCTTGAACAGCATTTTGGGGCATTACGTGTTCCCTTCTCTTGCCGTATGACGGAACATCAAGTATTGTCATCGACTGTATGAATCCACGCTTTCTCAACGTAAGGGACCAGCTTCGGCCCGAGCGCGTGTGATAATCACGTATGGAACATAATGCTGTCCTTTTGATGCTGGGGCAGACTATCACATATGTCATCAAAAAACGAGAAGATCCACGTGCTGGGTATTTATTCTATACAGAGCACGAATTTTGGTGGATAATAGGAAGAAGTAGAACAGGAAGAAGTAACCACAAAACAACATTTGGCAGTATGTTACGTATCCTGGTCTCCGGATCATCGTCAGTGCGAACTTTCGCACAATAATCAACAACTACAACGCTGAAAGAGTAGAAAGCCTTAGCACAGAGGCTCGTGGTATGAAATATGTGTCCGCAGCTCGTGGTCGTGCGGTAGCGTTCTCGCTTCCCGGGTTCGATTCCCGGCGGAGTCAGGGGTTTTCTCTGCCTCGTGATGACTGGGTGTTGTGTGCTGTCCTTAGGTTAGTTTAAGTAGTTCAAAGTTCTAGGGGACTGATGACCATAGATGTTAAGTCCCATAGTGCTCAGAGCCATTTGAACCACTTTTTATGAAATATATGGTGCCTATGAAAACACAGTGAATGTAATAAATAGCCATAGCAAAGACGTGTTCCAGTCTACTATGTAGGGTGTCTGTATTAACGTGAGAAAACTAAATATCTCGAAAACGACCGCATCAAAAAAATGGCTCTGAGCACTATGGGACTCAACTGCTGAGGTCATTAGTCCCCTAGAACTTAGAACTAGTTAAACCTAACTAACCTAAGGACATCACAAACATCCATGCCCGAGGCAGGATTCGAACCTGCGACCGTAGCGGTCTTGCGGTTCCAGACTGCAGCCCCTTTAACCGCACGGCCACTTCGGCCGGCACGACCGCATCACACGAAAAAATTGTTCTTGGTGAAAAGTTAATATTATTAAAGGAGACCTCGGTATATGCTACAATTGCCCACATTCTAACCATACATTCAGCTTGGGCGGGATCCCACACAGGAGGGAAGGTTAAGAAGCGGGCAATTGTAGCACAGACGGAGGTCCCCTTTACTAATATTAACTTCTAACCTAGAACATTTTCTCGTACGATGCGTCATTTTCGAGATATTAAGTCGTCCCAAGGTAAAACAAACAGCATGTATGTAGTTATTTATTTCAAACTTTATGGTGTCAAGTCTTCTGAAGCAGAAGCAGAACAGGAAGTATCAAAAACGAAGAAAGCAAATAAAAGGTATGACCACATATTTCAATGTTGAGATAGGGTAACGGTACTCCAATCAACTGCCGAATGTGAGTGTTTTAATGCAAGTTTTCCGGGACGCACAGATGCCATTGAAACTACACAGTTTTTATGCGATATAGCTTGTCACTTAATTGTTTTATACGCGAGATATTTTGTTTAATCGTTTTGATCTGATGCAGTAAAAAAAGTAATTAAAAACAAAGATAAATAGCCTCTCTTACGCACAAACATTTTTTATGTTCTTTTAGCACGAGCGAAACTGACACACGCTAAAGCATTGATAAGTCTGAAGACTGAAATCTCGTTCGTGAGTCGTCTTCGCTGTGCCTGTTAATCGTACTCATACGAAGGTGCCGAACGCATGTGATTATCCGAGCGCAGGAAAAATTGTGGAAAGATAGTTTTACGTGAGGTAGGGGGGAGGGGATCAGGTGCAGGTGACAGGTTCAGGATAACATCGGCGTGGTTGTGCGTACCCATTAGCTGCCTCATTAGGGATCATCATGGGTTCTGAAAACAACGATCGTGTGGAACCCAACTCGCTCTGTCCGTCCACGAGACTCAGAAAGCAGTAGAAACAGGCGCCCAGGTTGACGAGTTCGTTCACTTCGAGAAGGCATTCGATACAGTTCTGTACTGCCGCCTAATGAACAAAACTAGAGGGTACGGAATATCAGATCAGCAATGTGACTGAGTTAAAGAATTCGGAGCAAACAGAACTCATCATGTCTCTTTCGTAGGACATCTTCGGACGTGAAATTTACATCTGCGTACTACAAAGGAGCGTTATACGACCGTTATTCATGCTTTTCAAGCTATAGGTACTTCCTGGATAACCCTGTATATAAATGACGTATTGGATAATGTCGGAAATACTATGAGGCATTCGCGGATTGAAAACAGTACCGAAACACAGGAAGACTTGCAGAAGATCGACGCTTCGTGCAGGAATTGGAAATTGAGCCTCATAATAAATAAATAACGTAGAAATAAAGACCCTTTATTGTATGACTAAACGATTGCAGAACAATGACTAGAAGCCTTTACTTCCCTAATATATATATATATATATATATATGTATTCGTACAGTGATATTTGAAATGGATCGATCACATAAATTTAAATGCTGGTAAGGCAGATGCCACACTGAGATTCGATGGAAGACTCCTGAGGAAATGTACTTCATTAACAAAAGAAGTAGCTTGCAAAACAATCGTTCGATCAAAATTGGAATATTGCATGTCAGTCTGGAATACGTACTAGATAGGATTGATAGGGGAAATAGAGAAGATCCAAAGAAGAGTAGCGCCTTTCGTTACAAGTTCATTTAGCAAGCGCGAAAGGATCACGGACATGTAAAGCGATCTTCAGTGGCGGACGCACCAATAGAGGCGTTCTGCATCATCAACTGTTAGAATTCCTTGCTCGTACGTTCCTAGAAGAATCAGCCAATATATTGATTCCTGCTACGTATTTGTGCTTCTAAATGGCCAAAATGATCACCTCGTCTTTCCAACTAATGGTTTCCAGGGGCAAAAAAATTTGATTTACGGCAAGTCAACCCATTATTGGCAGAAGCTAAAAATTTAAAATGCGCTCATAATCTACTCATTAAGAGATATAAAATCACGTCAAAAGATTTAATACAATAAGTCAAGCATTAAAGTTAGAAACTGTGCATATGTCTTTGAGACAGAGTAGCTTATGGCGCGCAAATTGCCCAGACTACATTCATCCAGTGCTTAAGAAAGAGAGCACTTAGCGATTTCGAATTAACTGTAGAGATAATCTCAAATATTTTCGAAACTTTTTCTAGCTGAGACGCCCCTCCCACCGCCCTCCCCCCCCCCCCCCCCAAAAAAAACACACACTACAAAGAGAAAATGAAAGAATAAAACTTTATCGCTTGTCATATTTTCCCTGTTCTTACAGTAAGACTTCAGTATCAGCCATGACGTTCGACTGAAATTTCTCATTTTGAGAAAATGGAAGGCGTAATCTGTATTTAACTAGAAAACACATTTATAGCTAAAATCACATTAGATAGTATTTATCATTGCTAAACATCTGTGCAAATGTGCATTTCACTATATATTGTACAGACGAACTAAGAAGCATCTGTGGGGTACTACGTGTGTTAACTTGCCCAGTGCATAAGGTGCTTTTCATTTGTGTATGGTTTTATTTTAGATAAATCCTATGTATAATGTACTGTACATTCTCCACTATAGTGCCGACATGGAGATGTTAAGTCACGACGATTTATAGCCAAAAAGTTATTTTTAAGATTAGAAACCAGTCACCAATAATAAGTATCAATTAATGCGATCTTGGTTATAAAATGTTTTCCACTATGTTTGAATTTATTACTTCTTTAATACTAAAACTATTCATAACATATTTTGCAGACTGTGTACTCAAAGACCACCGAATTTACCTGCAAAATTATATCACTGTACGACACGTAGTTAGGGACGACGTTAAAAATATTGAGATGCGAGAAAAACCAGCTTTTCTTAAAAGGGAGCAGTTTTACACACTGGAGTTCCGTTATTTAAAGAATCGGGGGGTTGATTGTTACCGTTACCTAGAGAATAGATTATGAAGGTATAATTAGAGATTCAAGCTCACTCAGAATGTAACCAACAATAGTTTTTCCTGCTGATCATTCGGGACTGGAACAGGAAAAGGAGAGCGGGCAGAGAGGAAGTTACAGTGTTACACTAAGTACGCTCCGCCACACACCGTAAAGAGGCTTGCGGACTATAGATGTGGATGAAATGAAATGTCGTGTGAGTAGGGCCTCCTGTCGGGTTGATATGTCGCCTGATGCAAGTCGGTGTGCTTAATAAAACTTCGGCGACTTGTACGTCGATAAGGATGAAAAGATGAAGGCAACACAACTCCTAGACTCCGAACGGAAAAAATCTCCAAACCAGCCGGGAATTGAACCCAGGATCCTCGCACGGCATTCTGTCGTTCTAATCACTCAGGTGCGGAGGCGGACGATAGATGTAGAAAAGAGCAAACTAAAGTGTCTCAAATGCTACGCTTCAAGGTGTCAGACGAGACTATAAGCAGGCGCTCTAACAAGTGTCGCGCGGGCGGTGGGCGTGCTGCGACGGGAGCGTGTAACAGGTAGGCGCGGCTGCGGCTGCGGCTTACCTTCATGGTGGGCGCGCTGCGCTGCGTCGTGTCGACTGGCGCGGCTGGCCGGCTCGCACCGCAGTATCGACGTCCGCCGCCGCCGCCGCCGCCGCCTCCAGCGCGCCGTCCCGGCGACCTCGCGACGCCCCCACAGGTCGGCGGCGCCGCGGCCGCTGTGCGCCGGCGCCCAAGGCTGGCCCCGGCACGCCCCGCGCCGAGCTCCGACTCTTCATCTCACTTGTCGATACGGCCCGGACACTCCAGCCCATCGACACTCCACCGCTTCCACAGAGGTGGCACACGGCGGTAGTGATTGGCTGATGCGTCTCTATCTACAGGCCGCAAAAATAAACCTGGCCCGGAAAGTATTTAGCGCGCCTAAACTAGGCAACCCACCTTACTTCATCCGGCTCCTGAATGGAAGATTTACGTAGGGTAAGGCCAAACATAGTACCTGCTCGCTTTGCAGCGGCAGTTTGGTTGTTATGCATGTGGTATATCTCTGGATCATACATTACAGTTTATTTTTATGTCCTATTATAATCAAGAATCTGAACTCTCTATTCAGGAGTTTCATTACACTGGGTATGTTCAAAATTACGAAAACATTGGCAAAAGTCTCCTCTAGACTACGAAATCCACAGACACTACGCTGAGTATAAATCTGTCCTGTCACGGTCGCGACAATCTGTGTAAGGTTATCTAAAAATCCTCACAATATACACCGTTGGCCATTAAAATTGCTACACCACGAAGATGACGCGAAATTTAACCGACAGGAAGAAGATGCTGTGATATGCAAATCACTTTTAGCTTTTCAGAGCATTCACACAAGGTTGGCGCCGGTGGCGACACCTACAAGGAGCTGACAGGAGGAAAGTTTCCAACCGATTTCTCATATACAAGCAGCAGTTGACCGGCGTTGCCTGGTGAAACGTTGTTGTGATGCCTCGTGTAAGGAGGAGAAATGCGTACCATTACCTTTCCGACTTTGATAAAGGTCGGATTGTAGCCTGTCGCGATTGCGGTTTATCGTATCGCGACATTGCTGCTCGCATTGGTCGAGATCCAATGACTGTTAGCAGAATATGGAATCGGTGGGTTCAGGAGGGTAATAAGGAATGCCGTGCTGGATCCCAACGGCCTCGTATCACTAGCAGTCGAGATGACAGTCATCTTACCGCGTGGCTGTAACGGATCGTGCAGCCATGTCTCGATCCCTGAGTCAACAGATGGGGACATTTGCAAGGCAACGACAATCTGCACGAACAGTTCGACGACGTCTGCAGCAGCATGGACTATGAGCTCGGAGGCCATGGCTGCGGTTACACTTGACGCTGCATCACAGACAGGAGTACCTGCGATGGTGTACTCAAAGACGAATGTGGGTGCACGAATGGCAAAACGTCATTTTTTCGGATGAATCCAGGTTCTGTTTACCGCATCATGATGGTCGCATCCGTGTTTGGCGACATCGCGGTGAACACACATTGGAAGCTTGTATTCGTCATCGCCATATTGGCGTATCACCCGTATGAGGTGCCATTAGTTATACGTCTCGGTCACCTCTTGTTCGCATTGACGGGCACTTTGAACAGTGGCCGTTACATTTCAGATGTGTTACGACCCGTGGCTCTACCCGTCATTCGATCCCTGCGAAACCATACATTTCAACAGGATAATGCACGACCGCATGGTGCGGGTCTTGTACGGGCCCTGGCCAGTGCATTCTCCAGATTTCTCACCAATTGAAAACGTCTGGTCAATGATGGCCGAGCAACTGGCTCTTCACAATACGCCACTCACTACTCTTGAGGATCTGTGGTATCTTGTTGAAGCTGCATGGCCGGCTGTAACTGTACACGCCATCCAAGCTCTGTTTGACTCAATACCCAGGCGTATCAAGGCCGTTATTACGGCCAGGGGTTGTTGTTCTGGGTACTGATTTCACAGGCTCTATGCACCCAACTTGCGTGAAAATGTAATCACATGTCAGTTCTAGTATAATATATTTGTCCAATGAATACCCGTTTATCGTCTGCATTTCTTCTTGGTGTAGCAATTTTAATGGTAAGTAGTGTATTTAGCGAGCTTAAACGTAGGCAACCCACGTTACTTCATCCGGCTCCTGCGTGTAAGATGTACGTTGGACAAGGCCAAACATTGATCCTGCTCGCTTTGCTGCGGCAGTTTGGTTGTTATGCATCTATATGAGGATGTGGTACATCTCTGGATCTTACATTAATTTTTATGTCCTATTATAATCAAGAATCTGAACTGTCTATTCAGGAGTTTAATTACACTGCGTATGTTCAGAATTACGAAAACATTGGCAAAAGTCTCCACTAGACTGCGAAATCCACAGACACTACCCTGAGTATAAATCTGCCCTGTCACGGTCACCAGAATCTGTGTAAGGTTATCTAAAAACCCTTACAATATACTTAATACACTCACACAAAAAATATGACGCACCACTAACGAATTCTCTGAATAAGACGGAAATCGGCTGATAATATGGACATGTACAGACAAACAAAGCATTATAGTTGCAGGTAAATTGAGTTATTCAAAAGAAAAAGCTTCTAAAATTGAGCAACATAATATTGCGTTGGTCCACCTCTGGCCCTTTTGCAAGCCGTTATTCGGCTTGGTGTTGATTGATACAGTTGTTGGATGTCCTCCTAAGGGA
Source organism: Schistocerca cancellata (assembly GCF_023864275.1). Taxonomy (NCBI): domain Eukaryota; kingdom Metazoa; phylum Arthropoda; class Insecta; order Orthoptera; family Acrididae; genus Schistocerca; species Schistocerca cancellata. The sequence continues at coordinate 383,388,268 of NC_064634.1, read as the reverse complement.
TATCGTGCCAAATGCTGTTCTGTTGGTACGTTATATCCATGAACTCCCGAGCTAGTTGGGGAGCCCTGCCCGTAATGCTTTCTCAATTGGAGAGAGATGAGCTGACCTTGTTGTCCAAGATGGGGTTTCACAAGCATGAAGACAAGTAGTAGAGGCTCTTGCTATGTGCCATCCTGGGCATACATTTCAACAAGATAATGCCAGTTGCACACAGCAAGAGTTTTTAGTATTTATGTCTTCCCAACTGAGAACGTTTGCAGCATTATCTTTATACACTCTTAAAATTAATAATTTGAACTCTCTACTGAGATATTTCATATATTACATGTTCAGAATTACTAAAACAATGGGAAACATCTCCAGTCGATGGCAAAATCAAGGGACACTATCCTGAGAACAAACCTGTCATGTAAACGTCACCAGAATTTTTCTGGTTATTTAAAAACTCTTGCAAAGTACATAACACAAAAGATTTATACATAGTCTAATCACACTAATGGGATCACGAGCTATGTTATGCGTCAACGTACGATGACCACTCACAGACAGCAGATGGCAGCACTAAAATTAGAGGGTTTACAGAGTGACTCAGCTGCTCCTACCACTGGGCTTTAGGCTACCTGCAGCGTCTTCAAATACCACAAGCAAGATTTCGATATTCTCTACCTTGCTAAGTACAAACCATTATTCCTGCAGAAAAACGAACAGGACCTTTTTGTAGGAAATTTAATGTAATTGAAGTTTTTACTATGATGCGTTTTCGCTAGAGGCCATGCCTTAGGAATTTTCAAAAAAAACGTACAAATGTGACCTTCAAACGCGTTTTTCTTGAATAACTAAAAGACTGAGACCTCCAACGTAAACGTATCCCAGAACAGAATTTAACTGCATCAAATTTCCTACAAAAAAGTCCTGTTGATTTTTTTTCTCTAGGACTAGCAGTTTATGTGTAGCAGGCGAGAGAATATGGCAATCTTGTGAATGGTATTTGAAGGCATTGTGGGCTGCATAAAACCCAGGGGAAGGGGCAGCTGAATCACCCTATATAGAGCGTTTTGGGGGGGGACGCGGAAAACAGTACATTTGTTGTCGTAGTGCAGAAATGGAGCGGTTTATCTGTCGTTCAAAAGAGTATGACCGTTGGCTTCCGGGCAAAGAGTGGAATCATTTTCCGACGTTCATAAACTATTCGCGTGCTGCCATGGTTAAAGTATACTGTGCATAGCAAAATAGTGCTATCCAAAACAGACGTCAAGGAGACTTTGGTGCATCATGGTCCATAGGTGACAGGTGTGAACGACTTCTCTGGAGATGGGGATGGGCGAATAAACGTGCAACTACTGAGCAACTGGCCGTCCACGTGAACCAAGGGGCTATCAACAGTGTCTCCTCAACGACCATTCAGCGAATGTCGCTGCTGTATGGGCTTCTGCAGCAGGCACCTGGTTCACGCACACACGATGACTACGGTTCGTCAACGACGAGGCCTGAAATTTGCTTGCCAGTACCATAACTGAACGTCAACTGAGTGGCGACAGGCAGTTTTTCAGATGAACCAAGTTTTATGTTCCATCGTAGATGGCCATTGGTGAGCACAGCGTGGAACGTCTGAAAGCATAGACCCTGCAACAATCGTCATAAGAGTCCAGATTGGAGGACATTCTCTGGGTGATTTCGTCACAAATATACATCTATCCTTGGGGAGCATGTGCACCCCTACATGCAGTTCGTTTTTCCTGGGTACGATGGCATCCACCAGCAGGACAATGCAACATATCGCAGAGCTAGCAGTTCACGTGCGTGCCTCGAAGAGCACCAGGATGAGATATCATATTTCTCTGGCTACTAAACTCCCCGGATTCAAACCCAATCGAGAATCTGTGCAACCACCTCAATCGTGCTGTTCACGTCACTGATCCTCAACCGAGAAACTTAGAGCAGCTGGCAACAGCACGTCGGTATGGCTCCATATTACTTTCGATACCTTCCTGAACCTCACTAATTCTCTTCCTGCACATCTCGCAGCGATCTGCACTTTTGGCAGTAGTCGTATTAGTGAGACTGGACAGCGTATGTCAGGGAATGAATCTGCACAGTTATATAATTGCACGACACATAGATCAGGAGATATTACGGCATAAAAACTGAAGGATCAGTACGACGTTACTGTCACGTCGATCAAATATCTAGGCGTAATGTTGCAGAATGATATGAAATGGGACGAGCATGTGAAGACTGTAGTAGGGAAGGCGAATGGTCGACTTCGGTTTGTTGGGATACTCTTAGGGAAGTGTGAATCATCTGTAAAGGAGATCACGTATAGATCACTAATGCGACCCATTCTTGAATACTGCTCGAGTGCTTGGGATCGAACCAAGTCGGAATGAAGGAAGACATCGGAGTAATTCATAAGCGGGTGGGTTCGATCAACTCGCAAATATTACCGAGTTGCTACCCGAACTCGCTGCAGGAAATGTGATGTTCTTTTCGAAGAACACCGTTGAGAAAATTTAGAGAACCGGAATTTGAAGTTGACTGCAGAACGATTCTACTATAGCCAAGGTACGTTGCGCGTAAGGACCACAAAGATAACAGAAATTAGGGTTCGTAAAAAGCTACATAGACAGTGTTTTTCCCTCTCTCTATTAGCGAGTGGAACAGCCTAGTAGTGGTAAAAGATACCGTCCGCCACGCACCAAACGGTGGCTTGTGGAGTGTATTTGTAGATGTATATACCATCTGCAAAGAATCTAAGAGAGCTACTCAGAGGGTCTTCTATATCATTGAAATCTGGGTTCTCAGGACAGAGCGGATCAGGTCGTGGTTGTGGAAAGCGGTCAACATCAGTTACTGTTAGTTGCACAAAATCCACAAACTTTATTTTCCTAACGACACTTAATCACACATGCCCTTAAAAGGATTCAAAAACAATACAGCTGAAGGTGCGAACACAAGTTATTAAAATTGCCTCAAGGAATACACACGGCTGAAGGCCTTAGTTAACCAAAAGAAAAAAAATTTACATAAAAGCTCGGCTGAAGGCCACATACTCAACATTGAAGAACTGAAGGCTTAAGAGCCTGAATAAGAAAGATTTAAAATAGAGCAAAATCTCCTTTTTTAAATAAGTTTTAAACAATTCTATCTTGAAACCTTAATTTAAATCAGCTGAAGGCTTTTTTTTTTAAATTGAAACAAACTAAGTTAATAGATGGCTGGAGACCTCGCACAGTACTAGAGACGAAAGAAAACCTCAATATAAAAACAACAGAGCAGTAGTGCTCAGAAGTGTTCCAAGGGTCGGCCTGGGCAGGAAACTGTAACAACAGTTTAGGTGAGACAGGCAGCCAAAAGTAAGACTAGATAACCGGGTGCAACCCTACCCAGGGATGGCTGAAGGACCGACCAACAACCTAATCAGTTCCCTACCGCCGACCAACGGCACGACAACGGAAAATGTCGGCCGAGGACGAAGATACCAGCAGCACTAGGTCTTCAAAAATTGGCGTCTAAATACAGTCAAGGCACAATAACCACTCAAAAATATGAACAAACACCAAGGGCTGTCTAACTACACGCCGTGTCGGACAGCATCAACACAGCGAGGAAAACACTGCCGGAAACCTACGCGAATGACCTCGCCGGGGAGACTGCCTCGCTTCTCTGTCCCAACCGACCGACCGAACGACCAACCAACGGTCGTTCCCGCTTTTGTCTCCTTCCGCCGGACAGCGCATGTGTGTCGCCAGCGGTCGCCGAGTACTGGCTGTCCGCACCTCTCTGGCGCTCCGTCCCAAATGAGCTCCGAGAGAGGACGACCCGGAAACACTAGCGGTAGCTGCAGATATAGTATGATAGTGCACTTATCGATAAGCGCTGCTGCTGCCACTCATGAGCAAGCAAACCAGCAACCTAGTGACGCAAGTAAATCGAATAAGAAACGAGGGGACAGTACTGTAAAAACAAGATGGCAAGCAATAAACGGCATGAACACGAGCCGCGCACGCCTCAATCATTTATACAGTTTAAGAACAGCAGAGAACTCATAATGCTTCCTTGGGGAATTACAGGTATCACTTCTATTTCACTAGATGAGTTCCCGTCAATTATTACAAACTGTACACCTGAGCCACGCCATTTGATAAGAAATCGCTTGTGACAAAAAATTTCCAAAGCCTTCTAGAAATCTGTAAATATCGAATCAACTTGAGGTCCCTGTCGGCAGAACTCATTACTTTGTGTGACTAAAGAGCAAGCTGTGTTTCACAAAAATTATATTTCCCGAATCTGTGCTGAAAGTGCGTCAATAGATCGTTTACAGGTAGAGAAAATATATGAGGGTGTACAACGTGTAATTCAGTGTGTAAAGAGAGATGAAAATATAAGAACCGTGGGGAATTGGAACGATGTAATGGGGGAGGAAAGATAAGACAAAGCTTCAGGGGACTAAATGTTTTGTAGCTAAAATGAGAGAGGAGAAAGACTGCTAGAGTTCTGCAATAAAGTATGCAAGTAATAGCGAATATACTGTACGGAAATCATAAGAGGAGAAGATATCTTTGGAAAAGCCGAGGGACATGGGAAGATTTCAGCCGATTATATCATGGTCAGTCAGAGATCCCAAAACCACATATTAAATTGTAAGGCGTACCCAGGAGCACAATTTAGTAATGAACAGTAGATTGAAGGTTTAGAGAATCGCTGAACGAATCAATGCGGAAAGAAGTTGGGTGCTGAAATATTGAGGAAGGATTAGGTGCGTTTGACGTTCTCTAGGGCCGTAAATACTGAGATAATGAAAACCACAGTAGACAATTCAGCTAGAACGGAACATTATCTCTAGAAAGCGCAGTTCCAGAAGCTGGACAGACAAATATACGTTTTAAGAAACCTTGAATAACAAAAGAAATACTTCAGCTGACCACTGATAAAATGAAATACAAAAATGTCTAGGAAAGGATAGAAATACAGGAACATAAGTCAATTACGAGTTAACTAAATAGGATGTGCAGATAGGTGGAAAGCAACATGAAACGGATCGAGTACTTAAGGTCCATTGTATTGAAGGCAAATGGTCAACGTCAATTTATCGGGAGAATTCTAGGAAAGTGTAGCTGTCGGCCAGTTCTTGAATGCTGCTCTAGTCTTTGATACACCCTCCAGGTCAGGTTAAAGGAAGATCTCGAAAGAATTCAGAGATGAGTTGCTAGAGTTGTTACCCGTTCACTCAACATGTGCATATTACGGAAATGCTCCTTGAACTCAAATGAGAATACCTGAAGGAAAGAAGACGTTCTTTTCGCAAAACACTGTTGAAAAAGTTTAGCGAATCGGCATTTGCGACAGACTGAAGAACGATTGTACTGGCATCAGTATCTCTCGTAAAGATAGCGAAGACAAGAAAAGAGAAATCAGGGCACTTACGGAAGCATATAGGTAGTCGTTTTTTCCTCGTTGCATTTGTGAGTGGAACAGGAAAGGGAATAATTAGGTGTTATAGCGAATCCCTCTCTGTGCTCCATATGGTGGCTTGCAGTGTATGTATGTAGATGTAGATAAAAACTATCGATGGATGGCCAGACAGAGATAAGAATTTCAGTCTTACTCTACGCCACCGTCTCAAAGCAGCTCCACCAAACCAGAAAGTACTGATAACCTGTGGTACACTACTGGCCATTAAAATTGCTACACCGAGAAGAAATGCAGATATTAAACGGGTATTCATTGGACAAATATAATATACTAGAACTGACATGTGATTACATGTTCACGTAATTTGGGTGCATAGATCCTGAGAAATCAGTACCCAGAACAACCACCTCTGGCCGTAATTACGGCCTTGATACGCCTGGGCATTGAGTCAAACTGAGCTTGGATGGCGTGTACAGGTACAGCTGCCCATGCAGCTTCAACACGATACCACACTTCATCATGAGTAGTGACTGACATATTGTGACAAGCCAGTTACTCGGCCACCATTGACCAGACGTTTTCAATTGGTGAGAAATCTGGAGAATGTGCTGGCCAGGGCAGCAGTCGAACATTTTCTGTATGCAGAAACGCCCGTACAGGACCTGCAACATGGGGTCGTGCATTATCCTGCTGAAATGTAGGGTTTCGCAGGGATCGAATGAAGGGTAGAGCCACGGGTCGTAACACATCTGAAATGTAACGTCCACTGTCAAAGTGCCGTCAGTGCGAGCAAGAGGTGACCGAGACGTGTAAACAATGGCACCCCATACCATCACGCCGGGTGATACGCCAGTATGGCGATGACGAATACACGCTTCCAATGTTAGTTCAAAAACGGATGCGACCATCATGATGCTGTAAAAAGAACCTGGATTCATCCGAAAAAATGACGTTTTGCCATTCGTGCATCCAGGTCCTGTCTGTGATGCAGCGTCAAGGGTAACCGCAGCCATAGTCTCTGAGCTGATAGTCCATGCTGCTGCGAACGTCGTCGAACTGTTGGTGCAGACGTCCGCATCTGTTGACTCAGGGATCGAGACGTGGCTGCACGATCCGTTACAGCCATGCAAATAAGATGCCTGTTATCTCGACTGCTAGTGATACTAGGCCGTTGGGATCCATCACGGCGTTCCGTATTACCCTCCTGAACCCACTGCTTCCATATTCTGCTAACAGTCATTGGATCTCGACCAACGCGAGCAGTAATGTCGCGATACGATAAAACGCAATCGTGATAGGCTACAATCCGATTTTTATCAAAGTCGGAAACGTGATGGTACGCATTTCTCCTCCATACACGATGTATCACAACACCGTTTCACCAGGCAACGCCGGTCAATTGCTGTTTGTGTATGAGAAATCGGTTGGAAACTTTCCTCATGTCAGGACGTTGTAGGTGTCGCCACCGGCGTCAACGTTGTGTGAATGCTCTGAAAAGCTAATCATTTGCATATCACAGCATCTTCTTCCTGTCGGTTAAATTTCGCGCCTGTAGCACGTCATCTTCGTGGTGTAGCAATTTTAATGGCTAGTAGTATATATTGTAGATGTATAAACGTATGCACGTTATTAGAAGGTTCCTGGGTACTTGGACGATGGGAAAGATGGAAGACGGATCAGGTACCCGATTTCATCCCGTGTAAATGTTCCCCACGCGAGAATCCCTTCATAGACGCCCATTGATGTCATATTAGCACACCGGATACCTCGGCTCATGTGTGCTTGACTTTGAGGGACGTGAGTTGACATGTGGGGTATTGTCATTTCTGTTCTCCAAACCGAAAAGATTGTTCTTGATGATTTGCATCGCCATGCCTAACACGGCGTAGGAAAACAGTTGGTGTTAAAAACAACTTCCAATGGTCTCGGAATGGATGAACACAGGTCCTGGGAAGTTCAGATAATGATGATGGAGGTGAACAGCGATGACGCAGCATTTTCTCCAAAGCAGGTCATTATCCCGGTGACTGTGATGGTAGGGGAATTGAGCCAATTCATCCTCGAGCTTACAAAACCAGTCCTGGATGATGCGAACTGTGCGAACAGGGGTTCTTAGAATATAGCATCACCACTGGAGAACAGATATTCTACCATGGTATGGGCGTGATTAGCCAGAATGGTCACATGATCGTTGGCAGCAATGCGGGCTTGATAAGTAACCATGGAGACCCTTGAGCACTACAATGTGATTGCGCGAATCATGACCGAACCCCCGACACGTTTCACTTTTGGGACGTAAAGTCAGTCAGAAGTTGAAAACGATGTGCAACAAGTCTCATCCGACTTAATGGCGTTCTTTCATTGCTCTATAATCCAGGTTTTATGTCTTCGGCACCGCGGTTTCATGTTACGGAGATCCGCATAATTAATCTGTGGTTTTGGAATTCCACCGCTCCCTGCAATTTCGCGCCTATGAATGTCTCCGTGCTGTTTAGGTGCTAACAGGTGTGACGGTACGTCACATAAATGGACATTTGGGGAAAGGAAAAATAAGTTTTTGCTATTCGACGTGTGAACCATAAATTATCTAAAGTACGTCTGTGCGATGTATAACAAATAGTAAAGAATGTAAATTATACGTAATTAACAACGAACCGCTTTTTGTATGATCTCTGTGTAACATAGGCCATGAAGATCAGAGACAATGCTTGGATTGAACTCTCTCTCCTGTTTTTGTTTCGTCTAGAGGTAGGCCGCCATTGTAGTGCTGTCTGATAATTAATTGTATTTTAGCAAAATATAATAGAAATTGTTATTAGAAAGTGTGTGTTATTGACTTAGTTGTCACCTCTCATGGTCGCAACCATTAATTACCGATAACCAAGTTTTTTCATAAGTTCGAGTTTCGGGGAGCTCTTATTCCCTGGCAGCATTTGGTCGGCCATTATGCTGACAATCTTTTATAAATAATAATTTATGTTATAATATTAAATGTAAATGCGAGAGACTTCTCAGTTTTGATCTTCCACTAATTTCAAAGTCAAAAAGAGTAGTGATAGATTCCATTTACCAAAATTCACAGCACTGAATGAGTTCAGTATGTTTCATGTTGGCCGCCTAACGGCAGATGAGATCCTCTCCAGTTTTGCCTTGCAAATAATGAACAAGAAATATTGAAAATCATTCCATTCAATAAGCTCCGCAATATCTCAGTTAATCTTTGTGAAATGTGGTACATAAATAACCAGTAGCTCCTGATACCCATATTAATAATTGCACTTTGCGTAAGAATACGTATATTTTCTTTTCTAAATAGCAGCGCTCACGCGGACTATTTATTAGAAGGCGGTGAGTCGCGCGTTGTGTTTAAAAAAAATATTATATCGTACATACTTCGGGGCAGCCGATGTCCGTACGAGTGTTATCACGGTATAAGTTAGTTAAAAGTCTCATGCTAGCCCACAATATTTAAAGATACCCCAACCAAAATCATGAAATATTATTATAAAAAATAAAAATATATAATTATCGCGTGATAATTGGCCCCCCATAAATATATTATACCGTGATACAGGGTTCGTGAATGCGACATTCAGTTCTGCAGTGACTTTTGCAGTTGTCGTCCTCTCATTTTTCGTCATTACCCTGCCTTAACAGACATGACTTCATAATGGTCTAACAACGTTTAGCGCTGTACTTGATAATGACATGAATGCCAGAATATGAATGGTACAAAAAATAAATTCTAGTATAATAATACGCACTCAAACGGTGGTTTACTCTTTTAATCAGCTACCTTGATTACGGAATCTCCCACCATAGGGCACAAACAACTTCCCCGCTGTGGAATGATTAATTGAAACCCTCAGCTGCCGACAGGTGTTGTTGACCTTTATGGGGACAGCTGAAAATGTGTCCCCCGACCGGGACTCGAACCCGAGCTCTCCTGCTTACATGGCAGACCCACTATCCATCTGAGCCACAGAGGACACAGATGAAAAGCGCCACTGCAGGGACTTATCCCTTGAACGTTTCCCGCGAGACCCACATTCCCAACTGTCCACAATCTACATACGTAATGTTCCTAATAGATACTTGCCCATCCACTCATTACTCGCGCCCACTAGGGCGACGATTCCCGTAAGAGTTCGGGCAACCTGTGCGCATTCACACAGACGAAGGTCAATGGCCGGGTACCCATTTAACTATATATGAAGATAATAACTGTTTCTCGAAAGAACAGATACCACTGATGACCGTGCAGCTTCTCTAGAATAAATGATAATTAATTGAAATCCTCAGCTGCCAACAGGGTCTCACGGTAAGCGTGCAAGGGATAAGTCCCTGCAGTCACGCTATTTATCTGTGTCCTCGGTGGCTCGAATGGGCCGGCACAGTAGCTCAGCGTGTTCGGTCAGAGGGTTTAGCTACCTTCTGTAATAAAAAAACTGAGTGAACGGATCAACGAACAATCTGAACGAGTGTCATCGGACGTCCACCACGAACAAATTCCACGAACAATGTAGAACAAAATGAGATTAGGAAAAAAAAGATGGATAGAGCGTCTGCCATGTAAGCAGGAGATCCCGGGTTCGAGTCCCGGTCGGGGCAGTCACTTTTAGCTGTCCCCATCAAGGTATGTCAACAACATCTGTCGGCGGCTGACGGTTTCAACTAATTATCATTTATTCTAGAGAAGCTGCACGTTCATCAGTGGTATCTGTTCCTTGGAGAACAGTTATTATCTTCATATGCACTCACAAATGCTCAGAACACTGTCGTGGACACGATTGATACTTCCAACGTACTGAGGATATTACACAGGTGCCGTTCGTGCTCAAATTCTACAGTGCACTCTTCAGGCTTGGCTAGCATCTGCGTTTATGTTCAGTCAAGCATTTTTCACCTTATTTCCGTACGTTTGTGCAAAACCTGCATGCCATCAATACAATTGTCACTGTAACACACTGGTATCGGCAGCGTCAATAATACTATGGTAAGAATGGTGCAGCGAGAAATCCGAAAGCATGCACGATCGCGACTTTGGAAAGTCCCATCATGTCTCGGACGCACACAGTCTGGATGCACAAGAATCAGATATCACACGTCATATCCATCTTGCATTTGCCTCTCTCGTCGATCAATAGGACAAAGTCTGATGCCACCCAGCTAAAGTGTTCTCCAAAATACACTACCGCCCACCAAAACTGCAACTTCAGGAAGGCTGGCAAATAACTGAGTTTTATTTGTTGTGTGTGTACTGCATACAAGCAACAATTCGTGATTGCATTTGTAGGTGATGTGACGATATTCAGGGTGCAAAATATATTACACAGGGCTGCCACTTCTGTTCTTATCCACCCGGACATCCAGTCTGGTTGGTTGACCTATATAGGTATATCATCCTGCTGTTTCAACTGTGTGCCATAGTTTAAAATCGTAGTGGCTGGAGAGGGATGGCTTGCCAGTCTCTCTCCAACCAAAATGTTTCACTGCGCGGTAGATCTGGAGATAGTGCTGGCTAGGCCAACAGTCGAAAATCCTCTGTGTCGAAGTAGGTCAGGAATGCGTGGGCAACAAGTGGTCTTGCGTTATCATGTTGAAACATAACGTCACGGAGATTTTGTAGATAAGCCACAGAAACCGGCATTAACAGGTCAGCAACTGCTATTTGAATTGCCAGCTATTCGAACAAGAAGTTATAGTACTGTGTGACCTATAACACACACCAACAGGCATAGTGCTGGGCTAGTTTAGTGATGTCGAATGCGATCTGGCAACGCACGTTCTCCTCGTAGTCTCCGCACAGCGATACATCGATCGTGATACCCTACACAGAAACTGAACTCATCTGGAAAGACGACGTGATGCCGCTCATCAGCCCTGTGTTGTCGATCTCGCATCGCTGTCGAAGTGCCTCTCTCTGCTGAATCCACAACAATGGGGGCGTGCTGACGGTCCGTTCTTGGTAGCCCTGCTGACATCCCTGGGAGTTTAAGCCCTTCTACAAGGATATTGTGGGTCTGCATCGCCACCGAACGTTATCTCACAGCGCGACCACAGGTTTTACCCTCATGTAAAGACTGGAACCATTAGAGACCGTTCAAAAACATTCGACGAAATCTGAAAGTGATCCGGAACAGAACAGTGCACTTTTACGCTTTTTCAGAGCTCCTACTCTGTGTCATCCTACAGCGTGATGACGGACGGATGCGACATTGACACATGCGTGAATTAAAGGGTCCCTCAACGACCTGCCAGCTCGGCAAAACCCTCGGTGGAACCTTCTCACCTTATTGAGAATTTTAAAAACGTACCTGTAAAGACAGACTCCATGACGTGAATCCCAAGAGCCTGCAGGCAGGCTTCGCTGCTGTTCTTTCGCCGCCAGAATGCTGCTCTTGCGTCTGGTAACAGGCCATCCGGAATCAGGGATTCTACATCTACATGTATACTCCGCTAGCCACCAAGCGGTGTGTGGCGGAGGGCACAATTCACGCCAAATCTTACGTGGATGCCGTCTGGGCCAGATGCTTTGCTGGCGTCTAAGGATCTTAACTGTTTTATAATCCCAGATACACAAAACACTATGTCAGCCATCCTTGCGTTTGTTCGATAATTGAAAGGGGGAATGGTGCTGCAGTCCTCTACCGTAAACGAGTTTTTGAAAGCTAGGTTTAGAATTTCGGCCTTCTGTTTATCATCATCCGTTACATTACCCGTCCTGTCAGCAAGAGGAGGTACTGAATTGTTGAAGGGACTGCCGTTCTGCCATCGCTGAAGCCTTCATCATGGGTTCTGTCTGTACTGGTGCATTTTTGAAATTCGCAATAAAGGAGGGTGGCTGCCTCCAAGGGTGTTGCCGAGCTGGGGAGTCGATGGATACTTTGCAGTTTTATTCAAGTATTTGTCGATGTCGCATTCCCCAGCCCCCCATGATCACACTATAGGAGTGCTCAAAATGAGCGCTGCAAAACATAAGCACGTTTTTGCTACTTCGGTTCACGTTCAGATTTCGTCGAATGGTTTTGAACGATCCCTAGTGGTTCCAACCTGTACGCCAGAGCAAAAATTGCGGTCGCGCTACGCTCCAAACGGGTGCGCTCAAGTTCGATGCAGCCTCACAGTGTACTTACAGAAGGCCTAAAACGGCGGAGAGTGTCAGCAGGGTCAAAGACTATCAAGAACGTCTTCCTTTCGCTCATCGCACTACAAACTCTCGTTTTCGACTGCGGAATGTGTGGGAATCAGCGCCGCAGGGAAAGAGGAGGTTTCACTGGCGCCCTTTATGCCACCCCCTGCGGCTGTTTGGTGCAGATTCTGAGCGGCAGTGTGTCTGGAATGTTTTCCTCGGGCATTCATAAGAAAACCGCACGATTTCAACGCTGGGCGTCGAGGTACTGACGTCGACCGCAGAGGTCTCAAAAGAAGAGGGGGAGTGGCGACCTTCCCATCGTGTTACGTGTCCATAGTGCCATTGCGACGTCATTAATCCACCTTACGCTTCTCAATAACTTCTGAGCAGTGTACTTTCTTTCGAATGTCTCGACATTTTGCTGTTTCAAGAGTCGTCGAGCCCAAGGCTGACGTCGCAGTGCACCACCCTTTTGTACCGATACAGAGGAACATTGTATGTGCTTTTGAGCCTAATTTCAAACTTAACCTTGCAATGGGTGAGGATTAGGGGGTTTCGAAAAAGTGACCCTTTAATTTTGTTAGCAGTGTAATAAAAAAACAAAAACAAAAAAAAGTTGATAGTGACGGAAGCTCCATGCGGCTTTTCGCGGATGATGCTATAATACACAGAGAAGTTGCAGCATTAGAAAATTGCAGCGAAATGCAAGAAGATCTGCAGCAGTTAGGCACTTGGTGCAGGGAGTGGCAACTGACCCTTAACATAGACAAATGTAATGTATTGCGAATACATAGAAAGAAGGATCCTTTGTTGTTGTTGTTGTTGTGGTGGTCTTCAGTCCTGAGACTGGTTTGATGCAGCTCTCCATGCTACTCTATCCTGTGCAAGCTTCTTCATCTCCCAGTACCTACTGCAACCTGCATCCTTCTGAATCTGCTTAGTGTATTCATCTCTTGGTCTCCCCCTACGATTTTTACCCTCCACGCTGCCCTCCAATACTAAATTGGTGATCCCTTGATGCCTCAGAACATGTCCTACCAACCGATCCCTTCTTCTGGTCAAGTTGTGCCACAAACTTCTCTTCTCCCCAATCCTGTTCAATACTTCCTCATTAGTTATGTGGTCCACCCATCTTATCTTCAGCATTCTTCTGTAGCATCACATTTCGAAAGCTTCTATTCTCTTCTTGTGCAAACTATTTACCGTCCATGTTTCACTTCCATACATGGCTACACTCCATACAAATACTTTCAGAAATGACTTCCTGACACTTAAATCTATACTCGATGTTAACAAATTTCTCTTCTTCAGAAACGCTTTCCTTGCCATTGCCAGTCTACATTTTATATCCTCTCTACTTCGACCATCATCAGTTATTTTGCTAAGGATCCTTTATTGTATGATTATATGATAGCGGAACAAACACTGGTAGCAGTTACTTCTGTAAAATATCTGGGAGTATGCGTACGGAACGATTTGAAGTGGAATGATAATATAAAATTAATTGTTGGTAAGGCGGGTGCCAGGTTGAGATTCATTGGGAGAGTCCTTCGAAAAAGTAGTCCATCAACAAAGGAGGTGGCCTTACAAAACTCTCGTTCGACCTATACTTGAGTATTGCTCATCAGTGCGGGATCCGTACCACGCCGGGTTGACAGAGGAGATAGAGAAGATTCAAAGAAGAGCGGCGCGTCTCGTAACAGGGTTATTTGGTAAGCGTGATACCGTTACGGTGATGTTTAGCAAACTCAAGTGGCAGACTCTGTAAGAGAGGCGCTCTGCATCACGGTGTAGCTTGCTGTCCAGGTTTCGAGAAGGTGCGTTTCTGGATGTATCGAATATAATGCTTCCCCCTACTTATAACTCCCGAGGAGATCATGAATGTAAAATTAGAGAGATTCGAGCGCGCACGGAGGCTTTCCGGCAGTCGTTCTTCCCGCGAACCATACGTGACTGGAACGGGAAAAAGATGACAGTGACACGTAAAGTGCCCTCCGCCACACACCGTTGGGTGACTTGCGGAGTGTAAATGTAGATGTGGATGTAGATAAACATTATCGTATGTTTAAGGATCTGGATGAAGACTGTTAAAGGTTGTTGAGTAGTTTGTATATGCGATGAATATCAGTAAAAATCATATCTTTGTAAAATAACATAAGAGGCAATATTGTATACCACACTGAAACGTTCCTCATGCCAGAAGGAGTTGCAGGCATACCTGAGCTCATTCCTTGGAGAGGCCACATCATTTAATGATACACAATGTGACAAAAAGTATCCGGACACCCCCAAAAACATACGTTTTTCATATTAGGTGCATTGTGCTACTACCTACTGCCAGGTACTCCATATCAGCGACCTCATTAGTCATTAAACATCGTGAGAGAGCAGAATGGGGTGCTCCGCGGAACTCGCGGACTTCGAACGTGGCCAGATGACTGGGTATGTCATACGTCTGTACGTGAGATTTCCACACTCCTAAACATTCCTAGGCCCATGTTTCCGATGAAATACTGAAGTGGAAACGTGAAGGGACACGTACAGCACAAAAGCGTACAGGTCAACCTTGGCTGTTAACTGACAGAGACCGCCGACGCTTGAAGAGGGTCGTAATGTATAATAGGCAGACATCTGTCCAGACCATCACACGGGAATTCCAAACTGCATCAGGATCCACTGCAAGTACTATGACTTTATAGGCGGGAGGTGAGAAAACTTGTATTTCATGGTCGATTGGCTGCTCATAAGCCACACATCACGGCGGTAAATGCCAAACGACGCCTCGTTTGGTGTAAGGAGCGTAAACATTGGACGACTGAACCGTGGAAACACGTTGTGTGGAGTGACGAATCACGGTACACAATGTGGCGATGCGATGGCAGGGTGTGGGTGTGGCGAGTACCCGGTGAACTTAATCTGCCATCGTGTGTAGTGCCAACAGTAAAATTCGGAGGATGTGGTGTTACGGTGAGGTCGTGTTTTCATGGAGGGATCTTGCACCCCTTGTTGTTTTGCGTGGCACTAGTACAGCACAGGTCTACATTGATGTTTTAAGCAGCCTCT
The DNA here is from genome assembly GCF_023864275.1 of Schistocerca cancellata. Classification (NCBI taxonomy): domain Eukaryota; kingdom Metazoa; phylum Arthropoda; class Insecta; order Orthoptera; family Acrididae; genus Schistocerca; species Schistocerca cancellata. The sequence continues at coordinate 383,372,658 of NC_064634.1, read as the reverse complement.
TGCTTCCCACTGTTGAAGAGCAATTACTGGATGGCGATTGCATCTTTCAACACGATCAAGCACCTGTCCATAATGTACGGTGGCGGAGTAGTTACACGACAATAGCATCCCTGTAATGGACTGGCCTGCACAGGGTCCTAGCCTGAATCCTACAGAACACCTTTAGGATGTTTTGGAACGCCGACTTTGTGCCAGCCCTCACCGACCGACATCAATGCCTCTCCTCAGTGCAGCACTCCGTGAAGAATGGGTTGCCATTCCACAAGAAACCTTCCAGCACTGATTGTACGTATTCCTGTGAGAATGGAAGCTGTGATCAAGGCTAAGGGTGGGCCAGCACCATATTGCATTCCAGCATTACCGATGGAGGGCGCCACGAATTTGTAAGTCATTTTCAGCCTGGTGTCGGGATACTTTTGATCGCAAAGGGTGGAAAGGACTGTTTGGGATAAGGATGATGATGACAATGGTGATGATCACGATGATGATAATGATGACTGGGATTAATTAATGGACTATATGTGCTTTAATGAAGTCAACAGCACTATTACGTTTATAGACACCTACCTTGAACTTACCTGCTACCTACACAGCACCCGCTCTCTCCTCCTGTCTGTCGATTTGCGCATACCTGGGCAGCGTTGTGACTCTAAAAACAGAAGCAACTGTCATCAGCGGCTAGGGATTTCTCTGGTACGTTGCTGTTCTGTAATACAACGCCTGTGCAACAGTAACAAACGTACAACAGAAAATAAGTAAATATTGGGTAGTACAGAACATGACATACTGTTGCCAAGCGAGTGGATTCATTCTTATTTATCGAGTAACATGAACTCTCGTACTCACAACTAAGTTACAAACTATCCTCCTGTATGAATAATACGCAACGGAAACGCACATCTGACTATCAGTAATTTACAGAACTTTGACTGTTCACTACGCACTGGCAATACCACATTTTCTTTTTTTATTTAACGGCTTTTATCAACACGTGGCCATCGCACTGAATATGAATGGCGCACACATTATAAACTCTGGATATCATGACAACATAAAATTCGAAGGAAAAGGCCACCAATCTTTTTCTTTTCACTATCTTATTTATTCCGATAAATTCTATAACCTAAACACACAAATTCTATAACCTACAACAATAACACATGAGAAATTCCGCCCAGTGGGCATGGCTTTACATTGGTGAATCTCTATCTTATGGTCTCGTAATTATTTAACGCTACAGTACACTTTCTGGATAGGATGGTGGATCTTTTGCTATATCTCACACTTCGGCTCTCACAACCATCATCACGAAACTTTCCTCCAGACCGAGCAGTACAAAAGGAACATGCATACCCACTACCTCTGAAACTACCTTGCTACTCTCCCATGCAAGCCACACATACTTAAATTACATGACATACACCACACTACAACATGAAATGCTACACAGGGAATAGTCACAACATTATCACTTTCAGCTTTCCCACTTCAATTAATATTTATCCCAGTTTCACACGACACAGCCCCACTTCGTAATTCTACTTTCCTACTATGATCTCTGGAGATATATGCACGTCTTCCTGTGCAATGCAAGCCAAGTGGCGTTGCTGGATAGACGGCCGACTCACCTTGCTTCTCTCTCAGAGTTTGAATCTAGCGTCACACGGAATCATATCACGCAAAGTAATGTTAAGAACGTATTCATCACACACGCGAGTCCTCAACTGATACCATGGACGAGTACTTCTCTTTATCTTTTGTCTCATACACAGTTTGAGACTCACACAGTACTCACCACGTGGAAGTACTCGTCTCTAATTTCAAGTCCTGCACACGCCATTTCTTAAATATTTCAGCTTATGGTACACACGCTATTTCTTAAATATTTCAACTTATTGTACACACGCTAGTAATGCAGCTTAACTTAAGCACACGAAAGTATTTCAACTTATTGCTACACGTGGTTTCATTGTGACCGTTGGTCACTTCCGAAGATTACTACAATCCCATTAATATTACCTGACTGACATTTAATTCTCCCCACAAAAGTTCCTGAAATAGAGAAATTATTATTTCAAACTACTCTTAAATATTCCACATGCCTACCATGTCTCCACTCTTTTGTCTTTACGGAGCACAGCTAAGACAGGTCTTAACAGCACAAGATACAGCGGCAGAGTGCTGAAATATGGCCGTTCTTCAGGTCCTCTCGCACCTCTGCTGAAGTGGGGGAGCACCTTGCTACCGTATTGGTCAGCCACATTTCAGGCGCTCAAAGCTCAGGTAAATTTCATCTCTTTGGTCCCACCAAAGGTGGCCAAAGGATCGTCTCAAAGATGATCATATATTCACATTCACTATCTGCGGTTAGCAGACGACCATACATTCATTCATTTCACAGATCTCACCAAACTGGATGTAGGGATTTATTTTGTGGGAGTGCACATGTGATCAATTAAATAAATAAATTGTCAGTCTTTCCCACACTGATATCCATCTTCACTCTATTAATTGAAATTGAGTTATTATTAGAAAAAATATGTTGTTCTGACAAAAATAATGAAGTATGTTGTACCTATTTTCAATGTCGGGCGGTACTGTACCCTTTCAATAGGCCTGTGCAGACAGGGGCGCTACTCTAAGCAAACAATATGAGGTACGCTGTGGTGTCGTCCATAATTCGTGGTGCGACATCACAGTCGGCATTGAGTATCGATACTACAGACATTAGCGATGTCTCACTGCAATCCGTACGAAGACTGGGAGGCACTCCCTTAAAAAAAAAAAAAAAAAAAAAAAAAAAAAAAAAAAAAAAAAAAAAAAAAAAAAAAAAAAAAAAAACCGCCCTCTCTCTCAGACCCACAGCGCCGTCACAAGGAGGCCGGCATAGAGCCGCGCATGGACTCGCGCAGCCCAGGTCGTGACCTCCGATGAAGCAGTCAGCGTCGTCTAGAAAGGACACCAGTGCTATTAGAGTTTCAGCTGGAATTGCACTGCCGGCCGGTGTGGCCGAGCGGTTCTAGGCGCTTCAGTCTGGAACCGCACGACCGCTACGGTCGCAGGTTCGAATCCTGCTTCGGGCATGGATGTGTGTGATGTCCTTAGGATAGTTAGGTTTAAGTAGTTCTAGGTTCTAGGGGACTGATGACCTCAGATGTTAAGTCCCATAGTCCTCAGAGCCACTTGAACCACTTTTGGAACTGTACTTTTGTAAATGTTGACCTTGTACTTCAAGAGAAGAGTTTGTAATTGTGTGCATCAAGTGTTGCTGTACTGTTCAAAAAGATCTGTAAATATTAGACACACATTGCTATTCACAATATACATAAATGACCTTGTGGATGACATCAGAACTTCACTGAGGCTCTTTGCGGATGATGCTGTAGTATATCCAGAGGTTGTAACAATGGGAAATTGTACTGAAATGCAGGACGATCTGCAGCGAATTGACGCATGGTGCAGGGAATGGCAATTGAATCTCAATGTAGACAAGTGTAATGTGCTGCGAATACATAGAAAGAAAGATCCCTTATCATTTAGTTACAAATAGCATGTCAGCAACAGAAAGCAGTTAATTCCATAAATTACTGGGAGTACGCATTAGGAGTGATTTAAAATGGAATGATCATACAAAGTTGTTCGTCGGTAAATCAGATGCCAGACTGAGATTCATTGGAAGAATCCTAAGGAAATGCAATCCGAAAACAGAGGAAGTAGGTTACAGTACGCTTGTTCGCCCACTGCTTGAATACTGATCAGCAGTGTGGGATCCGTACCAGATAGGGTTGATAGAAGAGATAGAAAAGATCCAACGGAGAGTAGCGCGATTCGTTACAGGATCATTTAGTAATCGCGAAAGCGTTATGGATATGATAGATAAACTCCAGTGGAAGACTCTGCAGGAGAGACGCTCAGTAGCTCGGTACGGGCTTCTGTTGAAGTTTCGAGAACATACCTTCACCGAGGAGTCAAGCAGTATATTGCTCCCTCCTACGTATATCTCGCGAAGAGACCACGAGGATAAAATCAGAGAGATTAGAGCCAACACAGAGGCATACCGACAATCCTTCTTTCCACGAGCAATACCAGACTGGAATAGAAGGGAGAACCGATAGAGGTACTCAAGGTACCCTCCGCCACACACTGTCAGGTGGCTTGAGGAGTATGGATGTAGATGTAGATGTAGACTCCAGTGGCAATGGATTGTCTTAAGTTAAGCAGATCTTTTTATCATTGTGGTAATAAAATGGAGCAATGTTCCATTCAGTCATCTTCCAGAGCAATCAAAGAACCCACAGTTATGACCAGACGATTGTAGTTGTGCCAGACCATAACACACATGTATACATAAACATTACAACTGCTGGCATTACCGAAAATTTCTATGTCCAAAACACTAATGTGTTTAGTAACTGAAATACTCATCTTTGATTGTACAATACTTCTAGCCTGTGTCAGTGTCCTGTTCAGAGACCGACTCCAAATCAGTGAATATAACTGTCTCCTTGCCGGAGTAAACACGTTCTTTGGTAATGACTTGCGTGGTTGCAGGGCTGCTGTTCTCAGGTCATACTCGTCGTCAGTGAGCGTCACGATTCCTTCAGAAAACGGGTCGATGGTCCTCGACAGGTGATCTGCAGTGTAACTGCTGGGCGCAGTGGACTTGTTAGTCTCAGTTAAGCCGCGGAGATCACCTTCTTTGCTGGTTTGCCGTGTGTCATGAAACTGCGCACTACTTGTTCCACGTGACTGCTGACCTGCAACATAGTTCCTATTATGCTGGTGACCTCTATAGCAGGCCGCTCAAATTAATAAGCGGTCTCGCTCCGCCTGGAGATTAGGCTGCACTGTGCAGCCTGCGTTGCTTCAGGGAAGGCTAGCTGCCAGTGGACTAGCGACCACACGATTCGCGTTCAGAACAAACACCGTGTGATTGTAATTAAAGTGCAGCTACCCACGAAGATCCAGTGTGGGCTTTAATTATCGTATGGCAGCGAAACTAGGTAAATATTTTAATGTGCTAATCCGAAACCAATTTATGCTGGAAAATTATTAGTTCCAATTTTGGCCACCAGGGCAAATCTGGCGCTGTGAATGCAAGAAATGCGTATAGAAATCACTCCCTATGTAATGGATTAGGAATGGGACATGGGTAGAGAAGTTTAAACAACTGAGAAAGGCATAACGTTGATTTTATTATTAACCACCACCAAACTGCTGAGGTCATTGGTCCCGAGACTTACACACAACTAACTTATGCTAAGAACAGCACACACACACATGCCCGAGGAAGGACTCGAACCTCCGGCGGGAGGGGCTGCGCAATCCGTGACGAAGGGCCTCTGACCACGCGGCCCACTTACACAGTTTGTTCAGTATGAGCACCAGAGATGTTGCAGCCACAAGACGACTCGCAGCAGTTCCCGAGGAATCTGAGCAACTTGTTCCTGTATACTGGCCCTAAGATCATAGAGACTTGATAAACGCGTTCTTTAAATATCCCCAGAGCCAAAACTCTCCTGGATTCAGATCAGGTGATCTTGCAGACCATGCGTCTGGAAAACTACTGAGATAGCACATTCGTGGGAGGCTGTATTTAGCAGATCTTTCACTGGGCGAGGGACATGAGGCTTTGCCCCATATTGCATGAAAACAATGATTTCTACAAAGTTGCGCTCATCCAAAGCAGGAATCAGATGTTTTATGTGCAAACGTTACGCCTGAGAGTCCCGGTCGACGTATTCTCTTCAAAGAAAAACGGACCGACAATAGAGGTGCTTGTGAGTCCACACCACACAGTCACATATGGTGGGTGCAATGACTCTTTGCGCACACTGTGCAGTTTAACAGTATCCCAAATTAAGCAGTTATGTATATCCACTGCACCCTGTACTATGAAATGTGCCTCATCACAGAACATTGCCCAGTCACTAGTCATCAACTTCGATCCGTGCTAGAAACCGAAGAGCACGTTCACAGCGTTGTTTAGGATCATGAGGTTTCAGTTGCTGCACCATCTGTATCTCGTATGTGTACCAGCGTAGTGTAGGCCTCAATATAAGGTGTACATAAGATCTGGGAACACTTTCAAATATTATGACACCGTTATGTGCCACCTCGGCGAAGATCGGTTTGGATTCCGTAGAACTGTTGGAACACGTGAGGCAATACTGACCCTACGGCTTATATTAGAAAATAGATTAAGGAAAGGCAAACCTACGTTTCTTGCATTTGTAGACATAGAGAAAGCTTTTGACAATGTTGACTGGAATACTCTCTTTCAAATTCTAAAGGGGGCAGGGGTAAAATACAGGAAGCGAAAGGCTATTTACAATTTGTACAGAAACCAGATGGCAGTTATAAGAGTCGAGGGGCATGAAAGGGAAGCAGCGGTTGGGAAGGGAGTGAGACAGGGCTGCAGCCTATCCCAGATGTTATTCAATCTGTATATTGAGCAAGCAGTAAAGGAAACAAAAGGAAAATTCGGAGTAGGTATTAAAGTACATGGAGAAGAAATAAAAACGTTGAGGTTCGCCGATGACATTGTAATTCTGTCAGAGACAGCAAAGGACTTGCAACAGCAGTTGAACGGAATGGACAGTGTCTTGAAAAGAGGATATAAGATGAACATCAACAAAAGCAAAACGAGGATAATGGAATGTAGTCGAATTAAGTCGGGTGATGCTGAGGGAATTAGATTAGGAAATGAGGCACTTAAAGTAGTAAAGGAGTTTTGCTATTTGGGGAGCAAAATAACTGATGATGGTCGAAGTAGAGAGGATATAAAATGTAGACTGGCAATGGCAAGGAAAGCGCTTCTGAAGAAGAGAAATTTGTTAACATCGAGTATAGATTTAAGTGCCAGGAAGTCGTTTCTGAAAGTATTTGTATGGAGTGTAGCCATGTACGGAAGTGAAACATGGATCATAAATAGTTTGGACAAGAAGACAAAAGAAGCTTTCGAAATGTGGTGCTACATAAGACTGCTGAAGATTAGATGGGTAGATCACAAAACTAATGAGGAGGTATTGAATAGAATTGGGGAGAAGAGGAGTTTGTGGCACAACTTGACTAGAAGAAGGGACCGGTTGGCAGGACATGTTCTGAGGCATCACAGCATTGGAGGGCAGCGTGGAGGGTAAAAATCGTAAAGGGAGACCAAGAGATGAATACATTAAGCAGATTCAGAAGGATGTAGGTTGCAGTAGGTACTGGGAGATGAAGAAGCTTGCACAGGATAGAGTAGCATGGAGAGCTGCATCAAACCAGTCTCAAGACTGAAGACAACAACAACAACAACAGCAACAACCTTCCACCGTAAGAGTTCTTTTTAAAAAAAGTTGCACTTTCGGTGGCAAATAATTTTAATGTGAGTGTTTCGTACCATTTCCATCCCTCTTACGATGTGCCTAGTTTATGTGTGTGTGTGAGTTGTTAAAATTTTTAGTTTAAAGTAAACTGGTGTGTTGCAGATTTGCACCAGTGTAGTCTTTCAGAGGTTGTTGTGAGCGGTCGTGACTACGACCGTGTTAAAAGGGAGCGGTAAGATTCTCAGCCCGAAAGCTCATACTATATAAAAATTGTTATTTCTGCCCCTGAATAAATTGTAACTTTATATTTAGCGGGTGCTTTCTGATTATAATTTTTAAATCTGTTTTTTTAAAGAAAAGGTTTTTAGGAATAAAATTTCGATTTTTTTGAAAGAAATTTGATTTGTTTCCATCAGTTACCCACTGGCAACTACTTCAATGCTCACATAGTGCGATTAAATGTGTTAATGTTCTTGATGAACCGTTAGTATATAAAGCAAATTCTTTAAGAAAAGGTTTTGAAAGTAAATTCGCAGTTCCATCAGCATTTCCGAGGCTCTCCAATAGGTGAGGCATAGTTGATCTATTGATCTGAAAGAAATACATTTTCCCTGGAGATATACTGAGTCTCATCTTCAATAAGGATAGGCGCTCAATAAACGAATTAAAATTTTTTGCTAAGGCCGGGACTTGAACCAATGTCTCCTGCTTACTAGGCAGATGTTTTATCCACTGCATCACCCTGGCATTGTGACTTACACTGTTCCATGGACTACCCTAGTCCAGTGCCCTTACTAACACGAGCTTAAATTCTCGCTTCAGCCCTTTTTTCCGTTCTTAAATCGTCAGTGTTAGCCACGTGGTCTAGTGAATAAGACATCTGCCCAGTAAGCAGAAGATGTGGATTCAATCCCTGACCGTGACAAAAATTTTAATTAATTTCTTCAGCTGCTATCTTGTTCCGAGGTAAAGGTGAGACTCAACATGTCCCCAGGAAAAAGTAATTCCATCAAACAACGGTGACTTAATAATGCGTCCTTTAACTGGTGAAATGCACCCTGACATTCTTGGCACCACAAAAGGCGAATACTTTTCCGCCGCAGTAGGTTCAGCGGAGCAGCAATTTACGCGGCGCTTGCAATGAATTTAATGTAGTAGGCGAGATTACCCAAAGCAACTTGTAGCTGCTTAATGTTACGGGGTGCCGGCAATTCTTTAACCGTAGACAAGTGTAAATTAGCTGAATGATTATCCGTCTATTTATAACACGTTCTAAATATGCAAGTTCTTCGTGGACGTAAGAGCACTTAACCTTGTTGAACTTTAAGACAGCCACAGAAAGAACTTGAAATAAGCGGTCTAAATTAGTCAAATGTTCGACAGGCGTATGACCCACGACAACAATATAACACAGATAATTTGTACAAGAAGGGACTTTTGCTGTTGATTGTTCCAGGAACCGTTGAAAAATAGCAGAAGCTAAAGCACTACCAAACGGTAGTCTTTGAAACTAGAGCGAATCTAGGCGAGTTTTGATCATAAAATCCTCCAGCGGTAACTGAAAGCATGCCTCAAGTAAATCAATCTTGGAAAGAATCTGCCCTGTGCCAGTCTGTCCATTAATTCCTCCGACAGAGGGAGAGGAAATGAATCCATGACAGTTTGTGGGTTTACTATGGCTTTAAAATCAGCACGCAGACCTAAATTTTCTGATGGCTTTTTTATAATGACCAAAGGCGATGGCCACTGTCTTGCCACTGTATTGCAGAAATAGGTCCTACAAACGCATCAGCTTTCCATGGTTGCAGTTCCAGAGCAATTCTCCCGCTTATTGGATGGGAGACAGGCCTAATGCGAAAAAATAGTAGTGTGCCCTTCATAATCCTTAGCCCTTCCTAAGCCTCGTTCAGACAGTTAACTGTAATTATTACATAAGATACAAACTTTATATGAGGCACTGAAACATTGATTTGTAACACACTGTCTCGTACGCACACGTTAAACAAATCAGACAAGTCTTAAAGAATTTTTGGCTCAGTTCCTGGAACTGAGTACCTGAAATCAAACACATTTTGTAACACCACACAAAGTTGGTATTTCGTGTCAGTTATATGCAGACAAAACAGAAGCAGACATCTGTAGCGGCAGGCTACAGATCCTTTTCTTATGTGTCATCGTTTATATGGGAAATGGATGCAGCTGTGTCTAACTGAAATTCAATAGACTTTTGAGCCACTGTTAATTGGAAAAAAGTTTGTTCTTCCATCTGTGTACTACAACAAAAGTTTTTCGCAGTGCGGAAATGCGAGACTGCACTTGTGCTGGCTCTAATGTCATTGTCGACACACCATGCACGTACTGTAAGCGTCGCTGAGGCCGTGTGCTAGTCTGGCGCGCCGGCCGGGGTGGCCGAGCGGTTCTAGGCGCTACAGTCTGGAACCGTGCGATCGCTACGGTCGCAGGTTCGAATCCTGCCTCGGGCATGGAAGTTTGTGATGTCCTTAGGTTAGTTAGCTTTAAGTAGTTCTAAGTTCTAACGGACTGATGATCTCAGCAGTAAGTCCCATAGTGCTCAGAGTCATTTGAACCAGTCTGGCGCAAGGCCTGGCTGTCTTGTAAACACAATTTTTGGATATTACCTTGACTACCACGCTGGAAACATTTCACATTCCGACAAGGACAAACTTTTTTGTCGTGATTTGAAAAGCACTGAGGACAAGACTTTCTCAATGTATGCTATGGTACACCTCGTGTACCACGAGACAAAGTTTTTACCTGTACGTTTGCTGTTCATCTGAGCCCTGATTTTATTCACTCTAACATTAACATGAACTTTAAACTAAGTATATTGCGCACTTTTAACAAGAGAAATAGTCGGGGCTTCAAAATCAATTTCAGTTGTGTCTAAAATACTTTGAGACTCCACAATAGACAAAAATGTTTTAAGATAGGAATACGGCAATTTTAGAACAGCAGCGTGAATGCGTGTGTCTGACACATTTTGTGTGATTGCTTCATATAATACATCACTGCAACTGACTCCACAAGAACACTTAAATCTGCTGTTTTAAAGTGTGTGCAGACTGCTTCTTGAGACAAAAAATTTAGATGTTGCTAAAGCGACATGAACCTGAGTGTCAAAAAACCGTAACTAACATCTTCTGGAGGAGACTCGGGACACAGCTGTAAATATACACTACTGGCCTTTAAAATTGCTACACCACGAGGGTGACTTGCTACAGACGCGAAATTTAACCGACACGAAGAAAATGCGGTGATATGCAAATGATTAGCTTTTCAGAGCATTCACACGTGGCGACACCTACAACGTGCTGACATGAGGAAAGTTTCCAATCGATTTCTCATACACAAACTGCAGTTGACCTGCGTTGCCTGGTGAAACGTTGTTGTGATGCCTAATGCAAGGAGGAGAAATGGGTACTATCACGTTTCCGACTTTGATAAAGGTCGGATTGAAGCCTACCGTGATTGCGGTTTATCACATCGCGACATTGCTGGTCGCGTTGGTCGAGATCCAATGACTGTTAGCAGAATATGGAATCTGTGTGTTCAGGAGAGTAATACGGGACGCCGTGCTGGATCCCAACGGCCTCGTATCACTAGCAGTCGAGGTGACAGGCATATTATCCGCATGGCTGTAACGGATCGTGCAGCCACGTCTCGATCCCCGAGTCAACAGATGGGGACGTTTGCAAGACAACAACCATCTGCACGAACAATTCGACGACGTTTGCAGCAGCATGGACTATCAGCTCGGAGACCATGGCTGCGGTTACCCTTGACGCTGCATCACAGACAGGAGCGCCTGCGATGGTGTACCCAACGACGAACCTGGTCGCACGAATGGCAAAACGTCATCTTTTCGGATGAATCCAGGTTCTGATTACGGCATCATGATGGTCGCATCCGTGTTTGGCGATATCGCGGTGGACGCACACTGGAAGCGTGTATTCGTCATCGTCATACTGGCGTATCACCCGGCGTGATGGTATGGGGTACCATTGGTTACACGTCTCGGTCACCTCTTGTTCGCATTGACGGCACTTTGAACAGTGGACGTTACATTTCAAATTTGTTACGACCCGTGGCTCTACGCTTCATTCGATCCCTGCGAAAACCTACATTTCAGCAGGGTAATGCACGACCGCATGTGGCAGGTCCTGTACGGGCCTTTCTGCATACAGAAAATGTTCGACTGCTGCCCTGGGCAGCACATTCTCCAGATTTCTCACCAATTGAAAACGTCTGGTCAATGGTGGCCGAGCAACAGGCTCGTCACAATACGCCAGTCACTACTCTTGATGTACTGTGGTATCGTGTTGAAACTGCATGGGCAGCTGTCCCTGTACACGCCATCCAAGCTCTGACTCAATGGCCAGGCGTATCAAGGCCGTTATTACGGCCAGAGGTGGTTGTTCTGGGTACTGATTTCTCAGGATCTATGCACCCAAATTGCGTGAAAATGTAATCACATGTCAGTTCTAGTATAATATATTTGTCCAATAAATACCCGTTTATCATATGCGTTTCTTCTTGGTGTAGCAATTTTAATGGCCAGTAGTGTACATGGTACTCGTCAGTAGCGAGAGAGAGAGAAAAAGAGAGAGAGAGAGAGAGCACCATAATTATAATGTTGTAAGCGTGATATTTTGGCCAATCCTCTTCGTTCCTATTGCAATGGTGAAACTTGGGGGCAGGAACCGACTGTGTTGCTGTTTGTCTTGTTAGCAACGTAATCTCCTGTTGGACGCAGAGCAGCAGTCGTTCTATCTCCTGCTCCTGAAACTGAACAATTTCCTTTTGAGTCAATTCCCGTGGCAACTCTGATTTGGGTAAACACGCAATAGGTCACACACAAGGAACACTATCAATAGTAAGGCCGCTGACTAACAGAACTCTAAAAAGAACAACGAGGCAAACCAGGTCGGACTATGCAGTGGAGCAACGTGCACATAACATCACCGACTTTGTAAAGAGCTGAGGAGTATCTGTGCAAATGACCAGGCTCGTTGGTATTGGTTGTGCCTAACTAAATAATTCTCGGCGGCTCAGTGGCAGCTTCTTAGATTTGTTATAGCACACACAAAATATTAGATCGCTTTATTATAACTTGAACACGAAGAAATACTTTAAAACAATCCACGTGTACGGAGTATCGTGTGTATTTGTTACTGTCACTGAAAATTAACTTATCACTTGATACAGTACAAGATAATAGTCTCTTCCCTCAAAGTAAAATTGTCTATAAACTTTGCTGCATGATTCGGTCCATTACAACTTTCTCACAGCTGGCTCTGTAGAGAGACGATGTCATCTTTGGCGATGATCGCAGAGTGGGGTGCGTAAATAAGCGTTCCGCAGCGGTCGCACGTGGAAACAATTGTCAACGGCGGAGTCTCTCGTTCGCCGCTGCTTCTGGCAGCGACTATGCATACTAGTGTTTCCGTCGTGATGTGCAGACTTTGTCATGATATCTCGTTCTGCGGACGACACTACAGCAATAGATCTCCAAACTACGAAGGCAAAGAGTATGCCAAAGAGGACCTGAAGACGTCTCACGTTCAACTACGGTTTTTGCAGGAAGCTAAGACATTTTGTTCGTCTGGTCATGTCCTCAATGTGAGATTCCGGTATAAAGGAGGATGCTAGTCAAATATTTTCTGGCTGCCGTATCAAATGCAGTGGGACGAGTCAACTAATGCAACGTTTGATCACCATCGGTTGCTGTTTGGCTACATGTTTTACTGTACTGCTATGTTTTAGACACTACATAGTATGTCGTTTTTTGTATCTTTTTGTTAGAAGAGTCGGTTAATGTTTAATATGATTCTACTGTAATTTCATGTTGATGAACAATGTTCCTAATGTTCAAATGTGTGTGAATTCCTAAGGGACCAAACTGCTGAGGTCATCGGTCCCTAGACTTACACACTACTTAAACTAACTTACGCTAAGAACAACACACACAGCCATGCCCGAGGGAGGACTCGAACCTCCGGCGGGTGGGGCCGCGGAATCACTGACTTGGCGCCTCAAACCGCGCGACCACTCAGTGGGGCATTCATGTTCATAAGTGTTCATTGTTCTGCGATGTATGAAACCTTGTATGAACGATGGTGGCTAAACGAGTCCTGCTCACATGTCAATTAAACAACTAAAATACAATACAATAAAATAAAGCAACATAAGCTGGGAATGTTGCAGTAGTGTAAGGAGGGATAGAATATATCTAGGAAGAAGGATTACACACAATGATTGAAGCAAAGAGGGTATCCACAGAAAGTTTAGCAACTGGTATTATATACTGATATGGGAGTCTCGTCTGAAGAACAGCATTGTGTGAAAGTGAATCTTGGACCTTCGGATACCAGGGGAAAGAGAAACTGGAAGTATTTGAAATTACGTGAATAGATAAAGTCGGATATGAAGTACCAAAAGGAATAGGTGAGCGACTAACTCTATGGGAGATTATCACAAGAAGGAGCCGGTCAATGAGACTATGCTACGACGTCCAGACATATTTAAACTGGCGCAGGAAGAGCAGTAACAAATTTCTTAACACATCCAACGGTCACAGGCCCTGCAGACCACGCACTGCTTCCACAAACTGCCTCCGTCCCTTTCTGTGTTGCGCTCGGCTCCTCCAGGAGTCTTCAAACACCAGGGGAGCCAAGTCCTTCGCCACGTCGTCCATCCACCGCTGACTTGGTCGTCCTATGGAGCGTCTGCTGTTTCGTTTACCAGCAACTGCTTTCTCCGCCTGTCTTTCGTCTGGTATGTGGGTTACATGACCCACACAATGGATTGTTTTGTTCTTCAGCTTCTGTAGGATTGTGGGTCGTTGTGTCAAGAGGTAGATATCCTTATTCTTTCCCCTTCTCTATTCTCATTACTCTACTTTCAAATATTAATAGTTTATTCTTTTCTCGATTAGTCATGCTCCAGAATTCTGAACCATATACGAATTATATACGGGAATATCCAGAGACAGTGCTTTCGGCGAAGAAGAATGGCCCACACAATTTTCGACGTGACAGGGAACAAGAAACATTTACTTTTGGGATTCAATGCATTCATGTGGATGCTTTGTACCCCAGTTCGACAATTATGCCTGTTCACTTTCCCATTAGTATGAAAAGTGGCTTCGTCGCTAAAATTAAGCGATAAACAATGCCATCCCCATCCTCATTCAATTGTTGCAACTGCGAACAAAAGTCAATACGCTCGTCTTTGTCGTCGTCATTGAGCTTCTGCGCTAGCTCCAATGTGAAGTTCACGGGATGCACGACGCACCGATTTCTTTGGACTCCTTATGAATGTCTCTCGTACGCGCTCGACATTCACTTCACTCACACTGGGACGTCTGCTTCTCTTTGCCAGGCGCAAGCAACCCGTCGTAACGAGTTTGTTGTGTCAGTGGCTTCTTACCGTACTTGGTTCTAAACATCCGTTGAATAGCTGTAGCACACTTGTTTTTGTCGAACTCCAAAAAACAGAAAAGCTTCCTGTGCACCTATACTCGCTATGTTTGCGACTCGCGCTGAATATCGGAAAATTACCAAACTACGCTGTGGCGGTATACACGAGAAAAACTTTCAGGGTTTCTCTTGAAAATGACATATGTATGATATCTGTACAGTGGTCGGTTCTTGTACAATAAATATTAAACGGTGGAAGGGTGGCAAATAACCATTTAAATAAAAATCCATGAAACGCAAGTTGACATAAAATGTGCCAACATGCTCTACATTTCACATATACCACGTCGCAAGATGATAAGCAAGATAAAAACATATATCAGGAATTCGGCCTTTACACCTTAAGCAATAAATTCGTTAACACCGAATCCGTCAAACATGACAGAGACTGCCTAACAAATGCGGAGGAGAGACAGTCGAGCAAGCTGGCTACGAGAGACTGACCAAGAAAACAAGCAGAATTTAACAAGTAATGAAACAACATATCACGAATCACTTAACTTCTAATAAACTGCGATGTCTTCCGAAGACCTGGCGCAGCACCCCCAAAACGCTCTCCCGAACCGCCCGCTGCCAGCCGCTTCAACGGACGCAGGAAGGCGCGCCGATCTCCCGTCTCACGGCGTCGCAGCTCGCACCGGCCAGACCGATGTCGTGGGTTAATTCCTGTTGCTATCGTGTCGACCGCGAAGCCACTACCCCTCGCTATACGGCGCGGCCGACTGGACTGACGTAGCGACCTCACATGCGCCGACGCTCAAGACGGACGAGTCATCTTGTGTCCCAGTGCGCGACCGACCAACCGATCGATCCAACCGTCGATGACCATTGCCTGAACCAACTCGAGCAGACTGGCGGCCTAACACATACTGGCACTCCGGACGATAGGCAGACACTCACTGCCCACACTGACCCAGCTGACAAACTGACCAGGCTCGCCGAGACTGCCAGACTGAACCAGCCTCACTCGGACTGCACCACTGCCGAATTTTTTTTTCTTTATTGTAATTTTTATCACCTTACACAAGGCGGGCTGTCAGCAGCTGAGTACGCCGCTCTTCAGCCTTGAGATTTACAAGAAGTAAGAAATACAGGGGACACAGAGAATACAATCAAAAATGGTGGGCAAAACAATGTAGACACCAAAAAACAAAAACACGGAGCCGTTCACGCCTGACGAGAAAACAGCACTGACACTAGTGGACACGGCGCACAAAACAGGGATGAGGGCGATGGTACACGTGAACAGTGGCGGCGTTTCGGCGAACAAACACTAAACACAAACGAAGGCACACACACGAGACACTAATGGCGATGACCTCCGGCGCGCGAATGTTCACTGAATGTGTGCGAGTCCGGGGACCTGCCAAGAGAGGAGGAGGAGGAAGGGGAGTGGGAGAGGGAGAGGGGAGAGCAGAGATGCCATGGGCAGGGGAGAGTGGGGGAGGGAGGAAGGGGGAGGGGAAGCCCGAGGGAAGAGGGGTGGAGGACGGGGGACGGGGCAAAAAGGAAAGAGAAGGGAGGGAGGGTGCCTAAAGGAAAGGAAACAGGGAGTGGGGGGGAGGATCAAAGTTGATAGGAGGGGTAAATGGAAGGGAGGAGGACATCAGCAGGGAGGGGGAGCTGGCGGAAGCCACCTCGGGAGAGGGTAAGGGGGGTGGAGAGATGGAGACCGGGTGGGACGTGGGAATACAGGCGCGGCAGCAGGCGGGGGTGGGAGAGGAGCGGGGAGACGAGCGGGTGAGGAGGATCGAGTTTGCGGGAGGTGTACAGGATTCGTATCCTTTCAAGGAAGAGGAGAAGGTGGGGGAAGGGGATGAGATCGTAGAGGATCCGCGTGGGGGAGGGGAGACGGATGCGATAGGCGAGGCGGAGAGCATGGCGTTCAAGGATTTGGAGGGATTTGTAAAAGGGAGGGGGGGCGTAGATCCAAGCTGGATGGGCATAACAAAGGATAGGGCGGATGAGGGATGAGGGAGGTGTGGAGGATGGTGGAGGGGTCCAGACCCCACGTACGGCCGAAGAGGAGCTTGAGCAGACTGAGGCGGGAGCATGCCTTGGCTTGAATTGTCTGGAGATGGGGAGTCCAGGAGAGGAGACGGTCGAGGGTGACGCCAAGGTACTTAAGGGTGGGAGTGAGGGCGATAGGACGGCCATAGATGGTGAGATAGAAATCAAGGAGGCGGAAGGAAGGGGTGGTTTTGCCTACAATGATCGCCTGGGTTTTGGAGGGATACCACTGCCGAGCTCATAGCGTCCCTTAAATGCACGTGAACAGGCAACCTTTCCGCTTTCCCACCAGAGGGAGACACCAAAGCTGCGATTACCACAGTGGCGCCACCGCCAGAAACGTAGGGCGACTGCTTCACAGAACGCGCTGCGGCGCGCTCTTCAAAACAGCAATTTTTACCACGGCTCACTGATAGAGGCTGGTGGCGGCTCTGTAATCGTGTGGGATATGAACATTATTGGACATTTCTGGGATGCCTTGCAACGTGTTGTTCAGAAGAGATCTCCAATCCCTCGTACTCTTGCGGGTTCATGTACAGCCCTGTATCATTCATGATGTCAGTTACCTCCAGCAGTACTTCAGACACTAGTCGAGTTCATGCCACCTTATGTTGCGGCGCTTCCGCGTGCTCGCCGGGGCCCTACACGATGTTAGGCAGGTGTAACTGTTTCTTTGGCTCTTCAGTGTATATTATATTACTAGATACTACCTAGCACCCTGATACGTCGACACGCTTTCGTACAGACTTGGGAAACTCGCAACCTAGGCATTACAATACTGTGCTACTATTGCTACACTCCGTTACTCTGTATTATAAGTCCCTCCGAAGCTGTCATCGCATGTGGCCGAAAAAAACGCAGGCAGCCTATGGGCCAGTAAAGGTGCGTGCGTAAGTCTCTCGCTGCTCGGTTAACTTATCCGGACCGTGCTTCGGTTCGGCTCAGAATGTACTATCAATAACGTGGCATAATGATCGTATTATTTCTATGTGGTTCAAAGAAATAAAAGGATCTTATCTAGATATTGTTGAGGAAATGTATGGTTATAATTACATAATGAATCGTTTCAGTTATTGTTACCGTGGCAGTGCCTCCCCTGAATGCATGCCACTGGTTGTGCGGACAGATGTCCGATGTCGAACGTGTCGGACGGAACAGACACCACTGATATACACTCCTGGAAATGGAAAAAAGAACACATTGACACCGGTGTGTCAGACCCACCATACTTGCTCCGGACACTGCGAGAGGGCTGTACACATGATCACACGCACGGCACAGCGGACACACCAGGAACCGCGGTGTTGGCCGTCGAATGGCGCTAGCTGCGCAGCATTTGTGCACCGCCGCCGTCAGTGTCAGCCAGTTTGCCGTGGCATACGGAGCTCCATCGCAGTCTTTAACACTGGTAGCATGCCACGACAGCGTGGACCAGAACCGTATGTGCAGTTGACGGACTTTGAGCGAGGGCGTATAGTGGGCATGCGGGAGGCCGGGTGGACGTACCGCCGAATTGCTCAACACGTGGGGCGTGAGGTCTCCACAGTACATCGATGTTGTCGCCAGTGGTCGGCGGAAGGTGCACGTGCCCGTCGACCTGGGACCGGACCGCAGCGACGCACGGATGCACGCCAAGACCGTAGGATCCTACGCAGTGCCGTAGGGGACCGCACCGCCACTTCCCAGCAAATTAGGGACACTGTTGCTCCTGGGGTATCGGCGAGGACCATTCGCAACCGTCTCCATGAAGCTGGGCTACGGTCCCGCACACCGTTAGGCCGTCTTCCGCTCACGCCCCAACATCGTGCAGCCCGCCTCCAGTGGTGTCGCGACAGGCGTGAATGGAGGGACGAATGGAGACGTGTCGTCTTCAGCGATGAGAGTCGCTTCTGCCTTGGTGCCAACGATGGTCGTATGCGTGTTTGGCGCCGTGCAGGTGAGCGCCACAATCAGGACTGCATACGACCGAGGCACACAGGGCCAACACCCGGCATCATGGTGTGGGGAGCGATCTCCTACACTGGCCGTACACCACTGGTGATCGTCGAGGGGACACTGAATAGTGCACGGTACATCCAAACCGTCATCGAACCCATCGTTCTACCATTCCTAGACCGGCAAGGGAACTTGCTGTTCCAACAGGACAATGCACGTCCGCATGTATCCCGTGCCACCCAACGTGCTCTAGAAGGTGTAAGTCAACTACCCTGGCCAGCAAGATCTCCGGATCTGTCCCCCATTGAGCATGTTTGGGACTGGATGAAGCGTCGTCTCACGCGGTCTGCACGTCCAGCACGAACGCTGGTCCAACTGAGGCGCCAGGTGGAAATGGCATGGCAAGCCGTTCCACAGGACTACATCCAGCATCTCTACGATCGTCTCCATGGGAGAATAGCAGCCTGCATTGCTGCGAAAGGTGGATATACACTGTACTAGTGCCGACATTGTGCATGCTCTGTTGCCTGTGTCTATGTGCCTGTGGTTCTGTCAGTGTGATCATGTGATGTATCTGACCCCAGGAATGTGTCAATAAAGTTTCCCCTTCCTGGGACAATGAATTCACGGTGTTCTTATTTCAATTTCCAGGAGTGTATGTAATTACCAAGTACTGTTTATCACAATTTCTGCACGACAAATTACCCGTGCTAATGGAGAACGCTACTGTTGCAGAAAGACAACGGAAATGGTTTATGCAATTCAGGGACACCACGGTATGTTCTACGCGTCGTACCTAACGCACACGTTTAATGGGCAGTAGATTGGTCGGCGAGGGGCGGTATCATGGCCTCCACGTTCGCCTGACTTTAATCCCTTAGATTTATGGCTATGAAGACGTTTAATGGTGGGGTGTATTCCATAGCCTTTGACGACGTGCAGATGGTGCGGGAAGATGTGTAGCAAGCATGTTAGCTACCGGAGGTGAGCTGGTAGTGTAAAAATGAAGTGAATTTCTCCTGTAGTGTCAACAGACAGATGGCTGTCATCTATATCTACATCTATACTTCGCAAGCCGTCTTGCCACCTTGCGGTGTGTTGCGGAGGGTACTGTGTTCCCCCTTCCCTGTTTCGGTCGCGAATGGCGCGTTGGAAGAACGATAGTTGGTAAACCTTCCGTATTAGCTCTAATTTCTCTAATATCCACGTGTTTATTTGGTGGGACGTGTGTGGGGTGAAATGATCTGTTGCACTCCCCTTCACGGAACGTATTGTCTCCGAATTTCAATAGTAAACCACTCCGTGACTCACAGCGCTTCTCTTGTGGTGTCTGCGACTGGAGTCTGTTGAGCATTGGTGCAACACTCTCGCGCCAATCGATCGACCCCGTGACGAAACGATCCACTCTTCGTTACACGTTGTCTACGTCTCGTGTTAATTCAATCTGGTAAGAATCCGAAACTGATGAGCAATACTCAAGAATCGGTTGGACAATTGTTTCGTAAGCCGCTTCTTTCGTGGATGATTTACATTTCCTCAAGACTCGTCCCATGAATCTCAGCCTGGCTTCTGCTTTTCCTACATTTGGTTTTGTTCTGGTGTAACCACAAGCGCCGGAACGAAGATGAAGTGAACAAGACGAAGAACAACAACTGGCTACGAGGTGTTACTGAAACGTCCCCTTAGAAAAATTAAGAATGACTGTGCTGATTTTCAAACAGCTGAGCAAAACTGAACGTACTCAAACAGTTTTCTCTTCACTTATTCTGATCATCACTAAACTGACACACAATATTTTTAGCGCAGTCAATCTGACTTTCAATAATCCCTACAAAAGAATGGCCCTGACTAACAATAACCTATACCTTTCATGAATCACTTACCTCGCAAAAATCTTCGTTACTCGAACTACTGCAATACAGCGAGCGCCAACACTGCCAGCTAAATAAAAGATTCTAACTATTGAAGGCACTAACTACTGATAGGCATAGTTAGCAAATGAAAGATTTTGATAGAGAAGAGACAATGTATTTACCTTAATAATGTTCAAAAGTCATCATATATATCTATCAATTCATCACATTCATCTTTACAAATTTTCTTTTTCGAGGACACATGTCTAGATCGTCCGCTCAAAACTCTGGCACCTCTCTCCCAACATCCACCAGTGCTGGCGGCTCAGCTCCAACTGCCCAACGCTACGCTCTGTTCATATCCAACTGCCCAACACTACACAAGCGAATATTCCAACACTGAGTCCAGCCAGCCACAGACTGCACACAGTGCAGTGAGCGATTTTCATACAGAGCACTACATGGCGTTACCAACATAAAACCCTAAACAGCCTACTTACATTACAAACGTACTCCGTGCCGACGGCCACGGACATTTTTTTGCAGGCGCCTTAATTCTCTCTTGTCTTTACTTTGCAAGAGCGCATCTCGCTTTAACGATTTCTTGTCATTATTACTAATCAGTGTTTTCAGGTGGGTGTTGTAGGAATTTTCTTCGCTTACACGTATTGTGTTCGAGTATAATGACTTTTCTGGAGACTAGAAATCTACTCTGTAGGAATCAGCATGGGTTTAGAAAAAGACGGTCATGTGAAACCCAGCTCGCGCTATTCGTCCACGAGACTCAGAGGGCCATAGACACGGGTTCACAGGTAGATGCCGTGTTTCTTGACTTCCGCAAGGCGTTCGATACAGTTCCCCACAGTCGTTCAATGAACAAAGTAAGAGCATATGGACTATCAGACCAATTGTGTGATTGGATTGAGGAGTTCCTAGATAACAGGACGCAGCATGTCATTCTCAATGGAGAGAAGTCTTCCGAAGTAAGAGTGATTTCAGGTGTGCCGCAGGGGAGTGTCATAGGACCGTTGCTATTCACAATATACATAAATGACCTGGTGGATGACATCGGAAGTTCACTGAGGCTTTTTGCAGATGATGCTGTGGTGTATCGAGAGGTTGTAACAATGGAAAATTGTACCGAAATGCAGGAGGATCTGCAGCGAATTGACGCATGGTGTAGGGAATGGCAATTGAATCTCAATGTAGACAAGTGTAATGTGCTGCGAATACACAGAAAGATAGATCCTTTATCATTTAGCTACAAAATAGCAGGTCAGCAACTGGAAGCAGTTAATACCATAAATTATCTGGGAGTACGCATTAGGAGTGATTTAAAATGGAATGATCATATAATGTTGATTTCGGTAAAGCAGATGCCAGACTGAGATTCATTGGAAGAATCCTAAGGAAATGCAATCCGAAATCAAAGGAAGTAGGTTACAGTACGCTTTTTCGCCCACTGCTTGAATACTGATCAGCAGTGTGGGATCCGTACCAGATAGGGTTGATAGAAGATAAAGAGAAGATCCAACGGAGAGCAGCGCGCTTCGTTACAGGATCATTTAGTAATCGCGAAAGCATTACGGAGATGATAGATAAACTCCAGTGGAAGACTCTGCAAGAGAGACGCTCAGTAGCTCGGTACGGGCTTTTGTCAAAGTTTCGAAAACATACCTTCACCGAAGAGTCAAGCAGTATATTGCTCCCTCCTACGTATATCTCACGAAGAGACCACGAGGATAAAATCAGAGAGATTAGAACCCACACAGAGGCATACCGACAATCCTTCTTTCCACGAACAATACGAGACTGGAATAGAAGGGAGAACCGATAGAAGTACCCAAGGTACCCTCCGCCACACACCGTCAGGTGGCTTGCGGAGTATGGATGTAGATGTAGATGTAGATATTTAGATTGGTTGCCTTGTCTATTTGTTGCATCTGTGTCTTCCAACACGCCCACCCAACCTGTCCCGCCCCCTGCTCAGGCGCCACAGCTGCAAGCGTTAGATGCCACACAGCTAATGCAGATGTTTCAGTTTCAGACGCAGTAACTCTGCACCCTGCTGAACACGGTGCAGCAGCTACTGGCCAACGCTGCGCGCCCGACGGATCAAGCACCGCCTACTACAGCTGTATACCACCTTTTCGACAGTTTTGTGATCAAGAAGAGCCGGCCGCTGTGGCCGAGTGGTTCTAGGCGCTTCAGTTCGGAACCGCGCTGCTGCTACGGTGCAGGATCGAATCCTGCCTCGGGCATGGATTTGTGTGATGTCCTTAGGTTAATTAGGTTTAAGTCCCATAGTGCTTAGAGCCATTTCAATCATTTGATCGAGAAGAGGAATGGCTTAGTCGTTAGCCCAGTTCTAATCGCATTTCATCGACCACAGTGTGCCAGGTATTGTGAAACTTCCATACCTATTACCGATAGTAGGAAGTGCAGTGTTCCGCCTCAATCAAAAACTATTTCCTAACGCCACTCCGAGTGAACGTAGTTATGAACAGGTGGTACAGGCGCTAACAAACTACTATGAACCACAAATGAACGTGGTAGCAGCTAGGTATCGATTCTTTAATTGCTAAAAACGGTCAGAACAAATGTATCGCAAGTGGGGAACAGATTTGCAGGGTATGACAAGGAAATGCAAATTTAAATATGCTTGCGGTGCTTTATATTCAGATATTATGCTGCTTGATGCGATCGTGTACTATGTACCTGATGTCAAACTCAGAGAATCAATTTTGAAACAGTCCGATCCATCATTTCAGAAGGTAGTGCAATTACTGGAGCAGTACGATTCCGGTGCCTTGTCGACTCATACATTTGAGCAGCCAGCCATTTGCCGGGTAGTCCCTTGTTTGTGATTGCCCCATTCCGCACCGGCGGCGTGCGCTAGTTACACCGAGTAAACAACGTTCCACGCTGCTTAAGCAGTTCGCTAAACAGGCGGCTACACAGGTGAACAGAATTACGCCTTGCCCTAGATGTTAATCACGGCACAAACGCAAAGACCGCCCCTCCCGACAAGCTCAGTGTTACGCTTGTGGTAGGAAAGGACGTGTGCGATGACTGTTTGCAATGGAACAAACACAAGAATTCGGCCCACTCACAAAAATCGAGTCACAAGGCCAATGTCATTAATGCAATATATTCAAAGTCTCCAACTAGCAAGCGTGCAGTTTCGTCGGTGATACGTCAGTCAAACGAACTTTTTGTTCATTTTCTTATCTGTGGGAAACGTGTGAAATTTCAGTTGGACACGGGTGCCTCTGTCACATTGCTAAATCGTCACACATACGAACTGTTAGGCTCCCCAACCCTGTTTACAACTAGCACGCAGTTGACGGCTTATAATGGATAAGACATTCCCATTCTCGGAACATGTACTTTGACTGCCTTGTATCGCTCGCATGCACGAACAGTGACTTTAACAAAAATCAGGAGAGTCTTGGAACATATTTGGTCTTGATTCTTTTGATTTGTTTGGCTTTAAATTTCAGGACAATGTGTTGTCAGTGTCTGCATTCAGTGCAAAAGACAGTGCTGCTTGCTTGCTAAAAGAATTCCCGGAACTCTTTTCTGAAGGTTTAGGCAAAGTTAACACTTTTTTTGCCCATATTATACTGAAAGACAATGCTCAAGCGAAATTTTTCCGGGCCAGAACTGTTCCCATTGCATTACGGGAGGAAGTCGTTGCTGAACTTAAAGAATTTCAAGATGGCGGAGTTATTGCGCCCGTATCAGCTAGTCAAAGGGCAAGTCCACTGGTTTTGCTCCCTAAACCTTCAGGTCGTATTCGCCTCTGTTAACTTTAAGTATACAGTCAACCCACATTGATACTTATCCTTTGCCACACGCCGAGGATCTCATAGACAAATTAGGCGCTGGACGCTATTTTTCAAAAATTGATTTGCTTGACGCGTATCTTCAAATACCGCTCGATGAAGAATCTCAAACAGAGTGTGTAGTAAATACTCATTTGGGCTTGTTCAAATATTTGTGTTTGGCAGTGCTTCCTCACCCGCCAGTTTTCAACGGTATTTGGAACAGCTGACTGCGCAAGTGCCAAACTGTTTATACTGTTTGGACGATACTGTAGTAGCAGGTCGTACACCTGAAGAACATATTGCAAATTTGCGTGCTTTGTTTCGTGTGTTATCTGATGCAGGACTAAAGTGAAGACTGGACAAGTCTGATTTTTTTAGACCAGAATTGCAGTATCTTGATCATGTCATGAACAGTCAAGGTGTACATCCTCTTCAGTCAAGGTGTACATCCTCGTCAGTCGCATTTATTAACCATATGAGGTTTGCCAGTTCCTACCAATCTTACAGAACTGCAGTCAGGGAAAATGAACTATTATATTAGGTTCATACAGAATGCTGCACAAATCACAGCTCCATTGCATCGCTTGCGTCGCAAGAATGTCCCCTTTGTTTGTACATATGCGTGCAAGTAGCTTTTCAAAAACTTAAGGACGCATTGCTCAGTGATCGATGCTTAGTTCGCTTTCATCCTGGCAAACCAGTTGTACTCCAAGTTGACGCTTCCTCTTACGGAATTGGTGCAGTGCTTTCGCACAGAATTCGTGATAAACACAGACCTACTGCTTTCGCGTCAAAATTGTTGCCCAAAGCTCAGTGTAACTATTCACAAAAAGAGAAAGAGGCATTGGCTATTGTGTATGGTGTCACCAAATTCCACCACTACTTTTATTGCAGGAAATTCTACTTAGTAACGGATCACAAGCCTTTGCAGTCCTTGTTTCATCCGACGAAACCGGTTCCTGTACGAGCTGCCCAAAAATTGCAACGATGGGCTTTGATGTTATCTCAATACCAGTACGAGATTGTATATCGTCCGACAGCTCAACATGGTAATGCGGACGCGCTTTAGTGTCTTCCGATTGGCCCTGACACAGACTTTGACGCTTCTGCTGTATCTTGTTGTCACATCGATGCTCAGGACTCTGAATTGCTTCAGTCTTTTCCGCTGAACTATAGGAAAAATGCTCACACCATGGACGCTGATCCAGATTTAAGCATTGACCTCGTTCCTCGCATAGCATGAAGAACTCTGTAGTGTGCCGATACTTTGCATAGCCTCGCGGTACAGAAAGATGTAACTGTTGTTCAGAATGATAGTGAACAGTCACGTGTGTTGATCCCTAAAACTTTGCAAAAAGAAGTGTTGCAGTTACTTCACCAAGGAGATTGTTCGTTCGAAACAGTTAGCGCATTGACAATGTACTTGGTAGCGTATGGACATCCAAATAGAACAGATGATGTCACAGTGTCATGCATGTGCAGAAAATCAGTTCGCTCCCCCACAAAAATTCTCTGCTTGGCCTAAGTCGCAATCACCATGGCAACGTGTGCACATCAACTTTGCGGGACCTTTTTGCTTGATTGTGCTTGACTCGTATAGCAAGTTTCCTTGACTCGTATAGCAAGTTTCCATTTGCTCTGCCAATGAACCCGACAACGTCACGTAGCACAATTCAGGAGTTGTCACCGATTTTTTGCGTAGAATGTTTACCTGAAGTACTAGTGTCAGACAACGGACCTCAGTTCACGTCAAATGAATTTGAAAAATTTAGTGAACGCAATGACATATAGCATATAACTAGTGCACCGTTCCATCCACAGTTAAACGGCGAAGCGGAACGTTTTATCAGAACCTTCAAACGGCAGACGGCCAAACTTCGCACCGCACACACCAGGGATCAAGCATTGCAACTGTTTCTCGCCTCATTTCGTTCACAACCACGAGATGGACCATCGCCGGCGGAATTGCTTCGCGGCTGCCACCTTCGGACACTGCTCCAACTACTCCATCTTCCTCAGCATCGGGCGCCGAAGTTAGGCGACAAGTATCGCTTCGCGCCGCATGATATTGTCTTTTACAGGGCTTTTAGCGGCAGCAGACGGTGGGCGCGAGGAGAGATCGTCCGTCGACTTGGCGCTTGCATGTATCTTCTTTCAGGTCCAGATGAATCGCAGCGCCGTTACCAAAACCAAAGTTGCCTCTGTCACATACGCGATGATCTTTCAGTCTCTCTTCCTCCAGATTCACGGGTCCAGCGGACAGCGCGACTACAGCAGCCGCCAGAGGGTGTCATCACGACATCGCGGGACGATCCTACGGAGATGGAGCCTTCGCCTCCTCCGCCTCTTCTCGTCCTACCGATGGAGCTGGACCCGCCCACACCGCAACAGCCGCCGCCTTCTTCACCGGGTTCATGACAGCAGGAGGTGGATGCATACCCTTCCGGGGGACGTTTCCGCCTGGGCGCAGGCCGGATGTAGAGATGGGGGATCCGCTCTTGAACTAATTCATAGAGTTCAATCTTTCAAAGGAGTGAACAATCAGTGATTCAGAAAAAAAGAACGGTAGCTCCAAACGTTTCCCACGGCAGAGAGAGAGAGAGAGAGAGAGAGAGAGAGAGAGAGAGAGACGGAGCATATCAGCAGCGCCTCTGCTGGTCAGAGCACAGTGCACGCCACACAACACAGCCAGCGCCGGCCTCTGCCCTGCTTCTACCTTGGCTGCCTGCATTGTGCAGTGTCCCATTGGATTTTGTGTTTCACATATGCCGTGCCGTCTCTGTGCGTCGTCTGCCGTGTGCACTGTGCAGTGTCTGGCGCAGCTTAACTTCGCATCGCACTCTGTCGGCGATCGTTTCAGTCGCACGTCCTGCCCTCTGGGCAGTTGATGCGAGCAACAGGACAGAGAGCCACCTAGCGGATAACATAGGAACTACTTGCAAAAACCTCCTCGCAAGGGAACGGACGATTTGTCTCGGAGCGGGTGAGTTCACCGCTCCCCCCCATCCTAGGAACTCGCCCGCTCAACGCTCACCCCACCGTCTCGACTCTAGCCAGAGCGTCGAGCAAAGCGACTCAGGTGTCACTCTGGTCTCTGCGGTCTCAGCTCACGCAGTAATACAGCTCGCGGCTCGACCTGCTCGACTCAGCGCCTCTGCATCGGAGTTCGTCCCCACTGGATATTGTTCTTCGTAGTAACACCGCTATGTATATTACATTATTATGTTATGTATACATCAATTGTTTTTATTTTATTTTTATTTGTTTAAACTGATTAGATTAGGTTCCTGATGACTCCTCTTACTATAGGATTTTTATTATGGACACTCGAATTTACGCTTTAATTACGAGCGAACCGATAAACGTATCGCAAAATGTGATACACCAATATTTTCCTTGTTTTATTCTGCGTAAGGCTATATGCGGCACTTTCGTTTTACAGTCAAATTTATATTTTTTTTTCTTATTCTGGTACGGATTTTGCGATTTTAGGCGTCTTCGAAAGGAAACGTTCACTTTAAAAATATATGGCTTGCGATGTATTTGTATGAGGTTAATGAAATTTTAATACATTATAGCCAAATATATTGTTAATGTAAATCTCAAGTTACAACATTTTCCGATCACCCAAAAAACCACGATAGTGCAAAATAAATCAATAATCAAAAACTTTGTCATATCGTGGAAATTTCAATAAACAATACAAAATTCTTACTCATTATCTGTGTTACTTCAAAATAGGATCAAATAAGATCAAAATACAGGTATAGTACTGGAATAAACCAAGTTTAAAGGGCAATGTGCCTTCCATTTATTTTCTATTGTAAATGAGTGTTGAGTCATGAAAAAGAGCTAATTCATTTCAGGGAGTGAACAGTTCTGATCCAATCTCTGAAAAGAACAGTTTTGCCCATCTCTAGCCGGATGGCGGGTACGGCCTGAAGCTTGACGTCCCCTGCAGCCACAGCTTCCGGTCCTACGTTGCGCCCACACTCCTGCATATCCCCCGCCGTTGTCGCACTCCCGACACGACTACGGTCCTTCGCTTTGAGAGGGGGGGGGGGTGAGGGGGTGAGGAATGTTCGTAACAACAAGCGCCGGAACGATGACGAAGAACGCTAGACCAGAGAAGGCGGTGAGGAAACGTCAGCCAATAGCCCGCTGACAAGGATCTCATCACCCCAGGAGCAACCTCTGCAAGAAGTGACTATAAGCGCCGCTCCTGCCAGCCTCGGTCGAACTTTAGTGCTCAGCATACGAACATTAGTGCCACAAGAACAGGTAGTTGTGATCCTTAGCAGTTGCTTGTCTCGACTTTGTCTACAGCGATGAATATTTTACTTGCGACACCGATGTAACTCCGAAGTTAAGTTTTGTCAATTTCCTTTATTGACATAAAACTACTAATGTTATTTCCTCGAATTGTTGTATAGCAAAAAATGTCTCTAAGCACTGTGGGACTTGACATCTGAGGTCATCAGTCCCCTAGACTTATAACTACTTAAACCTAACTAACCTAAGGACAGCACACACATACATGCCCGAGGCAGGATTCAGCCTGCGACCGTAGCAGCAGCGCGTTTCCGGACTGAAGCGCCTAGAGCCGCTCGGCCACAGCGGCCGGCACGTTGTATAGCATTCCCAGAACGCTGCATCCCTTAGGTACCGTACACGAGACGAGTGGGCGAGACCCAACAAGTTCTATGTGGTAATTCCACTTTAGGTGGCTCTAGACGAGTGCTCCAATATATCTTATGGATGTTACTGTTCTCAGCCAGTTTTCACAAATAGCATCATTGATCGGTAGTGGATTTTCGCCTATTTACAAGCAATATTCTATATTTAGTTATATTTAGCGTCAACTGGCAGTCCCTGCATTAACCACCAGTCCTTCTGCATGTCTCCCAGCAGCTCGCCAGTCTTCCGGCGTTTCCAACTTCATACAGACAACCGTACCACCTGCGAATAGTCTCCTGGAGCCTCCGATGTATTCACTAGATCATTTATGCAGGTTATAATGAGTGTAAGTTTTGAGTGGTACCTTAACACGTACACACATCGGTGTGTTTTTTTTCCTGTGTGTCGAGCAGTCTTCCCACAAATAAGTCACAAACTTTACCCCCTGATGTCTTCTGCAGGGTCATACTGGATCACTAAGCAGGCTACGCTTCTCAGTGTAGACTAACGCTTTTGCGTCTATGCGTCCACATTTCATCGCCCGACCTGCTGCCCAGAGGAAAATAAGCATATATGGCTTCCAGTATGAAATTTTCACTCTGCAGTGGAATGTACACAGATATGAAACTTCCTGGCAGATTAAACTTGTCTGCCGGACCGAGATTCGAACTCGAGACCTTCGCCTTTTGCGGACAAGAGGTCTATTGTGTAGAGCACTTGTATACATTTTAAATTGCCAGGAAGTTTCATTAATGGTTTGCTCTTGCACATGTTCTTTGACGTAATAACCAATCTAAAAACATATGAATTGTAAGAGCTATAATTATTAGTCTGTATATGACAGTAAATACTAATGTAATGTTCTTTAGTACACCGCCCTCGGTCACCAATAGAAATATCTGCAATTATATCCGTAACACCCTGCATTTACTGGGAAAAGTAATGGTCTTGTCACACTCCTTTCGAGTAACTCTAAAATTGCTCCTACATCTGTCGATTTTTTTTTCTTTAAGAACTACGTGTTGAATTATGTCTGCAAGGAACTCCTGTATCCAGTCATAAATCTGGTTTGATACTCGGTAAAATCAGATTTTTTCATTAAACGGCGGAATCGAAGTGCATGAAATATCTTCCTGGAATCAGGGAATATGGTAACAACCCGGGCGCTAATTTCTATACCACTGTAGATATTACGAACGAACAGAGAGAGATGAATTTCGCAAAATCTCTGTTTGCGGAATGCATGTTCATTTTTACAGAGGATATTTTTATTTTTCAAAAAATGTCAAAATACGTAAGTATGAAACTTGTTCCATAATTCTACAACAGAATGACGTTACTGATACAGGCATATAAATCCCACCATCTGTCCTACGACTCTTCTTAAAAACGGGAATGACCTGTGTGTGTGTGTGTGTGTGTGTGTGTGTGTGTGTGTGTGTGTGTGTGTGTATTTTTCAGTCGCTAGGTATCCTTCGTTGCTCCAGACACTTACTATAAACTACTGCTAGAAAAGGAGAACTTTCGCATAATCTCTGTAGAATCTGTAGAATCTTACAAGTATCTCATTTGGTTCGGATGCTTTTCCACTATTAAGCGACTGCACTTGCTTTTCTATTCCGCGATCACTTGTCTCAGTCAATTCCATTTCGCCATTCGTGTGATGACTGAGATGAGGAATCATATTACGATATTCCGTTTTGAGACAGTTTCATAAGACAGCATTCCGCATTATGTCTTCGCTGTGTCATCTTCTGTTTCGGTGGCAGTACTGCCAATGTGTGTGTGAATGGATGATTTCGATTCGCTCACTAATTTTAGGTAGGGCGAAAACTTAACAGGGTTTTTAGTCAGATCGATTGGCAAAATTACAGTCTCAAATTCATTGAACGCTTCTCTCATTGCTCTTCTTATGCTCATTTTCACTTCGTTCAGCTTTTGTTTTTCAACTAGACATTGACTTCGTTTAAATGCTGTGAGGAAGCTCTCTTTGTTTCTGTAAATATTTTCTAACACGACGATTAAACCACGATGGAACTCTCCCTTCCCTTTAAACATTTCTCGGTAAACACTTGAGCCGTGAGTGCCCTCAAACCGATTCTGGACGCTCGTTGAAGTTCTCTTGTCTTCGTCTCTTAGCGACAGCTTCCACGGCGTCTCACGAAGGGGCAGGCTTGCCGCTCTTTCAAGTCACTTAATCATTTAACCTGGCACACCGCTCTCAGCAAGGTCTTGTATAGCTGGCTGTTCTAGACGCTACAAGGGATAGGTCGCCAATGACGGAGGAGCTGTCGCCGTGTTGTGGTTGGCGATCGTTCAACGCGACGACTGTGCCGACGTCACTCTCTCTGATGTCGTGGTCGTCAGTTGCGTCTTCTGACTTGTTGCCCTTCCCATCTCAGCTTTCTTGGTTGGTGGATGTGCTCCTGCTAACATTTCTTTTTCTCCAAGATCCAGCATCGAAATGGTGTGGACCTCGTCTTGTGTGTGACTAAGTGTTGCATATAATTCACGAATATCTCACTTCTTTACTGAGCTCTTGTCACTGAAGTTTGTTTTGTGTTCTTGCGTGTAGCTTTCCGTAGGTTTTGCTAGTGGCTGTTGTTTTGGCCTATGTTCTAATGTGGATAAACAGTGCTGACGGTCAGAACATACCTGAGGGACGCGCGGGGTAGCCGCGTGGTCTTAGGCGCCTTGCCACGGTTCTTGCGGCTCCGCGTCGGAGATTCGAGTCCTTCCCCGGGCATGGGTGTGTGTGTGTGTGTGTGTGTGTGTGTGTGTGTGTGTGTGTGTGAGTGTGTGTGTCGTCCTTAGCATAAGTTAGTTTAAGTTAGATTAAGTAGTGTGTAAGCTTAGGAACCGATGACCTCAGCAGTTTGGTCCCATAGGACCTTACCACCATGCCTGAGTTATTCTTACAACAAGTATAAAATAGCAGACATTTTGCCCAGTGCTAGTTATTACCTTACTAACCTTGAAGACTGGTTTGTCAAATTCGTATGCGTCTTAGTTTCGAATGCTCTGGCGTCAAAACTGTAATAACACATTTGTATTTCCAATTGACTGCTAACTATAAAGCACTCGTGCGTTGATTCCTTAAAATTCTCTGTGCATTTTGCTATGAGTGTCCAGGCATTGAAACTGTTATAAAACATTTGTATGTCCATTTGAGTGTTTACCTTAAAGGACTTGTGTCTTAAAGGGGCACAGTTTCTCTTGCTTCAGGTTTATTATGTCAGGACCAAAGACAAGTGTGCGATCCGTATTTTCTATCTGTTATATTATTGTGATGTGTATAGTGTGAGTGTTTTAGAGTCTGAGATGAACTAAGCAACTATGTGATGCATGAGTTCAACTCAAGCTGTTAATCTTTTGTTGGCTAATGCATTCATTTTCACCACGCTTTTCATTCTGCTCTGAATCTATTAATCAGATACATTTGTGTTCTTTTTTCTCTTTGATGATTTATTCCTTTAAAACTTACGTACTATGCTAACATTCATTTTCTTAATGAATTTTTAAGACTTCCTGAGTTAAATGTTTATGGAATTTCAAAATTTTTCTAAAACGTTTAAAGTGCCAATCACATGGTGGCTATTCTAGCGCCTGTCTTTTCAAGCAGACAGAACACTTGTAGTAGTTTCTGAGTACCTGTGACGCGAAGTTTTAAATACTCATATGATTTAAAAAACTTCCAAAAGCTCAACTGTGATTAAATAACAATCGTCAATTTAATTATTGAAATTTTCTAGAACTTAATTTTTTATTATTGTTTATACTTTTTAATGCGGTTGAAGCAAAATAAAGAGAGTAAAAGTTCGTATTTTTTGTGTACTCGCAAGGAGAACAGGGCTACCGCCATAACCCAATTCCCCAGAAACGTCGCTCAGAGGAGTCAGAACAAGCAATCACACGTCTCGGTATATATGCACATACACGAACGTTTCTGAGAAAACGACGGTCAAAGTGTTCGTTATGTGCCTTTTAGCGAATAAACTGTTCAACCGAGGAGCTGGCACAGTGACTGGCGTCGTGACTTCGTACTTTCGAGCCCCGTTTTCGAAATTCGACTGTTATTTTTATTTTTTTGTTTTTCGTTTATCTATCCATGCCTGTACAAGATTACTGCACAAATTTGTCTTAATTGATCTACTAATTGTATATCAGGTGAATGAACCAAGGAAAGAAAACAGTATATGAATGCGAAAATTATTTGAAATTGTTTTCGATGTAATTCCTGTAATGTACCTTTATTTATAATCATCTACAAGCTCCAGTTTACGGAAAAGTGATCCGTTGTGTGTGGTTTGTGGCGAAATTATTGTCCGCGTGTGAAGTCTCCAGCGACGATAACTATGTTTCTTTTCCTAGAGAGATTCGTACGAGGAAAAAGTCACTGTGGCGAAGCTGTCTTTGTGCGATGCTCTTGATGTTCGGAATGTCTGTGTTTCGAATGTTTCTACGATAGATATCATCCATGGGAATCACCAAATCTTCCAGAGGACATAAGAATAAAATATAAGAATTAGTCTAAGAATTGATATGAAAATGAAATATAAGAACAAGAGAATTTAAAAAGTGTGTAACACCCGGAAGACAACGTGCATACACTCCTGGAAATTGAAATAAGAACACCGTGAATTCATTGTCCCAGGAAGGGGAAACTTTATTGACACATTCCTGGGGTCAGATACATCACATGATCACACTGACAGAACCACAGGCACATAGACACAGGCAACAGAGCATGCACAATGTCGGCACTAGTACAGTGTATATCCACCTTTCGCAGCAATGCAGGCTGCTATTCTCCCATGGAGACGATCGTAGAGATGCTGGATGTAGTCCTGTGGAACGGCTTGCCATGCCATTTCCACCTGGCGCCTCAGCTGGACCAGCGTTCGTGCTGGACGTGCAGACCGCGTGAGACGACGCTTCATCCAGTCCCAAACATGCTCAATGGGGGACAGATCCGGAGATCTTGCTGGCCAGGATAGTTGACTTACACCTTCTAGAGCACGTTGGGTGGCACGGGATACATGCGGACGTGCATTGTCCTGTTGGAACAGCAAGTTCCCTTGCCGGTCTAGGAATGGTAGAACGATGGGTTCGATGACGGTTTGGATGTACCGTGCACTATTCAGTGTCCCCTCGACGATCACCAGTGGTGTACGGCCAGTGTAGGAGATCGCTCCCCACACCATGATGCCGGGTGTTGGCCCTGTGTGCCTCGGTCGTATGCAGTCCTGATTGTGGCGCTCACCTGCACGGCGCCAAACACGCATACGACCATCATTGACACCGAGGCAGAAGCGACTCTCATCGCTGAAGACGACACGTCTCCATTCGTCCCTCCATTCACGCCTGTCGCGACACCACTGGAGGCGGGCTGCACGATGTTGGGGCGTGAGCGGAAGACGGCCTAACGGTGTGCGGGACCGTAGCCCAGCTTCATGGAGACGGTTGCGAATGGTCCTCGCCGATACCCCAGGAGCAACAGTGTCCCTAATTTGCTGGGAAGTGGCGGTGCGGTCCCCTACGGCACTGCGTAGGATCCTACGGTCTTGGCGTGCATCCGTGCGTCGCTGCGGTCCGGTCCCAGGTCGACGGGCACGTGCACCTTCCGCCGACCACTGGCGACAACATCGATGTACTGTGGAGACCTCACGCCCCACGTGTTGAGCAATTCAGCGGTACGTCCACCCGGCCTCCCGCATGCCCACTATACGCCCTCGCTCAAAGTCCGTCAACTGCACATACGGTTCACGTCCACGCTGTCGCGGCATGCTACCAGTGTTAAAGACTGCGATGGAGCTCCGTATGCCACGGCAAACTGGCTGACACTGACGGCGGCGGTGCACAAATGCTGCGCAGCTAGCGCCATTCGACGACCAACACCGCGGTTCCTGGTGTGTCCGCTGTGCCGTGCGTGTGATCATTGCTTGTACAGCCCTCTCGCAGTGTCAGGAGCAAGTATGGTGGGTCTGACACACCGGTGTCAATGTGTTCTTTTTTCCATTTCCAGGAGTGTATTAGAAAATAAAAGTATGACAATTATTGTGAAAAGTAATTGCAATTTTATAATTCATACACTGGTCAGCCAGAACATTTTAACCGCTGACCTACTCTCTAGATGAACCCGTCCTGGCGATAGCAGCGTCACCTAGCGGGGAATGACTGCTGGTCAGTCACACGCAGGGCACATGCAGTATCAGTCAGCGTGCTGTCCGTATGTAGAATGGGGAAGGCGTGGGATCTATCTGAGTTTGACCGGGGGCGGACTGTGATGGCCCGAAGCCTCTGCACGGGCGTTTCGAAAACTGCGCGACTTGTTGGTTATTCGAGGAGTACTGTGGTGAGTGTCTTCAACACATGGCGAAACAAAGGTGAAACCACGTGCAGACATCTTGTGGCTGAGCGGCTACCCCTCGTTACAGATGTGGAATGTCGTAGGCTGGACAGAATGGTAAAACAAGACAGGGGGCGAACTGTGGTGGAACTAACATCAGACTTCAATGCTGGCAGAGTACAAGTGTGTCTGAACACACAGTGCTCCGAACACTCCTAACTATGGGCATCCGCAGCTGACGACCCACGCATGTGCCGATGTTAAAACTACCACATCGGCAACTACGACTGAAATGGGCCCGTGACCGTCGCCACTGCATTATGTGATGAATGCCGATTGGGTCTATTGGAGCTCGTGCAAGGCACCATGACGGCCAAGGATAATCGTACAGTGGTTGTAGACCACGTACAGCGCTTCACGGCGGTTTCCCGACGGCAGTGGCATTTTTCAACACGATAATGTGCCATGTCACAAGGCCAGGAGGTTGATGGAGTGGTTCGAGGAACTCAGTGGCGGTTTCTACACTCATGCTCATAAATTAAGGCTAACGCTAATACATGGTAAAACAACGCTCTGGTGGGCGGTTTGCGGGTTTATATCACCTCGGGGTATGACCATGCGGTGCAGTTGACCTGCTGTTGTCACACGGTGGCGCTGGCAGCAGTCCACACACGCAGAGGTGTGTTGGTGCATGTCAGAGTACGGTGCAGAATTAAGTGTGCAGACGTGCTAATGGTGACTGTGTGTTGAAAATGGCTCAGAGAACACATATTGATAACGTTATGAGGGGTAGAATACTAGGGCGACTGGAGGCTGGTCAAACACAGCAGGTAGTAGCACGGGTCCTCCGTGTGCCACAAAGTGTGATCTCAAGATTATGGCAACGATTCCAGCAGACAGGAAACGTGTCCAGGCGCTACAGTGCGGGACGTCCACAGTGTACAACACCAAAGGAAGACCAATATCTCACCATCAGTGCCCACAGATGGCCATGGAGTACTGCAGGTAGCCTTGCTCCGGGCCTGACTGCAGTCACTGGAACCGTTGTCTCCAGACACACGGTCTACAGTCGACTGAACAGACATGGTTTATTCACTTGGAGACCTGAAAAGTGCATTCCACTGACCCCTGGTCACAGGAGAGCCCGTAGAGCCTGGTGTCAAGAACACAGTACATGGTCATTGGAACAGTGGTCCCAGCATATGTTCGTGTCCAGGTATAGTCTGATCAGTGATTCTCCCCGAGATTTCATCTGGCGTGAACCAGGAACCAGATGTCCTTGAAAGGGACCTGTATGGAGGTCGTGGTTTCACGGTGTGGGGTGGGATTATGATGGGTGCACGTACACCCCTGCATGTCTTTGACAGAGGAACTGTAACAGGTCAGGTGTATCGGGACGTCATTTTGCACCAGTATGTCCGCCTTTTTAGGGGTGCAGTGGGTCCCACCTTCCTCCTGATGGATGATAGCGCACGGTCCCACCGAGCTGCCATCGTGGAGGAGTACCTTGAGACAGAAGATATCGTACGAATGGAGTGGCCTGCCTTTTCTCCAGACGTAAATCCCATCGAGCACCTCTGGGATGCTCTCGGTCGACCTATCGCTGCACGTCTTCAAACCTCTACGAAGCTTCAGGAGCTCCGGTAGGCACTGGTGCAAGAATGGGAGGCTATATCCCAGCATCTGCTCGACCACCTGATCCAGAGTATGCCAACCCGTTGTGCGGCATGTGTACGTGTGCATGGTGATGATATCCCATATTGATGACGGAGTACATGCGCAGAAAACACTGACGTTTTGTAGAACATGTGTTTCGGAACGGTTTTCTCAACTTCTCACCCATCTGTGGACTTACAGATCTGTGTCGTGTGTGTTCCCTATGTGCCTATGCTATTAGCGCCAGTTTTGTGTAGTGCCATGTTGTGTGTCACCACATTCTGCAATTATCCTTAATTTATGAGCATGAGGTAGTTGATGTGCTGGCCCCCCAACTTACCAGATCTGAACCCGATCAAACACATCTGGGATGTGACTGAATGTTGCGTCACAGCTCATCCGCCCCCCTTTCCCGAAATTTGCGGGAATTAGGTGACTTGTGTGTGCAGATGTGGTGCCAACTCCCACCAGCGACCTACCGAGGCCTTATTGCTTCCATGTCATGACGAGTCGCCATGGTTATCCGGGGCACACGTGGACATACCAGCTATTAGGTAGGTGGTCATACTGTTCTGGCTGGTCAGTATATAACGCCCTTGTATCCCCAAATTCGATAACATTCGTGTAGCATCCTTCTACGAACGTGGGTAGATGAAGGAAAAAAATTAAAATAAAGCGAAATAATTAAAACAATAATCGGATTTCGAACATGGGGCTCGAAAGTGGGAAGCTTTGACGCTAGCCAATGCGCCGCTATTCCGGCTGAGGTTGTCGCGCGCTAAAAGGCACATAAATTACGTAGAAAACTTTGAGCGTCGTTTTTTTCGGAAACGGTCGAGTATCTACGAATAAGCCAAGACACGTGTTCGCTTATTTCGACCCCTCTTCCATGAGCGAAGTTTCTGGGGAATCCAGTTATGGCACTTGCCGTGTTCTCGTCAGCGCATTACCATTCCCAGATCCATTCTCCCTGCCATTTCAATACTTGTCTAAGGCGTACTGACAGAACGATCCGTATCTCCAAAAGTATTTCTTTTCAGATGTAGATTTACAAGCCTGTTTTTCTAGTTTTGACTTCGAACGTCCACAACAGCTGTGGAGGTGGCTAACAAGATGATGGTTCAAATGGCTCTGAGCACTATGGGACTTAACTTCTAAGGTCATCAGTCCCCTAGAACTTAGAAGTTAGAACTACTTAAACCTAACTAACCTAAGGACATCACACACATCCATGCCCAAGGCAGAATTCGAGCCTGCGACCGTAGCGGTCGCGCGGTTCCAGGCTGTAGTACCTAGAACCGCTCGGCCACCCCAGCCGGCAACAAGATGATGATGAAGCGTGATGGATGTACCTCGTTGCAGATGTGTGTCTGCTGTAAGGCGAGCGACCACGCGTACAGTACTCGGGAACGGCGGCCAGCAGGTTGTACAAGGGCTGGCTGCACATCCGGCAAGGCAGCGGCGGCCGTGCAGAAGCCAAGAGGCAGCTGCCGCATCGCAGAAGGGCGCTCACGTAAGCTTCGGCAGGACGGCGCGCGCCTCGCATGTAAACAACCCATGTCCGGACACACACCGATCCCTGAAGGTCATACGTACTGTTCACCGACAGCAAAGCGCCACTTCTCTGATCCACCCGCTCGGTCTGAGCCTCACATATTCAAACGATGAATCTACGGAGGCTAAACAGTTGCATAGAAAACGTGTAAGAAGGCAAGTACTAACATTGATTTATTGATTGATTGGTTGATTTTGATTGACTATTCCTTATTCGCTCCATAGAACGGTTTAGTACATAACTAGTAAACACACTCAAATGTCTGATTACGGATGTTAATGTGTTGAATATTTGACTTGAAGCAAGTAGCGACACAAAGTTTAGGAAAGGTATGAAATTAGGCTTAACCCTTGAGCACTAAAGAGGAGAAAACGTCGCATTGCTACCAAACCATCGTAAATTTTATAACTCCAAATTTTATCAGTTTATATAATTTATAGGTAATGCACTACTAACTGCAGTTATTAGATCTGCATTGGTACGTTGCATATAAAATAAGTAAATAATGTCCTTTTTTAAACCCTATAACGACAATTTAACTGCTTAAAATGTTACTGGAAAAAGTTATAATTTGTAACGCGCTAGTTACAAATTACTATAACTTAAAAAGTATTTTACACTCAAAATGGGTAGTGTTCTGCTTTAGATATTATTATTGCACTCTAACCAAAACCTTGCCGGATGTTTCTTCCGAGGTCGCCCAGGGATTCTTCTTCTGATTCTCATTTTCCTGATTTGCTGTTTCAAAATCACGGCCTACATCATTGTCATCTACACACACATTATCTTCTTCAAGAAATGCTTCCATTTCACTAAATTCTCCATTGTCTGTGCCTTTATTAGCATCTTCAAGCAAGTCTTCTATTACATTAGTGTCAAAATCAAACTCAGTACCATCCACTCTGCGCTAATTTCAGGAGCTAAAAAACAAGATTAGCACTGAAGAGGGCCAATGTGATGCAAACTAACACTCTTCTAACTGCGATTTTTTGATATTTCACGTAAGATTCCACACTAAGATCAGTTCTAAGAGTTAAAACAAATATGCCAACTATTAGAAAATAGACATATCATTACTAAGCATTCATAACATTTACGAAAAGAGCACTAGTGTCAGCAAACCGCTGAAGTCAGTTAAGAAATACTCGCAACTCAACCATTGTTAGCAATAATGTTTGCCATGAAGGTACTGAAGAGCTCATATTGCCCATGTGTCCATATTGGCGTCACCTGCGAGGAGATGCCAGCTGCAATCGTAAATTTTATGAAGGTTTCGTAATCTAGGATTAAAGTTTGCTGAAATTCGCTAGTGTACTCATTATCAAACATAGTACGAATGTAGTCGGGGAAATTTGCGATCCATTTTAAGTAAAAGCAACTTTTCCACGTTTCTCTAAGTTAATGATGTCATAACTCCTGGTACATTCAGGGTACGTGTGGATACTGTCCGCAAAGTGTGTTGCAAATAGAATCATTGGCACAACATTCTGGTTCTCTTTACAGAGACTTCGTGACTATGTCCAAAAGTATTTTCACATATTTGTGTCACTTTGAAGTGTAGTGAACGATTCAATAAAAGTTACTTGATCTACCATTTTGATTTCATTTAATCAGGGGGACAAAACAACAGTGTCCTAAGCCTCCTGCTGCTCGAGGCGAAACTAAATTTATTGTGCAGTTCCTCTCCGTTATTATTCTAGTAAAACCAATCAGCATCCCCGAAGAGTACTAAGAGATCTTATACCACGTATTTGTTAGACACAATCTCCTCAGAAATTAATGATCCACATACTTTGTATTTTTTGGCTCCCAGTGCTTCGCTCTGGAAAATTAAATGTGTTGTGGTTTCGTCTACAGCATATAGTTTTCACTTATGTGTTTCTCTCTCAATAGCAATCGTGTGCAGGTCTTCCCTGTAGTTTCCATGGTCAGCCATTAGACCTGCCATAAGTTTAATCCGTTCAAACCCAGGATTGCACAACTTCTCTTAAAATTTGGTTTCGGTATTTTTGTTTTCGGATCTTAGTCCAATATTTTACGTGTTGCGCTTATTGTAGCTACTCAGTTAAGATTTACCATTGCCGTAATGATGGTTAAGACAGGCTCCGGTCCTTCAGTCTATCAGCTTGTTCATTACTGGCAATTTCTGAGTAACCAGAGACCAACAGCAGCCGGCCGTTGTGGCCGAGCGGTTCTAGGCGCTTCAGTCTGGAACCGCGCGACCGCTACGTCGCAGGTTCGAATCCTGCCTCGGACATGGATGTGTGTGATGTCCTTAGGTTGGTTAGGTTTAAGTAGTTCTAAGTTCTAGGGGACTGATGACATCAGGTGTTAAGTACCATAGTACTCAGAGCCATTTGAGATCCGAACGTAAACATTCTTAGTGATACATAAGCACACACACTCCTTTTAGAAAGATCGCCCATCATTAACATGATCTGCTTTCTTTGCTTCATTCGATGCAGCAGCTGAATCGGAGCCAACTGTATATGTCGCAGGTGAATCACTTTTTTTCATCGACGAGCAAACAGTGAATTTTTCCATTACAAAAACCAACTACAACAAAGAAATGAACAAAATAAACTGAAATTGTAAATTATACTGAGTTGCGCAATAACAAAAATGTAAACTAAAAAATGGTTCAAATGGCTCTAAGCACTATGGGACTTAACATGTATGGTCATCAGTCCCCTAGAACTTAGCACTACTTGAACCTAACTAACCTAAGGATATCACACAATACCCAGTCATCACGAGGCAGAGAAAATCCCTGACCCCGCCGGGAATCGAACCCGGGTGCGGGAAGCGAGAACGCTACCGCACGACCACGAGCTGCTAACTGTAAACTAAAACTCACCTCTACACAAAGAACGGTGCTTGAGAGTGTGAATGTCTACCGACGCAAAACAGGCGGTTTAAATCTCTGTTTAAATCACTGCTGGCCGTTGCCTGTTGAACGGAACGTTCAAAAACTTCGGTGGAAAGAATCTATATTACCACCTCAAATTCGATTAAGGCATGGATCTAACATTGCAATTTAGGCATACGAAATTATCAGTTATGCCAATTTTGACGTCAAGTTCTCGCGTTGGCCCCTACAAGCACGGCCTAGCGCTTCACAACGGAAACATTATGAAAGTTTTTGAACTTCTACAATTGATCTGAATGATTTAAGATCCTTCGGAAGATAATTATATATTTTAATTCGCGTGTATTTTACACTACTGTCATACAGTTTTTCATATTCTCGTATGATGTAGTTGACTTTTGTTTCTTGTATCACAGGAGTGGCGATCAAGCACACCATGAAACAAATCACCTTATTTACGTCTAGGTGTGCGTAGGTGAGGATTTTAAATTCTTCGGAAAGTGACCTACAGTGTTGATATTTCTGTTTAAATCAGATTATTTTCACTAATTACTTCTGTAATTTAAAAACTGGCATTCATGAAGAAATTATACAAGAGGGAAAAAAATTAGAATTCTAATTCACACACATAAGAAGCTACCAGACGCAATTCAGGAAGGACAGAACAACTTAAAATAAATACAGTGAATAAATGTAGTGAGACTGGAGGAAGAGAAGAAAAAGAAAAATATGTTAAATAAGTTCAAACACGCTCCTTATTTGGGAACAACAAATCAAAAGAGAGTATACAGGGAAACCCCAGAGGAATGGTCAATACTTGGGGATATGAGAGGAACGCCCATTTGAAGCAAAAAACTTCATATGTGTATATGCCCTATTCCGAATGTTATCCGAGATGGAACACATTTAATGTGGATTTGTTTCTGGGCTAGTGGCGCGAAGAGAGAACAGCCAGTGAAGGGACAGAATTACTTACTTTTTTTCTTTGTTTTGAAAATTCGTTTCTGGAGGACCATTGCGCACGCTGAAGCCTCTCCCTATTTTAACAGACGTGTTAGCGAACACGTCAGCCGCACTTACCCCATTCGATGGACTGGACCTTATAGTACCATTAACTGACCACCAAGATCACCAGACCTTACGCCATGACATTTTTCTTTATGCGATTGGATGAAGTTTGAGTTGTGCAAACAAAAGGTGAATACGCCAGAATAACTGCTTGGTGGGATCATGGACGCTGCTACCCTCACTAGGGTCTCGGAAAACTGTCGGAAAAGGGCATATTACCATTTGAATTTTTTTGCTTCGCTTCATCGTTTCTGTAATATTCCTGAATGCTGACCATTCCTCCCGCAGATGAATATGCTGATTCCGTGTTCCTTCATTTCCGATGGGCACTCAATACTCAAGGTCAATTACCAAATGACAACCAAGTTAACAATATACTGATTATCTTCGTAAGTACGTAATACGCTCGAATAGTTTTTAGACTGTGGTCAATGTTCTGAAACCAAAAACGATTTATCAGATAGGGTCAGCAGTTCACTATCAGTGGTGTTATGTGCCAGGAAATTACTGTCGCTGAATAACTGTGAGGAGAAAAGCGTGTCCAATGACTAGAATACCAATGAACCACAATTGGATTCAGTCAACTCATATACAGGGTGTTTCAAAAATGACCGGTATATTTGAAACGGCAATAAAAACTAAACGAGCAGCGATAGAAATACACCGTTTGTTGCAATATGCTTGGGACAACAGTACATTTTCAGGCGGACAAACTTTCGAAATTACAGTAGTTACAATTTTCAACAACAGATGGCGCTGCATGTGATGTGAAAGATATAGAAGACAACGCAGTCTGTGGGTGCGCCATTCTGAACGTCGTCTTTCTGCTGTAAGCGTGTGCTGTTCACAACGTGCAAGTGTGCTGTGGACAACATGGTTTATTCCTTAGAACAGAGGATTTTTCTGGTGTTGGAATTCCACCGCCTAGAACACAGTGTTGTTGCAACAAGACGAAGTTTTCAACGGAGGTTTAATGTAACCAAAGGACCGAAAAGCGATACAATAAAGGATCTGTTTGAAAAATTTCAACGGACTGGGAACGTGACGGATGAACGTGCTGGAAAGGTAGGGCGACCGCATATGGCAACCACAGAGGGCAACGCGCAGCTAGTGCAGCAGGTGATCCAACAGCGGCCTCGGGTTTCCGTTCGCCGTGTTGCAGCTGCGGTCCAAATGACGCCAACGTCCACGTATCGTCTCATTCGCCAGAGTTTACACCTCTATCCATACAAAATTCAAACGCGGCAACCCCTCAGCGCCGCTACCATTGCTGCACGAGAGACATTCGCTAACGATATAGTGCACAGGATTGATGACGGCGATATGCATGTGGGCAGCATTTG
This sequence comes from Schistocerca cancellata, assembly GCF_023864275.1. Classification (NCBI taxonomy): domain Eukaryota; kingdom Metazoa; phylum Arthropoda; class Insecta; order Orthoptera; family Acrididae; genus Schistocerca; species Schistocerca cancellata. The sequence continues at coordinate 383,328,704 of NC_064634.1, read as the reverse complement.
GTTTACTGACGAAGCTTATTTTTTCCTGGACGGCTTCGTCAATAAACAGAACTGGCGCATATGGGCAACCGAAAAGCCCCATGTTGCAGTCCCATCGTCCCTGCATCCTCAAAAAGTACTGGTCTGGGCCGCCATTTCTTCCAAAGGAATCATTGGCCCATTTTTCAGATCCGAAACGATTACTACATCACGCTATCTGGACATTCTTCGTGAATTTGTGGCGGTACAAACTGCCTTAGACGACACTGCGAACACCTCGTGGTTTATGCAAGATGGTGCCCGGCCACATCGCACGGCCGACGTCTTTAATTTCCTGAATGAATATTTCGATGCTCGTGTGATTGCTTTGGGCTATCCGAAACATACAGGAGGCGGCGTGGATTGGCCTCCCTATTCGCCAGACATGAACCCCTGTGACTTCTTTCTGTGGGGACACTTGAAAGACCAGGTGTACCGCCAGAATGCAGAAACAATTGAACAGCTGAAGCAGTACATCTCATCTGCATGTGAAGCCATTCCGCCAGACACGTTGTCAAAGGTTTCGGGTAATTTCATTCAGAGACTACGCCATATTATTGCTACGCATGGGGGATATGTGGAAAATATCGTACTATAGAGTTTCCCAGACCGCAGCGCCATCTATTGTTGACAATTGTAACTACTGTAATTTCGAAAGTTTGTCTGCCTGAAAATGTACTGTTGTCCCAAGCATATTGCAACAAACGGTTTATTTCTATCGCTGCTCGTTTAGTTTGTATTGCCGTTTCAAATATACCGGTCATTTTTGAAACACCCTGTAAATACCTCGCTGTAACAGTGTGTATGGATATGAAATGGACTAACCACATACGCTCACGGAACCGCGCTGCTGCTACGGTCCCAGGTTCGAAAAAATGGTTCAAAATGCTCTGAGCACTATGGGACTTAACATCTGAGGTCATCAGTCCCCTAGAACTTAGAATACTTAACCCTAACTAACCTAAGGACATCACACACATCCATGCCCGAGACAGGTTTAGAACCTGCGACCGTAGCGGTCTCGCGGTTCCGGACTGAAGCGCCTAGAATCGCACGGCCACCGCGGCCGGCCGCAGGTTCGAATCCTGCCTCGGGCATGGATGCGTGTGCTGTCCTTAGGTCAGTTAGGTTTAAGTAGTTCTAAGTCTAGGGGACTGCTGACCTCTGATGTTAAGTCCCATAGTGCTTAGAGCTATTTGAACCAGTTTGAATACATACTCAGTCGTAAATGAGGTAGATGCCAAACTTCGGTTCATTGTCAGGATACTGGGGTAGTACGTTCAGTCTAGAAAGGAAACTTCTTACGGCACACTCACGTTATCTACTGAAGACTTGAACCAATGTGTATAATTAAGCGAATGTGCCGAAACCCGGAATCCGTACCAGTTGCAGGGTGCCTATCTAACGTCTTTCATTTTCAGTATTTCGACTAAATTTTTACCGAATTTAAAAATTTAAAATGCGGTTACTATCTACTCATTAAGAAGTTAATCTTTTGTTAAAAGTTTGAGACATGTACGACGGGAACTCAGAAAGTAAAGGAACTTCTGCAATTTCTCGCCTTAGGGCTCGGTAGCGCTGCTTGTATCTAGGGCTGAAGTAATGTCGTCTGCAACTATTCTATCCAAAGTGTCACTCTTATTCCCGCGATAGCCCTTTTATTGTAACAGACCGTGAGACATGGCAGCTCCATTGTCGATCTGCAACAAGGAGGAAATGAGGGCAGAGATTCGCTTTTTGTTTGCGAAAGGTGTTAAACCTGCGGAAATTATTCGTCGAATGCAAGCGCAGTATGGTGACAGCTGTTCATCGCGAAGCAAGATCTATGTAAGGATAGAGCGCTTCAAACTGGGAAGAATTTGTCTACGTCAAGAGGAAAGATCGGGCAGGTCATCGACTTCAACGACTGTAGACAATTTGGAAGTCGTTGAGAGTATGTTGATGGAAAATAGACGTACCACAGTCCATGAAACCGCCAATACTTTATATATCAGTCATGGTTCAGCGTATTCCATCTTACACGTCAGGTTAAATTTTCAGGAAGTGTGTGCACGGTGGGTACCGAAAGAATTGACAGCGCAGCGTAAGGCGCAAAGGATGGATATCTCTCGTAAACATTGTACTGTTTCTCCTGGGTGGACTTGGGTTTAAAAAAATGTAAACTAAACAATACGATAAATTTTATAAATAATCGACAAGTACGCCAAAGAAGAAGAGGTACAACTACAATGGACGTGTTATTCCATGGATTCTTGCGCTTATATGCATGAACTATCTTTCCTTTGTCATTCGCTTATCTTATCTGCTTGGATTCGGACCTAAGAGGATGTTCTTGTGTTAAGCTCATCTTGCTGTACCAGCTGATAATGTAAGTTGTACTTAAAAACCGAAAAATCGAATGGTTATTTTGTCAAAAGAATTTTGTGTATGTGGTCAATCTATTGTTAGTCTGATAACTAGACTGCCTTAAGTAGATATGGGCCTTAACAGAGAATTTTCATTGTTAGGCGCCATCTTAGAAAAATCTTTAACATTTTTCTTTTAGCTAACTACAAGACGTGCTGTCGGTTAGGACAATTAACTTCATTTCAGATCCCACGAGACCGGAGGCAGCTACTAATAATTTAATAATTTTATTTGCAGATTTTCTTTATACAACGAGATAACATCCCAGGCAGAAAAGGTCTGGTCACAGGATTCCAGTTCCATTATAGGGTTTCATTTGTAGATGCCACTCTTGTTACCTTATACTGGGGAATCGAGACGAAACCACAATAAGTTACGTATTACAGTAGTGTTCATCGAACAGACTGGGCAAATATTCTCTGGTGCAATAAGCACACGACTTCTCACGAACCTGGAATAATATCTCTGGCGTTGGGAAATAAGAAAAGGACAATTAATTATCGACGATTACGTAACTACCCTGAGAACTGATCTAGTTTACTGAGTGCTTATACACGTCGGGCTAAATTAAACAACATATTACACTGTTAATAATATTCCTACATTAGTTATTTCTCTTTTATGCTGAGCCATTGCATTAATGTGTGATTCTTTTTTTGTATAAGTCACGGCTCATATTCATTCTATTACATTACACTAATAGCAAAGAAAACGAACTCACAAATAAAAATATTTATTTTATTACAACATTTGGCCTATTATCATCACCAGGGATATGGATTTTTACAACAAATCATTACTGTAGACGAAACGTGGGTGCGAACATAGTTTGGACACACTCATCATCACCAGAAATTAAAAAATTTAGACGTCAACAATGCAGAAGTCATTGATGCGGTACAAAATCCGTTACAGGTGCAACCAGAAAACTTGTGAAACGTTGGTCGAAGTGCAGGGAGGTTATATAGAAAACTAAACTATTCTTCAGTTTTCTATCATCAGAATAAATATTCCTTTTCTCAAAAGTCCCTTTACCTTTTAAATTCCCCTCGTATTACAGTTAGAAACTGTGTTTTTGTCTTGAGACAGCATAACCGACGGCACGCAAATATCCGGAAGTTATTCATGCACTATTTGAAGATGAGAGCAGTTACCGACTTCCAACGAACTTCACACATAATTTCAAACACTTACGAAACTTTTCCTCGTAGACATCTCCCACGACGTGAGGAAACGAAAAAAGTTTTTCGCTTGCTTTACTTTCGGTGGTGTCAATGCAGTAAAACTTCAGTATCAGACATAATGTCCGCACCCAGTAGCTGAGTGGTCAATGTCAATCCTAAGGGCCCTGGTTCGATTCCCGGCTGGGTCGGAGATTTTCTCCGCTCAAGGACTGGCTGTTCTGTTGTCCCAATCATCATCATTTCATCCCCATCGACGCGCAAGACGCCGATATGGCGTCAAATCGAAAAGACTTGCACCTGGCGAACGGCTACCAGACGGGAGACCCTAGTCACACGACATTTACATTTACATCAGTCGCAATGTTTTAAGACGTTTTAATTTATTACTTCTTTATTAATGACTCTATTCGCAACACAGTTTGCAAACAGTATCCACATATAACACTGAATGTGCCTGCAAAATTATATCGTTCTACGGCAGACAGCTCTGGACATGTGACGTCATAAACATTGAGATGTGTGAAAAACTTCCCTTCGCTTGATGTGGAGCGCTCGTTACCCGGATTATGTTCAACCAGTGTTTCATAATGAGAGCGCTTAGCGACTTCCAGCAAATTTTAAGCATAACTTCAAACTTTTTCTATACTTTTTCTCGCTTACTTGTTTAACGTCAAACTTTAAAGAGATTAACTAATCTGTAAAGTAATCTGACGGTCGAATCTTTTTTATACATGGGACTTCGATCCTTTAAAACATTAGGGGTCACCTGCTATTGAAGGAATACAAGGAAGGACGATACGAACTGTCACAGAGTTGGTGACTCATGGTAGGGCGTCTCCGAAATGCAGGGAAGGCCTGAATTGACAGACCCCAGATACCCTGCTTATAAAATGTGAAGAACCAGTATTTAGTGAAGAATCTAGAGATATTCTTCAGCTTCCTACATATCGCTCCTGTAGTGACCGCGTCGATGTGTTGAGATGAATTATTATTATTATTCTCGTGTCAGAAACATACAGGTACATGTACATACATTTTACACAGTTATGATTAAATTACTTTTGACCAAAACTTGGCCACTTCCATTGCATTTTCTGTTGCTTGTTGAAGATCATCTTCTGTACAGGAGACTGGGCGCAATCGACATCGAACCATGTGCCGAACTGTCTGTTCTTCTCCACAGTTACACCGAATGTCATTTGGATCAGTGTATCCTCATCTTACCAAGTTAACTTTTGATCTTCCAACTCTGGATCTCAGTCTATTCAGGGACTTCCAAGTTGTCCATTCTACGTCATGGCCTGGAGATAAAGCTTCAACAACTCTTTTTCAACCAGGGGGAAGGTAGGTCGTAGCTCATTTTTCAGCAGCGGTTAAGTTCCTTTGATGTTCTAATTAAACTCTTCCTTGACTTCAGTCGTTGCGGATGCCGTTCATGCCCATACAGAGAACGGGTAATTTCCTGTTCCACTGCCTTTCTGTCCTTGTTCGCAGCTATCTATCTTCGGAAAGGTAGTGGTGCTATTCCTGCGAGGTGGTAAAGCAATTTGACTGGAGTGGATTTCAAGCAGCCTGTTGTAATTCTGCGTGTTTCGTTAAGAGCTACATCCACCTGTTTGGCATGAGTTGAATTATACCAAACATGACAGGCATACTCTGCTGCAGATTAGCAAAGTGCCATTGCAGATGTTCGGATTGTTTCAGGTTGACTACCCCACTGTAATCCGACCAGTTTCCGTAGGAGATTGTTCCTGGTGGAAACTTTCGACTTGCATTTCATGCAGTGCTTTTTGAAAGTGGGAGATCTTCAGAGAGATGAATTATAGCGCGTGCAGAAGCATTTGAGCAGTCATCCTTCTCTCACCCCATACACGACTCGAAAGAGAAGAAAGACCAACAGCTATGCACTTCACTGTGGTCTGAGGAATATGTGTATAGTTGCTGTTGTAGAAGCAGACAAATTGCCCCTCGCTGTAACGAGTGTTAACAAATATTGAAGGGTCTCTACATAAGCCTCTTCGTCATTTTGTTTAACATTTCACTTAATGTAGCCACCTCTGGCACCTCAATTCTGGGCGCAAACTGTAAACTACATAAAAAAGACTTGGAAGCTGAGAGTGTCTATGGTGGCCACAAGGTATATTACCTTTATTTCACCTAAGATTTTTGGTAATTATCGGAGCCCTACACGCATATTCTGTACATCTATGTGTTGTAAGTAGATACATCCTTTCCTCCTCTCACCTGATGAATGAAAGGCATGAATGGTACAAGATAAATTTCAGTATCTAGGTCTGTGGGAGTACAAGTATTCTGCTACTGTGGCAGAATAGCCAACTCTATAAAACACGTAACAGATAGCAAAGATGTTTGTATTCGCCCTGGACGAAGCTCGTATATACAGGTTGGCACCATACAATAGGGAGCTCTCTGAGCTCTTCTGGAGGAACGGGCCGCGTGGATTCCAAAGGAGTTCGCTTGGCAGTGTTCCAGGAGACGTGAGACGGGCGACACGTAGGTGTGAGTGTCCCTATTTATAGTTAATTCTTTATCTTAATTTTGTAAATTTCAACCTCAGTCAAAGTTAACGTCTTGTTCTCAACGCTCATTGCATATTGAGCGGTATACTGTATTTTTATGGTTAATTTCGGAACGTTATAACCAGTTGCACTTGGCCACGAATGCAAGCCATTGTTCTGCTCTACCTCTGCTCAAACATGTGGACTCGGGATGTATCTTCTCAGTTCAGTCTGATTTAGCTCGTTGGTGATCTCACGAGTATAGTATAACTGAACAGATTTCCGAAACGTTTCTAATTTAGATTTCAGTTCGGAATCTAGTTTCCACATGTTTTTGTTGTCTCAGCACGTGTTATGTACGGATCTGGGAGCCTCGAGTTCGCTGATCGTGACTCACAGTAATGTATTCTGTCCAATTTGGTCAGCTGTTCTGAATTTTACCACTTATTTTGCGCAGAATTTTTGTTTGTGACGACCACGTGTTCGCGGGTTGTGAGAATCGTACCATATCACAGTTATTGATTCTCGGGGAAAGACTCCCAAATTAGTTTCAGAATGTCCTCTATGGCGCAGCAATGAACAGTTTATTCTTATCGATCAATTTTGTTCCTTTGTGCACTCATCCCAAGGGAACGACCGTTTGCCAAGCACATGCGTACTGGTGAAGTTTTTTCTTTATTCTTATATTTATCCTGAATATCTATTATATATCTATATGTGAGTGAATGTCGCCATTGAAAGATTCCTCGAATCCTTCCATAATTAATAATTAATGATAAATCGTGCTGGGGTCCCCTAGACGCTGTTGTAAATATAGCTCTGTAACTCAGCCGAGAGTGTTATGAAGAACAGCAACCATCGCTCATTTGTTAGTTGGTTAGCTTATTAGTTTGTTCAGCTGTCCTTGAATAAACGTCATGTTTTTATTAGAGAACATGCTTACGTATTCCCTCGCAAACTTCCATTTTACGTCATATTGATATCCGTTGTGCAACAGATAGATATGACCAAGTTATTTATTTAACATTTATTCAACTATCATAAATGTGTAGATCCGGCTCAGTTCATCTAAACACCAAAGGTTTTCTTTTTCATTCAGATACCATCTTCCCACCTTCCATGTTAATAGAAACCTCCTTTTTATGGACACTTCATCACGAGAACCGATCCCCACCATGATTCCTCACCGACAGGTACCCTTCAGTATAAGAAAATCATTGAACACCTCCATCTCCGGTTCCTTAAGGAATAGGACAACACTGTTGTGAAAAATTTAAGAACGAAATTAACTTTCGCATGTGACACTGCCAAGTAAAAACTTCAAACTTGGACCGTAAGTAGAGAGATCTCCTGCAGTACAGTACAGCACTTAACTGAAAGAAATACGCAATGAGACGAACAGAAATGGCACTTTTATTCGAAGACAATAACTACACTGAAGTCACCACGATTTATGGTGGACTACTGGACATTACAAAAAGGCTATGGCTTTTAAGTCAGGGGAATGGGCTACATCTACATGATTAGTCTGCAGTTCACAAGTGAGTGCCTGGCAGACGGTTTATCGAACCACATTCAAACGATTTCCACTCTCGAACTGCGCGCGGGAGAAACGAGTACTCATATCCTTCCATGCGAACTCTGATTCCTCTTACTGTATCATGATGCTCATTTCTTCCTATGTACGTGAGCGCCTATAGAATATTTTCGCAGTCGGAGGATAAAGCTGGTGACTGAAATTTCACGAGAAGGTCCTGCCACATCGGAAAACGAGTTTGTTTTAATGAGTGCCATTCCATTTCACATATCATGTCCGTGGCACACTCCCTCCTATTTCACCATAATACAAAACGAGCTGCTCTTCTTTGATCTTTTTCTATGTCCTCTGGCGCACAGCATTACTCAAGATGAGGGCGGAGGAGCGTTGTGTAATCAAGTCTCTTTAGTAGACATGTTGCACTTTCTAAATGCTCTGTCAATAAATCACAGTCTTTGATTTGCTTTCCCCACAACATTATCTACGTCACCGTTCCAATTAAAGTAATACGTAATTGTAATCCCTAAGTACTTAGTTGACTTAACAGCCTTCAGATTTGTGTGAATTACCGTGTATGAGAAATTTCTTCTGGTACTCGTGTGGATGACTTAACACTTTTCGTTATTTAGAGTCAATTGCAACATTTCGCACCATATAGATGTCGTGTCTAAATCATTTTGCAATGACTTTACAAGACAGTAAATGACAACGTCATCTGAAAACTGTTTAAGAGGGCTGCTCAGATCGTCTCCTGTGTCGTTTATACAAATCAGGAACAGCAGAGGGCTTATAACACTTCCTTAAGGAACACCAGATATCACTTCCGTTTTTTTCGATGCCTTTCCATCCGTTACTGTGATCTTTCTTACAGAAACTCACAAATCCAGTTGCACAACTGAGGCGACACCTCATAGGCAATGAAAATCGCTTGTTAGGAACTGCGTCGAAAGCCTTCTGGAAATCTAAAAACGTGGAATCAATCCGACATCTCCTGTCGACAGCACTCATTATTTCATGAGAATAAAGAGCAAGTTGTTTTTTAAAAGAACCATATTTTATGAATCTGTGCTATTTGTCAATAAATCTTCGAGGTAACTCACATTGTTCGAACATAGTATATGTATCAATATATTACTGCAAATCGATGTTAGCAATATGGGTCTTTCATTAAATGGGTTAACCCTGTTTTCTTTCTTCGATATTCGCGTGACTTGTGCAACTCCTTAGTCTTTAGGCACGAATCTTTCGGCGAGCGAGCAGCTGTATATGATTATACAAGCTGAGTGGTATACAATCTAGAACGGAGACTTTTACCTTTACTGGGTGGTTTAAGCTGCTTCGCTACATCAAAGATATCTGATTCTAAGTTATACATGTCGGCAGTTATTCTTGATTTGAATTCTGAAATATTTACTTCGTCCTCTTTGGTGAAGGAGTTTCGCAAAACCGTGTTTAGTAACTCGGCTTTATTGGTAATGTCATCAGAAAGATCACAATTGTTATCACACAGTGAAGGTGTTCATTGCGTCCTGCTGCTGGTGTACTGTACATATGTCCAGAATCTCTTTGGGTTTTCTGCCAGATTTCGAGACAGTTTCGTTATGGAAACTATTAGAAGTATCTCGCACTGTAGTCCGCGTTAAATTTGGAGCTTCAGTAAAACTCCGCCAACTGTGGGTTTTTGTGGTCTTTTAAATTTGGCATAATTTTTCGTTGCTTTTGCAACAGTGTTCTGACCTGTTCTGTGTACCATGGGGGATCAGTACCATCTCTGATTAATTTATTTGGTATACATCTCTCAACCGCCGTCCGGACCATTTCTTTTTATTCAAACCATATGTGGCCTACAGTACATAGTCAGATTGGAAGGAGAGACTGTCTCTTAAAAAGGTGTCAACAAAATTATTGTATGCATTTTGCGTTTATTTTTGGTGGGTTTGCATGCTACAATATTCAGTCTCGCTACAACAGCCTTGTGGTCTGGAATCCCTGTATCTGTCATGATGCTCCCTATTTGCTCAGGATTATTTGTTGCTGAGAGGTGAAGTAAGTTTTCGCAACCATTTGTACTTCGAGTGAGCTCCTGAGTTGATTTTCTGAGAAAGCATTCAGTACAATTTTGGACGATGTCTTATGTTATCGCTGGCGTTGAACATGTGTTATTGGCAAAATATGTAGGATAGATAGAAGTCACCACCAACTACCATATAACTGCATGTGTGGAGTACCTGTTTGAAATAAGACTCAAATTTTCTATGAACTGTTCAGCAACTGTATCATCTGAGTTACGGGGCCGGTAAAAGGAACCTGTTATTAATTTATTCCGGTTGTCAAGTAAACTCTCTACTCATACAAACTCACAGAAACTATCTACTTCAATTTCGCTACAAGTTAAGTTACTTCTGAGAGCAACAAACCACCACCAACTGTATTTAACCTACCCTGTCTGAACATGGTCAGTTCCTTTGTAAAAGTTTAGGCTAAACTTATTTCCGGCTTTAGCCAGCTTTCTGTACTTACGACGATTTGAGCTTCAGTGCTTTCTATTATCGCTTGGAGCTCTGGTTTTTTCCTAATACAGCTACTATAATTTACAACTACAATACCCATAGCTGCTAGGTCTATCTTCCTGTGTTTGCCCTGCATCCTTTTAGACTGAAGCCCTGTGCTTTCCCAAGACTCTCTAACTTAAAAAATCGCCAAGTCCCTTCCACACAGCTCCAATACCGGTGTAACCGCTTCCTGTGTGTAGTGGCCTCCTATACTATTAATCAGAACCCACAAACGCATCACCCGATGGCACAAGTTGAGGAATCTGCAGCCTACCTGGTCGCAGAACCATTTGAGCTTCCATTTGGCTCCGTGCCAATGAATCGCAGTCAGTTCTATCGACAATGCTATAGATGGGCAGCTCTGCTTTGGTCTCGCAAGCCAGACTAGCATTCCTTACCACTTCAGCTAGGCAGCGAAAACCGATGTGAAACAAGTCGTTGGTACCGACATTAGCCACCACCCATAGCTGGCTGCACCCTGTAGTCTTCATGACACCTGGAAACAGCCTTTCCACATCTGGAATGACTCCTCCCAGTATGCACATAGTGTGAACTCAGGATTCCTTCCGCTCCTTGGCAGCTGTGTCCCTAAGGGGCCTGACTACATGCCTAACGTTGGAGCTCCCAGCTACCAGAAATCCCACCCTTGTGGTCCGAAAGGTTTGCTCTGGAACATGATGAGTGACTGCATCTGGCTCAGGGACTTCGTCAGCCTCAGATAACGCCCGAAACCCTTTTGTCAGACAAAATGTGGAGGCCCTCTGATCGGCTCCTCAGAAAGTCTTTAGTTGTCTGCCACACCCTGGAAAGACCTTCCACTTGATAACTGGTGAGGGATCAACCTCAGTGCAGGGTGTACTTGGGGTGCCACTGTAGTGGATCGATTGGAGGACCCGTGGGTTGTCCTGGACGTCCCCCAGATGTCTGGCCGCACACAGTGATGCCACTGGCTGTGTCACAGAAGCCAGCAATGCCTGGAGCTGTGAGTAAAGGGTCACCAACTCAGTTCGCATCTGAACACAGCAATCCATCACCAATTCAGTTTGCATCTAACCACAGCAATCTCAGTTCCTTAAAAAGGCGAACATATAGTTTAGGCAATTAATAAATGCGGAAGTGTGCCTGATAAATAGACAGACATGCACGAAATTAACGAATTTAAACTAAATAGCACAGACGAAATTTAAAATAAGTCACTTCTTATGAGAATCTGTACCACCTCATAAATGGAAATGGTATGTTATGAGGTACTGCTACAGTAAAAAGAAGATTAGCACTTGAATGAGGGTTGTAACTACTGCAGAGGCTATTCAGACACAAAACAAATACCTGCCGTGATGCACTACACAGTTAATAAATGCAGGCTAATCCATTAGCCAAATATTCTTTCATTCCAAGAGCTCCTCCATCTGCACTGTTTGATGCAGTCGTGCACTGTCATCCATAAGAATGAATTAAGATTCGAATGCATCCCTCAAATGACACACATGAGGAAGGAATACAGTGTCACAATAACGTTGGCCAGTGAGTGAACCTTTTTCAAAGGTCTGGAGGTCAGTATGTCCATGCAACATTATACCTCTCCACTCGGACCACCAAAACGATCGTGTTTGATACTGATGGTTGTACCTTCATATGGCGAGAGGTGAGAAGATGTAATGCACCCCAGAAAAATGCCGAACTCGGTCATTTGGTATTACAGTGTGAGGAAGCATTATATTGCATGGGTGTACTGACCTCTAAATCCTTAAACATGCCACGCTCACCTGTCAACGGTATTGTGACACTATACTCTTTCCCATGTGTGGCTTTTCAAGGGTGCACTCTGCCCAGACTTCATATTTATGGATGACAATCCACGACCGTACTGAAGTGCACAGGTGGAGGAACTCTTGGAAAGAAAGAATGGACCAGTCTGCCAATTCCCAATGAGCAAGTATGGGATGCGTTGGGGAGGTGTGCTGCAACATGACCACCAGCACCAACGACCATGGAAATGAGCATTTGGGGTCATTGGCCGGGAGGCCCCTTACAGGGCAGATCCGGCCCCCTTGGTGCAGGTCTTATTACATTCGACGCCACATTGAGCGACCGGATAGGGATGAAATGATGATGAAGACAACGCAACACCCAGTCCCTGAGCGGAGAAAATCCCCGATCCAGCCGGGAATCGAACCTGGGCACGTTGGACGGCAATCTGTCACACTGACCACTCAGCTATCCAGGCGGACAACCGCGTTGGTGAAGGACTGGAATGCCCTACCACAAGAACCCGTTACCAACCTCGTGGCCAGCATTGAAGCACGTTGCAGAGCATGCACGGCTGTCTGTAGTATTCATACACCCTACTAAGAACCATGTCTAGTTTTTTGTAATGTCCATGGACCGACATTAATCACCATGACTTCAGTGTAATTAATGTGTTTGTATAGATGTGTTCTTTCTGTTCCTCTCATTGTGTGTTTTATCCACTTCTGTATTGTATTACAACAAGTCTTCCTATGTATGTATGTATGGTCCAATTTTCATCGAATCATGTTACTTGGCAGTAACACATCATACGAAACTTACTTTCATCCTCAAGATTTGCACTCCAGTGTACCTATAGATGTTGCCTCTGTTACTTGCAGGCCCGCTGATTCTAGATGTGTCTGATTAATGGCACTTATAGCTGAAGAAAATGCTTCCAAAATAGTTTGTCTTCCAATACAATGTGAAATGCATGGGCGTAGACACAGTGAATGATGTATTGTAATGTTTGCTGATAAAACATATTTGTTGATGAAGGGCGCGAACACAGACACAGCCAGGAGCATAACGGAATAGGATTAGACCGACAGCTCATAGAAAGCCAACAGTTCGATTCTTAACGTTATAAAAACTCATACTATATGGTGAGAACAGGTATCGTTCCAACCACGAGATCTGTCCCCAATAAGGGTGCTGATAACTTCCTAAAACAAAGCCTCCATCATCATCATCAGACTAAATAAACAATAAGTAAATCATCTTCACGACAGCTAACAGAAATTATCTCGGTCCGGCTGTGAAAGAATCCAGTTTCATGTTCCTGTTTCTTTTAAAAACCTGACTTTCTGTCAATAATACGTGAAATCAGTTTGTACAACTTTATGTTCACCCCCGCAACAGGCTTTTTCCTTTTCAATTGTGGCAGTTTTGTTTAGTGTTAAATATCGTGGTTACGTCCAAAATTTTCACCACAGAGTGTTTGAAAGGTAGTTGTTTCAACCCTCCCAATAGGGCACGAATTAGCAGCGAGTTTTAAATCCCTCCTGGAGTGAAATGTTTGACTGTTTACTTAGCCGTTTGAAGCCAGCAAGAACAGCAGGCCAAAGTTCACATCTCAGATTTCCTAAGATCCGTTTCAGTAGATAGGGAAACACCAAACAGATCTGTAACGATCCGCAAATAAAACTTTCCAGTTTTATCATGAAACATGCCCCTTGAGGCACTGCTCAACTTTTCTTATACTTTATGAATGGAAAGCTAAGTTCTCTCATTCTTATGGCGTGTCTTGGCTCCAATAACAAGCCATTGAAAACTTATAGCAAGAGAGAAAGGTATAGGGTTAACATCAGTCTGTTGATTCATAAAAAGTTTCTTTGTGTTTAATTCCCCTTCGATGACAAGTTCATTACAGACGGGACACTTTGACCTGAACTTATCTTCATTTCATTGCTTCGCTACAGTTGCTGTTTCCTGTAAGTTTCATAAGTGAAAACGGGCGAGAGAACACCATGGTTCTCATATAACATGGAAATTCAATTATTGTATCAGGTGTACAATTTAGTAGTCATAAAGTGCTGCTCAAGATCTCACATCAGTCTGGGTCTCCCTCCACGATTTCTTGGGTGTCCTATAGACTCTTGCTAATAGTTGATGTGTTGAAAATAGTAATAAGCCTTGATTGCTGATATTTTCCAGTAATGTGTTGAAAAATTATTAATTGATGTTCTTTTTTGTGTATAGTAAATTCACTGATTACATCTTTGGGTAGGTTTAATGACATCTCTGAACAGTCAAAGGGACTGTATCTGTGATACAATATCCACAGTCATGTCTATCTTCAGGAGTTCTGGGAACCGGGGTGAGTAACACAACAGACAACAATGTCTGCCTCACAAAGTACTGTCCACTAAAGAAAATTGGTTGCACCCAAAAATAAATTACTACTGGCTGAAGCCTTCTATATTCTACTGATTCAGGTCTATGGAGCCAGTCAGCCAACTTACATCTAACACAGAGTATACTATCCTCACCTCACAGGTATTTTCTTGCACTACTAGACTTCTAAAGTTGTTCTAGACGGGTCAGGTATGCACTATACACAAGAAGTGGCCACTCAGGTGGCAGAGTACATGCATAATAATACTGTTCTTCTCACAAGGGAATGGTCAGACTTGTCATGTCGAAACCTGTGTTGCTTTTTTTACCACTGTGAGTTAACATTGCAAGAAGTCTGTATGCAGAATTTTAGCTGCTGACATGACATGGAAGTCTGTAAACAATTTGATGAAGTAAGACATTATTGTCGCATGGTTTCGGCGCTTATAACTGCCTCTTGTACAACCCTGACCTCTCTCGCTACCTTATACCAACGCCATCTAGGGACAAGGTGGCGTTAGCTACGCGCCGCTCTCTTGCCACAAGGTGAGAGAGCTGATTCCCCCAGTGAAAGCGATCGTATGATAATTAAACATTCGTTGACAAATATGGCTGATATGTTATCTACGACATTCTTTCCAAATAGCTATGAAATAGACACAAATAAATATGCGGTTTAGAACACGTCCAAATTTTATTTCTTGTAATTACCGCAAAAATGCGAAACATTGATACAATGTTCAAAACATAGGTTTTTTGTGCACCAAGAACATACAAGCAAAGACGACATATGACAGCCCTGCGAATCACAGACGTTGTTAGATGTCCGTAGACAAAACTGGACTGTTGTTAGGAATGAATCAGGCCTAATATCAGCATATTTCGAGGAGTGCCACGCATATTTAATAAAATTCTGAAATCGTGGGGAGGAAAATTGATAATGTACTACTGATTGAAGCTTGAGAATATTGTCACGGTGATAGACAGGAAATTGCAGTGATCAGCACACAATAATTTTCTCTGTTAGTTTTCTGTAAAATGCCTTCCACTGGCGGAAAAATTCTCTGTCTAAAGGTTGAATTACGTTGGTCGTGCCTGGTGGAATCTGAAGCATCTCTACTTCTTTGTCAGGGTGGGCTCGAAATACAGATTTTAATGAATCAGACCTTTTATGACCTGACCACGAATCTAGAAGGAGAAGAGATTTGTTCCCGCAGATCGGAAGAAAAGCATGACGCATGAAAAGTGTAACGTTTTCGTTTCCCATTTTTCCAGACTTCGATGCGTCTACTACAAGACTGTTTGCGTAGAACATTGATCTTTTGACACGTGGTCCAAAACGTCCAGTTGGTTCTTGAAGACACACATATATTTGAGGCAGCAATGAACCACCCAGACTAATTATGGGCATTATAGTGTATGAATGGGTGAGCGCAGTCGTGGACTGTGCAATCGCCTCAATATGTTTTTCTCTTTTGAATGGCAGTGTTCTCTTCACACGCATTTCTTTTTGAAAACCTGACATGATCTGCATTGTACACGTATGATTCACTAAAACTAGTGATCTTATTTTTTGCATTCGTAAGAAAAGCTTCTATCATTTCGATTTGTGTCACTTCATTTTCCGACCTGTTTCTCGATACAAATTTTCTTATTTTTCTTGCCACAATTTTATGTGATCTTTTGAAGCGACTAATCCAACTTTGAGAAGCTGTAAATTCTTTAGCGCCTATCGCTTTGTCAATCTCTAACGCCCAATCACGCAAAGTTGTATTGCTCACACCAAATGACTGTTGTCTGGCATCGGTAAATAGCTCAAAAAGTCGCGCATTTATCTCCGTCGCAATTTCCAGTCGACTATTACGTCGTCGAGCGACTTGCTTTTTCCATCTATACAATTCACGTTCAGAACGGACAAAGCGATACTTATTTTGAACAGTACTGACACGTAGGCGTTTCTTACCACTTTCGTTCAACCAATACGTCACCGCTTTTTCTTTGTCTGATAAGGTAATTGTAGTTGCTGGTGTTACTTTCGGAGATAATTGATGATGGTACGTGGCACTATCACTGGAAGAGTCTTCATGAGTGCAACTTTCGTCGGTGTCTTCGCCGTCTGTAGAGTCACAGTCTGCAATATCGAGTGTTCCAGTTGATTCTAGCCACATTTCTGCGCCATTTACATGCTCGTCTAGAAGTTTAACAACCATGTCGCACAACACATAGTCTTCACGCGTGTTTTCTGTTGATTGCTTCATTTGGCGTCTGTGGTATATCTCCATGGCAAGCAGCAAACCATTTACAAGGTTCGCCATCACCTGTGAGGGGAGATTGAATGTTCACCGTAAAGTAGCTTGCGGAGTATAGATGAACATGTACAGAACATCTTTCATATCTCTAACCAGTTTCAGGACGGTATGTTTCGAAATACGTACCAGAAATTAAAAGGACGTGCATGCCACAGAAACGAATATTCGTTTCCCCTTTCCACCAAAACCTTGCAGCGATATTCCTCTTTAGTGAACGCCGCGATAAGACGGCCGCTCTTCCCGACCATACGCACAACGCTCGCGACTCGCCATTTCCAGGGGTGGCCAGCCGTCACTGCAAGCGCCAAGCAGGAAACACAGCCATGTTCGTGATTTTTTTTAGGTGACTTCCAGTTCATGTCAGCAGCTACAATTTTGCATACGGACCTTTTGCACAGTTAGATAACAGTGCTAAAAAAATCAATACATGTTTCTGCATGACAAGTCTGACCATTCCCTTGTCAGATCAATTGAAGTTGAGAGATCCTAAAACAACAGAAACTAATTATCAGATATGATTTGATAAAAAATTTGGAAACTCTTGCTGCAGGAACATTCACAATAACATTTCAGAAAACACATCTATCCGTAAATTGAATCATCCACATGCTGTATTAAGAACTGATAGTTGGCTAAACCCCAAAGCAGAGCATAGGGAAATATATAATAATATGAGCAATGCATAAGGGGAAAGAAAGATTAGACTCCCCAGAAGGTAGGGTGTTTGTAGCAACAGCAACTAATTTTTACTCCATAATTGATTGATCCACAAATTCATATGAACAAACATAACCAGCATCAGCAGACTTACACCTAACAATTGGATATTTCTATTGGCAAGCAGATTCAGACACATCAGTCATAAGGTTATTAAGATACAGCATGAACTTAGTAGTACAGAAATTGTATGAGGATACAGTAGTAGTTTTGTGTGACTTTAAAGTACCTAATGTTAACTGGGAAAACTACAAATATGTTACTTACAGTAATAGTCTTGAAAAATCGTTCCAAATGCATCATGAGACAACTGTTCAAATGACTAGGGGGTCTAATATAACAGCTCACAAGTGAAAGGAATACTTTAGTTCTGGCTACAAACATCTATCTTCTACCATCCAGGACTTCCATCTGACTGAATGCCACCTCCCACTGCCCAAGGCTACCATCTCACTGGACGTTGACTGCTGCTTGTCCTGAATTTTTTAGGAATGGAACTGGCAGTTTTCTAATACAGTAGATATACATAAAATTTTCAGTAATGATTTCAGGTTAATAAAACAACCATAGAATGTATGTTGAGGCAATGTCCAATATCATACTGTTCCAAGAGAAAGGTCTATGGGATACTATGTTGAACTCGCTGCAGAGAATGTGGTATGTTAGGGGCAGATGGGATGCTCAATGGCTAGTGTTCATTCCTCATACCTGGACAAAGGAAACAAAGGGAAATATTTGAGTTACCAGTACTACTATATTGAAGAAAAATTCTGAAGATGAGCGATAACTACGATCAGAAACCATGTGGCATTTTGTGAGCCATGTTGTCAAGAGTGCAGCCGGGTGACGTTGCCTTGCTAGATTTGGAACGAAGGCTGGTCGCGATTGTTAACCAAATGTGTCTCCCAGGAACCACAGAGGCCAATGAGCTACCTGCAGTGGAAGTTACCAACATGAGTGCTGGAGAGAAGCAGTGGTACACTAGCTGACAGGAGCTACTATGGCCACTGCTGTTTGGCAAGAGTGGGACATTGTATGCTGCTGTCAATGAACACAAATGTGGGAAGTTGCCACAATGATTCCCCTTATCAAGACAGCAACACCACCACCAACAGAATAGGCAGGTGCTGGAAGCTGACTGAGGATGCCTGTTGGAGGACTCAACATGATCTGGGCGGGGCAGAAGTGGGGGTTTGCTCCATCTGTCAGGCACTGCGAAGGGCGCGACATCTGTGTAATGTTGATGACTGGCTGGGTGCGCTTTCATGGTGGTGGCACCCTTAAGAGTGCACCAAACACGCAGTGTGGATCCTGGAACATGTATTAAGAGGTGCCTGCTGTGCTAGGGTCAGTACAGTTGTCCCATGAGAGGATGAACATGGGCTGCTCCTCTGCACACCACTGTCAGTGCATAAAATAGTGTTGCTGCTCCAACACTGCAGATGCTAGCATCAGCGGTGGCTCTATGTTGGGGGCATTGGGTGTCTATGGTCTGTGGAACTGGGATGGTGTGTGTGTGTGTGTGTGTGTGTGTGTTGGTCAGGGGCTCTGAGAAGCACAGTGCAACTGGTCGACAGCTGGTAGTAAAATGTGTAATAGAGCCACAGGTGTCCACTACAATGGAGAAAAGCACAGAGGTGAACTGGCACCCATGACCTGAAGTGATGCGGCACAGCATTCATAACAGAACACTCTAGTCAAAACGCATCAGCAAAAGTTTCAGCTGAAATGTCGGGGTATCAGAATGGCCTCCAGCTAGCATGTAAATTATTTGATAACTTTCAACAGCTGCTGGAGGAAGGTAGTGGGCCATTGATGTTGACATATATGTGTACAAACCTGAGTTGCATAGAATGGAAGGTGGTCACAGGGCCATGTACATCCTAGCCAGCCTTGACACTCTGACATGGAATTCAGGTTTGTGCCCAGTTGCTACTGTCACACTGCATGTCTGGTCAGACAAAAAGCTCTTTCATAAGGGTGACAGATATGCAGATGCCAGGCTATGCAAGACTATGAACATGGTCAAAGGCCAGTTTTCAGAAAGTTGGGGGAAGGTAAAGGTAGGAACGACTACCAGATCTTTCAGACTGTATTGGATTTATGAGTACATCACTCTACATTTTACAGCCAGAGCCAAATATAGGTATCAACTGGAGGCAGAAGCTAGAAACAAACTCCTAAAGAGATGGGCTGAAGTCCAGGGCAACCTCTTGGGTGGCAGCTAGTGCCTTGTAATCCAGTGGTTGGGTGACGGCACAGAGCAGCTAAGACAATCTGTCACAACATTATTGATACAAGTGACATGCCAGGTGTCTGTAGTGAATTGCACAATATAGTCTTTTAGCCTAAACTGTCAGGGAGACATCCGATCTAAAGCTTCCCTACAAAAACCAGTAGTATAAGGTCAGCGGCCTGTAAAGACCATAAAGACGTGTCCCGTGACCGAAATCTAAAATATTCAACAGCTTAGTACACCGCAATGTGCTTGCAGTTATATGCACACCAGGCATTATGGATTGGAAAGCTTGGAAGAAAAAAAAGTAAATGGCTGCTATACTTTGCCCATGTGTTAGTGGAGGATGGCTCCATACTGGTTTGTCCTATACCTGTAACAATTATGAGATGTTGGCTGGGGTGCAGGTGAGCCAAAAGAATTTTGTTAGTGAGGTCCCATTTTGTCTTTTCACTGCTCTTGCTCATGGCCTGGGTCTAAGAGCCCAGTTTTTTGGCTTTCTTCTTATCCTCATGAAGTGCTGTGGCTAGAGGCTCTTTAGTAGCATCAGTGTCCTTGAGATAGCATCATAAAAAGTTGATAATGCTATTTTTATGTAACACCTGAAGCCTTTGGAAGTGATAAGATGTGGAAAAGTTTGCTACTCCCATACTTTCTCAATGAGAGGACAGGAGCTATCAGCAGAGACTAAATGTCCAAGGAATTTAACCTCGATTACCACAAAGACACATTTTGTAGTACTGAAAATCACTCCTGCTTTCTGTGGGAGGGGGAAACCTTCTCAGAGATGTTGGTAGTGTTCACCTCAGAGTACGTTGTCTAAACATCGCTGCTAGGTTTTTATAGTACTGCGGAGGCCAAACATCGTAAAACGCTTTTGAACAGGCCGAAAGGCATGATGACAATTTTTTGACGCCCTCTGGGATGACCAGGGTTTGGATATGGGTTTTTGCACACTCTGCCTTGCAGGAAATGGTTATTCTTTAGATGGCTTCACTGTAGGTGCATAGGAGGGGGACAGGGTAATGGTTGAGCATGGTGCAGCCATTGGGTTCATGGTAATTGCTGTAGGGGTGCCGGAAACTATTCTTCTTGGGGGCAAGGTGAAAAGCTGAGGGCAAGGGGCTTTTTGGAGGGTGAAATATGCTGGCAGTGAACAGCTCAACTTGTTAGGTGTGTCCCAGGGGAGTGTTATGGGACCATTGCTTTTCACAATATATATAAATGACCTAGTAGATAGTGTCGGAAGTTCCATGCGGCTTTTTGCAGATGATGCTGTAGTATACAGAGAAGTTGCAGCATTAGAAAATTGCAGCAAAATGCAGGAAGATCTGCAGCGGGTAGGCACTTGGTGCAGGGAGTGGCAACTGACCCTTAACATAGACAAATGTAATGTATTTTGAATACATAGAAAGAAGTATCCTTTATTGTATGATTATATGATAACAGAACAAACACTGGTAGCTGTTACTTCTGTAAAATATCTGGGAGTATGTGTACGGAATGATTTGAAGTGGAATGATCATATAAAATTAATTGTTGGTAAGGCGGGTGCCAGGTTGAGATTCATTGGGAGAGTCCTTAGAAAATGTAGTCCATCAACAAAGGAGGTGGCTTACAAAACATTCGTTCGACCTATACTTGAGTATTGCTCATCAGCGTGGGACCCATACCAGGTCGGGTTGACAGAGGAGATAGAGAAGATCCAAAGAAGAGCGGCGGCGCATTTTGTCACAGGGTTATTTGGGAAGCATGATAGCGTTATGGAGATGTTTAGCAAACTCAAGTGGCAGACTCTCCAAGAGAGGTGCTCTGCATCACTGTGTAGCTTGCTGTCCAGGTTTCGAGAAGGTGTGTTTCTGGATGAGGTATCGAATATATTGCTTCCCCCCACTTATACCTCCGGAGGAGATCACGAATGTAAAATTAGAGAGATTCGAGTGCGCACAGAGGCTTTCTGGCAGTCGTTCTTCCCGCAAACCATATGCGACTGGAACGGGAAAGGGAGGTAATGACAGTGGCACATAAAGTGCCCTCCACACACCGTTGGGTGGCTTGTGGAGTATAAATGTAGATGTAGAAATGTAGATGTAGGAAAGGACAGGTGTGCAGGAACAGAAGGATTTACAATTTGAAGCATTCTCATCAAACTTCTGAGGTTCCCCAGGATTTGGGTATAGGCTTTTGCACACTCTGTCTTACTGAAGATAGTTACTCCTGAGATTGTGTCGCTGTAGCTGCATAGGTGTGGGAGAGGGTAATGGTTGAGTATGGTGGACACACTGAGCTTATGGTAATCGCAGCATGGGCACCAAAAACCATCCTTCTTGCAGCCAAGGCTAAGAGCTGAGGCCCAAGGCGTTTTTGGTGGGTGAAGTATGTCACCAGCAAACAGCTCTTCAAACTCATCCTGTAGAGGGAAGGGGGTGGATGCCCAGGAACGAGGGGATCTACAATTCATACTGTTCTCACCAGACCTCTTGTGGCACTGGGAAACTGAGGTGGTTGTCAGAGAGGTGGCCAAATTCAAGCTGGCAGAGGCAGCTGTTTTTATCTGGGCCAGGCTCCTGTATGTGGGGGTAGTCAGTGCCTGGTGGTGAGTGGGGAAGGTATAGGTGCGCTATGCTGGCAGTCAGTGCTGCCATTTTAGGACTCAGATGTGTCAGAGAGAGGTTGAGGGTCTGTGCACTGGGCAGAAGGTCACTAGTGGTGGAGGGTGCAGATAACGTCACTTCTGGGAGTCAAGGGCAAAGAGCCATCTTACTGGTGGCCAACAACTAGCGATGCCGAATAATAGCTGGCAGAACACATAGCTACTGTGACCAGGGAGGAATTTGGAGTCTCAAACAGTTTATCAGTCCAAACAGTTTTATCCCCTAACATTAAATGTGTGTGTGAGGCCAGATCAGTCTGAATGGGGATGGAAAGGTACACAAGCCAGCAACTCAGATGCATGCCTTCAGGGAAAACGTGCAACCCAGTGAGTGTTCAGTGCTCCAACAACAGAGATGGCCACATGTCACTACACAGAGGATAACAAATTGTGTGTCCACTGAAACTCTGAAGATGTGAAGGTGGAAATGATCTGTTATTTCACCTTAGTGCAGTTACCAGAGTGGGAATGGTGTAAAATAATATCCCAGACCTTGGTGGCAGTGGTCAGGTTGAGGTGATCGACGACCATACCGAACTCCACTGTGTCGCTTCTGATAGAGCACCGTGTGAAGACTGCCTCAATGTAAGAAAACTACAGGTATTTGTCCCACAGGTTGAAGGGGGCAGATGGACTGCAGTGAAGCTTGGGGTTGGTTTTGCGGAGTTGGCTAGCACTCGGCCAGTGGCTCCATTGCATAGCTGAGCTGCACAGTTCTGTAGCTCTGCCATTTTGCGGAGTTCTGAAACAGCTGGAATGCTTGCGGGTGCTGGGTTGGAAGGGATGATAGAAGAGTACTGGTTGGAGGGGCCGTCAGACGTGGCTGCTATAGTATCTATAACGAGTACATGCTGTGGGCACCATAGTCAAAAAATACTGCAGAGCTGTCTCAAGAAAAGAGAAGAAAAGTAGATTCTGAAAAAAGATCATTTAAATTTTTCATTACATATACACTCTGTAAGCCACAGGATGTTGTGTGGTGGAGGATAGTTTGTGTACCATTGTCACTTCCCACTTTCATCTTCAGTCACAAATGGTTCACAGGAGAATGATTGTTGGTAGGCCTCATTGAATTTTACCTTCACACTCTTTTCATGAGAAATATGTAGGAGGAAGCAACATTTTGGTTGACTGCTCTAGGAATGTACACTCTCAAAACTTTAATTGTAAACTACATGGTGATGCAGAACATCACTTTTACAGCATCTGCAATTAGAATTGTCTGAGCATCTCCATGAAGCTTTCGCAATTACTAAATGTAATGAAAGATGCACTTTTTAGATCATCTATCAATCATAAATTGCACAGATCTCCCCACTGACAGTCAATATTCAAGTACTCATCAAACAAGGGTTTTGTAAACTACCTCCTTTGTGTATGGAATACATTTTTTAGGTTTCTTCCAGTCAATCTCAATCTTGCATCTACATTACCTCTGATTATGTGGTTTTTCCTCTTTAAATTGCTCAACAGACATACTTCTACAGATTTTTCCAGACATGAGTTCTTCCAGTGACTGTTCCACAGTCATGTAATCATACAATAGTTGGGTTAGGTATATTTATATACAGTGCAAATCATTTGTTTATGTCGAGGGCCAACTACCGATCCCTGCACAAAATGTCAGTCTTCTGCAGGCCTTTCTGCATTTTGCAGCAATTTTCTAACATTGCAACAACATGTTGATTCTTATGGAGGAGTTTTTCAATCTCCAGAAATGTTATAATGTGGAGCATAAGACAGATCCCAAATTTCTACAAAAGATTGTGACAGAGACACAGGCCTATTGTTTTGTCTGTCTGCTCAACAGCCCATAGCCCATACTTTTTTCTAATCATTGTGAATGCTTCGCTCCTCTGACAACCTGCAGTACACTGCTACTAGAAGAGAAGCAAGTTCTTTTCCATATCTTGTGTAGTATCACACTTATGTCCCACCAGGACCAATGAACTTTCCTCTATTGAAGGATTTCAATTGCTTTTCTATCTTATGGTCACTTATTCTGACATTCTTCCCCCCATGAACCATGGACCTTGCCGTTGGTGGGGAGGCTTCTATGCCTCAACGATACAGATAGCCGTACCGTAGGTGCAACCACAGTGGAGGGGTATCTGTTGAGAGGCCAGCCAAACGTTTGATTCCTGAAGAGGGACAGTAGCCTTTTCAGTAGTTGCAGGGGCAACAGTATGGATGATTGACCGATCTGGCCCTGTAACACTAACCAAAACGGCCTTGCTGTTTTGGTACTGTGAACGGCTGAAAGCAAGGGGAAACTACAGCCATAATTTTTCCCGAGGGCATGCAGCTTTACTGTATGATTAAATGATGATGGCGTCCTCTTGGGTAAAATATTCCGGAGGTAAAATAGGGCCCCATTCGGATCTCCGGGCAGGGACTACTCAAGAGGACATCGTTATCAGGAGAAAGAAAACTGGCATTCTACAGATCGGAGCGTGGAATGTCAGATCCCTTAGTCGGGAAGGTACGTTAGAAAATTTAAAAAGGGAAATGGATAAGTTAAAGTTAGATATAGTGGGAATTAGTGAATTAGTGAATGCATTATTGTGGCCAAGATAGACACGAAGACCACGCCCACCACAGTAGTACAAGTTTATATGTCAACTAGCTCTGCAGATGTTTAAGAAATTGGTGAAATGTATGATGAGATAAAAGAAATTATTCAGATAGTGAAGGGAGACGAAAATTTAATAGTAATGGGTGACTGGAATTCGATAGTAGGAAAAGGAAGAGAAGGAAACGTAGTAGATGAATGTGGAAAGGGACTAAGGAATGAAAGAGTAAGCTGACTGGTAGAATTTTGCACAGAGCATAACTTAATCATAGCTAACACTTTGTTCAAGAATCATGAAAGAAGGTTGTATACATGGAAGAACCCTGGAGATACTAAAAGGTTTCAGATAGATTACATAATGGTAAGACAGAGATTCAGGAACCAGGTTTTAAATTGTAAGACATTTCCAGGGGCAGGTGTGGACTCTGACCACAATCTATTGGTTATGAACTGTAGATTAAAACTGAAGGTGGGAATTTAAGGAGATGGGACCTGGATAAACTGACTAAACCAGAGGTTGTAGAGAGTTTCAGGGAGAGCATAAGGGAACAACTGACAGGAATTCAGGAAAGAAATACAGTAGAAGAAGAATGGGTAGCTTTGCGGGATGAAATAGTGAAGGCAGCAGAGGATCAAGTAGGTAAAAAGACGAGGGCTAGTACAAATCCTTGGGTAACAGAAGAGATACTGAATTTAATTGATGAAAGGAGAAAATACAAAAATGCAGCAAGTGAAGCAGGCAAAAAGGAATACAAATGTCTCAAAAATGAGATCGACAGGAAGTGCAAAATGGCCAAGCAGGGGTGGCTAGAGGACAAATGTAAGGATCTAGAGGCTTATCCCATGAGTGGTAAGATAGATACTGCGTACAGGAAAATTAAAGAGACCTTTGGAGAAAAGAGAACCACTTGTATGCATATCAAGAGCTCAGATGGAAAACCAGTTCTAAGCAAAGAAGGGAAAAAAGAAAGTTGGAAGGAGTATATAGAGGGTCTATACAAGGGTGATGTACTTGAGGACAATATTATGGAAATGTAAGAGGATGTAGATGAAGATAAAATGGGAGATACGATACTGTGTGAAGAGTTTGACAGAGCACTGAAAGACCTGAGTCGAAACAAGGCCTCAGGAGTAGACAACATTCCACTGGAATTACTGACGGCCTTGGGAGAGCCAGTCCTGATAAAACTGTACCATCTGGTGAGCAAGATGTCTGAGACAGGCGAAATGCCCTCAGACTTCAAGAAGAATATAATAATTCCAATCCCAAAGAAATCAGGTGTTGGCAGATGTGAAAATTACCAAACTATCAGTTTAATAAGTCACAGCTGCAAAATACTAACGCGAATTCTTTACATACGAATGGAAAAAGCCGACCTCAGGGAAGATCAGTTTGGATTCCGTAGAAATGTTGGAACACGTGAGGCAATACTGATCCTACGACTTAGCTTAGAAGCTAGATTAAGGAAAGTCAAACCTACGTTTCTAGCATTTGTAGACTTAGAGAAAGCTTTTGACAATGTTGACTGGAATACTCTCTTTCAAGTTCTGAAGGTGGCAGGGGTAAAATACAGGGAGCGAAACGCTATTTACAATTTGTACAGAAGCCAGATGGCAGTTCTAAGAGTCGAGGGACATGAAAGGGAAGCAGTGGTTGGGAAGGGAGTGAGACAGGGTTGTAGCCTCTCCCCGATCTTATTCAATCTGTATATTGAGCAAGCAGTAAAGGAAACGAAAGAAAAGTTTGGTGTAGGTATTAAAATCCATGGAGAAGAAATAAAAATTTTGAGGTTCGCCGATGACATTGTAATTCTGTCAGAGACAGCAAAGGACTTGGAAGAGCAGTTGAATGGGATGGACAGTGTCTCGAAAGGAGGGTATAAGATGAACATCAACAAAAGCAAAACGAGGATAATGGAATGTAGTCGAATTAAGTCGGATGATGCTGAGGGAATTAGATTAGGAAATGAGACACTTAAAGTAGTAAAGGAGTTTTGCTATTTGGGGAGCAAAATAACTGATGATAGTCAAAGTAGAGAGGATATAAAATGTAGACTGGCAATGGCAAGGAAAGCGCTTCTGAAGAAGAGAAATTTGTTAACATCGAGTATAGATTTAAGTGTCAGGAAGTCGTTTTTGGAAGTATTTGTATGGAGTGTAGCCACATATGGAAGTGAAACATGGACGATAAATAGTTTAGACAAGAAGAGAATAGAAGCTTTCGAAATGTGGTGCTACAGAAGAATGCTGAAGATTAGGTGGGTAGATCACATAACTAATGAGGAGGTATTGAATAGAATTGGGGAGAAGAGGAGTTTGTGGCACAACTTGACTAGAAGAAGGGATCGGTTGGTAGGACATGTTCTGAGGCATCAAGGGATCACCAATTTAGTACTGGCGGGCAGCATGGAGGGTAAAAATCGTAGAGGGAGACCAAGAGATGAATACATTAAGCAGATTCAGAAGGATGTAGGCTGCAGCAGGTACTGGGAGATGACGAGGCTTGCACAGGATAGAGTAGCATGGAGAGCTGCATCAAACCAGTCTCAGGACTGAAGACCACAACAACAACAATTCTGACATTGTCATTTTGATGCTCGTGACAATTTAAAGAAGAACCATAGTATGATGTTCTTCAGTGAAACAGTTTTGGCCTTCTCTCTGTCATCCACCTTTCAAGTGTCATTATGGTCACAGACTGTCTGGATAGGTTGCTTTGATCTGTTTACTGATTTAACAAGAAACCAAAACTTCTTAGGAATTTATATCAAGTCAGAAGATAACTTTATTTTCCAATTCACTGAACACTTTCCCAATGTTCTCCATACACTAATTTTGGCTTTGTTCAGTATTTGTTTCTGTAAGGCTACAGTTACATTTAAATTTGGAGTGAAGCTCTCTTTGTTTTCTAACACAGGTGTCAAATCATGGGAGGTCTTTTCCAATGCCTTGCAACTTGTAAAGTTGTATTCTACAATACCCTGCAGCTTTGTCCAATAATGTTCTACAGTTTCGGTTCTAGAGATGAGTTTTTCATGTTGACCGCTCAGGCAATCTGAAATGTGTTTTTTGTCTCTCTTGCTATACAGAGATATCTTCCTTCCTTTCTTTACATTCATATTTTCAGCTTTATTCAGTGATGATGTAACAGTCATATGATCAAAGATTACTTGTTCCATATTAATTTCAAAATTTTGGGCCTGTTGGTGACCAAGACATCTAATATGTTATTTCCATGAATCAGTTGCCTGATTATTTGCTACAGGTAATTTTCAGATAACAAATTTAGAACAATTTCATATGAGTCCTTGTCTCTACAGTTTTCCCAATCTGAACCCTCATCTTTACTGCCCAGGGTTAGCAAAAATAGTCTTCTGTTCTTACATATTAATATACAGTCTTTAAGAAAGAAGTTGGAAGAATTGCAGTACTGGTTAGAAACTTCCAACTGTGGTATACTTAGTGTAAATGAGCACTGCCTATATTCATCAGAAATTGATCTCAATATTCCATTTGGTTACTCCTTAGCTAGTAGTTACTGCAGATCAACAATTGGACATGGGGGTGTTGCAATATACACTCCTGGAAATGGAAAAAAGAACACATTGACACCGGTGTGTCAGACCCACCATACTTGCTCCGGACACTGCGAGAGGGCTGTACAAGCAATGATCACACGCACGGCACAGCGGACACACCAGGAACCACGGTGTTGGCCGTCGAATGGCGCTAGCTGCGCAGCATTTGTGCACTGCCGCCGTCAGTGTCAGCCAGTTTGCCGTGGCATACGGAGCTCCATCGCAGTCTTTAACACTGGTAGCATGCCGCGACAGCGCGGACGTGAACCGTATGTGCAGTTGACGGACTTTGAGCGAGGGCGTATAGTGGGCATGCGGGAGGCCGGGTGGATGTACCGCCGAATTGCTCAACACGTGGGGCGTGAGGTCTCCACAGTACATTGATGTTGTCGCCAGTGGTCGGCGGAAGGTGCACGTGCCTGTCGACCTGGGACCGGACCGCAGCAACGCACGGATGCACGCCAAGACCGTAGGATCCTACGCAGTGCCGTAGGGGACCGCACCGCCACTTCCCAGCAAATTAGGGACACTGTTGCTCCTGGGGTATCGGCGAGTACCATTCGCAACCGTCTCCATGAAGCTGGGCTACGGTCCCGCACACCGTTAGGCCGTCTTCCGCTCACGCCCCAACATCGTGCAGCCCGCCTCCAGTGGTGTCGCGACAGGCGTGAATGGAGGGACGAATGGAGACGTGTCATCTTCAGCGATGAGAGTCGCTTCTGCCTTGGTGCCAATGATGGTCGTATGCGTGTTTGGCGCCGTGCAGGTGAGCGCCACAATCAGGACTGCATACGACCAAGGCACACAGGGCCAACACCCGGCATCATGGTGTGGGGAGCGATCTCCTACACTGGCCATACACCACTGGTGATCGTCGAGGGGACACTGAATAGTGCACGGTACATCCAAACCGTCATTGAACCCATCGTTCTACCATTCCTAGACCGGCAAGGGAACTTGCTGTTCCAACAGGACAATGCACGTCCGCATGTATCCCGTGCCACCCAACGTGCTCTAGAAGGTGTAAGTCAACTACCCTGGCCAGCAAGATCTCCGGATCTGTCCCCCATTGAGCATGTTTGAGACTGGATGAAGTGTCGTCTCACGCGGTCTGCACGTCCAGCACGAATGCTGGTCCAACTGAGGCGCCAGGTGGAAATGGCATGGCAAGCCGTTCCACAGGACTACATCCAGCATCTCTACGATCGTCTCCATGGGAGAATAGCAGCCTGCATTGCTGCGAAAGGTGGATATACACTGTACTAGTGCCGACATTGTGCATGCTCTGTTGCCTGTGTCTATGTGCCTGTGGTTCTGTCAGTGTGATCATGTGATGTATCTGACCCCAGGAATGTGTCAATAAAGTTTCCACTTCCTGGGACAATGAATTCACGGTGTTCTTATTTCAATTTCCAGGAGTGTATATTAAGAATAGTCTAAATCTACAATACTTTACTATTGATGTCACAGACCTGTGTATAGACACCATATTTGAGGCTGCAGTTGTATATATACCTAAACATAATATTATTGTTGTATCTGTATATCGCACACCATCTTCTAGTGAATATGAATTTATGGTAAATTTTAAAAAACTGTTAGTCTTACTAACTAAGCCTAAATATAAATACCAAAGATTCTTAATTTTTGGTGATATTAATATGGATATCAGGGTACAGACTCATATCATATTGGAATTCTTGGATAGCCTAAGAACTTTTGATTGCTATTGTCTAAATGATAAGCCTACAAGATATAATGCATGCTTAGACAACATAATAAGTAATATCCATGAAAATAATGTTGAAATTGGAGTAGTGAAGTTAGGCCTAGCTGACCATGATGGCCTATGGATTACAGTTCCAGTCAGCATTCCAGATGAACAACACAAAACTGTTAGACCTATGAATGAATGCAACATAAGAGAGTTTAGAACCAGATTAAGGTCAGTTAACTGGAATGACATCTTATACAAAGATATGTGTGTGAATAACACAAGCAAATTATTTATAGAGGAAATTGCAAGAATACTTGATGAGTATTGTCCCAGATTAGTAAAAAGACAGAATAATAACCGAGCTCATAAACCACAGAGACTAAATAATTGGTTTACGCCATACCTCAACAGCATCAGGATTATGCTTCTTATGTTTAAGGACAGATCTCATAACAGCAATGAGTACAAAGAGATGTACATTAGAATAATAAAAATTTATAGATCTGAAATAAGTTTGGCAAAACGTAGGACGAATGATAACTATATTCTTAAATCCAGAAACAGCTGTAAAGCTGCCTGGGAAGTAATTAAAAGTGAAATAAATAGACCAACAACTCAACTAGCTATACCCATAGCCCCAGATATCTTAAACTCACACTTTGTTAACTTCAGTTTACAACAAGATTTGTCTCCCCTCAACGCCATGCTTGATGCTAAAACTCTTTTAGGTTCAAATAAGTATGTAGTCCATAAATTCTGCTGGGCAACAGTAACTGAAAATGATGTTAGCAAAGCAATAGGCAAACTAAGTAGTTCCAGAGCAGAGGACTTCTATGGTCTGTCAAACTTTGTCATAAAGAAGATATCAAGTGATCTTCTGCCCCCTCTAACCACTCTCTTTAATCATATATTACAGCAAGGGATTTTCCCTGACTGTTTGAAAATTGCAGTAACTATTCCCATATTTAAGAAAGGAGATAAATCAAATCCAAGTAACTATCGCCCTATCTCATTAATCCCAATAATATCTAAAATAATCGAAGACTGCGTTTACCAACAAATGAATCAATATTTTGAGAGGAATAATTTGTTAAGTAACTCACAGTATGGATTCAGGTCTAAACTATCCACAGTTAAAGCAGTTGAAAATATTGTTAGTGATATATATGATGGCTTTGAAAATAAATTAATCTCATGTGCTACTCTCCTAGACCTGAGTAAAGCATTTGACACTGTATCTCATAGTACTTTGATCATGAAATTAAGACACTAAGGCATGGAAGAGGACACCCTGAAATTATTAGAATCCTACTTAAGCAACAGAGTACAATTTGTTAGTGTAAATGGGCAGCTGTCAAACCCACAAACAATAAAAAGAGGTGTGCCACAGGGCTCCATACTTGGGCCCTTCCTGTTTGTAGTGTATGTTAATGATATGCCACAGTATTTACCCTGTAAAACAGTCCTCTATGCAGACGATACAACTTTTATCAATTCAGGACAGACTCTTGAATCTGTACGAGAAAAAAATAATATAATATTTGAAAAATCAGTTCATTGGTTTAGTGCAAACTCCCTATTCATAAATGAAACAAAAACTGAGGAAATATTCTTTAATTTGAAGGTATCAAACAAAGAAAATAAGTCCGTTAAACTGCTAGGAATGATGATTGACCAGAAACTTAGCTGGGATAAACATATCACATACGTCTGTTCTAAACTTGCACGTGCTATGTTCCTACTTTATAAGCTTAGGAGTAATGTCAGCCAAAACTTACTGCTGCATTCATATTTTGCTTATATCCACCCCCATCTTTCTTATGGTATTCTGCTTTGGGGAAATTCTCCCAGTTCAATATCAATTTTCAGATGGCAAAAAAAAGCTCTTCGATGTGTAGTGGGTTTATCTCCCAGGGATACATGCAGGGAGCATTTCAAAAAACTTAACATCATGACAGTTCCTTGTTTGTACATCTATTATTGCTTACTACACGTAAAAGAAAACATAGCTCAATATCCCCTTAGGTCATCTGTCCACACCCACAATACAAGACGAAACCACACAATTGATCTGCCATACTCTAGACTGTCTAAGGTACATAATAGTTATAAATATGTAGGCCTCGAACTGTTTAATATGCTCCCTAAAATTGTACAAACAGTATCTAAAAGTAAATTTAAGACAACATTGGGTCAATGGCTCAAAGGTAAAGCATTTTACTCAGTTGATGAATTTAAAGATTGTAATATGGAAGATTTGCTGTTTTGACATAGAGAAAGGTACCTCTGCCTGTAGTAGCACCTAAATTTGTATCAATAGCTTAGGATAATGACATAGCGTTATCAACATGTATACTCCCTGCTTAATATAAATCTGTCTAATGCTTTCCTTTTCATTGTAAAATTAATAATATATAAAATTCCAAATGTGTGCTATTGTACTACACTAAATTTCACTTGATTTATATATACATTGTTATGAGAATATAACCATCTCTATACTGTAATTGAACTTATTGACGAAGCCCATGTATGAGAAAATACTGAACGGCTAATAAAGATTATTATTATTATTGTTATTATTATTATTATTATTATTATTATTATATACTGACACCGTTGTTCTGGAGGCAGAAGATATGTAGAAGCATCTGATAACCATGTTTAATCCACCCAAATTTTATCTTCACCCAAATTAATTCACAGTTGGAATATGCAGTAACCTAACCTGATATTATTTATTTTACAGTTATGAAATGCACCTCCACTTCCAAGCTCCAACCTATCTTTACAATATACATTCCAATTGGGATTTACAATTTCATTGCTGTTAACAGCTTTCTGTCCCCAGTACTATGCTGGCATGGTTACCATTTATGTGGGCTATTCAGAAAGTAGGGAACGATTCAGTCTGACACCACTAGATGTGCACCAATTGCATATATTTTGGTATGTGCATGCTCGGCCACTCAGTTGGTATCCATCTGTGACAGCGGGAATGTCTCTGCACATCTGGTTTTTTTTATATTCGAATTTGAAATGTGTGCTGCAATCAAAAATCCTGCCAGTTTTGAGGTGCAGTCTGTGATACGGTTTTTGTTGGCACAAAACCTGAAACCTGTGGAAATTTATTGTGAACTGTGTGAAGTGTATGGAAACAACATAATGAGTGAATGTTCCATCCAGAAATGGTGCATTTGGTTTAAAGATGGCCAAACAAATGTTCAGGATGAAGAGAAGAGTGGATGCCTGAGCATTGTGACTGATGATCTTGTTGCTAAAGTTGATGAAACAATTCATGAAAACTGTCACTTCACAAAAACAGAGCTTTCACTTCCTTTCCCACAAGTTTCATAGACTTTGTTGTTTGAAATTGTCACTCAAAAACTAGGCTACCACAAATTTTGTGCATAATGGGTGCCCAAAATTCTTACAGAGCACCATAAAGAACAGTGAATGGGGGCAACGTTGACATTTCTGGAGGCCTACCACAAACATGGTGAATCATTACTGGATCGAATCATAACCGTTAATGAGACTTGGGTGAAACATGTCAATTGCAAGACAAAATTACAGTCCAGGGAGTGGGGGCATGCAATGTCCCCCCAAAAATCAAGAAAATGTTTGCAAACTTTGTCAGCAAGGAAGTTGATGGCGACAGTGTTTTGGGAAAGGCAAGGTGTGCTTCTTATTGATTTTCTCGAACGTGGAGCAACCATAAATTTTGCCCAGTACAGTCAAACTTTGCACAGCCTTAGAAGAGCAATTAAAAAAAAACTCAGGAAAGCTGACGTCAAAAATTTTATTTTTGCATGACAATGCTGACCTCACGTGGCAAACAGCACTAAAGAACTCCTTAATTCATTCAAATAGAAAATTTTCCCTCATCCGCCCTACAGCTCCGATCTTGCACCAAGGGGCTTCCACTTGTTTCCCAAGATGAAGAAGTGGCTTGCAACGTAGCACTTTGATGATGACACAGAACTCACTGGCTGAAGTCTCAGGCAGCAGAATTGTATGATGAAGGTCTTTCAAAGCTTGTCCACCGCTACAATAAGTGCCTCAATGCCCTACAAGCAAGATTAGTCCTGGGACCTTCCCATAGACAGTCCTATAGTTAACTAACACTACATTAACAGTTTCTTTCTCTGGTCTGCCATGATGAATGCTATGTTCTTTGATTAACGGGAATAGTATTCATCCCCATCTGAAATCAGAACATACCTTATTAAGCCTGTGGAGGGATTTCTCTACACTAAAAACCCACATGTCCACTCCACACGTATGCTGCTATTCTAGTAGCCACTTCATATGTATAGTGCATTACATGACCTATTAAAGGAGGTCCTACAATTCTCCACCCTATAGTGAACATCAAGAAATCCACATCCAGTATCATCATAGAATTGTCTGAGCCTCTGTTTTAAGCATTCCACTTGTCATGTAAACTAGACCTACCTGTTATGGAATAAGCCTAGGTAGTTGCACAATTTTGCTGGATCACCGCCTGAAAGTGCTGTTGTAGGACTTACCCTTAAAGTAAGCAAACAGAAGCTTCTTTTTTGGAAGTTTACCAATCTTTATTCTTGTCGTTAAGATCCTATTGGTGTTGAGCAGGTCTCTTACAGTCTCGATGATGTTTAGAGACAGGTAGCTAGTATGTACATACATGGAGCTTCATTGTTCTTAACTCAACAGAAAGTAAAATTTCACACAGTGCAAATGAAGTGACCATTTATTGCTTATTATGCGATTCAATGGAACAAGTCATAGAATGGTTACTATAGTCACAAATATTAACATACATTTTGATGTCCGTTGTTCATAACAATAAAACATTTTCTCTCAGCCTGAATTAAATGAACAGAGGGGTAACACAAACAATTCTTGAGGCTGTGGGGTGGGGTGGGGGGATTGGGGGGGGGGGGGGGTTGGGGGGGGGGGGGACCACTAGCTACACCAGCCGAAGACTAAGAGCAAAATGAACGGAATGATGGATACTTAGGAGCAGACTGATAATGAACAGAATGAGTGAGAGTGCACACTGGTGTAAGACTGGCTCAGGATGGCACAAGCTTTGAACTGACCTGATTCAGGATATTACTGAACTGCATTTATTTATAATAGGTTACAAATTCTGTAGATCAGAAAATTCACCTTTTATTGGCTACTGATTTTGTCATCATATTTTGTTTGTTTATTATTTATCATGAGCAGTTCCAAACCAGAAGATTGTGATTGGTGTTGAAAATGACACTGCAAAATGCTAGCTCTGCAAGCACATTACATACAAGGCTAGCTGTTTTCACCAAAGTAAACAGCCACTTGTAGGAACCATTGATAGCCTCTGAATATAGGCGGCAGGCATCATTCATATGTATCTAGGTGCACCCACTGCACTCAGCTGCTGCCAGCAGAGCTTTCTCCATATCTCAGACATGACCCACCAGCAGCAAACAAAGTGGACACTGGCCTTCCTTTCTGACCTGCCCACTATTACCTTAAGGAGTTCCAACACCTGTCTAATGATGGAGCTCCCAATGACAAGCAACTTCATTCTCTGCAGTTGTCCAGACTTTTAAGGTAAATCAGCCCCAGTCCCAACAGATGTCGGTAATGTTTCAAACCTTTTTTAGAGCACAAGTGTATAGACATGTGGCTAGTACCCACTTTTATCTTCTGCCTAAAGATTTGCAGTTCTGCCACTGTTTGCCATTCACCACTAGTTAAGTGCTGACCAACCAGGATGAGTAAATCAGTAGGCGCTGCAACGTCGGAGATCCCAGGGGATGCTATAGGCACTAAAGGTACCAAAGCATTCAGCTCAAGTGTTCCAAGGCTACCACAGCCTACGATAGCAGTCTGAAGCCTGTCAACTGTGGCCAACACAGCTTTCAGCTGTTTATGGACCATGGCCAATTCCCTCCACATCTGTCCACAACAGGTGCAGTCACTATCCATCTTCAATCAATGTTCGTCCATACCATGAAGAAAATGATACTAATACAAGAAGTCACTTGTCACATTCTAAGTTGGCCTACTGGTGCTACACTACTTCTTGTTTTTACTACATCCTATAATCAATTCAAACAATGCTTCACAGAAACACATTAGACAAAAATTAAAGTAAATCGTGTGGATAAACAGAAACTGCTGCTGTTCACGGCATTTCTGCTCGGCTCCATGGCTGCCACTGCATTGTTTGACATGAAGTATACCAGCTTCAGCTTTCCACTTCAAAGCTCTCAAGTATCATAAAATGTGTACAATTCTTCCATTACTTTGATGATAAAGAATCTTATTTACATATTTTTTGTAATAGCGGGATGAATGCAAATGGCTTTAAATAGCAAATGACTGATATGTGTAAACATTAATTAAATGTAATATAATCAATTTTTTTTTATATTTGTGCATGTTTGTGAGTATTTTTGCATATTTTTATATATTTGTGCATAGTGTTATGTGTTAATGTGAATTTTTTGCGTATCTGTATATATTTTTACACATCTTTGTCTGTTATTCACCTCCCCTCACAACCACCTAACACTTTCATTTCCCCTTTCGTACATCACTTCCCATTTCCCCAACGCCATTCCTGCCACAATGGACCCCTGCCTCATCTTTTTGCAACAATTTAGAAATTTATTCTTTTCCCTGGCAAAAACCCAGATCCATATCCTGTTCCTTAAATGATGCCTATGGAATTCCCCCCAGCCCCCTCACCCACCAACAGTCTAACTGCAAAAATTTATTTTTGTTGATCATACCCCTCCTTTCACAATGAAATGTCCCTCACAAACCTCGTACTGCAAAAACACATCTCCATGGCACAGAACCACCTCTGCTCCTTCTGCAAGATACTGCTACTGTCCAATCCCTACTACATAAATCACACCTCCGAAACTGAACCCTGCACTCCAGCATCTGGAAGAGTGTTCCAGACACCACTCCCAAAGTTATCCAGCCTGCTAACATTGCATGCTGTCATTTGGGGCACCACCATCCAATCCTTATCACACACATAATGCTCCTCCTCGTTAACCTCTCATAACACCCACGTGCTGCCTAGCCAATCTTTTCAACTTGCCACATCCCCCAGTACACCCTGCCAACATACCACCAAATCTGGAGCCGAAACAATCCCAGAACATTGTTGTTTAGCTTTCTACCAAACCTCTGAGTCCCACAGAACGTTCAGTCCTCTCTAAAGGCCTCACGTTTAGTCCTACATCCAAATTTAAGCATGCTGAACTTGTCAGACATCTACTCTGCTTCTCCCACAGTGGAAACACTTCTTTGCCGCCAATCCCACCAACAAATTGCAACCTAATCCCAACATCAAAACCCTGCATCTCCCAGTTCATAAAACCATCCAACTGTGATTATCCCCCCCCCCCCCCTCCCCACAATCTAATCACCCTCCAGGAATTCTTTACCTCCAACTTGGCCTCACCATCCTTCCACAGGTCCATTTCTCAGAAAACAAACCATTAAGCAGAAGAAACGACAGCCATACACAGCCTCAAAACAGATCCTTGCCTCATCATCCTACCAGCAGACGAAGGTTCTACTACTGTCACCATGAATCACAGCAACCACCTGCTGGAGGGCCTTGGTCAATTATCTGACTCTCCACCTATAAACTCTACAGGGAGATCCCATCCCAGAAGTCCTACATAGTCTCCAATGCCTGCTTAAAGCCTTATGCTCTTCCTGGAACCTCCTCCCCACTGAATCCATTTCCCTCCTCACCCCTCTGACATGACACACACCGATCTTCTACATACTCCTTAAAACCCACAAACCCAACAATTCTTAATGTAGCATTGTAGATGGTTTATTGTGTTCCCAATGAAAGAATTTTGGCCCTCATTGAGCAACAACCCCAACCAGTTGCCCAATGTCTAGCCTCGCATGTTGAAGATATCAACCAATTACTTTACCAATTCTCCACCATCCTCAACCCTTTACCTCCTAGATCTCTACTCGATACTGTTGACGCACTTCCCTATACACCAACATCCCTCATGCCCACAGAATTCCCGCTATTGAACAGTACCTCTTACAATATCATTCACACTTCAAACACACTACCTCAAACACTTTATTAATTTTATCCTAACACACAACAACTTCTCCTTTGAAGGGAAGGTATAGAAACAAAACTATGGCACAGCCATACTCACCCACCTATGCCATCCTGTTTATGGGCCATTTAGACAAAACCTATCTAGCCTCCCAAAACAACACAACAAACATCTGGTCTAGTACAGGTTCACTGATGATACCTTCATGATCTGGACTCAGGGACTAGACACTATATCCTCATTCCGTCTTAACCTCAACACCTCTCTCATCTGCTTCATCTGGTCCACCTCAACTCAGCATGCCACCTTCCTGGACATTGATCTCCTCCTCTCTGATGGTTTCATCCACACCTCCATCCAAATTAAACCCACTAACTATAACAGTACCTGCATTTCAACAGCTGTCACCTCTTCCACAGGGCTCGCATTCGGGAGGACGATGGTTCAATCCCGCGTCTGGCCATCCTGATTTAGGTTTTCTGTGATTTCCCTAAATACTCCAGGCAAAATGCTGGGATGGTTTGTCTGAAAGGGCACGGCTGACTTCCTTCCCTGTTCTTCCATAATCCGATGAGACCGATGACCTCGTTGGTCTCTTCCTCCAAACAACCCAACCCAACCTCTTCCACACCAAAATCCCTCCAATACAGCCTAGTCACCTACGGATGATGTATCCATAGTGACAAGAACTCCCTTGCCCAGAATGCTGAAGGTCTCACAAAGGCCTTCACAAACAGGTACTACCTCAACCCTAGTCTGCAAACATATCTCCTCTGCCATGTTCCCACACATGTCCAGTCCACCCACCCCCTCAAGAACCAGCTAAAAGGGAGCACCCCCTTTGTCACCCTATACCACCCCACACTGGAGTAACTAAACCACATCCTTGGTCAGGGCTTTGATTATCTATTATCATATCCTGAAATGAAGGACATCCTACTCAAAAATCTTCCTTCCCCTCCTAAAGTGGTTTTACATCACCCACCGAACCTTCACAACATCCTAGTCCTTCCCAATGCCACTCCCAATTGCAACTTCTTGCCATAGGGATCAGAGTGTGTAAGCCCCAGGTACAAGATCTGTCCAGTCCATCCACCCAGCACTTCCTATTCCAGCTCTGTCACAGGCTTTTCTACGCCATTGGAAACAAGGCCACATGTGCAAGCACCTGTCATATACCAGCTCTGCTGCAGTCATTGCACAGATTTTTATATCTGTCTGACTATCAACTAGCTGCCCACCAGGATGAATAGTCATAGCGAAGCTAAGACCAAGATCAAAGTGGGCCACCTTTTGGCCACAACATGCAGCTGAATGTAACATGCTTGATTTCAAAGGCTGCTTCGCAACCTGGGGCATCTGTATCATCCCCTTTATCACCAGCATTTCTGAACTGCACACATAGGCATTACTCTTACAACACTTTCTCTGCTCCCAAAGTCATCCCAGCCTCAACCTACAGAAACGTACTGTCCCCACATCCTCGACACAAGAGTTTCTGCCCTTCTGTCATATCACTTCCTTTCAATTGATGTCTGCTCATTCTCAGTGAGTGCTACTCTCTGTCAGTGCACCCACTGGTCTTTTTTTTCTGTTTCCCATTCCTCTTCATCCACAGTCTCCTGATGCTGTGTGTGACAGCCTTGTGCTACCGCCATCAGCCCTGCGTGCTCCGTCAGGCAGTGCTGACTCCTTTCCCCACCACATGTACTTTGCTAACCTTCCACCTACCCTGCCCCACTCCAGACAGATGCTTGCATTCAGCATCACACCATTGCATTCTGATGGGAGCAGTGAGAGAGAGCAGTCACGTGTGCTTGAGGTGTGCTTGCTTGTGTGAATGTGTGTGTGGTTTCCTCTCTGAAGAAGGCTTTGCCAAAAGTTCAGTGTGTACTGTCTTTTCATTATGCTTGTCTGCAACTCAACATGTCATCTTTATGGTGAGTAGCAATCTATCCCGTTCATAATATCGTTTATAATCAGAAGAGTAAAAGACCAACTGTGCATCAACAAAGTGGAGCAGCGATGCAGAGATTTTTATTTTATATTTGCGAGTATTAAAAGCAAGAGCAGCTTCCAGAAAAGTCATGTATATTTTGCTTTCTTTAAAATTTCAGTCAATTAGTCTTCTGATTCCAGCGTGCACTCTTGCAAAATCTAATAAAGTTTCTTTACTGTCTTGGTGCACAGAATACAACTCAAAATCCACAGACAGTTAAGTGCCTGGTAGAATGTTCATCGAACCACCTTCAAGCTATTTCAGTACTGCTGCACTCTTGAGCAGTATGTGAGACAAATGAACACTTGAATTTTGCCCTGCAATTTGTAATTTATCTTATTTTATGATGATGATCATTTCTCTCTATGTAGGTGAATGCCAATAAAATATCTTCATACTCTGAGGAGAAAGTTGCTGATTGGAATTTCATGAAAATATCCTTCCGCTACATAGAAGTCTTTTTTTAATGACCGACACCACAAATTTGTGTATCATATCCATGACAATCTCTCTTCTATTTGCTCTTCTTAGAACTTTTTCAATGTCCTCCACCATTCTATCCGATGTGAATCCCACTCTGCACAATAATACT
Organism: Schistocerca cancellata; assembly: GCF_023864275.1. Lineage (NCBI taxonomy): Eukaryota > Metazoa > Arthropoda > Insecta > Orthoptera > Acrididae > Schistocerca > Schistocerca cancellata. The sequence continues at coordinate 383,287,900 of NC_064634.1, read as the reverse complement.
CCAGAAGTGGGCAAACGACCATAGCATAGTAGACCTGTGGCATTTTCTAAGTGTTCTGCCAATAAATCAAAGTCTTTGGTTTGCTTTCTCAGAACATTATCTATAAAGTTATTCATAAATGTAATCCCTAAATATTTAATTAATTTACATTCTTTTGATTTGTGTGATTTATCATGTAACCAAAATTTAGCAGACTCCTTTTAGTACACTTTTCGTTATTTAGAGTCAATTGCCACTTTTCACACCACACAGATATCGTCTAAATCGTTTTGAAATTAGTTTTGATCATCTGATGACTTTAAAAAGGTGGTAAATGACAGCATCATCTTGGCTGGAAAGTTATTTATTCTGCTGTGAGAAACAGGATGTGTTCTGCCCCCTATGCTTCTTTATTGATGTGCAAGATCCAGCAGGAGCAGTAAGGAATATTTACATCATAGCAAGCAATAGTGGAAAAATCAGCATAAGACAACTATGACTATGGTACAAGCACTGCTTTTGGCCAATAGATGTTCAAAATGACTTGATTCCAGCTCTGGGTATAAAAATCATACTGCCTTAAGCAAACTATCCTTCCTGAAGACTGTGTGATATTGCAATTCATACGAGCTAGAACCACTGGACAAATTCAGCCTCTAGATGTGTGCTTTTTGCATGTCTATAAAACATTATCACACAATGTGCGGCTATGCCTTAAAGAATAGTCCATTTCACGTTAAGCTTCACAGCAGACTGTCTTGCATTCTGTCGCATGCCATCACATTCCATCAGTTCTCATCAGCCCGTTACACCCATTTGATCCTACATGCATTCTTTAAGAGTGATGCCATCTGAACGACCTGTATGGTTTGTAATTTGCAAGGAGTTTGCCTTCGATATTGATAGTGTGAACCTTTGTGATCATTGTGGTGCACCATTTTTCACTTGGTGTTCATGGTGCAAGATAATGGTTTGTTTTGAACATTTCTTGAACATCAGCAATGTCCGTTTTGTGAAGTGTAATACATATACCCCATAGAAGGTTGATTTCTGCACCTCCTGAACACTCATTTTCCATCACTCTCCTGATGCACATGACGAATAATTAGTATCTAATATTTTTCCTGTGATAATTGTTAACACAACAGTTTCAAATGAGCTTTAAATAAAGACTGAACTTACATCACACTCTAGGTGTTCCTTGTAAGAGAGATATCTCTCAATAACTTAATCACTTGATTCATTCTTCCAATTGTGTTCTCATTTCTGGTACAGTATTTTTTAAAATGTATGATCAACAATGGGATCTTCTCTAAGACATAATATTGCAAGGGACTTTGCTTTTCACAGCAAAAATGAAGTGCTGCCCCATGATTGGTTTCCTAAGTACTTTGGCCTCATAAGGACTGCTCCTTGTCCCTTAGAAAACATCTAGAACCAACAGCAGCTAAAGTCTACACACACAACAATAACCACACAAACTGCTTGGCAGCAGATGGGGAGAATGTGTTCACACAGTGAGAGGTCCTGCCCTAGGACTACTATATTCTGTCATGGAATACTGGTTCACTGTGTGGTTCAGTATGCCCTTGTGAAGAAACTAATGCCAAACTATACAATGTGATCCCTATCATCAGTGGATGCATCATAATTACAGCCCTACAATGGTTACCTGCAGTTAGCCACATTTCCCCCATTTCCACTTGGTGGGAAAGGCTTCTTGATCCAACAATTGAAGAGAATTGAAAGTGAAGCAGAACTGAGAGTGCTTAAGGACACTCCCAATAATCACTGAGAAGGTTGAGTTCCAGGAAACCATTTCTCCTATGGGGAAGGAACTGACAGTTCAAAAAGTTAGAATAATAATTTTTATTTTTATATGTCTACCAGCAGCGTAACAAATTTCACATCCTGTCTCCTTGTAATTGGAGTTCATTTATTCAGTCACAGCAAACACCTTCTTTTTATCATGATGTTTATCTAACTCTTAGAAAAGTTTGAGAGTGAATGTAAAATATTATAAATTAAAAACAAGATTTATGCTGTAATTATGGAATAAGTATATTTGAGACATAACTTACAAAAAAATTGAGTAATCTATACAGCAGGCCTACATTTGTATGTACATGTTTCTCATAAATATTCACAAAGTTGGTAAGTAATATGAAATAAAACCACATAATTAAATAGTTTATTCCAAATGAAAAATTAATATGAATATTATGTGGAACAGAAGAGAAATACTTACTTACCAGTCAGTGTTTTGCCACTGCAATTTGCCCCAGTGCACACAACCCACCCCTTTTCTCACAATCTCTCTATCTTTTTTGTTCTGTATCATTTTCTTTTCTAAGGAACTTTCACCTTGTGCCTTTATTTTTGACCTATTGAGTATCAACAACTCATTAATACATGTACTGTATTGTACTAAGTATCAATGTTTATTCTGTAACTGGAGATCTTATCCTTTTCCCCACATTTTAATTTCCCTTTATTCAGGTAAAAACACTTTAAGTAAGTGCCAGATATCCAACAGCACATTTTAATTTTTTTCTAGCAGTAACATTTCATTTCTTTTGCATTAGTAATTGCATTAGTAACAAGTAAGTAAACTTTCATCTTCTGTTTCAAATATAATGGTACACTGGAATGCATCCCATCCTCTGATAGCAACAATACATTATAAATATGTTTACTGTCTTTTTTTCCATGGGAATAAAATTATTACAGACAACAGATGTCTGTATTTAACTTTTTTCACTTTGAAATTATGATGCCTGGTCAAGTAACATATCTTACTATTTCTTATTATAAGAAAGAAGTCTGGCAAAATTTAATTCTGACAAGTTTTCTGTAAGTTTTAACATACTTAAGAAATAAACACAAAGAAATATCAAGGTAATATCACATATATAATTACTTCCTCAATAATATGAGAACAAATACATGTTTTCTTAGTGATTCTACCACAAAATACAATCTGTGGGTGTTGAGGAGTTACTTCATGAAAACTATGGAAAAAAACAGGTAGCTTAGATTCCATAACTGCAACACAAGACCACTGGATTTGGGTTCAAATTATTAGATCCTATGTCCATACAACTTTTAGTTTTGCAGAAGTCCCTGTGTGGCTGCATACAATCAGCAACAACATATTTAGCCACAATGAAGGATATTCATTTTCTCGAATCTCCTTGTTATTTCTTATTCTCTGGTACAAATCAATACAAGTAAATAATGTCTTTTTTTTTAAATGTCCTTTAAAATGCAATATTTTCTCATGAATAAACTGAGACATAGTTTGTAGCAGGATAAAGAGAATGTCCATCACATCAGCAGATCTGAAAAATTAGGTATGTATTAGTGGATTAGTGGATGTAAGTGCAAAAACTAAAGAGCTCATATGTGATAGAAAAAACAGTACAAATTTGTGTAAGTGTGTGCAACTGTTTAACTGTCTTAATAACATAATACGTTAGCTGCCATAAATTTCTTCTGTATGTTATATACCTTTCTTAGATCATTTCAGTCACTAATCACATATGTTGCATTTTTCTTCTAACTTACTTTGTTTCTCAACTCTGTCATTCTTTTTATTTATCCCTTATTCATTTGTGCTTATGCACATTAAGGAAGTAAAATCTACTGCACAATATATATATTCTCTCTTAAGTATTTCCTAAGAATAAAAAGGCCCTCTTTTAAACCCAATGGTGTGTATGAAAGTCATGATACTACAAAAAAAGAAGACATCCACTACATTTACATCTACATACATTTATTTATTTTTTATTTTATTTATTTATTTTTGTCTATAGACCATTCTGTACAATGGTATTGGAAACACCATGTTTACATGAAGTGTGAAAACTTACAACTTTTAAAATTACACAACTATATGCTTATATCAGTAAAATGGCTGATTCCTTCAAAAATAGCCACTAACATGCAAGCATCTAAAAACACACACACACACACACACACACACACTATATATATATATATATATATATATATATATATATATATATATATATATATATATATATATATATATATATATATATGGTTATAATAGAAGGAAACATTCCACGAAGGAAAAATATATTTAAAAACAAAGATGATGTGACTTACCAAATGAAAGTGCTGGCAGGTCGACAGACACACAAACAAACACAAACATACACACAAAATCCAAGCTTTCGCAACCAACGGTTGCCTCGTCAGGAAAGAGGGAAGGAGAAGGAAAGACAAAAGGATATGGGTTTTAAGGGAGAGGGTAAGGAGTCATTCCAATCCCGGGAGCGGAAAGACTTACCTTAGGGGGAAAAAAGGACAGGTATACACTCGCACACACACACATATCCATCCACACATACACAGACACAAATGTCTGCTTGTGTCTGTGTATGTGTGGATGGATATATGTGTGTGTGCGAGTGTATACTTGTCCTTTTTTCCCCCTAAGGTAAGTCTTTCCGCTCCCGGGATTGGAATGACTCCTTACCCTCTCCCTTAAAACCCATATCCTTTTGTCTTTCCTTCTCCTTCCCTCTTTCCTGACGAGGCAACTGTTGGTTGCGAAAGCTTGGATTTTGTGTGTATGTTTGTGTTTGTTTGTGTGTCTGTCGACCTGCCAGCACTTTTATTTGGTAAGTCACATCATCTTTGTTTTTAAATATATATAGACACACACACATAATTAACCCCCCCCCATAAACCATGGACCTTGCCGCTGGTGGGGAGGCTTGCGTGCCACAGCGATACAGATAGCCGTACCATAGGTAAAGTTAGATATAGTGGGAATTAGTGAAGTTCGGTGGCAGGAGGAACAAGACTTCTGGTCAGATGACTACAGGGTTACTGGTATAAACACAAAATCAAATAGGGGTAATGCAGGAGTAGGTTTAATAATGAATAGGAAAATAGGAATGCGGGTAAGCATAGTGAACACATTATTGTGGCCAAGATAGATACGAAGCCCACGCCCACCACAGTAGTACAAGTTTATATGCCTACTAGCTCTGCAGATGACGAAGAAATTGAAGAAATGTATGAAGAAATAAAAGAAATTATTCAGATAGTGAAGGGAGATGAAAATTTAATAGTCATGGGTGACTGGAATTCGTCAGTAGGAGAAGGTAGAGAAGGAAATGTAGTAGGTGAATATGGATTGGGGGTAAGGAATGCAAGAGGAAGCTGCCTGGTAGAATTTTGCACAGAGCACAACTTAATCATAGCTAACACTTGGTTCAAGAATCATAAAAGAAGATTGTATACATGGAAGAAGCCTGGAGATACTGACAGGAATTCAGATAGATTATATAATGGTAAGATAGAGATTTAGGAACCAGGTTTTAAATTGTAAGACATTTCCAGGGGCAGATGTGGACTCTGACCACAATCTATTGGTTATGAACTGTAGATTAAAACTGAAGAAACTGCAAAAAGGTGGGAATTTAAGGAGATGGGATCTGGATAAACTGAAAGAACCAGAGGTTGTACAGAGTTTCAGCGAGAGCATAAGGGAACAATTGACAAGAATGGTGGAAAGAAATACTGTAGAAGAAGAATGGGTAGCTTTGAGGGATGAAGTAGTGAAGGCAGCAGAGGATCAAGTAGGCAAAGAGACGAGGGCTAGTAAAAATCCTTGGGTAACAGAAGAAATATTGAATTTAATTGATGAAAATGCAGTAAATGAAGCAGGCAAAAAGGAATGCAAATGTCTCAAAAATGAGATCGACAGGAAGTGCAAAATGGCTAACCAGGGATGGCTAGAGGGCAAATGTAAGGATTTAGAGTCTTATCTCACTAGGGGTAAGATAGATACTGCCTACAGGAAAATTAAAGAGACCTTTGGAGAAAAGAGAACCACTTGTATGAATATCAAGAGCTCAGATGGAAACCCGGTTCTAAGCAGAGAAGGGAAAGCAGAAAGGTGGAAGGAGTATATAGAGGGTCTATACAAGGGCGATGTACTTGAGGACAATATTATGGAAATGGAAGAGGATGTAGAAGAAGATGAAATGGGAGATGTGATACTGCATGAAGAGTTTGACAGAGCACTGAAAGACCTGAGTCGAAACAAAGCTCCGGGAGTAGACAACATTCCATTAGAACTACTGACAGCCTTGGCAGAGCCAGTCCTGACAAAACTGTACCATCTGGTGAGCAAGATGTATGAGACAGGCAAAATACCCTCAGACTTCAAGAAGAATATAATAATTCCAATCCCAAAGAAAGCAGGTGTTGACAGATGTGAAAATTACCGAACTATCAGTTTAATGAGTCACGGCTGCAAAATACTAACGTGAATTCTTTACAGATGAATGGAAAAACTAGTAGAGGCCGACCTCGGGGAAGATCAGTTTGGATTCCGTAGAAATATCGGAACACGTGAGGCAATACTGACCCTACGACTTATCTTAGAAGCTAGATTAAGGAAAAGCAAACCTACGTTTCTAGCTTTTGTAGACTTAGAGAAAGCTTTTGACAATGTTGACTGGAATACTTTCTTTCAAATTCTGAAGGTGGCAGGGGTAAAATACAGGGAGCGAAACGCTATTTACAATTTGTACAGAAACCAGATGGCAGTTATAAGAGTCGAGGGACATGAAAGGGAAGCAGTGGTTGGGAAGGGAGTGAGACAGGGTTGTAGCCTCTCCCTGATGTTATTCAATCTCTATATTGAGCAAGCAGTGAAGGAAACAAAAGAAAAATTTGGAGTAGGTATTAAAATCCAGGGAGAAGAAATAAAAATTTGAGGTTTGCCAATGACATTGTAATTCTGTCAGAAACAGCAAAGGACTTGCAAGAGCAGTTGAATGGAATGGATAGTGTCTTGAAACGAGGATATAAGATGAACATCAACAAAAGCAAAACGAGGATAATGGAATGTAGTCGAATTAAGTCGGGTGATGTTGAGGGTATTAGATTAGGAAATGAGACACTTAAAGTAGTAAAGGAGTTTTGCTATTTGGGGAGCAAAATAACTGATGATGGTTGAAGTAGAGAGGATATAAAATGCAGACTGGCAATGGCAAGGAAAGCGCTTCTGAAGAAGAGAAATTTGTTAACATCGAGTATAGATTTAAGTGTCAGGAAGTCGTTTCTGGAAGTATTTGTATGGAGTGTAGCCATGTACGGAAGTGAAACATGGACAATAAATAGTTTGGACAAGAAGAGAATAGAAGCTTTCGAAATGTGGTGCTACAGAAGAATGATGAATATTAGATGGGTAGATCACATAACTTATGAGGAGGTATTGAATAGGATTGAGGAGAAGAGAAGTTTGTGGCACAACTTGAGTAGAAGAAGGGATCAGTTGGTAGGACATGTTCTGAGGCATCAAGGGATCACCAATTCAGTATTGGAGGGCAGCGTGGAGGGTAAAAATCGTAGAGGGAGACCAAGAGATGAATACACTAAGCAGATTCAGAAGGATGTAGGTTGCAGTAGGTACTGGGAGATGAAGAAGCTTGCACAGTTTAGAGTAGCATGGAGAGCTGCATCAAACCAGTCTCAGGACTGAAGACCACAACAACAACAACATAATTATCGAAGTTTAACTTCACATTATACGTTCTGAAAATTTTTATATATTTGCATGGTTACATATGAAACATTATGTTAATTTTTGGCTTCAAGTTATTCTGTAACACTGTATGGACAAGTTTTAATCAAGTGACATTTATTTTTGAAAACAGACATATTTGTATTATCTTTTAGGCAAATAGTTTTATAGAAGAAATCCTGCTTGTAAAATCTGTTTGTAATTTAATTTGAGCCAGTTTCATTCAATATGATAATCATTTTTATTTCTTGTGTTATAGTTATGGATACCTCTGTTTAACAATGCAGCATGGTTACTTTGTACATAAATAACTGTTTCATATACCTGGTGGTTATAATTATTCTTTCCCTATTTAACATGTTGTGACATGGAAACTAATTACCGTACAAGTACCAAACTTGGTAGCATTAATATCAAGGACATGGGGAAGAGAAATAATGCAGAATCAGCTCAATTGAAACACTTTTAATGTGCTGCTATGGAACATCATACCATTACTGCTACAAAAGGGGTCAATATGGTGCTGATCAGTGTCCATAAGAGCCTGAAAGAGCAGGATTGCATTCTTCACAGCAGAACAGAGCATGTCCTTAGGTATGCCTGGCTACCTCTCTTGATATGCTGCGCTTCAGATCAACATTTGTGTGAATGTTCCCCTGGTATATTCTATCCTTCAGGTAGCCCACAACCAGAAATCACAGGGAGGGAGATCAGGTGATCATGCTGACCAATAATTTGGAAATGATCAGCTGATAATTCGATCATTTCCAAATGTGTTTTGGAGACGCATTGAACTTCATGGGCAATGTGTGGTGGGGCCCCATCTTGCATGAAAACTGTTGAGCTCAATGCATCTCTCTCCTGTAGGGTGGGTATGACATGCTGGCGAAGAATGTTGTAGTAACACTGGCCAGTCACACTGCATGCCTTTGGTCCTTGAGTGCCAACCTGTTCAAAAAAGAATGGGCCAATGCTGAACATAGCTGTGAAGCTACACCACACAGTGGCACATTCACCACACAGAGGAACTTCATGCATGGTGACTGGAGGTTAAGAGCCCCATACTCGGCTATGTGTGTGTTCAGCTCAGCTGTCAGAGAAAAACGAGCTTCATCTGTCCATAGGATGATCAAGGGCCAGCCCTCATCAACTTCAATCCTTGCAAGAAAGTGGAGAGTGAAGTCAACACATCGTTGTCCATCCTGTGGTGGAAGCTCTGTACAATATGGATATCCCCCATATATCAGCACCATTCAGAGTACTGCATTTTTCTATAAAATGTAGTGTTCTGTCTTTAATTACATTTTCTATTAATTTATATCAGGCAAATGTAATAGTTATTTCCTGGATCTTCCTTCCTGCCTCCTTTGAAAATAGGGATCACTTTATGCTTTTTTGAACGTGTCAGGAATATTCCTTCTCCACGGCTACGTTTATAAGAAAAGTCAGAGGCTTCCCACCCAGTGCAAGCAGCATTTCATTAGTGTCGTAGGGATACCATCTAGTCCCTTACTATTTTTTGTTTTTAAACCAGTGTATTATTTTTTCTAAGTCAAGTTCATTTGTTGGGAGAAGGAACAAACATTTTGTCTCATGAGCAGTACTTTATATGCATTTTGTGACAGGAGAATTTTGTTTTATTATTTTGTCCACTACATCAACATAGTGTTGATTTAAAATATTGCTGGCTTCTCTAGTGTCCTGATTTCGTTCCCATTTTTCTTTATAATTATGTTCCCACTGTTTTTCATGTTTATACCTTCAGTGCCATATGGACTTTGTGATATTATTAGAAGCTGCAATTTCATTTATGTAGTGATTTAGATTTGGGTTCTTTTACCTATTTCTTGTATAAGGCGCACTATGAATGTAGTGGTGTGGACATGTTGGGAACGTGGGTCTCTCGGCGAGCATGTGAGGGATAAGTTCCTGCAGGCGCACTATCCTCTGTGCCCTTGGTGGCTCAGATGGATAGAGCATCTGCCATGTAAGCAAGAGATCCCAGGTTCGAGTCCCAGTCGGGGCACACATTTTCAACATGTCCCCAATGAAGTTCATCAATGCCTGTTTGCAGCTAGGGTGTCCATTTAATTATCATTTGATTCCTTGAAAAGAATGCCATATTTTCTCCAAGGATTCCCATCTGAGTTCTTGAAGCATCTCCGTAACACTTGTGTGTTGTTAAAACCTAATGGTAACAAGTCTAGCAACCTGCCTCTGAACAGCTTCCTCTAATTCGACCTGGTACAGATCCCCAACGCTCAAGCAGTAGTCCAGAATAGGTTACTCCAGCAGCATCCTACATGTTGTCTCCTTTACAGATCAACTATGCTCTCCCAAAATCCTCCAAATAAACTGAAGTTGACCACTTGCTTTCCCTATCACAATCCTCATATGCTTGTTCCATTTCATATTGTTCTGCAACAGTATGTCCAGATATTTAAATGATGTGAATGTGTCAAGCAGAACACTAGTAATGCAGTACCTGAAAATTACGGGTATGTTTTTCCTATTCACCCACTTTAACTTACAGTTGTCTACAATTAAAACTAACTGCCATTCATTACATCAACTAGAAATATTGCCTAAGTCATACCATGGCCTCCTACAGTCACTCAACTTTGACACCTTCCCATACACCACAGCATCATCAGCAAACAACAGCAAGTTGCTGAACACCCTGCCAGATCATTTCTGTGTACAGGAAATAATAGTGGTCCTATCACACTTGCTTGGGGCAGTCCTGACTGTACCCTTGTCTCTGATGAACACTCACCATTGAAGACAACATATGGGTTCTATTACTTAAGAAGTCTTTGAGCCACTCATGTATCTGGTGCCCCACTCCATATGCTCATATCTTCATTAACAGTCTGCAATGGGGCACTGTGTCAAATGCTTTCTGGAAATCTGGAAATATGGAGTCTACCCGTTGCCATTCATCCATAGTTCACAGTTTATCTTGTGAGAACAAGCTAAGTTTTGCATGAGCTTTGCTTTCATCAATATAAGCTTCTTGGTCACAAAAAAAAATTATTATATTTGAACTGAGAATATGTTCAAGGGTTCTTCAGAAAACCAATGTTAAGGGTATTGGTCTGTATTTTTGGGGTCTGTTCTTTTACCCTGCTTATACACAGGTGGCACCTGTACCTGTGATTATTTTCAGTCACTTGGAACTTGGCTCTGGGCAAGAGATTCATCACAAATGAAAGCCAATTAGGGGATAATGCCACAGAGTACTCTTTGTGTAACCAAAATGGGAGTCTATCCACACCTGGTAACTTATTTTTTTTTCAACTCTTTCAGTTGTTTCACAATGCGAGGGTTGTTTATTGCTATACTGTCCATTCAGTAGTCTGTTTGATTTGTATGATTCTCCTATGTGAATGATTTCTTAAATGTGAGATTTAAAACATTGGCTTTCATTTTGCAATCTTCAACTGCCACACCAGACTGTTCAATGAATGACTGGATGGAAGCCTTAGGCCCACTTAGCAATTTTACACATGACCAGAATTTTCTTGGATTCTCAGCCAGATCTTTTGCTAAGCTATGATATGATAGTTGTTGTATGCTCCATACATATATCCTGTCACAGACACATGAATCTCTATTAACCTTTGCTTGTTTCGATTTGTGCCTCCTCATTTGTACTGAGACTGTGACAGTCCTTGCTTCCTCATCATTTCCCAAATTTCTGTTGTTACACTATGGTGGATCTTTTCCATCCTTAATCCACACACTAAGTTTATAGCTCTCCTGACCAACATTTACAACCTGTTTAAACTTTGCTTGTAATTTCTTTATGTCTATCTTACTGGAACTAATAGATGTCAGTTCACTGTCAAAATGGGAGACTAACAACTGCTTATCTGCTCTTCCTACCAGAAACACTCTCCCAGCCTTCTTAACTGATTTATTAACTTTGTAACCATAGTTGCTATAATGACATCATAATCACTAATCTCCTTCTCTGTACTGGCGCTATTAGCATACAAACCTGAATATGTCACAGAAGGGAATCCATTTCAGTAGCTGTACAATTTCTAATACCCTTTCTTCAGAATTAAGTGTCTAGTGGATGACGAGCTATCTCCCTCTTATCTTAAAAAACTCAAGGCAGTTCATAATGCAAGGGTCATTCAGCATCATAGATAAGTTCCTGAACCATAACGTATAATAACCAGTATCTGTAATACTCGTATACAATCCCACAACCTTATCTGTGTGCACATTTATTTGTTATTGGAAGCATATCTAAATACTGTATTTTTCTACACTATTAACCTATGTTGTACATACTGTAATATGAAATTGGTTAGTACTACATACTTAATACCATAACTTTGTAATAACCACAACAGATGGTAAAACTGACTTGTTCCATATCCTGTCATATATTCACAACATGGATCACCAGGATATGAAATAAGTAAATACACAAAAATTATAAAATTTTCTTTTTATAATGTGAAGTTTAATAACATCATTTACTTAGATTCATGGATGTATAAATTTTTCATTTCTCAATTTTCTCTTACTAGGTATATGCTTGAAACAATAATCAAGAGAGTGAGTCACTACAGCTAATACTTTTATTCTATCAACTGCCTCCTTTCTCACAGAGTCAATTTTTTCCTTCAATTGCATGGAGTTGGATTTAAGTAACCTTTAAGTAGACAAGACATTTCCTGTGAAGCTACTACACTTGAAATTCTTGACAGTTTCAGAGTGGGTGCCAGATGAATACTCACTCCAGAGTGAATAAATTGAAATTGTATTTTTCTGTGTTTAAATTTCCCATCCCTTCATCATATTGTGGTCTCCTTTGTCAAATTTCCTATTTTTTCCACAGATGTTTGTATCTTCATAATTAAAACAGCATTTCTTCTTTAGCTGCACTTTGTGCTATCAGTTGGTATATAGGATTACCTTACAATTTCAGAAAGATACTTTTTTCACAACATGATCTAGAACACCACATTCACCAATCAAGCTCAATGATGAAGTGTTCTTCTCTCTGTTGTCTGTTATTTCTTGTTTTCTATTCTTAGACTCTTCTGTTGTTCATTATTTTCTTCATTTTTGGCAGTTCTCAATCTTTATTTTCATACATGAATAATATTTTATGTAATACTAATTGAAATTTTTTATTACTGATCCTCTTTCTCACATAACATTTTTAGCCCACTTATCAACAATATCCTCCCACTACCTGCACATCTTCCAACTGAATCTCCACTCCCCCACCTCATTTCTCTTTGAATTTAGGGAAATGAAGGACGGAAATGCTACAGGATAATATTTAGGAGAGAAATTAATTGTGAATCTAAATGGTCCACTTTATGCACCTCCTGTGTAATATCTTCATGCAATTTGTCTCAAAATATTCAGAGTGAATCACTGTTTGTGGTGCTATTACACATACATTATTCCTCTATTGGTCAAGATTAGAAGTTGACTAATTTGTATCATCTACACTGACATAGAATTACTTTGCATGTTTGCACTATTTCCAAATTCATGTGGTAGCAGCTTGCATGTCCCTACTTATATTTGTTCAATAGTACAAAAATTTACATGAGATCCATTTCCCCGTCATTTTATTATGATGATAAAAGTTTTTTATTTTTATTTAAGAAATTTCTAATACTCATAGAACACGAAATAGTGTTCATATATACTTTTTCACTTGCCAACTGCAGTCTTTTTTGATATAATCTATCTTCATTAGCTTGTTGGTGTTATATTTCATTAGGGGAAACAGTTGCAAGTATTCCTCAAGATAATTTCAGTCATTCTTTTAATAAGTATTCCTCAAAATAATTTCTGTCATTCTTTTAACAAGCACTTCTGAGTACTCAGTTCATGTACCTTTCCCACAATTGCAAATCTACTCATTCCAATCTGCTACATCCCCAATTCCACATTCACTCATTCATATATGAAGCTCTCCTGCATACCTTAACAGTAGACGTAGATCAGCACTCATGGAAGAAAGGATACTCAAAGAACATGAAATAGTGTTCATATAGTTAGCCTACCCACAGCTTTTGGTTTTGTTTCCAGAATGAATCTTTAACTCTGTAGCAGAGCATGTGCTGTTCTGGGACTTGCTAACAAATTAAAACTGTGTGCTCAATTGCACATGAAAAGACTAGATTTTCAGTTTGAGTTGTGGCCAGGCACACATTTTTAATCTGTCAGGAAGTTTCAAAACAGGCACACACTACTGCAGAGACAAATATTAATTCTGAAAATATTTTTTGTGTGTTTAGAAGAGAGATCAAAAGACTTTTTGAAACTACTTAATAAAATTAATAATATAATATTCTTTTATCTGTATTATACCTAGAGGCAAAATTCAGAGATCATAAAGATTTAGTGCTCTGAAAAGTAACAACAGATAGACTGTAGTTAACTTCATTAAGTTTCTTTAGATTTGGTCAGACATCAACACTGAAAATTTTATATCACTCACGTAATAGTTTCTGCTGCTATGACTGTGTGTTGTTTTCTTCTCTCCCTTGTCTAGAGATACTAGCAAGCCTTTCCATTATTACTATTCTCTCTCTTTGCTGTAGTTGCCTCACTGTCCGTGATGTGTCAGGAATGATATAAGCTAGCAGTCCTGTTAGTATGAACACAATATGCTGAAACATATAGAAAGATAATGTAATTCAGTACCTATAGTGATGAATTTGTTTTGTATCTTACGTGTAAATCAAGTTAAGCAAAACTATGAAAATCATACAAGCTTTGGTAGAGAATCAATTTTTGAAAATAGAATTTAACTGTATAGATAAAAATTGACGCACACAATGGCAGCAGCAGAACACACATAAGGGCTTTCTGCTCTTATTATCCAGTGCATGGTGCTTAGGGAATGAACTCTGTATTGCATACTATCCTATTTTGCACCACTAAGCTCTCAGGTTTTCAAATGTCAAACAGCGCAGTCCTCAACACTTTCTTTCTTTCTCATCCTATCTGGTAAGTTGCCCTTGACCTGGCATACTGAGTGACTTTTCCGAACTCTGTCCTTTTCCTTCATCTGTCTTCTTTCCCCTTCAACCCACCTGCCAGCCACTGATTCCAAAAACGTGCAAATTTTAATACCTTTATATGCATGTTTTCCTGCTGCCACTTGGCGAGTGGAATTTTTCTCTGTCCAATTGCATAATATACATGCTTTTAAGGTCTCTTCAGTGTACTTCAGTTAAGCAGAGACTTAAAATCACTTAATATGAAGAGAAATTATACATAATTCATAAGGAAACTAGTTTTAAACTAGCAAATATAGATCACATATGGAGTAACACCAAAATAAAAAGAGAGGATGAAGTGGCTGTAATAATAAGGTACAATATTGCATTAATTAATAATAAAATCCTTTTTAGTTGATAAATGGTGTACTTTCTTGGACTTATTTATGACCAACATTGAGAACTGTTTCCCATATACATGTAAACAGCTGAAATATTAATATTAGTTTATTTCAGCAATATTCTGCACTGCTGGTATGGGCAGCCAATATGTCAGTTGCATAAAAACATTTCTTTGTTTGCTGAATCAGTTATTAAGCAATTAATTTATAAGGAGCCACAATACTCCATTGTGTACATTTCAATAGAATACCTGAGAGGTGATTTAAAAGGTAAATTACACTTCATCCATTTTAGTACAGTCGTACAAACCACTTTCTTAATATCTGCATGTGTAGCATTTTAGATGTCTCGATATTTTATAAATGTTGATTATGTGTACATCACACATATTGCGGCCACTGTAATTAATTCATTCATTAATCCTGTTCCATGGATGTCAAGAAGAAGGAGAACCTTGAAACATCGCAAGGAATGCGTGCTTGAACAACACAAATGCAGATGCAGATGCTAGTGGAGCCTGCAGGTGGCGTTGTCATATCTGACTATGAACAGCAGTGGCCTCAATACATTGCAAGTGTCAGTTGTGGTCAGAACAGTGTTCTGTGTAGTTGTGAGTGCATTATGTCAGAGGTAAATGAATTCAAACATGGGCAGTTTGTTGGTGCTCACACGTTGGGTACTTCCATAACCGAGGTAGCTGAAGTGTTTGGTGTTTGAAGAGATACCATGTCAAAGATTTGTACTGCATATGGGGAAAGTGGAAAAACATCATTCGCTAATTTATAATGGAGATGAAATTGTGTATCAAGTGATAATGGCAGATGGTCACTGAAGGTGATTGTGATGAAAAACAAGAGGACGACAGCTGTGAAAGTCACTGTATAACTCATGAACACTGTCAGCAAAAAAACAACACAAAGGGAACTCCACCAGCTGGGAACTGTAGGATGATCTGAAATAACAAAATCACATATCAGTGATGTAAATGCCTGTAACAGGAAAATGTAGTGCCAAAGTCATTTAACCTGGACTATGGCACAATGGAAGGAAGTCATTTATTTGGTCGGGTTTCCAAATTCTGGCTGAGCTTACATCTGGCTGCCAGCTGTGAACATGGCAGGGATATGGTGATGATGGAGGTAGCCATAGTGTGGTATTCCATGGGCACCATTGTTACTCTGCAAGGCTGCATTATTTTCCAAGGATTATGAAGCCATTTTGGTTGATCAAGTTCATCCCATTGTTCACCAATGGTGATGCTGTGCTCCAAGACAGAAGCACCCCTGTTCACACAGTTTGCATCCTACAAGACTGATTTTGTGAGCATAAGGAAGAATTTTTGGAGCACAAGGAAGAATTGCTGCAACTTCATTGACCGCCACAGTCACCAGATACCAATATTACTGAGCCTTTGTGTTACTTTGGAGAGAAGGGTGTCTGATAACTATCCACCTCCATCATCATTACCTGAAATTGCCACTGTTTTTCAGGAAGAATGGTATAAGATTCCCTTGAGAACTATAAATGACCTGTATTTATCAATTCTGAGATAACTGTAAGTTGCTTTGAATGCAGGCTGTTTTCCTACATCATAATAAGCACAGCAATATGTTGTGTTTTTAGTGTTTGCATATTTTTGTCCACCTCTTCTAGGAGGTACAGGGGGAAATACCCTCTTCATCCACTTCACAGTGATTTGCACAGTGTGTCTGGAGATGCATGTGTAGATATACAGCGTTACTACTTGTCAGGCAGCTTTACAATGGATACTTCTGCTTCCTAAGTAGGAATTTTCAATCACCCAATAATTTATAGAATGAAGGGTTAATGACATATGTTTTTAATTTTACCAGTGACATCCATTCGTGCAGTAATGAAGCCAAATTTACAGCAGGGTTGTCATAGCAACTATTACTACTTACTATATACTGCTGTATACACTTTATACACACCTGATGCAGGAAGGTTTACTTCCATGATCAAACAAATTTAAATTCCCAGTTTATTATTATGTAGAAGGTACAAAGATAAAAGACATGTAAAATAGAAATTTTGTGAAACATAATCAGATTCAAACTCTAAAGACACTTTAAAATAATGGATGCACAAATATGGGATGTACGTGACAGAGGAAATAAAAACATTAGTGGCTGTTGACAAGAAGAAATTAAGACAAAAAAACTATTTCTCATGAGAAAAAATATACATTTCATAAAATAAAATAAATTATCTTCTTTCTAATTTCTCAAATAAGTATCAAGACTGGTCATTTATTTTTTATTACATACATCATTTTGAGTCGCTCTTACACATACCATTTACTACAAATCTCAGCATATATAAAAACTTCAAATTGTGAAACAAGTCAAGATATGCTACTTCCATACGGTACACTAACAATTAAGAGTGTTGTATTTCCTATGATTCTGATGAATAAATCCTGTTTTTGTAATCAGTGAATACAATTTTTAATTGTCCAAAAACCACATAAAAAAGCAAAATGACAGCACTTTTTAATTGTTCTGGGACAAGAACTGCATATAAAGGAAAATGAAATTGGTTTCTAATAGTCATGAGACTGGTCTAAGACATGTTGAATATGCTGTCCATTGTTTTCAACAACAAGCTGAATTCAAGAAACAGCATGTTCCACAACAAATCAGAGTGTCTTGGGGATCACACTGAGACAGCATTGTGCAATGCATGCCTTCAGTTCAGCTACACTCATAATTGGAGCACTGAACACAACATCTTTTAGATAACCCCACAGCCAGAAGTCACACAGAATAAGACCAGGTAATCTGGATGGCCAGGCCATAGATAAATGATGACTGATAATTCTGTCACTCCTGGAGTGCCTCTGCAGCTGCCACTTCAGTAGCTGTGCAATGTGTAGACAAGTACCATCCTGCATAAAAATGAACCTACCCACACATCCATGTTGTTGAATGGTTGGAATGACATTGATGCACAAAAGACTCCCGTAGCATTTACCAGTTATGTTACAGGTAACAAGACCTGCAAGACACACCTCCTCAAAAAATACAGCCCTACAATAAATGATGCTGTCAACCTGCACCATGTAGCCAGCTTTGCAGAATAAAGTGATACTGGTTGATGTGCATGTGGATTTTCTGTTTCCCATATTCTGCAATTCTGCGTACTGATATGTCCTCTTCCATGTGAGCAAGAAATTCTATAACAAACATTTGTCTTGCTAGCAGTTCGGCAGGAAGCAACTCTTGAAAATGGATGTTTTTGTATGTATATCAATGCAGGATATTTTGCATGATTTTATGCATTGTACTCATAGGCATATCCATTGTTCGGGCAATTCCTTGTGCACTGCATGTTTGCACACCACTGCTCAACCCTCCCTGCAATGCTGTGGCCACATCTTCAACAGATGTCAGGTCAACTGCTTTCCTCCCTTTACCATATTGCACGTCAAAAAAACCTGTCTTTTCAAACAATCGAAACTCCAGGTAGGAATTTCAACAATTAGTAAAAGACAAATTGCTACTTACCATAAAGAAGACACGTCCAGTTGCAGACAGGCACAATTAAAAGATGCTTACATAAATCTTTTGGTCACAGCCTTCATTAGTAAATGAGACACACACACCATTCATGCACACAAGCAAGCACACCTGATGCACACACGACCAACTCCAGCATCTCAGCATTCCGACCCGAGATGCTGGAGGTAGTGATAGTGTGTGTGTGAGGTGTGCTTGCTTGTGCATGTGAATGTGTGTGTGTGTGTGTGTGTGTGTGTGTGTGTGTGTGTGTGAGTGTGTGTGTGTGTGTGTGTGTGTGTGTATCTTTTACTGATCAAGGCTGTGTCTGAAAGCTTTACGTAAGTGTCTTTTAATTGTGCCTGTCTGCAGCTATACCCGTCTTTTCAAATGTTGTAATAATTTTCTACAGAACCTTAGCAGACATCAGACCAATGCCTTTTCTCACATCCATTAGTGTCTGGCACTTCTGCAGGGCAAGTGGTGCACAGTCACTGTTCTTGTAAAAACACCTTACCAGCACTATATAATCCTTCATGGAGATAGTCATGTTGAGTATCTCAGATGCACAATGAGGAACAACCATGTGCTGGGTGTCCGTAGGTGTGCATATCCCAATGCTTACAGTGCCATCTATTCACAAAACTCCAATTAAATTTTTTTGTTTCATGAAGTTTCCTCCTGTGTCCAAATTTGATGTTATTCTGAGCAGTGGTTCTCTTTCTACAGTGTTTTGAAGCTGGAACCTTAATTATGAACACCTTGTATTTTATACATAAAGAGGTAAATGAAATCATTGCAAACAGAGAGGAAGAAAACAGCATAATCCCCATATGTGGGAACAATGTCATTAGTACCAAAAACAGCAGTCTCATCAATAACAACATTGCCATCAGCACCAGAACCAACAGCTGTGTCACACAAGAGAAAAACAGTCCAAGCCAGGTGAATCACCTCTCTTATGTATACAGAATGAGCCATCAGTGCCCTAAGCAGAACTGACAACTCACATAGTGAAATAAGTTCCTCTTGTAACAAACTAATGTTTTAATGGAAATATCCAGAAGTCTCAAACTTTCCCTCTGTTACATGGAAATAATTCTTCCTGCTACAACAAACAGTGTGAAAATTAGTAGAAAAAACCATTCTGTCTGATGTGTTTAAACACACAAAACTGAGTAAATAAATTGCACTTGTTCAGGCTTTCATAGATGAACATAATCCACATGTCCTGGCAATAACAGATCATGGCTTAAAGCAGGATAAAACAAGTTGCTTTAAATCAGACGGCTATTCCTGAGTTAGTAGCTACTGTAGGTGGCATTAGAAAGAGGTTGGGTTAGCTCTTCATGTTAATCAACATACTAAAGTTAAAAGAAACTATTATTTCTTGAACAGTACTGCAGAGAAAGTTCACTTGAATTACCTGCTACTATGATACATTATGAAGGCTTCAAAAGCAGCGACTGAAACACGAAGTCATGGGTGTTTATCACCCAAGAAATGGAGAGTGGATCATTTCTTAACAGCCTCAATAAGATATCCCAAGTTGGGCCAAATGACCTCACAATACTGGGTGATTTAAACACTGATGCAGATTCTTATAATATTAGTAATTTAAAATTATCAAATATATTGAACTCATATAATCTTGCAAATGTAGTAATTTCAAACATCAAAATAACAGATTTAACTGCCAGTAGGACAGACTCTGCAATAATTAGCAAACATGATGAAGAAACAGGATGACTACTCAAACTTGGAGTGAAGGAGGTGGGGACGGGGAGAGGGATGATGGGGATGGGGGATTTGTAAGAATTCTGGCTGTGAGAAGGAAGATGGTGTCAAGATGCTCCTGATAAATTAATGATGATTGGGAAGGGGGGGGGGGGGAGCCTCAATAATTACTTTTGTTTCCCTCTCAGCTGAGATTTATAAGATTTATACCAACCATTAGCAGTAGTTTAGCCACATTTTTTAAACATCGATAATATGTGGAATAATAATTATATAATTAACACATTTTGAAATAATAAATATTTTAAAATTTGTGATTTATAAAACTCAATGCTGGGTAAAAACATGGAATTCCCTTAGATTTTATGAAATTCCCTGGGATTCCCCTGATTTCTCCAGGTAAAATGTAATTCCCTGACAATTCCAGGTTTTCCAGAAGAATCACTAACCTGAGAAAGTATTAAGTTCAGTAGCCAACTTCTCTGATCATTATTGCCAGCAAATTGATTACTTAAATGTAGGTCCTCAAAGAATTGCAAAAATAATTCAGCAGAAATGAAGCCAAACTGCTACAAATATAATCACATTCAAAAATACACTAGCTAGAGGTGTCTACCACTAAGAAGGATGAAATATTAAATGAGATGATGTGTACTCAATTCTACTAAGGGATTTTGACTCTTGGGTGGCCAGTTAAAACAAAAACAATTCCCAATCGGGAGAAAAAAAAGAGTTCACTTGAAATTACCAGCTAAATTAGTCATGCCCAAACAGAATACTGAAGCCCTCTGTACCATAAAAATCATCTGGGTTGCACACTTTCAAAGAAAAATATAGTTTTCAGATCAGTACTTCTATATCAAAGGAAACAGGTCCGCAGTGAATCAATAGCACAGTCAGCAAATGTAAGCTGTGCCTGCTGGAATCTCCTTAAGAAATACCGTAACATATGTAGAAACACAGAAAGGGAAGCAATGAATATCATACACAAAGATCAGCTAAAGGCTAAAAAACGGTTTGTAAACTTCTTAACAAGCATTTCATCTCCCCAACCATGACCACAATGGCAGACATAGACCCACTACACAACACAGTACACTGCTACATAACAGATAACGACCTTAAATTTGAAAAAGTAAAAGAAAAAGAGACAAGCAAAATATATCTCCAGCACAGTAATTAAAAAATGCACAAATGTTGTGGTTAAAACTAATTACATAGCTCATCAATGGCAGCATAAAAGAAGCTATGTTCACCACTGCAATTGAAAGGAGCATCAAACTACAGCCCAGTATCACTGATTCTTACATTTAGTAAGATTTATGAGTCTGCATTTTGGGAAAAGTTTGGTGCATTTTTCACACAAAACAACTTTCTCACAGAAACCCTTACATGGATCTTGAAAAGATCACAACACCACAACAGATGTCACAGAATTTTTACACAAAGTCTAAAGTTATCTAGATGGCAGAAAGAATGCTATAAGCATGTTTTAGATCTCAAAAAGGCTTTCAATCTAGTCAGCCATCCACTTCTCTTGCAGAAACTGAAGGCGTGCAACATCACACACAGATTTCTTGAGCCCCTGTCAACATACCTAAATGGCCATAAGCAATGTACAAATATAAATTCCCAAAATAGTGTGAGATAAATCAACATTCAGTGTATGGCTGAAACAGTAATGCAGGGCTCAGTAAAGGGGTCAATACTGGTGCTATTTCTTTTTCTCTCATGTTGTACAACATTCAAATTCCCATACAATAATTTACACTAATAACATCTCTCTACTGTTTTATGGTAACAGTGAAGAGGATATAACATATTTTTCAACACACTGGACGTCAGAAATGACTAAATATTTTAGTAACAGGGCCTATACATCAGTACTACAAAATCACAGTTTCTAGGCTTCAAAGCAGGCAACTTTTGATGGTAAAACCATGTTAACTTCATACACATAAAAATAAGCAGTGCATTGTTCTTGTTTAACCAACTGTCCAAAACTGCATATAACAATATGCTATGAACAGATTGCTATGGCACAATTTTTCCATTTAAAAGTTATAGGATAGAGCTGTAGGTGTGTACCACTGGTGTGTACTTGAACAAAATACTGGTTTTAAAAGAGAGCTGGTAGGCTGAGACATGATAAAAAAAAAGTAAAAAAAAATAATGAAGGGGCTATCAAAAAAAAAAAAAAAATGGTTCAAATGGCTCTGAGCACTATGGGACTTAACATCTATGGTCATCAGTCCCCTAGAACTTAGAACTACTTAAACCTAACTAACCTAAGGACAGCACACAACACCCAGCCATCACGAGGCAGAGAAAATCCCTGACCCCGCCGGGAATCGAACCCGGGAACCCGGGCGTGGGAAGCGAGAATGCGGAGCTATCCAAATGGGACAGATGTCAGTAGATGTGATACACACGTACAGACAAATAGATGATTACAATTTCAGAAAAAAAAAGTGGATGATTTATTCAAGAGAAAGAGCTTCACAAACTGGGCAAGGCAATAACATGTTGGTCCACTTCTACCTCTAATGCAAGCAGTTATTCAGCTTGGCACTGATTGATGGATTTTTTGGATGTCCTCCCAGGGGTATGGTGCCAAATCCTTTCCAACTGGTGCATTAAATCATCAAAATTCTTAGCTGAT
Organism: Schistocerca cancellata; assembly: GCF_023864275.1. Taxonomy (NCBI): domain Eukaryota; kingdom Metazoa; phylum Arthropoda; class Insecta; order Orthoptera; family Acrididae; genus Schistocerca; species Schistocerca cancellata. Next base: position 383,265,040 of record NC_064634.1, on the reverse strand, counting down.
TGGAGGGCCCTGCCCATAACCCTTCAAGTGTTCTTGATTGGCGAGCGATCTGGCCAAGGTAGGTTCATATGGCAAGCACAAAGACAAGTAATAGAAACTCTCACCATGGGTGGGTGGGCATTGTCTTGCTCAAATGTAAGCCCAGGATGGCTCACCATGAAGGAAAACAAAACAGGTTGTAGAGTATTACTGATATGTAACATTGTGCTGCAAGGGTGCCAGGGATGGCAACCAAAGGGGTCCTGCTATGATCTACTTATTTCTTTCCCATTCAGATAATTCCTTCATAGTGTGTCCTTTTCTTCTCTTAGAGTGTGCGAAGAGCATACAGTGAGATATTTATTTTTGATAAGAGCATCACAACAGGTCTCCCTGTATTCCGGACCATGTACCAGCCCTCTATATATCTTTTTTTTAATACCCCAGATGATCACTATTGGCTCTCAGGCTATATGGCAGGCAACACTCAGGTTGCTATCCTACCGCTGTCCTGGGTTACTCCAGACACATCTTCATTGCTCGTCAGGATTCAATTCAAAGTGGACTCATTGCTGAAAGCAATTCTACTCCAGTCAATGAGATTACATGCTGAAGAGGTGTCTGGAGATATCCCACACAACAGTGGAATACCAACCTGACTGTCGCCTACCATATGGTCTGGCAAATGAGAGTGCTGGTCAGAGGTGAAGCTCTTTCGTTTGAATTAATCATCCAATTTTTCTGAAATTGCAATCATTTGCTTGTCTGTCCACATACATAACATCTATCAATTTCCATCCCATTCAGAAAATTCCTTCATGGTGCATTATTATTTATTTATTTATTGTCACCAAAAACTTGCACCACAGATATTGCAGAAATGAAAAGTGCTACTGATGTGTGACTTTCACAGGAGAGATTGGTGGTCAGGGGCTCATGTTGTGAGCTAATAAACAGGTTGTAATAATATTCAGAAAGTGTATTTTTTTGCAAACATCCACTTTTTAAAAAATGGAACAATGCCTATTGACATTAACAAACTAAAAGTGAAGTAAATCAGAATGTCAGTGGTGTTTGCTGCAGGATTCTATTGTGAATCATGCATGAGATATTGTACTTTAAAAAGGTCCCACACCAACACTTATGTAATACCTGTTGTGCAACACATTAAAGAGGAGCACAAGTAATTACACTAGTTATGTGGACTCTCGCCAGTAACTAGATAACTGACCATAACAGGTTGTGTTCAAAATTACCACCGGCAGCAGCAATACATTCTTCCTCTCTGGTATGGAAAGACTGCTGCACACATGCTAGCATATTAGCAGAGATGTCCAAGCAGGTTGCAGTAATACGCCATTACATATCACTCGGTGTAGTTAGTATGACCTTGTAGAGAGCGTCTTTCAGCTTTCTCTACAGAAAAAAGTCTACAGGCATCAAATCCAGGGAATGACCAGCTAAGACACATGTCTTCTGCATACAATCCAATGATTTGAAAACAATCTGTGAAGACACGCTGTAGTACTTTGTACACTATGGGATGGATAGGCATCATGTTGGTACCACATGTTCCTCCTAGTCTGCAGAAGAATGTCTTATAACTTCCGTGGAAGATGGTCTATTAGGAGAATGCAATACCTGTGTGTGTTTAGTGTTCTGCCTATGAAAAACAGGTTCATTCTCCCATGCAACATGTTTACACTCCATGGATGCTGCTATTCTGCTTGATTAAGCCAACAGGGATTGCCAACAGCCCAACAGTGAGTTTTTTGTTCATTTATCTAACCATGATTGGTAAATTTAGCTTCATCACTAAATGAGATATGTGACACATCTGGAGCATCCTGTCTTAATGTGTTTGTACAGAAGTTAACACAATTCTCATAATCACGTCCCTGCAGATCTTCATGGAGAGAGATGTGATAGGGATAGAAACTATGTCAATGAACAGTGCATCGAATACTTCCCTGACTCATGCCACTTCTTCATGTGATTGAGTGGGAGCAGATCAGCTGCAAAAGCAGCAAGAACATTAATTTCCCCATCTTCTGCCTTCACTTGTATCTTTCTGTTACATTGTCTAGATGCTGCACTACCACTTTCACATAACTGTTTGAAGAAACTGATAAATAATTGTTGAGATGGATGACATCAATTAGGGTATCTTGCTGCATACACTGCATGAGAATGAACTGCAGTCTTCCTACAGTCTCCATACTCAATGAGCGTGTCCACTTTTTCTGCATTAGTAAATCCTGTTGTTCACTTGCAACCTACTGCTTGGATTATCACACACTAACTGACTAGTAAGTCGCAATGCACTCAAGGAACACACAACCACACTGTAAGCAAACATAACAGCATCATACATAGCAACTACACAGGTTGAATGGCACAATAAAGTGTCAGCATGGAAACTGCTTAAAATATGGTATCTTGTAAATGACTTGCATTAGAATCCTGCAACAAATACCACTAATATTTTAATTTACCCCTCTTTCAGTTTGTTAATGTCAATAGGCATTGTTCCATTTAAAAATGTGTATCTTCGCACAAAACACACTTGTTAAGTATTATTATGTTTATTGGCTAACAATATGAGCTCCTGACTACCAAATAATTCTTTGAAATCTGCACTTCAATAGAACTTACCATTTCCACAATATTTGCAGTGCAAGCTTTAGGTGATCCACCCTGTATACAGGCTATCCCAGGAGGAATGGCCAATATTCAGAAATATGACAGGAGCAATCACTTAAAGTAAAGAAGTTTTGTAAACAAGGGCTCTAAAATGCATATGTTTAGATCAATGAGCACTGCTTCATCTTAGATACTGTGAACAAATACTTTCTACTGCAAGCTCCTTGCTCTCCAAATTTTTGAGAGGTGACAGTATAGACAGAGCTATGATGACTCGTTCTTCTTTGCTACTGTGAAACACATCTCTTCTACTGAACAAGTGCTCACAGCCCTTAAGGTATGCATTTTGGAGCCAGTGTTTATTAGACAGTTTTTCTTGTTTTGAGCCACAGTACTAAACTCTTTGTAAGACATCAGGGTGACACACTCAAATGTTGTAAACCCCAACACAAAAACAAGTTTATTATAGACAAAGAACAAAATTAAAAGTAACAGATGGCAGTCCATATACCAGTGCCTCAATGTGTTATTGCTGTAACCGTCTAGGCAACACCTGGATAGGATCACAGCACCAGGTTGCCAGTGCGCTGTATGTCAAATAGTCCACCAACAGCAGCTGTGCAGACTGGCCAAGAGAGGCCGCCTGTGGTGTATCACAAGACCAATGCACACAGCACGAAATCCACTGCGCCACCTCCCCATTATACACACATTAAAAAAATAATTCTGCCTCAACCCAGATCCCAGAACACCTGAAGATAGATGTTGACTGTAGATATTGCATCACAGAACAGTCCCTTTGACTGTTCAGAGATGTCACTAAACTATGCATGAGCATCACCTATTAGGTGGAGGGGGTCTGACAGCCAATCAGTTCCAGTCATTCCACCAGGAAGCAGGTACACGGCTTCTGTTGTCTGTAGTTCAACCATGCCTAGATGGTCAATACCAAGCTGCGATCATGTCTGCATTGTTACTTTGTGCCAGGGAGGGCTCATGACAGGGGAAGTGTCGAGGTGTCTCGGAGTGAACCAAAGTGATGTTGTCCTATGGAGGAGATACAGAGAGACAGCAGCTGTCAAAGACATGCATCGCTCAGGCCACCCAAGCGCTACTTCTGCAGTGTGTGACTGCTATCTACAGATTATGGCTCAGAGGAACCATGACAGCAATGCCACCATGTTGAATATTGTTTTTTGTGCAGCCACAGGACGTCGTGTTATGACTCAACTGTGAGCAATAGGCTGCATGATGCGCAACTTCACACCTGATGTCCATGGTGAGGTCCATCTTTGCAACCACGACACCATGCAGCACGGTACAGATGGGCCCAGCAACATGACGAATGGACCGCTCAGGATTGGCATCACGTTTTCTTCACTGATGAGTGTCACATATGCCATCAACCAGACAATCGTCGGAGATGTGTTTTGAGGCATCCCAGTCAGACTGAATGCCTTAGACACACTGTCCAGCGAGTGCAGAAAGGTGGAGGTTCCCTGCTGTTTTGGGGTGGCATTATTTGGGGCCGACATATGCTGCTGGTGGTCATGGAAGGTGCCGTAATGGCTGTGTGATACATGAATGCCATCCTCTGACCGATAGTGCAAACCATATCAGCAGCATATTGGTGAGGCATTCGTCTTCATGGATGATATTTTGCACCCCCATCATGCACATCTTATGAATGACTTCCTTTGGGGTAACAATATCGCTCAACTAGAGTGGCCAGCATGTTCTCCAGACATTAACCCTATCGAACATGCCTGGGGTGGATTGAAAAGGGCTGTTTATGGATGACGTGACCCACCGACCACTCTGAGGAATCTACACCACATTGCCGTTGAGGAGATGAACAACCTTGACCAACAGTGCCTTGATGAACTTGTGGATAGTATGCCACAACAAATACAGGTATGCATCAATGCAAGAGGATGTTCAACTGGATATTAGAGGTACCGATGTGTACAGCAATCTTTACCCCCACCTCTGAAGGTCACACTGTATGGAGGTACAAAATGATATGTGTGGTTTTTGTGAGCAATAAAAAGATAAGATGTCATAGCTGGTACTCCTTCTCAGATTGTGTTCTACTGCTTATTGTACTGTTTCTATGCTTGTTGTTTACTTGAATGTGTATAAATAAATAAACTTTTGTTCTTAATGGCCACCCTATTGGTTGCATCTAGCATTACAACACAACTGGTGACGAGCGTGGTGTTAACTTCTGTACGCTGAGACTATTTGGTTGTTTTGTCAGTTCTCTTTTCCATGGAGGCAGAGCTCAAATATGTTCTTGAGCGGTTGCTACCAAAAATTTGTAGGCAACCTTGACTGTGCAGGCTACTACCCTGTCAGCATACCTGTCAGCTGCTCCCCCTTATGAAGATGTGGCTGAAGATGAGACGCCTATAAAAAGCCACTGCTGTGGCAACTTCCTTCAAAAGGATTGCTTGATAGCTGCCCTTTTCCGTGCCCTTCAATGAGTGCAAAGCAGTGTCAGTTTCCATTGTGTTCATATTTATTGTATGCCACATTACCAAAACAATAAGTATATGTGATAGTGTCATTTCCAACTATTAGGCTCTGATCTTCAATTGCTCTTTGGTTTTATGGACTTGCTGCTAGTGGTTACCAAATGTTTTCTTAACTGCTATCTAAAATTTGAATCCAGTGTCCAACTAAAAGCAGAAACTGACAAATCACATAATGTTGTCCCAGTTTTTATATCAAGTGTCACCTCTAATTCCTTTAGCCATTTCACTAATCCCTGGCCAGCATTTCCTGAAAATACTGCTGAATACCTGTTGTGTCTCTGATCCACCAATGCTTATCTGTCCACAGATACCTTGATGATACAGACTGTAGGAGAAATGTACTGTTTGTACTGAGGGTCCTGCTCATGAGGGGATTGGTTCTGCATAGCCTTATTGGAACCATCAGGACTGTCAGTGTCCCAGATGCCCTGTGCGTCACTCACACTATGTCATGTAGAATACAGAATCAAGTATGAGTTTTGATCAACAGTGAGGACTAACACTTCATACTGACTGGTGTGCAAGTACTCACAGACTCACAAACTTAGACAGACTTGGATCTCTGGCGCTGATTACTGAATGTTTAGTGAGTTACAACAAGCAGCTTATCCCCATTTTTTACAGATCCCACTGTGTATAAATCTGTGGTTTGTTCCTTGATTTTTCTGGTAGTAGATGATGCTGGTACCAACAGTTTGTTCAGTTTTGATGCTTTCAATGCTTTTGGCTTTTCCATTGTAGACATGGTGCACCTCATTTCCAACCAAGTCCCTTACTAGTAATTAGAGTTGTATGTTTTGAGTTCTTGTCTTTTTTCTTTGGATGGGTTGGGCAGTGCCACTAATTTTATGGCCCACATTTTCTTGAAACCTATGGTGTGGCCGAATTTTTCCATGCACGTCCTATTCCAATGGCCTTGCATGATCAAGTGAAATGAGAATTGAGCAGACTGACACTGCTGAGGGTCATACAACACGATATGTCCAATGGGTGGTCTAACCCCCTCTTCTGATTGTTAAGAAACCAAGTGATCAGGTTTGCTTTGTGATGACTTTGGAGTTTCTGTTAATGCTTAGTCTATCACTGACTTTTATTAAGGCATCCATTGTATATTTGGGGTTTCAGGTTTCTCAGAATAGTGTAAAGACTTTACATTATCATGTCACTGCTATCACAACCCTGCTTCACCATTCCAATGAGAAAGAACTCAGAATGTTTAGGGAAAATGGCTTATGTTCAGAAATTCTTTCCGGGTATGGCCGCATTGGCTCATCCTCTCCACAAATTGCTCCACAAGGATGTTCCCTTTTGGTAGATGCAGGCCTGCAAGTGTGCATTCACACTTTAGAAATCTAAATTACATTCTGCTCCTTGTTTGCATATTTTCCATCCTGGCAACCACCTTGCATCACTACAAGGATGGTTTTGAATGTCCAATACCTTATGCATCAGAAACACTCAACTCTGCTCAGCCTCAAAAAGTTTCATGTATTCTTTTATAGGTCTCAGTTCCACTTCATTATGCACTTGGTTTGAATGTGTAATCCTTCTGCTACAGTGTCTGATAAAGCAGCACATTGCCTTCAGCATTGGGCCTTTTTTCTGCCTTGATACAAAAATGAAATACATTTTTGCCATAAAGCAAGTTGTGCCAATGCCGATGCACTGTCCCAACTTCCAATGGAGCTGGATCCTACTTTTGATCAGGATGAGCTCTCTGATCCATAGGATTCATACACTTACAGACAAGGAGAGAATTACAACATGTATGAATAGTGTTCTGAAGGAATAGGAACTCACACTGTCCAGTTGAGGGTGTGTTGCAGTCAGAATTGAGAATACCCAAAAAGGGGTCAGAAATGAGACTGAGCAGAGAAAAATTTAAAGACAATACAGGTCCCAGACAGCTGGGTGTGTACCAGATTCCTTGTGAATGTGACATATCTTACACAGGCCGGATTACTAGAACAGTCAAGGAGAGATGCAAATCAGTTGTCACAGAAATGGAATACAATGAGACCAGTATTGTGGTGCAAATGCCAAGTTTCTATAACATTGTAATTATGGAGTTTATGAAAGGAAAGGTGTTTGAAAATCTGACAGAGACAGTAGTTTCAAAATAAGAAACCCTTGGGGTCCAGCACTCAAAGCATTAAGATCTTGCTGGCCATCACATCCAGCACAGGGGAAATACAGAGAGACTGCATGTTTCATGGAATATCCTTGTGGGCTCAGAAAAATAACAGAGCATCAAAGGACATTGAAAGCATTATGAGTTGAAATCAGCTGTAAATAGTAATGCAAGAACTACAGTAGTTCAGTCCGGTTGGTGTCCAGGCAGTGAGTACACATATACCACAACTCACAGCACTTGAAGAAAACAACTTTGTTGTTCGTTAAAACACTGTGCATAAAAAGAAGACTCAGATGAAAATCTGGAAGCACATAATTAGTTGTTTAACAGATTCTCAGGTATTGCTCATCAGTCTAGCATGCTAACCGGTTGGTTTAATACAAGAAAGAGAGAGAGAGAAGACAGAATGAACAACAGCATGTTTCATCATGGGATTTTTTTTTAGTAAGGGTGAGAGCGTTATAGGTGCAACAGTGATGAAGTCTTCTGTTGTGGTGACTTCCATCAAAACAAGTGCTTGACAGCTAGCCTTTGTCACGCTCTTCATTGAGGGTAAAACACTATCAGCTTCCATCATTTTAAGATTTACTGTATGACACATCACCAAAACATTCAGTATATATGACAGTGTAATTTCCCTCTGCTCTTCAGTTGTTCTTCTGTTTTGTGGATTTGCTGCTAGTAGTAGCCAAATGTTTTCTTAATTGCTACTTAAAATTTGTTCCCGTGTCTCAGCTTTCCCCCATTCTCAAACCACTCCTTGAATTTAGTGTCCATGTCATGCCCTAATCCCTTTAGCCATTTCATTAGTTCCTGGTCAGTATTTCCTGAAAATACTGCTGAATACCTGTTGTGTGTCTAACTCACCAATGCTTATGTGTCCATAGGTATCTTGATAATATAGACTGTAGGAGAAATTTACTATTTGCAATGAGATTCCTGTTTGTGAAGAGATTGTTTCTGCATAGCCTTGTTGGAGCCATGGTGATGTCAATGCCTGAGATACCCAACGCCTCCATCAAACAGCAGTATATCATATGCAATCCAGAATCAAGTATCAGTTATGACAGCATGGTCACCAATGAGAACTAACACTTCACACTGACTGGTGTATTGAGTACACATGGAGCTGAATTGCCTCTGCAGGGAATGCTCCTATTTATACATACATACAAGTATAGGCTGGGTCAAACAAAAGTGGCTCAGACAAGCGGATATGATTGGACATGAATGTATGCATATAACAGAGGAGGAAAAGACCTACATTTACTTCCAACAAGATGGAACAACTGCACACGCCCATACAGGAGCCCAAACCTTAGAATACATTTACATGATTTTCACACCTGTCAGAGATGTTAGCAGAAGCCAATCTGTTGCAGACCTAGGTGGCCACCCACGTCACCTGATCTGTCAGTGTGCGATTACTTTGTGTTGGGAGCCCTCAAGTCTAAGGTGAGTCACAGCAACTCTATTAGTCTTCAAGAGCATTTTGGATGAGACTGCAGTAATTCCATCAGTCCAGCTTCATTCCACCTTCAGCAACTTTCTGACCAGGGCCCAACATCTCCTGTATTGCCTTTCCTCCGCTGTGTTTCTTGGTGCCCTGAGACATTGTTTTCTGGGCCACTTGTATTTGCCCCACTCTGTACAATGTTCTGTCAAATTCCAGCATTCCATAAATAATAAATAACCTTCCAGAAATGATAAATGTTGAATGATGAACAATTGCAGGAGGCAGAACTCAAGCTCACTTGTCACCAACTAGTGACTATGATTGCCACCTTACAGTGGAAGACAGACAACATGTGGTGATATGTAAGCCATACCATGGATAATGTGGCCATGTGACAAGATGTACATCAGTCACATCCATGTGTAAATACCCCTCTTCCTTGAGCAAATTTTATGAACATGGTATACCATGTATTGGTTGATTCAGTAAGGAAATTGGTATGGTATTGAACACTGCATTACATGGTGCTCAATGCTGGGTTCACCACTAAGTGTTTCTATACACAGCTGGCAACTAATAATTCTTGTAACTGAAATAACAAGCTTTCACATACCATCTATGATACCTATGTAGCAAAGAGGACAAAGTTTTCTCACAAGCCATAATTGCACTCATGTTTGAAATTTGCAAATACCCAAAACCAATAGATTGCAGTGCAATTTAATTAACAGTGGCACTCAGTTTAGTTTGATAACAGCTACAGTGTTTGTAAGTGACTAAAAAGCCACATGAATTATTAGAGGATATTATTGAAAAATTAATTAATGAAATTTATAACTCGCAAATTTGCTCATAACAAAAAGTAATTATCTTCTTAAGAATTTCAAGCTCATAAGGAAGCTTAGGAAATAGAGTATGTGGAATGCAGTTCATTTCTTGCCAAATTCCTACTGAGTTATTGAAATAAGTAATATTTAAATTGTATCACAATTTAAAATTTCAAAACACACCTGATTTGAAATATCTTTAACACCAGAATTCTGTTTGGGTTTTTTCGCTGTCAACATAATACACAACACTGGGAAAGTAACATTCCCTGGAAAACTATCTTTAAAGTACATGTGTGTTGAGAAAATTACCTGAACTTTTAAATGCATATAACTAGTATGTTCAAACTACCCGTACTATAAATGCAGAAACTAAAAAATTTTAATAGGTGTGCCAGTCAAATGGGCCAATTTGGCAACCCTGGAGATTATATGTTATGTTAGGAATCAAAAAATGAGAGTGACATCATCTGTAAAACAAGCATTGGCCATTAACCTGGATATCAATGTTCAGTTGAGATGGTGCAGTGAAGGACATGCAGTTGCAATTTGACATATAGGATCACAATATATGGTGAATAGTGGACAAGGAATGGCAATACCACCCTTACAAAATTCAAATAGTGCAAAAACTGAACACAGCAACATTGCAAAGAGATGACACTTTTGCTGGGAACTGTTGGAACACATGAACAACAATCCAAGCCTGTGTGACACTCTGATCATGAGCAATGAGGCCAATTTTTATGTGTCAGGATTTGTTAATAAGCAAAACTTTATATACTGGTCACTTGAAAATACTGCAATGCTACATAAAATGCCACTTCACAGTTGGAGCGTGGTAGTGTGGTGTGGTTTATCATTGTTCGGAATAATAAAAAAATGCCATGTGGCTAGGGCCTCCCGTCGGGTAGACCGTTTGCCTGGTGCAGTCTTTTGAGTTGATGCCACTTTGGCAACTTGCGTGTCAATGGGGATGAAATTATGATGATAAGGACACAATACCCAGTCCCTGAGTGGCAAAAATCTCCGACCCAGCCAGGAATCGAACCCGGGCCATTAGGTATGACATTCCGTCGTGCTGACTACTCAGCTACCAAGGTTTGGAATCATAGGGACTTATTGTTTTGAATACATTCATGGCAAAGCTCTTACTGGAAATACAGAGTGTTATGTTCACATCTATCTATCTTGTGCCTTTTACCGTGGTTACGCAAGGTCGGCATGGTTAATAGGATTTGGCAAGGTTAGTTTATGGGGTGGCCGGATGCCCTTCCTGCTGCCACCCCATACCCCCCCAGAGTGTGCCCCAACTGTCTGCGACTAGTGTAATCTATGAAATTGTGCGAATGTGTTCAGATGTGTGTGAGCAGTGTAACTGAGGCAGGACGTGGGGACCAGCATGGTATTCACCTAGTGGGATGTAGAAAACCACCTAAAAACCACATCCAGGCTAGCCAGCACACTGGGCAGATTCGATCTGTGGCAGCACACCTACCTGAGTCCAGAAGCAGCAAATTAGCACTCTTAGCTAATCTGTCAGGTGTTATGTTTACATGTTGAACCATTTTTTAGTCCAACAGTTTGATGATTTTCGTCACACTTCAAGGCATTCCGTTATTTCTCTATAGAACACATTTACTGGTCATCTCCTCTTCAAGAACAGGAACATTCCCTGGTCACCAAGATCTGCTGACTTTTCAGCATGTGATATCTTCCTTTGGGGTCATTTAAAATATCAAATCTTCTGGTGTGGCCCACCACACACCATGCATGAACTGACGGTTATCCAATTTAATCTAATTCTGGTGCTAGTGCTGCAAAATATGATGTCTAACTTCCATAAAATACTTAAAATGTGAATGAAGGAAAATGGTGGCCGTCTACATGATATCATTTTCAAGAGATAGTATTTTAAATTGCAAGCATTGTAAATTCATGCTCTATTTCTTTTATATCACTGTGAACAAATCTGTATCACAGGTGGAGATTTCAAAACTGCCAATTTCACTACCACACCTGTTACAGTATTTTGATAAATAATGGCCACCACATAAATACAGAATTTGTTGACGAAATTTGCTGATACCCTGATCCACTTCATTGCAAATATTGTTCTCTGTCTATTGTCTGCTTAAAGGGCAACATATAATCACTCCTGTGGTACCACAAGTAAGTCAGCTATTTTGGGCATTGAAGCATGAAAAATAGAGTTGGTATTCTGTTGTGATGCTGAGTAAATACATATTTTGATATGCTCTTCTGTGTCAAGTACTATGCAATTATGACAGCCATTGTGAAATAATCTGTTACCTTGCACTGGGGTTGCTCTACCAGTGAATAAATGGAAGTGATTACATCACTGAATAACACAGTGATAGGTTTTATTTGAAATTCCACAAGAACATTTTATAAAAAATAACTGCACAATATGGAATTGGATCCTGGAGTAATCAACAAAATACTTTAATTGTCTACAAGCTCAGTGAGACAGAAATCACCAGCATTATATTTTGAAAATGCATGGCTTTCCTCTGAGATCTGGAGTTTGTTGCACTAATATCATTTCTTGTGTAATAGCCATCATAGATCTGAGCTGAAAACTGTGAGTCACATTTCAATTGGTGCCATACCATAGCATTCTAATGCACAGTAAATAATAGATTCTGTTCTGTTGCAGAAGAATTTTAAAAGATCTTTTGTGTAAACCAAAGCCATGATGGATGCTACCATCACTTTTGACAACTTTGAAAGCAAGTTAACATGGCAACTATGAAAACTTGTTAACATATATGGAACCTGAACACTGGACATCTGTTTATTCATGACACCAAATAAGTAAGTTCCTGAAGTTCATTTACATTTCAGTGACGTATAGCTTACTATGAAAGTGAGCAGAATATTGCTAATGACTACATACATTTACATCGTAAGTTTTTTTGCTAACAGTGTTGTGCAAATATTTCAACATGATGTATCTAGCAGTGTCAGTAGATGACATTAAACAGGAACAAGAGGAGGAGAATGAGGTATGAATAGTTGAACCATCTGTAGACACAGTACCACTAAATCAGTCAGGTCTAGAATAAACGGGGCTAGATCAGGTTGGTCTAGTACAAAATGCAAGCATGACTTCAGTACACTTTCAAAATATTCTGCAATAAATGTTCAAAGGCATACAAAAATTTCTGAAACATGTTCAGATTTTCAAGGAATTTACCCACATGGATACCAAAATTTTGAAAGAACTTAGGGAAATAGATACCAAAAGTTCAAAACTAAATTAGAGGATTTAAAAAGAACTGAGGATAACAGAAACCAGGATTTCAGAAAAAATAAGTATATTTTAACAACAAAACTTGAAATAGTTACTGAACTGAATACTGTGATTGTTGAGGTCAGAAATGAACTAGGTGTCAAAGAAATGGCTATAAGTGAAAAAACCCAGAAAAGTTGAGCTAAAAAATGGGTAAGATAGATGACAGGGTAACCAATACAGAATCCAGATTGGGAAGAATAAAACTGAAACTGGATTAAGTAGAGTCAGGGCTCAGACATGAAATTTCTATTGTACAAATTACATAGAAGTATGAACATGAAGCTGTCAATTGCCAAAAGATTGTTCATGTTAATACTTTAAATGAAAATAATGAAACAATCAGGTAAGTAACTGATAGTAACATGTCTATTTTGCACACAAATTTTGTTCATGTTCAAATCAGATCGAGCAATTGCAAGAAGGGGCTCATTCAAAAACTTTCTTTAATGCTAAGCTTAAGAATAAGTGGACTGCAAAAGGTTTTTCTGGAGATAGAAAATTATTTATGCAATAGTACAAACATGCTCATGTACCTAGAAACAAATATTCATTTGAAATTTAAAAGTATTGCATCAAGAAAAGTGTGTCAACACTGCAATAACTACATCTATTACTTTATTACTCTACTACACACCAATAATCAGAAAGCGAAAGCAGATTAAGTATAAGTATTCTCACACACCAATAATCAGAAAGCGAAAGCAGATTAAGTATAAGTATTCTCAAAAACCAGTCTCATGTTAAATAAAATCTGAAATAGAAGCTATTCGAAACTGGCACAAATTTCCATTTTCAAGGCTAGTAAAATTGTTAAGACATTACAGGAACTCAGTTCATTTGAAAATTTTACATACTCCATGGTAGAAGACCTTTTTCCATTTCAGGTTATAAGATGCAGAAAGGCTTAAATGTCCACATCTTATATTACCATTTTTAAAAATATATAGGATTTTACTCATCATAATCTCCTGTAACTGAAGAATTATCAATAACTTCCAAACAACATCAATATATTGTGTACGGTTTCAGTGGTAGAACTACAAATATTTATAGATGCTGCACAAAATACAACCTCATATCTCACAACAGAGACAGTATGCAATGCCAGAAACTTTTTGCGATAGTCTCTTGTGCACATTTCTTTCAGTATTCAGTTTATTCACCATTGACCACTTACAGCAGAATAGGTCTGAACATTAAATATACAATTAACAATAACTTTACAGTAAAGTTTTTACAATTTAATTCCTTTTCTTTTACGAATATTCTTATATACTAATGATTATTTCAGAATATTCTGTTATCTTATAAAATGGGTGTTTGAGCAACCAGTCATAAACCTTACATTTGGAAATATTACTGGTCAGTGACCGAGCAGATGCTGGAAGTTTACTGAAGAATTTCAAACTCATTATTTTGTGTGAGTTTGCAGTCTTTGTGAGTCTGTGTCTTCATATGTCATTGTCCAGTTTGCCTCTGGTGTTGTGGGGATGTATGTTCTCTCTGGTCTCGGACTCATTTAAGTTGCTTTTGACATAAAGCAGTGCTGTGTAGATGTATAGATTCACAACAGTTAATATCATGTGCTTGATAAATAGGGGGTGGCAGTGTTCCTTGGGCTTAGCTTTGCTCATTATTCTGATTACTTTCTTTTTTTTTTATTTTTTTTTTTTTAATTTTCAGCATTTCACTGACAAAGCAAGAATGTCCCCATAACAATATGCCATAGGAAATGTGTGACTGAAAGAGGCCAAAATATACCACCTTTAGATACTCATCAGTGACTACATCTGTCGGTCTACAGATGAGATAACACATTCTTGCTATTCTCTTGCAGATATGGCTAATGTGTTCCTCCCAGTTTAATTTTGAATCAAGTGGAATCCTAACAATTTTATTTATTTGCTTTCAACAGCTGTAGTTAAACCCAGAATTAGTTCTTGTGTTTTATCACTACTCCATAGAGGAATTTTTATATATAAATTAAAAAAAAAAATATTAAAAAAATAAAAAACATAAAAAATGAAAATGTTGTTACATTAACTTAAGTATGTTGTTAAATTAACTTAATTATGTCATGTATTGGAAAATTTGACTCATTCCACATCATTACGAAATATCGTATTCATGATCCATGGTACTAGTATTAATCTAATCTAATCTAATCTATCAGGATTACACAGGAGTTCATTAGAAGAAAACCAATCCATTACTAGTTAGTTTTTCCTGTGTTGCCTGATGCAGTTCTGTTGTTTCATGGTGTGTATTGAGCAATGTTGTATCATCTGCATAACACACAATTGAATTTGCTCCTACATGGTAAGGTAAGTCATTAATTGCAATGATGAACAGAAAAGGACCTAGGACCAAGCCCTGAGGCACTCCAGTCTGAACTTCCTTCAGTGAGGAGCATCTATTTTTAATTGATACAAACTGTCTCCTGTTACTTAAGTATGATTCAATTACATCCAAAGATGGTTTGTGTATGCCATAAAATTCCAGTTTTGCAAGTAGGGTGTTAGATGGTATGCAGTCGAAGGCTTTGCTAAGATCACAGAGTACGACTGATACTGGATCCTTATTTTCAAATGCGGTTAACACCTGGTTAACAACTTCAGTGACAGCAGTAGTGGTATTTTTACCATGTTGGTATGCAAACTGTCTGTTGGAGAGGAGATCATGCTTATCAAAATAATTATTTAGTTGACTGTACATTACATATTCAAAAACTTTAGAGAAAATTGGGACAATAGAAACTGGTCGATAGTTTTGGGGCAGATGCTTATCTCCCTTTTTAAGGACTGGTGTCACTTTAGCAGTTTTGAGTGCATCTGGGAAAACTCCAGATTCTAAACACATATTAAAAATGAAAGAAAGAGGTTGACAGATAAGGTGTATTATTTTTTTCATTACATAGTTAGAAAACCAATAACAGTCCATACTTTTGGAGTTGGTGAACCTTGCCACAGCTTTTACAATATCCTCTGGGGTGACAACATTCCAGTGGAAAGTATACATCCTATGGGGCACAGCACCAAGATGATCTAGTGCACAAGTGCCATTTTGCTTGATTTTGTTTTCAGCTTCATAGAATGCTAAAATCAGTCAATAAATTTAATCATTGAACAGGGAACAACATATGTTTTTATGTCTCTATCCTCATGGTGCAACACTTTCCCTTAATGAAACTGACTTCTAGGCAGTAACAGTTCTCCAACAAAGATGAATACTTTGCCTGCAAATCTTACCTCGAATGCAACAACAAAAGTCATGCGTGCAGCAAAGACATGCCAGTAAACTGGTGAGTACTCATATTGATGTGGATGGCCAGGGGGATTTCTAAAACCCTGGTAATAGCACACTTCAGGATAATAATCTCCAGGACTTGTATCTGGCCCCATACCTGCTCCATAGTCAGATGTATTGAATGCTGAAATATTAAAATAGTGCACATAATTACAAGATATGCTAGATATGGAAGTATAAAAACAATATCAAGTTATAGGCATACTACAACAATAGCTTGTACTCTACCTGAAAGGCTGAAATCAACATAACCTTTTAGGGAACCATCTGGTGAATATGCATATTTGTACACCAGTCGAGGAATAAAGTCTGATGTGTATGCTATAACAAAGCCCTGGGAAATACAATAAAATAGCATTTAGATATACTTTTAAATGAGGTATTTCAGTTCACTTCACGTTTTATTTATAACAGTACTATTGGACACAGAAATTAAAACTTACATTTGCTTTTCTTTGTTGTTATAATGTTAATTTAAAAAACAGGTTTCATAATGCAAGTTACAAAAGTAAACAAGTCCAGCAATAGGAGCCATAGAAGATTACAACATTGATGACCAAAAGCAAGTAACATCAAGAGCACTTTTTGGAGTCACCTAAAATAAATTTTCCTTTTTCAGGACATGGAATAGATCTGGCAGGCGATCAAATGATTCATTGTTTCTACTTCTCCACAACTGGTAGTGATGACTGGAAATCCCTATTTTTGGGGATAACATTAGGTTCTTGTGATTCCACAGCATAAGTGATTGAGAGTAAGCCAAATAGTCCACTTATTTTGGTGGCTAGCAGGGAGATTTTCGGATGGTTGAGGCCAATTTACGTTGCTTCCAGTTTGTTCTTCCACATTTTCATTCTTATTTTGGATGGAATCATTTGCAAGAAGATGCTGCTTTTCATAAAGCCTGGACTTCAATCTCTGGATGGTTTGAACTTAATCATGTAATGGGTGGCTAGGCTTGGTGAGCAGGTTTTGGTAAGTTATGCAGGAAATAAATATCCAGTAACAAGCCTGTACATCTCATTTGGTGCCTTGTCAACTTCTTTGGTATGGCCAGACTTGTAGCACACAGGGCAAGCATATATTACCAAAGAGATTGGTAATGACATTGTTCTTAAAGCTCTTGGGCAAGAGTCTTATGCGTTTGTTGCTAGTTTATCTTCCTAAGTACCTCACTTCTGGCTTCCACATTCAGACTCAAGTTATGGCAATGTTAGTTGCACCTCAGGGTGCAACCAAATGGGGCAAACAAAATTTTAGATATAATAGAGCATCCAATTCTACTCCTTACCATAAGATACTGAGTTTAACATGTGTCTGTCTGTCTTTAAGGTGGAAAGCACAAGGTGATGCTTTATCTGGTTACAGTGAAGTTGATTATTATAGTTGTTGATACTTCACCTTTTTCAAAGTATCTTTCAAGTGAACTTAACTTGAGTTGTCACATTTGTAAGGATAACTCCTGGTGTAGACTAGAACTGACAATGATCATCACAGATGTTAACAAGAGCAAGGGACAATACACATCTTCATAACAACCACCTTTCCCACCCCCCACCCCCCCCCCTTTTTTAGTGTTGTCCCTGAAAGTTCACATAGAACCTTAAGTAATTTTTCAATGACTATGGTGAAACCATAGTTCTCGGTAATCCCATAGATCTCTTTTGCCTATAAACTGTGACTGACAGTTTATTTATTTATTTATTTTTTACTTTGCCAGTGTCAGTGTTGTCCCTGAAAGTCCACATAGAACATTAAGTAATTTTTCAATGACTATGGTGAAACTATAGTTCTCGGTAAGCCCTCTCTTTTACCTATAAACTTTGACTGACAGTATCATAAGCAGCTGTCAATCAATGAAGCTGCACCTGTAATAATGTATGCTTTGAATGCATCTTCTATATACTGGATTAGATTAAGAACCTGAGATCTATAATTCTTTCCAGGTCTGAAACTTGATTGTTAATGATTAATTCTGGTTCCATCAGATCCTGTTAGTTAGTTACATGTTCCATAGATTATTTGAACGATTCTTTTATCGAAATGATGTGTAATGATTCAGTTTACAGGATATGTCCATCCTTCAGTCTCATTGGAATCTTCAACTTGTAAACTTACTTGGAACTGTTTCAGAAACGTCTTGATAATACTGTTCAGTGGATTCCCCCTCCCCCTCACCTCCACATTCCATCCAATTATGAATTATCTATGGGTGCAATTAAAGTTCATAACAGGAATATATTTTACATGGATTCCAGAAAGCATACATTCCTGGATGGTCTCAAGAATGCAATGAGCTACATGCTAAATATCAAGAATCTTGCAAATACATGACAGTTGATGACTTCTTGAGAGCTCTCAATGAGAACAGAAAAAAGGCATAGAACAATGGCAGGGCTCAACTTTACACATTCTAGTTAGAAAGCATGGAACCTTATGAGAAAACCTGGTACAGATCCAAGGCTATCAAGCACAGTCACATAGGAGAATGCCAGTTCAACTGCAGCCAGACTAATAAGATTTTGAGAACTAAAATAGACAAGGCACACACACAAACTGTGAAAAGTGAATTGTACATAAAGAAGCCCCGTCTAAAACTATATCCAGACTATTCATCTGATCTCTGCACTGAGGAACCTGACATAGTCTTGAACACACAGATACATCTGCTGGCTTTGTTGGCACATACCCACAGCTTCCTAAGGCTATCAGATTTAAAACAAAATTGTGGTTCACTGAATTTTTCAGTGAGATTCTGAGAACTGGGAACATCAAAGCTTTTCAAGCAGGCTAAGATAAAATGTGAAGTATAAGCTAGTAGAAAGGCTTTTTCTACATAACATTCAAGCTGTCATTGATCAATTCAGTCCTGTTGAATAAGGCGGCTTTAGGAAGTGGAGCTGCTACAACCAGATCTTAACACTGATAACTCTTGTGAAAGTGAGGTTTCATTGGGGTCTTAAATCAGCTGCAGTTTCTGTGGATCTTATGGCAGCTTATGACACTGTGTGGAGGGAGGGATCGATGTCAAAGTTTATTGAAATCATCCCAAGTCAAAAGCTGGCATTTCTAGTAAACAATATACTCCCTGACAGGCACTTTAAGATCCTGAATAGACAAGCCAGCAGGTGGAAGACTCTAAACAATGGCTTACCTCAGTGATCAGCTCTGGCCTCCATTCAATTTAACATGTATATCCATGACGTGCAAGGCACAGACTCCACGAATATCCAGTATGTAGGCAACCTAGCATTAGTCTTCCAGAGTAAAGATATTATGCACATGAGAGATCCAACAAAATTGAGTGATTACTTAATAAATGGAAACCCAAATAAAACTGAGGTTACTGCAGTCTTTCTAAATAAACAATGACATCCCAAGGAATTCTTGAAATTTTCCCAGAATACTGAATATTCTATAAGGTTTCAGGATTTCAGCCAGATCATGTTGACTTCTTGCCACAATGTTTTGGCTGGCAACCATCCAGCCATCTTCAGGTGAGTGTCCACCACTGGAGACTGCTAGTTCACCCTCTCGGCTTTATAGTGAAAATTGATGCAGAGATGCATACTCATTGGTGTCCGCCACACAGGAGCATCCTTATCAAAATCAGTGCCCTCTGAAAATATTGTTCCATCTGTGGCACACATGCACCTGCATAAAGGTGAAACAGCATGTTGGAATGCACGCTCGTGTTGCTAAAAACAAATGTCAGGTGTGGCCACACATATCATTATGAATAAAATGTTTTTCCCTCAGAACAAATTAAAAAGATCACCGGGTCCCAAGCCTTGTCCAGTTAAAACACCAAGCAACCTCTTTTGCTTGATTTTTCTAAAAAGGGTACCTTTTGAAGTGGGATATTCTGTCCTGAACAAATACTTGTTCAGGAAAACATAATAGAACAATGATGGAATTCGACTGTTCATGCACATAAACTTTGTTGTTTTTAAACAAGTTTCTGACCATTTATACCAAGAATCATTGTGGAATACTGTTTGCTTATGTGAACTTCCTGAACATCTCACTGATGTTTTCAGAAACAGGAATCTAGACTCCGGTTGCTGTGTAAAAATAGAAGGTGTGAACACCTCATCTTTTAGAATTCTGAGAAGTGTCAGACAAGGATGCATTTTGTCACTATTCCTTCTCATATTAGTTATAGATTTTATAGTCAGAAAAAAATATGGCCAGCTCCAAAATAAGCATGCTTTTGAATGAGCATCAAGTTTTATGGGTCTTGGTTTTGCTCATGACATTTTTCTTCCAGCTGAAACACCATACAGTTTACAGTTAGTGACTACCAAGCTGGATGAAATTACTAGTTCTGTAGGTTATAAGAAAACACAATGTGCACAATAAGTGGAAAAGTGGCTACTCAAATTATATTGCAATAGAAAGAATCACAAGAGGTTGACAAATTTCCATATCTTGGCTCTGTTATCTGTAATAATGGGACATACAGGGTGTTTCAAAAATGACCGGTATATTTGAAACGGCAATACAAACTAAACGAGCAGCGATAGAAATACACCGTTCGTTGCAATATGCTTGGGACAACAGTACATTTTCAGGCAGACAAACTTTCGAAATTACAGTAGTTACAATTGTCAACAACAGATGGCGCTGCGGTCTGGGAAACTCTATAGTACGATATTTTCCACATATCCACTATGCGTAGCAATAATATGGCATAGTCTCTGAATGAAATTACCCGAAACCTTTGACAACGTGTCTGGCGGAATGGCTTCACATGCAGATGAGATGTACTGCATCAGCTGTTCAATTGTTTCTGGATTCTGGCGGTACACCTGGTCTTTCAAGTGTCCCCACAGAAAGAAGTCTCAGGGGTTCATGTCTGGCGAATAGGGAGGCCAATCCACTCCGCCTCCTGTATGTTTCGGATAGCCCAAAGCAATCACACGATCATCGAAATATTCATTCAGGAAATTAAAAGACGTCGGCCGTGCGATGTGGCCAGGCACCATCTTGCATAAACCACGAGGTGTTCGCAGTGTCGTCTAAGGTAGTTTGTACCGCCACAAATTCACGAAGAATGTCCAGATAGCGTGATGCAGTAATCATTTCGGATCTGAAAAATGGGCCAATGATTCCTTTGGAAGAAATGGCGGTCCAGACCAGTACTTTTTGAGGATGCAGGGACGATGGGACTGCAACATGGGGCTTTTCGGTTCCCCATATGCGCCAGTTCTGTTTATTGATGAAGCTGTCCAGGTAAAAATAAGCTTCGTCAGTAAACCAAATGCTGCCCACATGCATATCGCCGTCATCAATCCTGTGCACTATATCGTTAGCGAATGTCTCTCATGCAGCAATGGTAGCGGCACTGAGGGGTTGCCGCGTTTGAATTTTGTATGGATAGAGGTGTAAACTCTGGCGCATGAGACGATATGTGGACGTTGGCGTCATTTGGACCGCAGCTGCAACACGGCGAATGGAAACCCGAGGTCGCTGTCAGATCACCTGCTGCACTAGCTGCGCGTTGCCCTCTGTGGTTGACGTACGCGGTCGCCCTACCTTTCCAGCATGTTCATCCGTCACGTTCCCAGTCTGTTGAAATTTTTCAAACAGATCCTTTATTGTATCACTTTTCGGTCCTTTGGTTACATTAAACCTCTGTTGAAAACTTCGTCTTGTTGCAACAACACTGTGTTCTAGGTGGTGGAATTCCAACACCAGAAAAATCCTCTGTTCTAAGGAATAAACCATGTGTCCACAGCACACTTGCACGTTGTGAACAGCACATGCTTACAGCAGAAAGACGACGTACAGAATGGCGCACCCACAGACTGCGTTGTCTTCTATATCTTTTACATCACTTGCAGCGCCATCTGTTGTTGAAAATTGTAACTACTGTAATTTCGAAAGTTTGTCCGCCTGAAAATGTACTGTTGTCCCAAGCATATTGCAACAAACGGTGTATTTCTATCGCTGCTCGTTTAGTTTTTATTGCCGTTTCAAATATACCGGTCATTTTTGAAACACCCTGTACATGTAGACATCAGCAGCAAGTCTGCAAAAACTTCTGGAGTCTTCACACAAATGCAATCCACATAACACCTGGAAATGAACTTTTGCAGAGGCTTTTCAATGCATGGATATAAAGTGAGAGGAAACAGAATACTTGGTAGCTGATCAGAGTAGCTGATAAAGTTCTCTGAAGGAAACTTGTTGCCTGATATGGTACTAAGTATTGGAAGAACTGAGTCTAAGTAAGTCACATTTCAGAAGTATCAGAAGCTTAATTTTAAAGACAGTGGGCTTAAGGATGTAAAAAGCCTATTCAACTATCTTAAACATTCAAGACCATTTGAATTATTTTGTTTATTTCTCTCATTCTCTATTTAGTTATTGTCTTAAAAATGGTTCAAATGGCTCTGAGCACTATGGGACTTAACATCTATGGTCATCAGTCACCTAGAACTTAGAACTACTTAAACCTAACTAACCTAAGGACATCACACAACACCCAGTAGTTACTATCTTCAGAAGCCTTAAATACAACAACAGGTTATGTGCCTTCATTTTTAATGAATACTATTTTGGTGCATAAACAAGCAAAGACAAGTGAGAAAAATATAAAAGAGGACACGATTTGGATTTTGTCAGAACAATAAGAAGAAAGGGAAAGAAGGATTACAATGAGCAAACAGTAATATGCAGAATGAGATTTTCACTCTGCAGCGGAGTGTGCGCTGATATGAAACTTCCTGGCAGATTAAAACTGTGTGCCCGACCGAGACTCGAACTCGGGACCTTTGCCTTTCGCGGGCAAGTGCTCTACCAACTGAGCTACCGAAGCACGACTCACGTCCGGTACTCACAGCTTTACTTCTGCCAGTACCTCGTCTCCCACCTTCCAAACTTTACAGAAGCAGTTTTACAGTTTTAATCTGCCAGGAAGTTTCATATCAGCGCACACTCCGCTACAGAGTGAAAATCTCATTCTGGAAACATCCCCCAGGCTGTGGCTAAGCCATGTCTCCGCAATATCCTTTCTTTCAGGAGTGCTAGTTCTGCTAGGTTCGCAGGAGAGCTTCTGTAAAGTTTGGAAGGTGGGAGACGAGGTACTGGCAGAAGTAAAGCTGTGAGTACCGGACGTGAGTTGTGCTTCGGTAGCTCAGTTGGTAGAGCACTTGCCCGCGAAAGGCAAAGGTCCCGAGTTCGAGTCTCGGTCGGGCACACAGTTTTAATCTGCCAGGAAGTTTCAGTAATATGCAGATGAACTTACAGAAATTTAAGAGAGGACAGAAGCATAGCAATGTCACATTACAGAGGCACCAACTAATGAAGAAGACGAGATAACAGGCAAGTGTCAGCTTTAGTGTGGAGGTACTCACACTCGATACTCAAAAGATTGTATAAAATATTGCTTACATTTTGTTTCTCATTACATAAAAATGGCTTTGTTTAGACATCGAATAATAATTGTAGTGGGGAACATTCTAAACAAACTTCATGATTTGTGTAACCTGTGCTATGTTTGACTGACGGAAAGTTCCATTATTTTAAGAAAGTATTTATCTTCAAAACAATGCTCCCACTCACACTTTTCAATTTTAAAGTAAAATTGATAGGACGACCTTCTTTCTGGGATTTCAAATTTATGAGTTGTATCTTATGAAAACATCCTTGTTAATTTCAAACAAATAAGAAAAAGGAAAGACTGAAAATGCTCCAATGTATCAAATGCTTCTGCAAAACCCATGACCCCATGGAGCAATGTGTATTTTAAAACTGAAAAGAAAGAAAGAAAGAAAGTAGCATCCTATGACTATAATATCAATGAGTCACTGTTGGAATCAGAAAACTCATACAAATATCTAACACTTTCTAGGGTTGTAGGGACATGAAATGGAATGCTCATATACATTTAGTCACATGTGAAGAAGATGGTAACTTTGGTTTGTTGGTAGAATTCTGGAGAAGTGCAACCAGTCTACAAAAGAGATTGCTTACAAATCATTTATGCAACTGGTTCTAGAATACTGCTCAAGTGTGTGGGACCCATACCAGACAGCACTAACAGGGGGTATTGAACATATACAGAGAAGGGCAGCACAAATAGTCACAGGTCTGTTTAATCTGTGGAAGAGTGTCACAGAGATACTGAAGGAACTGAGCTGAAAGACTCTTGAAGATAAATGTAAACTGTTCCAAGAAAGTCTGTTAACAAAGTTTCAAGAACCAGATTTAAAGGATTACTCTAAAAATATACTACAACCCTCTACATGTTGCTCACATAGGGATTGTTGGATAAGATTAGAATAATTACTACATGCACAGAGGCATTCAAACAATCATTCTTCCATGCTCCACATGTGAATAGCACTGAAAGAGATCCTATAAATTGGTACAATGAGGTGAACCCTCTGCCATGCACCTCACCATGGTTTTCAGAGTGCAACTTTAGATGTGGATGATATTGAATGATTCACATTTGTCTAACTGGCCTAAATCTTGATTCACTATAGGGGTGCCATTTGTAACATATGTCATTTGTGATAGGGAGATCTCAGTAGCTCATCATTGAATGTCCATTGTCTGGTTTCTGGCTGTAATTTAGTTTTATACCAGGTTTTTGTAATGATGTATGCAATACAGCATCAACTTCATATTTATTGTCACTCAAAATAATATAAATATCAGATTGTCCATAACATTTTGTATAGAATATTGATCACAGCTACACACTTCCACTGGACTACACAGTACTTTTTTCACAGTGGCAATATTAATAGAGTGCACTTTCACAAATAGGTCCTGAGTTTATCAACACACACAAAGTACAGTGAATATATGATATTGTCAAAGTGAATTAATCCTGCAGACTCAAAGTACTTTTACAAAAGATATTACTCATAACATAACTTACTTCACGATGTTAATGAACTGAATGATTCCCAATGACTGTGCTACAGAAAGGTTGATCAACAGATTAGGGGGCATGGAGGGCTGAATCTACTCTCTCACAATTATTTATTTATTTATTTATCTATCTTAAAGCATTTACATGCAATCGATGTCATCATGAGTAATGTACAATTTACATATTAAGAAATATAACTATTGTGAGGTATCACACAAAGCTAAAGTATACATTTTAAAAGAACATACATAACAAAGAAATACATTTGATACATAAAGATATCCAACATAACTAAAGTGTGCATTTTAAAGAATGTTCATAATAAAAGAATACATTTCATACATAAGGATTTTTCCACATGTTTAACAGTTAAATGTGAAAATACAGAGACAAAAAAAGCTTAGGAAGAGGTAAAAACAGAGTTGCAAGTTGTTTCATAAGTCAGGTCTATTTTTGAAGAGTTTTGAAATTCTTTAACACTGTAAAAAGCTTTGTCTTTCAGTCATTTTTTAGTCTTACTTTTAAATATATTAAGAGAGACACAATGTGCCTGCACAGGTAATGTGTTGAAAAGCCTTATTCCCATGTATTCATAACTGTCTTGTGTTTTCTTGAGTCGAGTTGTTGATATGTCTATCTTAAATGTTCGACGAGTGTTATGATTATGAACGGACTGCCTAAGGTTGTCACTGTTAAACTTTTCTTTTATGCACAAAAGGCAGCTGTATATACAAAGATAAGGGACTGTCATTATCTGTAATTCTTTGAAGTATGACCTACATGATATGTTATTTTTGGTAATCCCAGAGATGCTCCTGATGACTTTCTTCTGCCAAATAAAATTTTTCCTGGACCATGGAGAATTACCCCATAGAAGAATACCATAGCTAATATGGCAATGAAAGAAATAGGAATTAATCAGCAGGCTTTCAGAAACATAGATGCATAACTTTTTCAGCAGATAGATAAGTCGCATAAGCTTTCAAGATATGTTGTCTATGTGTCTCTGCCAGCTTAATTTTGTATGTAAGTATATGCCAAGAAGTTTGGTAGAAGTGTACTCAATATCAGCATTGGATAAGCTGAAGGATATATTTACAGTCTTTCCATAGTTAATAGCTAACTCATTGGCTTCGAACCACAGATTGGATAATCTGAGAAAATCAGTTTATTTATGTCCTTCCCTGAATTGATCAAAGTTGTATCATCTTGTGTAAAGCACAGATTTGCGTGGCATATTGCTGGGCATGTCATTTATAAATATTATAAACAGTAATGGCCAAGCACTGATCCTTGGGGAACACCTCTAGTGACATTCAGTAACTGTGACTTTTGACTGTTGTAGCTTACAGTTTGCTTTCTGTTACTGAGATATGATTTAATGAGGGAGAGTTCCAGGTCCCTAATGTCATAACACCATAGTTTTTCCAGCAGTATTGTGTGGTTTAAAGAATCAAATGCTTTGATTAAGTCCACTAGTGTGGCTTCAGCAGATAATTTGGATTCAAAAGAAGATTGCACAATAGAAACAACATTTTCAACAGCATTAATTGTTGATAACTGGGCCCTAAAACCATATTGAGACTTAGTCAGTATACAGGGTGTTACAAAAAGGTACGGCCAAACTTTCAGGAAACATTCCTCTCACACAAATAAAGAAAAGATCTTATGTGGACATGTGTCCGGAACACTTAAATTCCATGTCACAGCTCATTTTAGTTTCGTCAGTATGTACTGTACTGCCTCGATTCACCACCAGTTGGCCCAATTGAAGGAAGGTAATGTTGACTTCGGTGCTTGTGTTGACATGCGACTCATTGCTCTACAGTACTAGCATCAAGCACATCAGTACGTAGCATCAACAGGTTAGTGTTCATCACGAACGTAGTTTTGCAGTCAGTGCAATGTTTACAAATGTGGAGTTGGCAGATGCCCATTTGATGTATGGATTAGCACGGGGCAATAGCTGTGGTGCGGTACATTTGTATCGGGACAGATTTCCAGAATGAAGGTGTCCCGACAGGAAGACGATCGAAGCAATTGATCGGCGTCTTAGGGAGCACGGAACATTCCAGCCTATGACTCGCGACTGGGGACGACCTAGAACGACGAGGACACCTGCAATGGACGAGGCAATTCTTCGTGCAGTTGACGATAACCCTAATGTCAGTGCCAGAGAAGTTGCTGCTGTACAAGGTAACATTGACCATGTCACTGTATGGAGAGTGCTACGTCAGAAACAGTTGTTTCTGTACCATGTACAGCTTGTGCAGGCACTATCAGCAGCTGATTGGCCTCCATGGGTACACTTCTGCGAATGGTTCATCCAACAATGTGTCAATCCACATTTCAGTGCAAATGTTCTCTTTACGGATGAGGCTTCATTCCAACGTGATCAAATTGTAAATTTTCACAATCAACATGTGTGGGCTGACAAGAATCTGCACGCAATTGTGCAATCATGTCATCAACACAGATTTCCTGTGAACATTTGGGCAGGCATTGTTGGTGATGTCTTGATTGGGCCCCATGTTCTTCCACCTACGCTCAATGGAGCACGTTATCATGATTTCATACGGCATACTCTACCTGTGCTGCTAGAACATGTGGCAAGTACGACACAACATGTAGTTCATGCACGATGGAGCTCCTGCACATGTCAGTCAAACTGTTCGTACGCTTCTCAAAAACAGATTCGGTGACCGATGGATTGGTAGAGGCGGACCAATTCCATGGCCTCCACGCTCTCGACCTCAACCCTCTTGACTTTCATTTATGGGGGCATTTGAAAGCTCTTGTCTACTCAATCCCGGTACTAAATGTAGAGACTCTTCGTGCTCGTGTTGTGGACGGCTGTGATACAATACACCATTCTCCAGGGCTGCATCAGCACATCAGGGATTCCATGCGACGGAGGGTGGATGCATGTATCCTCGCTAATGGAGGACATTTTGAACATTTCCTGTAACAAAATGTTTGAAGTCATGCTGGTACGTTCTATTGCCGTGTGTTTCCATTCCATGATTAATGTGATTTGAAGAGAAGTAATAAAATGAGCTCTAACATGGAAAGTAAGCGTTTCCGGACACATGTCCACATAACATATTTTCTTTCTTTGTGTGTGAGGAATGTTTCATGAAAGTTTGGCCGTACCTTTTTGTAACACCCTGTATTGTTTTTTTACAAATGCATGTTAATTTGCTTTTGTATACAATATTCGATTATTTTTGAAAAAATAGGTATCAGAGAAATTGGACGATAATTATTAGTGCAGGATTTATCACCCTTTTTGTGTAATGGAATTACTACCATCTTCTTTAGACATTCTGGAAAAATACCACTGTCAAATATCCAGTTTATGAGTGTGCAGAGAGGGAATGATATCAAGTCGATTATTTTTTTAATCACAAAATTTGAGAGGCCATAAAAATCTTCTGATCTGGAGTCACTTAACTTTGCCAATGATTTAATTACATCACTTATTTCCACATGTCCCCAATTACAGGTTAGCATGGTATAAGCAAAGTTTTGTAAAAACTGGTTTATGTAAGTAGATTGTGAGTTTGACTTTGAACTCTTCTTATGAGGAGATGAGGGATTAGAGTTTGCTGCATTGATAAAAAAAAGAGCTTAAATTCATCTGGGGTGACATTAACATCAGTTGTAACTTTTACACTATGACTACCTGTACCTAATTCTGCTTTAATGACCCTCCACGCAGCCTTACACTTATTATTGGAGTTTTTGATGAAGTTATCATTTGCTCTACATTTTGCTAATCTGATTTGTGATCTATAGTGTCTCTTGAGTCTAACAAATGTTGCATTGTCAACACTACCATTTTTTACCTTATCATAGCATATCAATACCATTAATCTTAGCTTCTGTAAATATGGTGTGACCCACCTATGTGGAGTAGTTCGACCATGCTTTCTTACCATAGTTTTGTTTTGTTTGATAACCATTGGACAGGAGGTATTGAAAATTTCAGATAGAGTACTAACAAACCTGCTACAAGCCTCCTCAACATTGTTGGAAGCATATATTATATTATTCCAGTTTAGTGCCTTCAGCTTATCCCTGAAGCTATCTATG
This sequence comes from Schistocerca cancellata, assembly GCF_023864275.1. Taxonomy (NCBI): domain Eukaryota; kingdom Metazoa; phylum Arthropoda; class Insecta; order Orthoptera; family Acrididae; genus Schistocerca; species Schistocerca cancellata. The sequence continues at coordinate 383,235,854 of NC_064634.1, read as the reverse complement.
CTTTCATCATTTAATAACCTGACATACCAGGTTGGTTCACAATCCCCCATTGTTTCAGTAATTGTTAGTTTTACCCATGTACCTTTTTGATCTGTCAGATGGTCGACATTAAGGAGTCCCAATTCAAAATCATCTTCATGTATATTTGTGATAAAATAGTTGTCTTGTGGGACTATAATTTGCACATAAGAGATTATGGGATCTTAGCATGTTAAGCAAATTAGTATTTTTTTCCTTACATCAAAATTTAAATCTCCTAAAATTACTGTCTTGTATTTGGTATAATTTTCTGTATGGTGAATAAGTTTATCTAAACACTCTACAAATTGATCGGCATCACTATCAGGAGAATGGTATATTAAAATAACTGTGAGTTTTAATGTTGGTAGTAGCATGACAGCCACTTCAAGAATGCCTTTAATACATATGTCCGTAACATAAAGCACAGTACATCTTAACCCTAGGTTGTCACTTATATATATTGAGCAACCTCCATAACCTTCATTGGGTCTGCAGTAACTTGTAATTAAATTAAAACATGGTGGTACATACAGTTTTATCTCTTCTTCTCTTAACCAGTGTTCATTAATACATAATACTATTCAATTGTTTCCATTCAATACAACACCAAGTTCATCAGCTTTATATTTCAGAGATCTAATATTTATGTGCATGAATAATATTGATTTTTGACAGCAAGAGGGAAGATACGTGGTGTCTTGTAAGTCTACTGCTGGTAGCCAGACCCCATTTTGACAACATTCGGATACATCTAGTTTTCTGGACTCAGAGTGAATGGTTTGAAGATTATTTTGATCCTGCTGGAACATATCTGTTAATATTTTTCCAGACAGCCCAGCAGGCTTTACAGGTTTCCCTGGTCCAGTGGTATTACTATAAAGGTGGCCATTTCTTTACTCACAGTTTTGGTAATCAGTTTCAAGATTAATCTTCTTCCTTGGTTGTTGAGGTGGAATCCTTGTCCCTGTCAAACTCGCTAGCTTTAATGATTGTGGAATTTTTGAATTTTGAACACAGGTGATATAGCCATTTATTTACTTCCAATACCTCACGATTTATGCAGGATTGTTTTGCAAGATCATATCTAAATGGAACATCGACAATAAACTTTTTTTTCGATGTGATACTTGGTAATGTGCTTCTTAAACCTTTTACTAAGTTCGCGCTGTTGTTTTTCGCTATGCCATTTGTTCCAATCATAATTACGATGACACCAGCTTCAGAAGCCTTTTTGTTAATGTTTTGCAAGACATCCTTGGCTTCTGCTGAAGGATACACATACCCCAGACACTCGAGGTTTACGTTTTCATTAAGGTAACTTGAAACATTATGGCCTTGGCTATCACTCAATAAGGTAATTTTACAGGTTTTACATACTAAATTTTGACCGTCACACTGTTTCACTCCTGTTTGAATTTCTTTTTAATATTTATTAGCATTATTATGTTTCACTGCATATGTTATCTGTTTGCTACTTTGTTCATGAAACTTGCTAACATTCACACTGCAGCTACTTATGCTGTTTTTGGCTTTATGCTGTTTTGCTGCGAATGTTTCTTGTTCATCACTTTGTTCACAAAACTTACTTATGTTCACTATATAGGTTTTTACACTGTCTTCTATTGGGCAAAGCTGAGAATATTTGTTTACATCTGTGAACCTTACTCTTCTTGGTGGTTTATTTACTATGGCTAAGCTATTATTATAGCGAACCGTTTTGCAGAGCAGAGGTTCCTTTACAGTACAGGTTACCTTCGATACCTGTGATTCGTTATTTACTGCTTCTGAAGTCCCACATGCTCTCTGAGTGAGTCTTAGCTGCTGATTTTCTTTCTTCAAGTATACGATCTCTTCATGTAGTACTTCCACAGTTTTCTACAGGCTGATTATTTGTTCGTTTAACTTCACAGTAATATCACTACAAGGCATATATTTGTTGTTTTTTTAGTACTGAACTATAACTTTCATACACATGTGAATTACAAACACTACCAGTTGCCGCCATCATCACCAGTTTACAGACATGCCCAGGAATAATAAGCAAAACCTCTAATTACATTTTAGTTTATAATGACAGAAAGGTCTAATTTAGTATTTATATTATTCTACTGAGTCAAATAAGAAATTGGTTTAACTGTATGTTAGATTTTTGTAAAATCAACAAAATCATATGGAATATTTTGTCAATATACTGTGTGCTTCCTCAGCTATTTAATAAGTTTAATGTAAATTTCTCAGGTTCATAATTTCTCTGTTTTGTTCACTGTCTTAATTATTACATTACTCAGATGAAGAAATACATTTTTCAGGTCAGAAAAAGTAGGGCAACAAATTACAACATCAGTTCTAAGAATTAAACAATCTTAAAGGTCAAAGTATCTTTGGGAGGGCGGGGGGGGGGGGGGGGGAGTTCAAATTATAAATACAGATAAAATTTTATAAAGATGGTTTGAAGAGAACGTTAGATATTTCGTAAAAAGAGTAACTGAAGTGCTTCGGACTGCAAATTAGGCATTTGTGTACTGTAAATCTAAACTCCACGTGTTCTATAGGTATCCCATGTGTTTAAAAATTCTTTAAACAAATTGTTTTCAGGTAAGCTAATTATTCCTCTGCAGTTAGAAATCATGAAAGTACTTAGTGAACTATAAAGTACTATAAAGTTTTGTAAACATTAGCCTAATTTAAAAAATGATCATTTCACATAACTATGGCATATGTACTACTTACATAATGCATAAAGAGTAAAACTAATGTATTTAAGGAGTGGGACTGTAGCAAGTGGAGTTACCCCCACCATGCTACATTTCAGCATGTCTTTACATAATCTAGAAATGGGCACTTAAACGTACTCAGCTATCCAGATGCATAAATGGATGTCCAACTTTCAGAATTCTCTAACCTTTTTTCATCAGAATAGAAATGAGGTATAAGAAAAGGTAAAAATATGTGCAGAGATACTGAAGGAACAGCCGAGTCAGAGACAGAATCAGTAAGTAATTAGGAAGTGACAATAAACAAGCTCCTACTGGTAGCTTTAAATATCTCTTATTACTCCCAATAAATTCAGTGGAATCAACAGGAAAAAAAGGAATAAGATGCTAATGCAAATGAAACAAAAATAAATGCAAAAAAGTCTATTTACTTTGGGGGGAAAAGGGGTGGGTTGAGAATCCAAGTGGAAAAAGAAATACCATGAAAGAAAAAGCAAGTCTGATGAGCATGACATAACTTAAGTTAAATGATTCTTAAGATCTCACTTAGTACAAATCAAAACATTGATTCAAAAATAGACATATATTAACTGAAAAGTAATTTTCTACCAGATGAGCAACACGTGAAGCATTCAATAATTACTATGAAAACATTCAATTTTTGACAAAATAATTTAATTGTATAGATAAAATCTATCCAATTAAATTATTCAATAATTATTGTAATAGTACATTATTACACGATTTTCCCTAAATAATAAAAAAAAATTATCCTGTGTTAATGGTGCAAGAGCACAAAAATTATTATCTGTATGCTATTTGAAGAAAAATGGAGAAAAATGTACAACAGCAAAATGAAAGTTGCATTACGAAGATAGTAACTGTTCCAAAAGGACAGATACCAATGATGACCACACAGCTTCTCTAGAAAGAAATGAAAATTAATCGAAACCCTCAGCTGCCAACAGATGTGGTAGATATACCTTAATGGGGACAGTTGAAAATGTGTGCAACAACTGGGACTCGAACCCGGGATCTCCTGCTTACATGGTAGATGCTCTATCCATCTGAGCCACTGAGGGCACAGAGGATAGCGCAACTGCAGGGACTTATCCCTTGCATGCTTCCCATGAGACATACATTCCCAACTGTCCACACCCTACATTCATAATGTTCCTAAAGGATATTTGCCCATTCACTCATTACTTGTACCAACTAAGGTTATGATTCCCGTAAGAGTTCGGGCAAAGTGTGCGCATTCGCACAGAAGGAGGTCAATAGTTGGGTAGACTTTAACTATATGAAGGTAGTAACTGTTCCGAAAGAACAGATATCAGTGATGACCATGCAGCTTCTCTAGAAAGAAATTATAATTAATCGCAACCCTCAGCTGCCAGCAGGTGTTGTTGATATACCTTAATGGGGACAGGTGAAAATGTGTGCCCTGACCGGCACTCGAACCCGGGATCTCCTGCTTACATGGCAGATGCTCTATCCATCTGAGCCACTGAGTGCACAGAGGATAGTGCAAATGCAGAGACTTATCCCTTGAAAGCTTCCTGTGAGACATACATTCCCAGCTGTCCACACCCTATGTGTTTGATACTAATGAACTTATTTTAGCTATGAATGCCCACTTCACCTGTGATAGCCTATTTTTTATATCTTCCTTGCTTTGTTAGTCATGTTTTATTTATCTTCTAAGGTAGCAAAATTCCTTAACTTTATTTACTTCATTATCACCAATTTCAATATAAAATTTATTTCTAATCTCACTTCTACTACTCCTCATTATTTTTGTCTTCTTAGGGTTACTCTCAGAGCCACAGTGCCTGTTCATCAGACTGTTCACTCCACTGAAGAGGTCTTGCATTTCTTGTTCACTTTCACTGAAAACAGCAATCTTATCAGCAAATACTGATATCCTTTCACACTCAATTTTAATCCCACTCCTGTACTCTTCATTTATTTCTGCATCGAAATCTTCTGCAAAGTTTTGGTATTTTTCAACTTTGTGCACTCTGATAGAATTGCTGGTTGTGTAGAATCTCTTTGCCAGAGAGGCTTGTGGTGCAAATGTGGTCCACAAAGTGGTGTGTGATGGGCAGCAATGGGAGTCTGGAGTCAGCAGTGGCACAAGGAAGGTGGCAAGTGGGACCCTATGCTGGGAGCAGCCTGTGTATGTGCCGGAAAATGACTCGGCCACATCTGGAGTGATAGTGCGGCCTAGTTGTAGTTGAGAGCCATTGTTTGGAAAGCTGTAATTTGGAAAGTACCTTCCCTTTTGCATGCAAGAGCACTTTTGTTGCACAATATTAGTGTTGCCTGAAGGAAATCAGCAGATACAGCAATGGTTGGAGGTCTGTACACCCATCACTATACTGTCTCTGTGCCCTGGTTGCATTTACACATGAGTACTGGATAACTCCACATGAAGTTGAGTAACTTTATTATTTAGTACTTGCCCATCTGTGTGTTTTAGTTGTTTATCTTGCAAAATTGTAATTGCTTCTGCCTTTGTTGGGCACCATTAGTTCCACTATTTTGTGACTGGTCATTTGTTTGTGTCAACTGTTCGTGTTACAAGGTTGTCATTGAGTTCGCCCTAGTGGGGGCCATTATTTTGTATGCATGTGTGTGACCAGTGGTAACTGATTTATGTTTCAGGTCTTACCATGCTGTTTAATTACAAAATTTAGTACAAAACTAGATTATAGCCAGCAACCAGACAACAGATATTCAATGGTGAGCTACTGAGGACCACCTATCACAGGCAAGGCACCAGCAGAGGCCCCAGATTGAATCTGCTAACAGGTACCCATAGGCACTAGTGTGTCAGCCAGCCTGGATGTATTTTTTAGGCATTTTCCACATCATCTTACGTAATTACCTGGCTGGTTCTCAATGTCACATTTGACCACATGATATACACTAGATGTAGACAAAAGGGGTATACCAATTTCTCCTCAGGAGGAAGCTGACAGTAGCTTTTAAATGCATTTGGGAGCAGCAACATCACTGTAATAATACCCAATACATGGGGCTGCTTTTCCACAAAACAGGAGACGCACCACAGTAGACCCAACCTGGCATTGGTTGGATATAGGGTGCTGGAATGGATGGATGGATGGTGATGCATTTGGATCTATAAATTTAAATTTCCAGCACTGTTAGAATGGTTTTTGTTTCAGTATCTGCCTTTCAGTAAAAATTATTGGTATTAGGAAAAGGAAAGATTGCTGCTTACTGTAAAGATGACCCACTGAGTTGTAAACAGGCACAATAAAAAAATTGTTACACATTATAGCTTTTGGCCAAAGCCTTCTTTTGCAAAGAAAACACATACACATTCATACAAGCAAGAACATCTCATTCACCACTGGTCAGAACAGTCATGTGTGCATGAGGTCTGCTTGCTTGTGTGAATGTGTGTGTGTGTGTGATTTCTTTCCCGAAGAAAGCTTTGGTTGAAAGCTACAATGTGTAATACTCTTCTCATTGTGCCTGTCTACAACTCAACAGGTCACCTTATGGTCAGTAGCTATCTTTCCTTTTCCTAATATTGTTGATATTCCAACCTGGAGATTCCATTGTTTAATGCTTTGCATTTAATAAATAAAACTGCCCTGGCCTTATGTTATGAAATGGTCTGTATCCTTACACAACCAGAAAATGTTTGGAAGTTAATATACACTCCTGGAAATTGAAATAAGAACACCGTGAATTCATTGTCCCAGGAAGGGGAAACTTTATTGACACATTCCTGGGGTCAGATACATCACATGATCACACTGACAGAACCACAGGCACATAGACACAGGCAACAGAGCATGCACAATGTCGGCACTAGTACAGTGTATATCCACCTTTCGCAGCAATGCAGGCTGCTATTCTCCCATGGAGACGATCGTAGAGATGCTGGATGTAGTCCTGTGGAATGGCTTGCCATGCCATTTCCACCTGGCGCCTCAGTTGGACCAGCGTTCGTGCTGGACGTGCAGACCGCGTGAGACAACGCTTCATCCAGTCCCAAACACGCTCAATGGGGGACAGATCCAGAGATCTTGCTGGCCAGGGTAGTTGACTTACACCTTCTAGAGCACGTTGGGTGGCACGGGATACATGCGGACGTGCATTGTCCTGTTGGAACAGCAAGTTCCCTTGCCGGTCTAGGAATGGTAGAACGATGGGTTCGATGACGGTTTGGATGTACCGTGCACTATTCAGTGTCCCCTCGACGATCACCAGTGGTGTACGGCCAGTGTAGGAGATCGCTCCCCACACCATGATGCCGGGTGTTGGCCCTGTGTGCCTCGGTCGTATGCAGTCCTGATTGTGGCGCTCACCTGCACGGCGCCAAACACGCATACGACCATCATTGGCACCAAGGCAGAAGCGACTCTCATCGCTGAAGACGACACGTCTCCATTCGTCCCTCCATTCACGCCTGTCGCGACACCACTGGAGGCGGGCTGCACGATGTTGGGGCGTGAGCGGAAGACGGCCTAACGGTGTGCGGGACCGTAGCCCAGCTTCATGGAGACGGTTGCGAATGGTCCTCGCCGATACCCCAGGAGCAACAGTGTCCCTAATTTGCTGGGAAGTGGCGGTGCGGTCCCCTACGGCACTGCGTAGGATCCTACGGTCTCGGCGTGCATCCGTGCATCGCTGCGGTCCGGTCCCAGGTCGACGGGCACTTGCACCTTCCGCCGACCACTGGCGACAACATCGATGTACTGTGGAGACCTCACGCCCCACATGTTGAGCAATTCGGCGGTACGTCCACCCGGCCTCCCGCATGCCCACTATACGCCCTCCCTCAAAGTCCGTCAACCGCACATACGGTTCACGTCCACACTGTCGCGGCATGCTACCAGTGTTAAAGACTGCGATGGAGCTCCGTATGCCACGGCAAACTGGCTGACACTGACGGCGGTGGTGCACAAATGCTGCGCAGCTAGCGCCGTTCGACGGCCAACACCGCGGTTCCTGGTGTGTCCGCTGTGCCGTGCGTGTGATCATTGCTTGTACAGCCCTCTCGCAGTGTCCGGAGCAAGTATGGTGGGTCTGACACACCGGTGTCAATGTGTTCTTTTTTCCATTTCCAGGAGTGTAGTACAATGTGTATCAGATAATCATTATTGCTGTTATATCACAGAATCTAAATCTTAGAAAATCTGGGGGTCAAAGTTTGTTGTTTTATTTGGGTATCTACTGTACAGTATTCAAGGGCAGAAGTAATTAATCTTTATGCTAATTTCTCAACCTTGCTCAAGTAAACTACTCGTAAATTGTATCAATAATGAGTGACATGTAAATGAATAATTAAATTCTTACTCAGATGATGATAATACCACTCAAAAACAAATAATTAATTTCCATAATTGTTGTTATAAAGTCGCTGCTTACATTTACTGCAACAGCAACACTTGTTATTGCTGACAGAATTCCATACCATGGTTCAATATCTTTCACTCTTCTCGGAAGTGGGCGTCGCAACTGAGTAGTCAGTTTCATTGCATCAATTCTAATTTCTGCAATGTTATTTAGAAGAGCAAAGAGTGGAGCTAGAGGAAATGCTGCCACAAATAATGTCACAAATCCATACTGAATCACTGAAATGGATAGAACATACATTAAGATAAAGAAATAGAACAACAGAGATAAAAAAAATTATAAAAAAAACTTGTATTAATACGAGTGACCAGAGAAAACATAGAATCAAAATTAAAAAGTATATTAGAGTGATTAAAAAAGGCATAAAATCATAGACTGTTAGAGTGAAGATACTGAAGACAACAAGTGGCATGTTATGTATTTTATTAATTTATTTTATTTAGGAGAACACACATATTAAAAAAAGGGTTTTACGTATGAAAGCTTTTGGAGCCAGTGGCTCTTTCTTCCGGCAGAAGGTTGAAGGTGAATGAAGAGAGATGAAGGAAAAGGACTGGAGAGATTTAGGAAAAGGCTTAGCATTCAGAAAAGTCACCCAGAACCTGGGTCAGGGGAGACTTACTGGATGGGACAACATTGATTGTTGGGAACTTCACTGGATGGGATATGAAAACCTGAGAGTTTAAAGGTCGGAGACAGGGTGATATGTAAGACATTACTGTTTTCCTGACATGTTCCACATCCTGGAGGACCTCCTCACTACGGATCAATTGGAATGAAAGTAAATCTAATCTAATCTAAACTGCTAAAATATTGCACACAAGTTAATAAGGGTGAAAAGCTAAGTGCATTGTATTTGATAGAGATGGGAGGGGGACAGCAAAAAATAAATGTGTCAGAAAATGAAAGCTGTAGAAAACTAAAACAGGGAGAAGAAAGGAGTAGTTACTGTGGAGAAATGCTGAGACAGAAGAAATTACTGTAAATTTAAGTCAGGTGGGTGGCAAGAACTGTGGATATGTGGTAATGCTCCTTCCAACCTACGAGTTCTGAGAAACTGGTGTCTGAGGGAAGAATTGAAGTGGTATGTGTGGTGAAACAGGCACCAAGGTCATGACTGTCAAGTTGTAGAGCATCTCTGAACAGGATATTGTGTGTTGCCAGTATAGATACTCTGCCTATACCCATTCATCCTAACTGATAACTTGGGAGTAGTCATACTGACGTAAAAGGCCAGATAATGTTTACATTACAGCTGGTATATAAAATGTGTCATTTCACAGGTAGCTCTCCCTTTGATAGTATATGTTTTGCCCGATACAGAGCTGGTAAAGGTGGTGGTAGGGGGGTGCATAGGGCAAGCCTTGCAGTGGGGACTGTCACAGGGTATGAGACATTGGGTATGGAAGTGAGAGCAGAAGGAGCATAGGGTCTGACAAGGATATTGCAGAGATTGAGAAGGCAATGGAAAGCTATTCTAGGTGTTGTTGGCAAACTCTCAGATGGGATGGATCCCATTTCAGAGCAAGACTTTAGGAAGTCATGGCCTTGTCGAAGTAGCTGATTAATACATTTAAGACCAAGATAATACTGAGTGACAAGTGGTGTGCTCTGAAGTTGTTTTTTGAAGGCATCAGTGTTACCAGGATAGGATACGATGGCCTAGGAATCTGTTTTAGAAATAAGTTGGTGAGGTAATTACCTTAATTAAATGTTGAGATGAGAATGGTGGTGTATTGCTGTGAAGAGTTTGCATCTGAACAAACAGTTTGCTTTGAATGACAAGGCTGTAGGAATGGGAATTTTTGTCATGGAAAGGATGGCAACCGTCAAAACGAAAATTCTGGAGTTTGTTAGTAGGTTTAATATGGGCAGAAGTGTGTAGCTAGCCTTCAGTGAGAATGAAATCAACATCAAGGAAAGTGACATGAGATTCAGAATAGGACCATATGAAATTTAACTGGGAGAATGTATTTAGAGATTCCAGGAATTTTAACAGGTTAGCCTCATATGAGTTCATATGGAAAAGAGGTCAATGTACATAAAACAAGCCAATGGCTGAAGGCTTATGGATTCCAGAAAAGACCCCTTCACGCAAACCATGGAAAGGTTGGCGGGAGCCATCCTGGTTCCCATGGCCGTACCCCTGATCTGTTTGTACGTCTGCCCCTCACAGGTGAAGTAGACCAGGGTAAATAGGGCAAGTCTTGCAGTAAGGATAGTCACAGGGATAGGAAGGCATAGGGTAGGGAGATGAATGCAGAAGGAGCATAGGATATTGCAGAGATTGGGAGGGCCCCTCGAAGGTGAAATAGTCCAGCAATACATTCCCCCAATCAAATTTCACATGATCCTCTTTTGAAACCCATGACACATTCCTTGATGTTGATCTCATCTTCACTGAAGGCCAGCTAAATACATCTGTCCACATTAAACCTACTAACAAACAACAGTAATTACATTTTGGCAGTTGCCATCCTTTCCATGTCAAACATTCCCTCCCATACAGCCTTAGCATTCAAGGCAAACTGTTTGCTCGGATGCAGACTCTTCACAGCACCATTTTAACCTCAACCTTCACTTCACTGGATGTAATTACCTCACCAACTTAGTTCAAAAACAGATTTCCCAGGCCATCACATCCAATCCTGGTACTGCTGATGCCTCCAAATAACAACTTCAGAGCATGCCACTTGTCACTCAGTATTATCTTGGTCTTAAATGTATTAATCAGCTACTTTGACAAGGCTATGACTTCCTAAGGTCTTGCTCTAAAATGAGGTCCATCCTGTCTGAGATTTTGTCCACCACACCCAGAATAGCTTTTTATTGTCTTCTCAATCTCCGCAATATCCTTGTCAGGCCCTATGCTCCTTCTGCACTCACCTCCATACCCTATGGCTCATACCCTGTGACAGTCCCCACTGCAAGACTTGCCCCATGCACCCTCCTACCACCACGTATACCAGCCCTGTAACTGGCAAAATATATACTATCAAAGGGAGAGCCACCTGTGAAACAACACATCTCATATACCAGCTGTTTATGTAAACACTGAGCAGCCTTTTACATCAGCATGACTACCACCACGTTATCAGTTAAGGTGAATGGGCATAATATCCTGTTGGAAAGCATGCTCTACAACATGACAATTGTGATCTCGACACCCGTTTCACCGCAGGTGCCATCTGGATTCTTCCCCCAAACACCAGTAGGTAGGAACGAATGCTACAACATGTCTTTAGTTCTCACCAACCACATGGCCTTAATTTACATTAATTTCTTCCATCTCAGCTGTTCTCCACAGTAACTACTACTTCCTTCACTCCATTTTAGCTTTCTACATCTTTCATTTTCTGACTTGTCTGTTTTTCACCATTCCCCTCCCAAAATGCGTTTAGCTTTTCACTCTTATTAACATGCGCACAATATTTCAGCAGTAATCTCTGTCTTGCATATTACCCTGTCTTCCATCTTTAAGCTTTCAGATTTTCAAATTCAATCCAGTGCAGTCCCCAACAATCAGTCTATTTGTCTCATTCCATCTAGTAAGTTTTCCCTGACCTGGGGTTTTGGGTGACTTTTTCGAACTCTATCCCTTTTCCTGAACCTCTACAGTCATTTTCTTTCACCCCTCTTCCTTCCCCTTCAACCCTTAAGTCAAAAGAAAAAGCCACTGGCTCCAAAAGCTTGCATATGTAAAACACTTTTTTTAAATATATACAGGGTGTCACAAAAAGGTACGGCCAAACTTTCAGGAAACATTCCTCACATACAAATAAAGAAAAGATATTATGTGGACATGTGTCTGGAAACACTTAATTTCCATGTTGGAGTTCATTTTACTTTCATCAGTATGTACTGTACTGCCTCGATTCACTGCCAGTTGGCCCAATTGAAGGAAGGTAATGTTGACTTCGGTGCTTGTGTTGACATGTGACTCATTGCACTACAGCACTAGCATCAAGCACATCAGTACGTAGCATCAACAGGTTAGTGTTCATCATGAACATGGTTTTGCAGTCAGTGCAACGTTTACAAATGCGGAGTTGGCAGATGCCCATTTGATGTATGGATTAGCACAGGGCAATAGCCGTGGCGCGGTACGTTTGCATCGAGACAGATTTCCAGAATGAAGGTGTACCGACAGGAAGACGTTCAAAGCAATTGATCGACGTCTTAGGGAGCACGGAACATTCCAGCCTATGGCTTGTGACTGGGGAAGACCTAGAATGATGAGGACACCTGCAATGGAAGAGGCAATTCTTCGTGCAGTTGACGATAACCCTAATGTCAGTGCCAGAGAAGTTGCTGCTGTACAAGGTAACATTGACCATGTCACTGTATGGAGAGTGCTACGGGAGAACCAGTTGTTTCCATACCATGTACAGCGTGTGCAGGCACTATCAGCATCTGATTGGCATCCATGGGTACACTTCTGCGAATGGTTCATCCAACAATGTGTCAATCCTCAGTTCAGTGCAAATGTTCTCTTTATGGATGAGGCTTCATTCCAATGAGATCAAATTGTAAATTTTCACAATCAACATGTGTGGGCTGAGAGAATCCACATGCAAGTGTGCAATCACATCATCAACACAGATTTTCTGTGAACGTTTGGGCAGGCATTGTTGGTGATGTCTTGATTGGGCCCCATGATCTTCCACCTATTCTCAATGGAGTACATTATCATGATTTCATACGGGATACTCTACCTGTGCTGCTAGAACATGTGCCTTTACAAGTATGACACAACATGTGGTTCATGCACAATGGAGCTCCTGCACATTTCAGTCGAAGCGTTCATACACTTTTCAACAACAGATTCAGTGACCGATGGATTGGTAGATGCGGACCAATTCCATGGCCTCCACGCTCTCCTGATCTCAACCCTCTTGACTTTCATTTATGGGGGTATTTGAAAGCTCTTGTCTACGCAACCCCGGTACCAAATGTAGAGACTCTTCATGCTCATATTGTGGAAGGCTGTGATACAATATGCCATTCTCCAGGGCTGCATCAGGGATTCCATGCGACAGAGGGTGGATGCATGTATCCTCACTAACGGAGGACATTTTGAACATTTCCTGTAACAAAGTGTTTGAAGTCACGCTGGTACGTTCTGTTGCTGTGTGTTTCCATTCCATGATTAATGTGATTTGAAGAGAAGTAATAAAATGAGCTCTAACATGGAAAGTAAGCGTTTCTGGACACATGTCCATATAACATATTTTCTTTCTTTGTGTGTGAGGAATGTTTCCTGAAAGTCTGGCCATACCTTTTTGTAACACCCTGTATGTGTGTTCTGCCACCGCTTGGTGAGCAGTTTTATGTCAAAAATTGATTTTTTTGGTGATTTATTTTATTTACGAATTTTAGGAACCTTACCCATTTCCAAATACTCCCTGAAGAGTGTAAGTGAATCAAAAGGTACAAGTGTATAATCCCTTACCCAGGGAGATGTTAATTGAACAGCACTTTTCCTGGCTGACCGTTTTCTCCACCAGTTTTTCAGTGACCTAGAAACAAGAGAAGATAATTTTATAATTCCACTGTCTATTTCTTCATAGTTATTTGAGCATTTACAACTATGTTAAGACGTCAGTTCAGTTGAACATGGGCAGTAATTTTGAAGATGACACAAGTATTTCACCAAATTAATGTTGATTTATTGCTATTCATTATTCTTTATTATGGCTCTTTAAATTTTCATAGCCTTGTTTTATCATACCAGTCCTCATACAAAAATCTTTCTTATCAGTTTTACATGATTAACTGATTTGTAAGTTGTATTCTCCAAAGAAGTTCTGTTATGCTTTATAGAAACAAAATCACATAAATGCTTTAACATTTGGTGGAAAACTACAGAATATTCTTCATGAATGTTAATGTGATGATTATTTCATTTTTTTCCAATGTACTTTTCTTTCCAGTTCCTCTTATTTATGATTTATATCTCATATTATTAATACACTTTAATGTCACATAGTCTGATCAATAACATTTGGAAAACTTTCATGGAAATTCTCTTATGCAAGTACTGACTGTTGTTCTTTCTACAATAATCTGAGAGGAGCTAGCAGATGTGAAATAGTCTTTAAAGTTTACAAAAGGAAGCCTAAATTGCATAGAATCAAGACTGGTTCACTATGTACAAAGCATTAATGGGAGCAAGTGACAAATTTCTCTTAACATTTTCATACTGATTTATTTATTTGTTGGTATCATTCAGTAATTCCTTTTATCATAATTTTACTTGATTACTACGCTCAAATTCCTTGTAAGTCACATCCCATATTGCACTATTTAATTTCTCTTTCTTCAGTCCTTGTTTTTCTATCATTTCACATGGGGTTTAGTTCATATATTATGTTTTATTCCTGAAGCTTACTTTTCACTAACACTTAAAGATGTGAAATGACATTAAAATTTTTAATCAGAAATTGTTATCTCTGCAATAGATCCACTGTTTACCTACAGTTTAAAAAAAAAATACTTTTGTTTCCAATTTTCTGCAAACATAGTTTTCATTCTAACATGTAATAAATAATTCCTACAGTCCTCTGTCACCATGGCTTCACAAGGCTAAAATTATTGAAGTCTCATGTATTCATAACATATCTACTTTTATACAATGTATTTTGTAAAATATTTACCTCACTTGGCAGGTTTCTTGGACCAGTGTCTTCAACACTATTCACTTTGGTGCCAAATAGTTGTGGCAGAGATATTTAAGTAATCATCTACGTGGGTGGACTTCCTCTATACACAGCATTCATATATAGTATTACAGTGAATCAAAACATTGAGAAGACTCTCCTCATATGCTGAAGCCTGATATTTAACACTTCCCAGTAACAGAGCTATATGACAAATGTACAATAGATACAAAAAGCTATTTTTTTTCAGTTACATGCTTAATCTGATTTTCATCTACTGCTCTGCAATTGATAGTTATGCAAATATACAGATGGATGATACTGAACAACAGATGTGTTTTCATCATTGGAGGTCTGTTTTAAAAAACTAGTTTTGTTTCAGTTAGTGATTATAAAGTACACCATCATATACAAAGAACACAATGCAGTGACTAACAAAGCATAAATAAATTTGCTTCTACTTGTTTCCTATTTCCTCCAGTAAACACCTATACCATAGACATTATGCAAACAGATCAAATATATGAATGGGTGCATAGCAATTAACTGCACTGCACTCTACCTTTGAATGCATTCAACGGTTTACTGAATGAGAGTATAGTAACAGTTTAATCCAGCCTTGGTAAAGGACAGAATTTATACTACTAGAACAGGAACCATGAATCTGAATCTAAATTGACAAGTCATGTACATCAGTTTTTTGTTGTGGTTCAATAACTTGAACTAGTACACCGAAGTACATGAAAACTGCAAATGAAGCTTTAATAGTATGACAGATGACTATGAGGCATGAGAAATTAAACCAATAGTACAGTACAAATGCCAATGGAAGATACTGCATGTACTTTGTTGAGTGGGTTATATCTCTGTTATGTCCTCTTCTGTGTAGAAATTCAGTATTAACTATAGAAATGTAACATCCCCAAATGTTGATGATGATGTTTGGTTTGTGGGACGCTCAACTGCGTGGTTATCAGCGCCCGTACAATTACCCAATCTTTGCTCAGTCCAATTTCGCCACTTTCCTGGATGATGATGAAATGATGAGGACAACACAAACACCCAGTCATCTCGAGGCAGGTGAAAATCCCTGACCCCGCCGGGAATCGAACCCGGGACCCCGTGCTCGGGAAGCGAGAATGCTACCGCGAGACCACGAGCGGCGGACAGAAATCCCCAAATGTTGAAAATACATTTAAAGTTCTTTACAAAAACCAGACATTCTTGTTGAACAGTCTCTAAACTTTGATACAATTGATTTTCAGCAGTAAACATTATTTCATCCTTATGCATCCCAAATATGTGAAAAGGAGTGAAATGCAGATCTGTCACCATTAGCAGTAGATAAATATTGTCATTTGTAGGCAGGTGTAAATATAATTGCAGGTAATTTTCCATGTTCCTAATTTCTTTCATCACTAATTGAGGGTGAATATTTGACAATAACAGTCACTTCTGCTGGCAAAACACCAGAAAAATCATTAAATAAATATCCGTTAAACATCCCAAGACAAAATCCACCAGCCAATATGTAAACAGTTATTATACATGAAAGGTGCCTTATTTACAATAAATATTGTTTATAACAACACTACTTTAAATTTATTTGCTTCATTCATTCATTCATCCTTTGTCCCATAGATCTTACAATGAAGGAGACTCTTCAGGAATATGGAACTATGTAAGTGATGTAGCTGTCAAACCCCCCCCCCCCCCCCACACTGAACTATTGATCTTGCCGTTGGTGGGGAGGCTTGCGTGCCTCAATGATACAGATAGCCGTACCGTAGGTGCAACCACAATGGAGGGGTATCTGATGAGAGGCCAGACAAACGTGTGGTTCTTGAAGAGGGGCAGCAGCCTTTTCAGTAGTTGCAGGGGCAACAGTCTGGATGATTGCCTGATCTGGCCTTGTAACTTTAACCAAAACGGCCTTGCTGTTGTGGTATTGCGAATGGCTGAAAGCAAGGGGAAATTACAGCCATAATTTTCCCCGAGGGCATGCAGCTTTACTGTATGGTTAAATGATGATGGCGTCCTCTTGGGTAAAATATTCCGGAGGTAAAATAGTCCCCCATTCGGATCTCCGGGCGGGGACTACTCAGGAGGACGTCGTTATCAGGAGAAAGAAAACTGGCATTCTAAGGATCAGAGCGTGGAATGTCAGATCCCTTAATCGGGCAGGTAGGTTAGAAAATTTAAAAAGGGAAATGGTTAGGTTAAAGTTAGATATAGTGGGAATTAGTGAAGTTCGATGGCAGGAGGAACAAGAGTTCTGGTCAGGTGAATACAGGGTTATAAATACAAAATCAAATAGGGGTAATGCGGGAGTAGGTTTAATAATGAATAAAAAAACAGGAGTGTGGGTAAGCTACTACAAACAGCATAGTAAATGCATTATAGTGGCCAAGATAGACACGAAGCCCATGCCTACTACAGTAGTACAAGTTTATATACCAACTAGCTCTGCAGATGACGAAGAAATTGAAGAAATGTATGATGAGATAAAAGAAATTATTCAGGTAGTGTAGGGAGACGAAAATTTAATAGTCATGGGTGACTGGAATTCGACAGTAGGAAAAGGGAGAGAAGGAAACATAGTGGGTGAATATGGATTGGGGCTAAGAAATGAAAGAGGAAGCCGTCTGGTAGAATTTTGTGCAGAGCATAATTTAATCATAGCTAATACTTGGTTTAAGAATCAAGAAAGAAGGTTGTATACATGGAAGAACCCTGGAGATACTAAAAGGTATCAGATCGATTATACACCCCTAGAAATGGAAAAAAGAACACATTGACACCGGTGTCTCAGACCCACCATACTTGCTCCGGACACTGCGAGAGGGCTGTACAAGCAATGATCACACGCACGGCACAGCGGACACACCAGGAACCGCGGTGTTGGCCGTCGAACGGCGCTAGCTGCGCAGCATTTGTGCACCACCGCCGTCAGTGTCAGCCAGTTTGCCGTGGCATACGGAGCTCCATCGCAGTCTTTAACACTGGTAGCATACCGCGACAGTGTGGACGTGAACCGTATGTGCGGTTGACGGACTTTGAGCGAGGGCGTATAGTGGGCATGCGGGAGGCCGGGTGGACGTACCGCCGAATTGCTCAACATGTGGGGCGTGAGGTCTCCACAGTACATCGATGTTGTCGCCAGTGGTCGGCGGAAGGTGCAAGTGCCCGTCGACCTGGGACCGGACTGCAGCGATGCACGGATGCACGCCGAGACCGTAGGATCCTACGCAGTGCCGTAGGGGACCGCACCGCCACTTCCCAGCAAATTAGGGACACTGTTGCTCCTGGGGTATCGGCGAGGACCATTCGCAACCGTCTCCATGAAGCTGGGCTACGGTCCCGCACACCGTTAGGCCGTCTTCCGCTCACGCCCCAACATCGTGCAGCCCGCCTCCAGTGGTGTCGCGACAGGCGTGAATGGAGGGACGAATGGAGACGTGTCGTCTTCAGCGATGAGAGTCGCTTCTGCCTTGGTGCCAATGATGGTCGTATGCGTGTTTGGCGCCGTGCAGGTGAGCGCCACAATCAGGACTGCATACGACCGAGGCACACAGGGCCAACACCCGGCATCATGGTGTGGGGAGCGATCTCCTACACTGGCCGTACACCACTGGTGATCATCGAGGGGACACTGAATAGTGCACGGTACATCCAAACCGACATCGAACCCATCGTTCTACCATTCATAGACCGGCAAGGGAACTTGCTGTTCCAACAGGACAATGCACGTCCGCATGTATCCCGTGCCACCCAACGTGCTCTAGAAGGTGTCAGTCAACTACCCTGGCCAGCAAGATCTCCGGATCTGTCCCCCATTGAGCGTGTTTGGGACTGGATGAAGCGTCGTCTCACGCGGTCTGCACGTCCAGCACGAACGCTGGTCCAACTGAGGCGCCAGGTGGAAATGGCATGGCAAGCCGTTCCACAGGACTACATCCAGCATCTCTACGATCGTCTCCATGGGAGAATAGCAGCCTGCATTGCTGCGAAAGGTGGATATACACTGTACTAGTGCCGACATTGTGCATGCTCTGTTGCCTGTGTCTATGTGCCTGTGGTTCTGTCAGTGTTATCATGTGATGTATCTGACCCCAGGAATGTGTCAATAAAGTTACCCCTTCCTGGGACAATGAATTCACGGTGTTCTTATTTCAATTTCCAGGAGTGTATTATGGTAAGACAGAGATTTAGGAACCAGGTTTTAAATTGTAAGACATTTCCAGGGGCAGATGTGGACTCTGGCCACACTCTATTGGTTAGGAACTGTAGATTAAAACTGAAGAAATTGCAAAAAGGTGGAAATTTAAGGAGATGGGACCTGGATAAACTGACTAAACCAGAGGTTTTACAGAGTTTCAGGGACAGCATAAGGGAACAGTTGACAGGAATGGGGGAAAGAAATACAGTAGAAGACGAATGGGTAGCACTGAGGGATGAAGTAGTGAAGGCAGCAGAGGATCAAGTAGGTAAAAAGACAAGGGCTAGTAGAAATCCTTGGGTAACAGAAGAAATATTGAATTTAATTGATGAAAGGAGAAAATATAAAAATGCTGTAAATGAAGCAGGCAAAAAGGAATACAAACGTCTCAAAAATGAGATCGACAGGAAGTGCAAAATGGCTAAGCAGGCATGGCTAGAGGACAAATGTAAGGATGTAGAGGCTTATCTCACTAGGGGTAAGATAGATACAGCCTACAGGAAAATTAAAGAGAACTTTGGAGAAAGGAGAACCACTTGCATGAATATCAAGAGCCTTGATGGAAACCCAGTTCTAAGCAAAGAAGGGAAAGCAGAAAGGTGGAAGGAGTATATAGAGGGTCTATACAAGGGCGATGTACTTGAGGACAATATTATGGAAATGGAAGAGGATGTAGATGAAGATGAAATGGGAGATACGATACTGCATGAAGAGTTTGACAGAGCACTGAACGACCTGAGTCGAAACAAGGCCCCGGGAGTAGACAACATTCCATTAGAACTACTGATGGCCTTGGGAGAGCCAGTCCTGACAAAACTCTACCATCTGGTGAACAATATGTATGAGACAGGCGAAATACCCTCAGAATACAAGAAGAATATAATAATTCCAATCCCAAAGAAAGCAGGTGTTGACAGATGTGAAAGTTACCGAACCATCAGTTTAATAAGTCACAGCTGCTAAATACTAACGCAAATTCTTTACAGATGAATGGAAAAACTGGTAGAAGCCTACCTCAGCGAAGATCAGTTTGGATTCCGTAGAAATACTGGAACATGTGAGGCAATACTTGCCCTACGACTTATCTTAGAAAATAGATTAAGGAAAGGCAGACCTAGGTTTCTAGCATTTGTAGACTTAGAGAAAGCTTTTGACAATGTTGACTGGAATACTCTCTTTCAAATTCTAAAGGTGGCAGGGGTAAAATACAGTGAGCGAAAGGCTATTTACAGTTTGGACAGAAACCAGATGGCAGTTATAAGAGTCAAGGGGCATGAAAGGGAAGCAGTGGTTGGGAAAGGAGTGAGACAGGGATGTAGTCTCTCCCCGATCTTATTCAATCTGTATATTGAGCAAGCAGTAAAGGAAACAAAAGAAAAATTCGGAGTAGGTATTAAAGTCCATGGAGAAAAAATAAAAACTTTGAGATTCGCCGATGACATTGTAATTCTGTCAGAGACAGCAAAGGACTTGGAAGAACTGTTGAACGGAATGGGCATTGTCTTGAAAGGAGGATATAAGATGAACATCAACAAAAGCAAAACAAGGATAATGGAATGTAGTCAAATTAAGTCGGGTGATGCTGAGGGAATTAGATTAGGAAATGAGACACTTAAAATAGTAAAGGAGTTTTGCTATTTGGGGAGCAAAATAACTGATGATGGTCGAAGTAGAGAGGATATAAAATGTAGGCTGGCAATGGCAAGGAAAGCGTTCATGAAGAAGAGAAATTTGTTAACATTGTGTATAGATTTAAGTGTCAGGAAGTCGTTTCTGAAAGTATTTGTATGGAGTGTAGCCATGTATGGAAGTGAAACATGGACAGTAAATAGTTTAGACAAGAAGAGAATAGAAGCTTTCGAAATGTGGTGCTCCAGAAGAATGCTGAAGATTAGATGGGTAGATTACGTAACTAATGACGAGGTATTGAATAGGATTGGGGAGAAGAGAAGTTTGTGGCACAACTTGACTAGAAGAAGGGATCGGTTGGTAGGACATGTCCTGAGGCATCAAGGGATCATAAATTCAGCATTGGAGGGCAGTGTGGAGGGTAAAAATCGTAGAGGGAGACCAAGAGATGAATACACTAAGCAGATTCAGAAGGATGTAGGTTGCAGTAGGTACTGGGAGATGAAGGACCTTGCACAGGATAGATTAGCATGGAGAGCTGCATCTAACCAGTCTCAGGACTGAAGACCACAGCAACAACAGCTGTCAAAAACAGAATTGCAATTAACAATATAATGAAAAGGATAGATTGCAACTCATGATAAAGATGACAGCTTGAATTGCAGACAGGCACAACAAAAAGACTGCCATACATTTCACTTTTGGCCAAAGCCTTCTTCAGAAAAGGAAACACACACATACATTCATTCACAAAAGCAAGCACACCTCACACACACATGACTGCCATCTTCGACACCTGGGATTGGAGATGGCAGTCATGTGTGCATGAGGTGTACCTGCCTGTGTGAATGAATATGTGTATGTTTACATTTCTCAAGAAGGCTTTAGCTGAAAGGTAAATGTGTAACAGTCTTTTCGTTGAGTCTGTCTATAGCTCAATGTGTCATCTTTATGGTGAGTAGCAATCTACCCTTAATCTTATATTGTTGGTATTCCAAGCTGGAGTTTCTATTGTTAGAATTATAATTAACTATAAGTGAACTGCTGAAAGCTATTGATGTCCATTCATGATAAGATTAAAATAGTGAAATTATCAGAAAAGCTGTTTTTTCCAGAGCTGCTGTTTACCTCTCATTGCTAGGTTAATGTCTACGTCACCACATTGGATTTTCTATGAAACAATCGGTATCCACGGTAAAACCCTGTTTTTACATTCCTGCATTTTACGTGCTCTCACTTTTTATGTTCCTTTGTGTCAGTCCCAACGGAAGTCTCATTCTCTCAATACAATGATTTCCCATCATTATCAATTCTGGGTTACAACATTTTAAATTTTATTAGATGTTTTCACGACCTTTAACATTGATTTTCATACAGATTTCTGCAAGAAGTACATTGTATTCCTGCTCAAAGTCAGCCTTGAAACAAGGCACAAAACACAGGCTATACGTGAAGTTACTGATCATGTAATGTAGCATTAATGGGGTAAGCAAGATTTTCATTGACAGATTATTGTGTCACAGCTGCCTGTATTATAGGTTCCCAGTGTTTGGAAGAGTGGAAAAGTATGCTAAGGCACTAGCTTAATGACAATCACGATATGATGATTGTGACTAGTAGCAACATTCCTTCTACTCATTGTCTTGTATTACAACAGCTTTAATTTAATTTCACATTGTTTGTACAAATAAACACCACCTTTGAAGATGGCTGTCTCTATAATGGTCTTTCATGTATCATTGTTAATTCCATGTGAAATACACTAACCTGTAGTAGGCCACATCTTAGGTTGGTACCACCCGATGTCAGATATAAACATTCCTCCTCAAGATGCTCTGTGACACCACAACAATTTTTGCCCTATTTCTCACCCAGGGCATCCCTGAACTGAGTGATCTTCTCAGCAACAGGCTGTAGATTTTGTGCTTATTGTTCCCTGTTTATGAAGACTGTCAACTTTAATGTTTTAACCAAAATTGTGTTACAAGTATTATTTACCATAATTTTTCATGATTATCAATGGTCTCATATTAGAACACAAAAATATTTTTAATGTGGTTTCATGAAAGACTTTTGCTTCCATGTTTTGTTTATTCCATTGGACATGATTGGAATGAAGAGGGAAACCTGTGTGTCAGCACTCAGCCACTGTCTTTGTGATTATCCTGAAGGCAGTGGCTGAGTGCTAACACACACAAACACACATCACTCAACTCAGAGACATCCTTGATGAGAAAAAAGCAGAAACTTTCATCATGTTATGGAGCACCTCGAAGATGAATGTTTGCATCTGACATTAGGTCATACTAACCTAAGACTGCACACCTAGTATGGATTAATGTATTTCCTGCAGAAGTAACAATGATTTGTGAAAGCCCATCATAGAAACAGGCATCTTCAAAAGCTGTGTTTGTTTGTGTAAATGATTGCAAAATTAAATTAAGGCTGTTGTAACACAACACAATGAGAAGAATGAAGGTTGCGACTAGAGTTATTACTGTCAGATTGTTTATGTTGCCACAACTGAAAACAGAAGGCAGTCACCAGAAGATATTCTGCATATGCCAACATGTCACCAAAAGAACTAGGCAAGAAGTCTTCTTGTCACTCAAAAATAAAAATGATTACTGCATTTTTAATTAAGAATTCTGAAGCACAATGTGCACTCGGATTAAACGTCACTAATAGCAGTCAGCAAAATTTATATTCTACTTTCTCCATATCATGACAACTTCTTTGAATGCAACAAAGGAACTGTAATCCTGACAATAATCCAAAAAAAAAAAAACAGTACCATACTGATAACAATAAGGAAACAAACACTAGTGTAAAAGTCAATTTCTGTAGTAACTTGAATCAGTGGCATTTGGCCATCAGCACATGAGTGTTTGGATAAATTCATTCAGAGTGGTTTGTTAGGATGAGAACATTGGGAATTCCACTTGATTGCAACATATTGAGAGAAAAGGTGCTTCAGTTTGCTGCAAAAATTAGGTTCACCAAATTCGCAGTATTGAATGGTTGGATCAACTGATTTAAAACTCATCATAACATTGTTTACAACCAACTGTGTAGTGAAAGCATAAGTCAATGGAGAAATGGACTGCAAGATATTTTTAAAAATTATGATCCAAAAAATATTTTTAATGATGATGAAATTGATAATGTATTACCAAGTAAGACCTTATGTTTTAAAGGTGAGAAATG
Source organism: Schistocerca cancellata (assembly GCF_023864275.1). Classification (NCBI taxonomy): domain Eukaryota; kingdom Metazoa; phylum Arthropoda; class Insecta; order Orthoptera; family Acrididae; genus Schistocerca; species Schistocerca cancellata. The sequence continues at coordinate 383,212,008 of NC_064634.1, read as the reverse complement.
CCATGGTGGGAAACTGAGCAATCAGGGTATAACCATTTTACTTACAACCAAAGGTGATGGGTCAGAAAAATTACCTCCTTTGGTAATTGGCAAATTTAAAAAGTGAAGATATCTTTAAAATGTGAGAACTCTACCCACTAATTTTGAATCCAACAGCAGTGGATGAATGACCAATTCCATCTGCTCATTCACCATGAATGCACTGGATGCTAAAATGTGGGCAAACAATAGGAAAATAATGTCGTTACTTGACAGATGACAGCACACCCTGACAATCTACAGTTGAGTTAAGTTAGTGTTTCTGCCTCTTAATTGTACAAGTCAGCTTCATCTGTTAGATCTGGGAATTATCCATTCATTCAAATTGAAATATATAAAACTGCTTGTCCAGAAGGCTGTATTTATGCGCAATTGTGGCATGGACACAAGATCTATGACCATATAACTTCTGGATGCTACGCATTGTGTAGCCAAAGCATGGATGTGATTTCTTTAACTATTTCTAACTGCTTCATGAAAGCAGGATTTAAGTTCACAGAAAACGCACAAGAACCACAAGAAGATGATTTGTCTGAGTCTACAGATTTTTCTGTGATAGGCATATTGTTTATGTTTTAAGAGTATACTGGTGTTTATGCTTCAGTCATCACTCCAGAGGTGCCAACAGTAGATAGCATCAGTACCAAGCATTCTGAAGAAGGGAAGAGAGAGTTGATTGGTGGAGAGGATGATGAAGGTGATGACGAAGAACCAGTAGTGTCAAGCACTAGAGAAGCTATGGAGGCTATTAACATTTTGAGGCAGGATACTGGTAGAGTGTCAGGTGATGACAAAGCATTTGATGCTTTGTATACCTGTGGAGAGACTGGTAAAGCTTACTTCTCTTACACAGAGATAAAAACAGTTAATTATTTCAGATTTTTTTAAATAGGGCAATTTAAATTGTTTTAATTTCATATTCTGGGCAATATAAAGAGAATGACAGTAAGAGTAATTTACTCATTTTTGCTTGTTGCATTTGTCATTTTTGCCTCATGACTGCAGAGTAGAAAGGGTGAAGTGAAGCCTGTAGTGTCCTGCTTTGCTGCCTTGTACATAAATGCCACAATGGGCAATAACGTATCCCAAACTCTCTGTTCAACATCAGTGTACATCAAAAACATATTTGCCAATGACTTACTAAAGCACACTGTGGGGTCTTTCATCTGTGGGTGGTAGGCAGTTGTCATCATGTGGGTGAAGTCACCAAAGAAATTACCTCTGATACAAATCTCAACTGGAAATCTTTTCCACGATCAGAGATCATCTCATAGGCTGCAGCATGCTTCCAAATGTCTTCTACAAGAAACTTTATAATTTTCTGGGCTTTGGCAACCAGTGGAACTTGGGTGACAATATAGTGGGTGACAGGCAGTGAAGACTACTATCCCTTGATTTCCATCTGTCGACTTTGTGAACCTCCCAAAAAGGTCAATTCCAATTTGGTGGAATTACTGCAGGCAGGCATGGTATGAAATGCCCTGGATGTAATTGCCTTGTGTTTCCATCATTTGTTGTTGTTATGTTGTGGTCTTCAGTCCTGAGACTGGTTTGATGCAGCTCTCCATGCTACTCTATCCTACGCAAGCTTCTTCATCTCCCAGTACCTACTGCAACCTACATCCTTCTGAATCTGCTTAGTGTATTCATCTCTTGGTCTCCCTCTATGATTTTTACCCTCCATGCTGCCCTCCAATACTAAATTTGTGATCCCTTGATGCCCCAGAACATACCCTACCAACCGATCCTTTCTTCTAGTCAAGTTGTGCCACAAACTCCTCTTCTCCCCAATCCTATTCAGTACCTCCTCATTCATTATGTGATCTACCCATCTAATTATCAGCATTCTTCTGTAGCACCACATTTCGAAAGCTTCTTTCTCTTCTTGTCCAAACTATTTATCGTCCATGTTTCACTTCCATACACGGCTACACTCCATACATAGACATTCAGAAACGACTTCCTGACACTTAAATCTATACACAATGTTAACAAATTTCTCTTCTTCAGAAACGCTTTCCTTGCCTTTGCCAGTCTACATTTTATATCCTCTCTACTTTGACCATCATCAGTTATTTTGATTCCCAAATAGCAAAACTCCTTTACTGCTTTAAGTGTCTCATTTCCTAATCTAATTCCCTCAGCATCACCCGACTTAATTCGACTACATTACATTACTCTCATTTTACTTTTGTTGATGTTCATCTTATATCCTCCTTTCAAGACACTGTCCATTCCGTTCAATTGCTCTTCCAAGTCCTTTGCTGTCTCTGACAGGATTACAATGTCATCGGCGAACCTCAAAGTTTTTATTTCTTCTCCATGGATTTTAATACCTACTCCTAAGTTTTCTTTTGTTTCCTTTACTGATTGCTCAATATACAGATTGAATAACATCGGGGAGAGGCTACAACCCTGTCTCACTTCCTTCCCAACCACTGCTTCCCTTTCATGTCCCTCGACTCTTATAACTATCTGGTTTCTGTACAAATTGTAAATAGCCTTTCGCTCCCTGTATTTTACTCCTGCCACCTTCAGAATTTGAAAGAGTATTCCAATCAACATTGTCAAAACCTTTCTCTAAGTCTACAAATGCTAGAAATGTAGGTTTGCCTTTTCTTAATCTAGCTTCTAAAATAAGTCATAGGGTCAGTATTGCCTCATGTGTCCCTATATTTCTACGGAATCCAAACTGATCTTTCTTCCCCAAGGTCGGCTTCTACCAGTTTTTCCATTCGTCTGTAAAGAATTTGCGTTAGTATTTTGCAGCTGTGACTTATTAAACTGATTGTTGGGCAATTTTCACATCTGTCAACGCCTGCTTTCTTTGGGATTGGAATTATTATATTCTTCTTGAAGTCTGAGAGTATTTCGCCTGTCTCGTACATTTTGCTCACCAGATGGTAGAGTTTTGTCAGGACTGGCTCTCCCAAGGTCATCAGTAGTTCTAATGGAATGTTGTCTACCCCTGGAGCCTTGTTTCGATTCAGGTCTTTCAGTGCTCCGTCAAACTCTTCACGCAGTATCATATTTCCCATTTCATCTTCATGTACATCTTCCTCAAGTACATCGCCCTTGTATAGACCCTCTATATACTCCTTCCACCTTTCTGCTTTCCCTACTTTGCTTAGAACTGGGTTTCCATCTGAGCTCTTGATGTTCATACAAGTCGTTCTCTTTTCTCCAAAGGTCTCTTTAATTTTCCTGTAGGCAGTATCTATCTTACCTCTAGTGAGATAAGCCTCTATATCCTTACATTTGTCCTCTGCTTAGCCATTTTGCACTTCCTGTCGATCTCATTTTTGAGACTTTTGTATTCCTTTTTGCCTGCTTCATTTACTGCATTTTTATATTTTCTCCTTTCGTCAATTAAATTCAATATTTCTACTTGCCCTCGTCTTTTTACCTACTTGATCCGCTGCTGCCTTCACTACTTCATCCCTCAAAGCTACCCATTCTTCTTCTACTGTATTTCTTTCCCCCATTGTTGTCAATTGTTCCCTTATGCTGTCCCTGAAACTCTGTACAACCTCTGGTTTAGTCAGTTTATCCAGGTCCCATCTCCTTAAATTCCCACCTTTTTGCAGTTTCTTCAGTTTTAATCTACAGTTCATAACCAATAGATTGTGGTCAGAGTCCACATCTGCCCCTGGAAATGTCTTACAATTTAAAACCTGGTTCTTTCATGTATACAACCTTCTTTGATGATTCTTGAACCAAGTGTTAGCTATGATTAAGTTATGCTCTGCGCAAAATTCTACCAGGCGGCTTCCTCTTTCATTTCTTACCCCCAATCCATATTCACCCACTATGTTTCCTTCTCTCCCTTTTCCTACTACAGAATTCCAGTCACCCATGACTATTAAATTTTCGTCTCCCTTCACTATCTGAATAATTTCTTTTATTTCATCATACATTTCTTCAATTTCTTCGTCATCTGCAGAGGTAGTTGGCATATAGACTTGTACTACTGTCATACGCGTGGGCTTCGTGTCTATCTTGGCCACAACAATGCGTTCGCTGTGCTGTTTGTAGTAGCTTACCCGAACTCCTATTTTTTATTCATTATGAAACCTACTCCTGCATTACCCCTATTTGATTTTGTATTTATAACCCTGTTTTCACCTGACCAAGAGTCTTGTTCCTCCTGCCACCGAACTTCACTAATTCCCACTATATCCAACTTTAACCTATCCATTTCCCTTTTTAAATTTTCTAACCTACCTGCCCGATTAAGGCATCTGACATTACATGCTCCGATCCATAGAACACCAGTTTTCTTTCTCCTGATAACGACTTCCTCCTGAGTAGTCCCCGCCCGGAGATCCGAATGGGGGACTATTTTACCTCCGGAATATTTTATCCAAGAGGACGACATCATCATTTATTCATACAGTAAAGTTGCATGCCCTCGGGAAAAATTACAGCTATAGTTTCCCCTTGCTTACAGCCGTTCGCAGTACCAGCACAGCAAGGCCATTTTGGTTAGTGTTACAAGGCCGGATCAGTCTATCATCCAGACTGTTGCCCCTGCAACTACTGAAAAAGCTGCTGCCCCTCTTCAAGAACCACACGTTTGTCTGGCCTCTCAACACATACCCCTCCGTTGTGGTTGCACCTATGGTACGGCTATCTATATCCATCATTGGCATCCCTTAAAGTGGCTCATACAGTATTTAATGGACTAGTCAGTGATGCCTGCATATGATTCTGTCTAGAGTCTTCATGAATTCCTGGTGTCCAGATGTTGGAGCATTGTGGGGAAACTTCAGGATAATTAGGATACTGAGCAACCCTTTTTGCCCCCTAAGATTATAGTTCATCTCATATGATCTTTACTTCATTCAGTAGAAATATAATTTAATGCAGTGATACTGAGATTTCATCCATGTTGCTGTGTTCCACCAAAAGATTCCTTGAAATGCATTTGGCATCTTTGCATTTATGTCCACTTTTGTATACCACTATGACATTGTATTCCTGAAGCCTCAGTGCCCATCTCACCAGTTCACCCCACTGAGCCTTCAGGTTAGTCAGGCAGCATAGAGAATCGTGGTCCATGACAGTGGTGAGTGGTTTGAACTTGTTGATGGCTGAAGACACACTTTCTCAGCTGCAGTGTAGTTCATCTTGGACTTGAAGAGTTCTCTGGAGGCACCTTCCTGAATTGCACTCAGACTTTAATTATCCCATGATGGCTAACAATGGAGATGACATCAGCAACTCCTTAAAGACAATAAAAAATCTTTTTTGCACCAAGTTCCAGGAAAATTTGGTGTCTCATTGCAGTAATTCTTGCAAAGGACAAGCCTTAGCACATAAGTCCTTTATAAATCACCAGTAGTGTGAGCATATTCCAAGAAAATATCTTACCTTGTGTATTTGCTGAGGAGTTTGCAACTACTCTAATTTTTCTGGATCAGGAGAGACTCCACTGGCATTCATGAAATAATGCCGCAGACTGATATTTCTTGGATGGGGAAGAGGAACTTTTTTTTAATTTTGGACTCAGGAGGATGCCTGAAGTCTGAACACATTTCAACAAAGTTGTAGTGCAGATTAGATGACCCTACACACACACACACACACACACACACACACACACACACACAAACACACACACACACACACAACTTCAGTGTCACAGAGACAAGTTATCTATTTAAGATGCCAAACAGATTGTCCACCATACAATGTCAGGAGTTATGAAGCTAGTCATTTCCCACTCAGTCTTGTCAACCTTGATTTGCTAGCAGCCTCTCTTCATGCCCATGGCTGAGAAATACTTTCCTTCTTTCAAGCAGTCTAAGGTGGCCTCAATGCATGGCAATGGATAGACATTTTTCTTCATGATTTTGTTCACTCATCAATACTTGATGTAGTAATGTCTTGTGCCTACTGTTTTTTCACAAGGACCGCTGGAGAAAGAACTTTCAGAAGATTCAATAACTTCATCCTACAGTATCTTCTCCACTTCCTCCTGAACTATGTGTTATTCACCTTGGTGGATGATACATGTTTTACCATTGGCTCCTTGGTCTATCTTTTCTCCACTCCAGATCTGAAAGTATATGAAAACTGTTGCAAAATGGCTATCTCTTGCCAGCATTATTCCTGTATCAGATCAGATCCCGCTTGTAGCTCAAAAGTAGCTTCCTCCACTGCATTGTCCACAGGGATAGAGAAGCATGATTCTTCATTGTTGGTACCAATCTGTGCTTTCTGGACTGGTTCGACTGTTCCTATGCACATACCTTTAGAGGTGAGTTGCGGCTAATTGTGACAATTAGTGACACAAAGTTCTCCTTGACCACCTACAGTGCTTATGATTGTCATGGAGATGTAGATTTCTTTTGTGATCCTCAACAGATTATTGCAACTAACTAAAGCTTCACAGTTTAAATGAGCATCTCAACTGATGACCGGAACTCATAACATTGATGGTGGAAAAACAACATCTTCAATAACAAAAACTGCCCATAGCAATCTTTGTTAAGTGTACTCATTGTAATAGCTCTGATCTTCCACAGTCTATGACTGCATGTGAAGCTTGCAAGAAGTCCCATCCAAGAATAACAAAATTATTACATTTTGTTCAAATGACAAATTTGAGGGGATGTGTTCTGCTATTATTCATATTTCTGTTATCTGAATGTATTTCCCATGTGTGGCTTTCAGCGCAATCACTTTCATATTCCTCATTTACATAAACGACTTCCCACAGAGCATCAAGCATGGGCAAACAATATTGTTTGCAGATGACTCAAATGTTCTAATCAGTGACAAATCACCAGATGCACTAAAAGAAAAAGCCAAAAAAACACTAAACAGTGTATGTGAGTGGGCATCCAATAATAAACTAACACTAAATCTTAAAAAAACAAATGCTGTTAACTTCTATGTCTGCAAAAACCACACTATAACAACTTTAAGTTAAACAATGAAACTATAGAATGTGTAGACCACACAAAATTTCTTGGTATGCATGTTGACAGTCAGTTAAAGTGGGAAGAACATATTAAAATACTTAGTAACAGAATCGCTACAGCATGCTATGCTCTGAGAATTCTGACTGCAGTTTGTGATACTACATGTGTCAGATCTGTATATTTTTCTTATATCCACTCTGTTATTACCTATGGAATAATATTTTGGGGAGTCAACAGTAAAAATATTCAAATAGTTTTCAAATTACAGAAAAGAGCAATTCGTATAATAACCAAGAGTGGCAGTAGGGCTCACTGCCTTGAACATTTCCAAAAGCTGGAAATCCTAACTGTCCCCTGTGAATACATTTTTCAAAGTGTTATGTATGTAAAAAAAAAAATATTGACTGCTATATGAAAAATTCTTTAGTACACAGCTATGAAACTAGAAACCAATACAATCTGCATCTAGAGAGGAAAAATAAAGTTAAAACTCAGCAGAGCTTGTTGTACAATGCTGTTAAATTATATAATAAATTACCCCAAAAAATAAAAGATATTGACACAATCGGACAGTTTAAAACAAAACTAAAATTTTTTTTATTAAATAAAAGTTATTACGCAGTAATGGACTATCTGAATTAAAACATGTAGTGTAATTAAAGTAGCCTGCATTGTAATACATGAGGAAATAATTATAATATGAAATCAAAATTGTACAGTACTATAAGAAAATTACAAATTACACAAGGATATAAAACTAATTTAAGATACCTCAAAAATGTGTGTAAATACAAATTTTATGTGTATAATTGTAGGTATATTGTATTGTATATGATTTTGCTGACGAAATCCACACAATGTAAATTGTTACATGGATTAATAAAGAAATCTATCAATCAAAATATACCCTTCTTCAGCAGGTGACAATAAGCATCTAACATTACAGAGAAGTAAGCCGCCGAGTCAATAAACACCCAGACAGGTTGGCTGTTGATGATATCAATGAGATTTTCTGACATGTTGGTGACTGTTGTCCATGGAGGATTTGCATGTCTGTCAGTCACACCTCCACAGAGGGTCACTTTGCTCAGTTCTCCTGAATTTGGCAACTAGGAGAGCAGCTGACACCTCTGTATGGGACAAGGAAAGACTTTGACAGATTTGGGAAGCAGCCCCATCCAATGTACAGCAATGGGCTTAGTCCCACAGATAACTATAATTATCTGCAGCTGACTGGCATTAATGGAATGTCTGACAGTGTGGCAGTTGTCAAAAATTGCCTTCTTCCTCTGCAATGGGATATAATGTGTCCAGGATACCCACAGTGGAAACACAATGACGTGTTGTTCTCTGTCCCTATATGCTTCTTCTTCTACAGTGTGTTATACTTTCCATAGGAATTAATTGTACCTGTGTTGGTCAGTTGCTGGGTTTCACTGTTCTACAAATGAAAATTTTGTACCCGTGGTCTAGGGGTAATGTCTTTGATTCATAATCAAAACGTATTCGGTCCCGGGTTCGATCCCCGCCACTGCCTAAATTTTGATAAATAATCAGCATTGGCGGCCGAAGACTTCTGGCATAAGAAGTCAGCCTCATTCTGCCAATGGCCTTGTCAAAGAGGGCGGAGGAGCGGATAGAGGTTCAGGGCACTCTCTTGTCCTAGGGGTGGGAAATTGCCCCTAAAGGCAGAAGAATCAGCAATGATCAACGACATGAGGATGCAGAAGGCAATGGAAACCACTGCATTAAAGACACGTAACGTGTATCCACAGGACATGTGGCCTGTATTTGAAGAAGTGTCATGATGATCTCTCCATTGGCAAAAGATTCCGGAATAGTCCCCCACATTCAGATCTCCGGGAGGGGACTGCCAAGGGGGAGGTTACCATGAGAAAAAGATTGAATAATCAACGAAAGGATAAAGTTCTACGAGTTGGGGTGTGGAATTTCAGAAGCTTGAACATGGTAGGGAAACTAGAAAATCTGAAAAGGGAAATGCAAAGGCTCAATCTAGATATAGTAGGGGTCAGTGAAGTGAAGTGGAAGGAAGACAAGGATTTCTGGTCAGATGAGTATCGGGTAATATCAACAGCAGCAGAAAATGGTATAACAGGTGTAGGATTCATTATGAATAGGAAGGTAGGGCAGAGGGCGTGTTACTGTGAACAGTTCAGTGACCGGGTTGTTCTAATCAGAATCGACAGCAGACCAACACCAACAACGATAGTTCAGGTATACATGCCGATGTCGCAAGCTGAAGATGAACAGATAGAGAAATTGTATGACGATATTGAAAGGGTAATGCAGTATGTAAAGGGGGACGAAAATCTAATAGTCATGGGTGACTGGAATGCAGTTGTAGGGGAAGGAGTAGAAGAAAAGGTTACAGGAGAATATGGGCTTGGGACAAGGAATGAAAGAGGAGAAAGACTAATTGAGTTCTGTAACAAGTTTCGGCTAGTAACAGCAAATACCATGTTCAAGAATCACAAGAGGAGGAGGTATACTTGGAAAAGGCCGGGAGATACGGGAAGATTTCAATTAGATTACATCATGGTCAGACAGAGATTCCGAAATCAGATACTGGATTGTAAGGCGTACCCAGGAGCAGATATAGACTCAGATCACAATACAGTAGTGATGAAGAGTAGGCTGAAGTTAAAGACATTAGTCAGGAAGAATCAATACGCAAAGAAGTGGGATACAGAAGTACTAAGGAATGACGAGATACGTTTGAAGTTCTCTAACGCTATAGATACAGCAATAACGAATAGCGCAGTAGGTAGTACAGTTGAAGAGGAATGGACATCTCTAAAAAGGGCCATCACAGAAGTTGGGAAGGAAAACATAGGTACAAATTTTTATTTTGAAGGTAGCTGTGAAGAAACCATGGGTAACAGAAGAAATACTTCAGTTGATTGATGAAAGGAGGAAGTACAAACATGTTCCGGGAAAATCAGGAATACAGAAATACAAGTCGCTGAGGAATGAAATAAATAGGAAGTGCAGGGAAGCTAAGACAAAATGGCTGCAGGAAAAATGTGAAGACATCGAAAAAGATATGATTGTCGGAAGGACAGACTCAGCATACAGGAAAGTCAAAACAACCTTTGGTGACATTAAAAGCAACGGTGGTAACATTAAGAGTGCAACGGGAATTCCACTGTTAAATGCAGAGGAGAGAGCAGATAGGTGGAAAGAATACATTGAAAGCCTCTATGAGGGTGAAGATTTGTCTGATGTGATAGAAGAAGAAACAGGAGTCGATTTAGAAGAGATAGGGGATCCAGTATTAGAATCGGAATTTAAAAGAGCTTTGGAGGACTTACAGTCAAATAAGGCAGAAGGGATACATAACATTCCATCAGAATTTCTAAAATCATTGGGGGAAGTTGCAACAAAACGACTATTCACGTTGGTGTGTAGAATATATGAGTCTGGCGATATACCATCTGACTTTCGGAAAAGCATCATCCACACAATTCCGAAGACGGCAAGAGCTGACAAGTGCGAGAATTATCGCACAATCAGCTTAACACCTCATGCATCGAAGCTGCTTACAAGAATAATATACAGAAGAATGGAAAAGAAAATTGAGAATGCGCTAGGTGACAATCAGTTTGGCTTTAGGAAAAGTAAAGGGACGAGAGAGGCAATTCTGACGTTACGGCTAATAATGGAAGCAAGGCTAAAGAAAAATCAAGACACTTTCATAGGATTTGTCGACCTGGAAAAAGCGTTCGACAATATAAAATGGTGCAAGCTGTTTGAGATTCTGAAAAAAGTAGGGGTAAGATATAGGGAGAGATGGGTCATATACAATATGTACAACAACCAAGAGGGAATAATAAGAGTGGATGATCAAGAACGAAGTGCTCGTATTAAGAAGGGTGTAAGACAAGGCTGTAGCCTTTCGCCTCTACTCTTCAATCTGTACATCAAGGAAGCAATGATGGAAATAAAAGAAAGGTTCAGGAGTGGAATTAAAATACAAGGTGAAAGGATATCAATTATATGATTCGCTGATGACATTGCTATCCTGAGTGAAAGTGAAGAAGAATTAAATGATCTGCTGAACGGAATGAACAGTCTAATGAGTACACAGTATGGTTTGAGAGTAAATCGGAGAAAGATGAAGGTAATGAGAAGTAGCAGAAATGAGAACAGTGAGAAACTTAACATCAGGATTGATGGTCACGAAGTCAATGAAGTTAAGGAATTGTGCTACCTAGGCAGTAAAATAACCAATGATGGACGGAGCAAGGAGGACATCAAAAGCAGACTCGCTATGGCAAAAAAGGCATTTCTGGCCAAGAGAAGTCTACTAATATCAAATACCGGCCTTAATTTGAGGAAGAAATTTCTGAGGATGTACGTCTGGAGTACAGCATTGTATGGTAGTGAAACATGGACTGTGGGAAAACTGGAACAGAAGAGAATCGAAGCATTTGAGATGTGGTGCTATAGACGAATGTTGAAAATTAGGTGGACTGATAAGGTAAGGAATGAGGAGGTTCTACGCAGAATCGGAGAGGAAAGGAATGTGTGGAAAACACTGATAAGGAGAAGGGACAGGATGATAGGACATCTGCTAAGACATGAGGGAATGACTTCCATGGTACTAGAGGGAGCTGTAGAGGGCAAAAACTGTAGAGGAAGACAGAGATTGGAATACGTCAAGCAAATAATTGAGGACGTAGGTTGCAAGTGCTACTCTGAGATGAAGAGGTTAGCACAGGAGAGGAATTCGTGGCGGGCCGCATCAAACCAGTCAGTAGACTGATGACCAAAAAAAAAAAAAAACATCTATTATTACAGTGTATACAAAGAATAAAACCATAAAATACTTTCAGAATCTGCCAGATGTGATAAATATTAAATAACTACTGGCTGTTGGGTTTGAACTAGTGGCTGTAACACATTGTCCAGTGATACTAAACACTACGTCACACTGCTTGTTCCAGAGGTCAAGGCAATATAACGCACACTTAGCTAATGATTATTAATATATATTTCTGGTATCAGCAGTCCATTTACATTCATTTCTGTTTCCATAATATGGGTTTTTTGTGGGAAAATTACTTAAAACTGGTTATTAAGAACTAAAAGTAGCCTGTTTGGTTAGTTTGGTACTGTTGTGATTGAGTCCTTGCTTTAAATTTAGTGTCACTGGTCATCATCACAGTTTTTACCTATCCATTAAAGCCACTGGTAGGTCATTTATGTAATTATAGGCAGAATGATGATCCTTCTGGGACTCCAAAATTGATTTTTTTTAATTTATTGCCCCCACCACCACCACCACCACATACACACCAATTGTGATTATATTTTCAGCCCTATGGCGCAATTAGTGAACATGGGCCTCCACATTTGGTTATGAAGGTTTTCGTGCTTTAATGTCATAACTCTTGGATAACAAGCAGAATTTTGTGGTCCTCATAAACACAGGCAATTTATAGGACAATAAATATATCAACAAGTTAGAGTTTGTTGTCAAATTCTGAAAGGATCTCATCTGTGAGATCTTATGTAGTTCTCTCTGTAAAAAGTCCTGAATGAAAAACCAAACTGAGGGGTACTCTTCAAGTTATCCAGTGGAAAAACCAGTCAACATTGTGTTGTAGGCCAATTCCTCAAGAGTATTTGAAAATTCAGGCAGGCGTGAGTGGCCTGTAAATGGAGGTGGTTTGACTATCTCTGTTTCCACTGATGCGTGTTACTAATGTTTATTAAAATCTGTCAGTAAATATCCCCTGAGTCACTGACTCATTACGAAGCTTTAGAATTGACTGATGCAAATTCTTGTGTCATTAGTAATTTAAAATTATCAGATGTCTTAAATTCATACAGTATTGCAAATGCAGTAACTTCAAACACCACAGTAACAGATTTACCCTCCAGTAGGATAGACTATGTAATATTTAAAAAATCTGATAAAAATAATATTAAGCTCAGTAACGTAGTATCCACTACTTTATTCTATTTCTGTTATGAAGTTCTGTAAAGTGAGGTGAAGTGCAAATAGTGCTAATGCAGTGTAACAAAAAGTTATTTCAAACTACGCAAAAAATTTCCAAAAGTCAATGTATAACCAAGTTTCTTTTGTTCTCAACCTCCACCAACAATAAAGGAAAAAGCTGTGGTATGCAGAATATGTAAACAAGAGGCAGAAACACTGTAAGTAATCTGTAAGCCAACTTTATAAAGAAATACTGTTTTAAATCTATAAATACAGAAAGGTACAAACATATTATGTATCCATATTTCCAGCATGACCATAGAAGTGGCTTTGTATATAAAAGTGAAATGCATCTGGTATGGGACTCTCTTTTATTAATTGCAGCAAGATTTATATGGAATAACCAATAATAATTGTCATGTTAATTTTGTATGTAGTAAAATAAGTAGTGCATTGTACAGGGTGTCAACAAAAGACTGTTCGAGTTTCAATGGCACATTATAACAGTTTAATTAAGATTATTAATCAAGACAAATCATACATCAAACTGAAGGTAAACTAACATACCTTTTCTTAGAAGTGTTAAGTATGTGCATCTTTAGTTATACAGCATCTTCATCTACATCATACTCTGCAAGCTACCTAATGGTGTGTGGCAGAGGGTACTTTTGGTACCACTTCTGATGCCTCCAACCCTGTTCCAATCACGAATAGTGCGTGGGTAGAATGATTGTTGGTAAGCCTCTGCATTGGCTTTAATTTCTCGTATTTTCTCCTCATGGTCAGTATGTGAGGGGAAGTAATATGTTGTTTGATTCATACTGAAAAATGCTGTCCTGAAATTTCAATAGTAAATCTCTCCATGATGCCCAATGCCTCTCTTGTAATGTCTGCCAGTGGAGTTTGTTTAGCATCTCCGTAACACTCTCTTGCCAGCTAAATGGTCCCATGACGAAATGCGCCACTCTTCGTTGGATCTTCTCTATCTCCTCTGTCAGTCCTACCTGACAGGGATCCCAGACAGATGAACAATACACAAGAATCTGGCAAACAAGTGCCTTACAAGCCACTTCTTTCATGAATGAGTTACATTTCCTTAACACCCTTCCAATGAATCTGAGTGTGGCATCCGCTTTTCCTACTATTTGTTTTATATGGTCATTCCACTTAAAGTCACTCTGGATAGTTGCACCTAGATATTTTACAGTAGATGCTGTCTAAAGGCTGTTTGTCATCAGTAGTGTAGCTGTACAGTAGTGGATTTTGTTTCCTATGTATGCGCAGTATGTTACATTTATTTATGTTCAGGGTCAACAGCCAGAGCCTGCACTATTCATCAGTTCTCTGCAGGACATTCTGCAAATTGTTACTGTCATCTAGTGTTGCTCCTTGGTATAGACAACTGCATCATCTGTGAACAGCCTTAAAGAGCATCCGACACTTTCTACTTGATCATTTATATATATTGTAAAGAGCAACGGTCCTATCACACTTCCCTGTGGTACTCCGTATACTACCTTTACATCTGTCGATTTAGTTCTGTTAAGAGTGACGTATTGAGTTCTATCTGCAAGAAAGTCTTGAATCCAATTGCAGGTCTGCTGTGATACTCTGTAAGTTTGTATTTTTTTCATTAAACGCCAATGCAGGACAGTGTCAAATGACCTACTGAAATCATGGAACACGGCGTCAACCTGAGCACCATTGTCCACTGCACTGTGGATCTCATGGAGGAACAAAGTGAGCTGAGTTTTGCAGGACCTCTGTTTGTGTAATCTATGTTGATTTTTATATTTTTCCAAAAATGTCATAATTCTTGAACGTAAAACATTGTCCATAATTCTACAACAGATTGATGTCAATGATATAGGTCTATAATTGTGTGGATCTGTCTTACAGCCTTTCTTAAAAATGGGAATGACCATCATTTTTTTCCAGTTGTTAGGTACCTTTCTTTCTCAAGCGATCTACGATAAATTACCTGTCTTAAAAACGGGAATGACCATTGTTTTTTTCCAGTTGTTAATTGTGGTGTCACCGCCAGACACCACACTTGCTAGGTGGTAGCTTAAATCGGCCGCGGTCCATTAGTACATGTCGGACCCGCGTGTCGCCACTGTCAGTACTTGCAGACCTAGCGCCACCACATGGCAGGTCTAGAAAGGCGGACTAGCACTCGCCCCAGTTGTACGACGACATTGCTAGCGACTAGACGTACGAAGCCTTCCTCTCATTTGCCAAGAGACAGTTAGAATAGCCTTCAGCTAAGTCCATAGCTACGACCTAGCAAGGTGCAGTTAACCATATCTGGAGAGAGTCTTACTTGTATTCACCATAAACGATGTATACCAAAAGGATGGATTAAAGTTAAGTATTCCCAAAGCAACGTACTTTTCTTATTAGCATTCATTGAGCATCCTGTTTCAGACTTCACGATATTCTGGGTGAGCTGATAGCGTGCCTATTCGGCCCTTCTAAATAACACTGTGTCGGCACTTCTGTCGACACATAACATTAATTACCTTTCTTTCTCAAGCAGTCTACGATGAATTACTGCTAGAAGGGGAGCAAGTTCTTTTGCATAATCTTTATAGCATCTTACAGGTATCTCATTTGGTCCTGAAGCCTTTCCACTAGTAAGTGAGTGTAGCTGGTTTTCAATTCTGTAGTCTCAATATCTGCCATTTCTATGTTTGTACGGCAATTGAAAGGAGGGACAGTGTTATGATCTTCTGCGGTGAAACAACTTCGAAGACCAAATTCAGTATTTTGATCTTCTCTCTGTTAGCATCCATTTCGGTGCTGGTGTGGTCGCTGATAGAATGAATAGACGTCTTGCTGATTTTACATATGAACAAAATCTTTTAGGGTTTTTACTCAGGTTGGTTGACAATGTCTTACTTTCAAAATCATTGAATTTTTCTCTCATTGCTCTCCTTGCACTCATTTTTGCTTCATTCAGCTAGGTTTTTACTTCTCTTGAATCTGAGCTGAAGGGCTCTTTGTTTACGTAGCACTTTTCTGACACAGCTATTAAACCAGGGTGGATCTTTTCCATCCCTTAAAATCTTACTCAGAACATACTTTTCTAGGGCATATTGAATGATGCCTTTGAATTTTTTCCATTTGTTTTCCACATCTTTGTCTTCAGCACCAAATATTTGATGCTGACTGCTGATATATTCTGAAATTTGTATCCTGTCACCCTTGCTGAGCAAATATATCTTCCTACCTTTCTTAATATTCCTTGTAGGACCCATCGTCATAGATGCTGTCACAGCCTTATGATCACTGATACCTTCCTCTACTTTAACTGATTCGGTAAGTTCAGGTCTGTTTGTTGCCAGGAGGTCTAAGATGTTACCTTCACGAGTTGGTACTCTGAACTATCTGCTCACGGTAATTTTCGGACAAGACATTCAGAACAATGCCACATGATTCCCTGTCTCTGGCACCAGTTTTGATGGCATAACATGCCCAAGTATATGTCCAACCTTATCCAATTCTTCCCAAACTTTGATTAACGAATCTGAGTAAGCAATAGAAATAACAGTAGCCTTTTCAGTTTTGTATCTCAACCCTGGTATATCATTAGATAGTGGCAGAATGAAGAAACAATAATTTATAAAGCCCTAAAGGAAGAATTGCATGATGTGAAATCAGGTGAATGTGGATGTCCTCTGTTATATTAGCCATTACAGATAATCCAACAGTCAGAGATGTTCAATCACTCTCATACAAAGACATGACAATGGGAAGGAGCTCCATTTTGTTACCAAATAAATTTTTCAGGTGCACCTTCTAACTGAGGAAAGAGCCATTGTTGCAATATGTTCAGATAAGCCATCCCTTTAATGGTAGCTTCAGCGAAGTCAGAACACAGCACAGAAAACATTTAATTTTGGGGAATCTCCCTGATGATGTACAAGTTCATGACGGTGTCAGATCCCACATAAGAATATTATGGGTATTTACCTTACCACTTAGATTGAAAGGTGCTTCATCACTGAACACTTAAAAGGTCATCTTTCCACTGCAACACTTCACTTGCAAAGTTATAACGTACAGCATAGTCACCCGCCTTTACAGGATGTACCATCTGTAATCAGTATGGACGCACGTGTAAATACTTCTTAGAACCTCCCACACTGTCATCTATGGCAATTGAAGTACATGAAGATTTGCTTTCTGAATAGACTTTTTAGAACATCAAAGGTAAGATGGTCTGATACAGTCAACATCCTGTTTAGACTCTTTTGGTTGTCCCATGGTTTTCCCTTTACACACTGTTCTGGCCACTTCAAACTGGCTATACCAGTGATGGATGTTTTGCCACATTGAGGATCACAGAAAAAACTAAAATAAAAAAAAAGAAAATGTTGAACTGAAATTAAAGATTCGCTCATGGCAAACGGCATAACACAAAACCCTTTAAGCTCGGGAGTCATCATTTTGTGTATGTGGCCTGCATTGCATTGCAAGCAGGAGAACAACATCATCTAAAACTGAGTTACTCTTTAATTGTGACTTGAATCAACACTCTGCAATGCCTACATTTTATGCTATTAAAATATATAGCAGGGCATTCCTGTATGGACACAATGTACTTGTTTAGTCACCTATCCAATACAGTATGTAATAGAACAGTGGAAACAGTATACTATTGGAAAATTTTCCCATTTTTAAATTATGTGCTAGAATAGTAGAATTGTTCTGTCAATGTGCACTTGAACAGAATGCTAGTGCTACAAAAGACAGCTGCTAGGTTGTCACAAGGTCTGAAGTACAAGGAGACCTGTCATGATGTTCTTATCTAAAATAAATATCTAACTGTGTACGTGTGTGTGTGTGTGTGTGTGTGTGTGTGTGTGTGTGTGTGTGTGTGTGCGCGCGCGCGCGTATGCATGCACATCACTTTTCTGTAAAGCGTATCAGGATGACATACCCAAATGTTATGATGCACATAATTACAACACAAAGCACAAATAAGCACAGTTATAACAGGCAAAGAACAAAACTAAAAAATGGCAGACCACAGTCCATGTATCATTGGCACAATGTGGTACAACAAATTTACACACCCTATAAGGGCACATACTGAGGATGTATTTAGAACAAAATTAAAATCTTTTCTTGCAAATAAATATCACATTAACTGAAGGATTATAAGCTATATACATAATGTATTAAACTTTGTAGATAAATTTTATATGTATGGTATTAAACCTTCATACATAAAAATAACACCTATTAACCTTGTACATCATATGATATTTGCAAAAGTCATCATCTGATGACTGCAGACAATAATCAATGTAAATAAATATAAAGTCAGTAAAAGATTGTAATACTCTATTGGAAACCCTGGCTCAGCTGTAAAGCGCTTCGTAAACTCTATAAAGAGTGTGTGTTTAGAAACAAATAGTGTCTACCAGTAGAATAAACAGTTGTGAGCTCGTAATTTGTCCACATAAATAACTGTGCATAGTTCTGGGATGTACAGAAGTTACTTTTCTTTCTGAAAGTAGAAGATACAGAAGTAAACTTAAACTCCAAAACAGGAAATTCTATAATATGGCAAAAATAACACACAAAACATGCCAGAGAGATCTACTGTACCACCTGCTTCTCATATGATGCACAACTCCATGAAAATGTATCACTGCCACACAGCAATCCCCCCCCCCCTCGCATACCCCCCCCCCCCCCCCGCCTTCTCACCCACCCCCTTCCCATGCTATAGTGCACAGCATCCACTACATTTTGAAGCTTCAACTTAATCCAATGAACAGCTCTTGTGCTGGTCGAGCATCATGGAGGCAGCAAAAGTGTCAGCTGTTGGTTGCTGCACTGGCGTGGCCCTGGTTACTGCACTGCTGCGGCCCTGAAGTTAGGACAGTGTAGTCTGGCATCTGAGAAGTACAATTTGGTTGCTCCGAACTGTTTGGTGATGGCGAGGCATCTGACATCTACATCTACATCTACATCCATACTCCGCAAGCCACCTGACGGTGTGTGGCGGAGGGTACCTTGAGTACCTCTATCGGTTCTCCCTTCTATTCCAGTCTCGTATTGTTTGTGGAAAGAAGGATTGGCGGTATGCCTCTGTGTGGGCTCTAATCTCTCTGATTTTATCCTCATGGTCTCTTCGCGAGATATACGTAGGAGGGAGCAATATACTGCTTGACTCTTCGGTGAAGGTATGTTCTCGAAACTTTGACAAAAGCCCATACCGAGCTACTGAGCGTCTCTCCTGTAGAGTCTTCCACTGGAGTTTATCTATCATATCCGTAACGCTTTCGCGATTACTAAATGATCCTGTAATGAAGCGCGCTGCTCTCCATTGGATCTTCTCTATATCTTCTATCAATCCTATCTGGTACGGATCCCACACTGCTGAGCAGTATTCAAGCAGTGGGCGAACAAGCGTACTGTAACCTACTTCCTTTGTTTTCGGATTGCATTTCCTTAGGATTCTTCCAATGAATCTCAGTCTGGCATCTGCTTTACCGACGATCAACATTATATGATCATTCCATTTTAAATCACTCCTAATGCGTACTCCCAGATAATTTATGGTATTAACTGCTTCCAGTTGCTGACCTGCTATTTTATATCTAAATGATAAAGGATCTATCTTTCTGTGCATTCGCAGCACATTACACTTGTCTACATTGAGATTCAATTGCCATTCCCTGCACCATGCGTCAATTCGCTGCAGATCCTCCTGCATTTCAGTACAATTTTCCATTGTTACAACCTCTCGATACACCACAGCATCATCTGCAAAAAGCCTCAGTGAACTTCTGATGTCATCCACCAGGTCATTTATGTATACTGTGAATAGCAACGGTCCTATGACACTCCCCTGCGGCACACCTGAAATCACTCTTACTTCGGAAGACTTCTCTCCATTGAGAATGACATGCTGCGTCCTGTTATCTAGGAACTCCTCAATCCAATCACACAACTGGTCTGATAGTCCATATACTCTTACTTTGTTCATTAAACGACTGTGGGGAACTGTATCGAACGCCTTGCGGAAGTCAAGAAACACGGCATCTACCTGGGAACTCGTGTCTATGGCCCTCTGAGTCTCATGGACGAATAGCGCGAGCTGGGTTTCACATGACCGTCTTTTTCGAAACCCATGCTGATTCCTACAGAGTAGATTTCTAGTCTCCAGAAAAGTCATTATACTCGAACACAATACGTGTTCCAAAATTCTACAACTGATCAACGTTAGAGATATAGGTCTATAGTTCTGCACATCTGTTCGACATCCCTTCTTGAAAACGGGGCTGACCTGTGCCCTTTTCCAATCCTTTGGAACACTACACTCTTCTAGAGACCTATGGTACACTGTTGCAAGAAGGGGGGCACGTTCATTCACATACTCTGTGTAAAATTGAACTGGTATCCCATCAGGTCCAGAGGCCTTTCCTCTTTTGAGCGATTTTAGTTGTGGATGTAAAATGCATGCTGTCTTGACAAGTTCAATAAATACTTTAAGTGGTGTGTCAATGTACAATATGCCTGTGGTATGCTTGCCTCTACTCAACACCAGGAAATGGCCAGTGTATGGTGGCTGTGGTGGTGATGTGCTAGAGTCCATTTGCAGCATCAAACAAGAGCAGCTGTATGAGTCTCTGTGTACAAAGACTTGATGACTGCCATGTCAGGTATGGCATACACAATGCATACTGGTGTAGTGGTGATTTAATGGCTGAACCAACTGTGAAAGTTCCTCTGTGTCTGACAGTGCTGCTGGCACTAAGCACTCAGCTGGAATTTTGGCTTTTGGTGTTGTAGACTCAAAAATTATGCAAAGTCTTGTTCCTGTCATGGATTCCATCTAAGGTGTATCAATTACTGTGTCAGCTCACTGCTTTACAATTACTTACAGCTTTTGATAACATGTATGTTTTATTGTCATAGGGGTGCAAGTTGAATTCTACCAATGCTGCAAGAAACCAAACCAATCATACAGGGCCTGGGCAGCCAAACTTGATGGTGTTAGCCGTAAGTGTCAATCAATTACTGATGCCCACAATGACTCTCGTGCAGACTGTATGGTGCATGACACAATTATCTGTTTAGCTACAGACAAGGAGGTGTGCCACAAGACTTTACTCTGTGAAAACCCATCATTGCCAGAAATCATGCAAATAGCACAATCTTTTGAAGTATCTCGGGCAGTGGGTGACCAAGTTGAATTGTGGGGTGAGGTGGCAGTAGTATCACAAGATGTGCCCAGTCAGGTGGTTTGCACGAGGAAGCAGCAGTGGTGGCAGTAAACATGCTGGTCCAGCGTCAAGCAGACCAAGACTGGTCAAAGCAGCCACAATTGCCACAGCACTAGGGTCAGCATTCTCTGTTTACATTTGTCTTTTCTGTTTGTACAGCAAGAAAGTTTGGCAACCCCTAAGCACTGGGTTACTTGTAACGCTTGCCAGGAGAAAGGCCATATCACCTCCATGTGCCGTATGCTGAGGGTTGCTCAGGATATGGACATGGACATACACTGTGCAGCTCCAATGCTTGTGACTTCTCCAATGTTGTTTATCAAGCTACATGTTTTTCGCCATGTTTTCCAGCTCAACAGGTCAACACAGGTGCTGGAGCAATGATATTGAATTTTCAAACTCATGTGAGTTTACACTAACTGCAGTTGATGCAAGTCATGCAGAATCTGGTCACTTATAACAAACAGAACATTGTGCTGTCGGGACAATTTACGGTATCTGCCTTTTACAAGTCAGAGGTTCATTCCATTACATTTTTGGTGGTTGCTGATGACAGTGTTGAGAACTTGCTCTGGATGGACGCATTTAAGGCACTTGGATTTTCTGTCGCTAATGCCTTTCAACTTGTGTCCAATCATATACCATATTCCCAGTTGGAGACACTGTTTGAGGAGTTTTTGGACTTGTTTCAGGAAGGTATAAGGTGTGCTATGAAGTTTTCTGCTCACATTTCTTTGAAATCCAAGGCTCTGCCTTGTTTTTATCATGCATGGCCTACTCCTGTCACCCTGATAGGTCAAGTGAAAGCAGATTTATACAGTCTTCAACCTCTAGGGGTGGTGCAACCAATTATGCATAGGGAATGGTCATCTCTACTGTTTTAGTTCAGAAGCCATTGGGGAAACTTTGCCTCTGAGGTAATTTCAGTACTGCTGTCAATGCACAATCGATCATGGATAAGTATTCTCTCCCATGCCAGGAGAAACTGTTGTCAAACATATTGGGTCACCAGAACTTTTCTAAAATTGATCTGTCTGAAGCATATCTGCAGGTTCCTGTGGACAAAGAATCTCAGAGAGTTCTGATTTTGAATACTCCTTGTGGTCTCTATCAATATTTGTGCCATCTTTTTGGTGTTGTTAGCACACCTGCTATTGCATTAATTATCTTGATGATATTGTTGTCACATGCTCCTGCATGGTTGATCACTTGAAAAATTTGTGCATTTTGTTTTCTATCTTGCAGTCTGCAGGCTTATGGTGTAATCTTGTGAAATCTCAGTTTTTTTCAACTTTCTATTGTCTATATGGGGTTCAAGGTCTTGCGGGATGAGGTTTGCCGTCTGCCAGACCACACCTCCCCTGTTACATGTACGCCTCACCCCTCGAAGGAGCTTCAGGACTTCTTAGGAAAGATAGCCTACTACCATAAATTCCTTTCAGTGGCAGCTACATTGCCCCATCCATTGCACGCCTTGGTACGCAAAAATGTATCTTTTTGCTGGAGTCCAGATTGCAAACACGCTTTTCCAATGTTGAATACAAACTACTCTCAGCCCCTTGTTTAGCTACATTCTCTCCAGACCAGAACCTAGTTTTGGTGACTGATGCCTCACAATATAGTCTTGGTGTGGTCCTAGCTGATGGCTCTGAACAACCTGTTGTTTTTGCCTCTAAATCTCTCATGCCAGCCCAGCATTACTCTCAGGTGGAAAAAGAGGCTCTTGCCATAATCGATGCTCTCCAGATTTATTTATTTTTTCTCCAAGTCTCACCTTATCACTGACCATAAACCCATGGTTCACTTGTTTAACCCTTAAACTTCCTTGCCTGACAAGGTAGCACAATGCCTATAATGCAAGGGTGCTGTTCTTGTCTTGTTGCAATTAAGAAATCCATTTTTAACCTATGTCTAAACATGCCAATGCAGGCACCTTGTCCACCTTCCTGTGGGTCCTGATCTTGACTATGATCATGAAAAATTGCTTTGCTTCCATCTTGATTCCAAAATGCAGCCTGTAGTCGAGGGTTTTCCAATTAAAAGCTCGCACATAGTAGCTTCTGTTGACTTCAGACTGGTTCTCCACCAGGTGATTCGGTTTGTTTAATGTCTGGCCAAATAAATCACTGGGTCGGTTGGATCCCATGTGCAACTATTTTTTCTTACAGTGTCGCCTCTGTTTTTTATAGTGTCACCTCATTTTTTGGTGGTGTTTTGCTGTTGTCCCTGAAAGACCTCTCTCCCAAAATAATCATTCCTGTCATGATATGGCATGATGTTCTATGTCTTCTTTACCAGAGCCATTGGGGAGATACATGCAGTAAACTATTGGCTAAAAGACATGTTTTTCAGCCAGGGATTGATGGCAAAGTTGTCCATTTTGTTGCGACTTGTGAGCAGTGTGTCCAAAAATAAGCGGCTCCCAGGTGCCTCTGTCCCACGCCCCACTCCACATCAGCCAAGGGAATGCATTCCTGTAAACTTTGTGGGTCTATTCTTATATTCCTATTGACTCTTGGTTGTGGATGCATTTTCCCAGTTTCCTTACATTCTTGGGTATGCGTCAATGGTGGTGAGATCACAATTCATATGCTTTTGAGGGTTTTTTCTACTGAGTGGTTGCCTTGTACCTTGTTGTTGTTGTGGTCTTCAGTCCTGAGACTGGTTTGATGCAGCTCTCCATGCTACTCTATCCTGTGCAAGCTTCTTCATCTCCCAATACGTACTGCAGCCTACATCCTTCTGAATCTGTTTAATGTATTCATCTCTTGGTCTCCCTCTACGATTTTTACCCTCCACGCTGCCCTCCAATACTAAATTGGTGATCCCTTGATGCCTCAGAACATGTCCTACCAACCGATCCCTTCTTCTTGTCAAGTTGTGCCACAAACTCCTCTTCTCCCCAATCCTATTCAATACTTCCTCATTAGTTACGTGGTCTACCCAACTAATCTTCAGCATTCTTCTGTAGCACCACATTTCGAAAGCTTCTATTCTCTTCTTGTCCGAACTATTTATCGTCCACATTTCACTTCCATACATGGCTACACTCCATACAAATACTTCCAGAAACGACTTCCTGACACTTAAATCTATACTCGATGTTAACAAATTTCTCTTCTTCAGAGGAACTTTCCTCGCCATTGCCAGTTTACATTTTATATCCTCTCTACTTCGACCATCATCAGTTATTTTGCTCCCCAAATAGCAAAACTCCTTTACTACTTTAAGTGTCTCATTTCCTAATCTAATTCCCTCAGCATCACCTGACTTAATTCGACTTCATTCCGTTATCCTTGTTTTGTTTTTGTTGATGTTCATCTTACATCCTCGTTTCAAGACACTATCCATTCCATTCAACTGCTCTTGCAAGTACTTTGCTGTCTCTGACAGAATTACAATGTCATCGGCGAACCTTAAAGTTTTTACTTCTTCTCCCTGGATTGTAATACCTACTCTGAATTTTTCTTTGTTTCCTTTATTGCTTGCTCAATATACAGATTGAATAACATCGGGGAGAGGCTACAACCCTGTCTCACTCCCTTCCCAACCACTGCTTCCCTTTCATGTCCCTTGACTCTTATAATAGCCATCTGGTTTCTGTACAAATTGTAAATAGCTTTTTGCTCCCTGTATTTTACCCCTGCCACCTTCAGAATTTGAAAGAGATTATTCCAGTCAACATTGTCAAAAGCTTTCTCCAAGTCTACAAATGCTAGAAACGTAGGTTTGCCTTTTCTTAATCTAGCTTCTAAGGGTCAGTATTGCCTCACGTGTTCCAAGATTTCTACGGAATCCAAACTGATCTTCCCCGAGGTCGGCTTCTACCAGTTTTTCCATCCGTCTGTACAGAATTCGCGTTAGTATTTTGCAGCCGTGACTTATTAAACTGACAGTTCGGTAATTTTCACATCTGTCAATGCCTGCTTTCTTTGGGATTGGAATTATTATATTCTTCTTGAAGTCTGAGGGTATTTTGCCTGTCTTGTACATTTTGCTCACCAGATGGTAGAGTTTTGTCAGGACTGGCTCTCCCAAGACTGTCAGTAGTTCTAATGGAATGTTGTCTACTCCCGGGGCCTTGTTTTGACTTAGGTCTTTCAGTGCTCTATCAAATTCTGCACGCAGTATCATATCTCCCATTTCATCTTTATCTACATCCTCTTCCATTTCCATAATATTGTCCTCAAGAACATCGCCCTTGTATAGATCCTCTATATACTCTTTCCACCTTTCTGCTTTCCCTTCTTTGCTTAGAACTGGGTTTCCATCTGAGCTCCTGATATTCATACAAGTGGTTCTCTTTTCTCCAAAGGTCTCTTTAATTTTCCTGTAGGCAGTATCTGTCTTACCCCTAGTGAGATAAGCCTCTACATCCTTACATTTGTCCTCTAGCCATCCTTGCTTAGCCATTTTGCACTTCCTGTCAATCTCATTTTTGAGACGTTTGTATTCCTTTTTGCCTGCTTAATTTACTGCATTTTTATATTTTCTCCTTTCATCAATTAAATTCAGTATTTCTTCTGTCACCCAAGGATTTCTACTAGCCCTCGTCTTTTTACCTACTTGATCCTCTGCTGCCTTCACCACTTCATCCCTCAAAGCTATCCATTCTTCTTCTACTATATTTCTTTCCCTCATTCTTGTCAATTGTTCCTTTATGCTCTTCCTGAAACTCTGTACAACCTCCGGTTTAGTCAGTTTATCCAGGTCCCATCTCCTCAAATTTCCACCTTTTTGCAGTTTCTTCAGTTTTAATCTACAGGTCATAACCAATAAATTGTGGTCAGAGACCACATCTGCCCCTGGAAATGTCTTACGATTTAAAACCTGGTTCCTAAATCTCTGTCTTACCATTATATAATCTATCTGATATCTTCTAGTATCTCCAGGGTTCTTAGCTATGATTAAGTTATGCTCTGGGCAAAATTCTACCAGGTGGCTTCCTCTTTCATTTCTTACCCCCAATCCATATTCACCTACTATGATTCCTTCTCTCCCTTTTCCTACTCTTGAATTCCAATCACCCATGACTATTAAATTTTCGTCTCCCTTCACTACCTGAATAATTTCTTTTATTTCGTCATACATTTCATCAATTTCTTCGTCATCTGCAGAGCTAGTTGGCATATAAACTTGTACTACTGTTGTAGGCATGGGCTTCATGTCTATCTTGGCCACAATAATGTGTTCACTATGTTATTTGTAGTAGCTTACCCGAACTCCTATTTTTTTTAATTCATTATTAAACCTACACCTGCATTACCCCTATTTTATTTTGTATTTATAACCCTGTATTCACCTGACCAAAAGTCTTGTTCCTCCTGCCACCAAACTTCGCTAATTCCCACTATATCTAACTTCAACCTATCCATTTCCCTTTTTAAATTTTCTAATCTACCTGCCCGATTAAGGGATCTGACATTCCACGCTCCGATCCGTAGAAAGCCAGTTTTCTTTCTCCTGATAACAACGTCCTCCCGAGTAGTCCTCGCCCGGGGACTATTTTACCTCCGGAATATTTTGCCCAAGAGGACGCCATCATCATTTATCCATACAGTAAAGCTGCATGCCCTCGGAAAAAATTACGTCTGTAGTTTCCTCTTGCTTTCAGCCATTCACAGTACCAGCACAGCAAGGCCGGTTTTGGTTAATGTTACAAGGCCAGATCAGTCAATCATCCAGACTGTTGCCCCTGCAACTACTGAAAAGGCTGCTGCCTCTGTTCAGTAACCATAAGTTTGTCTGGCCTCTCAACAGATACCCCTCCGTTGTGGTTGCACCTACGGTACGGCTATCTGTGTCGCTGAGGCACGCAAGCCTCCCCACCAACGGCAAGGTCTATGGCTCATGGGGGGTTTCTTGTAATGAGCCCCCCGTACATTTCTCACACCTGTCAATTGTTTTGTTCCTGTCACGGAATTCATCATGTTATGGCTCCACCATTCTACCCTCAATCAAATGGTGAGATGGATCAACTAGTGTGTATGATCAAGTTCCAAATGAGGGAAGGTTTGTTGTGGATAGTTCGCTGGATGACACCCTTCTCCATTTCCTTAGCGCCATCAGTTCATGCCTATGGGGAGGGGGGACCCCAGCTGAGTTGCTGCACAGCCAAGAGCTGTGCATGCTCCTCCACCTTCTGTGGCCTGTGCCACACCTGCCACGGTCAGATTCATACACCACTTCATGTCTGGATTGCCAGTCGGGTGCAAGGGTTTGGTCACCAGCCCAAATGAATATCACACACTTTTATCTGCCGATGGTGGTGCCATCTTTGTGATGTCAATACTGCCGATAGCCTGGTGGCATGCCACTTCGATCAGCTGCACCCTCACTCTGCACCGGAAGCTACTGGTTTGTGAATGTGGCCCTTGTCACCATAGCCCACCTTGCCGCCCTCTGCCTAAAGCCTGTCTTTGCCTGCTGTGCAGGTGCCCACATACATTGGCTGCCTCCTCCAGGTGCAGAACCCTGGGGTTTCAGCTTCCCAGAACTGGGCACAAGTCCATCTCTGGCCTTGGATCTGTTGCTGCAGCCAGCTGTTCAAGTCGGGCCACCTCCAGTGGGTCCCTCACCATCATCACCTCAGCCATCTTTACCAATGTGTCCAGCCCCGTCTCCTCTGCACTGGGACTTGCCTGCTGATGATGATGCAGATATGGCAATGGCACCCTCCTCACCATGCTGTCATCAGGCACCGTGTTGGCCCACTGCCCCCATGCTTGCCCATGTCTCCACGCATTTCATCTTTATGCTTCACTGCCCTCTTGGCATACCGTTCGCACCGCCTTTGGCACTGGCTGCCACCACTCTGGATCCAATGGATGTGTCTCTCGTTGCCTGGACATCCTCTTCGTGTGAGGGATCGGTATCCTGTTACTAGTGCATATGAGTGTGAGTGCACCAAGTGTAGTATCACCATGCATGAGTACTTAAATCAATTGCCCACTGTATCAGCAAGGGCCAGCCAATGGAGGCTGCCTGTAAGAAGCGTGCACATGGCATGGTCTCTGTCATGCTGTCTACTGGCCATTCATGCCCACATACAAGCAGAGCAGTGCTGACTCACACTCACTATGTTCTTTTAGTTTACAACGCTCACATTAGTCGTTCTGTGTATTGCTTATGTTGCATCTTCTGTATGTTTCTGATGTCATATTAGATGTGGGGTCACAAGAGGCTTATTTCCATTATCGTTCAGAAGTTTATCAATAAAACCATATTTGTGTTACTTGGATCAGTTTCGTGTATTACTTGGTTACTACATATGCCATTCAAAGGGTTGACAGAACTAAGGGGAGTCTGTCCACTTTCCTTTGTGACATGTTAGCGATGTCTTCAAGATCCTGTGTGAATGTTCTATCATACCATTACTAGCAGGGTGATAGCTGGATGTGTGGTGCTGTTGAAAATTGCACAGTTTGGCCAGTTCCTGGAACGAATTGGACTCAAACTGTTGGCTTTGATTGGTTGTAATGGGGAGAGGGCACCAAAAATGTGCAATGAATTACACATAATAGTTTTCACATTAGTTTCACATGATACATCAGTAATCAAGGTTGCTTGCACTCATTGTGTACATCTATCTACTGCTGTGAGTAAGTATCTCCTACGATGGTGAACCAGGACCGGTTGAGTCAATGTGAATGTGTGTGAATGTAGCTGGTGCCCCTTAAAGGTGTGTGTGGTGTGTACATGATGGCCCAGTTTACTTTGTTGACATGGAATGCATGAACATGCCCACACATGTGTTTCTTTCCTCGTACAAGGTCTCACAAAGTAGTATGTAAGTAATCTAATTTTGTCCCCCATGTGAGGTACGTTATGGACACTGTCGAAGGCTGTCTTTCTGAACTTCTTAAAAACATATGATCGGGCCTTGCCCGGGAAACTTCACACCTCAGTTTCGGCTTAGAGTTGGGCACAGAAATTTGTTCAAGGTTTAATCCTGTAAACAATTCATTTAACAGCTGTCATAACTGCAGGTCCATGCCCTGCTCTGCAGTGAGTTCTTTGTAGTTTATAAACTCTGCTAACCCCAGAGTACAAGAAATGTAGTTGGATGACATGTAGTTAGTCACTAAATTTTTGGCACCTTTTACACAGTGAATGACTGTCATGAACTGGATTATGAACTCAACGTATTGAGACCGTCTAGGTGAATACTTGTTACAAACATTTACTCTCCCCTCTGCCTCTTTTCTGCCATACAATTTCACACCTATCAGTTTTTGCTACTAACTTTGATACACACTCTATACAAATCTCAGTTTGTGATTCCATGCAGCCACTACTAGCTGTCATCCAACTATGTAGAAATTTAACTGTCGTGCCTCTGGTGCCCCTCTCAGCTTCGCACCACAAGTGGTGACTTGTATTGCTTGGGCCTTAAACCAGCCCGGTATGAAAGGGGCCAATGCTGTAGAGTGTGCTATGTAAAACTGAATGGGGATTCCATCCAGAGCGGTGACTTACTGTTTTTCAACACTTTCAGTTGCTTCTCCATGGTAGGGATGCCTATTTCTATGTTCTCCATACAGCAGTCTGTGTGATGGTGAAACAATGGTATGTCTGTATGTTGCTCTAGCATGAATGACTTTTTAAATGCAGAAAAAAATGCAGTTTCTCTTTTGCTACCTTATATTGCCACACCAGACTAGTTGACAAGTGATTGTATAGAGACCTTCAGCCCACTTGGTGATTTTACATAGGACCAAAATTTTCTCAGGTTCTCAGAAAGATATTTTGCTAACATATGATGTGGAAATTGTATGTTGTGTGCGTCGATTTTTTAATTTTTTTTTTTTTTTTATATGGATGAATTTGTACTAACTTTTCCCTGTGGGTACTTTTATACCCTTTTCTGTCTAAGGTTACAATATTCTCTGCTTCCTCAGCTTTTCTCAAATTTTGCTATTAAACAACAGCGGGTCTTTTCCACTCATCCATTTACTCAGCATATACTTCTCCAGAGTGTGATTTACCTGATAGTGACCACACAACTGTTTACATGCTCTGCACATACCCATCTCAACTTCCTGTCCCTCAATCCTGTGTTCATACTCGATGCATAGTTCTTAAGCAATGTGGCTTTTATTTTTTACCACAAATTTAATCTTTTCACCAGTCACAGAACAAGATTTATTTTTTAATTGCTCTTGCTGAATTTATGAAGCTCAGGTTTTTATCACTAATTTCATTCTATACTACTATTATTTTTTATTTTTTTATTTTTAAAAATAAGACAAAATTGCTGGTCAGAACTTAATTTTGGGAAGTGACATATTTAATACTGCTGATAGGCACATAAACAATACAGTCCCCAGCATTTCCCTCTCCTTTCCTCTTCCAATTTCATCACTCCCAAATGTCTTATTTAGAGATGCAACCTTAACTGCTTGAATTCCATTAGTTCATAACCTTCACCAACCTAGTCTGCAATACCATATCACACAAACACACGCATCCATGAATTGTCTTTGGTTCCTCCATAAATTACTACTATTCTGCAATCCCAGATTCACACATCTTGTCTGTCTCGTCTATGTGCTTCATATCTCTTAGCTTCCCTCCCCTTTCAATCATGATGAGTAATCATATTGTATTTTCATCTTTTGCATTTCAATTATTCACACTATTGTTATAATTACCAACCAGATATAGATTTCAGTTTACATTACATAATTTTCACCAACTTCATTTCTCTTGAGTCATTTTCTTCAATTTATCTTCATAACTTTCAGTTTTTACTTCACTTTTTAGACAGTATGAATTTTAAACAGTAATTACTTACGGCGTTAGAACTTCTATGACGTTTCCGTACACTTGTTTGCCAACCATTATAATTGCTAGCTGGATAAGCAAATCTGACATGCAGCCAGCTGGTCCACAGATATCAGCACTCATACTTTTGATTGGTGACTCCCATATTTCCTCATCTCCTGGGTAAGTGTAAAATCGTCCCTGTAAGATTTACAAACATTCACTGTAATAAATAGTGTCTCAAATACTATTCATTCATTCAAGAAATAAAAATTACAAATAAAATTAAGGCAGGTTTGACAGAGAGAGTATATTTTAGACAAAGTGAAATAAATGAATGCAGGTTTGTAGTTCTTCTGTGAGAAAAGAGTGAATACAGAACAGTGGTAAATAAATGTATGCATTTTAAATGAAAATACAAAAATAATACCAAAATTGGTAGCCAAGAGACATGAAGCAAGAGATAGAATCAAATAAAAGTGAATGATGGGAAGCAATGGACACTGTAATCAAGAATTTACTTTGTTTAGAAGAATACTAGAAAGAACATAGATGACAGTTTGTGATGAAGCAAGCTGGGATATTTTGACTTCCCCTCTTGTTTTGTCATCTGTCTCCTTAAATTCATTTTCTTTATTTTAACCAATTACCATTAACATATGTGAGTATAATCTGCATTTTCAGAAAAGAGAAAGATTGGCCCTCAGTTTTAAAGAATATAACACCATATCTAATTTTGTGCTTAGTTTTATGTATGTAATTGATTTTCTAATTTATTTCAACATTATTTACAGTATTCAGTGTCAGAATTACAAACTTCGTTTTTCAACCAGTGTAGCAACGAAGTATGTTGACAAAAAGGACAATCAACGAAGATATAAAGACGGCAAAACATAACAAGTTATTTAGATGTTTTAAAAGTTTACTCAGGTACATCTCTCTCAACTCATTGTAAACCATCATAGCAACACAACAAAGAGTGAAATCAGCTATAGACAAAACAAATAAAATCTGAAAAATCCGAGACATGGTAAGTGGTATGGAAGACTGTCCACAAGTCAGAGATAAGTGAAAAAGGGAATGCGAGAAGACATAGATAAACAGAGATGAAGAAAGAACAAGAGAAAAGAAAGGTAAAGGGAATAGTAGAGAGGAACACAAGGCTGAGGGGAAAATTACAGGTTCCTCTGATTACACAGAAATATTAATCACCATTCTCCATCTCATTTCAGAAACACAGTAATTGTGGAGGAACTGCCTGATACATTCCGGAAGAACACCA
The DNA here is from genome assembly GCF_023864275.1 of Schistocerca cancellata. Taxonomy (NCBI): domain Eukaryota; kingdom Metazoa; phylum Arthropoda; class Insecta; order Orthoptera; family Acrididae; genus Schistocerca; species Schistocerca cancellata. The sequence goes on along the minus strand of NC_064634.1, from coordinate 383,179,782 downwards.
CAGATTACACTATTCCAGTGGGCATGCCCACAGGTGGGCAGCTGGCTGCTCACAGACACAGCCAGGCAGTGGTGTGCAAACTGCACATGTGGGGGCAGTCAGGGAGCCTGCTGTAAGCAGACAGGGGTGGACTAACAGGTCATGTGTGAATAGTCAACACGACACATAACAGTATCAGGTAGTGAGGAGACCATGACCAAAGCAAATGCATTGTAACAGGATGTGTTTAACAGAAAAATTTAATCCAAGTGAAAATACTTATATTTTATTATGTTTGTGACAAAAGACATTTCATTTTGATTACAAGAGACTAAAAATAAGGAGTGAGACACCTTGCTGTCATAAGATGCAGAATATTATTCAATGTTGGGTTGTGGAGCTGGGACTTTTCAATGTTTTTATCTTCTACATAACAGAAAACAGTTGCTGACAACAATATGTTGAGCCAAACAGTGGTGGCTTGTAAGTGTACCAGATAAATCTGAGAGTGTGAACTTAATAGCATCTGCTGTATAAGGGTTATGCTTATCAACAAGTTTATACAGCTAAAGCCAATGCCAATAATAATAACAACAACAATAATAATAATAATAAGAAGAAGAAGAAGAAGAAGAAGAAGAAGAAGATGATGATGATGATGATGCATAACTTATCTGACAAAATAAATAATTGTTTTGTGGGATTTTATGGTTTTGTACATAATTAAGTACATTTTAGGATGAAATAATGTGTAAGTTTTCACAACTCTCCATTTTGGACTTTTGTATAAGTGGGAGTTTTCATGCTTTCCCATTTTTTTGGACAAACGTACAAGATCCCAACAGATATATTAGTTCACAAATTTACTTCTGGGCTGAAAATCAGATATTCTTACACTGCTGTGACATAACAACTTGCGCTAACTGTACACTTCCTTGTTAAATGTTCACTTGTAGTCATGCTTATTTGATTTCATCATGTTCACAGGCAAAGGATCTGTTCTCGGAGGCCCTAGTTCCTTCGCAGCTAACTTTTCCTGGTAATTTACTTTTCTGTTCCCAGAAAGAGATTTTCACTCTGCAGTGGAGTGAGTGCTAATACAAGCCTTCCTGTAAGATTACAGATGGGTGCTTGATCAGGACTCGAGCTCAGGACCTTTGTCTTTTGTGGGCAAGTGGTCTGCCAACTGATTTACCCAAGCATGTCTCATGACCCATCCTCACAGCTTTACTTTCCTGTTAGCATTTAATGTTAGCATTTAAAATAAATTCAACATAGCCCATGTTTACATTGCACACAAAAGCCCATTCCTGCATGGTAAACAACCAACTCCAAACACAAATGTGGAAATGATTAAACTGAAGTAGTAATGATTACAAACATGGTCACTCGGCTACAATACAAATGAGACACTCAGATCCATAAGGGCCTAAAGCACACCACCATCAGTCCCACATTTAAGTGAAAAATCAGAGAAACCAATGAAACAGCTTTACATGAATTTTCATATATACAATGTGGGCCTACAGCACATATAAATCTGACTCACCATTAAGATCAACAGATTTCAGAAGTATGAATAAATGATTCATCAGCACAGATAAAACTCACAACTTAATAAACTATATAACTCATACAGAAACACATAAAACAAGTTTACTGTACAACTTTAAAATACACTCATGTCCAATATAATTTCACTGCAGTATATAGTGAGTGAGTTAGTATATCTGAGGAGTGTGGTATCATCCAGCAGGATTTATGCTGAGCAAATGAGGATAAAAGTCTGCCACCTTGAGCTACCACCTGGTGGCACTAAGGTAAACTTCTAGTTGAGTGGCAAGGGCTTGCTGCACACACCATGAACTGTGCACACTAGAGAAGCAGTAACATGGTGGATTTAAGTGCCACTACCTTTCAGACTGCAGCATCTATGTTACGTTTAACAGCATTCAAACAAAAATAACCAATAAATTTGCAAGGTGTCGAAAATTATGGTGTCCACATGCTCTTGTGCTGTTACACAGCAGCCACCACTGGAGACAAACATAGATAGTATTGCATTCCTGTGCAGCTTCAGAAATGCTTCAGCATGAGCATCATGAACTACTATCTTAACAAACTGGTTGTGTTGTAATATCTGCCCTTGAGCACAGTGCAATTTTGCAGATGAAAAGCAGTTTTGCAGATGAATCAGTTCTAATTGCATTTCCAAAGGCACAGTATATGGTGCAGCAGAAATTGGGCATGCTAAGTAGTTTTAATTCATTTTGTACGCTACACAGGTCTTTACACCTGGTCTGAAAAGATTGATAGAGTTTCACAATATTTTGTTGATAAGCTCCAAAGCATGAGTCTGAAGATAATTATAGCAATGAAAGGTCTTCAAAAATTTAGGTTTCCTGTAGCAATCTGCCTGTCAAAAAGATTTAGTTTTTCCAAAAATTCACTGATTCTATCATATGTGTCATTTTCTGTGGGTGAGAAATTTAATTGATTTATGGGTACTGTGATAGCAGTGAGAAAGACCAGGCTTGAAATCCATTTCTCATCACTGAGTGCTGGCCGCGTCTCTCCTTTCAGTTGCATAAATAGGGCAATTTCCTTCCAAGTAGCAAACAGTGTGGTGAGAACTTTGTTTCTACTAAGGCTTCATGCTGCACAATGATAGGGTACATCACCATATGTTGCTTCCAGGTCTTGCAACAAAATTTTGATTTGGCCATGATGCCTTATAAAATTTACACATTGTACCATCACCTTCATCACACTGCCATAACATACTGTGGCAAACATGTTTTCAATGGTTCATGTACCATCTAAAATATATCACAACCTGTGATTGTATAATCCATAGGCATAACATCTAACAGTTCATTCAAAACTTATACTTCCAAGTGAACAAGCAGCACAAATATTGCAAGCTGTGTATACTTTCTTACACAGATTGTTTCATCAAGTTTTAATGAATAAGCATCAAAATTCTGATATTTCTCCTTCAGTTAGTTTTCCACATCTGTGCCCATATCTCAGACCCAACGAGAAATTGTTTTTCTGTAGAGGCAAACTTCTTCACATTTCTTTACCTTTCATACTGTTAACACACTCTAAAACAGGACTGGCCATAGTGTGCCAAACTGCATGCTAATTAGATGTGTGGGCCACATGTGGGACGAGGCTCAGCCTGTCTCAGGTTGTTCGGAAGTACCCAGTATAGCGCAACTTTTCATTTAGTATTGAGGTGTGGAATTTTTTGTTCAGCATAACTCTCTTCAGTTTGGCAGAATTGTGGTGTCAGTTTACCTTCTGCTATTTGTTCATGGTATGAAGAACATTCACAGTTCCAATGGTATGTTTCCACAAAAAGAGGCAGTCTAGCAATGTATCATAGCAAGCCCTTAAAAATGATCTGAATGACAGGAGAGAGGGATAAGATTTCTTATTACCTATTATACAGTGGCGTTATCAACAGTTACTGAAAATCTGCTATGAAACGACATTACAATACTATGTAGAAAGAATTTAAAAATTTGATTGACAATGAAAGAACAAAAAACAGCAACAATTGACAGGCGAGATTTTCTGTTCTGCACATCAAGAACCACTTTGTGCTAAACTAGCTGGTATGGAACACATGAAGAAATTGGTGGTACAAATAGCAACATTTCTGAAGTCACACACATTATTCCATTGTCAGTTGTAACAGTTTTCAATAGAAATGAATGAAGAGTATGGAGACTTTATATATTACAGCAAAGTATGCTAGCTAAGTCAAGGGACATGGCCTGAACGATTTATTTTTTAATTGCTCTTGCTGAATTTATGAAGGAAAAAGAAGTGCAGGAACAAAAATTAGAACATCTGGAATGGATATCAGACCACACATTTTAAGTGGACTTTTCTGCACACTACACACTATAAGTACTGCAAGGTGAGAAACTACTTGTTTCCCATTTGATGGGGGATGCAGTTAAAAAGAAAATCACATTGTAGAAGAGACAAATTCTGACACAGTCCTGTTGGTTTTCCACATCCATGCCCACATCTCAGACCTGGCTAAGCTCACTAAAAAACACAAGGTTTGAAGAATTTATTGTGACCTTAAAACAATTAGAAGGGCAGTTTTCTAAAAGTTTTGAGGACACTGCCAACCTTAAATTTGTTTCTGATTTGTTTTTGAAACCATTTTTCAATTCAGTGGAAAGTGCCCCAGTGCCTGTGCTGATATAACTGACTGATCAGCAATGTAATTCCCATTTTTAACAAAAATCTTTTTATCTCTTTTTTATTGTTAAGATACGTAAGTACCGATTAAAGGGCAACCTGATGGTGGAAACCTGTGAAATTGTTTGCATCTGTCCATACGCTCACCCTCACTCCCTGCCACAGGGGTCATATGTCTGTGGAAGATCCAAATGCAAGACCTGCTTAGTCCACCCACCCAGCACTTCTTGCTCCAGTCATGTCACAAGCTTATCCTACTCTGATAGAAGCCAATCCACCTATGAAATCAGCCACGTCGTATACCAACAGCTGAGCACAACATACTCTATTCTAGTGGCCGCTTCACAGCCCAGGCCATTTGGATTCTTCCCTTCACCACCAGCTTTTCTGAGCTACACAGATGGGAGTCATCCTTACAAAACATTGTCCACACCTGTAACCCTGTAAACATCTCAGGTAACCCAGTGTTCCCACAACCTCCATGCAACAGTTTCTCCTACTGCCATCCTGTCACCCTGTCAACCTTAAATGTGCACCATTCCCCACCTGCCCCTCAATTGTGCATAACATGTCTAGTCTGTATACTTGCCACCCTCCCTCCCACATTCCTATCTGGAAAACCAGATGCCTCCTGCCAAGCCACTAACCACCCATCCCTGATACCTCTACCTGCCTCCCATTTCCCTGTCCCTCTACCCACCCCACCCAACATTAACCCCAACTCAACCAGTCCACCTGCCAAAATACATCACTGGAAATATTAGCCAAGACAATATCCAGCATGGGCATAGAGAGAGAGAGAGAGAGAGAGAGAGAGAGAGAGAGAGTCGTGTGTGTGTGTGTGTGTGTGTGTGTGTGTGTGTGTGTGTTTGTTTGTTTTACTCTGTCTTGTAAAAGTGTAGCTACAAAAGATAGCAAGTTTTCTTTCTTTTGCGTATGCCTATCAGCAACTCAATACTTTACCTTTCCGGGTGTTATTTCAGAAAAAGACAAAGCATCTGAATGAAACTGAGGAGAAGTGGGACACTGAGAGGTGTGCTTACAGTGCTTGCAAGTTCAGGAAATAGGGGGAGATCATTGAGAAGTCATTCAGATAAAGAAATGTATGTTAATAATTTATCTAACGATACATACATATTAAACCAATTCTTTCTATAAAATATCTATGTAATGTGTCCTTGAAGTCTGTCACAGTGGCATGCTTCAATAAAATCTTCTTGGTTTACAAACCGTGTCATTCTGAGTAAAATACTTGAGCTTTCAACAGTTGTCTCCACCATCATTATAAACAGTTAAAACTAATAACTGCTGGGGATGACATGACATTCTTCTTATATAGATGCAATGGCAATGTCTGGAATCTTCCAAAGAGGGCCCAAGTGACGCATGCATGGAAGCCAAGTTGGGCAACTGATAGCAGCTCCATCCTTACACAGGTCCAAGTGAGATCAGACACTGCCAGAGGCCAGTGCTATGTCCAAAACTGCCTATAAGTGCCAAGCCTCCATCCTCGCTTTTGTTCAATGTCCAAAACCCATGACCATCCCTACTAGGTGTGTATCCCTGATCACTGTTAAAATTGTTGCTGTTCATTCTAATATCTCCAGCTTCTTTCATAACAGAATCCCACTATTGAGATTTTTGAATCAAAGCTCTCATCTTTTCAAATTGTATTTTATTCCCATTTTCTAGGCAATGTTCAACACAGGCAATTTCTCAAGTTTCCTTTGTTTAATATGTTGCGAGTGTTCCACACAATGCTTAGCAACAGTACAAATGGTTTGACCTATGTAAATGCTATCACATTCACATGGGACACAATACACACCAGGAACTTGAAGGACTATATTGCATTTAACAGGGTGTAACCTATCTCCTATCTTGGATATGGTGCCAGAATACTGGTCTTAGTCCACATCTCTTCAGCATGCACCCTGTCTTGCTAGTTGTTGCTCCGCAGTATGGAAGGAACGCAATTGGCTTGACCTCTTTCACAGCTTCATCAGGCATTTTTCATTGGTGACACCTGCTTTCTTGTGTACAAGGTGGTGAACACTGTTGGCATTCAAGTATGCGCCAGTATGGATAAATTTCCTGTAAATTGAATGCCCAAGCTCATGCTTTCCACTCAACTAAAACATCCAGAGCAGAAGCTTGCCATTCCTCCTCAACTCAGTAAATTTAATGTTGGGACACACACCATTCATGTGGCTGATGAACCACATTGCTTTTTCACCATGAGGCCATATCAAGAAGGTGTCGTTGACATACTGTAGGAAGCAAATTTGACATACTGTAGGAGGCAAAATGGCCACAATCTATGTAAGTTTGGAGCTTTTTCTTCAAAGCTGTGCCATCTGTCATCTCATAATATTTGTTGCGGTAGAAGAAGTACATTGTCATTAAAGTACGGCAGAACAGCTTAACAATCTCAGGGAAACTGAAGGGACAAGAGATCCACTGGTCCAAAAGATCCAGTGTGTCTTCTGCTGGCACCCTTGTAAAAAGAGACACAACAGCCAGGCTAACCATTATGTCATTTTGGCCTATCTTTATTTCCCTGTGGGTTTCAACACATGACTGCAAGTTAACAATATGATGTTCACAGTACACCAGTTTTGGTGCTAATAACCCTGCCAGGTGTTTTATCAGTCTGCAAGTGAGTGAACTCACTGCATCAAATATAGGCCTCAGAGGAACTTCTTCCTTGTGATCTTCAGCAATCCTTAAAGCTTGGAGATCTGGCAACTTGTGGCATGAAATTTTTGTCACTTCTTTTTACATACCAGAGTTCCTTATTAACTTCCTTGTCTTTCTGAAGATGGTCTGTGTTGGATCATGACTAAGCTTCCAGTATGTGTACTGGCTAATACTGGGTTTCAGTGGCTTAGCTTTCACTAGGATATGGCTAGCAGTTTGTCTGATGTCTTCATCATGCGAGGAATACCTAATACAGTGCTCTCTGATCCTCTAACAATATCCAACATTGGCAGACATCAGGGGAATGGAGAAAAATTAAGGTCTTTACTCAGTGCTGCAACAGAGCCATCACCCAGCTCTTGGATGGAAAGACTAACAACTGTTTTTTTTTTTTAAAAAAAAAAAAAAAAAAAAAACTTGGAACACTGCTGAGACATTATCTCACACAAACTCATGTGCTGTTTTGGCTGCTGTGGTTACATCTACCACTTGAATAGTGACAAGATTAACGCCAGAAGTAAATGACAATCAAGTAGGGTTCTGGCATTAATATCAAGCTCATACTTCACCCATTAGTCTTCTTCAAAATTCTGCCCACTGCAACAGTTCAAATATGGTGCTTGACTACAGGAAAGTGAGGACTTACCTCCTTGTTCTGGCATTGTTGAAAAAATGCTAAAGAACTCAGCAGATATGATATTTTCTTCTGCAGCTTTTCTAAACCGTGCCAGCAGTCAGTGATTTCAACTCCTGATAACGATGGCAGGGACAGCCATTGAAAGCTCGAGTGTTTTGTTTATAGTAACATGGGTTGCAAACCAAGAAGGTTTCATTAATATCTATGTAATGTAAGTAACAGAATAGAATTTGTCATGGATATGGACACTACAATCATTTTGCATAACAAACTTCCTATTCTTATAATAGAATAATAGAAGGAAACATTCCACGTAGGAAAAATATACCTAAAAACAAAGATGATGTGACTTACCAAATGAAAGTGCTGGCAGGTCGACAGACACACAAACGAACACAAACATACACACAAAATTCAAGCTTTCGCAACAAACTGTTGCCTCATCAGGAAAGAGGGAAGGAGAGGGAAAGACGAAAGGATGTGGATTTTAAGGGAGAGGGTAAGGAGTCATTCCAGTCCCGGGAGCGGAAAGACTTTAAAGTCTTTAAATATGCCTGCTTGTGTCTGTACATGTGTGGATGGATATGTGTGTGTGTGCGAGTGTATACCCGTCCCTTTTTCCCCCTAAGGTAAGTCTTGCCGCTCCCGGGACTGGAATGACTCCTTACCCTCTCCCTTAAAATCCACATCCTTTCGTCTTTCCCTCTCCTTCCCTCTTTCCTGATGAGGCAACAGTTTGTTGCGAAAGCTTGAATTTTGTGTGTATGTTTGTGTTCGTTTGTGTGTCTGTCGACCTGCCAGCACTTTCATTTGGTAAGTCACATCATCTTTGTTTTTAGGTAAACTTCCTATTCTGTTGCATGCATGCCCTTAGAAAAATCTTGCCCATATTACATGTGTGTGTGATACTTTGGGGGTGGGGGGTATCTAATTTAGTGGAATAGGAAAATATTTAATGAAAAGTATGATTCCAAACATGTCAAATAATGCAATACTACAACATGATGTTTACATGGAGTTACATAGATGCAAAAGCTTGAATTGTAATGTTGTTGAATTACTGTACTGATGAGAATAAGTTGCATTAAGATGCATTGTGGTCAATTAAGATGAGTTCTAATTAATTTATAGGTATACTGAACAACAAACTGAAAGATATGTCAAAAATAATACAAAAAAGCCGAATTCTTCATTTATGGAATTTATACATAAAAAAGTGATAGTAATTACAAAACATCCAAATGTAAAGACACAAAATTTATCTTAGGAACAAAAGTCACACTATATTTGTAAAATAATGAACATAAATAATTAAGATGTTGTTACTGATGTACATTTCACTTTAAAGTGAAAACTGGGAAACCTCAACATGCTAACTCTTTCAGAAAACTTTCAGTGATTTTGTATGGCTTTGGAATTGTGGGAACCAATACAGGCACCCACAGCAGTACACATATTGTGTCAGTCTTGCCACAATTATAGTTTTGCTTAAATGTCTCTGAAAGTGCTGTAATTAGTCTAATGTTGTCTTCACAATTGCTATGGGAGTGAAACACTGGGGTTGTAGTATAGTTCTAGATGCACTTTCTATGTAGGTTTCCACAGGATAGTTTGTGTAGGAAAGATCTGCCAGTTCACTTCATTCAACATCTTTGTAACCCTCCTCCTTGGGTCCAACAAACCTGTGACCATTTGTGCAGCCATCCTTTGTTAGACCCATTTGGTACAAGTCTCATCCACTTAAGCAACATTCTATGATGGGTTACATGCACATTTTATATGCAGACTCATTGCATTACCCCAGTATTCTAACAATGAACTGCAGTCTGTCAGCTGCTTTACTTACAACTGAGACTTTGTGATTGCTCAGTTTCAAGTCCCTACAAAGTGTTACATCCAGATATTTGTAAGAGTGGCAATATTTTAAAGGTTAATACAAACTTACAGGATGTTTTCAAGAACTTGATGTGTGTTTATCTGTGAATTCTTTGCTAAGTGAAAAAAATAACCAACACTAAATTTTTAATTCTTTGTTACGCTGAAGGGCACTCTACAACACAATGGATGAATGAATTTCCAAAACAGAGAAAAGAAAGGACATACCAACTCCAATAGAATCATGCTTAAACATACTGCACTGTCAAAACCAATCTCTTGGTTTATGACAGCATTATTTGAGTTTACATCTTACATTTACTATCTACTACAGACCTTCCTTAAACAAAGGAAAAATAAAGATGGTGCACATGACAGCAATAAATGAAATTAATTGTATGTAGCATTTTCAATGGAGTTACTATGCCATGGTTATTATGTGGCTATGGCAATTTTACTCATATGATTTAATGACCTATTATTAATCATTTTTCAATTCTTTCATGTAAAATTGGTGACACATAGAATTATAATACTCTGTACCTTAAAAAATGCTATGTATATGAGAGAAGCATAGAAGTTGATTGATTGGAAGACAAATATTTTAAATGTAATGCTCTTCTCATACTCTCCAGCTGTTCTGGGGTTTTCCAAGTTAGTGAGGACTCTTGATAACGATGTGTACATCTGCAACATAAATATTTAAAATAAGAAATAAAAAGATGGAAAAGCAAAATAAAAATTAAGTTAATAACTTCCACATTTTTGTGCTGTATTAACTCTTGAATAATGGCATGACAGTGATTTGGGCAGCCCAACAGACAGTACGGGAACATGCTCCCATTAGGTGACACCTCAAATTCAGCAACCATATCACTTGGTGGGGTTGTCTTCAGGGGCAAGTACCGATCATGGCAGAAATGTCATATGAGCAAACTGCAACAAATGGTATGACAGTGCAGCCAATTATATAGTTCATTATGCTTAGACCTATTTTTAAATTTCTTAGAGCCTTGTCGTTATTGTAGCGATGGGTCTTTTCTACCTATTTTAATTCTTTAACTGGCAACAGTTTAAGCATTTTGGGTTGTTGTTTGGTGGTGAGTTCTTGTGACACAAAAAACAGTGCATAATCTCATAATATAAAATATATAATATATATAAGAAAACCTAGCTTTCCACACATCTCAATGTTTATGACATCATACCTCCTGAACGTACGATGATATACAGGGTGGAGGACAGAAAGTACATGTTTTTCATTACTGAATAACTACAACATGGTTTTATTTTTTTAAAAATCTTGCATTCATAAATACAGGGTGGGGCAAATGAAAATGACTCAGAGAACAGAGTTCCAAGGTACAAAGAAACACAGCAGATGAAAATAAATACAGAAATAATCTGAGATGTTCAAAAACTAACTGTCTTCCAACAGGCCGGAGCAACATCCCATACAGTCAGCTGAACCTTGCAGCCCATTTACACAATCTTCAGGCCACCCAGGTCACATGATCTGTCAGTGTGTGATTACTTTGTGTGGGGAGCCCTCAAGTCTAAGGTGTATTGCAACAAGAACTGCAGCACAATTTTTCGGACGAGACTGCAGCAATCCCAGCAGTCCAGCCTTGATCTATCTTCAGCAACTTGCTGACTAGGGCCCAAAAGTGCACAGAGATGAATGGTGGTAACTTTCAATATCTGGTATAGTCAGGTTAGTAATATATTTCCTTTTGTTTACTATGCTTCTTTGTACTCTGGAACTCTGTTCACCATGCCAGTTTTACTTGTCCCACCCTGTAGTACTTTTATTGCATTTCTGAAATCTACATACCTTAATTAGGTTCAGAAAATAATGTTGTTGAGATGATGTTCTTCTAGCCAGACACAAGTTTGGATCCTCTCCTGAAAGTTACACACGGCTCTCTCCAACATTTCATTCAGTACAGCTTCAATCTCGTGATAAATGGAAATCTTTAGAATATCGATTGTGCAGAGCTTTTTCACGTACACTCTCAATTTCAAAGAGGCCACAAAAAAAAGAGACAGATTTATAGACTGGGTTAGTGTGGCGCCAAAGGAGCATAATCATATTGTGAAATGACGTCTTGTGAACATTTGTTGAATTCTTTCTATGGATGCTCTCGCCATGTGAGCTGCGGCACCATCCTGTTGAAACCACATTTCTCTCATGTTCACTTTATGCCTTTCAAATCCTGGGTGAAGAAAGTTGTTTAACATTTTGATGTAGCATGCTAATGTCATAGTAACTGTGGTTTCTCCGTCTTCAAGAAAGTAAGGTCAAACAATCCCTATCTGGAAGATACCACACCAGATTTTACTTTTGAGCTCTGGAGAAGTTTCTGGTGTATTGCATGTGGGTTATCAGACTCCCAGTACCAACATTTCTGTACATTAACATACCCATTCAGATGAAAATTGGCTTCATCACTCATAACAGTGAGACATCTGCATTTTCCATTAAGAAAAGCATCCATTATGCCACAAAGTTTTCTGCACTTCACAAAATCTATCTCACTTAGCTGATGGACAATCATTATTTTGTATGGGTGAAATCTCAGATCATTGTGTAACATATGATGAAGCAAACAATGTGGCACACACAGCAATACAGCCTGTCACCTAGCAGATAATGTTCTCACTCTATCTACATTTCTTGGAGTTCAAACTGAATGAGGAAAACCAGATGGTTTGTTTTTCATCAGAGTTCCAGTACACCTAAATGCTGCCACCCCTCAGAGTACAGTGTTTCAATGTGAGACTGTATCTCAATGCCCAACACTAAACTTTTGACAGAAAAGACATCATCAAACTGTGACCACAGAATCATTGTTTCTGAAATGTCTGACTGTGAACACATGATCGTCTATGCTCCAACACTCCATAGCGACTGAACTTGCATTGTCTGAGTTGTTGCCAATGGTTGCCGAGTTAAAAACATGTGTTTCCTCTGCTCCATCCTGTACTTTTGCAATCACGTTCAGTAGTATATGTGGATACTATATGATGCATAATGCAGTGGTGGATACATATCAGGGGTGGGCACGTGCCACCCCCCCCCCCTCTCCTCCTGCCTTGCAGGGCCACCTGCATTGTCACCCATGCCACTCCCGCCAGTCAGCCTGCATGCTATTCATTCAATTCTTTCATCAGTCAACTGGACTGAATAGAGTTATCGAGTAGTTGCATTTTCCTATGTAGCATGCACATCCACATCATCATACTTCATACATTTCTGTCTGACCCATAGAAAGCTAACACATACCTATGAGGAAAGTCGTGGCCATTCTAATGATCTCGATACGTTATTCTCTCTGGCATTTGTTTGAGAAAATTAGTGAATATTCTACTGTTTTCTTGTAGTGCAGAGAACCTTTGATACACAGCATTATACATATGGACTATTCGTGGAATAGGAAGCTAGTTTACGTTCAGAAGCAGAAATATTAAGACTGAAGAATGAATAAGTAACAAGTCCTAGTTGTAGCAAGTGCAAGTGTGAAGATTAATCAGGGGTGAGTGTGACAAGTTGATTGTGATGTATTAATAATAGTAATTCATAGTAACAAAAATGCAGTAAATGAAGCATGCAAAAAGGAATACAAACGTCTCAAAAATGAGATTGACAGGAAGTGCAAAATGGCTAAGCAGAGAAGGCAAGAGGATAAATTGTAAGGATGTAGAGGCTTACCTCATGAGGGGTAAGATAGATACTGCCTACAGGAAAATTAAAGAGACTTTTGGAAAAAAGAGAGCCACTTGTATGACTATCAAGAGCTCAGATTGAAACCCAGTTCTAAGCAAAGAAGGGAAAGCAGAAAGGTGGAAGGAGTATATAGAGGGTCTATACAAGGGCAATGTACTTGAGGACAACATTATGAAAATGGAAGAGGATGTAGATGAAGATGAAATGGAAGATACGATACTGCGTGAAGAGTTTGACAGAGCACTGAAAGACCTAAGTTGAAACAAGGCCACAGGAGTGGACAACATTCCATTAGAACCACTGACAGCCTTGGGAGAGCCAGTCCTGACAAAACTGTACCATCTGGTGAGCAACATGTATGAGACAGGCGAAATACCCTCAGACTTCAAGAAGAATATAATAATTCCAATCCCAAATAAAGCAGGCATTGACAGATGTGAAAATTACCGAACTGTCAGTTTAATAAGTCACGGCTGCAAAATACTAACGCGAATTCTGTACAGACGGATGGAAAAACTGGTAGAAGCCGACCTTGGGGAAGATCAGTTTGGATTCTGTAGAAATCTTGGAACACGTGAGGCAATACTGACCCTACAACTTATCTTAGAAAATAGATTAAGGAAAGGCAATCCTACGTTTCTAGCATTTACAGACTTAGGGAAAGCTTTCAACAATGTTGACGGCTATACTCTCTTTCAAAGTCTCAAGGTGGTAGGGGTAAAATACAGCGAGCAAAAGGCTATTTGCAATTGGTACAGAAACCAGGTGGCAGTTATAAAGAGTCGAGGGACATGAAATGGAAGCAGTGGTTGGGAAGGGAGTGAGACAAGGTTGTAGGCTCTCCCCAATGTTATTCTATGTATATATATATATATATTCTTCTTGAAGTCTGAGGGTATTTCGCCTGTCTCATACATGTTGCTCACCAGATGGTACAGTTTTGTCAGGACTGGCTCTCCCAAGGCTGTCAGTGGTTCTAATGGAATGTTGTCCACTCCTGTGGCCTTGTTTCAACTTAGGTCTTTCAGTGCTCTGTCAAACTCTTCACGCAGTATCGTATCTTCCATTTCATCTTCATCTACATCCTCTTCCATTTTCATAATATTGTCCTCAAGTACATTGCTCTTGTATAGACCCTCTATATACTCCTTCCACCTTTCTGCTTTCCCTTCTTTGCTTAGAACTGGGTTTCAATCTGAGCTCTTGATAGTCATACAAGTGGCTCTCTTTTTTCCAAAAGTCTCTTTAATTTTCCTGTAGGCAGTATCTATCTTACCCCTCATGAGGTAAGCCTCTACATCCTTACAATTTATCCTCTTGCCTTCCCTGCTTAGCCATTTTGCACTTCCTGTCAATCTCATTTTTGAGACGTTTGTATTCCTTTTTGCCTGCTTCATTTACTGCATTTTTGTTACTATGAATTACTATTATTAATACATCACAATCAACTTGTCACACTCACCCTTGATTAATCTTCACACTTGCACTTGCTACAACTAGGACTTGTTACTTATTCATTCTTCAGTCTTAATATTTCTGCTTCTGAACGTAAACTAGCTTCCTATTCCACGAATAGTCCATATGTATAATGCTGTGTATCAAAGGTTCTCTGCACTACAAGAAAACAGTAGAATATTCACTAATTTTCTCAAACAAATGCCAGAGAGAATAACGTATCGAGATCATTAGAATGGCCACGACTTTTCTCATAGGTATGTGTTAGCTTTCTATGGGTCAGACAGAAATGTATGAAGTATGATGATGTGGATGTGCATGCTACATAGGAAAATGGAACTACTCAATAACTCTATTCAGTCCAGTCGACTGATGAAAGAATTGAATGAATAGCATGCAGGCTGACTGGCGGGAGTGGCATGGGTGACAATGCAGGTGGCCCTGCATGGCAGGAGGAGAGGGGGGGGGGGGGGGGGGGGCACGTGCCCACCCCTGATATGTATCCACCACTGCATTATGCATCATATAGTATCCACATATACTACTGAACGTGATTGCAAAAGTACAGGATGGAGCAGAGGAAACACATGTTTTTAAACTCAGCAACCATTGGCAACAACTCAGACAATGCAAGTTCAGTCGCTATGGAGTGCTGGAGCATAGACGATCATGTGTTCACAGTCAGACAGTTCAGAAACAATGATTCATACATACTTCATACATTTCTGTCTGACCCATAGAAAGCTAACACATACCTATGAGAAAAGTCGTGGCCATTCTAATGACATAATTATGTCTGCTTGTGTCTGTATATGTGTGGATGGATATGTGTGTGTGTGCGAGTGTATACCCGTCCTTTTTTCCCCCTAAGGTAAGTCTTTCCGCTCCCGGGACTGGAATGACTCCTTACCCTCTCCCTTAAAACCCACATCCTTTCGTCTTTCCCTCTCCTTCCCTCTTTCCTGATGAGGCAACAGTTTGTTGCGAAAGCTTGAATTTTGTGTGTATATTTGTGTTCGTTTGTGTGTCTGTCGACCTGCCAGCACTTTCATTTGGTAAGTCACATCATCTTTGTTTTTAGGTATATTTTTCCTTCGTGGAATGTTTCCTTCTATATATATATATATATATATATATATATATATATATATATATATATATATAGCAAGCAGTAAAGGAAAAAAAAGAAAATTAAGAGTAGGTATTAAAATCCATGGAGAAGAAATAAAAACTTTGAGGTTCGCCGATGACATTGTAATTCTGTCAGAGACAGCAAAGGCCTTGGAAGAGCAGTTGAATGGAATGGACAGTGTCTTGAAATGAGGATATAAGATGAACATCAACAAAAGCAAAATGAGGATAATGGAATGTAGTCAAATTAAGTCAGGTGATGCTGAGGGAATTATATTAGGAAATGAGACACTTAAAGTAGTAAAGGAGTTTTGCTATTTGGGGAGCAAAATAACTGATGATGGTTGAAGTAGAGAGGATATAAAATGTAGACTGGCAATGGTAAGGAAAGTGTTTCTGAAGAAGAGAAATTTGTTAACATCGAGTATAAATTTAAGTGTCAGTAAGTCATTTCTGAAAGTATTTGTATGGAGTGTAGCCTTGTATGGAAGAGAAACATGTATGATAAATAATTTAACAAGAAGAGAATAGAAGCTTTCGAAATGTGGTGCTACAGAAGAATGCTGAAGATTAGATGGGTAGATCACATAACTAATGAGGAGGTATTGAATAGAATTGGGGAGAAGAGGAGTTTGTGGCACAACTTGACCAGAAGAAAGGATCTGTTGATATGACATGTTCTGAGGCATCAAGGGATCACCAATTTAGGACTGGAGGGCAGCGTGGAGGGTAAAAATCGTAGAGTTGAGATCAAGAGATGAATACACTAAGCAGATTCAGAAGGATGTAGGCTGCAGTAGGTACTGGGGGATGAAGAAGCTTGAACAGGATAGAGTAGCATGGAGAGCTGCATCAAACCAGTCTCAGGACTGAAGACCACAACAACAACAACAACAGTAACTTCTCAGTAAAAATATTGTTATGAGACTCTTAACAATATTTGTACTAATAATGTAACAACAGTTTCCCATATCTAACTCATAATATGAGCATAAAGGCCTTTAATGATTGTGAATCTATTATTGTCCTAGACCTGATTATCTTACTTTTCACATGCTGTACAAAATATTTGCTTGTCTACTTGCATCTATTGCTACAGCTGAAAGAAGTTTTACAACATTGCAGCGTACAAAGACATGGGTCAGTTTGACAATGAAGGAGGATCTACTTAATGGCTTAGCTCTGTTGAACACTCACCCTGATATTGATTGTCCTGTTAACGATGTAATTAACAAATTTGCCAGGAAGAATCGGCACATAGAATTCATCATTTTAAGGAAGAGAACCACAATTGTAACTTTTTTATATCAGAAGATGGCATTGTCTTGCATTTGTGTATAATCAGTTTAAATAAAACTTTCTTAAACTTTGCAAGTGACTTGCTTATTTTTTATTACGGTAAAAGTAAAGGTAGCTCAAGATATCTTTAGCGCCCCCTCCTTGAGGTTTTTCTGTATCTGCCACTGGCATAATGTGTCGTGACTAGAGTTAGTAGTAAAGAAGTAATAAAGTAAAACGTCTTGTCTGATGCTGAAGTTTTACTGCATGAACAGTGAAGATATAGTTTCCTTTCATTAAGGGCTGAGGATGGCAAGGCAGACAGTTAGTACCATTGGGTCTTCAAGGCCTGTTCAGATGGAGTTTTAGTATATCATGGATTTTTGTCTGTTGGTATACTGATTTCTGAAGCCTTCATCGATTATTTTGAATTTATTTCATCAAATTCATATACAAAATGCTTTAAAAGAACCTATCATTTTTTTCTGACAAATCTTGACTTAAAGTAAAATGTGTGTCACCATAGCTTTGGCCAAACCAGTCTCTGTCAGTGAAGGTCTCCCAAAACCTGACAACCCGTTCTGTGGTGAGAGTTCTGGTGACACAACTTTTTGGTCAGGTCTAGTTATATTACTCTTGGGAGGATGGAACCTGTTGATGTAGGAGAAGATGAGTTTGGCTTCTAAAGAAATATAGGAACATGAAAGGCAATACTGACTTTATGTCTTATCTTAAGAGATAGGTTGAAGAAAAGCTGACCTACATTTATAGCATTTGTACATTTAGAGAAAGCTTCTGACAATGTTGACTGCACTGTGGTCTTCAACATTTTAAAGATAGCAAGAACAAAATACAGGGAGTGAAAGGTTATTTGCAACTTGTATATAAAGTAATCTGCAGTTATAAGAGTCACAGAACATGACATGAAAAGAATATCTGAGAAGGAAGTGAGACAAGTTTGCTAATGACATTGTAATTCTATCAGAGATGGCAAAGGGCTTGGAAGAGCAGTTGAACAGCATGGATAGCATCTTAAAAAGAGGCTATAAGACGAACAGCAACAAATATAACACAACAGTAATTGAATGTAGTAGAATTAAATCAGGTGATGCTGAGGTATTCAGATTAGGAAGTGAGTTACAAAAAGAAATAAATGAATTTTGGGCAGTAAGGTAACTGATTATGGTCGATTTGGAGACGACATAAAATGCACGCTGACAAACGCAACAAAAAGCATTTCTGAGAAAGTGGAATTTGTTAACATCTAATATAAATTTAAATGTTAGGAAGTATTTTATGAAGGTATTTATGTGAAGTGTGGCCTTTTATGGTAGTTAAAAGTGTATGATAAGCAGTTAAGACAAGAAGAGAATAGAAGGTTTTGAAATGTGGTGCTACAGAAGAATTCTGTATTGAAGATTAGAGGATTACATCAGACAGCTGATGAGGAGGTACTGAATCAAACTGGGAAGAAAAGAAATTTATGGCACAACATGTCTAGAAAAAAGGACTATTTTACAGGATGCATTCTGAGGCATCAAGGAACAGTCAATTTGTTAATGGAGGGAAGTGTGGAGATTACAATTCTAGAGGGAGACTTAGGTATGAATACAGTAAGCAGGTTCAAATGGATGTAGGTTTCAGTAGTTCTTGAGAGATAAGAGTTTTGCAGAGGATATACTAGCACAGAGGGCTGTATCTAATCAGTCCGAAGACCACCACCACTGCCGCTGCCACCACCACCATCACCACACCACCATCACCACCATCACCACCACCACCACCACAACAACAACAACAACAAAACAGCATTATGCAACACACATACAACAACAACAACAAAACAACATTAAGTTAAGCACCTAGCTAACACTCATACAATAATTGCAATCAGTTTAATAGAATGAAGTAGTTTACATCTACACCTGCATGATTACTTTGCAATTCACACTTAAATGTTTCTTATTCTTACCTGTGTCAAAAGCATTATGACAACCAAATTTATAAGGGAGGCTGTAGCAGAAGTAATCAGTTTTGAGTATTTTTTTATGTAACCACCAGCAGCATAAATTGCTGTTACAACAGACAGTCTGTAGACAATTACACCAAGAGTTGCAGTCACAGCCACTGCTACCTGTAACAGAGTAATGTGCATGTGATCATATAATTATAACAAAATACTTTAAAATGTACAAGATGGTGACATTTGTCATCAGCAGTACAAATATGTGCCTAGTGAAAGTAGTTCAACAAAGACAAATGTAATCTCATTTACTTAGAAGCAGGAGCTCTGATGGAGAGATCTGTAATAAAAAAAGGCAAAATATGCATCACCTTGTTAAAATAGTTTCTTTCTTCAGTTACAGAAACATTATCTCAAAGAGTACAATAGGTACTTGTGCGTGGATCAAGACAGCAACATACTATGAAGGCAGAAGATATTTGATTTCATCTCAGTATATAAAGTTGGCTATTTTCAAACAACTGAGCTTTGCTTGTATACTACAAGACAGGCTGATTTTAATTATCCTCATGTCAGTAACACACCAAAATGATAAGTTACATAATGTGGCATGAAATGATCCTTCTTATTTGGACCAAAGTTTTACTGCATCAATTGCATTTCCACTTGCTAGCATGAGCACATTTAATGATGTTATGATGGTACAAAGGTGTGTCATCACAATTATTATTACTATTTTGTGACTTTCAAATTGGGTATACTTGTATAATGACAAGCAGCAACTAAAACTCATTCTGAAAAATAAAATCATCCCATTGGGACTATGGGTGAAATCAAGAAATTCTAGGCAAGAAAGGTAACATTTATATCCATTATAGTGAAATGTCTAAAACTGTGCAAGATGAAGCAATTTATTACCAGCAGTATAAAAATGTGCTTCGTTATAGTGAAAGTAATTCAATGAAGACAAATGTAATCTCATTTACTTAGAAGTAGGTACTCATGTATGGATCAAGACAGCAACATACTACAAAGGAAGAAGATATTTGATTTCAACTGCATATGTAGAATTGCCTCTGGGTTGTGCAATTATGAAAAAACAGCTTTGCTTGTGTACAAGACAGACCGATTTTAACTATTCTCACATCTGTAACATCTCAAAAAGACAGGTCACATATTGTGGCATGAAATGAACCTTATTTGGATCAAAGTTGTATTCAGTAATGACATTTCCAGTTGTTATAATAAATAGATTTAAGGATGCCATGATGTTATAATGGTGTGTCATCAAAATTATTATTTGTATTTTGTGACTCTCAAATTGGTTACACTTGTATTCTGACAAGTAACAACTAAACCTCATTTCTAAACATAAAATCATTTCATTAAGACTGGTGAGTAAAATGCTGCTTCATCCAGCATAATACTGAAACACCCAGATCATTATGAAATTGAAGAATAGTTTGCAGATTCTTAAATCTTCTGTTGCTAAAAGAGCTGTGACCAGTAAGGACCTTTCGACAAGCAAACCATAAAGCTGTTTCAAGAGATTATCTATATCCATTTTCTTCAAGTAGCAACCAAAACCAATGTGATTTTTGTCCTGCACATCTCTGCATTCACAATTTGCAATGTCTGTTTTCTCTCAAGTATGTATTTCCTAAAGAACCATGGTTAATCATTGTCAAAGTAATATGATACTGGAAACTCATGGACGGAGCACAGATAATGGAAAGAATAGACATAATGACTCATCTTGTAGATGAGGACTTTAAAAAGTCATTTGCGTAACACTTCATTTATGTGGTGAGTGGTTGCCTGTACTTCATACAAATAGTTATTGCATATAACCTCCTCGCAGCACTCCTCTTCATGAACCAGTGTTCTGCAGATACTTCTTAGTTTATATGTCTACAATTTCTGCCACCAGTTAGTGACAATATATTTTATTCTTCATTCTATACTCATTTCTGATGCCTTTTGTTACAGCCATTTGGGTGAAATATAGGATCATATGGTGTTCTATTGATGATCCAATGCTATAGCAACTTTTGAAAGTTTATCTTCTGTAATAGTTTTGAGCATGCCTTGTAACCAGACAATCAGGTTCTTTGTGCATCACATGACTATTATGGTTCTTCTCATATGGGTGTTTTATCACCTGTGTATATGGTCTTTGCAATTGCCAATTCTCACAAGTAAATCTGTATACCATTTATATCTTCTGTATAGTTAACCATCACTGCAACCAGGCAGAAGTGGAATGGATTTCGTAGCATCACAGTTTCTCTCAGTAGTTACAATTTTCTTTAGACCAATAACAGTTTCAAAATATGAACTTTTATTTATAAAATCAATCTTTATTCAGACACAATTGTTTGATGCTAGTCGCCTTCAGCTTCTACACACCTCTCCAAAACAATATCCATTTGTATTGTGATTTATTGAGAAATTTCAAACATTTACGAGTGCCATGATAAACTCGTTCTGTTATTCTAAATTGTAGGCTTGCACTTATTTATGGTTTTAAATTTTTTTGTGAAGAGTTGGTCTATCCTTCTTTTAAACAACTGTTCTTTAATTTCATTGTACAATTACATGAGAAATAGAATTTTTGGGTGCTTACAAAACTATATTTTTGTAAGTTACTAGTACAAGTGTTTTGGATACATAATTTATTTAATAACAAATCAACGTTTGTGGCTCACAGTTCTGGCAAAGAATTCATCACCCCTGTACTTCATTATAAATAAAAGGAAATAAACATGCATTTTTTTAGAATTTTTGGAAGCTAGCATGTCTTTTGCATAATCTATAAGTAAATTGTAGTACATCGGAACTTGTAATTTAGGATTTAGTTACTGTAGCAGATTTTCTGACCAACATATTGCCTTCCATCTAGTTTTCCCTTTATTAGGAGTAGCCATATGTATTATCTGAATTTATCATAAATTAGCTCTCTTTTCGAGTTTGCTAACAACTACACACATCAAAAAAAGTTTTGCATCACCCTGGTTCCCAGAACTCCTGAAAATAAACGTTGACTATGGATATTGTATCACAGACACAGTCCCTTTGAGTGTTCAGAAATGTCTCTAAACGTGTCCAAAGATGTAAACAACCATGCATGAGCAGCACCTGTTAGACAGAGGGGGTCCACCAGCCGATCAGTTCCAGCCATTTCGCTAGGAAGGAGGTACATGGCTTGTGTTGTCTGTAGTTCAACCATGCCCAGATGGTCAATACCATGGTTCAATCACATCCGCATTGTTACTTTGTGCCAGGATGGGTTCTCAACAAGGGAAGTGTCCAGGCGTCTCGGGGTGAATCAAAGTGATGTTGTTCGGACATGGAGGAGATACAGAGAGACAGGAACTGCCAATAACTTGCCTCACTCGAGCTGCCCAAGGGCTACTACTGCAGTGGATGATCTCTACCTACAGATTATGGCTCGGACGAACCCTGACAGCAATGCCACCATGTTGAATAATGCTTTTTGTGCAGCCACAGGATGTCATGTTATGAATCAAACTTTGCGCAATAGACTGCATGATGCTCAACTTCACTCCCAACAAGGTCCATCTTTGCAATCACAACGCCATGCAGCGCAGAACAGATGGGCCCAACAACACACTGAATGGACCGCTCAGGATTGGATCATGTTCTTTTCACCAATGAGTGTCGCATATGCCTTCAACCAGATGATTGTTGGAGATGTGTTTGGAGGCAACTCGATCAGATACACTGTCCAGTGAGTGCAGCAAGGTGGAGGTCCCTGCTGTTTTGGGGTGGCATAATGTGGAGCCAATGTATGCTGCTGGTGGTTGGTGGTAAATCTAGGCATCCTGTACAGGGTGGACGTGGACAAGGGATGACTTGAGGTGTGGTATTGATCCCCTAATCAACAGGTTTGAGATGCTGTCTTTCACTGCAGCTGAATCTGAGCCAGTGGGACTCACTTCGCCTGTTATGGGGAAACCTGTCTGGTGTGAAGAAGATGCACATGCAAAAGGGTACAGGTCTACTAACCATCAGCAATTTAGACATATGGCGAATGATGGCACCCCTTAGGAAAATGGCAGGAAGGGGCAGGAAAGGACACCAGGTGTACTCAGTGTATATGCCTGGGGGCCTCATTCAACATACTGAAGAGGTGTTTCCAGCACCCACTGAGGTAACAGTGTGCAACCAACTGCAAATTGTGGTGCATGTTGGAACAAATGATGCCTGTCATTTGGGCTCTGACTTCATTCTTGGATCATTCCAGCAACTGACAGACAAGGTTGAGAAGACCAGCCTTGCACATAGAGTTTCAATGAAGCTCACAATTTGCATCATTGTTCTGAGAACTGATCGTGAGCCTTTGGTTCTGGATCTAGTGGAAGGGCTGCAAACTAGGTTCTGACTTCCTGGACTTGCACAATAGGGTTGAGAACTGTATGGTCCCCCTAAATGGATCAGGTGTGCACTAAACATCAGAGGCTGTTACTCGCATAGCTAACTGTGTGTGGGGTGCATCCGATCCAGACAATGATAGCTGTACGAAATCCAGAAGTATCAGTGTACGATTGAAAGAAATGCCTCCCACAGATAAAGAGTATTAAAGTCCTAATGGTAAACTGCTGAAGCAATAGCAAAAACATGCCAGAGTTTGAAGTGCTCATGAAAAGCAGTGAAGATCACATCATACTAGGTACAGAAAGCTGGTTGAAACCTGAAATTGAAAGCAGTGAGATTCTTGGGGAGAATTTAAATGTATACCAAAAATATAGGCACATGGGAAATAGAGGGGATGGATTTGTCACAGTAGACAAGAAACTCAAGTTCATGAGGTAGAAATTGAAGCAGTATGTGAAACTGTTTGGGCAAGACTCAGTGTCAGGGGTGGGCATAAAACGATAACTGGATCCTTCTATCACCTACCAGACTCATCTCCCGATGTGACCAACAACTTAAGAGAAAACATTAGTTCACTTGTATGTAAGTTCCCCAATCATACTGTAATCATCAATGGAAACTTTAATCATCCAACAGTTAATTGGAAAAATTACATTTTTGTTAGTGGTGGGTGTGATAAGACATCCTGTGAAACTTTACTAAATGCCTTCTCTGAAAACTTTCTAGAACAGATAGTTAGGAAGCCCACTCATGATGGTTCTTATATTGGACCTGATGGCAACAAACAGACTTTACATCTTTGACGATGTCCACATCAAAACTGGTATCATTGCGTGGTTGTGCCAACAGTGAATACCAAAGTACAAAGAACAACTAAACTAAGTGTAAAGACATATATGTTCAGTAAACTAGATAAAATATCAGTAGTGTCAGTGTCAATGAGGGACTAGAAACTTTCAGCACAAGGCAGGAGCATGTAGAGGAACTCTGTCTCAAGATTAAGGGAATATTTGACCATACACTGGATAGCTATGTACTCAGTATAACAGTTCATAATGGCAGGAAAACTCCATGGTATACAGTCACTGTAAATAACAGACATTACTGCATAATATGTGGAAAACAATGCGAAGGGCTATAGATAGAAAGATGCTGAATGAAATGCGTTTGGCTGTCAAGAGAGCAAGGTGCGATGCCTTCAGTGACTACTGTAGCAGAATGTTGTCAAGTGATCTTTCACATAACCCAAAAAAATTCTGGTCACATGTAAAGACTGTTAGAGGCACCAAAGTTAGTGTCCAATCCCTAGTGAATGAGACAGTAACTGAAACTGAGTGTAGCAAAGAGAAAGCTGAAATGCTTAAGACCAGTTTCACATGTTCCTTTACAAAGGAAAAGCTAGGAGAATTTTCCCCAATTTAATCCTCGTACCACTGAAAAGATGAATGAAAAAAGTATTAGTGTCAGTGGTATTGAGAAACAGTTGAAATCGCCAAAATTGAACAAAACTCTATGGCTCAATGGAATCCCTGTCAAATTATATACTGAATTTGCTGCTGAGTTAGCTCATTTTTGAACTATAATCTATCAAAGATCCCTTGAACAAAAGACAGTGGCCAGTTCTTGGAAAAGGCACACATGACACCTGTCTACAAGAAGGGTAGTAGAAGTGATCCACAAAACTACCATCCAATATCCTTGACATTAATTTGTTGTAGAATCTCAAAACACATTCTGAGCACAAACATGGTGAGATATCTTGAACAGAATAACCTCCTGAATGTCAACCAGCATGGATTTCGAAAACATTGATCATGTGAAACCCAACTTCCACCTTTCTCACATGACATACTGAAAGCTTTGGATCAAGGCAATCAGGTAGGTGCTGTATTTATTGATTTCTGAAAAGCATTTAAGTCAGTATCACACCACAGTATGATCATATGGAGTGAAATTTGTGACTGGATTGAGGTTTTTTTGGGAGAAAGAATGCAACATGATATCTTGGATGCAGAGTTATTGTCAGATGCAGAGGTAACATCAGGTGTTGTGACCCTTGCTCCTTGCTGTTCATTCTGTACATTAATGACCATGCAGACAATATTAATAGTAAACTCAGGCTTTTTGCAGGTGATGCAATTATCTGTAATGAAGTACTATCTGAAACAAGCTGTATAAATATTCAGTCAGATCTTGATAAGATTTTAAAGGGGTGCAGAGACTGGCAATTTGCTTCAAATGTTCAAAAATATAAAATCATGCACTTCACAAAACAAAAGAATGTAGTATCCTATGATTACAATACCAAGGAACTACTCTTGAAATTGGTCAACTCATAGAAATACCTGGGTGTAACACTTCGTAGGATCACATAGGCATAGTCATGAGTAAACCAGGCAGTAGACTTCAGTTTATTGGTAGGATACTGGTCAAGTGAAATCAATATACTAAGGAGATTGCTTACAAATCACTCATGCCACCAGTTCTAGAATATTGCTAAGTGTGTGGGATCTGTACCAAGTAAGACTAACAAGGGATTTTCAACGTATACAGAGAAGGGCAGCACAAATGGTCACAGGTTTGTTTAACCCATGGGTGAGTTTCACAGAGGTACTGAAGGACCTGAACTGGAAGATTCTTGAAGACTGATGAAAACTATCGCAAGAACATCTGTTAACAAAGTTTCATGAACCGGCTTTAAATGATTACTCTAGGAATACATTACAACCTCCTATGTATTGCTCACATAGGAGTTGTGAGGATAAGATTTGAATAACTATGGCACACACAGAGGTATTCACAAAATCATACTACCCTCACCCCATACATGAATGGAACAGGAGAAACCCTAATAACTGGTACAGTGGAATGTACTCTCTGTCATGCACCTCATAGTGGTTTGCAGATTATAGCTGTAGATGTAGCTGTAGATGCTGCTGCTACTGGAAGTATCACTGGAAAGTCTCTTTTCGTACAGTGTGCACCAACTCTGTCAAATTCTGCATAATGTCTTCCCTTTTCTGAAATCTAGTCCTAATTAATTCTATGTATTCACAGTGAACAGATTCTGGCTGGTGTGAATCTTCCTCTCTATAACATGAAAATCACAATCACATGGCATGAAAGGGAATGCCCATGAACAGGGGAATAATGGTGTACATTTTCAAATCTCCTGGTAGTAATAAGGGTGGAGAAATCTAACAACACTGCTACTTTCATTCTGACCGGGACACCAATCAGTGCTGTTTATGCAATAAACAATCCATGTGTTCATCTACATCTACATCTACATCTACATCTACATCTACATCCATACTCCACAAGCCACCTGACGGTGTGTGGCGGAGGGTACCTTCAGTACCTCTATCGGTTCTCCCTTCTATTCCAGTCTCGTATTGTTCGTGGAAAGAAGGATTGTCGGTATGCCTCTGTGTGGGCTCTAATCTCTCTGATTTTATCCTCATGGTCTCTTTGCGAGATATACGTAGGAGGGAGCAATATACTGCTTGACTCTTCAGTGAAGGTATGTTCTCGAAACTTCAATAAAAGCCCGTACCGAGCTACTGAGCATCTCTCCTGCAGAGTCTTCCACTGGAGTTTATCTATCATCTCCGTAACGCTTTCGCGATAACTAAATGATCCTGTAACGAAGCGCGCTGCTCTCCGTTGGATCTTCTCTATGTCTTGTATCAACCCTATCTGGTACGGATCCCACACTGTTGAGCAGTATTCAAGCAGTGGGCGAACAAGCGTACTGTAACCTACTTCCTTTGTTTTTGGATTGCATTTCCTTAGGATTCTTCCAATGAATCTCAGTCTGGCATCTGCTTTACCGACGATCAACATTTATATGATCATTCCATTTTAAATCACTCCTAATGCGTACTCCCAGATAATTTATGGTATTAACTGCTTCCAGTTGCTGACCTGCTATTTTGTAGCTAAATGATAAAGGATATATCTTTATGTATATTCGCAGCACATTACACTTGTCTACATTGAGATTCAATTGCCATTCCCTGCACCATGCGTCAATTCGCTGCAGATCCTCCTGCATTTGTCAATGTCTAGCCAGCAACTGGTTGTTTCTGCAGTTGTGGAAAAAATCAGCATGCACACTATATATGCATAAAAATACAGAGAATGCACATATCCTGATACCATTGTTTGTTACAACAATAAAAAATTAAGTTGGATACTTTTTGAACAAGTACTTGAGAATTTGCAAAGATGCTTGCTTATGACTCTAGTAGTGGCCAGTGAATTGGTCTGCACCAACCTCCAGTATTTCTTCTAACACAGATGATATACTGGTCCTGCTTGAGTATAAACTTGGAGCTGCTATCTCCTCAGATGAAACAAAAGTTATAATGCTTCTAATGACAGTGTGCTTGATAGTGTAAACTTCAACACCCCTACAGGTAGATCCCCTTCATCTTGGGATCTGAGTGATTTGCCCTTTCTTTTAATATCCCACAACCTATCCCTCTCTCCTTCCTGCAGAAGGAACTAACAGTACCAAAAGCTAGGACTGTGTCATCACTTTTACTTTTATGTGTGTTTATTGGCAGTAATAAACATCTTGCCTTGCAAAACTAAAGATTGGCCAGCATTTAAGTCTCATAAGTTATTATTATCTTGTGTGGTAGTCCTTTGATATGATAATCTGGATTCAAAGATTAAATTTACATGCATGGCAAGTAACAGTGTTCATTAGTCCTACAACCTGCACGGAAAGTAGTAGTGTACTACAAACAGACCTCTGCTGTTACAAAAGCAGGTAACTACTATCTTTCAAAAATTTCAGTGTGATCAAGTTAATATTCAGTTACCAATAGTACCACAACAGAGGGGTATCTGTTGAGAGGCCAGACAAACGTGTGGTTCCTGAAGAGGGGCAGCAGCCTTTTCAGTAAATGCAAGGGCAACAGTCTGGATGATTGACTGATCTGGCCTTGTAACAATAACCAAAATGGCCTTGCTGTGCTGGTACTGCGAACGGCTGACAGCAAGGGGAAACTACGGCCGTAATTTTTCCCGAGGGCATGCAGCTTTATTGTATGATTAAATGATGACGGCGTCCTCTTGGGTAAAATATTCCGGAGGTAAAATAGTCCCCCATTCGGATCTCCGGGGCAGGGACTACTCAAGAGGATGTCGTTATCAGGAGAAAGAAAACTGGCGTTCTACGGATCGGAGTGTGGAATGTCAGATCACTTAATCGGGCAGGTAGGTTAGAAAATTTAAAAAGGGAAATGGGTAGGTTAAAGTTAGATATAGTGGGAATTAGTGAAGTTCGGTGGCAGGAGGAACAAGACTTCTGGTCAGGTGCCTACAGGGTTATAAACACAAAATCAAATAGGGGTAACGCAGGAATAGGTTTAATAATGAATAGGAAAATAGGAGTTTGGGTAAGCTACTACAAACAGCATAGTGAACGCATTATTGTGGCCAAGATAGATACAAAGCCCACACCTACTACAGTAGTACAAGCTTATATGCCAACTAGCTCTGCAGATGACGAATAAATTGAAGAAATGTATGATGAAATTAAAGAAATTATTCAGATAGTGAAGGGTGACAAAAATTTAATAGTCATGGGTGACTGGAATTCGGTAGTAGGAAAAGAGAGAGAAGGAAACGTAGTAGGTGAATATGGATTGGGGCTAAGAAATGAAAGAGGAAGCCGCCTGGTAGAATTTTGCACAGAGTACAACTTAATCATAGCTAACACTTAGTTTAAGAATCATGAAAGAAGGTTGTATACATGGAAGAACCCTGGAGATACTAAAAGGTATCAGATAGATTATATAATGGTAAGACAGAGATTTAGGAACCAGGTTTTAAATTGTAAGACATTTCCAGGGGCAGATATGGACTCTGACCACAATCTATTGGTTATGACCTGTAAATTAAAACTGAAGAAACTGCAAAAATGTGGGAACTTAAGGGGTTGGGACCTGGATAAACTGAAAGAACCAGAGGTTGTACAGAGTTTCAGGGAGAGCATAAGGGAACAATTGAAAGGAATGGGGAAAAGAAATACAGTAGAAGAAGAATGGGTAGCTTTGAGGGATGAAGTAGTGAAGACAGCAGAGGATCAAGTAGGTAAAAAGATGAGGGCTAGTAGAAATCCTTGGGTAACAGAAGAAATATTGAATTTAATTGATGAAAGGAGAAAATATAAAAATGCAATAAATGAAGCAGGCAAAAAGGAATACAAATGTCTCAAAAATGATATCGACAGGAAGTGCAAAATGGCTAAGCAGGGATGGCTAGAGAACAAATGTAAGGATGTAGAGGCTTATCTCACTAGGGGTAAGATGGATACTGCCTACAGGAAAATTAAAGAGACCTTTGGAGATAAGAGGACCACTTGTATGAACGTCAAGAGCTCAGATGGAAACCCAGTTCTAAGCAAAGAAGGGAAAGCAGAAAGGTGGAAGGAGTATATAGAGGGTCTATACAAGGGTGATGTACTTGAGGACAATATTATGGAAATGGAAAAGCGTGTAGATGAAGATGAAATGGGAGATACGATACTGCATGAAGAGTTTGACAGAGCACTGAAAGACCTGAGTCGAAACAAGGCCCCCGGAGTAGACAACATTCCATTGGAACTACTGACGGCCTTGGGAGAGCCAGTCCTTACCATCTGGTGAGCAAAACGTACGAGACAGGCAAAATATCCTCAGACTTCAAGAAGAATATAATAATTCCAATCCCAAAGATAGCAGGTGTTGACAGATGTCAAAATTACCGAACAATCCGTTTAATAAGCCACAGCTGCAAAACACTAACACGAATTCTTTTCAGACGAATGGAAAAACTAGTAGAAGCCGATCTCGAGGAAGATCAGTTTGGATTCCGTAGAAATACTGGAACACGTGAGGCAATACTGACCTTACGACTTATCTTAGAAGAAAGATTAAGAAAAGGCAACCCTATGTTTCTAGCATTTGTAGACTTAGAGAAAGCTTTTGACAATGTTGACTGGAATACTCTCTTTAAAATTCTAAAGGTGGCAGGGGTAAAATACAGGGAGCGAAAGGCAATTTATAATTTGTACAGAAACCAGATGGCAGTTATAAGAGTCGAGGGACATGAAAGGGAAGCAGTTGTTGGGAAGGGAGTAAGACAGGGTTGTAGCCTCTCCCCGATGTTATTCAATCTGTATATTGAGCAAGCAGTAAAAGAAACAAAAGAAAAATTCGGAGTAGGTATTAAAATCCATGGAGAAGAAATAAAAACCTTGAGGTTCGCCGATGACATTGTAATTCTGTCAGAGACAGCAAAGAACTTGGAAGGGTGGAATGGATAGCGTCTTGAAAGGAGGATATAAGATGAACATCAACAAAAGCAAAGCGAGGATAATGGAATGTAGTCAAATTAAGTCAGGTGATGCTGAGGGAATTAGATTATGAAATGAGACACTTAAAGTAGTAAAGGAGTTTTGCTATTTGTGGAGGAAAATAACTGATGATGGTCGAAGCAGAGAGGATATAAAATGTAGACCGGCAATGGCAAGTAAAGTGTTCCTGAAGAAGAGAAATTTGTTAACATCGAGTATAGATCTAAGTGTCAGGAAGTCATTTCTGAAAGTATTTGTATGGAGTGTAGCCATGTATGGAAGTGAAACATGTATGATAAATAGTTTGGACAAGAAGAGGATAGAAGCTTTCGAAATGTGGTGCTACAGAAGAATGCTGAAGATTAGATGGGTAGATAACATAACTAATGAGGAAGTATTGAATAGGATTGGGGAGAAAAGAAGTTTGTGGCACAACTTGACCAGAAGAAGGGATCGGTTGGTAGGACATGTTCTGAGGCATCAAGGGATCACCAATTTAGTATTGGAGGGCTGCGTGGAGGGTAAAAATCGTAGAGGGAGACCAAGAGATGAATACACTAAGCAGATTCAGAAGGATGTAGGTTGCAGTAGGTACTGGGAGATGGAAGAAGCTTGTACAGGATAGAGTAGCATGGAGAGCTGCATCAAACCAGTCTCAGGACTGAAGACCACAACAACAATAGTACATAAGCAGCTGTTTGATAATTATAACTGAGGAGGCAGCAGCATTTTTCAAAATCATACCTTTCTTTCTAACTTACTAGGTTACATTTAGCTGGTGTAAGCATGAATAGTGTTTAAACTTGTAGTGAAATTTTTGTCACGATGTAATTTCTGTAACTTGATTGTCTTTTATTAATGTATTCCTTGAGTTGTATCACATCTGAATGGCTGTCCTTCTTGAAGCAATCTTCAGAATATAATCAGTGGATGAATGAAAATTAACTGTAATCTGTTTGAAAGTATTTCCAAAAGAGCATTATCTCTGAAATTTGTAGCTAGCAGACCCCAAACTGTATTGTCAAGAGTTTCACCTTGCTCATCAAAAGTTGAATACTGTAATGTAATGATAGCTTAGTTTCTGCAGAAAAATTAATATACCTAGGAAACAACACATTGCACTGCAAAATAATACAGTCCTCCCCCCTTCCCAGAATATGTCTTGCCGGGTTAGAAAGATTGTGAGAGCTTATCAACCTGGTTAAGTATAGAGTGTTAACACAACTGAAAAAGAATGGGGTTTAACTGATTATTGTTTTGTTTATGAAATAGCCCTGGAATGCATCTAACCTATTCTGGTAACAAACAGGAAACGTACTTCAACAAGATTGGGCCATGATTTTGAAATGCAAAGTCAGTGATTTTCTATTGCAAAATATTACTGTCTTTTAAGCGAAGTGAGATAAATGAAGACTAAGGTGACCACTCATGTAACCGGAAAAAGGAATAATCAATAAGTAATGAAAATTACTAAAATTAGAAATAAGACATAGTGAAGTAACATTTAGCTTCTAATTAATATTTTCACAACGAAAGTTATGAGTAAACTGTTATATAACTGCATTACAACACAAAATCCCATTGTTGTTATATAAATACTACACTAATATTTGTGAAAACTGCAGCATGAAGAAACATACATTAGACTGAAATGAATTTTATTCAGCTCATTGGCCAAATGGTAATATACAAACAACTGAATTACAGAGCATTAGATTGATATGAGTTTGAAAAAGCATTATGGTGTGAAACATCTATGTGATGCAGTCATAGTCTCGAACAAACACGGTGAATATGTAGGTGTGGAATGCAGAGCTATGTATCATTCCCCAAAGAATAATTGTTTGTTCCTTGCTACATGTGGCTGGAAACTGACATAATGAAGCATAATACTTGGAGTTAACTGAAACAGGAGTAACACCTTGAGCTCTAGTATCTCTCTGATATAGTACTTGTCCACACTGGCATTCCATTTTGCATCCAGTGGTGTCCAAAATCATCTCAGATGATATTTGCTTGTTATGATGCTCAACACTCCAGACTATCAGACTTCAGTCTACACAACAGCACCTAACACAGATGTGGCTGTCAAGGGATCAATGGAGCTCGAGTGAAAACAATACATTTAACCACTTTCCATGGAAGTGACAATGTTCATTGCTGTCTGAAGCATTTGTGGTTTCTACACAATGGACACAAAAGGAATGATACATGTAACACCAGCATGCAATACATTGCAGTGATTTGTTTACCCAGACAGGTCTATGGCAATTATAGTGCTATGACACAGTCAACTGTAGCTGTAAAAACATGATGGTAGTCAGACTGTGCAGAAGTCACACTGCATGCATCACTACCTAGAGTGCACTGAGGAAATGGACATGGAGGAAGGGAAGGAGAGGGGTACCTCACACTGCTTTCATGGACAGTGAGGAATGCAGGAAACATGGTACAAAGTCTTACAAAATAGAAATCAAAACTATTGAAAAATTTTGTCTATTACCAAACATACTGATGCTACCAGTTTATGATAAGTATCTACTTCCTACAGTACACTTAATTCATAGAGTATAACTTGTGTGAGATTTATGCACATTATTTTGCTGTTAGGTAAGTAATGTTTGGATACACACAAATACTTTGTACATTCACATTTTCTGTAGTTTTCTCTTTTCTGGGTAATATTTACAGTGCCACTGGAAGCTTTTAGAATACAGACCCATCCAACATTTTTAGTTACAAGGAGAAGCATTGACCCACCATTTTTATTAAAAAAAATTTCATAGTAAATACTTCTAAGTACCCTTGCTGGTAGTCAATATCTATCACATGTTCTGACTTGCTCCAAACTGATACTAAATTGGTAAATCCATCTGTGTGGTGGGAGAGGACACACTTTTGTTTTTGAAGACCATACCTCCCCCCCCTCTCCCCGCTTCATTCAACCTACACACACAAACACTGTCATAATAGTATGCTATCAGCAAGTCAAAATATCACACTATGACTATGACAGCAACCTAAACACCAATCGTCCTGTCACTTGAATATTCACTCACTTTTGTGTCTACACTTGGACACTCACTCACATGCTTTTATGTCTATAATGAATACTGGTATTTGCTTTCACTTTGATTCATAACTTTTCTGCTTTAAATATCACAATAGAGATTGGTCCTATGCCGTTTCCCTGCAAACTTAATCAGTTATTGTTTTTGCTTCTTTTTACACATACCTCCAGTTTGTACTCTTTCGAGCAGTTCTTTTACTATGCTGCAGTTTTCTCAAACATCAGAGTAAATATTAAATGATAGTTATTGAAGAAAGCTACCTTTCACTGACCATAAATGCAACAGCAGATGCAGAAGTGAAAAGACGCACAGATTTGTTCCAGAATGTGAGATGTGGTTCTTCCCTACCAGTAACAACATTAAACTTTCTTGTCTTGACAGAACCTTCAAATTCTGGTCGCAGGTTGAAGTCTTCTTCATTCTCAGAAAGATCCCAGAGCCATGCCAATTCAGCCTGCCGCCTCTTCCACAATTCCAGAAAGATGCATGCTATAATCAAAATAGAGGAAGTGAGAGGAAATGGACTGTACTCTTTGAAATGAAAATGCTACAAAAGTTTTTGGATTTTCAACTGTATAGTTTTATTTCACCTATGTATTCACAAACTTTTTTAGTCTTACAAATTTTTTGCTGTCTGTCTGCCCACATGAATGGCCATCACCAAACAATGGACAAGAAACAGCTTGATCGCCAATTTCTAAGCATGCTATCCAACAAAATGTGCTTCACTTTGGTTGGTTAGATTGGGGTACAAGGGGACCAAACTACAGGGTCATCAGTAGCTTTTTCCATAAGCAAACAAGTCTCAAGGTAAAACAATTAAAAACAAAGGAGCTGGGAGATGTAAAGGGGGTAAAACTAATGGGGAACCACACCAAAAGAGAAAATGAAAGAAGTGAACCAAAGGGGGAAATGTACACTAAAAAATGGTTCAAATGGATCTGAGTACTATGGGACTTAACATCTGAGGTCATCAGTCCCCTAGACTTACAACTACTTAAACCTAACAACATTACACATATCCATGCCCGAGGCAGGATTCGAACCTGCGACCGTAGCAGCAGTGCGGTTCTGGACTGAAGTGCCTAGAAAAGCTCGGCCACAGTGGCCAGCTAAACATACACTGAAAGCAAAGGTATTAAAATCATATAGCAGGTGCCTTGGGCTGGCTGATCATAAGGAAAAAAGAAAGGATGAGTCAGCCACTCTGCAACATTAAAATCGCCAGCATAAAAGACAAGGTGAGAAGAATGCACATATGGAAAAGACGAACAACAAGGCAAACAAAATGCAAAGCAAAAATGATGAAGTAAAAGGGAAGAAGGCTGGAGGCGTGGGAGAGAAGACCACATGCCCGATCTTAGATAGTACAATAAAAACTACCCCTCACAAATAAAATGTAAAACTAAATTGGCTGTTGAGGCATTTTCGCCCAACACCATAGGCAGGATGCTGGTAAGGTTAAAAATCCATCACAGAGTGACTAAAATTGGGCAGTTCAACAAGAGGTAGATGACAGTTATATTGGAACCACAGAGACACTGAGATGGCTCCTTGCTATGGAAGAGGTGACTACGTGTTAGCCAAGTATGGCCGATGCGGAACTGGTACGGGACAACAGAGCCCCTGCAAGTGGCTCGCATGGATGACCACCACACATTTGTTATCTCCTTGACAACATGGAGTTTGTTTGGGGTACAGAGGCTACGTCATTCAGTATCCCAGATTGTGAAAAACTTGCAGCAGAAGACCGAGTAGAGATCAGTCTCCTACAGGCCAATATCCTGAGTTGGTTTACCAGTAGCCTGTTTGGCCAGGCTGTCAGCAAGTTTGTTGCCCGGCATGTCCTCGGGTCCAAATGAAGGTTACTGAATGTCCATAAAAAGACTCCTAGATAGTCATTATCAAAGGATGTCGAGGGAAGCACTGGTCAAGAGCTTTTTGGCTGCTTAAGGAGTCACTACAGATGACGAAGGACTCACCAGCGCAGGAGCAGATATGCTCAAGGGTGCAATAGGTGGCTACCAACTTTGCAGTGAAAACACTGCACCCGTCCGGCAAGGAGTGTTGTTCAGTATGGCCAGCTTGAGTGTTAGCAAAGCCACCAAGACCGTTGACCATTGATTCATCTGTATAGGCTATTCCTGAACCCTCAAACTCGCTGAGAAGAAAGAGAAATTGCTGGCGGAGGGCAACAGCTCCAGCCAAAGCTGTGGCTGAGGTAAGGACCATAGAGGTGTACATAAGTGGACCCACAGGAAAGGTGATAGAGGGGAAGTGTTGAGTTCATTAAGAAGCTACCGGACATGGACAGTGAGGGGATTCCCAGTTCTAAGCTGCCTTGCAGGAGACGCATCTGCCATGTTAGAGAAAAGGAGACGGTAATTTGGGTGGCAAGGTGAACTATGAATGTGGGTGGTATAGTTTGCAAGCAGTAGTTGCTGCTGGAGCTGCAGTGTAGGAATGCCAGCTTCCACAAGGAGGCTGTTCAGAGGGCTCATTCGGAAGGCTCCTGCCATGAACCAAACTCCACAGTGGAGCATAGGGTCCAGCAGATGCATTGCGGAGGACAACATTGAATCATACACCAAGCTCACATAGTCAATAAGGGACTATACAAGGGCTTTGTATAGCTGAAGCAGTGTACGACAATCAGCATCCCGGTTGGTGTGCCTCAGGCATAGAATAATATTAAAATGCTGCCAGCACTTGTCCTTAAATTGACAAAGATGGAGAAGCCAAGTTAAGTGAGCATTGAATATCAGTCACAAAAAGTCGTAAGTCTCCACTACATCCAGTAGTTGGTCATCGAGGTAAAGTTCTGGATGGGGGTGGACAGTATGAAGATGACAGAAGTGCATGATGCAAGACTTGGCAGCTGAAAATTGAAAGCTGTTGAGTGAGGGTCCACGACTGTGCATTCTGTATAGCTCCCTGCAGCTGGCACTGAGCCACAACAATAGAAAAGGAGCAGAAGGAAATATAAAAATCATCAGTGTATACGAGGGGAGATACTGACAACCCTACTGCTAATGCGAGACCATTGATGCCAATTAAAAAGAGTAGGACACTCAGGACAGAGCCCTGTGGGACCCCATTCTCTTACATATGTGGTGCACTGTGCGAAGCACTGACTTGAACTCTGGAAGTGTGGAGCGATGAAAAGTACTGTATAAAAATTGGAGCAGGCCCTGGAGACCCCATTCATGCCAAGTAGCGAGGTTGTGGCATCGACAAGTGGTATTGTAGGCCTTTGTCAGGTCGAAAAAGATGGCAATAAGGTGTTGGTGCAGGGAAAAGACCAATTGAATGGCAGGCTCCGGGTGCACCAAATTGTTGATGGTGGAGCATCCTTGGTGAAAACCATCCTGGAATGGAGCCAGAAGGCCCCGAGAATCAATGCGGCAACACAACCTCTGGCTCACCATATGTTCGAGCAGCCTGCACAGAAAGTTGATGAGGCTGATAGGATGATAGCACTGGGATGACGATACTTTCCTGCCATTGCGACGGGAACTCACCACCGCTCCATATGTGGTTGAAGATGGCAAGGAGGTGGCACTGGGAATCCACTGACAGATGTTTCAGAATGTGAATGGATGAAGTTGAGGAGGGATGTGTCAGAACAGTTGGCAAGGGCACTAAGAAATTCCCACACACTGAAGGGAGCATTATATGGCTCAGAGTGGCATGGAGCAAAAGGGACGTGGTGCCGTTCCACGCGCTATTTTAGGAGATGAAAGGCAGGGCGGTAATTCTCAGCTGCAGAGGTGTGAGCATAATGCTTGGCAAGACGCTCTGCAATTATGTCTGGATTGGCAGAGACAGCTCCATTTGTGAAAATTCCAGGTACATCTGCAGGGGTCTGATAGCTGTAAAGCCATCGGAGCTTGGTCCATACCTGAGAAACAGGGGTTTATGTTTCAGTGGTGGAGATGTAGCATTCCCAACACTTCTGCTTCCATTGTTTGATGAGAAGGCAGACCTGGACATGGAGCTGTTTGAAGGCAATGAGGTTCTCCAGGGATGGGTGGCACTTATGACATTGGAGGGCCCGCCTGCAGTTTACGATGGCTGGAGCTATTTCCGGCAACCACCAAGGCACTGACTTCTGCCAGGGGCAACCAGAGGAACAAGGGATTGCTGATTCAGCTGTGGCAATAATAGTAGTAGTGATGGTGTGGATCACCTCATTGATGGTGGCATGCAACGGAGATTCAACGATGTTAGTGGAGGTGAAAGTGTCCTACTCAGCCTTGGGAAGAGCCCATCTGGGCAACTGTCAAGATGAGGGATGCTGCAGTGAGGTCACTGCCACACAAGTCATCATGAGCTCTCCGGTGGATAGACGGGAGAAGGCCAGGACTGCAAACTGAGGGATCAATGGCTGAGTATGTGCCATGTGCCATACTGAAATGTGTGGGGGAACCTGTACTTAGGAGGTAAAGGTCAAGTTCAGTTAGTAGGTTCTCAACATCTTTACCATGGCCAGTATCTTGGTTCCACCCCACAAAGGGTTACGGGTGTTAAAATTACCCAGAAGTAGAAAAGGTGGGGGGGGGGGGGGGGGGGGGGAGTTGCAAAATGAGTGCAGCCAATACATGGGGTGGTGTGCCACCATCTGGAGGGAGGTAGACATTACAGATGGTAACTTCCTGTGTTGTCCTCACCCTGACAGCCAGAGCCTCTAAAGGTGTTTGAAGGGGCACAGGTTTGCTACAGGTAAAGGTAAGGACAAAGATACGAATTCCACCTGATGGTCAGTCACAGACAGTATGGTTTCTGCAGTACCCCCTGATAGCCATGGAGAGTGGAGGTCTGCATTGCGGGAAACCAGGTTTTCTGAAGGACAATGCAGAGAAGCATGTGTAACACTTAATGAGTTGTTGTAACTCAGCTAGGTGGGAATAAAACCCACAGTTCCACTGGTTGATGACACTTTCTGGAATATGGGAAGGCACACAGTGACCATGGAGGCAGGTTATGCCTCAGCATCACCTGCTGCCACTGACTGAGCATTTGTATCCATTGCCATTGCAGATGAGGCATCAGTGAGATCCAGGTCCTTGGGGGGTGCTACAATCTACAATCTCCACCTCATCCTCAGACGCAGAAACGGTAGGGAGTGGTGGTGTTGGGGCTACCAGAGGGACCTGTTTCTTAGCAGACTTCTTCTTGGTTTACTTGCCCTCTCACACCTCTTTAGGGGCTTGCTGGGAGGACTACTCAGTAGTAATGTCAGACATGGAGGAAGACAGTGAAGCTCTTCATCCAGCAGCCTGTGGCTCCTTTAGCCACTTGCGAGCTTCTGTTGTCGCATTATTGGAGACCTCGGAAGGGAGAGTCCCCTGGACCCCTTCCTCATGAGAGGAGCCAGCGGAGGAGCTGGGGGTTTGGACCGATGACTCCAGCATTTGGTGGGGGGGAGGGGGGGGGGGGAGATGCTCCTCAAGTAGGTGCTTTGGGAGCAACGGAAGAAGATGTGACCCCTACCAGCAAGGGGGAAGATGTATTCAGGCAGCCCGAAGGGTCCACTTTACATGACAGAGAGTGTGTAACTACCACCACTTGAGGGGGTGATGTTGATGTAGCTGCAGCATATGTGGATGTCAACTGAATGGGGTGCAATTGTTCAAATTTATGTTTAGCCTCTTGGTAAGTCAGTTGGTCCAGAGTCTTGTACTCCATAATTTTCCACTCCTTTTGGAGTGCTGTGCAGTCTGGCATGCAGGGGACATCGTGTTCTGCACAGTTGACACAAGTGGGAGGAGGCGCACATGGAGTCTTTGGATGCAGTGGATGTTCATGGTCTCGACATGTGGCGCTGAAATTGCAGCAGGAAGTCATGTGCCCATATTTCCAGCACTTAAAGCACCGCATAGGGGGAGGGATGTAAGGTTTGACATCATTGTGGTAAATCATCACCTTGACCTTTCCAGGCAATGAATCACCCTAAAATGCCAAGATGAAATCACCGGTAGCAAACCTGTTGTCTTTGCGTCGCCTACCGATGCACCAGATGAAATGAATACTCCACTGTTCTAAATTGGCATGGAGCTTGTCATCAGATTGCAAGAAGAGGTCATGGTGGAAAATAATCCCCTGGACCATGTTGAGGCTTTTACGGGAAGTGATGGAGAGGGGAATATCACACAGGTGGTCACAGGTGAGTAATGCCCAGGACTGGGAATGGGGTTCTGTCTGAATGACAACTACCTCATTTCTCATTTTTGACAGTGCAGCCACTTCCCCAAATTTGTCATCCAGGTGTTTGACACAGAATTGAGGCTTTGTAGCCAGAAAGGAGTCCCCATCCATTCTGCTGCAGATGAAATACCTTGGAGAATAATGCTTTCTCTTATCCATACCTCTATGTTCCTCCAGTGGTATGGTTAGGGAAGGGAATGATTTGGGGTCGTATCTCTCAGAATTAAAGTCATCTTTTCCTTTTTTGGAGACTTTTGGGGCCATTCAGTCCCCAGCAAAAGGTAACTTGGTCTCCTTCAATGCGGTTGATCCATTGTGATGCCCCCCACTCCAATCCAGGGTTCTTCCCACGGGTGCAACCCAGCCACAGCAAAGGCCACCTGGCATGATGGCCGTTGCCAGGAGTCCCAATGCCCCAAGAAGATGAGCATCTACTCCTCGGTATGTGTGGGGAGTTCACAGCTCAGGCAACAGCAGTGCAAGCCCGGTATTGTTAGGGGGCTAACACCAAATGGGTACATCAATGGACCATCACAATGGTCCATTGATGAGACACTTAAAGTAGTAAAGGAGGTTTGCTATTTGGGGAGCAAAATAACTGACGATGGTCGAAGTAGAGAGGATATAAAATGTAGACTGGCAATGGCAAGGAAAGTGTTTCCGAAGAAGAGAAATTTGTTAACATCAAGAATAGATTTAAGTGTCAGGAAGTCATTTCTGAAAATATGTGTATGGAGTGTAGCCATGTACGGAAGTGAATCATGGACTATAAATAGTTTAAACAAGAAGAGAATAGAAGCTTTCGAGATGTGGTGCTACAGAAGAATGCTGAAGATTAGATGGGTAGATCACATAACTAATGAGGAGGTATTGAATAGAATTGGGGAGAAGAGGAGCTTGTGGCACAACATGACAAGAAGAAGGGACCGGTTGGTAGGACATGTTCTGAGGCATCAAGGAATCACAAATTTAGTGTTGGAGGGCAGCGTGGAGGGTAAAAATCGTAGAGGGAGACCAAGAGATGAATACACTAAGCAGATTCAGAAGGTTGTAGGATGCAGTAAGTACTGGGAGATGAAGAAGCTTGCACAGGATAGGGTAGCATGGACAGCTGCATCAAACCAGTCTCAGGACTGAAGACCACAACAACAACAACATATAAATGGCCCAATACATTATACTGGAAGCATCATGAGGCCATTTGTGGATGATGCTGTTGTATATAAACAAGTCCCTGTGCTAGAAAATAGTAATGAAATGCAGGAAGAACTCCAGAGAATCAATGCTTGGTGCAGGGATGGACTACTTACTCTAAGCACAGACAACTCTAATGTACTCTGCGTAAGTAAGGAAGAAGACCTTTTATTAAATGATTACACAACAGCCAAACACACACCAGAGGCAGTCATATCCATTAAATATCTGGAAGTAGCAGCAAGAAGTCTCTTAGAGAGGAACTACATATAACTAATTGTGAGACAGGTAGATACCAGGCTAACATTAAGTGAAAGAATCCTCAAGAACTGTAGTCCATCCATGAAGCAGGTAACTTACAAAATACTTTATCAACCAGTATTTGAGATCTGCTTGTTAGTGTGAGACTCTCACCAGATAAAATTGACAGAGTAAATAAAGAAAATTCGAGGAAGAGCAATGTGCTTCTTTAATATGTGTGAAAGTATCACAGAGATGATGACCCAACCCAGAAGCAAATTCTACATGGCAGATGTTGGACATCATGGTATGGTTTACTATTAAAATTCTGAAAGAATATGTTCCTAAAAAGAATCAACCAGCATATTGCTTCCTCCTAAGTATATCTCATGAAAAGAACATGAAGGTAAAATTGAAGAGATTCTAGCTCATATAGAGACTTAACAACAATTGTTCCTTTCCTGCATTCCTGACAGGCTTATCCTTAATCTATCTTAGTAATCAATCAATGACCGTGGAAATGTTTCCTAACAGACTTATAGATACAGAAGTAAAGCTCATCTATAGAACTGGAGAGCAGAAAATCACCTTTTATTACAGACCTACAAAAGTGTTTGAGAAAGTGGCTTATGATAGAATATCAATTGATTTCACTGAGCATAACTTGTTAACTGGCTGTCTGTTTTGTTTTCATAAATGATTCTACACAGAAAAAGCAATACAAACCCTCACAAATATGCTAAATTAGCAGCAATAAACAAGGAAAGTTATCCCGTTGGTATATTCCATGAGCTTTCCATAGTATTTGTGTGGATCACAAAATTATACTTGGAAAACAAAAGTGTTATTTCATTAACAGCATCCCTCTAGCATGGATGGAGCTTACTTTTGGAGCAGAAATCAGAGGGTCTCACTAACAGGCCTTGTCTGAGATATGAAATTTACCTTAGAATGGGGGACGTGGTATTACATATCACTCTGGAAGAGTTAGTTACATCTAACCTTTAATCTATTTTGCCAACAAATGATGCTCACAAGCTGGCTGGGGTAACTGAGCGGTTCTAGGCGCTGCAATCTGGAACTGCGCTACCGCTATGGTCACAGGTACAAATCCTGCCTCGGGCATGGATGTGTGTGATGTCCTTAGGTTAGTTAGGTTTAAGTAGTTCTAAGTTCTAGGGGATTGATGACCTCAGAAGTTAAGTCCCGTAGTGCTCAGAGCCATTTTGATGCTCACAAACTATAAGTGTAACTATTTAATATTTAGGAGTGAACTACTGTTGTGCTGTTGTGGTACATATTTTTGCATGTGCCAAGTACATTGAGGAGCACCACATGTCTTCAAGGTAGGGTGGCAATCGCAGTGGGAGTTTGTCCACAGTCCAGGCACCATTGCCTGAGGCTGGTGTAGTATGTCAAGCCCAGCATAAATGCACACAGAGTAACAATTCTGGGAATGATGCATAAAGAAGCAGCAAAGACTGTACACTTTATTCATTCTCTTGCATTACATTAAGCTGCCAAGTCCACGATGACTGTAATAATTCGGATATGGAATAGTAGTATATGTGATTTTCCTATGTGGAGAAAGTCTTGTTTAGAAGAGTTCACTATAATGTTTTGAAGAATATAAGGAAAATTACTCAGACAAATCTCATCGTATTTAGTTACATTAATCTTGTGATAAAGCATTTTACTTCTAGCAACATTCCAGGCTGCAGAAGACAAGAAGTCTGAAGATTCTACACAGCAATGGACAATAACTGCAGTGAGCTAAGCAATATTCCACAATTTTTGCTCAGCTGAATACCAAAACTTGGAAAACTCATCATTCTCAAAGTGGGTAACACAGCATTCTGTTACTCTGGTGATAGGACCTGGAACAATAAATACTGGGACTGAATCAGACTCATGAGGAATGTCAACAATGACTGGAGAAAGCCCGCATCTCGTGGTCGTGCGGTAGCGTTCTCGCTTCCCACGCCCGGGTTCCCGGGTTCGATTCCTGGCGGGGTCAGGGATTTTCTCTGCCTCGTGATGGCTGGGTGTTGTGTGCTGTCCTTAGGTTAGTTAGGTTTAAGTAGTTCTAAGTTCTAGGGGACTTATGACCACAGCAGTTGAGTCCCATAGTGCTCAGAGCCATTTGAACCATTTTTTTGACTGGAGAAAGTGATTTATTCAACAATAATCTAAAATTTTAATTGAAGTCTTACATGGAAGTTCTTGTTCTTATCAGCGACATCTGAGAAAACAACAAAATGCTATGTGCACACTTAAAGCCACTTGTGGAAAGACAAACATTAAAAAGGAAATAATTTCACTGAAAAATAATGATTAAATTTACTGGACAAACATGTTGCAGATATGGAAGACTGATGGCTGACATTACTAAGATCGACAACTGTATTCATTAGGTCTTTGGCATCAACGCATCACATAGCAGTACCAATGGCAGTTGCGCATGAATCTATAACAATCAGGTCTCACTGACTGCAGCTGCCCAGCTCATCATCTCATCTCCATGTGATGAGTTCCTCAACTAAGTTTGGTGAGCTGTACAGAAGCCAAATGGTGCTTCTAAGAATTTTTTTACGAAATTAGCCACATCGTTACAATTAATAATTGGGGAAAAAGTTATTGTAAAACTTATTGTCATTTTAATTACATGCCAGTGCTGGCTAGAAAAAATGGATGAGCATCTCAAAGAAATTTTGGGAAACTGTAGTGAACAATTAGGAGATCTAAAGAAGTTAAATACTGACAAAAAGGCTCAAGGTGCTGAACTGAATATGAAAACAGATATGCAAGGTGCAACATTAAGAGCTAACCTAGATACAACTAATGAGAAAAAAGGTCAAAGTAATGCCAACTTAAAGGCAGAATCACATTCAAATACTGAGAAAATAGATAAGTGTGCTCAGAAATTAAAGGGGTATATTATTTATTCAGGCCAAGAAATATTAATAAAATACAATATAATAAAATTACAATCTGCAATTTCAACTTTAACAGGAGAGCTACATGCTGAAATTACTAAGCAGTGTGACTTGGTGAGGAATGAAGTTAAAGAACAATTTAGAGACATAAAGAGAGAATTCCAAAAAGATTAAAAATTTCACTGAGCAGGAATTTACTGAGGTACATAAACAAGTGTCAGGCACTACAGTCAAACTAAATGTTTTAGAGCAAGTTTAAACCAGAAGTGGATGCACATCCAACATATTTCTTAAGGCTATTTTCTAGGTCACTGCCCAAATGTTGTGATGATTACAAGAAGACTGGTTTTGTATGCAGTTATTTAGGAGTGAATGCAGCTGAATAGGGAAGGGCACAGTCTGAGGAATTTATGAA
Source organism: Schistocerca cancellata (assembly GCF_023864275.1). Classification (NCBI taxonomy): domain Eukaryota; kingdom Metazoa; phylum Arthropoda; class Insecta; order Orthoptera; family Acrididae; genus Schistocerca; species Schistocerca cancellata. Next base: position 383,135,001 of record NC_064634.1, on the reverse strand, counting down.
CTGGAGTAACTTCAAAGAAAAATTAGAAAAGAAATGTTGATCATCAATCACTCAGGAAAATGTAGTACTTGAGTTACTGGACCTTAGATATTACAATAATAGTTAGGGTAGCTGTAAGAAGTATACTGAACAGCATCTAACAAGATCCAAATATTTAGACAATCCAATAGAGGAAAGTCATTTAATACAAGTATTAGTTCGTAAATGGCCCTAGCATGTAAGACCAGAGCTGTGATACTGTGGGAACTTCAATCCACAATTAAATAAGAACAGTGTTAACACCAAACACTTTATTAAACTATTGATGATATACATGTTACACACAAAAATGAATTATACAAGGACAGTGTTGAAAATGGACAGCACTCCAAAAATGTAGGCATCAGGTTACAACATAGAGAGTGGACAGCAACATTGACTGTCTCGAGCAGGTAGACCACCCTTCTACCCTTACATGCTCAGCAGAAACATTGATGGGTTTATTGTTAGTTAAGATCATCATGATTGTGTGGCTACTAAGATCCAAAACTCAGTATGGACCAGTATAAGATGCTTGTAAAGGGATATGAAGAAGTGTGTGTGTGTAGTATTACTAATGTATGTAGACAGGTCTTACATCGGATGATGGATAAAAATGGGAGGGTCCACATGGCAAGACACTGAGGATAGACAGAAATTGAAAATGCAGTTTTTAATGTAACAGGACTAAGAAGGGTGGGTCTGGAAGAAAGTAGTCTCATTGCTGATGGAAAATTCCAAGGGAAGCTTACTATTCTTGCTGTACACAAATTTTGCTGCTGAAGCACCAAGGGATGGACTGAATGCAACATGTAAATTCTACAGGGGCAGGGCCATCAACTAAAGGGAGGTGTGACAGACTTGGAGGCCTGGCTCCAATGTTCCACCACACTGTTACTGGTCGGCTAGTAGCTGGTCATACAATGATGTATAAAACCACACACCTGCCAGTTCAAAATACAAGGTTGACTCAAATTGATGGTCCTGATCTGTTGTCACATCCATGGCGCACCCAAATCACACTATCCACACAATCATTTATTTTAATTGTTTGTTTCATTGTTATACCCCCCCCCCCCCCACTATCAATTGCACATGAACGGCCAGCCCTACAAGGTCAATATATACATGATAAAAACATTGTGTTGGGGTCTTGAGTGTAGCAGTTGGGTTATGAACATGACTTCCCACTTTAGCTTATTGTCAAGGCAAACAAATTTCAATCCATAGCCAACAATCATGCTGCACACCCAGTCACACAGATCTGTCTGTCACCATATTTATAGTGGTATTAGTTTCAGAATGCATGAGTCCATGGTTGGCACTAAAAATCTGTTTTCAAAAACAGTGGAATACAATGTGACAAACAGTCATCTATTTTGGGAAACCTCACACCACACAATGAAGTCAGTCATTGATAACTTCTGGAGACACAATCCTGCGTTTGATTTATTGATGAACTACGGTACATCTGCATCAGTTTTTCATGCCGTGGCAATTTTGTGTGAAGTCAGTTCCTGTGTAAACTGCAATTATTTGGGAGAGACGTGCTCAAATCACAATCTGGCTGCCATCAACAACAACAGCTAGCGATGCAGAAGCGCTAGGGTGTGCTAGGAGCAAGTGAATCAAGTCAGCCTCAGTTTGTAAAGGCTAGATGTCTGAGGGGCTAACCCAATGTCCCAAAAACTCCACTTCTTTTTGTCAAAGCACACATTTGTCTTTGCCAATTTGTAGTCCATAACAAGAAATTCTGTCAAAAATAATTTGCAGGTGTTTGTTGGGTTCTGCACCAGAGGCAGAGAAGATTAACAAATCATTGAGATAAGCGAAGCAGAAGAGCAGGCCACAAAGGATTTCATCAACAAATCACCCACATTCTTCAGGCCAAATGGTATTCTGGTATATTTGAAGAAGCCAAAGGACATGATTATTGCTATCTATTATATATCCACTGGCGTGACTGGAATCTGGTGGTCTCCCTTTTGAAAATCAGTCATACTGAACAGCAGATCGCTAGCTAGGGTGGCTGTAAAATTCTGGAGATGTAGAATGGGATGTCAGGCACAACAATCCCCATGAACATACCAGGACCATCTTTCTTCTTTACTAAATGGATGGAGGATGCTCATGAGTTACCTGATGTCGAATAATTTTTGCAAGTAGTAATTTTTCTAATTCTTTCCTTCCTTCGTTGCCGTGTATGTTGCAGAGCCAAGCATTGGGTCTTGGAAGCAACCAGCAGTACACGTGAAGTAATAATGTGGTGGGTAGTGTCCTGTCATATACCAGGCAATGACTTCAACTGCTGTCTCATGTCATCCAAGGCCATTGTAAGAATAACACCACTCTGTAACTTACTTACTTGAACCCGAGACATCATGAGTATAGCAGTGTAGTCATTATGCATATGCACAACACATTGTTGTCCACAGTGGTAAGAAGTTCATTTAATGACAGTGATTTCACATCCGCAAAGGAACACACAGGAAAGTGTCTGAGCTTTTGTGCAAATGAAATAGAAAGCCTGCACCAAGAACAGGCTCCATGACATCTGCAATCAGGAAGATCCACTGAACTTTTGTGTGACACTCAAACCCATTACTGCCTCAATGCATTGTCCAAAAGTAAGCACTCAAGAGTTGTTTGTGGCTGTGAGCCAAGATGCAACTAAAGAGGAGTCTTTGAACATTGTCATTAGCATCTAACATCTGATCCTGTTTCAATTAAATACTTTCCTGCATGCAGGTGTTCTGAACATACAAACAGTGTGATGTAGCTAAGTTGTGAACAGCAGAATGTCTGTCAGATGTACCAAACAAAGTCTCATTTTGGATATAAAGATGAGATTCACCTTTTGGTGACTGACAGTTCTCAGCACATGATGAGCCATATTATGATGAAATTTTCAGTGCTGTATAGGCACTTTACATCAGAGCGGTAGGTTGTGACTAATCCAATCACTGTCCTGTTTGGGAGCTGTCAGACCTTGTCAGAGTTGTCACTGGAGAGCACTGAAGTCACTCTGTAGAAGTAATACATTCTGTTAGTAGAAGCTTCTACACTCTAGCAGGAACCGCTGTGACTAAGTCATGTTACTGTGTCCAGTTTGTTGGGCCCTGCTAGCATTATTACAGAACAGTATGTTAAGTGTTTGGTTAGCAATAAGAAGCTGCAAGTCCAAAATGGTGGTGCTGCATGACACCACACCACTTTTCACTGCAAAAGGCAACTGCTTAAACCACAACAGTTTTAGCATTGTGTCAGGCATTTCAGCTTCAGTCACCAGGGATCGAAGATGATGCCAGAATGCAAAAAGTAATATGTTGCCAATAACTTCACTTGTCAGAACTTGTTGAATTCAATGTTTTGTTGGTTTACTGACTTAATAAGGTACCTTGTGCTTGAGATTTGTGTATTTGTTCACACGTAGTATGTCATGCATGTCAGACAACAACAAGGTTTGAGATTACAATTCTCTGACTGTCAAGGTGAATTACAGATTGTCATCTGAGATATCGTAGGCTTCAAAAGAAAGTTCCAGGGGACAGAAGGATAGATATGGTTTATGAAGCATGTGACAAATATTCCCTCCAGTGTACACATGACACAGGCTGTCAGGGTGAGCTGCATAGTATGCGCAATGCATGGCACTTGCCCGAAATTCAACACTGACTGTGGAACAGTAACAGTTTCCTCTGATACACACAACTACTGTCCTGAAGAGGTGCTTACTTTTTACATGTTTGTCATCTGCCATGCTGTTTGTAGATGTCACCACTTGTGGGAACAATGATGCACATTTTAATAATAATAGTGTTAACATTAAACATTTTATTGAACTATTGATGATATGCATTTAATACACAAAAATACACACTTCATGCAAGTGAATTATATAAAGACAATGCAGGAAATGGAAGGAATGTAAATTTATCAGTCAAAGCAAAGACATTCCACACTTTTTTGTCTTAATAATAGACCATTTGGGTCACCACAGGATTATGAATGGGAAAATATGAAAGAGTTAGTCATTTACAGAGGGACTGGACACATCAAATAAGGAACAAGGAGACCATACCCAAGACGAAAACTTAGAACTTACAATACCAATGGGAACTGTTATCCTTGCCAGTTCCAACGTAACAGTGAAACAAAATATTGCAAAGCTATAAAATAGAATAATAATAGGATGAGTAACCCAGGGCGTAACAGGAATCAGTGACATTAGGACAGAAGGTTCTCATACAGGAAAAGACTAGCCCTCACTCAACCAAAATCTATTGTAAATGGTTACTTGAAAAAAGGGGAGTAAAACACAGGAATAATGAATAAAACCAATAATAATTTATGAATAAAGAGATGACTCATCAAAAGGCAAAAGCGCTGCGTCGTCGACAGATACACAAACAAAAGGTACAGAGAATTGCTTTGCTAGCTTTCAGAATGAAATTCCTTTCTCAAGCTGCAGGAGAAATAGGGCACACACACACACACACACACACACACACACACACACACACACATGTACACACCTGCTTACACTGTGCTCGTTCAACTACCAGCTCTTTCCTGGCCCACGATTAGTGGACTGGGGTGAGGTGGTGGTGCAAAGTAGAGTGGGATGAGGGACGGAAAGAGGCAGGGAGGAGGGGCTGGGGGGGGGGGGGGGTGGAGAGCTTCTGGCACCTTGTGGGAAAGAGGAGAGTCATCCATTGGCTAGTTAGGCGTTCAGGTAGCGTGGGCATGTGGCAGATGGCTGAGCACACGATTTCGCAGACTACACTCACACAGACACACACACACACACACACACACACAGGGACACACACACGGACACGGACACATACACACATCTTAGGTTTAGGTCAGGGAAGTTATGGGAGTGAAGGACATGCTGTGGGGATAGCTCCCACCTGCGCAGCTCAGAAAAGTTGATGGTGGTAGGGAGGATTCAGATGGCACGGGTTGTGAAGCAGCCACTGAAATCTTGCATGTTATGCTCTGTTGCATGTTGTGGCACTGGCTGGTCCACCTTGTTTTTGGCAAGTTTGATGGTGGCCATTCATCCTGGTTGACAGCTGGTTGGTTGTCATACCAATGTAACACGCTGTGCAGTGGTTGCAGCAAAGCTGGTATATAGCATGGCTGCTTTCACAGATGACCCGGCCTCTGATGGGGTAGGTTAAGCCTTTGACAACAGGACTGGAGTAGGAGGTGCTGGGTGGGTGAATTGGACATATCTTGCATCTGGGTATTCCTTAAGGATATGATCCTAGTGACAGGGGATTGGGAGTGGAAGTGGCATGGAGATGGACTAGGATATTGTGGAGGTGGGGTGGGTGGCGGAACACCACTGTTGGATGGGGTGGAAGTATCTTGGGTAGCATGTCTCTCATTTCAAGGCATGATGATAATCAAAGCCTTAATGAAGGACGTGGTTCAGTCGTGACAGTCCTGGGTGAAATAGGGTGACAAGTGGGGCACTTCTTTGTTGTTGGTTCTTGGGATGGATGTGAGAATCAGGTGAGTGTGGGGATATGGCACAGGCGATATGAGGCGATATGAGGGGTATTGCCTGTCTGCGAAGGCCTTTGTGAGGCCCTCAGTACATTGGGCACAGGAGTTCTTAACACTGCAAATGCATCTTCCATGGGTGGTCAGGCTGTATGGGAGGGATTTTTTGGTGCAGAAAGGTTGGCAGCTGTCAAAGTGCAGGTACTGTTAGTGATTGGCGGGTTTGTTGTGGATTCAGATGTGAATGAAGCCATCTGAGAGGAGGTGAATGACATCAAGGAAGATGGCACAATGGATGGAGGAGGACCAGGTGAAGTAGATGGGAGAGGTGTTGAGATTGTGAAGGAATGAGGATAAGGTGTCCTGGGCTTGGGTCCATATTATGATGTCATCAATAAACCTGAGCCATATCAGGAATTTGGAGATTTGGGAAGCTAGGAATGTTTCCCCTAGGTTGTCCACGAAGAGGTTGGCATAGGAGGATGCCATGCAGGTGCCCATGGCTGTGCCTCAAATTTGTTTATATACCTTCACTTCAAAGGTGATGTAGTTATGGGTTAGAATGTAATTGGTTAGGTGTGTGAGGCATGAAGTAGTGGGTTGGGAATCTGCAGGGTGTTGGGAGAGGGGACATGAGGGATGTTGGTATATAAGAAGGTTGGATCTCCAGTGATGAGTAGGGTCCCAGGAAGTAAGGGTGAGGGGATGGTAGAGAGTTGGTGCATCTTTAATGTGGGAAGCTAGGTTTTGGACAATTGGTTGCAGATTTTGGTGATCAAGGGCTGGCTTTCTCTTGGTGGGGGCATTGTAACCAGCCACAATAGAGTGCCCAGGATTGTTAGTTTGTGGATTTTGGGGAGCATGTAGAAGGTGAGTGTGCAGGCTGTTGTTGGAATGAGCAGGGAGATGGAGTCAAGGGAGAGGTTCTGGGAAGGGCCTAAGGATTTCAGCAGGGACTGGAGGTTATAGTGGACTTCTGGGATGGAGTCACTTTGGCAGAGTTTTGTTTCCTTTCTTACTTCCCTTTTTGCATGGTGGTTGTGTCCTCCATCATAATGCCACTCTTCTTTTTTGTTAGTTATTTCCCAAAAAAATGTGTTTTTGGAAAAATTTACCAGGAATACAAATTCGTGAAGAGAAATTTTTGATAGGTAGCAGCAACGAAATCACCTTTTTTGGATAACCTAAGTTGAGTTTTCTAATGAGTTAATCTGTGGTAATAAATAATAACTACAATAAGATATTGGTAAGTCAGTTATAACGATTACTGTCTAGGGTGGTGAAATGGAGTATATAAAACACAGACAAAAGAGTAAACATAGAAACCAGATATGTATTCACTATATAAATTTGTTTTTTAGTCAAAGATTTCAGCTGAGCTAAGGAAAACAGGTTTTGACTTAAGTATATTGCCAGTAATAGCTTATGGTTTTAAGTCATCCACATTAAAGAAATTCATTGTGAGAAAACAAATAGTAACCCTAAGAGAATGAAAACATCAATTTTGGGCTACACAAAGAGAGACAGAAAGGAAGCAGTTGATATCAAGCAGACAACAGAGATCACTGACATAATGGAATAGTGAATAACTTGAAATGGCAATGGGCTGGTCACGTGGCTCAAAGAAAAGATGGCAGGTGGTCGAAACAAGTTCTAGACTGGGGCCTAAATTATGAAAAGAGACCAAGGGGAACACTAGTGGACAGATGGGACAGACACTTAAGAAAGACAGTTGGATTGAACTGGCAATGGGAAGCTTAAGATCGGCAGAAATGAAAGAACCTGCAGGGATACTATATTGCAAGCCAACTCAAAGAGGTCACATTATTAAATCATCAAATTGGCTTGATCTCAGTGGGTGTCATTATAACACATCTGTACATTAGAATGTTGAGCTGCTGACAAAGTCTTTTTTGAGAATATTGTGGAAAGGCTACATTTGCAGCTTATAAACATGTATTAATACTGGAAGTAATTGTCATGTTACACATATCATACACTGCCTCAGCCAGGTGTGGCAACAGCAGAGCCGCCTAAAGGGATAACTTAGATCACAGAATCTGTTACATGTCCTCATCATGAATCAGAGACTTGGAAAATTCAACAATTAAGAGTGCATACACCTTTGTCAACACGTGAGAAGATATTAACCCTCTGCTACACGCGCGATTTTTTTACCTCCGCTTCATGTGCGCAGACTGAGAGTCCACATTGCATTTTATACCATTCTGACATTACAGTTGGCAAATATAATATATTTGAGTCTGGATAACATAAATAAAACAATGAATTCATAAACACAATGTATTTCATCATCAGTAGTGTACTTAAAATATTTTAACTCATAATTTACCCATAAACCAATAAGAACATTTACTGTACTTGCTGAAATTTATGTTCATTCTGTTTTTTCACTGTTTTTCAAAATGAATATTAACCAACACTTATCTTAAGTAAATTAGTTCAGAACATTTTTCAGAAAACTATAGTTGACAGTCTCACTGTATATTTGAGTAAATCAGCCGTGGTGGTTGTCATTTTCACTGCACTCACTGCACAGATATGCACCAACATGTTCCAGGCATACAAATTTATTGCACACGTTGCAGGAAAATCTCGTCGGTCTGTTTTTTTCCTATCACAGAAGTTGCATCTTTCTTGAGCTGTTGTTTGTGGCGGTCTAGGAAGAGCTTCAGCTGTTGGTAATCCCAAAATTTCTTTGATACAATTCTTGATGTTCACCGGTGTACTTAGATGATTGACCTTCACTGTCATATAATCATGCAACAGTTCTTTGGCAAGAACTTTTAGATAGTCTTTTCTGGGAATTGATGAATCCGAATTGCTCTTGTAAATTATGTATCCATTGATTCCAGCAATATTAAGAAGAGAGGAAAAAATTATAAATGGCCATCTTCTGGTAATTGTTGTCACAGAGTATGTACATTTCATCTCATCAACTTTATCCACACCAGATTTAGTCTCGTTGTAAAATGTTATTATTTCCAGTTTGCACTTTTCCAAATCACTGTCAATACTGTCGTCATCATGTAAAGTAGACAGTACCAGAACAACCTTGTCTTTCTTAGATTTATATGAAACTAGTGTCATATTCTTCCTAAATGCAAAAATGCTGGATTCCACAGGATGATCTTTTGTTACTGTCAATATTTTTTTGAATAGTTCCAACCATTGTCAGCTTGTCATTTTCCAACAAGTCAGCCGCAAGTGGAATTGATGTGAACCAATTGTCACATGTTACATTTCTGCCAGATTTGGATATGCATTTCACCATTCTTTTGACAATAACATGAGGTGTGTTATCACAGAGATAAGGCCCATTCACTTGTTTTCCACAGTATATTTCTAAATGGCTGGTATAGAACATCCTTGCATCTGTAAGTGTAAACATTTTTATACCATATTTTATTGCCGGTTTTGATAGAATGTATTGTGTAAATCCACTTCTGCCCCTGAATGCATCCAGCATTTCATCTACTGTAACTAGTTCTGATAAACTATAATGTTTCTTGCAGTTTTCATTGAACTGATCTATCAAGAATCAGACAGCAGCTAATTTGTCTGTTTCCTTCCGATGAGCTCTGTTTCTGACGTCATCAAATCTCAGACATGTCAGCAAGAAACGAAAACGGTTTATGCCCATTGACAATCTGAAGTACTCTGGAATATTTAGAATGGATGGTAGCAATGTAAATATTAGTGCAGCGAACAATTTCTTCTAAAATATCATCTGTGAATAAAAGTTGTAAACAATCAATTGGACGCTTGGCATTTTTTGCTTCACCTATGACTCCTGGTAAATGCTTGACAATATTATGTTGAGTGCTTCTTACTCTTCTGTTTTGGATTAGAGGTCGATGGCTCCATTGCATACCATCTGTCCCAAAATACATGTCAAATTTTTCGATAGAATCACTTTCATCCAGTGACTGTTCACTATCAGAATAGTGATCAAATTTCGAATATTGACTCCAGATCACTACATTCTTCATTACCAAGCTCTTCGTCCAACCACTGCAAAACCTGATCATCATCCAGACCGTCTTCTGAAAAAAAATTGTATAACTTATTTCACTAATTGATGTTGGTCAATGAAAAGGCTCATAATTGCATGACAGTTTAGATAATAAATAAAAAAAAGTTTCTAAACGTAACTGTCTATGTTTTGTAATATTATAGAGGAAGAAACCTCCTTACCTGCAATACATCGTAAAAGAACTGATGATAGAACCACGTCACACGAATGCACACACGCGGACTGACACTCCGCACCTCACGAGACTGCTGCTTCTGGCAATAATGACTAACTTCAATTATTGCCAATAATTCGTTATGGAAGGAGGGGAAGGTAGAAAAAGCCGCTAATGGAAATCTTGAATTTATAAGTGATTGTTGATGGAAAGATAAAACTGCGGACTCACAGTCCGCGGTGTGTGTAACGGAGAGTTAAAGGGAGTGAATTTTGATTCTCAGTTTAGACATGGTGTTTGAATATGATTGGTAGAATATTGGATAATAACATAACAGAGGAGCTCTGATAATAGATAGCTGGCAACACATGTAGAGAAAAAATGGTGGGGTCGTGAAAAGTGGTGGCGTCAAATAGGAGTAGAAATGGTATCACTCCAATGAGTGTTCTAATTTTGTTAAATATATAAAAAAAACAGTGGTTCACTAATTCGTGGTTGGTGTTTATTGTAGTAAAAAGTATTAAATATTACTGTCAATCCTCTTTTGATATCAGTATACTTGTTCATATTTTCCAAGATTCAAAAGTAATAAGTCAAGCAACAGCATTATTAAAAAGGATAGTCAGATGTGAATCATTTTAAAATACAGAGTTTTCTTTATAATTTTTGGAAAATATAATGAAATTATTTCTCTTGTACCATTGTCTGCACATCAATATCTTCAAAGCAGAGATATGGCTAGGGCAGCTAACCACATAATAAAGAATTAATTTGATTTGATGGTACATAACATTCTTTAGAAGTTAAAGAAAGTATAATCTTGCCACCTAACTAAAAAATTTATAGTTAGTGATTTGTTCTAAAAGTTTTTGAATAGTAAGTATGGGGCACATGGCACTAAGCTTATTTCATAACAAAGATCCTTCTGAATCCTGAATTTCAATGAGAATGCAATGCACACATTGTCAGCATGTCTTGTATTAAAAGCAACAATAAACATCCAAATACAATAATAACTGTCCCCACAGGGAAGTCAGATACCACTATATTAAAGTAGTACAGGTCCAAAATTATTCTGAGATCTTGAGACATGTTTGACTTTTGGCGTCATGGCTACTTTCAGTACTTGGAAATAAAAGAAAAGAAGCGTATGGTACCAGATAACATGTAAACATGCCAGCCTGGATTTTAGAAAAAAACAGCTGATACACTTGGTAGTTTTCTTGCAATATCGTGTTTGCTTGATAAAAATAAAACAAAAACTGTGAATGAAATGGCAAGATATTTTATCATTACTGTGGTCTTATATACTTGTAAAGTTTGTGCAGGCAATGTGTACCATCAAGGATGAGTTGGATAAGTGGATACATACTTCGTACCATGGCAATTGGGCTGCGGGAGTCTACTTTCATCCCATGTTTGTAGTTTGATGGTACCATGTCAGATATCAAATGTCTACACACATGTGCTGTTGCAGACAATAATAGCGATTTATTTCTTTTCATTTTCAATAATATCAAATTTTGAGGCTATTGTAGATAGAGTAATTATTTTTTTGGTTTAATTTGTGCTTGGTATTGAACTTTAAAGCATGGAACCATTTAATATTTTTTAGTGGCAATAGTTGCAGAAGTAATAAGAACTAATACTGGAATAGGTATAGATTCAAATAGAACTGACTTGGTTTAGTGTACAACAAATAGTCAACATGGAAGCAAATATGGGTGAGATGTTTAAGCAAATTAAAGAATAAATGAAAGGATACAAACAGCCACAAGAGAATACAAAGCAAGAAATAGGACATGTGTTGTCTGTATTAAATGAGGAGGTACACAATTTGTCTTCAATAGAAAAAGAGATTAAAGCAGGGAGTGGTAATTACACAATGAGCACAGCACTCTTTAGAGTGGATGTTGAGGAGCAGACAGGCTTAGTGCATAGTGACCCATGAATAGGTTGGCATGGGGTGGGGCCCAGCAGATGCCCATTGCTATACCATGAATTTGTTTTGCAGGTGACGCCTCCAAAGGTGAAGCTATTGCGATCGAGTGTATAGTAATGGTGACAAGGAACAAGGTTGCATATCTGGAGTCAGTTCAGCACTGGGAAATGTAGTAATGTTCGGTAGTGGAGGCAAGGCCTGATCTACACTGGGATGAACTTATCTATCTTCCCCTGAAAATTCCCATCCTCATTCAGCCCACCCTCTCCCTTCCTCCTCATCACTACAGAAGGCTCTGTAATAACAACTTACAGTTCCCATCCTTCAATAGGAATAAATAAATCTATAAATATAGTATATGCATTCTGTGCCATTTATGGGACTGGGGTAAATAATAGAAATATTGAAACTTCCTTGCAGATTAAAACTGTGTGCCGGACCTAGACTCAAACTCGGGACCTTTGCCTTTTGCAGGCAAGTGCTCTACCAACTGAGCTACTGAAGCAGAACTCATGACCCGTCCTCACAGCTTTAATTGCACCAGTACCAAGTACTTTGAACAGTGAGCCTAGTAATTTGTACAGATTGAATAATGAATTGTTTTACCTATCAACACTTATTACTAAAATAGGAAAAGCAAGGAGAAATATTTCAAATGGTTTAAGAAAGGCAAAGACCCCAAGTTCGAGTCTGGGTCTGGCACACAGTTTTGATCTACCAGGAAGATTCATATCAGCACACACTCCGCTGCAGAGTGACAAATCTCATTCTGGAATAGAAATATTAATCTTTAACTCTGTATTGTAATATATTTATTAAAAAATCTTGTTTCATATGTGCATTTCTTGTGCACTTGACACGTTCCACATCATAACGGCTTCCGTACTGTGCGACTGATCAATGGAACATGCAACCAACCAACTAACTAACCCACAGCCCTTACATCAATCTCGATCTCTGTAAGGAGTTCCCTTGGATGTTCACCATGGCAAATGTCACCGATCTAATATGCAGCACTGATTTCATTTTGCAATTTCACCTTGTCTTCGACCTCACACAGTGCTGCCTAGTCGATGGCACATTCGGTCATTCCATCCCCTGCACTTCCCTCCCTGTAATCCACTTTACCATCAAACAACTCCCCTGCTCTGGTCCCTTTGCCAATCGGCTTTCTGAATTTGTGCTCCTCACACATCCTTCCAGTGCCCTCACAAGTTGCACCACAACACAGTGTATTATATTGCAACCAATTTGGGGTTGCCATTTTACAGCTGCACTCATCCTCTTGTGCTGGACAAGTGCAAGTTTTTATAGGTGGAAATTGAAGCCTACATTGGCTCTGGGATTCTCTGTCCATCTGAAAGCATTTGAAATAATTCTCCTTGTTTTTCGTATTTTAGTAATAAGTGTTGATAGGTAAAACAATTCATTATTCAATCGGTACAAATTTTGTAGGCTCACTGTTCAAAGTACTTGCAATATACACTCCTGGAAATGGAAAAAAGAACACATTGACACCGGTGTGTCAGACCCACCATACTTGCTCCGGACACTGCGAGAGGGCTGTACAAGCAATGATCACATGCACGGCACAGCGGACACACCAGGAACCGCGGTGTTGGCCGTCGAATGGCGCTAGCTGCGCAGCATTTGTGCACCGCCGCCATCAGTGTCAGCCAGTTTGCCGTGGCATACGGAGCTCCATCGCAGTCTTTAACACTGGTAGCATGCCGCGACAGCATGGACGTGAACCGTATGTGCAGTTGACGGACTTTGAGCGAGGGCGTATAGTGGGCATGCGGGAGGCCAGGTGGACGTACCGCCGAATTGCTCAACACGTGGGGCGTGAGGTCTCCACAGTACATCGATGTTGTCGCCAGTGGTCGGCGGAAGGTGCACGTGCCCGTAGACCTGGGACCGGACCGCAGCGACGCACGGATGCACGCCAAGACCGTAGGATCCTACGCAGTGCCGTAGGGGACCGCACCGCCACTTCCCAGCAAATTAGGGACACTGTTGCTCCTGGGCTATCGGCAAGGACCATTCGCAACCGTCTCCATGAAGCTGGGCTACGGTCCCGCACACCATTAGGCCGTCTTCCGCTCATGCCCCAACATCGTGCAGCCCGCCTCCAGTGGTGTCGCGACAGGCGTGAATGGAGGGACGAATGGAGACGTGTCGTCTTCAGCGATGAGAGTCGCTTCTGCCTTGGTGCCAATGATGGTCGTATGCGTGTTTGGCGCCATGCAGGTGAGCGCCACAATCAGGACTGCATACGACCGAGGCACACAGGGCCAACACCCGGCATCATGGTGTGGGGAGCGATCTCCTACACTGGCCGTACACCACTGGTGATCGTTGAGGGGACACTGAATAGTGCACGGTACATCCAAACCGTCATCGAACCCATCGTTCTACCATTCCTAGACTGGCAAGGGAACTTGCTGTTCCAACAGGACAATGCACGTCCGCATGTATCCCGTGCCACCCAACATGCTCTAGAAGGTGTAAGTCAACTACCCTGGCCAGCAAGATCTCTGGATCTGTCCCCCATTGAGCATGTTTGGGACTGGATGAAGCGTCGTCTCACGTGGTCTGCACGTCCAGCACGAACGCTGGTCCAACTGAGGCGCCAGGTGGAAATGGCATGGCAAGCCGTTCCACAGGACTACATCCAGCATCTCTATGATCGTCTTCATGGGAGAATAGCAGCCTGCATTGCTGCGAAAGGTGGATATACACTGTACTAGGGCCAACATTGTGCATGCTCTGTTGCCTGTGTCTATGTGCCTGTGGTTCTGTCAGTGTGATCATGTGATGTATCTGACCCCAGGAATGTGTCAATAAAGTTTCCCCTTCCTGGGACAATGAATTCACGGTGTTCTTATTTCAATTTCCAGGAGTGTATTTATCAGACACTGTATTTCTTCTGCTTACCAGTGCCCCTTTAACTGTGGATCAGCTCTTCTCAGTGAACGTTTTCTACTTTTAGATTGAAAAGTGCTGAAAGAGTTTTCTGTTGTTTGATGTATCCACAGAAATAACACACCAAGATAGTATGAACTTGATGTGCTGCTTATAATTACAATTCTAGATCATGACAGATTGACTACATCTGCATTTATCACAGTCAGACAAGCGAATGTATATCTTTCAGAGTCCATCAAGGCACTGAAAACTGATACAAATATATTTCAGTATCATTTGTTCTCTGGTGAGCATCTCTCTGACATGGAGATCACGTTCGGGGTCCATGCCCTTCAGCCACAGCACCACAGAGCAGAAAACTCCACTCAGTAGGTAGAAGTGCCAGTTCATGATCTGCCTTGCCAACAAGCACAGGATTTGTATCACTCTAATCTGCACAGGCCATAAAACAACTCCCAGGAGTGTGGTACTTTTCACTTATTAACTACCTTAACTTGCAAACACTTTTGTTGGCCAGGGAAGTAGAAAATCGATATCTCACTCTTCACACCTCGTCCTCCACACAACAACTGGACCTGGCACTCTTGTGGCAATTATCAGTGTCTCAGTGTGAGAAACATTCCAAATCAGCAACCTGTGCCATTATTATGCAGCTACAGCTCCACAATTTTCAGCAATATTGACTGCATCAAACCCTTTGCACAGATCCCAGACGCAACAGAGGACATTGACTAAACAGCCATAATAACACCTTTTGGCCTTGATAGTGCATTTATGACCTTCAGCCTCCATAATGTAATGCAAACTTGGAAATGTTTCCAGACAATGACCTTCATGGTGCACCGGGCTGTTTGCATACTTATATGACAACCTGATTGACCCCTGTAAGCTTCTCAGGGAAATTTTTGCCTGCCTCAAAAAAGGAGGAATCATTCTTAATCTGCAGAAATGTATTTTACAGAGAGCTGAAATAGAAATTCTAGGACAAAGCATTTCTGCTTCTAGCTCTTGACCCCTGCCTGAAAAACTTAGAGTGATCTTTGATTTTTCATGCACCACGACATATAAGGAAGTTCAGATTTCTCTGCATACCCAACTATTTTAGAAAATTTGCCAAAAATGTGGCTTCCATTCAGAAGTCTCTCATTACAAGCCAATGAACTATAAGTAACAAGCACATGTGGTGGATACCACTTGTGACAGCTAGCTCTGAAAACCTCACTAATGCAGCTCTTCGGACACGCTCCCACCCCATTGCCTTGCCCACTATTGTCAACGACAATCTGTGATTAGTGCTATCCTTCAACTGAAGTTGGGTTCACCTGGTAGCCACTGGCTTTCTTCTCAGCAAAGTTCTCCAAGCCCCAGTGCAAATGGGCCATGTATGACAGGGAATTACTCGCCATCTATGAGGTGGTGAATTATTTCAATTCTCTTTCACCATCTTCACTGAAGACTACCATCTTACAACAGGGTTTTATCAAAAAGGCAGTGCCAAAATTATGACCCAACAGTTCTGCAAACAGTATACATTTGCATAATTTTCAACTGGTATACACCACAAATCCAGCATCAGGGGAACATTGTCACAGACTGTTTCAACCACTCCCGT
The DNA here is from genome assembly GCF_023864275.1 of Schistocerca cancellata. Taxonomy (NCBI): domain Eukaryota; kingdom Metazoa; phylum Arthropoda; class Insecta; order Orthoptera; family Acrididae; genus Schistocerca; species Schistocerca cancellata. The sequence goes on along the minus strand of NC_064634.1, from coordinate 383,118,773 downwards.
GCCCTCAGCTTTCCTTTAAACTGGTAGGTCCCAGCAATGACCCAATCCACCAACCCCACCCTACCCAAACTCTATCAGGACGTGAATACCAATCTTACCGTCCTACTCCAAAAAGCCCCTAGTAAAGACCTGCACATTTGATGTGATTTTCTAATAGATCCTGAGCACACTGGTGGCTCTAAAGACTGAATCTGCCCCTACTTTCACCACACCTTCCACAAACCAGTATTTCATCATCTACAAAGTACAGCACACCTCCACATCTGTTCATCTGTGCCCTTGTCCAAAAATGTTTCTTCTGGCCCAGTACCCAATTGGACTGTCACACTTGGGCTTTTGCCTGCTTACAACACCAGCATGCAAATGTGGGCCGACATTTGCACACATCAATTGGTTCATTTCTCATGGCTGAAGATCAACTTTCTCATGTGGACAAAGATATCATCAGCCTTCTTCCATCATCAAATAGCTTTTGCTATCTGCTAACCATGAGAGACTAGTTCATGCACTGGTAGAAGCCATTTCCATCTCAGAAATTTCAGCTCAAACTGTTGCCATGGCATTAAATAATTCTTGGATTTCTCGCTTCTACTGCCCCACCAGATAACATCAGAATATGGGTGCCAATTCATGTCCTGTCTATTCAAGACCCTTAAAGCGACTTGTGGTGCCCTTGTTCATTTCACTACTAGTTGTCGTCCTGCTGCCAACAGTATGGTGAAACATTTCCAGACACTGAAAACAGGCCTCATCTTTTATGACACAAAATTTTCTACCACCCTGCCACTGGTTCTGCTAGGATTGTGAGTAGCAAACAAGGCCAGATTGCAGACATTTGCCACTGACTTGGTTTACAGAGAGCCACTATGTCTACCACATGATTTTATCAACCCACAGCCTCTACCTACTGCCTGTATCCCAGCCTACATACGGTATTTTCAAAATTACATGATGCGTTTATGACTGATGCCTCCACAGAGCCATGTTACACATCAGTGCTTGCAAGCCCCTACTTCACCCACAGTACTCGGTTCCTGGTGTCACCCTAAAGAGAGCTGACAATACATTTATAGTGCATCTCCGCAGCACGCCTTCAGTTTTTTCTGTTGAGACTCAAACCGCAGTAAGCGTTCACCCTGCACGATGCATATTTGCTGCTAGCAGTTGGGGTCTCACTGTCGACTGCTGACACTGCTGATGAAACCACCAATGTTGACACTGCCAGCACCACCCACAGCTTTGCCACTGAAGTGCTGACTGGTGCCTGGGACACAGACACAGCCACATCCCTCACCTTTATTTTACTTCTTACTGCTGGTACTCAGTACGCAGATCTTGACACAGAAAATGTACACCTGACACAGAGCTCAATACAGGGACTGAAGCCTTGCCACCACCACCTGACACAATTACAGGCACCACTCTTTTTGCCACCAATGCCGCTCGAGCGCCTGCGATGCCAGCAGACCTGCAGCCTCTGCCTCAGTGCCACACACACCCTACAGCATGCCAGGGTAAATGTTATAGCCCGCTGCCAGTGTTTTATTAGGGCTTCTGCCAGAGAACAAAAGCAGCAGTAGCCAATGCCAGTGCACTTCAGCACATACTGCATCAAATGTGCCAGTCACACAGAACACCACCATACATGTCCTAAATGCCTGGGTGACCTCACACCAGCTTGTGCTCAGCAAGACTGTGCAACATAGTATCTCCACGTGCTGCCGATGTGTTTCAGAGCCCAAAGCTGTGCCACATGGTGCCTCCTTTTTCAAGTTTCAGACCAAGCCATTTTGCACCTCACATGGTGTGCCTTTGGCCATGCTACCTGGGGCACCATCCTCCAGGCAGCCACCACACACCACTTCACAAAGCATGCCGCCTGTACCGACCACTCCAACACCAACCTTGCCACGGCCACCAGGGGTTGACACATGCAGAGGCTGCTCGCCTCTATCATAGTCCATCACTGCACCACCCCAGCCACCGGCAATGACCAGATGCCCTCGATACCCGCCACAATGACACCCAGTTCTCATCACAATGGCTGTCAGCAGTGCCACAGACCTGCCAGTCACCCACTTGCTAATAAACCAGCACCACCGCATGCCACCACTGCTCATCGCCACAGTCCAATCTACTCTAGATAATGATGGTCTTTTAGAAGTTAGTCATCTGGACACTCTCCAAGGTACTCTTGCTGCAGGAGGCATCCTAGGTGGTACAAATGTCTCCCCCACTACTACCCATGAGTTTCTGCCATCCACAGGCAAGGCAGGCAGCCTTTCTGGTGTGCTAGTGATGTTGAATTGGTGTAGGAAGAACTTTACAGCTTGGTTGAACGTATGTGCTATAAGATAGGGCCTAAACACTACACCGATGACCTTGAGCAAACTTTTCAGGAAGTCAGATTTATGTTGCTTTGAGGCAATTAGTTTGACTGTACCAGAGCCAACCATCAAACAATGGCTCACAAAAGGAATAAAAACATCAGGTAGGAGTAAAAGACTGCTATATGTTTCTCTCAGAAATACAAACGATCCTTAAATAAGAGCGCATTATAAAAGGTACTGCAAGATCTTAAATGAAGTTCTGATAAAGGCAAAAAGTATGTTCATCAAATCAGAAAAAGATAATTCTGGAAACAAAATGAAAATCATCTGGGGTATTATTAGAAGAGAAACTGGTAGTTACTCAAATACTGAAGTTAGACATAATGGGAATATCATTGATAAATGTTAAAATGTTGCAAAAATTTTCAACAAGCATTTTTTGACTGCAGCGGATAAAAGAGGGTGTAATGGTTCTATAAATGAGGCTCTGAACCTTTTACAAAGAAGTGGACTTAGTGCAACACCCCAGATTAGCATGCCTCCTATCACTGTTGAGGAAATTAAGAAGATAATAAGGACCATGAAAAACAAAAACTCAAGTGGTATTGATGGTATTTCCATCATAGTGTTGAAACACACACACATTTTCATTTGTGAAGTCCTGTGCCACATCTTTAATGAATCACTGAGACTAGGAATTGTCCCTGATAGACTTAAATATGCAGTGGTGAAACCATTGCACAAGAAGGGTGACAGAAATGAAGTAACCAATTATTGTCCTATTTCACTCTTAACTTGTTTCTCCAAGATTCTCGAGATACTTGTACACAGAAGGATTCTTGAGCATTTTAGAAAATACAATAATCTCAATAAAAGTCAATTTGGTTTCCAGAAAACTATCTCAACAGAAGCTCCAATATATTCTTTCACCAATGCAATTCTTGAATCAATCAACAATAAAATGTCTCCAACTGGAATTTTTTGTGACCTTTCTAAGGCATTCAATTGCATGAACCATGAGATTTTTCTGAGAAAGGCAGAATTTTATGGGTTAACTGGAGAAGCAGGGACGTGGCTTGCCTCCTATTTAAAGAACCGGAAACAGAAAGTCATGGTAAACGACACTAATGGGGAACCAGTGTCCTCTTCTTGGGGCACAATAAACTGTGGAGTCCCACAGGGCTCTATTCTGGGTCCTCTACTTTTCCTTATTTTCATAAATGACCTGCCAAATGTGTACAAGGGCTAAGATAAAATTTACTCTGTTTGCCAATGACACAACAATTCTGGTAGACAATTCAACAAATACTAATCTTGAATTCACTGTAAATGCAATTCTTCATGAGACCTTTAACTGGTTTACCTCTAATGGATTATTACTAAATTTTGAAGAAACTCAATTGATTCAATTCCATACAAGCCAAAATATCGAACGTGAGATTAATGTTAAATACAATGATAGGAATTTAGCAAGAGTGGAGTCAACAAAGTTCCTGGGTCTACTTGTTAATAGCAATCTAAACTGGTCCTTACACATTCCTTGCCTATATAAAAAAAAACTAAGCTCAGCAATTTACACTATTCATGTGATTGCTTCTTTCAGTGACTTAAACACTTTGAAAGCTGCCTGTTTTGGTTATTTTCATGACCTGATGGCCTATGGAATTATATTCTGGGGAAACCAGCCAAAGGCAGACAAAATCCTCATAGCCCAGAAAAGAGTTATTAGGTTTCTGTGTGGTGTCAATTACAGACATTCCTACAGGAAACTCTTCCAAGAACTGAGAATACTCACAACAGTATCTCAGTACATTTTCTCTTCCATGTGTTTCTTGTGTAAAAACCATTCCCTTTTTGAAATGAACAGCATGTATCATAACTATGACACTAGGGTAAAAAATGATCTACATCTTGAGCAAAAGAATCTAAGTATGGTGCAAAAAGGATTACACTACTCTTGCATAAAAATATTTAATGCTCTCCTTCAGGCAATAAAAATGTCAGTTACTGATCCACCTAATTTTAAAGATCAACTTCAACAGCATCTTCTAAATAAAACCATTTATTCACTGGACGAATATATGTATGAGAATATGTGAATTGATTTTGATCTATTGTAAGTCTGTTCAATGTAATTTGCAACTATTTACAAAATACAATTCTTGTAAACATTTTTTCTATGTAATATATTATTCATTGTTCAACCTATTATTATAAACTAATGTCCCAAATCCTTGTAAATGACATGTTCTACACCCAAGCAATTTATCGCTAATGGGTCTACAGAACACGACCTTTCCTGGTCACTTTGAAGAGTCTGCTTTTTGACTCTGGTGGACCCTTAGTTATCACATTTTCAGCGCCACAGATCAGAATGTTAATCAATGTATTTTTCCACACCAAAACCCTACTTGTTTCTCAGTTAGATCAGAATAACTTTGGCCTAAGCCTTTTGGTAATCACAACTATCGGCAGTAACCACAGCCAGACAATATTTTGTAAACTATTTTTTCATTGGTGGCACATGCTGCATTTTGTAATTATGTTAGATTTAGTATATCTTCTATGCATGACACTAGCAATATTTATGATGGCATTACAAGTATAAATACAAACTAACCAGTTCAGTTTAAATGCTTTGTACAGACTTTCTTTATGGTGGCATGAGTGAATTTTGTATTTCTGTTAGATTTAGTACGCCTTTTATGTGTAGCACTACCCTATGCTAGCATTATGGGTGTCCATGTGGACGAACCAGTTGAGTTTAAGTGTTTTGGTGACATTGTTTTTCATGCTAAATGAAACACTCTTTAAAATTACTTAGGTCCAGTCAGTTGAATAACAAGTTAAAAAGAAATCAACATGTGGATAAACTAATAGGAAACTCAGTTCAGTGTATTATGAGCTTAGAAGCACCCCTCATTGTGTTGACCTAAAGATAAGCGCCTTGGCTTACGATGAAAATGTGTTAGATTTAATGGCAGCAAAGAGACCTATCCTCTTTGACAATATCCACAACGAAACTGGTATCAGCAAGCATGAAGTGGCTGCAGTAACAATGATTACCAAAATACAATGGTTGACTGATGCAAGTAGAAAGATTCAAATGTTTAATCAGCAGTAGGCAGGGGTGTCACAACTCATTGAGGAACTTGAAATAAAAGGTGAGTGAATAGACACTAATGTGAGCAGTGTTGAGAAACAGCTGCAGTTGCTTGAACAAGGCCTCAGAGTCCCATGTAATTCCTGTCAGGTTCTGTGTAAAATATGAAAACTGAGTTACATCCCCCTTTTAACTGTAATATGTAGTACATCCTTCGAACAAAACACTGTGCCCATTACTTGTAGTAAAGCACAAGTCATGCCCATCTACACGAATGAGAGCAGAAGTGACCTATGGAACTATCTTCCAGTATCACTAACATTCATCGGTTGCAGATCTTGAAATATATTGTGGGCTCAAAGACAATGAGGTATCTCAAACAGAATGTCAACCAGCATGAATTACTGAAATATCAGTCATACCAATTGTAGTTCATGCTTTTCCCATGAGATATTTTAAGAGCTAAAGAGCAAGGCATTCAGGTAGAAGCAGTGTTACTTGACTTCCATAGACCATTTGACTCAGTAGCACACAAATTATCAGCAACAAAAGTACAAAATTTATGGGTTTCACGGTGTAATCATGAGCATATTCAAACAAAATAGGTCATTTTCTTGTGCCATGTCTGGTTGGCAATCCACCTCACAGCATTGATTCCATACAACTGATAGTTGCACACCATGCCAACATCCACATGTGGCCAACATCCACATGTGCATGCACGTGCGTTCACCTTTCCATCTTCTAATTATAATCTATCATAGATCCCTTGGACAAATAACTGAGCCCAGCTGCTGGAAGGAAGCATAGGTCACACTAATTTACACAAAGGATTGAAGAAGTGATCCACAGCATAATCATCCAATATACTTGACACTGATTTGTTGTATAGTCTTGGAACATATTCTGGCCTCAAACATAATGAGGTACTTCAAACAGAATGACCTCCTACATACCAACCAACAAGGATTCAGAACACATCAATCTACAACAGTATACATCATATATATCATCACATTAACATAACACATCAATAGCTTCATATGCATTTATACATGTTTCATCAGGTCATCAGTTGAAAGTGATACCACTTCCAGAGATGCAAAGAATCCCATACATACCTTGAGGACATGACATATTGCCCAGCCAATCCACAGAAAGGAACCACAGACATTTTAGAGTTCACAAGATGACCAAAAATGTGAATGTTCTCAGAGATCTCACTCTCCTGTACAATGGCCTTGCAGAAGCTTTGATTATAGGAGCAGCCCAAAACTTTCAACCCATCAAGTGAAACCCAATTCACACTTTTCTCACCTGACATATTGAAAGCTTTGGATCAAGGTGGTCAGGTAGATGCAGTATTTCCTGATTTCTAAAAAGCATTTGAATCCAGCAAGCTAAATTTGAAACTGGATTGAGGATTTCTTGGTAGGGAGCACATAGCAGGTTATCTCAGATGGAGAGTCATTGTCACATGTAGAGGTAACTTTGGTTGTGCCCCAGGGAAGAGTGCTGGGAACCTTGCTGTTCATGTTGTATATTAATGGCCATGGAGGCAATAGTAATAGTAATTTTATACTTTTTGCAGATAATGCAGTTGTCTGTAATGAATTACTGCATGAAGGAAACTGTAAAAATATTCAGTCAGATCTTGATAAGATTTAGAAGTGATGTAAAAATTGGCAACTTGTTTTGGAGTGGCTTGAAGAAATTGTGTAAAAAGGGACTGGTATGGAAAATTTTTGTGTATCACAATTTTCTGAATAGCACTTAGGAAATGTACTGTGCAGCTTCCAGTATCGAAAATGTTAATGTATCATAATTTTTTCAATAGCGCTTGGGAAGTGTACTGTGTAGCTTCCTCTTATAGAATATTATCACCAAGTTTATCATCTAATTTTAAAAAAAGTAATGATTAAGGAATATATATGATGCATGTGAATTGTCTTTATGATACTTGCATCAGGTCTATGTTTAATATCTTCTTTTACATGTCTCATTGTTTATTAAAACAATATTCAACTTTGATTCTGATTTTATCAGCTGATATGTTTATTTCAAACAAGATGTGCATTTTCCTACAATTTTTTTTTAAACTGAAAACAGGTCACAGCAGTGCTAGCAATATGGAACTATTTATGCAATGTCACTCATTCTGTCTACTTTGTAAATATCCCATTTCCAGTCTGGAGAAATATCCTTACTTGAAAATCTCTTTAATTTCTTCATTGTCTTACATTTTTTATTGGCAAAACTATTTTCATAAATGGAAAGAAATTTCTTGAATGAAGTCCTGGCATTAAGCTCATTGTAAGCATCAGACCAAATCAACATTTTTAGCCTTTCTACTAACCCTTACATTTTTTGTCATTAGTTAACCTCACCATTTTAAGTGTTTCTGATCTATGCTACAATGATATGCACTGTGAATAGCTGTGGATCTTAATCTGACAATCCATTATCTGCAGGATAGACAAAATGAGATCTCAAGTTATCCACAAAATTCTTAATGTTTCTTTGATATCTATGATCAAGTATCAGATTCTTAAGGCATTAAAATCTGGTGTAATGAAATATAGACATGTAGAATTCTATACAAAATATTTTAAGAATACTAGAGTTGAGTTTTAGAATAAGGGGAGATACTGACACTCAACAGAAGAACATTTTCATCAATATGTGTCAATTATAGATCATGTAATGTGACAAAAAGTTTATGTAGTAGACAGACATTTTCTTCACTAATCTGACCTGTGGACAAAATTCTTACAATTAAGTTACAGGGCAACCAAGCTAAATTCAATAACATATTTATTTCATAAGAGAGATCATTAAGAATTGTGCATAAAGCAGATAAATAAGTATGAAACTAGGGACTATTCAGAGATTTTAGAATTGTTTCTCTTTACTATAATTGCACCAAATAATAATCATGATTTTTAGCTAAAATGTATTATAGACAGCGGCAAGACAAGAACAGAAATAGTTTCACCTATATTCTACATTTCCTGCCGGGTGTTGCCTCCCTCCATGAACCATGGACCTTGCTGTTGGTGGGGAGGCTTGCGTGCCTCAACGATACAGATAGCCGTACCGTAGGTGCAACCACAACGGAGGGGTATCTGTTCAGAGGCCAGACAAACGTGTGGTTCCTGAAGAGGGGCAGCAGCCTTTTCAGTAGTTGCAGGGGCAACAGTCTGGATGATTGACTGATCTGGCCTTGTAACACTAACCAAAATGGCCTTGCTGTTGTGGTACTGCGAACGGCTGAAAGCAAGGGGAAACTACGGCCGTAATTTTTCCCGAGGGCATGCAGCTTTACTGTATGGTTAAATGATGATGGCGTCCTCTTGGGTAAAATATTCCGGAGGTAAAATAGTCCCCCATTCGGATCTCCAGGCGGGGACTACTCAGGAGGACATTGTTATCAGGAGAAAGAAAACTGGCATTCTACGGATCGGAGCGTGGAATGTCAGATCACTTAATCAGGCAGGTAGGTTAGAAAATTTAGAAAGGGAAATGGATAAGTTAAAGTTAGATATAGTGCGAATTAGTGAAGTTCGGTGGCAGGAGGAACAAGACTTCTGGTCAGGTGAATACAGGGTTATAAATACAAAATCAGATAGGGGTAATGCAGGAATAGGTTTAATAATGAATAAAAAAACAGGAGTGCGGGTAAGCTACTACAAACACCATAGTGAACATATTACAGTGGCCAAGATAGACATGAAGCCCAAGCCTACTACAGTAGTACAAGTTTATATGCCAACTAGCTCTGCAGATGACGAAGAAATTGAAGAAATGTATGATGAGATAAAAGAAATTATTCAGGTAGTGAAGGGAGACAAAAATTTAATAGTCATGGGTGACTGGAATTCGACAGTAGGAAAACAGAGAGAAGGAAACATAGTAGGTGAATATGGATTGGGGCTAAGAAATGAAAGAGGAAGCAATCTGGTAGAATTTTGCACAGAGTATAACTTAATCATAGCTAACACTTGGTTCAAGAATCATAAAAGAAGGTTGTATACATTGCAGAATCCTGGAGATACTAAAAGGTATCAGATAGATTATATAATGGTAAGACATAGATTTAGGAACCAGGTTTTAAATTGTAAGACATTTCCAGGGGCAGATGTGGACACTGACCACAATCTATTGGTTATGAACTGTAGATTAAAACTGAAGAAACTGCAAAAAGGTGGGAATTTAAGGAGATGGGACCTGGATAAACGGACTAAACCAGAGGTTGTACAGAGTTTCAGGGAGAGCATAAGGGAACAATTGACAGGAATGGGGGAAAGAAATACAGTAGAAGACGAATGGGTAGCTCTGCGGGATGAAGTAGTGAAGACAGCAGAGGATCAAGTAGGTAAAAAGAAGAGGGCTAGTAGAAATCCTTGGTTAACAGAAGAAATATTGAATTTAATTGATGAAAGGAGAAAATATAAAAATGCAGTAAATGAAGCAGGCAAAAAGGAATACAAACGTCTCAAAAATGAAATCGACAGGAAGTGCAAAATGGCCAAGCAGGCATGGCTAGAGCACAAATGAAAGGATGTAGAGGCTTATCTCACTAGGGCTAAGATAGATACAGCCTACAGGAAAATTAAAGAGAACTTTGGAGAAAAGAGAGCCACTTGTATAAAAATCAAGAGCTTTGATGGAAACCCAGTTCTAAGCAAAGAGGGGAAAGCAGGAAAGGTGGAAGGAGTATATAGAGGGTCTATACAAGGACGATGTACTTGAGGACAATATTATGGAAATGGAAGAGGATGTAGATGAAGATGAAATGGGAGATATGATACTGCATGAAGAGTTTGACAGAGCACTGAAAGACCTGAGTCGAAACAAGGCCCCGGAGTAGACAACATTCCATTAGAACTACTGACGGCCTTGGGAGAGCCAGCCCTGACAAAACTCTACTATCTGGTGAGCAAGATGTACGAGACAGGCGAAATATCCCAAAGATAGCAGGTGTTGACAGATGTCAAAATTACCGAACTACCAGTTTAATTAGTCACAGCTGCAAAATACTAACGCGAATTATTTACAGACGAATGAAAAAACTGGTAGAAGCCGACCTCGGGGAAGATCAGTTTGGATTCTGTAGAAATGTTGGAACACGTGAGGCAATACTGATCTTACGTCTTATCTTAGAAGAAAGATTAAGGAAACGCAAACCTACGTTTCTAGCATTTGTAGACTTAGAGAAAGCTTTTGACAATGTTGGATGGAATACTCTCTTTCAAATTCTAAAGGTGGCAGGGGTAAAATGCAGGGAGCAAAAGGTTATTTACAATTTGTACAGAAACCAGATGGCAGCTATAAGAGTCGAGGGACATGAAAGGGAAGCAGTGGTTGGGAAGGGAGTGAGACAGGGTTGTAGCCTCTCCCTCGATGTTATTCAATCTGTATATTGAGCAAGCAGTAAAGGAAACAAAAGAAAAATTCAGAATAGGTATTAAAATCCAGGGAGAAGAAATAAAAACATTGATGTTCGCTGATGACATTGTAATTCTGTCAGAGACAGCAAAGGACTTGGAAGAGCAGTTGAATGGAATGGACAGTGTCTTGAAAGGAGGATATAAGATGAACATCAACAAAAGCAAAATGAGGATAATGGAATGTAGTCGAATTAAGTCGGGTGACGCTGAGGGAATTAGATTAGGAAATGAGACACTTAAAGTAGTAAAGGAGTTTAGCTATTTGGGGAGCAAAATAACTGATGATGGTCGAAGTAGAGAGGATATAAAATGTAAACTGACAATGGCAAGGAAAATGTTTCTGAAGAAGAGGAACTTGTTAACATCGAGTATAGATTTAAGTGTCAGGAAGACGTTTCTGAAAGTATCTGTATGGAGTATAGCCATGTATGGGAGTGAAACGTGGATGATAAATAGTTTAGACAAGAAGAGAATAGAAGCTTTCGAAATGTGGTGCTACAGAAGAATGCTGAAGATTAGATGGGTAGACCACATAACTAATGAGGAGGTATTGAACAGAATTGGGGAGAAGAGGAGCTTGTGGCACAACTTGACTAGAAGAAGGGATCGGTTGGTAGGACATGTCCTGAGGCATCACGGGATCACAAATTTAGCATTGGCGGGCAGCGTGGAGGGTAAGAATCATAGAGGGAGACCAAGAGATGAATACACTAAGCAGATTCAGAAGGATGTAGGTTGCAGTAGGTACTGGGAGATGAAGGAGCTTGCACAGGATAGATTAGCATGGAGAGCTGCATCAAACCAGTCTCAGGACTGAAGACCACAACAACAACAACAGCCTGGTGTTGAGTATGGGATTCAGTATTTTGGTGCAAAGGTAATCTGATTACAGACATTTCTGTCAGATATTAATTTCCACGGAGTATAGTGTGTTAACAGAATCTTCCATCGGTTCTTGGTAGAACAACGTTATAAGAAATGAAAAGCACCAGTTTGCTTTTGTTCTACACTATTACTTTTATTGTTAACCAGTTTTTGGCTTACAAGGCCATCTTCAGGTCTGAAGCCAAAAACTGGTTAGCAATGAAAGTAATATTGTAGGACAAAAGCAAACTGGAGTATAGTACATTATTTCTAATTACAGTTGACTATGTTGCCAAAAGAAGTAGTTTCTTGCAGTAGATTAATGCTTATTTACTTATTTGCTTAATTTACAAACTGAGATATCTATAATTTTAAATGTAATAAATGCTTACCCCAGAAGGCCATGAATATGGAAAAGGCAACTGCTGCAGGAGAATCAAAAACGTAGCTGACCCGACTGTATAGACAGGACTCATAAAGTCGTGTGTAGGTACAAGCCCTATTGCATGCTGAGCACATTGTCTTGTTGCCTGCTCCTTTCTCATCACAAATTTCCTGACTGAACAGAAAATTTTATGTAAAATTAATAAAAATTATCATTCTGAGGCCTCTTCCAAAAACAATGAAATATTTTCAATGACACATCAGTAAGCTAGTCTCTTGTGGTATTAGTGGCTGATTTTGAAAACTTAATTTCAGTTTCACTTTAATGAAGCACCATGGGAAAAGAAACACAAATAATTTTTGTGTTAGTTTCTAATCCTAGATCAAATGTGGAAAAAACATAAGAAAATACAACTGTTTAGTACACAGACTAAGTAATGGAGTTGTATATGATAGAGCCCACTAAAAATAAACTGCATAGGGACATTAGAAGATCAAGAGTATCAAAGTAAGGTGAAAGGGAAATTTTGAAGTTAACAAGGAGGAAGGAGAATGACAGTGGTTGACTGGGAACAAGGGAAGGAAAATTGGACTGACAAGGCACAGACATAGGTGTAAGGATAAAAACTTGTGAAAAGTGAGGTCAAGAGGGTTGTTTGGCTGAAGTATATCTTGAGGCCACCCATGAACCATGGACCTTGCCATTGGTGGGGAGGCTTGTGCCTCAACGATACACATAGCCGTACCATAGGTGCAACCATAACAGAGGCGTATCTGTTCAAAGGCCAGACAAACGTGTGGTTCCTGAAGAGGGGCAGCAGCCTTTTCAGTAGTTGCAGGGGCAACAGTCTGGATGATTGACTGATCTGGCCTTAGAACACTAACCAAAATGGCCTTGCTGTTCTGGTACTACGAATGGCTAAAAGCAAGGGGAAACTACAGCGGTAATTTTTCCCGAGGGCATGCAGCTTTACTGTATGATTAAATGATGATGGCGTCCTCTTGGGTAAAATATTCTGGAGGTAAAGTAGTCCCCCATTCGGATCTCCAGGCTGGGACTACAGGAGAAAGAAAACTGGCATTCTATGGATCAGAGCGTGGACTGTCAGATCCCTTAAGCGGGCAGGTAGGTTAGAAAATTTAGAAAGGGAAATGGATAGGTTAAAGTTAGATACAGTGGGAATTAGTGAAGTTTGGTGGCAGGAGGAACAAGACTTTTGGTCAGGTCAATACAGGGTTATAAATACAAAATCAAATAGGGGTAATGCAGGAGTAGGTTTAATAATGAATAAAAAAATACTAGTGCGGGTAAGCTACTAGAAACAGTATAGTGAACACATTATTCTGGCCAAGATAGACACGAAACCCACGCCTACTACAGTAGTACAAGTTTATATGCCAACTAGCTCTGAAGATAACAAAGAAATTGATGAAATGTATGATGAGATAAAAGAAATTATTCAGGTAGTGAAGGGAGACAAAAATTTAATAGTCATGGGTGACTAGAATTCAAGAGTAGGAAAAGGGAGAGAAGGAAACATAGTAGGTGAATATGGATTGGGGCTAAGAAATAAAAAGAGGAAGCCACCTGGTAGAATTTTGCACAGAGCATAACATAATCAGAGCTAATACCTGGTTTAGGAATCATGAAAGAAGGTTGTATACATGGAAGAACCCTGGAGATACTAAAAGGTATCAGATAGATTATATAATGGTAAGACAGAGATTTAGGAACCAGGTTTTAAATTGTAACACATTTCCAGGAGCAGATGTGGACTCTGACCACAATCTATTGGTTATGAACTGTAGATTAAAACTAAAGAAACTGCAAAAAGGTGGGAACTTAAGGGGATGGGACCTGGATAAACTGAAAGAACCAGAGGTTGTACAGAGTTTCAGGGAGAGCATAAGGGAACAATTGAAAGGAATGGGGGAAAGAAATACAGTAGAAGAAGAATGGGTAGCTTTGAGGGATGAAGTAGTGAAGGCAGCAGAGGATCAAGTAGGTAAAAAGATGAGGGCTAGTAGAAATCCTTGGGTAACAGAAGAAATATTGAATTTAATTGATGAAAGGAGAAAATATAAAAATTCAATAAATGAAGCAGGCAAAAAGGAATACAAACATCTCAAAAATGATATCGACAGGAAGTGCAAAATGGCTAAGCAGGGATGGCTAGAGAACAAATGTAAGGATGTAGATGCTTATCTCACTAGGGGTAAGATAGATACTGCCTACAGGAAAATTAAAGAGACCTTTGGAGATAAGAGAACCACTTGTATGAACGTCAAGTGCTCAGATGGAAACCCAGTTCTAAGCAAAGAAGGGAAAGCAGAAAGGTGGAAGGAGTATATAGAGGGTCTATACAAGGGTGATGTACGTGAGGACAATATTATGGAAATGGAAGAGGATGTAGATGAAGATGAAATGGGAGATACGATACTGCATGAAGAGTTTGACAGAGCACTGAAAGACCTGAGTCAAAACAAGGCCCCCGGAGTAGACAACATTCCATTGGAACTACTGACGGCCTTGGGAGAGCCAGTCCTTACCATCTGGTGAGCAAAATGTACGAGACAGGCGAAATACCCTCAGACTTCAAGAAGAATATAATAATTCCAATCCCAAAGAAAGCAGGTGTTGACAGATGTGAAAATTACCGAACTACCAGTGTAATAATTCACAGCTGCAAAATACTAACGCGAATTCCTTACAGACGAATGGAAAAACTGATAGAAGCCGGCCTCGGGGAAGATCAGTTTGGATTTCGTAGAAATGTTGGAACACATGAGGCAATACTGACCCTACGACTTATCTTAGAAGAAAGATTAAGGAAAGGCAAACCTACATTTCTAGCATTTGAAGACTTAGAGAAAGCTTTTGACAATGGTGATTGGAATACTCTGTTTCAAATTCTGAAGGTGGCATGGGTAAAATACAGGGAGCAAAAGGCTATTTACAATTTGTACAGAAACCAGATGGCAGTTATAAGAGTCGAGGGGTATGAAAGAGAAGCAGTGGTTGGGAAGGGAGTGAGATAGGGTTGTAGCCATGGAGAAGAAATAAATACTTTGAGGTTCGCCGATGACATTCTAATTCTGTCAGAGACAGCAAAGGACTTGGAAGAACAGTTGAATGGAATGGACAGTGTCTTGAAAGGAGGGTATAAGATGAACATCAACAAAAGCAAAATGAGGATAATGGAATGTAGTCGAATTAAGTCGGGTGATGCTGAGGGAATAAGATTAGGAAATGAGACACTTAAAGTAGAAAAGGAGTTTTGCTATTTGGGGATCAAAATAACTGATAATGGTCGAAGTAGAGAGGATATAAAATGTACTTTGCCTTTTTTCAGTCTGTTTTAAGGTATGGGTTAATACTCTGGGGAAACAGCAGAAAACTAAATGAAATTATGGTGATCCAGAAGAAAGCAATCAGAGTAATGGCTAAGGTACATAATAGAACACATTGTAAACCATTGTTCATTAAATATAGAATTTTAACAGTAATTAATTTATATATTCTTGACAGTGTTAACTACATACTTGCTGAACTACCTAATTTAAGTGTAACAAATGAAAGGCATGGCTACTATACAAGAACGTGTACTTCTCTGCTGTTGCCACAAAACAGATTAGCTAAAACTAACAATAGTCGTAAGTATATGGCAATTAAAATATATAACAAATTGTCTAAAAATGGGTCAATCAAGTCTGACAAATTATTTAAAGATAATGTTCATAGCTTCTTGTTAACCAGTCCATTCTATTCATTAGAAGAATTTTTAGAAATGACCAATATCAACTTAAATATGTAAAAATTTATTTTGTAAAATTAATAGGTTAAGTGAACTGACGAAGTCTATTGCATGTAATAATGCTGAATGACTAATAAAGAATCTGAATCTGAATCTGAATAGACTGGCAATGGCAAGGAAAGCGTTTCTGAAGAAGAAAAATTTGTTAACATCGAGTATAGATTTAAATGTCAGGAAGTCATTTCTGAAAGTACCTGTGTGGAGTGTAGCCATGTATGGAAGTGAAACGTGGATGATAAATAGTTTAGACAAGAAGAGAATAGAAGCTTTCGAAATGTGGTGCTACAGAAGAATGCTGAAGATTGGATGGGTAGATCACATAACTAATGAGGAGGTATTGAATAGAATTGGGGAGAAGAGGAGCTTGTGGCACAACTTGACTAGAAGAAGGGATCGGTTGGTAGGACATGTTCTGAGACATCGAGGGATCATCAATTTAGTATTGGAGGACAGCGTGGAGGGTAAAAATCGTAGAGGGAGACCAAGAGATGAATACACTAGGCAGATTCAGAAGGATGTAGGCTGCAGTAGGTATTGCTAGATGAAGAAGCTTGCACAGGATAGAGTAGCATGGAGAGCTGCATCAAACCAGTCTCAGGACTGAAGACCACAACAACAACATATCTTGAGGAGGACAAATTCCACCAGAAAAATTCAAAGACACTAGTGTTGCAGGGGAAAGGTCCAGATGGGATTGCGAAGGTGTTCCATTTCCCATAGAAATCAGAAGAAAGCTGAATTTGCACATTGTGAGCACCCATATATATTCTATCAATCATTATGTGACTTTTTGGATTACAATTTCCTGCTTGTACTGAAAAGGATAATATTCACAAAGTTCACTGAACACCTCATTTATTCAATACTCCAGTGTTCACATACATTACTGAGGCTCTGGCATTAAAATTTAAAGAATTATTTACAGTAATTTCCAAGTACAGTTCCCATACAAACTCTGACAAATTGCATTTTCCAATTAAGTTATGAAATAAACTGCTGCCACACAATGATAATCATCTTTTTTAAATCATTTCCCATTGTTTAAGTTTGTTGCTATGTAACTTCTTAAGTCTGAGGTATCACAACACACCCACCATTGCCAATTAGTTAACTGTGGGCAAGTGGTGGAAGGGTATTTTTAATAAGCATTACAATTATCACCTTACAAATTAAATTTTCAGAAGTGCTTTATTAGTGAGTGCCTACAGGTATAAAAAAAGCTTCCTCCATATTTCATGGTCCTAAAACCAATGGTTAGGTAGGATATCAAATTACAAACTGGAGATGTGCTGTGTCCTCTCATACAACACTGAAAAGCAGTTCTCCCCCTAGTTATCAAATATTGAGTGTATTTTCTTATAATGCTCCATAAAAATTAGATGTTCCTAGGACTGATAGTTTACACCAGATACTGATACATCACCAAAATTTTGAATCCCATTTTTCCATCCTTAGGGTTCTAATTTGGTAAAGTTTATTCTTCGGTTTCAAGTTTTTGTGATTACAACCACTTTGTAACACAGAAACATGTAAAACATCAGTTTTCCTGGGAAATGCTGAAACATCACATCCTTTCTTAAAAAATGCCTACATCACACAAAGAATCTTTTCTCTGAATCTCATCTCTAGGAACAACAGTTTTGGGTAAGCACTGATTCTTAAATTGTGCCACATCACATTTCCTAAAATTAAATAAAAACCCATGTCAACCACTAACAAGCTCAAGTTTCCCAATAGCAGCTCATGATAAATAGTAAATATTCCCACCAAATTTTATATTTCTAGAATTAATGGTATATGCCAATCATCAAAAAACTTGGGGACATCTTAGGAGTTGAATTTAAAAAAAAAAAATTCTTTCTTATCAGGTCTCTAAATCACATAAAGAATGTTTCATCTAAATATTGTGACTCTAGAAGTAATGGTCTATAGCTGATTCTTACACTGCACACCATAGCATCTCTAAACTCTGTTAATACCCGTTTCCACCTATTAACTGGTGATGTTCACAAAATACTTTCGGAAGCTTACAATAATTAATAAATATTTCCACCAAACTTCATGCCTTCAAGAACAATTGTTTAGGGTGGGCATTGATTCAGCAAAAGAACTTTGAACCCCAAGTTTGCATCATTAGTGGCTGAATTTCAAAAGATTCTTTCTTAGCCACTGACCACATCACACAAAGAATGTTTCTTTCATTATTTTCTAGAACAAGTGGTTTGCACTGTGTGTTGTAGTTTTAATCACTCAATCTTCTTTGCGAAAAAGAAAAAGCACAAAAGGAGCACATAAAGAATGTTTCCTTCAAATTCAAAGTAGATATTTTTCCTTCTAAAACTGAATAATTTGATCATTATTGTGATGGATATATTGGTAAGCCATACAGCATAACATCCTAGCATTATCAAAAAGGTGTGATAATATTCTAGACAAAAATTGTTGATAGATTCTTTGGTTTCTAGAACCTACATTACACAGTTATTCACATACAAGAATTTTACTTATATAGCTTGTGAGTGACAGCCTGTTACAATTATAAGATAAAGTGACTTCAGAAGATAATTGGAATAGTCTCCTTTATTAGTTTGGGCACTACATTTTTAAACATATTTTACTGCAAATATCAAAGAGTTTATCTTTTGTCCAACATAATTAGGGTCTGCAGTTGTATTAATAGTTTCAGTTAAGGCTGAATCTCATTCCCACATACAAAAACATTTGGTAAATTGATTATGGCTGCCATTAAATGTTCTATAACAAGACTATTTTGCTGTTGGCTGGGCCATATCACACGGGGAAGTGAAAGCAGTCTGTCTTCAATATGCTTAAGGTCAGTCAATTTTGCATAATTGTTGATAATATTCTTCTTTCTTCAGGAATTATCTCAAGCTGAATGCACAACATGAAAATAAGAATTTTTATGGCATGGTGAATAACAATAGTGATGTTGTACATACCCTTGTTGATACTGTATTGATGCATAAAACACAAAGAGTCTGTCTTCCAACATAGACTCTAATTGGTTAACGTCCATCTCAACAGCTTATTTTCATAAGCTTCTCTTCTCAGCAGATTAGAAATTTGTTAATTGAAAAAGATACTGGTTTCTTATTCAGTACTGCCAGACAAAGTGAACAAGGGGATGCCAACAGCATAAGTTTACTCAGTTGCTGTACTGAAGTCACTTGCCCTTTGTTGAGCAGCCAGTAGTGATGAATCACAAGCTAGGAAAAGATTTATGAGCATTGCTCAGAAAGTAATGCACCACATTTTGTTCTCCTTCAACAACAATGTTGCCTATGCAAAACATTAAGTATGATTATCTTTTAAAATTTCCTGAGTGCACACATCAAATCTTCGTTCCCTCCAAAAGGTAACATGGCTCACAGCTACAGCTCTGTTTCAAAATGGTGTCTGTAAGTCATATACATTACAAGTAGCAGATTGTCAAGAAGTTTCTGATCATAAAGAAACAAACTGTAGAGAATATTGATAAATTTTTGTTTGACATCAACAGAGCATCTACAGCTGACAGCAGCATAGACTGGTCAGAGTTTAGAAGAACTAATAGTTGCTGGGAAGATCCAAATGGTTCATTTGATATGCCAGGTACTCAGGTATTTTGAGTCTTGCTCATTGACTAAGAACTGAACATTTCCAATGTGGACAAACCATCTGCATCCATTCATCTGTAAGCTATTCTAGGTTGGTGGTAGTCATACACACGTAGAAAGCCATGCAGTAGCAATATCTCACCTGGTTAAGGATATGAGTAGTTTCATATGTGATAGCTTTTGATTCAGTCCATTTTTCCATTGGGTAGCTTTAGAAGGATGTAAGGGGGAGAGCAGTAATGGGTAGATTTTACAGTAGAAACAGAGGAAATAATGTTTCTGAGGATGTTGCACAAATTCAAAGGGAAATGGAATATGACAACAGATGATCTGGGGAGGATATGAGGGAGAGATAATGTCATTTCAGGGTTTGCCACAGTTAGTTGGTTAGCTTCATGTTGCACGATAAATAGTAACGATGTGGAATGAGTCAGACTTGCCTGAGTTTCCATTATACAACAAAGGCCATTTGGGCTCTGTGATCAAGAACCTATATCCCTGAATGTTAGAAATGGGAACTTTCTCTCCAACATGTTCTCTCATCTTATCATCCCTCTTGGCTCAACCAGAATTACTTTCAATGCCTGCACACTTTCACACTTCTTCCATAGATGTTTGTGCTGTTCTGATTTTTTTATTAATTAATTTATTTTTTTATCCTTCTCCTCCACTAATTTCTCTATTTTTCTCTGTAGTCATTACATTTTGTAAACATTATTATTTCCACTTGCTGTGTTATATTCTGCTTCAAAATCTACTTTTACTTTTCAATTTGGAAACAATTTTGGCATACGGCTTATTAATGTACTCTACTATCTTTTCCAGGGTGGGACATGAACCCCCTCCCTCCTCCCTTCCAAATCCATCCAATCTCTAGAACAACACAGTTTTAGGACACAAGTTATTCTTCTGAATACATCAGATAAGAGTATTGTTGTTTACAATTCATAAACCAAAGTTTTGAATATAACAATAAATTTTACATTTTAATACACTTTAAATTTGTCAATATGTAAGAAGCTGCTTCAGAATTATTCATTAAATGCTTGTTAATAACATAATACTGTGAGCCTGAAATACTGACAGACAATAACATTTCTATTTATTTTTCATGAAGACGAAGGACCCATGCAGATAGGACCCATGCAGAGAATAAAATGTATTATTTTAAGATGGTGTTTTTATTTGGCGATAGAAAGGGCTGTGTGATTATTAGGTAGGCCATTGTCTAGCTTGAGCCCAGCATGAAGTGCATTTTTTCACACAATGCCATTCTGCAGCTATTTGCATTGTATTTTGATTTTTGTTTACTACTGTACTGGTGTACAAGTCTCAGCTTAAGTTTGGATCCATTGCTTCTGCATGCAGTACTATTTTCAGTTTAGTATTTATAATGATAAGCACACCCAATCTTGAAAACAAGTTTCAATGTGGTTCTCCAGGTTTGGCATCATAAGTAATTATGACAGCTTTTTTTCTCCAGTGTTAGTAATGCTTTTGTCTGGTTTTTGTTGTTGATTTTCCATATCTCTACCACATAGATCAAATTCAATGAGAACAAAGACTTATTTGCATTTTTAAGCACACACAGGCTGGACCAGAAGCCACAATTGGAAATGTTTAATGTTATTATATTGAAACAAGAAGCAGCATGAAAGGCAAACAAGAACCCATATCGGTTCGCTAGTGCTATCAGGAATTGTATTTAACAGAAAAAGATACATATAAGAATGGAATAAGATAGAAACATATGTTCTTACATACTTCTTACATATTTCAAACTTTCTCAGTGCATTCTGGGCACAGAATTGGATTCAATGCCATATGCACCTGGCATAGGTGTTGGTTAATGTATTCATACTAATGAGCATTGTCTTTCATCAAGATGTTGAAAAGGCTACAAGTAATTGTTCACATGAACAATGTGATGTTTCAATTCACTGACGCTGCTGCATCAAGATGAACAGTAACGTTTTTCTTCATCTTGCAATGCATAGATGTTCTGGGAATCTTCATCTCTACCAACCACATCCTTATCAATTTTGCTGGTGAACAAAGCAGGAATGTATTTAAATGTTATGCGAATTCACTATTGTCACCTTATTTCATAGTCTTCCAATGTGTGATGCACCTTTCACAGAACCAATACATAAATACATACATTAATACTTGTTCCACAGATCATGAATATGACATTTCATAATGATGTGGAATGTATCTAAAAATTCATCTGCTGATTAGGAGTTGTGATTCAGAAATTCTTTTAACTTGTTTTTGAATATTGGTTGGCTAGCTGTCAGACTTTCAAAGGGCTTTCTTTCCAGTTCCTGAAGACTGGTACCCACAAGGGCTTCTTTCTTGAAGTGATTAAAAAATTGTTTCTAATTTCATCACATCTCGGTCATTTGTATGTAAACCCAAAATAAAATCAGCTGCATAATCTTCTGTTACACAGATGTACCAAAAGTTCAGTTCCAGCATTTGCCAATAAAATAGCACACCTTTGCACATTATGTAATACTTACCCTAGACTTCCATCTTCCTCATTATTCAGTTTCTCCTTTACCTTTCTCCACTTCAGATCCTTTTCTTGTAAATTGCCCATTTCTTGACACAGTTTTAAGTAACAGGGTCCACAATTTTCATTTTGTATTAATAAAATTCGAAAATCTGAGATCTGATCATTTAGTTCTACAGTACTAGAGTCTACAATTTTCGTCTTGTGTTAATATAATTCTTAAGTCTGAGGTCTGTTCATTTAGTTCTGTAAAATCATTTAATCCTTGTGGGAGGCTACAAAGTGGATCAGCTACAATGTTTTGTTCCTGTTTTATTTGTATTATTTGAAAACTGAATTCATGCAAAAATTACAACCAATGAGCAATTCACTTGTGTTACACCTTGCAAGTCAACAAAAGAGATAAAGGTTGGTGGTCACAATAGTATTTGCACTATGGCTAATACTTTGAGTTCAGTAGCTGAGTATGATCTGTCACACTCGGTGAATGTTCAGCTAGCAAAATTAATTACACAGCTCATGCTCTTTCCAGCTAGCTCTCTAATTTGAAACAGACAAGCCGAGACCCTGAAACAATTCATCTATGCTTAAACAAAAATCTTGTGTCATGTTTGGATGGTGTAAAATATTTACATTTGTTTTGTCTATGGCCTGGCAGTATCTTTGGCCATCTTCAGCCCATAACCATGTATTATGTTTTCTTAACAGGTTCAGGAGTGGCTCACTATTTTACAACTGTTAGGTACAAACTACCTAAAGAATGAAATCAGTCTTAAAAAGCCTTTAACTGTTTTCTGTTCTGTAATGTAGAAAAGTGTTTGATAGCCCCAAATCTTCCCGGGATCAGGTTAATTACCTGTGGGAGAGATAATGTGACCCAAAAATTTTATTTTTTCTCTTCCAAATTTGAACTTTTGTAAATTAACCACAATGCCACATACAAGAAATTTCTTAAGTACCTCCTCTAACAAATCTAAAAGTTCCGAGCTCATTGTGATCAATATATCATCAACATACAGGGTGATTCTGTTATGCAGCACTGGTCTCAATACAGCATCCAATGCTGCTATAAAGACATCCACACTAACACCGAGAACAGAAAGGAATACACAAAAATGGTAATACGGTCAGAACATACAAATGCAATGTATTTACTATGTTTTGGATCCAGTAACACCTGCCAGTATGAATAGCACAGATCCCGGGAGTTAAATACTTAACACCATGAAATTTTAAGGGTTAATCATTGATATTTTCAGATTTTGTCCATATAGGAACAATGAATTTATTAATGGAACACATATCAAATACTAATCGAATAGTACCAGTTGCCTTACTGATGTCCAAAAGTAGGCTACAATATGGAGAATTTGAAGGTTCTGTCACTTGCCAACTTAACATTCCTTCTATTTCCTTATTCACCGCCTCTTTCTTTGTCCAAGGGATTGGTTAATAATTATGACAGAAATTTTTAATGTGAATATAGATCCATTTTGTAACTATAATTTTTATGATACCTGTTTTTTAATACCTGTTCTTAATGTATGAGTATTTTACATGACTGATTTCTTTCTGCCTTCTTTAAATAACTAGACTCTCCAACCTTTTCACTGATAACATGTGGTACCAGGATATCCAATCCCTCCACACTGCATTGCTCATTTACTAAAAATATTTCGGTTTAGATAAGAAGAAAATCTATTTTATTGCTATTTCGAGTATCATTTTCCTTCATTGTGACCAGATTAATTGATATCTCTTTATCCACCTGCAAGCAGCATTTACCAAAACCCACATCATGGTTTCCCTTAAACTGTCTCAGAAACTCCATCACTTGAATATAATTTATATTACTTTCTGGACCAGAAGAAAATTGCATTTGATCATAGTATTATAAGGTAATAGAAGTGCATGCTTGCATCTTGACCTTTTGTGTCTTGTTTCCTATGGCTGTTGATGTTTTGCAGTTCTATGTAGGGAAAGTTTGTACATGCACATCCTTTGTTATTATGTCAATCAAACACTTGTACAAAATGTTTAAACATGCACCTGTATCCAGTGTTCTGGTACATTGCCTACATTTGTGCATATTATTACTTGTACCACTTCCTCTTCATCCTTCTTTGTCTCATAGGAACGTAACTCCTCTCTTAAATCATGTTCCTCATCATACCTCAAAACATGAATTGTCACTGACTGCACCCCCTTTAAATCCAGAGGATCTGGCAGGCTAGCATTTTCTGCTGATGGCATCAGAATACTCTCATTGCTATTAACCATCTCAAATATTTGAATTCGATGTTCGTGAGAACGCCAATTATTGTTTTGATTACTGTGGAATGTTGATTCTCTTTGTTTAATGCTATTACCTGAGACAGGGTTCATGTGACTGTTTGAGTTTCCATGATAGTCACTGCTACTGTGTAGATCCTCATTATAGGCTGTACTATATCAGTTTTGTCTGTTTCGGTTGTTACCATTACCTTACATGTTGTGGGCACCAGGTTCATATCTATTCCATCCCCTTTCCTGCGTGTTTCCATTTGCTTTAAAATTATGGCTATTGAGTCTATTGTCTAGTGTTACTGGCTGTAGCAACCCTTGTTGGTGGTTAGTATTATGGCTATGACCTGCCATAGCACTACTATGAAAACTAGTGTTGACCTGTGTTTCTTGTTTGCATATATTCCCCTTTATAAATGAGGTCAATGGCATCAACCGCAGACAGAAAAATACTCTAAATCATTTTGTGGTAGAGAGACTAATTTCTCCTTTATGTGTAGAGGTAATCTACCCTTTAAATTTTTTGAACATCTTAATGCGAAATAGGTTTTGCGCCAATAATGAGTCGTATTCCGATATTTTTCCAAATCCTTCCTTAGTCCCCCTTACTTATTATTAAATGGTTCTGGGTGAGTCATTCTTGTACTCCAGATGACCAAAACTTAGCAAGAAAAGCCTGCTGAAATTGACCATAGGTTTCATAACTTTTTTCTATATCCGCAGCCCACAGCAAAGCAACCTCTTATGTATATCCTATTACATAGTGAATCTTCTGCTGTTCATTCTAATATTTAGTAGAATATCTCAAAAAGATCTAATGAATACTATGGAATGTACCTTCTTTGTCTCTGTAGAAAATACATGGAACTATGTTTCAGTAGGCTTTTATCAATCTAGATCATCCTCTAGCAGGGTGTATTGTCATGTTTATGTGGTATAGTTACTGCTCATATGCTCCATACTGTCCTTCACTTGCATTATGCATAATACTAGGTGAAAATCTCTTGTTTTATTTATTTGCTGTTTTACCATTTGTCCTTTTGTTATTAATGACAAATGGTTCATTGGAACCCAGATTCCCATGCCTATTTCATTATGTATTTGTTGAATAGCATTCTTTAAATCGGTATCAAGTTTGTTAACAATCTTATTCTCCATCTCAATTACTATCCTTTCCACTTCCACAAAATGAGTGTGATATTGCTCTACCACCTTCTCTGCAAGTGTAGTATCACTGTCACATGAGTAGTCTGCTGACAGGATGGTTTCTATCTACAGCTGGTATGTAAAAACAATACAAATGGCTATGCATCTCCCACTACATGTAATACACTATTCTAATAAGTGAAATTATCTTTACAAAAGAAAGAAAAACTATTTTAGTAAAAGTATTAAGAATAGGCTTCCAAAAGAGTTGTAGAGGTGGATATAAATGTGTCAGGTATGACTCAGTTGATATTATCAACTGAATTTTTATTCCCATATTCTAAAGATGACTATGTTCATAAATGTCATTGCCTGTAGTGCTTACATCTGTTT
Organism: Schistocerca cancellata; assembly: GCF_023864275.1. NCBI lineage: Eukaryota > Metazoa > Arthropoda > Insecta > Orthoptera > Acrididae > Schistocerca > Schistocerca cancellata. The sequence goes on along the minus strand of NC_064634.1, from coordinate 383,092,870 downwards.
TGATTATTATATTCTTTAATTATTGGTCTTTTCTGGGATTCTTCTGATCACTATCACATGAATATATTACATTTACATACATCAGAAAGTTTTATCTTGAAATAGCAAATAAGTGCATTACTATATTTACCTTCTAACAATTTTACAAAATTTTATTCTCACAGTGTTAATACTTCTATCTTTACAAGGTCAAAACTCTTGTGGGATTCAAATAAAAGGCAAAAATTATAATTTTATACCGGTCCTGTGGTGCACAGGCACCACTGTACTATAATTTATACAGTATAGTGGTAATGGTGATGATACAATAGTGTGACTGCCCTCAGAAAGTTAGACGTATGTTGCAAAATTCATTACAGTTGATTCCAGAGTCATTTTTTGGAATCCATGTCTTTTATTAAAGGTGTGTACAGTTTCTTGTATGGACAGGATGTTGTATCTCTTCTTTCTTGACCATATTGTCTAGATTTTGAAATAATGAACTTTTCTTCTCCATATTGCTTAAGCAGAAGCATCAAACTTAATGTTCCTTCTTTTCAGCTGTATTCTTGACATATGTATAGCAGTGATACATTACAATTGATGCACTTTTTGAGTTCTGATAAATTAACTTGTACTTATTATTCATAAAAAACTTTTTATATAGCAGCTTCCATAATGTATGTGAGAAGAAGTTGAAATCATAGAGTATAAAGTTTGTAACACTTCATGGGCAGCTATAAGCTTTCAGCACATGTAAGTAGAGACATTATGGAGAGAGGAGGAATTGCCATATGTTAAAATTTACAAATATGTTAAAATTTCCATATATGTTAAAATTTATCACAATGTGAAAAATTTAGAAGCTAAAAAATGTTGTGTACAGCAACATAAATATTGGTACTTTTATAATTGTAGACGTGTATAGGTCCCCACTAGGAAAATAATCAGCTATTTCTGAAAAACTTGGATCCTTTGCTGTGCTACCTGTCAGCCAGAGAGGAGCAAATTATTGTTTGTGGGGATTTCAATGTAGATTTTCTGAAAGAGCCTGAGAGAAATAATGGCCTTGAAGTATTACTTGGTTCTCTCAATTTAACACCAGTTATCAGTTTTCCTACTAGGGTAGTACAGGAAAGCAGCACACTAATAATATTTTTATAGACAAAGAGATATTTAATCAAATAAAAACTTTTCCTGTTAAGAATGGCCCTTCTGATCATGATGCACAGCTAGTTACAGTATATAACGTAGCTACATCCAGTAATGCAAAACAGTCCTCCAAAATAGTGCACTGAATTAACAGTTTAACAACTGCATATTTTAGGGAAAGCTTGCAACAGTTAGACTGTGATGAGATGTACAAGGAACCTCATGCTGGTTTAAAATTTAACCTATTTCATGATACCTTCATGAGTATATTTGAAAACAGTTTCCTTAACATAACAGTGAAACATAATCATAAGAAATCATCTAAAAAGCCACTTTTTACTAAAGGGATAAAAATGTATTGTGAACAGAAAAGGAAAATATATCCTATAGCTAGAAGGAGTTATGATCTAGAAACAGTCAAACACTATAAAAACTACTGCTGATTAGCACCTTTGATAAATAAATTAAAACAATTTGGAACATTGTTAAAAGGGAAACAGGGCAACTGATAGCAAAGGATGACAAAGTTAAGAAAAAGGTAGAAGTAGAAAATACTTTTAATAATAACTAGATGATTTCTCATTTCTTAGGTGTTGCAGAGAAATAGGATCCAGCTGGTCATTAGAAAATGCAAGGTTGTGTATGGAAGAGGTAATATCTATACTATTAGATAAAACTGAAATTCATTCCAACCCTTCTACTGAAATTTAGGAAAATAATGAATTCACTCAAAAGTAAAAGCTTGCATGGAATTGATGGCAGTTCTAACAGAGTAGTAAAAGCTTCTTCCCAGTAGATAATTATGATTCTCACTGAAACGGGGTATTTTTATGGAAAGGCTGAAACGTCCTGTTGTTAAAACCATTGCATAAAAAGGGGGACAGGTCTGATGCTGACAACTATGGCCTAATCCCATTTCTGACAGCTTTATTCAAAAATCTTGAAAAAGTAATGTATTCAAGAGTAGCTGCACACATTTGTAAAAACGAAGTACTAACAAAATGACAAGTTGGTTTTCAGAAAAGCATGAAATGCTGTACATGTTTTCACTAATCAAATATTAAATGCTCTGAATAACTGAACATCACCTATTGGGATTTTTGTGCTCTCTCAAAGGCTTTTGACTAAATCATGAAATTCTTCAAGAAAAGCTAAAGTACTGTGGTATGAGTGAGACAGTGCACAAATAGTTTAATTCATTTTTAACTGAAAAATGCAGAAGGCTGAAATTAAAAGTACATATAGTCTGCAAAAATCAGGAGAGTCCTCTAACTGGGGAAGTGTCAAGAATGGTATTCCAAAGGGTTTAGTCTTGAATCAAGCATTGTTAATATATATTAATAACTTGCCACTCTATATTTATGAAGATGCAAAGCTAGTTATTTTTGCTGATATACATGTATAGTAATTATACAAAACAGACAAGACTTAACTGAGTAAATTGTAAATAATGTCTTTCGGATAATTATTAAGTGGTTCTTTGCTAATGGACTCTCACTAAATTTTGAGAAAACATGGTATATACAGTTCTGTACAGTAAATGGTATAACACCATTGACAAATACACTGAAGCACCAAAGAAACTGGTATAGGCACTTGTATTCAAATACAGAGATATGTAAACAGGCAGAATACAGCGCTGTGGTAGGCAGCACCTGTATAAGACAAATGTGTGTTGCAGTTGTTGGTTACTGTTGTAACAATAGCAGGTAACCAAGATTTAACTGAGTTTGAACATGGTAGACAGCGCATGAGTGATGGGACATGGCATCTCAAGGGTAGCAAAGACGAGTGACTTTCCCTTATAACCATTTCATGAGTGTACAGTGAACATCAGGAATCTGGTATAACATCAAATTTCTGACATTGCTGCGACCGGAAAGAGACCCTACAAGAATGGGATCAATGATGACTGAAGAGAACCACTAAACATGACAGAAGTGCAACCCTCCCACAAACTGCTTCAGATTTCAATGCTGGGCCATCAACAAGTGTCAGTGTGCAGTGTGTGAACCATTCAATGAAACATCATCGATATGGGCTTTCGGAGCTGAGGGTGCACTCGTGTACCCTTCATGACTGCACAACACAAAGCTTTACACATCACCTGGGCCTGTCAACACTGATATTGAACTGCTGATAACTGGAAACATGCTGCCTGGTCAGACAAGTCTCATTTCAAACTGTATCGAGCAGATGGACATGTACAGGTATGGAAACAACCTCATGAATCCATGGATCCTGCATGTCAGCAGGGGACTGTTCAAGCTGGTGGAGGCTCTGTAATGGTGGAGGGCATGTGCAGTTGGAGAGATATGGCACCCCTGATACATTTAGATATGACTCTGACAGGTGACATGTGTGTAAGCATCCTGTCTGATCACCTGCTTCCATTCATGTCCATTGTGGATTGTGATGGATTTGGGCAATTCCAGCAGGGCAATGCGATATCCTACATGTCCAGAATTGCTAAATAGTGGCTCTAAGACACTCTTCTGAGTTTAAACACTTTCACTGGCCACTAAACTCCCCAGTCTTGAACATTACTGAGCATATCTGTGATGCCTTGCAACATGCTGTGCAGAAGAGATCTCCACTCCCTCATAATCTTATTGATTTATGGACAGCCATGTAGGATTCATGGTGTCAGTTCTCTCCAGCACTACTTCAGACATTAGTTGAGTCCACATCAAGTCGTATTGCTGCATATCTTCGTGCTCGTGGGGGCCATACATGATATTAGGGAGGCGTACCAATTTCTTTGGCTCTTCAGTGTATAAACTTTGAACAGAAGTAATACAATTTTCACACTGTTTATTGGTAAGCACAATATACATAACTTGTGTAATCATTATCAGCATACAGAGCATACTAACTCTCACTGCCTGAAGGGGCAGAGATGTTCAGAGTGCCCCCCACCCCTCACAGTGCAGAGCACATGAGGAGAGTCTGTAGCACGGTGTTGTCTGTCATAAGTAATGTACGTAGCTGTGTGACAATGGATGTGATGGAAGACACATCGTAGTCAGGAAGGTGCACCAGAGTGTGCAGGGCATGTCCAAAGCATGACATTGGCTGTGTGACTAACCGGTTGCTGCCAGCAGCACTAGCAGATATGGATGCAGTCTCAGTGTTGTCTTTAACTGTTGTTCACTCAGTGGTGGTATTTGAAGAGGGAGGCATGTTGGCAGCATTGCCTTGCACTGCTGCATCCACAGGAGAAATTGCAGAACCTGCAACTCTGTAAGGTGGGGCAATGACAGCCAGTGTACCATCTGCTGCTGAAACATGGGAGGTGCATCCTGCCGTGTCAACTTCTGGTGGGACAGGAGAGGTGTACACAAAACTGTGTGTGACAGTGCTTGAACTCAACTGCATGTTTCTGTAGGTAGCGGTGATCATGAGATTGGTATCACTTAACGTGATGGATATGTTATCAGGTACAAAATCGTAGAGATTCACACAAACTTGGAAACTGACTAATGGATGCACAGGAGGCAGCAGGGCACAGACTGACTTGTGCCAGGTCTGCTAAAGTCCACACCTGTTTAAGCTGGTTCACTGACACTATTGTTTGTTTCGCAGAAATTTCAATATCAAAAGTATTTGTATTGCATTTCAAAACTTGGTATAGTCCTGCAAGTAGTGACAGTAGGGTGGTTATGACTACGTCTGTATGTAGTGTCACATGAGAACATGTGGCTAGGTCTTTATGAATAAAAGCTTGTTGTGTCATGTAATGGGAAAGGGGTGGCACATAAATGTTTTGAATATGTGTGAGCATGCACACAACCGAGTGGTAAGTCTTGGTATGTGGGACCATTTCATGAGCTACAAATTCAGTGCATAGAGTGAGGGCTCACCCTATAGTAACTCACCATGTGATACATCAAGATCATCTTTGTGTGCTGTGCAAATGCCAGGAGAACTCATGGTGCCTACACTCACAATTCTGAGTGGCCATGACAGCAGCTTTCATTGTCCCATGCCACAGTTCCATGAGGCCATTGGATTGGGTGTTGTAGATGGTTGTGTGGAACCAGTGGCATCAAGTGGCATGAGTCATTGAACAGTTGAGATTTGAACCGCCTACCTTGGTCCAATGTTAAGGATGCTGGGCAGCCAAATCTGCCAATGTGACTGTTCACAACAGTTTTTGGTACTCTCTCTGCTGATCATCATGTCACGTGATCTCACTGACAGAATGTAATGGTAACCATGAGATTTGGGGACTGGCTCTGCAACATAAATCAGAATGTGCTGGAACCATCCCTCGGAATCAGTAATTTACGAAAGAGGAGCTGTGTGTGGCAGCCAGTTTTTGCCAGTTGGCACAGAATGCAAGTCCTCACTCATGTGCCACACTCCTTTTGAATGTTAGGCCAGACAATCCATTCCATAATGAGGTGTATGGTAGAGTGTATACTTGGATGTGCAAGGTTGTCGAGAAGGCCAAAAATTGTCCTGCAATGTGGCTGGTTTGATTGATTGGACTTATCCATTTGAAACATCACACCAAATTTGTTTGGTCACACCAGGTAGCATACGACGTTGCAGTTGGAGACTGGTCTGTCTGGTTTGTTAAACAAGCTGTGGAGATCAGTATCTGTCACTTGTGCATCTGCAATCCTACTGAAGTCCAACTGGGCAGAGGTATCTTTGATATGGGAAAGATAGTCTGCCATAATATTATTGGCATCTTTAACATACTGATGTGTGCCACAAAATCTAGGTGGCAGAACCTCCTGGGTGCAGAATCCGCTGACAGGTTGGGGAATGCATTTGTCGATGGGCGATGATATGTACATATGGTAATGGGTCTCCCCTCAACATCATCTTGAAATTGACCTACTGCTCTGTGCATGGCTAGTAGTTCACAAGCAAATGTGGGCAATTTTTTTCTCTGTGTTTGTAAGTTTGTGCAAGAAAATCCTGAGCAGCTGAGTGATTCCACCAGTCTCTTGCTATAAAGCAGCCCTGATCACATGATCGGCTAGCATCAGATGCGACAATTAGATGTGCATTGGGTGATCGATAGGCGAGGTGTGTAACAGGTGTTCTTTTATTTTGTCAAAGGCTACCTGCATTTGTGGTGGCCAATCGAGGTATTGGTTACCAGATATATACTTGTAATGCAATGCTTGGGCGAGTGGTAGCAAAGTGTTAGTAATGTGTGGCAATTGGTTCCTGTAGAAATTTATGACCCCAAAAACCTATGCAGCTCTTGGTAGTTGTTAGAGGTGGAAGAGTTTTCTCAGGCACATCTGAGATGTGTCTACATGGTGTCTGACAAAGGTCACACACAACTGCTAAAGTTGCCACTTGTCATCGTTTTTCACAACCCCATGAGAAGCCAGCTTATCAACAGTGATATGCAGGTGGTCATTGCGGCCCTGCTCATTTTTTCAAAAGATTGTTATGTCACCTTGGTAGGCACAACAAAAGGACAAATTGAACAGTATGCTATCAATAAATCTTTGCCATGTCTGTGCTGCGTTTTTTTTAGTCTATATGGCATGTACGGGAACTCAAAGAGACCAAATGGCTTGATTATCACAGTTTCTGGCACATCTTTGGCTGCCATCAAAATCTGCAGGTATTCTGTTTTCCAATCGATGATGCTGTAAATTTTTGACCTGTCCATGACGTGGGAAAAATCTTTCAAGTTCGCAACAAGGTAGCTGTCAACGGTTCTACAGGCATTGAGGTAGTGGTAGACACCACACAGGTGTCAAGTATGATTCTTTTTAGGAAATAGTTTAATAGGAGAGGCCTAGGCATTGTCTGATAGCCTGACTATGTCAGCTTGCAAAAGTTCATCCACCACAGCTTTAGCTGCTTTTAAGTTTCTGCGGAGCCAGGCAATGGGGCAGCGACAGATGGGTGGGAGGGAGGGGGGGGGGGGGACACTTGGTGTGGTTGTAATGTGGTGGACTGTACCATCCTGCATGCAAAAATTGTATGTGGTCTAGCGGGGAAGCGTGGAGTTGAGTCCACGAGGTGAGGCACAACTTGATTCACTATCACTATTAACAGCACATGGCACTGTCTCAGTTGTCTCAGGAGTGCACTTGAGTGGCGCTGTGATGCTTCTTTAATCTGAGAAGTGTCCCTAGTAGTGGTGCCACAGAAGTGATCAGTATTGAGATGACATAGGTGATCAAAATGCTGTTGAGCTGCAAATAGTGATGTGGTGACATCCATGATTCATCTACGTAGTTGTTCATTGGGAGGCATGTGATCTCACTGTCATGATGTAATGATGAGCACTCTGTTGCCTTTAAGCACAGTTCATTGAAAAGTGCTTCGCTTTATAGCTTCAGGCTGAGTGACATGTCGAGCAATGGCAGTGTGGCTGAGGGTATTATAGTGCCAGTGGGTAGTGTATCGATGACCATACCAAGGATCAGCTGTTAGCCATCCCATCACAATAGGAGGGTGTGATTTTAAATCTGTCAGTATTTGTAATGTGTACTGGCTCAAAAAACTGGTTCAACCATCTCTGCCACTAGGAATGTCCAGGGTATTTTTGTGTCTGTGCCAAGATCGAGAGTGATGTGTGCAGTTCCAAAACTGGTGATTACAGTGTGCTTGGAAGTACACAGTTGCAGTGACAACAGTGCTGGTGCAGCAGGCATGAGAGCAGGCAGCAGAGTGCTCACATTGGGCTTGCTATAAACGAGGAAATACACGTGCATTTGCCTGCCATGGATGAACAGTCAAGAATGATCTGCCAGTTGAAATTTTGTGTTGGTGCTGTTTTGTTGTAGTGTGCATAGGCATCTTGTTAATGAAGAGTGGCCTGGTGCACCTACATCAGGTCACTTTTCTAATTTGGGTTGGCACAGGGTTGTCTGCAACATTGTGTGCCCTGCCCAAATCTTGAGTGAAACCAGCAGTAGCATTGCTGTGTGCTGGACTTGGAAGCAGGCGATGCACTTAGTCAGTGCGGCTTTTGTTTATACACAGAGGTGGGGCAGCGGCCAGCTGGGGGGAGGGGGGGCCCTCCGACAACCTTAGCTGTTGCAGTAAGCAATTGCCCACCATAGCCATGAAAGGCGCTTGGTATGGTAAAGGCACAGACACAGCCTGGTTTGGATCGGTCTGGTCTTCGTTGGGCAGTTTGCGGATGCACAGAATGTCTAGGCAGCTCAGCTAGGATCATGCAAAATTGGGAGCCAAAGTGTCCATAGTTTACAATCAGGCAGGAATGTTGGGGCAATTAGAAATTGCTGATAATGCCAGAATGAAGACAGTGTGCTGTTTCCCAAAGTAGTGTGACGAGATGTAGTTACTGCTCAGGTGTACATGTAAGTCATTGTAGCAGCAGTGTCTTGTCAGGTTCCTATTTGTGAGAATTTGGAATGTCCAAAAGCAGTTAGTTAGTTAGTTAATTAGTTACATGCTCCATTGTTCAATCTCATGTAAACCGTTATGATGTGAATTGTGTCAAGTGCATAAGAAATGACCACATTAATCAAAGTTTTTTTTCACTTAAAATTTTTATTACCTACCCCATTCCGTCAAATGGCACAAAATGCTTATATTATACCTACAGATTTATTTATTCCTATTCAAGAATTCATCTACAGTATAGAAGGAGTTGTCAATTGTGCCAAAGATAATGTAATGTATTCTGGTATTATAATCATGAATGTTATGGTTGTTTTTAAAAAGGCCCATGTTGTTGAGAACAAATTTCATTACTGAGTCAATGTACTGTGAGGCTGTTGTAAGCGTACCTAACCCTTTTAAACAGATGCCTACAAGATGCGCGACTATGAACCTCACACATTATTGTAACCACTTTCTTTTGAGCAGTGAATACTTTCTGCCTGTGTTTAGTTATGCGAAAATATTATTCCATATGGCATCAGAGAGTGAAAGTATGCAAGTATATTAGCTTGCTAATCTCTATAGTCTCAAAATTAGCAATTATTCTGATTGCAAAAGTTGCTGAACCTAGTCACTTTAGGAAATCCAAAATATGAATTTTAAGATTCTCATCTATATGTACACCTGAAAACTTAGTATGATCTACACTGCCTACTGACTCCTGTTGATGTGTTAAATTTATTGAAGTAACTGTACTCCTTGCAGTAGAAAATTGGATGTACATGTTTTTTCAAAGTTCAGAACAAGTCCATTTGCAGGAAAACAATCAATTACTTTTCCAAAGACATTATTTGTATCATTTTCTATTGGAGTTTATTTCACTGGATTAATAATGATGCTTGTATCATTAGCAATCAGCAAACAGTGTCAGTTTAGCTTCTTGTTTCAGATAAGAAGGGAGGTCTTCACACATATCAAGAACAGAAGGTGACCCTATGAAAAAATTCTGTAAAGCCCCTATTGTAATTTCTCCCCAACTAGATGAGTGGGAAACTTCCTTAAACCACTGAATCCATATAAAGAAACTTTTTGCTTCCTGTTCTGTAGATATGACTCAAACCACTAATAATCTGTTCCATTTACACTGTAGAATTGTAATTCTGTAACATAATGTCATGGTTCGCACAACCAAATGCTTTGGATAAGTCACAGAAAACTCCTATTGGTGTTATCTTACTATTTAAAGTACAAAGGTGCTTTTAAAAGTTCTCAGAAAAGAACAGGAAAAAAGTTTTTACATCGGTGAAACTTTTTTTATTTTTCAATGTAGTCTCCTTGTAAATTAATGCACTTGGTCCAATGATGTTCCAGTGCCTTGATCCCATCTTGAAAATAAATTTTCTCCAGGCCTGCAAAATAATTGTCAACTCCAGCTATCAATTCTTTCTTTGAAGTGAATCTTCGTCCATCAAGATAAAATTTTCAGTTTTGGGAAGAGATGGAAGTCTAATGGAGCCATATCAGGTGAATAAGGTGGGTGTGGCAACAATTCATAGATTAGTTCATGTAATTTTGACATAGTGATAGCACATATGTGCAGGTGTGCATCAAAAGTCACGGCGCCCATCTTGCAGATAATTTTTTCATTTCTAATTCTTTAGTTAAAATGTGATATACCCATTCAGATAATACATGACAAGTGTGAGCAACTTCATGCACTTTCAATCAGCGATCTTCCATGACCATTTTGTGCACTTTTGCAATGATTTCTGGAGTAGTGACACATCTTGGCCGAAGACTGCGTGGATCATCATTTAAGCTCTCCCAACCAAATTTAAATAAATTTGTCCACTTGGCAACAGTCAAATATGAAGGAGCAGAGCACCCAGCATATTCTGGAAATTGGCATGAATGTTCTTTGCTTCTATACCTTTCTTTACAAAGTACTTAATCACTGCTCGAATCTCGATTTTTTTCATCTTGATAAATCGCTATGCAAGAACAACAACAGAGTCACATCACTGCAACAGCTCTCTTCCAAGAGTAATGACATGGCACGTGTTTACAGGCAACAGCCCAAAGCATATCTTGAGAACAAATCGTTGCGCTAGTGCTGACCTCTCGTAGTGATTCAGAGAACTTTTCAAACCATCCTTGTATATTGCTGTTTCAGTATAACAGCTTTTTTAAAATCCAAACTGTGATTCACTACGTATTCCATTACTGTTGAGATGCCTAACAACTCTTGAATACATTACTTTCTCGACAATTTTTGAAAGTGCTGTAAGCAAGAATACTAACCAGTAATTATTGACATCTGTGATGTCCCCTTTTTTGTAGAGAGGCTTGACAATGGCATATTTTAATCTGTCTGGAAAAATACCTTGAGTTAGTGATGCATTACAGATGTGACTCAGAACACCACCTGTAACTGTCCATGTAGTTTTAATATCTTGTTAGAGATGTCCTCTACTCCAACAGAACATTTATTTTTCAAAGACTTAATGATTCTCCTTATTTCACAAGAGGTTCACAGATGAAAATTAATCTGACAAGGATTTATCAAAACTGACTCTTCCATGTACTGCTTGGCTTTTTCTTTTGAACTATTTTCACCAATTTTTTCACCTATATTTAAGAAATGTGTGTTAAATACATTAGCTACTTGTGTAATGGTCTTATTCTCTTTAATAGTAATACTACCTTCCCCATTAGTTATTTTTCTTGTGACTCATCTAACAACATTCCATATTGATTTGATTTTATTGCCTGAGTAGTTAATGTTTATATTTTTTTATTTTCTCACAACTTTTCTCAATATGTTACAATATTTTTTATAGTGTAAAATCACTTCTGGGTCTTTACCAATTCTTGCTGTCTAATATAATTTTCTTTTTCTTTCTGAAGACACTTTCATACCTGCAGTAATCCAAAGTTTCTTTGAAAAGTGTTTGGTGTTACATTTAGTAATTTTTGGGGGCAACAGTATTTAAAAAGGGACATAAATTTATCAAGAAATACGTTGTATTTATCATTAGCATTTGGCTCATTTTATACATCTCCCCATTTAATATTTCTTAAACTTCCTCTGAAGTGCTCTATAGATACAGAGTTGGCCAGCCTTACACTTTTATTTGATGGTTTCTGAACTGTATACTCTGCTAGGTTTTGTAAGTTAATCAACTGTGCACGATGATCTGACAATCCATTTATCACAGGGAAAGCATGTGTTAGTCTTACATCCTCTTGCTGTACAAATACATTATCTATTAGAGTGCTGCTGTCTTGAGCTATACGTGTAGGGAAGTTGATCACTGATTCTACATTTTATGTCATTAGTAACACTTCTAGTTCACTTTTACTATCAGTATTGCTTAAAAAGTTTGCATTGAAATCACCACAGATTAATAACTTCTACTTTTTGTCTGGCAGGCAGTATAATAGGGAGACAAACTTTTTTATGAACAGCTCTCAATCTCCTAATGGGGTCCTGCACACCTTTGCTAATATCAACACTACATTATCTAGCTGTAGTTCACATGCACAAACTTCAAAGTGCTGATCGACACAAAGTTTTCTCACTTCTACATTTTTTTACTTATACCCTTGTTTTGTGTAAATGGTAACTCCATCCATGCAAGATCTGCAAGAGTAAGTTACTAAATTATCCGAATTTGCACTCACACTTTCCATCCCCACAGTTATGTGGTGTTCAGACAGACAAAGAATATCAATCTCCTTCTTATTTTTGAGATCATCTAAACACACTAACAGCTCATCTACTCTATTTTTTATTCTCCTGATATTTTAGTGAAGTAAACCAATACTACTCTTAGCTTTATCCCTATTTAGTGCACAAGAAGCTTCCTTTATTCCATTTTTCTTGGTTGTTGTCTGTCTGGACTTTGGTTTTAACCTAAAAAACCTGTCTGCCTGGTCCCATTAACCACAGGGATCATCCCTTGTGTGACTGTGGCCCCCACTTACAGTATCTGCTAGTAGCCAATAGCTAACGTATCTTTCACCTTCTTATTTAGGTGCAGGCCCTGTGTAGTGTATCCCCATCTATCAATAGCATCAGCTTGAACAACATGTATGTGAGATTTTGCCAGTGTCTGGGGCATCCTGTTCAGCTCAGTGTTAACATACCTTACAGCAGTGTTTACCCCTGGCCGGTCATGGCACTGAAAGACCTCCACAAACCCCACATTTGTGTGCCCAGTTTCTGCTCCTATTTTGTTCATGTCATTCCAAACACTATATCTTGGATTCATAGCCAGGCTGTTTCCTGCTCTCCCAACTATAATTACCTTATTTTTCTTCTCAAAGCCCCTGCATAGCTGACCTAAGATTTTTGCCACCTGGCTAAGGCTAGCACTTGGTTTACAAAACTTGTGATATGGTACCGTGCACCTAATTCCTCTTGAAGCTGCTGGCCTACATCCCTCCCATGACTGCTACCTAGAAGCAGAATTCTTCTTTTTCTATTCTGTTTTGATTCTGACCAGTCTTTTTTCTTTAACCTAATATTCTGCGTCAACCTACATTCAAATACATCTGGATAAGGCCCTTCCTACACTGCTTCAGATAGCAAGCCGAACTGATTTACTAACTGAATTTCTAAAGTTTTTTCAATAGTTTCCCTTTTTTGCCCTTTGGTTGCTACCATTTCCCAGCACTTCATCTCTTTTTCCTCTGATACCCTACATAATTCTTAATTCAGCCTTAAGGGCACAAATTTTTGTCTCCTGTTCAATGATTTTTCTGTCCTTTCTACATAAAGTACATTGCCATGGAAGAGCCTCATTATCTACCCCAATTTCCTCTTCTTCATTTGCCACAATGAAATCACAATCTACAGTCTTCACAGAACACCCCCTCCTTCAGATTTCTATGACAACCACAACATTCATCACACATGGTTTGATAGAAAAACTTACACAAAATTTACACAAAAGCAGAGAATAGCTTGTCACAAGAGCACTGAATTTTTGCAGCCTGCACTAATACATAACTAAACACTAACATAAACGAACTTTTAAACTTACTTTCGAAAGTTTTAATTAACTACCTAAATTCTAGATGACAGACACAAATTAATTTAATTTTGAACCTCTAAGTCTTGTCAAAAAAATAGAGATCTACACTTGCACAAAATTTATGCCTAAAATATAAACAAAATAAGCGTCTATCAGCCTTTACAAAATAATACACTCAGAAAAGCAAAATCTTCAATAGACAGCTTAGCGAAGAAGTAAATGCACTAGTCTAAAATGTAATATTAATTAAATTAGTTCTTATCTCAATATTAATCACTTAACTTGGTGAGATCTTTGTAGACATGCATCTGCCAGAGATATTAGACCACAACACATCAAGTTACTAATAAGGTCTGCACTGTCTCCGAGGTAGTCAAGAGGAGTGGTGAGCTTCTCGTTATCCCCAATGATACCACTGGCTGACATCAAACACTCACAGAGGGCAAACCACATCAAGGGAGGATCTGTGTTGAACAATGCTAGTTTTGGACAGTGGTAGGTGGTAGAATGGCCATCAGTGGTTTGACTGTAAGGCGCAATTCTGAGATGGGCATGGCACAGTACGGGAGCATCGGTGTGGGAGCTGCATTTGCTCCACATAGAGAGGCACATGATGAGGTGAGTCACGTCGTGGCATGAGTGGCGTCATGCAGCAGTGTGCGTAGAACTCAAGTGGCTATTCAAAGAATGGTTATGTTGTGAATGAAGTTCCACAGCCAACACAGTATGTATGACATTCCCACTGCCAGACATCTGAGAGAGGTGAAAATGCATGTGAGAGTGTACATGAGGTCCTGGCACCATAAAGGAGGGCATAGTCCATTTATTATCAGCAGCACAGTCGGTGTCTCATGGAGTTCATGGCAACATGCAGTCATTTGCGACGTGGCTGACGCAGGTGTGACATCACTCGAACCGGAAGGCAGCACTGTGTGTGTGACCTCACCAATCCAATGTGGGTTTGGCAAATTGCACAGATACAGCAGGCTATTTAGACTCTGAAAACCTCTATGAAGTGCATGAGAGAGGGCATCTTCCACTGTACTATTTATAAGGGATTCATCCTATTCCATTTTATTATGGAGTGTGGGAAGTATGATTGCTTAAATTCCTCCACACTTACTGTAATGAGTCTAATCTTGTGTTCATGGTCCCTACAAGCAATTTCTAGGCGGCTGTGACATATTCCTAAATTCCTTTCTTAATGTTGGTCCTTGGATATTTTTAGTGTGCTTTGGTGTCTATCTTCAAGCTTTTGTTATTTCAGGTTTTTCATCATATCTGTGAGGCTCTCATGGTTTAAACAAACCTATGAGCTTTGTGTGTATACTGTATGCTCTCTGTCACCTGATAGCCTTATCTCATAAGGGTTCCACACACCTGACCAATATTCTGAGACACATCACACAAGTGTTTCGTAAGCAGTGTGATTTGTAAATTGACTGCATTTTCCCGGTACCCACCAATGAATCAAAACCTGGCACCTAATTTACCTATTACTGGGCCTTTGTGATCATTCAGTTTCATATCATTCCACCCAGGTATTTGTATGAATTGACTGATTCCAGGTGTGACTCACCGTTGCTGTAGTTACAGGACATATTCTGTGATATGTGTGAGAGTGAGAGAGAGAAGTTGCCAATCTTTGCTGCACTTTAAAATGTTAGAAATATCTGACTGTATATATGTGCAGTTTCCTACAGACAACATTTCATTATTAATAATTACCTGCCTGCATAGCCCATGCATGTTAAAGTGCTGCTTGTAGAACTGGGAGCTGCACCAGGCCTGGATTGATTCCACCTGGTAGATTATTGACAAAGATTGGTGTGCCAGACAGTGTGGATGTGGTTTTTAAGCTGTTTCCCACATCTCACTACATAAATATTGGGGTGGTAACCAGGTCCACCTCAACTACATGATTTACAAGCATTCGGAAACCTTTTGCTCACTTTCACATGGATAACACTACACACAGACAGTTGTGGTACACATATCTGGGGGTAACGGGATGATGATAAAAAGTTGATCCAGCCACCCCTGTTCATAACCATACTGAGACCAGACAATGACACAAAACAATGGTGATTACTTCATTATTAATAAATACCGTGTCTACGAAAAGTCTGAGGGTACCACTACTTTTGTCTGCCAGGTCATTAATAAACAGCATTAACAGGCAATAGTTCCTAGGTGAATAGATGGATAGCTAATTGATGTAGCACCATCAAATAGATAAGCTGATCAGTTCTTATTGGATTGCTAGTTTACTTTTGACATCTTAACTCAACTCAATAATGTTCTATGGCAGACCTTTCCAAACTTTACCTCATGGTGACGCCCTTCTAATGCATACAATTTCACGAGTCACCATTTTACTCATATTTAAAAGAGACTTTTTGCGAACAAAAAAATTATTTTTCGTCATTTTGCCAGTGTGATGAAACTTTCATGGAACCTGTCGTTGTTCACTTTCCACCTGTGCTCATACCAACACAATTCTTCCACGACAAGTATCTGTTTACTACTTCAAAAATGTCTTTGGCTTTGGCAGTGAAGGGAGTATCATTACAAGAGAGACACTGTTCAATTGTGTTACCTTCATCAACAAAACAAATGAAAATGAGTTGAGATAGGCCGATTACATTGGTAGATTCATCTAGCTTAATTGCAAACGTTAAATTCATTTCATCAACTCCAGTTTTAACAGAATTTTTGTTGTTTCATACATATTCTGAATATGTCCCCAACTGTATTATCAGTAAACAGAATTTTTTTCACAGCACATTCATATTCAGGGCCAAATATTGCTTTCACTATAGAGTGATAAGCTGGAATGATGGCTCTATCTGCAACTACAGGAGTTAATTATTTTTTGCAGTAATCTCAGTTATAAGATAACGATCTAAATGATTAATGGAAAATCTCATATAAAGATGTGAAACAAATACTAACAAAGAGATAGAGGGGCTGGCCAGTACTTACCTCAGCTCAGTACAGCCGATAGATACACATAAAACAGAACTGAAAATTACATTCCTAGCTTTCGGAACAAATGTTCCTTCATCAGGGAGGAGAGAGGGGAAAGAAAGGGAAGAAGGGAAAGGAGATTCAGTTACTCACAACCCAGGCTATGAAGCAACAGGGAAAGGAAAATAGGGAGGGTAGCAAGGATGGAGGCATGGTTGTCAGAGGGAAGCCAAAGATATTCTACTGTAAGTACTGTGCCAGCTTCAAACCAAAGAGGATGCATACAGAAGTAAAGAGGTATATAGTATAAAGATAAACACAACTATGTAGGATGAAAAGATGCGTGAATGGCTAAAGAGGAAAGGGAAAGAGGAGAAGACTGAAGAGTAAATGGGAGTGAGGTTGTTTAACGTAGGTTCAGTCCAGGGGGATGGCGGGATGAAAGGATGTGTTGGAGTGCAAGTTCCCATCTCCGCAGTTCAGAGGGACTGGTGTTGGGTGGGAGAAGCCAAATGGCACATACGGTGTAGCAGGTTCCTAGGTCCCTAGAATTATGCTGGAGGGCATGCTCCGCTACTGGGTATTGGGCCTCTCCTAGGCGGACAGTTCGTCTGTGTCCATTCATGCGCTCAGCCAGTTTAGTTGTTGTCATGCCGATGTAAAAGGCTGTGCAGTGCAGGCATGTCAGTTGATAAATGACATGTGTAGTTTCACACGTGGCCCTGCCTTGAATTGTGTATGTTTTACCAGTAGCGGGGCTGGAGTAGGTGGTTGTGGGGGGATGCATGGGGCAGGTTTTGCAGCGGGGTCGGTTACAGGGGTAGGAACCGCTGGGTAGAGAAGGTGGTCTGGGAATATTGTAGGGTTTAACAAGGATGTTACGGAGGTTAGGGGGGCGACGAAAGGCAACTCTGGGTGGTGTGGGGAGAATTTTGTCAAGGGATGATCTCATTTCAGGGGTTGACTTGAGAAAGTCATATCCCTGGCGGAGTAATTTGTTGATGTTTTCGAGGCCAGGATAATATTGGGTGACAAGGGGGATGCTTCTGTGTGGTCTGGGGGTAGGAACATTGTTGTTGGACGGGGAGGAATGTATTGCTCGGGAGATCTGTTTGTGGACAAGGTCTGCAGGATAGTTGCGGGAGAGGAAAGCACTGGTCAGGTTACTGGTGTAATTGTTGAGGGATTCATCACTGGAGCAGATGCGTTTGCCACGAATACCTAGGCTGTAGGGAAGGGAGCGTTTGATGTGGAATGGATGGCAGCTATCAAAGTGAAGGTACTGTTGTTTGTTTGTGGGTTTGATATGGACAGAGGTGTGGATGTGAGCTTCAACAAGACGAAGGTCAACATCCAGGAAGGTGGCTTGGGTTTTGGAGAAGGACCAGGTGAAATTCAGATTCGAAAAGGAGTTGAGGTTATGGAGGAAATTAAGGAGTGTTTCTTCACCATGAGTCCAGACCACAAAGATGTCATCTATAAACCCAACATGTCCTGAATCTCTACACTACTTCATGTAACCACCACTCCTAACAGCTCCTATCTCTCTTCAAAGTCATTCGCCTCTCAAACCCTTGCTTGGAGAACACACTCAGGAACATCATCCTAGAAGCCAGCTGCAAACTTGAGTTTCATGCCACACACCACCTGAAAAAACTATCCACAGTGCTAGTGCAACACCTAAGAAGTGGGGTCCCTCTCCCTATCCCTCACAAACACCAACCACAACAGAACCTTCAACAAACCCCCCTCATAGCCAACAAACCTAGCCTAGCCACCCTACTCAATCTCCCCATCCCAGCACATACCCCACACAGACCAAATCTCAATTATAACCACAGTCAAATGCCACATATCACTAGTCCCAATTCAGTCCTAAACCTCTCATCCAGATCCCTCTCTCCCCCAGAGACATCTGTTCTATCAAAAGGCTTAACCTTTAGCCCCACGCCTAAATTCAACCACACTGGCCTGGTTAAAGATCTCCTCTCATTCACCCGGAACCTCAACTGGAAATATCACTTCACTACCCAAACACAGCCACCAAATACTAGACCCAGTGTTGAACCCTGTCTAGAACAGTTCCGACTGCCTTCCCAAAGGGATCCTCCTCCCCTCCCCCAAAACCATCCCTTGCAGACATTTCAGGAATTCCTCACATCCAGTGTTGCCTCCCAGTCCTTCTTGAAGAACATCCCGACAACCCCCAACATCACCCCAGCTGAATCCCGTGCCATTAAGGAGCTGAAAATAGACCGCTCTATTATCATCCTCCCGGCGGATAAAGGCTCCACAACTGTCGTACTTGACCGTGTGGAGTATGTGGCAGAAGGACTGCGTCAACTCTCCGACACCTCAACCTACAAAGCTGTTACCCAGGATCCCATTCCCTCCATCCAGACTGAGCTGCAAAAAATCCTAAAAATCCAAGGTCCCTCACAAGGCCTCACAACGGCTTCCATAGACTTACTCATTCCACCTGAGCCACGTACCCCTACCTTCTACCTATTACCCAAAATCCACAAAGAGAACCATCCTGGCCGTCCCATTGTAGCAGGCTTCAAAGCCCCAACCGAACGTATCTCAGCTCTGGTAGACCAGCACCTCCAACCTATCACCCGCAGACTCCCATCCTACATCAAAGACACAAACCACTTCCTAGAACGCCTCAAATCCATTCCCACTCCTCTCCCACCTGAAACCTTTCTTGTCACCATAGATGCTACATCCCTTTACACAAACATCCCACATACCCATGGTCTCTCTGCCCTTGAGCACTACCTCTCCCAACGCCCACCCGAAGATCTTCCAAAAACCTCGTTCCTTATCACACTTACCAACTTCATCCTCACCCATAACTACTTCACTTTTGAAGGCCAGACCTACAAACAAATCAGGGGAACGGCCATGGGAACCAGGATGGCTCCGTCCTATGCCAACCTCTTCATGGGCCGCATGGAGGAGGCTTTCCTGAAGACCCAACAGCTGCTTCCCCTGGCCTGGTATAGGTTTATAGATGACATCTTTGTGGTCTGGACTCATGGTGAAGAAACACTCCTTAATTTCCTCCATAACCTCAACTCCTTTTCGAATCTGAATTTCACCTGGTCCTTCTCCAAAACCCAAGCCACCTTCCTGGATGTTGACCTTCGTCTTGTTGAAGCTCACATCCACACCTCTGTCCATATCAAACCCACAAACAAACAACAGTACCTTCGCTTTGATAGCTGCCATCCATTCCACATCAAACGCTCCCTTCCCTACAGCCTAGGTATTCGTGGCAAACGCATCTGCTCCAGTGATGAATCCCTCAACAATTACACCAGTAACCTGACCAGTGCTTTCCTCTCCCGCAACTATCCTGCAGACCTTGTCCACAAACAGATCTCCCGAGCAATACATTCCTCCCCGTCCAACAACAATGTTCCTACCCCCAGACCACACAGAAGCATCCCCCTTGTCACCCAATATTATCCTGGCCTCGAAAACATCAACAAATTACTCCGCCAGGGATATGACTTTCTCAAGTCAACCCCTGAAATGAGATCATCCCTTGACAAAATTCTCCCCACACCACCCAGAGTTGCCTTTCGTCGCCCCCCTAACCTCCGTAACATCCTTGTTAAACCCTACAATATTCCCAGACCACCTTCTCTACCCAGCGGTTCCTACCCCTGTAACCGACCCCGCTGCAAAACCTGCCCCATGCATCCCCCCACAACCACCTACTCCAGCCCCGCTACTGGTAAAACATACACAATTCAAGGCAGGGCCACGTGTGAAACTACACATGTCATTTATCAACTGACATGCCTGCACTGCACAGCCTTTTACATCGGCATGACAACAACTAAACTGGCTGAGCGCATGAATGGACACAGACGAACTGTCCGCCTAGGAGAGGCCCAATACCCAGTAGCGGAGCATGCCCTCCAGCATAATTCTAGGGACCTAGGAACCTGCTACACCGTATGTGCCATTTGGCTTCTCCCACCCAACACCAGTCCCTCTGAACTGCGGAGATGGGAACTTGCACTCCAACACATCCTTTCATCCCGCCATCCCCCTGGACTGAACCTACGTTAAACAACCTCACTCCCATTTACTCTTCAGTCTTTCTCCTCTTTCCCTTTCCTCTTTAGCCATTCACGCATCTTTTCATCCTACATAGTTGTGTTTATCTTTATACTATATACCTCTTTACTTCTGTATGCATCCTCTTTGGTTTGAAGCTGGCACAGTACTTACAGTAGAATATCTTTGGCTTCCCTCTGACAACCATGCCTCCATCCTTGCTACCCTCCCTATTTTCCTTTCCCTGTTGCTTCATAGCCTGGGTTGTGAGTAACTGAATCTCCTTTCCCTTCTTCCCTTTCTTTCCCCTCTCTCCTCCCTGATGAAGGAACATTTGTTCCGAAAGCTAGGAATGTAATTTTCAGTTCTGTTTTATGTGTATCTATCGGCTGTACTGAGCTGAGGTAAGTACTGGCCAGCCCCTCTATCTCTTTGTTAGTATTTATAAGATAACGAGCTTCTTAAGCTTTACAAGAGGTCTTAAATTTCTTTAATAAACAAAGAACTATGCTGATTCTTCTGTCTTAGAATTTCTCTGAACAGACAAAATTTTTCCCTTGTTCTTGTTAGTGCTACACAGAAATATGGCTCAGCAATTTATTCAGTACTATTTTTTCATTGAAAAGTTTTTCTCAACATACCACACACCTCAGCATAAGACATCTTTCATCTCCACATCATGTGAACCCCATTTTTAAGTGTTCTTCATTATACAGCATCACTACTAATTCATTAAGTAACTGTGATGTTCTTGCTGTTACTTGATGGCATGGAATAAACATGGGTTTGAGAAACATTATTTAGTTTTTGTTCTGTATATACTGAACTTTTAGACACATTGCTTATCTGTTGCTCTAACTTTCTATAAACTGCCAAAGGTCACTTTCTGACAATAAATTTATCCATTACTGATTATTTGTGTAAACTATATCACTTTGAAGGAGCAAAATAATGACACATCACAAACAAAAGAATCAGACTGAAGAAGAATTGTATAAACTCCTACTATCGAAAAGTTTGCTAAGACATGGATCAATAGAAAGCATATGTGTACAGCAGCAGAAGAGAGATGTCTAGTCCTGTAGTTGGATGTTACATACAGAAAATAGTGGAATTAAACAGACCAATCATTCATTTAATATGTGACCTATGTTTAAAATGAATGAAGAGATGGATGTTTCGTATTGTTCATTTGTTTTACTTTCTGAATTTGCAAGTCTTGTAGGTGTCCCTGTGTGTCAGAATACACAGTTTAGAAAACTGTGTTCTAGAGTATAATATCCTTGAGCAATGAAACTAACTATAAAGTTTACATTAAACTGATCTTGACTCTGCCATTATATAGGCAGATCTATGTTAAGTTACATGAAGGTTAAATTAATGCTTTGTTTTGATGTATCAGATCAAAACAGCAGCTCAGTACTAGAACTGGAGGAGCAGTGGATTTTTTCAAAGCAGCTGTTATTCTCCTAACATACAAAAACATGTAAAAAGTAACTTAGAAGAATTTCCAATAATTAGTAATATTAGTTGATTAGCATTGTCAAATTGCCAAGTATTATGTATTACAGAAATACACTACAATGGGCAATTAATGTATAAATTAACTCATTCCACACCCCTGAAAACTCTCCTTCATCAGGGGATCAGGAAATTCATGGAACAAATGATGTGTGAAGCAATGAACAAATGAATCAACCATTACACTTCATGATAAAGATCAAAATACACATACATTTAATTTACTCCATTAAACACTGTTTACATGACCAAGAGTCTAGAATTTCAAAAGTATAGCCTCCAAGTAAATTACAGAAATACTTAATGTGGTAAAAAGTGATTAGTCTTTGGGATATGACAGCACATCTATCAATGTATTAAAGTCTTGTAGCTATTTGAACCTATTTGACAGGATCACCGTTGAATACTTGTGTAAACAGGCAGTGAGCCACAGCATATTTCCTGTTACACTCAAAATGTATTAGTAAATACTTTTGGATTGAAGGAGACTGTTAAGTCATCAATACGTAAACACAAAAGAAAGGAAAGCAGCCATGTCATTCACCAACTCTGCTGCAGATACTGCACAGCTTTTCTGGTATGATTACCAACCAGCTGTCCACCAGGATGAGTAGCCACACTCAAGGCTAGGAAGTTCTCATTATTATGTATGCAACTGATATATTGATAAACACATTTTTTAAACCATGAGTGTTTAAAACTAAGAAATATTATTAATTTGTTCCAAAGTCTATATTATAATACCATTATCACTTCTATTTTGGTGTGTTTCTGAACAATTTGATTGTAAATTTATGATGATATTTTCAAGGCTTGTAGCCATCATCACTTCCCTGTCAAATTCTTCTTTCTGAAGCTTTTCAGCATGCCACACAGAATGTGCCCATGCTATAGGTGGGATGTTGTCTACTGCCTCATTCAAAAGAGATTCAGTGTATGTTATCTTGAATGTTTGTTTTTGTCTCCCACATGGCCTTAACCCTTTGCCCAAATTAATTCCATGGGGCTACACTGACAGTGGCATGTGGGTAAATGTAAAACTGTGTAGTCCCACTCATGTGCAAGGAAGTCAAGTTTGTACATTCTGTCATGTGACTTGTATAAGTTAACAAGCTCCAGGAGATCATCATGCATCTATTTATACTGTGCTTAATATATATACTTTTTAAGTCAGGGAAAGAGATCCACTTTTTTGGTCTTTGTATTTGGTGTTTTCTCTGTAACAGTTGAATTATAACTGGCAATGACCGACTTCGAAGCAAGGTATGACAACAATTGTGAATCATATCACGAAACTGAGAATATCTATTTATGAATGATAGTCACTCCTGTTTTTCTTACACATAAATACAAGTTTATTCTCAGAAACAAACCCAAAAGAAGACTCAGCACGCACAATAATTATCCGAGAACCTATTCCTACGAGCACTTTAAAACCGCCAGAACCATATTCCAGCAGATCTTCCTGGAATGATTCTAATTGATCTATGTTTCATCAAGATAATACATTTATGAACTACCTCCTTCTCTTGTATCATGAATCTTTGTATAGGATGTAGTTTGTGCTGCACCTATGTCCCTTCTTTGAACTAAAATCTTTTCTTAAGATTCCTGGAACCAACGTATTTTAAAATTCCTTACATTGACGAAGCTCTTACCATTGAAGCCAGTTTTCTCCTGCATAGCTTTAACACATTTTTGTGATGTCAAGCATTCATCATTCACATGGAGCACTTTAAAACATCATTGTTAAAACCATCCATTTGTGTTACAAGTTCCTTGCCATCTCACTGCTTTCCAAGCAACACACAACCAATTTTTTCTACGGTTCCTACAGCTCTGACACTTCTGCTTACAATTCTCTTTGCAGTTTTCTTGTCGACACCACATGGTTCTGTAGTCCATTCTTGTGTCTTCAAATGTCAACAGTAGGAGACCTGCTTTCAAATTCATGTTTGAAAAAGTTGTAAATGCAGTAAATAATTCCCCTCTCCTGCTTGCAAAGCACTTCACATTTACTGCCATCACCAAACTTTTTCTTTTAAATCGCACTTAAACATTTACAAATACAAATTCACAGCTATACTTCTACAAGAAAAAAAAAAAAAAAGAAAAGAAAAGGAAAAAAATAAACTGACAGCTGAATGAATAATTCGGTTGTCGCAAAGAATGGAAACAGTGCAGCATTTAGAAGCAAGATTCTTGCTGTATAGCTGTAACTCACTGATAGCTGCTCAGAAAGAGAATGAATGTTATTGGTTACCAGTGGCCAGTGGAGTGGGATACGCAGAATGGACGAAAATTGGACTGCCTTCCTACATGGGCAAACTTTAGTCTCTTTTACTCCAAGGGCATTTAGATTCTACCACAACTTTCCAATAATATTTAAATATATTAGATTAGATTCTATATGCCACCAACGAGCAGATCCTCAGGGAACATTAAATTAGTCTTATAATTGCAAAGACGTGTATAATGCAACTGCAGATTAAAAATGTTCTGCTAGTACGTAAAATATATATTAACAGTGATAAATTAAATCAAATGCTTTGTGTTAAAATTCTTCTGGGTCCAGTTGTATACCAAGCTAAGAAAAATTAGTCAAGAAGCACTGTATTCCACGGTTTGCACTTCAAATTGTCTTGTTCGCATCGACTTAAAGGCTATGATCCTAAGTAGTTTGCAAACTTTCAGTTCCCACTCTCTCATGAAATTATCTTCTGAGATAATTCAACAAAAGGAAACAATTATTCATCAGTTTGAAAATTGTGGAAAGTAGATGATACAAATCTTACAAAGACTTATTGAAGTATCTTGCAATTGTTATGCAGAGTATTTGTTGTTAACAATAAAGATCAACTTCCGTTGCACTGAAATTCACACAGTAGCAAAACAAGATACAACACAATTTCTATTTAGTCTCTGCTTCCTTGTCCCAAGTTCAGAGAGGGTTCTGTGTACTGTAAAATATAGCTTTCATAAGATGAAAACGAAAGGCAGGACAAAATTGTGAAATACACTTGGCCCAAGAAGTAATATTTGTGTCCTACATTCTCATCAAGATTCAATAAAGATATCATGAAGTGAAATGAAGCCTAAAAGCTGACAGGAACAGAAGTAACAATAGCATTAAAAAAGGCCAAAACAGGCATGTAAGACAGCTAAATCAGATGTCAATAGGCCCTGGAAAGGATTGTCAGATGAATATCCAAACCACAGTACCATAATATCACTTCCACAGAAATTTGCATACTTCTGAACCTTACTTATCTTTATCAGCTACTAGCTCTATTATCATGTATTTACTCATTTTTTAAACTAAATCTGTTTTTCTTTGAATCGAAATTTACTGACCTCGGGAAAGAATCTTCAGAATTACAAAGGAGAGCAATTAATCCATATAGAAAACATATGAATCCAAATACTGATGCTGGTATAAGCATTTTTGTATAGAAACCAAGCCAGGCAAAGTACAGTCCAACTTTTTCTCCAAAGTAGTTTCTCACTTCATGAAGTGGTTGCTTCCTATACCAGTTTTTTGGAGATGCCCAGTCTCTGTACAGCATCTATAAAGGGCAAAAATAAACAACATTAGTCTATGCACCTAACAAATTTTGAATTTCTAACTGATTTCAAAAGTGATTGTTACTCATCACGTAGAGGAGGCACTGAGTGTCATATAGGCAAATTGAGAAAGACTGCTGGCAGATGAATAATATGTAGTCATCCTTTTCAGTGTACCTGTCTGCCACTTTATGCCTCCTGCATGTGGTGTGTAGTAATCTATCCTTTTCAAATTGTTGTTATTCCATCTCTGATGTTCCATTGTAAATCAATAATTGTGTTACTTCAAGAAAAATTTTCAAGTATAAATAAATTACTCTTCCACATCTATTCTGTAGGCTTCAAGTTATGTTAAAATTAGCCATATTTAGATGTAAATATTAATGTAAAAACATCAGAAATCAATATCACAGTTTTCTAAATATCATAAGCAGCTACGATGTCTCATCAAGAAATGAATGTGCAACAAGAGTGTCTTTACCAGCAGATTCAGCAACAGATCATGTAATAACAAATATAGCGCATTATTCATGTGATATATGTGTTAATAAGCTAGGCCTCTCTGTTCACCACAGCCAAGCATAAAATTGAATACAGTAAAAGACTACTCGCCAACGCCTAAAATATACAGAAAAAATTCATACGTACTAAAGTTTATACACAACTGAGAATTTGCATGAAGTACTTGTTGGAAGATGTTGTTGTTGTGGTCTTCAGTCCTGAGACTGGTTTGATGCAGAGCTCCATGCTACTCTATTCTCTGCAAGCTTCTTCATCTCCCAGTACCTACTGCAGCCTACATCCTTCTGAATCTGCTTACTGTATTCATCTCTTGGTCTCCCTCTTCGAATTTTACCCTCCACGCTGCCCTCCAATATTAAATTGGTGATCCCTCAGTGTCTTAGAACATGTCCTACCAACCGATCCTTTCTTCTACTCAAGTTGTGCCACAAGCTCCTCTTCTCCCCAATTCTATTCAATACCTCCTCATTAGTTATGTGACCTACCCATCTAATCTTCAGCATTCTTCTGTAGCACCACATTTTGAAAGCTTCTATTCTCTTCTTGTCTAAGCTATTTATCGTCCACATTTCACTTCCATACATGGCTACACTCCATACAAATACTTTCAGAAATGACTTCCTGACATTTAAATCTATACTCGATGTTAACAATTTTTTTTTCTTCAGAAACGCATTCCTTGCCATTGCCAGTCTACATTTTATATCCTCTCTACTTCAACCATCATCAGTTATTTTGCTTCCCAAATCGCAAAACTCCTTTACTACTTTAAGTGTCTCACTTCCTAATCTAATTCACTCAGCATCACCCGACTTAATTCGACTACATTCCATTATCCCCGTTTTGCTCTTGTTGATGTTCATCTTATACCCTCCTTTCAAGACACTGTCCATTCCGTTCAACTGCTCTTCCAAGTCCTTTGCTGTCTCTGACAGAATTACAATGTCATTGGTGAACCTCAAAGTTTTTATTTCTTCTCCATGGATTTTAATACCTACTCTGAACTTTTCTTTCGTTTCCTTTACTGCTTGCTCAATATACAAATTGAATAACATTGGTGAGAGACTACAACCCTGTCTCACTCCCTTCCCAACCACTGCTTCCCTTTCATACCCCTCGACTCTCATAACTGCCATCTGCTTTCTGTACAAATTGTAAATAGCCTTTCGCTCTCTGTATTTTACCCCTGCCACCTTCAGAATTTGAAAGAGAGTATTCCAGTCAACATTGTCAAAAGCTTTCTCTAAGTCTACAAATGCTAGAAACATAGGTTTGCCTTTCCTTAATCTTTCTTCTAAGATAAGTTGTAGGATCAGTATTGCCTCACGAGTTCCAACATTTCTATGGAATCCAAACTGATCTTCCCCAAGGTTGGGTTCTATCAGTTTTTCATTCGTCTGTAAAGAATTCACACTAGTATTTTGCAGCTGTGACTTATTAAACTGATAGTTCGGTAATTTTCACATCTGTCAACACCTGCTTTCTTTGGGATTGGGATTATTATATTCTTCTTGAACTCTGAGGGTTTTTCGCCTGTCTCAGACATCTTGCTCACCAGATGGTAGAGTTTTGTCAGGACTGGTTCTCCGAAGGCTGTCAGTAGTTCTAATGGAATGTTGTCTACTCCGGGGACCTTGTTTCGACTTAGGTCTTTCAGAGCTCTGTCAAACTCTTCACGCAGTATCATAACTCTCATTTCATCTTCCACTACCTCCTCTTCCATTTCCATAATATTGTCCTCAAGTACATCGCCCTTGTATAGACCCTCTATATACTCCTTCCACCTTTCTGCTTTCCCTTTCTTGCTTAGAACTGGGTTTCCATCTGAGCTCTTGATAGTCATACAAGTGGTTCTCTTTTCTCCAAAGGTCTCTTTAATTTTCCTGTAGGCAGTATCTATCTTACCCCTAGTGACATCCTATACATCCTTACATTTGTCCTCTAGCCATCCCTGCTCAGCCATTTTGCACTTCGTGTTGATATCATTTTTGAGACGTTTGTATTCCTTTTTGCCTGCCTCATTTACTGCATTTTTATATTTTCTCCTTTCATCAATTAAATTCAATATTTCTTCTGTTACCCAAGGGTTTCTACTAGCCCTCATCTTTTTACCTATTTGTTCGTCTGCTGCCTTCACTATTTCATCTCTCAAAGCTACCCACTCTTCTTCTACTGTATTTCTTTCCCCCATTCCTGTCAATTGTTCCCTTATGCTGTCCCTGAAACTCTGTACAACCGTTGCAGTTTATCCACGTCCCATCTCCTTAAATTCCCACCTTTTTGTAGTTTCTTCAGTTTTAATCTACAGTTCATAACCAATAGATTGTGGTCAGAGTCCACATCTGCCCCTGGAAATGTCTTACAATTTAAAACCTGGTTCCTAAATCTCTGTCTTACCATTATATAATCTATTTGATACCTTTTAGTATCTCCAGGGTTCCATGTATACAACCTTCTTTCATGATTCTTAAACCAAGTGTTAGCTATGATTAAGTTATGCTCTGCACAAAATTCTACCAGGCGGCTTCCTCTTTCATTTCTTAGCCCCAATCCATATTCACCTACTATGTTTCCTTCTCTCCCTATGTTTCCTTCTCTCCCTTTTCCTACTCTTGAATTCCTGTCACCCAGGACTATTAAATTTTCGTCTCCCTTCACTACCCGAATAATTTCTTTTATCTCATCATACATTTCATCAATTTCTTTGTCATCTGCAGAGCTAGTTGGCATATAAACTCGTACTACTGTAGTAGGCATGGGCTTCGTGTCTATCTTGGCCACAATAATGCATTTACTATGCTGTTTGTAGTAGCTTACACGTACTCCTATTTTTTTATGCATTATTAAACCCACTCCTGCATTACCCGTATTTGATTTTGTATTTATAACCCTGTATTCACCTGACCAAAAGTCTTGTTCCTCCTTCCACCAAACTTCACTAATTCCCACTATATCTAACTTTAACTTATCAATTTCCATTTTTAAATTTTCTAACCTACCTGCCCGATTAAGGGATCTGACATTCCACGCTCTGATCCGTAGAATGCCAGTTTTCTTCCTCCTGATAACAACATCCTCTTGAGTAGTCCCCACCTGGAGATCCGAATGGGGGACTATTTTACCTCCGGAATATTTTAGCGACGAGGATGCCATCATCATTTAATCATACAGTAAAGCTGCATGCCCTCGGGAAAAATTACGGCTGTAGTTTCCCCCTGCTTTCAGCCATTCACAGTACCAGAACAGCAAGGCCATTTTGGTTAGTGTTACAAGGCCAGACCACTCCATCATCCAGACTGTTGCCCCTGTAACTACTGAAAAGGCTGCTGCCCCTCTTCGGGAACCACATGTTTGTCTGGCCTCTCAACACATACCCCTCCATTGTGGTTGCACCTACGGTACGCCATACAAGTGAAATAGTCAATGACTTTCCTACCATATTGAAATTGCAACATGGTGAAAAATTCCCAAAAGCGTAGGGGTCAGCCACAAAAAAGAAATAAATGTGTTTGAGTATCACAAGATTTTCCAGTATTATCTGAGATCACAGACTATCTTCGTTCCATTATAAACAGACAAACTACTCAACATTTTACACATTACTATCACAGTTATAGGAAAATATAGAGAAAGTATTGCTCACTGTAAAAAATTGTACAATAACAAAATTATTGAAAACTCTAAAAATAAGTCAAAAGTAATCTGGAAAAATATAAAGTGGCAAACAGTATCCAGCAAATTAATCACAATATTCTGATCACACAAATGGGTAACATCCAAACAATTATCCCAAATTTACTGAGTAAATATTTTATTTAATGGGTACATAGTCTTTAATACCATAAAGTTTCTTTTCCAACAGACAGCCTTTGAGTTTCTTTGGAAAGTTAGTGTCACATATACTATCATGTAGGATTTTGAGCAGACTTCTTAGTTACTGTTAGAGTTAAAGGAAAACTCAAACAACTGAAACTAACATCTTCAAGATATTCTGAACCTTTAAGACTAAAAGAAATTACTTTGGCTATAAAGGAAATGAAGCCCAGTAAGGCTCTAGGCTATGATGGCATTCTCTCAGAATATCTTCATTACTGTGGGAAGTATGCAAAACAAATAGTTCACTAGACTCTTCCGATACACTGCTAACAGGAAACATACCACAACAAGCAAAAAAGAAAAAAATTATAGCCATATTAAAACCTGTGAATGAAAATTAACAGATCTCAAAGCTGTCTCCAATTGCCCTACTCAGCATAATCTACAAACTGTTAGAAAGAATCACCCAATAGGCTTTCCCATAAAATACTGGAATTAGTTCTTCCTGAAAAAGTTGCCATGAAACCAAACAGAAGCTGCTCAAACCAGGTGTTGCGGCCACATGTAGTAAGTGTTGCTTCTCACAGTGGAGAATGGCAAAACAGAGGCACGGCGGTGACCGAGGTGTTGTGAAGTAAGCACACACAGATAGCCTTGCTGACAGCAACAGTCTACCAACAGGCTGACACAAGGACACACACAGACTGAGCGCCGAGCGAAGCCTGGAGAGTGCTGAGTAAGGGGAAGTGAGGCCAGCACACTAAGATACACTGCAATATACTGTGGGAGTAATAATAAAAAGCTACCACCAAAGGTAAAAAACTTCCTCCTGCCGGATATAAATAGTGGATTTCAGGCAGCAACAGACAGAAGCCATTGGGAAGCAGTTCGGATCTGAGGATGGACGTGGTGCGTGTCTGAATGTTCAATCTTCATAAGTGACAATTCCATAAGTCTGTTCCAGCTCACAGGAGTCATCCATTCGCCCTCAGATGTCAACTTCAGCTCTGGAGGTCGGCCCGAGTGTGGTCAGCACCATGGCTGACTAACTACAGTGAGAACTTCCAGCAGGACTGGCCGCAGCGCGGTCTTGGTCACAGGCACTGCCGGGGACTGACGCCCAGACATGGCAACCCGGCCACATGGCGTGTGGTCCATCCATGACGAGACCTTGCGAACATTGTGACTGACGGCTTCCCAGCCGCCGGTGCAGCAGGCATCGGCAGCTAACCTCACGGCGATGAGTTCATCTCAACCACAGGGCATCCTGGCTTCAGCGGAGCACTGGTGGCCTGAGGCTTCCGAATGCGATCAGCAGCACGCGTTCCACACATTGTTGAAGAATCTACACTGCAGCATGCAGGCGGAGGGATCCAAAGGGCTGGGAAGTGACAACGAGGGAGAAATTGTAAGGAAAGTTCAATAAATAATTGTAAAACTCCACGCCATCTCAGTCTTTAGCACAGCCACTGTGTCTGCTGCTAACAAGTGGAGCACAAGTCATAACAAGTACCAGCGCACGTCGTAACACAGGTTATATTATGATGGATTTAAAAAACAACTAAAATCATCTGTGGTATTTTTAGATTTGACAGCAGCATTGATGCCATATGGAGACAAGGATTAATATGTGACTTCATTTATAGTTCACTCTGTCATTTGATTCCATCTCCGCTTAAAAATGTGCTAAGCAATAGAACATTCCAAGTGATTATTGTGAATACAAGTCACAAGCATGTGAAACTGAATAATGGTCTTTCTCAAGGCTCAGTATTAGCTCCTCTGCTCTTTAGAATGTATATTGCTGACAACCTTGCAATCAAATCTCTAAAATTTGGATATACTGATAATGGGGCACTGGCTATACAACACAATGAGACAGAGTAAGCTTGAATCTCTCATCTGTGCTTATTGCACCTCTGCTATGAATTTTTTTTACTTATTTTTCAATTTTCATACATTTTCTAGGCAACATATGTAGTAGATGCTCAAATATTTCAAAACCTTAACTAACATTTTTCTGACTTATATTGATTATTCGTGATAAAATATTCAGAGTGCTGATTCCAATGATGCATCTGGTTTTATTGGAAAATATGTTTTAAAAAATATAAATAACTGAACTTTAACTACAGTATGACCTTGCAAATTCTGTATCACACTCACTGGAAAGACTGTCACTCCAACTTTTCAGTAACATATTTCAATTTCTGTTAAACTAAGTAACATACAAGATAATTAACATTAGAATCTGTGATTACTTACATTTTTTACTGTGAATTTTGCCTTTGTGCTTGTTAGATCTAATTTTTATGCACAAGATGATTGATTAAGTCATTAAGATTTTTGCTTAATTTACTGTAATTTTCAATATGGTACTTGTAAATGGAGTATTCTCAATGTGAATGCATAAAATAGTTTCATAAACTTTTCTAATTTTCTAAACCACCACATATTTCATACAAAAAGTTACAGTTAATACTTATAGTCCATTCTGAGTAGGAAAAAATCAAACAAAGCCAGTTTTAAAATGATTATGTAGTTTTCAAAATCACAATATGTTCTTAACCAAGTCATATACCACCCAAAATTTTCAGTATATACCAAAGGTAACATCTGTGTACCACTAGCCCATAAAAAACCTTCAGTTACAATGTCAACAAGTAACATCTGTGCACAACTTTGTTATGAGAGCCCTGGTTGGGTAAGTAAATAAGTATCACTTATGTCCAAAGGGTCTGTTACCTGCTAGTACTTGCGCAACACCTATGGAAGATATGAATGTGTGGAAGCTATTCTTTCGGACACATCTGAAATAACAGACAGCACACATTTATATAATTTGATAGGCCTAGCTGAGCAATGAATCCATCTTCTTCAGTGCAGATGAACAACTACATCTGACCTCCTGTGGGAATCTCAGAAGAGTGAATATGGAGGAAATGGACTGGCGCTATGGATAGGTGGTGCTTGACAGGAGTGTGGATCAGCCATGAGGTGAGCCGAGATAGTCCATGCAGTTGTGATAACACTGTGTCCCGGATGGCACTGTGGTCACCACAGCTGCCTAGTAAGCAGGAGATCTCGGGTTCAAATCGTGGTCTGGTACACATTTTCACTCGTCGCCACCAATTACACATAATGTCCCAAATGGAGCTGACAACAGTGATCCCGCCACTTTCCTTTCCTTTCTTCCCCTTTACACCTTCAATTTACAGGTAACCTGTACAATATTTCAAGAAACTAAGGCCAACCTGAGTTATGTTTAAAGTCAGTTTTGAAATTTCTATTCTATTTCTACAGTGTTTATAATATATGACACTGACATCCACACGAGTATTGACTATTTGTGAGCTTTATAAACATTTCCATGAAAACCCTTGGATGCTGAATACACGACCAGCATGTAAAGGTGTATAGCTGATATATTTTTACCAAGTAGTGACAGTGTTAAGTCCTTTGAGCTAATGAATGTGTTTCATTTTGAACTGGTACCATGTTATGAACTTGATGTTCAATTACCTCACTGACTGCCTCAAAACTCGAGTGTGTGCACTGCATATATACTTTACAACCATTGTGTTCTGCAAATACTGTGCCTAAAAAGGAATGTAACTTCAGACAGAGATGTATTTGCCACTGTGGTGCTGTGTATTAGGAGAGTGCAGATGTCTACTTGCATAAAACATTTGATGCCTTGATCCCTGGCCCAGTGTCCACAATCCCCTGCTGAGAGAGAGGGGTCGTGTGACTAGGGCCTTCCATCGGGTAGACCGTTCCCCAGGGGCAAGTCTTTCGATTTGATGCCACTTCAGTGACTTGGGCATTGATGAGGATGAAATGATGATGATTAGGACAACACAACACGCAGCCCCTGAGTGGAGAAAATCTCCGACCCAACCGGGAATCGTACCCGGGCCCTTAGGATTGACATTCTGTCGTGCTGACCCCTCAGCAACTGGGGGCAGAAAATCCCCTGTTCATTGCAAATGTAACAGACTCTGTCATTGGGTTAACATGGGAACAAGTAGACATTGTCTGCTGCGGAGTCCCATATCCAGCAGTGGGTGCCAAACAATGTGTGCCAAAACCCTTATGCCTGCGTCAGAATAATACTCTGTTATCTGGTATCACATCTGCCACAGATACATGCCTATCATGCCATATGCCTGTCATGCCTTACAAAGTGGCCAAGCCTCCCACCTCCATGTTCTGTAATGAGGCATGGACGTTCAACACTAATTAATCATGGTTCATAGCCACCTTTGGACCCTTTCTGCAAATAATGTGTCTAGAAAGGACAGTATCTTCAGAAGATGACTGAATCTGCCACTGCAGTACTTTGTCTTAGGAGAGTGCAGGTGTCTACTTGCATAAAAACATTTTACATGCAGCCAAATCTGATTATCTTAGTGTTTTTGTGTTAATACATGTGAAGAAAGTCATGTTACTTGGAAATCTATCATTCGCACAATTCCTAGACATCATCATCATCATCGGTAGTGGCAGTGGCTGCAACTCAATTCTGAGTATGCATGATTTCTTCCTGCATAGAGTGATCATTTCAACTCCACATATGGATTGTCTCTGCTGACTGAACAGACCAATCCTGGAATAAAACACGCACCCCGCATGCACTCGCACAATCATGTTTGGAGGAGGGTGCGGTTGTAATTGAAGGAGCTTTGTTGCTTGTCACTTGGTTTCTTCATGTCTGTGGCATTCTCCTTGAAACAAGTTGGCAGTGGTGGGTGCTGTGGTCTTCCATCAACCACACATTCTTTTGGGAGACCAGAGTTTGCCATAGCAGATTTGACAGGGAAGCCTCTTACCACTCATATGGTGGACATGGCCTAACCGTTTCAGCTGATGAGTGATGAAGGTTGCCTCAAAGGTGTGCGCTTTCTTTAGAACCTCAGTGTTGGTTACATACTCTTGCCACCTAAAAGTTCAAGATATATCTCACTTTTTGTTGATGGAAGCACTCTAGTGTTTTCATATCACAGTTATATAATGTCCGAGTTTCACAGCCATACAGAAGCATGGAAATGATATCTCTGTATACCATGAATTTGGTATGCAACTTTATGTCTTTATTCATGAAGATGTGAATGAAGTCTTTACAGAGTGAAGAGACCTCCATCAAACTAAAACTTAATCTCCACACCTTGGTTGTTTACAGTTATTCAATCAGACATTGATCAATGAGGCTCTGACAGATTAATGGACAATGCAGATAGGCACAGTAGCAACAAGGAAATTAAGAAAACAGAGGATGTCCTAACAAATGACTCATTTGCAAGGATAATTGGTTCCATAAATGGAGACTCTAGAACAGTTCACCTAACACATTGATATCATTCCTTCATCTGAAAAACAAATTTGCAAACTTGGAAGTTAACAATGTCACCTTAGCTCATAATAAACCTCTCAAGTCTCAAGAAGTTACTTTAGATAGAGAGTTAAGTGGTAAGGAACAGCTGACAAAGACAGCTGTAAAACACCACACAAGGAATAACATCTACCAAAAGTTATGTGGCACCACATGGGGCTCTTCAGCATGTACATTATGAACAATAGTTTTAGTCATGCTTTATTCAGCAGCAGAATACTGGTGGCCCATCGGCCTTAACAGTCCCACACCAAGAAGGTACACACTGAACTAAAACACACAATGTTAATGACTTCAGGTATGATTAAGATACTCCCATCTTCTGGCTACCAGTCTTAGATCATATACCTCCACCACAACTGTGAAGACAACAAGCACTTCTTATAAAATTTAGAAAAAATCAAAATAATCAACAATTTCCTTTTCATTTGTGTCTGATTAAATAAATATTAAACAGCTCCATTCTTGCAAATAATCATTTATGGAAGCTGTATACAGTGGAACCTCGCATTGTGAGCATAATTGGTTCCAGAATCTTACTCATAATTCCAAACACTCGTTAAGCAAAACAATGTATCCCATATAAATTAATGTAAAATATGATAATGCATTCCATAAAGTTTTCCAAAAATTTTATCTTATTAATGCCATTTATTCAAAGAAAATTATACATTCAATATTATGTAGTTTATTATTCATGATACATAAATAATTCTCTTTTACTAGGAAGGTATCTATAGCCATTTGTTCCTGCTGATGCTTCAACATCTGGTGTAAATGTGACACAGCATTATCGTCAAATAAATTTGTAGTGCATGGGTAGCCACTGCTTTATTGGGATGATGATTTTCAATGTATAATGCAACCGATTCACATGCGTTCAGCATTTCTCTTATTGCAACAAAAGATCGCTGCTTAGCTGTTATCACTTCCTCCTTCTCCTCCTCTTCTGAACTCCTCTCCACAACTTCCTGCTGTAAAACACACTGCAACTCCATAAGCTTTTCGGTGTCATTTCTTGGCTGTGATCTTCCACAAGCTCATCAATATCATTATATTATTGTTATCCACTTCTAGTCCCATGCTCTGGGCCAAAGACACAATCTCATTGACTACAGGCTCCACAGGTATAGACTCAAATGACTCAAGAGCCAAATCTGACAATGTACTCTGGCCAAAGCTTCTTCCAAGCAGAAGTGAGACTTCTCTCAATAACCCCTTCCCACACCTTTTTGATTACCTTGATGCAGGCAATGATATTGAAGTGATATTCCCAAAACTCTCTGAGTGTGAGATTGGTAGCTTTAGTCTACTCAAAACAATGCTCAAAGACTGCTTCAGTGTAGAGCTTCTTGAATTTAGAAATACTCTGCTAGTCCATAGGCTGGAATAATGGAATGGTGTTGGGAGGCAGAAACTGGGGATCCTGATGAACTGAAATTCTTCAAGGATGTGTTATTGTAGGCCTGGAGAATGGGCAGGAGAGTTGTCCACAACAAGCAAGACATGGACGTGGCAGATTCATCTCAAGCAAATATTTTTTCACTGTAGAACCAAACACTTCACTGACCCAACCACAAAGAAGATGACATGACACCCAAGCCTTGTTTTTGCACCTCCACATCATATTTAACCTGCTCTTCTAGACTTTATACTTCCAGATAGCTTGTGGAGTTTCTGAATGTAAACAAGAAGCAGTTTAATTTCCAAATGTATCTTGAATTGGCACAGAATAGCAGTGTGAGAGGGTCTTTCATAGGCTTGTTACCAGCCAATGCGCTCACCTCTGCTGTTATAAACATATGCTTCAGCATCTTTTTCCAAAATAGACCTGTCTCATCACAATTAAAAACCTCTTGTGGCAGGTAACTCTCAAATTCTACAACTATCTTCAAGTTGCTGATGAAGTTCTTTGCTGCCTTTGTGTGAAGACCGGCTGCTTTGCCATGCCTCACAATGCTGTGGATGCTGATTCTTCTCTTAAACTTCTTGAATACCCATGGCTTCCCTTAAACACTTCTTCAGCTGCTGATGATCTCTCACGTTTTCACAAATGATGTTCTCATTAGTTGCAATCACTTTTTATTTATCCTCAACACAAAACTATTGTTTATATAATTTTGTCACTCCATTTGAAGCATCTATCTCCTTAAACTTGTCCTTGTTCTTGTGAATAGTGCCAGCAGTTGATGTACATGAATTGTATGTGCATACTTAATCAGAAACACTCACATCATGTTTGCATTTTTCAATGATTTTATGTTTCATTTCTAAGGTCATTTTCTTTCTCTTATGGTTGTCTTCTTGCAGCTTTATCTTTGGGGACATTTCTAAGGTGATTACTAAAATTTGCACACAAAAAACACAGTGTGAATGCAAGTTTAGAAAAATGTGTGATCACAAGCTGTACTAAGATGGTACCAGAAAAAGTGCTAAATCCAGACTGTTGTATGTTCTTAAAACATTGTGCATATGCTGCTGCTGACAATGAAAGGTGTTCATACTGTTGAATGCTTCCACTGTTGCATGCAACGGGCTAGGGATCTAGTTACACTAGATCTTCATCCATCATTATGCAAAACATTGCTCACTAAGTGAGTCATTTTTTTACAATTTTTTTTGCTCGTTACGTGAATTGCACATTATACAAGGTGCTCATTAATCAAGGTTCCACTGTACTTATCAAATATTAACTCCGATAGTGTTTGATATTGGAAAAAAGCCTGGGAAGGTACTGTAGCTGCAAATCTCAAGTAAGTCCAAATTATCTCTGAAAAACTGACTGGCTTTGACCTTCCAAAAAATCCTGCGTAATTCTAAACCAAATTATAACCAATCAAGGCAATGTGCAGACTTGTCGAACGTATTGAAACTAAACAGCCTCCAAAGTATAACTGTGGAGAATAATGGCAGACAATTCAGAATATAGTTCAGATCTACTTCTACATCTACATCTACATCTACATCCATACTCCGCAAGCCACCTGACGGTGTGTGGCGGAGGGTACCTCGAGAACTGCTATCAGTTCTCCCTTCTATTCCAGTCTCATATTGTTCGTGGAAAGAAGGATTGTCGGTATGCCTCTGTGTGGGCTCTAATCTCTCTGATTTTATCCTCATGGTCTCTTCACGAGATACATGTAGGAGGGAGCAATATACTGCTTGACTCCTCGGTGAAGGTATGTTCTTGAAACTTCAACAAAAGCCCATACCGAGCTACTGAGCATCTCTCCTGCAGAGTCTTCCACTGGAGTTTATCTATCATCTCCGTAACGCTTTTGCGATTAATAAATGATCCTGTAATGAATTGCACTGCTCTCCGTTGGGTCTTCTCTATCTCTTCTATCAACCCTATCTGGTACGGATCCCACACTGCTGAGCAGTATTCAAGCAGTGGGCAATCAAGCGTACTGTAACCTACTTCTTTTTTTTTTGGATTGCATTTCCTTAGGATTCTTCCAATGAATATCAGTCTGGCATCTGCTTTACCGACGATCAACTTTATATGATCATTCCATTTTAAATCACTCCTAATGTGTACTCCCAGATAATTTATGGAATTAACTGCTTCCAGTTGCTGACCTGCTATATTGTAGCTAAATGATAAGGGATCTTTCTTTCTATGTATTTGCAGCACATTACACTTGTCTACATTGAGATTCAATTGCCATTTCCTGCACCATGCGTCAATTCGCTGCAGATCCTCCTGCATTTCAGTACAATTTTCCATTGTTACAACCTCTCGATATACCACAGCATCATCTGCAAAACACCTCAGTGAACTTCCAATGTTATCCACAAGGTCATTTATGTATATTGTGAATAGCAACGGTCCTACGACACTCCCCCGAGGCACACCTGAAATCACTCTTACTTCGGAAGACTTCTATCCATTGAGAATGACATGCTGTGTTCTGTTATCTAGGAACTCTTCAATCCAATCACACAATTGGTCTGATAGTCCATATGCTCTTACTTTGTTCATTAAACGACTGTGGGGAACTGCATTGAACATCTTGCGGAAGTCAAGAAACACGGCATCTACTTGGGAACCCGTGTCTATGGCCCTCTGAGGCTTGTGGACGAATAGCGCGAGCTGGGTTTCACATGATCGTCTTTTTCGAAACCCATGCTCATTCCTACAGAGTAGCTTTCTAGTCTCCAGAAAAGTCATTATACTCAAACATAATATGTGTTCCAAAATTCTACAACTGATAGACGTTATGGATATAGGTCTATAGTTCTGCACATCTGTTCGATGTCCCTTCTTAAAAACGGGGATGACCTGCATCCTTTTCCAATCCTTTGGAATGCTACGCTCTTCTAGAGACCTGCAGTACACCGCTGCAAGGAGGGGGGCAAGTTCCTTTGCGTACTCTGTGTAAAATCGATTGGTATCCCATCAGGTCCAGCAGCCTTTCCTCTTTTGAGCGATTTTAATTGTTTCTCTATCCCTCTGTCGTGTATTTTGATACCTACCATTTTGTCATCTGTGCGATAATCTAGAGAAGGAAGTGGATTACTTCTACTTAATGGTGATGGAATTTTGAAAAACTATGTCTACCAAAACTGTCATTGGTAACATTAACATTAATAGCTATGTCCTAACTGACTGACTAACTTAGCATCACCTAGCCCAAACTGCTAAGGATAGAAATTTGAAAAGCGGAGAAGGTGTGGATCTTATACTGTAGAAGTCATTTAAGAAGGGAGTTTTCAAAATTCCAACCCTAATGGGGTGAAATAAGGGATGAAAGGTTTCTGAAAATGTTGCTATTAAAGCAATTTTGAAGCTAGACCTATGAAAACTGGTATTTGGTTTCCTGGTCAGAAATAGAAAAATACATGTTTCAGCATTTTTGGAAATTTAACCCTATGGAGGTGGAACAGTGAGAGAAAGCTTTTTTTTTTAAATACAACATTATTTTAAGAACTACTGAAGTATTTTTAAAGCTACGCCTATGAACACGGGTTTTGACCTCAAGATTACGAAAAAATAGGCTTCTCTGTCAGAAAGAAAACATATGCATGTTTTTGGAGATTCAACATGTAAGGAGGTGAAACAGGAGATGGAATGTTTTATGACAATATTTCACTGCGCAATCATTTTTAAAGCTAAATCTTTCAAAATTGGTGTTAGGCTTCTTCGTTGGAGATGAAAAAATATGAGTTGCACTGTTTTTGTAAATTCAACCCCAAAGGGGAGAAACAGAATCAGACTGATCTACTGACTCATAACTGCCAGTCCAAACCACTACAGATAGAAACTTTGTAGTGAC
This sequence comes from Schistocerca cancellata, assembly GCF_023864275.1. Classification (NCBI taxonomy): domain Eukaryota; kingdom Metazoa; phylum Arthropoda; class Insecta; order Orthoptera; family Acrididae; genus Schistocerca; species Schistocerca cancellata. The sequence continues at coordinate 383,052,227 of NC_064634.1, read as the reverse complement.
TCAAGAATTTCAGTGAAAATTCTAGAGACTCTTGGCCTTCCACTGTCTCGAACACCCAATATTTTAAAATTAAGTAAGAGAGCAGAAGTGTATCTTCTGCACTGCAGGTTTCTGTGTGCAGGCTGGAAGTTTGTAATGAGACAACAATAAGCAGGGCAGTCAAACGATGCTGACAAGTGTTTGCCGCAAGAGCCACAGATGCTGTGTGAGGGGACATGGAGTAACTAAATGCTATCCTTTGCTGTGTTAGTGAATGTGATTGTTGAAAAAAAAAATGAACATTTGACTATAGACTTTTAACTTACTTCATGTCTTAGTTCTGAACAAAGCAAGATGCATTGGATGTCTATAAAGTATTTGGTTGTTAAAACCATGCAATTGTGATTATATTTAATTGTAACTAATGGGTATCGGTGTAGTTGACTTGCAAGAGTTTGTATGCTTATATGAAACTTGTGGAAAGGAAAATACACCTGAGCTGAACTGAAATTATGAGTGTACTGAGTTATTTCCAGTGAGACAGATAGTAATTTTTTTAGCTTCTCTAACCAGCATTATTTCTTCAGAGAAGAAGTTATGGAGATCAACACAGCTGCATATCCAGAGAGGAGGATTGGCTAAAGGTTTCAAGTAAGTCAACTGTAGTAAGGGAAGTGGGAACTTCGAAATCAAGTTTTGCACTGCTTGTCTTGTCGCCAAAACTGTTAGAACTTGAAGTTTGGAGAGGGTGTGGATCTTATACTGTAGGTAACATATAAGTAGAAATTGTCCAAATTCCACTCCTAAGGAGATGAAAAAGGGGTGAAATTGTCCAAATGCCACTCCTAAGGAGGTGAAAAAGGGGTGAAATGTTTTTGAATGAGCCACTATTAATGGGATTTTGAAGCCAGAACTAGGAATATTTGGTTTCTCCATCAGAAAATAAAAAATACATGTTTCAGCATTTTTGCAAATTCAATGACTAAGAGGGTAAAATAGTGGATGAAAGTTTTTTTTTTTGGGGGGGGGGGGGGGGGGGGGGGGGGGGAATTCAATGACTACGAGGGTGAAATAGTGGATGGATGAAAGTATTTTTTGAAATTAAAGAATTACTAAAGAACTACAAAATTTTTAAGATTACATCTATGGCAACTGGTATTTGATTTCTCATTTAGAAACAAAAAAAATATGTGTTTCAGTGTTTCTGGAAATTCAGACCCTAAGAGAGTGCAACAGTGGATGAAAATTTTTAAGAAAATATTTCTTTGCATTACAAAAATTTTGAAGCTATACTTATGAAAATTGGTAATTCAGCTTCCAATTAGATGTTAGACACAAAAATATCTGTTAGGGGATGAAAGTTGCTAAGGAAATATCTCTCCAACAATGCAAAAGGCATGATTAAAAGAGGTTTGGACTCCAGCTACCAGAATAGCTTTTTGGTCAGAAGTAGATTCGGAAAAGACCATTCTCACAAGGCCTTAATTAGTATGAAAATCATGGAAGATATTGCAATTTGTGAACAACATAAAAATTTGATCAAATAAACAAAAAACAAAAAATCATTGCAGGCCATATATTCCATGTCAGCGAAGCACTGGGCACTAAGCTAGTCAAATAATAAAGCTTCTGATTAAGTCTTGTTGCTAGTGTACTTTATGTACGGCCAGAATCTCTTTGGAATTTCTGCCATATTTTCAGACAGTGTATCATTGTGGGAAGCATCTCACATTGAAGTCTGTGTGAAATTTCAAGCTTCTGTAAAATATCACCAATCTTGGAGATTTTGCATTATTTTGAATCTTGCATGCCTTTTTCATTGCTTCTTCACCAGTGTTCTTGTCCATTTTGTGTACCACGGAGGTACTGTTCCATCTCTTATTACTTTATTTGGCATAAATCTCTCAACTGCCATTGATACTATTTCACTGAATTTAAGTCACTTCTGATCTATGCTTACATAGTTAGCTTGAAAGGCCTCAAGAACAAAGTAAACCTAGCACTTGCTGGTGTTCAAATGTGGACATAGGCTTGTGTGCCTCAGCAATATAATAGCCGTACCGTAGGTGCAACCACAATGGAGGGGTATCTGTTGAGAGGCCAGACAAACATGTGGCTCCTGAAGAAGGGCAGCAGCCTTTTCATTAGTTGCAGGAGCAACAGTCTGGATGATTGACTGATCTGGGCTTGTAACATCAACCAAAATGGTCTTGCTGTGCTCATACTGCAAATGGCTGAAAGCAAGGAGAAACTACAGTCGTAATTTTTCCTGAGGGCATGCAGTTCTTCTATATGGTTAAATGATGATGGCATCCTTTTGGGTAAAATATTCTGGAAGTAAAACAGTCCCCCATTCAGATCTATGTGGGTGGGGACTACTCAGGAGAGCATCGTTTTCAGGAGAAATAAAACTGGCATTCTACATATCAGTGCATGGAATGTCAGATCCCTTTACCAGGCAGGTAGGTCAGAAAATTTAAAAAGGGAAATGGATAGGTTAAAATTAGATGTAGTGAGAGTTAATGAAGTCAGGTGGCAGGAGGAACAGGGCTTCTCGTCAGGCGATCACAGGGTTATAAATACAAAATCAAACAAAGGTAATGCAGGAATATGTTTGATACTGAATAAAAAATTGGGGATGCAGATAAGCTACTACGAACAGCATAGTGAATGCATTATTGTAACCAAGATAGACATGAAGGCCACACCCATCCCAGTAGTACAAGATTATATGCCAACTAGCTCTGCAGATGAGGTAGTGATTGAGGAAATGTATGTTGAGATAAAATAAATTATTCAGATAGTTATGGGAGATGAAAATTTAATAGTCATGTGGGACTGGAATTCGGTAGTAGGAAAAGGTAGAGAAGGAAAAGCAGTAGGTGAATATGGACTGGGGGAAAGGAATGAAAGAGGAAGACACCTGGTAGCATTTTGCACAGAGCATAATTTAATAAAAGCTAACACTTAGTGTAAGAATTATGAAAGAAGGCTGTATACATGGAAAAGACTGGGAGGCACCAGAAGGTTTCAGATTGATTATATAATGGTAAGACAGAGATTTTGGAACCCGGTTTTAAACTGTAAGACACTTCCAGGGGCAGATGTGGACCCTGATCACAATTTATTGGCTATGAACTGCAGATTAAAACTGAAGAAACTGCAAAATGGCAGGATTTTAAGGAGATGGGACCTGGATAAATTGAAAGAATCACAGGTTGTAGAGAGTTTCAGAGCAAGCATTATGTAACAATTAATAAGAGCAGGGGAAAGGAATATAGTAGAAGAAAAATTGGTAGCTTTGAGAAATGAAACAGTGAAGGCAGCTGATGATCAAGTAGGTAAAATGACGAGGTCTAGTAGAAACCCTTGGGTAACACAAGATATATTGAATTTAATCAATGAAAGGAGAAAATATAAAAATGGAACAAATGAAGCAGCCAAAAGGCAATACAATTGTCTAAAAAATGGGATCGACAGGAAGTGCAAAATGGCTAAACAGGAATAGCCAGAGGGAAAATGTAAGGACGTAGAAGCATATATCACTAGGGGTAACATAGATACTGCCTACAGGAAAATTAAAGAGACCTTCGGAGAAAAGAGAACCACCTGTATGAATATCAAGATCCCAGATGGAAAACCAGTCCTAAGCAATGGAGGGAAAGCAGAAAGGCAATATTATGGAAACAGAAGAGGACGTGGATAAAGTTGAGAAGGGAGATATGATACTGCATGAAGGATATGACTAAGCACTGAAAGACTTAAGTTGAAACAAGGCCCTGGGAATAGACAATATCCTGTTAGAGCTACTGGTAGCCTTGGCAGAGCCAACTATTACAAACTTCCATCTGGAGAGCAAGTTGTATGAGAAAGGCGAAATACCTCTGACTTCAAGAAGAATATAATAATTCCAACTCCAACAAAAGCAGGTGCTGACAAGCATGAAAATTACCAAGCTATCAGTTTAATAAATCACGGTTGCACAATACTAACACAAATCCTTGACAGGCAAATGGAAAAACTGATAGGAGCCGACCTCAGGGAAGATCATTTTGGATTCCTGAGAAATGTAGAACACAATAGCAATACTGACCCTATGACTTCTCATAGAAGATAGGTTAAAGAAAGGCAAACCTATGTTTATGGCATTTGTAGACTTAGAGAAAGCTTTTGACAGTGTTGACTGGAGTACTCTCTTTCAAATTCGAAAGGTAGCAGGGATAAAATACAGGGAACAAAAGGCTATTTACAATTTGTACAGAAACCAGATGACAGTTATAAGAGTCAAGGGGCACGAAAGGGAAGCAGTAGTTGGAAAGGGAGTGAGACAGGGTTTTAGCCTATCCCAGATGTTATTCAATCCGTATATTGTGCAAGAAGTAAAGGAAACAAAACAAAAGTTTGGAGTAGGAATTAAAATACATGGAGGAGAAATATAAACCTAAGGTTTGCCAATGACATTGTAACTCTGTCAGAGACATCAAAGGACTTGGAAGAGCAGTTGAACAGAATGGACAGGAGGGTATATGGTAAACATCAAGAAAGGCAAAACAAGGGTAATGGAATGCAGCCAAATTAAATGAGGTGATGCTGAGGGAATTAGATTAGGAAAAGAGACACTTAAAAGTAGTAGATGAGTTTTGCTATTTGGGAAGGAAAATAACTGATGATGGCCGAAATAGGGATGATATAAAATGTTGACTGGCAATGACAAGAAAAGTGTTTCTAGGGAAGAGAAATTTGTTAACATTGAGTATAGATTTAAGTATCAGGATGTTCTTTCTGACAGTATTTGTACGAAGTGTAGCCATGTACGGAAGTGAAACATGGACGATAAACAGTTCAGACAAGGAGAGAATAGAATCTTTTGAAATTCGGTGCTATAGAGGAATGCTAAAGATTAGATGGGTATATCATGTAACTAATGTGGTGGTACTGAATAGAGCTGGGGAGAAGAGAAATTTGTGATACAGCCTGACTAGAAGAAGGGATCAGTGCAAGGACACATTCTGAGGCATCAAGGGATCACCAATTTAGTACTAGAGGGAAGTGCGGGGGTTAAAAATCATAAAGGGAGACCAAGAGATGAATAGAGTAAGCAGATTCAGAAGGATGTAGGTTGCAATAGTTACTTGGAGATGAAGAGGCTTGCACAGGATAGAGTGGTATGGAGAGCTGCATCAAACCAATCTTTGGACTGAGGGCTAAAACAACAACAACAACTAAAGAGATAAATATCATCTGCTTTTTCAAATAGGTATGTTTTGCATTTATTTTTGGTAGATTTGGATGTTACCATTTTCAATCTCACTACAATGACCTAGTGGTCACTAATCCCTGTATCTGTCACGATGCTCACTATTTGTTCAGGATTATTTGTTATTAAGGTGTCAAGAATATTTTCGTAACCATTATACTTCAAGTGAGCTCTTGAACTATATGCTCAAACTAATTTTCAGAGAAAGCATTTTGGATGATATTTTGTAAGTACCACTGAATTTAAACATGTATTTTCACCAACATATCAAAGGTAGATTGAGGTCACCACCAACTATAATTGTATGAGTAGGGTACCTATTTGAAATGAGACTCCAAGTTTTCTTTGAATCCTTCAGAAACTATATCAACTGACTGAAATAAATGGTTGGAATTCCATCATAAGCTGCAATAAGAAATATCTTTTATTTATTGGTGGTGACTACTTTCTGACATTGTGTCAATTATCAAACTATCCTACAAAAACAAAGTTACAGAAGATGTTATAATAATTATGCCAATAAGGCATGAATATTGACAGTAGTTCCTGTCGTACATGAAATATTACATACTGTTTTGTAAGCAGCTGAACTTTTGGCCAATGGCCTTTGTCAGCAATAGACACACACACACACACACACACACACACACACACACACACACACACTCACACATACTCTCTCTCTCTCTCAATCTCTCTCTCTCATGCAAACACAACTCACACACACGACTGTAGTCTCAGGCAACTGATACCATAACGCAAAATTTGCTCATACATTTACTATTACTCAGTTGCCTGAGACCGTAGTCTTGTGTGTGAGTTGCGTTTGTGTGAGTGTGTGTGGGTGTGTGTGTGGGTGTCTATGTGTGTCTGTTATTGACAAAGGCCATTGGCCAAAAGTTTTAAGTGTGAAAATCTTTTTGTTGTGCCTATCTGTGACTCAGCATCTCCACTATATAGTGACTAGCAACTTTCCTTCTCATAATATTGTTACAGTATTAATTGTCTAATTCAAAAGTTCTAGTACTGTAATGTTAACATTACAAGTTACATGATGAAAAAATAAAATGAATTGTAACCACCTATTAGCTATCATCAACCCAAACTCCATTAAAGTAATAACAAACTGCATGAAATATAGTGCCACATATGGCATGACTCGCAAGTATGTAGCCAGGTTACAATACAAATCACCAACAGACAAAACAAATTTTTTGCAAGTATATAATATATATGGCTTCACTGATGACCTAACATGTAGTCATGATAAAATTTGTAAAAACTTTTTCTAGGGTAAGAGATAGCATATTTCTTGTCATCACATAAAAACTTAATATGAAGTAAAAATAATAATGAAATGGTGAAATATCAATAGTAATTGAAATGAGTCCACTGACAACTAGGGGCCACTAATAGCACTGTGCTAAAGGCTAAAATGCATATTCTTTAAGCAAGCACTCTTCCATTGTCACATAGAAGAAGGTGTAAGTAGATGAATGACAAACACTAACTTCACTAAATGAAGGTTTATTCAGTACTTGCGCATACAAGAGCACAGAGCAAACTGCCTCTGGCCAGAATACATATGGTATACGTGCAGCTACAGAGGTATCATAACCACTACACTACGGCAACTGTGTTACTCAGCTACTTCTGCTGACATTGCTCCCCCCTTAAAACAACAGCATCTCGGTGGTACATCGCCGTAGTCCAGGAACAAGTCATCAGTCCTGCATACTCCGACTCCTGATGACTGATGTTCACCCTGGCAGTGATCTTCTTAGAACTTCCCTTGCCGCTATGTTCTTCGTCACCTTTCCACTTGTTGCCTGTCACTGGAGCTTCGAATTTACCCTGAATTGCAGGATCCTCATAGGGCTTCATTCAAAGGTTGTGGACCGTATCTCTGATCTTTCATTGTCTTTTGTCGGGGTCGAAATCTTCAACTTCATTAGTAACATCAGACAACTGTCTTACAACCTTATAAGGTCCAATGTAGTGCCTGAGGAGCTTCTCAGAGAGACCAACCTTCCAAACAGGAATGAAGATCCAGTCAAGATCGCCAGTCTGGTGAACTACAGGGCGGTGGCTCATGTCATACCTTTGGCGATCATTTTCTTGAGCCTTTCTGCATGCAGAGTCAAGCTAACTGCCAAGCTTCCTCAGCTCTGGTTGACTCACGCCCATGCACCAGGAAAAATGGTGTAAATCCTATGGTGTCTTGTTTGGCAGTGTTGTAGGCAAACATCACGAAAGATAGCACCTCATCCCAGTTGCTCTGCTCAACACTGACAAACATTGATAACATGTTGGCCAAGGTCTTATTAAGGTGTTCAGTAAGCCCGTTAGTTTGCGGGTGGTAGGCAGTCGTCCTGCGATGAGTAATGTTGCACCAATGGTTTATCTGTCACAAGATTCGATTGAAAAACTTTCCCTTGATCTGTAATTAACAACCTTGGGGCACCGTGTTTTAATACAATGCCTTCTACGAAGAATTTGAATACCTCGAATGCTTCGGCTGTTTTCACAGCTTTTGTAATGGCATAGTGTGTCAGATAATCAGTGCAAATAATAATCCATCTATTGCCACTAGCAGACGTTGGAAATCGTAGGAGGAGGTCAATCCCAACATGCTGGAAAGGCATTTTGGCTGGTGGAATTGGTATGAGTCGGCCAGGTGGTTTCAGAGGAACAGCCTTTCTCCTCTGGCACTGTCAATAGTGCAACACATAGTGACAAGACACTCCTAAATAAAACCGGCCAGAAAAATCTCTAGCGGATCCTATCGTACGTCTTAATAAATCCTAAATGTCTGGCCTCAGGTGTGTCATGGCATTTCTGTAGAACATCTAAGTACATATGTTTATGAATCACTGGTAGCCACCTCTTTCCAAACGGATCAAAGTATTTCTTGCAAGGTAATCCGTTAACTACCTTAAATTGTCCTTTCACATCCTCTGACCGATTTAAGGCAAGCATAATTTGAGATATCTTGGCATCAGCATAATTTGAGATATCTTGGCATCCTTCTTCTGCTCAACAGAGAGATCCTGGAATGCAGCGAGACAGTCACCACTATCTTCATCAAAGTCTTGATGGTCTTGCACAGGGTTTCTTGAGAGACAGTAGGCACCTTGGTGTTTTCTTCTGATTTTATACAATATGGTAATGTCATACTCTTGAAGATGTAGTGCCCACCTGGTGAGTTATCCTGTTGGATCCTTAAGACCTGTCCACCAACAAAGTGACAACTGTGAAAGGCCTTCCATAGAGATACTGTCTAAATCTGCATATGGCCCAGATCACAGGAAAAGACTCTCTTTCAGTTGTTGAGTACTTTCTCTCGGTTTTCTAAGTGTCCTAGAAGCATAGGCTATAACCTTCTCTTTTCCATCTGAAATTTGTGCCAGAACAGCACCAATCCCATACCCACTGGCATCTGTGTGTAGTTCTGTAAGTGCTCTCTCAACATACAGACCAAGTTCAGGGTCAGTCATCAGAGCTTTTTGCAGCACATCAAAAGAATCTTGTTGAGCACCACCCCAGATAAATTTGGCATTGGCTTTTAACAACCCTTGGACTGGCCTGGCTTTGATACAAAAGTCTTTGATAAAATGGCACTAATAATAATATAATCCGAGGAAGGTTCTCAAATCTCTTATACTTTTAAGAATAGGAAATTTCGTTATAGATCTCACCTTTTCTGGGTCTGGTAGCACACCTTCGTTTGACGCAAGGTGTCCAAGTATTCTGATTTCTTTTGCTCCAAAGAGACACTTCCTTGGATTAAGTTTCAGTCTGGCTTTTTGGAGACACTTAAGAATGGCCCTCAGGCTTTTTATGTGTTCATCAAATGTCTCTGAGAACACTATAATGTTATACAGTGTGGTCCATTGATCGTGATGGGGCAAAATATCTCACAAAATAAGCATCAACAAAAAAACTACAAGGAACAAAACTTGTATAGCTTGAAGGGGGAAACCAGATCGCGCTATAGTTGACCTGCTAGATGGTGCTGCCATAGGTCACACGGATATCAACTGCATTTTTTTAAAATAGGAACCCCCATTTTTATTACATATTTGTGTAGTACATAAAGAAATATTAATGTTTTAGCTGGACCACTTTTTTCGCTTTGATTTTAGATGAACAGATCATAACAGGTAGGTTTTTTAAATTAAAATACAGAATGTAGGTATGTTTGAACATTTTATTTTGGTTGTTCCAATGTGATACATGTACCTTTGTGAACTTATCATTTCTGAGAATGCATACTGTTACAGCGTGATTACCTGTAAATACCACATTAATGCAGTAAATGCTCAAAATGATGTCCATCAACCTCAATGCATTTGGCAATATGTGTAACGACATTCCTCTCAACAGCGAGTAGTTCACCTTCCGTAATACTCACACATGCATTGACAATGTGCTGACACATGTTGTCAGGCATTGTTGGTGAATCATGATAGCAAATATCCTTCAACTTTCTCCACAGAAAGAAATCCGGGGACATCAGATCCAGTGAACGTGCGAGCCATGGTATGGTGCCTCGACAACCAATCCACCTGTTATGAAATATGCTATTCGATACCACTTCAACCACATGGGAGCTATGTGCCAGACATCCATCATGTTGGAAGCACATTGCCGTTCTGTCATGCAGTGAAACATCTTGTAGTAACATCGGTAGAACATTATGTAGGAAATCAGCATACATTGCACTACTTAGATTTCCATCGATAAAATAGGGGGCCAATTATTCTTCCTACCATAATGTTGCACCACACATTAACCCACTAAGGTCACTAATGTTCCACTTGTCGCAGCCATTGTGGATTTTCTGTTGCCCAATAGTGCATATTATGCCGGTTTACGTTACTGCTTTTGGTGAATGATGCTTCGCCGCTAAATAGAATGTGTGCAAAAAATCTGTCATCATCCCGTAATTTCTCTTGTGCCCAGCGGCAGCACTGTACACGACGTTCAAAGTCATAGCCATGCAATTCCTGGTGTATAGAAATGGTACGGGTGCAATTGATGTTGATGTAGCATTCTCAACACCGACATTTTTGAGATTCTAGATTCTCGCGCAGTTTGTCTGCTACTGATATGCAAACTAGCTGCAACAGTAGCTAAAACATCTACTTGGGCACCATCATATGTTGAAGGTCATGGTTGACGTTTCACATGTGGCTGAACACTTCCTGTTCCATTAAATAATGTAATTATCCAGCGAACGGTCCAGACACTTGGATGATGTCATCCAGGATACCAAGCAGCATACATAGCACACGCCCGTTGGGCATTTTCATCACAATAGCCATACATCAACATGATATCAACCTTTTCCCCAATTGGTAAACGTTCCATTTTAACACAGGTTATGTATCACGAAGCAAATACTGTTCGCACAGGCAGTATGTTACGTGATACCATGTACTTATATGTTTGTGACTATTACAGTGTCATCTATCACAAAGCGAAAAAAGTGGTCCAACTAAAACATACATATTTCTTTACGTACTGCATGAATATGTAATAAAAAATGGGAATTCCTATTTTAAAAAATGCAGTCGATATCCGTTTGACCTATGGCAGTACCATCTAGTGGACCAACCATAGCGTCATCTGGTTTCCCCCTTCAAGCTAGATTAGTTTTGTTCTTTGTAGTTTTTTCGTTTGATGCTTATTTCGTGAGATATTTGGCCTGGTCACTATCAATGGACCACCCTGTATAAGTAACAAAGACACATCATCCACTTCATGTGACTTAGAATATTATCCATCATCCGTTCAAAAGTTGCTGGTGCATTACACAAACCAAATGGCATTACCTTAGACTCATACATGCCCTCAGGAATGATGAATGCAGTTTTCTCACAATCAGCCTCAGCTACTTCAATTTGCCAGTACCCCAAGTACATGTCCATGTTTGAGAAAAACTTAGCCCCTTTCAGACAATCTAGTGTAATGTCAATTCGTGGAAGAGGGTAAACGTCCTTTTTAGTTACCTTATTAAACTTTCTGTAATCAACACAAAAGCACCAACTGCCATCCTTCTTTCTGATTAAAACCACTGGTGATGACCACGGGTTCTTCGAAGGCTGAATGATGTCTTTCTTCATCATTTTCACTACCTCATCACGAATTATTTGATGTTCTGTTGCTGGCACACAGTATGCTCTCTGGCTTATTGGTTGATGGTCTCCAGTGCTAATCCGGTGGTTCACCATTGATTTGTCTAATTTGCTCTTCACCTGTGGATTGAAGCACTTGACTCTTGAAGAATGGCAAGCAGCTTCATCTGTTGTTCCTTACTGAGATCTGGTGATAGTTGAGCTAGAAGATCTTGTCTCGTGATGGTAGCACTAATTACGCCCAAAGACTCGGCACAGGAGGTTTCTTTGATGCTCAGCTGTTCTGCAATTAACGGCTCAGTGTTTGTTACGCACATGCGTCTTGAAAGAATCTGCAGTTCTCGGCGACAGTTAACTATCCACAATTCACCGAATCCATATTTAAACAAGACGACAGAGACCAAGTTATTTTTCAGTGGCATGCTTCTCTTACATTCCACTACAAGATCCATGGGTTGATGCATGGCATGACACATGGCAGTTACCTTTCTAGTGCTGAATGCAGGAATGATCACTTCGTCCAGCACATATAGTCTTCACACACATAGTCTGCTGTCAAAACCTCCTTCAGGAGTAGGACTTGATACATGTCCTCAGCAACACACTTCATGAGATGTACAAACTTATCTTCCTCCTTCATTCTAGGATCAACTATTTTACACAGCTCCAAGACATCTTGAATGTAGGATGCTGTCGTTTCTCCTGGACGCTGTGCCCTGCACTTTAATTTATCTTCAGTCTTTCACTTCTGTCATTGTGTGTCGCCAAAATACTTGTGCAGTTCCGCCTGGAATGCTTCCCAGCTTGTGAACTTCTCCTCATTGTTCTCATACCATTGCTTGGCAGTGCCCTCCAAATAGAAAAATACGTTAGCCAAACACACGGCATCATCCCATTTGTTAAATCTGGCTATACGCTCATATACCTTCAGTTCAGCCACTTGTTTGGATCTTGGCCATCGTCACCAGAGAACCCGGAAGGATGTCTCATGTGGTGGCACACAGTTGCTGTCATTGTAATGTCCTCTTCTTCTTCTGTCTCTGATAGATTGCAATCTGCTGAATATGGCTCTAACCCGGGATTCTCGCTACATAAACAGTGGCTCTGTTGTGGTCTGATGGGAGCCACTGTGTTGTCGATAATATTCGGTATCACAAGTTCCAATACCCAGCACCTCCACCAGAATAATGTCATGTAGAAGAAGGTGTAAGTAGATGAATGAGGAACACTAACTTCTCTTAACGAAGGTTTATTCAGCACTTGCACATACAAGAGCAAGGAGCAAACTGCCTCCGGCCAGAACACATACAGTATATATACAACTACAGAACATTCCAGTACAATGATTCTTGCCATTTGTGGATACTTCTAGAATGTATTAGAACAGAACATAAAAATTAAAATTTTTCAGTTCAGGTGAGTTTTGAACCCATGACCCTCAATGTAACAGTCTAGTATCATAACCACTACACTACAGCAACAGTGCTATGCAGCTTCTCCTGCACTAATATAATACCAAATAAAATAAAATGCAACCATTTTTGGTACTTAATCGACCCAAAATCCATTAAAGTTACAATAACTCATACAAAAATGTAGCACCAAATATGGTGTGATTCACTAGTTTTATTCCCAAGTTCCAGTGAATATTACCCTCACCAAAGCAATTTTAAATACAATTTAGAAATAATATAAATAAACTTTGAATAAAATATCTCCAAAGTGTTCATAAAAGATTCCATAGCATCACAGATTACACAGCAAGTAGTCACACTAAAACCTATACCAAAACATTTCCTGCTGCACAGGGTAGCCACACAGTCTGAGGCGTCTTGTGACGGTCCGTTCGGCTCTCGCCGTTGGGTGTTCAAGTCCTTCTTCGGGCATGGGTGTGAGCATCATCCTTAGTGTAAGTTAGTTTAAGTTAAATTTAATTGTGTGTAAGCTTAGGGACTGATGACCTCAGTAGTTTGGTCTTATAAGACCTTACCACAAATTTTCATTACCAAAACCTTTCCTTTGTGGTAGATAATATACACCTTATCATCTAATACAAGAATTATTATGAAATAATTCATAGAATAATGAGAATATCTGTACCTTTCTCAAGAAGGTGTTAACATTATCTGAAATGAAACACACAATTAAATTACACAGTGAAAACCTGTGTCTTTAATGGCAGATAATAAATTGCTAGTGGGGGGTAGGATAGGCTTGTTATGGCCATCCCTACCTTCATCAACCTTCATATCAGTGAACACTGCATGCCCACACATTCACAAACTTTTGTTGCAAGATATATGGAAACCATAATGCAAAATTTGCTCATACATTTACTATTACTTGTGCCATGGACAATCTACATAAGAGATCAGCTTCCATGTCAATTGTATATTGGGCAAACTAGAGTTCCTGCAGAAAACCAGTTACACCTAAAGTCTACTTGTTCTTTGAGCACCTTGTTTGCGTTTGTGATCTTACTTTTATATACCTCTAACTCTTCTAAACTATCAAGCTGCTAGCCCTTAGAGGTGAGATGTAGTACTTCCACCATCTCCAGTATGCTACCCGTCATTTGTCCTTCATTAGGTAAATGCAGGCCAACCTCTGTCCGGTTTGTCAGGCCAAAGAACACACTGGCATGTTATTGTATAACGAGGCATGAGAGTGAACAACATTTGTTTCATAAGATGGTGTTCTGAAAAAGATTACATGATTATTTAACTGTCTTCTGATATGATGATGTGTTTGTTTGCCATTTTTCATGAGGAAGTCTACGCGGTAGTAAATTACACATTTTTATTGATGAATAAACATGTGACAAATAGAAGACTGAGCTATTTTTAGTAAAGTTTGCAAACTCAGTTTTTGAGGTGATAAATTATTGTCAGTGTTCTTTTTGCAATCTAAATATATTAATGATATAAGCAGCACATCTCCAGAAAATGATTCCACTTTGAAGCAGTGAATGAAAATGACCACAAAATGCTGGCATCATTGTTTGTTTACCATTAGATTTAATATTCTATTGTACACAGTTGAGAGTTCTGTTTACAAGTTATTTACATGTGTATTCTATTTCAAGGCTACTCAATGCATAGGCTCAGAAATGTTGCCAAACTTGTTGTTGTTGTTGTTGTGGTCTTCAGTCCTGAGACTGGTTTGATGCAGCTCTCCATGCTACTCTATCCTGTGCAAGTTTCTTCATCTCCCAGTACCTACTGCAACCTACATCCTTCTGAATCTGCTTAGTGTATTCATCTCTTGGTCTCCCCCTATGATTTTTACCCTCCACGCTGCCCTCCAATACTAAATTGGTGATCCCTTGATGCCTCAGAACATGTCCTACCAACTGATCCCTTCTTCTGGTCAAGTTGTGCCACAAACTTCTCTTCTCCCCAATCCTATTCAATACTTCCTCATTAGTTATGTGATCTACCCATCTAATCTTCAGCATTCTTCTGTAGCACCACATTTCAAAAGCTTCTATTCTCTTCTTGTCCAAACTATTTACTGTTCATGTTTCACTTCCATACATGGCTACACTCCAAACAAATACTTTCAGAAATGACTTCCTGACACTTAAATCTATACTCGATGTTAACAAATTTCTCTTCTTCAGAAATGCTTTCCTTTCCATTGCCAGTCTACATTTTATATCCTCTCTACTTCGACCATCATCAGTTATTTTGCTCCCCAAATAGCAAAACTCCTTTACTACTTTAAGTGTCTCATTTCCTAATCTAATACCCTCAACATCACCCGACTTAATTCGACTACATTCCATTATCCTCGTTTTGCTTTTGTTGATGTTCATCTTATATCCTCCTTTCAAGACACCATCCATTCCGTTTAACTGCTCTTCCAAGTCCTTTGCTGTCTCTGACAGAATTACAATGTCATCGGCGAACCTCAAAGTTTTTATTTCTTCTCCATGGATTTTAATACCTACTCTGAATTTTTCTTTTGTTTCCTTTACTGCTTGCTCAATATACAGATTGAATAACATCGGGGAGAGGCTACAACCCTGTCTTACTCCCTTCCCAACCACTGCTTCTCTTTCATGTCCCTCGACTCTTATAACTGCCATCTGGTTTCTGTACAAATTGTAAAAAGCCTTTTGCTCCCTGTATTTTACCCCTGCCACCTTTAGAATTTGAAAGAGAGTATTCCAGTCAACATTGTCAAAAGCCTTCTCCAAGTCTACAAATGCTAGAAACGTAGGTTTGCCTTTCCTTAATCTATCTTCTAAGATAAGTCGTAGGGTCAGTATTGCCTCACGTGTTCCCATTTTTCTACGGAATCCAAACTGATCTTCCCCGAGGTCGGCTTCTACCAGTTTTTCCATTCATCTGTAAAGAATTCGTGTTAGTATTTTGCAGCTGTGGCTTATTAAACTGATTGTTCGGTAATTTTCACATCTGTCAACACCTGCTTTCTTTGGGATTGGAATTATTATATTCTTCCTGAAGTCTGAGGGTACCTCGCCTGTTTCATACATCTTGCTCACCAGATGGTAGAGTTTTGTCAGGACTGGCTCTCCCAAGGCCGTCAGTAGTTCCAATGGAATGTTGTCTACTCCGGGGGCCTTGTTTCGACTCAGGTCTTTCAGTGCTCTGTCAAACTCTTCACGCAGTATCGTATCTCCCATTTCATCTTCATCTACATCCTCTTCCATTTCCATAATATTGTCCTCAAGTACATCACCCTTGTATAGACCCTCTATATACTCCTTCCACCTTTCTGCTTTCCCTTCTTTGCTTAGAACTGGGTTTCCATCTGAGCTCTTGATGTTCATGCAAGTGGTTCTCTTATCTCCAAAGGTCTCTTTAATTTTCCTGTAGGCAGTATCTATCTTACCTCTAGTGAGATAAGCCTCTACATCCTTACATTTGTCCTCTAGCTATCCCTGCTTAGCCATTTTGCACTTCCTGTTGATATCATTTTTGAGACGTTTGTATTCCTTTTTGCCTGCTTCATTTACTGCATTTTTATATTTTCTCCTTTCATCAATTAAATTCAATATTTCTTCTGTCACCCAAGGAGTTCTACTAGCCCTCGTCTTTTTACCTACTTGATCCTCTGCTGCCTTCACTACTTCATCCCTCAAAGCTACCCATTCTTCTTCTACTGTATTTCTTTCCCCCATTCCTGTCAATTGTTCCCTTATGCTCTCCCTGAAACTCTGTACAACCTCTGGTTCTTTCAGTTTATCGAGGTCCCATCTCTTTAAATTCCCACCTTTTTGCAGTTTCTTCAGTTTTAATCTACAGGTCATAACCAATAGATTGTGGTCAGAGTCCACATCTGCCCCTGGAAATGTCTTACAATTTAAAACCTGGTTCCTAAATCTCTGTCTTACCATTATATAATCTATCTGATACCTTTTAGTATCTCCAGGGTTATTCCATGTATACAACCTTCTATCGTGATTCTTAAACCAAGTGTTAGCTATGATTAAGTTGTGCTCTGTGCAAAATTCTACCAGGCGGCTTCCTCTTTCATTTCTTAGCCCCAATCCATATTCACCTACTATGTTTCCTTCTCTCCCTTTTCCTACACTCGAATTCCAGTCACCCATGACTATTAAATTTTTGTCTCCCTTCACTATCTGAATAATTTCTTTTATTTCATCATACATTTCTTCAATTTCTTCGTCATCTGCAGAGCTAGTTGGCATATAAACTTGTACTACTGTAGTAGGTGTGGGCTTCGTATCTATCTTGGCCACAATAATGCGTTCACTATGTTGTTTGTAGTATCTTACCCGCATTCCTATTTTCCTATTTATTATTAAACCTACTCCTGCATTACCCCTACTTGACTTTGTATTTATAACCCTGTATTCTCCTGACCAGAAGTCTTGTTCCTCCTGCCACCGAACTTCACTAATTCCCACTATATCTAACTTTAACCTATCCATTTCCCTTTTTAAATTTTCTAACCTACCTGCCCGATTAAGGGATCTGACATTCCACGCTCCGATCCGTAGAACGCCAGTTTTCTTTCTCCTGATAACGACATCCTCCTGAGTAGTCCCCGCCCGGAGATCCGAATGGGGGACTATTTTACCTCCGGAATGTTTTACCCAAGAGGACGCCATCATCATTTAATCATACAGTAAAGCTGCATGCCCTCGGGAAAAATTACGGCCGTAGTTTCCCCTTGCTTTCAGCCGTTCGCAGTACCAGCACAGCAAGGCCGTTTTGGTTATTGTTACAAGGCCAGATCAGTCAATCATCCAGACTGTTGCCCTTGCAACTACTGAAAAGGCTGCTGCCCCTCTTCAGGAACCACACGTTTGTCTGGCCTCTCAACAGATACCCCTCCGTTGTGGTTGTACCTACGGTACGGCTATCTGTATCGCTGAGGCACGCAAGCCTCCCCACCAACGACAAGGTCCATGGTTCATGGGGGACAATTCGTATAATTCATGGGGGACAATTCGTATAATTTTGTTTTCTTAACTTCCTTGGACAAATTTCTGGGTGAGGTGACGGAAGTATATTAATGTGACAGTTGAAGGATAGTTTCTCATTATTACTTTGTTTTTGTTACACTACATGGCAAGTCTTAGCAACATTTTTTTTTTATGCTGTAAGCTTTCTAGATTAAATAACTGAGTAAAAACCTAGGATGGAATAACAACAACACAAAGTAGGTTCAATATGTATTCACCACACATGTAACTCACCTTCCTTCATTAGTTTCAGTCCCACACCATCATATATCCTCTTCCCTGCCCATACTCCAGACTCGCACACACCTTCTGTCCCCTCCAGCACAGTTCTTCCAATGCTGCATCTAGCAGCCCACCATCCAGTTCCCATCTCCACCATACTCTCACACACTGCCACAGGCAGCACTAAAGCATCTTTCCCCACTCCTACCATGTTACCATTCCTCCCCACATCATGCCTCTTCTATACCTCCACTACACCTCCCAGCTGAGGTTAGCTTGTCAGGCTTTAGAGTGTTTGAATATGACAGTGGTCATGTGTTTGAGTCATGTACAAATAAATGGGTGTGTATTTTTCTACATCTGAAGAAGGATTCTGTATGATAGTTTATAAAATCTTGTATGATAGTTTATAAAATCTAACAGTCTTCTTTCAATGTGCCTGTCTGCTGCTCAGTGCCTTCTTTATGTGATGAGCTGCAATCTATCTTATTTCATGCCGTTGTTCCATCTTAGATTTTCTATTGTTTGAATAAATGTTCATATTCAAAATACAAAATGTGAGCAACAGGCCTACCTGAAACATCTCCAATAAAAGAAACAAGAAGACTATACCAAGTATGAGTGACACACAGCAGCGATCAAAAGAGAGACAAGAAAAATAAAACAACAAAGCTGGATATGTTTTCTGAGTGAAATGGAACATGATGTACATAGGAAACAAACTAAAGGTTATAAGATGCTGAAACAACAAATTAATAAAGATGAAAGAGATATGGTTCAAATTATCACCATTTCAGAAAATTAGGGTTTGATTATTTCCAAAATCTGTGGAAAAATGTTCTGAAAGCTAACAAACACAACAATAGAGCAATAGCAGGTGACCTAAAATTGCTTGGATAAACTGGGAGGGTGACTTAAGAGTGGACATCAGAATGCAGAAAATTGCACACATTCTTATGTGTCACAGGTCCAAAACATAGTGGCAGAAACCTCACATGAAGAACCAATTTTGGAGGTGTTTTGGTAACACCACTGACAGGTAACTGTGCCCAGTAGCTGGAACAAAGTGGAGATCACATCCATCTACATGAAAGGTAGTAGAAGTGATTCACAAAACTACCACCCAATATATTTAACTTCAATCTGTTACAGTATCACAGAACATATACTGAGCTTAAACATAATGATGATCTCAAACACAATTACCTTCTCCATGCCACCTAGAACAAACTCCACACATGAATAGAACTTGAAGAAGCCCTAGGTACAAAGCAAGCAGAAAAGAGATTTTTGTTAACCTATCCATATATCCATTTAGGTGCTTAGGAATTTCGCACAAAGAGTTTCATTTAGTGGGTACTCATTAATCTCTATTTTTAGTAGCTGTCAGTCATTTTTATCTGTTTGGAATTTCTTAGTAACAGTTTTTGTATTAATCCCCAGACAATACCTTTTAGTGATGAGTTGCAGTTAAATATGAAAATACTTGTGTCATCATTATGCATTATGGGTTGTTAGATCTTTTAGTAGTTTAATACACTAAGAATTGATGTATTATTGTAGTAAGAAGTCACAAAAAACTGATATTAACACTAGCATCTACTAAAACAGAATTTATCCTGTGAACAATGACAGATAATACTGTACAAGAGACATAATTATATGAGTCTTTATGCTCACACAATAGACATATCCTTGGTTGACACACATAAATCAAGCTAACTCATTCACGCAATATTTTTATTGTTCTAATGTTTAGTTTATTACAAGTATGTCTTAACGCATAGTGTGATATATTGAGGAGATGCAAAAACAATTCCAATGAAAAACTTCCACTATTCTCAGGTAATATCCAACTATTGATGCACAATGTCAATTAATCTAATGTGTGTAATCAGTATCTTGCAATGAACAATGCTGCCAACAATAAATTACAGACATATACACCTACAACTATGAACAACCTTTGAATGTTGTAGGTACTCACCTCTCTCTTACAGCTGTCTTGCTTAACTGTCTTAGATTTGTACAGTCCATCATGCAGTGGGTATGCGGCAACATATGTCCCATTACCCAGAAGTTTCTGTATGCCCCTCTGTGCACATGCAAGAAAGTCTTCATTTAGTATACATCTTTTCAAAAAATGTTTCTTAGATGTTGGAAAATTAAACAAGCAGTTACAAACACAATTACAGAAAGACATCTCCAATATGAAACTTATGTCTTCTCATAAGAGTAATATGGTATGTGCATGAAGCCATAGTCACTATAATATCAGTTTAAAAAAAAAAGAAAAGTATGTTTCTCATCTGCTAAAGAGTTTTTGTATTGACACAGAATTTTAATTTGTGAACAACAGTACAGAAGCATAGCATACTTGAAGAGATGTTGCATTTCAGTGGCACTCATCATTAAGTTTTATTAAACACAGTTAACTATATAAACATTAGGCAGTAAGGAGAAAACAAAGCTTAACAGTTACACTTCTATTACATAACTGCAGATTAACAAATTTATTGAGTTTAGAATTCTAATATTATTTGAAGAAAATCTTAAATACACTGATGACTATGAAAAACAAATATTATGAACAGCTGGTGATATTATTTTATTGATTAGATTAGATTAGATTAGATTAATTATTCATTCCATAGACGCGTAAAAGAGGGAATCCTCCTGGGTGTGGAACATGTCAAATAAACACATTACAAAAATGTAATTATAAAAACTTGAGTTTCATTAATTTTAATGATCCTCAGTCAATAAACAGTAAAATTATGTACATGAATTACATTTAAACTTCTAATATTTACAGGTTTAATACTTACATCTGTTTTCATTAAATCCATCATTCAGACATTTGCTAATTTCTTGGCTATTACAACCAACCATTGAAGAATTTGTGAATGTTTAAGGAAAACTTACCACACAAAATTATCAAGAAGTTTGCATTTTAAGAATGTAGCATCATAATCAACACCTTCTACAGTTTCCAGGATGTGGCTGGGTTTGTTGCCTCCTGTTGTCATTTCATGCACCTGTCTCCGTATCCTGCCAATTCCTACACTTTTAACATGCTCATACCATCTTAATCTTGTCCTCTATGGTCTCTTTCATGGGCTTCTCTTTCACTACTACTCTCACCATCTCATGACTTACTCTATCATTTCTAAAGTTCTATTCTGCTTCTTTGAAATACCACCTGCCTTTTCTTCATTACTCATTTTCTGATGCACACAAGTATTGGAACATAAAATGGTTAGTATAACACTTGTCTGCCTTTTGGTAGTAAATGCTTCCTCTAGACCAGGCTTCTTACACTCTGCATGAAACCATGGGCTTGCCTACCCCTTTCACTAGCCTCCTTATCTTTCTTGCCCCTGTCTTCTATTATGTTCCCCACTGGCTTCAAACTTTTCAGTTTATTTAAATTTGCCCTCCAATAATTATATTCGAAACAGAATAGTAAGTTTATAAGACACACCTGGGTAACTACCATTTTTGCCACTGGCGAGCAACTTCATATTTCCAGATGGGGATGAAATGATGATGAGGACAACACAACACCCAGTCCCCGAGCAGAGAAAATCCCCGACCCAAGACAGCAATCTGTCACGCTGACCACTCAACTATCGGGACAGACATGACAGACAAGATCGATTAGCTGGGAGATATGGAGCTATCAGGAATGGGCCAGGCTATTGAAATATTAAGAAGAGGCAGTGGAGATGTGTCAAAGAGGATCTGTGAAATGAGTCAAAATTGAGCGCAATTAGCAGGTAGAAAAAAAGTGCTGATAATGAATTAATGTACTACTTTTCATAAATGGTCATGAAGTATACTCTTGATTTGTGTAAAATGAGTGGAGGGAGGTGTACAATTTTTTAGTTTTTATATCATAGAAAGTGTAACTAATTCTTTGAGTACTAAACAAAATTTAATTAATATTAGAGATAGCTCTCCCAGTTTTTGGTGTCTAAAATTTCCCATTAAAGTGGTCTAAACAAAATATGAAACATGTCTTATATTAATTTAAAATTTCCAGATTACTAGTTTTGAATTTTCTGAAAGGTCTTTTGGTCTTTGTCAATGAGGAAAAGTCAACAATAATGTAAAATGGACAATAAGCAAAACAGACTATAAGTAATATAATTGCTTTTATTATTCTTCCAGTTTCAAAGTTTTCCATCTACATTTGGCCAGATATCACTATACTATGTTGTCCTTTTAAAGTGTGAGAAGTTTATTTTATTTTGTGATTATCATTTATTCCAATTAATGATAACAGGTGTGCAGGATACCATTTTAGGTTTAAAAAATACCTAGGTAGCTCGTTATACAGAAGATAGCAATCAATGAGAGCAATGGGTGCAACAAGTTTCATAGGGAGCAGAAACAAGAGAAATCATTAGAAGGAATAAAAAGCCAGGGTATCTGAACAAGCAGCTTGTTTGGTACCCTCAGTGTTCAGAGAAATAGGTAAGTCTGAATACCCTATCAAACTTAAACCTGAACCTCAAAATGTGCAAGACTCAGTATAAAAGTCATTTTCCTTTATTCATTTTCCCTCTTTCTCCCACTGCAATAGAGCATGATCACCATGAAAGCAACAGAGTAAGCTAAATCTAATGTACTTGATTTTCAAATACAGGTAAAGTTCCTCAAGAAAAGATTTCATTACATAAATGTATTGCTTGCTGTGCACTATAACAAACAGCATCTTCATACCAGTTACAATATAAAATCTTAAAACAAAACAATGGAAAGTCCAGGTTGGTACATCAACAATTATGAAAAGGATAGATCGCTACTCATCATAAAGATGACACATTGAGTTCCAGACAGTCACAATAAAAAGAATATTACACACTGAGCTTTTGGGCAAAAACTACTTCAGAAAAGAAAATAAAACATATACATTCACACGACTGCTGGACTTTTCACTGTGCCTGTCTGCAACTCAATATGTCATCTTTATGGTGAGTAGCAATCTATCCTTTTGATAATTGTTAAATCTTAAACGAGTTCACACATGTGATCTCCCAATTAATAACATCAGAGAAAAGGTGGCATTAAAAATTTACATGTTGTTGTGCACAGTTATCATACCCAGTTACAACCACAGACAAAAGTACATGTACAGAAAGAAACAAATGTAGTACTATAATGGATTGAGTAATTTCATACGTATACCAGGACAAAAAAGTACAAGTTGTAAACACTGCCATTGCAGACCATTACACAGAAACAGAGCTGCATTAAGTAGAACATCTGACCATGTTTGAATTATTACTGAAAGCAGAAGACAAGAGTGAAATAATGTTAACCAAGATGAAAAACAAAGTTGCCAAACTTTCTGCTCAGTATTAAGCTACAACTTTAAGAGAATTTGTCCTAAAATACTTCTTTTTTCATCTGTAATTTTCCTTGGAATATCACTCAGTTAACAATAATGCAGGTATTTTCATTGCACAGAATGACAATGTTGGTTTTTGAGTTAGACGTGATCAACATTATAAGATGGGAATCTGTGATGTGTGCTCAATGGTATGGACACTACATAGTATATGCATGTAATAAAAGCATGAATATTCAATACAGATTGTAATTTTAGCATGAATCCAGCTTTCTACTGAGATAAGAATTACCAAGGAGTGTGTGAAGTATTCCAAAATATTGAAGGGAGATAAAATTTATTGGATTTAATTGAAATCTTATCTGAGGTGGGCTTATATAATGAAGACAGATGTGTTTGTTGAGGAAGCGTGGACTTTTTGACTACGTTAGCACAGCAAACTCAAGTAAATTAATTTGGAAGAACTGCCAAATCAGTTCCTCTTCACAATGGGCATATCTGAATAAAGCGTATAAATCATTACTTCTAAACTGTATGTGTGTAAGCTTCTTGAATCATTTAACTGATGTTTTCAGCATAAATTCAAAAATAGTGCTACTTAAAACTGAAAATTTTTTGTTCCAATTTTTTCCCAAACAATGGTACAGAATTTTACTTTGGTAATTTAACTTTGACCATATTTGTTTGTGGCACATTCTCATTGTTAGAGACAAATGCAATCAATGGATGTGAGTTCCTCTAATCACCAACTTGTCCCATTTTTAATTTTTGATGAATTACAATAATAAATACTGGTAAGGAGCTTGCAGTAGCCAACTCAAATGAGCAGAATTGTAAAACAGCATAGTTCATGAATGTAAAAATGTAGTAGTTTTCACTGTACAACCAGTGAACATTGACTGAAAATAGTCATGTCATATAAATATGTCAAATTATCAGTGCATTGGCTGGGTGTTTTAACAGTACATTTATGTCGTTAAGCAAACATTCAGGCTTAAACATAATCCACATCATCAAAGAAGAGGAATGCTTTTTCCTACATCACAACAGACAGTTGTCACCAACACCAGGGTACACCTCAAGTTACTAGTAAGATTTTACAAGGTTAGAAATAAATCAGTAGTATCCTAGTCATACTCCCTGCTCCTTTAGAACTACTTTCTTTTTCTCGCAGCTCTTATCCCTATGACAGTACCAGTACCCATAGTAAGTCTCATTTTATACACCTTTTTAACACTATGTGCACTACTTGCATTGGTTCTGGAAAGACCTATTCTGTCAAAGCGAGAGTCAAATGTGAAATAATTTATCTCATGTATCAACAATGTAAAATCACTTCTAGCCTTTTATACTGACAGCCACCTCAGGTCTTAAGTTTCCATAACTCATCTAATATTAGCAATTCACTTCTCATTTACATCTTATCCATTAAGCCTTCCATGACCCAGTGCTCTAGATGACTGTTCCATTAATGTTTTCACAGGCTTGCTTTCTTCTGCCAGAACACAGTATCCCTGGTTCTTATACCAGCCACTATGTTGACTTTCCCAGCTGACATGTGTGAATGGGGAAAGAACACTGAATAAATCACAAAATGTTACAAAGGACCACAAATAAGTAGTGATATGTATTGTGATACAACCTACATTACATATTTCATGAGTGTCACCATCTGAATGCTCATTTTTATGCAATAGACTTCAACAGAATATTACATGCAGTCTATTTTTAGTTTGTGGGCTGTTCTTCAGAACAAGACTCATGAGAGGGCAGATCTACTGTGGAGCTATTGTTAGTATTCTTAGCGTTCCACACAGTTGCCAACACGAGATTTGAGGATGTATAAAAGCTACTATCTTACGTACAAGTTTCTGTGGAATGAATACCTTGTGTCTAAGAGAGTAGCTGTCTCAGAATACTATTCTGCATGACTTGAACTAATGGATGTATGCAAAATACGTTAACTTTCTGACACTTTCACCATCAAAGTCAGCAATTACATAATGATAAAATGTTACTCAACTTCAACACTTGTTAAGTTTAATAAGACTTATTTTCAATATGCAGTCTCAGGAAATTGAAATATTTAGACAAATCAATACTTTTTGTGATAACTGCACTACTTTGTCTCTCCTTTTTTTATTGTAGTGCATCATCAACAGACATAACTATTTATGTTAAAAGCGCTGGCAGGTCGATAGACACACAAACAAACACACACACAAAATCCAAGCTTTCGCAACAAACGGTTGCTTCGTCAGGAAAGAGGGAAGGAGAGGGAAGACGAAAGGATGTGGGTTTTAAGGGAGAGGGTAAGGAGTCATTCCAATCCCGGGAGCGGAAAGACTTACCTTAGGGGGAAAAAAGGACAGGTATACACTCGCACCCACACACATATCCATCCGCATATACACAGACACAAGCATACATTTGCAAAGGCAAAGAGTTTGGGCAGAGATGTCAGTCGAGGTGGAAGTACAGAGGCAAAGATGTTGTTGAAAGACAGGTGAGGTATGAGCGGCGACAAATTGAAATTAGAAATTAGCGGAGATTGAGGCCTGGCGGATAGCGAGAAGAGAGGATATGCTGAAGGGCAAGTTCCCATCTCCGGAGTTCTGACAGGTTGGTGTTAGTGGGAAGTGCTGGCAGGTCGACAGGCACACAAACGAACACAAACATACACACAAAATTCAAGCTTTCGCAACAAACTGTTGCCTCATCAGGAAAGAGGGAAGGAGAGGGAAAGACGAAAGGATGTGGGTTTTAAGGGAGAGGGTAAGGAGTCATTCCAGTCCCGGGAGCGGAAAGACTTACCTTAGGGGGAAAAAAGGACGGGTACACACTCGCACACACACACATATCCATCCACACATATACAGACGCAAGCAGACATATTTAAAGACAAACTGCTTGTGTCTGTATATGTGTGGATGGATATGCGTGTGTGTACGAGTGTGTACCCGTCCTTTTTTCCCCCTAAGGTAAGTCTTTCCGCTCCCGGGACTGGAATAACTCCTTACCCTCTCCCTCAAAACCCACATCCTTTCGTCTTTCCCTCTCCTGCCCTCTTTCCTGATGAGGCAACAGTTTGTTGCGAAAGCTTGAATTTTGTGTGTATGTTTGTGTTCGTTTGTGTGTCTGTCGACCTGCCAGCACTTTCATTTGGTAAGTCACATTATCTTTGTTTTTAAGTATATATATATATATATATATATATATATATATATATATATATATATATATATATAATAGAGGGAAACATTCCACGTGGGAAAAATATATTTAAAAAGAAAGATGATGAGACTTACCAAACAAAAGCGCTGGCAGGTCGATAGACACACAAACAAACACAAACATACACACAAAATTCTAGCTTTCGCAACCAACAGTTGCCTCGTCAGGAAAGAGCGAAGGAGAAGGAAAGACAAAAGGATATGGGTTTTAAGGGAAAGGGTAAGGAGTCATTCCAGTCCCGGGAGCAGAAAGACTTACCTTAGGGGGAAGAAAGGACAGGTATACGCTTGCACACACACACATATCCATCCACACATACACAGACACAAGCAGACATTTGTAAAGGCAAAGAGTTTGGGCCAAACTCTTTGCCTTTACTTTCATTTGGTAAGTCACATCATCTTTGTTTTTAGATATATATATATATATATATATATATATACCTAAAAACAAAGATGATGTGACTTACCAAATGAAAGTGCTGGCAGGTCGACAGACACACAAACGAACACAAACATACACACAAAATTCAAGCTTTCGCAACAAACTGTTGCCTCATCAGGAAAGAGGGAAGGAGAGGGAAAGACGAAAGGATGTGGGTTTTAAGGGAGAGGGTAAGGAGTCATTCCAGTCCCGGGAGCGGAAAGACTTACCTTAGGGGGAAAAAAGGACGGGTATACACTCGCACACACACACATATCCATCCACACATATACAGACACAAGCAGACATATTTAAAGACAAAGAGTTTGGGCAGAGAGATGTCTGCTTGTATCTGTGTATATGCGGATGGATATGTGTGTGTGTGTGTGTGTGTGTGCGAGTGTATACCTGTCCTTTTTTCCCCCTAAGGGAGGTCTTTCCGCTCCCGGGATTGGAATGACTCCTTACCCTCTCCCTTAAAACCCATATCCTTTTGTCTTTCCTTCTCCTTTCCTCTTTCCTGACGAGGCAACCGTTGGTTGCGAAAGCTAGAATTTTGTTTGTATGTTTGTGTTTGTTTGTGTGTCTATCGACCTGCCAGCGCTTTTGTTTGGTAAGTCTCATCATCTTTCTTTTTAAATATATTTTTCCCACGTGGAATGTTTCCCTCTATTATATTCATATATATATATATATATATATATCCTTCGTAACCTCTTGGTTCATCCCTATGAAATCCCCAAACCACCTTCCCTACCCTCTGGCTCCTATCCTTGTAACCGCCCCCGGTGTAAAACCTGTCCCATGCACCCTCCCACCACCACCTACTCCAGTCCTGTAACCCGGAAGGTGTACACAATCAAAGGCAGAGCCACGTGTGAAAGCACCCACGTGATCTACCAACTGACCTGCCTACACTGTGATGCGTTCTATGTGGGAATGACCAGCAACAAACTGTCCATTCGCATGAATGGACACAGGCAGACAGTGTTTGTTGGTAATGAGGATCACCCTGTGGCTAAACATGCCTTGGTGCACTGCCAGCACATCTTGGCACAGTGTTACACCGTCCGGGTTATCTGGATACTTCCCACTAACACCAACCTGTCAGAACTCCGGAGATGGGAACTTGCCCTTCAGCATATCCTCTCTTCTCGCTATCCGCCAGGCCTCAATCTCCGCTAATTTCTAATTTCAATCTGCCGCCGCTCATACCTCACCTGTCTTTCAACATCATCTTTGCCTCTGTACTTCCGTCCCGACTGACATCTCTGCCCAAACTCTTTGCCTTTACAAATGTCTGCTTGTGTCTGTGTATGTGTGGATGGATATGTGTGTGTGTGCGAGTGTATACCTGTCCTTTTTTCCCCCTAAGGTAAGTCTTTCCGCTCCCGGGATTGGAATGACTCCTTACCCTCTCCCTTAAAACCCATATCCTTTTGTCTTTCCTTCTCCTTCCCTCTTTCCTGACGAGGCAACCGTTGGTTGCGAAAGCTTGAATTTTGTGTGTATGTTTGTGTTTGTTTGTGTGTCTGTCGACCTGCCAGCACTTTCATTTGGTAAGTCACATCATCTTTGTTTTTATATATATATAAAAACACACACACACACACACACACACACACACACACACACACACACACACACACACAGCAAGAACAGAAGAGTATACAGCAGATATTTGTTGATGGTTATTTCTATTATTGCAGCTGTCCCCATGTCTGTCTCATGTCTCCTCGTGGTCTGTACGTAATAATGACTTAAGGATCTGATTTACACACAAAATTTAACAAAATTTTGGTTCATGAAGTAATGAGGTCCAAAGGTCATTTCTTATCATTATATACTCACATCATTATCAGAGAAATATGCTGTTGTCATTAACTGCCAAGTTATGAAGGTCCTTTGTTGCCCACTGAAATAACTTGCACGGTTCCTTCCTCTTAGCCTGTATAAAATTGAGAAGACAACTTATGTTTCAATAAACATGTAAACACATAAAATAGAAACAGAAAATTATAGTTGCTAATTTGACATTTTCAAATAATGGCATAAAAAATTTCCTGGTCAAGATTAGTTCTTGGATTTACTGTATCATCTTATGTTTACTTGTGTCCACTTCTGAAGTCCTGAGTGCTACAGACAAGTTTACCTATATATTGTTGAATAAATCACAAAATGTTACAAAGGACCACAAATAAGTAGTGATATGTATTTAATACAACGTTAATTACATATTTCATGAGTGTCACCATCGAATTCTCATTTTTATGAAATAGACTTCAACAGAATATTAAATGCAGCCTATTTTTAGTTTGTGGGCTGTTCTTCAGAACAAGACTCATGAGTGGGCAGATCTACTGCGGAGCTATTGTTAGTATGCTTAACATTCCACACAGTTGCCAACATGAGATATGAGGATGTATAAAAGCTACTATCTTATGTACAAGTTTCTGTGGAATGAATACCTTGTGTCTAAGAGAGCAGCTGTCTCAGAATTGAATTCCCATCCAAACCTGCCAGTATCTGCTAAAATTTCTGGCTGCTTAGTTAAAGTGTACATGTGTGTTTCCTGTTATGGTCTCTTATTTCTATTTTCAACTTCATTTTACAGTGAACAGTTTGTCAGATTTGATGATAAGAGCATTATTCTCATTGCTTTCTTCTGGAGCAGATTTCATATATGTGATGAAATTGGCATTCCTTGCTCTTACATAGACTAAAAAATACTAGAGAAGATCACTAAGAGTGAACAGTGAAGATAAGTTCTTCAGAGGTGATATGATGGAAGGAGAGGAAACTGTTAGGTGAAGAGTGTGGGGACATTAGGTTACTGTAGGTTGAGGCTGAGATGATTTCGGGAGTGGAGAGTGGGTTTTAAGGATAACACCCATCTGTGAAATTAGAAAACCTGTTGGTAGAGGGGAGGATCCAGCTGGCCCAGGTTGTGAAGCAGCCATTGAAATCAAGCACATTATGTTCAGCTGTATGTTGTGTAGCAGGCTGGCTGACTTTGCTCTTGGCCATAATTTGGCCATGGAACTGGTATGCCACACTCCTATGCCAACCTGTTTTTGTGCTATTGGGAGGAAAAATCAGGTTGTGACATGTGTACAAATATAGTTCTGTCATGTAGCCACCTCCATATAAAACCTATGGAATATTTATTATAAGGCACACAAAAGCTCTGAGATTCAATGGGTTTTGCCTCAGGTTTGTAACTAAGCTTTTCCACTTCAATTACACTTCACACAAACATGAAGAATACGTAACTTCCATATTAGAGCATTATTATGCAAAAAGATTTCAACATTTATATATCCATCTTTAGATTCATATACCTAAAAACAAAGATGATGTGACTTACCAAATGAAAGTGCTGGCAGGTCGACAGACACACAAACGAACACAAACATACACACAAAATTCAAGCTTTCGCAACAAACTGTTGCCTCATCTGCTTGTGTCTGTATATGTGTGGATGGATATGTGTGTGTGTGCGAGTGTATACCCGTCCATTTTTCCCCCTAAGGTAAGTCTTTCCGCTCCCGGGACTGGAATGACTCCTTACCCTCTCCCTTAAAACCCACATCCTTTCGTCTTTCCCTCTCCTTCCCTCTTTCCTGATGAGGCAACAGTTTGTTGCGAAAGCTTGAATTTTGTGTGTATGTTTGTGTTCGTTTGTGTGTCTGTCGACCTGCCAACACTTTCATTTGGTAAGTCACATCATCTTTGTTTTTAGGTATATTTTTCCTTCGTGGAATGTTTCCTTCTATTATAACCATCTTTAGATTCAGTTCTGTATGCTAGCATTAATCTTCCAAATCCCTTCTAGAAAAAAACTTGAAAAGCTTATGCTGAATAAAGCTCCAAGTGATTCTTGTGACAACAAGTGAAAAGTTATCAAGTTGATTTAGACAACAAACTGCCACAAATTTCTTAGGCAAAAAATACAAACAAAACTTACCTCATTACCCCTCAATTACATAAGCTTTTACAAGGATATAGCCTGTAGTGTCTAAATTTTGTCCTAATAGACAAACAGCTAAAAATGAACAACTCTGACAATGATGCTGACGACCTCTGCAAGTTTTAATTGTGCCAATGATTAGTGAATTGACTTAGGTAACACCAAAATCACCTATCTGTTCAAAACATGGAAAATATATCTTTTCTTTCCTCCTCATGTGCCATATGACCAAGCTTTTGGGTAATGAAACAAAATAATAAAACCAGAACAAATTTGTAAAGGTATATGAGTACATTACACAGGAAAGCTTTAAACTACTCTGAGGAATTCTTGTATAGAACATGAGTGTACAACAAGGAAACTCTTCACTTTACATTTGAAGATTTGGGGTTTATCACTCCTTTTCTGAGTTGTGCTGGAAGCCTTCTGGATAATATACACCTTTCTGTACAATGCGTAACGCTAGAACAATGGCAAATATGATATCTCTAGAACACCAAGAAGGGGTTATTTGACCACTAATGAGATTTGAATTAAACATTCACTTCATGATTAAAATAAGAATTATCTTTTTTCCATTCATTTGTATGTCACGGACAAATTTCAATCAAAATCTTACCTTGAAATTCTAACGCTTTTAGACTAGTGCGCTGAATACAAAACTTTGCAAGTCTCTGCAGAAATGTAATCAATTTCTGAAGTTTCTAACATTTCTTCATTACTTTCATTTGTTTGTTTTTAAACATTAAATTACCAGTTTAGGCAGGGTGTTGGTATTTTTATAACCATTTTTCCACAGATGGCTTTTACGTATTTCTC
This sequence comes from Schistocerca cancellata, assembly GCF_023864275.1. NCBI lineage: Eukaryota > Metazoa > Arthropoda > Insecta > Orthoptera > Acrididae > Schistocerca > Schistocerca cancellata. Next base: position 383,020,367 of record NC_064634.1, on the reverse strand, counting down.
ACTGATGTCATCTTCTTCCATAGTGCATTTTAAATTGACATTTCTCTTGCTTTTTTTGATTTGTGTGCTCCTATGGTGGCTTCTTTATTCAACTGGCTGGAGTGATGCTGCTCCAGCAGGTCGCAGGGAATGGGCGCGGACCACAGAGGAAGCACCTGCAGCCGTTGGTGGAGGGGGAAGGCCATAGGCATAAATACTGGACCAGGTCCACTCAAGGAGCAGTCTCAGGTCACACCTGATGAAGGTCACGAGCTACGTGACCGAAATATCGTGCAAGTACGATGCTGATATCCGGCAGAACACCCGACAACCCAAGATAAAAACAAATATGACACTGAAAAAATTATGCTACAGCTTATGCTTACTTCCACACAAAGTAAGCTTCCATACTGTTACAGTTGCATACTTTGCCCAGTTCCACAATATTCTACAGTATGGAATTATATTCTGGAGTACCACACCTAGTAGCTCAGTAATCTTTCTGGCACAAAAAAGAGCTATAAGAGCAATGCACCATGCAAAACAGACTGACTCATGTAGGTCCCTCTTTCAAAAGTCTTCCATCTTTCCTCTCCCCGTCTTTTTATTCTAGAAAATTGTAAATATGTGAGGAAAAATATGAAAGAGATAAATAAAAACTGTACTGTTCATGAACATAATACCAGGAAAAAAGACAAAATCCATGTTCAGTCAGTAAGGACAACAGCCTTTAAAACTTCCAGTACAAATAGCAGAATATAAATGTACAATAGTCTGCCACATAAAATTAAAGTTATTTCTTCATTTTCTCTGTTTCACAAATCCCTAAGGGCATACTTATTAGATCACTGCTTCTATTCAGTGGCAGAATTCTTAAACCATGTGAAGTACAACAGACATGAAGCAAGAATATGCAAAAACTACTACTAGAAGAAACAAGGAAATATCATGAAGTTTAGTGGAAAGATGAAAAAAAAAATGAGTTCATTACTAAGGAAACAAAAGTTGAAAGTTGCCTTTTGGTCCCTTCTGCTGTCCTACTGTTAAGGAAGTTTATTCAGCTGCATTCATTTTTCTATCTAGTGTTTACTGAATGAATGTTGCAGATTCTTCTGAATGAGTCAATGCTGTCAACAACGAAAACTGTGATGTAGTATATGTATGGAGATGGCAGCATTAAAATTCTAAGACTCCAAAACAATGACCTACAACAAGTTTGCATAGTGAAGCTGCCCTTTTCTGGATTAAGAATATTATTCATGAATGCAAACACTTTCTCCAGAATATGGCACCTTATAAGATAAGTGGACAAAAGTGTTATATTCTCCAAATGCTCTTGGCATTAAAAACATGTTACCAAGTTTGAGAATGCAATTGTTCTGTGACTATGCTGCTACTGTTAAAGACATTTTAAACATAGGTTCTGGATTGTGTTATGTGAACTACATACAATGATTAGCAATATCATATCATTAATGTTTCTTACAATCAACAAATATGAAAAGATTTCAAGTTAACCTCCAAGGTGTTGTGTCCATAACTTGACAATCAGGTAGCTAAAACAAATAATTAGTGGAGGAGAGATTTCATGAAGAACAGCTATCAAGGCCCAGTAAACACATGTGAGTTCTCTTACACTACTTACCTGTAAAAAAAATTGCTTTTACCAGGGGAATGGCACCTAAGAATCATCTGGATGATGTAACATGAAAGCATAACATAGTCCATGTTGTGTGCACCCTCTATGGTGTATGATCATAATTATGTTGCACCTCTCTCTCCCTCTCTCTCTCTCTCTCTCTCTCTCTCTCTCTCTCTCTCTAGAAACTGGCCTTACCATGTAGCATTCTTTTTTCAAGCCACTGCTTTACAAGCATGTATTTTGTTGTTGCATAATATACTTCAGGAATATGTCTGCAGCTTCAACATCAGCAGTGTGAGAAACCCTCATGCTCTTTCCTCCTTCATTCTGTTCTTCATCACTTGCATAATTACTTTCTTGTGCACTTTTAATTATTTCTTCATCTGTTGAGGTTTGGTCATCTTAGTGTTCCTTCTTCAGCTGCTTAGCAGCATTTTCTTTATGTTTTCTCTTCATCCTGGAATCTTGTGGGACATGTCAATGCATAAAGTGTCAGTAAATGATGATTCCAAATTTGCTGGCTCGACACCTTCACTGAGTACTGGCTCCAACTCAGTATCAATTGATGGCCACACTTTTCTCCAGCTCTCCATTATGGTATTGTTCACCATGTGGTCCCATGTTTTTGCTGTTTGCAAAACAACATCACATAAGCTGACTGTTTTCCATGCCTTCGACATAGCCTCAGTGGAGTTATTATCACATTTGTTAAGCAAGACTATGAGAAATGTATGTTGATGATGATGTTTAACTGATTTCAGAATTCCCTGGATCATAGACTCAATCAAGGCTGTCTCACTGAGTGGAAGGAAGAGTGCTTCTATACCAATGGTCTTCATAGCTGCATCATAAAGATGACTGGAATCATTATCAATTACTCTACTGGCCATTAAAATTGCTACACCACGAAGATGACGTGCTACAGACATGAAATTTAACCAATAGGAAGAAGATGCTGTGATATGCAAATGATTAGCTTTTCAGAGTATTCACACAAGGTTGGCGCCAGTGGCGACACCTACAACATGCTGACATGAGGAAAGTTTCCAACCAATTTCTCATACACAAACATCAGTTGACCAGCGTTGCCTGGTGAAATGTTGTTGTGATGCCTCGTGTAAGGAGGAGAAATGCATACCATCACGTTTCTGACATTGATAAAGGTCGGATTGTAGCCTATCACGATTGCAGTTTATCGTATCACGACATTGCTGGACGCGTTGGTCAAGATCCAATGACTGTTAGCAGAATATGGAATCGGTGGGTTCAGCAGTCGAGATGACAAGCACCTTATCCGCATGGCTGTAACGGATCGTGCAGCCACGTCTAGATCCCTGAGTCAACAAATGGGGACATTTGCAAGACAACAACCATCTGCACGAACAGTTCAACGATGTTTGCAGCAGCATGGACTATCAGCTCGGAGACCATGGCTGCGGTTACCCTCGATGCTGCATCACAGACAGGAGCGCCTGCGATGGTGTACTCAACGACAAACCTGGGTGCACGAATGGCAAAACGTCATTTTTTTGGATGAATCCAGGTTCTGTTTACAGCATCATGATGGTCGCATCCATGTTTGGTGACATCACGGTGAACACGCATTGGAAGCGCGTATTCACCATCGCCATACTGGTGTATCACCTGGCGTGATGGTATGGGGTGCCATTGGTTACATCTCTCAGTCACTTCATGTTCGCATTGATGGCACTTTGAACAGTGGACATTACATTTCAGATGTGCTATGACCTATGGCTCTACCCTTCATTCGATCCCTGCGAAACCCTACATTTCAGCAGAATAATGCACGACCATATGTTGCAGGTACTGTACGGGCCTTTCTTGATACAGAAAATGTTCGACTGCTGCCCTGGCCAGCACATTCTCCAGATCTCACACCAATTGAAAACATCTGGTCAATGGTGGCCAAGCAACTGGCTCATCACAATACGCCAGTCACTACTTTTGATGAACTGTGGTATCGTGTTGAAGCTGCATGGGCAGCTGTTCCTGTACATGCCATCCTAGCTCTGTTTGACTCAATGCCCAGGTGTATCAGGGCCGTTATTAGGGACAGAGGTGGTTGTTCTGGGTACTGATTTCTCAGGATCTATGCACCCAAATTGCGTGAAAATGTAATCACATGTCAGTTCTAGTATATTTGTCCAATGAATACCCATTTCTCGTCTGCATTTCTTCTTGGTGTAGCAATTTTAATGGCCAGTAGTGTACAAGGATACCTTTCAGTGGAAGCTTTTTTTTTTCTTCAGCTCTTTTCTCAGAGCTGATTCAAATGTTTCATGGAACCACAAAGAGAATATTCCTCTGTCCTCCCACAGTTGCTCCTGACTACAATTTTGCATTCGAGGTGTATGTCTGTCACTGTGCTGAAAGAAATGTGGATATTGGAATGGTGAAATTTTACCTAAATTTGTTGTGTCTCCTGTATCTGAATCAAATTATTTAGATTATCTACATTATAAGACAAATAAACCATAGTTCACACAATTCACCCAATCACCATGAGTTGTAGTTTATGACTTTCATTTGTGTTACAGCAAAACATTAATTTGCTGTTTCTGTTGTTTGTACTTATGACATTTATTCTCATTCTTGGCAGTTAATGTTTTTGAAGGTAGCATCTTATAAACAACACTGGCTTCATCAGCATTGTACAGAGCATCAGCAGTTGAATCTTCTTCGTCTATTACTTTCCAGCTCTCCCTTCTGCATCTTCTTTTGTTAGCTGAGCAACTCTCCCCAGTGGCTGTCAGCTGTCACATTTTATGTCTATTTTACCAGTCTGACAGCCAAATCTCACAAGTTGTCTGTTAAATGCAACTGCTTTTTCTTTTACTATTGGGCCATGACTAGCATTCCTTTACAGTGTTGTTCTATGAACCATCTATAAACAGCCATGTCCACGTCTTCATTCTCAGTGTTTCACATAACCTTCCTTTTATCAATTCACTCTTCGGTTGAGTAGCATATTATCAAATATCATCTTCGTCTTTTTTATTTCATAACATCCGACATTTTACTCAAGAGAGATGTGTTTCTACAAAGAATCTCATTTCAACTTATTTAAAATTTCATGTTTCTGTTGAGGTCTACTGTTATGTGTTTCCCTTTAGAAGTCCTACTGAACTGCAAAGATAGCCACAATTTCAAATATGTAAACCGTTGTTTAACAATGTAATTAACAACAATGCTGTACATGAAAATTCATTGTTGTGTGGATAATTTCGACTCGAGCAACACACACACACACACACACACACAGTTTCTGAGATCAAACAATGAAAAATTCAAGATGGAAGACTGAGCAGGTGGTGCAGTGGTTAGCACACTGAACTCGCATTTGGGAGGATGACAGTTCAATCCCGAGTCCTGCCATCTTAATTTAGGTTTTCCGTGATTTTCCTAAGTTGCTTCAGGCAAATGCTGGGATGGTTCCTTTGAAAGGGCATGGCTGATTTCCTTTCCAATCCTTTTCTAAACCCATGGGACTGATGACCTCATTGTTTGGTCCCCTCCTCCAAACCAACCAATCAATCAAGATGGAAGACAGCAGTTGTTGTTGTTGTTGTGGTCTTCAGTCCTGAGACTGGTTTGATGCAACTCTCCATGCTACTCTATCCTGTGCAAGCTGCTTCATCTCCCAGTACGTACTGCAGTCTACATCCTTCTGAATCTGCTTAGTGTAAATTTTCTAACCTACCTGCCTGATCAAGGGATCTGACATTCCACACTCCGATCTGTAGAACGCCAGTTTTCTTTCTCCTGATAACGACATCCTCTTGCGTATGAGATAGGATATATATCATCACGTAGAGGAGACACTGAGCAGCAGAGAGGCACATTAAAAGAAGAGTGCTTTATATTATCAAACTAAGACCTTCATCAGATGTAGACAAAACATACACACATTTACATACGCATAATTCATACATACACATGGCCTATGTCGTTGCCAGTTGCATTTGGGCCTTAGCATCTAGAGATGACTGTCAACATCAGTGTGAGTTGTGCATGTGCATACGTGCATGTATTTTGTTCACAGCTGATAAAGAACTTTGTCCGATAGCTAATAATATTAAACAGTTTTCTTTCAATGTGCCTGTCTGCCACACAATGACTCCTCTATGTGATGAGTAGCAATGTATCCCACTTCATAATGTTGTATTATAATATTTCTGAGAACTATATACTGTCATGATATCTCAAGCATTCATTCATTAGTTCATGACTATGGAAGCATGAAGACCTTTTTGATCAGAAACAATATTTTGTTGTTAAAACCTGCACAGAAAAGAAATGGTTTGTACTAACTATTCTTTTAAACCAGGCAAAGCTATGAAACATTACTTACTGCAGAGTGCCTCTCCTCCGGCATTCATCCAGCAGATCTCTCATTTCACTCTTCCCAAACTAGAAACAAAAAAGCACATTAAAGAAACATTCTGCAATGATAATAGAAGCATATGTATTCTGACAGTATTTGTTTACTAATTTAGCTCATTTGGTCAAATGCAGTGTGATGTACTAGATTACACTTGACTTAAATCTAGAGTTTACAAAGAAAAATAATCATGTATTTATGTACATATATTGAAGTCACTTACTGAATAAAAGCATTGGTAGTGTAGAGATGCTCTTATATAAATTTCAATTACATTCACATTTAATGCAACAATGGACATCTCGAATGGAATAACAACAATAAAAGTAGGATAGGTATGTCGCAAGCAGAGTTCCCACCTGTGCAATTCAGAAAAGGTGATGTTTGGTGGGGAGACTACAAATGGCATAAATTGTGTGTGAGTCACTGAAGTCAAGCACCCTGTCATGCAGCATGCTCTAGCCACAGTTTCATGGTGGCTAATCACATATGCAGACAACTTGTTTTTGGTCACATCCATAAAGAATGCCACACAGTTTCTGCTAGTAGACTACATTGCTGCTTTCACAGTTGGCCCTGCCTCCAACAATACTTCCATTTTGACTGCTGTTGCCCATTCCACATCAAGAAGTCCCTTGCATACAATGTAGCTATCCATTTTCAGTGCATCTGCAGTGACAAGCAGTCCATCTCCAGATATGCATTGAGGTCTTCCCAGACCAAAATTAAGTTTCCCACAGTGTCCAGAAAAACATCTCTAATGCGTCAATCTTCCCAGTCACATACCATTCCCCACATACCCACTGACTGGTGATAAAGTAGCATACCCTCATGACCCAAAACTGGAGCAACTGAATCACATTCTCCACCAGGGTTTGTCTACCTCTTGTCATGCTCTGAAAGAAGAACTGTTGTAACCACTCACCCACTGTGATATTCTGCTGGTAACTCAACCTGTATAATATCCTTGTTCATCCCTATCCCCCAACCCCATCCTCTCAAATCCCATGGCTCATATTCACGTAAAAGACCTACCTGCAAGACCTGTCCCATACATCCTTCCACTATAACTACTCCTGTCCAGTCACAGACATTCCTTAACCAAGGGATGGCAGAGCCACCTGTGAAAGCAACTATATGTTCTAGCAACTTAGCTGCATCCACTGTGCAGCATTCTATGTGGGCATGCCCACTAACAAGCCTGGCTGTCCACATGAATGGCCACCACCAAAATCCATACGAATGGCCACCACCAAAATGTGGCCAAGAAACAGCTGTACCAAACTCTTGCTTGGCGAATATGCTACACAATCCTGGTGTGCAACTGGTCCACACAATGGGTCATTTTGGTTCTTTCAAACAATTAAGTCTTTCCTGAATTGTGCATGTGTGAACTCTCACTGCAACATATTCTTCATTTCCGTAACATCCCTGGTCTCAACTTACATTAGGCCCTGCCCTCAGCCTTCCTCTTATCCCGTCCCTGCTCCCAATCAACAAGACTTCCATCTCATCAGCATACCTGTGCTGTGTTATCATTTTCCCCTTCTCTGCTTCTCTCCCCCCCCCCCCCCTCACCCCCTGCACAGCTCATCACATCTCCCTGCATATTCACATAGGCAGTATTAACGCATGTTCCCCCATCATTACACTGCTATCCATCCCATTCTCTATCCCACTTTTCACCTCTTCTGTATCTCCACTAGCCTGTCCGACAGCTTAATAATATCCAATAGATCACTCCTAATTGTGACTGTATGTCACTCAAAAACTACTCTACAGGGTGAGTAGTGGTGTATATTTAATATATATTTTAAACCATCAGGTAACTTGTGGAACAGTTTTATTCCCATATAGCATGTACCTCTCTGACACAAACTTGTATTATCTGGGATTATATTTAAGCTTAATTTAATGCTTTATTCTGACAGTGTATTTCACAGTTGTTTCTCACACTGCTTTAATTGTCACTCAAATTTTTATCAAAAATATACATTAAAGTGTCTGTAGCACACATGCATGGTAACGGTAGTGCTTTCAGTGTTTTATGTAATGATCTACATTACTGAGTAGCTCCATTCCTTGTAAGAACTCTAAGGGCACTCTTTTAGATTCTGAACATCCCCTTTGCTGCTGGGGAATTTCTCCAGAATATGGAGCCTATTTACTAAGTATATAATATGCACAGTAAGAGCCTATTAGTGAATGATCATTTGTGCCTTCTTTTAGGACCCTTAAAAGATAACAGTTTGTGTTCTGCTTGGAATTGATGGATTCAACATGTTTTGCTCATTTTACTTCATTTTGTACCCAGTTTGTAATAGCTTTGTCACTTCTTTATTTACAAAGTGTTGATTGCTGATATGACATAAGGATAATTGGAGATGCTAGTTTGACAGCCATGGAAGTTTACAGATGCTGTCTTTCTATGATTTATTAGGAGTTGAATTATTGCTGATAATTTACTGAGCTGACTTGTAATAGTGTTTATTGCATGTTGGATATCTTCTTTTTTGCTGCTTTTATTAATAATGTTTTGTCATCACAAGGGCATTTTCAGACCATTAATATACATCAAGAAGAGAAGAGGTCCCTTAACTGATCCATGAGGTACCCCATAGGTGATTTGGTATTCTTCTGGGAAATATTCTAAGACTACATATGGATTTACTTTCCCATTCCTTATGCTTACTTTTTGCTTTTTATTAATATAAAATGAATAAATCCATTTGCTTAGCAGGGCCATAATACCACAGTATTCAAGTTTCTTATGAGATTTCTATGATTTACCATGTTGAAAGTTTTAGTTAAGTCTAAAAATAGATCCACTGTTTTATTTAATAGAGCTACACACTCATATATAGCTGTCTCAGTTGGCTTCTGCCTGCAAAAATAATGTTGGCAACTAGTTCACATTCAACAAGTATTGTTTATGAAACTTGCCGATTTCAAATACTTTTAAAAAGGAGGTTGTTATAATGAAATGATAGTTCTTCAATTTATCTTTCTCATCAGCTTTGAAAATAGGTACCACTTTGGATGATTTTAACATTTTGGGAAATATGCATGATTGTAGTGAGTAGATACATAGTGGGTTTGTCCATAAGGTAGTGAACCTGGGTCTGGTAACGAGAATTTATTGATCCAATTGGCACATATTGTCAAAGTTCTTCAAAATTGTCTCCTTGGACATCGAAGAACCACTGTCAATGCAATTCTCATGGCATAAAGGGTCCATGGAACTCAGATATGATAACATCTTTAAGACACCGTGACAGTCTGTTGGATCAAAACTGTGACCTTTCTGGCTTCTCTAGAGCTTTGGGAATAGAAAAAGACTGGTGGGCACACATTGGTGTTGTGCAGTGGCTTTGGCAAAGTTGCAACCCCTGTCTGGGCCAGGTTGGTGGTCACAAGTAAGGCAATATGGGCTGGAGCACTGCCATGGTACAACATCGAGCAAGCAGAAACCTCCAGTTGTTTCCATTTGAGATCTGTGTAGGCAAAGAAGTACTTTTTTTGTAGAAAATAGTATTGTTGGTTCATCCTGGAGATACAAATTCTGTGTGAAGGGGCCCACACTTGTCAAAACATAGAATGACCATTGTCTTTATCTTGGACTTTGACATTCACATTTTAATGAAATGCGAGGAGATCAAAGTGAGCCACTCCAAGCTCTGGTGGTTTTGAGGATGTACGGGTACACTCGTAAAGTGTCTTCTGTTATTATATTGTCTAAAAAGTTTGATTTAGTTTCTAACTGGTCCAAGATCTCACAGGAAATATCACCTCATTCTTTTTCTTCACCACTCTACACTTTCATCACCAATTTCACAAAAACTTTCCTCATGTTCTCAAATTTTCAGAAATAATTTTCTGAACCATTGTTTTGCACATATTGAGGTGATTAATCTTACACTCAAATGACAGAGCCCAGAAATTTTTCACTTTGGGCGTGTTTTCATTCAAACCCGTCACTGAGGGGTGTCCAGACCACTCCATGTCTTGAAGGGTCTCCCATCTGTTCTTGAACTCCCAGAACCACTGAAAAACCTGGGCCATTGACAGGGCATTGTCTCTTGTAAGTCTTGGGATTGACGTGGCCCATATGAAAGCAAAATTTAATAATGTAGCACTACTCTAGTGAATGCTCCATTTTTCACCTTTTCTGCCGTGCAAGAAATCAAAACCAGAGTTTGTGCCTTGTGTGATCCTCACTCCCTCAGAGCTCAGATGCAACTCTTACCCAGGGTGTTGCTTAGCTTAGAACCTCACCCATACACCACCATCACAAATCCACCACCAGGAAGCAAGATGCGGGGTGACTGGACTGCTGCTCAGTGGCCATTCTCATTAATTTACAGAAGAACCCTGTAGATGGTGAGGGAAACAACTATACATATTTTGGAGGCAGAGCTGTGAGTTCCTGCTCATTACAAGTTTTTTTAGTTCTTTGACAGCTATGACTTTCTGCTAATGTTACCAACAAATAGCAAAACATCATCTGTACTGCAAATGTCAAACAGCCACACAACCAACAATATGTAATACTAAGAGAATAAATGAATCAACTGATGATGGTGAAACTTCTCTGAAACACGTTTTGGGTATTAAACAAAAAGGATTTTTGTTTGCTCACAGCAGAACTACATTTCCATAACTATACATTACAAAGCAAAAACAGACAAAAAGAGAACTACAACAACAAGATGAATTACCAACAACCACTGAAAAATTATTGAAGCTGATCTTGTTTTTCATTGGTTGCTGACAGAGTATTGTCAGCTGTAAGAGGCAGAAGATGTGCTTAGTTAGTGCTGGACGGTTTTCCAGATTTTGACTGAGATAAACTCACACTGCAGTTCTTCTTTGGCATGTCAGTGGACAAGTTGACACAAAAACAGCTAAGTAAAGTATTTGTGCATTTAAAAAGTTGATTTCTACATTAAAAACTGACTTTGGAATCTTCCTTTGTGTGAGATTGTTTGTGCAAGATTCATGTGTCAATTCCAGATTTCCATATTTTACTTTTACATCACTTTTGCATAATATTTCTTTGTTTGTATCAGTACCCATCTGTATTGTGATATATTGTGAAATTTTGAACATTTGTGGGTGTCACAATAAATCTTTAATGTTATTGTCAATTGTAGGCTTAAACTCATTGGACTCTTACACAATTTTTAAGAATAGTAAGGCTATCCTCATTCAAAACAACTGGTCTCTCATTTCATTCTACAATTATGTAAAGTAATAGGTTAATTTTGAGAATTTTTGGAGGCTTACAAAACTATATCTTCATAAGTTTTCGACAGGTACGTGCCGAGTAAAACTGTGAGGGACAGGAAAAACCCACCGTGGTTCAACAACAAAGTTAGGAAACTACTGCGAAAGCAAAGAGAGCTTCACTCCAAGTTTAAATGCAGCCAAAACCTCTCAGACAAACAGAAGCTAAACGATGTCAAAGTTAGTGTAAGGAGGGCTATGCGTGAAGCGTTCAGTGAATTCGAAAGTAAAATTCTATGTACCAACTTGACAGAAAATCCTAGGAAGTTCTGGTCTTACGTTAAATCAGTAGGTGGCTCGAAACAGCATATCCAGACACTCCGGGATGATGATGGCATTGAAACAGAGGATGACACGCATAAAGCTGAAATACTAAACACCTTTTTACAAAGCTGTTTCACAGAGGAAGACTGCACTGCAGTTCCTTCTCTAAATCCTCGCACAAACGAAAAAATGGCTGACATCGCAATAAGTGTCCAAGGAATAGAAAAGCAACTGGAATCACTCAACAGAGGAAAGTCCACTGGACCTGACGGGATACCAATTCGATTCTACACAGAGTACGCGAAACAACTTGCCCCCCTTCTAACAGCCGTGTACCGCAGGTCTCTAGAGGAACAGAAGGTTCCAAATGATTGGAAAAGAGCACAGGTAGTCCCAGTCTTCAAGAAGGGTCATCGAGCAGATGCGCAAAACTATAGACCTATATCTCTGACGTCTATCTGTTGTAGAATTTTAGAACATGTTTTTTGCTCGCCTATCATGTCGATTTTGGAAACCCAGAATCTACGGAAACAGCGATCGTGTGAGACCCAACTCGCTTTATTTGTTCATGAGACAAAGAAAATATTAGATACAGGCTCCCAGGTAGATGCTATTTCCCTTGACTTCCGGAAGGCATTCGATACAGTTCCGCACTGTCGCCTGATAAACAAAGTAAGAGCCTATGGAATATCAGACCAGCTGTGTGGCTGGATTGAAGAGTTTTTAGCAAACAGAACACAGCATGTTGTTATCAATGGAGAGACGTCTACAGACGTTAAAGTAACCTCTGGCGTGCCACAGGGGAGTGTTATGGGACCATTGCTTTTCACAATATATATAAATGACCTAGTAGATAGTGTCAGAAGTTCCATGCAGCTTTTTGTGGATGATGCTGTAGTATACAGAGAAGTTACAGCATTAGAAAATTGTAGCAAAATGCAGGAAGATCTGCAGCGGATAGGCACTTGGTGCAGGGAGTGGCAACTGACCCTTAACATAGACAAATGTAATGTATTGCGAATACATAGAAAGAAGGATCCTTTACTGTATGATTATATAATAGCAAAACAAACACTGGTAGCAGTTACTTCTGTAAAATATCTGGGAATACGCGTGCAGAACGATTTGAAGTGGAATGATCACATAAAATTAATTGTTGGTAAGGCGGGTACCAGGTTGAGATTCATTGGGAGAGTCCTTAGAAAATGTAGTGCATCAACAAAGGAGGTGGCTTACAAAACACTCGTTCAACCTATACTTGAGTATTACTCATCAGTGTGGGATCCATACCAGATCGGGTTGACGGAGGAGATAGAGAAGATCCAAAGAAGAGTGGTGCGTTTCGTCACAGGGTTATTTGGTAAGTGTGATAGCGTTATGGAGATGTTTAGCAAACTGAAGTGGCAGACTCTGCAAGCGAGGCACTCTGGATCGCGGTGTAGCTTGCTCGCCAGGTTTCGAGAGGATGCGTTTCTGGATGAGGTATCGAATATATTGCTTCCCCCTACTTATACCTCCCGAGGACATCACGAATGTAAAATTAGAGAGATTCAAGCGCGCAAGGAGGCTTTCAGACAGTCCTTCTTCCCATGAACCATATGCGACTGGAACAGAAAAGGGAGGTAATCACAGTGGCACGTAAAGTGCCCTCCACCACACACCGTTTGGTGGCTTGCAGAGTATAAATGTAGATGTAGATGTAGAAGTTACTGGTATGAGTGTTTTTGCATACATTATTTCATAGCAAATCAGTGTTTGTGATTCACAGTCACTGCCAAAGCATAGATCACTACATTGTATATCAACGCAAATAAACGTTCATTTTCGAGAATTTTCAGAAGTAACCAATATCGTGCACATAATCTAATTTAGTTACTGAAGCTGAAATTCTAATACATTGTGTTACATCTAGTTTTCCCTTAAAGAGCAGTGTATATTTCCTACATTTATGATAAATTAACTCTATTTTCAAGTTTGCTAATAATTAGAATTAACTTCAAAAAGTTTTAGGAAATAGTGATTTTTGTCACTGGTTTTTTTATATTGCTTTAACAGAAATCTTGTTTTGCATATTTGCTCTAATTCTTATAGAGAATTCGTAAATTTTTTAGCTCAATAGATATAAAAGATAATCAGCAGGCTTAGTTTAAAATTACTTGCTCACTGTCCTGTAATACATAGTACTAGCCAAAATGCAGCCCCACTGTAAACACTGTCCTCGAACATGAGATGAGTTGGCTGATGTTCATAAGTAACTGGAAATCCTCCTGAGTACTGTCAAATGATTGGATCAGTGTGTTGAAAGAGCTCCCAAGAATTGTGTATCTGTGATACTGGTACCAAAGATCCCACGTATCTTGTATCCTCTCCAGAAAAAATGGGACCTGATGTTACTCGTCCACTTGACTGCAAGCGGCATTTCAATGGTAGATCTAGGCATCCCACGGTGTTACACCAAACCATCTAACCAATAAGTTTGAGGTGCTGTCTTTCACTGAAACTGAATCTGAGCCAGCAGAACTCAATTCATCTGGTTTGGGTAAACTTGTTTCATCTGGCATCAGGATAAGGCAAGCACAAAAGGGTAGAGTCTACTAATAGTCGGCAGATCCAACATACGATGAATGATGGTACCCCTTAGGGCAATGGCAGCAAGGGACAGGAAAGGTCACAAAGTTCACTCAGTGCATATGCCAGGCAACCTCACTGAACAGGTTGAAGAGGCTATTCCAGCAGCCATTGAGGGAACAGGGTGTAAGCAACTGCACAATGTGGCACAAGTTGGAAGAAGTCATCTGGGTTTTGAGGTCATACTTGGATCATTCCAGCGACTGGTGGAGCAGGTTGAAAAGACCAGCCTTATGCACAGAGTTTCAACACAGTGCACAATTTGCAGCAGTGTCCCCAGAACTGAGCATGACCCTTTGGCTCTGAGTCAAGTGCCGGCCGGTGTGGCCGTGCGGTCTGGACGCTTCAGTCTGGAACGGCGTGACCACTCCGGTCGCAGGTTCGAATCCTGCCTCGGGCATGGATGTGTGTGATGTCCTTAGGTTAGTTAGGTTTAAGTAGTTCTAAGTTCTAGGGTACTATTGACCACAGAAGTTAAGTCCCATACTGCTCAGAGCCATTTGAACCATTTGAACCTCTGAGTCAAGTGAAAGGCCTGAACCAGTGACTTCAAATGTTTTGTAACTAGCTAGGTTGTGACTTCCTGGACTTGTGCCAAAGGGTTGAGAACTGAAGAGTGCTCCTAAATGGGTGATGTGCATAACACATCAGAGACTGCTACTCAGGTTACTGACTGTGAGTATGGTACACACAAGAGATTTTTAGGTTAGGTGACTCTCCATCCAATATAGATAATGACAGCTGTAGGAAACCAAGAAGTGTCAGTGTAAGATTGAAAGAAATGCCTCCCATAGGTGACAGTATTAAAATCCTAGTGGTTAAATGCCGAAGTATTTGCAACAAAGTGCCAGAGTTTGAAGCACTCCTGAAAAGCAGTGAAACATGTGTAATGCTAGATACAGAAAGTTGACTGAAACCTGATAATGATGACAGTGAGATTTCTTGGGGAAAATGTAAGTGTATATCAAAAGATAGGCTAATGGGAAATGTAGTTAGTGTATTTTCCACAGTAGACAAGAAACTCAGATCCACTGAGACTGAAATTAAGCTGCATGTGAGATTGTGTGGACAAGACTCAGTATCAGGAGTGGGCATAAAATCATAATTGCATCCTTCTACCACCTACCAGACTCATCCCCTCATGTAACTGAAAATTTTAGAGAAAACCTCAGTTCACTAGTATATAAGTTCCCCAATAATACTGTAATCGTTGGTGAAAACTTTAATCATCCAATAATCAATTGGGAAAATTAGAGTTTTGCTAGTGGTGGGTGTAGTAAGGCATCCTTCTCTGAAAACTACTAAGAACAGATAGGTCAGAGCTCTGCTCATGATGGAAATATATTGGATCTAATGGCAACAAATAAACCTGAGCTCTTTGAGGATATCCACATTGAAACTGGTATCAGTGATCATGACACTATTGTGGCAATAATCTTACTAATGTACAAAGGGCAAGTAAATAAAACAACCAAAAGATATATACATTCAGTAAACTAGATAAGAAACCAGTAGTGCAATATCTCAATGAGGAACTTGAAACTTTCAGCACAGGGCAGGAGCATGCAGAGGAACTATGGCTAAAGTTTTAAAAAAATAGTTGACCGTGAACTGTATAGATACATACCCAGTAGAACAGTTCATAATGGGAGGGACCCAACATGGTATACTGACACTGTAAAAATCTTCTAAAGAAACAGTGACTACTGCATAACAGGTGTAAAACAAAGCATAGGAACATAGAACAAGAGATACTGAATGAAACAGGGTTGGCCTATTGAGAGAGCCACATATGAAGCCTCCAATGACTACCACGCCAGAATATTGTCAAATTATTTTTCACAAAACCCAAAGAAATTCTGGTCATATGTAAAGGCTGCCAGAGGCACCAATGTTAATGTCCAGTCCCTAGTGAATGAGACAGAAACTGAATTTCAGGCTGGTAAAACATAAACTAAAGTTCAAATGTTCCTTTACAAAGGAAATGCCAGTTTAATCCTCATACCACTGAAAAGTGAGATAACTGTTAGTGTCAGTGGTTTTGAAAAACAGCTGAAATCGTTAAAATTGAACAAACCTCCAGAGCCTGTTGGAATCCCTGTCAGATTGTGTACCAAATTTATGGCTGAGTTAGCCACTCTTCCAACTATAATCTACTGTAGATACCTCAAGCAAAAAAACTTTGCCCAGTAGTTGGAAGAAAGCACAGGTAACACCCATCTACAAAGAGGGTAGTCGAAGTGATCCACAAAACAACCATCCAATATCTCTAAAATCGATGTACTGTACAATCTTAGAACATATTTTGACCTCAAACATAATGAGGTATCTTGGCAGAATGACCTCCTCCATGCCAACCAGCATGAATTCCAATCAACTCACACTTTTCTCACATGACATAATGAAAACTTCAGATCAAGGCAGTCAGGTAGATGCAGTATTTCTTGATTTCTGTAAAGCATTTTACTCAATACCACTCCCATGCATATTGTAAAAAGTTCAATCATATAGGGTATCAAATGAAATTTGTGACTGGATTGAGGATTTTTTGGCAGGGAGGGCACATCCCGTTATCTCAGATGTAAAATTGTGCACTTCACAGAAAAATGTATCCTATGACTATAATACGAATGAGTCACTGTTGGAATTGGCCACCTCAAATAAATACTTGGGTATAACACTTTGTAAGGATATGAAATGAAATGATCACTTAGGCTCAGTTGTGGGTAAAGCAGGTGGTAAACTTCAGTATATTGGTAGAGTACTGAGGAAGTGCAATCAATCTACAAAGGAGATTGCTTACAAATCTCTTGTGTGACCCATTCTAGAATATTGTTCAATTGTGTGGAGTCCATACAAAATACGACTAACAGCAGAATTTGAACATGTACAGACAAGAGCAGCACAAATATTCACAGGTTTTTTTGGCCCAAGGGATAGTGTTACAGTGATGCTCAAGAAACTGAGCTGGCAGACTCTTGAAGATAGGCATAAACTGTCCTGAGAAAGTCTACCAACAGTGTTTCAAGAACTGGCTTTAAATGATGACTCTAGCAATATACAAAAACCTCATATAGATTGCTCACATTGGCATCATGAGGACAAGATTAAAATTATTTCAGCATCCATAGGCATACTGACAATAATTTATACCATGCTCCAAACGTGAATGGAACGGGAACAAACCTTAATCACTGGTATAATAGGACCTACCCTCTGCCACACACTTCACAGTGGTTTCCAGAGTACGTATGTAGATGTAGATGTAGAAGTTTTGCACTGAAATTCATCAGCATGATAATTTCAGCTATTTGAGCGTAGTAGCCACTGACTGGATTCACTTGGTTCCATACCTTTCTATTTTTGTTACATGACAATATTCATGTTGGTTGTCTTATTTTTTCCATTTTCTTTCTCTTTCTCTCACATGGTTTTTTCTTTACCGGTACTTGCAAAGCTTTTTATGTATTTATGAGGGTCGTTCAATAAGTAATGTCCCACACTTTTTTTCTCAGAATATATTTACTGTTAAGAGTCAGAATTTGGTAGTAGTACACATCCACATGTCTTGTCCATGTCCTATTTTTCTATGTAATCTCCTTCACATTCTGTGGGCATATGCCAACATTGCAGAAGACCATGTATTCTCTGCTGGTAAAAGCTCTTGTCCTGTAGGCGTAGCCATGTTTTCACTGCATGACCAACACTCTCATCACCTTCAGAGTGTGTTCTCTGAAGAAAGCCTTTAAGCGGCCCAAAGAGATGGATGTCCAAGAGTGTCGGGTCTGGACTGTAGGGTGGATGAGGCAATGATGTCTGACCCGATTTGGTTATGTGTTCCTGGGTTATATTCCTGGGTTATAAGAGTTGTGCATGGGAGTGCATTATTGTGTTGGAACAAGATTTCTGCTGGATTCTTGTCTGATCCAACATGTCAGAAACAGTTCATGAGTTTATTCGGATTCTTCATGTATGCTTCTGAACTGATGGTTGACCCTCTTAGCATCACATCCACAAGAATGATGCCATCACAATCCCAGAAGACTGTCACCATGACTTGACTTTTCCAGCAGAGGGTGTTGTCTTGAATTTCTTCTTTTATGGTGAATGAGAATGATGCCACTCCATGGACTGCCTTTTTGTTTCCGGCACAAAGTGGTGCACCCAGCTTTTGTCCCACGTAGCGATTGATAACAGAAAGGCCTTTCCATCAGTCTCAAAATGCTCCAGCAATTCAGATAAAATGGCCTTTCTCTGAATCTTGTGGTCTGCTGTGAGCATTTGTGGAACTCATTGTGAGCACCTCTTTGAATATCCGAGAGTCTTGATCATTGCAGATGCACTTCCAATGCTGCCCGACGACTGTAGAGCCAACTACATCTACATCTACAACTACATTTATACTCCGCAAGCCACCCAACGGTGTGTGGCGGAGGGCACTTTACGTGCCACTGTCATTACCTCCCTTTCCTGTTCCAGTCGCATATGGTTCGCGGGAAGAACGACTGCCAGAAAGCCTCCGTGCACGCTCGACTCTCTCTAATTTTACATTTGTGATCTCCTCCGGAGGTATAAGTAGGGTGAAGCAATATATTCGATACCTCATCCAGAAAGGCACCTATGGTAAACTAACATACGCAAACAGCGACAAACATCGGTAAGCCCCTGCATATCAGCAATACTGACTGGCAACTATCTGCTGCTATTAGAGCCAACCAACAGGCCACAGCAGGGACACCGACGAGCTCGCCCACAGACGCACAAACAATCAGGTCATATACCGGAAGCACAGTGTGAGGGAATGTTGGCAGATTGTTTGTGCATCTGATAGGTCATATACCGGAAGCACAGTGTGAGGGAATGTTGGCAATCGGACACAAGATCGATAACAAACCTAACTGTTGCAGGTTGCTGACGCTGAACAAGGACTCTGTACCAGCACCCAGCACCAGCCGCCGAGCAGCACAAACGCACAACGTTACGGTATCGACATGCATGATACCCACTACTAACATAGCCTACCCTTGCACGACCTATCGTAGGCAGCAAGACAACTGCTACTGCTCTCACCACCCGACCTAACTATCGCAGAGGTTTTTTTCCCTTGGCTCTTGTCTTGGCACTTTTTTTCCTCTGCCCTTCAAACCGCTACCCTTCATCTGATTTCGACCAATCTATCTCCAGATGAGCGCGTATTAATGGTTAACCCTAACCAGACGTATGCAAACATCGCAGTACCCACATCCTGTGACACCTCACTTTAGTGAATACTAACCCTTATGCAGAGATGGCAGTACACCTTTTGTGTTGGCCATCATGCCAGTGTGGGCATTCCACACTGATGAGTAATACTCAAGTATAGGTCGAACGAGTATTTTGTAAGCCACCTCCTTTGTTGATGGACTACATTTTGTAAGGATTCTCCCAATGAATCTCAACCTGGTACCTGCCTTACCAACAATTAATTTTATGTGATCATTCCACTTCAAATCATTCCGTACGCATACCCCCAGATATTTTACAGAAGTAACTGCTACCAGTGTTTGTTTCGCTATTATATAATCATACAGTAAAGGATCCTTCTTTCTATGTATTCGCAATACATTACATTTGTCTATGTTAAGGGTCAGTTGCCACTCCCTGCACCAAGTGCCTATCACAGATCTTCCTGAATTTCGCTGCAATTTTCGAGTTGTAATGCACTGGTCACCATGAATAATAGCATCCACCTGATTCAGCATGTTTGGAGCAGTGGCTGTGACAGGATGTCCTGAGCGTGGCTATCATGGAGCTCTGTTTCTGCATTTCCTGAGGCTGTAACTTTCTTTACCTATCACCCAACGGTACTCCTATCAACTGCAGCATCACCATATACTGCACACAAATCTTTATGGGTGTCACCATGGTTTATTTTTGTGCACACAAGAATTAAAAACTGCACACTGCTTGTAACATGAGTGATATGTAGACACCATTTTGATGCTGAACTATGGCTCTGCCATCTGCCAGAACATTTCAAAACTTCACCAGCGCACAGAACAAACATCAAATGTGATGCACCAACAACTATGCATACTAATGGTTTTTTTTTTTTTTTTTTTTTTTTTTTATTTGGGGCATTACTTATTGAACGACCCTTGTATAACAGTACTGACTATCTTTGCCTATTTAACAAACTTCCACGACATTTTTGTATGTATTTTACAGTGAGTGTCTATATTTGCCATGACATTACTTTTCCTTGCATCTTTGGTGCAGAACTATGCTTTTCTGCAAGAAATCTAATTAGTGAGCAATAAACACGACTTAAATCTGGAAAAAAATTTATGTAGAGAAGTTTGTCATTCAGTGCTTAGGAGAAAAAAAAATTTGAACATCGCCACTGATATGGTACAAGGTCAAAATGGAGGCTAGCATTGTGCATTACGGTTGCTTACCATACCACTCAGGTGTGTAATGCAGGAAGAATTACAGTTTAAATGCCCTTGTATATTTACTATAGAAATGATATAAAGGGGCTGTACAACATTAATGGATTCCTCAGTTAATAACAGTTCTCTAAACTTAGTAGGTATGCTTTCATGAGGTTGTTAAGTGTCCAGGTTGTATTCCTTTGTTGTTGTTGTTGTTTGTTGTTGTTGTTGTTGTTGATGATGATGATGATGTGGTCTTGCAGTCTGAACACTGGTTTGATGCATCTCTCCACACTAGTCTGTCCTGGGAAAGTCTCTTCAACTTCTCATAACTGCTGCAACTAAACACCCACCGAATGTATATCTGCCTTAGTTGATCAGCACCTGCAATCCATAACACAAAGATTCCCTTACTATGTCAAAGATACCAACCACTTCCTAGATCATCTGAAATCCATGCCCATCCCACTCCCACCACACACCTTGCTTGTCTGTTGCTAAACATTTCCTCAGTCAGCACCCACCTAATTCCGAACCTATGACATCCTTCCTACTCACCTTAATCAACTTTATACTTACGAATAACTACTTCACCTTTGAGGGGCAGACATACAAACAGATCAGGGGTACGGCCTTGGGAACCAGAATAGATCCTCCCTATGTCAACCTTTTCATGGGTCGCTTGGAGGGGTCTTTCCTGGGCTCCATAAGCCTGAGTTTGGTTTGGTTTAGATACATTGATGACATCTTTACCATATGCACTCATGGTGAGGCTGACCTGTTGAAATTCCTGGAATCTCTGAATACTTCTCCCAATTAAATTTTGCATGGTCCTATACCAAATCCCATGCCACTTTTCTTGATGTTGATCTCGTCCTTACCAAAGGTCAGCTACACACTACTGTCCACATTAAACCTACCAAAAAACAACAGTACTTACATTTTGACAGTTGCTATCCTTTCCATGTCAAATGTTCTCTCCCATACAGCCTCACCATCTGAGGCAAACATATTTGTTCAGATGCAGACACTTTACAGTAATACACCACCATTCTCACCTCAGCCTTCACTGCGTGTAATTACCCCACCAGACTAGTTCAAAAGCAGATTCCCTGGGCCATCACATTGAATCCTGGTACTGCTGGTCCCCCAAAAAAACAACTTTGGAGAACACCACTGGTGACTCATTATTATCCTGGTCTGGAACGTATTAATCAGCTACTTCGACAGGGCCATGACTTCCTAAAATCATGACCTGAAATGAGATCCGTTCTGTCTGAGATTTTGTCCATCACACCTAGAATAGGTTTTCATTGTCCTCCCAATCTACACAATATTCTTGTCAGACCCTAAACCCCTTCTGCACCCATCTACCTCCCCTAAGGCTCCTACCCCTGTGATCATCCCCACTGCAAGACTTGCCCTATGCACGCTCCTACCACCACCTTCAGCAGCCCTGTGACTGGCAACACATATACAGATTGCTCCATTGATAGTGACCGGGCCAAATATCTCACGAAACAAGCATCAAATGAAAAAACTACAAAGAACAAAACTCATCTAGCTTGAAGGGGGAAACCAGATGGTGCTATGGTTGGCCTGCTAGATGGCGCTGCCATAGGTCAAACGGATATCAACTGCGTTTTTTTTAAAATAGGAACCCCCATTTTTTTATTACATATTTGTGTATTACGTAAAGAAATATGAATGCTTTAGTTGGACCACTTTTTTCGCTTTGTGATAGATGGTGCTGTAATAGTCACAAATCTATAAGTACGTGGTATCACATAACATTCCGCCAGTGCAGATGGTATTTGCTTCATGATACATTACCCATGTTAAAATGGACCATTTAGCAATTGCAGAAAAGGTCGATATCATGTTGATGTATGGCTATTGTGATCAAAATGCCCAATGGGCGTGTGCTATGTACGCTGCTCGGTATCCTGGATGACATCATCCAAATGTCTGGACTGTTCACCAGATAGTTACGTTATTTAAGGAAACAGCCACATCTGAAATGTCAACCACGACCTGCAACAAATGCTGATGCCCAAGTAGGTGTTTTAGCTGCTGTCATGGCTAATCCACACATCAGTAGCAGACAAATTTCGAGAATCGGGAATCTCAAAAACGTTGGTGTTGAGAATGCTACATCAACATCAATTGCACCCGTACCATATTTCAATGCGGCAGGAATTGCATGGTGATGACTTTGAACATCGTGTACAGTTCTGCCACTGGCTACAAGAGCAATCACAGGATGATGACAGATTTTTTGCACTCATTCTATTTAGAGACAAAGTGTTGTGTACAGTTCTGCCACTGGGTACAAGAGAAATTTCGGGATGATGACAGATTTTTTGCACGCATTCTATTTAGAGACGAAGCGCCATTCACCAACAGCGTGATGTAAACCGGCATAATATGCACTATTGGGCAATGGAAAATCCACAATGGCTGCAACAAGTGAAACATCAGTGACCTTGGTGGGTTAATGTATGGTGTGGCATTATGGGAGGAAGGATAATTGGCCCCCATTTTATCAATGGCAATCTAAATGGTGCAATGTATGCTGATTTCCTACATAATGTTCTACCGATGTTACTACAAGATGTTTCACTGCATGACAGAATGGCGATGTACTTCCAACATGATGGATGTGCAGCACATAGCTCGCATACTGTTGAAGCGGTATTAAATAGCATATTTCATGACAGGTGGATTGGTCACCAAAGCACCATACCATGACCCGCACATTCACTGGATCTGACATCCCCGGATTTCTTTCTGTGGGGAAGGTTGAAGGATATTTGCTATCATGATTCACCAACAATGCCTGACAACATGTGTCAGCACATTGTCAATACATGTGTGAATATTACGGAAGGTGAACTACTCGCTGTTGAGAGGAATGTCGTTACACATATTGCCAAATGCATTGAGGTTGATGGACATCATTTTGAGCATTTACTGCATTAATGTGGTATTTACAGGTAATCACACTGTAACAGCATGCGTTCTCAGAAATGATAAGTTCACAAAGGTACATGAACCACATTGGAACAACTGAAATAAAATGTTCAAACGTATCTACGTTCTGTATTTTACTTTAAAAAACCTACCTGTTACCAACTGTTCATCTAAAATTGTGAGCCATATGTTTGTGACTTTTACAGCGCCATCTATCACAAAGCGAAAAAAGTGGTCCAACTAAAACATTCATATTTCTTTACGTACTACACAAATATATAATAAAAATGGGGGTTCATATTTAAAAAAACGCCATTGATATCCCAGGGTGTCTACGTGGACAAGGAAAAAAAATTCCCGGATTTTTCCCGGTTAAAAACAAACTTCCTCCCGGATGACAGTATATTTTCCCCTATCACTACTTTGAATGGTTATGGTTTTGTACACGGGCGTACAATTTCCCGGCACTTTAGAAAACGAAACTCAGAGAAAAAGACATGTTTAGGAAATATCTCTGATGTGCAGCAACATGTACGCTGCGTATTTTCGTATTACGAAAACATACATTAGAAAATCCACCAAACACCGCATGTTACTTTCCGAACCATTGAAACCGAGATTTCGAAGCGCTTTTGTAAGCCGTTCGTAACTCATGTCACGTGATCTCGGCAGCCGATGACAGAGGATATTCAGAGCATAGGACACGTGATGTAGTCAGCCAATAGCAACATCAGTGTTAAGTAGCGCGCCAAACAGGGAAAGTTAATAGTTTAAATTAATATACAGTGTTGTTACAAGAAAAGCAAAGCTTTCATATACAATATTGGTCTCAAGCTGCAAGAGAAGCCAAGCGTTCGCATATACTGTTGATCTTTTTTTGCGCATGTTACACTTTAACAGATGTCATACAAATGTGCCTGTAAAATTTTTAATAATGACATAAATGTCTGATCTTCAGGGTTCGAGGGTTCGAAATGCTTCTAAATGGGTCGTCATCAGACACCTGATTTTTAAATGAGAGTCAAACGTTTTGTGATTTAATAAATTCACGGTCCACTCTTGTACGTAGTTCAACTTACGTAAAAGGATATTTACTTTGAAAGTAACGCTTTTCAAACCACCAATCGTAGTATTTTCCTGCGACCTGTTACAAACAGGTTCATTTCAGCAGTTGCCAGAGAGCTCAGGTAACAGGCGACACCGCGCTTGGGTAGATATCATGACGTAGGAAGCCCGTATGTACGTACGTGTAAAAGATCATCAATGAAAGATGATACTGCAAGAGCATCGGAATTTCGTGAATTATATCAAAATGTGCACATTTAAAGTGCATACTTAAAGGAATACTCGTATGTCCAGATTCCCAATGAAGTACCGTAGACCCCGACCTGATATTAAGCTTTTAAGTGTGGTTTTCAGGATGTAAATTTTCTTGGAGCACCAGTACTGTATTATACCATGTTTGGTTCTTTATTATGGCATAATGCCATACGTGCTAGAAAATGAAAACGTGCACTTGAAATGCAGCGAACAGTTGAAACTACCCAGTACTGTGGAATTAAACATTTCGTTTCAGATACATTGACTGCCTCTGCGGAAAAGATCAGCAAAAATCAAATTTCTTTAGCAAACAGACAAAAATAACTTCATTGTTCCGCAAGGCGATTAATGCTTGACTGTCAGAAAGATGGAAATAAAATAAAATCTGAAACTAATGACATATTTCAGCCTTTAGTAATTATGTGAATGTGTTTTAATTCACGGCCACGGATATCCGTTTTGTTTTCATTTGACGTGAGAGTAAACGAGGGGGAAACAGCAAAATCACTGAACGTAAACACGGGTCACATGGAGTCTACCCACTATAGCTCAGATTGCTCTGCGCATCAAATGGTTCAAATGGCTCTGAGCACTATGGGACTTAACATCTATGGTCATCAGTCCCCTAGAACTTAGTACTACTTAAACCTAACTAACCTAGGGATATCACACAACACCCAGTCATCAGGAATCTGTGCATCAGCCCGGTATCTACGACATTTGCGAACCGGGTCAATACTAAAAAAAATCGAATTTTCAAAGTATGTTCATCTTGTAGCGCACATCTTTCTGAAAACTCTGAAACATAAAACGTATGTATTCGAGGAAATGTAAGACATATTATTTGGTCTTAAGTATGCCCAAGTGCAGTTCCATGCCTCTTCATAAAGCATTTTTCTACTGCACGTCCAAACTATATTCAGGAGAGTGGAAATTGAAATATCCTGTGGTGCCTCTCCTGCTCCCAGTCGGCCGGTTTGGCAGCCTGCGTGTCTTAAAAAAAAATCTCGCAATTAATAGCGGATGGGATTATTTGTAATCGAGAGAACAAGAACTCTTCGGAAAATCTGAACTCTTCATTGCCCATTAGTTAATAACTTGCTGTTTTGTGTGTCATAAAATTAAATATAGGATATATAAAACCAGTACTGACAAGAGATAAGCAAGAAATTACACATTTCTTCAAACTTTAGCTCCTAGCATTTTTTTCTCTCTAATCTTGCTACAGCTTTACATGGCGTGTTTTCCTTTCTGTGAAAGAATCTTTTACCTCATCAAAGTTTGTCAAACGTTTTGCTACATGGAAAATCGAAATGTAGTTATCTAATACTGAAAAAGCTGTTAATACAAATGATACCCAAGACTGGTGTGGTTTCTCGATCTGATTACGTCTATTTTGTCACTGTCTGCTAGATAAAACAAAATAGGCCTTTCTAATATGGCAGCAATTTTATAACACACCAAATAAACGAGACTGTTTTGGCACAAATGGTCATTTTTATAACACGACAGAATATAATCCAATAAGTATCAATATCAAATGCCTATTAGGCCTACTACAAGCAAAAAGTTTTATGTTACGAAATAGTTTCACGTTTCATTCATATGCACCAGCTTCTCTAGCATGACATCGAAAACTAGTATTACGAAATTTTTATATAAATTTGGAATCGTCTTATTCTTCCATAATTTGTGATGTCCTCGTTTCTTCTCCGTCCTCGTTCTAACAAACAATCCTGTCATCACCAATTCTGTAGCTATTGCTGCCACTGTCAAAATTTGTTCGCCGATTAACTTCACTAACCCTGCCAGAATCACTGGTTTAGTTCTCCCGCAATTATTCTCCGGTTAGGCGTTGTTACGTGTTCGTAAAACACGTTTTCCGCGTTACTTCCATAATAGAACTTAAGCGGCTGGTAGCCGGGGACTGTACTACTGGTCCTTACTAGTGTAGCGATCTGGCCAAACATCTGCCAAACTTCATTTTCTTGGACACACCGAGGAGATAATACATAATCTTTCTCACCTTGTTATTCCTGTCAGTCGTTTATTTCCATTCTGATAGTATGAATCTATGGATTTCGCTAATAATTATAACAACGCTGATCATTCCCACACCCTATCAGCCACATAATCAGACAGCGATTGCCATTCATGCATTCGGCTTTACTCCACTCAGCTCGTATAGCCCCGTCCCCTTTTGTCTGTGGAAAGTTTATTTCTAGATGCGACGAGGATTCTCCTGACAGAGACATCACGTACACTATGCACGCATTCAAAAGTCAGCTTATGATTCATTCAGAAATCAACTTAAAACGTGTTCAAATACCAACAGAGAAGCGTTTCAAAAGCATATGACTAATTGATAGGCAAATGTGCGCTGGGTGCTAGGTGCTTTGTGAAACAAGCTTTTTCCTCTCAAGAATATGAAATAGGCGCCCCCATTTCCCGGAAGTATCTAGCTGCTTGCTGCAACTGCTTGCACAGCCAACAGCCACATTCCAGTTGACAGAAGCGGGAGAATCTACTACTCAAGCGTGACTCTACTGCGCATGCGCATGAGCCCGCGCGTTAACTGCTAAAACAAATCGAATGTAAACAGTTGCGACTTCACGCTCATTGGAGGCAATTTGTTGTTATGAAGCACTGCATAGTCTTCCTAAATAAAGCCTTTGACAAATTTTCAATCGGCAGACGCTTGCATGAGCACTTGTGTCGTCGTCTTATATGGCGCATTTCCTTTGCAATTTAAGTTATTTTCGTTTTTTTTCTCTCGTTTATGTTTTATTGTTGAAGTATTATTCTGCAGTAACGGGATACAGTAATATCCTTTGTTAGTGTGTCGGTTCTTACTAGTCAAAATTACAAAAATTTAACTGAAAACTAAAACAATGTAAAATTCCCGGAATTCTAAAAATATCCCGAGTTTTTCCCGGTTTTCTCCCGGATGAAAAAAATCCCGGGTTTTTCCCGGATCTCCCGGTTGTCCCGGGTCGTAGACACCCTGTATCCGTTTGATCTATGGCAGCACCATCTAGCAGGCCAACCATAGCGCCATCTGGTTTCCCCCTTCAAGCTAGACAAGTTTCGTTCTTTGAAGCTTTTTCATTTGACGCTTATTTCATGAGATATTTGGCCGATTTACAATCAATGGACCACCCTGTATTATCATGGAGAGGGCCACATGTGAAATGACACTTGTCATATACCAGCTGTTATGTAAACACTGTTTGGCCTTTTACATCGGCATGACTACCACCAAATTATCAATTAAGATGAATTAAGAAGATGGTGTATACTGGCAACCAGCAATACACTGTTGCAGAGCATGCTCTACAACATGACAATCCTACCCTCAGCGCCTGTTTCACCACATGCGTCATCTGGATTCTTCCCCCAGACCCCATTTCCTCAGAACTCCGCAAGGCGGGAACTAGCACTACAACATGTGTTTCATTCTCACCACCCACATGGCCTTAATTTATGTTAATTTCCTCCATCTCATCAATTCCTCACAGTCTCTTCAATCCATTTTAGTTTCCTACATATTTCATTGTCGAACCTGTCTATTTTTTGTCACCCCTCCCACCTCTATTATGTACAATGCACTATTATGTACAATGCAGTTATCTTTTCACTCTTATTAACTCATGCATGATGCTTAAGTAGTAATCCTGCCTTGCATATTACCCTGTCTTCCACCTTTAAGCTCTCAGGTCTTCAAATCTCATCCCATACAGTCCACAGCAATCAGTCTTTTTCTTCTCATCCCATGTAGTAAGTCTCCTCTGACCTGTGGTTCTGGGTGACTTTCCTGAAAGTTATCCCTCTTCCTAGACCTCTCCAGTCCTTTTCCTCCATCCCTCTTCCTTCCCTTTCAACTTCTCTGCCTGAAGAAGGAGCCACTGGCTCCAAAAGCTTGCATAATTACAACCATCTTTTGTGTGTGTTCTGTCGCCGCTTGGTGAGTAGATTTCTTATCTATCCAATTAAATTATTTTGTCAAAAATTTATTTTTTTTGTTTATGAGGGAGTTAGTAGCTTTCATAAAGTCAGCTTCACTCACTCCCTCTGTTTCAATCTGTTTATTAGAATTTTGCTAGGGACTGAGTACTGACTTTTCAGGTTGTATACGCAGACAAGGAAAAAAAATTCCTGGATTTCTCCCGGATTTCCCGGTTAAAAATACACTTTCTCCCGAATGGAAACATAGTTTTTCCCTGTTAACTGACAGTGTATTTTCTCTCAATATTGTATAACTTATCAATCCTTTGAATGGTTATGGTTCTACATACGGGCTTAGAATTTCCCAGTGCTTTAGAAAATGAATTTAAGGGGGGAAAAACATCTTTTGGAAAGATGTTTGATGGGCAGCAACATGTACCCTGCATATTTTTGTATTACGAAAGTATAAATTCGAATTCCACCAAACACCACATGTTACTTTCCGAAGCATTGAAATCACGATTGCGATGCATGTTTGTAAGCCAGTCATACCTCATGTCACGTGATCTTGCCAGCCAATGACAGTGGATATTCAGAGCTTCGGACACGTGGTGTATTCAGCCAATAGCAACATCACTGTTAAGTAGTGCAAACACATGAACAGGAAGAACTAATGGTTTAAATTAATATTTATGATGTTGCTACAAGAAAAGCAAATCTTTCACATACAATATTGGTCTCTAAGGCCAATATACTACAAGAGAAGCTAAGCTTTCACATATAATGTTGGTATTTTATGCGCGTATTACATTTTACGATATATCACACAAATGTGCCAGTAAATTTTTTAATAACAACATAAATGTGTGATCTTCTGGGCTCTAAATTCTTCTAACTGGCTCGTCATCAAAGAGCTGATGTTTAAATGAGCCACAGATTCCCAGTGAAATAGGCTTGGACCTCATATTAAGCTTTTCAATGTGGTTTTCAGGATGTAAATTTCCTTGAGTACCAGTACTTTGTTATTTCATGTTTGGTTCTTTGTTATGGCATAAAGCCATACGTGCTAGAAGATGAAAACGTACACTTGAAATGCAACAAACAGTTGAAAGAAGCCAATATTGTGGAATTAAACACTTCGTTTCAAATACATTGAGTGCCTCAGTGGCAAAGATTAGTAAAAGAAAATATCTTCAGCAAACCGATAAAAACTTCATTGTTCTGCATGGCAATCAATGCTTGACTGTCAGAAAAGTGGAAATGAAATAAAATAAAATATAATCTGAAACTAATAACATATTTTAGCCTTCCGTAGTTACGTGAATGCATTTTAATTCATATCATAGCTCCCGGCCACAAAAATCAATTTTGTTTTCATTTGACGTGAATGCAGTAGACACAGAGGAAACAGCAAAATCACTACCCGCTTTCCTATTATAACTCAGAATGCTCTGCAAATCAGCCCGTATCTACAGTATTTCTGAACCTGGGCAATAGTAGACAGTGGCGTCCCTCGAGCGTTTGAGATAGGACGTCAAAAATTTTTAAAAAATCGAACTTCCAAAAATAAGTTCATTTTGTAGCACACATCATTCTGTAGAGTCTGATACACAAAACATATGTGTCCGACGAATTGTAAGACATGTTATTTGATCTTAAGTGTGCCAAAGTGCAGTGCCACACCACTTCACACAGCATTCTCCTATCGCACGTCACTGTATTTTGGTCTGTAGAATTGAAACGTGTATATTTTGTAATGGATACCATTAAACTATATTCAGGACACTGGAAATTAAGATGCCCTATAGTGTCTCTCCTGCTTCCAATCTTCCACTCTTTATTCCCTATTAGCTACAACTTGCTGCTTTGTGTGACATAAAATTAAGTATAGGATGAACGGCTCAAAGCAAGGGGAAACTACAGCCGTAATTTTTCCCGAGGGCATGCAGCTTTACTGTATGATTAAATGATGATAGCGTCCTCTTGGGTAAAATATTCCGGAGGTAAAATAGTCCCCCATTCGGATCTACGGGCGGGAACTACTCAAGAGGACATTATTATCAGGAGAAAGAAAACTGGCGTTCTATGGATCGGAGCATGGAATGTCAGATCCCTTAATCAGGTAGGTAGGTCAGAAAATTTAAAAAGCGAAATGGATAGGTTAAAATTAGATATAGTGGGAATTAGTGACGTTTGATGGCAAGAGGAACAAGACTTTTGGTCAGGTGAATACAGGGTTATAAATACAAAATCAAATAGGGGTAATGCAGGAGTAGGTTTGATAATGAATAAAAAATTGGAGTTTGGGTAAGCTACTACAAACAGCATAGTGAATTCATTATTGTGGTCAAGATAGACACAAAGCCTATACCTACTACTGCAGTACAAGTTTATATGCCAACTAGCTCTGCAGATGATGAAGAAATTGAAGAAATGTATGAGGAGATAAAAGAAATTATTCAAATAGTGAAGGGAGATTAAAATTTAATAGTCATGGGTGACTGGAATTCAGTAGTAGGTACAGGAAGAGAAGGAAACGTAGTAGGTAATTATGGATTGGGGGGAAGAAATGAAAGCAGAGCGTAACTTAATCATAGCTAACACTTGGTTCAAGAATCACAAAAGAAGGTTGTATACATGGAAGAAGCCTGGAGATACTGACAGGTTTCAGATAGATTATATAATGGTAAGACAGAGATTTAAGAACCAGGTTTTAAATTGTAAGACATTTCCAGGGGCAGATGTGGACTCTGACCACAATCTATTGGTTATGACCTGTAGATTAAAACTGAAGAAACTGCAAAAAGGTGGGAATTTAAGGAGATGGGACCTGGATAAACTGACTAAACCAGAGGTTGTACAGAGTTTCAGGGAGAGTATAATGGAACAATTGACAGGAATGGGGGAAAGAAATACAGTAGAAGAAGAATGGGTAGCTTTGAGGGATGAAGTAGTGAAGGCAGCAGAGGAACAAGTAGGTAAAAAGACGAGGGCTGGTATAAATCTTTGGGTACCAGAAGAAATATTGAATTTAATTGATGAAAGGAGAAAATATAAAAATGCAATAAATGAAGCAGGCAAAAAGGAATACAAATGTCTCAAAAATGAGATTGACAGGAAGTGCAAAATGGCTAAGCAAGGATGGCTAGAGGACAAATGTAAGGATGTAGAGGCTTATCTCACTAGGGGTAAGACAGATACTGCCTACAGGAAAATTAAAGAGACCTTTGGAGAAAAGAGAACCACTTGTATGAATATCAAGAGCTCAGATGGAAACCCAGTTCTAAGAAAAGAAGGGAAAGCAGAAAGGTGGAAGGAGTATACAGAGGGTCTATACAAGGGTGATGCACTTGAAGACAATATTATGGAAATGGAAGAGGATGTAGATGAAGATGAAATGGGAGATATGATACTGTGTGAAGAGTTTGACAGAGCACTGAAAGACCTGAGTTAAAACAAGGCCCCGGGAGTAGACAACAGTCCATTAGAACTACTGACAGCCTTGGGAGTGCCAGTCCTGACAAAACTCGTACCATCTGGTGAGCATGATGTATGAGACAGGCGAAATACCCTCAGACTTCAAGAAGAATATAATAATTCCAATCCCAAAGAAAGCAGGTGTTGACAGATGTGAAAATTACCGAACTATCAGTTTAATAAGTCACAGCTGCAAAATACTAACACGAATTCTTTACAGACGAATGGAAAAACTGGTAGAAGCAGACCTCGGGGAAGATCAGTTTGGATTCCATAGAAATATTGGAACACGTGAGGCAATACTGACATTACAACTCACCTTAGAAGAAAGATTAAGGAAAGGCAAACCTACATTCCTAGCATTTGTAGACTTAGAGAAAGCTTTAGACAATGTTGATTGGAATACTCTCTTTCAAATTCTAAAGGTGGCAGGGGTAAAATACAGGGAGAGAAAGGCTATTTACAATTTGTACAGAAACCAGATGGCAGTTATAAGAGGGAAGCAGTGGTTGGGAAGGGAGTGAGACAGGATTGTAACCTCTCTCCGACATTATTCAACCTGTATATTGAGCAAGCAGTAAAGGAAACAAAAGAAAAATTTGGAGTAGGTATTAAAATCCATGGGGAAGAAATAAAAACTTTGAGGTTCGCCGATGACATTGTAATTCTGTCAGAGACAGCAAAGGACTTGTAAGAGCTGTTGAACGGAATGGACAGCGTCTTGAAAGGAGGGTATAAGATGAACATCAACAAAAGCAAAACGGGGGTAATGGAATGTAGTCAAATTAAGTCAGGTGATGCTGAGGGAACTGCTGAGGGAACTAGATTAGGAAATGAGACACTTAAAGTAGTAAAGGAGTTTTGCTATTTGGGGAGCAAAATAACTGACGATGGTCGGAGTAGAGAAGATATAAAATGTAGACTGGCAATGGCAAGGAAAGTGTTTCTGAAGATGAGGAATTTGTTAACATCTAGTACAGATTTAAGTGTCAGGAAGTCGTTTCTGAAAGTATTTGCAAGGGAGTGTAGCCATGTGTGGAAGCAGCTACTAGGGTAGCAGAGTACGTGTGGCGTGCACACGGGGGTTTTTTAGGTTAGAGGGACCCCCCCTTGGGCGAAACGATAAAATACCTGACGGCTTACCAGAGAGGACATTATCATCGTTGATAAAGAACGTCCGTCCTCAGAGACCAAAAACAGGAAAAGTTAACGTAATATTGGTAAACTGCAGGAGTATCCAGGGCAAGGTTCCTGAATTAGTATCTCTTATTGAAGGAAATAGTGCGCATATAGTATTAGGAACGGAAAGTTGGTTAAAACCGGAAGTGAACAGTAACGAAATCCTAGACACAGAATGGAATATATACCGCAAGGATAGGATAAACGCCAATGGTGGAGGAGTATTTATAGCAGTAAAGAATTCAATAATATCCAGTGAAGTTATTAGCGAATGCGAATGTGAAATAATCTGGGTTAAGCTAAGTATCAAAGGTGGGTCAGATATGATAGTCGGATGCTTCTATAGACCACCTGCATCAGCAACCGTAGTAGTTGAGCGCCTCAGAGAGAACCTGCAGAACGTCGTGAAGAAGTTTCGTGATCATACTATTGTAATAGGGGGAGACTTCAATCTACCAGGTATAGAATGGGATAGTCACACAATCAGAACTGGAGCCAGGGACAGAGACTCTTGTGACATTATCCTGACTGCCTTGTCCGAGAATTACTTCGAGCAGATAGTTAGAGAACCAACTCGTGAAGCTAACGTTTTAGACCTCATAGCAACAAATAGACCGGAACTTTTCGACTCCGTGAATGTAGAAGAGGGTACCAGTGATCATAAGTCAGTGGTTGCATCAATGACTACAAGTGTAATAAGAAATGCCAAGAAAGGAAGGAAAATATATTTGCTTAACAAGAGTGATAGGGCACAAATCGCAGAATATCTGAGTGACCACCATCAAACGTTCATTTCTGAGGAAGAGGATGTGGAACAAAAATGGAAAAAATTCAGAAACATCGTCCAGTACGCCTTAGATAAGTTCGTACCGACTAAGGTCCAAAGCGAGGGGAAAGATCCACAGTGGTATAACAATCATGTACGAAAGGTACTACGGAAACAAAGAAAGCTTCATCATAGGTTTAAGAGTAGTCGAATCATAGCTGATAAGGAAAAGCTGAACGAAGCGAAAAAGAGCGTAAAGAGAGCAATGAGAGAAGCATTCAACGAATTCGAACATAAAACATTGGCAAACAATCTAAACAAGAACCCTAAAAAGTTTTGGTCATATGTAAAATCGGTAAGCGGATCTAAATCCCCTATTCAGTCACTCGTTGACCACGATGGCACCGAAACAGAGGACGACCGAAGAAAGGCAGAAATACTGAATTCAGTGTTCCGAAACTGTTTCACTGCGGAAAATCGTAACACGGTCCCTGACTTCAGCCGTCGCACGGACGCCAAAATGGAAAATATTGAAATAAACAATATCGGAATTGAAAAACAACTGCTATCACTTAGTAGCGGAAAAGCATCCGGACCAGACGAGATACCCTTAAGATTCTACAGTGATTATGCTAAAGAACTTGCCCCCTTTCTATCAGCAATTTATCGTAGATCGCTGGAAGAACGTAAAGTACCTAGCGACTGGAAGAAAGCGCAGGTCGTTCCCATTTTCAAGAAGGGTCATAAATCAGATGCGAATAATTATAGGCCTATTTCGCTTACGTCAATCTGTTGTAGAATAATGGAACATGTTTTGTGTTCTCGTATTATGACGTTCTTAGATAATACAAATCTCCTTCATCATAACCAACATGGATTCCGCAAACAGAGATCATGTGAAACTCAGCTCGCCCTATTTGCCCAAGAAATTCACAGTGCCGTAGACACTGGCGAGCAGATTGATGCCGTATTCCTGGACTTCAGGAAGGCATTTGATACGGTTCCGCACTTACGTTTAATGAAAAAAATACGAGCTTACGGAATATCGGACCAGGTTTGTGATTGGATTCAGGATTTCCTAGAAGAAAGAACACAACATGTCATTCTTAACGGTTCAAAATCTGCAGATGTAGAGGTAATTTCGGGAGTAGAGGTAATTTCGGGAGTACCGCAAGGAAGCGTGATAGGACCTTTATTGTTTACAATATACATAAATGACTTAGTTGACAACATCGGTAGCTCCGTGAGGCTATTTGCAGATGACACGGTTGTCTACAAGAAAGTAGCAACATCAGAAGACTCGTACGTACTCCAGGAAGACCTGCAGAGGATTAATGCATGGTGCGACAGCTGGCAGCTTTCCCTAAACGTAGATAAATGTAATATAATGCGCATACATAGGGGCAGAAATCCATTCCAGTACGATTATGCCATAGGTGGTAAATCATTGGAAGCGGTAACGACCGTAAAATACTTAGGAGTTACTATCCGGAGCGATCTGAAGTGGAATGATCACATAAAACAAATAGTGGGAAAAGCAGGCGCCAGGTTGAGATTCATAGGAAGAATTCTAAGAAAATGTGACTCATCGACGAAAGAAGTAGCTTACAAAACGCTTGTTCGTCCGATTCTTGAGTATTGCTCATCAGTATGGGACCCTTACCAGGTTGGATTAATAGAAGAGATAGACATGATCCAGCGAAAAGCAGCGCGATTCGTCATGGGGACATTTAGTCAGCGCGAGAGCGTTACGGAGATGCTGAACAAGCTCCAGTGGCGGACACTTCAAGAAAGGCGTTACGCAATACGGAGAGGTTTATTATCGAAATTACGAGAGAGCACATTCCGGGAAGAGATGGGCAACATATTACTACCGCCCACATATATCTCGCGTAATGATCACAACGAAAAGATCAGAGAAATTAGAGCAAATACGGAGACTTACAAGCAGTCGTTCTTCCCACGCACAATTCGTGAATGGAACAGGGAAGGGGGGATCAGATAGTGGTACAATAAGTACCCTCCGCCACACACCGTAAGGTGGCTCGCGGAGTATAGATGTAGATGTAGATGTAGATAAATAGTTTGGATAAGAAGAGAATAGAAGCTTTCGAAATGTGGTGCTACAGAAGAATGCTGAGATTAGATCACATAACTAATGAGGAGGTATTGAATAGGATTGGAGAGAAGAGGAGTTTGTGGAACAACTTGACTAGACGAAGGGATTGGTTGGTAGGACATGTTCTGAGGCATCAAGGGATCACCAATTTAGTATTGGAGGGCAGAGTAAAAATCGTAGAGGTAGACCAAGAGATGAATATACTAAGCAAATTCAGAAGGATGTAGGTTGCAGTGGCTACTGGGAGATGAAGAAGCTTGCACAAGATAGAGTAGCATTGAGATCTGCATCAAACCAGTCTGGGGACTGATGACCAGAACAACAACAACAACATAAAACCAGTAAAGACAAGAGACAAGCAAGACAGTACACATTTCTTCAATCCTTAGCTCCTAGAATTTTTTCTCTCTATCTTGCTATAGCTTTACATGGGGTGCTTTCCTTTCTGCGAAAGAATCTGTTACCTCATCAAATTTTGTCAAACGTTTTGCTACATGAAAAATCGAAATGTCGTTGTCTAATACTGAAAAAGCTGTTAATACAAATAGGATCCAAGACTGGTGTGGTTTCTTGACATGATTACATGTATTTTGTCACTGTCTGCAAGATAAAACAAAATAGGCATTTGTAATACTGCAGCAATTGTAACACGCCGGCCGGGATGGCTGAGCGGTTCTAGGCGCTACAATCTGGAACTGCGCGTCTGCTACGGTCGCAGGTTCGAATCCTGCCTTGGGCATGGATGTGTGTCATGTCCTTAGGTTAGTTAGGTATAAGTAGTTCTAAGTTCTAGGGGACTGATGACCTGAGAAGTTAAGTCCCATAGCACTCAGAGCCATTTGAACCATTTGTAACACACGCCAAATAAACAAGACTGTTTTGGCACAAATGGTCATTTTTATAACACGGCAGAATATAATTAACAAAGTACCAATACCAAATGCCTATTGGGCCTACTACAAGAAAAAAGCTTTACATTAGGAAATAGTTTTACATTTCATTCATACGCTCCAGTTTCTCAAGCACAAGATCGAAAAGTAGAGTGCGAAATTTTTATATAAATTTGGAATCATCTTATTCCGTCCCCTTTTCTTCTCCTTCCTTGTTCTAACAAACAGCCTTTTCATCACTAATTCTGTATCTATTCCTGCCAATGTCAAAGCTTAATCGCCGGTTAACTTCACTTCACTACCTCTGCCAGAATCACCAGTTTAGTTATCCTGCAATTATTCTCCAGTAAGGCATTGTTACATGTTCGTACAATGCGTTTTCCATGCTACTTCCAGAATAGACCTTAAGGCAGCTGCTAGCCGAAGACTGTACAACTGGCCCTTGCTAGTATAGCGATCTGGCCAAAAATTTTCTGTCAAAATTTCATTTTCTTGGATACATCGAGAAGATAATACATAGTAATTCTTACCTGTTATTCCTGTTAGTCGTTTATATGCATTGTGGTAGGCTGAATCTATGGATTTCGCCGGTAATCAACGTTCATCATTCGCAAACCCAATCAACCACATAATCAGACAGTGGTTGGCTTTCTTTCATTCGGCTATTGTCTGGTCAGCTCATATAGCCCCTTTTGTCTACAGGAAAGTTTATTTCTATATGTGACGAGGATTCCACTGACAGAGACATCACATACACTATGCACGCATTCACAGATCAACTTATGATTCATTCAGAAATCAACTTAGAATATGTTCAACAATGTTCAAAAACCGACAGGGACACGTTTCAAAGTCATATGAATAATCGATAGACCAACTTGCATTGGATGCTAGGCGCTTTGTGAAACAAGGTTTTTTCCTCAAGAATGTGATTTTGCCCCCACTCCGAGATCCAGGGCTGCTGCGCATGCATGAATCTGCCAGCTTGGGCGCGTCAGTAAAATTTTTCCCAGTAGCACCTAGCTGCTTTTTTTTTGCTGCGACTGCTTACACAGCCAACAACCACATTTCTGTAGTCAGAAGTGGAAGAAGATACTACTCAACCATGCATGCACATGATACCACTCGTAACTGCTAAAACAAATCTAATGTTAACAGTTATGATGTCATGCTCATCAGAGGCAATTTGTTGTTACGAAGCATTGCATAGTCTTCCTAAAACCCTTGACACATTTTGCTGTTGGTTTTATGCTTGTATGAGCACTGGGTTTTGTTGTTGTATATGGTGCATTTCTTTTGCAATTTAAGTTTTATTTTCGTTTTTCCTCTCGTTCATGTTTTATTGCTGCAGTATTATTCTGCAGTAGCAGGCTACAGTAATATCCTTTGTTCCTTAACAGTCAAAATTACAAAAATTTAACTGAGAACAAAAACAATGAAAAATTCCCGGAATTCAAAAAAAAAAAATCCCGGGTTTTTCCCGGTTTTCTCCCAGATGAAAAAATTCCCGGGTTTTTCCCGGATCTCCCAGTAGTCCCGGGTCGTAGACACCCTGCTTTTAAGAGCATTGGCTTTTGTTTTTTGGGCTTAGATTTTTAAATTATAGTCCTTGGCAGTAATATGTAAACTACAAATGATCTATGAAGGGTGTCCCCACTGTCAGCTACAGGGAGTTGATCACCTACAAGGAGTGTTGTCATTATATAATTTCATTGGTTAAATTTATGGGTGTAAAACTATTTATTTTAGCTGGTGTCTCAGCATATACAGATAGAATAAATCACAACAGCAATAAATAAATAAATAGTGGAGAGTAATGAAATTTTAGAAATACATCTGTCTAGGTAACATATTTAAGTAACTAACATTGCAAGATCACAGGTTAATGTAAGATGAGCCATTGCAAGTGTGAAATGCTGATACAATAATAACCAGTGTAATTGCTAGAATTTTGAATGCAACCATGCACATATGCATGCTTTGTGTCATACATGTGTTGGATGTCAGTTTGTGGGATGGAGTTCCATACCTCTTTCAATTGGTCCGTCAATACAGGGCCGATTAATGCTGTTTGTGGATGAAACTGGAGTTGTCATATGCTAATGTCCCATATGTGCTCGATTGGTGACAGATCTGGTGATCCAGTAGGCCAAGGCATCATGTCGACACACTGAAGAGCATGCTGAGTTACAATTGTGGTATGTGGGTGAGTGTTATCCTGTTGGAAAACACCCCTTGCAATGCTGTTCATGGGTGTCAGCATAACAGGCCAAATCAACAGACTGACGAGCAAATTTGCAGTCATGGTACATGGGATAATAAGAAGAGTGCTCCTGCTCTCATATGAAATAAAAACCCAGATCATAACTTGGATCCAAGATGGCCACTGACAAGGGAACCTCCCCATCGCACCCCCCTCAGATTTAGTTATAAGTTGGCGCAGTGGATAGGCCTTGAAAAATTGAACACAGATCAATTGGGAAAACAGGAAGAAGTCGTATGGAACTATGAAAAAAATAAGCAAAATATACCAACTGAGTAGTCCATGAGAAGATAAGCAACATCAAGGGTAATGTCGGCTCTGGAGTGCCGTGGTCCCGTGGTAGCGTGAGCAGCTGCGGAACGAGAGGTCCTTGGTTCAAGTCTTCACTCGAGTGAAAATTTTTAATTTTTTATTTTCAGACAATTGTTATCTGCCCGTCCGATGAGATCACTTTTTTGGGAGTGATTATGACATCGACAAGAAAACCTAAATCGGGCAAGATAGAAGAATCTTTTTACTCATTCACCAAGTGTACAAGTTAGGTGGGTCGACAACATATTCCTGTCATGCGACGCACATGCCGTCACCAGTGTCGTGTAGAATATATCAGACGTGTTTTCCTGTGGAGGAATCAGTTGACCTATGACCTTGCGATCAAATGTTTTTGGTTCCCATTGGAGAGGCACGTCCTTTCGTCTACTAATCGCACGGTTTTACGGTGCGGTCGCAAAACACAGACACTAAACTTAT
This sequence comes from Schistocerca cancellata, assembly GCF_023864275.1. Taxonomy (NCBI): domain Eukaryota; kingdom Metazoa; phylum Arthropoda; class Insecta; order Orthoptera; family Acrididae; genus Schistocerca; species Schistocerca cancellata. Next base: position 382,980,071 of record NC_064634.1, on the reverse strand, counting down.
TACAGTGAACAGAGACGTCAATGAACGAACGGACAGATCATAACTTTGCGAAAATAAAGAAAGTAAAATATTGACTCGAGGGAAGACTTGAACCAAGGACCTCTTGTTTCGCAGTTGTTCACGCTAACCACAGCACCCCGGCGCTCCTGACCTACCATTATCCTTGTATTGCTTATGTTGCACATGGACTACTCCGTCTGCATATTTTGCTTTTTTTTTTTCATAGTTTCACACAACTTCTTCCTGTTTCCTCGATTGATCTGTGTTCAGTTTTTCAAGGCCTATCCACTGTGCCAACTTATAACTAAATCTGAGGGGGGTGCGATGGGGAGGTTCCCTTGTGAGTGAGATCACAGGTATTTTCTTCGTTCACTAAAAGAACTTATTTAAGAGAAAACAGTGTCAAATTTAAATTTTCTTTGTTTTGTATACTTGCTGTAGTGTCCGTTCTTGTCACACAACTGAGTATTAGCGTCCCAGCAGAGCTTGTTCTTGAAAAAACTTGTTCCTTACCTGAAGTCCCGATAATTGTGACATAACCCGAAATTTTGCACGACATAAATACAAAATTCTACTCAAGTGTTTTTGATAGTGCCAAATTCGTTCAAAAAAGACAGCTACTAGTTTCATCAGTGTCTATTGTCACTATAGAAGTGTAATTAAACATTTCTAAATCGTATTTAACTAATACATTTCGTATTGTTTACTAGTCAGATAGACGTGATCTAGGCCTAAATTTTCCGAGTTATAAACGTTTAAAAACCTGATCAAACATGACTGATAATGTAAATTCTCTAAAAGCAAAATAATTACAAATCCATTCTTCTGTCATTGTGTCTATAAATCAGTACAAAAATAACAGCCACCGCACATAAGACCTTTGTGTCATTTTTTGTTTACACATAGCCAAACTCGCGTCCTTGACAAATTTAAAACATTCTTTAAACTTAGTTATTCTTTCGAAACTGACCATGAGTGAGAAATGTGGGAGCTGTAATAGGGTGTGAGTAGAGGGATTTGTTGCCAATCTTGTAGGAAATATTTTATCTGGGCAGGAGGGGGGGGGGGGGGAGGGGGAGGAGGCAGTGGGGACAATGTTGGGTGAACAGAAGAGGCTCTCTCCTGGAACTGCAGAGTATGCAGTAGGAACATTTTGATTGGGAAACAGGAAAGAAAAATCTGTGCCCTTCAGGCACAGTTGGAGGAAGCAAGGAAGGAACTCATAAGGATCAAGGGAGATAGGGGGATGAGGGAGGTTGGGAACTGGTGGCTGGTAGGAGGATAGGAAGAAAGAGAACATGATCTGACAGTTTTATCATCAACACCAAAAACAGGTATCTACCACTGTCAGAGTTAAGCGGAGAAGAGCCTCAGGTAGAACAAGGAGTACCAGGCCACCACGATCTTCAAGCCAAATGCAGGGCTAAGTCATGTGATAGAGGACCTAGGATCTTTATGTAAGAACTTCACAAAAGAGGACCATGTAGTGATAGTGGGTGGGGCGGGAAACAGTTTGGACAGGTACGGGGCATATGACATAGGTGCTGACCTGGACAAGGTAGCTTCCCTGACTCACGGCACCAATGTACACTTTGTTGAGCTGTTCCAGCATCATGATCGACCACAACTTGATGGAGCTATGAGGTGAATCAATGTGGGGTTAGGGATGGCTCTGAGGACAGCCAACTTCGCTCATGTTTCCCTGGTGGCCGTTGGGACTATCAACACATGGGGTTTCACTAGGCATGCCCTGCACCTAAACATGACTGGGGAGGGAAGACTGGTCCAGCTGAGTCATGAAAGTATAGGGGGTGGATCTCAGGCCACACATGGTCAAATACCTATTGTCAGAGGTAGGAAAAGTAGGTCTTTTTTAGGATAAATCCAGACAACAGGTTCCCCTACCTAAAGAGTATCTCTAGCAGTTTAAAAAATACTGAAACAATTACTCACAAGACAGATTTTAACACTTCAAATATCACACACACCATATATCACAAAGAAAAACAAACCATTGGAAAGAGTAACATGAGGCATTTCACAGACTTAACAGTCCTCCATCAAAACATGCAATCAATAAAAAATAAAATACAACTATTAGAAGTCCAGCTCCAGTCTTTGAACTGTGCAGTAGTTTGTATTACTGAGCACTAGTGTAGAGACGCATAAATCCAACATGTAGTATTATCATTGTATAAAAGGGCAAATTCTTACTGCAGATCTACTTCAAGGGGTGGAGGATCATGCATTTATATCAGAAAAGGAACACAGTTCAAATCAAAACATGATCTCAGTATAGTAAGTGAAGACAAACAATTTTAAATATCAGCTATTGAATTAACAGGGCTTGATATCACCAAGAAATTATTCGTTTTGTGTGTGTATAGATCTCCCAGTGGTAGTGTGGACACTTTTTTCAATAAATTAACAGAAGTTCTAGATAAAGTCTCAAGCACAAAGGTCAACATAATTCTATGTGGCGACATTAACATCAACACTAATATCGTAAATGGATCCAGCAGCACCTTAATAAACATCCTTCAAAGTTTTGGCATGTATCTATTGGTCAACAGTGCAACAATGGTTACAATGACTGGTTCAATAATTGACCATGTGGCCACAAATATGGACAGGGAAAAATGTGATGTAGCTGTAAAAAATCTCCAACTATCAGATCATCTCTGTCAAATAACAACAGTAAAATCAGGCATCGAATCATTCCCTAAACTACAAGCCTACTAACGACATCTATCTGAAATCAAAATAAAAGATTTTTCAAAAGAACTAGGAAAACAAAGCTGGGATGAAGTGTATAAGGAAACCAATGTGAATATGAAATTCTCTAAATTCTCCACATTGTTTAAACTGAACTTTGTAAAGGCATTTCCAAAAGTATACATGTCTATATCAACATCTCACATAAACAGATGGGTAATAGCAGATATTAAGAAGTCCTCCCAAACACTTAAACATCTCAGTTCCATGAAAAAGATTCACAATGACCCAGAATTCTTAAATTTCTATCATAGATACAAAAAGATCTATAGGAAGGTTCTGATTGCTGCAAAAAGTCATTTAATGACAAAATAATATATAATGCAGAGAGTAAAAGAAAAGCAGTCTGGGATGTTAGAAAAAATGAAAATGAGGAGAGGCAAACAAATGCAGAATAAGGGAGGAGGATAAGGTAATAAATGATTCACAACACTTAGCAAACTGTGTAAACGAGCATTTTTCAAGTATTGCAGAGAAGTTGCAGAAAAAATTCCCCAAAACAAATGTAACACTTGTAAATAATGTTGCACTAAATACAATGATGTTACTTCCAACCACAGAGAATAAAGTCAATAAAATTGTTCAAAAACTAAAAAGTCAGTAGGCTTAGATGAAGTACCAATGTGTGTGCTGAAACAATGCATAGGCATTATACAAAGCCCCTTAACAAATATAATAAATGAACCCTTCACATCAGGGACATTTCCAGAGCAGTTAAAACAGGCAAGAGTTGTACCTTTGATTAAGGAAGGTAATGCAGAAGACATAGAAAATTACCAGCCCATTTCCCTGCTGTCAGCATTCTCAAGAATAATAGAACCAATTATGAAAGACAGAGTAATGAATTACCTGAATAAATACAATCTTTTGAGCGAATCACAGTTTGGTTTCCAAAATGGCAAAAATATCGAGTCAGCCATAGTAGAATTTACAAAAGTTGTACTTGATGCTCTTGATAAAGGGTCAAGGCATATTTTTGGATCTTTCCAGTCGACCAAGATTCTATTAAATAAATTAGAAGCATTAGGAATTAGAGGGGTAGCTAAGGACTGGTTTCGATCATACCTAGCAGATAGGGTACAAAGAGTAGAGATAACACATACTTCAAATAGATCTAAACATTTAGTAAAACAGTTATCGGAATCAAAATACATTAATGTAGGGGTTGTGCAAGGTAGCACATTATGACTAATACTGTTCCTGATATACATCAATGACTTTCCCCGTAGTGTTACTCATGGTGAAAATATTCTCTTCGCTGGTGACAGCAGTATTATAGTCACTGAGAAAACAAGAGAACTCCTTGCCAAGAAAGCAAATGAAACTCTCAAGGAAGTTTATGATTGGTCAATAAGTTTATGATTGGTCAAAAAGCAATAAAGTGACATTGACTATATAGAAAACTAATGCCATGAATTTCTGTTTGAAGAGGAAAAATGACAATGTTAAATTAAATATAGATGGCACCTCTATAGACTGTGTAACAAATGCAAAATTTCGTGAACTGAATACTGATACTCAGTTGAAGTGGTGTGAACACACAAAGGTACTTGCAAACAGAATGTCATCAGCATGTTATACGCTTAGAATCCTATCATCAGTGTGTAACATGCAGTGTCTTTTAGTTACATATTATTCATATGTACACTCAATGCTTAGCCAGGGCATTCTTTTTTGGGGAAGCAAATACAAGAAATATTAAGACATTTTCCAAACTCCAGAAAAGAGCTATAAGAATAACAACCAAAAATACTAGTCAAGCTCATTGTAAAAATCTGTTCAAAATACCGGGGATTTTAACTGCTCCATGTAAATACATTTACCAGTCAGTTGTACACATCAAAAATAACATTGGCAATTACTGTACAAACAGCTCTGTCCATGACCATGCTATAAGTGATAGACTCAACTTACATTTACCAAGAAAAAATAAACATAAAACTCAAAACAGCATTTTCTACCAAGGAATAAAACTGTACAATAAATTACCAAAAGAGATTAAAGAAATTGCAAAAATACACTTATTTAAAAAGGCAGCTATAAAGTACCTATTATGCAGTACACTTTATACATTGAAGGATTACTTAGATGAAAGAGAGGAGTGGTTGGATATAAAAAAAATTATACAAATAAATAATAATTATGAAAAAGATGATGATGATGATTATAAAACAACCAACATTCCACATAACACCTTCACTTTATATTTTTTCCCTTCTTTTTTCCTTTCTAGAAATACTTACCCCAAGCTATGCATAGCAAAATACTAACACCTCTTCCTCTTTCTGAGCTTAACATCTACCTCATTATGGAGGGACGCTGACTCAGTTTTTCGGAATAGCAAATGGGAAGTTGCAGTATAGAAAAAGGCCCAGAGATAACCAGTGTAAGTGTGTGTGTGTGTGTGTGTGTGTGTGTGTGTGTGTGTGTTTGTGTTTGTGTGTGTACCGTAAACTGGGGTAAATAGGGACTCAGGTGTGAGTAGGGACAGCAGTTCAGGAAAAAGTTTTATGTGTTACTAATGCAACAAAAAATCATTTGTCTGTAGTGAGATCTGATGTCCAAAACACCTTATGAGTTTGTTTCTCTGAAATACTTGGTTATAATCATCTTTGGCTTATTTCAGAAGTTGGCAGCCTTGTTCAAACTCATCATCTGTTTGTGTTGTTTTTGTTTTGGCAGTAAAACTTCAGCTGTACGTGCTACATACTTTTGAGGAATCTTTTCAAAAGTTTCCAGGTAACTATTATCACTATACACAAGAGACATGCTCAGAGATTTATGATACAATCATGTTTTTGTAAAAATTGTAATATATTTTCTCTTATGCTGTAACCTTTTTTAACTTTCAGGGGTGAATAGGGACAGCATGGTTAGGAAATATCAGCATGATCCTAGAGGCAAAACCTGCATTGCAAATGTACAGCAAAATGTCTAAGCAGGAAATTGAAAACAGAAATAAGAATGGAGGACAAACAGCTCTTGGTGTGCCAACTGAAGTGAAGATTGTGGAAAGTGTTGCTATCTGTGGAAGATGGGGATATCCACTAAGCATGTTTGATGTACAATGTCTTGTGAACTACTATTTGGACAGAGAAGGAAGAATAATAAAACAATTTAAAAACAATCTTCCAGGTCCAGATTAGGCACTATCTTTCATCAAGAGACACATTGTTATTTCTCCATGAATATGTCAAAATATATCTATATCTGAAAGGAGGGCTAAAGTTACCTCACAGGATATTGTTTGTTATTTTGAAGAGTTGTAAATAGCTCTTAATGGTGTTCCCCCAGAGCAAATATTAAATTATGATGAGACAAACGTGGTAGATGACCCTGGAAGGAAAAAACTTCTGTACAAAAGAGGCTGCAAATATCCTGACAGGGTTATGAATCAAACAAAATCCAATGTAAGCGTGATGTTTGCTGCTACAGGCGACGGCACACTATTGACATCTTATATGATATATAAAGCTAAACACCTATACGATCTGTGGAGTGGAGGTAGTCCTGCTGGAGCAAGGTTTAACAGAAGTTGGATGGACAGCAGCTGTTTCTTAGATTGGTTTGAGTCTATAGTGATACCTTATTTTCGTTGTTTTGAGGGAAGAAAAGTCATTATTGGTGGCAACTTGAGCTCTCACCTGTCTCCAGTTGTCACTGATTTGTGCGAAAAACATGACACTGAGTGTGTTTTCTTACCACAGAACTCAACTCATCTTGCACAACGTCTAAATGTCGCAATGTTTAGGCCATTGAAACAGGCTTGGCAAAAGGTTCTGGAGAACTGGAAAAGCAGAACTAACAACAAATATTTAGGAACTGATAAGAAGTACTTTCCTTGACTTTTGAAAGAAACCCTTGACATGCTATCACCAACCATAGAAAGAAACATTTGTTGCAGCACTGGCACTGTTAATGACAGCCTGATAGAATTCTTACAGCATCAAAGGTGGCCTGATCATAATTTGCCAAAACCAGGTAGAAAATGGAAACTGAACGTACCACCTGGCAGGAGTGTTCATGCACATGATAGTGATGGTAATAACAGTGATCACAGTTATGAAGAGAGAGAAGATACCATACCTACTCAGAAACCAGAAGAACTGTCTACTGATAGGGTGTTACACGTTGGGGATGGGGATTGGGTGAAAGTGAAATTTGAGAGCATGAAGGGGGCTCCAAAAATTTTAATTGGTAGAATTACTGAAGTTGTGCTTGAAGGAAAAACATATGTGGCATCATTTTTGAGACAAAACTCCAAAGACAATAGTGTTTATGTTTTCCCAGTTGTATAAGATGTATCTGAATTCGATTCTACTGAAGTTATTCAAGTCATGAAAGAACTGTTAGTAAGATGAGGCAGACATATGTCTAATAGGGACACTTTATAATTACTACAAATTATATTAAGCAATACCAAATATACCTAGTTTCATGGTTGAAAGACTATACCATCTTCCACTTTAATGATTAAAGGCTCATATTCAGATTGTCTTTCTGGATTTATTATTTAAAAACCTGAAAGTCTCTCCGTATTCACCCCAGTTTACAGTAGTGAGTGAAGTGTTATGAAACAATGTGTTTATAGTGTGTGCAGTGACTGATAGTGAGATATGAGTGAACAGTGTGGCATTACATTATTAAATAAGTTATTTGTAAAAAAGTATTGTATACCAGGAGTAAATCTAATGACTGTCTCTGACTAGAAGCCTGTAAATATATGTGTATAGGAATTAGCTTATTTTAAATTGGTCTAAACTTGTAAATACTTTAACATGTCCTATATCCTTGTAAAAAGAGATCAATAGATGAATAAAGCTACTACTACTACTACTACTACTACTACTAACCCCAGGTGCAGAGCCAGTGTGTCTAGCATGCAGACAAATTTGTTGCAGGCCCTTAACTGGCCTGTTTCCAATCAACAAATGGCCATCACAGGCACCAAGGCAGAACCAGCTTTCATCAGAAAACACAATAAACCTCCATCCTGCCCCAATGAGCTCCCACTTGACACCACTGAATACGACAATTTGGGGTCAGTGGATTGCATGCTACAGGTTGTATGGCTCAAAGTTGCCCTCAAAGTAACCAATTTGTAACAGTTCATTGTATCACTGTGGTGCCAACTGCCGCCTGAATTATTGCTGCAGGTGGATTATGATGTGCTAGAGGCATACGCTGAACATGTAAATGCTGGAATGTGTATTTTTTTGTATCTGACCAAGAAACCAAATATCAATTTTTGTAAATCTAACATCAAAATTGCCATTACAGCGTCATGTTTCCAAAATACCTTACATGCCCATTTAAAAAAAAAAACCTTCTTAAATGAGCGTGTACAGAGAAGGGCAGCATGAATGATCACAGGTTTGTTTGATCTGTGCAAGAGTGTTACAGTGATGCTGAAGAAACTGAACTGCCTGTTTCCTGAAGATAGACACAAACTATTCTGAGAAAGTTTACTAAGAAAATTTCAAGAATCGGCTGTAAGTGATGACATTAGGAATACACTACAACCCCCTACATGTTTCTCACATAGGGATCAAGAGTAAAATGTTAGATTAATTACTACAGGGCTTCAACTGGCCTCCTAATCAACACACAGCAATCACTGGCATTGAGGCAGAATCAGCTTTCATCAGAAAACACAACAGACCTCCACCCTGTGCTCCAATGAGCTCTCGCTTCACACCACTGAAGTTGCAGATGGTGGTGGTGTGGGGGCAGTAGAAAGCACGCTACAGGGGTCTGGCTCTGAGCAGCTGTTGAAGTATCTGATTTGTAACAGTTTGTTGTGTCACTGTGGTGCCAACTGCTGCTCAGATTGTTGCTGCAGATGCAGTATGATGCGTAAGAGCCATATGCTGAACACAATGGTCATCCCTCTGTGTAGTGCTCTGTGGTCATCTGGAGCCCGGACTTCTTGTGTCCTTACATTCTCGTGGCGATCATTGCCAGCAATCATGTACAGTGGCTAGTTCCTGCCAAGGCATTCTGCAGTACTACAGAAGGAACATCCAGCTTCTCATAGCCCAGTTACATGACCTCATTCAAACTCAGTGAGGTGCTGAGTGGCATCTTCGTCACCTTTAAGGCATTCTTGACTAACAGCTCACAATGTTCAGTCTCAAAAGTAACTAATGCTCATGAGCCTTACGGGATGTATTTAAAGCAAACCTGCATCCTCACAGTGGCAATCTTATGTGGTTGGCACAAATTCTAAATAGACATCACCTTTTGGATATAGAAACAAGTCAACCAACTTTGTTTATGTTGCACAACTCCTTCTTAGTGTTTTTTTTCCCCTGTCAGTGTATCATTGACGTAGATATTAAAAAGTATCATAGACAAACTGCATCCTTGTGATAATCCTAAATTTTTTGTTACTTAAACATTATCATTCCTTGCAATGGCAATTTTAATCTCTTGGAGTTCTCATGCTCCTCCTTTCTAGTATTGCCCACAATTTTCTCCAATCTACTCTGTCAAAAGCTTTCCCATAGTTAATAACTATCAAATGTATTTCCTTATTAAATAATAATTGTTTTCCAATTATTTATCTGATGACAAATGTTTTACCTGAACAGGACCAACCTTTCCTCCTGAACTATTTTGTCCCTGCAACAAGATATTTTGTAAAATACTGTGAGTTTTTGTGTTATTGTCCTCAAAAATATTTTACATCCTAATTTTCACTTTTCCTACCACCTTTCTTACATAAGTTTTATTATGGCTAATTTCTAGCCATTTGGGATTTCTTTTATTATCCAGCATCCTCCCATCCCCCACCCAAGAGAAGCAACCTAGATTTCGTAAGAGGAAGTACATACTCGATGAATTTGGTGCTTATGTTGTTACTTCCTGGAGTCTAACTGGTTATCATATTTTGTAGCATATCTTCCAATTCTGTCATTTATGTTTTGTCTACTCTTAACTCTCCCATGTGTATAAGGGTGTCTTACTTCTCCATTTTTCATTTATTAAGTCTAACAATCATGCTGAGGCTCTAATTTCTTGTGATAAGCCATTGTATATGATGGAATATCCTCCTAGGTATATGAATCCTTTCACTTTCTTTTTAGTCTCTGTTATCAAAGCATTATCTTTCTTCTTTCATTTGGTATTCTTAGATCTTCAGTATTATTTGTTATATGCTTTACATTCCACATCAAAATGTTATTATCACAGTTTACAGCAAAACCATTGTCCTTCCATTTCTGGTTTTCATTGTTGTTAGCAGTGCTGTTAATCCCAGGCTTTATTGTGATGGTTCCCAGTGGGTAAAATGTTCCCCAGCAAGTAAAATGTTCCACAAAACTTTTCAGTCTACCAAGATGACAATACTCAGTCACTAGAACACAATTTTTTCCTCTCTTTGCTTTCAAAATCTGACTAAATAGGCAGAGCACCCCACAAAATATGTTAATATTAGACAGGGCTCATTTCTATGGCCCAGATTTCAATTAGAATATTGATATGTGTCTGATAGTTAGGGAGCATTCAGTTATTTTACTTAATTTATGTTTAGGAAATACAAAAAAAATTATGTTTAGAACATTGTATCAATATTTCACATTTCTACAATAGTTAGAAGAATAGAAGAAATAAAATTAATGTATATGTGTTGAAATTTTTGTAATTATATGCACACACATTACACCAATTTATTAACAAAGTTATGGATAAAATTTATAATGTATTATTTCACAAATAATTAGTTAACTGTCAATTGCTTTCAATCAGTGAATCAGCACTCACATTGCTGTGGCAAGAGAGCCACACAGTCATTGCCACTTTGTCCCTAGGTGACACTGGTATAATGGAGTGAGAGGATTTAGGGCTGTACAATAGACAGTTTCAAGCATGCAAACCATGTGAATTTTTGTTAACAAATATTTTGTGTGTGGACTTTCCTCAAAGTTGACTAAGAGCAGGAAAAAAATCAACATTGGTTTCAATGTGACAAGTCTGAGCATTCCCTCATGAGCATAACTTGTTAAATGCCTCTCAGTCTGGTTTTCACAAAGGATTCTCCACACAAAAAGCAATACATGATTTCACGAATAAAGTGCAAGCAGAGCTGAACAAGAAAAATTATCCTGTTTGAATATTTTGTAAGCTCATCAAAGTCTTTGATTGTGTGGATCACAAAATTCTACTTGGCAAACTAATATGTTATGGCATTATGCACGGATGGAAATCTCAGAAAGTGGTAACATAACAGGGTACTGTACCACTCTTGTTTCTACCCTATATAAATGATCTGGTAATGACTTTAAATGGCATTTTGAAAATTTTTGTGTTTGTTGGTGGCATAAGCATACCAATCAAAGCCCCAAACTTCACCCTAGCAGACACAGCTCTGATGATAGCTGAACAGACCTTCAAGAGATTCACTGTTAACAGAGTAAATATTAATTGCACAAACACTCATATTTTGTAGTTTCAAACACACAATAATGATCTTTCATCACCAGAGGTAAACATTAATGGCTATACACTCAATGAAGTATAGTGTATGAAATTCACTGGGGTCTAGCTGGATGTCAGTTAAAATGGAGTCAACACACATCTAAATTAATCACAAAGCTCAGTTCAGAAAAATCTCTCATTGATGTGACTGAAGCCAAGAGTGCTGCCTTATTTTCACTTCTGTTGTCTTATACAATTATTTTCTGGGTCAGCTCACCTAAAGTAAATAAGGTATTTGTTCAGCAGAAATATGCAGTAAGAATACTAGGTAAAGAAGATAACCTTAGATATTTCAGAAGCCTTCCTAGAGACCTCAGAATTCTTACACTCACTGTTCGGTACATTTGTTCCTTAATGGTCTTTATTACTGATAATAGGAATCAGTTTCAAGTGAATAGTGATATACACTGTCACAACACAAGACAGAAAAATAATTTTCATGTAGACTGTGCCTGTTTGTCCAGGGTTCAGAATGAAGTTATATACTGTGGCAATAAAATACTCAGTAACTTCCCATCAAGCATACAGCAAGGAAACAGGAATATCTACTAACTCAAAACAAAATTACAAATAAACCTTAATAGCCAGTCATTCTACAAATTATCTGACTATCTATACCCAAGGACTGAAAGGTTCTGTTAACATGGTAAGGAGCAATGCTTATTATAAAGATGTATGACAAGAAATAATGCATTATAAAAAGTTCTCAGTAATTACAGATGTAAAAAAAAATATTTTCCTTAAAAATACCATTGTAAGCAAGTAAATATCAATCTACTGATGGCTAATAAACAGCAGCTGTAATGTAAAACTAAAGTGGCAGCAGCTGTTTTCAAAGTAGCAGTTTTCTTACTACAGTAAGACCATGATAATCTAGCACACATAAGAAATTCTCCCATATATTCACCTTTGCACTGTTTGCAGAACAGAAACATTGGAAATGTCTGTCACTGTCTGTATCACTGAGCAATTATATGTTCAGTGGCCTAAACCGGTTAAAGAAGCAGAGATAGAATGCAATATAAATAATGACGAGTCCATAACTGATAACTGTGAAATTGTACCAGTGATAAATTTTGCATCCATTAATGAACTGAGTGCATTTTCAGCTGAAGAAGTGGGCAAATTGATTGACAATGACAAATATTTAGCTGTAGACAAGAGCTGCTGGAGATGTGATATTAAAAAGTATTTTCAAACTACAGGATACATCAGAAACAGGGAATGATGAAGAAGAAACGCCTACAACTCAAATGTCATGGGCTGAGATCCACAAGCCTTAAATATCTTTGTGCAATTCGCTGAGAGTAGTCAACAATACAGTGCTTTTGAAGTTACAAATCTGCACCTCATACAAAATAATTTTTTTGTCAGAAACGAGCTCAATACAAGAAATAAGTTGTACTCCTGTGATGTCCAGGGGTCTAAGAAGGAAATTTCAGCTAAACTGTCAGTGCTAGAAACCAGTCCAATATATTCCATGCCCCTGACAATATCTAATATCCATGCTATTCCTAAAGATAGTGATTCCAAATAAACTGCACAAAATTCTTGGTAACAATTTTTATTAATTAGCTCATCCTTGATCTTTCCATATCACAGAATTTATTTTATTTCATAACTGGTGCAAAAAGAAAGGTTTATGTATATTGAACTTTTCTAAAATTTTGAACCTTAAACTGATTTAATAGAGCAATACAGTATTTGACTTAAAAGTTTAGTTTTTATGGAAAAGTAATATGTACTCTTGACTTTTTATATTGTATTCCCTCTTGCTGCGTTTAGGAATATAGTGGCTACTTGCTGTTGTACATTAAAATTGTAGAATTGCTTATATGCCTTTTTTATAGCTGAATTTTAAAAACGACCTTAATAATCCAGCATATTTGATAATCTGGCATTGACAGACCCTGATCATGCCAGATTATCAAGTTCCTAACTTATTTTGTGACTCAAATAGTCTAGATTGTTCGATATTTTATTTATGTTGCTTCAGCTACTGCTATCATCAGATCTGTAGTTAAGCTACTGCCATCATCAGATCTATAATTAAGATTAAAGGAACGTAAGAATAAGAGGAGATCACTATATATTATCAGACTGCAACACATGAAAACATAAAAGGTAAAAACTTTCCAACAATAATCAGTGTTAATCATAAAACTTATGCCCAAGTGGGGCATCAACTGTCAATTTTTACTGACTGATTAACACCAAACATTGTTTCTACGAGTTCTAAGTATTGATGAGGAAAATTCTAAAAATTTTAACCTTTTAAGTTTTCATCTTTTGTATCCTGATAATGCACAACAAACATCTCTCATTTTTATGTCCCTTTAATCTCAGTTACAGACCTAATGATTCCAGTGGCCAAAACAATGATATAAATAAAAGCACTATATTACAAGATCTGAATAGTTTTATGCATGACATATCCATGATGTTCTCAGACTCATTCACAAAATTTATTTCCTTTATTAATAAGCTTCTTTACTAATTTATTGGATTAAATTTAGATGGCATAATTGTGAATAACATTAAGCACTACATTGATAGTTTATTGTTAATACAATTTCTATGATGTATCTGTTTTATGTTACTGTATAACTTATTTATTCCACATCCATGAACGTTCTCCTTCTTAATGTAATCTGTGAAACATAATGAATTAATAAATAAATGAATTAATCTTAAAGCATGATGTGATTTTACACCTATATGTCAGGATATTTATTCTTAAACATTGATCTATATAGCTCAACATTTATTCTTCAACATTAGTCTTGAAGAATAATGAATAACCTCCATTTGAAAAATACACAGATGCTTGCACACTTGGGGAACAAAGTGAAGTTTTTCATCATCATGAAAAGATTTTTAATTTGTTTCCCTCATATGTAAGGTATTACTTACAAGTAATGCTGGCTTCTTTATCCCACTTGACTCAGAATATCTTTCAAGCACTGCATCAGGTGTGTGTACTTTGGTAAACACCAAGCCATTTTCTTCTGCAATCTGCAATATTAATAAAAATTGAAGGTAACAAACATTTTCTCTGATAAATGAACAGGGTTATAGATTTACATACAAGTGAGAAAATATTCATCTGCTCTGGTCACATAATGATTGGGCACAGGAATATACAGTATAAATTTTACATGCACTGGAGTTAGAAACTCCAGTTAGCAACATTTATGTGATTAAAACACATTTATTGTGTAAAGAGTCAGGAGTAACTGACAAAGCCTTAAACAAATTACAGGTTTTTCACATGAGTCAATTTCTCAATAGGAATAGAAATAGAAGATAAAATACAAGACAACCAAATTGATAGAGCTGTCAGAACACACTACTGTTCATCTTCGGGTGCCATGCAAGACCGTGTGGTCATTATCACCGATGAACAATTAAATAAAATGAAACTACAAATAAATTCAATTCAAAATTACTGCAGTGATTTAGAATAATAATAATAATAGGAATAAACACAAATTGTATAAAATACAGTAAAAGATATTATGGAAGCCTCCCTAACTGAATATGTTGCTAGTTTCTTGAACTCAGATGTGGGAACTCAGAAAAAGCTTTAGAAAACATCTGATATATTTTGAGAAAAGCTAAAATTCTATCAAAACATTATTTGGTCATTTCAGGACACTATACTCTAATTGATCCTCTCACTGGAGAAAAGAAAGGAAGAAAGATCAGAATTTAACTTCCACTCAACATCAAGGCCTTTAGAGATAGAGCACCAGTTTGAAATGTTTCACAGACAGGGAAGGAAATCAGCCATTTCCTGTAAAAAGAAGTATCACAGCATTTGCTTTGGGAATGATGTAGGAAAATGACAGAAGACCTAAATCAGGATGCCCAGATTTAGATTTGAACCATCATCCTCCCAAATTGAAGTCCTAACCACTGCATTATCTTGCCTAGTTTCACTGATGAAGGAAACACTAATCATGCCTTTCCCAGACTCTTCAAGCATCAATTGCCAAGTGCAATCTCAGCATATAGTTACATGAGTCTGCGCAAGACTGAATGCACCAATAGTTGAGACATGGTCTGCCCCCTACTGCTGGTTGTTGGTACCTGTGCCAAGGGATAAGTATGAGGAGATGCATCCGCTGTTCGGGTGTATATATCGAATGCCTGCACAATCTCGACATCTCACCAGGTGACGAGAAGAACATGGTATTAAATGATGCTTATATGGATTTCTCTAAGAGTAACTAATTTTTTGTCTAATGACATTATATTGATTATTTCTTAGCATTCCTAATGCTGTTTGTGATCCATTATGATTAGCAATGTATTTTCTCAAAATAATCCAACTGATACAATAAAGCACATACAAATAGCTCACATAACAAACTCCATAGGGATCCACCCTCATGAGTTTAACACAGATTGAAATATAGAAGGGAGACATAAGAACAGTTATTTTAACAGTGTGGTCTGTTTTAGGTTTTTGTAGAGCAATAAAGTTTTCAGTTATGATTGTCACTGATCTCTCAATTTCTCTGTTACCACTCAGGTATTACTTAAAATACCATAAAATAAGCAAGGACACACTTGTTATAAAGACAAGAAAATTATGAATTTACTCTAGCACAGAATACAAACCTCATCTTCTAATTGTAATCCATGCTTCATTAAGTTTTCTTCATATTTCTGTCGATAAATGAGAGGTTTTCTTGAATTCTCATCATTTTTGTACACAAGAACCATGTCAATCAAACGGATGCCATCATTGAAAGTTGGTGCTGTTTCCATTTCTTCCTATTGGTAAGAAAGAGAAATATTCAGAAAACATTAAGTAAAAAGAAAATTTGTGAAGTAATGTTCTATAAAAATAAACTAAATTTATAAATATTCATATACAGCAAATTTTATTTAAAAAGCTTTTATAGGTATTGCACCAGTCACTGATGCACATATTTATACAAACTTTTCTGACAGCCACAACAACATTAATCAGTAAAAGTAAGTTATTTCAAACTGTTAGCCATGAGTGTCACACTGTAAGCTTTCCATAATAGCTTGGAATCAAGTACAAGTGCAAAAAATTTAAATCACAGAAAAATAAGTGATTTTCATTAATCAATCTATTCAAATCTGATGATGAATTAAACAGAAGCTAGAAAGCGATTTATTGTGGCAGGGGTAGTTAATGTCATGCAAAAAAGCACTACAAAAGTCCATTGTCTACAAGAAGCAGCAGCTTTGCAATCAGTGAAAATCCAAAATTTCCCAGCCTAGCAGTGAAAGAGCTTAACAAGAAATACACCATTAAAATAGTAAAGAGTCTTTGTTAAGCTGTAAGTCCTCATCCAATTGAAAACTAATTACATGTGGTTCCCACGAGGTTCCATCTAAGGGGACTTATCTTTTTACATATATGTTAATGAACTTTCATCAGTATCACTAGGAGATGGAAACTTTATTCCATCTGCATTGACACATACATTGTTATAAGTAGTGAATCAAGCATAATTTTAGAAAGTGTATTACAGTTCTGGGTAATTAATAAGGCCAAAGTACAGTTTTCAGAATGCAAATGTACTGTTATGAATTATTTGTGGAGTAGATTTAGAATTTCATGCAGAACCCTGCTGAAACAACTGGGTAAAATAATAATTGTTTTTCACTATTCGTATTACTTCATATTTTCAGAGAAAAACTCAGCTGTCAGATTTACGCAACACATCTACATCTATACTCTGCAAACCACTGTGAAAAATATGAAAGAGGGTATGTCCTGTTGTACCAGTTACTAGGATTTCTTCTTAATCCATTCACATTTGGGGTGCAGGAAGTATGGTTGTTTCAATGCCTCTGTGCATACTATAATCATGCTAATCTTATGCTCATGATCAGTATGTGAGCAATATGTCTGAGTTTTTAGTATTTCCCTAGAGTCATCATTTAATGCTGGTTCTTGAAACTTTGTAAGTAGACTTTCTTGGCACATTGTACATCTATCTTCAAGAGTCTGCCAGTTCAGTTTCTTCATCATCACTGTAACACTCTCCCATGGGTCAAACAAACATGTGACAATTCATTCTGCTCTCCTCTGTGTATGATCAATATCCCCCATTAGTCCTATCTGGTATGTGTTCCACACACTTGAGCAGTATTCTAGAATGGGTCACACAAGTGATTTTTCAATAATCTTCTTTGTAGATTGATTGCACTTCCCCAGTATTCTGCCAACAAACCAAAGTTTACCACTGACTTTACCCATGTCTGAACCTATGTGATCATTCCGTTTCATTTCTTTACAAAGTGTTACACCTAGGTATTTGTATGAGTTGACCAATTTCAGCAGTGACTCATTGATATTATAACCATAGGATACTATGTTTTTTTCATTTTGTAAAGTGCAAAGTTTTATATTTTTTAACATTTAAAGCAAGTATTTTTACCACTTTGAAATCTTATCAAGATCTGACTGATTATTTTTGTAGCTCCTTTCTGACAGTACTTCATTATAGATAACTGTATCATCTGCAAAAAAGTCTGAGGTTACTATTGTCTGCAAGGTCATTAACATACAACATGAAAAGCAACAGTAACAACACACATCCTTGGGGCACATCTGACATTCTTGGGGCACATCTGACATTCTTGGGGCACATCTGAAGTTACTTCTACACAGATGGTGTCTCTCCATCCAGGATAATATGTTGCATCCTCCCTACAAAAAGTCCTCAATCCAGTCACAAATTTCACTTGATGCCCCATATCATTGTACTGTTGGCAGTAAGCATAGGTGTGGTAATGAGTCAAATGCTTTTCAGAAATCAAGAGATACTGCATCTACCTGACTGCCTTGATACACAGCTTGGAGTATGCCATGTGAAAAAAGTGAGAGCTGGGTTCCACACATTTTTCAAATCCATGTTGGTCTGCATGGAGGAGGTCATTCTGTTCAGCATGCCTCATTACAATAGAGCTCACAGTCTGTTCTAAGATTCTACAACAAATCAATGTCAAGGATATTAAGTGGTAGTTTAGTAGATCAATTCCAGTACATTTCTTGTTGACAAGTGTGACATGTTTTTTTCTCCCAAGAACTAAGCCTTTTTTCCCAAGAACTAGGCCTCAGATTTTTGTTCCAATGATCTACAATAGATTATAGTTATTAGAGGAGCTAATGCAGCCACAAACTCAGTATAGACTCTGACAGGGATGCCATTAGTGCCTGGAGTTTTGTTCAAGTTTAACTATTTCAGCAGTTTCTCAACACCACTGACACTAATAATTATTCCATTCATAATTTTAGTGGTACAAGTTCACTGAATCCTTACCAAGATAAAGATTAATCTGTTGTTGTTGTTGTGGTCTTCAGTCCTGAGACTGGTTTGATGCAGCTCTCCATGCTACTCTATCCCGTGCAAGCTTCTTCATCTCCCAGTACCTACTGCAACCTACATCCTTCTGAATCTGCTTAGTGTATTCATCTCTTGGTCTCCCCCTACGATTTTTACCCTCCACGCTGCCCTCCAAAACTAAATTGGTGATCCCTTGATGCCTCAGAACATGTCCTACCAACCGATCCCTTCTTCTGGTCAAGTTGTGCCACAAACTTCTCTTCTCACCAATCCTATTCAATACTTCCTCATTAGTTATGTGATCTACCCATCTAATCTTCAGCATTCTTCTGTAGCACCACATTTCGAAAGCTTCTATTCTCTTCTTGTCCAAACTATTTACCGTCCATGTTTCACTTCCATACATGGCTACACTCCATACAAATACTTTCAGAAATGACTTCCTGACACTTAAATCTATACTCGATGTTAACAAATTTCTCTTCTTCAGAAACGCTTTCCTTGCCATTGCCAGTCTACATTTTATATCCTCTCTACTTCGACCATCATCAGTTATTTTGCTCCCCAAATAGCAAAACTCCTTTACTATTTTAAGTGCCTCATTTCCTCATCTAATTCCCTCAGCATCACCCGACTTAATTAGACTACATTCCATTATCCTCGTTTTGCTTTTGTTGATGTTCATCTTATATCCTCCTTTCAAGACACTGTCCATTCCGTTCAACTGCTCTTCCAAGTCCTTTGCTGTCTCTGACAGAATTACAATGTCATCGGCGAACCTCAAAGTTTTTATTTCTTCTCCATGGACTTTAATACCTACTCCGAATTTTTCTTTTGTTTCCTTTACTGCTTGCTCAATATACAGATTGAATAACATCGGGGAGAGGCTACAACCCTGCCTTACTCCCTTCCCAACCACTGCTTCCCTTTCATGTCCCTCGACTCTTATAACTGCCATCTGGTTTCTGTACAAGTTGTAAATAGCCTTTCGCTCCCTGTATTTTACCCCTGCCACCTTTAGAATTTGAAAGAGAGTATTCCAGTCAACATTATCAAAAGCTTTCTCTAAGTCTACAAATGCTAGAAACGTAGGTTTGCCTTTCCTTAACCTTTCTTCTAAGATAAGTCGTAAGGTCAGTATTGCCTCACGTGTTCCAGTATTTCTATGGAATCCAAACTGATCTTCCCCGAGGTCGGCTTCTACTAGTTTTTCCATTCGTCTGTAAAGAATTCGTGTCAGTACTTTGCAGCTGTGGCTTATTAAACTGATTGTTCGGTAATTTTCACATCTGTCAACACCTGCTTTCTTTGGGATTGGAATTATTATATTCTTCTTGAAGTCTGAGGGTATTTCGCCTGTTTCATACATCTTGCTCACCAGGCGGTAGAGTTTTGTCAGGACTGGCTCTCCCAAGGCCGTCAGTAGTTCCAATGGAATGTTGTCTACTCCGGGGGCCTTGTTTCGACTCAGGTCTTTCAGTGCTCTGTCAAACTCTTCACGCAGTATCGTATCTCCCATTTCATCTTCATCTACATCCTCTTCCATTTCCATAATATTGTCCTCAAGTGCGTCGCTCTTGTATAGACCCTCTATATACTCCTTCCACCTTTCTGCTTTCCCTTCTTTGCTTAGAACTGGGTTTCCATCTGAGCTCTTGATGTTCATACATGTGGTTCTCTTATCTCCAAAGGTCTCTTTAATTTTCCTGTAGGCAGTATCTATCTTACCCCTAGTGAGATAAGCCTCTACATCCTTACATTTGTCCTCTAGCCATCCCTGCTTAGCCATTTTGCACTTCCTGTCGATCTCATTTTTGAGACGTTTGTATTCCTTTTTGCCTGCTTCATTTACTGCATTTTTATATTTTCTCCTTTCATCAATTAAATTCAATATTTCTTCTGTTACCCAAGGATTTCTACTAACCCTCTTCTTTTTACCTACTTGATCCTCTGCTGCCTTCACTACTTCATCTCTCAGAGCTACCCATTCTTCTTCTACTGTATTTCTTTCCCCCATTCCTTTCAATTGTTCCCTTATGCTCTCCCTGAAACTCTGTACAACCTCTGGTTCTTTCAGTTTATCCAGGTCCCATCTCCTTAAATTCCCACCTTTTTGCAGTTTCTTCAATTTTACTCTACAGGTCATAACCAATAGATTGTGGTCAGAGTCCACATCTGCCCCTGGAAATGTCTTACAATTTAAAACCTGGTTCCTAAATCTCTGTCTTACCATTATATAATCTATCTGATACCTTTTAGTATCTCCAGGGTTCTTCCATGTATACAACCTTCTATCATGATTCCTAAACCAAGTGTTAGCTATGATTAAGTTGTGCTCTGTGCAAAATTCTATCAGGCGGCTTCCTCTTTCATTTCTTAGCCCCAATCCATATTCACCTACTACGTTTCCTTCTCTCCCTTTTCCTACACTCGAATTCCAGTCACCCATGACAGATTAATCTAACAAGTATTAAAAGGTGCCCATGGTACAGATACACACATTTCTTTTGCTGCCATAAAAGTGCAAATTAAAAGAAGCCTACCAACTGCACTGGTGACCAAGTTCCAGTAATTTCAGTGGGGAACCAACTGATTTACATATTGCCTCTGTATACAAAAGTCAATGTCCCAACCAACTGATTCACTCACTGACCCATCATCACCCAGCCCATACTTCTAAGGATGTTCTTGTTTTTGTTGTGGTCTTCAGTCCAAAAACTGGTTTGATGCAGCTCTCCATGATATGATAGGTTGTGCAAGCCTCTTCATTCTCTGAGTAACCACCAAAACCTACATCCTTCTATATTTGATTACTGTATTCATCTCTTGGCCTCCCTCTATGACTTTTAGCCCCGTCCCCCAAGCTTCCCTCCAGTCTACTTGGTGATCCCTTGATGTCTCAGAATGAGTCCTACCAACCAATCCTTTCTTCCAGTCAGGTTGTGCCACAAATTTCTTTTCTCCCCAGTTCTATTCAGTACCTTCTCATTAGTTATGTGATCTATCCATCTAATTTCCAGCATTCTTCTGCAGCACCACATTTCAAAAGCTTCTATTTTCTTCTTGTCTAAACTGTTTGTCACCCATGTTTTACTTCCACACATGGCTGCACTCTATACAAATACTTTCAGAAAAGACTTCCTGACACTTAAATCTATACTCGATGTTAACAAATTTCTCTTCTTCAGAAATGACTTTCTTGCCATTGCCAGTCTACATTTTAAGTCCTCTCTACTTCAACTATCATCAGTTATTTTGCTGCCCAAATGACAAATCTCATCTACTAATGCATATATGTTAGAGAGGATGTCAAACACGATAATTTAAAGTTCACTAACCAGCTAGGGGAAGAGCAAAACTTCGAAATTTCTGCTACACAACTGACAAATTTAAATATAATTGTTATTTGCATATATAGAAGCCCAGATGGAAACATAACTACTTTCATTGAAAATCTTGAAAAGGTACTTCACAGTATAAAAACAGTTAGTAAAACAACCATCATATGTGGTGACTTTCATATAGATTTCAACAAGAACTCAAAAGACAGATTAAACCTTCAGGCCTTATTAAAAACCTACAATATACATACAACTATCAAATCCCCCACCAGAGTCACCAAATCGTCAAGCAGTGCTACAGATCAGATACTAATAAATACAGATACATATTTATACAAATCTGGAAATATGAATACAGGTTTCAGTGATCATTATGCACAGTTTATTGAATTCCCAGTAGAGACTGCAGGAAATACTGAACAACAAATGACAAGAAAAGGTAGAAATTTTAGCAAGCACAACCTAGAACACTTCAGGCACTTACTAGAAAAAGAAACATGGAATGATATAGACAACTATGAGGACACATGTAAAGGGACAAAAAGTACCATGGCATATGCCTTGATCTGTCTATGGCTTTCGACATCATAGACCACACCCTATTGCTGCAGAAGCTTGAAAGAATTGGTATCAGAGGTATGCCTAACAACTGGCTTAGATCATATCTTACTGACCGCAAGCAAGTAGTAGAAATACATTTTCACAAAGAAAATAAATCAACAAGACACTATTCTGATTATAAAGCAGTAAAAATATGGAGTACCGCGGGGCTCGGTACTGGGCCCCATCCTATTTTTTATATATATAAATGACCTAACATCAACCAACCAGTACCATAGCACTGTCCAGTTTGCAGATGACACAAGCATATTAGTCAGTGGGAAGACTGCAGAGATACTACAGACAGGACTGTCTGAGGCACTAACAAATGTTGTAAACTGGTTCAACCAAAACAAACTAATAATAAATAAAAGTAAAACAGTAGCATTAAATTTTCATAATGTTAAGAGAAACACTGAAGAGGATATAAGAATTCATATGTCAGACACAGATATTGCAAGTGCGCCTAATACAAAATTTCTGGGGGTCTCACTACAGGATAATCTTAGATGGGAAACTCTCATTGACAACATATTAAAGAAGCTAAGTACCATGTGTTATTTAATGAGAGTGCTAGAAAACTGCTGTCATAAGGACTGTCTAATGACAGTTTACTATTCTAATATACATTCTGTCCTAAAATATGGGATCACTTTCTGGGGTAACTCGCCATCCTGCCTAAAACTCTTCAGGATGCAAAAAAGAATAGTGAGAATCATGGCTGGAATAAAAAGGAACAAACCATGTAGACCATTATTTAAAAGGATGGGGATTCTTCCCCTTCCATGTATTTTCCTATTTGAAAGTGCAATGTTTATAAAGAAATATACAATAACAAATCCTAGTATCCTCCCCAAAAATGAAAATGTTCATCATCATAATACAAGACAGAAAACTGACTTTCATGTACTCCATACAAAAACCAGTTTGTGCCAAAAAGGAACATTACACCATGGAAAAATTATCTACACTAAATTGCCAAGAGAAATTAAAGTAAAGACTGATGTAAAAAATTTTAAAGCAACATTAAAAGAATATCTGTTGACACATTGCTTTTATAGCGTGGAAGAGTTCCTCCAAAATCCTCGAGCATCTAAGTGATGATTATGCAAATACTGTAACCATTAATACTGGCCTATAAATACATTCAGATGCAATTCTTAAGTTTCTAATGGGGTTCAAGTATAAGTTGTATACCGACTTGCCCAGTATATGAAGTAAAATTCTGTGAATGTAGTTCTCTAGTGTACATGTCAATTCATAGTGTAGAAGAGTTCCTCAAAAATCCTTAGAGCTTAAGTGAGGATCATGCAAATACTGTAATCGTTAATATTGGCTTATACATGTATTCAGTTGTAAACTTCAAGTTTCTAATGTGGTTTAATTATAACTTACACATTGTCTTGCCCAGTATATGAAGTGCTGTAAAATTTTGTGAACTTAATTTTCTAGTTTCTAAAGTGTTTTAATTGTAAGATATACTTTGACCTGTTCAATATCTGATGTGCTGTACTGTACATGTAAGATTTACTGGACCAATAAATACAATACAATACAATACAATACAATGTTGAAAACTTTTTTTTTCTTCTACACAATGACATAGTGTTTCAGTGTTATCATGTTTAAAAAAACAATGCATTAATAGAGGGTATATAATAGAGAATATTTGTGTTGTATGCCAGTCATTTCTAGAAGAATGGCCGCAGAGGTTCCAGAAAGGGTTAAAAGGATTTTTGCAACAAATGTCTGATGAAATGAATTATAATTTTAAGGAATTATCTGACAAAGTAGATTCTAATATTAAGGAATTATCTCATAAGTAGATTCTAATGTTAAGGAACTATCAGACAAAGCTGAATCCAAAAGTAGTGAATTTTTTGTCAAGGTAGAAAATACAAAAGAAGAACAAAAATTAGAGATAAGAACATGTCAAACAGTAAAACAGAAGCTAAATTAACTAACATTGCAAATACTTTGACCAAGTTGCCTCAGGAGTTGAAGGATGAGATTAATATCAAATACAGTTTAATTTGCGAAGAGGCAAAAAAGCAAAACTCAGAGGCAAATGAGCACGAAAGTGTTTTAGAACATTGCCAGGAATTTGGAGAAAAGGGTAACACACCTGAAACAATATCTAATTTGGAGTACCATTTCCATGAATTTGAAAATTCTACCAGAAAAGAGAAAGTAGAATTGCATAATACTAACATTATCTCTAAGGAAGTTGTTGGATGTTAGTCAAATTATGTTAAACTTTATACCACTAAACAAGCAAATACCAATACAGTAATGCATAGTTTGGAGGAGTATATTCAAGATATGGGTTAACTACGATGTCTATTAAATGATAATGGCCTATAATTTATTAGCCATAATTTTAAGGAATTCTTGGTTTGAGAAGGGGTAAGACACGTAACTACAGGAGAGTATAGTCCACAAACTAATCCTTGTGAATGTGTTATGAAGGAATTAGGATGACTGCATAAAACGTACTGTTCTATGAGGAACATTACCTGGGCACAAATAGAGCCAGAATTTTAAGTAATCTTAATGAATTACTGCATATGTAAAAAATAGCTCCTGCAGAAATTATGAATAAAACTTTTTAGGAGTGCCCTTGTTGGAATTACATGGCCTAATCCACCAGCAATGGACTTGGAAAAGTTGCAAGAGAAGGTACAAGAGAAATTGATTTTACACACACACACAAGAGTCAGAACTTTTAATGACAAGGTTATTATATCAAACTTTCAAACAGATGATTTGGTATCAGTACAGCATTTACATCACAGCTCAACTTTAAGAAGGAAACAAGCAAATTTATTCAGCATTATGGTGGCCCTTTTAAAGTTCAGAATATACTGCATCCACAAGCAGTATATCTAATAGACCCTGATACAGGACAAGATGAAGGATTATACAACATAGGTATGATTACAAGATTTAAGGCCCTCGAAGAGCTTGTGTCCTTTGCAAATTCGGTGGATTAACTGCCATCCAAGTTAAATTGTTTCCGTATTTCTATCTTAGTTTCTCAGGAACAGTTCCTATCTTCTTTGACTATTCTATTATCTTTTAATAATGCCCCCAACTCCATTATTTCTTCGCACTCCTAATGCTGTTTGTGATCCATTATGATTAGCAATGTATTTTCTCAAAATAATCCAACTGATACAATAAAGCACATACAAACAGCTCACATAACAAACTCCATAGGGATCCACCCTCATGAGTTTAACACAGATTGAAATATAGAAGGGAGACATAAGAACAGTTATTTTAACAGTGTGGTTACTTTAACTCCAGGACACAAAGCGTCTAGTGTTTATTCTATAATAATTGCATTGCTACATTTACAAAGATAGCCATGAGCTTAGTCAATATAACTATCTATAAATTAAAATTTCAAGGAAGTGACACATGTTAGTCAGGCCACACGTTGTAGGGGAGAAGAGTCCAAGTAGGAGATGGAAGGCAAGACAAACTGACAGTGTGCTAACATGCATAGCCGAATACTTCTTGAGAGTTAACAAGAGAACAAGAAGGTCTGATACCCAGTAATCTTTTGTAAGGTGAAAATCTAGTAATTGTAATAAAGTAAAGGATAAGCTAACCCATGTTAAAAATTTTGTTTTCGTCTACACAGTAACACAGTGTTTCAGCGTTATCTCATTTATCCCTTGAGCGGGTGCACCATTTTACATAATACGAGCAGGCGCGCAGTGTACATTCTACACATGAAAAGAATAGGTTTCCTAATGTTACCAAGGTAAGTCATTTATCACAGTTTAATCTTTGTTTATTTAAACAAGGAGAAAATAAACTAACATAATATGAGCGAAACTACAGTTTTATTAAACAATAATGAAATACCCAGAATGAGATTTTCACTCTGCAGCGGAGTGTGCGCTGATATGAAACTTCCTGGCAGATTAAAACTGTGTGTCGGACCAAGACTCAAACTCGGGACCTTTGCCTTTCGCGGGCAAGTGCTCTACCAACTGAGCTACCCAAGCATGACTCACACCCTGTCGTCACAGCTTTACTTCTGCCAGTACCTTGTCTCCTACCTTCCAAACATTACAGAAGGTCTCCTGCGAACCTTGCAGAACTAGCACTCCTGAAAGAAAGGATACTGCGGAGACATGGCTTAGCCACAGCCTAGGGGATGTTTCCAGAATGAGATTTTCACTCTGCAGCGGAGTGTGCGCTGATATGAAACATCCTGGCATATTAAAACTGTGTGCCGGATCGAGAGTTGAACTTGGGACCTTTGCGTTTCGCGGGTAAGTGCTCTACCAACTGAGCTACCCAAGCACGACTCACGCCCCGTCCTCACAGCTTTACTTCTGCCAGTACCTCGTCTCCTACCTTCCAAACTTTACAGAAGCTCTCCTGCAAACCTTGCAGAACTAGCACTCCTGAAAGAATGGATATTGTGGAGACATGGCTTAGCCACAGCCTAGGGGATGTTTCCAGAATGAGATTTTCACTCTGCAGCGGAGTGTGCGCTGATATGAAACTACCTGGCAGATTAAAACTGTGTTCCGGACCAAGACTCGAACTCGGGACACTGGCCTTTCACAGACAAGTGCTCTACCAACTGAGCTACCAAAGTATGACTCACACCCATCCTCACAGCTTTACTTCTGCCAGTACCTCGTCTCCTACCTTCCAAACTTTACAGAATCTCTCCTGCGAGTTCAAGTCTCAGTCCAGCACACAGTTTTAATCTGCCAGGAAGTTTCATATCAGCACACACTCCGCTGCAGAGTGAAAATGTCATTCTGGAAACATCCCCTAGGCTGTGGCTAAGTCATGTCTCCACAATATCCTTTCTTTCAGGAGTGCTAGTTCTGCAAGGTTTGCAGGAGAGCTTCTGTAAAGTTTGGAAGGTAGGAGACGAGATACTGGCAGAAGTAAAGCTGTGAGGACGGGGCGTGATTCGTGCTTGGGTAGCTCAGTTGGTAGAGCACTTGCCCACGAAACACAAAGGTCCCGAGTTCGAGTCTCGGTCCGGCACACAGTTTTAATCTGCAAGGAAGTTTCAATAATGAAATAAATTTTCACTATAACTCTCTGTTGCTAAGGACAGGTGTTAAAGAGACGTAATGACACATTCTAAGCATTGAGCAGTGCAGTTGCATAAGATCATGGTCAGCTGCTTATTTGATTACTGATTATCTCATAGACCAATGCCTCAATGTGGGATTATGTTGCTATTTCATAACTGGGGTCATTTTTTTGAACTGATCGTAAATTTTTTCTCGCCTAGCTTTGTATTTTATATTACTGCTGCTCACTTGTGCTTACAACAACACCATTTATCGCTGTGTTACCTGAAGCAAGACTGAAGGAATTGGTATAGGTTTGCAGTTGTGAAACAAAAAGGGAACTCCACAAAATCATTTTATTTCTGGTTGGCACACTTTATACACAGTCACGCCTGCTCGAGGGTTAAGAAAATGCTGCAGTAATAGAGAGTACATAATAGAGGATACTTGCGTTGTATGCCAGTATTTATTCGAAGAATGGCTGCAGAGACTCCAGAATGGGTTAAAGAATTATTGCAACAAATATCAAGCAATTATCTGAGAAAGTAGTTTCTAATATTAAGGACCTATCTGACAAAGTTGAGTTTAAACATAATGAACTCTCTGTCAAGGTAGAAAATACAAAAATGAACTAAAATTAGTCATAACAGAAAATGTTAAACAGGAAAAAGAAGCTAAATTAACTAATGTTGCAAATATTTTGAACAAGTTGGCTCAAGAGTTGAAGGATGAGATCAATAACTAATACAATTTAAGTTTGATAGGAAGTAAAGTGTGTAAAACGTACTGCTCTATGAGGCACACTACCTGGGCACAACTTGTGCCAGAATTTCAAGTAATCCTTAATGAATTACACCATATGTCAACAGGATTAGCTCTTATAGAAATTGTGACCCATCCTACCTAGCTTACATTATGGTGCGGGTTATTCCTCCCACGGATTCACCTAACTAATGTATCAACCATTCCTTCTACAGATATGCCTACTCTTTTCCTCTAACAATGGAGTATCCACGATGGAATGTAACAATACTAATGAAGGATAATTGTTACTCACCATATAGTGGAGATGTGAATTGCAGATATGCACAGCAAATAGATTGTCACAAAAAGAGCATTCGGCCAACAAGGCCTTTGTCAAGAAGTACGATGTGAAACAAGGACCATAGTAATGCTCCAATTGCCCTGGCAGTAAACGTCGAGTTTGGGAAAATATAGTATGATAATATGTATTCTGGCTTTGTGAAATATAACTAGTAGTTGATATTTTTCATCAAGAAAAGCTAAACCTTCACTTATAACACTGGTCATCAAAAGTATTTTACTGTTTCTTCCGCACCTGAGATCAAGCAGGATCCTAAGAGCACAGCTTAAATTTCAGCAGCTGAATATTTTTGACAAGCATGATTGTAAATATTGTTGTTGTGCACCAAACATTTCGTGCGTTGCCTGGCTAAATACATGTTCCATCGAGCACTTCTACTTTTCCATAGAATAGCCAATTACATGTGAAATTGCTCAATAACTCACCTTGCACTTTTTTTAAGGACAATTGTACTTTTTGCCATTGTTATTACATGATTTTTAATTTACAAAAGAGCTATAATACATTTGAGTAACTAACCTTGAAGAGTGGTTTTTTAGCATGTGTTATGATTTAAGATATACCAAACACAAAAATGCCAGTAAAATTTTAAATTATGACATAAATGGCTAGTCTTATGTGATGAAATTTTTCTAAGTGGTTGGTCTTCAAAGTTTTAAGTTTTGGATGCAAGCCAAACAATCTGTGATTTATGAAATTCATCATACATTCTCACAAAACATATCTCACATAAAAGAAAATTTACTGCAAAAGTAAATCTTCTCAAACCATCATTTGCAATGTTTTCCCAAGACCTGTAATAAATGTAAAAAGTTGTGACATCATGATCATCAAAAGCAGTTTGTTGTTGCAAAGTATTGCATAGTCTTCATCCCACAGTTTTTGACACATTTTGCTGCCAGCAGAAGCTTGTGTGTGCACTGTGTTTTTTTGTTGTAAATGGTGCATATCTCTCTCTCTTTTCTTTCTTTCTTCTTCTTCTTCTTTCTTTCTTTCTTTTTTTTCCCCCCAACTTAAGTTTTATTTTGGTGTTATTCTCTTGTTTATGTTTTATTGTTGCAGTATTAATGTGCAGTATCAGGCTTTGTTGATCATTTCTTACCAGTCAAAATTACATAAATTTAACTGGAATATAAAATAATGAAAAATTCCTGGAATCCTAAAAATTCCCAGGTGAGCTCCCTGCTGCCACTGGATAAGCAGCAGCCAGCAACAAGTCACACTCTTAGCTCACTCTTTTGTTTTGTAGTTTAATTCTTTATTTCTTTGCATGCTTTTAGTTTAATTCACAAATTTTGGGCATATTACAGTATTTGAGAATTGTAGCGTCATGTTTTAGTACCTGTATAGTGTAAATTAGCAACCAACACGGATCCAGAAAATATCGTTCTTGCACAACACAGCTAGATCTTTATTCCCATGAAGTAATGAGTGCTGTTGACAAGGGATCTCAGATTGATTCCATATTCCTAGATTTCCAAAAGGCTTTTGATACAGTTCCTCAAAAGCAAGTATTAGTCAAATTGTTTTTGTTTTGAATGGCCAGTGTCGGTTGTTCACAGCCAGTGAAGTCCCTGCCGCCATTGTATAAGCAGCAGCCAGCAGGAAGTCGTGCTCTTAGCTCACTTATTTGTATTATGGCTTAATTCTTAATTTCTTTACGTGCTTTTGGGTACTTGCATGTACTTGCATAGTTTAATTCATAAATTTTGGGCATATTATAGTATTTGAGAGTTGTAGCATTGTGTTTTAGTACCCATATAGTGTAAATTCATGTAGTCATCAGTCATCTGTTTGTTTTGAATGGCTTGTGAGATAAAAGAGAGGGAAAAAATTGTTAGGGATGGATAGGGACTGCACCTGTTGTGTACAGATTCAGGGGGAACTGGCCACCGTCCAGAAACAGCTGGAAGCTGTGTTGTCCGTGGTCGACAGGCTCCAGGCTGTTGCCCTGGACCACAGTGACATCGGAACACCTGAGGCAAGCGCTTTGGTGCCTCTGGAACCTGTAGCATCACCTGGGATCTCTGATGCCACTGCGCCCTCAGATTCAGACATCCCTGACAGTGACTGGCGAATCGCGCCAGCGTCGCGAATCCCTGAGTGGAAGGTGAAAGTTGGTGCTGGCTGCAAGGCTGTACCCTTACACCTCCGTAACAGGTATGAGGTACTGCCTACTGCTGTACTTCTGAGCCAGCAAGAGTGGCCCCGCCTGTTGCGTCAGTGGCCGGTCTTCCTGAGAGGTCCAGACAAGTGCAGAGGGTGGGATTGCTTGTCATTGGGAGCTCCAATGTTAGGCAGGTAATGGAGCGCCTTAGAGATATGGCAGCTAAGGACAGGAAGAAAGCCAATGTGCACTCCATGTGCATATCGGGGGGAGTCATCCAAGATGTGGAAAGGGTCCTTCCGGATGCCATGAAGGGTACAGGTTGCAGCCAACTGCAGGTGTGTCGCTATGGATCAGAAGAGATTCTCTCTGGTTTCCGCTGGCTATCTGAGTTGGTGAAGATTGCCAGTCCTGCTAGCGAGATGGAGGCAGAGCTCACCCTCTGCAGCATTGTCGATAGGACCGATTGCAGACCTTTGGTACAGAGCCGAGTGGAGGGTGTGAATCAGAGGCTCAGACGGTTCTGCGATAGTGTAGGCTGCAGATTCCTCAACTTGCGCCATAGGGTGGTGTGGATTCAGGTTCTGCTAAATAGGTCAGGAGTCCACTACACACAGGAGGTGGCTACATGGGTAGCAGGGGCTATATGGTGTGGACTGGGTGGTTTTTTAGGTTAGAAAGATCAGAAAGCTCTACAGTCTCAAAGAGTACAGTGCAAAGAAACGACAAGAATCAACCAAGCATCAGTTGTTATTACAGTTGTAAATTGTCATAGTTGTTTTGGAAAAGTACCAGAGCTTCAAGCACTGATAGAAAGCACTGAAGCTGAGATCATTATAGGAACAGAAAACTGGCTAAAACCAGAGATAAATTCTCCCAAAATTTTTACAGAGGTGCAAACTGTGTTCAGAAAGGATACATTAAATAGAGTAGGTTGTGGTGTGTTTGTGTCTCTTGGTAGTAGTTCATCTTGTAGTGAAGTTGAAATAGATAGTTCCTTTGAATTATTATGGGTAGAGGTTATACTCAACAGCCATACCAAAATAATAATTGGCTCCTTCTACCGACCCCGTGACTCAAATGATATAATAGCTGAACAGTTCAAAGAAAACATGAATCTCATTACAAATAAGTACCCCACTCATACAGTTATAATTGGTGGAGACTTCAATCTACCCTCGATTTGTTGGCGAAAATACATGTTCAAAGCTGGAGGAAGACAGAAAACATCTTCCGGAATTGTACTAAATGCTTTCTCTGAGAATTACTTTGAACACTTAGTTCATGGGCCCACACAAATTGTAAATGGTTGCGATAACACACTTGACCTCCTAGCCACAGCCAGCCGGCGTGGCCAAGCAGTTCTAGGCACTACAGTCTGGAACTGCACGACCGCTACGGTCGCTGGTTCGAATCCTGCCTCGGGCATGGATGTGTGTGATGTCCTTAGGTTAGTTAGGTTTAAGTAGTTCTAAGTTCTAGGGGACTGGTGACCTCAGAAGTTAAGTCCCATAGTGCTCAGAGCCATTTTTTTTCTTAGCCACAAATAATCTTGATCTAATAGAGAGCGTCATGATGGATACAAGGATTAGTGAGCACAAGGTCATTTTAGAGAGGCTTAAAACCATATGAACCAAAACCACTAAAAATAAATGTAAAATATCTGTTCCTTCCGAGCTAATTATGTAAGTGTAGACCAGATATGGCTTAAATTCAAAGATACAGTATTGACAGCAATAGATAGATTCATACCGCATAAGTTAATAAGAGATGGGATTGATCCACAATGGTACACAAAATGCGTCAGAACACTGTTGCAGAAGCAATGAAAAAAAGCGTGCTAGATTCAGAAGAATGCAAAATCCCCAAGACTGGTTAAGTGTCACGGAAGCTCAAAATTTAGTGCGGACATCAATGTGAGATGCTTTTAATAGTTTTCACAATGAAACATTGTCTCAAAATATGGTAGAAAACGCAAAGAGATTCTGGTCGTATGTAAAGTACACCAGTGGCAAAAAAAAACAATCAATACTGTCACTGCGCGATAGCAATGGAAATGTTACCGATGATGATGTCACTAAAGTGGAGTTACTAAATACAGTTTTCCATAATTCCTTCACGAAAGAAGATGAAGTAAATATTTCAGAATTCAGAACCAGAACAGCTGTTAGCATGAGTGACACAAAAGCAGATATCTTAGGTGTTGCAAAACAACTCAAACCAGTTAAGAAAGGCAAGTCTTCCAGTCCAGATGGTATACCAATCAGGTTCCTTTCAGAGTATGCAGACACAATAGCACCCTTCTTAGCAATCATATACAACCGCTCACTTGACAAAAGGTCTGTTCCTAAAGACTGGAAAGTAGCACAGGTCACACCGATATTAAAAAAAGGAAATAGGAGTAACCCATTGAATTACAGGCCCATATCACTGACCTCAATTTGCTGTAGGATTCTGGAGCATATATTGTACTCGAACATTATGAATCACTTTGAAGAAAACAACTTATTGATACACAACCAACACGGATTCAGAAAATATCGTTCTTGCGCAACACAGCTAGATCTTTATTCCCATGAAGTAATGAGTGCTGTTGACAAGGGATCTCCGATTGATTCCATATTCCTAGACTTCCAAAAGGCTTTTGATACCATTCCTCAAAAGCAAGTATTAGTCAAATTGGATGCATATGGAGTATCGTCTCAGTTGTGTGACTGGATTTATGATTTCTTCTCAGAGAGGTCACAGTTTTTAGTGATGGACAGTAAATCATCGAGTAGAACAGAAGTTGATATCTGGCATTCTGCAAGGTAGTGTCATAGGCCCTCAGCTGTTCCTGATTTACATAAATGATCTAGGTGATAATCTGAGCAGCCCCCTTAGACTGTTTGCAGACGATGCTGTAATTTATCATCTAGTAAAATCATCAGACGATCAATTCCAATTACAAAAGATCTAGAGAGAATTTCTGTATGGTGCAAAGAATGGAAAATGGCACTCAACAAAGAAAAGAGCAAGGTCATCCACATGGTTACTAAAAGAAATCTGATAAATTTTGGGTATACGATGAATCGCACAAATCTAAGGGCTGTCAACCTAGGAATTACAATTACAAGCAACTTAAATTGGAAAGACCACATAGATAATATTGTGGGGAAGGCGAAAAAAAGACTGTGCTTTGTTGGTAGAGCACTTAGAAGATGCGACAAACCCACTAAAGAGACAGCCTACATTTCACTTGTCTGTCCTCTGCTGGAACATTGTTGTGCGGTATGAAATCCTTACCAGGTAGGATTGACGGAGGACATCAAAAAAGTGCAAAGAAGGGCAGCTCTTTCGTGTTGTCATGCAATAGGGGTGAGAGTGTCACTGATATGATACTCGAGTTGGGGTGGCAGTCACTGAAACAAAGGCAGTTTTCTTTGCGGTGAGATCTATTTACGAAATTTCAATCACCAACTTTCTCTTCCAAATGCAATAATATTTTGTTGACACCCACCTACATAGGAAGAAATGATCATAATAATAAAATAATTGAAATCAGAGCTTGAACGGAAAGATTTAGGTGTTCTTTTTTCCCAATCGCCATTCGAGAATGGAATGGCAGAGCAGCAGTATGAAAATGGTTTGATGAACCCTCTGCGAGGCACTTAAGTGTGAATTGGAGAGTAACCATGTATATGTAGACATAGATGTATCCCAGATTTTTCCTGGATGAAAAAATTCCCAGGTTTTTCCCAGATTTCCTGGGGCACATACACCTTTGAATGACATGGTGATTGGTTGGGCCCAATTAGCCTGTCTAGGGCCAGAAAGAGGAACTTTCCTTTGTTTGTAGAGGGCAGGTATGCTAGTCACTGGAAGCTCCAGTGTTAGACAGGTAATGATGTCCCTTGAAAAATAATAGGCATGTCAGGAAAGAATATCAGTGTGTATCCAGTAAGGTTACCAGGAGGTCTGACCCGAGACATGGAGGAATGATGCCTGGCACTTGGGTTCTGAGGTCATTTTCAGTTCCTTTCAGAATTTGGCTAATTTGATGAAGTCAACTAGCATCACACATGGATAAAGTATAAGCTCACTAATTGTAGCATCATACCAAGGGTTGATCATGGTCCACTGGTTTGGAGCAGACAGGAAGGCCTAAACATGAGACTCAGATGATTCTGAGACAGTATCGGAAGTAAATTTCTTATCAACCTCAGCTATCGAGTGGAGAGCTGCAGTGGCCCTCTCAAAAGGACAGGTACGTGCTATAGCAAGGAAATGGCTAGTAGGGAGCAAACCAGGTAGGGCATGCTCATGGTTTTTTTTAAGTTACAGGAACTCACCCTTGGGATTAGTGATGAATCAGCTGCCGATGTTGGAGATAGATCAGCCATATTATTCTCAAAGAAATTCATCTTTACAGATCAAAAATAGAAAAGCTTAATGTGATAATACTAAACAGCAAAAGCATCCTTGATAATGTCTGATTATTAAATTAATAGTGCCCAGACAGCACCAGCAACAAAAAGTTGGTTGGAACCTGAAGTGAATAGCAATGAAATCCTAAATACAGACTGGAATATATATTATAAGCACAGGTTAGACACTACGGGTGGTTGCACGTTTATTGCAGTAAGGAATTTGATAGTACCTAGACAGGTTATTACAGATTCCAAATGTGAAATAATATGGATGAAGTGAAGCACCAAAGGTGGGTCAAACATGGTAACTGCATCAGGAGCTATAGGGACACAGTGCTTCAGAGAGAACGTGCAGAATTGTGTCAGTAAGTTTCCTGATCATGTTACTGCACTAGGGAGAGACTTCAATTTGCCAGCTATATAATTGGGACAGTCATGCAATCAAAACTGGTGCCAGAGACAGATTCATGTGTCATTATTCTGAATGTCTTGTCAAAAAAATTGCTTTAGATACATTTGCAGAACCAGCTCATGGGGATAACATCTTAAACCTACCAAGGAAAAGGCCTGCACTTTTCGATCAGTTAACACAGAAGACGGCCTCAGTGATCATAGGCGTATGATAGCACAATGACTATGAATGTTACAAGGAGTGATAAGGAAGGAATTTTTTTTAAGCAAGAATGACAGAATACAACATACGGGGTATCTGGAAACAAAGATATGGAGAACAAATGGATAAAATTCAAAAGCTTTCTTCAATGCACATTACACAAGTAAAAATATAGGTGAATACCAACAGCCAAATGAATTGAAGATGAGCATAAGGAGAGCAATGAGAGAAACATGCAATGACTTTGAAAGGAAAATTTTTGCAGCCAATCTGACTAAAGCTGCTGAGAAGTTTTGGTCTTACATTAAACCAATATGCAATATCTGTGAGTAGCCATATATCAGCATAGGTGTCAGAATCCAGGAAAGAAACACATGAAGCCACAAGACAGAAGTGCCACGAGTGGATGAGAACACAACACCAAGTGGTAGACAAGCTAAACACAGCTGACTAATAGCAGAGAGGACACAGACAAGGACAAGACCAAAGCAACCTATGTAAACAACAAACTGCAAAGCAGAGACCTTTTCCACAAAAGAGCCGACAGGGCAAGAGCAAAGAGAGGCACAATCCAAATCACAATCAGAGAGAAGGGCCAAGTGCCAAATGAGGTTATTATTGAATAGTCCGCAGAAAATCAATGGTATTAATCAACTATATCAGACAAGAGTACAGAGCTGACAAACCATTCGCCGGGCAGTTGTACTTATATTGATCATGAGGAACCCTACTGGGTGGCATATTCATGTGGCAAGACAAATGGCACATTCACATGGTGAGCACATTGCTGCGGTGAGTCTGTGCCCTCTAACAGCCATCTATGTCCATTTCCTCAGCAGGCTTTAAACTACTGTGGAGGTGGATACCAGATCCCTCCAACTAAACAGAAGCGATGGGTAAAAACACTCTGGACGGTGCCATAGGGGGTGAAATGGCAGCATGGGCAAAGACCCAGTCTCTTCAACCACCAGTTGCAGGAAAGGAGGGTGTTTGGTGGCGTTCATCAGGGTATCACTGGCAATGGGAACGCCAGGGAGT
Organism: Schistocerca cancellata; assembly: GCF_023864275.1. Classification (NCBI taxonomy): domain Eukaryota; kingdom Metazoa; phylum Arthropoda; class Insecta; order Orthoptera; family Acrididae; genus Schistocerca; species Schistocerca cancellata. Next base: position 382,943,211 of record NC_064634.1, on the reverse strand, counting down.
TTCACCAACCCATGTGGATGTGGGAGAGATCACTGGCGCAACAGTGTGTAGAGTCGCAGGCTCCTGACAGAGATGCTGATCATGGAGTCACATTGTCACCAGGAGGCGGTCACGAGGCAGTGGATGCAATGCCTGCACTCACAGCCACAGCTGATTGTGGCGGCAGCACTCAAGACCCCTCTGTCTGACATAACCTGCTGCCCGTGGATCTCCTCTACCATCACCAGTGTCCAAGTGTCAGTACTCCCATGGGATTGGACCCACACAGCTGTGCCATGCGCATAATGCTTGGAGGGATGGGAGTAAGGCTCTGAAGGTCATTTGAGCAAGGATGGAATGAAGGTCTGCAGATGCCTTTTATGCCACTACCCTTGTAGAAATCTTCGAAAGTAGATGCAGTGAACTGCGGCCCATTAGCAGAGACCAATGTGCGAGGCAGCCTTTCAATGGCCCAAACCTTCGACAAGGTGGTAGGGTGGTGTTCGTCATAGTGGACACCATGTATACGACATATGGGTTCTCTGAGTAAGCTTCCACAGTGAGCAACCACATTGATCTCAAAAATGGGCCCACTAAATCTACATGGGTTCAGTCCCAGGGGAGGTGGGGAATATCACAGGGGTTGAAAAATTGTATGGGCACTGCCTGGTGCCATGCACATGCTGTGCATCTACACACCATTGCTTCAATCTCGCCATTTATCTCTGGCCAGTACATGTCAGCAAACTAGCGCCTTCATGCAGGACCTCCCTCAATGCTCCCAGCGCAACAAGCTCAACACCCGTGATGTAAGTATGCCTGGATTACCACCCTATGTGCACCCATCTCAGTGTCCAAAAGAATGACATCATTGACAACTGAAAGTCTGTGAGAAGTATGTATCCAGGAGCTGAACTTGTTTGCCATCCGGCAGATGAGGTGTTGGCCAGCCATGGGTCTTGTAGAGTAGGACCTTCTGAGCACCTCTCATTGTTTCAAACCAGTGTCTGGGCCAGCAAGTAGACATAGTAAGATACATGCACTGGGATGCTGTGATGTGGGCTTGTACTGTGTGGTGTAATTGTATGCACTCAGGAAGTGTTGGGCAGTTTACTCTACGAGACTGCAGTGTGAGTTGAATAATGCCATAGGTCCAGTTGTAGCGCACAGCCTTTTTACACAACTAATTGAGAGGTTGCACAATGTGGGCTGCATGGAGTAAGAACTTACAATAATAGCTGATTTTGTCCAAAAACACCACCATTTCAGGTAAGTTTGTCAGGTGGAGTAAGGAGTCTATCATGGCGAGATTCCAATCAGTTGGCCTGAATGCCTCTTTGGTGAACCCGTGCCCCAAACACTCCATTTCTGACTGAAAAAACCTGAATGTCTCTTATACAATGCAGGCCTGCATCCCACAGGATGATCAAAAGTATATGAAGATTTTGCAAATGCTCTTGGTGGGATGGTCCTATGACAATGAGATTATCCAAGTAATTCATGAAAGCTGAAATACGATGCGTAAGGTGTCCCAGAAACATTTGATAAACTGTGGGGGCTGAAGCGATACCAAATTGGAACTATTTGTACCTGTACCAATCAAAAGACATATCAATAACAGTGATGTTCTAATTCTTCATCTAAGGTTAGCTGGGGATAAGCACCAGCAAGTTCGATCTTGGAGTAGCATTACCCTACAATAAGTTTGCTGAGGTCTTCCAAGAAGGGGATAGGATAAGTTTCCACCTGTAACTGAGTATTGATTACAGCAAAGAAATCTCCACACAATCTGAGAGAACCCTTGGGCTTTCTGATGATGACTAGGATAGTGGACCATGCACTAGATTCCATCAGCTAAATAACCCCAGCAGCATGGAGGTGATCAACTTCTGCTTCACATCAGCAAATAAGGTAACTGGAATTGGTCTGGTGCAGTAAAAGCGAGGCATGGCTTTCAGCTGTAGGGTAATGTCCAACTAAAAGTCTGAGACATACCCCAGATCTGGCTGATATAGAGATGCAAATGCAGTGCAGAGATCATATACTTCCTGGAAAGAAACTGCGGTTGATATGATCTCGATTTCATAAGAACTGAAACCTCAAGCGTTGTATACATGTCAAGGCCAAAATGGTAGTTGTAGATGGTTCGTCAATGGTCAATGCAAGCTGTAGTGAGTCCCCATAGGCCACCAAATGCCACGAGGACAGAGACAATTCAAGTGCACCCAGGTGTGTGTATGCCACCTGATTTATGAAAGAAACAGTGGCCCCCTGTCCACCTGGAAACAGATGTCTTGCAGCATGTGTATGGTGACCTCATGCACTTGTGGGGCAGGATGGGAGCAGGTTGCACAGCTTAGCAGAGATGCCTCTCTGTAACTCAGTGCATGCAAGATCCCCAGTGATCTGTCCAGTCTGCTTGAGAGTGAATGGGAAAATACTGTGGCCATGAAGGGAACAATACACATAGCTATCAGTAAGGGGCAACTGGAAGCTCAGACACCATAGAGATACTGGACAATGATGAATCATACCACTGCTGCAACCTGAGGATCACCCTATGCCTGCAATGCTAGGGTGTAGTGCGTGCCTGCAATGCTAGGGTGTAGTGCCTGGTGGCATGTTAACTGTAGCAACTTGTAGCCTTGCCATGAGTCATTTGTTAACAGCCTGTACCATCTTGAATGAGTGAATGAGTGTGCAATATGCAAATGTCCTCCAGTGATGGGTTACCCATTTTCAGTGCTGCTCTGTGAATCTCAGGGTCAGCTGAACCACAACATCATGAATCAAGGAGACCATGCATGAAGCTTTGCAGCCTTCATTGGCACAAGTGAAATTGCATTTGTGGCTGAGGCCTTACAAATTAGTGACCGAGGAATGGTATAGTTGTCCAGACTGTTTATGGTGTTGGTGAAACCTGTGCTTGGAAACAACCACATTAAATCTCTGGGAATAATTATTAGTTAACAGAGCACATATCTCCTAAAAGGAGAGTGTGATAGGGTCAGACAGAGCCACCAATTTATGGAGCAGAAAAAATATGTCCAGCGATGTCCAAGACAGAAATAACCATCACTGTAATAAATCATGTGACTTGATACACGGTTAAATGTTGCTTTAGTTGGAAACATGTATCCCACTCCTCCATAGGATCACTAAGAGGTGGAAACGACACAGGATGAGTGGGATGTTGACTATACGGAGCAATGAGGCCCTGAGCAACATAGCCTCACATGCTTGGAGTTTGTCTGCCTGAAGCTGAATTAACTTTTGTGACAAGTCTGTCTGAAGCTGCTGATGTTGCATTAGCTGCTGCTGTTGCTCCAGCAGGCAAATCAATTTAGCATCCTTGCAACAGAGCAACTTCCTTTTTTCTTCTCGCCAATGATATATTGTGAGTAACCAGATATCAGCACATGCATAGAAACCCAGGAGAGAAACACATGAAGCTGCAAGCTGGAAGGCTGCCTGTGGAAAAGAACACAACACCAACTGATGCCAAGCTAAACTCAGCTGGCCGGTGGCAGACAGGACACAGACAAAGAAAAAAACAAAGCAATCTATGTAAACAACAAAGTGCAATATGCAAAACCTTCATCACAGTGGTGCCCACAAGCCAAGAGCAAATGGAGAGACAATCTGAATTATGACCAGAGAGGAACAACAAGTGCCAAAAGGGCTGTTATTGAATATCCATTGATGATAGTAACCTACAATATCAGATCTGGGTATAGAATTGGCTGACCATTCACTGGGCAGCTGTATTTGTATCAGCCAAAAAGTACACTATTAGCCAACTTATTCATGTGGTGAGACAAGGACCACACTCATGCTGCGAGTACAGCACTGTCATGAGACTGTGCCCTCCAGCAGCCACCCAGGTCAATTTCCTCTGCTGGGCATTCAACATCCACAGAGCTGGATTTCAGACAGTAAGCACATCAAAAATGACCTATTCAGTCAGTCAGTGACCCTACAGACATCAAAATGGAAGATTACATAGAGAAGGCCAAAATACTGAATCCAGTCCCCCAAAGTTGTTTTCCCATGGAAGAGCATAATATGGTCTCTCTTTTCAATGACTGCACAAATGCTGAATTGGCAGATATTGAGGTAAGGGACTGAGGAACAGAAACACAGTTATAATCACTTTGTAGCGAGGAGGCATCTGGACCAGAGACTGTGTGATAGAACTTGCTGCCCTTCTATTAGCAATTCATCATAGGTTGCTGGAGAAACAAAGGGAACCTAGTGACTGGTAAAAATTACAAGTCGTTCCCCTTTTCAAGTGGGGTTGTAGGATGGATGCACATAATTATCAGCCTATATCATGACCTATATCAATGATGTCAATTAGTTGCAGAGTTATGGAATGTTTTACAAGTTTTTGTACAGTGAAAATCATCTTTATAAAAATCAACATAGGTTACACAAATACAGATATTGCAAAACTCAGCTTGCTCTATTCCTTCCTGAGATTCACTGCACTGTAGGAATCAGCTTTCAAACTGACGCTGTGTTTCTTGATTTCAGGACATTTGGTACAGTCCCACAACGCCACTGAATGAAGAAGATATGAGCTTATTAAGTACCAGATCTGATTGGTAACTGGATTAAAGACTGCCTCGTGTATAGAAGTCAACATGTTGCTCTTAATGCAACACAATTGACAGATGTACAGGTAATGTCAGAAGTACCCCAGAAAAGTGTGATAGGACCATTACTGTTAGCAATATGTATGTAAATGATCTAGTGGATAATGTTGAAAGCTCCATGAGGCTGTTTGCGGATGATGCAGTTGACTGTAAGAAGGTAGCAAAGTCAGAACACTGCAGTGAAATGCAGGATAACATGCTTAGGATTTATGAACAGTGCAGGCTCTGGTAGTTGACCATGACTGTAATAAATGTAACATATTGCACATACATAGGAGAAGAAATCGACGACTGTACAATTACACTAATGGTGACAAATTGCTCGAAACATTAACTGCTGCAAAAGACCTAGGAGTAACGATAAGCAGAAGCAAAGTGTGACAGAACCATTACTGTTAACAATATGTATGTAAATGATCTAGTGGATAATGTTGAAAGCTCCATTAGGCAGTTTTTGGATCATGCAGTTGTCTGTAAGAAGATAGCAAAGTCAGAAGACTGCAATGAAATGCAGGATAACATGCTGAGGATTTATGAGCAGTACAGGCTCTGGTAGTTGACCATGATGTAATAAATGTAACATATTGTGCATACATAGGAGAAGAAATTGATGAGTGTACAATTACACTAATGGTGACAAATTTCTGGAAACATTAACTGCTGCAAAATAGCTAAGAGTAACCATAAGCAGAATGAGCACAAAATAAATAGTAATAAATACAGATGCCAGACTAAGATTCACTTGATGAACTTTAAGGAAATGTAATTCAGACATGAAAAAAGTGGCTTCCAAACACTTGTTCATTGATTCTTGACTGTTACTCATAAATCTGGACTCCTGCCAAGTTGAGTTAATAGAAGTGATAAACAAGATCCAACAAAAATCTGTTTGTTTAGTCAGTTTTTATCTGTTTTTGGTTAGTCAGTGCAAAATCATTATGGAGATGCTCAACAAATTTCAGTGCCACACATTACAAGAGAAGTATTGTGTATCACAGAGAACTTTACTATTGAAACTCTAAGAAAATACATTCTAAGAAGAGTAGGACAACACATTACTTCCTCCCACATACACCTCAGGAAATGATCACAACAAGGAAATTTGTGAAATTATAGCTAATATTGAGGTTTTCTCCCCAAGTGCTACTTCCAAATGGAACAGGGAAGAGGGGATGAGCCCTTCGTACCAGAAGTACCTTATGCCACACACAATCAGCTGCCATTTTGAGTACAGGTGTAGATGTATCACATTTAGCAATGTTGTGCAAAATAGGATAGGCCATGAGTGAAATTTGACATTTCAAGCACATTTGTACTAACTAGGATAATATTTAATACTGAAGGCAGTGGCAGCTAGTAACTGCACATTAGCAATTCTTCCAAATGGCTTGTTTGTGGACCCATGTTTACCGGAGCATTTTTCTTCTGTTATCTTATATTTTTCACAATGTCAGTTTTCCCTATTAATTGTGATCTGTCTTGGAGATATAATAACAAAAATTTTCATAAAAGTCTTTTAAAAATATCAGGAATTACATTAATTGGAAATTAACTGTTTCTCCTCTTAGTATTTTAGCACAAGAAGAAGTTTTAGAATTTTTTTGTTCTTGTAGAGAAATATCTGTGTAGTACATATTTTAAATGAAAAAACAACTCACTTCCATGACCACTGGATTTACTTTTACAGGCATTAGCGAATTACACATGTGTCTGACAATTTTCTTCTGCAGCCACAGTACCTTCAACATTACACCACACCTAATGACAGATTCAAAACAACTAAGATATGCCTTTCTTGTGAACTCAGAACAGTAGCAGATACAAGAATTACGCAGTAAATGCAAAAACTGTTTAATTATTTTAATAGGATGTCACTTTGTGTATTCCAGCTTAAGTTACTATTTACATTTAATCCTAGGAATTTGACTAAATAACATCTATCAGTTGATTGTTATGCTGTATTTTAAACTCAACACATTCTGAATGTTTGGTTCCAAAATGTGCTATTTGGGTTTTTTCAATGTTCATGTACATCACATTCAACTGGAATCAGTTTTCTAGAGTGTTCAGTATCCTCATAATAAAGCTTGGAACTGTTTTGGAAATATCAGCTTCTATTAAAGCAGAAGTATCGTCTGTAAACAGAACTAATGGGGAATTGATATTTACGGGTAAGTCATTTACACAGAATAGGAAAAGCACTGGCCCTAAAATTGAGCCTTAAGGCAATCCTTGCGATTCAGTACTCCATTTTGAATTATGATTCACTGCAGTTGAAGTGACAGTCGTCCTGTGTTTCCTGTTCTGTATATATGATGCAGTCATTACAGAGCATATTTATCTAATTTGTAGATAAGCAAGCCATGGTTTACTCAGTCAAAGCATTTCTAAGATTAGCTTTAATCCTCTAATTTGATGCTTTGCTTATCTTATCAATGAAGTTGTCCACAGCATCCAGAGTATTTTTTTGCTGTTGGAATCAAAACTGGTTATTTAAAATAATACCATTTCTTGCAACACAATTTTGAATCCAGAATACAGCTACTATCTCTGGCAATTTTGACAGGACTGTAAGAACAGAAATATGTTGAAATTTTCCCATGTCTTCCCTTGATCCTTATTTGAACATGAGTCAATGTTCTGCATACTGCAGCACACCAGGAAAGCACTCTTTTGGTTACCTGGGTTTGAGGAGGTGCTGTTACATGGTATACTGCTTTAATCACTTTATTTCCTTCATACATTTATTGATTGAATATAAAAACTGATCTCTCGCTTACAGGAAGAATGTTCCAAAAGTTCTCAGTCTGATACCGAAATGAAGAGATTAAAGAGCTAATTTTGTTTTCAACATAACTTGTCATCTTGCCAGTTAAAAATTAAAATTCAATGGCTTCTCAAATTTGTAATACCATCAGTGAAAATAGCATTCACCCAAACATTCAAAACAAACATATTTTGAACTTATCATTTAAAATGAATCATCTTCAGCTTGGGAACAAAAGGTAATAGATGGGACCAAAAATCTGGTGAACACAGTGGAAGCAGAGCACTTCAACATGAAAGTCATATAAAATTAGAACTGTGTGCTGGACTGAGACTCAAGCTTGAGACCTTTGCCTTTTGGGGAGAAATGCTCTACCAACTGAGCTACCCAAGCATGACACACAGCTTTACTTCTGCCAATACTTCACCTCTGATCCTCCAAACTTCACAGCAGTTCTCCTGTGAAACTTACAGGACTAACAATTCTGGAAGAGAGAATAAGCCACGTCACTGCAATATCATTAATCCATGAGAGCTACTCCTGCAAGTTTCACAGGAGAACTTGTGTGAAGTTTGGAAGGTAGGAGACAAGGCAGTGGTGGAAGTAAAGCTGTGAGGATTGGTTGTCAGTTGTGCTTGGGTATCTCAGTTGTTAGGACATCTGCCCATGAAAGGCAAAGTCCAGAGTTCAAGTTTTAGCCCAGCACATCTTCTTCAGTTTGGGAACAAAAGGTACTTTTGATGGGATCAGAAATTTGGTAAACATAGTGGATGCAAAAGTGAATCAAATGTTAGTGCAAGGGCTTGAAGTTTTGGTGGAAGGGAACATTCCTCTATGTAAGTCGCGAATATTTAGCCTACATAACACCTTTGTCCAGTAATGCAGTATAATACTGTCTGCTGATGATTCTGCCCTCATGGCATTAAAAATCACATAAAATTGTAGATATGACTTTACCTACAGATGATACTTTCTTGCTTTCTCTGGTGAACTTTCACTTTTTGTCATATATCATTTTAAATGTTCCCTAATCTCTGGCATGTAAATATCTTTCATCTACTATAGCAAAATTTAAGAGAAACTCATTACAAATGAAAAAAGCCTAAACACTTGAGAAATGTTCATTAAAAAACTTTTTTAGTCTATGGGTAATAGAATCAACAACCATAATGTGGAAAGCTATGTCATAACCAACATTTCTTGTAAATTGTGGTAGATATAGCCTTTTGAGATACTTGCATAAAGTTACCAGTAGTGTACCTCCAATAAGCAAATACTCGACACAGCATTGTAATTTTTAGCCACAATATTATCAGCCACATAGATTTTTGGATATTGTGACTGCTCATCATCATCAGAGCTCCATACATTTAAATCCAGAACCAAGTTTTTAACAATCCAAAACAAAGGATAAGAATATTTTATATTGAATCTAGGTCTTTTTGATATGTCCATTTGGATGAACTGTCTCAAAATTGAATACTTTGTCATAGCTTATAATTCAATATTGCCCATCATAATTGATGATTGTTTATATGATCACCTGAACAGGAAATCAAAGTACATCTTTCAAACATCATAACGTGTTATCAACAGAGTTCTACATTCCAAGTATTGTAGCATTTTGGTGGCATCTCTCCATTACTTAACTATTTTTTTTTAGAATGTCTTTGTTGCAACAAAACTACGCATTCAAGTTGTGACATTCAACATATAAAAAGTTAAGTTCACTTTGACTCCATATTAGCACTCAAGATGCCATGGTAGTAATGATGGTTACTAAGGCTAATAAACCCATCAGAACACCAGGAAAGTTTTTATGCTGAAAAGAACAGATAAGCAGTTGTTAGCATCCTACTTCAACAATGAATGTGCATCATTTAGTTCCAACATAATGGACATAGAGGAATTATGAGCAACATTTAAACTTATTGTAAATCGTGTGCTGGAGATTGTATGTGCTGAGTAAGTGGACTGAGGATGGAAAAGACCCACCATGAAAGATCTGAGAAAGCAGAGTTTGTTGCATTCTCAGTTCAAAAACGACTGTGGAAATGTCAACAGGCAAGAGTTAGCAGTAGGACATAAAAACTTCCACAGTCATTAATTCGGGGAAAAGCTTGCCAAGAACCCAAGAAAATTGTGGTCCTACATAAAATTACTATGTGCATCAAAGACTTCAACTCAGTCACTCATCAACCAGTCTGGTGTGGCAATAAAAAACAACAAAAGGAAAGCTGAAGTTTTAAACTGTACATTTAATAAATTTTACATGTAAGAGGGTCAGACAAACATATCATCATTTATCTGACACACAGACTATTGTGTAGAGGATGTAGACATAAGCACCTCTGGCATTAAGAAACAACTGAAAGAATTAAAAACAAATGAGTTACCAGTTCCCAATACAATCCTAATTCGGTTTTATAAAAATACTCTTTGTATTGGATCCTTACTTTTGTTGCATTTATAGAAAATCTCACACCCAGGGCATAGCCCTGTGTGATTGGAAAAAAAAATTCAAATGTCTCCTGTATATAAGAATGGTAAAAGAACAGATCAGTAAAATTACAGGCCAATGTCTTCAACATTTGTTTACTGCAGAATTCTTGAGCATACCATGAGTTCAAACATAATAAATTTGTTTGAGGCAGAAAAAGTCTGTCCACAAATGAGCACAGATTTAGGAAGCATCAGTCATGCTAAACACAGCTTCCTCTTTTTTCGTATGATATTCCTGCAAACCATGGATGAAGGCCAATAGGTAAATCCCATACCTCTAGATTCCAAGAAAGTATTTAACACGGTGCCCAACTGCATGCTGATATTGAAGGTCCAAGACTTTGGAACAGGTTCTCAGATCTGTGAGTGGCTCAAAGATTTCATTGTCCTGAATGATCAGTGTTCAGCAGAGACAAGCGAATCATCAGATGTGTCCCATAGAAGTGTGACAGGACAATTCTTTGTATATGCAAGGACACAGGATGATTTAGACAGCATTTCTATTTCGAGTGATGAGTGACACCTTGCTCTAGATGTATAAAAATGTAAGTTAACGCAGACAGTTAGGAAAAACAATTCTGCAGTATTTATATACAGTATTAGTGTTATGCAGCTTGACACAGTCACATCAATTAATATTAAACACTCAAGGTCATAAGCAGGGAAGGTGAATGCTTAGCTCTGCATTATTGGGAGAATTCTGAGAAAGTGTAGATCATCTACACAGGAGACCACAAATAGAACACTCATGTGGCTCCATTCTTGAGTACTGCTCAATTTTTTGGGATCCACACTAGCTCACATTACAAGAAGATACTGTAGCAATTCAGAGGTGTGTTGTTAGATTTGTTACCAGTAGGATTTTGTCAACATATGAGTGTTACAGAGATGCTTCAAGAACTCTAACAGAAATCCAGGGAGGGAAGACAATATTCCTTTAGTGATACAGTGGTGAGAAAATACAGATGACCAGCATTTGTGGCTGACTGTGGTGTGATTTTTTTTCTAATGCCATAACAATCATTTTCTCACATTTATTTTTTAGATCTAATACTTTAACATTCTTACTAACTGAACTATAATTAAAAGATATAACCACAGTGCAACACAGACAGTGCTTTGATGCACTCAGTGTTGATCACAGTGTCTCATTTCCTTTTATATGCCTTTCTCAACCCATTCCCTTTTTTATTCCTTTAGTATCTGGAAATATATTGTTTCTTTAATTGCTCTGTGCTGTAAATAATTAACACTAGTTGAACTTCATACATTCTGTTACTTATCATTGCTTGCTTTTACTTTTGTTATGTGTTCATCTTCATTTACAGATTTTTTGCTCACCCTTCCCTTTCATAATGCCACATGGAAAGTAAGGATGACAAACAAGTTACAACTTCTCTGCACATCTTTTTTACTTTTTTCTCATTTGACTTTAATCATATCAAGAATACTGTAATAAAGTTTGAAAAATGATAAGGCCGGTATTTTTTTCTGCGCAATGATGTCAAATTATAATCTTATGCCATTCTTGTGGATGCTAAGAATAATTTTATTGTTTATTTTTAATGTCTTTGCATGTTCAATTCCTGATGTTCAGACTACATCCGAATATACTTGTTAGTTCTTTCTTTTTCTCATAATACATTTCACATCTTTCTTACCTCTTTGTCACAGTTCTCCAATGAGATAAAAACTCCTCTTGTATAGTGGACTGTTAATTTCTCAAGCAGTTGCATTTTTTCTGCTGCCACTACATGATACTTTATGACAGTCAATTGAAACCAATGCACTGTGCCCTTCAATCTTTCCCTTTCTTTTCTGAGCACTTTATAATGATTCATTGCTTATATAGAAGCTCTGGATCAGAAAGTTTCAATTCCAGTGCCTATGATAATATATTTCGGACAGAAGCACTGTCTCTTCTTTACACTGTCTCTTCATTTTTATTTTCTTCTTTAGATACTGTATAAAGATTTTAAATAACTTTTATGAGTTACATATTTTACTGAATTATTAAAAACCAGATTTTACTGTTCAGATCATTTAATGAATAAAATGCAATCTACTTTATGCCAAGTTATCTAGTGTGTGTCAAAAACAAATGTCAGAAACTGCAGAAAAAATAGTATACAATAATAGCTGTGGCTCATACAAAATTTTACCAGTTTTTTATAATGTGAGGTCCTAAAGCCATTTGACTTACAAAGATAGTAACTGTAACTAAATTGATTATATTAATTTTTATAAACTGACATGTTTAAACATTTTAAATTTTATAATTAATTGTTTAACATTGTGGGAAAAAAAGGAACAACAACAATGTTAGCAGGAAATGAACCAAAGCCAATGAATTGGCAGTCGGTGTGCCTGTTGCTCAAAAGTCCTTCATATTCTATGCATAAATTTTTAGAGAACTTAAACACTATTGACATGTTTAAGAGGCCCATCCCACCAATGCTCTCACTGCTATGGATGAGTTACTACCATTTTATCAAGTGAATACAAAGTTTCAAGTATTTAACACATGTGTCTATTTGCATGCTGTCATTTGAAGAAAAAAACTCATTTTGACATCTTGAACCGTTTATGAAGTATAACATTTATTATGACAACTTTATTACTGATGAGGAGGGATTTATGCGACCATCTGATGGATTTAAAAGCCAATAACTCACGAACAAAATGAGGTACTGTTCCACTCTCAATTTTAAATAAAATTTCAATATCTTATCTAAATTTCATACACAGTAATGTATGGGCTAAAATCAACCATACACAAAGTTTATGCAATGCATTTTTATCTCCATCAACTTTTAAAAATTTCATGCAATGCTTTTTTTAATTTCACACACCACAGTAACTGTGACAAAGAGCAAAAAGAAATTCAGCCCTTTATCGAGTGAAAATATCAAACTGTAAGTCAAATTTTTCTCACTAAATAATCTTCTTAAAATTGGTTGATAAGTATTTCGCAGTAGCCAGAACACTGTCTCTCAGCACAAGTAACAGCATTAGGCAAGCAGTACAGCAGCAACAAGCCACTCTCTTGGACAGACTGAAGAGAGCACGTAGAAGCCAAAGGGTTAAACTTTATAACCAACAGTTTAACTTGTGAAGAATAACATAAAACTGCCAGTGAGTGAAATTGACCATGGACTATGGCACCAATAAATCAGATGCTCTTTTAAAATCTCTTGTATTCTATGCTTGCAGAATACTTTACACTCAATGTTCAAAGAAAAATGCTGACCTGGTGCTGCGAACAATGTAATACCCTCATTACCAGCTGGATGATGTAACATAAGAGCATATGCAGTCAAAAACAGACAGCTCTGTCCCTTCTCTGTGTTAAATGCAGTGCAGTTGACTGCCATTTCCGCACTGGACACTGCTTTCTAGTTATTGTGAAGGAAGGATGTCGTTATCAGGAGAAAGAAAACTGGTGTTCTACGGACTGGAGAATGGAATGTCAGATCCCTTAATTGAGCAGATAGGTTAGAAAATTTAAAAAGGGCAATGGATAGGTTAAAGTTAGATATAGCGGGTCTTAGTGAAGTTTGGTGGCAGGAGGAACAAGACTTCTGGTCAGGTGAATACAGGACTATAAATACAAAATCAGATATGGGTAATGCAGGAGTAGGTTTAATAATGAACAAAAATAAAATAGGAGGATGGGTAAGCTACTATGAACAACATAGTGAACGCATTATTGTAATTAAGACAGACATGAGGCCCATGCCTACCACAGTAACACAAGTTTATATGCTAACTAGCTCTGCAGACGATGAAGCGATTGAAGAAATCTATGATCAGGTGAAAGAAATTATTCAGATAGTGAAAGGAGATGAAAATTTAATAGTCATAGGGGACTGGAATTCGATAGTAGGAAAAGTAAGAGAAGGAAAAGTTGTAGGTGAACATGGAATGGGGGTAAGGAATGAAAGAGGAACCACAGAGCATAACTTAATCATAGCTAACACTTGGTTTAAAAATCATGAAAGAAGGTTGTATTCGTGGAAGAGGCCTGGATACACTGGATGGTTTCAGATAGACTATATAATGGTAAGACAGTGATTTAGGAACCAGGTTTTAAATTGTAAGACATTTCCAGGGGCAGATGTGGACTCTTACCACAATCTATTGGTTATGAACTGTATATTAAAACTGAACAAAACGTGCAAAGGTGGGAATTTAAGGAGATGGGATCCGGATAAACTGAAAGAACCAGAGGTTGTACAGAGTTTCAGAGAGAGCATTAGGGAACAACTGACAAGAATGGGAAAATAAATACAGAGGAAGAATAATGGGTAGCTTTGAGAGATGAAATAGTGAAGGCAACAGAAGATCAAGTAGGTAAAAGGCCGATGGCTAGTAGAAATCCTTGGGTAAGAGAAGAGATATTGAACTTAACTAATGAAAGAGAAAATTTAAAAATGCAGTAAATGAAATAGGCATAAAAGGAATACAAATGGACCAAAAATAAGATCGACAAGAAGTGCAAAATGGCTAAGCAGGAGGGGCTAGAGGACAAATGTAAGGATTTAGGGTAAGATATATATACCTACAGGAAAATTAAAGAGACCTTTGGAGAAAAGAGAACCACTTGTATGAATATCAAGAGCTCAGATGGAAACCAAGTTCTAAGCAAAGAAGGGCAGGCAGAAAGGTGGAAGGTGTATATAGAGGGTCTATACAAGGGTGATATACTTGAGGGTGATGTTATGGAAATCAAAGAAGACATAGATTAAGATGAAATGGAAGATATGCTACTGCATGAAGAATTTGACAGAGCACTGGAAGACATAAGCCAAAATGAGGCCCTGGGAGTAGACAACATTCCATTAGAACTACTGAAGGCCTTGGGAGATCCAGCCCTGACAAAGCTCTACCATCTGGTGAGCAAGATGTAGGAGACAGGTGAAATACCTTTGGACTTGAAAAAGAATATAATAATTCCAATTCCAAAGAAAGCAGGTGCTGACAGGTGTGAAAATTAGCAAACTATCAGTTTAATAAGTCAGCTGCAAAATACTAACATGAATTCTTTAAAGATGAATGGAAAAACTGGTAGAAGCTGACTTCAGGGAGGATCAGTTTAGATTTCGTAGAAATTCTGTAACACATGAGATGAGGCAATACTGACCCTATGACCTATCTTAGAAGATAGATTAAGAAAAGGCAAACCTATATTTCTAGCACTTGTAGACTTAGAGAAGGCTTTTGACAATGTTGACTGGAATACTCTCTTTCAAATTCTGAAGGTATCAGGGGTAAAATACAGGGAGCGAAAGGCTATTTACAATTTGTACAGAAACCAGATGGCAGTTATAAGAGTCTAGGGACATGAAAGGGAAGCAGTGGTTGGGAAGGGAGTAAGGCAGGGTTGTAGGATATCCCCGATGTTATTCAATCTATATATTGAGCAAGCAGTAAAGGAAAAAAAAGAAAAATTCAGAGTAGGAATTAAAATCCATGGAGAAAAAAGAAAACTTTGAGGTTCGCTGATGACATTGTAATTCTGTCAGAGACAGCAAAGGACCTGGTGGAGCAGTTAAACAGAATGGACAGCGTCTTGAAAGTAGGATATAAGATGAACATCAACAAAAGCAAAACAAGGATAATGGAATGTAGTCAAACTAAATCAGGTGATGCTGAGGGAATTAGATTAGTAAAAGAGACACTTAAAGTAGTGGATGAGTTTTGCTATTTGGGGAGCAAAGTAGAGAGGATATAAAGTGTATACTGCCAATGGCAAGGGAAGTGTTTCTGAATAAGAGAAGTTTGTTAACATCGAGTATCAATTTAAGTGTCAGAAAGTCTTTCCTGAAAGTGTTTTATGGAGTGTAGCCATCAACGGATGTGAAACATGGACAATAACTAGCTTAGACAAAAAGCTTTTGAAATGTGGTGCTACAGAAAAATGCTGAAGATCAGATGGGTAGATCACGTCACTAATGAAGAGGTACTGAATAGAATTGGGGAGAAGAGGAATTTGTCGCACAACTTGACTACAAGAAGGGGTCGGTTGGAAGGACATGTTCTGAGGCATCAAGGGATCACCAGTTTAGTATTGGAGGGCAGTGTGGAGGGTAAAAATCGTAGAGGGAGACCGAGAATAAAGACCCTAAGCAGACTCAGAAGGATGTATGTTGCAGAGAATGGATGTCGAAGTAGAATATGGAACCACATTTTTGACATCAACCTTTTTAACAACTGCTCAGTTTGCCATCCATGAAGGTTTTCTACAAAGAAAACAATGTATGATGTCAGAAAATTAGTTCTAATAAAACTAAACAAGAAAAATAAACCTTTTTGCATTTCCTGTAAACTTTCTAAGGCCTTTAACTGTGTACGTCATTACAGTATTAATATGAATCCCCTTACATGAGTGGAGTTTGCAGTGCTCCTAACTGTAAGGAGCGGCACTGTCCTTATTATCCACTTGGGTGACATCAAGTACGTAACAAGCGTTAATTGTTCATTTATGTAATGTACACTATATGTAATGTGTATACTAAAAATATCTTTTTCTTCTTGCCTGTTTCTTGTTTGTTTCATATTGAATGAGCAAGTTCCTGGCAAGGCAATCCAGTGGTGTTCTAACAATGTAGCAATTGGCAGTGTGGATCACTGAACAAAGGGCACCAAAAGTTTGCAACAGAGTAAACAGCTGCACCAAGAGCTCTAACAACACTAAGAGATACCTAGTTTAGTCAAGAAGTACTTTATGGGGCTAGGTTTTGGCATCATACTAACTGTGCTATTTCACATGTATATTATCTCCTACTGAAGTGCTAGTTAAAACTCAAAACCCTATGCTACCTGAGTAGTACCTCCAAGAGTGTGGATTGTTCCATGTTTTTATAGCTCTACAAAATCCTTATCGTATCCTCCTTCAGTTACGGAAGTCTGGCTTACATAATGGCTGGTCCATCAGTGCTGTGGCTTGGTCCTGATTTACCAATGTTGGATCAATCTCGATTGGTGCTTTTTAGACAAGCCCTGTTGGCAGCCTGTTCATCTGGAGTATCCAAATCACTGAATTCTTCCCCCAGCTAGAGGATACAAGTGCCACAAAAGTGAACCCAGTCTACCCTTGCCACTCATTGATGCTGACTTCATGTTTGTGGTAATGGGATATTGATGAGATCCTTATAGACTCCAAGATAGAAGAGATAGAGAATATCCAACGGAGAGCAGCGGGCTTCGTTACAGGATCATTTAGTAATCGCGAAAGCGTTACGGAGATGATAGATAAACTCCATTGGAAGACACTGCAAGAGAGACGCTCAATAGCTTGGTACGTGCTTTTGTTAAAGTTTCAAGAACATACCTTCACCGAAGAGTCAAGCAGTATATTGCTCCCTCCTATGTATATCTCACGAAGAGACCATGAGGATAAAATCAGAGAGATTAGAGCCCACACAGAAGCATACCGACAATCCTTCTTTCCACGAACAATACGAGACGGAATAGAAGGGAGAACCGATAGAGGTACTCAAGGTACCCTCCGCCACACACTGTCAGGTGGCTTGCAGAGTATGGATGTAGATGTAGATGTATTTATTGTCTTGAGCTACTATGCTGTCTATTAATAACAAAATGTTCAAAAAAGATTATGAATTACCTATCAATCTTAAATCATCTGGAAAAAGTCTTTCAACTGTAGTGATTTATGTAAAACCAATCAGTGTGTGATTAATAACAGTGTGTCTTCATTAACTTGTTTCAAGTACATCTTTTAAGAAGAGTACCACCTCTATAATGGCAAGAAAAGAAATATTTTTTTTCCAGTTTACTGGAAACTGATTAACACTGCACAACTCTATTAGTGACTGATTTTAAAAGGAATTTCTTTATTTATGAACTTATTCTACACAGGCAATCAATTTTCAAAAGCTATTAATGAGAAATATTAATAGCTTAAGGAAGTGACTTGTAACTTACTACGTTGAAAGAAGTGCTTTAGTCGCATTGGTGATATCTTAACAGTGATAATTAGTTGCTTTGAAAGTGGTAGCCAAGAGTCATGGCTGTAAAATAATTCGGTTAATGATTCAAACTAGAATCTTAAACTAATGGTACATTAAGTCTGCAACAGATCGTGACATCTATGGATGGCTACTGATAACCGATTTAATGTTTGAAGGTGTTCTGAAGCCTATTAACCAGGAAGAACTGAGAAGAACATAAAATATTAAATGGAAATATTAAGAACAGTTCAGATGAACAGAATCTGTGCATTAACAATTGCAAACGTGACACTCATCATATTTAAGGGAATGCTCACAATTTTACACTTCAATGGTGACATGCATTACCAGCCTGTTGCAATCCATCCTCTTGTATGCAGATCAGCAGCCCTGCTCGATATTTGAAGAATTATTTAAACTATCTGCAGTTAATAGATGCACAGGAATACAAAAATACCATAGCATGTGGTGAATGTATGATATTTAGCACAATCAAACTACTATTTCAAGAGAGCCTTTCTATGTGTTGTTAACAAGAAGCTGAAACCAAATAAGACAGGATTTTGCATGATATCATCTATACAGCAGTCATTCTTATAAAGAACCAGCATGGAGAGATACAGATTGGGTTAGAAAAGCATCAACATGGACATAAGTGCATGCTTTATTGAAGACTGTATAGATGAGTACTGCATATGGCCTATAATTATAAAACGGATGGCTTCTACAAACAAATATATAAAACAGAAAAGAGAAAATCATGTTAATTAATTAGTAAGGGGACGGAACTAACTTCAAGGTGGAGAAACTTGAAATTTGGTGTCTCACAAACTTTGGTGCTTTTTCTTCATGTACACAAATGGTTTACCAAAGACACTGCAACACTCTTCAGACACTGTCACGTCTTCTGATGATTTCAATATACTGGTAAAGGGTCCAACCACATCCATATTAAACAAAGCCAAGAGGATTGTGATACAGGCTGACAAACGGTTGGTAGCAAACTCTATAGTATTTAATCTTACTGAAACCCATACAATGTCATTCCAAGCAAATAGAAATTACTTAGAGTAGAGGTAAATGGGCATTCAACTAAATGAAATGCCATATGTGAAATTTCTAGATATCTGACTGGTAACAACCTGAGAAGGTAGCAGAACACAGAAATGAACCAAAAGCTCAGTTCTGTTGGCTTTGCACTTAGAAATTTATTTCACTGTGCTGCCTTCCAGTCTGGATTGCATACTTTCAGTTAATATACCAACCTGTGGCATATCTTTGCATGGAAATACAGCTAAGATTAAATAAATATTTATTCTTCAAAAGCACATAGTAAGAATATTGCGTACCTAGCACATTGCAAAGAACTCTTCAGATAACTTGAGCTTCTTACATTCATCTGCCACTATACTTACTCCATAATGGTATTTGTGGTTAATAATGAAAGTGACATCTAGGAAAACAGTGAAGTTCACAAGCACAATCCTGGGAGTGAAAGTCATTTGCATGTTTATTTTCTGGTGCCAAAATCTTTAATAGGTTGCCAGGAGACATCAGGTGGGAAATTGGATATTACCAGCTACTCATAAATATGAGAAAAGAGCACATTATTAACTTCCCCTTCAATAATTCATCACAATATCTGCAACAAGTATGCAAACTCCAGTCAAGATCTGCACTAGTTGTAATTTGAATGTTCAGCTTAAATCGATTGCTTCTGCCTGCTAATGTATAGTGTGATGCATTCCATGTCCCTGTAGGTTCCATTTGAAATAACATTATGGAATACAGCACGTGAACGAACGAATGAATGAATGAATGAATGAATGGACGAATGATAGAATGAAGTATAACAGAAACAGTCAGTCTAGATCACAACTAATATGTATTTATTCTGGCAACTGGTTTCAGTCAAACATGATCTTCTGACCATTTACTCCTTGGTGACATGTGGAGCCAGTACACAGAGCTGCTGTACATACTGAAAGGTAGCAGTTGTTGAGTGGTACCTTTTGGTACATACAGCACCTCTGTGTATCAGCTCCACACATCACCAAGAGTTAGTGGTCTGAAGATGGTCATGTTTGACTGAAATCAGTTACCAGACTAAATAAATATCAGATGCAATCTAGACTGATTGTTTCTGTTATACTAAATACTGAATGTATGATTGTATCGTGGATTAGAGATTTGATCATAAAAGAAACAGCCCATACTGTAACGAAAGATGTCTATTTGCAAGTGCCCATAAGACTACTATAATGGACTCTAGCTATGGTAAACAAGCAGGCACTGACATAGAGACTTACTTATTAAGAAAAACCGGGTAAGATCCTTGCAAACAAGAACCCAGAATAACCTGAACTAGGACTCGCCAAGAGATTATCTGCTACTACATTTGAATATATGTCTTCAGTAAATAGTGTAAAGATACCTATGCATTCTGTTTCAATTTCAGTTAAGAACAGAAATATTTGATGCACAACTGAGGTCAATAAACATATTCTTAATATTGCAGACATACAGTTGCAATTGTTTCAAAAATTGAACCCAGACAACTGCCATGTAACATATTTCCAAAATTTGGTGTTTTATTTATTAAATACACATATTATTTCAAACTGATATTTGAGCAAAATCAACAAACATTGACATTACATTGAAAGCAACGCAAAATTGTACCTAAAAAGTGATTTATTTTGAACTAGTCTGGCGTTAACCAAAGCTAAATTCAGTGCAGCCACAGCTCATTCTTTAAATAAATTAAAGAATATCAGGGAACAAGTATTGCTCAAGTCTATTTCACTCATTACCAAGACAAAAATGGATCAGGTCCATAGTTGTAAAAGTTCACAAGAGCTGAATAATCTACAAAAAGTAGCTTCAGGCCATTTCAGAAAGTAATTTATGATTTATACATATTACTAGCAATAATATGATCACACAAATGAGCTGATCATGAAAATAAGATAAGCAACTTTTTTTTGTGAGTTTAGTCTCACTTTGTCATTACAAATGTTTAACTGTGTCCATCCTCTGCTGGTCTATAGGACAATGTACCATGCAAATGATGGACCCAAATGTGGTCAAGCTAACAACTTGACATTAAAGAATACTGCAGACTGTTTACTTATGTGTTACTTTGAACACTAATAGTTTTGATGATAACACAGGAAAATATTTATTCTCTATTATGTAGCATATGTGGTCATAAAATGAGACAGGGGCTTTAATTTTTTAGGAACGTGATATCACACCGAGAACAGAATGATATTTTCTAGGATCACAGCTATTAAGAAGTGAATATCAACTTAAATTAATAACTTTCATGCATTAAAAATATGGGAAACTGTTCATTACTTATTACTTTTACCCACTGGGTTTTACTGTCCCAAGCCAGTTTATGGCTTTAGAAATCAGTAAAGAACAAAATGCTATACACAATGAAGAAAACACAGAAATTATTTAAATTTATGTTCATTTGTACATATAACTGCTCTATAAACTCAATTTTATTTAACATTACAACTAATGTTTGTACAAATTATTGCAGGTTTCAAAGAAACTCAATTTCTTCATCAAGAAGGTGTTGATGGAATTAACAGTGCATGGGTTCATATGATTGTTACATTTACAGAGTGATAGAAGTTCTAGCCCGTGTTTTCCCATTACTACTTTGTGTGGTTAACACTGCCAATTCAATGTGTCATGAGAACTGAGTTAGTTTACTTTGTGAACTTTTCTCTACTGTGCTGCTTCAGTGAATTTCTACAATCACAAACAACAAAAAATAGGGGATATAGTTTATTGTGTGAAGGAGGTGTTCAGATAGTAGAATTAATTTCAGAAGAATTTTAAAATAGTAATCAGTCTTGTCTACAACTTAGTACCTTTGTTCTCTGATACAGACATATATCCAAAAATGTTCTTGTTTATGAAAACAGCAGAAAACAAAAACTCACCTGAGAACTTTGCACCAAGCACAGTTGACATGAACTGTATGCTGAGCATTAAACTTCAATACTGAATGAAACATCCTGCTACAGGTTCTGCAAGGACAGATTAGTATACTGATAACTTTATCTCACTCTAGATTAGATATAAGAGTAGATACATTAATTACAAATGTCAAACAGGTGTTACACATCTCACACAGTTAAATAGTCACTCTTGACATTTGACTGGGATACAGGAAAACAGACTTACAGAGATGTCAAGAAACAGACTCTTACTCCACCAGCTATCATTTATCTAATATACGCAAATTGGCAAATTCTTTTATAACAGACTTAATATTAAGCATTAGTCATGTAGAAAATCTCCTCAATTTTATTTTGGTTTTGAACTTTGTTTTCTTCTGTGATGTATCTTGCACAGAGAAATGATGATAGCATGACCATGTCTACCAATTAGACAAAATGTAAAACTGCTCAGTTCATGTCCTGATATCATTCTGTTCAGATATCCTAAAAAATTTTCTTTCCTTTATCTCACATCCACTTCTCAATCCTAGTTGAAGGCATGAAAAATATCAGCTGAGCTCACTAAGTAGAATTATTATCTGATTATAATTATTCTTTGAATTATATATTCAAAGAAACTCACAGGAAAATGCATGCATAAGACAAGCTCATCCTTTAAAGAATAATAATCTTCATTACACAAAACTAAATAAATTTCATTTCCTACAGTGCTGGGAAATTAACTAACCACAATCATATATAAACAACTATGCATTATAAAAATGTTCATCTCCATTGCGATTGTTTTCTAAGGTCTCTTTGTCTTGGAAAGGTGGCTGATTTTTGAGCTTGTCTTGGCTGAGAATTTACTGTGTAACTGTGAATAACTGCTTCTAAGAATCAAGAATTTAGTAAGAAATGAAGAAGGAAGTTGATTATTATGGGGTTCTGAATCTAACACCAAACTGTACATTCAAAGAAATTAATCGAGCGTAAGTTGTCACTGGACATAATTTGTTTATACTTATAAAAATCATTCATTTATATTGAAAGGTTCTATTCTTTTATTTAGCAGTTATAAGCTGTTAGCAGTTTGCATACCATTGCTTTTTGTCAGTATTTCAAAGATAATGTATTTTATTTATTTATTTATTTTTGGCTTCTAGCATACACACTTTTTAGCCATCAACATTTAAAATGACTGACAATAAAGCAACATAATATTTGACCTTCACCATGCATACGTTTTGGGATATACATTCATGAATTTATCCTCAGACTGTAAACGATGTATGTATTCACTTAAAGTATTTTAACATCTAATCACTCATTTATTTAAAGCAGTTAATTCCGTCCATGAATTAAGTTCAATGGCCACCACTTCTCTTACATTTTGATGCATTTTGTTTTATAAACCTGGCTATGACATCATGTGCACTCCTAATTGTATTTCCAAGAACTCGGATAGTGCAAAGTGACTGGCAGTGACCAGGTATCGGACCTCCTTTAAAAATTTGACTCTGCCTTTCTAACAGTCTAACAGTGCTTGCACTGAAACAGGGTGTGATTGACATCAGCAATTGTTACTTCATCATGTTAACACTAAGGTGTCTCCAGCTCGCATTTTTATGAAAGGGGCCAGGGCAAGATTTGTGACTTGAGACACATTCTCTCAATGAAAGCTATTATTTTCCTTGAATGTCTAGAAACAGTTGTATATTTGCATAGCTTTAACTGCTTAGGATTTTTCCCTCTGCTGTGAAAGAATCACTGAATGTTATGAATTTAAAACAAATTGTAAGCTCCATTATATGCATGAGATTTATTTATGGACCATTCCCTAGCCATCTTCACTGAAAACATGCTTGGGAATTTTTTGAATGTAAGCTATATCATATCAGCAAACTGATTTCATGCAGCAACTAATCCAGTGTCATCAATCATTACCAATTACTATACCACCTCTCCTTCATCAAAACAATATAGCAGTTTTAAAACTAATTTTGAAATTTCTTGATAAATATACAACCTCACTCTGTAAATGTCCAAAATAATAGGAGATGGCTGTGTGGCCTTCAGGCCAAAAGTCACAATAAATCAATAAATTAATTAAATATTTTAGGGATGTAATTTTTTTTTTTTTTTGTTATAATTGCTGTAACTTATTGATTTCAGAATGCATTGTGGGTCAGTGAGTATTACTGCCCTGGGGATTTTGAGGAATCCTGTGTATTTTATTGTCTGTATAATGGTGTCTGTGTCAGCTAGAAATATTGAAGCATCTCATGGTAGTTGAAACTTCCTTTCTTCTGCAGTCTGTGGAAAGAAGGAAGTGCAACCTGTATAATCTTTCATGTCCATTTTTCAACCAACTGTATAAGATTTATGTAATCCTGCCAACTTTTCTTACAGTTACAAAGTAGATGAAAACAATTCATACCCTTTTCCTTTGCTAGAACAATCGACATATGTAGCAGGAATACTGAAAAGAGCTGTAATACTAATTTAGGAACATTGGATGGACTTCAGGTCAGTGTATATTGTTTTGCAAACATTTCAAGAGTTCAGACCAGTTGTAGATATAAAACTGCTGTTTCCTCAAATTTCTGTAATTCCCAGTTTGAGAGAGCTTTTCTCATTTTTTATCAGTGAATGATAAGTATCTGCCTCTCTTTGTAGAATATAATGATTACACAGCATTGTTCTGCAAATATGCGGAGATGTTTCTGTTGCTTCCAGGAGAAGAGTGTTAGTTGGGGAAGAAAGCATAGCTTATTTTAAATATTCAGAAATGTAAAACTCTGCACTTCACAAAATGAAAAAAATCTAGTACCCTATGGCTATAATATCAGTGAGTCACTGTTGGAATTGGCCATCTCATACAAATACCTGGGTGTAACATATTGTATGGATATGAAATGTAATAATTACATAAGTTCAGTCGTGGATAAGGCAGGTGGTAGACTTCAGTTTATTGTTAGAATACTGGGGAAGTTCAATCAGTCTACAAAAGAGATTGCTTACAAATCACTTGTGTGACCCATCTTAGAATATTACTCCAGTGTGTGGGACCTGTACCAGATAAGACTAACAGGGGATATTGAATGTAAACAGACCACAGGTTTGTTTAATCCATGGGAGATGTCACAGAGACACTGAAGGAACTGAAATGGTAGACTCTTGAAGACAGACGTAAAGTATCCCACAAAAGTCTATTATCAAAGTTTCAAGAACCGGCTCTAAATGATTACTCTAGGGATATACTACAACCTCCTATGTATCACTCATGTAGGGATCATGAGGATAAGATTAGAATAATTACTGCATGCACAGAGGCATTCAAACTTCCTGGCTCTGTATGTAAATGGAACAGGAAAAAACCCTAATAACTGGTACAATGGATGAACCCTCTACCAGGCACTTCATGGTGGTTTGCAAAGTAGATGTAGATGCAGATGTGGAATGCCAACCACCATTTCAAACAATTTTGACCAATAATGTTGTAGTACGGGTAACTGTTGTATGATAAGTCATAATTGTTTGTTTTTACTTGAAACACAGTCTAACATGTACTAGACTGTGCTCGAAAGAAAAACATTTAGCTCCTACTTCTCAGAAGTAATAATCTAAGTCCTAAGTCTATTGTTGTGATGTAATGTGACATATTCAAATATTTGCACTTACTCTATTTGCTATATAGCAAAGTCAAATCTGAATTACACTCACAATGAAATATGATACTGCTTCAACACAAAAACAAACCTTAGAGTTCCTATGTGTTATAATGATTTGATGGCTTGACTTATTAAACTCAAAGGGTGCTTAGTATTAAATGCACAATTTCTGTTATCTTTGCTGCACAAGATATGTCATTTTGATATACTGGTTTAGTATCTGAACTGGACTAGTAACAGCTATAGAATGTAAACACATATTTTGTTTAAAACAGATGAAATGGATAAAGGCATGCATCGTTTCTGGTAACAGTAGAAAAAACATTATATGTGGATTTCTTAATTATCGTATGCTAATACTTTGAGTCACCATATGTGAAAAGGTCAATTCATTGAAGAATATGTAACTCTGCTCCTTGTAAAATGTACATGCAGAAAGAACTATAAAATAAAGTTCCAAACTTTCATCTAGTTGATTGTTAATGTTATAACTATCACATTAGTATTCACTATTTTACAAAAATTACACTAATCATAATATTATATATGTAAGGCTGATACAGTAGGCTGTTCAGTTGTTAAAATCAATGCTGAGTTTGAGCTATAAATGAGAAAAATTTCTACCCCACACACTTGCAATGACAAAGCAATCAGACAGGATTTTGATCTTGGTTTCAAAGCTCAACATAACAGACATAGGGGTATGAACTTTCTATTCATATTTCAGACTTGTATGTCAGATGTGATCGGAATCAGGACTTAGTGCCTAAAGTCAGTAACCATGTATGTGTGAGTTGTGTGAAAATGTGAGTTCCATTTCTGACAAACAACTTTGTTAGAAAGCTTAAATATTTCTAGCATTTTTTTCAGTTGTGCGTGTCTGTGACTCAGTATCTTGTCTATGTGGTACAAAACAACAATCTATCCTTTCCATATTGTTAGTCCATTCTGGACTTTCCATTGTTTGATACACTCTAAGACTAATGCACATATGTAAGTTATGGAGAATTCCTTGTGAGCACAAGTAGCTTCCAGAAATACTACAGAATTAATGCTGTTTATGCCAGTCCTAACAAGCTGATACTCCATCCACAGCAAAAGCTTCCTTCCCTTGAGCCTACCTCCCCTCCCACTGGATCTGTCCAACACCTATGCCAACAGTTAGTAACTGGCTTTTCTCTCCCACAACTAGCCCACAAATATTTTTCCTACACAAATCTCCTGTACAATACCTTCCTCTCATGTTAAGAGCTGATTATTCTTTTCACAACACCCACTGTTACCTTCTATCCTCCCGATCCAACAAAATATCCTTGTCAACATATAACATTCCCAAATCATATCTCTACTCCACGGTTCCTACCCCTGCAACTGTCCTCACTATAAAACCTGACCCATGCACACACCCATTACACCACATACTCCAGACCCACAGGTGATGAATGCTATGCATCAAAGGTTAGCGACCTGCAAAAACACACATTGTTCACCAACTAAAGTGTCTCAAATGCACATTATTTTATTTGGAAATGGCTCCCATTGTGATTGGGCAAATGAATGGGCATGTGAGAATCCTCTCTCTTGGAGACGCCAGTACACAGCTGCCAAACATGCTCTATAGCATGATCCAAGAGACCTAAGTACATACTATGAATATAATAGAGGGAAACATTCCACGTGGAAAAAATACATCTAAAAAGAAAGATGATGAGACTTACCAAACAAAAGCGCTGGCAGGTCAATAGACGCACAAACAAACACACAAAATTCTAGCTTTCGCAGCCAACGGTTGCCTCGTCAGGAAAGAGGGAAGGAGAGGGAAAGACGAAAGGATTTGGGTTTTAAGGGAGAGGGTAAGGAGTCATTCCAATCCCAGGAGCGGAAAGACTTACCTTAGGGGAAAAAAAGGACAGGTATACACTCGCACACACACACACATATCCATCCGCATATACACAGACACAAGCAGACATTTGTAAAGGCAAAGAGTTTGGGCAGAGATGTCAGTCGGGGCGGAAGTACAGAGGCAAAGATGATGTTGAAAGACAGGTGAGGTATGAGCGGCGGAAAATTGAAATTAGAAATTAGCAGAGATTGAGGCCTGGCGGATAGCGAGAAGAGAGGATATGCTGAAGGGCAAGTTACCATCTCCGGAGTTCTGACAGGTTGGTGTTAGTGGGAAGTATCCAGATAACCCGGACGGTGTAACACTGTGCCAAGATGTGCTGGCCGTGCACCAAGGCATGTTTAGCCACAGGGTGATCCTCATTACCAACAAACACTGTCTGCCTGTGTCCATTCATGCGAATGGACAGTATTTTTTCCACGTTTGTTTCAGCAGTTGCCTAAGAGTGCCAGATAACAGGCGTCACCACACTTGCACAGCTACGATGACGCAGGAAACCCGATATTCCTACGTGTAAAATATTAAAAGATCTTACATTATGACATAGAAGAAACAAGACATCAGAGGATACTTCAAGAGCATCGGAATTTCATGAACAATACTAAAATGCATAATTTGGCTTAAAGTGCATATTCGTATGTCCAGATTTCTTGGTTTACCAGTACTGTATTATCTCATGTTTCGTTCTTTATTATGGAATAATGCCATGTGTGCACTTGAAATGCAGTGAACGGTTGAAACTAGCCAACAGTGTGAAATTAAACACATTGTTTTAAATAAATTGACTGCCTCTGTGGAAAAGATTTAACAAAAGCCAAATCTCTTTAGCAAACTGACAAAATTAACTTCATTGTTCTGCAAGGCGATTCACACTGGACTGTCAGAAAGGTGGAAATAAAATCTGAAACAAATAACATATTTTAGCCTTCCGTAAGTATGCGAACGTATTTTAATTCATTTACTAGCTCCTGGCCACAAAAATACGTTTTGTTTTCATTTAACATGAGAGCAATAAATGAAGAGGAAACAGCAAAATGACTGAACATAAACACAGGTCACTTAGAGACAACCCACCACCCCACCACAATTCAGACTACTCTGTGCATCAGCTCCAGATCTACGATATTTCCGAACCGGGAAAATACTAGATAGTGGCACCTAGCCACATTTCTGTAACCAGAAGCAACTGCGCATGCCTAAGAGCCCACCCGTAACTGCTCAAACGAATCTAATTTAAACAGTTGTCACGTCACACTCATCGGAGGCAATTTGTTGTTATGAAGCATTGTCTTTCTAAAGCCTTTGACACACTTTGCTGTTGGCAGACACTTGTCTGAGCACTGTGTTTTGTTGTTGTATATGGCGCAATTCCTTTGCAACTTAAATTTCATTTCCATTTTCTTTTTTTCTCTTGTTCATGTTTTGTTATGGCAGAATTATTCTGCAGTAGCGGGATACAGTAATATCCTTTGTTAGAGTATCAATTCTTACCAGCCAAAATCACAAAAATTTAACTGAAAACTACAACAATGAAAAATTCCCGGAATTCTAAAAAAATTCCCGGGTTTTTCCCGGTTTTCTCCCAGATGAAAAAATTCCCGGGGTTTTCCCGGATCTCTCAGTTGTCCCGGATCGCATACACCCTGGTTACCTTTCATTATTTTCTTTACTGTTTTTTACTTCTTCACCTTCATTCTCCTCTCCTTCACTTCCCTCATCACCAGTCCCCATCTCCTTTTTACCGCTTATGTTTTAATTACACCATTCATTTCACTTCTCTTCCACTTACTCCATATTTACTTCTTACTGTGCTCTATTGCTGGATTGGACTGTGCTTACCAATTAATTGTCTTTGACATCCTAACATCCTATACTCTCTGTTGCCTCTTCATCTTTGTCTTCCCTCATCCTCATAACATGTCAGTTTATTTCACCTTGGTGTTTTCCATTTTAACCTTCCATTACCTATCAGTCTTCTCTCCCCAATGAAGGAACTCTTCCAGAACCTATCAGTCTTCTCTCTCCAATGAAGGGATTAATAGTTCCAAAAGCTAGGATAGTTACATGTACTTTTATATGTGTCTATTAAAAATACTAAAAATTTCACTTCATGAAAGTAAGTACTTGATAGAAATTTTGTATGGTGAATTTATATCAATAAGTTAAAACTCCATTACAATAAACTAGAAGAAATTAAAGACAGCAAAATGTTTGGAACATTGTTAAGTAGAAAACCATTGAAAATGTTGAAGCAAATGGAAACAAATTCTCAGGCAACAGATATTGCAAAAGTGACACATTATCAACCACCAAATTCAGTAATTAATTTGTCACTGTGGTATCAAATGTTACCGGTTAATAATAATTCTGTGTATCTCAATGACCTGGTGCAAGTCTTTTGATTGGACACCACTCTGGTGACCTGGGTGACCCTAAACTAACCCAGTTATCCAACTGGGGAAAGAGGACTGACAGTTTTATGTGGAATCCAAACCATGTGTTATTTCTGATGAATTTCCACATCAATAAGAGGTAAAACGCAGACTGGGATTTGATGCCCAGACCAGCTTCTAGGAATAGAAGGTATCACCTATAACTGTAGACTCTGTTCACTCATCCCCTTTTCATCCAATTTTTTTTTTTTTTTTTTTTTAGAAAGAGTCCCTTTCTTTTGAAAAAAGGTCCTTTTTTAGGAAGAGGCCCACAGTAGAATGCTTATTCATTTTTCAAAGCTTAATTTGTTAACTGCCTCTCCATTTAGCTGCATCAAAGGAATGTCTGTAGTGACAACCCTATTTGAATCACATCTTGTTGGCGTATTTGTGAAATTATAATGGTCTTTCATAGAGTGGACCAAAAAGTTTGCTTGGTAAGCAAAAATGTTGAGTCAATAAAGCCATCCATTCATCTGGCATGGCTTGAGTCATATCTTCAGAATGAGAAGTGAAGTGTCACATTTACAAACTGTACCACTCGTATGAAAGTAAACTCAGAAAAAGGAGGGGGAGACACAGCCATAAAATGTGGAGTTGCACAAGGTTACTGAGATTATTAGGATTCTGATCTTATATTCAGGGTCTTCCAATAATTTCAAAGGATTGTTCAAAAACTATAATGTTTGACACTGTCACAAGCTTTCTAATCTATAGCCCAAACACAACCATAAAAGATATACCAGTAGATCTGATGATAGCTGAGTACAGCTAACTCACAACACGTAGAAACAGATATTAAATGTCATATACTAAACGTAGCTATGTGTAAAATTTGTTGCAGTGTACTGGTAACAGGATAATGAACTCCTACAGGGTCACCAGTAAATAAACTAATGATCTTGACTTGGCATTTTGTGCTCTTAGAAATAACTCGCATTATGTACATTCATCTATTCATTCATTCTGTAAATTCCACCATGAGAGAGAACCTTCAATGATATTCAGTACTGTGTAATGAATCAACATGTACATTAACCAAACAGAAGATTCTCTTGGATATATAACCTACACATTTTACCATCAATGAACTAAAAATGGCAAAGAAACTATCATAACAGCTGCACTTCTAAAATAGTCAACAAATATTATAAAATATCTGCAAAGGGTTTTTGAATAAATTTGTAAAACAGAAAAGATCCCATAAGAAATGAAAATTGCCTTAATAAATCCTCTTCATAAGAAAGGTGAAAACAAAGAAGTAAATAACTATGTTTGCTTATCAAGTATTTATAAAAATTCTTCTGAAAAAAATCACAGTCAACAATAAAAGGAATTTCTAGGGTGCTTTAGAAAAGGCAGATTCAGCTTGGAGCATAGATTCAATATGAAATTCATAATCTGACACTGACTTCTGAACTCTAAAGACATATTTGTAATATCTGTGGGTTTCATTCATGTAGGCATTTGACTCTGTTGATAGGGAAATTCCAGATACAAAATTTCAGAATTTGATGTTAAAAATAAATTGGCAAATGTACTCTGTGAAATGCTTACAGACACTGTCTCAAAAGTAAAGTTCATGTGCAAAATTTCTATTATTTAAATAAATACAGTTGAAAGACTTATCTCCAGTCTTCTTAAACTGTGTGTATGAAGAAATAGTAAAGATTCTGAACGAAAAATTAAAACAGTATCACGTGTCAATAATTAAAGTTGGAAGAAAGAAGCTGCGTACTGAAGGAAACTGCATGACATGTGCCGGCAATTATGCTGTACTCTCTGAAAATCTAGCAGATTATCTTCCTTTTCCCTAGCATTTATCACATATACTACGGGGTTCACTTTTGATGCATTACTAATGGCATCATCAGCAAACTGTCACAGGTGGTCGTTCACTCTCCCATCAAATCATTTATATATATAGACTGGCTTGCCATACATCCAAGATTAGCCTGAACAGTCACACACAT
Organism: Schistocerca cancellata; assembly: GCF_023864275.1. Lineage (NCBI taxonomy): Eukaryota > Metazoa > Arthropoda > Insecta > Orthoptera > Acrididae > Schistocerca > Schistocerca cancellata. The sequence goes on along the minus strand of NC_064634.1, from coordinate 382,911,385 downwards.
ATATTATTACAAGGGAGACAGGACAACCAAGAGTACAGGATGACGGCATCACCATCAAAGCGACTGGAAACTTGATAAACAACAAGCTGGAAGTCGAAAACATTTTCAATAATCATTTTTTAAATGTTGTAGAGAAAATAGGATCTAAATGTTCATTAGAAGAAGCAAGGCAGTTAATGGAAGAGGCCTTACCCACACCATTTGATACAATTGAAATTCCACCCAACTCTCCTACTGAAATTAGGAAGATAATAAACTCTCTCAAGAATAAAAGCTCACATGGAATTGATGGCATTTCCAGTAGGATAATAAAACCTTGTTCCCAAGAAATAAGTGAGATTATTAGCCGCATATGCAATAGCTCTCTGAAGCAGGGTATTTTCCCAGATAGACCGAAGTATGCCATTGTTAAACCGCTGAATAAAAAAGGGGATACGTCTGATGTCAACAACTACTACCCAATATCTCTTCTGACTGCCTTATCCAAAATTCTTGAAAAAGTAATGTATTGTAGAGTAGCTTCACACCTTTGTAAAAATAAAGTTTTAACAAAATGTCAGTTTGGTTTCCAGAAGGGTTTTTCAATGGAAAATGCTACATATACTTTCACTAATGAAATATTAAATGCTCTGAGTAACTGGAAGTCACCCATTGGGATTTTTTGTGATCTATCAAAGGCTTTTGATTGTGTAAATCATGGAATACTTCTAGATAAGCTCAAGTACTGTGGTATGGATGGGACAGTGCTTAAATGGTTTAAATCATACCTAACTGGAAGAGTGCAGAAAGTTGAAATAAACAGTTCACATAATATACAAAAAACTGGTGATTTCTCAAACTGGGAAACAATCAAGAATGGGATGCCGCAAGGTTCAGTCCTGGGTCCTCTGCTGTTCTTAATATACACTCCTGGAAATGGAAAAAAGAACACATTGACACCGGTGTGTCAGACCCACCATACTTGCTCCGGACACTGCGAGAGGGCTGTACAAGCAATGATCACACGCACGGCACAGCAGACACACCAGGAACCGCGGTGTTGGCCGTCGAATGGCGCTAGCTGCGCAGCATTTGTGCACCGCCGCCGTCAGTGTCAGCCAGTTTGCCGTGGCATACGGAGCTCCATCGCAGTCTTTAACACTGGTAGCATGCCGCGACAGCGTGGACGTGAACCGTATGTGCAGTTGACGGACTTTAAGCGAGGGCATATAGTGGGCATGCGGGAGGCCGGGTGGACGTACCGCCGAATTGCTCAACACGTGGGGCGTGAGGTCTCCACAGTACATCGATGTTGTCGCCAGTGGTCGGCGGAAGGTGCACGTGCCCGTCGACCTGGGACCGGACTGCAGCGACGCACGGATGCACGCCAAGACCGTAGGATCCTACGCAGTGCCGTAGGGGACCGCACCGCCACTTCCCAGCAAATTAGGGACACTGTTGCTCCTGGGGTATCGGCGAGGACCATTCGCAACCGTCTCCATGAAGCTGGGCTACGGTCCCGCACACCGTTAGGCCGTCTTCCGCTCACGCCCCAACATCGTGCAGCCCGCCTCCAGTGGTGTCGCGACAGGCATGAATGGAGGGACAAATGGAGACGTGTCGTCTTCAGCGATGAGAGTCGCTTCTGCCTTGGTGCCAATGATGGTTGTATGCGTGTTTGGCGCCGTGCAGGTGAGCGCCACAATCAGGACTGCATACGACCGAGGCACACAGGGCCAACACCCGGCATCATGGTGTGGGGAGCGATCTCCTACACTGGCCGTACACCACTGGTGATCGTCGAGGGGACACTGAATAGTGCACGGTACATCCAAACCGTCATCGAACCCATCGTTGTACCATTCCTAGACCGACAAGGGAACTTGCTGTTCCAACAGGACAATGCACGTCCGCATGTATCCTGTGCCACCCAACGTGCTCTAGAAGGTGTAAGTCAACTACCCTGGCCAGCAAGATCTCCGGATCTGTCCCCCATTGAGCATGTTTGGGACTGGATGAAGTGTCGTCTCACGCGGTCTGCACGTCCAGCACGAACGCTGGTCCAACTGAGGCGCCAGGTGGAAATGGCATGGCAAGCCATTCCACAGGACTACATCCAGCAGCTCTACGATCGTCTTCATGGGAGAATAGCAGCCAGCATTGCTGCGAAAGTTGCATATACACTGTACTAGTGCCGACATTGTGCATGCTCTGTTGCCTGTGTCTATGTGCCTGTGGTTCTGTCAGTGTGATCATGTGATGTATCTGACCCCAGGAATGTGTCAATAAAGTTTCCCCTTCCTGGGACAATGAATTCACGGTGTTCTTATTTCAATTTCCAGGAGTGTATATTAATGACTTGCCATTCTATATTCACGAAGATGCAAAGCTGGTACTTTTTGCTGATGATACGAGTATAGCTATCACACCCAACAGACAAGAATTAACTGGTGAAATTGTAAATGATGTTTTTCAGAAAATCATTAAGTGGTTCTCTGCAAATGGGCTCTTATTATATTCAAGAAAGGGAGTAAGAAGGATTGTCATTTGGCAAAACACAGTATATACAGTCCACACAGTAAATGAAATGAAACCATTAATAAATATAGACTTCGATCAGAAATCGGTAGCAAAGGTAGAATATTCAAAATTTCTAGGTGTATGCATTGATGAGGGGTTGAACAGGAAAAAACAAACTGAGGATCTGCTGAAACGTTTGAGTTCAGCTGCTTATGCTATTAGGGTCATTGCAAATTTTGGCGATATACATCTGAGTAAATTAGCTTACCACACCTATTCTCATTCTCTGCTTTCGTATGGCATCATACTCTGAGGTAACTCATCATTGAGTAAAAGATTGTTCATTGCACAAAAGCATGTAATCAGAATAACTACTGGAGCTCATCCAAGATCATCCTGGAGACACTTATTTAAAGAGCTAGAAATCTTCACTGTAGCCTCACAATATATATATATATATATATATATATATATATATATATATATATATATATATATATATATATATATATATATATATATATGGTTATAATAGAAGGAAACATTCCACGAAGGAAAAATATATTTAAAAACAAAGATGATGTGACTTACCAAATGAAAGTGCTGGCAGGTCGACAGACACACAAACAAACACAAACATACACACAAAATCCAAGCTTTCGCAACCAACGGTTGCCTCGTCAGGAAAGAGGGAAGGAGAAGGAAAGACAAAAGGATATGGGTTTTAAGGGAGAGGGTAAGGAGTCATTCCAATCCCGGGAGCGGAAAGACTTACCTTAGGGGGAAAAAAGGACAGGTATACACTCGCACACACACATATATCCATCCGCATATGCACAGACACAAGCAGACATTTGTAAAGGCAAAGAGTTTCGGCAGAGATGTCAGTCGAGGCAGAAGTACAGAGGCAAAGATGTTGTTGAAAGACAGGTGAGGAATGAGCGGTGGCAACTTGAAATTAGCAGAGGTTGAGGCCTGGCAGATAACAAGAAGAGACGATATACTGAAGGGCAAGTTCCCATCTCCGGAGTTCTGACAGGTTGGTGTTAGTGGGAAGTATCCAGATAACCTGGACGGTGTAACACTGTGCCAAGATGTGCTGGCCGTGCACCAAGGCATGTTTAGCCGCAGGGTGATCCTCATTACCAACAAACACTGTCTGCCTGTGTCCATTCATGCGAATGGACAGTTTGTTGCTGGTCATTCCCACATAGAAAGCTTCACAGTGTAGGCAGGTCAGTTTGTAAATCACATGGGTGCTTTCACACATGGCTCTGCCTTTGATCGTGTACACCTTCCGGGCTACAGGACTGGAGTAGGTGGTGGTGGGAAGGTGCAGTGCCATTTCCATTTCTTACTTCACCTCCCCGCCACTGCTGAGTTTACTTCTAATCCTTTAGTCTATTATCCTCATCTCCTGTCCATTTGGATTTAGCAGGTTCTCAAAGTACTCCTTCTTCACTATCTTCAGTGCCTCCTTATTATCGACCTCTTTCCCATTTATATCCATCATTCTTACACCCTCTCTCAAACCTCTTCTCATACTTCTGACCATTCGATATAGTACTTTCTTACTTTCTCTGTTATCTTCCTTCATCAGGTTTATCCATTCTTCCATACACTTGTACTATAAATACATATAGAACCCAAAATTTTCATATGCTAGAACCAAACCTGAGGTAATTATTTTTAATATTATTTTGATATTTATATTTGGTAAAACAGTTTGTTCTCTGGAAAAAAAATCGACTATGTACCATTAATTATGGACAGCTCAAACAGAAGTGAAGTGAAACTCTGAAGGAGGGAATTCAAGTTAAATTTTCAAATTTAGATAAAGTGTCATGTGTAACTGCTCAAATTTTGATTCAGTATGGTTGCAGTGTGTGAAAAAATACAAACTTCAAGAAAAATTGGTTCATTACATTGGTGATAATACTCAAGTAATTTTGTTGGTATGAAGTGAAAGAGAAATAAAAATGAGATAAGAATTGTTCATAGTTATTTAATCAGATCTATTTTTAATTTAGAGTGTGCACAAACTATCTCTAAAAAGTTGTAAAGGGACATCCTCCTCTAGCATTACTTTTCCTCAACAGTAGTGGTCGATACCAGTAACACTTTTCAAATTTTGGACAGATCAATATTATCTCAGCTGTTTTTCTGAAAACTATAATCTAAATGTATACACAATATGTTATATTTCAAGTTAAAATTTATGAAAAGGAATTACTTTATTTTGGATGTTATAATCGATAAATACTAGTTCTGAATGTACAGTTAAAATTATTTGTTTCAGAAACATTTCATCGCAAATTATTTGGCACACTTAAAATTCCTATTTTTAATTATGCAATCTAGTTCTGTTTATTATGTTTATTTCTGTATTCATTTATAAAATAATAATCTAAACTAATAGAAATTCATTTGTCCAGAAAAATTGTAAGCCCTTTGGAATCTTGTTATTGCCGCAGAGTGAAGTAGTAGTAGGCATGCCTCCGATGTGATCGGCCGTATTGGATTAACAATGCAATTTCAGCTTTGTTAAAGTGAAAATTCAAAAGACAGTGTGATGTAGTAAAATGTGAGACAATAAATTATCATAAAAACAAAAATTCTGCAACGACACTCTTCAAAATTATTTAGATCAATTGAACCATGAGAACCTAAAATGTGAGAATTTCAGCTTCAAGAATCAGACCCCTAGACTTAAAGAACAGGAGCCAACTGTGCAATAAAAGATAAGCAAAAAGTTTATAGCAAATCTTACTCCTCTCCAATCTTCTGAAAAGACTTTACCATAGTGGACAGTAACAACATCAAAGAAAGGAGGGGTAGATTCTATCTATCTATCTATCTATATCCAAATCCCGCTCCAGCTACTGCCGGTTCTGGGTGCTGATGAGTCCTCTCCATTTGGCTCGGTCCTCCCACCACTTTTCTTCCTCCACTTGCTGCCAGGTCACTCCTCTCCTTTCTACAGATATTCTCACTCCCATTGTCCACCGTGTTCTTTGGGTGCCCTCTAGGTCTTTTCCCATCCATCTTCAGTTCTTCCATAATTTTGGGGAGTCTCTGCCCATACCATCTTAATCTCTTTCTTTCAATTTCTTCTCTCATACTTTCTTGTTTAAGGTCCTTTCTAATCTCTACATTCATTATTCTGTCCATTCTTGTTTTTCCCTTAATTGCTCTGAGAAATTTCATTTCCCCTGCTTGCAGTCTCCTCCAGTCCCTCTCTGTCATTGTCCATGTTTCTCCACCATAGGTGACAATAGGGATGTAATAAGTCTTATACATAAGGAGTTTTGCTCTTTCTGAAACTTAATTATTCCAAATCACGTGTTTTTTGTTTGGTAGAAATTGCCTCCCTTCTGTAACCTCCTATTAATTTCGTTAGTTATTCTTCCATCCCTAGATATTTCACTCCCCAAATAAGTGAAACTTTCTACCACTTTGAGGGGTTCTCCATTCAAGGTAATATTTCCGTTGATCCCTTTCTCTCTTCCACATACCATTACTTCACTCTTATCTTTATTTATTTTTAATCCATACCTTTTCATTACTTCCTTCCACACATCAAGCTGTAACTGTACATCTACCTCTTTATCACCCCATATTACCATATCATCTGCAAAAATCATCTTTTTGTCTTTTTCTTTTACTATATCTTTAACTGCCCTATTCATTCCCACCATCACAACATTAAAAAGTTGATTGTGGCACCATACACAATCATTAACCCAGCTCCAGGGAGGTAGGGTGCCCTTCCCTATTCCCCCATTGGGGTAATTCTTGTCTGGCGCGTCCACGTCGCGGGGATGGGCATCCTACACTTCAGTAGGCCGGAGTGCTAGGATGGCTGAGTTCAGGCAGGGACCCAATCCCGCGGGGTATAACACAGAACCCATGCCCAGGGTTATGGGTGAAGACCTTAATGGCAGCGATGGCGGAGAAGGAAGACTTCGGAACGGCGTAGCTGGCAGATGAGGCAACCCTCCTTTCTGGGGATTAAATGAGAAGAGAACCACTGCCTTGTGGTGGAGGAGAAGCTCCAACGGCTAAGGGAGACAACCCCAACAGAAAATCCTTTCTTGCGTTAGGCCTAGCAAGCCAGTAGGAAAGTCTTCATATATTGCTTTCAAAACACAGACGAGTCTTGGAACGAACCACTCAGGATTTGACCCCACTGCTTCTTCAAGTACTGGTGCAAATGATGGGAGACCTGATGATATTCATCAGTACAAGAAGATGAAACCAACTGGACTAAAAAATAACCTAAAAAAAGGGGTAGATTACATAGTGAAAAGTACAACTGAATAAATAAAGTTTAATGTTTCAATACAGTGTTAAGATATTTAAGTAATCTCAAAACTATATTCTGGGTTGGATCTCAAGAATGTAGTAATATGTCCTGGATTAGGCCCAAGAAATGTGGTACACCTATTCATAGAGAAAAAGAGCAGCCTATCACACTTTCCCCTAGGTTACTCCAGTGATACCCTTGTCTCTGATGAACATTCATCATTGAGGACAATGTATGGGGTTCTATTACTCAAGAAGTCTTCAAGCCACTCACATACCTGGGAATCTATTCTGTGTGTTTGCAACTTCATTAACCATCTGCAGTGGGGCACATGTGAAACACTTTTCAGAAGTCTAGGAATATGAAATCTGCCTCTTGCCCTTCATCCAAGGTTCACAGGATATGATGTGAGAATAGGGCAAGCTGAGTTTTATACAGAAATACTCTCTAAAGCTGTGCTGGTTTGTGGACAGAAGCTTTTCTGTCTCAAGGAACTTCATTGTATCAAAATTGGAATATGTTAAAGAATTCTGCAGCATACCGATGTTATAGAGATGCATCTGTAATTTCATGGGTATGTTCTTTTTTCCTCTAGCAGATACAAACAAATACAAATCAGTTTCTTGGAACAATAGCCAGTAGTACAGGTTTAACAATCACTGAGGAGAAAATCATATTTATAAGCAACATAAAAGATGTACCTAAATTATACAAACAGACTTTTGTCAAATAGAAAAGGACAAAAATTTCTAGTATCTAGAATTAATAACTCAAGAAAATTATGGTTTAGAAAAATCTGCCATAACTGAAAGGAAACACAAAATCGAAAGGCCATATGGAATAACGAAAAAATATTTACAAGACACAGTGCACACAAAAATGCAAAAACAAGCATTACAGCATGGTGTTGAAACAAGAATGTCTCTACGCAAGTGAATGCCTAACATTGAGTTATAAATTAAACGAACTATAAATATTAGAGAGACGAAACACAAGGAAAATTTTAGCCCGAATAAGAAGCACAGAAGTCTGGAAATTAAGATGCAGGTATTAAGTATATCAAAATATAGAAAAACTAACAGGAACAATAAGCAAAAGAGGAATTATATTTTTTGGACATTTATTCAGGATGAATGAAAAGAGGCAGACAAAACAATTCTTCAAATACCTCTGTGAAAAACAATTAGTAACCAGCTGGATCTGTGAATTTAAAAAAGATTTAAAAATACATATGTCAAAGTATAAGAAGCAGCAGGAGGGGATATTTTTAGAAGCAAGTGTTAAATTTAGGATTCCAAGGCAGAAGCAATAAAAGAACACATGCAATGTCGTCTGAAGTAAACATGATGAAAAGATGAAAGATTGCTGGAGGAAAAGAAAAGAACAGAGAAAAAGAATTTAAATTGTGGCATGGTCTCTAGTTCAGCAACATGGAAACTTTAAAAATATAAAAATTAAAAAAGTAGAGATTACCAATATTATTTGAGATTTGTTTGCCATAAAAAAAAAAATATGGGACCATGACACACAAACAAAGGCAAACATTCACAATCATATTTTGAAACTTACACCACTTTGCTTTTAACAACCTCAGTTTTACTTTGAACTTACATGGATATTTAGTAACAATAACTTTATTATTATTGCCCCCATCTGCACTCTGCAAATGACTGCAAAGTGCATGGTATTGATTACTTTCCACTCTACCTACGCAGGTGATATGTAGTGGTTCACAGTATATTCCTAGATTTCCCAGTTAATGATGGTTCTTGATGCTTTTAAGTAGGCTTTCATGGAACAAACAGCGGTGTCTAACTTGAAGCACCTACCAGTTCAGATTTTTCGGCATCTCCTTGACGCTCCGCTATGGGACAACAAAACTGTGACACTACATATTACTCTTGACTACAGCTTGCACTCAGAAATAGAGTCTTCTTTACGTACAAGATGCTTAGAGCTCAGAAATTATCCATGCCTTGTCCCCAATTCTGTCTAATTTTTACTTTGGTTTGGTTTTGTTACTTTTTGTATGTTCCATGCATCATATTTTTACAATTCACTATGATGTGTAACAGGACTAAGTTAAGAAATATGATATAATTTCTGTGTAAAAATATGTCTAGATGCTCACCAGTTACATAACTGCATTTATTTCTTTTTATCTTCTTTAACCTTAATCTACAACAAAATTTGTGTACTTTGGTGAACAGCATAATCCCATTAACACTGTCTACAGCTGCTACATGTATCATAAGGCATTTTCGGCCAGTGGCTGGTAATCTATCAATACTACTGGCTTCTGCTAGCAACATACATATGCCTAATTACAGTAATTTCCATGAAATATTTGGATATTTATTTATTTATTTATTATTATAAGTACTACACTTTTGCTGACATTGTATCTGCATTCTTTTTTTTCCGGTGTTGTTAACAAAACTCAGTGTTTATTTATGAGGCTTGAGGTATTCTGATAGCAGACACAAAATAAGGGTTCTTTATGATCCACAGTTTTGTTTTCAAGTCACAGTATACTGATTTGCTAGTTGTTCCAACTGAAACCATATTTATTCTGCATCTTTGCTTCCTAACAGAGTTCTTCTCAAATATTGCACATAGAATACTTTGGAAATGACTGGAGATAGGATGAATGCTGCTTTGGTTATAAATGCTTCTTGCAACCAGTTATCAAAATAGCCTGTTACCAGAATCTTTTGGAAGAAAAGCTCAATGGACATATGCGACCAAAAAAAAGGTACCGTATTTACTCGAATCTAAGCCGCACTCGAATCTAAGCCGCACATGAAAAACGAGACTCGAAATCAAGGGAAAAAAAAATCCCGAATCTAAGCCGCACCTGAAATATGAGACTCGAAATTCAAGGGGAGAGTAAAGTTTTAGGCCGCACCTCCAAATCGAAACAAAGTTGGTCCATTGTAATATGAGACACAATTTAGGTCGAATGAATGACGATACAGCTACAGTGGTTTGGTTCGCGTAGTAAGCTTAGCAGTTAGGCTTTACCAGGTAGCCATTGTTATGCGTCAGGCGCTCCGTCCATATTTATACGGGTAACCTTCCTTTTTCACGTGCTTCGTCTGGTTTGGATCGATTGCTTATTGTTTTTTGATCTGGTAAGTGCCGTTCTCTTTGTTATAGGTGTTTACGTCACTCTAAGCTGAAAATGCATTATTGTACTGTGTCATGCACTGTTGTCGCATTCTGATAATCAGTGTTTACGGCCTGTCGCCGCTCGCGTCGTGGCTTGCTTTTGTGCGCACTACCGCCGCTTACAATTAAAAAAAGAAAAAGAGAGGAATCGTCTCATTAGCGAAACAATGGCAAGAGACTGCTATTTGTTGTTACTAACACTGCTGCTTTCTTTGACGATCAACAAGAACCAAATTATAGACTGCGTATGATAGAAGATGTTCTGAACGAGAGTTTAGCGAAAATTTTTCTCTGTTTGAAAATCTTTGCAGACGTCTTTAGTACATAACATTCTGCACAGAAATTAGTCATCTTAGATTTAAAAATCTAGTCAATTGACGTGCTTCATTTCTGACTGTATCACTATTAGGCATAAGAATAATACGAATATAAACATGAAATGATATGTATATTCTTCGGCGTTTGCTGTTGTCTCACTCTAGTTTCGTAGTTTATTAAGCAGACAGGATTTAAATGAGATATCAGCAAACACGAATGAATACATGGCAAAATGTTTATATACGTATTATTCTTATGGTGAAGAGAATACTGCATGTGATTCACAATTCATAAAAGTTCCTATTAGCAACCATCTCTTCTCATAGGTAGAAAAAATTCAGAACGTAGAATTGGCCATATTGACAAACATCCCAGACAGTCTTGCCAGTCGGATTTTCGTAGTACAATACATTGAAATGTTGCTACATTCGAAGACGAACAATTTGTATTTACTTCGTTGGATAATGTATGAAAATGCAGGGTCGAAGCTCGGGGCGGAGAAAAAATTTCGTCTTCCACCTTTTTTATATTTATTTACTGACGCAGAGGTTTTGGCGCCAGTATTTATCTTTGTGCCTGAAAAGCATGCATGTGAGTCGCTACATATATTCGACGGCAGAAGTTAGTTGTGGCGGCACCTACCAACATTTTTCAGAACTTCCGCTTACTTTGCACTCGATTCTAAGCCGCAGGCGGTTTTTTGGATTACAAAAACCGGAAAAAAGTGCGGCTTAGATTCGAGTAAATACGGTAATGTATTAATCATACCCATGTGTGAATGCCCCTGTCTCCAGAGCAATTAACCAATCTCTGGATGAACGTATTCCATAGAATGCTTCACCAAGGGCTTATAATACTGCTGAAAGAATCACATAATCTTCCCAAAAGTGCAAGGAGCCTGAGCAAATGGATCTGATTCATCATTGATTGTGTAATTGGCATTACAGTGCAAACAAGTGCCTGTGCACCTACTATTAGACATCCTAACACGTAACCTTTTTTGCCAAGATTCATCATGAGACATCACTCAGCATCGCACGCAATTTTAAAATACTGTTTATCTTGTCACCCAAAGAGTTTGGTATCTTATGACTACAATTTAGCAATAATACATTCTTGGTCTTCATCCTTCCCTTTATAGCCTGAGCTTGCACCACTTCTGAACCTGTAGGATGGTCTGCATGCTTTTGTCCATAGCCTCTTAAGAACTGAAACTACTGCAGATGTTTAGGCTGAATCTATTACGTTTGTATCATCTCAAAATATTTTCACTGATTTTGGAGGCTTGTGTGTAAATCCGGTCTTCTGATCTAGCCAAACATAACTACTGTATATTGCTGATCAAAATTGTGCTAACAGTTTTGGTGATGGCTTCTGAAGTTTAAAGATTTGCTGCTCTTTTCCCAGTATTGTATAGCTAGAGTAATGCCTCTATGCATGTGACATACACCATTCTGCATATAGTCAGTCTTACAACATTCCCCATGAAAGTACTAGGGATATTTATCACAGTGATTGCCATACCTGCTGATACTGACAAGTTTTGCATACTGGAGCGTTTTGACAATAAAATATCCAGGGCTGGTTTAAGGTACAACTAATGAACTGTGAGAATTCTATAAAGCAAAGGTACTCCCTGTTTTCCACCATGAACCATGGACTCCATGCCAAGATTGGATGGCTTGTGTGGCTCACATATATGAATATGATAAGTGCAACCACAATGGCGGAGTATCTGAGGAGAAGCCAGACTGATACGTATTTTCTGACGAGAGACAGCAGCCCTTTCAGCAGTTTCAGGAGCAACAGTCAGGATGATTGATTGATATAGGCTGGCAATATTTAGCCAACATGGACTTACTATGTTTGCCCTGAAAACAGATGATATCATGGGAAACATATAGATGTTATTTTTCTGAGACCTGAAGCTCTACTATACAGCATAATGATGGTGATATCCTCTTTGGTAAAATATTCCGAAGGAAAGATTCCCCGATTCAGATCTCCAAATGGGGACTACTCAGAAGAATGTCATCATCAGAAATAATAAAACTCACATCCTACAGCTCAGAGTGTGGAATGTTAGATCCCTTTAGTGGGTAGGAGAAATTGAGAATTTGAAAAGGAAAATGGATAAGATGAAGTTAGACACAGAGCGAATTAGTGAAGTGAGATTTCTGAAGGAACAAACCTTCTTGTAAGGTGAGCAAATGGTCATCACAAACAAGGGATGATGCAGCAGTAGGTGTAACAATGAATATGATAATAGGGATACGAGTAAGCTGCAATGAACAGCATAGTGGGAACATTATTGTACACAACATAGACTCAAAACCAACACTCACCTACTAGCTCCACATGTGACAAAGAAGATGATAGCATGATGAGACAGGATAAATTATTTACATCATTACAGGAGATGAGAATTTATTTGTATTGGGGAACTGTCACTTGGCACTAGAAAAGGGAAGTGGATGAAAAATAGTAGGAGAATAAATACTGGGTGAAAGGGATAAAAGAAGAAGCTCTCTAATAGAATTTTAGACAGAGCACAATTTAACCCTTGCAAACACTTGGTTTAGGAATCATGAAGGATGATTGTATGAGGGATGCTGAAAAAAAAAGTGTCTGAATTTTTTTATGTGAAAACTGTTAAAGTCTTTTAAATGTTATTTGGCATTCTCAGGACTGCCACAAGTTTCCCCAAGTGAAATTTCCCTGATTTCCAGACAAGTTATAGCATTTTTCCCTGACAAATTTTGAGATATCAAGGGTAAATAAAGGCATAAGTTGACAAAAAATGTAAGTACTTCTGAATTTCTAAACATGTGAGCAAAAATCTGAAGTACTAACATCAACATCTTTTGTAATGAACTGTTTTTGGGTAAAGAAAGAAAGCTAAATGGTATATGTGTTTCATTGAGACCACTGATTCTTTTATTTCAATAAAACTAAACACGTCTGGTGACAAAAATACGCATTTCATTTGAGTTGCAAGGCAGATTTAAAAGACCTTCACTGATTTCAGAAATAACCTCAAAAAAGTAGACCTCTTGACAGAAGTGTATAAAGTGGGGAAGAGTTGAGTAAGCCAACACTATATGTGACCACAAATGAAATTTTGGTTCTACTATGTTCGTTACTGTTGGTTATTACACACTTTGTTATGTCTATTATTTTATAGGTATTGTGTTGTGTGATTTTTCTTTCAAGAAATACACGAGTACATAGCATACAAACTGCTAATGACTGCCACAATTTTCTTCTTCTTATCGTCCACACTTTCTAATATAAAAACTACTACTGAAGTACCAAAATACACTAAAATAAATCAAATGTCTATAAAATGCCACACTGTAAAATGTACTTGCTGTGAGACAGTTGCAATTCCTGAAATCCATCATTCATGGCATCCGGCCTGCTGAGGAGCACCACAGTCCTGGGTCCATGGATAAACCATGAAAATCCACCACATTATGCCACACACAAACAGACCTGGCCTGTAGGCAGATCAGTGAGACTAGATCCAACAGGCAGGGCCCGCACATTCATGGGAAACTATGGGCCCGATCCGTTAGAGATACCCACAGAAATGGTCTGCGGTTTTAGCCCGTCATAGAAGTCCACTCATGTGCTCCTCTGCTCATATTCCACAGACACCATGTTGATAAAATGAGACCGCGGTGATCAATCCATGCAACAGATAACTGGCACAAATACTCTGATAATCAATACTAATGAGGATATGTAGCAACTCTCTGTAAAGACGGTTGCTGCGCCACAGACAAGCACCTTTAAAAGACAATCACATTCTCACAACTAAATTTTTGGCCATAGCCTTTGTCAGAAAATGAGAGTGCACATCTATTCACACAATTACTCAGACAACTCGTGCAAACATGACTGCCATCTCCGGCTACTGTGTCAACAATCTCTGAGGATTAGATCCAAACAAACCAATTATCATGCCTCCCTGCCTCTCATTGGCAGCTGCTATGCTAGCAGCAAGAAGTGCTGGCAGCACTGACAGCAAGCAGAGGGGGAGTGGTAAAAAGGGGAGAAGAAGCAAGAATGAGGGAGTAGGGAAGTGGGGCATGTCCTCAGCTGCTCCCAGCCACCGACAAAGTGTGACATCTCAGTAAACAAGCCATTTCATCTACTGAGACAAAAATGAGGTTTTTCAGATTTCCCTGATACATTTCAAATTCCCTGATTTCCAGAACTTGTGGCAATCCTGATTCTATATCTTTATTTCTCATGTCTTCTTATTCGCAGCCCTGGGAAACAGTGTGCTATAATCTAGTACTGAATTCGAAAATTTCATCCACAGATGCCGCACCCTCTCCTTCAGCAAGACAAAGCCTGACCACCCAAGAGTGCAGTGATATCTGCAACAATCTGATGGATGCTTTGGGTTCACTGTCATCAATAATCCTCCATACAGTCCTGCTTGGTCCCATCTAATTTTCATCAGTTTCCAAAGCTTAAAGAGCAGTTTTGAGGGCTCCAATTTGATACTGATGAAATGGTGCATGCAGAGATGAGGTTGTGGCTCTGTCAACAAATTCAAACATTTTACAGTGGCAATATCAAATAACTAGTCCCTTGTTGTGAGAAATAAGTTCATCGGCAGGGTGACAGTGTTGAGAAATATGTGCTTACATATGAGGAATAAAGATGTATAATGTTAATAACATTTGTTTTATTTAAAAAGCTTTAGGCGTTGTCATATAAAAAATGTGAAAGCATTACTTTTCAACATACTCTCATACAAGCGGAAGAAACCCAGGACACCTGATAGATTAAATATAATGGTAAGACAGAGGTCTAAAGTCAGATTTTAACCCTGCTGTTCTGTTCGGGTCTATATGACCCGAAACGAATATGAACGTTATTTTACATTATGTAAATACCAATATATATTTATGAAACTTTGTGACTTTGTCTGAAAATGGATGAGCAGCATGTGTTTTAAAAGGTTTTAAAAAAGTTTAAGAAGTTTGGGCTTCAACTGTAATAGTTGCATATGTAATGTTCGGGTCATAATGACCCGACACAAATATGTTTAGTGTAACTCGTATTTATTTCTAAAATCTGGAAATGGCGAAAATTATTTTTGTTGTGTTGTGTGGGAATAGTGACTGCATCATTCCAACTTACTCTCAACAATCACCTAAAGCTCCATGCGTTCACAACAATGGGCTTGTTTGTTGCTTTCCCCAGGAAATAATAATTGGCAGTTCTCAATAATTGGAATGCTTTGTTTCTGCCCAGTTTGACTTGTGACACCATGGCGATGAGACCATTGAATGATCGTGAGTTGGAAGAAATAGTAAATGCCTCACCAGATGAAGGATCACTTTCTGAGTTTGAAGATCACATCAGCAATGCATCTGAAAGCGAGTGTTCCGATGACAGTTACGACAGTCCACAGCCCATACAAAATAGTGTAGAGACTTTTCTTTCTAAAAATGGGAATATAGAATGGCAGTTGCATCCACCAGCACAACATGGTCGCCTACCAGCTTCGAACATCATCAAGAGTACCCCAGGAGTTACCAGGTATGCAGTCAGCAGAATATCTGATGTAAAATGTTCATTTGAAGCAGTATTTCACACAGCGCTTCAAAATGAAATAATAGAGATGACAAATATTGAAGGGCAGCGAGTTTATGGTGAACAGTGGACAGATATTGATGGTTCTGTTTTCCATGCATACTTAGGACTCTTACTCCTAGCGGGTGTATATCGATCTCATGGGGAGTCTACAAAAAGTTTGTGGGATAAAGATACTGGGCGAAACATATTTCGAGCAACCATGTCTCATGAAACATTCTGTAAGATATCACGTGTCCTGCGATTTGACAAGAAATCTACTAGAGAGGAAAGACGACGTACTGACAAACTTGCCGCAATTCGTAGTATTTGGGAGAAGTGGGTAGAGGTCCTTCCTAAACTGTATAATCCAGGAGAAAATGTTACTGTTGACGAGCAGTTAGTAGCATTTAGAGGTCGCTGTCCATTCAAGCAGTATATCCCAAGTAAACCGGCAAAATATGGGATCAAAATATGGACCATGTGTGACAGCAAAACTTCATACGTACTGAAAGCCCAAATTTATACAGGAAAGGTGAGTGGAGCGGCACCAGAAAGAAATCAGGGAATGAGGGTGGTATCTGATCTCACTTCTGAGTTACGTGGTCAGAATATCACGTGTGACAACTTTTTTACGTCGTACAATTTGGGGCAGCTGCTTCTGAAAAGGAAATTGACTATGTTGGGAACTATACGGAAAAATAAGCCGGAGCTTCCACACAAAATGACCAACAAGGAGGTACACAGCTCTTCATTTTACTTCACAAATGACACTACTGTGGTTAATTATATTCCTAAGAGACACAAGAATGTTGTACTTATGAGCACTCTCCACCATGATGCGGAAATCAGTGACAGGGCTGATAAGAAGCCAAAAATGATTTTGGACTATAATTCAACCAAAGGTGCTGTAGACACGCTTGATCAGTTATTAGGTACATATACATGCAAACGAAAAAGTAATAGGTGGCCAATGATAGTTTTCTACAATATTCTTGATGTTTCTGCTTATAATGCATACGTTTTGTGGATTTCGGTTGACCCTAATTGGAATGCAAGCAAATTGACTAGAAGGAGAATATTCTTGGAGGAACTTGGAAAGTCACTGATAAAAGAACATATTGCATCAAGAACGCATTTCCCAAGAACAGAAGATTCTTTGAGAATGGTCACAAGCATCCAAAACCCGAATGATGTGGGTGGTGTGTCAGAATCGGTAACAACAAGAAAATCTACAAAACGTGCACGCTGTAAGTTCTGTCCATCAAGTAATGACAATAAAACAAACATGGTGTGTGGAAAATGTAGTAAACATATTTGCAAGAAACATGTAACCTACTTGTGTCCACAGTGCAAGCAGTAAGAAAAGAACTGTAGTATTTTATAAGATGATTGTATTGAAAATTCTGTTGTTTCAAATTTATGTGAATACTTGTGCCTAAACTACAATCAGTAAGAAGAGAGGATTCTAAAGTTGTAGTGCTTTCTATGTTGGAATGTAATAAAAAAACTGTAGTGTGTTCTGTACTGTAGTGTGCTCTAAGATGAATATCTGTAATGACAACTGTCTGTTGTTAGAAAATGTCAATACTTACGTCTAAACTGTCAACAATAAGAATAGAAGTATGGAAAAACTGTAGTGCTTTCTAAGTTGAATGCCTGTAATGGAAACTGTCTGTTGTTTCAAATTTATGTGCATATTTAAATGAAAAATATCCCTCAATAAAGTTGTATGCATTGTTATTATTATTATTATTACCATTATTATTATTATTATTATTATTATTATTATTACTAACAAGGTACTGGAATAGAACAACAATGTCGATAGCTAAAACTGTACCAAAATTTATGTTTCTAAAGCATTTTGATATGTCGGGTCATATTGACCCGAACAGTATATATGTCAAGTAAAAGTGAACAGAACAGCAGGGTTAAACAGCAAAACATTCCCAGACGCATATGTGGAGTCTAGCCGTAACTTATTGGTTATGGACTGTGGACTAAAACTTAAGAGTGGTAAAAAATCAAGAGATGAGGCCTGCATAAACTGAAAGAAACACTGGTTATTGAGAGTTTAAAAGGAGGCATTAGGCAACAACTGACTGAAACAATTAAAATGAATACAACAGAAGACAAATGGGTAACTTTGAGGGACAAAATAGTGAAGGCAACAGAGGAGCAAATAATAAGAAAGACAGAGCTCAGTAGAAGTACTGGATAATGCATGAGATACTGAATTAAACGGATGAAAGAAATAATACAAACTTGCAGCTAATAATGCAAGCAAAAGGGAACATAGACATCTAAAACGTATGATTTTGTCACTTGGACTGCAAAATAACTCACAATGAATGAAGTAGAGACAATATAAAAAGCAAATTTGCAATACTACGAATAAAGTCTGGAACATAACCAGTTTACATAAAAAGAGAATGGAAGCTTCTGAAATACAGTATTACAGAAGAGTACTAAAGACTGGATGGTTAAATTTAATGTCTTATGAGGAGCTACTAAGTCATATTGAGGAAAAAATAAATTTATGGCACACACTGACTAGAAGAAGAGACTGGTTGACACATCACCTGATGAGGCAGCAAGGAATTGTCAGTTTGGTAATGAGGGAAGTATGGGGGATAAAAATTGTAGAGAGTTTGGGCTTGAATGCAGCAAGCAGCAGGATCAAATGAATGTAGGTTGCAATAGTTAAGCAGAGATGAAGAGATCTATACAGAAAAAGTTAACATGCAAAGCTGCATGACCACAACAACAACACAATTCCTTAAATGTATTATTTTACTTGCACATAATGTGTACAGGCAGCTTCTAATAATACTTTATTTCTTTAATTTATGTATTACAGATGTTATGCTTATTGATGTTTGAACTGTTATTTGAGTATCTGTACCATAATGAAATAGTGAAGGCAGCAAAGGATCAAATAGAAAAAGGCAAAAACCACTAGAAGTCACTGGATAATGTTGTATCTGCTAGTTAAGCTGGCAGAGGTACCTTTTTTTAAGCTTCCTTCCTATGTTCTTTGCTATGATGTTGTCATCTGTATTGTAGTCTTTTGTATGTATACAGACATGCAGTTAGTGAAATAAAGTGTGCAGTTTTTGTATCCATGTACTACTGAGCAATCCAATACAAAGCCTAACAATTAGCAATGAGAAATTAATGTGGAACTCACTGTAATTGCCTTTGTGTATAAATTTTAACTGATATAGTGGTGTGTCGGAAAAATTATCCAAATTAGCCACTGACTGCAGCATGTCAGAGACCGACAGTGAACATAAGCAACAAAGATGATTACAGCATCTGTGGCTAATCCTAGTGGCATTGTGATGCCCAAATTATCAAAACAAATACAGTGGGGTGTGTATATCTCAGTTATGAAAAATAAGTTAATCATGCACATCATTCCAAACAATCTGCAAATGAACTACCTATTGGGTCCTGTTGGATCTGAGTAATTAGCTCTCATCACAGACCTAGCATACCCTCAGAAGCCAGAGGACATGACTTTCGATGAAATAGTAAAAATAGTGAAAGACCATATAGAAACTGCACCTTCAGTGATTCAGGAGTGCTATAAGTTTCACACGAGAAACCAACTTCCATAAGAATCTATTCCAAAGCACATATCTCAGTTGAAATCTTTGGCACAACACTGCAACTTTACCATCTGCAAGAAGAGACAGATTAGTCTGTGGTTTAAGAAGTGAAACAATTTCAAAATAACTGTTTGGAGAACACAAACTGACATTCAATTAACGTCAAGAAATTGCAGTGACTATGGAGACTGGCACAACTGAGCCTGCAATGGCTATCCATGGCTATAGAGGGCTTCTTAAAGCAGAGAGCATCAGCTGAGCTTGCAGTCTGAGAACCCACATTGCTATTGTTGTGGCAAACATGGACACATGAAGCCTCAGTGCTCACTAGAAGGTCCCACTTGTAAAATTTGTGGTGTCCATGGGTATGTTCCACAAATGTGTCACAAAAGCAGTCCACAGTCAACAAGTTGTGGCTCAAAGGAAACCTGTGAGAGGAGAAGAAAGATGACAAACCAGGCAACAAGATAAAACCCAAAAAAGTCTACAAGTTGGTGTTGGAGGGTTCTGACATTGATTCAGAGGAACCAAATTCAAACAGTGGGGTAGATGAGGGGGAAGTAGTGTTAAAAAATATCATACTTAGAAAATTGTGCATCGAAGCAAATGTGTATCAAAAAATTTATCTAAATTAAGAAACTGTCAGTGTGTGCAAGTAGTGTTACAGTGCTGCAGTGTGTTCCACTGTAGCAACGCAAGCTCCAGTCTGTAAAACTGGCGTCATTAAACAAGTAGATAATGATGCCTGACTTGTAGAGCTAGTTGTGGAAGGAAAGAAAATTTATTCTGAAGTGGTTAGAGGTGCACATGCCACTTTAAGTTGTGTAAATTCAATAGGCTACAAAAATTATTCAGTATGATGACACACATGTGAAGGGCTCTGTTATTTGGTTAATGTCACTGTTTCAAAGTAAGCTATTCAATGCCTTTACATGTTGTAAAGTCATCATCCAGTTCCACTATACTGGAAAGAAACTGACTAAGATCCATTCCACTTAACTGGGGCAATACTGTCAAAATACAAGGAGTGAAACAATTAGAAGCTTTCCACCCAGAAATATACTCAGCAGAAGTACTTATGAAGGCATATCCTGAGCTTTTCACAAAAAAGCCAGGGACCTTGAAAGGTGCCAAAGGTACCCTAACGGTAAAATAAGGGGCTCAACCCATTGCCCTCCAAGCCAGGTCAGTTCCTCTAGCTCACCAACTATTTTTAGAAAATAAAATACAGAATATGGTTGAGGAAAAAGCCCTTGCCAAGTTATCAGTTGAGGAATTAGCCAAAGCCAGGGATTTTAAGGCAACTGTCAATCCAAAGCTTTTCATTCCTGGGTCTACCTTAACAAAGATAGATGAGACTTTTGCTAAGCTAGGAGGAGGTGAGAAATTACAATAAGCCATTTCAAGATCTGCAAACCATTGTGACTCCTTGAGGGCCATATAAGTTTACTAGACTTGCTTTTGGAATTGACTCTGTCCCAGCTGTATGGGAACCAAAATCAGATAACAATCATGTTGGTCTTGAGAAAACATATTGCTATCTTGATGACAGGCATACTAACATCACATGCTTCTCCCTGGCATAGCATTGGTTCCATTTAGTTGTATTAATGAAAAATATAAGAATGCAGGAATAACTGTGAAACTAACATTTTTTTTCTTTTTTTTCCCAAAATAATGCAGAATATTGTGCTCACATTATTGATAAAAATGGATTGGACAATAGTGATAGAAAAGTAGAAGCTGTGCAGAAAGACCAAAAGCCAACAAACCAAACTCACATCTTGTCATTTTGTGGTATGATGAACTATTATATAAATTTTTTATCAAATTTCTCTAGAATTCTAAGTCCTCTGTATTCAACAGACAACAAAACAAAGTTTGAATGGAATGCAAAATGTAATAAAGCATTTAAAGAAGCTAAATGTATGTTGCTGTCACACACAGTTTTCTGCCATTATGACCCATAATTGTCACTAGTTATAGCTTGTGATGCTGCTGAGTCAGGCACGGGTGTATGTCTTTCTTGTGTATTTCCTCTGATATCTGTTAGTTCCACCTAGAGAAAATCAGAACAAAATTATTGTATCTTGGATTAAGAACTTAGAGCCTTTTTATGGAGTGTAAAAAAGGTTGATCTGTACCTAAGAGGACGTCACTTCACTGTGATAACGATCATAAACCACTCATCTATTATTTCAGTCCCAGAGCTTCACTGTCTTCCATTTGTGATAGGAGGCATCAAAGATGGGCTGAATTTTTATCCCAGTATGATTATGATATTAAATATCGTAAAACCAATGTCAGTTGTAATGATGACTGTTTATCAACACTGCTGTTACCTGGACAGACTGGACCTGATGATTGTGCTGTATGCATAAATTTTCTCATGCTTGTAGTGCCCTTGTTACAGCTAAAGAAATTTCCAAAGAGACAGTCAAAAATTAAATACTATCTGTTGTGTTGAACTGTGCCAAAAATAAACAATGGCCAAATAAGGTGCCACACATTCTTAAAGAGTATTCAAGGCACTGTAATGCGTACTCTGTTGCTCATAATTGTCCTGTTAGAGGGGGAAGAGTTATAATGCCAAATAATCTAAGACATTCGATTTAAAGAAAAATACAGTTGGGCTGTTTAGGATCCACAAAAACAAAATCTGCAGCTTGAAGCTTCATATGGTGGCCTCAATTGAATGATGAGAGAGAACAAATCACAGCTGTTTGCAATATATATTATAGACACAGAAGAGCTCCAGTCAAGGCCCTTAGCACCCACAGGAATGGCCTAGACAGCTGTGGAAGAGGCTTCGTATTTCGCAAAGTTTTGGAAGACGGTGTATCTCATAATAGTGGGCACACACAGCAAATGGCCAGAGGTAATCAACATGCCCTCTATCGACACTTCTACCATTGTGGATGTTTTAATCCCTTTGTTTGCTCAGTGTGATTCGCCTAAAGTGATTGGGTCAGACAATAGGCCCCAAATGGTTAATAAAGACGTATTATTTTGCGTGAAAAATGGAATTAGGCATTTAAGCATTGCACCTTACCATCCCAATTCGAATGCCCAAGCTGAGCAAGATGTCCAAAGTTTCAAGCAGGCACTGAAGGTAATTGTATGTTTTCTGAAACTTATATATTGGATTGCAGAACATGTATTGCAAGCCAAAGCCCAGCCTTGTTTATGTTTGGGAGGGATCTGACGATTCTATTAAACCTAACCAAATAATTTGATATCCAGTGAAAGATCAGACCTAAGTTGATATACATGAATCGTACATTCAATGTGGGAGATTTTGTATGTATGACGAATTGAATCAACTATGGTGCATAGAAAGGGCATAGTTCTTAAAAGAGAAAGAAATGTAAAAGATCTTACCGGTAATATTCATAGGAAACAGGTGGACCAACTCCTGTCATCCATTTCTTGTTATAAGAGTGCCGTTTCTGAAACTAATGCAGTGGCAACAACTGATGATGTTGCAGCTGATTTCAACTCTGATTCTAAAACTTACAACACTTCTGGGACTGATCCATTAACAACCTCTAGTTGTAAATGTGCCACCTGTTGCCGTGCAGAATAATGAAACTGCTGTGACAGCAGATACCCAGCATGAAGTCCAGGACGTTCCAGTGTTGCGTCGTAGCTCCTGGATTATTAAAAATCCAGCAAGACGATTAAGTTGTTCCTGCCTTAAGACAGGGCAGTTGTTACATCTGCTGGTTAAGTCGGCAAGTTTCGGTTGCCCTCTTCTCATTTTTTTTTTTTTTCCCCTATGGTACTATCATCTGTGTCGTCGTCTTTTGTGTATAGTAGTGTGTACAAGCATGTAGCAGCGGTATAAGATGTGTTGTTTTTTATTTACTTGTATTACTGAACAATCCAGTACAAAATCTAACAGCTAAAACACGTGATACTGAATTAAATCGACGAAAAAAATAAAAAACATGCAGCGAATGAAGCAGGCAAAAGAGAATTCAGACATCTAAAACGTGGGATTTTACACTTGGGATGCAAAATCACTCACGATGAATAAGGTACAGACGAGATAAAAAAAAAACAGACTGGCAACAGCGTGAATGACACTGAAACTAACCACTACAGTTGACTTACGAGGTTCATTCACGCAGATAAGTGTAGTCATTGTTTACATATTTATAAGTAACTCCATATAAAAGTTGAAATAAAATGTTTGGGCCAGTACAGACTGTGTATAAACTAGCGATGTCGCCTAGCGGTTCCTGCTCTTGTAAGATAAGTGCCGTCCCATTTGTCATCGCTCGAATTAGCGCCAAGCATAACTGATAGTTGGTCAACATTTTAGGCACTGACTTGTGCAAGCGGTTTTTTGTCGTTATTAAGTAAAATGCATTGTATTGCAAAGTTTATAACTCTAGATACAAAATTTCACTACAGTTTCTATAATTCTGTACTAACACTAATATGTTCCATACCGGTATCAACAAAACATTTTTTAAGAGAACATAGTTAACAATGTCAATAACAGAATCTATGTCGATAATACTGTAGTGGCGCAAATTTGTGGCAACACTCAGCAGAGCGTGGTTGGGCAGAACACGCAAATGAAACTTTTGTGCCAATTTGTAGTATGCAGAATGTGAGTAAAATAAAATTATGTCGATGGTATTCTTCGAACATTCAAAAATACACAATATTTTATGTCAGTGAGCTATTATTTCAGTGCTTTAAAAAACTGCATAAACATGCGCACATGATCCTAAACACTGTTACTGTTTTTAATTCAAAACTGCTACTGCTTAATCTTCCGCGGAAGAAGTCCCGTACGCTACACGCAGCTAGAGGACTGAAGTTGCGAGATATGGATTACCGCATCTGTTTATATTCGTAAGTCAGTTTTTTGGCCTTCTCTAGTACTAGTATCAACAACAATAGGATACTAGTACTAGCGAAGGCAAAAAACGACCTATATAGGTCAACTGAACAAAAGGATATAACCATTGTAGTTCAATTGAGGTACAGAATGCCAGTTTTAGTAGGCTACGTCGCATTTTTTCTTTCGCTAATAAAAGCATCCTATTCTTCAGTTGGCCTACATTGTACGAGATAGGAGTCTATTGCAGAGGAAACAGCAATTTCAACGACTAATAATATTTATCTCTTAATAACGCTATCTTTTATTTCTATTTACGATTATAAGGCTTCGCCATAGAAGATAACCGATTTATTATCTATGGCTCGAAAATAAAGAAATTAATATCTATTACAAAAATATGAGGTCACTGGTCAAATCTGATGAGTTGTATCCCATTCTTTAGTTGAACCGATCTTTTGATAAAATACCGTTGGATGGCCTAATTTTCAGTGATAAAAGCATTAGGCAATTTAAATGTATCTTTAACGCATTACATGTTTCAAGTAATGAAACTTGTTTACGTGACAAAGCTAAAATCATTTAACAAAGATAATTTCATTTACGAAAGAAAATGAAAGCTATTTAGGGAGGATAATGTTCACGCTATCTGTAGGGTAATATAGCAGAAAACGTAATTAACTTTTTGAAGAAAATCCTACCAGGTCATAGCAACTTTTACGTAGAAAAGTTGGAATGTAAGGGTGTAAATAGTAGTTTTAAGATTGGTGTAGACTTTCATCTAAAAGACAAGCTAATGGACACTGCTGTATGGCCCAAAAATGTTGTAATTAAGCGTTTTTTGTTCCGGAGACCATCCGTTATGCCAATAAAATAGATTATGAAGTTACAAACAAGGATCAAGGATCACTGCACAAGAATGTTTCTAGTACTGAAAACAATATGCCTATAATCATTGCAAGTGTAAATGTGCAGTGCATAAGAACCAAAATGGATCTCCTATCATTTTTTATAGAAGAAATTAAACCAGATGTTTTATGTATTTGTGAACACTGGCTAGCTGAAGCAGAAGGGGATTTCTATAAATCTGTTGAATACTTAGACATGGCCAGTGCTTGGTTTCGAAGAACTGCAACCCACGGTGGTGTCTCTGTGTATGCCAACAGAGATCATAGCATCAAGGAAATTGATTTAAGCAGTTTTTGTGTGGATTTTGATCTTGAATTAGCTGCACTGTTATTAACAAATATTGATTTAGTTGTTGTTTCTGTGTACCATTCACCAGATGGTGACTTTGAGAATTTTATTGGACGTATGGAGAACTGTTTGTGTTACCTAACACGCATGAAGTCAAAAATCGCACTGTGTGGAGATTTTAACATACACATAGGTGATGGAGATGCCAGAGAGAGGGTCTTTATGAGATTAATTACCAGTTATGGGTTGTTTATTGCAAATAAGCTCCCAACAAGGGGCGGTGCATGCCTGGACACCATAATCACCAACCTCAACATCTGGGATTATAAACTCAGTGTAGTTGAACCTATGATAGCAGATCACTGTGCACTAGTAATGGAGACCAGTATGAGGAGCAAACCGCAGATAAGCACATGGCATTCAAATTACACATTCAAAAGAAGATTTGTTAAAGAAGAGAGACTAAATGATCTCAAAGCAGCTCTATCTTGTGTAAACTGGCAGCAGAAAATTGCAGAGTTAGTAGGCAGTGATTCTTTCTTATGTCTGTTCCAAACCTTAAAAGCTATATTTGATGACATGTTTCCGGTAAGACCAGTGAAGAATCCTCTGGACAAATCACAAGGCAGGCAGAAAGTTATCAATGTGAAACAATGGTACACCGCCGAGCTCAATAAATTGAAGTGTATTGTAACAATGTGCAAGGACCGAATGAAATCGGCTTTAGACATTCCAGCTAAAGAACTGCATCACCGCAACTACCTAAAAGCCAAAAAAGCTTATAGGAAGGCAATAGAGGAAGCAAACAAGAAATATAATGATACATACATTAAAGAGGCCCAAAATCCTTGTAAAGCTGCTTGGAATCTTGTAAATGAGAACAGAAAGAAGACTACCTCCTGCTTAAATTCGTGTAGCCCTGATGACTTCAATGAATATTTTGTCAGAATAGTGGAAAAGACAGTGAGTGAAATTCCACACTCTGACCTAGATCCAACTGCAAACATAAGAAATGCAGACAGTTGCAGTATTCAAAACTGGAAGGAAGTACACCCTGAAGACATGATAAAAATTGTGAACTCCTACAAACACTCAGAAAGTGTAGACATCTATGGCATGTCCTGCACACTGCTAAAGAAAATTATTGCAGAATTGGCTCAGCCACTAGCCATAGCAATAAACAAATGTCTATCTTCTGGTGTCTTCCCAGACTTCCTTAAACTGGCACGCACAGTACCAATATATAAGAAGGGGGATCCTTGTGAGGTGTCCAGCTTCAGACCAATCTCAGTGGTACCAGTACTAGCCAAAGTTACTGAGTCTGTGATGCACCGCCAGGTACTGAATTACTTTGAGGAAAACAACTTATTCCAAAACACACAGCACGGATTCCGCAAAGGGAGATCAACAGTGACAGCCACACTGGACTTATTAAAAACAATTCGACAGAGTTTTGAAGAGAGAGAGAGTGTGGCACTGACACTCTGTGACCTCAGCAAAGCCTTTGACTGCATCTCACACACAACACTAACAGCCAAGTTAAGATGCTATGGTGTAGGAGGTGTTGTTCTATCAACACTCCAATCTTATTTGGAAAACCGAAAGCAGGTAGTATCAGTGCATGGAGCAACTTCTCTTGAACAAAAACTGGAACATGGAGTGCCCCAAGGATCAGTCTTAGGACCTCTCCTATTCCTCATATATGTCAATGATATGAGCTGTAATAGTCAAATGTTGCAGTTTGCAGATGACACTACCCTTTTTGCCAAAGGACATACAGCCGCAGAAGCTCTTGGTGCATCAAATTTGATGTTTGAAGAAATAAAAGAATGGTTCGTAATAAACAAAATGAAGATCAATGAAGAAAAAACCCAACATTTGATATGCAGTCTAACCAACATTGAAGACCAAGAAAACATGGAGACTGTTAGACTACTGGGCTTCAAGATTGACAGCAAACTCTCCATGAATGATCACACTGCATATGTATGCACCAAACTGTCTTGTGTGATATACCTCCTGAGGAAGCTGAAGAGGGTAATAACTGACCAGTTTCTCACAATGGTCTACCATGCACTCTTCCACAGCCACATTAGCTATGGACTGTTGTTGTGGGGACACTCCTCAGGCAGTAAAGATGTGTTGCTATTACAAAAAAAAGCCATCAGGATCATATCCTCTAGCAAAAGACTGGACCACTGTAAGCCTATTTTCACCAGGCTAGGCATAATGACTGTCTTTAGCCAGTATGTGTATTTCTGCCTCATGTATATAAAAGAAAATCAAGGGAATTTTAGCATAAGACAAGAAATACATAATCATGACACTCGCTGTAAGAGGAACATTGAAATGCCAAGGTGTCGCCTATCAAGTACACAAGACAGCTTTCCAACAGTCGCCCTAAAAATGTACAATCAACTGCCTCCAGAAGTGAAATCCCTGCCACCTGAATTATTTCGGAAAAAAATTGCTCAGGACTTGAAACAACATCCACTATATTCATTGGAAGAGTTTTTCAACAGCGGTTCTACTGAATGGACAAAATAATAAATATTGTTATGTTTTATATATAATTTTGCCTAAATATAATCTTCTTCTTATGTTAATCACACATTTAATTTTGTGTTTTACTTAAAGTACATATTTTGCCAAAATGAAACTTTGTGTGTGTGTGTGACATTTTACTTTATGGTATTTTCATTTGCTGCTATGAAGTTTACTTTCCTGTTTAGTTATATTTCATTTCTGCTATGTTCTATGTGTTTTCCTGCACTGCATAAATATTTTCTTTTATTTGTAATATAAATTTTGTATATGGTGTTGTATAAATGTTAGTTGATAAGCATTGTATTTGTGGCGCAGTCTGTCCAGCCATGGCTGGTAAATGACGAAGATATAGTAAAGTAAAGTAAAGTAAAGTATTCAGCAGACGAAAACGACTACTGCCACAGACGCGAATTTAGTGACTACGGTACCGCACCATAATTCATAACCATTGAAAAATCGATATAAATCATAATAATTTGTCACTCAGCTCATATAACCTAACTTTGTGGACATTCAGGTGACGTAAAACTAGTAATTGCTTGAATAACATACCACTATCGTATGTAACAAAATAATTCCTAAACTGAAATTTCATCTTAGTCTTGGCTTTTGTGGCGTATTCTCATATTAGCTGTTATTTGCCAGATGAAGGTACGTTACAATATCTACAGCTGTAGATGCACTTCAGTAAAACTTATACAAATATTGCATTGTCAACAGCGGCATCTAAACTATCAATTTAGCTATTGGTAATCTGAGCAGGACATCAATAATAACACGTGATATCTAGTAACAGCACTGATTATAAACGCTATACAAAGTGTTCCAATCGATCAATCTCTTTATTCAGCCATTAAGAAAATGTATGTTATGCACATAGTTAATTTCTAGCCAGGGTTAGTTACAATAAAACTTCTTATTTTAAGTTATTTACTATCTCACAAATAATTACTTTACTTCGATAATTCAAATAATTTTTCTTTTCGACATTCAGAATGATGTTCTTTAATGTTATTAGAAGCTATGTATTGTTAAATATTGTTTTAGTTTTACCATCTGTTTATGGAATTCTGTAATTTTCTTTATTGTAGCGGGCAACGCGCGGAAAAATACACAGAGCGTGCAAAAATGAAACATTTTATTTGCTGTACCGAGATTACGCGTGACTTATCCATTGCTGCCCAGAGCGGTGCGATTTCAAGCGGCGTTCACGCCGATTGCGGCGCACAAAACCAAGGGAAGAGGTTCCGTGCAGCGTGGTGAGACCACCCCCACCTAGGTGGTGGTGGTGGTGGTGAGGCCCCGTTGGACGTCAAACCACGCCGCTCTGCGCAGCAACAAGTTCCGCACCGTGTCGGCCGATTGTATTGAGGCGCGCACCCATACTGAAACATTGCTGCGCACCTAGGAACATTATTCGCAGTTCTGCACTGTGCTTTTGTGCACTGAGTCCGGTGTGAACGTGGCTTAAGCAAGCTGTTCGTTTCAGCGCAATAGGGACGCAATAGTGATTCCATGCTCCAACAGTTTCAAAGCATTCTTAGAACATAGCATTTACGTAGATATTTTTTTTTCAAACTCTCTAGATTGTAGTCGCCATACTACGGCCCACGGGGTACATGCGTCCCGAATCAAGGGCGCTTGGTTCTCAGCCGTGTTATACACTGATGAGCCAAAGAAACTGGTACATCTGTCTAATGTCGTGTAGGACCCCCACGAGCATGCAGAACTGCCACAACATGAAGTGGCATGGAGTCGACTACTGTCTCAAGTAGTGCTGACACCATGAGTCCTGCAGAGCTGTCCATGAATCCGTAAGAGTACGAGGGGGTGGAGATCAATTCTGAACAGCAAATTGCGAGGCATCCCAGATATGCTAAATAATGTTCATGTCTGGGAAGTTTGGTGGCTATCTTGGAAGTGTTTAAACACAGAAGAGTGTCCTGGAGCCACTCTGTAGCAATTCTGGACGTGTGGGGTGTCGCATTGTCCTGCTGGGATTGTCGAAGTCCTTCGGAATGCATTATGGACATGAATGGATGCAGGTGATCAGACAGGACGCTTATATATGTGTCACCTGTCAGAGTAATATGTAGGCGTGTCAGGGACCCATATCACAGCAATTGCACATTCTCCACACCATTACAGAGCCTCCACCAGCTTGATCAGTCCCCTGCTAACAGGCAGGGTCCAGGACTCACGTGGGTGTCTCCATACCCGTTCACGTCCACCCTCTGGATGTAATTTGAAACGAGACTTGTCTGACCAGGCAACATGTTTCCAGTCATCAGCAGTCCAGTTCTGGTGTTGACGGGCCCAGGCAAGGCGTAAAGCTTTGTGTCGTGCAGTGATCAAGGGTACACAAGTGGGTCTTCGGCTCCAAAAGCCCATATTGATGATGTTTTGTTGAATGGTTTGCATGCTAATACTGGTTGGTGGCCCAGCATTGAAATCTGCAGCAATTTGCGTTTTCTGTCACGGTGAACTATTCTCGTCAGTTGTTGTTGGTCCCGTTCTTGCAGGATCTTTTTCCGGCTACAGTGATGTTGGAGATCTGATGTTTTACCGTATTCCTGATATTAGCTGTACACGGCGTCAAATGCTTGTATGAGAAAATCCACACTTCATTGCTATCTTGGAGGTGCTCTGTCCCATCGTTCGTGTGCCGACTATAACGCCACGTTCAAACTCACTTAAATCTTGATAACTGCCATTGTAGTAGCAGTAACTGATCTAACAACTGCGCCAGACAGTTGTTGTCTTATATAGACCTTGCCGACCACAGTGCTGTATTCTGCCTGTTTACATATGTTGGTATTTCAATAGGCATGCCTATCGTAAGGGGTCAGCTGCCCCTTACGTATTGGGAAAAATATGTCATTGCCTCACGCAGATCGCAGTAGGTAGTATCGATAGCCGAGCGCCTGGTGTGCCAGAGTAGTCAGTGTTGAGACTCCAGGCAAGTAAGTTGTTGGCTGCTAAGCAAGCAGGGCGGATTTTGGCAGGATGGCCGACCGGCAATTGTTTAACGGCTGTGTGTGCCACCCAGAACTGTGGGCCTGACCTCCAGCAAATACGGAAATGGTGTTAACTGAGTGATTTGTTGATGTATTTAAGTGTTCATTTGTGCACAGTGATTATGCAATAACCGTGCCGGGCACCCACGATTTAGATTGCAGTGAGGATAGTGCATTCAGCGCTACATGGTCCGTGTTGAGACTCCAGGCAAGTAAGTTGTTGGCTGCTAAGCAAGCAGGGCGGATTTTGGCAGGCTGGCCGACCGGCAATTGTTTAACTGCTGTGTGTGCCACCCAGAACTGTGGGCCTGACCTCCAGCAAATACGGAAATGGTGTTAACTGAGTGATTTGTTGATGTATTTAAGTGTTCATTTGTGCACAGTGATTATGCAATAACCGTGCCGGGCACCCACGATTTAGATTGCAGTGAGGATTGTGCATTCAGCGCTACATGAAGAATACTGGCTTTTGACAATATTAATAGGCGATCTGTGATGAGTTAACCGTTATTACTTTGTCAGACTAAGGGAGTAGCTGCCTCATTTTTGCTCTTTAAAGAAAAGATAAAGAACATTAACAACAAATATGTACCTATTATTTCTACCTGACATCCTAATTAGCTTTGTTGGATTTGATACAAAACAACTCCCATGCAAATATTAACCGATCAGCTTTTATCAGTTGCACATGGTCAAACGATTCCAAACTGTTCGGCTATAATCCACTAGTCAGTAACGGTGGGTTATAAAGAAATGTTTCACTATACCAGTTTCTTTGGTGCTTCAGTGTACAACGATATGCTTCTAGCATTTAACAGCAGAGTACAAAAGTGTCAACTAATGTTAAGAGCACCTTAATAGCGTATTTTACTTGCTCAGCACCAAACAGAAATACTCGCAGAGACAATAATGTTTTGAGATGTGCTTTATGTTAATTGACATAGGTGAATTCGACCCAGAGGCGGATTAATGAAGTTTTGTTGCTGGGGGTGGTTGCCTAGAAGAGAAATGATTCCTCCCATCGAAAATTAAGATAAAAACCTTCAAAAAGTATTGTTTGAAGCTATTTTGATACTTAAAAATATCAAACTGCAAAAATGTGTTTTATTGTAGACATAAATGTTTTGAATTTTTTTTTAATGTGTAGCATTCACAACCATCTTCTGAGTAACTTCTTTCGTATAATTGTTAACACATAGCAACAGGCTCATAAGAGTTGATAAGCAAATTAAAAGCTAATAATGTTGCTTGACTAAGATTAATTCTGAAGCTAAGTACTATAGGAACAAAAAGCACTGGTCAACATAATACGCAAAGAGTCACTTACATGTTGTCTTCTGGTTTTAAGAGCACAAAGATGTTATTTCTGAAACGCGTTTCATGTCGCACAAAACAGAAAAACTCTACACCGTCAAGGCAACGTCCCCTTCACACTGAGTTACCGCTGGCGGAACATTACGAGGGTTGACTGAAAAGTAATGCCTCCACCTTCATAATTCTTCAACAGTTGGCAGCATTGGCATTCATCAGGTACTGGCTTGTTCCGTAGCCTCTTCTCTACAGCTCCAGTAGGCGGGAAGCCTTAGCATTCAACGGTTGTGTTGTTAGTGTACAGTACAGAATCCTGTACAGACGGTCGGTCAATACTATCTAAGCAATGTGCAGTCATTGAATTCTTGACAGCAGGAAGTGTCACCCCAAAGCAGATTCATCAGAGAATGAAAGCAGTTTATGGTGATCGGGTTGATGTGAGTACTGTGCGACACTGGGCGAGTATGTTTAAAGACGTTGAGGCGAGAACTGATCTGCGTGACAGAGTTGGACGTCCTGTGACAGCAACCACCCAGTTTCACATGCAAAATGATGACAGATTGATTCAAGACGATCATTGTATCACTCAGAGAGAAATTGCAAGCACAAGCAACACTTCACAAGACTGTATGGGTCACATTATTGTTTTGCTTGGCTACCGGAAGATCTGTGCACGATGGGTACCCCTGATGTTAACTCCTGACATGAAAGTACACAGACTTGAAATTTGCCAAGAACTCCTCTCGCATTACGAGAATGAAGGTGACACCTTTCTCCACTTAGTTGTGACAGGAGATGAAACGTCGGTACACGATTATGGCCGAAGATGAAACATCAGTCAATGGAATATCACCACAAAGACTTGCCCCAGTAAAAGAAATTCAAGACGCAGCCTTCAGCTGGAAAAATTATGTCCACAGTGTTCTGGGATGCAGATGGTATTATCCCTGTTGATTTCCTTGATCGAGCAACAACAATAAATTCAGTGTTATGTCACAATGGCCGGCTGCAGTGGCCGACTGGTTCTAGGTGCTTCAGTCCGGAAACACGCAGCTGCTATCGTTGCAGGTTCGAATCCTGCCTCAGGCATGGACGTGTGTGATGTCCTTAGGTTAGTTAGTTTTAAATAGTTCTAAGTACACCGCCAACGGCCTTGCCGTACTTGGATGGGTGATCATCCGGCCTCTCCAGTGCTGTTGGCAAACTGGATGCACTCAGCCCTTGTGAGGCAAACTGAGGAGCTCCTCGATTGAGAAGTGGCGACTCCGGTCACGAAAACTGACAATGGCTGGGAGAGCGGCATGCTGACCACATGTCCCTCCATATCCGCATCTAGTGATGCCTGTAGGCTGAGGATGACATAACGGTCAGTCGGTACCGTTGGGCCTTCATGGTCTGTTCGGACAGAGTTTAGTTTTAGTTCTAAGTCTAGGGGACTGATGATCTCAGATGTTAAGTCCCATAGTGCTTAGAGCCATTTGAACATCACAACGCGGCCAACTTTGAAACAATGGCTAACAAGGGTATGATAGGAAAAGAGAAATGTTTTCCTGCAGCATGACAATGCAGAACCACACACTTCACGTGCCACCACAGCAGAACTTCGGAGAGTGAATCTCACCACCATACGGCATCCTCCATAAAGTCCAGATTTAGCACCATCTGACTTCCATCTGTTGCTGATAATGAAAGACAATCTGCGAGGACATCATTATGCTTCTGATGAAGACACTGAGGGAACTGTGAGACGGTGGTTGCGGAAACAATGTGTTAACTTCTTCCGTGACAGCTCCAGAAAACTTGTTCATCATTGGCAGAAATGTATCCAATTGGCTGGTGATTAAGTGGAAAAGTGAACATTGGTAATTAAAGATCACATTCTAAGGATTATTTCTGCATTTGATTTATTAAAATATTTCCATCCAAACCCAGTTAATGAAGGTGGAGACATTACTTTTCATTCAATCCTCATATTTCCAATAGCGGCCTCACATGGCGGTACTCAATGGTGCATATGGCCAGCCAAGCCTCGGATCGCATTCTATGAAAAGTCAGCATTTGATGTCAGCGTAGCAGTAGCAGTAACAGCACCAACAAAGCTGCTTGGGTTAGCATCAAAAGCTGATAGGTGACAGCAACAGCAGCCAGCAGCAACTGTTGTCACTGGCAGTGTACCACACTGTGCTATGTCAATGCTCAGGTGTGTGAAAGAGGCACTTCTCGGTGGCATCACGTGTAGTCACCCTAAATGTTCGGATATTGGCTAAGGAGATAGTGCCCTAAGGTGCTGTCATACTAAGGCAATATAAGATAAGCAATATATCGTAAATGACATACGATACACGACATGCACAGACAGATACTTCAAATCTAAAGGTAGGTGATAGAAAAGGTTCAAAGCAGCACGATTGCGTAAGTGACATATCTCCCCCAATGCCACTTGCCAGTCTCTGCAGCAATTAGTAGCATACGAAATTTCGAGCTGTTAACATGACAGGAAGAAGAGATGACAATTCTGTACTTTGTTTCATTAATTTAGTGAAGGCTCATCAGTGCATCTGGAATTATTCCATTGCTGCATACAGTAAGACAGATGTGATGAGTGTGTGTGGAGGGAAATTTCATCACAAATAAAAGACACAGGTAAGTGCATTATTTGTTTATTTATTAAGTAAAATACAAGTAAGTAATTAAATTTTAATATTATTAACTCATACTGTAAATATTTTGGAACCCTTACAAGAAATAAGCAGTTAAGTTACATTGCAAAAATTAATTATAATTCAATTTGACAGAATTGACATTTACAAATATATATATGAAGACAGTAACTGTTCTCGAAAGAACCTTCAACTGCCGACAGGTGTTGTTGATATACCTCGACGTGGAAAGCTGAAAATGTGTGCCCTGACTGAGACTCGAACCCGGGATCTCCTGCTTACATGGCAGATGCTCTATCTATCTGAGCCACCGAGGACACAGATGAATAGCGCGACTGCAGGGTCTTATCCCTTGCACGCTTCCCGTGAGACTCACATTCCCAACTGTCCACAATTCTACATATGTAATATCACCTTATAGACATTTGCCCATTCACTCATTACTCGCGCACGCTTTGGCGATTCGCATAAGAGTTTGGGCAACCTGTGCACATTTGCACAGACGAAGGTCTATGGCTGGGTAGCCTTTAACTATATATATGAAGACAGTAACTGTTCTCGAAAGAACAGAGTACTGACGACCGTGCAGCTTTTCCCTGGAATAAATGATGACTATCTGAAACCTTCAGCTGCCGACAGGTGTTGTTGATATACCTTGATGTGATGAGTGAATGGGCAAATGTCTATAAGGCGCATTACATATGTAGAATTGTGGACAGCTGGGAATGTGAGTCTCATGGGAAGCATGCAAGGGAATGCACTATTCATCTGTGTCCTTGGTGGCTCAGATGGATAGAGCGTCTGCCATGTAAGCAGGAGATCCCTGGCTCGAGTCCTGGTCGGGGCACACATTTTCAGCTGTCCACATCGAGGTATATCAACAACACCTGTCGGCAGCTGAAGGTTTCAGTTAGTCATCATTTACAAATATGTTGCTTCAAATTAAATTTTCATTAATGTGGTAAATTAAAGAACTTAATATTATTTTAAATTAACTAATGGTGCTCAATAATGAAGTACACCCAAATGTTTTATTTTAAATTTTTGTATTTTTTATTTTATTTTGAACTGTTTACAGGTATGTAAAGGATTTGTTATAATAAATGGCTGGGTCTTATAAACCTACACATCTCCATTGTGTAGGTATTGCATCAGTTTGTTTCAGAAAGTATTCACCTAGTTTATTTCGTAAGAAATTTGCTTCGTTCAAATTGTTGCTTTGAATGCACTGTTATCTGATAATACTGTTATCACAGAACACTTATAAAATTGTTGTGGAACATACAGTTGGCTTTCCCATCTGCGTATAAAATTATGACACACACATGATGCCTGAACAGTCTGAACAGTGATATAAATTGGTCGGTCAAATAAACGAAATTTTGAGGTTAGCATTCCAAAGCTGTATTCCACACTTTTTCTGCCTCTTGATAGTCGAAAGTTGAATATTCCTCTGTTGCTGGAGAGGCAATGCTTCATTTGGCACAAAGTAGAACAGAAAAGGATTGTCATTTGCCTCACCTGGCAAGGGAGTTGCATCAGGCATTCTCGATTTATAACTGTGCAATAATTCTCCGAGTGTTGATTTGCGGAACACAGCACCATCACTATTCCGTCCGTAGTCTCCAAACTCTGTTGCAGTGAACATTCCAGCCACGTCAGACAAAGCCATTAGAACTACTGAAAAAGATCCTGTATAATCTGTGGACCCAGTATATGGAGAACACTGAATGTGGAAATGTTTGCCATCAAGAGAACCAATACAGTTAGGTAAATTACGTAACTCATAATAACGTTTTAATATTTGCTTCCAAGTTTTCTCCCTTGGTTGTGGCATATACAGTGGTTGTAAGTGAGACCATACAGCAGCACAAGTCGAATGAAAAATGTAACTGACAGTTGATTTACCTCTGTAAAAGGGCAAGGAAAGATCCTGAAATCTGCTTCCAGAAGATAGATACCTGTCAAAGTTACAAAAATTTTGTGTCATTTTCAACAAGTTTGACACTACAATAAAACCAAAATAAGAACTTTAACATATATATTAACTAAATTGAAGGTTTTAAATCATAAATAGTTGCATAAGTCTCACAGTGTTTCCATATGTTTAAACAACAATGTGCCTTCATTTTATTAAAGCGCATTTGTAAATAAATCCTAATGATGTCTACTTTTTAAAAACTTGTTTCAGAAAAGAACTGTTGAGAATGATGGAAGAATTTCAGAACAGCATATGTGCATTCACTCTGACCATCAAAGTCTGGTGCTAGCCAGAATTCAAAGAATTGACTGAGCATTTAGTTTTTCTGCAACTGTATTTGAAAGGAGGAAATATGTCCAGCACACTTTGTGTTGAAGATACAGCAGTCAAGGAGCCCAATATTACTCAAAATGATGAAAGTGACACATTTGTTGAAGAGGAAATGCCTGACGAAGCTTCTTCCGTGCAATTACTTGAAAAACCAGCTCATAAAAGCTCAAGAGAAACACACAAAAAACGAAAGGGAAAAGACCAAGTCGATAATGGTTTTATAGAATGGATGAAGATGAAAAAATCTGCTAATAAAAGTGACCAAGATGCTGAACATCAGTTCCTTCTTTCTCTTTTACCTGATCTGAAAAACCTTAGCATGCATCAGAGGAGGATTTTCAAAATACAAACAATGTCTCTTTTACATAAGTTGTTGGAAGAGGACGAATGAGAGAATGTGGAATCCAGTGTTTCAGTTGGTTACAGTCCTTCTACTTAGAGTTCGTCATCCCATCATGACATCTTACAAACTCAGTATAACGTGAGCAATATTGCAACAACTTCAGGATTCAATCTGATTACCCCACTGCCATAAGAAAGTGAAACTAATTGGTACAATTTGTAAGATATTATAAACCATTATAAAAATAAAACTACTCAATTTCATTAATACTGCTGTTTACATTTATTTCTATTTACCTTATAGTAATCAGAAGTTTTTCATCTGGAGAAATAGCGGAAGTTTTCATGATTCATTCAATAAAACTCCCTGAATTTTGATTCATGTTGAGACAGCTCTCGAGAAACAACAGCCAAGCTGTGCTGCATGTTGGTAAGATTGTAGGGTTGTACGCCGTATTTCCTTTTTCTCATCCTATGCCTGAACCAATAAACCACTACAGTGTCTTCCTAACTTGAGCTGATATTTGCAGCTGAAGTAATGAGACTTGTGTTCACACCACAGTTCTGAACCAATAAACCACTACAGTGTCTTCCTAACTTGAGCTGATATTTGCAGCTGAAGTAATGAGACTTGTGTTCACACCACAGTTTTATCACCCATGTTGTGCCGATTTATCACCCACTGTCATGAACCTTCCTAGAAATATATCATCGCAGTATACTTCTTACTATCTTATGTTGACTTAGTATGAACAGTGCCCAAGGAAAACATGAAACGTTTGCTGTTGTGGCAGATCAGAAAGCCATGCTAATATTTGGCAATCACAATTCGAACAGGAGGAGGAGCACAAGTCATCGGTGCAGATAGTACGTTCTCTTGGGCACACAAAGTAAGGTGATTAGGGAATACTGAATTAAATGACTAAATCCACTGACCAAGACTCTAAATTCGCATGCTTAACATCGGTGCACATTACAAAAATTACCATTTGATTTCAATTACATTCTACCCCCCTTTAATCCACCCTTAATTCGACCATGAGCGAAGTAAAGTTGGTTGCTTATGTCAGAGACAGAGTGGTATGCAGTGCGACCATTCCGGGGTTAACAGAAGTGAGAGGGAGAATATTTTACTGTTTGTCATCCAAAGTTGACACCTCATGAGCATCCTTAACTAGCACTAATCAGCTGCTATGATGTGTATGTCCAATGGAAGTAACATGGATTCATGAATGCGCATTATAGAGATGGTCATCCTCAAATGAGATGCTTGTTTGTAGCGAGTTATATGAAATCAAGTTGAAATACAATGCAATGAGAAAAAAAGATATTCAAAATTTTTAGTAAACATTAGTGATTGTGTCTCATATTGCAATTACTGATATTAATTAATTCAACTGTCTAACTAATATATAATAAGACTGGCAGTGGAAGTTGTGGTAAAGTGGTCAGGACAGGAGAAGTGGATGTTGAATACTTTTTTTCTCCTGACCAGCACTGCTGCCTGCTGAAAAGTGGTCAGATTAGACCTGATATATTAGTACATCACCAGTGGTGTCAGTGAGGTTAACAGAGGAATTTTGTTTGTTAATCTTTAGTAAAAACTTTTTTGGATTTTGAGTCGTCTGATGTAAGATAAATCATTTGCTTTATTCTTGTTACCTCACTTGTATGAGGGTAATAATTTTTACACTGTCAAGTGTTTAAACAATGTCTTTTGGCCTACAAATGTAGTTCCTTGTTATTTAATTCAGTTTAATAGTTTTTTTGTGTTGATCACTATGGTGTTCGATCAGGAAAATTGGCCACACTACTCATGGGGAAAAGTGGCTAAAGGATTCACCCAAATTAGACTTAGTTACTTCCAAAAAACATGTATAATACAACAGATAAAACTGATTACCAAATACTTTTACACAGAAAGCTTTCATCTGCTATTAGATTAGATTAGATTTACTTTCATTCCAGTTGATCCATAGGAGGTCCTCCAGGATGGAGAACATGTCAGAAAAACAACTATACATGACAAATATTTACAACTAAAACAAATAAGCTAATGTACCATTCCACAGGTTCCAAGTGGAATGCCTTTGTGACAGTTTTGAATTCATTAAGTTATATTGTTTAAAACCGTCTCTTTTCTTTTATTTTGGCCTCATACAAAAGTATGAATGAAAACAGTCTGCTGCAGGTGTTTTGTATTCGTTCATATACAATGGCATGAAGATGCCTGGTAATCAGAAAACAAACTTTGGCTCCTGCTACAATGGCCTTAGCCACAGTACTTGCTTAGGTACAGAAAATTGTTTTGTGTGATGCCTTATGCATTGCACCTCTCTCCCCTTCTGCCTCACTGCCTCTTCAAATGTAGCCCAAGGTGTCGCCCTATAATGTCAGTATTGGCAATCATTGTTCTAAATGCTTTTCCCATCCCAAATGCTAATCCATCCACATACCTAGAAATTTTTTGAATGGAGCTTGTGCAATAGCTCAGTTCCACAATTCAACTCTTAATGCTGTTTCTGAGTTTACTTATGACATTACTGAAATTCATCTGTACCATCTTTTCCTTATTTATAATCAAAGTTTTATCCCTAAACCATTTTTCTACCTCATTTATTGTCTTAGAGACTTTCCACCATAAACCATCATCAATACAAGCTTTTATAAAAACGTTTGTGTCATCAGCAAAAACCACTGTATCTGCTGGAATAAAATGGCCAGAGAAATCATTTATATATACCAGAAACAACAGAGGGGCTAACACAGAACCCTGGAGCACTCTGTAGCAATGTTTTGTTTAATCTTAATGATATGCCTTGCCTTGATGACATATTTGTTCTCTCAGTTGATCATCAGAGAGATAGGACTTGAACCATTTGAAGACCATCCCCCGGAGCCTATAACAATCAATTTTTATAAGCAGTAAATCATGGCTGATTGATCAAATTCTTTAGATGAATCCAAGAATATCCCACAGTGTAATATGTTATTTCCAAGGCATTTAGGACCAATTTCATGAAGTGGAAGACTGTTGTTTCTGGTGATCTGTACTACCTAAGCCCATTTTGAGCATCAGTCAATATTTTACTTTTTTCAGGAAATCAGCTATCCTTTCATACATTAACTTTCAGTTACTTTAGAAAAACCTGTCAATAGAGACACTGGTCTGATGTTATTTGTGTCAGATGTACTATAACTTTTGTAGTGTAGTTTTATTGATGATAGTGGAAGGAAGTAGTAATTATGTCAGTATGATGAGAATCTGTACTGCTGGAACTGTATTTGATTACCTCGACTGTCATTCCAGCAAAACCACCAGATATTTTATTTTATTATTTTTTATTTATTAATTATATTTCTCACCTCATATTCTATTAATTGGGCACTTTTCACAATGCCTGTTATAGACTTCTAGGGGGTGTAGAAGTGGCTTAGTAGATAAAGTTTTGATAAGGAACTGATGTCTAGAAATGTACCCTATGGATATTCAGTAAGTCAGAAAATCAGATTACTCATATGTCTCCCACCTCATGGTTTAATACATAATGATAGTGCAATACAACATGTGCATCAAGAACATTTTATGGGTCACCTCAATCCATCACATAGGCACTACTATGTTTGTCCAACTACAGCAATGGCTGTGAGAAACTGGTACATTCCCAAATAGGATGGTTGATTGAGGTGTTTGTGGACTATGTGTATGAAAGCAAGCATCACAGATATCTCTTGTGCAACAAATAACAGAGTTGCCACATGGAGAAGCTCCTGTAATCCAAGGAAGTAGGACATACACGTCAGAGTGCATTGTTTTCACTGTGTGCATACCGTGAACTGGGGGATTTCAAAGTAAACCAATCTTCAAACTTAGTTTACATTGAAACAGTACATTTCCAGGCAAATGTTCTATGTCAGAAGTTTGTCTGCTAAGTCCCCTCAACAATCCCTAGAAGTTTGTAACAGGAATTTTGAAACACCCTCTATACACACAGCCCAAAGGCAAGGATGTTAAAGTGACTAATTTTGCACATTTATCTGCTGACACCATAGTCACTCATCAAACCCAAATAGTAAAAATACCATTAAGCATTCCTACACATATTCCGATTTAGTGCAACTGAGTAACAAATTGTACATGTTTAGGATCTGTTGGGTGACAGACAGGCCCATTTTACTTACCACACAGTCTGTTGGGGCAGTGACAGCTATTTATTGTGTGAGAGCACATGAACACCCTAACTTTTGACACCTTGTGGATCTATCAGTTATTGTTCTTTGAACACTGTTAAACATAGTGTAGATGCAGTAACTTGAAATATATGGCACCAAATCTACTGCCCTGTGCACCATTGCTCCTCTAGACTCAGTGAAACTTGTCATCAGGGTCGTGAGCACACCTTCACGTATTAACATTTTAAGGAGCTTCTGCACATGCGCAACTGGCATGACATAATTGCCTTATCGGCCAAAGACGTACGGATTTGATAAATAATGTGCACGGTTTGTGGCGTGCACTGCTAGCCCTTACCACTCAACTACAAGTTCATGTCAATGCCACCGGGTGGCAGCACACTGTATCAGCGTTTTATCCACGTCCACATGGCATAACTCCCACTAGGTGGTAGCACACTCCACAGATATGCCAATTCACTCACTGTATAGTAAAATTAGATCAGTCATCAGTATATGTTATAGTTATACTAATAGAAAAACCTATTTTGTAGGATTCTCAATGACATATAGTACATTAAGTTTTGGATTTTATCGTACAGTAATCCATCTGAGGTGCTGAGAACCATAAAGCACATCATTGTCGATTGTGAGACTGTAGCATTTATTCCTGCTTCTGACAGCTGTTGACTTTATGGACAGTCAGGTTTATCTGTACTGTAAGCCCAAATTGTACATATATATGAACACTCACGAAAAGCTGCCTCACTGGTTTCTCTGGTATTCACTTAAATATGGGGGCGGGGGAAGAAAGAAAAATGGCGTTGCACGAATCTGAGCGTGGAATGTCAGATCCCTTAATCGGGCAGGTAGGTTAGAAAATTTAAAAAGGGAAATGGATAGGTTAAAGTTGAATATAGTGGGAATTAGTGAAGTTCGGTGGCAGGGGGAACAAGACTTTTGGTCAGGTGAATACAGAGTTATAAATACAAAATCAAATAGGGGTAATGCAGGAGTAGGCTTAATAATGAATAAAAAAAATAGGAGTACCAGTAAGCCACTACAAATAGCATAGTGAACGCATTATTGTGGCCAAGATAGACACGAAGCCCACGCCTACTACAGTAGTACAAGTTTATATGCCAACTAGCTCTGCAGATGATGAAGAAATTGATGAAATGTATGATGAGATAAATAAATTATTCAGATAGTGAAGGGAGACGCAAATTTAATAGTCATGGGTGACTGGAATTCGGTAGTAGGAAAAGGGAGAGAAGGAAATGTAGTAGGTGAATATGGATTGGGGGTAAGAAATTAAAGAGGAAGCCACCTGGTAGAATTTTGCACAGAGCATAACTTAATCATAACTAACGCTTGGTTCAAGAAACTTGAAAGAAGGTTGTATACATGGAAGAAGCCTGGAGATACTAGAAGGTGTCAGATAGATTATACAAT
The DNA here is from genome assembly GCF_023864275.1 of Schistocerca cancellata. NCBI lineage: Eukaryota > Metazoa > Arthropoda > Insecta > Orthoptera > Acrididae > Schistocerca > Schistocerca cancellata. The sequence goes on along the minus strand of NC_064634.1, from coordinate 382,868,011 downwards.
GGTAAGACAGAGATTTAGGAACCAGGTTTTAAATTGTAAGACATTTCCAGGGGCAGATAAGGACTCTGACCACAATCTATTAGTTATGAACTGTAGATTAAAACTGAAGAAACTGCAAAAAGGTGGGAATTTAAGGAGATGGGACCTGGATAAACTGACTAAACCAGAGGTTGTACAGTTTCAGGGAGAGCATAAGGGAACTATTGACAGGAATGGGGGAAAGAAATACAGTAGAAGAAGAATGGGTAGCTTTGAGGGATGACATAGTGAATGCAGCAGAGGATCAAATAGGTAAAAAGACGAGGGCTAGTAGAAACCCTTGGGTAACAGAAGAAATATTGAATTTAATTGATGAAAGGAGAAAATATAAAAATGCAGTAAATGAAGCAGGCAAAAATGAATACAAACGTCTCAAAAATGAGATTGACAGGAAGTGGAAAATGGCTAAGCAGGGATGGCTAGAGGACAAATGTAAGGATGTAGAGGCTTATCTCATTAGGGGTAAGATAGATACTGCCTACAGGAAAATTAAAGAGACCTTTGGAGAAAGGAGAACCACTTGCATTAATATCAAGAGCTTTGATGAAAACCCAGTTCTAAGCAAAGAAGGGAAAGGAGAAAGGTGGAAGGAGTATATAGAGGGTCTATACAAGGGCGATGTACTTGAGGACAATATTATGGAAATGGAATAGGAGATAGATGAAGATAAAATGGGACATATGATAGTGCATGAAGAGTTTGACAGAGCACTGAAAGACCTGAGTCGAAACAAGGCCCTGGGAGTAGACAACATTCCATTAGAACTTCTGACAGCCTTTGGAGAGCCAGTCCTGACAAAACTCTACCATCTGGTGAGCAAGATGTATGAGACTAGCGAAATACTCTCAGACTTCAAGAAGAATATAATAATTCCAATCCTAAAGAAAGCAGGTGTTGACAGATGTGAAAATTACCGAACTATCAGTTTAATAAGTCACAGCTGCAAAACACTAACGCAAATTCTTTACAGACGAATGGAAAAACTGATGGAAGCCGACCTCAGGGAAGATCAGTTTGGATTCGATAGAAATGTTGGAACACGTGAGGCAATACTGACCTTATGACTTATCTTAGAAAATAGATTAAGGAAAGGCAAACCTACATTTCTAGCATTTGTAGACTCAGAGAAAGCATTTGACAATGTTGGTTGGAATACTCTCTTTCAAGTTCTGAATGTGGCAGGGATAAAATACAGGGAGCGAAAGGCTATTTACAATTTGTACAGAAAGCAGATGGCAGTTATAAGAGTCGAGGGGTATGAAAGGGAAGCAATGGTTGGGAATAGAGTGAGACAGGGTTGTAGCCTATCCCCGATGTTATTCAATCTGTATATTGAGCAAGCAATAAAGGAAACAAAAGAAAAGTTCAGAGTAGGTATTAAAATCCATGGAGAAGAAATAAAAACTTTGAGGTTCACCGATGACATTGTAATTCTGTCAGAGACAGCATAGGACTTGGAAGAGCAGTTGAACGGAATGGACAGTGTCTTGAAGGGAGAATATAAGATTAACATCAACAAAAGCAAAACGAGGATAATGGAATGTAGTCGAATTAAGTTGGGTGATGCTGAGGGAATTAGATTAGGAAATGAGACACTTAAAGTAGTAAAGGAGTTTTGCTATTTGGGGAGCAAAATAACTGATGATAGTCAAAGTAGAGAGGATATAAAATGTAGACTGGCAATGGCAAGGAAAGCGTTTCTGAAGAAGAAAAATTTGTTAACATGGAGTATTGATTTAAGTGTCAGGAAGTCGTTTCTGAAAGTATTTGTATGGAGTGCAGCCATGTATGGAAGTGAAACGTGGACGATAAATAGCTTAGACAAGAAGAGAATAGAAGCTTTCGAAATGTGGTGCTACAGAAGAATGCTGAAGATTAGATGGGTAGATCACATAACTAATGAGGAGGTATTGAATAGAATTGGGGAGAAGAGGAGTTTGTGGCTCAACTTGACTAGAAGAAGGGATCGGTTGGTAGGACATGTTCTGAGACATCAATGGATCACCAATTTAGTACTGGAGGGCAGCGTGGAGGGTAAAAATCGTAGAGGGAGACCAAGAGATGAATACACTAAGCAGATTCAGAAGGATGTAGCTGCAGTAGGTGCTGGGAGATGAAGAAGCTTGCACAGGATAGAGTAGCATGGAGAGCTGCATCAAACCAGTCTCAGGACTGAAGACGACAACAACATGGGAGGGTGAGGGGGGGGGGGGGGGGGAGTCAAGGAAGGTGTGCTTTTGATCCTTACAGCTCTCAGCACCTCATTTGTATTCTAGTCAAGTGATGGATAGTACTGCTTGAATTTAATAATTTCCACAAATGGCAGTTTGTGTTTGGAGTTGGTGGTTTACTGTGCAGGAATTGGCTTTCCTGTGCAGTGTCAACATCAACCTGTATTGAGCACTAACAGAAAACAAAATTACCAGGAAAAATTAGCCACAAAGAAAGTAGGGCCTCCCCGACCAGATCCATTGTCTAAGAAAGTGTGAAATCAAATAAACATGACTACATGTAAATGTGTAACTAAGAAGTGTATAACAAATGTAAGTTGTTGTGTGAGTGCACAGTAAGAATGTCTGATTTTCAGCCCAGGAGTTAATTCATTAACTAATACATGAATTAGGGATCTTGTACATGTGTTCAAAAAAATAAACATAAAAAAAGAACAAAAACTCCCACTTACACAAAATTTTGAAATGGACAGTAGCAAAAGCTTAAACATTATTTCATTCTTGCTATAAACTGTACTTAATTATGTGCAACACAACAAAATTCCACAAAAACAATTCTTCCTCTTTTCAGACAAGTTATGCATATTATTATTATATCACTGACAGCAGCTGAAGTTGTATAAATATGTTGATAAGCATAACTGCTATACAGCAGATGCTATTAATTTCGCACTCTGATATTTATCTGTATTTAAAAATTTGTGAACACCCAGAATGTTTACCTACAAGCAGCCACTGATTTGGGGCCTAACTACCCAATAGCAAACCTCACAAACACCTCTCCTAAGAAATTTTCCAATATGTAGCATACCCTTGCTAACTACTCAACAACAACAATGACAGTAATAATAATAATAATATCAATAATAATAATAACTTTATTGTCATTCGGTCATTACAGTAATAGACAATGTCCTACACTTAGTACAGACAACCTTCTCAGACAGAACCTGCTCAGGGATGGGGATGTGCGCCGGCTCTGGATTGACTCTTCCCATGAGATAAACAGTGAGGGCTGGTGTGCCAGCCAGCCTGGAAGTGGTTTTCAGGCAGTTTTCCACATCCAACAAGGTGAATACTAGGCTCTTACTTGGATTCCATCTCAGTTACATGATTCACAAACTTTTAGAAAATGTTCAAACACTTGAACATGCAATATCATTAGATGCAGAAAGCTGAAGTACACAAATTCCATCACAGGGGATCTAGTGGTGTCAGGAGGGGCATCTGCTCACCCACTACCACTAATGAAACAGTCTATTGTGAACCAGGAAGTTCATAAAACAAATGACAGGATTAAAGCTCTATGTAGTAAATTTCAGAATGTGTGTCTAGTAGATGTAAGCTCTCTAGAAAGGGAGCTGCACACATCTCATGGTTTGCACATGAACAAAAGAGGCAAAAAGATCGTTAGTAGCAAAATTATTGAGGAATTCAGGCGACATTGTTCACAAAGTGATGAAAAGACGTCCATTACCATAGGGTGGTACAACCCACCTGAACAGAATCTGCCACAACACCAGCCACCGCTGGCAAACCAGGGAAACTTGTGAAGCCTGCTGGCCTCATTGCTAATCCAAAATTATCCTCTAAGGTCCAGCAGGTAAAACTCAGCCTTAAAATCATACACCAGAATCTTGGTAGTCTTAGAAATAAGCATAATGATCTAGATGTAATTTCACGGATTGACAAACCCGATATATTAGTTGTAACTGAACATTGGTACAATGAAGCTCTGGTATGTGTATGAAATTCTGCACAGCCTTCAGTAGAAAAGACAAGACTGGGGGAGGTGTAGCAATTTTCACTGTAAATGAAAGTAATTTTAATGTTATTGATGTGAGTGCCTTCTGCTTGGAAGTCTCATAATTTGCTGCAATAAACCTAAAATGGGGTAGAGATAACAAACAGTTATCAGTGTTTACAGGCCACCTGCAGCAAATACAGATACCTTTTTTGTAAATCTTTCTGACTTGCTTGTATATATAGACACAACATTTTCTGAGCCAAATGGTCATGTAAGTATTATAATTACAGGGGATATAAATATAGATTTATTAACAAATGATGTCAGCACCAAAAAGTTACATCGTCTGTGTGATGAATTTAACCTGACCCCACTCATTCGGGAACCCACTAGAGAAATTGGCAATAGTAAAACATGTCTTGACAACATAATAACAAATATGACCCACCTATCCCACAGCGCATTGGTTTTAAAACTAGCCATCTCAGATCATCATGCAGTACAGCTTAAATTGGAACTCCATGAGGCCCCCACTGTCACCACAGAACAACAGTTTGTAACTAAAAGAATAATGTATAATGACAACATAAATAGACTAAACTGCATGCTAGCACAAATAAAATGGTTTGAAAATAATAGCTTTTCATATGATAGCTTTGCTGCTGACTTCTATTACTGCTTTGATACCACATGCCCAGTTGCAATCACAAAAATGAAACAAACAAAAAATATAAACAAACATATTTGGGTAAATAGTAATGTCACTGAAGTGAGGGAAAAATTAAAACTACTCCACAGTGCAATGCTGAATAATAGAGAGATTCCTGAGCTAAAGGAAGCCTTCAAAATATATCAAGCACACTATAAGGACTTACTCACACAGACCAGGAGCAACTATGTTGCAAATAAGCTTCAAAACTCACACAACGTAACTGCTGGCATCTGGGCAGTCCTAAACAGTTTTAGAACCTGCAATGACAAATCCTGTATGGATTTTATTATTAACCACAACATGCTCATAAAAGACCAACTGGAAATTGCAAATATTTTTAATGAATATTTTTCTTCCATAGGGGAAGCCATAAATAACAAACATAAAAACATGCACTACAGTTTTAAAGGTAATACATGTGACCATAGTATACATCTAGCCCCTACAAACTCTGTAAAGGTAATGGGCATCATTAGCTCTCTAAAACCCTCTAATTCAGCTGGGCATGATGGCCTAAATACTAATGTTTTAAAAGCCTGTAGCCAAAATGTGTCTGTACCTCTGTCCGCAGCAGTCAACAATATAATAGAATCAGACACCTTTCCAGACAGACTAAAAATAGCACAGGTAACACCCATTTTTAAGAAAGGTGACAACAACAAAATAGAAAACTACAGACCAGTCTCAACCCTTCCTGTCTTTTCCAAAATAGTTGAGAAAGTTATATACAACAGGATTATAAACTTTCTTAACAAACACAACCTGATGTTTGAAAATGAAAATGGATTCCTAAAGGGTAAATCAACTAGCACTGCTGCTGCTCAACTAATTGACGAGGTGTTAGGAGGTATCGAAAGCAAGGAACATGTGGCAGGTGTATACCTAGACCTGGAAAAAGCCTTTGATTGTGTGAACGTTGATATCCTATTAGACAAGCTATGGAACATGGGCATTAGAGGTGCTGCTTATGACCTAATAAAGTGTTATATGAGCAATAGAAAACAGTTTGTTCTACTTAAAATGGAAAGTGGTGTCTACAAATCAGAGATCACTTGCATAAAATATGGCGAGCCCCAGAGCTCGGTGTTGGGCCCCCTTTTGTTCTTGATCTATGTAAATGATATTAAATACTGTACTATAAATTCCAAAATTGTTTTGTATGCCGATGACACATCCATTGTATGTAAAAAAAGATCATGTAATGAACTAGAGGCCGAGTGTAATAATGTGACAAAAGAAATTGTTCAGTTTTTTAATGAAAGCCACTTAAATGTAAGCACCAGTAAAACATGTTTGATGGAGTTTAACAAAAGTAGTTTGAATAATGAAATTAAATTATACATGGGCAACGAATTGGTAAAGAAAGATTCTAGTGTAAAATTCCTTGGCATAACAATCCAAAGCAACCTGAAATGGGACACACATATTGACTCCCTAGCAACTAAGTTGTCAAAATTATATTTGCAATCAGTACTATAGCAAGTTCTGTAGAGACACCGTAGTCCTAAAGACTGCATACCAAGCTCTTTTCTCCTCTCACTTGAACTATGGTATTGAAATTTGGGGGGGCAACAACCAAAGCTAATCTAGATAAGCTACTCATTCTTCAAAAAATGGGTGTGAGAATAATCTGTGGAGCATAATATAGGGAATCTTGTTGCAACTTGTTTCCAAAAACAGAGGTGTTAACTGTTACAAACTCATACATTCTAAAAGCCATATTGCTTGTGGAAAGACTGCACACAAACACTTATTCAGATTTCCACCAGTACAATACTAGAAATAAAGAAAGATTTTACATTGGCAGCCACAGAACAGCACTTTACGAAAAGGGGCCTCAGTATGCAGGTATAAAATTAGCTAATGCACTTTCCACAATTAAACTGAAACATCAGCTTAAGAAATTTTTAGTAAAACACCCTTTCTACACATTAGAAGAGTACCATACTTATATGAAGGACAACAAATGCTTTGTGAAATTATGTGAATAAAATTCAGTAAGCATCTTATTGTAATTTTGGGGTAATTAATGACGTATTCAGAAGAATGTGTCTTGTGTATCGTACAAATAACTTTAATCATTACTGACATATTCAGAAGAATGTGTCTTGTGTATTGTACAAATAACTTTAATCATTACTGTTTCTTTGTACATGTGCAGTGTACCATTCGATGTTGAATAAAGCTATTATTATTATTATTATTATTATTAGATCTGACATAACATGTTGACCCTGTTGATACATGGGTAAGACCACAATACATGTGTCTGCATGGAAACATCTTTTGATTTGTATCTCCTGCAGCAATATTATATGTGGATTGCTATGAATGTTGATACAAATGTTCAATTTCTTGTACATAGGAAATTACAAGAAATGATAAGTGTATTGAGTTTTGCATGTCTGCCAGTTGGTTGCTCTGACCAACTGATAGCTGACTACACATCATCTCACTGAACAAATTGTGCTGTGTGTAGCACTGTCATCCCAACACAACAACACCACCATCACCACCACCACCACCACCAACACTACCACCACCAACAACATGTTTATTTCCATTAGGCCATTTCAGCAATAGACAATGTGACAAGCACAGTACAATACAATTGATAATTTAAAAAGACCAACAGGGTAGCTGTTAACATCACAGTATTACATTATAGTTAATAAATTAATTTATGGAATGTCGTAGAACAGGTGTTCGACTAACAAATCAGGGCTTTCGAAACTCTCACATGACTGTATACATCTTCTTTTCTTTTTGATTTTATTTCTTGTCAGTAAACTGTATCCTGCTTTTTTCTTCTTTTTTTTAAGGGTGGATAGAAATTGAATATAATAAATAAAATTGTAATTTCTCTTGTTGTTGTAATCTGGTTTCAAAATTAGTAACTATTAATATAATCACCATTTTCAAAAATTTATCCAGCAGTCAGGTGTTTTATATTGTGTGCAGTTTCCATCGACTGATACTGCGATATCACCCAGAGGAGCCAGGTGCTGATGCTGACACAGAACGAATCTTTTATCAGATAGCAGAGGCATATGATGTTCTTCGAGATCCCCAACGACGAGCTGTGTATGACCAGTATGGCATTAAAGGCCTTCGTGAAGGAGTCCCTGGGCCTGAAGAGTATATTAAAGCTTATCACTATCATGGTGATCCAATGAGAACATACCGGTACAAGCAATATTCTATCAATCTTTTTTTAAGCTAAGTACATTTAAGTTTTTTGACAATTTATTTATATGTAGATATTTTTACATTAATTACTTTCTGAGGAATATAATACTATCTTAACCAGATCATATTACTGTTAATGCAAATGACTATGCCAGTTTTCTTTTGATCTGCAATTAAACATATTTTATAAAATCAGTTGGTACTGAGGGAATGAAATTAAGAAATGAGGCACTATAAGTAGTTGATGAGTTTTGCTATTTGAGCAACAAAATAACTGGCAGTGGCAGAAGTAGAGATGACATAAAATGCAGACTGGCAATAACTAGAAAATAGTTTATGAAAAGGAGAAATTTGCTCAAATATGAATTTAAGTACTAGGGAGTCTTCTCTGAAAGTATCTGTGTGCAGTGTAGTCTTGTGCAGAAGTGAAATTGTGTGATAATAGCTGAGACAAGAAGAAAATAGAAGCTTTTGAAATGTGATACTACAGAAGAATACTAAAGATTAGATTGGTAGATTGAGTAACTTATAATCAAACTGGTGGAAAATGAAATGTAGGCTGGAGTTTGACTAATAGAAGGGACCAGTTTATAGAGATGAAAATTTCTCGGAACGGAATAGAAAAATGCACTTACATCACTCAAACTTTTTTATTTTTCAATGTAGTCTCCTTGTAGATCAATGCACTTGGTCCAGCGATGTAACAGCATCTTGATCACATCTCAAAAATGAGTTTCCTCCAGGCCTGCAAAATAGTTGTCAATTCAGGCTTCACATTTGTCATTTGAAATGAATCTTCATCCACCAACAAAAATTTTCAGTTTTGGCAAGAAATGGAAGTCTTATGTACCCATATCAGGTGAATAAGGTGGGTGTGGCAACAATTCATACCTTAATTCACGTAATTTTGGCATGGCGATGGCACATGTGCAGGTGTGCATTGTCTTGATGAAGGATGACTTTCTTCTTTGCTAAACCTGGCCTGGCCTTTTTTCGAGTACCTTTTGATGCAATTTGTCCAAGAGGTTAGCATAGTAATCTCCAGTGATTGTTTGCCCAGTGGGGAGATAATCTACAAACAGAATCCCCTTTGCATCCCAGAACACTAATGCCATAACCTTTCCCGCCAAAGGAATTGTCTTTTTGCTTTCTTTAGTGGCAGAGAATCAGCATGTTTCCACTGCTTTGACTGTTGTTTCGTCTCTGGGGTATAGTAGTGCACCGAAGTTTCACCTGTGGTCACAAACTGGTGCAAAAATTCTTGTTCATTTCTCCTAAAACGAGCCAAACATTGTTCTGGTATGACCATTCTCATGCGTTTTTGATCCAGTATCAAGAGTCGCAGCAACCATCTTGCAGATAATTTTTTTCATTTCTAATTCTTCAGTTAGAATGTGATATAGCCTTTCAGATGACATATGGCAAGCATGAGCAATTTCACACACTTTCAATTGGCGATCCTCCATGACCATTTTGTGCACTTTTGCAATGATTTCTGGAGTAGTGTCACATCTTGGCTGACCACTGCACAGATCATCATCTAAGCTCTTCCGACCAAATTGAAATTCATTTGTCCACTTGGCAACAGTTGAATATGGAGGAGCAGAGTCCCCCAGTGTATTCTGGAAAGCAACATGAATGTCCTTTGCCTTCATACCTTTCTTTACGAAGTACTTAATCACTGTTCAAATCTCGATTTTTTCCATCTTTGCAAATCACTACATGGGAACAACAAAAGAGCCAAGTCACCACCACAGCTCTCTTCCAAGAGCACTGACATGGCACGTGGCACGTGTTTACAGGCAACAGTCCAATGAATATAATGTGAACAATTTGTGCTAGTGCTGACCTCTCATGGTGATTCCGTGAACTTTTCAAACCACCCTCATAACAAACCCTTGTATATCATCCAAGCTCTATTTGACAGAATGCTCAGCCAGGTTAGAGCCATTTTTGCTGTCATATGTAGCCACTCTTTTCACGACACACCCTGTATACAGCCAATTCTTGAAGACTGTGTTTTATAAAGGAAACTTTGAATATATAAAGTGAGTGGGAGATACAATACTGTAAGAAGAATTTCAAAGAGCACTGAAATATTGAAGTCAAAACTTCTTGAGTAGACAAATGAATGACCCAAGTGCTCTACCTGGTATGCAAGATACATTAGACAGGCTAAATGTCTTCTAATTCCAAATAGGTTGTCATCATTATCTTTGTTTCTCCATTATCCAGCATCAGGCTGGCTTGGGGTATTTATGGTACTTCTTCACTTTCCCCTGTGTTCCCATCATCCCTCTTCTATAACTGCTTTGTTCCAGGCCAGATTCTGTCTTCTTAAACTTGTCTTTTGAGTCAATCTGTCTTGCTCTAAGTCTCCCTCGTGCCCTCTGACTTCATCTCCCCCAATTTGTTTTGGTATTCTTCCATCTTATACTGTCTTTACATGTCCAAACCATTTTAACCTTTTCCTCTCAATTCTCTCAGCTCTCCAATTTCAGTCCCAACATTCTCATTTCTCAATCCATCTCTCCTTATTTTCCCTAACATAATTCTTTGAAATTTCATTTCACTGGATTGGATTCTACTCCCCTTTCTTCTTGTCATTGTCCACGTCTTCAATGCATATAACAGCATGGTGGTGAAGTATGCCTTGTACAGCACATTCTTACACCTCATTGGCACCTCCCTTCCACATACTAACACCCTCACACACTAGTAGCGTCTGTGCAGGATATGGTTGCTGATGAGCAGTGACGAATTTATGTCCGAAGCACTAAGCAAGTTCGTTCATTTGCCCAGAAGGGGAGGCCAACTGTGTTTGCCACATTTTGGTTGATTGACAATGACAGAATCAAGGTGCATGCCCTACAAGCATTCTCAAATGATTTTACAGTAACAATTCAGTAAAAAAATCATTTTTGCATTACTTATAGCTTTATATGTCAGGTTCATGATGATGTGACCATCATTTCATTCATGATCATAGTTATTGTGATATCTGCGTGGAAGTAAGACACTGCAAGAAATACAAAAAAGTTTGAAAACTAAAAATAGGGGTCGCTAAGATTTTGCAGTCACTAATCTGTTTGCTATGTACTGTTGTAGCCCATGGCGAATTAAAGTCACTCTACGAGTAAGTTGGCAGACGCCAAACTGGATGATTGAGTGAATTGGGCCCTCTGGTCAGTGGTGGCAGCCTAAATACATGCTGTCGAGAGGGTGTTGGCATCATGTTGCTTGTGGGTGTGTCTCTGGTCTCTCTCATGATAGGCGTGCTTGATCCAGTGATATTTGCTCCACCTTTGCCAAGCAGTGTGCTGGTGACAGCTTACGCCAGCACATTCCTGTCCCTGAAATGTGACACTGTTGTCGTGTAGGGAGGATGTGAACAACAATGGGAAGGGAAGCAGGGCACTAGATATAGAGATGAGCCAGGAGCCTTGACTGGAGGATGGCATGCTCCCAACTGTATGCTGCTTCATATGAAATTTGTCTAATATACCAAATTTTTCTTTATACTTGGGTAGAGGTCTCAATCTGTCACCAATCTCGAGAAAATTATGTGATGTAGCACACTCATTTGCATTCGTGTTGTGCCGGCGATAAGACCAGAGTGAAATATCCACAACATTCCTCATATTTCAAAAACAATTTGAGATTTTGGCAAATGACAGTATGCAAAGAGGAAAGAATTTTTTCAGATGTTTATTATGTGAAACGAGAAGGCTATGGGGTTGGGAGCAACATAATTGAAGTCATTACATGTTTATTTTGTACCGAGGGTGTGCTTTTCTGTAAGCTACTATCCTTACTTTTCCTCAGGTCATCTCTTAATAAACTGTTTCAGAATTCTCTCACAACTGAGTCTGTTCAACGTGTTAGTGAGACATCATTTTGTAAACTCCATTGTGTTTTTGCAAAAGAAGCACATTTTAACATGGCAACCAGGGAAATTTGTGGGTTTTACTCAAAAATCACCACTCACGGTGCTTCTCTGTAAGTCACAAATAGTTAACAAGCCAAGCGAAAATAAATCACTGCATTTTCAGTGGAATTGTTTTTATACACTAACCAAAGCAGATGTGACAGATCTTTTTCAACAGTCACCATGAAAGTGTGGGCATGGAGGGGCTCCACTTAATATTTACAAAAAATTTGAGTTTCAGTTTAGAACGGCACTTCCCCTCCAGTGCTCAGCATTTCCCCTACAGTGCCAGCCCATACCCCCACCACTACCACTCTCTCCACACATGCCTTGCTGTCTGTACATCTACCAGCCACAGTATTTGTTGTGGACTATAAAATGCATTACTCTGTTGTATCCTTTTGCTGACTTCTGCCTCCATTCTTGCGTTCTTCATTATAACACTACTTAGATATTTGAAGTTATCCTTAATGTCAGTATCCTGTCTTTGACATTAAACTGTCACTTGCGATCTCTGTCCCTCTGGTTACCACCATAGTCTTTCTTTTCTCCTCACTGCATTTCATTCCAAAGAAAGCAAGTGCTGATAGGGGTGAATTTATTTATTTATTGCTTCCAACAGAACTGTTGTATACGTTTATGTGATAGTTCATGTTTTTAATAGTTTTTGGAGTTGTAAATGTAGTGATTGATTACAAAGTTTTGGCTCAGCTCATTAGTAATAATAATAATAACGCAAAATTTTAAACATGGTTGAAGCAGCAACTGTTAAAATTCTTCACGATAAATGATAACAGCCAAACAGTTGCAGGATAAATATTTATTGAAATTCTTATCTTGCAACTGTTTGGCTGTTATCATTTACCGTGAAGATTTTTAACAGTTGTTGCTTCAACCATGTTTAAAATTTGCAGGATAAAGATTTATTGAAATCCTTATCCTGCAACTGTCTGGCTGTTATCATTTACCATGAATAATAATAATGATTTAGTAACTGAATAAAACATTATGTATTAGTCAAAATATTAAGAAAGAGAATACTTTAGGAGTGAAAGAGATCACTCACCAAAAAGCAGGAACACTTATTCATTGACATACACACTCAAAAAAGAAAGAAGACTGGCCAGATTTTGGAGCAATACTGTGAGCTAGAGTACAGATACATACAGAAAACATATACACATGCACACACACATATGCAAGTTTTCTTTCTTTTTTGTGCATTCTTGTTGGCATCTTGTTGGCATTTGGTGAATGGTCTCCTTTACTCTTAAAATACACGGTCCAGTCACATAAATGTGACCACCGTGTATTTTCAACATCAGTAACTACTAACTATGGCGGGTGGTAGCACTAGCAGTGGAGAGTGTATTAAGCATGTTGGGGGGATGTGGAAAACAGTGCATTCGTTGTTATAGTGTGGGAACAGAGAGATTTATGTGAAGTCTAAAACAGCATGATTATTGGCTTTTGGGCCAAGGGTGGAAGTATTTCCAAAGTGTCTATGTTTGTAAACTGTTCACCTGGTGCTGTGGTTAAAGTAAACCATGCATGGCAAAATGGTATTATCCAAAACTAGTGCTAAGACCACTGTGATGCACCAAAGGTCATAGATCACAGGGATGAACAGGAGCTGTTGGAACGTGTACAGGTGAATAGACATGCAGCTGTTGACCAACTGACTGCCCAGATGAAGCAAGGGACTACCAACAGTGCCTCCTCAATGACCATCCAGCGAATGTTGCTGCGTGTGGGCCTCAGCAGTTGATGCATCTGTGCTGACTACACCAATATTGCAACTGGACCTCACTGAGTGGCAAGAGATGGCCTTTTCAGATGACAGATGGCCTTTGGTGTGTATGGCAAGAAACGTCCACAAGTAAACATCCTGCAACTATCATCGGAAGAGTAAAGGGTGCAGAAGGGAGCGTTATGGTCTGGGGATTGTTTTTCTGGCATTCCATGGGTGATCTCATGATTCTGGAAGGCACACTGGATCAACACAAGCATGCATCTATCCTTGGGAACCATGTCCATCCCTACATGCAATTTGTTTTTCCTTGACCTAAGGCATCTACCAGCAGGATAATGCAATGTATCAAACAGCTTGCATTGTATGTGCATGGTTAGAAGAGCAGCAGACTGAGTTTACTGTACTTCTCTGTCCATCAAACTCTTGGATTTAAACCCAGTCAAGAATCTGTGGGACCACGGCGTTCGGTCTGTTGTCACAATGGATCATCAGCCAAGAACCCTACTGGAGCTGACCACGGCACTGGAGTTGGCATAGCTCCACATCCCTGTTGGTACCTTTCACAACCTCACTGACTTTCTTTCTGCATGTGTTGCAGTGGTCCTCTCTGCAAAATGTGGTTGTTCAGGCTTTTGATAAGTGGTCACATTAATGAGACTGGATAGTGCATTTACATTCACAAGGTTAAGTGTAGAGTCTTGTATTGCAAAGAAGCTGTGTTATTATCAGTGGCTGGTATCCTCTGTCAACAACACAAATGCACATGTGGATTAATATGGTTCTTTACTAACATGGACTGGAATTTTTTACTTAACTTGAATAGAATCCATGTTTTGTGGTACAGGCTCATCAGTAATAGTCCTCTCGCAGACTGATGTATGTCTCACTACTAGTGAAGTACAATTCTGATCGAGGTAAACTAGTCCTGTTATAGTCACTAATCTGTTTGCTATGTACTGTTGTAGCCCATGGCGAATTAAAGTCACTCTACGAGTAAGTTGGCAGATGCCAAACTGGATGATTGAGTGAATTGGGCCCTCTGGTCAGTGGTGGCAGCCTAAATACATGCTGTCGAGAGGGTGTTGGCATCATGTTGCTTGTGGGTGTGTCTCTGGTCTCTCTCATGATAGGCGTGCTTGATCCAGTGATATTTGCTCCACCTTTGCCAAGCAGTGTGCTGGTGACAGCTTACGCCAGCACATTCCTGTCCCTGAAATGTGACACTGTTGTCGTGTAGGGAGGATGTGAACAACAATGGGAAGGGAAGCAGGGCACTAGATATAGAGATGAGCCAGGAGCCTTGACTGGAGGATGGCATGCTCCCAACTGTACACCACCATTTGGCTTGCAAGGAACAGGAACATCCTCCATAAAACTGCTGCCAGGACACAGGTCCAGGCCTGAAGGTGTGCCCTGGGACAACGACAGTGATGGCGATGGTGACGACGGGGCCCATATCCATCAGATCATCGTATAGGGATGGGGGGCGCATTGTCCATCTGCTCCTCCTGGGGTGCCCCGGTGGCGCCAGCAGATGGCTGCGAAGACTGCACGGTCCTGTGAGGCCGTGAATCTGGGAGAAGAAAAACAGCAGAATCACAGGGCAAATGACGTGCATAAATATGGTTCTGGTGGCAGCGCTGCAAATCATCAGGATCTGCAATCAAGTACATAAATGATCCAATGTGTTCCTGGATCATGCCTTTTTTCCAGCACCCATGGTTACCATAAACCCTGAAAAGAACAAGATCGCATGGTGCAAAGTGATACTTGCAGACCATTGGTGGTGACAGATGCTGCAGTGGGTGTAGCAAGTGTAGCAGCTTCTGATGGAGGCGGCCATGCAGAAGTGATGGTCCATCTCAAGGGTGGGAGCAATAGGAGGCAAGAAAGAGTTGTAGCACCTGTTCCCACATGTGGGTGGTGCAAAGCTTGGTCATCTGTTGTTTAAAAGTGCGTACAAAGCATTCTGCTTCTCCATTGAACTTGTGGTGAAACAGAGCACTTGCTAGGTGATGAATGCCATTTCGTTCACAAAACTATTCAAAATCATGTGATGTGAACCGTGGTCGATTTTCCGACACAAGTACTTCTGGCAAACCTTCTATGCAAAATATGGAGGACAACACTTGAATGGAGCTATGTGACATGGTAGGATTCATAGTCACTGCAAATGAGAACTTACTAAAAGAGTCTACCATTATGAGCCAACAAGTGTTCCAACATAGTCCTGCAAAGTCTATGTGCACTCTTTGCAATGGGGATTGAGTCTTAGACCAAGCTGAGAATGTCTGTGGCAGAGGCAATTGGTTTTCTGCGCATGTGCAGCACTGTGATGTCATCTGTTCAATGTGGGCATCCATGCCCTCGCAAATATAGTGCCGGCATGCTAACTGTTAGTGCAAACAGTTCCCCAATATCCTTGCTGAAGCAATCGCAACACATACTTTTGCAACACTTTGGGAGTAAACACATGTGATTGTCCACTGCCATTTTGAACTAGAATCACACCCTGTTGAACTGAAAGTTTATGCCAACATGCAAAATATCAGTGTACAACTGAGTTCTGGATACTGTTCAGTGAACGAGTCCATGATGTGCGAATGTAATGCAACACAATCTTGAGATCTGAGTCTGCTTCTGTGGCCTGTGCAATTTTTCCGTAATGCAAGGGGAAAGATTCCAGCAATTCAGAGTCCTGCACATTGATCTGGCAACAAGATGCAGCAGATGCATCAAAATTGGAGTCTGGATGAATTGGTAGGTGAGATAGGGTGTCTGCATTGCCATGCTTTGCCATAGGTCTGTACACAGTTTCATACTGATACTGTGAAAGCAACAAAGCCCAGCATTGCAATTTTTTAGCATTGGATGTAGGAACCAGCTTTGAGAATGAAACAAGAACTGCAAGGGCTAAAAAGAACTTGTGAGCAAACAGATAATAGTGAAATTTTGATATCCCAAATGCATAGCAAGAGCCTCTTTTTTCTATTTGAGAATAGCTGCAATGAGTTCGAGTTAACATCTCTGAGGCAAAAGCAATAGGTCTGTCTTGTGCACCAATTATGTGCAAAAGCACAGCACCGATTCCATGGAAATATATGTTGACTTGCAAAACTGTTGGCTTGACAGGATCAAAATGCACTAAACATCTGTCACTAAGCAAAGAATTTTTGAGTTCATGAAATGCATCTTAACAGTCTTTAGTCCACACAGAAGATACATTTTTGCGACACAAGCAATGCAATGGAGCCATGATCTGGGCAGCATTCGGTATAAACCAAATGTAGTACATCATATTGCCTAATACTGACTGCAGTTGAGACACATTGCAAGGAACAGGTAGGTCACAGATAGTAGGCAAATGAGATTGGAGGAGGGTGCACATCCTGACTGTTGATCACTTGACCCAAGTACTGTAGTACAGTCTGTGAAAAGTCACACTTTCAAGATGACTCTTGAGTCCTGCTTCAATTTTGTTCCTCTGGTGTATGACCTGAGATGACAATATCATCAAGGGAGTTTGAACAAAATGGCACTTTTGCAGTCAGCTGTTCCAAGTAACACTGAAAAATAATGGGTGCAGATGCACTGCCGAAGGGCAAATGCAAATACTTGAACAGTCCTAAGTGTGTATTTACAACAAACACTTTCTGTGAGTTCTTCACCCAATGGAATTTGCAAGTAAGCATCACACAAATCTATCTTAGAAAAGTAATGACCTGCACCAAGGCTGTCCATGAGTTCCGCATGGCAAGGTAACAGATAAGTGTCAACTACTGTCTATGGGTTGATTGCAACTTGCAGTCAACACAAATGCAAATGCGTCCAGAAGGCTTAGGCAACAAAATGAGAGGACTTGCCCATTGTCTAGCTTGAATGGGAGCAAATACACCATTACCTTGCAATTCTTTCAATTTACTGGCTACTTTGTCTCTTAAAGCAATTGGAACGGGATGGACCCAGAAAAACTCTAACACTATGCGACGATAAGAAGCGGTATGACTTAGGATTGCAAGCAAAATCCACACCTGTCTCTCATCAGTTGACTTACTTGATATGCACAGCCAATCTTCTCTGGATAGCCAACTACGTCGATCTCCAAAACCACCTCCTCTGAAGAAAGTGATGGTTATGGGAATTTATAAGACTCTTTCTCTCTCTCTGCTCTTGAAATAAGTGGATACTCGCAGAATACTTTTAGTGTAGCCTTGGTATATTTCAGCTTCCACAAGGAACAAATTCACCACTTCTCACATAAATATTCGGTTTGCAAGTCAACCAATTCATCTAGCATTAGATTTGATTAAAACATTTTTAGCATAGTTTTTGCAACCACATAATTATGAACATGTCTTACTTCTAGCAAGTCCAGCACATGAAATACAATGAAGTGTCTATAATCAATTGTTCAGTATTCTGTAACAACAATTACAGACACTAAAACTGCAAGGGATACTACATGATTACTTCTTGCTCATGACTCCTTTCCAGCCTGCACACACAAAAATGTGTCAATCACTATGTACGTTCTTTCACAATTATATCGTGTGTTCAAGATGGTAGAAGGATGAGTGCTTCTGGAATTAATGCAAAAATTCTCGAAGCACTACATATCCAGCCCCTCAGCTCGAACACGCGATATTTTATACATACTCATTATGTACATTAGTATTAAATAGAATAACAATTCATAATTCCACTTTTTTATTAACTGTGCATAACCCTTTTATTTACTATTTAGCTTTTCTTTTTTCATTTTACTTTGATTATAAAATGGGAGTATTTCATTCCATGTTGGAGTCAATTCTTTTATATCTAGGAGTCGTGGGACCTAAACCTTTGGGTTTCCAACTGTAAGCTCCAGGTGTTCATGACACTTGAGTATTTTACTCTTTATTCTAATTCTTTGTACTTCTTCTTTAGTACATAATAGCCTCGTTAATTATGGGCTGTTTGTAGTGTGGAGGAACTCTGGGCAAACGAAAGTGTTCTTCTCGAAACTTGTAAACTCACATAAAACATAATAATGCTAGTGGAATATAGAATTCAAACTTACCAGAATATTTCCTATTAAATGTGTGGCTTCTGTCACGATATTGTCCTTTTCCCCTAATATCAGAATCTATACATTACACCTGGTTGACCCTATGAGTGCACTTCCTCCTTCCGTTTCATTAGGTACTCCCCTCTTAATTCCTATTCTCCTATGGTACAGGTCAATCCCCTTCGTGGTACCCCTGTCCGCACAGTATTGGTCAGCCTTTCTTAGGTCTGCCTATCTGCCTTTTATATTCAATAAATGCTTGGTGCGCCCCCCTTATCCTTCCCGTGGAGACCTCATGGTTCATTGCCCTAGTATACATCTTTATGTACACTATAATTAAATATTTCCTGGAAAAAATAAAAGTCTATTTCACACTTCACACTCACTTCTTAATACTTCATTTAATACCCTAGGGTCCTCCTCTACTTTTCAACTTCTGTAATCTTTAGTAGATACTATGCCTACCCATATTATTCAACTCACAGTAGATACTATGTCTACACCTAATGATCACGTCCCACTACTCTCTGACTCTTCACTCCATTGGAGTATTTGCTGCACTAATTTTACTTAATTAAGCATCATAATTAACTCCAATCTGTCTTGCGTCCTCCTTCATTACTCATGCCTCCTTCTTATGTATACTCTTTGTAAAATCGTCATAGTTTTTCTATACTTTGCATATATGTGATACGAAATCATCGTAGTTGTCACATTCAACATGGGAAAAATATATTATGAGGTCTACATGGGAAGGATAAGGGGGACGCACCCAGCATTTATTGAATATAAAAGGCAGACCTAAGAAAGGCTGACCAATACTGTGCGGACAGGGGTACCAAGAAGGGGATTGACACAAATAAGTTATAGGTTATTGGAACCCACGGAAAATGAGAAGCACTTCAGCGATAGAAGTAGATGAATATGGAAAGAGGGAAAAAATAGGCAAGTACTCAAAAGAGAAGCAAGAAAGGAAAAAACAGAAGTGATTGCTAAGATCAAAGAAGAGAAAGAAGATAGCCCCAAAGACAGGAAACTCTTCCCCCCTCCTTTGCCAGGATCCCTATTTCACCGGTGCTTGAGTGAGTAGCTGGAGGAGGTATGATGTTAAACTTCTCCAACAGAACAGACATTGTCACCTTTGCCTTTGAAGTCCCCAAAGAAACTTTTAGCAACCCCTATGGAATGAGTCAATCATCCAGACTGTTGCCCCTGCAACTACTGAAAAGGCTGCTGCCCCTCTTCAGGAACCACACGTTTGTCTGGCCTCTCAACATATACCCCTCCATTGTGGTTGCACCTACGGTACAGCTATCTGTATCGTTGAGGCACGCAAGCCTCCCCAGCAACGGCAAGGTCTATGGTTCATGGGGGGCATTAGATCTAGTTTTACAAATAAAGGTTTACAATGTTGCTTTTGTTTTGCTCCCACCATTGTTCAGATGGTTGTTTTTTGTAGTCTCTTATTTTTTTGTCCATATACCTTATTTCTCTTAAAGACTGTGCAGATTGTTTTGTGGTGAAATGAACAATTTCTGTTTTTGTAAAATTTAATGTCAAGTTATTGTTTTTGACCCATGCCTCCACTTCCTCAAGTGTTTGTTCAATATGACGAATTAGGTCTACCTCATTTTTACAACAGACTATGGGTGTTGAGTCATCTGCATAGAGGATAGTATCAGTCTGGACCTGACATGGCATATCATTAATATAATACAGAAAAAATAGTGGCCCTAATATTGAACCTTGGGGAACACCTAATTGAGTGTGTTTCCAGCCAGAGAGAAATTTTTTACCATTGATGTTAATAAGTACTCTTTGTTTTCTGTTTGCCTAGTATGATGACATCCAGCTAAGAGATTTGCCTTGAAAACCATAGCGTGCCAATTTTTGAAGAAGCAGGTCGTGATTTACTGTGTCAGAGGCTTTGGACAGGTCATAAAGGATGCCTGACACACACATTCTATCATCAAGACATCTGCTGACTTTAATTCATTTATTGCATGGATTGTTGCTGGTATTTTGTGAAACCATGTTGATTGCCTAAGATAATGCTGTTAGATGAATTGTGATTTCCGATCTGATCACATGCAGCTCTTTCAAATATTTTTGAGAAAATTGGTAACAGTGAGATTGGCCTATAGTTGCCCAATTCATATTGTTTGCCTTTTTTATGCATGGGCCGAACTTCTGCATATTTTAACCGATCTGGGAAACATCCCTCATCAAAAGATTGGTTGATTATGAAAGAGAGTGGATATGCAATACTGTGACGGACTGTTTTTATTATTTCAGTGGGGACCTCATCCCACCCCGCAGATTTTGAATTTTTTAGGGACATTATGATTTTGATGACATCTGAGATGAGATGGAAACTTGAGAAAACTTAAGACATGGGCAATTGCTGTCTGTCATATTGTGCTTTGTTTTTGGTGGTGAACAGTCACCAAATTTGTTACAGTTTATGAAAAAGTCATTGAATGATTCACAAATGGCACTGGGTTCTGTAACAGTTCTACCATTTATCACTATTTTAGAAGGGCATTTTCTCTCTGCCTCACTGCCAACTTTGCTTCTTATAAAAGACCAAACACCTTTTGATTTGTTTTTTGCATTGGAAATGAAGTCATTATTCACAGTACGTTTTGCTAGTTTAACTATTTTTTTTCCCCAGGATCTACTTTTTTGGGACCTGGTCCTCACTGTTACAAAAGGGAAGCATTCATTGAATATGCCCAAGAAATCAGTTAAAAAGTTATCGTAATTGTCACTTGTGGATGTCTGCTGAGTACAGCTGCTGCATGGCCTGCAAAGCACCTAATGAATTAGAACAGGTGATGAATATTTTTGTCACTTTTCATTTTTATTCATTGTTCGGACATCATAAATATGCTCTGACTCCAAACACATGTGTGGTTCATGGTAGCCAGTTGTACACAAACTCTAAATATCCACAGTTAACAGCAATAGAAGTGGGTGATTGTGAATGTATACTGTGATTTTAAGCATTTTACGCCATGAGGAGTTGCAACTAGATATCTAGCTGTGGCTCTGCATCCTCTTCATGTAGACTGCTGATAGGGCTAAGCTCTATAACTCTCAGTAGCCAACCTGATGCCATTACGGTGCAGTGAATAAGGCATTTTTGGGTATGAAGGAATGCTGACCCATATATAATACAGCCATAATGCAACAGGGCCAAACAAAATGCCTGTAAAATATCAAGGAACATGATCTTTCTGCCTCTCCAGTTCTTCTCATTCTGACATTGTGAAATTTTCAGACTTTGAAGGTTCCAGATGAGGCAGTCAAGAATGGTAGCCCTCAGTTTTAGCCTCAGCAGGCACAATTAAGAAAGATGGTGGTCAAAATAAACACATGCAGTTTTCTCACATGAAAAACTGAAACCTCTTTCTTCTTCCATCTATGTAGCCATGTAAGAGTCAACTGCAGTTGATGGGCTATGGCTGCAACAGTAGTAGATAAAAGAAAATAAAAAAATTGCTCACAAACAGGTAATGCCATATTGAACTTCGGACTGTGGATAATATGCCGCATTAGGAGGATGTGCTTGAGAGCTGATGCTTGACTCATATAACAAATTGTGCTTTTCAAGAGAGAAGAACACTAGTTTGGGAAGGTGACTGAGGAAGCTCTATTTGTACAGCTAAACTACAATATGATGATATCTGTTAAACAAGAATGATCAGTGAATTCTGAAGAAGGCCCCTATAAGATGTTTTGCTTAAGAATGCGAGTATTATGCTGGAGAATGTGCATGAGCAATGAAGATTATGGTGCTACTCTAGGCAGAACCCACAGTATCATATCAGCCCCATACCAGCACTACATCCAGTTCCACCTTAGCTGCGGGGATGAGGAGTAGCCTATCAGAAGGATGAGTTTAGCACATGAAGGGAAATACAGTGCCATGTGCTCTCATAACTTTACAGGGTGAGGGTATTCAATCCAGCTGCTCCTCTCTGCCCTTCACTCTCATATTTAGATGCATGTTTAAAAAGTCTTTTACTGTTGAATCTTGTCCAATATTCATTACTTTTGTGAACTTCCTTTTTTTAAAAATTTGTAACCAATACATATACATGTTTTGCTGGTGTAAGCTGTTGCCAGCGCACCAGTTGGCAAAGATGAGGTGAAGATCTTATACAACAGACCCTAAAAAAATTGAGCTCAGCTATGTATGCTATCAGAATGATGTCTTCCATTGGAGATTTAACTACTATGAAGTCCGCATACTATGCGTATTTTCACTCCGTTATGTGTTACAGAATTATCTTCTGGGGAAATTTAGCTTTGGCAAGAGATCTAGCCTATATCATAAACAAACTCAATTTTACACAGGAAATTTATCCATTTTAGTCCATTCTAGAATACTGTACAGCATGTATACATACAAATTTCGTTACTGGGATATAATCTCCCATCTCCATATGTCTATTACAAAAAAGAAAATTATTACAATACATGTAAATATAATGAGCAAAGTTCTGGTAGAATGTGAGTTAGGAGCAAAGGAAACCACTCACCAAACAGCAGAAGGAAAGCACTGAGAATTGTCAGGCTCCTAAAAGAGAATGAAAACTTTGTTATCTTTCAGAAGAAATCCTTTGACAAAATACAACACATGCACAAACACACACACGTACACACACACATGCGCGCGTGTGCGCGCGCACCCACACACACCCACCCCCACACACACACACACACACACACACACACACATGTGCACTTAATAAGTGGTACTTCAGTACACCATCTTAGGATTTTAGAATATACTACCAGCAGAGAGGAAAATAATATTTTTCATGGTAAAACTGCTCTGCAGCTCATTGTAAATAAAGTTAGAAGATAAACACCACTTTCACAATTAATAAACACAACAATAATATTTATAGTAGTATATTCCATCTGTTTTCTTCTATCACACATCATAATATATATAAATTATAATAGAATGCACAGTTACATAATGTCAACAGATATCTGAATGGATATGTATGTAATGACTTTGTGTGCCATGTGGAGGTTCTTGCGCACATAAATTATTAAACACACTTGTTAACCTGAGCTCTGTACATTATCTGAGGCATGTGTATCACACTTCAGTTCCTTCCTGGTTCTGGGTTGTTGTTACAACTTTGTGTTCTCAGGTAATTGGGAAATGATTAAGTGGGAGTGTGGGAGAGGTCACTAGGGATAGGATATGAATTAGTAGGCATTGGTACTTTGAGACAGGAGTAGGATGTCAGAAATTTGAAAACTTTTGTAAGTGGTGCCAGTTATTAGTTTTGATGGTGGAGTGTAGATAATTGGAGTTCCATAGTAATAATGTCATCACAAACAGGTATATGGTACCCTGTCAGAGGCAGAACCACCTATCAAAGCATTCTTATAATATACCAGCTGTGATTGCTGTGTTCGGATGAGGGCTGAGTTGGCATCCCTTCACTCACAGCTGCAAGTGGCACTGACTTCGGTCACGCAGCTTGAGGCTGTTGCCAATGGGCACCACTGTGGGGAGCCGGACTTGGGTATCACGGGGATGTCAACCTCGTCCCGTCTGTCCCCAGATCGATCTGCCGCTGTGGTTGCCCTGGTTGCTGCCTGCAGTGGGGCTGAGCCCTCGTCTGTGGTTGACTGGGAGGTTGTTCCAAGGCATGGCAGGCAGCGAAAGACGTCCCCGGAGGCTGATCAGAAAGCCTCCCCAGTGCGTCTGACAAACAGGTTTCAGGCACTGTCTCTGGCTGAGCCAGATGCAGCTGCCTGCCCTGTTTCAGAGGATGATTCTCAGCTTTCAAGGTCCGGGCAATCACAGAGGGTGGGCTTATTGGTAGTTGGGAGCTCCAATGTTAGGCGCGTAATGAGGCCCCTTAGGGATATGGTGGCTAAGGAGGGGAAGAAATCCAGTGTGCACTCCGTGTGCATTCCGGGTGGAGTCATTCCTGATGTGGAAAGGGTCCTTCCGGATGCCATGAAGAGCACAGGGTGCAGCCAGTTGCAGGTGGTGGCACATGTCGGCACTAATGATGTGTGTCGCTTTGGATCTGAGGAAATTCTCTCTGGATTCCAGCGGCTATCTGATTTGGTGAAGGCTGCTGGTCTCGCTTACGAGATGAAGGCAGAGCTCACCATCTGCAGCATTGTTGACAAAACCGACTGCGGACCTTTGGTGCAGAGCTGGGTGGAGGGTCTGAATCAGAGGCTCAGACGGTTTTGCGACTGTGTTGGCTGCAGATTCCTTGACTTGCGCCATAGGGTGGTGGGGTTTCGGGTTCCGCTGAATAGGTCAGGAGTTCACTACACTCAGCTGGTGGCTACATGGGTAGCAGAGGCTGTGTGGCATGGACTGGGTGGTTTTTTAGGTTAGAAGGTCTCGGGAAAGTACGGGGTGGGTTGCAATCTCAAAGGGTACATGGCAAATACAGGACGTGCTTGGATCAAGGAACAGTCGGAATTGTAGTTGTAAATTGTTGTAGTTGTGCTGGGAAAGTCCCTGAGCTTCAAGCGCTAATAGAAAGCACAGAAGCTGAAATCGTTATAGGTACAGAAAGCTGGCTAAAGCCTGAAAAAAGTTCTGCAGAAATTTTTACGAAGTCTCAGACGGTGTTCAGGAAAGATAGATTAGGCAGAATTGGTGGTGGAGTGTTTGTGTCTGTCAATAGTGGTTTATCTTACAGTGAAGTCGAAGTAGATACTCCGTGCAAATTGGTATGGGTGGAGGTTACACTTAACAGCCGAACTAAGTTAATAATTGGCTCCTTCTACCGACCCCCAGACTCCGATGATATAGTTGCTGAACAGTTCAGAGAAAATTTGAGTCTCGTAACAAATAAATAGCCCACTCATACGGTTATAGTTGGTGGGGACTTCAACCTTCCCTCGATATGTTGGCAAAAATAGTTGTTCAAAATTGGTGGTAGGCAGAAAACATCTTCCGAGATTGTCCTAAATGCTTTCTCTGAAAATTATTTCGAGCAGTTAGTCCACGAACCCACGCAAATTGTAAATGGTTGCGAAAACACACTTGACCTCTTAGCCACAAACAATCCAGAGCTGATAGAGAGCATCATGACTGATACAGGGATTAGTGATCACAAGGTCATTGTAGCTAGGCTCAGTACCGTTTCTTCCAAATCCACCAGAAACAAACGCAAAATAATTTTATTTAAAAAAGCGGATAAAGTGTCACTAAAAGCCTTCCTAAGAGACAATCTCCATTCCTTCCAAACTGGCTATGCAAATGTAGACAAGATGTGGCTCAAATTCAAAGATATAGTAGCAACAGCAATTGAAAGATTCATACCTCATAAATTGGTAAGAGATGGAACTGATCCCCCATGGTACACTAAATAGGTCCGAACGCTGTTGCAGAGGCAATGGAAAAAGCATGCAAAGTTTAGAAGAACACGAAATCCCGAAGATTGGCTAAAATTTACAGACGCGTGAAATTTGGCATGGACTTTGATGCAAGATGCCTTTAATAGGTTCCACAACGAAACATTGTCTCGAAATTTGGTAGAAAATCCGAAGAAATTCTGGTTGTATGTAAAGTACAATAAGAAGCAAGACACAGTCAATACCTTCGCTGCGCAGTGCCGATGGTACTGTTACCGATGACTGTGCCGCTAAAGCGGAGTTATTGAATGCAGTTTTCCGAAATTCCTTCACCAGGGAAGACAAATGGAATATTCCAGAATTTGAAACACGAACAGCTGCTAGCATGAGTTTCTTAGAAGTAGATACCTTAGGGGTTGCGAAGCAACTCAAATCGCTTGATACGGGCAAGTCTTCAGGTCCAGATTGTATACCAATTAGGTGCCATTCAGATTACGCTGATACAATAGCTCCCTACTTAGCAATTATATACAACTGCTTGCTCACCGATAGATCTGTACCGATTGGAAAATTGCGCAGGCCGCACCAGTGTTTAAGAAGAGTATTAGGAGTAATCCATCGAACTACAGACCTATATCATTGACGTCGATTTGCAGTAGGGTTTTGGAGCATATGCTGTATTCAAACATTATGAATCACCTCGAAGGGAACGATCTACTGTTACGTAATCAGCGTGGTTTCAGAAAACATCGCTCTTGTGCAACGCAGCTAGCTCTTTATTCGCACGAAGTAATGGCCACTATCGACAGGGGATCTCAAGTTGATTCCGTATTTCTAGATTTCCGGAAAGCTTTTGACACCGTTCCTCACAAGCATCTTCTAATCAAGCTGCGGGCCTATTGGGTATCGTCTCAGTTGTGCGACTGGATTCGTGATTTACTGTCAGGAAGGTCGCAGTTTGTAGTAATAGACGGCAAATTATCGAGTAAAACTGAAGTGATATCAGGTGTTCCCCAGGGAAGCGTCCTGGGACCTCTGCTGTTCCTGATCTATATAAATGACCTGGGTGACAATCTGAGCAGTTCTCTTAGGTTGTTCGCAGATGATGCTGTAATTTACCATCTAGTAAGGTCATCCGAAGACCAGTATCAGTTGCAAAGCGATTTAGAAAAGATTGCTGTATGGTGTGGCAGGTGGCAGTTGACGCTAAATAACAAAAAGTGTGAGGTGATCCACATGAGTTCCAAAAGAAATCCATTGGAATTCGATTACTCGATAAATAGTACAATTCTCAAGGCTGTCAATTCAACTAAGTACCTGGGTGTTAAAATTACAAACAACTTCAGTTGGAAAGACCACATAGATAATATTGTGGGGAAGGCGAGCCAAAGGTTGTGTTTCATTGGCAGGACACTTAGAAGCTGCAACAAGCCCACGAAAGAGACAGCTTACACTACACTCATTCGTCCTCTGTTAGAATATTGCTGTGCGGTGTGGGATCCTTACCAGGTGGGACTGACGGAGGACATCGCGAAAGGGTGCAAAAAAGGGCAGCCCATTTTGTATTATCACGTAATAGGGGAGAGAGTGTGGCAGATATGATACGCGAGTTGGGATGGAAGTCATTAAAGTAAAGACGTTTTTTGTCGCGGCAAGATCTATTTACGAAATTTGAGTCACCAACTTTCTCTTCCGAATGCAAAAATATTTTGTTGAGCCCAACCTACATAGGTAGGAATGATCATCAAAATAAAATAAGAGAAATCAGAGCTCGAACAGAAAGGTTTAGGTGTTTGTTTTTCCCGCGCGGTGTTCGGGAGTGGAATGGTAGAGAGATAGTATGATTGTGGTTCGATGAACCCTCTGCCAAGCACTTAAATGTGAATTGCAGAGTAGTCATGTAGATGTAGATGTAGATGCTGTAACATCTGTATGGCACATTGCCATGAAATAACTGTCCACTAACTGATAATGTTAACCTGTGACCAAGAGAAGAGTTGACTATCCACTGGTGGTACAGGCTGCAAGCACAGCTTGCTTGACTTCAATTGTTGCTTCACAATCTGTGTCATCCAGATCCTCCCTGCTCCCTACCCCAATACCAGATCCTCTGAACTGCATAGACAGGTATTGTCCTTATAACAAGTTCTTTGATCCCACAATACCCCTGGTTTCACTAGCAAATGTCCCACAAGCATCCCCAGCTCTGTCCCCAATGCCTTGCTTCACTGTTTCTACACTTACACCCTCCTCTCCAAAGTGTCTGTCTTTCTCTGTTTTATCTCCTCCTTCCGAGACCAGTCCTCTATAGCATTGTGCCTCTCACTCAGTTTCCTCTGTTTGTATCAGAGTGGGCTCACCAATGCTACATTTTCATCTTGTGTACTACTGTTTCTCTCTCCCAGCCGTTCTTCCTTGAAGCCTTTTCTGTCACTCTTTGAATTCTTTCCTCCCTCAGTCACTCCATCTGATACAGCCCCTCACCACACTTGATATGCAGTGCCAGTTCACAGTAGTCAGTCATGATATGTGGTCATGCAGGTATATGCAATCCTGTATAGTCAAACAAGAAACAGTGGAAATATCTTAAACTTCCTAAAGACATTTTTTACATGGGCAGCGCAAATTTGTATGGATAACTACCTTAAGTTTATTGAAGTCTGCTTTGGACTCACTTTGCCAGATATAACATGTTAATGGTCAAAGAACTTTTAGCATTGTACTCAATAATGGCACAAAAGTTGAAACCTAGCTAGTACACTAGATAAATACAGTAATACACAGTCAAATTGTTGTTTATTCTTACAAAAAATATTGCATGACTGTGGCTCAAAACTATCAAAAACTTTTTAAAAAACATTTGCCTGGTTGCAGCATTCTCTGTAGTGTAATTTATTCAAATATGTTTTATATTCTTTTGTTGAAAGACTCAGTATTTAGCTTTTCATAATCACACTCTTATTCAGTATTTTGCTTTAATACAAGTGTAAGTGCTTCATGAGGTTCATTATTTTTATACAGTTGATGAATTTTGAACAGCAGCTTAAAACTCAACCACCCCATCCATGAGTCTGGAGATTTTTGCAAAGGTGGTGGTGAATTATTCACTGCAGACAGAAAGGAAGGTGATATTATTAAGTTAATGTAGAAGTACTAATTATCCAGTTTTGTCATTCAATTTAGCAACCTTTTGGAAGACTTTCATTTATTGAAATTTGTAGTTTTATAATATCCTTCAAAAGTCACTCTTTTGTCTAAAGCAAAAGTATTCAGAAAAAATAAAGTAGCAAAACCAAAATTTTCAATTTGGCAGATGAAGATACAAAATGGTTCAAAATTCTTAAGTTGTAACATGAAAAATTCATATAATAAAAGAACATGAAAGTTCTTAGTTATATATACTATGTTCTGACAATTTATGAAGAAAGTAATAAATATCATATAAAAAATGTGAACAGTGATAGGGAGACAGAAGCAAAGTAATAATGGAAAAAATGAAGGAAAGAAACCTGAGGAAGGGAATGATGAAAGGGACAGGAAAGAAAATAGTATAAACTAAAATCATGTTAATAGAAAGACTTACATATATGTTGGATCTGTGGAGTCCCAATTGCCAGAAGAGGCTGTTCACTGTTTAAGAGACTTCACTATAAATTGTATCTTCACAGGGAATTTTTTGGTACAGATAGTCCTTTTGCTGACTTACTAGATGCTGTCACATTCCCAAAGCCAATATACAGGACGCCTGAGCTCTGCGGTTATAAGAAGAAAGAAGACACCATATACAGGCCTCTACATCTGACTCTGGAAGAAGTAAGTTACTTCAACCTACATAAATACAAAAAATCTTTTATTAAAATGTGAAACACACTGCTATTTCTGTGTGATACAATAAACTACATTAACATAATTTAGTAATAACTACAATCTTACTAACATTTAATTTTTTCGCAGGCTAAACAATTTTGTATTGGCACAGGGAAATATGGTAATATTGTCTCATTGCTAATTAGTTTTTCAATAGTATGCTTTATGTTTGTTCGCAAGACAGATGAGGAATCCATAAACAAAGCCAAGTTTGTTGTGAGTGGAACACTGAATAAACACCAATAACAATGACCAGAAATTCAATGCCCATAGCAGATAGGCATGCACTGCAATAACTCTTGTCGCATACTAAAGAAGACTGACTCACAGCTGTTTGCCTAGCCCCACTGCTGCGAGCAACTGGGCCTATGTAACTCGATGCTCACACCTGTGGTGGCTCTCATCAGTCACAAGCTGTAGTGCCACCAAACCTCTGGCAGGGGTATTAAAATATCTAATGTCCAAACTAATGTTATTTTTAGCTATGTCATATGTAAGATCACCAGATGGTATCATTATTTATTTCACAACATCTTACTGAACTGAACTGCTTTTCGGGAAATGGTTGGTGTCATGGCTTTAGCACAAAGTGCTGTAACATAGTAAAATGTTTTATTCTATGATATTCCCCTTATTCTATGTCTACCATTTTTAATTCTACTTAACTTGTGTGAAATTTTAGTGCATAGTGGTCTTCCCACAACATTTTTATTCAATGACCCCAATATGTAACCACAGATTGTTTTGTATTTTGTATTCACACTATGTTATGCCTGGTATGTACTTGAAACTCACTTAAAATGACTAAAAAGCCAAAATTGTACAGTACTGTTAGCTGCAAAACAAAAGGATATTTAGTCCAACCACAGACATCAGTCACTGAAACAGATTGTTGTAATTCATAAAATTTGTTTTATTAATTGCCCCTGTTGCAGTTAAAATAGTGGCAGGTTCTATGTTGAAGTTACAAGTCCTTCAGCATGCAATAATTATTATTCTACTGTCATGTCAAAAATGTGGGATAAATTACTCACTTTCACAAAAAATTAAATTTTAAAAAAATATTATTTTTACTGTTGATTGTATCTAATTTGTACTAGGATCATTTTAAGTTTGTAGCCACCACCACATACGTTGATTCTCATAGTCATGCAAGTAAACATCATTTGCACCATCTAGTGAAGCTGTTGAGTGAAGTGGTATAGTGTCTGTGAAGTTGTGATGTATGTTAACAACTGAGTCATGGCAATCACTGGATTCTGCATTTGCCACTGCGTTTTCCTGTGTTTTATCTGCTTCTGTTTACTCTTTGGAGTGTTAATTTTATAATTTTTTTATGTTCTTTTGTTGTCAGATTTTGGAGTTGCTCTTAGCAACTAAGCCTTTCTAGCTCTCTAATTGATTCACATTACAATAAAGTTGCATCAGGTATATTTTTGGTACACACAACTGAACATTATTTCAAGTATGGGAGTAAACACCTTATGGTGCAGCCAACTGATGTTGCAAGTAAAGGTGATTATTGCTATGCAAACAAAGGTGCATCTGGATGCTATTGCAGAATTTTCAGACCACGCTCATGAAGCTATCACTCTGAGCCAGGATAGTGCTGTGTCAATGCCAGGTAGTACCACAATGCGGCACCTCTTCATAAGAAAGGGGACAAGAGTGACTTAAATAATTGTAGATCAATCTCATTGCTGACTTCATTTTCTAAAATATTCAAAAAAGTTATGTATTCAAGAGTAGTCTCACATTTAAATGAAAATAATTTACTCAGCATGTCACATCTCGGATTCCGGATGGGTTACTCAACTGAGAATGCTATCTACACATTTACCCATCAAATAGTACTAGCCCTAAATAACAAATTATCGCCAGTTGGTATTTTTTTGTGATCTCTCCAAGGCATTTGACTGTGTGGATCATGTCACACTCTTAGAAAAACTAAGATTTTATGCAATTGAAGGCTATACACACAGCTGGTCTGAATCATACTTAATGAACAGAAAGCAAAAAGTTATGCTGAATAGCACAAATACGTTGGTAGGGTGGGAAATTGTAGTGAATGGGGAGTTATCACAAAGGGAGTCCCACAGGGTTCAATTTTAAGTCCTCTGCTGTTCCTTATTCATGTGAATGACCTCCCACTTAACGTTCAGCAAGTGGAACTAGTACTTTTTGCAGATGACACGAGTCTTATTATAAATCCCATTCCAGAAAAAGCAGCTGAAGATATCGTTAAGGATGCCTTTCAAAGAATTATTAAGTGGTTCTCAGAAAGTGGACTCTCTCTTAGTTTTGAAAAAACTCACTATATCCAGTTCTGTACACCAAATAGAGTCATACCGACAATTGATGTAGCATATGAACAGGGCTCAGTTAACAGGGTAGTTTTCTCCAAATTTTTGGGTGTTCACATTGATGACAACTTTAACTGGAAGAAGCATATTACTGAGCTTCTCAAACAACTAAGTTTAGCTTCTTCCACTCTTTGTATAATTGCTAGTCTTGGTAATAAACAGATCAGCCTCCTAACGTACTTCGCAAATTTCCACAGGGTTCAATTTTAAGTCCTCTGCTGTTCCTTATTCATGTGAATGACCTCCCACTTAACGTTCAGCAAGTGGAACTAGTACTTTTTGCAGATGACACGAGTCTTATTATAAATCCCATTCCAGAAAAAGCAGCTGAAGATATTGTTAAGGATGCCTTTCAAAGAATTATTAAGTGGTTCTCAGAAAATGGACTCTCTCTTAGTCAGTAATTGGTGCAACTGACTGGCTGACAGCATCACAACATGTGTTTATAACTGGCAGAGTATCTGCTTGGCTTCAACCTAAGTATTCTGACGACGCCAGTGCATTGTTGTAGCCCACTAGCGGCATGTTGTCTGTTCACAGCATGCAAATCTGCCATTACAGTATATGGTAGACAATGAGAAGATTTAAACTTAGGACTACACTGTCAGTTTTTGTGGGATTTTACAGTATGTTTTTGCACACTATGAACTCTAACCAGGTCTGGCCTACATTCAATTAGAGGACAGTGTTACAGGTCTTGCAGCCACTGGGTACCATCGTAACAGTAGAGAACATGATGTCAAGGTAATACAGGTCATTGACAAAGTATACCACTCATTACTCCCAGAGTTTCTGACCTTGGTGGGACCTCCAGGGGCACCACAACAAGTCTTACATGACACTTTACATCACATAGAAACGACAGATGACCTGCCTGTGTCTTGTAGGCTTAGAAGGTTAGCACCATGATGCCTTGCCATCACCAAGGCTTAATTTAACATCAGACCTTCAAATAGCCCATGGGCATCTGCTGTGCATGTAGTTCCTAAAAAGGGAGGAGCCTGCCATTCACATGATGATTATCATACACTGCATGCTCAAACCATATCTGATTGCTTCCCATGTGATTGTTGACGGACTACAACTATTCATTGCACTAGGTGACAATATTCATTGTATCAATTGTGCAAAGGCCTAGACTCAGATTCCTACGGCAGCAGAGGATATACCAAAGACCATAAGCATCATGCCATGTGGGTTATTTGATAGCAAAATCATGAAATTTTGATTCTGCAATGCTGTGCAAACCTGGCAGTGATTTATCGACTCTATCTTTCATGGGCTCCTGTTTTGCTTTGTGTTCTTAGATGATGTGCTTGTGTTTTTGTCATGCATGGACCATCATCTCAGGAAGGTTTTCCAGCATTTAGAATGTTACAGTGAGTTGTTTAACATGGCCAAATGCATGTTTGAATGGCCAGACATTGAATTTCTCGGACACCAAATATCCACCGCAGGCACATTTTCAGTGAAATGAAAGCTTGGAGCCATTTTGTAGGTTACTAGACTGACTACAACTAAAGAACTTCATAGATTCTTGTTTA
The DNA here is from genome assembly GCF_023864275.1 of Schistocerca cancellata. Classification (NCBI taxonomy): domain Eukaryota; kingdom Metazoa; phylum Arthropoda; class Insecta; order Orthoptera; family Acrididae; genus Schistocerca; species Schistocerca cancellata. The sequence continues at coordinate 382,834,232 of NC_064634.1, read as the reverse complement.
ATTTTTGCCATCAGCATTTACCACAGGTGGTGAAACAAAAGAAACCATTGATCACAGCACTGGCTGCGCCGAAAGTCAAGACCAGTTCCCCAGTGCAGTGAGCCAAGGAGATGCACTCAGTGTTCAAAGTGATGAAACAATGCTTGACAAAAACAGTACTGTTGATATACCCCAAACTTGAGGTTCCTCTAGCAGTAGTGGTGGATACCAGTTAGTGAGCTATTGGCACAACTCTTCAACAATGGGTAGATAATGCATGGCAGCCACTTGTGTATTTTTCTCACAAAGTTACCACCAACACAACAGAAATTGAGTACCTATTATTGAGAGCTCTTGGCTATTTATGATGCCAACAAACATTTCAGATTGCAGATCAAATCAAGGGAATTTGTCATATACATCAATCATAAGCCATCAACCAGTTTTAAACATGGCTGCTATTCAGCAACCATATACTAGTTTCAACATAGGATTATGCAGCCAAGGGTCTGTAGTTTTTGGATCCTTTATGCACTGTCTCATGTCAAAATATGATTTAACATAACTTGGCAAAAGTTTATTAAAATTGATAGCTACACCTGTGTTTAACAATTTTCTTCTTACGCCTTTGTACTTTGACACAGCCTTAGACACCTGGGCCAGTAGAATTCTTACAGTTTTAAACATGGCTGTTACTCAGCAACCGTATACTAGTTTCAATGTAGGATTATACAACCAACGAGTTGCAGATAACTTAGGTGCATTGACCTAGGTTTCGACACCTACTAAGGGTATATCCATCAGAATGAACCTTTTGATAAACCCTATAAAACAATACATAGAAAATTTAACATGGGAAAAATATATTAACCAAGATGACAATTGTCATGATGTATAATGGTTACTTACATAAAATTATATTGCAAGAAAGAAAATATCAGAAATTAGAGCAGCTATGTTCAAATCAAAAACAAAATAAAACATTCCAGCCTTTGCCACTTACACATTCAAGAGGAACATTACCACCTGCTCTCTGCATCAGTACAACCACTAGGAATTTATTTGCCAATTCAGCACTGATGTTCACCACATTTTTGGCATTAACAGTTTTGTGGTAGATTGTTTGTCTCAAGTAGCCAGAATATCACAGCCTCTGGATGTTACAGAACTTGCTAAGGCTCAACAAGAGGATCCCAAGTTATGAAACCTGCTGCATGGTGACACTGCAGACCTAAAGTTGTAACTATTCAACATTCCTGGAGAAGAAATTCATCTATACTGTGAATTGGTACACAGACAATCTTACCTCTTTGGACCAGTTGTATTCCTAAGGCAGGTGTTCAACAGTCTGCACAGCCACTGTCATCCCAGAGTGTGACCAATGTTCAAGTTGGTGTCACAGTGTTTTGTGTGGCCAGAAATGGAACAGCACTGCTGTGAGTGGACACAAACATGCCAACCCTGTAAGACTTCCCACCATGTGCATGTGCCGATAGGTGATTTTCCAGATGCGTACTCACCTTTCACTCCTGTTCACCTCGTTATTGCGGGATCGCCTCCCCTGTCAGACGGCCAGTGATATTTACTGACTCTGATGGAGAGGTATAAATGATGCCCAGAGGCACTTCTGACTGATAACATATTGGCAAAAACTATACCCTTCATGTTTGTATTGACACGGCTAGTGTGTTACAGTACCTAGCATGTTACAAATGTCCATTGCACACCACCACCAACAGGGGCCCACAGTTTGCATCAGAATTGTTTGCCCAGCTGGTGAAATTTTGTGGCTATATACACCATAAAAGAGCAAGTTATCATCCAGAAAACAACAGCATGATTGAAAGATGGCATTTGAACAATGAAGGCAGTGCTCCTGTGCCAGGCAAGTTCATGGACATCAGCACTTCCCATAGTTATGCTCAGCCTACAAATCACCTATAAACTTAGACTCATCTGAGGCAGAGCTTGTTTACAGCATGACACTGTGCCTGCCTGGAGAGTCCTTTGACTCCTACTCTCTTAAGAGTGCACCGCAGAATCAGTTTTTCCATTGTTTGCAGGAGCATATCAACCTGATCAAACCTCCAGGCATGGTTCTCCAACAACTTTTGCGCACAGTGATCTCAAGAACTGTTCATATATAGTGCTGTGGTCAGTCTCCCTATAGTGGACCATTTAGCATTCTATGCAGAAGTATGTAGACTCTGGAAATAGCAGTGAACTCTTTGGAGTGTTAATTTTGTTATCCTTTTGTATGTTCTTTTCCTGTCAGGTTTTGTAGTTGGTCTTAGAAACTAAATGTGTATCACTCTCTAATTGATCAACATTGATCAACATTGCAGTAACATTCGATCCAGGATATTTTTGGCATACGTAACTGAACATTATTCCAAGTTCAGGAGCCTTCGGTACAATTAACCCATCAAGTTTTTGAAGATCTGACAGTTGGTGCTGATTACAATAAAACTACTAGCAGTGTGAGATTTTTTGTTTATCAATGAATAAATATTACTTTAAAGCAGCATGAATTGCATCTTTTTACCTCATATTCATACCTATGTCTCAGTTTGATTACTGTTGTAGTTAAAAAAATTTACTTATTTTTGTACAATAGTTGTAAGCTATCTAAAGTAATTACTTCATTTTCTCACAATACTAATTGTAGGATAGGAAAATACCAGTTGTTCCTCTGATCTAGCATTTGTCCTTGAGTCTGGAAGTCACTTTAACTGTGAGTCAATAAGTGAGACATATGTTCATGTGAGCTGATTCTTGCTTAGTAAGTATGCAACTTCATGCTGACTTATGACCATGGAAGAAGGAAGGGAATAAGATTAGGGTTTAATGTTCTTTTGACAGTGCTCAATAAAGATGGAGCACAAGCTCAGATTGTTGTGTGGAGGGGAAGGATATTGGCTATGCCCTTCTGAAGGAACCATCCTGGCATTTACCTGGCACAGTTTAGGAAACTCACAGAAAACCTAAATCAGGATTATCACACACATATTTGAACTGTTGTCCTTCCAAATGTGAGTCCATTGGACTAACCACCGCTCCACCTCACTAGGTACTTATGACCATGTCTAGCAAACTACTGCAAGGATTTTTTATGCAGATGATGGTGTGAATAACTAAGTCTGTTGGATTGTTGTGGTAATATGGTCTATCATGAGCAAAATGAATTTTAATTTGAAAAGGAACTACCAGATGCATGATAAAATACCAAATCAATCAGTAAAAAATATTTAATAGGAAGAAATGAAATGATTCAAGTAAGACAGGAAGGCTTCAGTGATATGACATATGTCATAATTTATTCATATCAGGAGGAGAGAAAGTTTTGTTTGTCATAAATATCATTATCCTTCAAGTTAAAGGATAAAATGGCTATATCTGGAAAACTACTCCTCTGTTCTGCATTAGGAAAAGTCAGAGAAGACTGTTCCGTCTTCAGTCTACAGTATACATTAAGTGTTAGAACTGTAAGAGTCATTCAGGCTAATTTTACCAGTCAAAATATTTGTCCCCCACCCCACCTCCACCCCCCCACCACCACCCCATTTCCCCTCTATAACAGCACACAGGTGAAGTTGTGTGTATGGGTCAGTTGGACTTACAGAGTCAGCACTGTAAGAGGCATTGATATGGAAACAAACAATAATGGCAGGATGAAGCTATGATGATTGTATGTGCCCACAGCCACAATGTGAATGAAGCTGCCTGATTTGGCAAGCAGTTAGAATCTGCTTTGAGTGAGTGTGTTTGGTGTCATGTACCAGAGAGACCAAAGATACCTTAATTACTATCCTCTCTCAGGGACAATGTGTCCTCTGCAGAAAGTACAGGATTTATCATCACTTGTCCACCTGATTATAAACAGTGTGACAGTGATAGGTCTGGGTTCCTGTACAAGGAAGGGAGCTGGGATAACTTCGGGTATTACCTGTTGTTGTTGATGTGGTCTTCAGTCCACTGGTTTGATGCAGCTCTTCAAGCTACTCTATCCTGTGCAAGCTTCTTCATCTCCCAGTACCTACTGCAGCCTACATCCGTCTGAAACTGCTTAGTATATTCATCTCTTGGTCTCCCTCTATGATTTTTACCCTCCATGCTGCCCTCCAGTACTAAATTGGTGATCCCTTGATGCCTCAGAACATGTCCTAACAATTGATCCCTTCTTCTGGTCAAGTTGTGCCACAAACTCCTCTTCTCCCCAATTCCATTCAATACCTCCTCATTAGTTATGTGATCTACCAATCTAATCTTCAGCATTCTTCTGTAGCACCACATTTCGAAAGCTTCTATTCTCTTCTTGTCTAAACTATATATCGTCCATGTTTCACTTCCATACATGGCTACACTCCATACAAATACTTTCAGAAATGACTTCCTGACACTTAAATCTATACTCGATGTTAACAAATTTCTCTTCTTCATGAACACTTTCCTTGCCATTGCCAGTCTACATTTAATAACCTCTATCCTTCTACAATCATCAGTTATTTTGCTCCCCAAATAGCAAAACTTTTACTACTTTAAGTGTCTCATTTCCTAATCTAATTCCCTCAGCATCACCCGATGTAATTCGACTACATTCCATTATCGTTGCTTTGCTTTTGTTGATGTTCATCTTATATCCTCCATTCAAGACACTGTCCATTCCATTCAACTGCTCTTCCAAGTCCTTTTCTGTCTCTGACAGTATTCTAATGTCATCAGCGAACTTCAAAGCTTTTATTTCTTCTCCATGGATTTTAATACCTACTTTGGAGTTTCCTTTACTGCTTGCTCAATATACAGATTGAATAACATCGGGGAGAGGCAACAACCCTGTCTCACTCCCTTCCCAACCACTGTTTCCCTTTCATGTCCCCCGACTCTTATAACTACCATCTGGTTTCTGTACAAATTGTAAATAGCCTTTCGCTCCCTGTATTTTACCCCTGCCATGTTCAGAATTTGAAAGAGAGTATTCCAGTCAACACTGTCAAAAGCTTTCTCTAAGTCCACAAATGCTAGAAATGTAGGTTTGCCTTTCCTTAATCTATTTTCTAAGATAAGTTGTAGGGTCAGTATTGCCTCACGTGTTCCAACATTTGTACGGAATTCAAATTGATCTTCCCCGAGGTCGGCTTCTATCAGTTTATCCATTCGTCTGTAAAGAATTCGCGTTAGTATTTTTCAGCTGTGACTTACTAAACTGATAGTTCGGTAATTTTCGCATCTGTCAACACCTGATTTCTTTGGGAATGGATTTATTATATTCTTCTTGAAGTCTGAGGGAATTTCACCTGTCTCATAGATCTTGCTCACCAGATGATAGAGTTTTGTCAGGACTGGCTCCCCCAAGGCTGTCAGTAGTTCTAATGGAATGTTGTCCACTCCCGGGGCCTTGTTTTGTCTCAAGTCTTTCAGTGCTCTGTCCAACTCTTCATGCAGTATCATATCTCCCATTTCATCTTCATCTACATCCTCTTCCATTTCCATAATATTGTCCTCAAGTACATCGCCCTTGTATAGGCCCTCTATATACTCCTTCCACCTTTCTGCTTTCCCTTCTTTGCTTAGAATTGGGTTTCCATCTGAGCTCTTGATATTCATACAAATGGTTCTCTTTTCTCCAAAGGTCTCTTTAATTTTCCTGTAGGCAGTATCTACTTTACCTCTAGTGAGATAAGCCTCTACATCCTAACATTTGTCCTCTAGCCATCCCTGCTTAGCCATTTTGCACTTCCTGTCAATATCATTTTTGAGACATTTGTATTCCTTTTTGCCTGCTTCACTTACTGCATTTTTATATTTTCTCCTTTCATCAATTAAATTGATCCTCTGCTGCCTTCACTACTTCATCTCTCAAAGCTACCCATTCTTCTTCTACTGTTTTTCTTTCCCCCATTCCTATCAATTGTTCTCTTATGCTCTCCCTGAAACTCTGTACAACCTCTGATTTAGTCAGTTTATCCAGGTGCCATCTACTTACATTCACACATTTTTGCAATTTCTTTCGTTTTAATCTACAGTTCATAACCAATAGATTGTGGTCAGAGTCCACATCTACCCCTGGTAATGTCTTCCAATTTAAAACCTGGTTCCTAAATCTCTGTCTTACCATGTATAATCTATCTGATACCTTCTAGTATCTCCAGGCTTCTTCCATGTATACAACCTTCTTCCAAGTTTCTTGAACCAAGCGTTAGTTATGATTAAATTATGCTCTGTGCAAAATTCTACCAGGCAGCTTCCTCTTTCATTTCTTACCCCCAATCCATATTCACCTACTATGTTTCCTTCTCTCCCTTTTCCTCCTACCAAATTCCAGTCACCCATGACTACTAAATTTGCGTCTCCCTTCACTATCTGAATAATTTATTTATCTCATCACACATTTCATCAGCTTCTTCGTCATCTGCAGAGCTAGTTGGCATATAAACTTGTACTACTGTAGTAGGCGTGGGGTTCGTGTCTATCTTGGCCACAATAATGCGTTCACTATGCTGTTTGTAGTAGCTTACCCGCACTCCTATTTTTTTATTCATTATTAAACCTACTCCTGCATTACCCCTATTTGATTTTGTATTTATAACCCTGTATTCACCTGACCAAAAGTCTTGTTCCCCCTGCCACCGAACTTCACTAATTCCCATTACATCTAACTTTTGCCTATCCATTTCCCTTTTTAAATTTTCTAACCTACCTTCCCGATTAAGGGATCTGACATTCCAGCTCCGATCCGTAGAACGCCAGTTTTATTTTTCCTGATAATGATGTCCTCTTGAGTAGTCCCCGCTCAGATATCTGAATGGGGGACTATTTTACCTCTGGAATATTATACCCAAGAGGACGTCATCATCATTTAACCATACAGTAAAGCTGCATGCCCTTGGGAAAAATTACGGTTGTAGTTTCCCCTTGCTCTCAGCTGTTTGCAGTACCAGCACTGCAAGGCCATTTTGGTTAATGTTACAAGGCCAGATGAGTCAATCATCCAGACTGTTGCCCCTGCAACTACTGAAAAGGCTGCTGCCCCTCTTCAGGAACCAAAGATTTGTCTGGCCTCTCAACAGATACCCCTCCATTGTGGTTGCACCTACCATACACCTACCTGTATCGCTGAGGCACACAAGCCTCCCCACCAACGGCAAGGTCCATGGTTCATGGACAAATTTGAGCTGCTGTCTTCCACTGAAACTAAAACAGCCAGTGAGACACACTTCACTTGTAGGGAAATCTGCCATGTATAAAATCAGGGAAAAGTAAATGTAAAAAGTTAGGGGTTTGGTAATTGCCACCATGTCAGACATGCAGCAAATAATTGTGCCCCTTAGGAAACAGCAGCAGTGGATGGGATGGATCATCTTTGTCTCAATGTTGTATGCCTGAAGGCATCTTTTAACATGCTGAAGAATTCATGTTGGTAGCCATTGAGAGAACAGGATGAAACCAACTGCAGAATGTGGTATACTTTTGAATGAACAACATGTATTGTCTGTGTTCCAAAGTCATACTTGGTTCCTTCCTATGACTGGAAGAGAAGGCCAGCCTTTCTCAGAGAGTTTTAACAAAGCTCATAGTCTGGAATATTGTTCCCAGGGCTGACCAGTGCCATTGTTTCTTAGTCAAGTGGAAGGCTTGAACTAGAGGCTTCAAAGATTCTCTGACAAGCTAGGTTTTGACTTCTTGGATATGTGCCATATGGTTGAGAGTAGCAGGGTTCTCCAAAGTGGGTCAGATGCACTACACATGAGAGGCTATTGCCCAATTAACTTACACTTTGTTGGGTGCACACAAGTTTTTGGTTAACTTAGACAACTATCCCTCCATTTTAGATAATGATAGCTTTAAGGCACTTTGTAGTATTAGTGTAAGACCCAAAGAAATGACCCCCCACAGATGAAACAATTGAAAAATCCCAACAAATCCAGAAGTTGAAGCAGTACTGAAAAGCGCTATATCTCATATAATACTAGATGCAGAGAGATGTCTATAATCAAAATTGACAGCAGTAAAACTTTTTGAGCAAATCTAAGAATATGTCAGAAGGATAAGGTAATGAGAAACATTGATGGTGTATTTGTCACAGTAGACAAGAAACTGAAATCCACATGTATAGAAATTGAGTCTGCATGGAAGATCATTTGAGCAAGACTCAGTATCAACATGGGTGGCAATAAAATTCCCTTTGTCAACTACCAGACTCTCTGCCAGATGTAACTGAAAACTAGAGAAACCATCTCACACTAATGCATATGTTTCCCAGTAATATTGTCATTGTCGAAGGAGACTCAATCATCCAAAAATTGATTCAGATATTTAGCTTTGTAAGTAGTTAGTGGGACAAGACATATTTAGGAATAATGTTAAATGCTTTCTTCAAAAAATATTTGGAACAGAATGTTTGGAAGCCTTGGTGGCTTCCAAACATTCTGATGGAACTATATATACAGGAATTATGTCCAAGTTTAAAGAATAGCTGGCCACACACTAGACAGATATGTATCTAATAGAATAGTTCATGCTGCAAGGGAGCCTTCATAGTATATGGGGTGAGTCACTAACTATTGCCACCAAGAATAACTCCAAAAGTGTGATAGGAGCTGAAACGTTTGGGGGACAAAAGTTGCATGGGACAACTGGGGCCACAATATGACATTGGTTTTTTGTTGCTAGGTGTGGTCACTTCAGTCAACTTTGTTTTTCTAAATGGGATGCTATAATTTGGTACTTATTTTCTGATAGAAGCTATCGAGATGAATCCAATGATGTGTAACATTAAGGTCTTTGAAGGTCAGTGAAGGTCAAAAAGGTGGCATGAATGTCCATTTACAGAAGATGTTTAAAGTGATGATCATTGGTATCAATGCAGTTCTGCAATCTTCTTATCATGGACTGATTGGTATTCCTTATCACTTCAGCACTTATTGAAGCACATGCTCTGGCAATTCTCTCTTGTATATCATGCAAATAGTAAATATTCACCAAATATGCCATATCCATCTAATGTGCCATTGACATGTAAACATATTCGACGGTTTCACAATACAACACTAATATAAACAGTGAGGCTAGTATCGTCAAATCAAGCAAATGTGAATGATGTATTCCTCCAAAGAACAATTCGATATGCTTCTCATTTATAGAAAATGCCAACGAAATTCAGTGGGAGCTAGAGACTTATACACTGAAAGATATCCTCAATGTACTCACCCTACACATCATACATTTACATATGTGTATGATAAATTGAGAACAACACATCAGAAACAAATCTGGCAAAGGAAAGTTACTAACTACGAGATGTAAATTGGTACTCTTCCAACTGTGGTTCGAGATCCTTGTGTTAGTTCACGTCAAATCGCAAGGGAAACTGGCCTCACCCAGAGTAGTGTTGCTCGTGTTCTGCATTGCCATAAATATCATCCTTACCATATCAGTCTCCACCAAGAATTAACTGATACGGATTGTATTCGTCACATTGAATTCTGCCGATGGGCTCAACTTCAGATTCAGAGGGATGACACATTTATTAATTTGATTTTATTTACTGACGAGACTATATTCACAAACAACAGAAATGTTAATTTGCATAACATGCATTATTGGGCAACTAAAAATCCATGTTTGCTGTGGCAAGCTGAACACCAAAAACTGTGGTTGGTGAATGTATGGTGTAGGATTCTGGAGGACAGAATTATAAGCTCCTATTTCATCCAAGGAAGTCTTCATGGTAGGAAGTACACCACATTCTGGCAAGAAACATTAGGTCTGTTATTGGAAGAAATAACTTTACGAACAAGAAACAGAATGTGGTATGAGGGGTGTCCACCATATTTTACAATGAAGGCTAGAAATGAGTTGCAGAGGCAATTCCCAGATTGTTGGATTGTGTAATAACACTGTTCACGTTACGTCGCACTTCATTTAGCGTAGACCGGGACTGTGTCCTAGGCAGGCCCGATGTTGACTAACTGCGCTCTGCCTGTCCTGCCGGAGTTGTTGTTGTTGTTACGCCAGCAGAGGGCGCGTCCGAATTCTCGCGTGCCCTCTGGTGGACGGGACTCTACTTGCGGCAACTACTGTCCATGACGCGCCGTGCCAATGTGCGCCTCCTGCGATCTTTCTGGTGGCTACTACACTCCTCCTCCTTCAGGGGGTGAAGCCACTGTGATCCACTGCGTCGAAAGGTGGAGCGTCGGGCAGGAGCGATGACCTCCACATCCATGGGATGGCCGGAGTCGAGGGAATCTGCCAACCCTCGAGCCGGAACCTTCGAATATGGCTGGAAATGACCCACACGAAGAGGCCCCCGTCGTCCCACAACCGGAGCCCGGGACAGAACGGGCGACAAGCTGTCGAACTCCGGATCCTGTTCCACCTCAGGAGGGGCAAGACCCAGTGGCGGGGACGAAGGGGAAGGGACGACCACAGGGGAACTAGCCCCCTGCGAAACCGGGCCGGCTAGGGGGGCCAGCTCTCGCTGGGGCAGCTCGAATGACGGCGATGCCGGTGCTGGAGCCACTGGAGGCTGCCAAGGCTGAGAACCATCACAGTGCGGCAGAGTCACAGCGGGGAGAGGAGGTAACGTCCCCTGTGAAACCAATACAGGTGCTGGCAATGGGGAAGCCGGTGTCCGAGAGGGCGGAGGGTGGGTGCCCGAACGTGGACGTAGCTGATTTTGGTGACGACGTACCACCCGGTCCCCTGCCTGCAAGGTATAGAGCCGGCGGCCATGTCGGTGCAGGACCACCGCCGGTATCCAACGTGGATTGCGACCAAACCCACGGGCCCAGACTGACATACCCAGTGGAAAGCCAGGTACTCCGTTTTGGGAAGACTGGCGAGGACCAGGCTGGAGGAGGTGCAGCAGAGTCCTAGGTTGACGCCCATGGAGGAGCTCTGCGGGGCTGCGGTCTCCCATTGGTGTGGTCCGGTATGCCGTCAAGAAAAACGTCAATGCTTCCTCTGCAGGAAATTCGTGCACATACTTTTTCATCTGCGTCTTAAAGGTGCGCACCATGCACTCAGCTTCCCCATTCGATTGTGGATGGAAGGGGGGAGAGCAAACGTGCCGAATACCGAGCGCCTACAAAAATCCTGGAAGGTCTGCGAAAGAAACTGCGGTCCATTGCCCGAGACCAGGGTGATTGGCAGACCTTCCACAGAAAAGATTTTTGCTAGTGCCTGGATTGCAACGTCTGAAGTGGTTGAGGAGCAGCGAACCACATATGGGAATCGGGAATAAGCATCAATGACAATGAGCCAAAAGCCATTGAGAAACGGCCCCGCAAAATCGATGTGAACACGTTCCCACGCCTGGGTTGCCGGCGGCCATGAAGAGAACGCTGCCCTGGGAGATGCTTGTTGGCTCGCACACTGGGAACAGGCGGCCACCAAGTGCTCAATTTCTCTGTCAATACCGGGCCAGTACACATGTCTGCGAGCCAAGGTTTTAGCACGGGAAACACCCCAGTGCCCCGCATGTAATAACTTGAGGACCTCCCGTCGTAAACTTGCAGGAACAACCACGCGAGGAGCTGTATCATCGGTAGCCAGAAGGAGAACTCCTTCCAAGACCGAGAGACGGTCTCGTAGAAGAAAATAATTACGAAGAGGGTCCAAGGCCCGGCCCGGAGGGCGGGACGACCACCCCTGCTGAATGAGGCGAACTACTTGCCGGAGAACCGGGTCAGCCGCTGTTTCCCTGGCGACTCGAGAACTAGTGATCGGGAAGCCATCAACCGCCTGGCGGGACGCCACATCCAAATGAAAACACATAATCTCCTCTCGATCAAATGTAGGGTCCGGGCCCACCGGAAGACGGGAAAGAGCGTCGGCATTGGCATGCTGGCCTGTAGGGCGAAAACGAATGTCATAATGGTACTTAGAGAGGAACAAGGCCCAGCGCTGTAGTCTGTGGGCCGCCCTATCCGGAATCTGAGAGGCGGGGCCAAATAACGATATTAACGGCTTATGGTCAGTGATTAACTGAAACTTCGTGCCATACAAGAAAGGGTGAAACTTGGTAACAGCGTAGACAATGGCCAAAGCCTCTTTTTCCACCTGGGAGTAATGGGCCTGCGCGGGACTAAGCGTTTCGACGCAAACGCCAGTGGTTGCTCGGAACCATCTGCGTTGCGATGGGCCAGGACCGCCCCCACCCCATACTGTGAAGCATCCGTAGCCAGGACTAACGGCTTATGGGGATCAAAAGTAGCCAAACAAGGGGCTGACGTGAGGAGGCCCTTCAACGAGGTGAACGCTCGCTCGCATGCCGGCGACCAATCAAAAGGAACACCCTTGTGCAGAAGGCAGTACAGGGGGTGGGCTATAGTGGAAGCCCTGGGAATGAACCGGTGGTAATAGGCTATCTTGCCTAAAAAAGCTTGTAACTCCTTCAGCGATGTGGGCCGAGGAAGGTTGACGATACCTTGGACCAAACTTCCTAGTGGCTGGATGCCATGCCGAGAGATGGTGTAGCCCACATACTCAATGGACGGTTGGAAGAAGGTTGACTTCTGCAGGTTGCAACGCAAGCCCACAGACCTGAATTTGAGAAAGAGGGTGCGAAGGTTGTGCAAGTGGTCCGTCGTGCTGCGGCCCGTGACAATTATGTCATCCAGGTAATTAATACAATGAGGGATTGTCGACGTGACATGCTCAAGATAACGCTGGAATATCGCCGGGGCACTGGATATTCCAAAAGCCAACCGCTGGTATTGGTAAAGGCCAAACGGGGTGTTGATGACTGCCAGCCGTTTGGAGTCCTCATCAAGTGGTATCTGATGATAAGCCTCTGACAGATCGATTTTCGAAAAATAGTGGCCTCCCGCCACGGCGGAGAACAATTCATCAGCACGAGGCAAAGGATAGGTGTCCACCACCAATTGGGAATTAATGGTGGCCTTAAAATCGCCACAAAGACGTAATTTTCCAGAGGGCTTCTTGACAATAACGAGGGGCGAAGCCCACTCACTGGAAGAAATGGGAAGAACGACCCCTAGGGCTGTCAGCCGGTCTAGCTCTTCCTTTACCTGAGGGCGGAGAGCCAAGGGGATCTGCCTCGCGCGTAGAAAACGCGGGCGAGCCAACGCCTTCAACGTTAAGTGAGCTTCAAAATCTGAAACACGCCCCAGGCCCTCCTCAAAAATGTCTGGAAAGTCTGAGATCAAAGATTCTAATGAGTGATAGGGAACGTCTTCGGAGACCAACTGTATGGTGTCAGCGATAGAAAAACCGAAAGCTTGAAAGGCATCCAGGCCAAAAAGGTTAGCGGAGCTCGCATCACTGACAACAATAAAAGTAATAGGCCGAGTGACCGATTTGTAAGTCACGTCGGTAGTGAATTGACCCAGTAGGGGAATGAACTGTTTACCATAACCGCGTAGACGCCGGTAAACTGGCGCCAACGGGGGCGATCCAAGGTCGGAATACGTTTGTGCATTCAACAACGAAACTGCCGCGCCCGTATCTACTTGCAGTTGTAACCGGCGCGACCGAACTGACACCTCGATAAAGAGTTTGCGTGCCGATGCGTCGGGAGCCTGGCCCGATGAAACTTCCTGAATGTCAACGTCCATGTCCTCTGTACTTGCTTCCTTCGATTCCTTTGAGGCTGAGCGGCAAACTTTAGCAATGTGACCGTTTTTATGACATTTGCGACAAACGGCCCAACGCTGGGGGCACTTTGACCGATCGTGATGTATATAGCACGACGCACAGGACGGCAACAGGGGCCGGCGGCCGGAATTCTGTTTACGCGCCGCGCGGCCATAACGGCCGGATTGTACCGCTCGCACGTCGTCCACCCCGGACACAGTGGACGCGGCCGTGCCGCCCTGAACCTCCGCGACGTCGCACCACGCTTCCAGCTGTTGACCTGCTGCGTGAGAGACTTCATACGATTGAGCAATGGACAGGACTTCTTCGAGGGAAGGGTCTTCTAACTGCAGGGCCCGTTGCCGGACCTCCCTATCAGGGGCCGAACGAACAATGACGTCGCGTACCATAACATGGGCATACGACTCCCGCGACTGCTCCGTGACAAAATGACACTTGCGACTAAGACCGTGCAGGGTTGCGGCCCACGCCCGGTAAGACTGATGGGGCTGTTTCTTGCATTGATAGAACTCGACCCTAGCCGCCACAACATGCGTGCGGCGGCGATAATATGAAGACAGCAATGAACACAATGCGTCAAAAGACAAGGACGAGGGTTCCTGCAACGGCGCCAGCTGCCGCAAAACTTGATACAGCGAGGGAGATATCCAAGACAAGAAGAGAGCACGACATACCTCCGCATCGGCAACATGAAACGCCTGGAAATGCTGCCGAAGGCGATGTTCATATGCGTCCCAATCCTCCGCCGTCTCGTCATACGGGGGAAAGGGAGGAGGGAACGGCGCCGGAGCAGACGGCGGTGAGAGCAACGCTGGAAGCACTTGTTTCATGGTGGCCATGAGCTCCGTCTGCTGCACAACCAAAACCCGCACCAAATCCTCCATGCCGTGGAGAAACTGCGAAACCGGAACAACGACGCAACACGCGAAAGAACAACCCTACTCGTCGCCAATTGTGTAATAACACTGTTCACGTTACGTCGCACTTCACTTAGCGTAGACCGGGACTGTGTCCTAGGCAGGCCCGATGTTGACTAACTGCGCTCTGCCTGTCCTGCCGGAGTTGTTGTTGTTACGCCGGCAGAGGGCGCGTCCGAATTCTCGCGTGCCCTCTGGTGGACGGGACTCTACTTGCGGCAACTACTGTCCATGACGCGCCGTGCCAATGTGCGCCTCCCGCGATCTTTCTGGTGGCTACTACAGATTGGATGAGGAGAAGATGTGTGGTGGCTGGCTTGTTCTCCAGACTTGACACCTCTGGATTTTTTCTTGTGGGGATTTGTAAAAGACATTGTTTATAAAGATATTCCAACTACACCAGAAGATATGCGTGAGAGAATTGTCAGAGCATGTGCCTCAATACGTGCTGATGTGATGGGGAATACCACTCAATCCATGATAAGAAGATTGTAGCACTGCATTGATACCAATGGTCATCACTTTGAACACCTTCTGTATATAGTTGACCTTCATATCTCTGACCACGACCCAACCTAGCAACAAAAAACCACTGTCATATTGTGGCCCCCTTTGTCACATGCAACATTTGTCCCACAAACTTTTCAACTACTATCATACGTTTGGAATTATTCTAGGTGGTAATAGTGACACAACCTCTATAGTCAATGTACTGGCATAGGGCTATATATAAATAAGGGCTGAATAAAACATGTTTGGCTGTTTGGAGGGGAAAGTATGAAACCTTCACTGATTGTAATAGGAGATATTTAAAGATCTGCCACAAAAACCAAAGGAATTCTGATCATGTGTAAAGGCTATCAATGGCACTATAGTTAATGTTCAGACACTCATGGATGAAACAGGAAATGAAATTGATGGTAAAAAATCAGAACTGGAAGTGCTGTTGAACTCTGTTTTCAAATATTCCTTTACAAAGGAAGAGACAGAACTACTGCCCCAATTAAATCCTGAAACCACTGTAAAATGAGTGATGTATGTATTAGTGTCAAAGGCATTGAGAAGCAACTGAAATCACTGAAATTAAACAAGGCTCCAGCACTTGATTGGAATCCCTGTCAGTCTCTATACTGAATTTTCTGCTGACTTATCTATCATCTTAGATATAATATGCAGTAGATGTCTCTCACCTGTCTACAAGAAGGGTAACAGATGTGATCCACAAAACTGCTATCCAATATTCATGATATCCATTTGTTGTAGAATCTTAGAGTGTATTTTGAGCTCAAACATAATGTATCTTGAACAGAGTGACCTCCTTCATACCAACCGGCATGGATTCTGGAAACGCAGATCATCTGAAACCCAACACACAGTTTTCTCACATGACATCCTGAAAGACAAGGATAAAAGCAGTCAGATAGATGCAGTATTTCCTGAATTCCAAAAAAACATTAGACACAATGAGTATCATCCAAAATTTGTGACTGTATTGAGGAAGTTTTGGTAAGAAGGATGCACCATGTGATCTTTGATGGAAAGTTATCATCGGATGTACTTATGGATGTAATTACAGACATATTCCAGGAAATTGTTGTATACTATTGACCTTGCAGATAATATTAATGATAAATTCAGACTTCCTGCAGATGATATACAAGGGTTTGAACTTAATCACCAGCGTTGTGTAGAACCTGTTGCCAGTGATGTGGAAGGCTTAGTATACCATTTGCAGAGCCTGTTCTGTTAATGGTGTGAATGGAGCAGTCTACTGCCTGTTGAATCTCTGGAACAGTTCTGAAGCGAATGCCACTAAGTGGTTCCTTCATCTCTGGAATCAACTGGAAGTCACAAGGACTTAAGTGTGGGGAGTACGGTGGATGGTACAGTACTTCTGAGTCCCATCAACCAAACAGAGTGGCCACAGTTTGCGCAGTATGCGCCCTTGGATTGTCATGGAAAATGATGGATGGGTTGTGCAGAAAGTGTCATCACTTCTTTCACAAAGCTGGTCACAGGTGATGCTCCAAAAATGATCAATAATACTGTGCATTGATGGTCTGCCATGAAGGAATGTAACGTGTTAGAACAACACCATCACAGTCGTATACGAGAATCACCCTAACTTTCACCATACTGGGGCTCTGATGCACTTTCAACTTTCATGGCGACCCACAATGATGCCATTTTCTGGATTGGCATTTAAGTTTTGGCTCATACAATGTGGCCCCCGTCTCATCCAGTGTTACAATACGGCATAAGAAAGCCTCTCCTTCATGCCCATGGCGCTCCAAGTGCATCTGAGCAACATTGTAACACATCCATTTCTACATTTCCATCAAGTCATGCAGAACCCATCGTGATGCAATTTTTTGCATGCCCAAGCATTCTTTCAGGATGCAAAGCACAGTTGTATGTGCTAATCTGGTTTCGTGGGTGAGCTCACTCATTGTATGCCATCGATCACTGTTCTCTAATGCGGCAACAGCATGCACTTCTTCTTCAGAGATGCTAGAACAACCTGCCCGATGCATGTCTGCCCCAGTTTGCTGACCTTCATTGAAGGCTTTTACCTAATGTACCACTGTTCTGTACAGCAATGCCAGTTCCCCGCATGCCTCTTGAAGACCTTGATGACACTGTCGTGCTGTACCTCTGGTACATTCAGTCTTGATCCAACTCCGTTGTTCCTGTGTTGAAAACATAGTGTCTCAATTATGTTAGACCACTCGCTCACAAGTGACTGTGTTTCCCTTGATTGTGCGCATGCCAGTGACACGGGATGGGCGAATCCATTTGCTCGGAGGTAAGGTAGGTATGTCAACAACGTGTGCTATCAGCGACAACTTTAGATTCCATTGCATAGTGTCTTCACAGCAGTGTTGTCACTATTTAAGTTCCAACCTACGTAGTTATTTGTAATGAAGTACAGTCTGAAAGAAGCAGCATGAAAGTTTAGTCAGATCTCAATAACATTTTAAAGTGGTGCAAAGACTGGCAGCGTATTAGTTTGCCCAAACACAAATACTCTCATAGCTCCCTTGATGACCTTTTTGTCATCCCTGTAATAGTACCTGCTCACTAATCCCTCTCTCATTGATGACGCTCTCAAAGAGATTAGGTCCTATTGTGTTTCTTTCATAAGTGTGCTGTTAGACTAGTCTGAGGCAGTTGTCTGAGAAAGTATTCAGCATTAGTTTACAACACTGTTTTCCTTACCACTAGTAAGTGCAGTTTTGCCATCTGACATTAGACAAATTAAAAGTCACAATTTACTACAGCCATGTGCTTGGGGTCTTTGCATTTTATCAAGTTTGGGATATATTTGAATGATTATGAGATATCTTTCTGGATCTAGTGGCTGCTGGAAACATATATTTATTAATCTAGTCCACCAATTGAAATTACTCTTCTCCATGTGACTTGACAGTCAGACTCATTTTAAACATTTACATCTACATACATAGTCCATAAGGTGCCACAC
This sequence comes from Schistocerca cancellata, assembly GCF_023864275.1. Lineage (NCBI taxonomy): Eukaryota > Metazoa > Arthropoda > Insecta > Orthoptera > Acrididae > Schistocerca > Schistocerca cancellata. Next base: position 382,816,235 of record NC_064634.1, on the reverse strand, counting down.
AGTGCACGGCAGAGGGTACTTTGTACCACTGCCAGTCAGTCTCTTTCCCATTCCAGTCACAAAAAATAAATAAATAAATGGTGTGTGACGAGGACCTCCCGTTGGGTAGACCGCTCGCCTGGTGCAAGTCTTTCCATTTGATGCCACTTCGGCGACTTGCACGTTGATGGGGATGAAATGATGATGATGATGACAACACAACACCCAGTCCCTGAGTGGAGAAAATCTCCGACCCAGCCGGGAATCGAACCCGGGCCCTTAGGATTGACAGTCTGTCGCACTGACCACTCAGCTACCGGGGTCAGACATTCCAGTCACAATTAGGCCAAGGGTAAAACAACTGTCTATATGCCTCTGTAGGAGCTTTAATTTTTCTTATCTGATCTTTATGGTCGTTATGCAAGATGTACTTTGACAGCAGTACAGTTGTTCTTCAGTCAGTCACGAATGCCACTTCTCTAAACTTCCTCAATACTGTTTCACTAAAAGATTGTTGTCTTTCCTCCAGGATCTCCCACTTGAATTCATGGAGCATTTACATAACTTACAAGTTGATCAAACCTACCAGTAACAAATCTAGCAGCATGCCCTGAATTGCTTCAAGTTCTTCCTTTAATCTAACCTGGTGGGTGTCTCAAACAACTGAGCAGTACTCTACAATGGGTTGCACAAGTGTTCTATATACAGTTTCCTTTGTAGGTGGGCTACACTTCCATAGAATTCGTCCAAAGTCAAATAGTCACCTTCCATATGGCTGACCTTATTTGCTCATTCCATTTCATACCTCTTTGCAATGTTACACCTAGATATTTAATTGACACATAGCTGTGTGAAGCAGTACATCACTAGCATTGTATCCAAATATCCCAGCATTGTTTTTTCCTACTCATCTCCATAAGTTTACATTTTCCACTTTTATATCAAGCTAATATTTATCAAACCAAATATCATTTCTGTCAAAGTCATCATATAGTCCTCCTACAGTCCATCAATGATGACACTCTTCTGTACACTACAGTATTGTCAGTAAACAGTCAGAGATTGCTGCTCATCCTACCTGTCAGATCATATATGTACACAGAACAAGAGTGGTGCTATCACATCTCCCTGAAGCACTTCTGACAATACATAAATGAAATTGTGTATAAAACACTACATACTGACAACATACTGAGTTGCATTACTCTAAAAAATCTGTAAAAACTCAAATAAGGAAATCATTGCCAAGTAAAGACCTACTTTACCACTTCCAGTTTTCCTTTTTCAACAACTTCTGAGAAGATGGCCTCCATTAGAGCACTGCCTCATTTTCAGAAGTGTATGTGTCAACTGGCTCTTAGTATGGTTTTTATAAAAAAGACTTTTCAGTGACCAATGTATATGACCTCACAAGTAAAGTTCCAGCAGTACTAAATTACAAAACTATCCTTTTATATTCTGTGATATTTTGGAGGCTTTCACATACTAAATAAAGTGATATGTGAAAATTACTTGGGATCTAGCTGGATAACATTCAAGAACAGAACATGAAAAAGATAAACTAACCAAGAAGTTTAGACAAGCAGTTTTGTACTTAGACGTACCTCACTTTATGTTGGCTGAAAAGTCAGAGGTATGGCATATTTTGCAGATCAGTCACTGTAATCTTGTATTATTAAGCCAAAGTGAGCAGTTAGAGTTCTACATAAAGTAGGAAATCAGTCATCTTGCAGAAGCTTCTTTAAACATCTTGGAAATCTGTGGTTTGTTTGTTTATTTGTAGCCCAGAAATCTTATACTGTGTCATATTCACAGAGACATGGGACTGATGTTAGTTGCATTTTTACATATTATATTTGTGAACAACAGTAGATGTTTAGTAATGACAGCAATAACCTAATATTTTTCTTAATCGGCTAAGTAGATGACAATATATATGAAAATTCAACACAAATATTGTACAAAATAAAATAATGGCTACAATAGCATGAATGACAAGACTCAGTGTCTATTTTAATACACTGAACTGTATGGAGGATACATGATAGTATCTTAATAGATCTTATTACACATTAGTAAAAGGATATTATTTCTGTAAAACTCTATGAGACATTGATAAATAGAAATTCTGTCTTACCTGACAGACTAGCATAAAAGTGTGATTCTTCAGTTTTTCCCAGCGTATTTCTTGCTCAAACAGTCCACAGGTGTATTGCCGGTCCATAGTGTCCAACGGGCACAATATTTCGGTGATCAGACATGTCACCATCATCAGGTGCACTGACGAACTGAGCTCCTGAGGGTGGGCGGCAGTAAGTCCCCTCCCCTTGCGAGGCATTCTCTCTGTGGTTCGCACCTGCGTGTCAGCAGTTGGTGAGACGCTGGCGTCGACGTCTGTGGTGGCGTTGGTGTAATTGCCTCGTCTGCCCTAGTTACCCCTTAGTTTCCTTTGCTGAGCATCTTTTTAATTAGACTAAATGCTGGTTCCCATGCCCTACTGAGGTTGTAGTTGCAATCTTGGTTGATGAGTCTGTCCCTGATATGAATTTCAATAGCCTCTCTAATGACGCTTTCCCAGTATTTAGTTGTCTTAGCGGCTGACAAAAGCAATTTCCCATAAGGACTACATTGAGAAGATGCAGAGCCTGTAAATGATGAATCTTACAGGAAGATCAATGCTGGTGGGGAACAAGACTAGAGCTCTTCTCAAGGACATGGATTTAGCAGAGGGTGTCGCCAAGAAATTGACACCTCAAGGACCTGTACTGCCAAGACTTTATGGACTCCCTAAAGTCCACAAAGAAGGGATGCTGTTATGCCCAATTGTCAGCAACATTAGGGCACCTACATATTTGCTGGCCAAATATCTGGCAGAATTACTAAGCCCTTATGTGGGTAAATGCCCTCATCATATTCATAATTCTGTGGATTTCGTAAAACATCTTGACAACTTCTTGACAACTTCAAGCTGAAAGACTCAGATATCCTGGTGAGTTTTGATGTTGTTTCATTATTCACCAGGGTGCCTCTTCGAGAGTCAGTTGAGCTTATTGCACAGAATTTTGACAAGAAGACGAACGACTTTTTCTAGAACGTTCTGACCTCCACATATTTTTTCTTTAATGGAGAATACTATGAACAAACAGAAGGAATCGCAATGGGGAGACCACTCTTGCCTGTGGTCATGAATTTCTATATGGAGCACTTTGAGGAGGAAGCTTTGGCATTGTCCAAATGGAAACCTACTTGTTTTCTACATCATGTGGATGACATGTTCGTGATCTGGCCCCATGGAAGGGACAAGCTCCTAGACTTCCTTACACACCTGAACTCTGTACATCCAAACATCAAATTCTCTATGGAGACTGAAGCAGAGGGAAGATTACCATTCCTGGACGTCGTGGTTAAAAGAAGAGCGAATGGCTTCTTGGGCCACGAGGTATACAGGAAGAAAACACACACCAACCTGTATTTGCAAGCAGATAGCTGCCACCACCCGGTGCAGAGGAATGGGGTGCTAAAAACACTGGTGCACAGGGTGCGCACCATCTCTGATGCAAAGAGTCTGCCCCAAGAGCTGGAACACCTCAAAACTGTATTCCGGAAAAATGGGTACTCCGAATGGTGGATCAGACGCGCTCACTGCCCCACCTCTACAGTAGAGCATGTGGAGACAGAGGAAGTCACAGAGAAAGAGATAGCCACTGCCTATATGCCATATACTGGCACACTGTCGGTGAAAATAGGATGAATATTGAGGAAACATCGAGTATGAACTGCCTTTTGACCACTAAATAAAACGCAAGCATTAATGGGAAGTGTCAAAGATGATCTCGGTTTGTGGAAGTCCAGATTCCATGTCAGTGTGGGAAGACTTATATTGGACAGACAGTGTGCACCATCAAAGATCATTGTCGAGAACATCAGAGGCACACTCAACTTGGGTACCCCAACAAGTCGGCAGTCGCAGAGCACTGTTTGTCCGAAAATCACTAAATGGACTACCAACATACCAGGGTCCTGGCATAGACATCTAAATACTGGGACAGCATCGTTAGAGAGGCTATTGAAATTCATACCAGGGACGGATTCATCAACCGAGACTGCGGCTACAACCTCAGCAGGGCACAGGAACCAGCATTGAGTCTAACTAAAAAGATGCTCAACAAAGGAAACGAACGGGGCAACTAGGGCAGACGAGGCAATTACACCAACGCCATTGCAGATGCTGATGCCAGCGTCTCACCGACCGCTGACGCACGGGTGTGGACTGCAGAGAGAATGCCTCACAAGGGGAGGGGACTTACTGCTGCCCACCCTCAGGAGCTCAGTTCGTCAGTGCACCTGACAATGGTGACATGTCTGATCGCCGAAATATTGTGACCATTGGACACTATGGACCAGCAATACACCTGTGGACTGTTCGAGCAAGCATAAAAGTAATTGTAAGAACTGTTGAGTAATGGGAGGTAGAGAACAAGGTCAAGTATTTAATGTAAGTTTGCCTTCAGGTACTCATCAACAGAATAAGAATTATGCTTAGTTAGTAAATCCTTCACTTTCTTCCTGAAGATATTTCCTTTGTTTCTAATTGATATGGGTTGTTTGTTACAAAGTAGTCTACCCATATTTCTCGCCCTGTTATGACTTCTACTTAATCTTTGTATCACCAGATGAATGCTAGCTTTTGTTCTTGTGACACGGCTATAGATATTTCCATTTGTTGTAAAGAGATTCAGGGGCTTTCTTTTTGATGAAAGAAACTACTGGCAGTATATTAACTCTTTGAAAATGGGTTTGAGGAAAATTATTTTGGTACTCTCTTCATTATTTTTAATATTATTTTTTGCATTATCAAAGGTTTTTGTGAGTAATCTCCAAGAAACGGATCCCACATGCTATTATTGAGTGGGCAAGCCTATGATAAACAGAAGCCTATGATAAACAGTTTTTAGCATGTTTATATCACAATTTCCCAAAAATAACAGATATTAAGGTGATCATTAAGATGCTAAGCAAACAATAACATATAAACACTGGCTATTTTATACATCTGAGGAAACAGCAGCTATTCCTCCTCTGCCCCCCATGTATTGCTGTTGCTGCTACGTTCACTGTGTTAACTTTGGACTGAGTAAGTACAAATAGTTATACCACTTGATGAATATTTAATTACTAATATACCAGTTTTACATTCTGTGTGTATCTTAGCTTGTTCAGCATCCCTCAAGGTTCTCTTACATGATGAAATCTATGGAACATAAGAAATTATTGAATTAAATGAATATGCCACAAATGTGTATCACACTCTTGTGGGAAGCATAAAGGTGTTTCATGGTCTCGTTCATTGTCATCTTGGAACAGGTATTCCATGGGGGAATAAAGAAACTGAAAATGACCAGACTTGTCCTTCGAGAGGACCAGATTACTACAGAAGCACAGGAACAAGTGCTGAGAGTAAATATACAGCGAGGGATTCTACCAGGAAGTGAATTCTGCTTCCCTGAAGCAGGGAATCAGGGGCATACTATTATTCCAGGTATGCACCTGTAGCTTCCACTTTGTCTCATAGTGTTCACTCAGTCTCTAATCATTGTAGAGAAACTAGAGCAGTTTTTTATTACTTTCTTGTAATATGAATCCACAGCTTCAGCAAATTTTTAAAATTATGTCACATTTGTTTTTAGCTGTTACTGTTTTTATTTTACTATTGCATTTTCGACATTTGTGCCATTTCCAAGAATAAGATTTCTGAAAGCAGTTTGATGTTGGGCAGAGATAACAATATCAACTTGTATCTTAAAAAACTTATGCTTGAAAATTGAACAAATGCTGAAATTGCAATAGTAAAATAAAAACAGTAACAGCTAAAAGCAACTATGACATCATTTTAAAATGTTTTTTTCTTAATTTTGTCTCATTGACTATACTATTCCACGAAGAACTGATCTGTATAGTAACATAAATATTGTCAAAGACAATTTCGTGGTTAATTACTTTAGATAGCTGAAACCTAGGGCCAGTTGGAGAAAATTTTGACACAAGAGATCTATCAAATTGTGCAGTCTGGTGCCCCATATATCTGCTTGTGTCATTTGTACCTTAAAGCAGTTCTGCTGAAATTACAGGTGCCTGAACTGTTGTAAGGAGCACAAATGCATTTATTACACTCTTCTATGAGTTTTCACTTTGAAACATCACCTTGTGATAGTGCTTAATGTATCTATAAATTACTTTCATAATTATATTTTTTTGTTTCGTTTCATAGTAATTATTCTTCTTGGATGAGTTTTAATAACTAACACAAGTTCTCATTCTGTACTTCAGTTTTGATTTATGTGGCATGACAACATGATCATTTGCTTTGAACAGAAGGGATATGTATAGAAAGGAGAAGAAGTCATTGCTAGCATGACAATAAAAATGTATGATCTGTATTATCTATTGACATCTGCAGCCAGAATATTTAAAATATCTATAGGGTATTCCACAACACAATCATCAATCGTGTTATACTTCATAACAAAGCACTCTAAGACAGCACAAACAAAAAAGCAACAAACTAAAATAAATATCTATCCTGATATGGATGGTTATTTACATCCAAGGATCCCATGAACAAAACTGAAATTATTTACATGGATTGATCAAATTAGTGTTAACAAAATGAGAATATTGTTTATAGATAGCATTGGTATCTAAAATAGTCTGAATCATTCTGGAGGAAAATACATATGCAGCCTAAATGGTATACTACTGGATTACACATCATTCTTCACAAAAAAGCTATTCCATTTCTTCCAGTGATCCTGGAGATGGATAACAGACCCTGAATTGCTTTTTCAATACAGACCACAATGCCTTGATAATATTCAGATCTAGTGACTATGGAAGCCAGAGAATATAGTTTATTTTGGGTATTTCCTCTAAGAGGCATCAGATTCATTTGCTCTAGTGTTCAGCAGATAGCTGCAGTTTTATTTCTACTATATGCAGGTGGGGTTACCTCAAACAAACTCACTCATTGTGTGTTCTATGTGACACTCAGTGTCCATAGAAGAGTTTAGTTTATTTCTTGTTAACCATTTTTAAAGTGGAATTTTGTGTGCCTAATTGATAACTCTGTCCCAAATTAGTCTAGTGTGATATTCAGCTTAACAATGCGTTTTAACTAGCAGTCTAGCAGCAACTGAGTGGCAAGGCTGCATCGCAATAGCAAACAGACAGTGTGACACGAGTTGGCATACAAGATAGGGAAAGCTGAGCAATGAAGAAGTGACAAATATATATTTACAAGATTGAAAATTGCTTGATGATACAGGTACTCATTGTTTTTAATCCCAAGGTATAGTAAAATACATTAGATACTATCATGTTAGGGTATGGAAACACCACCAGGCTGTTCTGTGAAAATATCTTGAAAATGATACTGTCCTGGGATGTATTAGCACTGCCTTTAAACTCTAATGCAGTCAGAAATAACAACAGGCACTGTATAATTGTTTTGCAAAGACTTCATGGCATGACTTGCAGTGTCTTGTGTGCTGGCTTGCATCACACTTTCTGCCTGCTATTGCTGTACAGCAATGCTGCCCCATTACTGCTGGAATACTGGTTATTCTTTGGGTTTTTCTGTTCTTATACAATCATGTTGTTAAACCAAATATTGCACCAGACTAATATGGGACTATTGTATTGAATGGGCCCATAAAATTCCTTTTTGAAAAATATTCTGTTTGTAATTCAAAAGACAGTGAAGTTCCCCAGTGATGCTGAGTATCACAGGAAACATGTAATGAATCTTATTTGTTTCACCTGACTCCTTCTACACAATGCAAAAATGAAATTACAGATATGTATAGAAGCATTGAAGAAAATGTGCAAGACAACTCTTATCAGAGACAAATGGGATAAAAATTGCAAAAATTTGCAAAAACACTAGAAGAAATGTGCATGAGGGCTATTAGTAAAGGCTGCTTGGGCAATGTTGGGAAATTATTGATGAATGTGAAATAGCTGTCCTCTTAAGCTCATCATTCACTTTCTTTGAAATACTTAATAATGTCTATTATACCCTCGTCCTCCCATTCTTCCTTGTAGTTCTTGTATGTTACTAGTCATTAAATACCTGTAAACCAGGACTGTCTCTGGTGTATCAGCAAACTTAGTAGCCCAGATTTAGGACTTCGAAAATTTTGAATTTTATGCCTCTTCACATTTTTTAGCAGATTGCCTCTTGACATACATATCAATGCATAAGAACAATTTTTGTGGCCACACAACATATGTAACTTTGAAATGCTACTACAGTACTATTAATTCATGCCATCTTCTGTCTGTTGTGACACTGAAAAACAAGGTTACAAGAAATCCGCAGTTTATTAGCTCATGGAGCAACAGCATAACAGTTTCAGGTCACAGAGTGGCAGCGTACAAAACAGATACAGATTACAGATGAGTATAGGCGGACAGGTACAGACAGATGATGACTGATGAGTGCAGACTTGTTGATGCATACAGACTAGTTAGTGCAGAATAGTAACAAGGACATACTACTGGCTGAGTCACCTGGGCCGGCCGGTGTGGCCGTGCGGTTAAAGGCGCTTCAGTCTGGAACCGCGTGACCGCTACAGTCGCAGGTTCGAATCCTGCCTCGGGCATGGATGTGTGTGGTGTCCTTAGGTTAGTTAGGTTTAATTAGTTCTAAGTTCTAGGTGACTGATGACCTCAGAAGTTAAGTCGCATAGTGCTCAGAGCTATCTGAACCATTTGAGTCACCTGGATCAGTGTGGAATGCACCCATGTTGATGCAGGAGGCACTTTCAGAGGGTAAGAGGTGCCCATGTAGGTGCAGGTGGCACCTGCACCAGAGTAGAAGGCATCCTCCACATGTGGGTGGGCCATCTGGCAGGAAGATGGGTGGGTGCAGCCTTACCAGTGTGCTGCCACAGTGAAGTGTGATATCAGTGGATGCCATTGCAGAAGCAAAGTCATGAGAGGATATGAAATGAAGAAACACTGTGCAAGGGAGGCCTTCAACAGAAGAAATGTATAACAGTGCTGTGAGAGTCACCTATACTGCGGTAGATAGGCAACTAACAACATAAGGAAACATGGAGGGCATCAAATGACCAACATCCAAAAGTGTCCAAGAAGGTACAGCAAAGGCAATAAGAATTTTGTCCCAAGGCAGTGTAGGTGCCAGCCAAGCGAGGAAAAGCAGTGTGAGGTGCTGAAAGTAGATTGTGGCAGGCTCCAACCAAGAACAGAAAAATGCTGTTTGTGTAGCTTACTAGATGGCATTTGATTGGCACCAACAATAGGGAGCCCATCCATGTGTATAGTTGCAAGTTGAAGAGGGAAACAGCTGCTCTGGTGTCCACATGCAGCTCTCTCATGTTGCACAAAGTGAGAGAGACAAGACAATAGTTCAGCAGTCAAGAATGGAGTTATACTGACAAACATCTTCATTGGGTGTTAGGGGAAGGAATGTTTCCCTGAGCATGGAGCAGGCAGATCATGGCATGAAGAAAAACTCGAAGCAAGTGGCCGTAACATGGGTACGTGATTGATGAATGACTGAAGCCAGCCCCAAATGGAGTGCTTATTGACACAACAACAGAGAGAAAGAGGCCGGGTGCTAAAAAGGGTACCAATGAACAAAGAAAGGGAGGCCAGGACCTGAAAAAGAGAGCAACAAACATAACAAGAGGAGGGAGGCCATTCCTGGAAAAAGAGGCCATAACAAAAACAAGGCTTTACCAGTGTCCATGTCTGTTACTTGAAAGACAATGAAGTATTGGCAGAGCTTAGGTAGGAGCTTACCAAACCAGAAATATGATAAACACGTGGCAAAGGCTTGCCAATATGCGGCAGAGTCATCAGGCAGAGGAGCACTGTGATGCTACACCGAGGAACAGTGAAGCACATACTGTCAAAGTATCCACGAAATGGTTGAAGGCAGCCATAAGGAAGCTGCCATTGCTTTTGAAGCACAAGAAAGTTCTGTAGTGAAACACACTGTAATTTGACTCATTGGCAGTTGTATTATATGGCAGATGAGGTTAGAGAAAACAACTGCAAGGATGAACACATGTGAGAAACAGACTTGTTGCCATTTGTGTTGTGACTTGGAAGACAATTAAAAATACGATTACTAGAAATTCACAGTTTATTAGATTACAGAGTGACATCACAACAATTTTTAGGTCATGGGGTGAGAGCATATAAGAACAGGTACAGACTAAAGACAAGTACAGACAAATGACTAGTAGAGATTTTTTGATGCACACAGCCGATGGGAGACAAGAATCCATTCTCACTCCCTCTTGGCTAATAATATGCTCCAGGTGAGTAACTTGTGATTGGGCAAAATGACATTTGTCAATGCTTAATTTGACGTGAGCTGCTTTCATTATATTCAATACTGCACCTAGGTGCTCTACATGTTCATCTAAATCTTTTGAAAAAACATCATCGACATAGATGATGCATTTTCTTCAGTTTTAACCCTTGCAGGATTTCATCTAAGAAGTGCTGAGATGCTGCATCTGCATTTTTTAACCCAAAAGACATTCTGCAATACTGGTAGTGACTGGATGATGTTGTAAAAGCTGTTTTTGGTGTATAATCTGGACATACTTCAATCTTGTGATACTTACTCCTTAAATCTATCATAGAAAAAAGTTTATGCTGTCCCAGGTTATCCAAAGTTTCAGATATTAAGAACTGGATATGCATCAGTTACTTACATTCATCTAAAATCTATAACACAAGAGAATCTATTTTTTTCTTGTTCCATCAGGTGACTTCTTTTGCACGATTACTATACTCGCTGACCAAGTACCATCATTGTGCTCTAATATGCCTTCTTTAAGCTGTTAATCTCTGAACTGTTCTATTAACTGCTGGAGATGTTGTGGTAACCTAAACTGTTTACTGTGCACTTGTGCCTGACTACCTATTGGAAAATGGTACTGTGTTATGGGTGTGGCTGGTAAAGGATCATCTGATTTAAACAAATCTCTATATCAAAATAACAATGACTCCATAACTGATCGATCATCACCCTTTAAGTAACTAACCTTGTTACATAATGCAGATGAGCTGACAGTTTGCTTGACCTCGTGTACTATGTCTGACCCATCAATGTCTTCATAATTAAATACCTGTAGAGTAGCTACAACTGATCCCTATATTCATTCAGGAATTATCCATGCTTACTGGCACCATAACCTGGCTATTTATTTCCCTAGCATGTGCTGCATTTTCATATAAAACAGTGCTGTTCATCCAGCATGTCACTACTTGATAGAGGTTCTGTTAAATATAAAGCTTGTTGTGAAACATCAACATCTCCAGTTAATCATCATGCAGAACAGTTTGTAATGTATACACACTTAGTTAAGTTGGTGCCACCTTAGCAGTGGGTGTATCTTGTGACACAGAAACATTTGCAACTGTTGCACTCATTTGAAACAAATTCCTCTCGAGATCAACTGTTTGTTGCTAAAGGTTGATTTTAGCATGATGCCTAACCAGATAGTCTTATCATAATATTGTGGAAAATCTATGTTCCAGAGTTGGCAAAACTTCCATTTACATTAGAAACCATGTGTTTCCTACCATAAGCTTGAGCTGTGCTGTCCCCAGTGAATATGGTTTGTTATTCCCTATTGTGTGCAATTTCAATTTAAGTGTTTTCAATCTCATCTTGTTCATGAAGTCCAGACACACAACCGATATGTGTACCCAGTATCTGCTAAAAACATCTACTGCCTTTTATTTATCCAAGCTATCAAGCAACAGTCCATCTCTGCATATGTTTTACTGGTACTGAGATTTACTGGGAATGCTTCTTGATGGAAGAAACATTCCTGTTGGTGTTTAGCTTTTTTTTTGGATTGTACTTGCACTGCTTTCTAAATTCACAATTCTGAGCCTTATAGCTGAAATGTCAGCAATTGCAACATTGTGGCTGGTGACACTGTGCCTTTAAATGCCCCTCCAGACCACCACAGTGACATTCTTCACCAGACCTGAATATCTTCTGTTCAGTAAACATCCCAGTTGCATTATCCACTTCTTCTAAATGCGTAGTAATGCGAAGCGCTGTTTGCCTGCGAACAATCTGGGTGAACCTCTCTGAGGAACATGTCCAATGCTCTATTCTCTGTTTTCTGCTTCTTTAAGCAAAGCTCTATCTGTACCTGTTAGCTCACAAGTCTGTGCACCGATTTTCCATATTCTGTCAGAAAATGTTTCCACTTCTTCATTTGCCTTGCGTTTTAAACTATTCAATTTCTTTCTAAAAAACATGTACTGTTCTGTCTTCTATATCTCTAACCCTCTGCTAACTCACTGAATGTGGGTATCTTATTAAGCAGTTCATAATATAGGGTTTTGCTTTACTTGTGATAGATAACTAAGCCATCTGCAAGCATGTTTCATCTGTACAGCTACTCAATGTGACCAAGGCTAATACAACATCTATAAACATATTAACATCCTCTGTTGTTTTCACAGAGAAGAGAGTTACTAGATTTGTGTCTGAAGGACCAATGGATGAAAGGGGAACATTAACCACAGTTTTAACTTCGTTCAGTCCTGACTGTCACTGCTGTTCCGCCAATAAAGCTTGTAACTGCTGACTCAGCTATTCATTAAGTGCTTTCTGTTGTTCATTAACCTTTAACAATTTGGGTACTTGCTTTGTAAGCTGATCATATATGTGCCATGCTTGTGCAATTTACCTTTCTCACTTGTACACAAATTAAGCTAGTATTACTTCCAGTAATAACTCAATAGCAACAGTTGCAAAAATAAAACAATAACATCTAATTCAGATTCCTAATCATTAACCAATGACACTCTGAACAATCATCTGCCAAGTGACTGTATTTTCTACATGTAGTATATATTGCTGGTACGAATCTACCACATTGTGCACTATGTCCTGTTAAATTACAAGTTTTGCAAAGTGTTGGAACAAGATATTCTTGGTCACTATTACCTTTGAATTGTGATAAATCTGCCAGTTCTCTTGGTCTGTACATGATAACTTCAAAGTCTTTAAGTACTAACTTGGACATGGCAAAGAATACAGTTTTTTCTTTTGGGAACAACTACCAAAGCCTTCTCTTTGACTCTTCCTCTGTGAGTGTTCCTGATGCTGGTGTACTGGATCATTTCCCTCCAACTCGTATTGGTGATAGGCTGGAGAACTTTTGACCACAAATTTGTAGGGGTCACCAACTGCAGGTTGGAAGCCCCTACTGTTTTGTCAGGATGCAGACCAAGGACCTGTGTGGTGGTGTTAGAGGCAATAAAGCAGTACTCAATTTACAACAGCTACTGGCTACATAATTCAGAGAGAAATCTGCTGAATCCAACAGAGGACTCAAGGCTGCCCAGGATGCTGCATCGGTGCAGTGGTTTGCTGCTCACTGGCAAGGTAGGCACACTTCACCAGTAGACATGCTTGGAGATAGCAGTGACTGCAGTATGTTTGTTTGATTCACACACCTTTTCATGGAGTATTCAATCTCTCCCAAATCATTGCCTGCATTGTTCCATCAGGGGGATCACAATGTTGAATACTGTGGTGTCATGCTGAGTGCTGCACCCGGCCTGCTGGTATGGTAGGCCATCAGACTCATGCAACGCTCGAGTTTCAGGGTAGCTTCTGCCCTGGACCGAGCCTTGTTGATAGACCTCTGGATTATCCATTAATGCTGGTTGCTGTGCTGACTTCAGTACTGGACACTGGACTTCATCATCCATGGCCACAGATCGCTGATCTTCTAGTTCACCAGTAAGTGTAAGACCAACACTAGAACAGTGTCATACTCACAAAATGTTACCATAATGAACCAGAGAATCGAGTGCAAATGACTTGAATGCCATCAATCCTGCTGATCATGTGCTCTAGGCTAGTGGGGATGGAGTACAGGTATTTATGTCCTCGAGGAGAGGGGTCCACTCTGTGACATCATTTGTAAAGACCATATCAGTTCTGCTCTTTTTGAAATATATGTGGTCTTCAGTTCCACTACATTTTCTTAATAAATTTGTTGTGGTATCTTTACTGTTTAGTCAGACCCTTGCTAGATGATGTTTCGTCCTGCCTAGAGTCTCTTACATAACATTACGAAGGCAGCTTGGTCTACACTCTTCTAACAATTTTCTGCTGGGTTCACTCACAATCTTGCTCAAGAGTGTCAAGGTTATTGTCTTGCTGACAGAGTAACAGCACTGATATGTTTATGCTTCCCAGCTAGCAGCTGTTGATACTTCCACATGATTGAGTAAGGCTGGCTGTTCAAACTTCCTGTTCAAACCTAGAAAATTTTACTTCCCAGTTCCCCTCCTCTTTAATAAGATTTGTCCTGAATTTTATCATTTTATGTCTGCTTGGTTAAATATCTTACCTATTTATATCTACTTTGAACCTTTTGTTCCTTTAAGCGGAAAGAAAATCTTATCCTAGCTTAACATTATTTTTACATTTTATTCTAAAATCTCTTACTTACTAGTATGGATCTATTTCAAAAGCATTTCATGGACAGTTCTTCCCCATGCTACAAGGGTGACACCTGGCCAGTGGTCTTCAGCAGGCAGCTAACATCCTCTGTGTTGAGGGTAAACTCTGGAAGATGATGTGTTCATAGGTGGACAACCAGTTAAGAACACTATCATTAATGACATGTCACTAAATGACAGTGTCACACTATTATTCAGTCATTTTTGTTTGCATTCTGTAAAGTACCACTGTATTTCTGCTTCTTATCAAATTTCTCTCTTATTGAAACTATTGTCTTCTGTTGTTTACAAGTATTCTTTATTGCCATTTACTTCATAGTGGATCCTAGTTATTTTCACCAGCACTGCTTTACCTTTGTCATTGGATTGCTAAGGACATAATTTTGCCTACTTCATTCCCTTGTTTATTTATTCTGGGCAAACTGTCTGTTCGTGCAGAATACACCCTTTTCTTTGTAATAGGAAATCTTGTTTATTTTTTCATTATGGCTTTGTTATTTATATATGTTTGTAATTAATAGACAGACATCGTCTTGGACAGTAATAGTTGAAACTGCACAAATATTTACAGAAGTATCAAAATGATTCTTGAATGTTTTTAGCATAACTGCCTATTCAATACAGAACCATTTTTATAAAATAGCATATAGGCTGTTTAAAAACTGATATAAATTTACATTCAGAGTATAGTATTAAAATTACTAAAATAAGACATGTATTTCAGCTGACATAATGTTTGTGACTGAAGATCGTCCCCATGAGAGATTCAGAAGAGAGGGCACTGACCTCATCATGGTGGCTCATATATCACTGCTTGATGCCCTAATAGGCTTAACGATCACAGTCAACACACTAGATGGGCGAACACTTCATGTTCCTATTACTGATGTTGTACAGTAAGTACAGTCAAATAATTCTTCATGAAAAATATTGTGTGGTCTATCATTGAAGGAGCAGTATTTTACTGACAAGACAATACCAAATCACAGTATTCTTCACTTCAACTGAACTTGTATTCTGGATACCTGTATGTACTGGAATTTACTAAATTAATATTCAAAGTTCAGGAGAAGCGGTTTTGGGTGCACTTACTATCTGTCAATATCATTACATGTTTTGGCTATCTTCACACTGATACTGAATTACCATATTTACTCGACTGTATGACAACCCTGAATATAAGTGCTGCACTCTCGCACGCGCATTCCTCCTCTTTTTTTTTTATTCAAAAAATGGAGACTCCTTGAGAAATGTATTTTTAACTCTCTCTCTGTAATCAAAATTACAAACTGTTTTATTGGTATTAAGTACATGCCTAAAGAAATTAACATTCTACCTATTCCAAATTGTGCCTTTTATTGTTTATCCACTGCTTTGGTGATACAAGCAGGAATAAAGTAAAAACTAAAAGAATTTGTTTACATTGATTGTTATTTTCACTTCCCCTGTTGCTTACTGTCTAAGCCAATACTGATTGGTAGCACTATTTTTTTACTACTATTACTACTACTACTACTACTACTACGACTACTACTAAGACGGTGGTTTGAAAAGTTCTCGGAATCGCCAAGGAGGCCAGCACTAGTGCAACGAGTTGTCGGCGTGATATTCATTGAAGTGTTGCCTGTAAACATATGCCATGTCAGTACTCTTGGAAGAGAGCTATGGCAGTGATGTGGCTCTGTTGTTGTTCCTGTGTATTGATTTGCGAAGATGGAAAAAAAAAAAAAAAAAAAATAATCGAGATTCGAGCAGTGATTAAGTACTTCGTAAAGAAAAGTATGAAAGCAAAGGACATCCATGCCAATTTCCAGAACACACTGGGGGACTCTGCTCCTTCATAGTCAACTGTTGCTAAGTGGACAAATGAATTTAAATTTGGTTGGGAGAGCTAAGATGATGATCCACGCAGTGGTCGGCCAAGATGTGTCACTACTCCAGAAACCATTGCAAAAGTGCACAAAATGGTCATGGAGGATTGCCGATTGAAAGTGTGTGAAATTAATCATGCTTGCCAGATGTCATCTGAAAGGCTATATCACATTTTAACTGAAGAATTAGAAATGAAAAAATTATCTGCAAGATGTGTGCCACGACTCTTGACATGCGCCCGCACACGTGCTGACACGCGCCCGCACATGTGCCGTTGCCATGCCAAAATTACACGAACTAAGGTATGAATTGTTGCCAGACCCATCTTATTCATGTGATATGGCTCCGACAGACTTCCATCTCTTCCCAAAACTGAAAATTTTTCTTGGTGGGTGAAGATTCACTTCAAACAAAGAATTGATAGCCGGAGTTGACAACTATTTTGCAGGCTTGGAGGAAACTCATTTTCATTATGGGTTCAAGGAACTGGAACATCATTGGACCAAATGCATTAATCCACAAGGAAACTACATTGAAAAATAAAAGAAGTTCCATTGATGTAAGTACTTTTTTCTGTTCCCTTCTGAGAACTTTTCAAACCACCTTTTTCTAGTACTAGTAGTAGTAGTAGTAGTAGTAGTAGTAGTAGGGGTGGTGGTGGTGGTGGTGGTGGTAATCATCATTGTAGTCATCTGACACTCCTCCCATATTATACCGTCATCTGAATCTTCATGGTATTGGACATGCACTACTCTTTTGGTACCTTCATTATAGTTTCAGGTCATTTGACACATATCACTTTTCTTGACACCTAAAGAGGAGTCCTGCTTGCAGTTTTCTTTTGGTATAGTTTTTCGGCAAAGAATAACATATAGGGGCAGCTTCATTCAATTTCATAGTGCACCCAGCATTACTGTTACTCTGATCTTTTTGTTGTTATAACTTCTTATATGAACACTTTTAAAACCTGTCACACTCGAAGACATATCAAAATAAACAGGTGTCTGATGAGTATTGCCAAAATGGCCAACCAAACGTATTTTTAGAATGATTATACGATGCTGATACACAAATAGTTTTTTGTCAGAAACCTTGTGAAGTCCTTGAACTAGCATTGTTCTGTGTCACAACATAAGCTACACTCTCTTCATTATCCTCATCCACTAGCCAGTACTTGCTTTGAATTTTGCAATGCATGTAGTTTGAAGATTCCACTTTACCTCCAGCATCTTCATTCATACAGTTTCTCAAGTAATTGGGAAGCATAACTTGTGTTTCTCACATACATAATGAACAACCCACTGCTCCCATTCATGAAACCTTCCTTGCTTGTCCCCTGAAAATTTGCTGCATAGAACAGACATTCTTTAATTTATTTTTAACTTGAATCCACCTGTGAATATTAGCTTCTGTGGCACCAACATTTTTTCCTGTTGCACTGTCATTTGTGGTCTCTCCTTCATGAATCACAATTAACTTAGAATTAGCATTGTGTTGTTTGCATGAATCAGTTATAAACAGTGAACTCATACATCTATGTTACCCAACAGAGTCATGGCATCCATTATCATTTGCTGAAATTTACAGTTCTTACAGCGTTGACAATATAAGCAAGCTGAATGACAGCAATATGCTGTCAAATTAGTTCCCTACAGCTAAATTGGGAGAAATTGTGCCATTTTAGGTTAACAGGGCACGTCATCATGTGTTGCTAACCTTCAAAATCAACAGTGCTGTAGAGCAGTAGCTGTATTAGCAATATTTTTGCAGCTCATGTTTCATTTGTCATTCCACATTTCAAGTGTCCAGTGGAAACATTTTTTGTTTTGTTTTTAGCATTAATTTATCTCCTACAAACAACTTTCTGGGGAGTGCAACCACAGCTCAGAGGTGTTATGAATAAGTATAGAAAACTCTCAGCACACAATAACTGTCCAAATTGTCACAGGAATTATAACAATTGAAAAAGTCAAGACTGATAAAGAATTTCCAAAAGCCACATAGCTGTATGAAGGTGCTTTATTCACAACTACAGTTTCACATCAGGTTCTTCAGGTTCGTAATGGTTATACTTTCATAATGATGATGGACAGTTACAGAGTCTCAGCAATTGGGAAGTTATTCACGTTAAGAGTCAAACCACATTGGTGGGTTGTCATAATAAAATTGAGAATTATTGTTAGCCTCCATAGGCTGCTTACAACACATCGGCCTGTTACCAATATCATGGAACTACACACATCACACAGAACTAAGTTTTACTTACATTGGTTTTATGCATCTCGTGTCAACCAATTCCTGTAATATATCCTATGGGATGTTATCTAGCCTGGCTCATTCAGCAGTTATGCTTTGTACATTTTGATAAACATCTTTTGGGTGTACTCAATTTGACAGCCCACCAATGTGATTTGATTGTTAAATGTGAATAACTTCCTGAAAGATGGGGCTCCATAATGTGTTCCAGGTGCTGTTCATAGTACCTTATCTGCATCCCTATTTTCTTATTCATTTTTAGATGTAGTCCTGCATAACCCTTATTTGATTTTGTGTTCATAACTCTATACTCACCTGACCAAAGTTCTGTTCTTCGTGCCACTGCATTTCTTTAATTCCCCTATACCTAACTTCAGCCTATGTATTTGTCTTTCTGTGACTTCTCTAGCCTACTTATTAAGATATCTAATATTCCATACGCCAACCAATAGAATGATAATTTTGTTTTTCTTGATAACAACATCCTGCTGAGTAGTCTCCAGTTGTAACATGTAATTGGGAAATGTAACATAGTCCCTCTGTGATTTTAGGAATATTGACATCCCCTACAGAAAGTTAAATCCTAATCTTCCTCGATTATTCATAACAACACAAGTAGTGTTACACTGACAGGAAAAAACTGCAACACCAAAAAATAATTAATGCGCAGTAACAAAATTTCAGGAATACATTTGTCTAGGTATAACATATGTCAGGGATTAACATTGGAAGATCACAAGGTAAAGTAAGTGTGAGAGAGCCATTGCAGATATGAAATGCTGGTACTTTAATAACTTGTGTAACCACCAGAATGTTGAATGCAAACATGCAAATGTGTGTGCATTGTGCTGTACGGATGCCCGATGTCAGTTTGTGGGACAGAGTTTCATGCCTGTTGCATTTAGTTGGTCAGTATAGGAATGGTTATTGCTGTTTGTGAATGATGCTGGAGATGTCATCCAGTGATGTCCCATATGTGCTTGACTGGAAACAGATCTGGTGACTGAGCAGGCCAAGGCAACATGTCGACACACTGTAAAGCATGTTGGGTAAGCATTAACCTGTTGGAAACAAGCCCTGGAATGCTGTTCATGAATGGCAGCACAGCAGGTTGAATCGCCAGATTGACATACAAATTTCAAGTCACAGTGCATGGGATAACAATGAGAGTGCTGCTGCTGTCATATGAAATCAGACTGCAAACCATAGCACAGTATGTTTAGCATGCAAACAGGTTGGTTGTAGGCCCTTACCTGGCCACCTTCTAACCACCACACGGCTATCACTGGCACCAAGGCAGAACAAGCTTTCATCTGACAATACAACATACCTCCACCATGCCCTCCATTGAGCTCTCACTTGACACCATTGAAGTCACAAATGGCTATGGTTTAGGGTCAGTAGAATCCACACTACATAACATCTGGCTCAGAGCTGTTCTTGAAGTAACCAATTTGGAACAGTTCATTGTGTCACTATGGTGTCAACTGCTCCTCAGATTGCTGCAGGTGCAGTACAATGTGAGAGAGTCACATGCCAAACACAATGGCCTTCCCTCTCAGTAGGCCCATGTGGTCATCTGGAAACTGGTCTTCTTGTGACGATACATTCTTGTGACCAGTGCTGCCAGCAGTCATGTATAGTGGCTACATTCCTACCAAGTCTTTGTGCAGTATCACAGAAGGAACAGCCAGCTTCCTGTAACTCTATTATATGACGTTGTTCAAAGTCAGTGAGGTGTTGATAATGGGATCTTTGTCACCTTAAAGGCATTCTGGACTAACATCAACTCACCATGTCCAAATGGTTCAAATGGCTCTGGGCACTATGGGACTTAACTGCTGAGGTCATCAGTCCCCTACAACTTAGAACTACTTAAACCTAACTAAACTAAGGACATCACACACATCCATGCCGGAGGCAGGATTCTAACCTGTGACCGTAGCATTCACGCGGTTCCAGACTGTAGCGCCAAGAAACCGCTCGGCCACTTCGGCCGGCCACCGTGTCCAATCTCAAAGGTAAATAATTCTTATGACCATTACAGCATGTATTTAAAGCATCCTTATAGTGACACTACTAGTGCCACTCATGTGACAGGGACAAAATTTTAATAGACATCATCTTTCAAATACAGAAACCCACCTACCAACTTTTGTTTGTCGCACAACTCCTTCTTGGTGTGGCAATTTTTTTTCCATCACTGTTTAAGATAGTTGCTAATTGAAATCATAGGCAGAAAAATATTTTGCTTGCCATCACTGAAAGCGATTTTTTTAAACAGCTTTCTGATTTCTGAAACCCAGATAATGTGGCAATTTTAACATCTGTTCTAACCTGTTGCTTAAGAGACAGATATAGTAATACTATACAAACCTAAAAGGAAAAAAGGAAAAAGAAAAAAAAGGAAAAAGAAAAAAAAGGAAAAAGAAAGAAAAGTAAGTTTGTGTTCTGCCTTATGGCAGGTCTTGTCATGGAGGAAGCCTCGTCAGAGAGGTCCACCACATGAGTGTCCAGGGAAGTGATTCCAGTGGTGGTTTCTCACTGCCTTCCACTGATGATGATGAAATGATAATGAGGACAACACTACACCCAGTCCCTGAGCGGAGAAAATCTCTGACACAGCCAGGAATCAAACCCGGGCCCTTTAGTGTGACAGACCACCGCACTGACACTCGGCTATGAGGGCAGACTATAGAAACCTACTCAATAATTTACTGTCATTCCTGGTTTCAAGAGGGAGCTGTCAGTCTCATCTTCCTAAGAGACAGACTTCCTGCTCAGACCATCAAATTACTTACAAAGTGAGACAGTGCGATGTGCACACAGGATTCCTTTTCTTTTTTCTCCAAGAAATCCAGATACTAATAACTGAAGGAGATCCTGAAGTATTAATGCAAGATCCAAAGAAGTACCTCCCACAAACAAGAGTATTATAAAATCCTAGTCATCAACTGCTGAAGCATTCATAACAAAGTGCCTGCGTTAGTAATGCTCCTAAAGAGCTGTAGAGCTCACATAATACTAGATACATAAAGATAGCTAAGACCTGAACTTGACAACAGTGAGATTTTTTGGGTAAATCTAAGTGTATATTGATAGGATAGGCTAATGGGAAATGGCTAAGACAAGAAAATCAGTCCAAAGCACCATGCAAAATTGTCTGGGGGGAACTTAGCATCATCAAGGTAAGTGACTAGAGCAGACTTTAATAGTCCAACAGTCGACTGGAATAATTACAATTTTGTAAGTGGTGGGCACTACAAGACATCCTGCAAAACAATACTAAAAGCATTTTTTGATAAGTACCTAACCTAGATAATTGGGAAATCTCCTCATGACAGAAATATGTTAGATCTGATGGTAATAAATAGACCTGATCTCTTCAAAAGGCCACATACTCAAACTGGCATTTACGACTGTGAGGTAATTGTAACAACAGTTATCATCAAAGTACAAAGATGAACTAAAATAAATACTTAAGTTGCACATTTTTAGTAAACCACATAAAGAAGAAATAGTGTCACATCTCTGGGAGCAACTCTGTAGCATTTAACTCTGGGCAGGAGCATGTAGAACAGACAACCAAGAACTGGATCCATATATATCTAGTAGTTCATGATGGGAGGGACACAGACCACATGGTGCACAACCTCTTTAAAAAAAAAAAAAAAAAAAAAAAACATCTACAGAAACAGTGACTTCTGCACAACAGGTGTAAAACAAAGCATAGGGTTGTAGATAAAGAAATGCTAAATGAAATAAGTTTGACTGTCAAAATGGCAATGTGTGAAAGATTCAATTACTACTTTAGCAGAATCTTTTCAAAAGACCTCTCAAAAAACTCAAATGTGAAAATTGTCGGTGGGTGGCACCAAAATTAGTGCCCAGGCGTTCAAGGATGAGACAGAAACAGAAACCTATGGTAGCAAAGTAAAAGCAGAAATGCTGAACTGATCTCAGATGTTTCTTTACACAGGATAATCTAGGAATTTGTATAAATCTCCCCAGAGAGCACCCAAGCTGATATGTTACCACGATGCAAGCACTGCCTTGGCACCCCCATCTAATGTTGAAGTTAGCCTGACTAGCTAATCCAGACCTAGATTTCAAAAATTGTCTGGATACTGTTTTTGGAATGTGCAGTTTTTATCACATTTACAACACCAAAACATAGAATTAGTCATTTAATTTTAAAAACAACAAAAATATTTACAGAAGTGCTAATTTCTTAGCTTCAGTGTTCACAAAATCCTTGATAATTCCATTAATTTCAACGCATCATAAAGATGGGCACAATAAAACGTGAATTACAAGTGTTTCAAATCCTGGTATGCATAAAATGAATCTGTTATCCACATAGATGAAGCATTGAGTGACAGGCAGGCACATTGAAAGAAAACTGCTTGGTATTTTCAGTTACCTGAAAGTCTTTCATCGGCGGCAGAAAAAACACACACGCATGTGAATGCACACACACATGCACACAGTGTCATATCCACATACTAAGGCCCATCTGTCGATACACAACATGTGTGTGGTTTTTGTTTGTTTGTTTATTTATTTATTTAGCAGCTTATGGTGTACATCTATGGAGTAAAATAAGTACATATTTGCTCTAAATGATTAATAGAAAATCTCATATAAAGATGTGAAACAAATACTAACAAAGAGAGAGAGGGACTGGCCAGTACTTACCTCAGCTCAGTACAGCCGATAGATACACATAAAACAGAACCGAAAATTTACGTTCCTAGCTTTCGGAACAAATGTTCCTTCATCGGGGAGGAGAGAGGGGAAAGAAATGGAAGAAGGGAAAGGAGATTCAGTTACTCACAACCCAGGTTATGAAGCAACAGGGAAAGGAAAATAGGGAGGGTAGCAAGGATGGAGGCATGGTTGTCAGAGGGAAGCCAAAGATATTCTACTGTAAGTACTGTGCCAGCTTCAAACCAAAGAGGATGCATACAGAAGTAAAGAGGTATATAGTATAAAGATAAACACAACTATGTAGGATGAAAAGATGCGTGAATGGCTAAAGAGGAAAGGGAAAGAGGAGAAGACTGAAGAGTAAATGGGACTGAGGCTGTTTAACGTAGGTTCAGTCCAGGGGGATGGCGGGATGAAAGGATGTGTTGGAGTGCAAGTTCCCATCTCCGCAGTTCAGAGGGACTGGTGTTGGGTGGGAGAAGCCAAATGGCACATATGGTGTAGCAGGTTCCTGGGTCCCTAGAATTATGCTGGAGGGCATGTTCCGCTACTGGGTATTGGGCATCTCCTAGGCGGACAGTTCGTCTGTGTCCGTTCATGCGCTCAGCCAGTTTAGTTGTTGTCATGCCGATGTAAAAGGCTGTGCAGTGCAGGCATGTCAGTTGATAAATGACATGTGTAGTTTCACATGTGGCCCTGCCTTGAATTGTGTATGTTTTGCCAGTAGCGGGGCTGGAGTAGGTGGTTGTGGGGGGATGCATGGGGCAGGTTTTGCAGCGGGGTCGGTTACAGGGGTAGGAGCTGCTGGGTAGAGAAGGTAGTCTGGGAATATTGTAGGGTTTAACAAGGATGTTACAGAGGTTAGGGGGGCGACGAAAGGAACCTCTGGGTGGTGTAGGGAGAATTTTGTCAAGGGATGATCTCATTTCAGGGGTTGACTTGAGAAAGTCATATCCCTGGCGTAGTAATTTGTTGATGTTTTCGAGGCCAGGATAATATTGGGTGACAAGGGGGATGCTTCTGTGTGGTCTGGGGGTAGGAACATTGTTGTTGGACGGGGAGGAATGTATTGCTCGGGAAATCTGTTTGTGGACAAGGTCTGCAGGATAGTTGCGGGAGAGGAAAGCACTGGTCAGGTTAGTGGTGTAATTGTTGAGGGGTTCGTCACTGGAGCAGATATGTTTGCCACGAATACCTAGGCTGTAGGGAAGGGAGCGTTTGATGTGGAAAGGATGGCAGCTATCAAAGTGAAGGTACTGTTGTTTGTTTGTGGGTTTGATATGGACAGAGGTGTGGATGTGAGCTTCAACAAGATGAAGGTCAACATCCAGGAAGGTGGCTTGGGTTTTGGAGAAGGACCAGGTGAAATTCAGATTCGAAAAGGAGTTGAGGTTATGGAGGAAATTAAGGAGTGTTTCTTCACCATGAGTCCAGACCACAAAATGTCATCTATAAACCTATACCAGGCCAGGGGAAGCAGCTGTTGGGTCTTCAGGAAAGCCTCCTCCATGCGGCCCATGAAGAGGTTGGCATAGGACGGAACCATCCTGGTTCCCATGGCCGTTCCCCTGATTTGTTTGTAGGTCTGGCCTTCAAAAGTGAAGTAATTATGGGTGAGTATGAAGTTGGTAAGTGTGATAAGGAACGAGGTTTTTGGAAGATCTTTGGGTGGGCGTTGGGACAGGTAGTGCTCAAGGGCAGAGAGACCATGGGTATGTGGGATGTTTGTGTAAAGGGATGTAGCATCGATGGTGACAAGAAAGGTTTCAGGTGGGAGAGGAGTGGGAATGGATTTGAGGCGCTCTAGGAAGTGGTTTGTGTCTTTGATGTAGGATGGGAGTCTGCGGGTGATAGGTTGGAGGTGCTGGTCTACCAGAGCTGAGATACGTTCGGTTGGGGCTTTCAAGCCTGCTACAATGGGACGGCCGGGATGGTGCTCTTTGTGGATTTTGGGTAATAGGTAGAAGGTAGGGGTACGTGGCTCAGGTGGAGTGAGTAAGTCTACGGAAGCCATTGTGAGGCCTTGTGAGGGACCTTGGATTTTTAGGATTTTTTGCAGCTCAGTCTGGATGGAGGGAATGGGATCCTGGGTAACAGCTTTGTAGGTTGAGGTGTCGGAGAGTTGACGCAGTGCTTCTGCCACATACTCCACACGGTCAAGTACGACAGTTGTGGAGCCTTTATCCGCCGGGAGGATGACAATAGAGAGGTCTATTTTCAGCTCCTTAATGGCACGGGATTCAGCTGGGGTGATGTTGGGGGCTGTCGGGATGTTCTTCAAGAAGGACTGGGAGGCAATACTGGATGTGAGAAATTCCTGAAATGTCTGCAAGGGATGATTTTGGAGGAGGGAAGGAGGATCCCTTTGAGAAGGCAGTCGGAACTGTTCTAGACAGGGTTCAACACTGGTTCTAGTATTTGGTGGCTGTGTTTGGGTAGTGAAGTGATATTTCCAGTTGAGGTTCCGGGTGAATGAGAGGAGATCTTTAACCAGGGCAGTGTGGTTGAATTTAGGCGTGGGGCTAAAGGTTAAGCCTTTTGATAGAACAGATGTCTCTGGAGGAGAGAGGGATCTGGATGAGAGGTTTAGGACTGAATTGGGACTGGTGATATGTGGCATTTGACTGTGGTTATAGTTGAGATTTGGTCTGTGTGGGGTGTGTGCTGGGATGGGGAGATTGAGTAGGGTGGCTAGGCTAGGTTTGTTGGCTATGAGGGGGGCATGAACGGACACAGACGAACTGTCCGCTTAGGAGATGCCCAATACCCAGTAGCAGAGCATGCCCTCCAGCTTAATTCTAGGGACCTAGGAACCTGCTACACCGTATGTGCCATTTGGCTTCTCCCACCCAACACCAGTCCCTCTGAACTGCGGAGATGGGAACTTGCACTCCAACACATCCTTTCATCCCGCCATCCCCCTGGACTGAACCTACGTTAAACAACCTCAGTCCCATTTACTCTTCAGTCTTCTCCTCTTTCCCTTTCCTCTTTAGCCATTCACGCATCTTTTCATCCTACATAGTTGTGTTTATCTTTATACTATATACCTCTTTGGTTTGAAGCTGGCACAGTACTTACAGTAGGATATCTTTGGCTTCCCTCTGACAACCATGCCTCCAACCTTGCTACCCTCCCTATTTTCCTTTCCCTGTTGCTTCATAACCTGGGTTGTGAGTAACTGAATCTCCTTTCCCTTCTTCCCTTTCTTTCCCCTCTCTCCTCCCCGATGAAGGAACATTTGTTCCGAATGCTAGGAACGTAAATTTTCGGTTCTGTTTTATGTGTATCTGTCGGCTGTACTGAGCTGAGGTAAGTACTGGCCAGCCCCTCTATCTCTTTGTACATATTTGCTCTGTCAGTTTCCCAATAAAATACATTACTTTTACTGATTCTAACTACAGGTTTGCTAAGTTAACTAATAAATTTTAGCTACAACATTTCTGGAAATTAATGTCATAGTTACAAAATTTTAGATACTGTAAACTGAACGGATTTTATGAGGCATACATCATCTATGAATCTAAAATAAAACAACATCAAAGTATACACATGACAGGCTACAAAAACACTTAAACATAACTATGCCATAAATATTGTCATCCTCATGACACAGTACGAGGCGCATTCAAGTTCTAAGGCCTCCGATTTTTTTTCTAATTAACTACTCACCCGAAATTGATAAAACTGGCGTTACTTCTCGACGTAATCGCCCTGCAGACGTACGCATTTTTCACAACGTTGGCGCCATGATTCCATGGCAGCGGCGAAGGCTTCTTTAGGAGCCTGTTTTGACCACTGGAAAATCACTGAGGCAATAGCAGCACGGCTGGTGAATGTGCGGCCACAGAGAGTGTCTTTCATTGTTGGAAAAAGCCAAAAGCCACTAGGAGCCAGGTCAAGTGAGTAGGGAGCATGAGGAATCACTTCAAAGTTGTTATCACGAAGAAACTGTTTCGTAACGTTAGCTCGATGTGCGGGTGCGTTGTCTTGGTAAAACAGCACACGCGCAGCCCTTCCCGGATGTTTTTGTTGCAGTGCAGGAAGGAATTTGTTCTTCAAAACATTTTCGTAGGATGTACCTGTTACCATAGTGCCCTTTGGAACACAATGGGTAAGGATTACGCCCTCGCTGTCCCAGAACATAGACACCATGATTTTTTCAGCACTGGCAATTACCCGAAATTTTTTTTGGTGGTGGTGAATCTGTGTGCTTCCATTGAGCTGACTGGTACTTTGTTTCTGGATTGAAAAATGGCATCCACGTCTCATCCATTGTCACAACCGATGAAAAGAAAGTCCCATTCATGCTGTCATTGCGCGTCAACATTGCTTGGCAACATGCCACACGGGCAGCCATGTGGTCGTCCGTCAGCATTCGTGGCACCCACCTGGATGACACTTTTCACATTTTCAGGTCGTCATGCAGGACTGTGTGCACAGAACCCACAGAAATGCCAACTCTGTACGCGATCTGTTCAACAGTCATTCGGCGATCCCCCTAAACAATTCTCTCCACTTTCTCGATCATGTCGTCAGACCGGCTTGTGCGAGCCCGAGGTTGTTTCGGTTTGTTGTCACACGATGTTCTGCCTCCATTAAACTGTCGCACCCACAAAGGCACTTTCGACACATCCATAACTCCATCACCACATGTCTCCTTCAACTGTCGATGAATTTCAATTGGCTTCACACCACGCAAATTCAGAAAACGAATGATTGCACGCTGTTCAAGTAAGGAAAACGTCGCCATTTTAAGTATTTAAAACAGTTCTCATTCTCGCCGCTGGCGGTAAAATTCCATCTGCCGTACAGTGCTGCCATCTCTGGGACATATTGACAATGAACGCGGCCTCATTTTAAAACAATGCGCATGTTTCTATCTCTTTCCAATCCAGAGAAAAAAAATCGGAGGCCTTAGAACTTGAATGCACCTCGTACTATGATCTCAAACTGATATGCTTTTCATTTCTAACAGACCAGGTTACATCAAAATTGTGGACAGTGAGGGGATGCCTTTAATGGAAGATCCCGACAAACGTGGAAATCTGCAGATCCATTTTGACATTGAATTCCCAAAGTATATACCCCGTCCTGGTAAGGTGCTCCTGCGCAAGGCATGGGATGCAATTACTAAAGGTGGTCTCCAAGGTGGACCAGAAGATATTAACAGACTCATACTGCACGACAAAATGAGACGTATGCGGCCTATGGAAAAGCTTCCTCCAACAATATAGAGGGTATATACTGTAAAATATGAGAGCTGTTGGGAAATAATTAATAATAAATTAAATAACTGGAATCTATTATTTTATATAAATGATGTATCAATGTCAACAGCAACACAAAATTCCTACAACTGAGCGTCCAGATTCCAAAAATTGGTAAGTCACAAATCAATCACTCATAACAATGAAATTAAAGTGGTTGGCAGAAAAAATAGCAAGAAGCTTCCACATGCATGACACTACAGTTGGTTGAACTTAATTAGTAATCTGAATAATTAGCATATATTTAAATGCTGTTTTTTATACATATTTTGTTATTCCTGCAACTTTATTCTTCCTCAGAAGACAAAAAAATTTATTATATCTGTATTACTTCTTATCTGAGTCCATTTTCCCTTAGACTGCACATCCTAAATACTCTCCCCCTCCCCATCCCAAATTCTTTTCCGAGCCTTCTAAATTTTCATTTATTCTGAAGGATCAGTCGACTTGAAGAGGAATCACTTGACTCTACATGCAAATTCTTAAAATCGGTCCATGCTCTCTGACAAAACATCACTTTGTACTACTAGAAATGTATTCATGCCCATTACACTGAACATTTACATTTAATGTGAACAAGAAACTCTAATACCTTGAGGTCACTGCCTTCAGTATAGCAGTTCCTCACTTAGGTTAAATATAAATTATTATATGCAGCCATTCACCAGTAGCATTAATTCACACCAGTCAAAAGCATATAACAGCGCAGAATTTCACTAGCTTTCCAGCAACTACTGCCTCCCGCACCCCTTTCCAATTAATCCTCCATCACTTGCGTGGTAATTCATGACATGGTTACTTATGAAGGGTGCATTTGGATACTTTTAACAGTGTATATGAATGATTTATTTATATCTAAATATACATAGCACATTTCATAGACATATACAGTAAGATATACACTGTGTGAGAAATATTGTTCACAGTTACTTGTAAACAGTTCCAGTTTCTCTCTGTTAGCAGCAAACTTGTCAATCTCTCTGTGAACACCTCTACCAATGATGTTATTAAACCTCAAACATCTCAAGAGAGAACAATCAGTTTTCATTCATGCATGAATAACATGATTAAAGTCCCTCATTGGCCTCTGAGTTACCCTACAACTTCAATACAACATTATTTCTAGAACATCTCAGAAATCCACACATATATAACAAAACAATGAAAGCTCTGATTTCTATAATATCTGTTTCTTTAGCATTCCTTTCTCTAGAAAAGTTATCACAAACATCATTGATATAGATATTACTAAAAGTTGCAACAGTAGGTTATCATGTTTCATCCAACAATAACTGCAGAATATCTGTTTCTGTCTTTGATATAAGGGCTTCCTTTTTGAGTCCAGATTAATGTGTAATAGAAGTACAATTCTGTCATACATTTGTTTTTTCCATTTTCAGTTATTGCAGCTTTCCTAAAAAAATTCCCTATTTAGTTACTCCTTCCTGTGATTAAAATTCATCTCTTCTGACACTTTTTGTTCTATAATTGAATCATGACCACTTTCATGTACACAACCCTCATTCTCTGAGTCAGCAGTATCATTATCACAATCTTCACCACTCATCTCATGAAACCATTCCAGTCATACATCAGGATCTCTGCTAAACTGTGTCCCGATTTTTCTTTTTTTTTTTTTTCCTGTTGATGTTTCTTCCAGAAACTAAAAGTAAAGAGAATATTTTCTTTTCTTAGGTAAGTATACTAGGTATGAAGCAAAGTAACTGTAATTAGTTTCAATGCACATGGCAGTTGGACTGAATCTACAAAAGCAATGTAGCAATGTGAATTTACTTTGTTCCAGTTTCTAGCAGTAGAGCTTGTGCAGATTACTACTGTCCTCCAGGCTATAATAATGTTTCATAAACAATGTACCTCAAGTAACTGAAAGCCAATAATGGTTGATATTGACTGATGGAGAATTAACAGAAAGGTAATGAAAATGGCACAAATTCGATGCAGCCTAGTCAGACAAAATAGAGCAGAAGGATTATGTGTATGTTGAGAGGCACACACACACACACACACACACACACACACACACACACACACACACACACACACCCACCTGCAACTGTTCATGAATAGTTTTCCAGATCAGTTCATGTGGGGGGGAGCTTGTGACAACTGTAAGTGGGAAAGCAGTACAGGACAATGAAGAGGTAGGCAGATTTCAAGAGGCAGTAAAGGAACAGTCAGGTAGCACCTTAATAAGTTGGTGGTGAGAGTTGCTATTCTCACCTTTTTTTAAAAAAATTCCAATTGAAATTTCTGTTATCTTAACAGTTTAGTCATTATCTCAGCTACAGTCTATAACAGCTTTTTCCAATATATAATAAGTACTTTTTTAGGTACTTTGTGTACAGTTCAGCTGCTTATATTGCATTATACAACCACCACAAGCATCAACGAAAATATAAATACTCATACAAAACAATTTTCTACAACAACAAAATCAGTTACATTATAAAAAAAATAAAAATCAAGCATCTTTAACTCTCTATCTGAATTTATGTAGCTACTTTCTGTGAATTCAACAAAAATATGTCCCTGAACAACATCCACACTCCCATAATTAATAATAAGAAAAATCCACAAAAAGTGGATAATTTCTGGGAACTCTTCAAAGAGCAAAGTCCCAAAATATAAGATGATATTGGGTGATTTTAATGCACAGATGGGGGTGGGGGTGGGGGGGGGGGGGGGGAAGAGAGAGAAAAGCTGATCATCCAGTAAAGTAAAAATGAATTAAAATGCTGAGCAACTTTATAACCTATAGTCTTTGATTTGAAATTATGTTTGCACTTTCTGCAAGACCTACACATAAAAATAAAACTTGGAAATCAGCTAGTCCCATACTGAGGGAATTCCAAATAGATCATGGTCTTTTCTTGGAACAATATACCAACAAGCCAAAACACCATGCAAAAAAGGATGGAAAAGAGTTTTGATCCAGACAGTTACCTAATACAAATCAAAGTTATGTTCCAGCTCAGTTAAACCATTCCTACAAACAACAGAGGTCCATGTGTAGACACTGAATGTCTCAAAAAGAACATCAATTTCTCTTACTGTAGACATATGAGCTGGATCGCAACAGAATGCAAACTTATGTAGCAGAACACAACTAGCGATAAATACATGATAACTTCGAAAGTGCACCCTACTGAGAGTTGGCTCCCTGGCTGCCACTCACCTGGCCAGCCCCTACTACGTCACAGTATATAGATGACAGAGTCAAATTATGTATTCAAAGGAATGGTTCTGGAAGGCATGTTTAGCGATGCAAACAATAACCTCCAAAATAATGGAGAAGGAAGGACACATGAACTCATTATGAAACATCCAAATACACTGAAATAGAACTGGACTTTCTCAACAACACCACTAGAAATTTTTATGAGACCTTCCAAGAGAAACTATCCAGTCACCAGCCACAAACACTACACTATCTGATAAAAAGTATCTGAATACCTGTTAATGGACATTATTATACTGTGTGCCCACCCTTCGTCTATAAGACAGCTTGACCTCTGCTGGAGACACTTTCAATGTACCACCTGAATGTCCATGGATAAACTGCAGTCTGTTCTCTTTCAAAAGGAGGAACCAGAGAAGGTAGTGATGTTGGACACTGGGGTCTGGAACAAAGTCAACATTCAAATTCACCCAAAAGGTGTTCTGTTGGGGTCAGGTCAGAACTCCTGACAAGCTAGTCCATTTCAGGAAAGTTTTTGTTCATGAACTATAGCCTTACAGATGCTACTTTATGACAGGATGCATTGTCATGCTGATACAATAAATCATTCCTCTGAACTATTCCTCTACTGAACACTATCCCATAAAATGTGGTTATATTCTTTATAATTTAGCATTTTTTCAAGCGCAATAAGGGGACCACACCCTAAACACAAAAACACTTCCATACAGTAACACCACCTCCTTCAAACTTCACTATTGGCACTAAACATGCTGGCAGGTAATGTTTTCCAAGCGTTCGCCAAACCCAAACACTTTGATCAGATTTGCCACAAGGTATAACATGATTCATCACTCCAAATCACTCATTTCCAGACATCAAAAGTACATCATCATTGTTCTTCATACCACCCCAAGCAACACTTAGTACTGATGACAAATGTCTGGCTTATGAAGAACTGCTCGATCATTGCACCCTCTTCTTTTTAGCTCTCTACTCACAGTCATTTGTGATATCTATACTGCTGTATCACTCTGAGACTCAGTAGTAATTCCTTCCACTGATTTCAACCAATTTTTTCCAACCATCCTCTGCATGAGTACATGAGGTCCACCTGGTTTTGGTTTAGCTGTAGTTGTTTCTTCACATTTCCCCTTCACAGTCACATCATCATTATCAGTCACTTTAGGCAGATTTAGAATTATTATTCAGATGAAATCTAACGACTAGTCCTCATTCAGAGTCACTGAGCTTTCCTGACTGACCCATTGTGTTATTACTGCTTCTCTATGACAACCCAATCGTCCTTGCCTGTTTTTTAATTATGGGTCCGCCCCTCATGACATCTAGTGCTCAATTATCTATTACAGCGATGTCTGGATACTTTTGAATAGATACTGTAAGTTTCCATCATAGAAAAAGAACACTAAAGAGAAATTCTGGATGTCTACTCTTGAGAGCTACTCAACTTTGACCCATCAAAGTAATTATGTCCTCTGAAAAATACATGACAAATCCACATTCAGAGCTCCCAGCAATACAGGAAACAGCAGAGATAATCAAATCAAACATCAAAGTCAAGATGGAATTACTGCAGAGGTGTGGAAGGTAGAAGAAGATAAACACTACAGGAGAATACTTGTATGTTCTATAGAGATTTGGGCAAACTGGAACAATCCCACAAAACTGAAAAGTGTACTGACACACCCACAGCACAAGAAAGTGGAAAAGACACCTGAATTATAGAGACATGTCTCTTTGCTAGCTGTAAATACACAAAATTTTAAAGCTGTCTGAAATTGATTATATTAATACTAATAGACTAAACATCTCATTGGTGACTTACCAATTAGAATTTAAGATGGGTAGTTCATTTGCGAAACAGATATGGAACCCAAAGACGATATTAAGAATCTGTTGGTAGACTAGCCCAGTTGTCACCTTTTTGTACTTTAAGAAGACTTGTGACTGAGGACAGACTGTTTTTGATACAACAGAAGAGTTCTGAATAGACAAGAAGACCAGAGAACTCTTCTGCCAAATTATCAGAATGTCAAAAGTGAAACTCCACTCTGAGTCTTGTGAGATATGTACAAGTGTTGAAAAAGGAGATGATTTCCTCCACTAATTGTGTTTAACTTCGTTTTAGATAAAGTAAAGTTTTATCTAAAGTAAATATTCTGGAAGCAAAATCAACATTTATGTTTCGCCATCACTGATTATTTACCACTTATTACTAAGAATGAAGAAGAAACTAAATATGCTGCAAAAAAATTATATAAAGAGAACATCAGAGGCACAGCTTCAGTTACATTTGTGATTTACAGCACAACAGTGGGAAAGTTCCACTGAAGATGGAATATAGGATGCTTTTCCTGGTATTCCTCCTCCTTGTACCTTGAAGACACTAGGCACCACTGTTGAACAGCAGTGTAAACTTAAAACAGTGTTTCCCAACCAGATGTACTTACCCCTGAGGGGTGAAATGTAATTCCCCAAGGAGTAAAAACAAAGGGTTCAGCTATCTTTTATTCATGAAACTAATTTAATTTTCAGAAGATCATTTCCATTGTCATTATTCTGTAAGACTGTTATACTGATTACTAAAGTTACTATTAATTACATTACTTTCAAATACTAGCATTAATGTGTGACATAATGTGGTGGAGCATACAGGTTGTGCAATGAATGTATGCACATCATCTTTCTCATGTAATCCACCCAATACACACATGCTACACAACTTACAATTATGACACAAAAACTGGGACATGTACATCACATATGCTTACATGTCTTCTCCTAGTTCTAAATAGTTCTCACAACAGATGAAAAATTTGTTGATTATTCACTTCACAGTAATAAATGAATTAGTTGACAGCACAAAACTATAGTGGTCAAAACAAATGCTACCTCTTGCTGAAACTTTAAAGCTGAATGTTGCAATCCAGAAACACATTATGATATGACTAAATTGGTTTGTTTGTAATGCAGTTCTTACCTCCTGGAAGCAGTGCAGTACTTGTGCTGTGTATCATCACAAGAGTTGTGTTGCATCAAGATGATTCAGACAACAATAACACACAACCAGAGGCTCCGTATTGTCACTCTAAGGGGACAGCCAACGAGGGAGGCAGACATCACAGCAAATGTTGCTGGGAGTCAAAGTAATGTCTCTGGAATTTGACAAGTTTCTAGAGACAGGGCCAGTTGAATACCATCACAATGCTGGCAGTGAAAGGAAAAAACAGCCACTCAACACAATGCAACACATCAACAATGGCACCTCCTAACAGCTGCAGGAGTGCAGGTGTCAACACAAATTATATGAAATAGGCTCCATGAGCAGGAAGTAAGTGCCAGAAAGCCTCTCAATGCTCTTCCTCTGAACTGGGTTCGGAGAGGGGCTCATGTCGCATCAGCACGAAACCAGTCTTTGTGGTCTAGGTAGTAATAGGATACAACGCGCGTCTTTTGCGATGAGACCCATATCATTATCCATCCTGACGGTACTGATATTTGGTGTGGATGTAACAGGGACAACATTTACATCCCAAATGTATCACAGACTGCCATTCTTATCAAGATAGTTCATTTATGTTTTGGGATGGAGCATACAAATGATTGGATGGAATGGCTCCCATATTCTCCGGATCTCAACTGCACTGAAAATGTGTTGGCAATACTAAAACGAGTGGTTAGAAATCGTCCTGTCCCACCAGAGACCACATAGAGGCTGCTGTGCAGGAATGGAGCAATATCCCACAGGCTTACCTGGACAGTATCGTAAAGAGTATGCCTAACCGCATTCAAAAGTGTCTCCAGTTATGAGTAGGGACCATTGATTCATAAACAATATGCTATGCTAGATGACAATAAAAAGAAATGGTAGTGTGTGCAGAACTGTTTCATCCATATGTATTATAAAACTGTATTTACAGCTGCAAAATACTAACACGAGTTCTTTACAGACGAATGGAAAAACTGGTAGAAGCCGACCTGGGGAAGATCAGTTTGGATTCTGTAGAAATGTTGGAACACGTGAGGCAATACTGACCTTACGACTTATCTTAAAAGAAAGATTAAGGAAAGGCAAACCTACGTTTCTAGCATTTGTAGACTTAGAGAAAGTTTTTGACAATGTTGACTGGAATACTCTCTTTCAAATTCAAAAGGTGGCAGGGGTAAAATACAGGGAGCAAAAGGATATTTACAATTTGTACAGAAACCAGATGGCAGTTATAAGAGTCGAGGAACATGAAAGGGAAGCAGTGGTTGGGAAGGGAGTGAGACAGGGTTGTAGCCTCTCCCCGATGTTATTCAATCTGTATATTGAGCAAGCAGTAAAGGAAACAAAAGAAAAATTTGGTGTAGGTATTAAAATCCATGGAGAAGAAATAAAAACTTTGAGGTTCGCCGATGACATTGTAATTCTGTCAGAGACAGCATAGGACTTGGAAGAGCAGTTGAACGGAATGGACAGTGTCTTGAAGGGAGAATATAAGATTAACATCAACAAAAGCAAAACGAGGATAATGGAATGTAGTCAAATTAAGTCTGGTGATGCTGAGGGAATTAGATTAGGAAAAGAGACACTTAAAGTAGTAAAGGAGTTTAGCTATTTGGGGAGCAAAATAACTGATGATAGTCGAAGTAGAGAGGATATAAAATGTAGCCGGCCGAAGTGGCCGTGCGGTTGAAGGCGCTGCAGTCTGGAACCGCAAGACCGCTACGGTCCCAGGTTCGAATCCTGCCTCGGGCATGGATGTTTGTGATGTTCTTAGGTTAGTTAGGTTTAACTAGTTCTAAGTTCTAGGGGACTAATGACCTCAGCAGTTGAGTCCCATAGTGCTCAGAGCCATTTTGATATAAAATGTAGATTGGCAATGGCAAGGAAAGTGTTTCTGAAGAAAAGCAATTTTTTAACATCGAGTATAGATTTAAGTGTCAGGAAGTCGTTTCTGAAAGTATTTGTATGGAGTGTAGCCATGTATGGAAGTGAAACATGAACGATAAGTACTTTGGACAAGAAGAGAATAGAAGCTTTTGAAATGTGGTGCTACAGAAGAATGCTGAAGATTAGATGGGTAGATCACATAACTAATGAGGAGGTATTGAATAGAATTGGGGAGAAGAGGAGTTTGTGGCACAACTTGACAAGAAGAAGGGACTGGTTGGTAGGACATGTTCTGAGGCATCAGGGGATCACAAATTTAGCATTGGAGGGCATTGTGGAGGGTAAAAATTGTAGAGGGAGACCAAGAGATGAATACACTAAGCAGATTCAGAAGGATGTAGGTTGCACTAAGTACTGGGAGGTGAAGAAGCTTGCACAGGATAGAGTAGCATGGAGAGCTGAATCACACCAGTCTCAGGACTGAAGACCACAACAACAACATGTATATATGTTCCACATCTCCGAAACCACTGGAGCGATTTCAAACAAACGTGGTACACATATCCGTTACTGTCACACAACAGTCAGTGTTGGGGTAGAACCACCCACCTAACATAGTTCCGGAGTTATACACCATAAACAATAAGATGCATGAAAAACTGCCACATCATGCACGACATTTAAATGTATTACTTTGGTGCTACTAACTCTATACCCAATAAATTTTGTAGACAGTATCCATGTATGCCCCTAAATTTGCCATCACATAATTTTCTTTGTTACTAACTCTCTTCACAACACATTTTGCAGGCAGTATCCACATATACCACTGAACGGAGCTACAAAGTTACACTACTGGCTATTAAAATTGCTATACCATGAAGATGACGTGCTACAGACACGAAATTTAACCAACAGGAAGATGATGCTGTGATATGCAAATGATTAGCTCTCCAGAGCATTCACACAAGGTTGGCACTAGTGGCAACACCTACAACGTTCTGACATGAGGAAAGTTTCCAACCGATTTCGTGTAAGGAGGACAAATGCGTACCATCACGTTTACGACTTTGATAAAGGTCGGATTGTAGCCTATCACAATTGCGATTTATCGTATCGCGACATTGCTACTCGCGTTGGTCGAGATCCAATGACTGTTAGCAGAATATGGAATCGGTGGGTTCAGGAGGGTAATAGGGAACACCGTGTTGGATCCCAATGGCCTCGTATTACTAGCAGTCGAGATGACAGGCATCTAATTCGCATGGCTGTAACAGATCGTGCAGCCACGTCTCGATCCCTGAGTCAACAGATGGGGACGTTTGCAAGACAACAACCATCTGCACGAACAGTTCGACTACGTTTGCAGCAGCATGGACTATCAGCTCGGAGACCATGGCTGTGGTTACCCTTGACACTGCATCACAGACAGGAGCACCTGGATGGTGTACTCAACGACAAATCTGGATGCACGAATGGCAAAATGTCATTTTTTCGGATGAATCCAGGTTCTGTTTACAGCATCATGATGGTCGCATCCGTGTTTGGTGACATCGCGGTGAACGCACAATGGAAGCATGTATTCGTCATCGCCATATTGGCGTATCACCGGGCGTGATGGTATGGGGTGCCATTGGTTACATGTCTTTGTCACCTCTTGTCCGCATTGACGGCACTTTGAAAGTGGACGTTACATTTCAGATGTGTTACAACCCATGGCTCTACTCTTCATTCGATCCCTGCGAAACCCTACATTTCAGCAGGATAATGCATGATCGCATGTTGCAGGTCCTGCCTGTCTGGATACAGAAAATGTTCGACTGCTACCCTGGCCAGCATATTCTCTAGATCTCTCACCAATTGAAAATGTCTGGTCAATGGTGGCCAAGCAACTGGCTCGTCACAATACGTCAGTCACTACTCTTGATGAACCGTGGTATCGTGTTGAAGCTACATGGGCAGCTGTACCTGTACATGCCATCCAAGCTCTGTTTGACTCAATGCCCAGGCATATCAAGGCCGTTGTTATGGCCAGAGGTGGTTGTTCAAGGTACTGATTTCTCAGGATCTACGCACCCAAATTGCGTGAAAATGTAATCATATGTCAGTTCTAGTATAATATATTTGTCAAATGAGTACCCGTTTATCATCTGCATTTCTTCTCGGTGTAGCAATTTTAATGGCCAGTAGTGTATATCATCGTATGACATGTAGGTTAGAAGATATGATGTCATAAACATTGACATGTATGAGGAACTGTACCATCATGCATGAAGTTGTAATACATTTGTTTTCTACTATTAAGACTCTCCTACAGTCGAGTCAGCTTAAGCAAACCCCTGACACCTAGCAGCATTTTTAACAGATTTCAACTGCAAAGTGCAAACTGCTGTAGGTGAAAACAATAACTATGTATAGAGCTATGAAGAGGCATTGCCAGAGAGACATTTATAAAATCGTGTTGTAGGCATGTGAAACAGCTGCACCCTGCGTACAAAAAAATGTCCAGGAGCATCTCACACTGAGTCTACAGCACAAGTACATATAAGGCTTTGTTTATAGTGTGAAATTGTCAAAATGTGTCAAAGGGCAATGTTGGGTTTGTTAGCTAGTCATTCTACAAAAGAAATAGGTCTTAAAAATAAGCAGTATCAATTTTCTCATTGACTTATTAGTCCATTGTTTAATAAAATGCCTAAATATCATTCATCTTTCATCATTTTAAAAATGAGTGTCCAAAGAAAGTTCTTTTTCATACCAAAGTTTGGTTAGGTGCTAATGTTAATTATGGTCGCGGGAGGAGAGGGGGAGTAAATAGCTAACATCTAATTGTGCTCAGGGGTAATGGTCTCCTAAAGGCTGGGAACCACTGACTAAGAAAGAGTCCTCAAACTTCAAAATGCAAAAAAGAATCATGGGAAACCAGTACAAAAAATTCATATTGCATGAAATTTTGACTTTCCTAGACTTTACTTAAAGCGTATATGGTCAGAGATCACAGCTGTTGACAGTGACTCTGAAGTTGCAGACACTGAAAATCAAGAGTGTAAAATTTTTTAAAAATACTGTACTTCACAAGGAGATGGACGTTGGATGAACTCTTCACCTTAATACCAAGTTTAACTGACACTATGCACTATGCACAAGTGGTGCTTGAAATTCCATTTCCACATTTTTAAAATGGACAAAAATAAACAGATAAAAAAACTGCTCAACATTATTAATCTAAATGAAATGGTTAAAAAGAACTGGGGAGCTTCACAAGACACAAATATCACAGATGATATCAAATCAAATTACTCTGCCTTTGGTACACTCATAACAAAGCACATATTCATCATCAAAATGTTAATTAATGACGAGATCTCTGGAGAATAACAAGGCCAAAACCATCATGCCAACTACAAAGTTTAAAAACAAATTATAGAAAGAAAGTAAAATTAAATTTTTAGCTCACTGCTCCAGTGGGGTCTTATATTTAATTAATTGCTCTAGTGGGCTCTTAAGAAGAGTCAGTCAGTATCAGATGTAGTTCATACACTGTTAATAAACAGGATACATTTGAGTGTAGAGGAGCATACAAAAGATAACTGAGCTTCGGAAATGTCACAAACTATATTTTTTAGGTCATTGATAGCAGTACTCAAAGTTCAATATGTAAAAGCAAAAGTACTACAAATAATTTTAATAAGAATTACTCATTTTAGACAGAAAACAGAAGTAATATATGACATTTTCCAAGGAAGTGTTATAGGCCCTCTGCTCTTCCCAATTTATATTAACGATTTTGGAGACAATCTGAGTAGCCATCTTAAACAATGATGCTGTCATTTACATGTAAAGTCATAAGATGATCAAAGCCAATTGCAAAATGATTTACACAAGATATCTGCATGGTGCAAAAAGTGGCAGTTGTCTCTAAATAATGAAAAGTGTAAATCATCCATATGAGTACCAAAAGAAATCTGCTAAATTTCAATTACGTGATAAGTCACACAAATCTAATGGCTGTGAATTGATAAAGAAACTTAGAGGATTACAATTACGAATTACTTCAATTGGAATGACCACATAGCTAATGTTATGGGGAAAGCAAACCAAAGACTAAGGTTTATGGGCAGACAATTTAGAAAATGTAAAGGGTGTACTAAAGAGACGACCTGTACTACATTTGTCTGTCCTCTTCTGGAGTACTGCTGCACAGTGTGGGATCCGCGTAAGACAGGATTGACGGAGGACATCGAAAAAGTTGAAAGAAGGGCAGCTCATTTTGTACTAATGCGAAATAGGGGAGAGAGTTCCACAAATATGGTACACGAACTGTGGTGGCAATAATTAAAGCAAAGGCTTTATTTGTTGCAGCAGGATCTTCTTATGAAATTTCAGTCACCAACTTTCTCCTCTGAATGCAAAAATATTCTGTTGACGCCCAGCTGTATAGGGAGAAATGATCATCATAATAAAATAGAAGAAATCAGAGCTCACACAGAAAGATTCAACTGTAAATTTTTCCTGTGCACTGTTTGAGAGTGGAATGGCACTGAAATAGTTTGAAGAGTATTGCAATAGTTTGAAGGCAGTTCAATGAACCCTATCCAGGCACTTAATTGTGAACTGCAGAGTAGTCCTGTAGATGTACACTGAAGATCTAAAGAAGCTGGTATACCTGCCTAATATCATGTAGGTCCTCGGCGAGCACACAGAAGTGCCGCCACATGATGTGGCATGGACTCAACTAATGTCTAAAGGGAACTCACACCATGAACCCTGCAAGGCTGTCCATAAATCTGTAAGAGTATGAGGGGATGGACGTCTCTTCTGAACAGCACGTTGCAAGGCATCCCAGATATGCTCAATAATGTTAATGTCTGGGGAGTTTGGTGACCAGCGGAAGTGTTTAAACCCAGAAGAATGTTCCTGGAGCCACTCTGTAGCAATTCTGGACATGTGGGGTGTTGCATTGTCCTGCTGCAATTGCCCAAGTCTGTCGAAATGCACAATGGAAATGAATGGATGCAGGTGATCGGACAGGAAGCTTACGTACGTGTCACCTGTCAGAGTCATATCTACGTGTATCAGGGGACCAGTATCACTCCAACTGCATATGCCCCACACCATTACAGAGCCTCCACCAGCTGGAACAGTTCCCCTTTGACATGCAGGGTCCATTCATGTGGTTGCCGCCATACCCGTACATGTCCATCTGCTCAATACAATTTGAAACGAGCCTCGCCTGACTAGGCAACATGATCAACAGTCCAATGTTGGTGTTGACGGGCCCAGGCGAGGTGTACAGCTTTGTGTTGTGCACTCATCAAGGGTACACGAGTGGACCTTCGGCTCTGAAAGCCTATATTGATGATGTTTCGTTGAATGGTAGCAGGTTGACATTTGTTGATGGCCCAGCATTGAAATCTGCATCAACCTGCAGAAAGGTTGCCCTTCTGTCATGTTGAACAATTCTCTTCAGTCATCATTAGTCCCATTCTTACAGGATCTTTCTCCGGCTGCAGCAATGTCAGAAATCTGACGTTTTACCAGATTCCTGATATTCACTGTACACTTATAAAATGGTCGTATGGGAAGATCCACTCTTCATCACTACCTCGAAGATGCTTTGTCCCATTGCTTGTGTGCAGACTATAACACCATGTTCAAACTCACTTAAATCTTCATAACCTGCCATTGTAGCAGCAGTAACCGATCTAACAACCATGCCAGACACTTGTTGTCTTATACAGGCATTGCTGACTGCAGTGCCGTATTCTGCCTGTTTACATATCTCTGTATTTGAATACTCATGTCTACACCAGTTTCTTTGGTGCTTCAGTGTAGATAAAGTATTGTTGACATTAAAAACAAATTTTAAACCAATTTTTCTGTAACAACAAACTGGAGGTCTAATGCCCATTAAAAAGTACAATCAAGAAAAGCTCACATGCTTTTTCATACTAACTATTTATGAAAATTAATTAGCACAAAAAAAGATGTCCTAATGAGATAAGGAAAAAATTTCAAAATACTTCACACAAAATGTTACAATTAATAAGTATTCTTTAATTTTTTAATTTGTACTTTTTTATTGAAAGTGTGAGAAGAAGAAAAAATTTATTTTGGGTTTAATGTCCTGTCGACATAGAAATCATTAGAGATGGAGCTCAAGCTTGGATTATGTCAAGGATGAGGAAAGAAATTGCCTGTGCCCTTTCACAGGAACCATCCCAGCATTTGCCTGGAGCAATTTACAGTTATCACAGAAAATCAAAATCTGGATGGCCGGACACTGATTTGAACTGTCGTCCTCCAGAATGTAAGTCCAGTGAGCTAACCACTGTGCCACCACACTCAGGAGGCTCAAAGAGGAAATATGAAGACAAAGAATGAAGTAGCAAGTGCCCAATATCAATTCCCTACTTTAGTTGCTGCAGTTTTGTTCCGGGCAGGATTTTTACTAATACCAGAAGTTTTTTGCTACTTCACAACATACTCTATTAGCTGCTTTGACTTAATACAGCATTGTATGCTCTGTAGTCAAACAGTTTGCAACCAAAGAGCTGCACTCCTCCTTACCCATTGATCATAGAATTGGTAAAACTTATTTTGATGGGACCAGATATTTACAACTGGTCCAAGAGAACATGGAATTTGTGACAAGATGTCATAGTTAAAATGGTACGGATAAACTTTGGGTAAGTGGCAGTTCAGTAAAATAAGTGAATACTAATACACACTTTGATTACAAAACTGTATATGTCTGTACTGAAAATAACATGAAATTATTGAGAAAAATTTAGAGTTTACAGAAAAGAAATGCTTAATTTAAATGGTTTTTCAGAAAATGATGTCATTTCTAAACTGTAGTTAATGTTCTTACAATTTGTCTACCCCATATTTCTTCTACAGACAATAATTATGGATGTGTGTGTGTTTTTCTATCTTTCTGGTCAGTACACCAAGCATTGTTTTAATGATTTTATTTTAATGGTCTACATTGTAGTATGCAGTACTTCGTTTAATAAATGAATCATCAGCGAAGTCCTCGATTACAAAAGGAATCAAAATATGATATATAACAATGGTATAAAACAATTAGGAGAAACAGGGCAGTGAGACAGATTTCATAGTACAAGAGGCACTGTTCTGTCCATCTAAACTAATTAAAAAGTTCAGAAAGCTGTGTAGTATCTAAAATTAATAATTCATATACTAAATTAAATCTATATGGGCAAACCAGGAAACCAGTTAAGAGATGTGAGCATCTTGTTATTAAAGAAAACAGCCATTAATAAATGACAACATTCAAAGATTAGCACAGACAATTCAAGGAGTAAAGCAACAGAACAAATGCTAGAAACAGTGACACATACATATAGATAAATCACAATTACCCCCACTCTACTACAGAAAATAAAAAACAATGGAAAATCCAGGATGGAATGTAACAATATTATAAAAAGTACAATTGCTACTCACCATATAGTGCACAAGCTGAGTCGCAGATAGACACAACAAAAAGACTTTCAGAAAGT
Source organism: Schistocerca cancellata (assembly GCF_023864275.1). Classification (NCBI taxonomy): domain Eukaryota; kingdom Metazoa; phylum Arthropoda; class Insecta; order Orthoptera; family Acrididae; genus Schistocerca; species Schistocerca cancellata. The sequence goes on along the minus strand of NC_064634.1, from coordinate 382,771,982 downwards.
CAGCTTTCGGGCAACAAGCCCTTTGTTGACAACACACAATCATGCACTTGCACAAATGCCAGACTTCAACTGCCAGAGACTGTGGTCATGTGTGTCTTGAGTTGCGTGGAAGCTCATTTTCCAACGGTTTTCCTGTTGTGCCTATTTGCGACTCAGCATCTCCGCTATATGGTATGTAGCAAATATCCTTTTCATAATATTGTTAAAGAAAATAAAAACATAATTAACTCCTTCAGAAAGAAAAACTCTTGTGGTGTTGATAATATCTCAAGTAAATCAGTAAAACTGAACCTTTACATATATGCAATGTTTTCAGTAACAAATGCAATATATCATTATCACAGTGAATATTTTTAAACTGACTGATGAATGCTATTATCAGACCTCTTTGTGATAAAGGTAATAAGACATATCAATAATTACCAACTAATCTCACTGCATATCACCACCTCAAAGGTACTGGAAAAAAATTACGTATGTACAATACTCAGTCTCAATTTGGATTTCAAGAGGGTCTATTCACAGATAAGGTCTTTTTTAATTAATGAATCAGAGTATACAAAATTTAAATTGGAAGTTGGTATTTCTTGCAACTTGTCAAAAGCATTTCATTGTGCAATTCACAATATTCTCCTAGAGATGCTCAAATATTGTTGCATCTGAGATCTTCCCAGTCCTGATGTTCATCCTAACCGAAATTATACACAGTGTCATATTAAGAAACTTAAGAGTGTACAAAATGAAACAGCATCTTCAGAATGTAGAATAATATCTGCATGTGTACTTATTTGTGCTCATGATGCAGTTATTGTAACTACGCCTAATGACGAAATTTCCAAACTTGAAAATGCAACTTAAATTTTTCTTTGTGGGAGAGGGGGCCTGGTTCTCTGCAAATGTACTATCACTGCACTTAAATAAAATTAAATAAATAACAATACATGCTATTTTGTACTGCAAAAGGCCTGACCACACCATTAGAAATAATGCATGAATTTAAATCAGTAAACTTTACACAATTTTCTAGTGTCTTCGGCTTCTATATTGATAATAACTTGAACTGGATGCCACACAGATCATCTTAAATGTGTAAGTTCCATAACTGTTGCATTACAGGTAGTATCAATTTTGGAGATGAAAATATTAAAAATGTTGACTTACTTTTCTCCAATTTTGATGCACTAGTGTTGCAAGGCATCCTATTCTGCAGGAGAAAAAAGTGTTTGTTACACAGAAATTAATAATAAGGACAATATGTGGTGTCCACTCTAGGACTTCTTTCAACAATTGGGATACCAAAAGCCACCTCAGAAAGCACTTATTTTCCAGTGAAGTTTAGTGTCAACAATCAGTCACAGTTCATAATCATCAGTAACATTCATAAATACGAGGTTCGTCGACAAAGTAAGTTCTGTTTCTATTTCTATCTGTGGCAGTGCTACGATCGCAGTTCCGAGCATGCATGGCAGTTACTCTGACTCAAGAAGAAGACATGTATACCATTTTCAGATCGCTGCTGCCAATGTGTGCTTTGTAGTGCTTCTTTATAATGTCAGCCATAATTGAAAATGCTGCCACGTGTGAAATCAGATCTGTGATTCGTTTTCTAAATGCAAAGAAAGTTAAACCAAAGGAAATTCATCAGCAAATCTGCAAGGTTTACGGACATAATGCTATGAGTGATTCAATGGTTAGAAGATGGGTCAGACTGTCCAATGAAGGACGTGATCAAGTGCACAATGAAGAACAAAGTGGACGCCCGTCTGTGGTTACTAATGAACTGGTTCCCAAAATTGAAGAGAAGATTAAGCATTACCGTTAATTTTACACTTAGTGCCCTTGCTATGGAAGTTCTGCAAATCTCACAATCACTAATTCATGAAATCACGATGACGAGCTGAAAGAACATGTTACCACATGGTTGAATACAAAGGCGGCAATCTGCTATGAAGAAGGCATACAAAACTTGTGCCACGCTATGACAAGTGCCTACAAAGTTTTGGAAGCTATGTAGAAATGTACTTTAACAGTTGTACATTTTTGCACAACATTTTTTCTGTATCTGTACACCTTTGTTTTATATAACCAAATGGAACTTACTTTGTGGACATACCTCGTACACTACTACGAAGAGAAATGACTTACACTGTCCATCACTTAGCCTTAGTGTGACAGAGTAGAATGAGGTATTCAGCCATAAAAATCTTTGACACCTACCCTGTGATGTAAAGAATGTAATAAATAATAAAGTTAACTTCAAACACACAATGGAATTTTCTCTTCTAGACAACTTCTACATAGAAACTTCCTGGCAGATTAAAACTGTGTGCCGGACCGAGACTTGAACTCGGGACCTTTGCCTTTCGCGGACAAGTGCTCTACCATTTGAGCTACCCAAGCACGACTCACGCTTGTCCTCACAGCTTTATTTCTGCCAGTATCTTGGTAGAGCATTGCCCGCGAAAGGCAAAGGTCCCGAGTTCGAGTCTCGGTCCGGCACACAGTTTTAATTTGCCAGGAAGTTTCATACATGTGCACACCCTGCTGCAGAGTGGAAATCTCATTCTGGAAACTTCCACATTGTCATATTTCTCACTGAGAAAGTGTTTTGTGACCACAAAAATGACTTGCTCCACATCATAGCAAGAGGTGGCAATTATGAGCCATGAAACACGTAAATAATTGAACTGCTCTCTTAGTGAACAGTCATCAGTACCTGCCAATTATGCTTTGGCAAAAATGGTGGTGATTCATTCAGTCACTTTCTGAAACAAGAGCAGAAAGGAATAAATAGGTCATTGTGTCTTGTTAAGTGTCAATAGATTGCACACTGTATCTGAGCTTCTTGTGAGAAAATGACAGCCACATAATATGAAAAATTTGAAAGTACCCAATAATGATAACCAGTAACAGCTTTATACTTAAAATCATTTATTACTTCGTTTTTAAAATATATACATATTTTCTTTTACAGCTCTATATGTTTGGGACCGCATAAGAAAATTATTACTGCACTGAACAGACAACTGGAACATTTACAATATGGAAAATGTAACAAATATTCATAACTGTGAATGTGTCAATATACCTTTATGCACATTAAACATACACTTCAATCCACGTACGTGCATCGGAATAAAAAGTTCCAGCTTCCATTAATGATGAGATTCATAATCTCTACCCATTTCCTCTCCCAAAGAGGAAAATAGCAAAGGAACATTAACCTAATACAAAAAAAAATTTGTTCACCACACAAAGTACACAGCACTTACAAAACATGAATTAATCATAGATTAGCATATCTCATAATAGCTTTTAAGTATTTAATTCCATGAACATTTCTTTACAACAGTACTTTTCAACATTATCACTACCTCAAATTATTGTTGTGACCTAAATATGATAAAGGAAGTACTGGTGGAATGTAAATAATTTCGATGTAAAGGAGACAACTGACCTAATAATAGAAGAAAGTGTTGAGTTGTTAACAGGCACATACAAAAGAATAAGGTTTTTGTTATTTTTTGTATGCCTGTCAATAACTCAATGCTTATACTGTTCAGTGAATTATCTCCTTTACTCTGAAATTATTTATGTTATGATCTAAATAAGATTGCTGTATTGTGTTGCTGCATCTTTTTAACCATATCCACAAGTTGGCTGGCTATGCAATGATCAGTTACAAGTACAGCTTCCTTCATAAATAGCGTACATATCCATACTTAGCTCATTTGTTGATGTGTTGTGACTGAATGATAAATTGTACACAGTCGAAACACCTCAAAGAAATGAGACAGATTTTATTACTCTGTTCATCATTTTCAAGGCAGACTGGTTGCTAGTGTATTACCACAACCTCACTAGATGTGGACACATAGCAAATGGCAGTCACGAGAAATGTATTTGTGCGCTGAAATAAATAAGACAGTTGACCTTAGCTCACCAATTAGATACATTATTTAGACAGATGGTGAAGAGGAATTATTCTCAGATGCTAAATTTTCATCAATCAAAACATTAAAATAAACAACAAAGAGGAAAATGGTGAGGATACATTATCTTTTAAGCTTTACTGTGAACCATTCATCAGAAACATTACACATTTTAATTTCAACGGAGAGAATAGTTTCAGGTGTCAAACAGCCATCAAACATACCATCACCCATACCACAAAACTTTCACAGAACTATTACATTAGTATAGCTATAACCATTTGTCTGAAACTTCCACAGGACTATTACATTAGTATAGTTATAACCATCTGTCTGATTCTCAAGATGTTTCATCGTTATGCCGACCCCCCCCCCCCCCCCCACCTTTCTCCTAAACAAACTGCAGGTAATAGGTCTATAATAATGACAGCCAAACACACAAACAAGTCTGGTTTACATTGAAAAATAGCAACACTGCTTTCATACTTTACCAATACACTGTGATAATTGTCTTTAAAAACAACAGTAAGACTGAATGGTGACTTACCAAGAACACAACAGCCAAAACCAGTTTACAATGCTTAGCAATGACCCCCTCCTCCCACCCCCACCCCTCTTTCTCCTTTCCTGCCAACTTCACAAATAATTAATTATCAATTTATTATTTAACCAAAGTAACTAAGTTAAATGTAAGTGTAATGTGATTTCCAACTGCTACTAACTTCTAAACATCAAAATTTACAGTTATGTAGAACAAATAAATAAAATAAGTTAAAAAGATATTGGGCATACTTAACAGACATAAAATTATGATACACAGTAAACACAGAAAACTAGCACGGCTATACCATTTTACGCAAGTGTCAATAATACAGAATGTGTGTCACGTAACTGTATAAAAAAAAAGGTGAGCACCTTCAAGTAAACCCTGTATGGTCAATGGCCCTTAGTATCAGGTCATAAATATTTTGTGCTTAGGACTGTATGGCTCTAGAGCACTGAAGTGAAGCCATCACCACCTTTCAACAATTAGCGGCGACTGCAAAATTTAAACACATGTTCAAATAATACTATACATACAAAGTGGAGGGCAAGATAGACCTTCCAAGTCAATTGTATTTGCAGCATAATCAGTCTTGAATAAAATGTCCAACTCATCACAGGAAACTGTATCCCTTTACGTCCCTATTACACAGACACCTACACGAATATTAGTGAAAAAATGATGGGAAAGAATGAGCAGGCCCCATGATATTAAGCAGAATTAAATCAATTTCCTTGTGAAAATAAATTATAATATTAAAGACCAATAAAAATCATCATTATACTAAAATAATTTTTCAGACATTACAGTCCAATTTTTAAGTATGTGAGAACAATACTGTACAGGTGGTATCATACATGATGATATGGAAACAACTCTAGGAAGTATTAGATGTCCCTCTAATATTCCTCACAGCAGATCTCAGTTTGGCAATGAACTGTAATGGCCATTTTGTATAATGAAATACAAAGCAATACTGATTAATCAGTTTTTACAGATTGACTTGAAAGTGTGAAACACTTTACAACTTATGTGAAATAGATAGAGAGAGCTATTTTAGAATTTGAGATTTCCTTGCCACAATAATCATTCAATGGCTTAAATACAACAAATATTGAAATATCTAATGTACAATAGTGTAATTTCAAATAAAATTATACAGACATTTCAAAACAACATTCTTTATTGGATTCTTAAAAGATTAATTCATATTACCAATTTAGTCTCATAACTTGCTAAATGGTCAGCAAAATTAAATTTAAATATTTTTCTTGATGACAAATGAGAAATTATTAAGTTACAGGATTTTTTCTTGTTTTTCTCTAGATAAAGAAGTTTAACTTCATATTTTTTGCCACTTCAAGTTCGATTCGGAAATAATGTTAAGACACATGAGGGAATACACTAATAAAACTTAATGTATTACATACTCCCAAGGGCTCTCCTTCATGATGGTCTTTACGAAACATGAAGTGTGAATGATTAAATGAAAAATTGTGTGACCTAAACAATAGTGGAAATTCAACTAATGGTGGTAATGACTTGACATGCCTAATTTTATCAATTTCTTAAACAGCCGAAGGAAAAGTTCAAGAACATGCCAGAAAAACTCAATGAAGAGCTTTACTTCAGCTGGATATTGTTTATAGTAGTGAGAATGTGTATTTTTATCACATTCAAACTCTAAATGACAATATCAGTTTTCATCCAGAAAAGCTTGGAAGCCCAGTAGGTGAGAACTATGAAAAATATGAAATATTTCCAGAGCCCAAATCACAAAGAATGATTATTTCAATGACACAGAATAGTGACTGCCATTTTTTCAACCATGGCACCAATCAGACAGCAACAGGTTAACAGAGTTATACCACAAAACATAGGGAATGAGATTCACACACAATAATATTTCTGTTATACCTGTGAAATTACATTTAAATCCAATATCAGTAAAATAATGATAAACTAACTCCCAAAAATTTGATATGGTGAATACATTCTGTAGGTACCAGTAAAATTGCTAATTTCACTAAACAATTGCTAATTTCACTACACAGGTTGTGTCTGCTTTATAAATAATGGAATATTCGATAAAAAAATATTACAACTGCTAACAGAATGAGCAGCAGATCATTGAATGCTGTACTGAATGAAAATGTAGTAAAGTACATCACCCTCCAAATCCCTATTTTTTGGAAACTACACTACTGAAATCTGTTCCCTCTGTCTGGTGAAATAATGGAAATACAGCAAACAAGTATAAATAATATCCAGATAAAACTTGTGTGATACTTATAAAAATTTTCACAAAAATTAGTACAGAAAAGACAAGAACCACTCTTAAGGAACTGTAATCAACACAGAATATCACATGTTTGCATTTCAGGGAATCTATTATATTAACTTTACAGCAACTTTGTGGTTCTTGCAAAAGCTTATTATTAAGCATGAAAACTAGTATGTGGTGTACAGTGTGAAGTACAACACCTTGAAACCACTTACTCTGTTAATTACCATAGTAACACTAATGTACAAAATAGTTTGTTGCAATATGAGTAATTGTATCACAGACTGCAGATCTCAGTATCAAAGATCTAATAATAATAATAATAATAATAATAATAATAATAATTCAATCACATTAGATTCTTTTTCTGCCTATAGCAAGCTGCTGACATAACACGTTCATACAAAAGTATGATACATAGTATACTTGAACACTGTAGTAAACAGCGTTTGTGTCTTCATTACTGTGTTGTGCCACAATACTGGAAAGCTTATATGGTAACATCAAGCCAAGATGGTTGGAACAGTTGCTGAATGCAATGCATCTGCCTTACTTTTGGGCCTTTCTTTTTATGTATTACGTTAATTGTTACTTTTTGCTAAGTTTAAAATTCATCATGTCTATTATATTTATCATCTCTTTGCAAGTCTGCAATGAACTCCTCAACACGACGAATTATCTGCTCTGCTGACTGGCTGGAAATTTCACGTCTGCCCGGGTAGAATATCACTGTAGGATATGCATTCACTTGCTGCTGCACACAAAGGTTGCGATATTTTTCGCAATCGACTTTTGCACACCGCACACGCCCTTCGAGTTTCTGGAACATGGAGTCATTCCACACACACTTAAAAGAGAATTTATAACACAGAAGAATGATACGTTATTTATTTCACTCCTAAAGATAAAGAGTTATTCAACACAGAGAAAAAGAGATTTTACATTCCAATTCAGATGCATACCTGTGCAACTAACTGGAATTCTGGCGAAAAGCTGACACAATGGCCACACCATGGAGCATAGAAATCAACAAGCCACATTTCACCTGTGTCTCTGAGAACTCTGGCCTCAAACAGGCCGGGGGTTAGTGATTCCACAGAAGATGGCAAAAAGTTGTATACCCACTGTCGCAAGGAACGTGCATCACGATGATATCCTGAATACATCCTGCAAATAAATGTAGCAAACATGGTCATTTCACACTCTCTCTTGTCACTCTACAGGACCTTTAAAAAAACAACAAATATATCAGTGTTAACAGCCATCAATTACATTGTTAGTGGCAAAAGGTCTAGTTCTAGAAGCTTCCCAATGCTGCATCACAGTACATATAGTGAAATATTAACAAAATAATTGGCATTACTCTGGAAATATTGCACCAAAAATGAAAAATACTGACATCGATTCTATTACTACAAAGGCATACGTTTATTAGAAACCATTGCAATGCAGTCCCACTAATAAATTCTTTCATCTTTAAAATCACAAAACAACACTGCTGACAGAACACCAAGGAAGATGTTTCTGGATACCTCAATATAGAAGATATATAAATGGGAAATATACAGTAGTGACTTCATAATCGTTCTTAATATTTGCACCAAATTAAATTTCAGTTCAGGTGTTAATGACTGAAATCAACCAGAACACCTGTAAAAAGAAATAACTGCTTCACAACACATTAAATTAAAACTGAAATGTGCTATAAATAGTTAATGGTTAACAAAATAGGTCCCAGTTCTCCCAATCAACTTTTGATAGGGGGAAGGTGGCAAATACCATCAGTAGTATGTGAAAAAGCCATTCATGTTTGCAAAATGTTTACTGTCTAACAATTATGAAACTCATATCAACTGATCAAGATACCAGTGGGGAAGAGTTCACTGAGTTTCCAAGCTCTACTACTGAAAATGTAACCAAAACTGGCTACCATGTCAACTGCAGCTTTATCACATACATCTATGGCATCCCCCTGCAGTTCAGGCATTGGTTTCAAATTGTCTATGCCAATGGCACTGAAAAAGTTACGTACAGTACTGGAAAACTGAGAATACTGACCACATTAAAAAATTCTATAAAATCTGGCTCTGATCTTGAGCCTCATGAAGGAAGAATTTTCTGAAACACTGTCTAGTGAAACAGTAGGACATCATTAATTTGCCTAACGCTGAATTCAGTTTCCCACGCTTACTAACAAACATTAAATGCTTCCCAACTCTCCTCAAAACACTGTGATGGGAGTCTGAAATTATTCAGTGTGACTGCCTTTCAACCGATTTACATCAAGGGGAAAGTCAGTGATGTATTTATGCACTATATAAATGATGTTGTTGTCTTCAGTCCTGAGACTGGTTTGATGCAGTTCTCCATGCTACTCTATCCTGTGCAAGCTTCTTCATCTCCCAGTACTCACTGCAACCTACATCCCTCTGAATCTGCTTAGTGTATTCATCTCTTTGTCTCCCTCTACGATTTTTACCCTCCACGCTGCCCTCCAATGCTAAATTTGTAATCCCTTGATGCCTCAGAACGTGTCCTACCAACCGATCCCTTCTTCTTGTCAAGTTGTGCCACAACCTCCTCTTCTCCCCAATTCTATTCAATACTTCCTCGTTAGTTATGTGATCTACCCACCTAATCTTCAGCATTCTTCTGTAGCACCACATTTCAATAGCTTCTATTCTCTTCTTGTCCAAAATATTTATCATCCGTGTTTCACTTCCATACATGGCTACACTCCATACAAATACTTTCAGAAGCTACTTCCTGACACTTAAATCTATACTTGATGTTAACAAATTTCTCTTCTTCACAAACGCTTTCCTTGCCATTGCCAGTCTACATTTTATATCCTCTCTACTTCGACCATCATCAGTTATTTTGCTCCCCAAATAGCAAAACTCGTTTATTACTTTAAGTGTCTCATTTCCTAATCTAATTCCCTCAGCATCACCCGATTTAACTCGACTACATTCCATTACCCTCGTTTTGCTTTTGTTGATGTTAATCTTATATTCTCCTTTCAAGACACTGTCCATTCCGTTCAACTGCTCTTCCAAGTCCTATGCTGTCTCTGACAGAATTACAATGTCATCGGCGAACCTCAAAGTTTTTATTTCTTCTCCATGGATTTTAATACCTACACCAAATTTTTCTTTTGTTTCCTTTACTGATTGCTCAATATACAAATTGAATAACATCGGGGAGAGGCTACAACCCTGTCTCACTCCCTTCCCAACCGCTGCTTCCCTTTCATGCCCCTCGACTCATAACTGCCATCTGGTTTCTGTACAAACTGTAAACAGCCTTTTGCTCCCTGTATTTTACCCCTGCCACTTTTAGAATTTGAAAGAGAGTATTCCAGTCAACATTGTCAAAAGCTTTCTCTAAATCTACAAATGCTAGAAACGTAGGTTTGCCTTTTGTTAATCTAGCTTCTAAAATAAGTCGTAGGGTCAGTACTGCCTCACGTGTTCCCATATTTCTACGGAATCCAAACTGATCTTCCCCGAGGTCGGCTTCTACCAGTTTTTCCATTCGTCTGTAAAGAATTTGCGTTAGTGTTTTGCAGCCGTGACTTATTAAACTGACAGTTCGGTAATTTTCACATCTGTCAACGCCTGCTTTGTTTGGGATTGGAATTATTATATTCTTCTTGAAGTCTGAGGGTATTTCGCCTGTCTCATACATTTTGCTCACCAGATGGCAGAGTTTTGTCAGGACTGGCTCTCCCAAGGCTGTCAGTAGTTCTGGTGGAATGTTGTCTACTCCCGGGGCCTTGTTTCGACTTAGGTCTTTCAGTGCCCTGTCAAACTCTTCACGCAGTATCATATCTCCAATTTCATCTTCATCTACCTCCTCTTCCATTTCTATAACATTGCCCTCAAGTACATCGCCCTTGTATAGACCATCTATATACGCCTTCCATCTTTCTGCTTTCCCTTCTTTGCTTAGAACTGGGTTCCCATCTGAGCTCTTGATATTCATACAAGTTGGTCTCTTTTCTCCAAAGGTCTCTTTAATTTTCCTGTAGGCAGTATCTATCTTACCCCTAGTGAGATAAGCCTCTACATCCTAACATTTTTCCTCTAGACATCCCTGCTTAGCCATTTTGCACTTCCTGTCGATCTCATTTCTGAGACATTTGTATTCCCTTTTGCCTGTTACATTTACTGCATTTTTATATTTTCTCCTTTCATCAATTAAATTCGATATTTCTTCTATTACCCAAGGATTTCTACTAGCCCTCGTCTTTTCGCCTACTTTATCACCTGCTGCCTTCACTACTTCATCCCTCAGAGCTACCCATTCTTCTCCTACAGTATTTCTTTCCCCCATTCCTGTCAATTGTTCCCTTATGCTGTCCCTGAAACTCTGTACAACCTCTGGTTTAGTCAGTTTATCCAGGTCCCATCCCCTTAAATTCCCACCTTTTTGCAGTTTCTTCAGTTTTAAATTACAGTTCATAACCAATAGATTGTGGTCAGAGTCCACATCTGCCCCTGGAAATGTCTTACAATTTAAAACCTGGTTCCTAAATCACTGTCTTACCATTATATAATCTATCTGATACCTTCTAGTATCTCCAGGATTCTTCCATGTATACAACCTTCTTTTATGATTCTTGAACCAAGTGTTAGCTATGATTAAGTTATGCTCTGTGCAAAATTCTACCAGATGGCTTCCTCTTTCATTTCTCTCCCCCAATCCATATTCACCCACTATGTTTCCTTCTCTCCATTTTCCTACTCTCAAATTCCAGTCACCCATGACTATTAAATTTTCGTCTCCCTTCACTACCTGAATAATTTCTTTTATCTCACCATACATTTAATCAATTTCTTCATCGTCTGCAGAGCTAGTTGGCATATGAACTTGTACTAGTGTAGTAGGCATGGGCTTCATGTCTATCTTGGCCACAATAATGCATTCACTATGCTGTTGGTAGTAGATTACCCGCACTCCTATTATTTTATTCATTATTAAACCTACTCCTGCATTACACCTATTTTATTTTGTATTTATAACCCTGACCAAAAGTCTTGTTCCTCCTGCCACCGAACTACACTAATTCCCTCTATATCTAACTTCAACCTATCCATTCCCTTTATAAATTTTCTAACCTACCTGTCCGATTAAGGGATCTGACATTCCACGCTCTGATCCATAGAACGCCAGTTTTCTTTCTCCTGATAACGACTTCCTCTTGAGTAGTCCCCGCCCGGAGATCCGAATGGGCGACTATTTTACCTCCGAAATATTTTACCCAAGAGGACACCATCATCATTTAACCATACAGTAAATCTGCATGCCCTCGGGAAAAATTACGGCTGTAGTTTCCCCTTGCTTTCAGCCGTTCGCAGTACCAGCACAGCAAGGCTGTTTTGGTTAGTGTTGCAAGGCCAGATCAGTCAATCATCCAGACTGTTGCCTCTGCAACTACTGAAAAGGCTGCTGCCCCTCTTCAGGAACCACACATTTTTCTGGCCTCTCAACAGATACCCCTCCGTTGTGGTTGCACCTACGGTACGGCCATCTATATCGCTGAGGCACGCAAGCCTCCCCACCAATGGCAAGGTCCATGGTTCATGGTTCGTACAAATATGATAATGGAATGTCTGTAACCACCATGCAATTACACAAAATTTTCAGCCTACATCACACTTTATTTTGTTCTAATTATTCATTTTGGCTGACAGCTACCATCAGATCACTAACTTAAAGAATCAATACAATATTTTGGGTCAGACAGTACAGCCAACAAAACAAAACTTTTTGCATGTCAGTTGTGTACAGCTCGCACCAGTGGTAATGCAGCACACACTGGCATCAGCAGCAGCACCACATGCAACCAGTTTTAGTGACATATTTTTCCCCTTCTTATTGTAACAATTTAACCTATAGATCTTTTTGATTTTCTGTGAGTCCGTGTAATTATCCTATGTTGTTTTATATTTTCATTGTAACTCTTTTTTGTGTTCGGAATATCAAGACACTACTGACTCGAATAACAAGATAAGAGCAAATGTGTATAGTTATGTGGTGCTGTGAGACAGCGTTTGAGGCTCTGGAAGCAATTAAGGGGTGCGTCCTCATATCGTTTTTTTCTTTTTTTATGTGTTGCAAGTGCCACACAAATACAGTTGAGATGTACCAAACATTAATCACAGAGCACCACAGATGGGTATATGAAGACAGTCATTCACTGCCAGGATATCTCAGCACAGCAGGCCATAAGAAATAGCATTCTGGCACCCACCAGTAGTTTTAGTGTGTTTGAAGTAGCAGCAAGGTGCACATTCAATCTTGCTGTGCCCAGAAGCAGATAAAGTGATGGCACAAGACAGGGGTAATTGGCCAGCTTTGAGGGTCAGGCTTAGGAAAGGGTTGATGCCTAAGCAACATGAAGTGTATCAATCATCTGTTTTTAAATGCTACCCAACACAAAAATGAGACCAATGTCCCTGGATACCCACAAACCACTACTCAGAACCACTTACAGTATCCTGGTCTTATAGCCCATATTGCTGCTAATAAAGAGCCCACCTCTGATGATCACAAACTTTATACTCTTGTCTTCTCTGAATTCAATGTAGACCACAACTGCCACTATCTCATGTTTTAAAATGGAGTCAATATTTAGCTCAATGAATGGGAGTCTGGTGATGGTCTACAGGCCATGGAGAGCACAATGCAACCCACAGTATTTGACGCAACATTCGTGTACTGGCTGGATCACGTCTCGTGCTTGAGATGCATGCCATAGGTGGGGCACGGATACTTCACCAAATGTATGGTCTCCCCACCACAAATAAGTATTTGCAGATCATGAAACATGCGATGGTACTGAATATGGGAATGTGCTATCCCTATGCAGTGATCCATTTCCAGCAGGACCACTCGATGGTCCACGCAAGTCAAATCATTGTGGTGTGTCATGTCGATTCTGCAGAATAACATGTTCCACTTATAAACACTCAGGCCAAGGAAAGATGTTCATGAAAACTGAAAATGTTGTTTTGGATAGTTGTTAATTGTGGAACATTCCACTGTGCGAATGAGTATCAAAGATACAGAATATTGACAACATATGATGGCGAGTGAGCATCTCCACCTGCTGGGGAGGGATACAGGAGAACTGTCATTCTGAAATGTCAAGTAAGTAAATCAATATATGTTGTGATCTATTTTGAGCTATAAATTAAGAGAGATCAGTGTCACCCGCAACTGTAAATGAAGTTTTAAAGTAGAAACATTGCACTTATAATACAGATGAGTTATTGTAAAAGTAATTACGTCATTTCAGTAGCTTGAAGAGATCAGAATTCTCTTTCAGTACCCACCCCTGCGAAGGCGAAGAAGTCTCATGCCAAGAGGACACGTCATGGTTTAGTGGCATTGCATAGCAGGCCTGCTACAGTGAATTCCATCAAGAACGGTGACTGCAAGATGTTTCTAAGGTGAAAGTTGACATTTGTATCAGCTGGGCTGGGCAACAGATTGTTCATAGAGTGGAACATGTCATACCACAAAACCCCACTTCTTACACTCCGTCATTCAGCAATGGTTCCCATAACAGATGCCGACCTGATTGGCTGCTCTGTTCTGAGCACTGGAATTGAATTCCACTGAAAATTTGTAGGTCAAAATGAAGAATCACATAGACTTCCACTGGTCAACAGACCAATGCTCACATGGTCAACTTTGGGATCTTTGTTGGACACATGGGAGAGTCTTGCAGACAATGGACGTATTTCCAGAGACTGACCATCTCAGTGTCTCATTGGATGAGGCAGGTACTTGATGCCAGTGGTGGGTGAGCCTCATATTAGTCTCAACCTGATATGAAACCTTGCTCATATCACATTACTCCACTTTATATTACAACATTTGCTACACTTGTATGTTTCTTAGTTCAGAAACTACATGAAATCATTGAACATCAAACTTTATTTATTCAATTCATCCTACTTAACATTTTATGCATGTAAATTTGAAAAAAGCATGAACAAGTCAATTGAAACAGAAATGGCATCCTAATACAAGACAGCCATAGAGAACAATATCAACCAATATTTGAACAATGAAGTGCAGTCAGGGCATGAAAATGTTCATGTTAACATTCTTGGGGAGCCTTAGGGTAGCATTCCATGTACTGTGCCCATTTCTCTATGTTAGTCTCCATAGAAACAACTCCTGCAAAATATGCATTCAGAGTCTTTCTTCTTCAGATTGCACCTCTGGAACAATGAATTCAATTAAATTTGTATCAAGCTCCAAATGGCTGGAAGACTAAGTTTCCTGTGTTTTCTTCTTTTTCAAGATCAAAACCTATGTTTCTATCTTCTTTGATTTTGCTATAGTTTTCTTCTCTTTGAATTGTTTCAAATGTTTCCTGTATAGAGACAATGTCTGCTACTGAACAGATTCAGAAATGGTTGATTTTACTAAAGCTGGTGGTCTTGATGTGGATTCCTGAATTTGGGAACTGGCTAGGTATCATTTGGACTCACATTTACTCTGTTGTTTACATCTTTTGTATCAAACTTCTGGTGTATCTCAAAACCACAGTCTCTAAGTCTATGCCTGTAACATAGAAAGAGTCCCATTTCCCAGTGGCCATTGATAGCATTTTCCGTTTTTACTGCTCTGAAGCAGGCCCTTCCAAATAACCTCGCAATCAAAAATGAGATTACTAATTGACATGGGTTATTTGCTTACCAGGTTTCTATTTCTTAGAGACCATACGTTTTAAAAGAACCCATGAATTGCATGCAAAAGACTGCATTTTATGCATGGAATGGGCTGATAAATGGATGATCTGTACATGATTTTCTCTTGCTTTATGACACAAAAGTGATAAAATGCACATCAAGTATTAGCACAACATGTTTCACGAAGTCCACAACATTGTTAAAATGTTCAAAAACTGAATCTAGTTATTAGGGTGGCAAGCTCGAGCTATCTTAATATGAGAGAGCATTTACTAATATGCAATACTACCATGTATTAGGATACCCATGTTATTGCATATTAGGAACATGTCATCCTGCGCTAGAAACCTAGCCTTGTAGTTACACAGCTCAATTTTATCAACAGTTCATTATAGTGAATGAAAGAGTACTTTGAGAAGAATATAATCACATGAATATTGTTGCAACAGCTACTCAACTTCAGATATTAAATCTCTACAAGCACACACATTCAAAAAAACCTTGAAATTCAACACTTTTAAAAAAAGGATTTTCAACAACATCCAGCTCCATAATCATCTTCTTGTCTTTGCTGTATGCCTCAGGTGCTGTGAGAGCTACGTCCTGATACGTTTCAACAGAGCAGAGCACTTACTTTGATCAGAATCTAGCTGTCTCACATTAGCAAACAGTCCCATAATAGCCACATTTTATTTTATATTCAAAATTGTTTTGATAATGATAGAATCATTTGTGCAAATTAAAAACAAAGTCAGATCAGAACACAAATTTTCTCACATTAAATTCTAATTGCAGTATGGTATCTGCGATTTCACTCCCACAAACCAGTGAAATCATTAACTTCTCCTTTCCTCAAAAATATGGGAGAAACAAACCATTCCAACTGGAAATCCATATTCTATGCTTGTCCTGCCAATAGAAATGTCATGCAATTTCATACCTGCTTCTCTCTTTCAGATCATTATACACATCCAACAGAATTTTAATAAATATTGTCTGACAGAATTCAAACACCTTATTCAGGCCCATTATGCTGGAAGGTTGAACTTATTTTCCTAACATATTTGAAAATTTACTTTGAACCTAAATTTATGAACTCATTGTTAAATATTTATTCTCTCTTAGTTTCATCAGAACAGTATAAGGAAAGATGCTACTCACTGGAAACATGGCTCCTTGAGTTGCAGACAGGCACAACGAAAAGACTGCTATACATTTAGCTTTTGGCCAAAGCTTTCTTCAGAAAAGTAAATACACACACACAGGCACATCTCATGCACAATTTACCACTATCTTTATTGGCTCAGACCTTTCAAATAACTTCGACAAATCTTGTTTAAACTTTTTTTTAATTTTTTTTTTATTTTTTGAGTTTCGTGATAAAGTTTTTGGGTGGGTGGAGGTGGGGGGAGCACACTTTCTGAAGAAAGCTTTGGCCAAAAGCTGTACGAGTAACAATCTTGTGCCTGTCTGCAACTCAGTTGTCATCTTCACAGTGACTAGCAATCTTTCCCACTTTGTCTACTGGCTCTGTGAATAGTTTTATGCATAAACTCTCTCTTGGGCAACTTAATTTGGACCTGTTAGTTTTTGAATTTGAGTGTGATAGCAAATATTAGTGGTCCCGAATAAAATGGCCACAGAATTGCTGTTCAGCTCATAACTGAGTGCGTAATTTGAAGAAAGCATATCATTACTAGTTTTATTTGTAAATAACTTGAACAAATTTTGTTTGGATTGTTTCTTCTTCTTAGTTTTGTGATACAGCTTTTACTACAATAGTTCTCCCTAAAGATTACAAATCATGTGCACCAGTGTTGTACACATCAAGACAAGAAAAGCTACCATAGAAATGCTGTTGTCACCTACCACAACAGTGACATAAAAAATATTGGCCAGATGGCAGAAACAAACTCTGATTCACTGAGTGATCACCAGGCACTCTGACCATGTGCTACTTGCACAGCAGTGCTAATTTCCTCTTTCGACTACATCTTGCGCTGCCAGTCAAATAATGACAAATTTCGCAATTGCTGTAGACATCCTATACTTCCATGTATAATGTTTAATTGGTATTAATTTTTGATGCTGTATAATGTACATCTCATTGGTATGGTAATATGTTGTCACTATAACCGAACATGGGCACTAATCGAGCGAAAGTGTTGCTACAATTTGCGACCTGGCTCTACATTCTGAGAATGCCCGATGTGGGACTTTGTCACTTTCTGTGCGAACAGCTTTGTTTTGTTGACTGTACTGAGTATAAGCACAGAAGTGAGAATATGTGCTTATACTTGGTACCATGATATACTAGCAGTCTGGATTAGAATGAAGGAAGTCCAATCTAGACTGAAAATGTTGTGTAACATTTAATAGCACCAAATGAATGTAGGTGCTATTTGCCATTATTGTTGAGTGGTATGAATGAGAGAAGACCAATTATACACACAATAATGGCAATTTTACTGGAAACTAGATGAGAAACTGAAGTCCTACCTATTTCATATTTCATTTGATACTAAAATGAATCAGCTGAAAATTGATATGCTGTGCTCCAGTTACTGTGACACTATGATTCTTGCATGCAAACTGTTCTCAGAATATTAAAATAAACAGAGCTCTACAATGAAACCTTCTTGAAGGAGTCTGCATTAGAAACTGCTAGCATTCAACTGAGTGAAGATTAGGCTTTTTATGTTATTTGTTGGGTTACTGAATTCAGCACATGCTGGCAACCATTAGTTACATATGTACCATTAGAAAGAACTGTCTACTACACAAATTGTTTTGTCTTAGTGTATTTATGTGGCTGTCTTTGAATACAACCAAACAAATAACATGCTGTTCTTGTGGCTAAGCACTTTCCCCCATGGACCCCTCCAATTATAAAATTTGTTACTTAATTTAGTATTGATGGTTGTCTAATGAGATTCAGTAATCACCAATCTTTACTTTATGCCACCATAGCCAAGAACTATAATAAAAATATAATCTGAGTGACATTTCAGACTAAAAGAAAAAGTTTCCGTCTATAACCAGGCGAAACTATTCTTTTGGAAATGAAAATACAGCAGAATCGAACAAATTAAATTCTGTGTAACCAAGTTGCTAACACCCAAACCTCCTGATGTCAGAAACTCAGATTGGTACCAAATTTGGTATGTCGATTGGGTATCAAGCAAAACTCTGATTTACCTTGTACTATGTGCTGTCATCCAGCAGAATGGGTGTAAACATTAATTAAAAGTAACATCAAACCTACAGAGCACATCAAAAGCATAACGATGAATAATTAATACATGTTGCTTCCATGGGAAAGTAGGTAGAGCGTTACAATTACGTACCAAGATTCCACATTTGAATCCCAATGTTGACCTTTTTTAAATTTTTATGTGTCAAAGTGTTTGGAGTTTACAGCAATGTCCTCTTGACAATCTGCTTTCGCTTTGTTTCGTTGAAAGTAGTAAACCTATAGAGTACCTTTGTAGTTTCACAGAATATACAATCACAACATAAAAATAACGAAACAATTGCATCACACGTGTGGAAGTAATAATAATAATAATAATAATAATAATAATAATAAACAATATAATAAGATCAATAATAAGTTCGTAATGTCCAACTAACGAAGCAAAAGGAGAGTGCCAAGAAAACACTGTTATAAACTCCAAAACGTCCTTGTACATGTCAGGAAACAGTTTTTTTTATATATATACACTCCTGGAAATGGAAAAAAGAACACATTGACACCGGTGTGTCAGACCCACCATACTTGCTCCGGACACTGCGAGAGGGCTGTACAAGCAATGATCACACGCACGGCACAGCGGACACACCAGGAATCGCGGTGTTGGCCGTCGAATGGCACTAGCTGCGCAGCATTTGTGCACCGCCGCCGTCAGTGTCAGCCAGTTTGCCGTGGCATACGGAGCTCCATCGCAGTCTTTAACACTGGTAGCATGCCGCGACAGCGTGGACGTGAACCGTATGTGCAGTTGACGGACTTTGATCGAGGGCGTATAGTGGGCATGCGGGAGGCCAGGTGGACGTACCGCTGAATTGCTCAACACGTGGGGCGTGAGGTCTCCACAGTACATCGATGTTGTCGCCAGTGGTCGGCGGAAGGTGCACGTGCCCGTCGACCTGGGACCGGACCGCAGCGACGCACGGATGCACGCCAAGACCGTAGGATCCTACGCAGTGCCGTAGGGGACCGCACCGCCACTTCCCAGCAAATTAGGGACACTGTTGCTCCTGGGGTATCGGCGAGGACCATTCGCAACCGTCTCCATGAAGCTGGGCTACGGTCCCGCACACCGTTAGGCCGTCTTCCGCTCACGCCCCAACATCGTGCAGCCCGCCTCCAGTGGTGTCGCGACAGGCGTGAATGGAGGGACGAATGGAGACGTGTCGTCTTCAGCGATGAGAGTCGCTTCTGCCTTGGTGCCAATGATGGTCGTATGCGTGTTTGGCGCCGTGCAGGTGAGCGCCACAATCAGGACTGCATACGACCGAGGCACACAGGGCCAACACCCAGCATCATGGTGTGGGGAGCGATCTCCTACACTGGCCGTACAGCACTGGTGATCGTCGAGGGGACACTGAATAGTGCACGGTACATCCAAACCGTCATCGAACCCATCGTTCTACCATTCCTAGACCGGCAAGGGAACTTGCTGTTCCAACAGGACAATGCACGTCCACATGTATCCCGTGCCACCCAACGTGCTCTAGAAGGTGTAAGTCAACTACCCTGGCCAGCAAGATCTCCGGATCTGTCCCCCATTGAGCATGTTTGGGACTGGATGAAGCGTCGTCTCACGCGGTCTGCACGTCCAGCACGAACGCTGGTTCAACTGAGGTGCCAGGTGGAAATGGCATGGCAAGCCGTTCCACAGGACTACATCCAGCATCTCTACGATCGTCTCCATGGGAGAATAGCAGCCTGCATTGCTGCAAAAGGTGGATATACACTGTACTAGTGCCGACATTGTGCATGCTCTGTTGCCTGTGTCTATGTGCCTGTGGTTCTGTCAGTGTGATCATGTGATGTATCTGACCCCAGGAATGTGTCAATAAAGTTTCCCCTTCCTGGGACAATGAATTCACAGTGTTTTTATTTCAATTTCCAGGAAAATGTCTGCTTGTTTCTTGTATGTATGGATGGATATGTGTGTGTGTGCGAGTGTATACCCGTCCTTTTTTCCCCCTAAGGTAAGTCTTTCCGCTCCCGGGATTGGAATGACTCCTTACCCTCTCCCTTAAAACCATATCCTTTTGTCTTTCCTTCTCCTTCCCTCTTTCCTGACGAGGCAACCGTTGGTTGCGAAAGCTAGATTTTGTGTGTATGTTTGTGTGTCTATCGACCTGCCAGCGCTTTTGTTTGGTAAGTCTCATCATCTTTCTTTTTATATATATATATATATATATATATATATATATATATATATATATATATATAAAAACCAACGGTTGCCTCGTCAGGAAAGAGGGAAGGAGAGGGAAAGACGAAAGGATTTGGATTTTAAGGGAGAGGGGAAGGAGTCATTCCAATCCCGGGAGCGGAAAGACTTACCTTAGGGGGAAAAAAGGACGGGTATACACTTGCGCACACACACACACATATCCATCCACACATATACAGGCATATACACATATACAGAGGGCATCTGTATATGTCTGCTTCTGCCTGTATATGTGTGGATGGATATATGTATGTGTGTGTGTGTGTGTGTGTGTGTGTGTGTGTGTGTGTGTGCGTGCGCGCGAGTGTATACCCGTCCTTTTTTCCCCCTAAGGTAAGTCTTTCCACTCCCGGGACTGGAATGACTCCTTACCCTCTCCCTTAAAATCCAAATCCTTTCGTCTTTCCCTCTCCTTCCCTCTTTCCTGACGAGGCAACCGTAGGTTGCGAAAGCTAGAATTTTGTGTGTATGTTTGTGTGTCTATCGACGTGCCAGCGCTTTCGTTTGGTAAGTCAAATCATCTTTGTTTTTAGATATATTTTTTCCCACGTGGAATGTTTCCTTCTATTATATTCATATCATTAATTTGAACCCAACAATTACATTTGTTATTGTCACTGTTGCATTTCGAAATCTTTTCTGTCGTCTTATTTTCTCTTTTTGTTTTTGCCAGTAGTTTCACTTTGTATTCACCTTCTCCTTTTTACCGTATTCTACTATACAATTTTATCCCGCCTATATATACTCAACAATACGTCACCCACTTCCAAACCATAACCAAAAAATTTTTTTTTCCGCTTTCAACACTACCGCCGCTATAAAATCCACCGTTTCCAGTCCACAAACAGTTCCTTTCACCTATTAAACAACCATTTCGTCTAGTTCTGATAACTTTCGCTTTATTTCCATTTCCGTTTTTCGCACATCACTGATAATATTTAGCCGCTTCCCAAGGGTTTTAACGTCATTATTACTTCGCCAGACAATTGTCAGCCTCATTTTCATAATCTGCCACCACAAAACCACTCCTTTTAATACATTTACATGCAGTTTTTTTCGAAATTTTCCCGAATTTCTCCATCCTTTAACATGTTTTGGCGGCAACACAACTACCTAACCTCTGTACCCATCATTGTTCCCCAACCTAAGTTCAGCACAGGATCAACATAGCTCATCTCAAACCAACACTTTTTCGCCTTTTTTCACAACAGATCTCCAGTTACTTTCTCCAGTTATTTTCATTTTCATTTCAACCTCATGTTACACTTTCCACCTTCTAATACCATGTCACCCTCACAACACCCCCACAACGACCCCATTAAGTTTTATTTACATTCCCTCCGCAAACATGCCTTCACCCTAGCCAGATTACGCTTGCATATTTTATTTTCTCAGGCTTGTCTGACATTTGACATTACCCCCCAAAGGCCTCTGAACACACCCGTCAGCTCCTATCCTTAATAAAAGTCCTCAATCTTTCCTCTCCCACATCCACACTGGCTGTTCAGAGCCTCCTCCTACAGGCCAACCGCAAATTAGAGCAGCATGCCACCCTTCACCTCAAAAAACTATCCAATCTTCTGGTTTCCCACCTCCGGAAAGGCAACTCACTCACCCTTCACAACCTTTCCAGCAAACCTCAACCTCCTCTCATTGCACACAAACCCAGTCTCTCCCATCTACTCAATCTCCCACTTCCAGCTCCACTCCCTCCAAAACCTCAAAATTCCAATCAACACAATCTGGTACCACAACACCCTAATTCAGTAGTTAACCTTTCCTCCAAACCTCTCTCCCAATCCGAAACCTCTGTCCTATCCAAAGGCCTCACCTTCAGCCCCACTCCCAGATTCAACCAAACAGCCCTCGTGAAAGATTTACTGTCCTACACTCGTACTCTCTGCTGGAAGTATCACTTTGCCACGAAGAAAAATGATCCTAATCCTACCCCTAATGAAAAAAGGCCTCTGTATATGTCTGCTTGTGCGTGTATATGTGTGGATGGATATGTGTGCGTGTGCGCGAGTATATACCCGTCCTTTTTTCCCCCTAAGGTAAGTCTTTTCCGCTCCCGGGATTGGAATGACTCCTTATCCTCTCCCTTAAAACCCAAATCCTTTCGTCTTTCCCTCTTTCCTGATGAGGCAACCGTAGGTTGCGAAAGCTAGAATTTTGTGTGAATGTTTGTGTGTCTATCGACGTGCCAGCGCTTTCGTTTGGTAAGTCAAATCATCTTTGTTTTTAGATATATTTTTTCCCACGTGGAATGTCTCCTTATATATATATATATATATATATATATATATATATATATATATATACCGTATTTACTCGAATCTAAGCCGCACTTTTTTTCCGGTTTTCGTAATCCAAAAAACCGCCTCCGGCTTAGAATCGAGTGCAAAGCAAGCGGAAGTTATGAAAAATGTTCGTACGTGCCGCCACGACTAACTTCTGCCGTCGAATATATGTAGCGTTAAACGCAGGCATGCTTTGTAGGCACAAAGATAAATACTGGCGCCAAAACCTCTGCGTGAGTAAATAATTTTTTTTAAAAAAAGTGGAAGACGAGCTTTTTTTCTCTGCCGCGAGTTTCGACCACTGCATTTTCATACATTATCCAACGAAGTAAATACAAATTCCGTATTGTTCATCTTCGAATGTAGCACAATTTCAGTGTACTACGAAAATCTGACCGGCAAAACTGTGTGGGATGTTTGTCAATATGGCCAACTCTACGTTCTGAATTTTTTCCTATCTGTGAGAAGAGATGGTTGCTAATAGGAACCTGATGAAATTTGAATCACATACAGTATTCTCTTCACCATAAGAATAATACGAATATAAACATTTTGCCATGTATTCTTTCGTGTTTGCTGCTATCTCATTTAAATCCTGTCTGCCCAATAAACTACGAAACTAGAGTGAGACAACAGCAAACGCGGAAGAATATACATATAGTGTCATGTTTATATTCGTATTATTCTTATGCCTAATAGTGATACAGTCAGAAATGAAGCACGGCAAGTGACTAGAATTTTAAATCTAAGGTGACTCTAATTTCTGTGCAGAATTGGATGTAATAAAGAAGCGGCCGCAAAGATTTTCAAACGGAGAAAAATTTTCGCCTAACTCTCGTTCAGAACATGTTCTATCATACGCAGTCTATTATTTGATTATTGTTGATGATTATCAAAGAAAGCAGCAGTGTAAGTAACAACAAATAGCAGTCTCTTGCCATTGTTTCGCTAATGAGACGATTCGTCTCTTTTTTTTAATTGTACGCGGCGGTAGCGCGCACAAAAGCAAGCCATACCGCGACCCGCGACAGGCCGTAAACACGCACTATCAGAATGAGACAAAACACTGCATGACACAGTGCAGTAATGCATTTTCAGCTTAAGAGTGACGCAAACACCTATAACAAAGAAAACGGCACTTATCAGATCAAAGCAAAATAAGCAATCGATTCAAACCAGACGAAGCACGTGAAAAAGGAAGGGTATCCGTATAAATACGGACGGAGCGCCTGACGCATAGCAATGCCTACGTGGTAAAGCTTAACTGCTAAGCCTACGACTCGAACCAAACTACTGTAGCTGTATCGTCATTCATTCGACCTAAATTGTGTCTCATATTACAATGGACCAACTTTGTTTCGATTTGGAGGTGCGGCCTAAAACTTTTCTCTCCCCTTGAATTTCGAGTCTCAAATTTCAGGTGCGGCTTAGATTCGGGAAATTTTTTTTTCCTTTATTTCGAGTCTCATTTTTCAGGTGCGGCTTAGATTCGAGTAAATACGGTATATATATATATATATATATATATATATATATATATATAATAGAAGGAAACATTCCACGTTCTTAAATAATTCTTAAATATATATATATATATATATCTCTGCCCAAACTCTGCCTTTACAAATGTCTGCTTGTGTCTGTGTATGTGTGGATGGATATGTGTGTGTGTGCGAGTGTAAACCTGTCCTTTTTTCCCCCTAAGGTAAGTCTTTCCGCTCCCGGGATTGGAATGACTCCTTACCCTCTCCCTTAAAACCCAATCCTTTTGTCTTTCCTTCTCCTTCCCTCTTTCCTGACGAGGCAACCGTTGGTTGCGAAAGCTAGAGTTTGGTGTGTATGTCTGTGTTTATTTGTGTGTCTATCGACCTGCCAGCGCTTTTGTTGGGTAAGTCTCATCATCTTTCTTTTAAAAAAAAAAATATATATATATATATATATATATATATATATATATATATATATATATATATATATATATATATATATATATATATGTGTCTGCTTGTGTCTGTATATGTGTGGATGGATATGTGTGTGTGTGCGCGCGAGTGTATACCCGTCCTTTTTTCCCCCTAAGGTAAGTCTTTCCGCTCCCGGGATTGGAATGACTCCTTACCCTCTCCCTTAAAACCCACATCCTTTCGTCTTTCCCTCTCCTTCCCTCTTTCCTGGTGAGGCAACAGTTTGTTGCGCAAGCTTGAATTTTGTGTGTATGTTTGTGTTCGTTTGTGTGTCTGTCGACCTGCCAGCACTTTCATTTGGTAAGTCACATCATCTTTGTTTTTAGGTATATATATATATATATATACACACACACAAAGATGATGTGACTTACCAAACGAAAGCATTTGTAACTGCTTGAGTCTGTGTATGTGCGGTTGGATATGGGTGTGTGTGCGAGTGTATACCTGTCCTTTTTTCCCCCTAAGGTAAGTCTTTCCGCTCCCGGGATTGGAATGTTTACTTACCCTTACCCTTACCCTTAAAACCCACATCCTTTCGTCTTTCCCTCTCCTTCCCTCTTTCCTGATGAAGCAACCGTTGGTTGCGAAAGTTCGAATTTTGTGTGTATGTTTGTGTTTGTTTGTGTGTCTATCGACCTGCCCGCGCTTTCGTTTGGTTAGTCATTTCATCTTTGTTTTTAGATATATTTTTCCCACGTGGAATGTTTTCCTCATATATAAAATAGAAAGAAACATTCCACATGGGAAAAATATATTAAAAACAAAGATTCCGTGACTTACCAGCGCTTTCCCGTTTGGTGTATATATATATATATATATAATGTTTGTGTTCGTTTGTGTGTCTGTCGACCTGCCAGCACTTTCATTTGGTAAGTCACATCATCTTTGTTTTTATATATATATATATATATATAAAAAGCACTGGCAGGTCGATAGACACACAACACAAACACAAAAATCTAGCTTTCGCAACCAACGGTTGCCTCGTTAGGAAAGAGGGAAGGAGAAGGAAAGACAAAAGGATATGGGTTTTAAGGGAGAGGGTAAGGAGTCATTCCAATCCCGGGAGCAGAAAGACTTACCTTAGGGGGAAAAAAGGACAGGTATACACTCGCTCACACACACATGTGTGACACACACATGTGTCAGGAAAGAGGGAAGGAGAAGGAAAGACGAAAGGATGTGGGTTTTAAGGGAGAGGGTAAGGAGTCATTCCAGTCCCGGGAGCGGAAAGACTTACCTTATGGGGAAAAAAGGACGGGTATACACTCGCGCACACACACACATATCCATCCACACATATACAGACACAAGCAGACATATTTAAAGCAGACATATTTTTAGGTATATATATATATATATATATATATATATATATATAGTTATAATAGAAGGAAACATTCCACGAAGGAAAAATATATTTAAAAACAAAGATGATGTGACTTACCAAATGAAAGTGCTGGCAGGTCGACAGACACACAAACAAACACAAACATACACACAAAATCCAAGCTTTCGCAACCAACGGTTGCCTCGTCAGGAAAGAGGGAAGGAGAAGGAAAGACAAAAGGATATGGGTTTTAAGGGAGAGGGTAAGGAGTCATTCCAATCCCGGGACAAATGTCTGCTTGTGTCTGTGTATGTGTGGATGGATATGTGTGTGTGTGCGAGTGTATACCTGTCCTTTTTTCCCCCTAAGGTAAGTCTTTCCGCTCCCGGGATTGGAATGACTCCTTACCCTCTCCCTTAAAACCCATATCCTTTTGTCTTTCCTTCTCCTTCCCTCTTTCCTGACGAGGCAACCGTTGGTTGCGAAAGCTTGGATTTTGTGTGTATGTTTGTGTTTGTTTGTGTGTCTGTCGACCTGCCAGCACTTTCATTTGGTAAGTCACATCATCTTTGTTTATATATATATATATATATATATATATATATATATATATATATATATATATATATATATATATATATATATATACACACAAATGTCTGCTTGTGTCTGTGTATGTGCGGATGGATGTGTGTGTGTGTGCACGAGTGTATACCTGTCCTTTTTTCCCCCCTAAGGTAAGTCTTTCCGCTCCCAGAATTGGAATGACTCCTTACCCTCTCCCTTAAAACCCACATTCTTTCGTCTTTCCCTCTCCTTCCCTCTTTCCTGGCGAAGCAACCGTTGGTTGCGAAAGCTTGAATTTTGTGTGTATGTTTGTTGTCTATCGACCTGCCAGCACTTTCGTTTGGTAAGTCACATATAAAAAATAGAGGGAAACATTCCACGTGTGAAAATATATCTAAAAACAAAGATGATGTGACTTACCAAACGAAAGCGCAGGCAGGTCGATAGACACAAAAACAAACACAAACATACACACATGCTGATGTCTGCGTTCTGCAGTTCATGACTATACGGTTACAGACATGCCAGAAAAAAATTAGCACCACTTGAATAGCTCAAAGACATGAAACAACACTATCTGAAGCCCTCTAATATGACTTGTAGTCACCACAATAGGACACTTTGCATTTTATTTGTGTGCCGTGGATTCTATGAAGTTATGAGGTCTAGCTGACAAATGGTGTTGATATCATTAAAATTTAGTTTCTGTTATGTTGGTATACATTGCACAATAATGTACTTTGAATGCCAATGTTTGTATGATTTTTAAAGCATTGGTGTAATGTGTGTTTTGTTCAAATTCACATACTGGAATACTGTGTTTTAAAAAAGAGCCTTCTTGCCCATTTCCTATAGCTGAAAAAAGGGTGGCTGAATTCAATATGGTCATAGTTCTCTTGGAAATCATTTTTTGTATAGAAAAATCAAAAACAAAACAAAAAAGTAAACTTTAAAAAAGTGCATAACATGTCATTGGAAGATCAGCAATGAAATGTGTAGGAAATACCCGACACCTGATTAGGGCACATTTTACACAGAGAAATAACTATAAGACAGCTTTGTGGGAATCAGATGGTGCATTTGTTGAATGCCACCCAACAGCAAGCATAAAAACTAAATTTCATTTCACTTTACAGAGAATACAACTAATTTTGAGTACAAATGAATCACTGTATATGAGTTGTGGGTTCATCATTTCATGCCAAAAATAGAACTGCAATCAAAGCTGTGGATGGATTTGCACATTTCAACAGCTGGGAAGGATGGCAATTCCATAATGAATTTTCACTCTGCAGCAGAGGGTGCAGATGGAACTTCCTGGCAGATTGAAACTGTGTGCTGGAGTGGGACTCGGATCTGTGAACTTTGCCTTTTGTAAGCAAGTACTCATGGATGACGATTCAATAATAAATTTTCATTCTGCAGCAGAGTACGCACACGGAACTTCCTGACGAATTAAAACTGTGTGCCAGAGTGTGACTCGAATCTGTGAACTTTGCCTTTTGTAAGTATGCACTCCACTAATTGATCTATACAAGCGCAATCCACAAGCCATTCTCAAAGCTTTACTTGCTTTACTTTCACCAGTACCTCATCTCCTACCTTCCAAACATGAAAAGCAAAGCTCCTGGGTTCATATCCCACACTGACACACACACTTTTATTTTTGGAATGCAAAAGGAATTGTGTTTACTTATTTTCTTGCAAAGGGCAAAACAATAATAGAGATAGGTGATTCCACAGAATCAGTAGATGAAAAAATATGTAAGAAGAGACCTAAATAATGAAAATAAAAAATTAAAAAACAAAAATAAAACTATCTTTCATCAGGACAATGAAAGGCACCATAGTAATTTTTTGAACATTTGTTTTTTTCACCAGATTAATCCTTCTAACTTTCATTCATTTCAAAATCTAAATACAATCTGTCACTGGAAAAGATCCAATGGAAAAGTTATGTTTACTGCATATGGTTGTTTTGAAGACTTTTCGGGGAAGTGAGTGCACTACAGGTATGAAATTTACTCACTGGAAAAATGTTGGAAAAAATCATGAACCTTTAAGGGGACTATATCAAAACACGGGCTTTTTAGCTTAAAAACACATTTTATAATTACATAGAACATAACAGTTGGTCAGTACTTATCTTTAAAACACAAAACTTCAATAATGTTGACAGACACATTTACAAGCGAAAAAACTATTCATAACTTTCAGAACTATTTGTTCATTCCTCAGGGAAAGAGGATGGATTGATTGGGGAATGTTAAAAATTTGTTTTCCCTCACTTCACATTGGTTCCTCAACATCCTGGTGTCAGAGTGACCATCCCCTCCTTTCAAGATCCATCCCTCCATTCTCCTGATGATGAAGCTAACAGCTGCAAAGGCTAGTGTCAGATTTCTTTGGCTTTCATTCTGTCTAAAGACAGTACTGGGATTTTGACTCCTGATGGTCAGGAAAGCCTGCCACAAAATAGCCTTGTAATTTAAAGTATGTGTTAGGTGTCTCTTGCTAGAGGGAGGGAGGGGGGGGGGGGAGTGAGTGAGTGAGTGAGAGAGAGAGAGAGAGAGAGAGAGAGAGAGAGCAGACAAATTAAATTTTACTGGCGCATGTGTGGATATATAATACTTATGAACTATTTCTCCTTCAGAACCTGGTGAGGTATTACATGGTAAGTGATGCTATTTGAAAGCAACAACAGGTCAACGAAGATGTGAAGCAATGACTGTTGAACAGATAATATCAAATAAGTTGCATTTAGACAAAGACATAAGTTAATTGGAGGTTCCCATACTGTGAAGATCTATACCTGGAGGCTCCAATTTTATTATTGGTCTGCTGACAACCCAATGAGTCTGGTATTTGTGACTGTTCTTGGCGTAGTACTTATCAGTATTAGGTATTACTTTAAACAATTATCAATTAACATTTACTGAACAACTACTTACGCAAATGTGGCAAGTCCAACACTACCAAAAGGGTATAATCTAATTGTTGGGTAAGTTCTGACACCCTGTTGCACACACAATGATGGCTCACGCTCACAGTTGACTTCTCCAATATGAATGTTTCGTTGGTCAGACAAAAGCTGAAAGAGAGAGAATATTCATATAGTTCACTCCACTTAGAAATATAGTTCTGGATGACTGTATAACAAATCACTTTATTTCTTAGAATGTCACAAACAAAGAAATTTCATGGGTTTGAAACCACCTCTCATGGCTAGAAGCCTGAGAGACTTTTATCAAAGAAATTTCACATTTGAAATTTTTTTCCATTATAAATTAGACTGAGGTACACCAACAACACTACCTGAATAGAATCACTGAAAATGGATACGGTGGACAATGTTCCTTAAATATAGTCACATATGTGAGCACTTTAGTAGAATTTTATATGAACTGCTACAAATTGATGCTGTCAATTTGTTCCTGACACTCAGTTCATAAGAATGCTGCCCACAAAAGACAGGTACTCTCATTCCAGCTCAGGTCTGTTACACAGTTTTAAATTGTCAATCTGCTTTACCGAAGTGTACCCTAAACAAAGAATACAAGAATTCTATCTGCAGAAAGTGATGAATCTAGTCATATGAATACATCTTTTAGGACAAATTCTAATGATTTTTGCAATGCATGTGCAGCATTGTATCAAATTGGGCCTATACATTTAGATGTTTGTCCATAATGAAGAAACAAGGATGTCTTCAGTAAATACAGTTATACAGGTTACAAAACATACCTTTAAACAAAACAGAATCACACTTCTGTAGACAATCAAATTTGTTTACTCATGTTAGTCGTTCTTCATACCTACACATGTATTCTGCAAGTCACATATTACCCCAGTAGTTTTTTCTTCTCCTTCTTATATCATTCACAATTTGTAACTGGAAAAAAGACTGTCCATATCCTACTTTATGACTTAAAATTTCTCTTACTTTATCATCTTGGTGAATACATGAGATATATGTTGGAGGAAATAATATGTTTACTGACTAATTTTGCAACATGAGATCTTGGAATTTTGTGAAAGGTCTCTGTGATGCCTAATATCTTCCTCATAAAATCTTAACTTGCAGTTCGCTGAGCATTTGCAACACACTATCACACATACTAAATAAACCAATAACTAACTGTACAGCTATTCTTTGAATCTTTTTCACTCTTTTTCATTAATACAAGTCATTAAGGGACCCAGACTGATGAACAGTACTCAATAATTGGTCAAACAAGTTTTTTACAACTTATCTCTTTTGCGCTGGGTCAGTTACACAGGATGTTCCAGGAAGAATGGTCAACATTCAGGGATACAACAGAAATGGTCATTCAAAGCAAAAAAGTCTAGTAGACATGGGCTCTAACAACATATCTTAAGAACTGTGAGCACTTGTTCAGTAGAAGCAATGTGATTCACAGTGGTGAAGACAAAGAAGAGCTCACAGGTCTTAAGATAAGCATTTTAGAGTGCATGTTTACTGCCCTTTTTTGCATCGAATGATTGTTCGTGCCACATCACTGAACATTGACCATTCCTCCTGGTACACACTGTATACAAAGTCTGTTCAAAAAGTTATGGAACTTTGGCCACAAAATTTTTCTGTGCTTTCCTTTTATTTATTGTGCATGATCTACTTTGAAATACTCTCCTTCACAACTGATAAACTGGTCCCAAAGCCATTTCCACTTCCAGAACCAGTCTTGGTACGCCTCTTGCTGGATCATGCGAAGCATCATCTGCAAATTTTCTTTTATCTCATGTATCGTTGCAAATCTTCGTCCTTTCAACGGGTTTTTCAACTTTGGAAATAAAAAAGTCCACAAGGCCAGCTCTGGAAAGTACAGAGGATGAGGCAGTTCAGGGATTTTGTTTTTTGTGCAACAGTCACAAACGAACAGGGATGTATTTTTGGGTGCATTATTGTGATGCAAGAGCCGTGAATTGTCTTGCCACATTTCAGGCCATTTGCTTCTCACAGTATTTCATGGCATGATCCAACTGAAATGTTAGATTCTTCTGCAATCTCTCAGACAGCAGTCTTCAATTGGTACACACAATTTCATTGACGTTCCTGACGTGAGTGTTGTCAGTAGACATCAAAGGGTGTCCTGAAAAATTGTGATCTTTAACTTCTGTCTAGCCATTTTTAATATTTGTGAACCATTCGTAGCACCGAGTATGGCTTAAGCACTTCTTGCATATACATCTATATCTACATGGATACTCTTCAAATCACATTTAAGTGCCTGGCAGAGGCTTTATCGAACCACCTTCACATTTCCATATTATTCCAATCTCATATAGTGTGCGGAAAGAATGAACACCTATATCTTTCCGTACGAGATCTGATTTCCCTTATTTTATCGTGGTGATCGTTACTCCCTATGTAGGTTGGTGTCAACAAAATATTTTCGCATTCGGAGGAGAAAGTTGGTGATAAGAATTCTGGGAGAAGATTCAGTCACAACGAAACAAGCCTTTCTTTTAATGATGTCCAGCCCAAATCCTGTATCATTTCTGTGACACTCTCTCCCATATTTCATGATAATACAAAATGTGTTGCCTTTCTTTGAACTTTTTTGATGTACTCCGTCAGTCCTATCTGGAAAGGATCCCACACCATGCAGCAGTATTCTAAAAGACGACGGACAAGCGTAGTTTAGGCAGTCTCCTTAATAGGTCTGTTACATTTTCTAAGTGTCCTGCCAATAAAATGCAGTCTTTGGTTAGTCTCCCTCACAACATTTTCTGTGTGTTCTTTCCAATTTACGTTGTTCGTAATTGTAATACCTAGGTATTTAGTTGAACTTACAGCTTTTAGATTAGACTGATAATCGTGTAACCGAAGTTTATGAAGTTTCTTTTAGCATTCATGTGGATGACCTCACACTTTTCGTTATTTAGGGTCAACTGCCACTTTTTGCACCATTCAGATATCTGTTCTAAATCATTTTGCCATTTGTTTTGATCTTCTGATGACTTCATTAGTCGATAAACAACAGCGCCATCTGCAAACAACCGAAGACTGCTTGCTCAGATTGTCTCCCAAATCATTTATACAGATCAGGAACAGCAAAGGACCTATAACACTACCTTGGGGAATGTCAGAAATCTCTTCTGTTTTACTCAATGACTTTCCGTCAGTTACTACGAACTGTGACCCCTCTGACACGAAATCACAAATCCAGTCACATAACAGACGACATTCCGTAAGCACACAATTTCACTACAAGCCGCTTGTGTGGTACAGTGTTAAAAGCCTTCCGGAAATCCAGAAATACGGAATCTATCTGAAATTCCTTGTCAACAGCACTCAACACTTCATGTGAATAAAGAGCTAGTTGTGTTTCACAGGAATGATGTTTTCTAAACCTATGTTGACTGTGTGTCAATAGACCGTTTTCTTCGAGGTAAATCATAATGTTCGAACACAATATATGTTCCAAAATCCTGCTGCATATTGACATTAACGATATGGGCCTGTAATTTAGTGGATTACTCCTACTACCTTTCTTGAATATTGGTGTGACCTGTGCAACTTTCCAGTCTTTTGGTATGGATCTTTCATCGAGCAACGGTTGTATATGATTGTTAAGTATGGAGCTAATGCATCAGCATACTCCGAAAGGAACCTAATTGGTAGACAGTCTGACCCAGAAGACTTGCTTTTATTAAGTGATTTAAGTTGCTTCACTACTCCGAGGATACTTACTTCTACATTACTCATGTTGGCAGCTGTTCTCGATTCGAATTCTGGATTATTTACTTTGTCTTCTTTTGTGAAGGCATTTCGGAAGGTTGTGTTTAGTAACTCTGCTTTGACAGCCCTGTCTTTGATAGTATCTCCATTGCTATCACGCAGAGAAGGCATTGATTGTTTCTTGGCGCTAGCATACTTCACATATGACCAGAACCTCTTTGGATTTTCTGCCAGGTTTCGAGACAAAGTTTCATTGTGGAAACTTATAAGTATCTCGCACAGAAGACCACACTAACAGTCCTGAGACTGGTTTGATGCAGCTCTCCATGCTACTCTATCCTGTGCAAGCTTCTTCATCTCCCAGTACGTACTGCAGCCTACATCCATCTGAATCTGCTTAGTGTATTCATCTTTCTTGGTCTCCCTCTACGATTTTTACCATCCACGCTGCCCTCCAATACTAAATTGGTGATCCCTTGATGCCTCAGAACATGTCCTACCAACCAGTCCCTTCTTCTTGTCAAGTTGTGCCACAACCTCCTCTTCTCCCCAATTCTGTTCAATACTTCCTCATTAGTTATGTGATCTACCCACCTAATCTTCAGCATTCTACTGTAGCACCACATTTCAAAAGCTTCTATTCTCTTCTTGTCCAAAATATTTATCATCCATGTTTCACTTCCATACATGGCTACACTCCATATATATACTTTCAGAAACGGCTTCCTGACACTTAAATCTATACTCGATATTAACAAATTTCTCTTCTTCAGAAACGCTTTCCTTGCCATTGCCAGTCTACATTTTATATCCTCTCTACTTCGACCATCATCAGTTATTTTGCTCCCCAAATATCAAAACTCCTTTACTATTTTTAAGTGTCTCATTTCCTAATCTAATTCCCTCAGCATCACCCGACAGCATCGCCTCTACATCCTTACATCAGCTCCGTAGTTTGTTAATTTATTTGCTATAAATCTCTCAATTGGTGCCGAAACTATTTCATTGAATTTAAGCCACATCTGGTCTACACTTATATTATTAATTTGGAATGAGTGGAGACTGTCTCTCAGGAAGGCTCAAGTGAATTTTTATCTGCTTTTTTGAATAGGTATATTTTTCATTTATTTTTTGAGGATTTGGGGATTACAATATTCAATCTCGCTACGACAACCCTGTGTTCACTAATCCATTAATCAGTTTTGATGCTCGTTATTAACTCAGGATTATTTGTTGCTAAGAGGTCAAGTGTGTTTACACAACTGTTTACTATTCACGTGCACTCATGAACCAACTACTCAAAATAATTTTCAGAGAATGCATTTAGCACAATTTCAGATGATATTTTATGCGTACCTACGGAATTAAACATGTATTTTTGCCAACATATCAAGAGTGAATTAAAGTCACCACCAACTATTATCGTACGAGTCGGATACGTGTTTGAAATCAAACTCAAGTTTTCTTTGAACGTTTCAGCAACTGTATTATCTGAATTGGGAGGTCGGTAGAAGGATCCAATTATTATTTTATTCCGGTTGCCAACAATGACCTCTGCTCATACTAACTCACAGTAAGTATCTACTTCAATTTTGCGACAAGTTAAACTACTTCTGACAGCAACAAACACGCCACCACCAACAGTGTTTAGCCTATCCTTTCGGAACACCGTTAGGTTCTTCGCAAAAATTTCGGCTGAGCTTATATCCAGCTTTAGCCAGCTTTCAGTGCCTATAACAATTTGAGCATCAGTGCTTTCTATTAGCACTTGGAGTTCTGGTACTTTCCCAACACAGCTACGACAATTTACAACTGTTATACCAATGGTTCCTGTATCTACTTTCTTCCTGTGTTCAGCCTGCACCCTTTGTGACTGAAGCCCTTCTTTTGTTTTCCCGATCATTTTGTGTGTTTCTGTAGAGGCTTTTTCTTTCAAGCAAAATTTAATGTAGATACGCTGCTCCTCTAACTGCGCCATCTCGAAAATTGCAAACTGTGCGACACAATGTTTTACTCGGTACAGCACTGAAAGATAACTAACAGACACACAACAATGACACTTCTGGCAGTTAAACATTAAACACACGCCATGTGCAAGGATGCCAACTGCATTTCGCTCCAACAGATCATTGGCACGAAATTACAAATGTTCCAGAATTTTTTGAACAGATCTCGTACATTGTGAGAAGTGGCACTATCAAACTATCTTAAAGTACCCTAAATGCTGCCTTCCCTTCTGACACTGGATCTCCAGCAAGAACATATCAACATCTGTTCACAGTCAAGTTTTCAATCCAATTGCGTAACTGTTTGAATATTCCAAGTGCACATATTTTGTTTACTGTGTGACAATGGGGAACTGTACTGAAGACTTTCTAGAATGCATAAGTCTGAGCTCTGTCTGCTATGTACTGCTTTCTGGATCTCATGAATGAATTGAGCACATTAGGTTTCATACACTTCATACTTGGGGAAATCATAGTGATACCTACATAGAAAGTAATCAGTCCCAGGAAAAACATGACATGTGAGCAAAATACAACTGCTAAAAAAAGTTTAGCACCACCCTTATTCCAGACAAAGTTTGTGTATGATAGGAAACTGCTTCCTCAAAACTCTTCTGACCACCAGAAATTGCTGTATACCATCACCCACGTAATGAAAGTGAAAGCAAACCTGCTTTCTCAGTACATTTCAGTAGAGTGCACTGCATCACCACTCCTTAATGGGACAGTGCTGCTTCTCCCAAACCACACACATGTTGTCATTTTATGGTATATTCTCACCTTCAGAGTCTATACGCGAACACGGAAAAAGTTCTGGAGTTTTCATGGATTTTCCAGTTAAAAATGCATTTCTTCCCAGGTGGGGGGAAAAACATTTTACTGGGTGAAAATACTTCTTCTTTGTGTTACATCACAGTATACTTTCCCTCAGAACTTTAAAACTTATCAACCTTTTGAACAGTAAAGGTTTTATTCACCGGCATACAGCTCCCCAGAACTTTACAGAACGAAACCCAGGAAAAAAAACATGTTTCGGAAAGATCTCTGATGTCCACTGTCATGCATACTACACATTTTCATATTAAAGAATAAATACGAATTCCATGAAACATAGTAAGTTAGTTTCCGAAGCACTGAAATCGAGACTGTGATCCATTTTTCTCAGCCAGTCATAGCTCACATCACGTAATCTCACCAGCAAATGACAGCAGATGTTGTTGTCTTGTTGTTGTTGTTGTTGTTGTTGTTGTTGTCTTCAGTCCTGAGACTGGTTTCATGCAGCTGTCCATGCTACTCTATCCTGTGCAAGCTTCTTCATCTCCCAGTACTTACTGCAACCTACATCCTTCTGAATCTGCTTAGTGTATTCATCTCTTGGTCTCCCTCTACGATTTTTACCCTCCACGCTGCCCTCCAATGCTAAATTTGTGATCCCTTGATGCCTAAGAACATGTCATACCAAACGCTCCCTTCTTCTTATCAAGTTGAGCCACAAACTCCTCTTCTCCCCAATTCTATTCAATACCTCCTCATTAGTTATGTGATCTACCCATCTAATCTTCAGCATTCTACTGTAGCACCACATTTCAAAAGCTTCTATTCTCTTCTTGTCCAAGCTATTTATCGTCCATGTTTCACCTCCATACATGGCTATACTCCATACAAATACTTTCAGAAACGACTTCCTGACAATTAAATCTATACTCGATGTTAACAAATTTCTCTTCTTCAGAAACGCTTTCCTTGCCATTGCCAGTCTACATTTTATATCCTCTCTACTTCGACCATCATCAGTTATTTTGCTCCCCAAATAGCAAAACTCCTTTATTACTTTAAGTGTCACATTTCCTAATATAATTCCCTCACCATCACCCGAATTAATTCGACTACATTCCATTATCCTCGTTTTGCTTTTGTTGATGTTCATCTTATATCCTCCTTTCAAGACACTGTCCATTCCGTTCAACTGCTCTTCCAAGTTCTTTGCTGTCTCTGACAGAATTACACTGTCATTAGCGAACCTCAATGTTTTTATTTCTTCTCCATTGACTTTAATACCTACACCAAATTTTTCTTTTGTTTCCTTTACTGCTTGCTCATTATACAGATTGAATAACATCGGGGACAGGCTACAACCCTGTCTCACTCCCTTCCCAACCGCTGCTTCCTTTTCATGTCCCTCGACTCTTATAACTGTCATCTGGTTTCTGTACAAATTGTAAATAGCCTTTCGCTCCCTTATTTTACCCCTGCTAACTTTAGAATTTGAAAGAGAGTATTCCAGTCAACATTGTCAAAAGCTTTCTCTAAGTCTACAAATGCTAGAAATGTTGGTTTGCCTTTCCTTAATCTATTTTCTAAGATAAGTCATACGGTCAGTACTGCCTCACGTGTTCCAACATTTCTGTGGAATCCAAACTGATCTTCACCGAGGTCGGCTTCTACCAGTTTCTCCATTCATCTGTAAAGAATTCGCGTTAGTATTTTGCAGATGTGACTTATTAAACTGATAGTTTTCACATCTGTCAACACCTGCTTTCTTTGGAATTGGAATTATTATATTCTTCTTGAAGTCTGAGGGTATTTCGCCTGTCTCATACATCTTGCTCACCAGATGGTAGAGTTTCGTCAGGACTGGCTCTCCCAAGGCCGTCAGTAGTTCCAATGAAATGTTGTCTACTCCCTGGGCCTTGTTTTGACTCAGGTCTTTCAGTGCTCTGTCAAACTCTTCATGCAATATCGTATCTCCCATTTCATCTACATCTACATTCTCTTCCATTTCCATAATATTGTCCTCAAGTACATCGCCCTTGTATAGGCCCTCTATACACTCCTTCCACCTTTCTGCTTTCCCTTCTTTGCTTAGAACTGGGTTCCCATCTGAGCTCTTGATATTCATACAAGTGGCTCTCTTTTCTCCAAAGGTCTCTTTAATTTTCCTGTAGGCAGTATCTATCTTACCCCTAGTGAGATAAGCCTCTACATCCTTACATTTTTCCTCTAGCCATCCCTGCTTTGCCATTTTGCACTTCCTGTCAATCTCATTTCTGAGACATTTGTATTCCTTTTTGCCTGTTTCATTTACTGCATTTTTTATATTTTCTCCTTTCATGAATTAAATTCAATATTTCTTCTGTTACCCAAGGATTTCTACTAGGCCTCGTCTTTTTACCTACTTGATCCTCTGCTGCCCATTCTTCTTCTACTGTATTTCTTTCCCCCATTCCTGTCAATTGTTCCCTTATACTGGGAACCTCTGGTTTAGTCAGTTTATCCAGGTCGCATCTCCTTAAATTCCCACCTTTTTGCAGTTTCTTCAGTTTTAAATTACAGTTCATAACCAATAGATTGTGGTCAGAGTCCACATCTGCCCCTGGAAATGTCTTACAATTTAAAACCTGGTTCCTAAATCACTGTCTTACCATTATATAATCTATCTGATACCTTCTAGTATCTCCAGGATTCTTCCATGTATACAACCTTCTTTTATGATTCTTGAACCAAGTGTTAGCTATGATTAAGTTATGCTCTGTGCAAAATTCTACCAGATGGCTTCCTCTTTCATTTCTCTCCCCCAATCCATATTCACCCACTATGTTTCCTTCTCTCCATTTTCCTACTCTCAAATTCCAGTCACCCATGACTATTAAATTTTCGTCTCCCTTCACTACCTGAATAATTTCTTTTATCTCACCATACATTTAATCAATTTCTTCATCGTCTGCAGAGCTAGTTGGCATATGAACTTGTACTAGTGTAGTAGGCATGGGCTTCATGTCTATCTTGGCCACAATAATGCATTCACTATGCTGTTGGTAGTAGATTACCCGCACTCCTATTATTTTATTCATTATTAAACCTACTCCTGCATTACACCTATTTTATTTTGTATTTATAACCCTGTATTCACCTGACCAAAAGTCTTGTTCCTCCTGCCACCGAACTACACTAATTCCCTCTATATCTAACTTCAACCTATCCATTCCCTTTATAAATTTTCTAACCTACCTGTCCAATTAAGGGATCTGACATTCCACGCTCTGATCCATAGAACGCCAGTTTTCTTTCTCCTGATAACGACTTCCTCTTGAGTAGTCCCCGCCCGGAGATCCGAATGGGGGACTATTTTACCTCCGGAATATTTTACCCAAGAGGACGCCGTCATCATTTAACCATACAGTAAATCTGCATGCCCTCGGGAAAAATTACGGCTGTAGTTTCCCCTTGCTTTCAGCCGTTCGCAGTACCAGCACAGCAAGGCCGTTTTGGTTAGTGTTGCAAGGCCAGATCAGTAAATCATCCAGACTGTTGCCCCTGCAACTACTGAAAAGGCTGCTGCCCCTCTTCAGGAACCACACGTTTGTCTGGCCTCTCAACAGATACCCCTCCGTTGTGGTTGCACCTACGGTACCAGCCATCTGTATTGCTGAGGCACACAAGCCTCCCCACCAACAGCAAGGTCCATGGTTCATGGGGGTAGCAGATATTCAGGACATAAGAGACAAGATGTATTCAGTCAACAACAACATCACAGTCAAGTAGCATGAACACATAAATAGGAAACATTCATAATTAAGAGCAATAAGCTTTTCATGACGGTATATATTTAACAAGGTTACTTGTGAAGCTGACAAACTGTGTAACTGATAGTTTATATTCTACTTCAGGAGCAAATATTAAGCCTTCTGGGGTGTTACAATGATACAACAGGGCGTGCTGTCAGTCTAGAATATACAGAAAAATGACATTCTGTAAATTTAAGATGTAAACAACACAAATTAAGAAATAAGATGAAGCCTAGAGGAGGTACCAGACAAGTGTTGAAAGAGGTCTTCTGACTGACAGACATTGTGTTTCATGGAATGTAGATATGAAAAATTCTGTTAAAGCTTTTCAGTGTGGTTTTCGGAAAGCCAGTTTCCTCGCAGTACCATAACTGTATTATCTCATGTTTGGTTCTTTATTAAGCCATAATTCTATACACGCCACAAGATGAAAACATGCACTCAAAACTTGGCAAACAAATGAAAATACCTAATAACATGGAATGGAACAATTTCTTTAATGCTCAATTGCCAATAACCTGGAAATAAAATAAAATCAGAAAACTGAAACTAATATCATTCCTCTCATAACTTAGTACCAGACAGGACTGAAGCAAGTGAATTACATTCTCTGCCAGGGTTTCGATTACCTCTCGTCATGTCCTGAAATGAGAAATGTCCTACTCACTATCCTCCCCAACCCTCCCACAGTGGTATTCCACCGTCCACCGAACCTACATAATATACTTGCCCACCCTTACACACTCCTGCTCCCAATCCCTTACCCCATAGCTCATACCCCTGTAATAAACCTAGATGCAAGACCTGTCCCATACATCCTCTCACCACTGCCTACTCCAGTCCGGTCACTATCACCATGTAACCCATCAAAGGCAGGGCTACCTGTGAAACCAGTCATGTGGTTTACAAGCTAAGCTGCAACCACTGTGTTGCATAAGCATTACAACCAACAAGCTGTCTGTCCACATGAATGGCCACCCACAAACTGTGGCCAAGAAACAAGCGGACCACCCTGTTGATGAACACGCTGCCAAACACGATATCCTTCATTCACAGCCTGTGTCATATGGATCCTTCCCACCAATGCCAGCTTTTCTGAATTGCTCATGTGGGAACTTTCCCTGTAGCACATCCAACATTCCTGTAACCCTCCCAGCCTCAATCTTTGTTAGTCACTGTCCTCACTCATCTAGCCCCTCCCCTGCTCCCATTCCAGCACTACACAGCCGTCATTCTACCACCACACCCAGTTTTTTTACATCTCTCCTTTTCCACTACTCCCTCACCCCTCTCCACCTCTCCCCTGCTCTCCGTCTAACCGGCAGCACTTCACTGTCCACCATCACCACCATACTATCCCTCCCCTTCCCACCCCAGCCTCATCCTCCTCCCCTCCCCCCAATCACCACTCCCATCATGCTCTAGTGCTGCTGCTTGCAGTGTGGTTTCAGTTGCCTGAGACTGCAGTCATGTGTGTGTGTGTGTGTGTGTGTGTGTGTGTGTGTGTGTGTGTGTGTGTATTGTTGGCCGAAAGCTATAATACTGAAAGTCTTTTTGTGGTACGTAAGTCGGAGAAGGGGAAGGGAAAGGGATAGTGTTGTATGGGTGGGGGGAAATAAGAGTGCTGTCTGGCAGAGTGTGCCGGGACTAGACTGCACCAGGGCTGGGAGGCTGTGGGGTAGGGATGTTTGGGGAGGATGTAAGAGGAGGGACAGCTCGAAAAAGGAGGGGAGTGGGGGAAAGGTGGCAGGTACATTGACACAGGGTGACCCAAAAAGAGGATGGAAGGTAAGAATAGGGAGGAGGTAAAAGGACAGAGGGGGTGGAAACTATTGGATGGAGTGTGTGGGGGACAGCTGATTACCACAGATCGAGGTTGGGATAGTTTCAGGAGCGGAGAATGTTCTCCCATCTCCACAGTTCAGAAAAGCTGATGCTGGAGGGGTGGATCTGGATGACTCAGGTATTAAAGGAGTTGGTTGATTGGTTGGCTGGACAATTAAAGGGACCAAACTAGTAGGTCATCAGTCCTTTTTCCCTCGAACAGACAGGTCCACATGGCTGTACATCAAAGATGGCCTACCACATAAAATCCAGGGGAAGAAATCCCCAAAGCCTACCACAGGTGAACGACAGCTAGACGAGGGACAGAAAAGAAGAAAGGAGGGCACAGGAAGAAAGACAGGCAAGATGCCCCACTTAGAGAGCCGTCACCCCACCCCCACCCCCCCAAAGCAGAATGCAATGAGTGGACATATATCCCCCACCCCCACACAGTCCCATCACTTACCAGAGCAACCCCACTCAGAAATAGCCTACAAAAGACTAGCAGCATGGACAGGGGAAAAGAAGTACAGCTAGACAAAAGATGAACAAGTTGAACAGACCAAGTGAGATAGGGGAAGAAGAATAAAACAGCAGGTAGGGTGAGAGCCAGGTTGGATCACCAAACCCAGACAGTCACAGTCCGGTCTGAGCAGAGGAAGTGCCAGAGTGTCCTGCCAACCCCTTAATGGGCTGATAAGGTTCAGTGGCTCTCCTTTAACAAGTGGTAAAAGCCACCTTCATGAATAAAATAAAACTAAGTCAGCTCTGAGGCACTGTCTCTTAACACCAGGGCTAACAAGTTAGGGAGATTAAGAGTCTGCCACAGGGCAGCTAGGCTGGGACAGTTAAGCAAAACGTGAACCACCATGAAATGGGAACGACAGTGGGGTGGGTTTTCGTGATGGAGGAGACAACCATGAGTCAGCCAAATACGGCCAATATGGAGCCAGCACAGGATGGTAGAGTCCTTGCAAGAATTGCCCATAGTTAATTTGATGAAGTCACAGTGAGCCATTCTATATTCCAGATACCTATAACTTCATGCCGTAATACCGAACGGAGGTCTGTTTTCACGATACCTGTCCAAGAGTCAGCTTACTGGTGGCCAGTTTGGTCAAGCTATAAATGAGTTCAAGCTATAAATGAGTTCATCCCCAGGTCCCAATGTGGCCTGGGGTCCTGATGAATGTCACTGAGTGTCCACATTGTTCAAGGGCATACAGGGAATCCTGGATAGCCATGAACAAGGGATGGTAGGGTAACATGGGTCAAGAGCTGGCAAACTGCTCAAGGACTTGCTGCAGATGAGAAATGACTCACTGGTGCAGAACAGATATGCTCAAAAGCACGATACATTGCTACCAACTCGGCAGTGAAAACACTGCAGCCATCCAGCAATGAGAAAACACTGCAACCATCGAGCAATGGCTGCAGTTCATTATGTCCCATATGAGTATAAGCAAAGCCTACGTGACCAACAACTATCGAGCCATCAGTATAGATCACTTCTGAACCCTAGGATGCGCCAAGAACAGATAAAAATTGGTAGCGGAGGGTCTTGGGATGAACTGAGTCTTTCGGACCTTGCAAAAGGTCAAGACGAAGCTCTGACCGAGGTACACAACATGGAAGATTATGTGAATGGGCCCGGAGGAGAGGTGGCAGAGGAAACAACTGGAGTTCAGAGAGGACGGACTGGATGCAGATTGCAATTGTAATACCTGATCAGCGTCACCCTTGCAGGAGACGGATTTCTGTGTTTGAAAGGAGACAGTAGTTTGGGTGCTTAGGAGCATTGCGAACATGAGTAGCATAATTGACAAGCTGTTATTGGCACCTGATCCACAATGGAGGGACCCCAGCCTTCACGAGCCAGCTGTTCACAGAATTAGTTCGAAAGGCTCCTGTCATGAGTCAAACCCCACAGTAGTGTATAAGATCCAGTATCTGCAATGCTGAGGGCAATACCAAACTGTATGCTAGATTCCAGCAATCAAGATGGGAATGTATCAAGGCTTTGTAGAATTGCAGAAAGGTAGTGCGATCTGTACCCCAGCTGGTATTACTCAGGCAATGAAGTCTATTATTGTGCAGGCTGCACTTTCACATAAGCTAGTGAAGAAGTGGAATCCATGTCAATTGAACTTCAAAGAGAAGTCCTAAAAAGCGACAAGTCTGCACCACATTGAGTAGTTGGTTGTCGAGGTAAAGTTCTGGTTGTGCATGAATGGTACAGTGTCAACATAAGTGCATGATGGGTGTCTTGGCAGCTGA
Source organism: Schistocerca cancellata (assembly GCF_023864275.1). Taxonomy (NCBI): domain Eukaryota; kingdom Metazoa; phylum Arthropoda; class Insecta; order Orthoptera; family Acrididae; genus Schistocerca; species Schistocerca cancellata. The sequence continues at coordinate 382,727,498 of NC_064634.1, read as the reverse complement.
AAATCGAAAGCGATGGGTGAGGGGCCATGCTTGCACCTTTTATACAGTGCCTTGCAGTTGACGCTCAGTGACACCTACACTAGACGAGCAATAGAGGTAAAAGTCATCAGCATACAAGGAGGATGATATTGAGGACCACACAGCTGCTGCTAAATCATTGATGGCTACTAGAAAGGGAGAGACACTCAGTACAGAACCCGGCGGGACCTTATTCTCTTGGATATCGAGGGGCACTGTGGGAAGCACCAACTCAGACCCAGGAAGTACAGTGTGACAAGAAGTTCTGGATAAAAATCAGGAGCAAACCCCAGAGACCCTGCTCGTGTAACACAGTGAGGATGTGATGTCATCATAACCCTTTTTCAGGTCAAAGAAGATGGCTATAAGGTGTTGACATTGAGCAAAAGTTGTTTGGATGGCAGACTCCAGGTAAACCAAATTATTAGTAGTGGAATGGCCTTGGCAATAGCCATCCTGGGGTAGAGCCAGAAGATCCCAAGACTTGAGGAGTCAACACAGCCACCAGTTCACTGTGCATTCGAGCAACTTACAGAGAACATTGGTGAGAGTAATTGGGTGATAACTATCCATCTCTAGAGGTTGCTTACCTGGTTTCAATACTGGGGCAGTACTTTGTCGCCACTGTAATGGGAACTTGCCCTCACTCCAGATGCAGTTAAAGATGGCAATAATATGATGCTGACAATCCACCAATAACTGCTTGATCATTTGGTTGTGGACACAGTCCATCCCTGTGGCTGTATCAAGGCAGTTGGCTAGAACATTGATGAATTCCCAGTCACTGAATCTACATCTACATCTACATCCATACTCCGCAAGCCACCTGACGGTGTGTGGCGGAGGGTACCCTGAGTACCATTATCGGTTCTCCCTTCTATTCCAGTCTCGTATTGTTCGTGGAAAGAAGGATTGTCGGTATGCTTCTGTGTGGGCTCTAATCTCTCTGATTTTATCCTCATGGTGTCTTCGCGAGATATACGTAGGAGGGAGCAATATACTGCTTGACTCTTCGGTGAAGGTATGTTCCCGAAACTTTAACAAAAGCCCGTACCGAGCTACTGAGCGTCTCTCCTGCAGAGTCTTCCACTGGAGTTTATCTATCATCTCCGTAACACTTTCGTGATTACTAAATGATCCTGTAACGAAGCGCGCTGCTCTCCGTTGGATCTTCTCTATCTCTTCTACCAACCCTATCTGGTACGGATCCAACACTGCTGAGCAGTATTCAAGCAGTGGGCGAACAAACGTACTGTAACCTACTTTCTTTGTTTTCGGATTGCATTTCCTTAGGATTCTTCCAATGAATCTCAGTCTGGCATCTGCTTTACCAACGATCAACTTTATAAGATCATTCCATTTTAAATCACTCCTAATGCGTACTGCCAGATAATTTATGGAATTAACTGCTTCCAGTTGCTGACCTGCTATTTTGTAGCTAAATGGTCAGGGATCTTTGTTTCTATGTATTCGCAGCACATTACACTTGTCTACATTGAGATTCAATTGCCATTCCCTGCACCACGCGTCAATTCGCTGCAGATCCTCCTGCATTTCAGTACAATTTTCCATTGTTACAACCTCTCGATACACCACAGCATCATCTGCAAAAAGCCTCAGTGAACTTCCGATGTCATCCACAAGGTCATTTATGTATATTGTGAATAGCAATGGTCCTATGACACTCCCCTGCGGCACACCTGAAATCACTCTTACTTCGGTAGACTTCTCTCCATTGAGAATGACATGCTGTGTTCTGTTATCTAGGAACTCTTCAATCCAATGAAGCATCCAATGGAGCATCATATGGCTAAAGATGGCGTGTAGTTAAAGATAATTGCTTTCACTCCACCCACTGTTTTATGGCGTGAAAAGTAGGTTGATAATTCTCAAATGTAGAGACTCGAGCATAATGCTGTGCAAAAAATTCAGTGATGGCGTCTATGTCAGTGTAGATAGCATCATTCAAGGTAATACCAGGTATACCTGTAGGTGTCTGGTATCCACAGAGACATCTTATCCTTGCCCAAACCTGCAAAGGAGAGGTTTGTGGTCTGTAACATTCCCAGAATTCTTGCTTCCATCGTTTTATTAGGTGATGGATCCAGGCACGGAGCCACTTAAAGGCAAAGAGTTGCTCCATCAATGGGTGCTGCTTATGGCACTGGGGAGCCCCCCTACGAGCTCCAGTGGCCTCTGCAATTTCTAATGACCATCAAGCTACTGTCTTCCGTCATAATGGGCCTGAGGAACTGGGTGGGGAAACAAGTTTGCCATCAGAGCCAAAAACACCCCAGTCAACACTGCTGAGCACCAACCTGAGCAGGCATTCTGGGGTTTGACACTGAGGGAAGGACATGAAGATTGGGGTCACTACCACACAGATCATTGTGTAATCTACAGTGGATGATGGGAGAAGACAAGAGATGGAGACGGAAAGGTCAATGGCCAAGAAGGTTCTGTGCACCACGGTGAAGCGTGTGGGTACCAGTGTCCAAGAGGCAAAGGTCAAATTGTGCCAGAATGTTTTCGATGTCTCAACCATGACCAGTGACCATGGTTGCACCCCAATAAAGGGTTAGGGGCATTGAAATCGCCCAAGATTAGGAAAGGTGGGGAGAGCTAGAAACCAATGCAAACAATATGTTCTGAGACACTTCACCACCAGGAGATGGCAGATGGTAATATCCTGAAATGCCCTTATCCAAAAATCCACAGCCTCCAAAGATGTATTAAGAGGCACAAATTCACTATATAGAGTGTCCAGAACGTATACTGCTAACTCTGCCTGACACCGTGTCATATGTAACACAATTCTTATAATATCTACGGTATCCAGGAAGGGCAGGGGTCCATGTTGTAGGAATCCAAGTCTCCTGAGGGGCAATGCAGAAGGCAAGTGGTGTGCTTGAAAGATGTTGTGGCAGAAGAGAAACCACTAAAATTCCACTGCAGAATAATGTTATTGATTTACTATGAGGCCGTGATGGAACCAAGGAGGTCGGTTATGCCGTAGGATCACCTGCTGCCATTGGTTGAGAGGTTACAGTACGCTTGTTCGCCCACTGCTTGAATACTGCTCAGCAGTGTGGGATCCGTACCAGATAGGGTTGATAGAAGAGAGAGAGAAGATCCAACGGAGAGCAGCGCGCTTCGTTACAGGATCATTTAGTAATCGCGAAAGCGTTACAGAGATGATAGATAAACTCCAGTGGAAGACTCTGCAGGAGAGACGCTCAGTAGCTCGGTACGGGCTTTTATTGAAGTTTCGAGAACATACCTTCACCGAAGAGTCAAGCAGTATATTGCTCCCTCCTACGTATATCTCGCGAAGAGACCATGAGGATAAAATCAGAGAGATTAGAGCCCACACAGAGGCATACCGACAATCCTTCTTTCCACGAACAATACGAGACTGGAATAGAAGGGAGAACCGATAGAGGTACTGAAGGTACCCTCCGCCACACACCGTCAGGTGGCTTGCGGAGTATGGATGTAGATGTAGATGTAGGTTGTGGCACCAAAACATATAGGTACTGGGTTCTGTTATGTAGTGACCTAGGGCCTCAGGGGCCACCTGAATCTCCGCCTTTGCCGCCGGAGAGGAACAGGAGAGATCTGGTGGTGTGAGGGTTACCAGAATCTCCTTCTTGGAGAACTACTTCTTATCTTTCCTCTCCTTAGAGGATTTGAATGATTGTGATAGCTCCTCTGAATCAGTTTCAGGTATGATGATGATGATGAATCTTATATTCTTGTATTTTCTACTTTTTCTGGAAAATGGTGCAATCTGGCGAGCAGGGAGAATGGTGATTTCCACAGGGAACAGAAATGGATGGAGGTGCACAAGGAGGATTTACATGCAGTGGTCATGTACATTGCAATGTGAAGGCGAGCCCAAATTTCAAACACCTGAAGCACCGCCGGGAGGGGGAGGGGATGGAAGATATGGATTCACATTGCATCGGAAATGAATTGCCCTCAAAGGCCAAGATGAAGGCAGCAGTAGCAACGCTATTATCCTTTGACCCCTTATGCACAAAACAGATGAAGTGTACTCCTTGTCGCTCCAAGTTGGTGCGTAGGTCATCATCAGATTACAAGACCAAGTCTCGATGGAAAAGGATGCCTTGAACCATATTAGGCTATTATGGGGAGTAATAGTCACCAGTACATCACCCAATCTGTTAAAAGCGATCAGTGTCCGTGACTGGGCAATGGATGCTGTTTTGATCTAAACTGAACCACTTTACATTTCAGAGATGACTGCCACTTCCCTGACCTTGTCTTCTATGTTATCCACAAAGAGAAAGGCCTTGTGGCTAAGAAGAAATCACCATCAGTCCTTGTACAAACCACATATTGGGGGAAGTATTTCTCTGCTTGCTGCTTAGCCCTACATCCCTCTCACTTTCCTTCCACATAGCCCACTGGGACTATATGGCCACCAGCAGGAGATAACTTCATCTACTTCATTTGCAGCTCATCCTACAAGGTGTCACCTGCTCCAAAATGGGGACTCTTCCTATGGACACCACCAAGCCTCAGCAATGGCTACCTGGCCAGCAACCCACTGCATGGAGTTCACTTGTCCCCATCACAATGGGCACATACTCCTTGACATACATGGGGAGTTTTCAGCTCACACACCAAAGGTGTAATCCCTGCATGGTCAGGGGGGACTACCGCCATGCATGTACTTGACAACCCCCATTCCCTTCAACAAGAAGGTTACCATGCTGGATTTTGGGTGCATTACCTTATTAAAGGTAAGGATACAAAGATGAAAAGGCATGAAGATGGAGCATACATGGCATTAGGCGACCTTTCCTGCACAATCTACAAGTCTCGAGAATTTTGAAAATTGTGGGAGGTCAAACCCAACAATGAAGGCTATGGATTTATTTATTGAAAGGTTGTAGAAAAAGCCAGAAATGGAAACTTGAGTCCCAAATCGTCAACCAGGTCCAAGCAGGGTCTGCACCAAAAAAACCATCTTATGGAGAGGAAGAGGGGGAGAGCAAAAGTGGAAGCACAAGCTTGCAGCACAGAAACAAAGGTGTCCCATGGTAGCCAAGTACGTACATACAAAAGAGTTGTGAGCCCCCTGGGGGGAATGAAGCAGCCATTGAAATCAACCATGATATGTTTGGCTGCTTATTGTAGTACACATCACAGTTTGGTGGTGATCGTTCATCCTGGTGGACAGCTGGTTGGTAGGCATACCAAAATAAAAAGCTGTGCAATGATTGCAGCAGAGCTGGTATGTGACATGGCTGCTTTCACAGGTGGCCCAGCCTCTGGTGGGGTAGGATAAGCCTGTGACAGGAAGTGTTGGGTGGGTGGACTGGGCAGGTCTTGTACCTGGGTCTTCCACAGTTGATTCCTGTGGCAAGAGATAGGGATTGGGAGTGGCATAGGAATGGACTAGGATGTTGTGGAGATTGGGTGGATAATGGAACACCACTCTAGTAGATGAGGGAAAGATCTGGAGTCCCTCATTTCAGAGCATGATAAGAGATAATCAAAACCCTGGCGAAGGACGTGGTTCAGTTGCTCCAGTCCAGAGTGGTACTGCGCAATGAAGAAGGCACTACTTTGTGGTTGGTTCTTGGGACTAGTGGGAGGACTGGGGGGCATTAGGGAAAATGGCACAAGACATTTGTCTGCGGACAAGGTCTGGGGGATAGTGCTTGTCTGTGAAGCCCTTAGTGAGATCCTCACAATCAGCATACTGTGCAAGGGAGTTCTTGTCACTGCAGATACACCATTCCCTGGTGGAAAGGCTGTGACGGAGGGATTTGTGTGTGTGTGTGTGTGTGTGTGTGTGTGTGTGTGAAATGGATGACAGATGTCGAAATGCTGGTACTTATGGTGGTTGGTGCGTTTAATGTGGACAAAGGTGTGGACGGAGCCATCAGAGACGATGTGGTCAATGTCCAGGAAGGGGGCATGATGGGTTGAGGTGGACCAGGTGAAGAAGATGTGAGACAGTGTTGAGGTTGTGAAGGACTAAAGGTAGGATGTTTTATCCCTAAGTCCAGATCATGTAGATATCATCAATTAACCTAAACCAGACTAGGGGTTTGCCATTTTGGGAGAGGTTTGGCACCTAGATGGTCCATAAACAGGTTGGCATACGACAGTGCTATGGCTGTGCTGCGGACCCTCCCTTCAAAACAGAAGTAGTTGTGACTTAGTAAGTAAGATGTATGGGGAATGAGGCAGTGGGATGTTGGTGTATTGGGAGGTAGCATCAACAGTGACAAGTAGGGAATCAGGGGGTAAAGGGGTGGGGATGATGGAGAGTTGGTGAAGGAAGTGGCTGGTATCTTTGATGTGGGACTAGATCCTGGGTAACTGGTTGGTGTTGGCCGATGAGGGCTCAAATTCTTTCAGTGGAGGCGCAATAACAAACCACAATGAGCATCCAGGGTTGTTGGGTTTGTGGATTTTAGGGAGCATGTAGAAAATGGGTTGTGGGCTGTCACAGAGGTGAGGTCTCTGAGCAGTCTGGTGGCTGCTAACTCTGCCAGACATCGCTCCCCTCTCCCATCACCTCTACGCTACTATCTCTCCCCTTCCCTGCCCCTCCAGATTGCTGCTTCATTTAATGTAATGCTTGCTTGTGTGAATGAATGAATGAGTGTGTGTGTGTGTGTGTGTGTGTGTGTGTGTGTGTGGTGGTTTTTTTCCTATTTCTTTTTCTGGCGAAGACTGTGGCTGAAAGCTGATGTTTATGTGTATTAATTGTGCCTGTCTGCAATCTAACATGTCATCTTTACAGTAAAGTAGCAATCTAGCTTTTTCTTACATTGTTGAAATGCAAAGCTTAAAAGGACAGTGGATGAAACAATCTCTTAAATTGCTACTAGAATACAGTAAAAATTAATTACTAGATGCACTTAAAGTGATGCACATTTCAATTCCTAAAATGAAAATGTGCAACTAATTGCAGAAAAGTTTTCTTTTCATTTACTTGCATTTCAGTAATGAAAAAGCAAAAGTTTGTAGCCTACCTTGGCGAGCTTTCTCCATTGGGGAGAAAGTTGCTGGCAAGGACCGCACCATGGAGCAAAATAGTCAACAAGCCACATATGGTCGACTGGTTTACTGGCAACTGTAGACTCAAAGTTCTTCTCTGTCAGTTCCACAACTACATACAAATGAACACAAGATTAGATCAATTATAGTATGCACAGGGGTGTTAAAGCAATCATTCTTCCTGAAGTACATACATGAATGCAAAGAGAAGCAACCCTTATAAATGGAAAACTGGGAAGTACCCTCTGCCATGCATTTCACAGTGGTTTGCGGAGTATAGATGAAGCTCCATAAATTTGTTGTTAGCTATAGTGATAAAAAAAGCAATGATCAGCATCTTACTTTTTGGCTGACAAGAACTTGTCGAAATGGGCCATTTTACAATCAGATACTTTCTTTCCATCAGTACGTACACACACACACACACACACACACACACTCACACACACACACACACACACACACACACAAATTAATCCTCTCAGTTGTGTTCCAATGCATTACATTCTATTTCTACAAGTCTTGCAGTACTTCTCTCTCCCTTCCCTTGTAGAATCCCGTCCCCACCACTTCTCTGTCGAGAGACAAGCATATTGTTGATATAATAGTAGTGAAAGCCCAATTTATTTCATGGAGCTAGCCATTGTGATGAATGCATACTGCTTACTCTGATACGTTTACACCAGTGGCTATTTCCCCACTATGTATGTGTTAATGACAAAATAATCATCACTACATGAGAACTTTCCAACTGTAGTTAATAAGTGTGGAACATCCCACTCTGTGCAATCTGCTTTGTTACATGTACAGATGGAGTGTAAAAGACTTCAGCTCCAGACATCAACAAGGCAAGACAGCAAATAAACCTCTTCACCTGCTGTGATGGAATGCTCTTGTTCTTTGGGCATCGCGGCTTGTCAGTGCCTTGGAGATCATGGAAGGGCACAGTTGACAATGTAAATGGCCTAATAACTGAAGATGTAGAGGAGTTCTGTATTCCGCTCTAAAAAGTCAAGTCAATATATGTACATGTGGTGACCTGCTGAGAGCTACACATCATGAAAGATCTATTCACCACAAATTGTAACCAAGGTTGTAAAATATTACGATTCTGTCAAAAAATACAGAAGATTTCATGTGGAGGTGAGTTTGTCATTTAGTTAGTAGCTTGAACAAACCAGAGCTCTATTTTAGCATCCATACATCGTAATGTTGCATAAATAGGCACCTGTTGTGTCTTATACATATTTCACTGTACCATACTTGGTCACTTTAATTTACTGGATCTATTTCTCCTCCAAGTAAACACCACTATCTTGGCTCCAGACAGCATGGCTCAAACCAAAATTAACAAACACGGGCAGTAATGTACATGCCATACCAGTTTCATGGGTAGCTTGGCACAACTTCTGCATGTTTCCCTATCCTTACATGCTGGCATAATACATCTGAAATGACTGCATTTTAAGCACTTGAAGGGTTTGGTGTGTAGAAAATGACTCAAGTGACAAAACACTGTTTTAATATGACCAAGAAGAACAGAGTTTTTGATTTTCTTTTTTAAAAGAAAACAAGAAAAGGAAAAATTCAGCTCTTTGGAGTTCTTCGCTGATTTTTTTTCCTTTTTGTTTTCTGGAAAATGATGCCAGTCACTCCGTCAGCTTCCCACTCTTCCTTTAATTCAGTAGTGTGTAGGTCTACTACGGCTTGTGGTTATACACAGCACTGCATAGGAGTGACATGCGTAGGGCCTACCTATGTCTTTTTATCAACGAATAATGCAACTAATGTGAGTGTAGGTAGTGTGTGAAGTTATTTTTATTGACATGTTGCAAGTCATGTCATGGGACAATGCACATCCAACATGAGGTGGTGATTGCAGGACCTTTGTGAGAGGAAATGCCTGCTTGGATGCAAAAACAGAAGTTTCATGAATTGCCAGAAGGCCTTGAAGATACATAGAGTTCTTAAGAACACATGTATGTGAACAATGGACATTAATCTGTGAGAAGATTCACTTGCTGGTTGATCTTGAGCATTGACACAAGGCCTTTATGTCGCTGGTTTGATACATACTTGAGAAACCAATATACATGTTTTTAATTCAATTTGGATGTCATAATGTCACGCTGTAACCACACTCAAGTCCAAATCCAAAAGAGAGAGAGCACTGAAAGCACTTTTATTACAAACATCATTGTATAAACAGAACAGAACTGAAATGGATGGAGAGTGCAGTTATCTACATGAAACTCAAACATTTCAGCATATACAAACATTACAAACATAAGAAATGTCAAGAACATTCCTGAAATGATAAATACTAAATTAGAAATAATTATTATGGGTGGTTTCAAGTTTGAAATCGTGACCTGCAGCATGCCAGCCAGCAATGTTTACCATTATATATATTACATGCAGTGCAGCTCATGGAATTTGTTCCCTTTCCTTCTGTTCCAGAAGCTGTCATTGGAGCCAACTACAGCACCCTGGATCTAGATCTCGTCAGTAGTCCTCTGTACGGGGGCACTGATGGATCCTTGCATTCTGGTCATGTTGTCACATCACCTTCACTATGATGAACATCAAAGGTAGCTCCTCCCACTGACACTTAATTATTGTCAAGCAGGGCTTCAGCTTCCTTGAACAAGAAGCTACTATTGTTTATCTGCACCTCAGGACTGTAGCAAGGCTTCATACAGAAGACATTGACATTATCTGTGCGCTTTTTGTCTTATAGATGAAGGGTCACAACTGTTGGCTTCATATGTGAAGTCCAACAAGTGACAAAGGGTATGAGATGGCCCAGAGTAGAGCTTTACTAACTTTTTTGATAGTCCCATTTTCTGCATAGGCATAAAAATCTGTACAGAGTCTCCCTGGCTGCACATTACTGGCTAGTGCTTGGCATTATAGTGATTTTGGTCTTTCTCCTCACCATCCAGAGTCTGTAGGCAAGTCAGCTGTCTCCTTCTTCAGTTATGCTAAAAAGTGTGTCACACAGTCATTATCAGTAGTGTCATGGGAAGCAGGAACAGTCTATCTATTGTTGTTTTGGCCTTGCAACTGTGTAGCAGAAAGAATTGTGTGAAACCTGTTGTGGTTTAATGTGCTGTATGCAAATGTCATAATGGGAAGTACTGTATCCCAATATGTTCAAAGTAATGTAAAATTAACTCTTATACTAGACACTACTGGAAAGCTTTTTCTGCAACAAGAAACCAGCATACAGGGTGATCTGTGTTTCAAATTGGCATCTTCTAAAGAAACCTTGCAACTTTCAGAGCTTTGACATTTGGCACAGTTTTGGTGAAAGCACAGAGGTGAGGCATTCAATGGGAACTACATATAATACAGGGTGGCGCAGATGGATCGGGTGGTTTTAAAATACTTGTCAAACTGTCAATTGTAAAGGTATTGGATTGAAATAAAGTGCAAAACGTGTAGTTACAATGGAAGTTTATTAACAAAAAAATAGTAATGTTAGTTTTTAAAAATTACATCCATCAAATGCCCTCCTTCTCGAGCGACGCATTCTTGGAGTCGGTCCTTAACGTTCCGCATTGCCCGCTCAAGCACATCACCAGGAATTGATGTGATTTCGGTGTGAATTGCTGCCTTCAACTCCTGAATGGTCCGGGGTTTGTTCATGTAGACCCTTGCTTTTAAATAGCCCCATAAGAAAAAGTCACATACCGTGAGGTCCGGTGAGTGAGGGGGCCAATGGACATCTCCATTACGGGAAATCAAACGGCCAGGGAACAGAGCGCGTACAGCTTGCATTGATATCCTAGCGGTATGTGCAGTTGCCCCGTCTTGTTGGAACCACATATTGCCCATGTCGTAATTGTTCTCTTCAAGTTGTGGGAGAAGAAAATCTTCAATCATGTTCACATAACGCTGCGAATTAACAGTAACCGCCTGCTCCCTTTCATTTTCAAAAAAGTAAGGACCAATTATCCCTACCTTAGAAACCCCACACCAAACCGTCACTTTGTCACTATGGAGAGGCCGTTGGTGTAGATCTCTTGGGTTAGTGTCGGCCCAGTAACGGCAATTTTGCTTGTTTACGTATCCGTTAATGTGAAAGTGAGCCTCGTCAGACATCATGATAATCAGGTTTACATCTTCCAATAACTCCAACATCTGTTGGCTAAACTGAAGCCTTTGAAGATGGTCTGTTGGGAGAATCTTCTGTACCAACAGGATTTTATAGGGGTGGAATTTCAGTTCTTCGTTAAGAATCCTTTGAAGGCTCCGACGTGACATTCCAAGAGCTTGAGCACGACGTCTCGTTGATCGACGTGGGCTCGCAGTGACATCGCGTCTCACACGCTCCACGTTCTCAGGCGTTGTTATTGTTGGCGGTCTAGGCGTCCATTTTGGAGCACATGAACCAGTAGTGCGGAAATTATGCACCCAACTCAATATCGTATCTCGCTTAGGAACACTACCGCGAGGTGGGATGTTGAAACGCCGGCGAAAGGCACGCGTCACAGCAACAATTGACTCGTTATTGCGTATGAACTCTTCCACTGCGAAAACACGATGCTCAACGGACCACGTAGCCATCGCGACTGACTGCCAGCCTGCAACTGAAACTTCCCGTCCCCCCCCACCACAGGACAAAGTCGCCGAACACCTGGCTCCCCCCCCTCCAGACGTACAGTCCACTTCAAAACCACCCGATCCATCTGCGCCACCCTGTATAAGGATTTCCAATTGTTGACACAGGGAGCTTCCCAAAGAGACTGATAAATGTAATGGTGCTGCTGCAGGCAGAATCGGTATCAGATGCCCCACAGATAATTGTGGCACATGCTTCTATCACTGACATTTCTTACAGTGGTTCACTTATCATGTACTGGACTGATAGACTTGGCCAGTGATACCTGTGTCTGATTCTGTCCACAGTCTTCACGAATCCCAGATAACCATATTGGACCATTGTGGGAAAACTTCATGATAGCTGACCATAGATGAGCTTGGATGACAAACAACCATTTCCACCACATCGGATCATAGTTCCTTTTGTAAAACATTCCATTTATTAATTAGAATTCTTCTTTGGCCTCCAAGACTTCTATAGTTTTCAGCAATTCTGGATGTCTCCTCTGTTCAGCAGCAATGTCAGGATTCCTTGAAAGGCAGTCAACATCATTTAGTTTGCATCTGTTTTTGGATCCCACTAAAATGTCATATTCCTGAAGCTTTGGTCCTCATCTCGTCATCTGACTTGACGGATCTTACAGGCTAGTCTGCAAGTACAGACAATGATTATTGGTCACATTGGTGAGTGGTTTGTAAACAAATACAGCCGGAACTTGTTGATAACCCAAACAACTGCATGGAACTCTTTCTTGGTTGAAGAGTAATTTCCCCTCAGACTTGTCAAGTATGCAGGAATCATAAGCTACAACCTTCCTGGATTTGTACTACACCTGCATCTATTCAATCACTGCTAGCCTCAGTGTGAAGTTCTATCTCAGCATTCTTGTCATGATACTAGGACTGGAAAAGATGTTAGCGCCTCATTAAGGACAAAGAAATATCTTTCTTACCTCTTGTTCCACGAAAATATTGTGTCTGCAGTAGCTCTTGCATGAGAGAGTCCTTTATGAATTGTCAACAGTATGAGCACATTACGAACATGCTGAGGATTGGAAACCCTGTGACTGCTCCTATGGTTCTCTGGATCAGGACGGGTGCCATCGACACTTAATAAGTGGCCTATTATTTTTATTTCTTGGGAGGCGAAGACACGTTTATCGGATTCAGGCAGAGTAATGCAGTCTGAACACACCTCAATGCTGTTGTCAGATGGTTTAGTCGTTCCTCAATTATTATTATTATTATTTTTTTTTTAAATAGAAAACAATGTCATCCAGATAGCAAAGACATGTTGTCCATTTATGGTGTCTAGCAGGTTGTGCATCATGTGCTTGAAAGTGGCCAAAATGTTAAATAGTCCAAATGACATAACTTTGAGCTCTCAGAAGCCATCAGGATTTAGGAACGCAGTTTTTTCCTACCAGTTTCATCAACATTGTGTTTGCCAGTAATCTGTCTCCATGTCCAGCACTGACAAACATTTTGATCCTCTCAAGCAGTCTGTTGCAGTCAATCCACTCTAAGGGATCGATATCTTTCTTTTTTGGGGTTTTTCTCAGTCATTGATAATCAATACAGAAACACCATGTGTCATCCTTCTCCTTTGCAAGACCACTTGAGAGTACCAGAAACACACTGAAGGTTCAATGACATCATCTTGCAGCATCTTCCCCACTTCCTCTTGGACTACAAGTCACTCAACCAGCAATATTCCATATAACGGATGGTTAATTGGCACATGATACCCATGCTGATCAAGTATTTCAGCATGGGTCACTTGGTCTGTCCTTTCTCCACTCCAGAATTCAAATCATCCAGAAATTGGCACAGAACAGCTAACATTTTCCAACATTGTTTCTCAGTCAGCTTTGATCCTATTGGCAATTCAATAGTAGCTTCCTCCGTTGTGTTATCTGTAGTGGTAGTAAAGTACAGTTCTTTGTTAATAGTATTAAGCTGCCCCTCCTGGACTGGTTTGATTGTCCCTAAACACATACCTTCAGGGATAAGTTGTGGCTGCTCATGACAATTAGTCATTAGATCCAAAGTCATCCTTGAGGACATACAACCCCCTTGATTAGTCACTGAAATGTAGATTTCTTTTGTGACCCTGATAAACTTTTTGCAATCGACAAAAGCTTCACGGTTTAACTACGCATCTAGACAACCGACAAGAGCAATATCTTCTACATGTGCTTGTTTAAATAGATTTGTCAATCTGGAGCTTTGATCTTCCACAGTCTATGATTGCTTGTGCTGTCTGCAAGAAGTCCTACATTACATCATCACGAGTACAGTCTGATAAAACCACAAAATTCAAAGGTCTGTGTTTTGTCATTTATAGTTATTCTTGCTACGCATGTTCCTGTGGGTTGGACATATTTCCTATTTGCAGCACCTAGGAGAGTGGCTGGTACCTCTGTATGACAATGGGGAACGGCTATGGCAAGTCGGGAAGTGACCTCATCCAGATTATGAACGACTTCATTCTACAGGTTGACTATACTCATCAGCAATTAACTGGCAAGAATACAATTGCTACAGTGGTTGACATCTTGTGGTGAATAGTTGTTTTCTCTCCCTATGATAACATACAACATGTCCAGGGCACCCACAGTGGAATTATAACGGCGTGTAGTGCTCTGCCCTCCAAATGTCTGTTCCTGTGCATGGCATTATACCTGGCAGAGGAACTGGTCTTACCTGTGTTGGACATGTACTAGGTTGTCATTTGACAGTCATAGCTTAATGCTGAAATGGGCAAGACCATTCTTACAGGTGCATTTGACTGGTGGTGGAGATTGGTGCTAAATGTGGATACACCTCTTCATCAACATTTTCTATTACCTCCCAATGTACAGGATTGACATTCACGGCTGCTACCACTTGCTTGCTTTGTCCGACAGTTCTGGGTGCCATAAAATGCTGTGCCTCTTCTCTAACAGCCTGGTGTACAAGACACAAGTTCATGGTGATCCTCTACAACTGTTGTAAGAACCACATTCAGGAGTCAGTCAAACCTCTTTTGTCAGACTCTTTTCTGTCGCATTTCCTTCCTGTGTTGGAACCACTCAATGAATTTCTCATTTGTTGTGACATTCTTTACCACTCTTGTGACATTCTTTTACATGTCTGGTGTGACCTCTTTCATCAAGAGTGAGATTTTGTCAGCTTCTGTTATATTTGAATTAAAAATTTGGAATAGGGCCAAAACATTCTGTTTGTAGACTTTTGTTGTTTCTCCAAGACACTGATCCTTGTCCTTCAATTATTCTTCAGACTTACCGCCGATTGTTGCAAAAAGTTGTTTTTTTTTTTTTTTTCAGTTTGGCCTGAAATTTATCGCTGCTACTGATCTTCTCTTCTTTGTTCTCTAGCGACTTAGTCGAATCCTTTCAGCCATTCTGTTAGGTCCTGACCAACATCTCCAGGAAACACTGATGGGTGGCTGATGTGCAGCTGACTTACTGCTGTTTTGGAATCCACTGGCCAGCTGGATACAAGGACCAAAATAATAGTGTACTGTTTGTATTTTGGTTCCTGTCCATGTAAGTGACAACTTGCATGTTGCCCAGTTGGAGCCACAGTGATGTAAATGTTTCTGAAGTACCAGGCATCTCCACAAAAAACTGTCACATATGCAGATCAAGCCCAAATCCGAAAGCACGGTGATCAATGAACTACAACACTGAAAGCCTATTTATTATGGATACCAATGTACAGCCAAAACAGAACCGAACTACTGGGCAGAGACTGCAACTATTTACACAAACATTGAATATTCCAGAACATACACACATTACAAACATAAGAAATCTTGAGAACCATCCAGAAATGATAAATATTAAATGAGAAATAACTGCTGGTGATGAGGTTTCAACTGGTGACCTACATCATGCCAACCAATGAAGCCAACAGCTACACTAACACAGCTCATGGCAATGCTGTGTCATAGTCAGAGAAAAAGCCAGAGCCTGACAGGCTCTGCAGACTATCAAGGTCAACAATAAAAGCTAAGAAAAGGCTAAATTCACACCCTGCAAGTTGCAACACTTTGCTAAAATTTAGTGTGTTGGGCAACACTGTCACGATTGGCCACTCCTCACATCATTTCATGTTCTGCAGAGGTGTTAGCTGACATGAAATAGCCGTTTCCCCTAGCAATTCCCCATTTTGAAAGCCTTTCACCAAATTAAGCATTCCTGCTACCTCGTACACAGCTTCTGAATACAGTAGCAGGAGAAAGCAGTCATGTGTGCATGAGATGTGCTTGCTTGTGTGAATGTGTGTGCATTTTCTGTTCTGAAGAAGACTCTGACTGAAGGCTCAATGTGTAACATTATTTTCATTGTGCCTGGCTGCTGTTCAAAGGATTATCTTACAGTGAATAGGAATCTATTCTTTTCACAATACTGTATATTCCAATCTGGACTTTCCATTTTTTGCATATTCAAATGCTATACTTTTGGCTTATATTGTAAATTTCACCAATAGACTATAATCTCAATGTAAATAAAGTTAAAATAAAACAGAAATAATACAGATCGAATGCTTTTCCATTTCTTGTCTTTGAATGGTGTGTCTATTCAAAACAAGGATATATGGGGAATATTATCACTGGTGTGTGTGTGTGTGTGTGTGTGTGTGTGTGTGTGTGTGTGTGTGTGTGTGTGCACGCGCGCTGATCTGAAACTTCCTGTCAGATTAAAATTGTGTGCCGGACTGGTATTCGAACCTGGGACCTTTGCCTTTTATGGGCAAGTACTCTATCAACTGAGTTTTCCAAGCAAAACTCATGACTTACCCTCACAGCTTTATTTCCACCAGCACTTTCATTATAGAACTTTAAAAGGCATTTAAAGTAATAGTTCACCTCTATTCTTTCCTATTTTTCCAATTAAACTTTAGGACACCAGGGTGACCACCATAACTGGATTATGAAGTATATCACACACCCAAGCTAAATTCTGTGATACAATGAACTAGAAAACATCAGAAAGACAAATACACATGACATTCAAGGATTGTCATGTAGTAATATAGCATTATGTTTTTTTGAGAATTACGTTACAAATAGGACACATGATGTACATGGTCTACACCTACTCTCAACATTACCTGCAATTTCTCTACAACAGATAATTCCTCTCTTCTGCTCTACTTATAACATTAACAAGCCAATAAGTAACATCTGAAATTTGACGGCAATC
The DNA here is from genome assembly GCF_023864275.1 of Schistocerca cancellata. Lineage (NCBI taxonomy): Eukaryota > Metazoa > Arthropoda > Insecta > Orthoptera > Acrididae > Schistocerca > Schistocerca cancellata. Next base: position 382,710,615 of record NC_064634.1, on the reverse strand, counting down.
GGTATTTCAGGTTTTGTCCACTGAGATACTCATTTCCTAATACACTAGTAATTTGAGAAAGTTGATGTAACAATTGATTTCCACTGCCATCATCATCCAAAATGGAGAAAACTTATATAAATACAGTAATGCAAAGTCCTTGATGTAGTGCAATAATAGTAGGTGTAAAGTAACAACCCATCAAATAGCTGAGGAGTGGAGGCATCGATAGGCACATAAGCAATACTGAAGAAGTTTCTGAGCTTTTTGAGGGCATTCTTCTCTAGAGCCAACTATAGAATATATATATTTTGACAAATACACCTGTATGACTACATTTCCCTGCTAACTACATTGTACTTCCCTCTGATAGGATATGATATTCTTCTGACAGGAATAGGATGTGCTGGGTGGCTGCAGAGGACAAGTCTTTCACCTGGTTCTTCCACAGGGGTATGAAGCAAATGGCAAAGGACTGGGATTAAGTGTGGCAAAAGGATGGACCATGATATTTTGTATATAGGGTAGGGAAGACAGCAAATACCAATTTGGTAGGGGTAAGAAGGCTTTAGTGTATATATTACGCCATATCCAAACATACCTAATACTCTGGCCACTACCTTGTACTAGCTGCAAAGGAGTGCCCTTGCACATTATCCAGCACTGCCATGGACTAGAACAACTGAACTCTATGCTACACCAGGGCTTAAACTATTTATCGTCGTGCCCAGAAATAAGAAACATTCCACTCACAATTCTTCCATAATTTCCAAAGTGATATTCTGTTGCCCACCCAGACATCATTGTCTATCTTTATGCACCACCTACTCCCAACCCCTTTCCCTATGAGTCTCATTCCTTGTGGAAGAGCTGGGTGCAAGCCCTGTCCAATGCTCCTACCAGCACATCTTATTCATAATTCATCACAGACAAATTCTATCGTATCAGAAGTTCGAATCTCTCTGGAAGCAGCTGCATCACATACCACCTCCAACGCAAATTTTGCATAGTCATTTTTGTGGGCATGACCACCCATAGGCTGTCCAAACAATTGAATGGCTACTGCCAAAAACTGTGGCCAAGAACAGAGTATCCTGCCTAGTGGTGGAACACACTACTCAATACAACACAGTCCTCTGCAATGACTGCTTCACCACTGGTGCCAACAGGACACTTCAATCCAGCGTGCCATCTTTCTGGGCGTTGACCACTTTCTCTCTCATAGCTCCATCCACACCTTTGTCCACATTAAACTCACCAACCCCAGAAGTACCTGCATTTCAACATCTGTCATCCATTTCACACCAAAAAATCCCTCTGTTAGAGCCTTGCCACCTGGGGATGGTGTATCTGCAATGACAAGAACACTTTTGCCCAGTATGCTGACTATGGGTATCTCACTAAGGGCTTCACAGACAGGCACCATCCCCCAAAACTAGTCCCCAGACAGATCTCTCATGCCATTTTCCCTCACAACCCCAGTCCTCCCACCATTCCCAAAGAACCAACCACAAAGGAGGCCCCCTTCGATACCCAATACCACCTCTGACTGGAACAACTGATTCACCTCCTTCCTACTTAAGATTCTTCCTATCCCTCCCAAAGTGGTGTTCTGTCAGCCACCCAGTCTCCACATCATAGTCCATGCCTATGCCACTCCCAATAGTAGCCCCTTGCCACAGGGATCACATCCCTGTGAAAGATACAGGTACAATACCTGCCCAATCCACCCACCCAGCACTTCTTATTCCAGTCCTGTCACAGGCTTATCCTACCCCGTCAGAGGCTGAGCCACCTGTGAAAGCATCCTTGTCACATACCAGCTCTGCTGCAATCACTGCACAGCTTTTTATATTGGTATTCCTATCAACCAGCTGTCCACCAGGATGAATGGCCACAACAAACTGTGGCCAAGAGTAAAGTAGACAAGCCTGTGGCACAACATGCAGGTGAACATAATACACTTGATTTCAGTGGCTGCTTCACTACTCGAGCCATCTGGATCCTTCCCTCCACCACCAGCTTTTCTAAACTGCACAGATGGGAGTTATCCTTACAACACATTCTCTGCTCCCAAAATTATCCCGGCCTCAGCCTATGGTAATCAACTGTCCACACACCTTCCACCCAACAGTTTCCACACCTTGTATACTTTCACCTCTTCCCTATTCTCATCCTTTCACTCTCTTTGTGTGTACCCCTTTGCCAGTGGACCACCCATCCCCATCTTTCCCATCCCCTGCTCCTCTCCTTTTTCACTCCATGTTTCTGCCCTCTCACTCCTCCCCATATTTCTCTCCCGCAGCCTCCAGATTCTGCACCTGTTAGCAGTCTAGTCACTGTACCCTCTGCCAGACAGTGCTCTTCTCTCCCCCTACCCCATACCCTGCTATCCCTTCCCTTTTCTTGCTCCTTCCAGATTGTTGATTCCACTCCACATGACAGTTGCATACCAGTCCAAGCTGCCAGAGGTGATGATTATGTGAGTGTGAGGTGTGTGCTTGGTTGTGTGAATGTAAATGTAAATGTGAATGTGTGTGTGTGTGTGTGTGTGTGTGTGTGTGTGTGTGTTCGCATTTTCTTTTCTGAAGAACGCTTTGACTGAAAGTTAAGTGCATAACTGTCTTTACATTGTGGCTGCCTGCAACTGAACACGTCATCTTTATGGTGAGTAACTATATTTTGCTTATATTGTTGATATTGCAACACAGAGTTCCCATTACTTGCTGCTACAAATTTTTACATATTAATACTTTGTGCTAAAAAAAGTACATTTGCACTGTAGTTCAGATTTACTACTAAACTGCGGGTTTGTCATCCTAAAACAGACTGGGTGAGAAAGTTCTCGTGTATGGAGAAGGCAAAGGACAAACCACAATATAAAAGGCCATGGGTAGTAAGTATTATGATGGTCAAACCAACCTTTTGAGTTCAAGATTGTCGATACATTACAATTTATTTACGTGAATTGCAGCAGTCATTTGCCTAGACGGTCAACAAGCATCATAGCGACCTAAATTTCAGTTGTACTTATTCATGCAACTACTAAGCAAAAACTTTCTTAAATACACTATGATTATAAATTTCATCTGCTAAGAAAAAGTATCAACTAGTCTACACATCAGTACACCACAGTAAAACTCCAGATGAGTGAATGAAACAGGGCAAGATAGACTCACCTACTGGATGCAGCACATCTCTTATGAAGTCAACCAGATCACTTGCTGTCCTCCCATGGAAGAAATGTGGATGCGTGCCAGTATGGTTGTACAACACTGTAGTCGGATAGGAGCGTACAGACTGTTGACGGCAAAAAGCTGCGTGCTGAGAGCAATCCAGGGTTGCAAAAGTTACACTGCCACCCAATGTACCACTAGCCTTTCGGAGCTCTGGCAGCAAGCGTAAGCAAGGTGGACACCATGGTGCAAAGAAGTCGACAAAAAAGGAACCACCTTCTGTAAAATGATAATATGATTAAACATAAGTGCAGTCACAAATTTATTTATTTGTAGAAAAATAAAACAAATGTTAAGGTTATTATAAATACAACCATGTTGCTCTACCTTATACATGAATTTCTTTATAACACATGCATGTTATTTTGAGCTGCAGTACCAATGTGCATTTATAACTGTATTCTGTAAGATGAATACTGTGGTGAGGGATACCTAGTCTATCACTACCATTTTTCACAGTTACAACTTTGTTTACTGATGGCAAATGAGAGAAAAGACTGTTAGTTCACCTCCACATTATTTCTAGTTTCACAATTGTGACCATAATGCACGATGTACAGTATGTCGGAAAAAAATAAATATTTTTTTTATACTTTTCTTGGAATATACATTATATAAAATTAAAAAGCCATGAGAACCAGACAGCAATTCCTTCAATTTTCTAAGTCTTCCATAAATATAACTTGGTAATGTCCAAAGACGATGAACATCATTCAAGAATCAATCAAATATGAGTTTTGTTAAGTGTCCTTAGGATTTTTCCCATGAAACTCAGTTTGGTAACTGGATTGTTCACAGATGTGTGGGATTATACTGCCATTAATGTCTCTGGATGGCTAACCTTATATAATTTGACAGTTGTGGCCAATTCCAGTTATTAATTACCAACACAGAAGTTATACAACATCATATCTATTCTGAGGATGGAGCGATCCAACCTGGTCATCAAGAAGATGACATCACACTTGATGAGATATAGGAAGCTCTGAAACAGACGAAAACAGGAAAGCTGCAGGATCTGATGGAATCAATGTGGAACTCCCTACCTTCGGAGAAATAAACGTAACAAAAGAGGGTCTTACCCCTCTCAAATGAATGGTGGAAAATGAGGATGGTACCTGAATTGTGGATGACAGCAAAGATCGTACTTCCCTATATATAAAGGAAGAATAAATGTCTGTGAGAACTATAGAGGAATAAGCCTTCTAAATGCTTCTTACAAACTCTATTCAATAATTATTAACAACAGAATGGAGAACATTGTTGACTTCCTTCTAATGGAGGAACAAAATGACTTTGGAAAGGGATGATCTTGTGATACTGCTGCTACTGTAAGACAATTGAAAAAGGCAATAATACAACATGGCAACTCTTGTCACATTCAGAGATTATGAAAAGGCTTTTGATAGCATGAAAAGGAGTAAGCTTCAGAATGTCATCGAGAAAAGAGTCTCTCTGAGACTTTTAACACAAGACATGAAGACTTTGTATCAGCACACAGAAATTATAAGTACAGCGAAAGAGCAATAAAGGTCAACTGAGAAGTGCAACAAGGACGTAGTCTTTCACTTACAACTGTATATTCAATATATATTTAGACGATGTTGTTAGACAATGGAAATGGGAAGTTAAATGATATTTCAGATATCCAGAATGAGACGAGATACTGGCAGAAATGAAGCTGTGAGAATGGGGCCTGTGTTGTGCTTGGGTAGCTCAGATGGTAGAGCACTTGCGCACGAAAGGCAAAGGTCCCGAGTTCGAGTCTCGGTCCAGCACACAGTTTTAATCTGACAGGAAGTTTCATAATTTCACATTAATACTAGTAAACACACACATAAATACTCTATACTCTGTTCTTTGCCAATAACCAAATAATTGTCCGGGTCTTAGAAAATGACCTACAGTTTGCAACACATCATCCAAATCAAATACGTAATAATCACCATATCTAAAAATTCCAGTAAATAATTTACAGTAAGAGTTTTCAAAGGGAAATTTCCAGTACACTCCAAAATCGTACAAAATGAACAATAAAATGAACAGGTGTCACATTTTCAGCTGTTAGGTGGTGACAGAAGGACTGTCACTAATAAAATAGTTTCATGCAGTCTTCTTTTCCTATAGTCACATTTATACAGCTATTATAGGTTAATTCCATCTTCTGCATCTGTAATATGTCTTATTAACCAAACTGTTACTGGAGTCACAAAAGATGGTATTAACCTATATTAATTAAATAAGTTCCATGTGACATTTGGCCTAATACACAGAATACTTGGTGAAAACACAAGGAAAGACACAATGCTAAAACTTTTCAAAGGAGTTGCTATCCATATTCTAACACAAGGAAGTGAATCTTGGACATTAACTAAGAAGGACTAAAAAACAATACAACAATATTACGAAAAAGGAAAGTTGCTACTCGCCATATAATGGAGATACTGAGTCGCAGATAGGCACAACAGGAAGATTGTTGGAAAAGACGCTTCCAGCTGACAAGACCTTTGTCGAAAATAGACGACACGCACACGCACGAATGCAGTCTCTGGCAGCTGAAGCCAGCTCACTTCAGCTGCCAGGGACCGCAGTCATATATATATATATATAAACACAAAGATTTTGAGACTTACCAAACAAAAGCACTGGCAGGTCAATAGACACACAAACAAACACAAACATACACACAAAATTCTAGCTTTCACAACCAACGGCTGCTTCGTCAGGAAAGAGGGAAGGAGAGGGAAAGACGAAAGGATGTGGGTTTTAAGGGAGAGGGTAAGGAGTCATTCCAATCCTGGGAGCGGAAAGATTTCCCTCAGGGGGAAAAAAGGACAGGTATACACACGCGCGCGCGCGTGCACTCACACACACACACACACACACACACACACACACACACACACACATCCATCCACACATACACAGCCACAAGCAGATATTTGTAAAGGCAAAGAGTTTGGGCAGAGATGTCAGTCGAGGCGGAAGTACTGAGGCAAAGATGTTGTTGAAAGACAGGTGAGGTATGAGTGTCAGCAAATTGAAATTAGAAATTAGCGGAGATTGAGGCCTGGCGGATAGCGAAGGGCAAGTTCCCATCTCCGGAGCTCTGACAGGTTGGTGTTAGTGGGAAGTATCCAGATAACCCGGACGGTGTAACACTGTGCCAAGATGTGTTGGCCATGCACCAAGGCATGTTTAGCCACAGGGTGATCATCATTACCAACAAACACTGTCTGCCTGTGTCCATTCATGCGAATGGACAGTTTGTTGCTGGTCATTCCCACATAGAAGGCTTCACAGTGTAGGCAGGTCAGTTGGTAAATCACATGGGTGCTTTCACACGTGGCTCTGCCTTTGATCGTGTACGCCTTCCGGGTTACAGGACTTGAGTAGGTGGTGGTGGAAGGGTGCATGGGACAGGTTTTACACCAGGGGCGGTTACAAGGGTAGGAGCCAGAGGGTAGGGAAGGTGGTTTGGGGATTTCATAGGGATGTACTAAGTGGTTACGAATGTTCGGTGGACGGCGGAAAGACACTCTTGGTGGACTGGGAAGGATTTCATGAAGGATGGATCTCATTTCAGGGCAGGATTTGAGGAAGTCGTATCCCTGCTGGAGAGCCACATTCAGAGTCTGATCCAGTCCCGGAAAGTATCCTGTCACAAGTGGGGCACTTTTGGGGTTCTTCTGTGGGAGGTTCCAGGTTTGAGGACATGAGGAAGTGGCTCTGGTTATTTGCTTCTGTACCAGGTCGGGAGGGTAGCTGCGGGGTGCAAAAGCAGTTTTCAGGTTGTTGGTGTAATGGTTCAAGGATTTCGGACTGGAGCAGATTTGTTTGCCACGAAGACCTAGGCTGTAGGGAAGGGACCGTTTGATGTGGAATGGGTGGCAGCTGTCATAATGGAGGTACTGTTGCTTGTTGGTGGGTTTGATGTGGACGGACGTGTGAAGCTGGCCATTGGACAGGTGAAGGTCAACATCAAGGAAAGTGGCATGGGAATTAGAGTAGGACCAGATGAATCTTTAATTGTTGGTATGTCTGGCCTTCGAAAGTGAAGAAGTTGTGGGTCAGGATGAAGCTGGCTAAGGTAATGAGGAAAGAGGTTTTAGGTAGAGTGGCAGGTGATCGGCGTGAAAGGAAGTGCTCCATCGCAGCGAGGCCCTGGATATGCGGAATATTTGTGTATAAGGAGGTGGCATCAATGGTTACAAGGATGGTTTCCGGGGGTAACAGACTGGGTAGGGATTCCAGGCGTTCGAGAAAGTGGTTGGTGTCTTTGATGAAGGATGGCAGACTGCATGTAATGGGTTGAAGGTGTTGATCTACGTAGGCAGAGATGCTGTGGGGGCTTGGTAACCAGCTACAATGGGCGGCCGGGATGATTGGGTTTGTGAATTTTAGGTAGAAGGTAGGGGTGCGGGGTGTTGGTGGGGTCAGGAGGTTGATGGAGTCAGGTGAAAGGTTTTGTAGGAGACCTAAGGTTCTGAGGATTCCTTGAAGCTCCGCCTGGACATCAGGAATGGGATTACCTTGGCAAACTTTGTAAGTAGTGTTGTCAGAAAGCTGACGCAGTCCCTCAGCCACAAACTCCCGACGATCAAGTACCATGGTCGTGGAACCCTTGTCCGCCGGAAGAATGACAATGGATCGGTCAGCCTTCAGATTACGGATAGCGTGGGCTTCACCAGTGGTGATGTTGGGAGTAGGATTAAGGTTTTTTAAGAAGGATTGAGAGGCAAGGCTGGAAGTCAGAAATTCCTGGAAGGTTTGGAGAGGGTGATTTTGAGGAAGAGGAGGTGGGTCCCGCTGTGACGGAGGACGGAACTGTTCCAGGCAGGGTTCAATTTGGATAGTGTCTTGGGGAGTTGGATCATTAGGGATAGGATTAGGATCATTTTTCTTCGTGGCAAAGTGATATTTCTAGCAGAGAGTACGGGTGTAGGACAGTAAATCTTTGACGAGGGCTGTTTGGTTGAATCTGGGAGTGGGGCTGAAGGTGAGGCCTTTGGATAGGACAGAGGTTTCGGGTTGGGAGAGAGGTTTGGAGGAAAGGTTAACTACTGAATTAGGGTGTTGTGGTTCCAGATTGTGTTGATTGGAATTTTGAGGTTTTGGAGGGAGTGGAGCTGGAAGTGGGAGATTGAGTAGATGGGAGAGACTGGGTTTGTGTGCAATAAGAGGAGGTTAAGGTTTGCTGGAAAGGTTGTGAAGGGTGAGTGAGTTGCCTTTCCGGAGGTGGGAAACCAGGAGATTGGATAGTTTTTTCAGGTGGAGGGTCGCATGCTGTTCTAATTTGCGGTTGGCCTGTAGGAGGATGCTCTGAACAGCCGGTGTGGATGTGGGAGAGGAAAGATTGAGGACTTTTATTAAGGATAGGAGTTGACGGGTGTGTTCATTGGCTGAGTTGATGTGTAGGTGAAGGATTAGGTGGGTGAGGGCAATGGATTGTTCAGTTTGGAACTGGTATAGGGACTGATGGAAAGAAGGGTTGCAGCCAGAGATGGGAACTTTAAGTGTGAGGCCTTTGGGGGTGATGCCAAATGTCAGACAAGCCTGAGAAAATAAAATATGGGAGTGTAATCTGGCTAGGGCGAAGGCATGTTTGCGGAGGGAATGTAAATAAAACTTAATGGGGTCTTTGTGGAGGTGTTGTGAGGGTGACATGGTACTAGAAGGTGGAAAGTGGAACACGAGGCTGAAATGAAAATGAAAATAAATATAAAAATATATGGGGAGAGATAAAGGTGAACTAGAAAGCAAATTGAGATCTGGTGTGAAAAAAGGCGAAAAAGTGTTGGTTAGAACTGGGCTATGTTGATCCTGTGGTGAAGTTGTGTAGGTAGACAACGATGTGCATAAAGGTTAGGTCGTTGTGTTGCCGCCAAAACACGATAAAGGGTGGAGAAATTCGGGAAAATTTTGAAAAAACTACGTGTAGATGTATTAAAAGGAGTGGTTTGGTGGTGGCAGATTATGGAAATGAGACTAACAATTGTCTGATGAAGAAATAATGACGTTAAAACCTGTGGGAAGCGGCTAAAAATGATCGGTGATGTGAGAAAAACGGAAATGGAAATAAAGCAAAAGTTATTAGAACTAGCCGAAAAGGTTGTTTAATAGGTGAAAGGAACTGTTTGTGAACTAGAAACGGTGGATTTTATAGTAGCGGTAGTGTTGAAAGCGGAAAAAACAAATTTTTTGGTTATGGTTCGGAAGTGGGTTACGTATTATTACGTATTATTGAGTATATATCGGCGGGATAAAGTTGTTTAGTAGATTACGGTAAAAAGGAGAAGGTGAATACAAAGTGAAACTACTGGCAGAAACAGGAGGAGGAAATAAGACGACAGAAAAGACTTCGAAATGTAACAGTGACAATAACAAACATAATTGTTGGGTCCAAATTAATGATATGAATATAATAGAGGGAATCATTCCACGTGGGAAAAATATATCTTAAAAACAAAGATGATGAGACTTACCAAACAAAAGCGCTGGCAGGTCGATAGACACACAAACAAACAAACACACAAAATTCAAGCTTTCGCAACAATCTGTTGCTTCGTCAGGAAAGAGGGAAAGATGAAAGGATGTGGGTTTTAAGGGAGAGGGTAAGGAGTCATTCCAAACACGGGAGCGGAAAGACTTACCTTAGGAGGAAAAAACGACAGGTATACACTCGCACACACACACATCTCCATCCGCACATACACAGACACAAGCAGACATTTGTAAAGGCAAAGAGTTTGGGCAGAGATGTCAGTCGAGGCGGAAGTACTGAGGCAAAGATGTTGTTGAAAGACAGGTGAGGTATGAGTGTCGGCAAATTGAAATTAGAAATTAGCGGAGATTGAGGCCTGGCAGATAGCGAGAAGAGAGGATATGCTGAAGGGCAGGTTCCCATCTCCGGAGCTCTGACAGGTTGGTGTTAGTGGGAAATATCCAGATAACCCGGACGGTGTAACACTGTGCCAAGATGTGCTGGCCGTGCACCAAGGCATGTTTAGCCACAGGGTGATCCTCATTACCAACAAACACTGTCTGCCTGTGTCCATTCATGCGAATGGACAGTTTGTTGCAACATCACCACTGCTGAAGCCCAGGCTATCCGTGATCTGAAGGCTGACCGATCCATTGTCATTCTTCCGGCGCACAAGGGTTCCACGACCGTGGTACTTGATCGTCGGGAGTTTGTGGCTGAGGGACTGCGTCAGCTTTCTGACAACACTACTTACAAAGTTTGCCAAGGTAATCGCATTCCTGATGTCCAGGCAGAGCTTCAAGGAATCCTCAGAACCTTAGGTCCCCTACAAAACCTTTCACCTGACTCCATCAACCTCCTGACCCCACCAACACCCCGCACCCCTACCTTCTACCTAAAATTCACAAACCCAATCATCCCGGCCGGCCCATTGTAGCTGGTTACCAAGCCCCCACAGCATCTCTGCCTACGTAGATCAACACCTTCAACCCATTACATGCAGTCTGCCATCCTTCATCAAAGACACCAACCACTTTCTCGAACGCCTGGAATCCCTACCCAGTCTGTTACCCCCGGAAACCATCCTTGTAACCATTGATGCCACCTCCTTATACACAAATATTCCGCATATCCAGGGCCTCGCTGCGATGGAGCACTTCCTTTCACGCCGATCACCTGCCACTCTACCTAAAACCTCTTTCCTCATTACCTTAGCCAGCTTCATCCTGACCCACAACTTCTTCACTTTCAAAGGCCAGACATACCAACAATTAAAGATTCACCTGGTCCTACTCTAATTCCCATGCCACTTTCCTTGATGTTGACCTTCACCTGTCCAATGGCCAGCTTCACACGTCCGTCCACATCAAACCCACCAACAAGCAACAGTACCTCCATTATGACAGCTGCCACCCATTCCACATCAAACGGTCCCTTCCCTACATCCTAGGTCTTCGTGGCAAACGAATCTGCTCCAGTCCGAAATCCTTGAACCATTACACCAACAACCTGAAAACTGCTTTCGCACCCCGCAGCTACCCTCCCGACCTGGTACAAAAGCAAATAACCAGAGCCACTTCCTCATGTCCTCAAACCTGGAACCTCCCACAGAAGAACCCCAAAAGTGCCCCACTTGTGACAGGATACTTTCCGGGACTGGATCAGACTCTGAATGTGGCTCTCCAGCAGGGATACGACTTCCTCAAATCCTGCCCTGAAATGAGAGCCACCCTTCATGAAATCCTCTCCACTCCACCAAGAGTGTCTTTCCGCCGTCCACCTAACATTCGTAACCACTTAGTTCATCCCTATGAAATCCCCAAACCACCTTACCTACCCTCTGGCTGTAGGGAAGGGACCGTTTGATGTGGAATGGGTGGCAGCTGTCGTAATGGTGGTACTGTTGCTTGTTGGTGGGTTTGATGTGGACGGACGTGTGAAGCTGGCCATTGGACAAGTGAAGGTCAACATCAAGGAAAGTGGCATGGGATTTGGAGTAGGACCAGGTGAATCTGATGGAACCAAAGGAGTTGAGGTTGGAGAGGAAATTCTGGAGTTCTTCTTCAGTTCTCCAGTTGCTTTCTAGTTCACATTTATCTCTCCCCATATATTTCTATCTTTCATTTTCATTTCAACCTCAAGTTAAACTTTCCACCTTCTAATACCATGTCACCCTCACAACACCCCCACAACGACCCCATTAAGTTTTATTTACATTCCCTCCGCAAACATACCTTCACCCTAGCCAGATTACGCTCGCATATTTTATTTTCTCAGGCTTGCCTGACATTTGGCATTACCCCCAAAGGCCTCACACTTAAAGTTCCCATCTCTGGCTGCAACCCTTCTTTCCATCAGTCCCTATACCAGTTCCAAACTGAACAATCCATTGCCCTCACCCACCTAATCCTTCACCTACACATCAACTCAGCCAATGAACACACCCGTCAACTCCTATCCTTAATAAAAGTCCTCAATCTTTCCTCTCCCACATCCACACCGGCTGTTCAGAGCATCCTCCTACAGGCCAACCGCAAATTAGAACAGCATGCGACCCTCCACCTGAAAAAACTATCCAATCTCCTGGTTTCCCACCTCCGGAAAGGCAACTCACTCACCCTTCACAACCTTTCCAGCAAACCTTAACCTCCTCTTATTGCACACAAACCCAGTCTCTCCCATCTACTCAATCTCCCACTTCCAGCTCCACTCCCTCCAAAACCTCAAAATTCCAATCAACACAATCTGGTACCACAACACCCTAATTCAGTAGTTAACCTTTCCTCCAAACCTCTCTCCCAACCCGAAACCTCTGTCCTATCCAAAGGCCTCACCTTCAGCCCCACTCCCAGATTCAACCAAACAGCCCTCGTCAAAGATTTACTGTCCTACGCTTGTACTCTCTGCTGGAAGTATCACTTTGCCACGAAGAAAAATGATCCTAATCCTATCCCTAATGATCCAACTCCCCAAGACACTATCCAAATTGAACCCTGCCTGGAACAGTTCCGTCCTCCGTCACAGCGGGACCCACCTCCTCTTCCTCAAAATCACCCTCTCCAAACCTTCCAGGAATTTCTGACTTCCAGCCTTGCCTCTCAATCCTTCTTAAAAAACCTTAATCCTACTCCCAACATCACCACTGCTGAAGCCCAGGCTATCCATGATCTGAAGGCTGACCGGTCCATCGTCATTCTTCCGGCGGACAAGGGTTCCACGACCGTGGTACTTGATCGTCGGGAGTATGTGGCTGAGGGACTGCATCAGCTATCAGACAACACCACATACAAAGTTTGCCAAGGTAATCCCATTCCTGATGTCCAGGCAGAGCTTCAAGGAATCCTCAGAACCTTAGGCGCCCTACAAAACCTTTCACCTGACTCCATCAACCTCCTGACCCCACCGACACCCCGCACCCCTACCTTCTACCTTCTTCCTAAAATTCACAAACCCAATCATCCCGGCCGCCCCATTGTAGCTGGTTACCAAGCCCCCACAGAACATATCTCTGCCTACGTAGATCAACACCCATTACATGTAGTCTCTCATCCTTCATCAAAGACACCAACCACTTTCTCGAACGCCTGGAATCCTTACCCAATCCCTTACCCCCAGAAACCATCCTTGTAACCATTCCTTGTAACCACTTCCTTATACACAAATATCCCACACGTCCAGGGCCTCGCTGCGATGGAGCACTTCCTTTCACGCCGATCACCTGCCACCCTTCCTAAAACCTCTTTCCTCATTAGCTTAGCCAGCTTCATCCTGACCCACAACTTCTTCACTTTTGAACACCAGACATACCAACAATTAAAGGGAACAGCCATGGGTACCACGATGGCCCCTTCGTACGCCAACCTATTCATGGGTCGCTTAGAGGAAGCCTTCTTGGTTACCCAGGCCTGCCAACCCAAAGTTTGGTACAGATTTATTGATGACATTTTCATGATCTGGACTCACAGTGAAGAAGAACTCCAGAATTTCCTCTCCAACCTCAACTCCTTTGGTTCCATCAGATTCACCTGGTCCTACTCCAAATCCCATGCCACTTTCCTTGATGTTGACCTTCACCTGTCCAATGGCCAGCTTCACACGTCCGTCCACATCAAACCCACCAACATGCAACAGTACCTCCATTACAACAGCTGCCACCCATTACACATCAAACGGTCCCTTCCCTACAGCCTAGGTCTTCGTGGCAAACGAATCTGCTCCAGTCCGGAATCCCTGAAGCATTACACCAACAACCTGACAACAGCTTTCGCATCCCGCAACTACCCTCCCGACCTGGTACAGAAGCATATAACCAGAGCCACTTCCTCATCCTCTCAACCCAGAACCTCCCACAGAAGAACCACAAAAGTGCCCCACTTGTGACAGGATACTTTCCGGGACTGGATCAGATTCTGAATGTGGCTCTCCAGCAGGGATAGGACTTCCTCAAATCCTGCGCTGAAATGAGATCCATCCTTGATGAAATCCTCCCCACTCCACCAAGAGTGTCTTTCCGCCGTCCACCTAACCTTCATAACCTCTTAGTTCATCCCTATGAAATCCCCAAACCACCTTCCCTACCCTCTGGCTCCTACCCTTGTAACCCCCGGTGTAAAACCTGTCCCATGCACCCTCCCACCACCACCTACTCCAGTCCTGTAACCCGGAAGGTGAACACAATCAAAGGCAGAGCCACGTGTGAAAGCACCCACGTGATCTACCAACTGACCTGCCTACACTGTGATGCATTCTATGTGGGAATGACCAGCAACAAACTGTCCATTCGCATGAATGGACACAGGCAGACAGTGTTTGTTGGTAATGAGGATCACCCTGTGGCTAAACATGCCTTGGTGCACGGCCAGCACATCTTGGCGCAGTGTTACACCGTCCGGGTTATCTGGATACTTCCCACTAACACCAATCTATCCGAACTCCGGAGATGGGAACTTGCTCTTCAATATATCCTCTCTTCCCGTTATCCACCAGGCCTCAATCTCCGCTAATTTCAAGTTGCCGCCACTCATACCTCACCTGTCATTCAACAACATCTTTGCCTCTGCACTTCTGCCTCGACTGACATCTCTGCCCAAACTCTTTGTCTTTAAATATGTCTGCTTGTGTCTGTATATGTGTGGCTGGATATGTGTGTGTGTGTGTGTGTGTGTGTGTGTGTGTGTGTGTGTGTGTGTGTGGGCGCGCGCGCGCGCGAGTGTATACCCGTCCTTTTTCCCCCTAAGGTAAGTCTTTCCGCACCCGGGACTGGAATGACTCCTTACCCTCTCCCTTAAAACCCACATCCTTTCGTCTTTCCCTCTCCTTCCCTCTTTCCTGGTGAGGCAACAGTTTGTTGCGCAAGCTTGAATTTTGTGTGTATGTTTGTGTTCGTTTGTGTGTCTGTCGACCTGCCAGCACTTTCATTTGGTAAGTCACATCATCTTTGTTTTTAGGTATATTTTTCCTACGTGGAAAATATATATACACACACACACACACACACACACACACACACACACATCCATCCGCACATACACATACACATACATATGTGCGGATGGATATGTGTGTGTGCGCGAGTGTATACCTGTCCTTTTCCCCCCCTGAGGTAAGTCTTTCCGCTCCCGGGATTTGAATGACTCCTTACCCTCTCCCTTAAAACCCACATCCTTTCGTCTTTCCCTCTCCTTCCCTCTTTCCTGATGAACCAACTGTTTGTGCGAAAACTTGAATTTTGTGTGTATGTTTGTGTGTCTATCGACCTGCCAGCGCTTTTGTTTGGTAAGTCTCAAAATCTTTGTTTTTATATATATATATATATATATATATATATATATATAAAACGAAAGCGCTGGCACGTCGATACACACACAAACAAACACAAACATACACACAAAATTCTAGCTTTCGCAACCAACGGTTGCCTCGTCAGGAAAGAGGGAAGGAGAGCGAAAGACGAAAGGATTTGGGTTTTAAGGGAGAGGGTAAGGAGTCATTCCAATCCCGGGAGCGGAAAGACTTACCTTAGGGGGAAAAAAGGACGGGTATACACTCGCACACACACACATATCCATCCACACATATACAGGCACAAGCAGACATATACAGAGGCAATATATATCTGTGTGTGTGTGTGTGTGTGTGTGTGTGTGTGTGTGTGTGTGTGTGTGTGTGTGCACGTCTGTCATCTATTTTCGACAAAGACCTTGTTGGCCAAAGTCTTATTTGTGACAGTCTTTTTGTTGTGCCTATCTGCAACTCAGTGTCTCTGCTATACGGTGAGTAGCAACTTGCCTTTCATAGCATTGTTACATTTCATCCTAAAGAAGAATACAGTCACCTGAAATGAAATTTCTAAAGAAAATGGATGTACCCTCTGTATTGTCATATATTATCAATAGTGCCAAAGCTGGCACCTCAAAGATTCCTGTAGGCTCCATGAGAGGTGCTGCGAACATCACCACCAACAGGATGATCTGACCAATGAAGAACCTCCAGGCTGCCGAGCAATGAAGACTACCAGAACATTGTTCTAGGGGACAGGCACCTGGGCAACTTTTTCTAGTTCAAGATATGCCTGTGTTGCTAATTGGTTGCTAACGTTAGACTGAAATGTTGATAGCTAGCTCTATTGGCAAACATTTGTACATAGATGCATGCCTGTGTCATGGCTCTGCTTATAGCCAACCACGGCTGCCACAAGTTGTCGACACTGTAGCAGGTTTTCAGCCATAGACTGAGTAAAATAAATTTATTTAAAGTGCATTTCTGTCAACTAAACTTTTGCTTGCCTGTCCAGATTTCCATAGTGACAGATTCCTTTAGCCACTTCCACCCACTTATCAATGGCAACGAGACAACATTTGGCTTCTCAGAACAAAACGTTTGCTACTCACATCACAACACCCTAAGAGGTCAAATAAAAAATAATATTGGATGATAAGAATATATACTGTATAAATGAAAGATATATAGAGTGAGGATATATACAATGTAGTCAACTTATCAACAGAATGAAAGAAGACAGATTAGTTAAACAATTATAAACCAACAGGACAGATGGGTTCACTGCAGGCACAACAGGCAATACGCCTACTTCATGAATTGAAGAGGAAATTACCGTATGAACTCGAATCTAAGCCGCACTTTTTTCCGGTTTTTGTAATCCAAAAAACCGCCTGCGGCTTAGAATCGAGTGCAAAGCAAGCGGAAGTTCTGAAAAATGTTGGTAGGTGCCGCCACAACTTCTGCCGTCGAATATATGTAGCGCTACACAGGCATGCTTTGTAGGCACAAAGATAAATACTGGTGCCAAAACCTCTGCATCAGTAAATAATTTTTTTTAAAAAAAAGGTGGAAGACGATCTTTTTTTCTCGGCCCCGAGTTTCGATTACTGCATTTTCATACATTATCCAACGAAGTAAATACAAATTCCGTATTGTTCATCTTCGAATGTAGCAGAATTTCAATGTATTACGAAAATCCGACTCGCAAGACTGTTTGGGATGTTTGTCAATATGGCCAACTCTACGTTCTGAATTTTTTCCTACCTGTGAGAAGAGATGGTTGCTAATAGGAACCTGATGAAATGTGAATCACATGCAGTATTCTCTTCACCATAAGAATAATACGAATATAAACATTTTGCCATGTATTCTTTCGTGTTTGCTGCTATCTCATTTAAATCCTGTCTGCGTAATAAATTATGAAACTAGAGTGAAACAGCAGACGCGGAAGAATATACGTATCGTGTCATGTTTATATTCGTATTATTCTTATGCCTAATAGTGATACAGTCAGAATGAAGCACGGCAACTGACTAGATTTTTAAATCTAAGATGACTCTAATTTCTGTGCAGAATTTGATGTACTACAGAAGCGGCCGCAAAGATTTTCAAACGGAGAAAAATTTTCGCCTAACTCTCGTTCAGAACATGTTCTATCATACGCAGTCTATTATTTGGTTCTTGTTGATCATTATCAAAGAAAGCAGCAGTGTAAGTAACAACAAATAGCAGTCTCTTGTCATTGTTTCGCTAATAACACGATTCCTCCCTTTTTTTAATTGTAAGCGGCGGTAGTGCGCACAAAAGCAAGCCGTGCCGCGAGCGGCGACAGGCTGTAAACACGCACTATCAGAATGCGACAAACAATGCATGACACAGTACAGTAATGCATTTTCAGCTTAGAGTGACGTAAACACCTATAACAAAGAAAACGGCACTTATCAGATCATAGCAAAATAAGCAATCGATTCAAACCAGACGAAGCACGCGAAAAAGGAAGGGTACCCATATAAATACGGACGGAGCGCCTGACGTATAACAATGGCTACCTGGTAAAGCTTTGCTGCTAAGCTTACGACTCGAACCAAACTACTGTAGCTGTATCGTCATTCATTCGACCTAAATTGTGTCTCATATTACAATGGACCAACTTTATTTCGATTTGGAGGTGCGGCATAAAACTTTTCTCTCCCCTTGAATTTCGAGTCTCAAATTTCAGGTGCGGCTTAGATTCGGGAAATTTTTTTTCCTTTATTTCAAGTCTCATTTTTCAGGTGCGGCTTAGATTCAAGTGCGGCTTAGATTCGAGTAAATACGGTATATTCACCACAAATGCTTACATTGAGGGCCTGCTGCCTTAGTTATTGGATGTTTTTATAATGAAGAATTACTGATTCTGGCTGTGAACACCCATATCCTAACATCTGAAAATTGAGTGTTTTTTCACATCCCACTGTTAACACAGATCTTTTTGCCGCTAAGAAATCTAGGGGGACCAATTGCCACCCTTCACTAGGAAACTCTCAGTACAACAATCTAATACAACCAGAAAATAAATTTGGAATTTGAACTTATCTTACTTTTATCTAATGTTCCCCCTACATTAAATAACAGCAATAATGCTGGTAAGGTCGATTTGAAATAGGAAGTGTGATACAAAATGTTATGACATATTCAAAAATTGTGATGAAACCCGCTGTAGACATCACTAAAAAGTTACAGGTATCCTGGGATAGATGAAAATCAAATGGTGCTTTTAAAATATGTCGTAATTTCAGCCACCTGAAATCTCCCACAATGGTAAAATTTCTGGTAACACTAAAATAAAATCATGAGCTAATAATGCTTCCACTGCATTTCCTTTCAAAAGCTGGTAATATACCACGGATCAGCTGCATAAAGGGGAAAATTGAATTAAAGTGTATTTTTTTGTCATATACTTCACACTTTCAGCTCAATAAAATTTATAAGTGCTTCAATTATTTGAGACGTCTTTCCTCCTACACTTACCATTCAAGTGTAGTTTGAAAACTATTGTAAATGACTAAAATTGTTACTCAAATACACATTTATGGTTTGAGTCACAAACTATAGCGGTCGATTTTAGGCTTGTTCTGTGCACCTACCTCATGCATTCTCTGACAGCCAACGAGTGTTCACTAGTGTTCTGTTCTGAATGTCTACATCTACATCTACACTCTACAAACCTCCATGAAGTGCATGGCAGAAAGAATGTCCCATTGCATCCTCAGGATAGCTTCCGCCTACCTTCAAGAGCTTGCCAGTTTAGTTTCTTCAGTACCTCTGTGACACTATCCCACAGATTAAACAAACCTGTGACCATTCGTGCTGCCATTCTCTGTATTCATTCAATGTCTCCTGTTAGTGCTATTTGGCATGGGTTCCACACACTTGAGCAATATTCTAGAAATGATCACAAGAGTGATTTGTAAGCAATCCTCCTTTGTAGACTGATTGCACTTCCCCAGTATTCTACCGATAAGCCAAAGCCTACCACCTGCTTTATCCATGACTGAGCCTATGTGATCATTCCATTTCATATCCCTGCAAAGTGTTACACATGGGCATTTGTACGAGTTGGCTAATGCCAACAGGGAATCACTCATATTACTGTCACAGGATACTACTTTTTTTGTTTTGTGAAGAGCACAATTTTAAATTTTTGAACAACTAAAGCATGTTGCCAAACTTTGCACCACACAGAAACCTTATCAAGCTCTGACTGAATATTTATCCAGCTTTTTTTTGGACAGTACTTCATTATAGATACCTGCATTATCTGGAAAAAGTCTGAGTTACATTTAATATTGTCTGCAATGTCATTAATATACAACATGAACAGCAATGGTACCAACACACTTCCCTGCCACATGCCCCAAGTTACTTCTACATCTGATGTTCACTCTTTATCCAAGATAATGTGCTGCCTCCTCCATATCAAAATGTATTCAATTCAGTCACAAATTTCACTTTAGATGCCCTATGATTGTACTTTTGACAATAAGGGTAGGTGTAGTACCAAGTCAAATGCTTTTGGAAACCAAGAAACACTGCATATACCTGAATGCCTTGATCCAAAGTTTTCAGTACGTCATGTGAGAGAAGTACGAGTTGGGTTTCACATGATCAATGTTTTTTGGAACCCATGCTGGTTGGCATGGAGATCATTCTCTCCCAGATACCTCATTATGTTTGAGCCCAGAATATGTTTCAAGAGTCTAAAATACATCAATGTCAGAGATATTGGACAGTAGTTTTGTGGATCACTTCTACTATCCTTCTTGTAGACGGTGTTACGTGTGCTTTCTTCCAACTACTGTGCAAAGTTTTTTTTGTTTGAGGCATCTACAATAGATTATAGTTAGAAGAGTGGCTAACTCAGCCACAAATTTAGTATAGAATCTGACAGGGATCCATCAGGCCCTAGAGCTTCGTTCAGTTTTAACGATTTCAGCTGTTTCTCAACATCACTGACTAATATTTATTTCACTCATCTTTTCATTAATATGGAGATTAAATTGGGGAAATTCTCTTGGACTTTTCTTTGTAAAGGAACATTTGGAAACAGAGCTAAGCACTTCAGCTTTTGCTTTGTTACTCTCAAAGACATTTCCTGTCTTATTCACTAGGGACTGAACACTAACTTTGGTGCCTCTAACAGCAGCTTTTACATATGACCAGTTTTTTTTTTTTTTTTGTGTGAAAGATCATTTGGCAATATTCTGCTTGTGTTGAGGCTTCACACATTGTTCTCTTGACAGAAAACTGCAATTCGCACAGCTTCTCTCTATGTAACCTATAGCCCTACATTTTGTTTTACACCTATTATGCAGTAATCTCCAGTTTCTTCAGAAGTTCCTTTACAGTGACTATACTGTGGAGGTCACTTTCATTATGAACTGTTCTACTGGGTACATATATATCCAGGGCATGGTCAATTATTCTTTTAAACTTGCACTGGAGTTCCTCTCCATGATCCTGCATTGTGCTGAAAGTTTCAAGCTCCTCACTACGATGCGATGCTATGATTTTGTATCTAGTTTACTGAACAAATGTATCTTTCTGCTTGTTTTAGTTGTCCTTTGTGCTTAGGTAGTCATTGCCACCACAAGCACATCAGGGTCACTTTCATTGTGAACATCCTCAAATAGATTACGTCTATTTGTTGCCATTAGATACGACATACAGGGTGATTCAAAAAGAATACCACAACTTTAAAAATGTGTATTTAATGAAAGAAACATAATATAACCTTCTGTTATACATCATTACAAAGAGTATTTAAAAAAGTTTTTTTTCACTCAAAAACAAGTTCAGAGATGTTCAATATGGCTCCCTCCAGACACTCGAGCAATATCAACCCGATGCTCCAACTCGTTCCACACTCTCTGTAGCATATCAGGCGTAACAGTTTGGATAGCTGCTGTTTTTTCTCGTTTCAAATCATCAATGGTGGCTGGGAGAGGTGGCCGAAACACCATATCCTTAACATACCCTCATAAGAAAAAATCGCAGGGGGTAAGATCAGGGCTTCTTGGAGGCCAGTGATGAAGTGCTCTGTCACGGGCTGCCTGGCGGCCGATCCATCGCCTCGGGTAGTTGACGTTCAGGTAGTTACGGACAGATAATGCCAATGTGGTGGCGCTCCATCCTGCTGATATATGAATTGTTGTGCTTCTTGTTCGAGCTGAGGGAACAGCCAATTCTCTAACATCTCCAGATACTGTAGTCCAGTTACAGTAGCACCTTCGAAGAAAGAGGGACCAAAATCTTTATTGGCTGAAATGGCACAGAAAACGTTCACCTTAGGCGAGTCACGTTCATACTGAGTTGTTTCCCGCGGATTCTCGTCGATTCACTTCTGCCGTACTCAATAACACAAAAAGCTTTCTGTTGAGCAGTCGCCATCTTAGCATCAACTGACGCTGATGCCTAGTCAACAGCGCCTCAAGCGAACAAATGTACAACTAAATGAAACTTTATAGCTCCCTTAATTCGCCGACAGATAGTGCTTAGCTCTGCCTTTTGTCGTTTGTTAAATTCCTAAAGTTGTGGTATTCTTTTTGAATCACCCTGTATTTCCATCATAAGTGAGCTTACAAACTACCTGATGTAGATAGTTTTCAGAGAAGGCATTTAATAATGTTTCACAGGATGTCTTATCACACCCAGTACTAACAAAACGGTAATTTTCGCAATTGATTATTGGATGATTAAAGTTTCCATTGATGGTGACTGGAGTTTTCTCTAAAGTTTTCGGTCACATCGGAGATGAATTTTGCGAGTGACAGAAGGACCCAATTATCATTTTGTCCCCACCCCTGATACTGAATCTTGCTCACACAATCTCACATGCAGCTTCAATTTCTATCTCAGTGGTTTTGAGTTTCCTGTCTATTGCAACAAATACACCACCTGCATTTCTATTTGTCTATCCTATCGATATATATTTCCCCCAGAAATCTCATTGCTACTGACTTCAAATTTCTACCCACATTCTATACCTGGTATTATGTAAGCTTCACTGCTTTTCAGGAGTGTTTTAAACTCTAGCACTTTGTTGAGAATACTTCAACAGTAAGCCATTAGAATTTTAATATTCTCACCTGTGGGAGGCATTTCTTTCTATCTTACACTGATACTTCTGGGTTTCCTACAGCTATCATTATCTATATCAGATGGAGAGTCACCTAATGTAAAAAAAGCCCTTGTGTGTAAACCACATACAGTCAAACTAGCTGAGTAGCACCCTCTGATGTATAGTGCACATCTCACCCATTACTGTTCTCAACTCTATGGCACAAGTCCAAAGTCCCAGCCTAGATTGGAACCAAAGGCCCACAATCAGTTCTGGGGACAATGCTGCAAATTGTGAGGTTTGTTGAAACTCCATGTCCAAGTCTTGCCTTCTCAACCTACTTTGCCAGTTGCTGGAATGACTCGAGTATGACTTCAGAGCCCTGACGACAGGCCTCATTTGTTCCAACGTGTGCCACCATCTGCAGTTCGGTGTACCCTGTTCCCCCTACGGCTGCATGCTGAATGAGGCTTCCAGGCATACACACTAACTGCATCTGGTGTCCTTTCCTGGCCCTTGCTGCCATTTCCCTAAAGGGTAGCATTGTATTGTATGTTAACCAGGGGCCTAGAAACGACGGAGAGGCTCTGCCCCGCTGCAGCCGCAGTGGTGCACAACCCCACGATGACTACCACTTCACCCCTCCGCCGCCCCGCACTGAACCACTCTTTCAGGGTTATTGTGTGGTGCCACCCCCAGTGTAACCCCCCCCCCCCTCCCCTCTCGAACGTCTCACACCAGACGAGTGTAACCCCTATGTCTGCGTGGTGGAGTAATGGTGTTGTACGCATATGTGAAGAACTTGTTTGCACAGCAATTGCCGACATAGTGTAGTTGAAGCGGAAAAGGGGAACCAGCCCGTATTTGCTGAGGCAGATGGAAAACCGCCTAAAAACCATCCACAGACTGGCCGGCTCACCGGACCTCGACTTCGCCGGGTGGATTCGTGCTGGAGACCAGGCACTCCTCCCCAATCCGAAAAGATGTGCGTCAGACCACACAGCTACCTGGGTGGGCTAAGGGTATCATCATTCGCCATTCATTTGAACTGCCAACGACTAATAGCCCCCTACCCTTTTGTGTTTGCCTCCTCTTGACGCCAGACAAAACAGGTTTCATCACAACATATGAAGTGAGTCCCACTGGCTCAGTTTCGGTTTCAGTGAAAGACAGAACCTCCATCTCGTTAGTTAGGGGGATTGGTAGAACACTCCAAGTCCTCCTTGGTCCCATCCACCCTGTACAGGACACCAACCTGTACCACTGAAACACCACTCAAAGTCAGGTGGACAAGTAATAACAGATTCTGTACTTTCTGCAGAGGAGACAGGATTCACAGGAGCGGATAGTAATTGGGATACCATTACCACATGCACATGACTCTTGAGAGCTCTTCCAACACGACGACACAGCAACTGCCCATCATTTGACAATAGTCAGAGTGATTTACAGCTGCTTATGAATGTCAACCAGCTCATTCTGTGTTTGGGAATAGGATTCTCAGTGGGGCTGCATTTTAGCTGGTGCAATGTATTACAGCACAGTGAACAAATAACTTTAAATTAAGTCCACTGATTATCTTTTAATCTATTGAGTTACAAGGTTCCTACTTCCCTATCAGAATTAGCGCAAATACACAAAATGAGGTTTCTATTAAGGCAACAAAAAAACCTGTGCCAAAAATTACTAGCTTCGTAAAACTATTTGAGGTTAATTATAGTTGTTAGCAAACATAAAAACAGAGTTAATATATGATAAATGTAGATAATATACAGCGCTACTCCTCTTTAAGGGAAAACTACATGTAACACAATATGTCAGAATATCTGCTGCAGTAACTAAATAACAAACACCGATTTACTACCATTCAGAAAATGCAGAGGACAATGGTAGCTTCTGAAAATTCTCAAATACTTGTTTATTTGCATTGATATACAATGAAATTTAGGGATGATCTGTTCTTTGGCAGCAACTGTGAACCAAAAACACTGATTTGCTACGAAATAAGATACGTATCCAAAATACTTGTATTGGTAACTTATAAAAATAAAGTTTTATAAGTGTCTGAAAATTCTCAGAAACAACCTATTTTTCATGTAGTTATACAATGAAATCAGAGAACAGTTTGTTTTGAATGAGCATGGGCCTACTGTTCTAAAAATTTTAAAAGAGCACAAATAACTTTATGCTTGCAACTGATGATGACAACAGATGTTTACTGCAGCACTCGCAAATGTTCAAAATTTCACAATATATCACAACACAAATGAATATTGATACAGTTAATGATAGATTATGCCAAAGTGACACGAACAGTAAAATATGTGAGTCTAGAATTTCAAGTCACCGCACGAATCTTTATATGAGGTCTCCCCATGCAAAGGAAAATTCTGAAGTTGGCTTTTATATATAAACAAACATGCAAATTGCATGGATTTTTCTCCTAGCTGTTTCTGTGCCAACTTCTACACTGGCATGTCTAAGAAGAACATTGCAGCATGAGTTTATCTCAGTCAATATTGTTAAAACGTACAACACTAAAAAAGTACATCTTCTGCCTGTTGCAGCTAACGGTGTCGTAGCCAAAGAGAACATTAAATGTGATTGCAGCATGAATTTTTATTCCATTTGTTGTGCAATATTACTGATGGTGGTGATAAACGATAATTTCTACACAAGTAAGTGAGACATAATTTGCAAGATACACGCATGCATCAAGCACATGTATGCATGTAGCGCAGTAGTTGCTTGGACCAATTAACAATGTCGTCCCTACCCAAGACTCTAACTGTGCGAATCACTGCTGTTTGTAGATCGGACTATAGTATTATTATATGCATTATCCCTCTTTCAATGAGAAGAATAGTTTGGAGAAATTGTTAGTCATCTTTACTTTTCCAGAGACACTGTCTCTTTTTCAATGTCAAAATTATGATAAAAACATCTTTACTGAGATGAAATTGTTTCTACTCTAAGTGGAGTATATCTGACATGTTAAAACTATGTGCCAAGTCAGAAATGAATCCAAGATACCTGCATTTCATGGGCACTGTGTTGCCAGTTGCAGTTGTGATTTGTAATGAAAGGAGTACATCTTCCTTCAGTTTCAGACACATCTCAACCACAACTGTATTCAAGTGTATAAGAATAAAAAATAAAAACAAATAAAAATAAAAACCTCAGTTTATTTATTAGAAATATCGCTGTGTTTTTTTATATACTATCATAACACTAATGCCACCAAGCAATATACCCAATCAAAATTTACAAATAAAGTAAAAAAGAAATAATGTATCTTTCTTAATGTGCAGTCCTGCTGTGGGTATGTGTGAGACTTTACACAGAGTCATGATTTTACTCACAAACAAGAAAAAATATTCCAAGCTTCATACCAAACAAACAATAATTGTTCTCTGGGTTGAGTATGAGTTGTCAGTTGCCCCTGTTATCAAGCTGCAATATGTAGAACATAGACAAAAAATGAGTGTCTGATACTGTGGTATAGTTATTTTTACGCCAAACGTGCGCATCCCCAAACACACACACACACACACACACGCACACACACACACACACACACACACACACACACACACACACACACACACACACACACAATATCTGTGCAAAGTCTTAAAATTTCTGTTACTCATGACCAGAGAGCATACCTTATCAGAGTACAGGGTACTCAATGACGAGCAACTAGAACATGACTCACAAAATGGAAAAGTCAAGAGCTGAAGCTAAATTTAAATACTCTTACACATATCCTCATTATTTAAGTGTTTAGCATACCACTTAAACTCTACTTCCTAGGTGTTGTGTACCTTGAGTCTGCTGAAGGAACTCTTCGGGCGTTATCGATCGCATGTAGGGAGCTGCACGACTGTGTCTGGCAAATGTTGCTATATCGTATGCTGTCTCACGACCATGATGCACTTCATGACCACCGCCTGGCTTGAACAGTGCAAACAGTGGATATCGAGACACTGGTAGTGCACGGCAAGCATCTACAGCCCTTCCACAGTGGAACCTGCCAAGTTTTATGTCCCCAACAAGCGCGGGCAATCTTTTCAAGTCTAGTGACTGCTTTACATCTTCGACCCCTGCATAAAAGTGTACCAGCCAGAATGGTGCCTCTGGATC
The DNA here is from genome assembly GCF_023864275.1 of Schistocerca cancellata. Classification (NCBI taxonomy): domain Eukaryota; kingdom Metazoa; phylum Arthropoda; class Insecta; order Orthoptera; family Acrididae; genus Schistocerca; species Schistocerca cancellata. Next base: position 382,683,890 of record NC_064634.1, on the reverse strand, counting down.
TAAACGGAGTTGCGTACGCATATCCTGTTGAAAAAAAATTATTGTTCTTTGGTAAGAATATCAACTCATTTCAGTCATTTTAAATTTTATCAAAAGAAGACACAAATTTTTAACCTGCAAACAAAATGTATTAAAAATTCTTGGAAGGTAGAATTTGATAGTTTCAAATTACATTTACGATACCTACATGACAATATTGGAGACGAGAACAATGGTTATTGTGACTGTCTGCATGACACACAAGCCAGTCAACAGACAGGATTTTATTTGTAATCATTAACTATGAAACCTGCTTTTAATGTAAATCTGAGGTAACCACACTGGCAATAAGTACAAATGCAGTTAAGTACAAAATTGCTTAAATGAAGGTTCATCATCCTACCACAGAGTGACACAAAACTCAAACACACAACTACATGTTCAAGTTACTCTGATAGTCATGGAAATAATCAGGGCTGTGAAAAGCAGTTACTGGAATGACTTGTTGCATTATGTGCACAGAAACCTTTTTGATATATGTTTATAATATTCTCAAACTTTGAGTTCTAAATGTATTTCTAGTTGTTGCAAAACAGGATGACGAACATGATAATTAGAAGTGTTCCAGTATTCCTACATTACTATATCCAGCAAAAATTATTCAATGTTATGAATTACAACAAATAAAATAGCTGACTTGTTGGAAGTACAGTCAATTTTTTAAATTTCTTAATCAGCTTATAGCAATAATGACACACACACACACACACACACACACACACACACACACACACACACACACACACACAGAGTGTCACAAAATAGATACAGTACCTTCTAGAAACAGAAGTATGTTATCTTGCAAAAGAGAAAGTGAAATCAATTTGAGATTAGTTAAAAGTCAAATGAGCCCCAGTGCAAGTACGACTTGATAGCGCAGGGCAACAGACAAATCTAAAGTGAAATTATGTCTGCATCACTGCATCTCTTTCAACTTAGTTTTTGGAAACTTCCTCAATTTGTCTCTCATTAGTTTCACTTTCTACAATCACTTTTCTCTCTCATCAGATGAATAAATGCCTGATTACAAAAGCTAACATTATTTTTAATTTTCTATGACTTTGTCTTTAGCTTTCAATTTAGACTCATGGAGTTTTGACCGACTCTAGCTATTTCAACAATTGATGAATAGTTCCGTTAACAGTTTTGGAACCCAGCACGCACACAATTTCCTGTACCCTAACTTGACAGTCACAACATCATAAAGAGTTGTCATTGACACGTCCGGTATGATCTGATGCAATTCTTTCAATGTGAGACGCCTATTCGCACGAATTGCTTCCTCCGTTCTCCGAAGAAGGGCATCAGAGATCACAGATGGCCGACCGGTTCTTTGTTTGTCATGAACATTGGTCGTACCTTCAGAGAAATAACAACACCACTTCGTTACATTTTGTCGATTCACAATGTTCCCATAAACAGAAACAATTTCTTTTTGAATGTCCGTTGGTCGCTGACCTTTTGCATGAAGAAAACGTATGACGGAGAGCACTTCGCATTTGGCGGGATTCTGAATTGCGCAGCCATTTTAAACACGACCTACTCCAACCAGAAGCAATGTTCAACTGCCAAACGACCGCGAGGAGAAAGCTAACGGTTCAAGGTTAACACCAGTACTGCCAACTTGCTCACCAAAACTCTTCTGTTCCTCTGGCGTACGGTGTATCTTTACTTTCCGAAATATCCTCATATTTGAAAATTAATTCTCCTTTCAACCCACCTTTCTCTATCTTCAAATTTTATCAAGAGCAAACAAATTATAATGAGAATTTTTCAAATTTAGAAAAAAAATTTTATTTTTCAAAGTTTAAATTGATCTCTCAGTAATGTTGTTTTGATATTATATCAAAGCACAGTTCAAGAGCTTTAAAATGATACCAGAGTGAACTCCATAGTTTCAATGCTTTTGGAGCAATACTGAAATTTATTCCTCAAAACACTTGGAAAATTTCACAATTTTTTCATACTTCAAAAGCAAAAATGAATGCATTGGCATGGTCAATGGCTGTTACAGTTTGCAGCATTTGTTAACTATACGGCTACGGTGAAGTGTTAAAAAAAATCTGGAGCATCATGGCAAAAGTTTTAAAAAATCTGTTGATTTTATATGGATTGACTCAGTATTAAGCACTTAATATTGCACAAATTTTGCATTACATACCAGGGATTTAAAAACTACTCACCTCAAATGTCTCAGCATCAAATTCTGTGGCATGTGGGAGAAATGAAAGCACCTGTTCAGTAATATCTTTTGCTGAAGTCACTGTGTCAAGCGGGTACAATGAGTCCTTGTTCTTCCAAAAGATAATTAAGCCAATAGGATGTGTTCGGCCACCAGAAACTTCCTGGCACAATGCATGACTCACCACACAGTTCACCTCTCCAACAAGAGCCAAGCCTTCCTACAAAATACACATTCTATAAGCAATACTCATGTATAATATTCTCATTTATACATAAGTAATTTATAGCTTAATGTCACATCTTACTCTACAAATAGAATTTAAAACTTATAGTATATATGTGGATACACCACTGTGTGTGTGTGTGTGTGTGTGTGTGTGTGTGTGTGTGTGCGCGCGCGCTGCGCGCGCGCGCGCATGTGAGCAAGAGTGTGTGCGAGAGAGAGGGGGAGAGAGAGGGGGGGAGGGAGGGAGAGAGAGAGGGGGGGAGAGAGGGGGGGAGGGAGGGAGGGAGAGAGAGAGAGAGAGAGAGAGAGAGAGAGAATTATAAAGAGTGTACAGAAAGTAGGGATGAATATTAAAGTGCTATAGAACACACAAATTTCATTGAAAGTATTGAAAATTTAATTCTTTTTACAAACACATTAAGTAACATCTCCCATTTATGTATGAAAAATGATATCCTCCATACGACCACCCAAGGCCACACAGCAACAAGCAATGTGTTTGACGTTCTACATGCAACGTGTTAATTGAAGTTCTTGATGCGATGCATTAATTGAAGTTCTTGATGACACATTCACAAACACCTAGTGGGATGCCATTAGTAATCCTTTTAATTTCATCCTTCAATTGGTGTATTGTTTGCAGTTTGTTCATGTACTGCTTTTGATTCCACAAATTGCCCACAAAAAAAGTCACAAGGCATAAGATCACAAGAGCTGGCAGGCCATTCCTTTTGCCTTGCAAAGAGATAATTTTTTGAGAAAACTTTTCATTCAGTAGAGCAACTGTTTCACATGAAGTGTGATATGTTGCACCACATTGTTGAAACCAAAAATCATTTTCACCAATAAGAGGGTAAAACCAATCAAAAAGTATGTTTTGGTAAACGGTTTCCATTCACATTGATGGCAGCTGCCTCATCATTTTCAATAAAGTATGGGCCACTCACTCCTCCTGCCCAGAACCCACACCACATAGTTGTGAGTTGAGCAAATCGATGTCTCTCTTCCATTATCTGCAGGCTTCAACTCTTGTGTATGTTGAATCTCAACAGCATGCATGTTCAGATCTTTTGAAAGGATTTCATGCAGTGACTTGGTGATAAATTCAATTTTTCAGCTTGTTGGTGAACCAATTTTCTGGGGCTTACAGTTACATTGTCACACACGACAGCATTTTGTGTGTGTGTGTGTGTGTGTGTGTGTGTGTGTGTGTGTGTGTGAGAGAGAGAGAGAGAGAGAGAGAGAGAGAGAGATTGAACAGAATGCGCCTGTCCCATTTTCTTAATATTTGAAACAGAGCCCATGAATTCAAACTTCTGCATTAACTTCCAAAATGATGATTCGGTTGGAGCAGCATTCGTCCAAGTGTCACACGCAATTCACAAGTGGTTGCCATGGGACTTCCATTGTTTTTGTAATAACTTTTTAGCACTTGGATACACTCAGTTGTCATCTGCTCCATGATGAAAATAAACATCAAACAACAATGCACAACACACAAAAGCTATCAGGCTACTACTGGGAAGCATCACAGATAACAGACATGAAAAAACCACGGCTGCCAATCATCATATGACAAAACAGTGCAAAATTCAAATTTATCCTTACTTCCCAGACACCGGGTACAAGAACAAAAAAAATCACACATACAGGGAGGGAGAAATGGATGGTAGTGAAATGAAAAAAGCGGTAAAGAGTGTGAAATATTATGCAGGAGAAAGGAAATGGGAAACTAACTCTTACAATATTTATGAATGCTATATTTGTGAATGTGCTGGAATGCTGAAATTTTAAGCTCCTTATTCAGGAAATATTTGCAGAACCTTCATAACACTCAGTCAAGGTTTATTTTAGTTAAGTAATAAAACAGTTACAGTTAGTTAACTGCAGAAGCACACAGTGTGAATGATTAGTGAGTTTGAACTCTCCAGAATAAATGGTCAAAAACTAATACCATGCTTCAAGATGGTAAGAAAATGATTAAAGTGTTTCTTATCTCCTTCCTAATATACAGGGTGTATAAAAAAATATTACCTGATTTTAAAAAACCAAGTTGTTTGAGATATTAGGGTTGCCACAAGTTTCTCCAAGTGAAATTACCTGATATCTCCGATTTCCAGAGAAGTTTTAGCATTTTTCCCTGATAAATTTTAAGATCTCAAGAGTATGTAAAGACATAAGTTGTCAAAAAAATGTAAGGACTTCTGTATTTTCTAAACACGTGAGCAAAAATCTTAAGTACTAAAATCCACATCTTTTGTAATGAACAGTTTTTAGATGGAGAAAGCAAGCCAGATGGTATGTGTGCTTCTTTAAGATCACTGATGTTATTTTATTTCAATAAAACAAAACACATTTGGTGAGAAGCATATGCATTTTGTTGGAGTCACAAGACAGATTTAAAATACCTTCGAAACAACCTCAGAAAAAAGTAGGTCTCTTGAAAGAAGTGTATATGGCAGGAAAGAGTTGTATAAATGAACACTATAGGTGACCACCAATAAAACATTGGTTCTACTATGTTTGTTACTATCAGACATTATTCATTGTGTTATGTATTATTTTACAGGTATTGTGTGGTTTTTCTTTCAAGAAATATGTGAGAACATAGCACACAGACTGCCTGTGACTGCCACAATTTTCTTCTTCTTATCGCCCATACTTTATAATATATGAACTACTTTCAAAGTGCCAAAATGTACTAGAATAAATAAAATGTCTACAAAACGCCACACTGTACAATTTACTTGCAGTGACGTAATCACAATTCCTGAAATCCATCACCCACGGCCTATGGCGTGCCAAGAAGTGCCAGAGTCCTGGGTCCATGGATAAACTGCAAAAATCTGCCGCATTACGCCACACACAAACAGACCGGGTTTGCGGGCAGATCTTTGAGACTAGATATGACGGCCAGCACTTGTACATTAGTAAGAAACGATGGGCTTCAGATGGGTAGGCCCAATCTGTTAGAGAGGCCCAATCTGTTAGAGATACCCTCAGAAATGGCCTGCTGTTTTGGCCTGTTACAGAAATTTATTTGTGTGACCAGCTATTCACATGTCACAGACACCATGCTGATGAAATGAGGCTAGTTAAGAAGGGAGAAGGGAAAAAAGAGGTGGGAAGTGACAACAGGTTATAGAAGAAGTAAAAAAGAACTTTCTCAGACAGTGTTGTTGTGAATGTGGAAAACAGATTTGATCTGTTGTCACAGTTGGAAACTGATGAGCCACAAACAGATGTAGGAGTAGATAGGACACAACAAACTTTCAGAAAGTGTTTGAAAAGTAAGAAGCCAGAAAAGTTGTGAAGAAGAAATTTTTTCCGTTAAATAGTTCACATGGTAGAGGTGTTGACCAATTGTTGCAGGATGAACTAGGGTCAGGTTACCACAACTCAAGTTTTTTTTAAACCTAGTGCAAGTCTGGTTCAGATTCTAGAGAATGTAGGTTCACTTCGCAAAGACTTCGCAAAGGAAGACACTGTGGTAGGTAATAGTGGGTGGGTGGGGATGGAGGGAGGGGGAAGGGGGGCAGCATAAGACAGGAACCCTAATTATTCAATTTAGAGTGACCTGGTAAAGATAGCTTCATCAATAAAACTTACTGTTGTTGGCCTTGTATCTTGAGGCACCGTGATGGTCCACATTTAAACTCTTCTGTTAGGAGAGTCAATTTAGAAGTGGAAAGGTTGCTTGGATCATGTATGGGGTCTCATATCGGTGTGGTTCCTGTTGACCATTTGTAGGTAGGACTATATGGCCTTCACCTCGACAGGAAAGGGAAGGGGAAGATTGTCTTGGCTAATAGTAAATAACTATCACAAGTTTTTACAAGGGACAGAACAGCAGTTTTTTGGGGTAGGGAGGGCAGAAACTAAAGATGTTCAGAGACAGGCTGAAAATGACATTCACACTGATAAAAAAAGGCAGTCAGAAAGCAAATTTTAATGAACATAATTCATGTAGACAGCCTCTGACTGAAACTAGAGATACCCAAAAATTGACAGGACAATTACATTCATCCAGTTTTAATTCAGCAAGTGTACAAAATCAGTTATCCTTATTGCATCAGAATATCTGAGGACTAAGGGATAAGCTTTATGAGTTGCTTATTTGTGTTGAAGAATTAGAGTTCAGCAAACCAACTGATATAATCTGCCTCTCTGAACATCAAGTGATAGATATGTTAAATGTTACAGGATTCAAGTTAGCTTCTTCCTTCTGTAGAGACAATATGGAGAAAGGAGGAGTTTCCACATTTGTCAGAAACTGTTTTGATTTCAAGAATATTGATGTTAATAAATTTTGCTCACAGCAGCACTTAGAAGCTTGTGCATCAGTAGTGTATTTCGAAATAAGTTGTTTGTAATAGTAAGCACATACATATCACCTTCAGGAAATTTTAACTTCTTCATAAAGAATCTGGAGGCTCTGTTGTTCCATCTCACGTTGTTGGTGATTTTAAGTGGACCTATTGAAAAGCTCCATTGTTGAAAAATTATTGCAATTAGTAAGTCTGTCATTCAATTTAGTTTGTACTGTGAACTATGCAATCATAGTATGTAAATGCTCTGAGACTGCTGTTGATAATATCTTTGTACACAAATTAAGCGAAAAAAGTCATATCACAAAACCAATAGCAAATGGGCTATCTGATCACGACATGCCGCATCTTGTGTTAAATGTTGAAACTTGTCAGGATAAAAAAAAATCTATTAAATCTGAGTACAGGGGGGTAATAAATCAGTCAAAAATTGTGAAATTCAGGAAATTGCATGAAGACATTGACTGCAAAGATGTTTACAATACTTCTAACTCAAATGGAAAATACAAAGCATCCATTAATAAAGCTACTTCTACTTTTGAAAACTGTTTTTTCTCTAAAGGTAGCTCAAATCACACAGAAGTCAAAAAATAAATCATGGACTACACAAGAAATAAGGATATCACGTGGGACAAGAAGGAGACTGTATCTACTATCTAGGAACAGCTCTGACGTTAGCATTGTGATGCATTACAAAGAATACTGCAAAATATTGAAGCAAGTAACCCAGAAAACGAAGCAGCTTTATTATGAGAAAAAGTTAATCACATCAGGCAACAAAATAATAAAAAAAAATCTGTATGGGATAGAGTGAAGACAGAGACAAAGTGAGGCCAAAAGGGAAAAGGGACAGACAGCTCTAAAAATAAATGAGGCATTGGTAGCAAGTGCATGCTGTGTTGATTGGTTGGTTGTTTGGGGGAAGAGACCAAACAGCGAGGTTATCGGTCTCATAGGATTAGGGAAGGAAGTCGGCCGTGCCCTTTCAAAGGAACCATCCCGGCATTTGCCTGGAGCGATTTAGGGAAATCATGGAAAACATAAATCAGGATGGCTGGACGCGGGATTGAACCGTCATCCTTCCATGCTGTGTTGCAAACCTCTTAAACAAGTACTTTATTTCTGTTACTGGAGCTTGGGGTTATCAGGTTCAGTAAACAGTGCAATGGAGTATCAGACCAGTCTTTAAAAAGAACTTCAGTAAAATGGAAACAACACTCATGTCTCCCAAACAAGTAGCATCCATCATAAAATCCTTAAAATCTAAATATTCTAGTGGGTATGATAACATATCAACAAAGTTAATCAAAGAGTGCTCATGTGAGTTGTTTATCTTAAGTTATTTGTGTAATCAATCTCTTATCAGTGGAACATTTCCAGACTGGCTAAAATATGCTAAAGTTAAGCCTCTCTACAGGAAGGGGGATAAAGAGATACCATAAAACTATTGACCAATTTCACTTTTGCCGGCTTTTTCAAAAATATTTGGAAAGGTTGTGTTCAAGTGTCTCCTTAAGCATCTGACTGCAAATAATATATTGCCCAAGTCACAGTCTGGGCTTCTTAATGGTTTTGATATAGAGAAAGCTGTTTACATTCACACTGAAAATGTACTTAATTCATTAGATAATAAATCAGAGAATACTGACATTTTCTGTGACCTGTCATAAGCCTTTGACTGTTGAACCACAGCAACTCCTAAGTAAATTAAATATTATGGTGTCACCGGCAGTGCTGCAAAACGGTTTGAGTCTTATCTAACAGGAAATAAAGGGTGTCACTGTGAAATAACTGTGCAGTAAGCAGTCAGTCTTCATCTGACAGGAAATTAATTACATGTGGTGTTCCTCAAAGTACCATCTTGGGTCTGTTGCTTCTTCTTGTGTAGATTAATTACGTCTCGTCGGTCACATTGCCAGATGCTAAGTTTGTTTTGTTTGCAGATGATACAAACATTGAAATAAGTAGCAAGTCAAGTACAGATTTAGAAACAGTTGCTAATCAATTTTTCAGTGACATTAATAAATGGTGTAAAGATAATTCACTACCATTAAACTTTGAAAAGACCCACAATATGCAGTTCAGAACTGGTAAGAGATTTCCTTTCAGCATTATAACATGTGAAGACATGCAGATCGAAGAGGCTGACAGTGTTAAATTTCTGGGATTACAACTTGATAATAAATTCAGTTGGGAAAGGCATACCACAGAATTGCTGAAATGCCTAAAAAGGTCTGTATTTGCAGTGAGAATGATGTTAGGTGTAGGGGATATAAATATAAAAAATCTTGCATACTTTGCTTACTTTCATTCTATTATGTCATACAGGATCATATTCTGAGGTGACTACCCTATTTACTCGAATCTAAGCCGCACTTTTTTTCCAGTTTTCGTAATTCAAAAAACCGCCTGTGGCTTAGAATCGAGTGCAAAGCAAGCGGAAGTTATGAAAAATGTTGGTACGTGCCGCCACAACTAATTCTGCCGTCGAATATATGTAGCGCTACGCGGGCATGCTTTGTAGGCACAAAGATAAATACTGGCGCCAAAACCTCTGCGTCAATAAATAAATTAAATTAAAAAGTGGAAGACGAGCTTTTTTTCTCCGCCGCGAGTTTCGACCACTGCATTTTCATACATTATCCAATGAAGTAAATACAAATTCCGTATTGTTCATCTTCGAATGTAGCACAATTTCAGTGTACTACAAAAATCTGACTGGCAAGACTGTTTGGGATGTTTGTCAATATGGCCAACTCTACGTTCTGAATTTTTTCCTCTGTGAGAAGAGATGGTTGCTAATAGGAACCTGATGAAATTTGAATTACATACAGTATTCTCTTCACCATAAGAATAATACGAATATAAACATTTTGCCATGTATTCTTTCGTGTTTGCTGCTATCTCATTTAAATCCTGTCTGCCTAATAGACTACGAAACTAGAGTGAGACAACAGCAAACGCGAAAGAATATACGTATCGTGTCATGTTTATATTCGTATTAGTCTTATGCCTAATAGTGATACAGTCAGAAATGAAGCACGGCAAGTGACTAGAATTTTAAATCTAAGGTGACTCTAATTTCTGTGCAGAATTTGATGTAATAAAGAAGCGGCTGCAAAGATTTTCAAACGGAGAAAAATTTTCGCCTAACTCTCGTTCAGAACATGTTCTATCATACGCAGTCTATTATTTGATTCTTGTTGATCATTATCAAAGAAAGCAGCAGTGTAAGTAACAACAAATAGCAGTCTCTTGCCATTGTTTCGCTAATGAGACGATTCCTCTCTCTCTCTCTCTTTTTAATTGTACGCGGCGGTAGCGCGCACAAAAGCAAGTCATGCCGCGATCCGCGACAGGCCGTAAACACGCACTATCAGAATGCGACAAACAATGCATGACACAGTGCAGTAATGCATTTTCAGCTTAAGAGTGACGCAAACACCTATAACAAAGAAAACGGCACTTATCAGATCAAAGCAAAATAAGCAATCGATTCAAACCAGACGAAGCACGTGAAACAGGAAGGGCACCCGTATAAATACGGACGGAGCGCCTGACGCATAGCAATGGCTACGTGGTAAAGCTTAACTGCTAAGCTTACGACTCGAACCAAACTACTGTAGCTGTATCGTCATTCATTCGACCTAAATTGTGTCTCATATTACAATGGAACAACTTTGTATCGATTTGGAGGTGCGGCCTAAAACTTTTCTCTCCCCTTGAATTTCGAGTCTCAAATTTCAGGTGCGGCTTAGATTCGGGAATTTTTTTTCCCTTTATTTCGAGTCTCATTTTTCAGGTGCGGCTTAGATTCGAGTGCGGCTTAGATTCGAGTAAATACGGTAGTCAAACCGAGCAAAAGTTTTTAGCAAGCAAAAGCATGTAACAAGAATCATTTGTGGTGTAAATTCAAGAGTATGATGTAGAAATCTGTTCAAGGAACTTTGTATTCTACCCACTGCTTCTCAGTATATTTATTCCTTCATGAAATGTGTTGCAAGTAACATATCTCTATTTACAACCAATAGCTCAACACACAGTATCAATACCAGGAATAAGAAAAATCTACATGAAGACCTAAAATCACTTGCCTTGGTCCAAAAAGGGGTCCAATATTCAGGACCATACATTTTCAATAAACTGCCAGCAACCATTAAAAACCTGGTTTCAGATAAAGCACAGTTTAAACAGAGTTTGGAAGATTTTTTGATAGGTAACTCCTTCCGCTATATAGATGAATATCTTAACAGGGACTGTTAGACCAGCTTACCGTATTTACTCTAATCTAAGCCGCACTTTTTTTCTGGTTTTTGTAATCCAAAAAACTGCCTGCAGCTTAGAATCGAGTGCAAAGTAAGCGGAAGGTCTGAAAAATGTTGGTAGGTGGTGCCACAACTAACTTCTGCCGTCTAATATATGTAGCACTACACAGGCATGCTTTGCAGGCACAAAGATAAATATTGGTGCCAAAACCATCTGCGTCAGTACATAAATTTTAAAACAAAGGTGGAAGACGAGCTTTTTTTCTCTGCCCTGAGTTTCGACCATTGCATTTTTATACATTATCCAATGAAGTAAATACAAATTCCGTATTGTTCATCTTCGAATGTAGCAGAATTTCAATGTACTACGAAAATCCGACTCGCAAGACTGTTTGGGATGTTTGTCAATATGGCCAACTCTACGTTCTGAATTTTTTCCTACCTGGGAGAAGAGATGGTTGCTAATAGGAACCTGATGAAATGTGAATCACATGCAGTATTCTCTTCACCATAAGAATAATACGAATATAAACATTTTGCCATGTATTCTTTCGTGTTTGCTGCTATCTCATTTAAATCCTGTCTGCATAATAAATTATGAAACTAGAGTGAAACAGCAGACGCGGAAGAATATACGTATCGTGTCATGTTTATATTCGTATTATTCTTATGCCTAATAGTGATACAGTCAGAATAAAGCACGGCAACTGACTAGATTTTTAAATCTAAGATGACTCTAATTTCTGTGCAGAATTTGATGTACTACAGAAGCGGCCGCAAAGATTTTCAAACGGAGAAAAATTTTCGCCTAACTCTCGTTTAGAACATGTTCTATCATACGCAGTCTATTATTTGGTTCTTGTTGATCATTATCAAAGACAGCTGTAGTGTAAGTAACAACAAATAGCAGTTCTTGCCATTGTTTCGCCAATGAGACGATTCCTCTCTCTCTGCTTTTTTTAAAATTGTAAGCGGCAGTAGTGTGCACAAAAGCAAGCCATGCCGCGAGCGGCAATCAAGTGAAAAAGGAAGGGTACCCGTATAAATATAGACGGAGCGCCTGACGCGTAGCAATGGCTACCTGGTAAAGCTTAACTACTAAACTTACGATTCGAACCAAACTACTGTAGCTGTATCATCATTAATCTGACCTAAATTGTTTCTCATATTACAATGGACCAACTTTGTTTCAATTTGAAGGTGGGGCCTGAAACTTTTCTCTCCCCTTGAATTTCAAGTCTCAAATTTCAGGTGCGGCTTACAATCGGGAAAATTTTTTTTCCTTGATTTCGAGTCTCATTTTTCAGGTGCGGCTTAGATTAGAGTGCGGCTTAGATTCAAGTAAACACTGTAAGTAAAAATGTCCGTTAGATTTCGGTTTTGACAGCACCCGGTCACAACAGTCAAGATTAGATATTTTGTGTATAGTAAATTTATTAAAAGAGCATGACAACATTTGATTAATTGTATTAATTCTTCAAATATTAGCAGTTACAGTTTACTGTAATGTATTCACCTATTTTGACAATCTCCTGACAAGTGATCACGGCATTAAGTATTATGTTCAAATGTTTTATACTTTTTTATGTTATATTTTTTGACATGTTTCACACCCATGAAAATCATCTCATTTTTTGGGTCTATGGAACAAAAATTGAATTGATTCTGATCTAATATAAACTGTGATGATTAATCGACACAACAGATAACTTTGCGCAAATACCCTGAGAATCAATACTAATGAGGATAGGTAGAAACTCATGGTCTAGATGATTGCTGAGCTGCAGACAGGCACACGGAAAAGACAATCACACTCTCACAACTAAATTTTTGGCCACAGTCTTTGTCAGAAAATGAGAGCACAAACACATTCACACAATCACTCAGACACAACTCATGCACACATTACCTGTCTCCGACTGCTGTGGCAACAGTCTCTGAGAATCAGATCCAAACAAATAACTCCTCACAACTACGTGAGTCTCATTGGCAGCTGCTAGGCTAGCAGCACGAAGTGTTGGCAGCACAGACTACAGGCTGAGGGGAGTGGTAGAAAGGCAAGAAGCAGTAAGAATGAGGGAGTAGGGAAGCGGCGCACAAACTCAGCTGCCCCCAGCCAGCGATGATGCATGACATCACAGTAAACAAATGATTTCACCTACAGAGACAAAAATGGATTTTTCCAGAGGTTTTTTTTCTTTTTTTTCAGATTTCCTTGACACGTTTAAAATTACTGATTACCAGAATTTGTGGCAACCCTGTGCATTAACAACGTACTGTTGGAAAGACCAAACTCTCGAGCTTCACATGGTTCATGATAGGTAGCAACAGTGTGTACCCACTTTGGTGCTGGTAAAAATTATGTTGGGACAACAGAAAGTGTTCTGCGGTCTACATTTTGTGCATTGTGTTCAGTAAGACTCTTGTACTAGGTATGGTGTCATTCCTCTTACAGCACAAACCATTAGATGATGGCATGAACAATTCCAAGAAACAAGTTATTTGTGTAAAGGCAAATCACAGGATTGTCCCCAAGTGTCTGATGCAGAAGTTGAATGCATCCTCCATATTTCACAAGGAGTCCACAGAAATCCATTTGCCATGCAGTTCGACAGCTCAACATGCCCCCAATGTCTGTCTGGCGTATGTTGCATCAACATTTACACATGAAACCATTCAAAATTCAGCTGCTGCAAGCTCTTCATGAAACTGACAAACAACAAGGTGTAGAGTTCTGTAATTTCGTTTTTGGCAATATCGAGGAAGACAGTGTTCTTCCATGCTTAATGTTTAGTGACGAGGCACTATACCATTTTTAAATAGAAAGGTGAATCATCATAATGTGAGAATATGGGGTACGGAACAACCACATGAAGTTGTACAACAAGAGAAAAACTCTCTAAAATTTAATGCGTTTTGTGTAATTTCATTCTCCTTTGCTAATAACACTGTTACAGGAAGCACATATCTCGATAAGTTGAGAACTTTCTTTTCACACAGTTGGAGACTGATTTGAACGAATTCATTTACCAACAGGATGGGGCACCACCACACTGGCATTTGGAAGGGCAGGAATTTTTAAATCAAAGGATTTCTGAATGATGGATTGGTCGCACTGGACCAAATGATTCAGCATTACATTACTGGCCTCCTTGGTGACCGGACCTGACTGTATGTGATTATTTCTTGTGGGGGTTTATAAAAAAGACTGTTTCTGTGTCTCCATTACTAACAACAATGAATGAACTGAGACATTGCTTAACAGCAGCTGTGGAAGCTGTAACTCAAGCATGCTCCCTGCAGTTTGGGAACAATTTTATTACCGCACTGATATATGTTGTGCATCTCAAGGGGGTATACTGAATACTTTTTGAGTTTCCTGTTCATCAAAAAACAAAATTCATTGTATATGGATGATTCTTTTTGATACATCCTGCATTTATCACATCATTCATTGCGTTCCATAGATGTTATCAAGAACTTTCAAAGATGTGCAAAGACCCAGAATGTACATTAACTAAAGACAAACAACTCTTTAAAAGCTCAACTTCTACATGGTATTATCAATAGATTATCACTCTCCTACTTAAAAATATTTTTGCTGCTGCCAAATAAATTTAACCTAAGATGGAAAAATACTGCTATGAAAGAAGCTTTTGCTTCCTCAGTTACATTATTGTATTAAAAGCTGTCATTTGCCTCTTAGTAAATTAAAGTTCTCGTCAACCTCAAAGGTTTGTCTCAATAATACAGTGCTTATCTTTCTACAACATTTGAACTGACTTACTCAATATAGAGGGGAAGATACAGTTTAATGTGGACTCTGAACCATTCCACAACTTGACATTAATAAGTTATTGCCAGAGATGAAATGAGTGATAGTGACAAAAGATCCTAGGATAGATTGATGAGTTTTAGTCTGACACAGACACACTTTGCCACACCATTTATGTCACTACATCGATAATTTTTGTAAAACAAACCTATATCATCGGGTTTCCTATTGGAAGAAGAAACCAAGACTTTCACGAACAGCAGGCTGAAAGGTGATGGTTTGCTCCATCTGGGATCAGTGTGGTGTCATTTTCATTGACTTTTTGGAACCTGGCTCCACAATTGACCAGGACCATTACTGTTTGTCATTGGACAAGCTGGGATGTGCCATCAAGGCCCACAGGCTACAGCTTCAGGGTCAGCTCATCAGACTACACCATGACAATGCCAAACCCCATACAACCCTTATGACGCAGGAGAAAATCAGGAAAATGAGTTGGAAAATTGTTTCTCATTCTCCCTACAGCCCAGACTTGGCTCTTTGTTTGTCTGAAGGCCCACCTGCACAGTAAAACATTTGATAGTGAGAAAGACCTTATTTCCTGGGTCAAGTGATGGTGTAAAAGTCAATCCCCAGAATTTTATCGAAGTGCCTTTACATCTTGGAAAGAACGTTGGGCCAAATGTGTCACAGCTGGTGGAGGCTACATTGAGTAGGCTCAATGTATAGCAAAATGTTCCAAGTATGTTCACAAAAGATTTCATTCTCCTCCTGCAAAAAATAAAAAAATTAGAGACGACAGTGCAAAACTTTTTGAACGCCCTTTGTAAGTTGGGTGTGCGGCATCTCCTTGGAGTACCACAGGCACTCCTGCTGACGGTGAGGGGAAAAGAGTATGTGATGGAGTCAGATGTTGAGAACATTCTTGATAAAGGCAACATGCAGCTCTTCCATTACTGTGAACTTCACCATTCGGCAGGATCATGTTGGTGTATTCTGCAAATGTGTACTGAATCACATGCTAACACGCACTGACACATGAATGAGGCTCGAACCATGTCAGAGAGGTAGAATGGACATCAAATGACATCATCTTATTCAACATAACCAGCCCCCACCACGACTATCCTGTTGCAGACCTATCTAGCAAACATGTCTTCAAACAGCTACAGCACAGAGACGGTACATTTCCACATGGTTCCTATTCCAAATATTATGTACTCACCCCCCTCTACAAATCCTGGAAGTTATTAACAGGAATTTCCGAACACCTTGTATAAGATGTGTGAATATTCAATTTACATAATTTTCATTCTTCTAGCTTGTGCTGAATATATACTTCATTTAGTTACGGTGTGTTGGCCTAGCAGATAATTCCATAAGTCAACAGGAAGTAAAAATAAGCAGAATGAACCAACAATCTTGTATTTACGTTGTAGTGGCATAACATCTCTAACTGGAGAAAAGGACTGCCCAAGAAGGCAAGGAAAGTTAGTATGATGTGTAAGCTTGTAACAATTACAGGTGTTATGTACATTGCGCTAGGTAATAAATAGTGAGGAAATCATATTTCTATGGCATACCACTATTCTGCTATCACACTTCTGGTACAATACCCCCGGAGGTACAATATTCCCCCATAGCGGTGACCCCGAATTTCTGCGTCACACCACGATTTTGCCATTAACTCGAAAATCTGCTGTATCAGTTACGCCGTCAAGACTGCTGCCATTACAGATGGTACAACCTCACTATTTATTCAGCAATACTGATAACATATCTCAACAAGTGCTCGTGAATTCCGTAAATATTCCATGCACAAAATCACTAAATATCCACCAAGGCTTGGACGGCAGTACCATGCGAAATGAAACAGCGACAATGCCTTCATTTTTCGTCACATCTTCCGAGCAACCTCCACATCATCAGACAAAACTTCACATCACCGTCGAAGTCAAGTAGTGAACTATGTCAAATTTACCAAGTGACTTCACGATAAACATTCCAGGTTTAACATATTTTTGACAGCAACTGAATCTATTGCTGGTACTTTAGACGAAAGTGATGCAGAGAATCATAATAAACAATGGCTGCCAGCCTCCATAACAAACGTTAATCTCTGTGACTTCGACCTTTGCACATAGGACAAAACATTGTGTGTTCCAGTGCTAGTTATTATGAGTGTTATGACACTTGCTTTAATGACCTGAACTGTGCAGATACCTCCCAAAGTGCCATTACAATTTATCAACAATGGCCTGCATCACATTATTCCATCACTCTGCTTCATCACCCACCTACCAGCAGACCGCAGGATCAAAATTTGCATCATCTTTTACTACCAATGCATTCCGATTTTCTAAATCCAGTTCTAACCATTGTGACTAAACGCGAATTCCATAAGTCAGACTATGATGTCCTCATATCCCAGTTGCACCAGCCATGCCAGGCATCACAACCGACTCGCTTCCATTTCAGCACCATGTTTCGCATGTGCATTACCCACACCCAACACCAAAACTAACTATGGACTCTGAGAACATGTTTTTCATGACCTCACCTCGGCAATGCCAGCTATCACTGCCTCCCAGTTCTAGTGACATCACGACCATGTCGGTCGCGTCATGAACGAGTGCACGTTCATATGAACTCCACGAGATACTGAGTCATATGATTAAAACGGAGAATATATTTTATACTCAGAAGTTTGAAGACAGTTCTCTGGTTGGCATGAATAAAGCCAGTCTGAGAATATACTTCACCCGAGTATGTTCTCAGTGTGGGTTGAAGGGTGGGGGAAGTTGCTCAAAGCACAGAATATTCTCCTATTTCGTATGAATGAAACCAGAGAAGAATCTCACAAGCGGAGAACATTCTCTGTTTTTGTGAGTGAGCTCCGTACCATACTTCGAGCTGAGTAAATTGTGTTGTAGTTAAGCGTTACCAAGTGTTTTTAGTGAAAATGGCAGAATTGATCTTTCTTGAAAGGCAAAAAAAGATATACGTAGTACGCAAGAACACAGAAGAAAGGAACCGTATAAGTTTGTATAGATTTAACAGTGAAAACATTAATTGGCTGGCAAATCACTTTCTTCTGGAAAATCACGAAAGAAGAGGAGGCACCCTTTCCAATGAATGCAAAATGAAAACATTTTTGCGCTATTTATCAGATCCAGGCTTTCGGATTGGTGTAGGGGAAGACTTGGGAATGCACCACACTACAGTATCACTAACGTTTTCATACGTTCTGCAACAGGTTAACAGAAAAACACCGTTGTAGATCCGATTTCCAAGAAACATTAACAAACTACAAACCTTCTGCACATGGAGATGAATACGTTAACCGAAAGGGCTTTCCACCTATAAACGTGCAGGTGACATGTGATAACGGTGAAATGTTTACAAGTGTTGATGCTTCATGGCCTGGGTCTGTACATGATGCTAGGATATGGAGAAACTCAGATGTATATCGTATATTGTGAGAGAACCAGTGCAACGCCCTAATTTTACGAGATGAAGGATATGGCATTGCAACGTGGTTAATGACACCATTTCAAAATCTCGAAACACCCAATGAGAAGGCGTACAACAGACTTCACTCTAAGGAAAGGGTGATAATCGAACGGTGCTTTGGACAGGTAAAAAGGCGTTTCCAAATTCTGCAAAATAAAATAAGGCTTGCCCAAACAAAAATCCCCAATGTGATAATAGCCTGTTTTGTTTTGCACAACATACCGATGATTGCTGGATAATCTTTTATAATGTTCACAAGGCTAATTCTGAATCTTCCATTTTGGCACAGAAATAATGTGAGATAAACTTTCGGTATCACAAAACACACACAAACGAAACAAACTAAGAACCAAAGATGTTAGATTTTAATCTCTTTGCTGAGAAATTACTCAGTAAGGGGGGGAGGTAGAGAGAAAGTACTCCTGAGTCAGAGATTATGCTTCCTAGTTTTTGTTCATACGAAACTGAAACTTTCTTTGAGAATGTTCTTTTG
Organism: Schistocerca cancellata; assembly: GCF_023864275.1. Taxonomy (NCBI): domain Eukaryota; kingdom Metazoa; phylum Arthropoda; class Insecta; order Orthoptera; family Acrididae; genus Schistocerca; species Schistocerca cancellata. Next base: position 382,665,067 of record NC_064634.1, on the reverse strand, counting down.
CTCTGAGTATCAACTCTGGAGAATGTTCTCATTTTTATTCATACAACCCACTGACTGTGTCGCTGGATAATAAAAGGACCACACTTACCTTCTAATTTACGGTGCCTTGACCTCAAGCGCACTCTCACCTATATTTTCCACTGCCTCAGACATCTAACATTAGGAAAGTCATACCTACTGCATCGGACCTGGAACTTCACTCAAAATGCGCAGCCGTTCTTTGAACAGCCACCCGAGTTCTATACACACATTGCCGTGTGACGTCGATACCACCCGCACCATGACAGGAATTGGCTCGTCATGCGCCTCCCTATGTTGCGTCACATTTCCTCCCTGTCTTGGGCATCGACACTTCCACACCTGCCACACCATGCCCTGCCCACCTCATGATGGTGCCTTACAACCAAACCACTGATGGCCATCATACCATCCACCACCGTCTGAAACCACGATTGTTCTGCACGAATTCTCCCGTGATGTGGTTTGCCCTCGACTGCACGAATTCTCCTGTGATGTGGTTTGCCCTCACCAAGTGTTTGACGTAAGCTAGTGGCATCATTGGAGACAACGAGAAGTTTGCCATTCTTCTTAGCCACCTAGAAGACAGTGCAGGCCTTATTAGCGACTTGCTTTCGGATGTTCCAGTTTCTCACAAATGCGAAACTGCCAAGGCACTACTGCTACAACAACTGAACAGCTGCTACAATAACTGAACAGCAGCTACAGCTCATCATCAACGAGACTACGTTGAGCAAAAGCACACCATCTTCACACTGGTGCTGTCTGTGAGTTGTAAGTGATCCAACGCTACTGCCTGATTCTACGCTATGGCCAGTTTGGCTCCTAAAATTGACAGAACATCCAGAACAGCAATTATGGTGCACGAGGAAGCACCTCCGGAGTTTAAACTCACAGATAGAACACATGCACAATCACAACACTGCATTCTAATTAACAATCAACAGTGCAACATTGCGGTCAGTGTCCAGTATACCTGCACCAAAAACGATTTTGTACGATCTTGACCGAGCTGCTCAGAGGTTCCACACTGCCATGAACTACCCAACGATGGCCAGAATGACCAGGTTATGCCCCCCCCCCCCTCCCTCTAGTACCCTGAATGCCATTTAGGGCTCTGTCATACAATAGTCACCTATCATAACAGGCGAAGTTGTTTTTCTTTTCGCAAAACGAGCAAGACCACAACAACCACCTGCATGACAACTTCAGCAACCCCGTGTGAACTTTGTGGACACCACGTTGAGGTGTCTGGGTTATGTCCTACCTCTGAGAAAACTGAAGAGATTCACCTCCTCCCACCTCCCAACAACTACCAAGAGCTGCTTAGGTTTTTAGAGGTAATAAATTTCTACAGGAACCAATTGCCACACGCTGTTACTTTACAACCACCCATACAAGCATTGTGTGAGAGGAATACAACTGGCAAATGATGCCTCAATTGGACACCGCAAATACAGATGGCCTTTGACAAAATAAAAGTGCACCTGTTACATGCCACGACCCTCACCCACCCATCCCCCAATGCACATCTAATTATTGCATACGATGCTAGCGATCGTGCGATTGGGGCTATTTACAGCAAGAGATCAGTGGAATCACTTAGCCGCTCAGGTTTTTCTTTGCGCAAACTCACCGACGCCCAGACAAATGGTGCGCATTTGATTGCAAACTACTAGCCATATATGAGGCAGTTCATCACTTTCAAGGTGATGTTGAGGGGGGACACCTTAGCATATACAGAGACCCTCCCCCATTGGGAGATGCATTCCATAACCCATCGGCAGATTCTGCAGCTAGGAGATTCTGTAACCTAGATTTCGAAGCACAGTTCATTACCAATGTACAATATGTCAAAGGTCCCAATAATACTGTGGCAGACTATCTTCCATGTATTGCAGCTATCTCCGCCCAGATGGACTTTGGTAGGTCCGCAGATGCACGTGCAACAGATGCTGATTTTTACAACTTGTTTTACAACCAGACAAGAGACTCTAATTGCAACAATGCGCATTACCCGGTGCTACTAAACAAGTTTCCTGTGACGTTTCCCACAGGTGGGTCTGGCCAGCTGTCACAGAGCCGTATCGCAGGACAGTTTTTGACCTCCACAACCTTGCACATCAGGACATGCGCCCTACCATACACCTCATCACGGAGTGGTTTGTCTGACCTAACATTAAAAAGGACTGTGCCACCTGGGCCAGGACTTGCCTTCCGTGGTAACAGGCAAAACCTGGCCACCTCACACAGCATCCCTTTGGTTAATTCCCGATTCAAATTGTAGGGCCACTCCCCAAATCGCATGCTTACCATTACATTCTGTCACTGATAGATTACACGACACAATGGGTGGAGGCCACACCAGTTTCTGACATATCAGCAGAGACAGTAGCAAAAAAAATTTCATCAACAGTTGGACTGCCAGATTCTGCTATGTGGCCTCCTTAACATAGGACCAGTTTTGGCAGTTTGAATACCAACTGTTCAATGACTTACGCCATCTATGTAGGTACCACCAGCTCCACACAACCGCTCACCACCCCCAATCCAAAGGCCTCTCGGAACGGTGGCATCGGACGATGAAAACTGCTCTCACGTGACATCGAGAATCAGAGGTGGAGGCCCTTCCATGAGTTCTCCTGAGCACTTGAATGGCATACAAAGAAGACCTTGACGGTAGCTCCTTGAAATACACTCCTGGAAATTGAAATAAGAACACCGTGAATTCATTGTCCCAGGAAGGGGAAACTTTATTGACACATTCCTGGGGTCAGATACATCACATGATCACACTGACAGAACCACAGGCACATAGACACAGGCAACACAGCATGCACAATGTCGGCACTAGTACAGTGTATATCCACCTTTCGCAGCAATGCAGGCTGCTATTCTCCCATGGAGACGATCGTAGAGATGCTGGATGTAGTCCTGTGGAATGGCTTGCCATGCCATTTCCACCTGGCGCCTCAGTTGGACCAGCGTTCGTGCTGGACGTGCAGACCGCGTGAGACGACGCTTCATCCAGTCCCAAACATGCTCAATGGGGGACAGATCCGGAGATCTTGCTGGCCAGGGTAGTTGACTTACAGCTTCTAGAGCACGTTGGGTGGCAAGGGATACATGCGGACGTGCATTGTCCTGTTGGAACAGCAAGTTCCCTTGCCGGTCTAGGAATGGTAGAACGATGGGTTCGATGACGGTTTGGATGTACCGTGCACTATTCAGTGTCCCCTCGACGATCACCAGTGGTGTACGGCCGGTGTAGGAGATCGCTCCCCACACCATGATGCCGGGTGTTGGCCCTGTGTGCCTCGGTCGTATGCAGTCCTGATTGTGGCGCTCACCTGCACGGCGCCAAACACGCATACGACCATCATTGGCACCAAGGCAGAAGCGACTCTCATCGCTGAAGACGACACGTCTCCATTCGTCCCTCCATTCACGCCTGTCGCGACACCACTGGAGGCGGGCTGCACGATGTTGGGGCGTGAGCGGAAGATGGCCTAACGGTGTGCGGGACCGTAGCCCAGCTTCATGGAGACGGTTGCGAATGGTCCTCGCCGATACCTCAGGAGCAACAGTGTCCCTAATTTGCTGGGAAGTGGCGGTGCGGTCCCCTACGGCACTGCGTAGGATCCTACGGTCTTAGCGTGCATCCATGCGTCGCTGCGGTCCGGTCCCAGGTCGATGGGCACGTGCACCTTCCGCCGACCACTGGCGACAACATCGATGTACTGTGGAGACCTCACGCCCCACGTGTTGAGCAATTCGGCGGTACGTCCACCCGGCCTCCCGCATGCCCACTATACGCCCTCGCTCAAAGTCCGTCAACTGCACATACGGTTCACGTTCACGCTGTCGCGGCATGCTACCAGTGTTAAAGACTGCGATGGAGCTCCGTATGCCACGGCAAACTGGCTGACACTGACGGCGGCGGTGCACAAATGCTGCGCAGCTAGCGCCATTCGACGGCCAACACCGCGGTTCCTGGTGTGTCCGCTGTGCCGTGCATGTGATCATTGCTTGTACAGCCCTCTCGCAGTGTCCGGAGCAAGTATGGTGGGTCTGACACACCGGTGTCAATGTGTTCTTTTTTCCATTTCCAGGAGTGTACTATACAATGAGTCCCTCAACCCCACCCACTGAATTTGTAGTGCATGAAACGATCCCAACAAACCAAGACTTACCAGACTTAGTGGAGCATGTGCAAACACATATACAAAATATCCATGTGCCACTCCTGTCCTATAACATGGCACAATAGATTTTAATTCATAAAGAACTGGCCACATGTTCTCATGTAATACTATGTACAGAAGTAGTGAAAAACGCCCTACAACTGTCACTTACAGGACCATACAAAGTGTCAAAATAAGATACAAACACTTTTGATATCGAAATTGTGGGAAAACAAACAACAGAATCAGTGAACTGCCATAAAATGGCGTGAATTTTATCGGACCTATCACAACAGACAGACCCCACATCAGTGCTGCCTATGCACCCATTAGTCAATTTCCATGTGCGCGGGAATCTCCATCATTTTCTGCCTTATGTCATGTTACACTATAACGACCTCATGATAACTACTACCTACATGGACAGGCAGTTGAGTGCAAGCACTGTCACACACAGTTTTGTGGACACCACTCCTGTCCCACCACAGCACACTCACTGTCACGTCCCAGGCCGCAGGCCCTGCATCACCTCCTGTGGACGCAAAGGTGCAATGCAACACAGCCAACACGCCTCCCTCTTCAAATAATGCTGCCGAGCCAGCAACAATTACAGATGCCACCAAGACTACGACCTTATCTGCTAATGCTGCTGATGGCAACCTGTTAGTCACACCACCAATGCCACACTTTGAGCATGCCCCGCACTTCCCGACACACCTTGCTGGCTACGACGTATCTTCCATTGTATCCAATGTCACAAAGCCATCCACATCACTTCTGACGGAAGATTCCCTGCTGCAGTCTCTACTCATGTAATGTTGCTCAACTATTAACCGGGATGTGTCTGGTGTAATGTAACGGACTACTGAAACTACCGATACCACCGGCTGGCGAGGTGTGCGGTGCCGTCAATCAACTAGAAGGAGCAAGTGAACTTTAACTATGTAAACAAAAACTGAAATATTACAAAACTGTTAATATGAGGACAACCATGAGGTATATTGCCACATAACTATATTATAAAGACTTTTCATTTTTCATACTATGTTTTTCATATATGTATACGTGCGATGTGTAAAATATCGATACACAACCAAGGTTGGCAGTACTGCACAGTTTGTAAGCTCCGTGAACAGGAGCCGGTTGTTGGCGGGTGTAGAGACAATGGGCAGTTGGTGTTGAGATGTCTTGTAATATGCTTGCTTTGAGAAGGTCAAGGATAGAGGGAAAAAATGATGTATTGGAAAAGCTGTTACATTGAAAATTATTGAATATCATCACGATCAGCATTTATAAAATAAAAGTTGGAAGTTTAAATATGTGTCAGTTCTTACGCAGCAGAATACACACCCTGGACCTCAAACTGATTTTACAAGCAGCGGATGGCGAGATTCATCACTAGACCACGAGCGTGCAACAATGACCAATAAATGTAAGAAAGTTATATTACTCTAAATTCAAATTGTGATGATACCTTTCTTTCTCCATGTCTTCAACCCTGTATGTACTCTGTTGTTCGAGTGAACAGCGTGACGGGGACTTGTGGTCGACTAGGCGCACCAGGGAGACCACACAGGTTTAAAATGATAATTTGTAGCTTAATATACTACTACTGATAATAATTAATATTTGTCCCCCAGAGAAAGAGGTGCATTACAATGGTAAGGTTGACTTTGGAACTTTGATTAGCACACATAGGATGGTTCAAAACTGTAAGTCACTCTAAGATCATTTACATCAGTTAAGATTTGGACTATACATTATTGGGTCCCACATGTTATGTAGCCCCACAGTGATTCAAGTTTTATTCCTGTAACACTGGCTGTCAATGAGGCCCTCTGCTTTCTGTTTTATGCAATAAAAATGTTACAAATGCTATCATATCTCAGTACCTTAAATAGAATTTAGTAGTCTACTTAAGCTAAGGCTTTTGTAATCACAGAATAGTATGCATGCATAACACGAGATCACACTAAGTAAACAAATGATGACTAACTGTACATCACATATCATCACTAAGCAAAAATAATGATTTTGTTAAAGTCACATGAAAATGATGGAATGTATAGCTACACTTACCAACATGGCAGCTACTATGAGCCTTACTTCCTCTTGTTCAATGTCTGATGTTCCATCAAGCAAGAAGAGAACCCACGGAATGCCCTGGTACTGGTCATCTGGATTTGACAAAATCTTCCAAGTATCACCATCAATCTTAATAATTTCGACTTGCAGTCTCTTCAGTATAAACTCTTTTAGTTGTGGCATCTCACGATCACCAACATATCTTTCTCTCTGAGACAATGAAGAAGTCACTTATAAAAACAGTTTCAGCTTTACTCAATGGAGGTAAAGACAGGATGGAGGTGGGGTAGAAACATGATTTTATTTTTTGGTTCACATTTAAGATCCCAACACTTTTTGTATGGGATGTTATGTAATCGCCATTTATCTTAGTCTGAATATGGATGGGAAACTTTGTTTAGAGATAACAACCGACTGACATCACTAAATGAAATTTAAGAAAAATAGTTGGAAGATTTACAAGCCTGGATAATTTATAGAATTTACTGAGAGTTTCTCAGCTTACTCTTGCTCCTAATTTCTGTGTGTAACACAAGCCACAAAAAGTTGATAACATCCATATGCTTCAGCTAAATAACTCTTACAACTAGCTCTGTTACTGTAGAATTCCCCACAAAATATTTGCAGATAACTGTCAATCAACAACTTCTATTTCAATTCAAAAGTGAAACTACCAACATCTAATGAAGAGTTCTGTGTTCTACCTTTTTACCACTTAACTAGCACAAATGAACTTCATACAAAGATTATGCATAAATATCACTTTTTAGGGCTCTGTACCTCAATAGATAAAAACGGAATCCTTACAGGATCACTTTGCTCCCCATCTCACTGTCCGACTGTTAATTCCAAGTCAATGTAATCAAAAGATAAAACCATTTATGTCACACATTTTGACACTTGCTAACTCATTCACTGAAATCTACATGATTATCAACAACATTTCTTCCAACTTTGATATATAATGCGGTACTATCATTCTTATTTTCAGGTTTCACTCACTTATCTGGTTGAAATTTGACACTTAAGAAATCATTTCAATTTTTGGTACTCACACAAATTACTAAACCTGCACTTTAGCGCAATATCACGTGATTATGAGTGAAGATAACTCTAATGACACTCTGATCTTTTAAATACCTAATCACCCCCCCCCCCCCCACCTTAAAGATATCAGATTATACTTATATGATTGGGGGACTGTTTTTAAGCCTAAATTTCAAAAATTCCCTATGGTTTGGAGTAAAGTATCAGATTTCAGTATTTTTGTTCAACTTCTATCATACTTACATTACTTTCTTTACTATAATTTAAAAACTTAAATGATGCCCAAACACAGAAGATCACAAAAAAATAAATTCATTGGTCTTTAAACTTTGATTCAGCTAACTAAAACATTATTCAGTGATCAATTTTAAAAATGTTTAGATAACTGGTGTTGCTAATTAACATAGCAGGGTAATACAACTCCAGAATTAATAAAATAAATGAAAAATTACAATAGCAAATAGGCAATTACACAAAAAAATTAAACTTAGAACTTTAAATTAAAATATTCTTGAAAGTAGTTAACTTCCCATGGTTGGAGTTCAAAGTCATGTAAATTTTTTTAAAAGGACATCATATTAGCTGTTGACTACAGAAGTTATTTATATCACAATTGCAATTTCGGCCTTTGGGCCATTTTCAATTGGCACTTCAAAAGATTTTGCTTCAGCATATGTCAGGATTTAAAATATTCCATAATACAGGCTTTAAAATATTCTATAATACATATCATCAAAAATATGCCTTTTCACAATATTAACATCTCTCACATAAATCGCTAGAAATTAATGTTCTAACAGGCTGTTTACATGTTAACTCGGCTGCTACCGCGGTGTTAGAAGTTGTTGTTGTTGTTGTCGTCGTCGTCTTCAGTCCTGAGATTGGTTTGATGCAGCTCTCTATGCTACTCTATCCTGTACAAGCTGCTTCATCTCTCAGTACCTACTGCAGCCTACATCTTTCTAAATCTGCTTAGTGTATTCATCTCTTGGTCTCCCTGTACGATTTTTACCCTTCACACTGTCCTCCAATACTAAATTGGTGATCCCTTGATGCCTCAGAATATGTCCTACCAACCGATCCCTTCTTCTAGTCAAGTTGTGTCACAAAATCCTCTTCTCCCCAATTCTATGCAATACCTCCTCATTAGTTATGTGATCTACCCAACTAATCTTCAGCATTCTTCTGTAGCACCACATTTCATTTCAAAAGCTTCTATTCTCTTCTTGTCTAGACTATTTATCGTCCATGTTTCACTTCCATACATGGCTACACTCCATACAAATACTTTTAGAAACAACTTCCTGACACTTAAGTCTATACTCGATGTTAACAAATTTCTCTTCTTCAAAAACGATTTCTTGCCATTGCCAGTCTACATTTTATATCCTCTCTACTTCGACCATCATCAGTTACTTTGCTCCCCGAATAGCAAAACTCCTTTACTACTTCCAGTGTCTCATTTCCTAATTATAAGTGTTGACAGATGTGAAAATTACCGAACTATCAGTTTAATAAAATGCTAACACGAATTCTTTACGGACGAATGGAAAAACTGGTAGAAGCCGACCTCGGGGAAGATCAGTTTGGATTCTATAGAAATGTTGGAACATAAAGCAATACTGACCTTACGACTTATCTTAGAAGAAAGATTACGGAAAGGCACACCTACGTTTCTAGCATTTGTAGATTTAGAGAAAGCTTTTGACAATGTTGACTGGAATACTCTCTTTCAAATTCTGAAGGTGGCAGGGGTAAAATACAGGGAGCGAAAGGCTATTTACAATTTGTACAGAAACCAGATGGCAGTTATAAGAGTCGAGGGGCATGAAAGGGAAGCAGTGGTTGGGAAGGGAGTGAGACAGGGTTGTAGCCTCTCTCCGATGTTATTCAATCTGTATATTGAGCAAGCAGTAAAGGAAACAAAAGAAAAATTCGGAGTAGGAATTAAAATCCATGGAGAAGAAATAAAAACTTTGAGGTCCACCGATGATATTGTAATTCTGTCAGAGACAGCAAAGGACTGGGAAGAACAGTTGAACGGAATGAACAGTGTCTTGAAAGGAGGGTATAAGATGAACATCAACAAAAGCAAAACGAGGATAATGGAATGTAATCGAATTAAATCGGGTGATGTTGAGGGAGTTAGATTAGGAAATGAGACACTTAAAAGTAGTAAAGGAGTTTTGCTATTTGGGTAGCAAAATAATTGATGATGGTCGAAGTAGAGAGGATATAAAATGTAGACTGGCAATGGCAAGGAAAGTGTTTCTGAAGAAGAGAAATTTGTTAACATCGAGTATTGATTTAGGTGTCAGGAAGTCGTTTCTGAAAGTATTTGTATGGAGTGCAGCCATGTATGGAAGTGAAACGTGGACGATAAATAGCTTAGACAAGAAGAGAATAGAAGCTTTCGAAATGTGGTGCTACAGAAGAATGCTGAAGATTAGTTGGGTAGATCACATAACTAAAGAGAAGGTATTGAATAGAATTAGGGAGAAGAGGAGTTTGTGGCTCAACTTGACTAGAAGAAGGGATCGGTTGGTAGGACATGTTCTGAGGCATCAAGGGATCACCAATTTAGTACTGGAGGGCAGCGTGGAGGGTAAAAATCGTACAGGGAGACCAAGAGATGAATACACTAAGCAGATTCAGAAGGATGTAGCCTGCAGTAGGTGCTGTGAAATGAAGAAGCTTGCACAGGATAGAGTAGCACGGAGAGCTGCATTAAACCAGTCTCAGGACTGAAGACCACAACAGCAACAATTCCCTTAGCATCACCAGAGTTAACTCGACTACATTCCATTATCCTCGTTTTGCTTTTGTTGATGTTCATCTTATATCCTCCTTTCAAGACATTGTCCATTCCGTTCAAGTGCTCTTCCAAGTCCTTTCCTGTCTCTGACATAATTACAATGTCATTGGCGAACCTTAATATTTTTATTTCTTCTCCATGGATTTTAATACCTACTCCGAATTTTTCTTTTGTTTCCTTTACTGCTTGCTCAATATACAGGTTGAATAACATCGAGGAGAGGCTACAACCGTGTTTCACTCATTTCCCAACCACTGCTTTCCTTTCATGTCCCTCGACTATTATAACTGCCATCTGGTTTCTGTACAAATTGTAAATAGCCTTTCGCTCCCTGTACTTTACCCCTGCCACCTTCAGAATTTGAAAGAGAGTATTCCAGTCAACACTGTCAAAAGCTTTCTCTAAGTCTACAAATGCTAGAAACGTAGGTTTGCCTTTTCTTAATCTGGCTTCTAAGATAAGCAGTAGGATCAGTATTGCCTCACGTGTTCCAACATTTCTACAGAATCCAAACTGATCTTCCCCAAGATCAGCTTCTACCAGTTTTTCCATTCGTCTGTAAGGAATTCGCATTAGTATTTTGCAGCCATGACTTATTAAACTGATAGTTCGGTAATTTTCACATCTGTCAACACCTGCTTTCTTTGGGATTGGAATTATTATATTCTTCTTGAAGTCTGAGGGTATTTCGCCTGTCTCATACATTTTGCTCAACAGATGGAAGAGTTTTGTCAGGACTGGCTCTGCCAAGGCTGTCATTAGTTCTAATGGAATGTTGTCTACTCCCAGGGCCTTGTTTCGACTTAGGTCTTTCAGTGCCCTGTCAAACTCTTCACGCATTATCATATCTCCCATTTCATCTTCATCTACATCCTCTTCCATTTCCATAATATTGCCCTCAAGTACATCACCCTTGTATAGACCCTCTATATACTCCTTCCACCTCTCTCGGTATTAGGAGAACAGATGTTAACGTAGATTACTGAAACTTTCACACAAAGTACACAAGCTGCACACTGTAGAAGGAAATTCTGGATAATCTCCGGAAGGTAACTGTATTAATTATTCAGATATTACTAAAGCAGTTTTGGATATCTTTTTGTATAGAATAAAAATTAAAGGAGTTTTGAGTTCACGTGGAGGTTTACGTGCAATCATTCTTCAACCATTTGTGATGAACAGGAAAAGGGAGAAATGGCAGTGTTACACAAAGTACCTTGCGCCATTGCATAATGACATCTGTTCAATGTATATAGTATTCTCATAGTGACTTGACTGATTGTCCTCCATAAAAATACTCCAATTTCCCAACTGGAGAAAGTCTAGTCACCATGACTCTTACACAAATTACTCAATAATTATATATAAAAGTGAACTGCTTACATGCCATGTTTTTAAATCAGACTGAAAAATATAAAATAATTTCTCATAGGCCAACACAGATTACAAACACCATACAGTCAGTCCTGAAAATTTGTGATTTCTAAAAGCTATGAAAATACTTGTAAGATTTAACATACATTGAAGCTTCCTGGCAGATTAAAACTGTGTGCTGGACCAGGACCTTTAACATACACTATTAGCCTCCACAGCTGCCTAACTTGTGGTACATGCTGCCCTATATAACACGTGAACAATTACATAAGCAATATGGTAAGGAGTTGTCAAAATTATGTGCACAATCAGCAACAAAACTTGCGGAAACATTCTGGTACAACTTGAATCGTGTGTCATCAAGAATATTTTCCATTCAAATAGGGTTATCCTTTAAAGGAAGTGACAAAAACTTCATTGACTGTACATTTTTGCGAATAAAAGCATTTTATGTAGCCTGTCTTATTTGATTTTCATGTCCAATTAAATATGATAGATGATTCTCCAAACATGAGAGTTATTTCTACAGTAATTCATATCTTTCCAGTAAAAAAGCTGTCATCTCTCTATCACTTTAACACCAAAAAGAAAACCTCTCTTCTCCAAATGGTGTAAACATGGATACTCTGAACTGTATACTCAATTCTACAGTCAAACGTTGTGACTATACAAGTTATATGAACTATAAATTCATAAAACTATACAAAATTACAACTGCTTTCAGAGTACGTAAGAGAGATTAATTTACTAAGTCCATGGATTTTCAAGAAAGTAATTTTTCATAATAATGCTATACAGTTATCCAATTGAATATATATATTTAACACTGTCAAAAGGTATCATTTTGTTTGTAACAACATATTGGCAACAGATTTATCACACACAAGAATGACACACACTAAAACAGTATAAAACCAATTCCCATGTTATTTTTGTCTGCTCACCATTGGGTACAGGAACAGTGAAGGATATGAATGAATCTGTTCTTGACGACAAAGAACCCATTCCTCTTCACAGTTGACAGCACCAAACCGAACAACACCCTCAAGCTCTTGTGCCAGCCGACGCCACACAGGAGCCAAAGTATGACAATGGGAGCACATCGGAGAGTAGAAGTTTATGAACCAGAGAGCATCTGACCCAAGAACACTTTCCTCTGCAAAGAACAGAGAAAAGTTTTCCAGATGAAGAACACTAGAAAATTATATTTCATGAAGTTAATAAGTGAAGTAAAAATTGAAACAAATTGCTTCCTTCATGGAAAATGTTGATCTTTTCTGGTCATATTAAAAAAATTGTTGAAAGAGATCTTTAAAAGAGTACAATAACATTTTACTCACATTAATAGCAAACTACATAGATGGGCACAGGGGAAAAAAATCAGTGTTTTTCAAGCACAATCACAACTACATTTACAGTATGTGAAACTTACTTTTGTTTTCTTTTAAAGGTAAGGACCTTGACACAATTAGGAAGTTTCATAAAAAAGGAAGGTCACTTTATGTAGACAAGCATTAAAACTTCAACAAGTTACTGTATATGGAATTACAATGAAATCCAGACCATTAGGTACTTACAAGCATTGATAAATATCAATGGGGACAGTTGGGTTTCAGATACAACAATAAGAATGTTCAACACTAACACTAACTAACTTGACAATTTTACTTGGCAATATGGCAGCAAGATAAATAATGGTTTGAAATTTCATTTGATGTGTTGCCCGTTCAAAGTAAACTCTTTGATGGACTACAGATTCAGCATGAGGACTGACAACAAATTACAATAAACAAGTAATGAAGAGCGTATAAATAAGTTGTACCCGATTGTAGTCCAGCCACCTGACATTCAGATCAAACACATACAGCACAACAAACTGACCATGAATCCATTGTTTGCAGAAAGAGATTTTTGCAACACCTTTGACGAAATAATCTTGGCAGTGTAATTTTATTAAGAAAACTGCCGTAAATGAACCTACATCAGTGGTTTACATCAAGGTCATTATGTGTCCATATATAAAGACGTTTATGCACTTTAGAAGAATATAAATGCAAAATATGAAAGCCCATACTCTCTAACGCACACAAAAGTTAGAAGGCATGGCTGGGAAGTTTAAGGAAAAGCATTTTAAACCTAGAAAGGAAGTGCTGGATTAAATTTTCTGTCGAGAACAAAGTCATTAGATTGTAGCATAAGCGTGGACAGGACAAGGACACGATACCACATCAGCTCTTCAATTTCTCAAAGCCTGTTCCTTGTCAACGCAAGACCAATGTCAACCATGATGCTGCATCACCAGATTTCAAAAGTGAAACAATAATTTTTAACAATTCTTATTTTCACCACTTATTTGTTAAATATTGCAAAAATTACAGTAAGTACACAAACAATTCCTTATCTGATGTACTGTTTGCTACCATGAAATCACTTAGGCTTTGGCAAGAGATGAGATAGAGAACTGCACATTACACCTGCTAATTAAGACGTTGCAGACAATGTACTTCAGTAAGTAAATGTTTTAGAGAAGTTACATTAAATATATAAGATATTATGACTTACAACTTTTCAACTGCAGTTGTTCTAGACATTGATTGTGTGTGTAATTTATAGTGTGTCCCGAGACCAATGTATAGGACATATTATGTTGTTTTTAATATAGTCAGATGACCCCCAATTCCTGCCCATACTTTGATGCCATCTGTGGCTCAATGTTACAAATTAACAAACGATACCTGAAGAGGAGCAGCAGCATTTTCAATAGTTTTAGGGACAATAATCTAGATGATTGAGCTGGCCTTGAAGCAACAGCCAACATGGTCCTACTATACAGGTACTGTGATTGGCTTAAAACAAAGAGAAACTACAGCCATTACATTTCTCCAAGGACCAGCAGCTCTACCGTAGGATTGAAGAATGACGGCATCTTCCTGGGTAAAACATTTCAGAGGTGAAATTGTCTCCCACAGATTTTAAACTGCAAAACATCTCCTGTGGAGCTGTCCCGGCTGACTGTAATTTATTTTTTATGACTTGCAGACTAAAACTGAAGAAAGTACAGAATAATAGGAGATGGGATCTGTATAATTTGAAAGAACCACAGAAGGTTTCACTGAATGAAAGCAATTCATCATATGATGCTCGAGACAATGGTGAATGTCTGTACACAAAGTCTTTTGCAGTTGGGGAAGTTAGTGTTTTAGAGTGCAACTACGACATTCGTCTATAAACACAATGCAAAGAAAGGTTCCTCAAACATTGTTCCTGTGAGTGCAGTAAGAATGTAATAATGTTTTCTAACCAAAAAATTATATTAGAAAACTGAAGTGCTAGATAATGTGCCTAGTAGCACTGAAAATAATGAAGAGAATGAAAGGATGTATAATGAAATAGAAGAAATTATCCATAGCACTAATGGAGACAAAAATTGTTATGAGGGACTGAAATTTATAATGTGAGAAGGGTGAGGAGGATTAACAGTAGGAGAATGAAGACTTGTGGCAGAAATGAAAAGGGGAGCAGTCTGGTAGAATTTTGCACAGTAGACAATTTAACCATTGCTAACACTTATTTAGAGTTTTGAAATGAGCACTGGGCAACACCTGACTGAAGTAGTGGAAATGAACACAATATAAGATGAATGGTTAGGTTTACAAGACAAAATTATGAAGGCAGCAGTGGATCAAATAGCACAAAGACAAGGCCTGGTAGAAATGCTTGTATGACATACAAGATACTGAATGTAACTGATGAAGGGAGAAATTGTAAAAATTCAGCAAAAGAAGCAAGCAAAAGGTAGTACAGAAGGGAAGGCTGAAAGAAAGAAATATATAGAAGGGCAGCATAAGAGAAACAAAACTAGGATTGGACAAGGCTAGAGAAGGAAATATGACACATCATTTGCAAAGGAATCGTCCCACCATTCAGCTACATTGGTTAAGGAAAACAATGTAAAATCTAAATCGTAAAAGTCAAGAGTCTGAATCCTGTGCCTCCTGAACACAAGTCCATTGCCTTAAAAAATGGGCCACATTGTTCGGTCAGCTGGTTAGGATAGTTTGTTGGGTTAAAGCAGAGGTAAACGTAAATGTCATATGGCTTTGTTGGCTGGAATATCCCAAAAAATATATATGGTAGATACGGCAGGCACGGTGCTTAGAGTTGTACATGCTAGGGATGACTGTGATTTAGGGAGCGTACAATCCACATCTTACCACTGTGCTGGAGGACTCAACTCGGCCTTCAGGTGTACAGAAAGTAAATTTTTTCTTTGCACATTACAATATAATTTAGACACTAGGTTGTGGTTGTTGTTTTTGGGGAAGGAGACCAGACAGCAAGGTCATCGGTCTCATCGGATTAGGGAAGGACGGGGAAGGAAGTCGGCTGTGCCCTTTGAAAGGAACCATCCCGGCGTTTGCCTGGAGCAATTTAGGGAAATCACGGAAAACCTAAATCAGGATGGCCGGACGCGGGATTGAACCGTCGTCCTCCCGAATGCGAGTCCAGTGTTTAACCACTGCGCCACCTCGCTCAGTTTAGACACTAGGCATCAAGAATGTTGGTTCAGTGAAATTTAGTGCATTCTTTCCAAAACAGCCAAGGTGTGCATGTTACTTAAGAGACAATTAAAATTCTGGTACCAAAAACTTCATGGACAATTGAGATGCTGTCCAAAGCAGCAGTCACTAATGCAAATATTCCAGTATTTGTGTGAATGGTGAAACCATATTTTCACAACGTACATTACATTGTATGTTCAGCATTTCTGAGTGAATGACACTGATGTTTTTTATACAAGGAAATTTTGTTAAGAAAGCTTCAGTTTATTAATAGCCAATGGCCTGGGTGCAGTAGTAACACCAGTTCCTGTCAGGCTTGGCTACCACTTGGGTGGGTCATCATCTGTGTCTGCTAAGTGCTGTTGGCAGGCGGGATGCACTCTGCCCATGTGAGCGCAATTGAGAAGCTATTTGATTGAGACATAGCAACACCGGTCACAAAACTGACAACTGTTGGGAGAGTGGTGTGCTGACCACGTTCCCCTCCATATCTTCATCCAGTAATGCCTAACTGCTGAGGATGACACAATGGCCAGTCGGTACCACTGGGGCTTCACAACCTGCTCGGATGGTATTCATTTGTTAGTTTTTTCTGTTTGTTAGTTAATACAAGAGCAGTCATGTCACACAAAATATACTTCTAGGCCATACTGAATAAACATAACACTATCTAAAAATACATTGAAGCACCACAAAAACTGGTAAAAGCATGCGTATTCAAATACAGAGATATGTAAACAAGCAGAATACAGTGCTGTGTTTGGCAATGCCTATATAAGACAAGTGTGTAGTGCAGTGGTTAGATTGGTTACTGCTGCTACAATGGCATGGTATCAAGATTTAAGTGAGGGTGAACATGGTGTTATAGTCAGCACATGAGCGATGGGACAAAGTGTGGATTCTTCCATATGACTATTTCATTAGTGTACCGCGAATATCAGGAATCCAGAAAAACATCAAATCTCTGACATCACTGCAGCCAGAAAAAGATCCTGCAAGAACGGGACCAGCAAAGACTGAAGAGAATCGTTCAATGTGAAAGAAGTGCAGCCCTTCTGCCAACTGCTGTAGATTTCAATGCTGGGCCATCAACAAGAGCCAGCGTGTGAACCATTCAACAAGACATCATCAATTGCCATTTGAATGACTGAGCCAAATACCCACTTCTGTACCCTTAATGACTGCCCAACACAAAGCTTTACGACTCATCTGGGCCCATCAACCCCAACACTGGACTGTTGAAGACAGGAAACAAGTTGCCTGGTTGGATGAGTCTCGTTTCAAATTGTATTGAGCAGATGGATGTGTATGGGTATGGAGACAACCTCATGAATCTATGGACCCTGATTGTCAGCAGGGGACTGTTCAAGTTGATGGAGGCTCTGTAATGGTGTGGGGCATGTCTTAATATGATTCTGACAGGTGACATGTGCTCAAGCATCCTGTCTGATCACCGGTATCCATTCATGTCCATTGTGTATTCCGTAAGACATGGGCAATTCCAGCAGGTCAATGCAACATGCCCACAATTGGTACAGAGTGGCTCCAGGAATACACTTCCGGGTTTAAACACTTCCCCCCAGTCAACAAACTCCCCAGACATGAACATTACTGAGCTTATCTCTGATGCCTTGCAATGTGCTGTTCAGCAGAGATCTCCACCCCCTCATATTGTTAGGGATTTATGGATAGCCCTGCAGGATTCATGGTGTCAATTCCCTCCAGCACTACTTCAGACATTAGTCGAGTCCATGCCATGTTGTGTTGTGGCAGTTCTGCGTGCTCAAGGGGGCTCTAAAAGATGTTAGGCAACTGTACCAGTCTCTTTGGCTCTTCAGTGTATAATAAAATTAAAAATTGAGAAAAAGGGTAAGTTCTTTATTTAAGAAAATACACAATGCAGGAAGTGAACATTTGCTACAGAAAGATTTTCAACAGTAGCATAAGAATGTATTACACACATACCAGAACTCTGTAATACATTTATATTGATTAAGGATACATGATAAACAGAACAATTATTTTTTTTTATGTGGCTTCTGTTAGTAACAGTACATTTTTCTGCCACCTAAATAACATAATTTTAATGTTATTTGCCATACATATAAGAAGCCAATCACACACAACTCTCTATCACTTTAAAATATTTCTCCACCCAAGTGTAACAGCTAGGGCTGTAATGGGAATTTGCTCTCACTTTCATGGGCAATTTTCTGATTTCTGCTACAAAATTAGAAAAATAACTTATTTTACATCATCAAAGAGCAAAATTAAACAAAGTGTCATTTGCTGGTCCAGTTTAAGCTTTCTGATTGTTAAAATTAATTGTGCATCGTGGAATTTGCCTCTTACCCACGTGCCATAATGACAAATACTCTGCAAACCACATCAATTTCCATGTTTTATTAACATATAGCATGTGTATATGCCTTCGAACAACATATCTCAATGACATATCTGCCTTTTATAGCACTTTTTAAACATTATTTCCTTTGAGAGTAACAAGAATTTTGTAAGTCTGTCAACTCTTTTATGCACTGTAAATACCGCTATCTTCCTATATTGGTATGCTATTTTAATAAATAGTTGAACCATAGAGCAAATGGCTGGACATTTAAGTTCTAACATGGGTCAAAATTTATTATTCAATCTCACAACTTTTGACAAAGTGAGACTGTACTAATTTGAATCAGAGACAGAGCAGTCATGTACAAACCCTTGCCATACAATGCAAGAAGGTTAAAAATGTGTCGGCACTCTTTGCGTGATATGTAGAAGTTGGAAATGGCATGATGAATCATGACAAGTGATGATGGCCATTCACGAGTTACATGCATATAGCCAATAAGATTCTGTTTCCTCTTGTGTTTGTTTTGTAAATAAATCTGCATTCCAGCTGTTCTTACTGCAATATAGTAATATCTGACACTGTAAGTGCAACATCTACATGTCACACGAAAACAGCCAACACTGTAAACACACTTCAACATAATAATCAGTCAATCAATCCAGAGCATTCACAACACCATAGTTAAGGTATCAGAGACAGAAATGCTTCCAAATTACTGTGCCTCTGCTATCACCCGCCTACTCCACAACATGAAGGCAGAATGGTAAGACCTAGAAAACTACAGGGGAATCTCCAACCTATCAAGTGACCTGCAACATCTTTCCCATGACACTGCTCACAAGAATGGAGGATCAACTGCACTCCTGCATAGGGATCAAGGAGCACCCAGTATATGTAGAACAGACACTGAACTTTAAAACCATCCTCACACACTAAAACAGCCTCCCTTATGCAGCAACCTTAGTCAATTTCCAAAAGGTCTACAACTCTTAGACAGACACTCCCTCTTCCAGATACTGATCAAACTGGGCTTAGACAACTTGTGAAAGTGGCACTTGTCTGTATGACATCCAAAGTAAAATTCAGAGGAGAACTGTCAATGAACTTTGAGATCAGAACTGGTGTTAGACAGGGAGATGGCCTGTCCCCAATTCTCTTCAACTACCTGCAAAAGATGTACATGAATATACAAAGACACTTATAGATTAATTAGAATCCAGAACTGACAAAAGCTGTTGGACAAAGTTATTCATGAATAGATTAAGACACTTTACGGAGAATTTGGATTGAGAATTGACAATAAAGACAAATTAGTAGCCAATTGCCTAACCTTCGCAGATGACATGACACTTCCGGCACCCATTACAGAAAAAGCTACCTACCAACTCTCCTCCATCAACCACGCAGAAGCTAAAGTTTGCTTGAAGATTGTCATCAACAAGATAGAGTACATGTCAAACTTCAGAGAAACACAACGTGAGCTCACTGGGTAACACTTTAATAGAGATTAAACTCCTTCAGATCCCTCAGAGAATGAATAACACCAAAAATCAATGCAGATCTCGACATGAACAATAGATGCATCAAACTGGAGAATGCATATGATCTCTGTAGTAACATTTAAAGCCCTAAATCCCTTTCCCTCAAAACAAAACTCTGACACTACAGTACCATACCAAGATCTTACATAGTCTGTGAATCAGAATGCAC
Organism: Schistocerca cancellata; assembly: GCF_023864275.1. Taxonomy (NCBI): domain Eukaryota; kingdom Metazoa; phylum Arthropoda; class Insecta; order Orthoptera; family Acrididae; genus Schistocerca; species Schistocerca cancellata. The sequence goes on along the minus strand of NC_064634.1, from coordinate 382,644,922 downwards.
GAATATAGTTAGAAAGGTACAAATCTGGAAAATACAAGCAAAAGACAGAAGAATGTAAGAAAGGTCATCGGTTTTATCAAACACGATGATGTATGCAAGATCAGACACAACAAGGAACTCCACCAACCCACTGAGTGCCTTACAGCAGCAATAGGAAAAGAGGAGGTTAATTTTCTAGAGCTATATGGTCAGGATGGATAACTGAAGACTCAAATCAACTATCTTCAGTTCTGTCTATGGAGGGAAAGCGACTTATGTCAAATGGACATGACTGGTTAGGAAAGAAACTGATCAACTACTAAGTGACCACAACATTCACAACAGATCAGTGCAGAATGATCAACAGAACTTCATATTCTCTCTGGTCCGTAACAGAGGTAAATGTGTCCAGAGACTAGAGTAAAAGGACCCAGGATGTCTGAATAGTGAGTGGCAAGCTTGCCACAATTAAGAACTATGTGATCTAAATGGAACATAACAAAAAAGAACAAAGGGTGCGAGTGAAAAATGGAGTGGCCTTTGCTACATCACCAGAGTTGCACTTTAAGATGGTAAACAAAAACTGCAGAGATATGTTGGAGGCTGGTTTTCTAAACATTTTGAAGTAATCTAGAATTAATGAACAAAAGGTGGGGCCCTGTGATATTTAGTTCTATCACAACAATCCATCTGACCAAATGACAACCAAATGCAAGGATTTCTTGTGAAGATCTTAATCCAGACACTTCTTCCTCAACCCTACAACCCCAGCCTGGTCTGATCTGATCTCCAGCACACTTTTTGGGGGGGGGGGGGGGGGGGGGGGGGGAACATGCGCAGTGTTCTGGAGGCGTAAAGTAACTCTTGTGTCTGCAAAGAATTTCTGAACAATTATTCCCATGGAGGATCCTGTGGAGTTGCCTAAGTAGTTAAATATTCTCAGTACAAAGCCTGAGTACTTTTACAACCTGTATGTCTTCAATATAATCCATAGTTTTAGATTTTGAGCTTAGCTAGTTTCCTCTTTCCTCCTGTTTTGATGGCCTTGGGTACCAATAAGGACTTTCTTGCATTCACATGTAGTGTGAGGAGAGACTTCATGCCACTGGTATTTCAAAAGTGTGACATTTTGGTACTTAAATTCAACACGACACTGGAAAATCGAGCTTTGATTCGAGAGAAAGTGATGTGTTTGAAAATATAGCATTACTACTATTTAGAAAATATTTTGAATAATTATTTCTGTTAGGCTTTGCTAAAGCTGTAGTATTGAAAATAATTTTATTCTTTTCACTGAATGAAAGCAATTCATCATATGATGCTGGAGACAATGATGAATGTCTGTACACAAAGTCTTTTGCAGTTGGGGACGTTAGTGTTTATAGAGTGCAACTATAAACACAATGCAAAGAAAGACCCCATGAACATTGTTCCTGTGAGTCCAGTAGGAATGTAATAATGTTTTTCTAACCAAAAAATATTAGAAAACTGAAGGTAAAAATAATTCATTATGTATAACAAACAAGCCTAAAATGTACTGAAACTTCATTCAATACTGAGTTTCTTGACACTAACTAAAGGGGCCTGGAGGTTAAGAGGATTTAATAACATTTGGTGTTTCTTCACATTTCTAAAAATATATACTTTATGTATAGTACCTTTTCATTTTCGCGTTTAAATGCATTCCAGAATGAAATTTTCACTCTGCAGCAGAGTGTGCACTGATATGAAACTTCCTGGAAGATTAAAACTGTGTGCCAGATTGAGACTTGAACTCGGGATCTCCACCTTTTGCGGGCAAGTGCTCTACCGCCTGAGCTACCCAAGCCAGTAAGTTTATATGCATTTCTACAGCAGATGCAGCACATGAACGCCTAGCTGTCACACTACATGAAAAACACAAAACCTTGCGTAAAATGTCTCATTATTTAATTTTGTCACCACTATTTCTAAAGCAGCTCGTTTGTGTAATAATCTTGAAGAACATAATGACTGTACTATGAGCAAGGATTTATTTCAACACATCTTTCATTGATAAAAGTAGATTACTTTATTGTACTTGTGTGTCTCGCTTGTGCTCATGTTGAAAACTACTTGTTGCGACTGAATATTTTAACCATTTTACATTGTACAATGACAGAAATGAAGAAGTTTAATTGCACTCATAAATTTTATGGCTATCAACACAAATGTGGTATTGAAAATTGAAAAAATGAAGAAATTGTTATGCCACACTGAACTGAGGTGAGGCCTACAAGTTTGCCAGGCTGTGCTTTAAAACAAAAGTTGAAAAATCCTACCGAAAATGAAAAGAAGTTGCTGTTGTAAACAGTGATAATAAGGGTTAAATTTTAATTAGTAAATGCAAGCTTTCAAAATGACTTTTTTCTGTTGCTAAATGTAAATACTCTAACAGTGAAATATCCCTTACATTTTGTGAGAAAACAAGTAAGAGAAGAGGTTATAGTTGAATGTCAAGTGTGTAAAGTAACAAAATGTACAATGATACCTCCTGTAACATGCGCAAAACACACTAGGGTGACAAAAGTCATGGGATACCCCCTCATATTGTGTTGGACTTCCTTTTTCCTGGCGCAGTGCAGCAACTCAACATGGCATCGACTCAACAAGTTGTTGGACGACCCCTGCAGAAATACTGAGGCATGCTGCTTCTACAGCCATCCATAATTGCGAAAGTGTTGCCAGCGCAGGATGTTGTGCACAAATTGACCTGATTAAGTCCTATGAATGTTCAATGGAATTCACGTCAGGCAATCTGGGTGACCAGATTATTTGCTCGAACTGTCCAGAATGTTTTTCAAACCAATTGCTAACAGTTATGGCTTGGTAACACGACATCGTTGTTTGGGAATATGACTGCAGTTGAACATAACCATTTCCAGACAATGATCAGTTCAATTGCACCTGGGAACTCAGCCCATTCCGTGTAAACACAGCCCACACCATTATGGAGTGACCACTAGATTGCACAGTGCCTTATTGACAACTTCCTGGCCTTGTACGGCCAGTGCCACACTCAAACCCTGCCATCAGCTCTTACCAACTGAATTTGGGATGCATCTGACCATGTTATGGTTTCACAGTCATCTAGGATCCAACCAATATCATCATGGGCCCAAGAGAGACAATGCAGGTGACTTCATCTGTCAGCAAAGGCACTCGTGTCGGTCGTCTGTTGCCACAGCCCACTGACACCAAATTTCACCACAGTGTCCTAATGGATATGTTTGTCACACATCCCACACTGATTTCTGCGGTTATTTCATGCAATGCTGCTTGTCTATTGGCACTGACAACCCTACACAAATGCTGATGCTCTTGGTCATTAAGTCAAGGCCCTTGGCCACAGTGTTGTCTGTAGTTGAGAGGTAATGCTTGAAGTTGGTATTCTTGACACATTTTTGACACTATGAATCTTGGATTCTATAATAATGCATCTAATTGCAACTATCATTCCACATTAAAAGTTTAATTCCCGTCGTGTTGACATTATCACATCAGAAACCTTTCCACGTGAATCATTAAGTACACATGACAGATCTGGCAACGCACTGCTCTTTTATACCTTATGTATGCAATACTGGTACCATTTGTATATGTGTATATTGCTATATCCAATGACTTTTGTCATCTCAATGCACAGTGAAATGAATATTTGCTTTGCTTATGGCATGAGGTGTATTAGGAAGGGAAGAAAAACAGTCCAGTTATTCTATGCCAAGATGGATCTTCACCACCAACACCATCTGTCAAATTTGAGAGGTATTATAAACGTTTACATAAAGCCCTAACAGAAGTCAGTGAAGCATCTACGCAGAGTGCAGCAAAAGAACCTAGATATTTATCAGTCAACAGATATACTTGCTGTACTGGATGATTCCTGGCAGAAGAGAGGCCATACATCGCACAATGGATTGGTCACACTTACCTCTGTAGACACAGGCAAGGTGCTGGACTACGAATATCTGACAAAACACTCCCAAGGTTGTGCCAACAAGGAAAATGAAAATAAATGTGACAAATTTGATATTTCAGTGGTGGTATGGAATGCATGGAGGCAGTCTCTACTTTTTGTAGATCAATTGCTAGACACAGTGTGCGATTCAGTCACACACTGGTGATGGTGACTCAAGGTTTCAGTAGTGTTGTAGCTGCTAAACCATACGGTGAAACAGAAATTTAAAAAATGTAATGAAATGTATAAGGCATATGCAGAAGAGAATTCAGGTAACACAGGAAACTTTTACAACAATATGACAGGAAAGAATCTCTCTGATGGTAAAACAATTAGTGGACAAGGCACACTCACCAAACTAGAAATAGAAAACCTCACAGAATGTTGCAGCCTAGCCATCAGAAGAAACAGAAAAAATGTCAGTCTGATGAGAAAAGCAATTTAAGCAACTCTGTTTCACACACTAGCCACTGGTGACGATCCGCTGCACAGACTCTACCCAAAAGGAAACACTTCTTGCTGCAAGTATCATAGGTGTGAAGGAATGGACAAAAACACACACATGTACACTCCATACAAGAAAATGTTACAGTAAAACTAAAGACAGTCTACAGAGATCTTTCAGATTCTAAACTCCTGGAAAAATTTTGTACATGGCAAAATCCAAAATCTGAATGAATGTTTCAATAATTGGAATAGGGAATGCTTGTCAAAAACTCTTTTTGTTGGCATGTCAGCTTTTCATTTTGGTGTGATGGACACCATAATATGTTTTAGTGGTAGAGTAACAAGTAAATTAAAAACAATGGGCAGACTAGACATACAATTTGAGGACAACATGAAAAGTGGGCTACAACAAGTGGAAGCCGGAAAAGCTGCTGAGAGTATAACAAAGGAAGCCAGAATAACAAGGGAAAGAAAGAAAACTAGAAAAAGGATGATAAAGGTACTCAGTATCAACAAGATTATGTGCGGATGTGTGTGTGTGTGTGTGTGTGTGTGTGTATGTGTGTGTGTGTGTGGGAGGGGGGGGGGGCACAAGTGTATACCTGTCCTTTTTTCCCCCGAGGTAAGTCTTTACGCTCCCGGGATTGGAATGACTCCTTACCCTCTCCCTTAAAACCCACATCCTTTCGTCTTTCCCTATCTTTTCCTCTTTCGTGATGAAGCAACTGTTCGTTGCGAAAGCTTGAATTTTGAGTGTATGTTTCTGTTTGTTTGTGTGTCTATCGACCTGCCAGCGCTTTTGTTTGGTAAGTCTCAAAATCTTTGCTTTTAGATTATGGAGTTGGAATGTTTTGATATGTTATCACTGACAGGAAAATGACATGCAAATCTTCAGCTTCAGTTTCCCATAATCAATGTTTTTGCATACTTAGGTATCATTACGTCATCCAATACTAAAGCTACAAAAATAAAAACAATAAAAATGTAATGCTTGCCAACACAGTGATCTATATTAATCAACAATTTATTGAATATTTTAAACTGGAGCCTTTCATATGTCCTTAAACTATTAGGAGAAAAAGTGGACTTCTAAAAATCATTTTTTAAAAATAAACCGAGCGAGGTGGTGCGGTGATTAGCACACTGGATTCACATTTGGGAGGATGATGGTTCAAACTCTCTTCTGGTCATCCATGTTTAGATTTTCTATGATTTGCCTAAACAGTTCCAGGCAAATGACGGGATGGTACCTTTGAAAGGGCACAGCTGATTTCCTTCCCTATCCTTGACACAATCTGATCTCATGCTCCATCTCTAATGACCTCAATGTTGACAGGACATTAAACCCAATCTTCCTTCCTTCCTCCCTTTTTAAAGTACAGAAAACAACAAATTGCTAAATATCCTGGTTTACTGTTTCCACCTAGAATAAAAATTACAAGTAATTCAGTATATAAGATAAAAATCAAAATTCATTCCAATATGTATTCCAGTTTTTAAATTTTTTTCACACAGAGGTCACAACATACTATGTGGTTAAAGTTTCATTCCAGTATCTATTAAAGTTTTTGAGTTGCTAAATTTCAAAACACTAGTAAAGCTACAGGCCATGAGGTCCAAGTCCCCTTAAAATATTTTTCAGGGAGTCCTTTTCCACAGTTACACTTCAAGATTGGTGGCAATTGCGATCACTGGAATACTAACACTGTGATGGCATTCAATTTCTGTCCCCCAAGTAATGAGACATTTACAGTTTTCGCAAATAATTTCATATCTGCATTTTGTTGACAATCTTACACATTTTAAGTAAGAAAATATTGTTTCAAGCTCTAATGTGCAAGGAAACTACATGATTCTATGTAAGAACCACATTATACAAGGTGACACAGAATAACAAGAATGTGTGAAACAAGAGGTGGCAGCCATGGGCAGGAGGCAGCACTATGGGTTCTGACAGTTAGTTTCCGCCATTTCAGTAATCATGGATGAGTGGAATGGACAAGAGGATGCGTTAGCCATAAAAATATATTATAAAAAAATGATAGTTTGGCAGCAGCACAGAGGGAGTTTTGACGTTTTTATGATTTAGGGTGTCATGAAGCTGTTCCGTCAAAACATGTGATAATATTTTGGATTAATAACTTTGAAAAGATTGGCTCTGCCCTCAAAAAGAAACCAACAGGATGACCAAGAAGTGTGAATTCTCCAGCGAACATTGATGTTGTACGCAAGCCTGTCTTACGGAGCCCATGGCATTCAATTCATAAGCAAGTAGCAGTGGTTGGAATGTCACAGGAGAGTGTTCGCAGAATTCTTCATCTTAATTTAAAATTTCACCTGTAGAAACTATAGATGGTGCAACAATTTAAGGACAACAATTACTGGTTACGATTAGGATTCTGTTAACAAATGATAACAAAAATAAACATTGACCATGAATTTCTAAACAAATTGTGGATGTCAGATGAGGCACATTTTCACCTCACAGGTTATGTGAATAAACAGAACTACCGTAACTGGGCAAACAAATCCCAATGACGTTCATCAGTGCCCTTTACATGCTAGTAAAGTGACAGTATGGTGTGGTGTTTCATAACATGGGATTATCGGACTGCACTTTTTCGCAAATGAACTGGGAAACAAAATAACTGTCAATGTCGATCGTTACGTGGAGATGTTACGAACTTTCATTACACCTGCATTGAACAACTTTCGGAACATTCAAGAAGCCTGGTTTCAACGGGACAGAGCGACATCACACACTGCACAGCAATCAATGACATATGTGCGAGAATTGTTTGGCAATCGTGTGATCTCACGATTTGGTAACATTCCCTGGCCCCCTTGAGTGCAAGGTTTATCTGTTTGTGATTTTTTTTTTTTTTTGTGGGGCTACCTCAAGAGCAAAGTCTACACGACTCGACCAAGAACTCTGGACGAGTTAAAACTGAGAATCTGGCACGCAATTCACAGTTTCCAGCTGAGATGTTGCAGCCATAAATGAGGAATCTCACCAGCAGAGTTCACAAATGCATTCATACACGACACCATCTAAAGGACGTAATTTTTTTAAAAAATGATAAATGCCATCAATGTTTCATAAATGGCAAATTTGGAAGGTTTCAATTACTATCAATGCAATTACTTTCCTTCATCACTTCTAGTTTTATTGGATTGTGGAAATGTTCCTATTTTTCTGTGTCACCCTGTAGAAATATGATGAGGTGACAAAAGTCATGGAATACCTCCTAATACTGTGTCGGACCTCCTTTTGGCTGGTGTAGTGCAGCAACTCGATGTGACATGGAGTCATTAGAAGACCCATGCTGTCTTTATAGCCAACCATAATTGTGAAGTGTTGCTGGTGCAGGATTTTGTGCAAGAACTGACCTCACAGTTATGTCCCACAAATGTTTGATTAGTTGCCGAATCGTTTGCTTGAATTGTCCAGAATGTTCTTTAAACTAAATATGAACAAGTGTGGTCTGGTGACATGGTGCATTGTTATCCATAAAAATTCTATAGTTGTTTGGAAATTTGAAGTCCTGGAATGGCTGCAAATAGTTTGCAAGTAGGCAAACATAACTATTACCTGTCAATGATCAGTTCAGCTGGCGAAGGCCCATTCCATTCCATGTAAACACAACCCACACCAGTAGGCAGCCAACGCCAGCTTCCACAGTGCCTTGGTGCTACACTCGAAACCTACCATCAGCTCTTACCAACTCAAATTGGGACTCATCCGACCAAGACATGGTTTTCCTGTCATCTAGGGTACAACTGACACGGTCACGAGCCCAGGAGAGACACTGCAGGCAACGTCATGCTGTTAGCAAAGGCATTCAAGTTGTTCACCTGTTGCCATATCCCATTAATGCCGAATTGCAGTACACTGTCCAAACGGATACATTCATCATATACCCCACACTGATTTCTGTGGTTGTTCAATACAGTTTTGCTTGTCTGTTAGCACTGAAACTTGATGCGAACACCACTGCTCTCGGTCATTAAGGCAAGGCTGTTGGCCACTGCATCTCCTGTGGTGAGAGGTAATGCTTGACATTTGATATTCTTGGCATACTCATGACACTGTGGATTTGGAATATTGAATTCCCTAACAATTTCTGAAATGGAATGTCCCGTGCATCTAGCTCCAAGTATCACTGCACATCAAAAGCATGCTAATTCCTGTTGTGTGGCCATAATCATGTCAGAAACCTTTTCACATGAATCACCTGGGTACAAATGATAGCCCCGCCAATGCACTGCTCTTTCGTATCTTGTGTATGCAATACTACCATTATCTATCTGCCTATCACTATCCCATGACTTTTGTCACTTCAGTGTATGCCAATATTTTCAAGGAAATTTTTAGTAAATTCATATAAAATATGACTCTCTCAAAAATAGTAATATGCACAAAATAGTGATGTGGGTTACATGGTTACTCTCTAATACTGTTTATGAAACATAATGATTTTAACAGAGGCCAGTAGTTGAAGAAAGCAAAGTAAAAATGTTAGATAATTCATAAAACACTTTTAAGAAATGAAACTATACCACTTATCTGAATATCACTAACTCTGCCCAGGACTGAGAGTGCAAAATGTCGAATCAGGGGTGGGGGGGGGGGCAGGCTGGGAGGGGGGGAGAAAGAACCTCTGTGTTGGAGAATGACCCTACAGAAATGCTGTTGCATGTTCTACCCCATGTTCAGGGGCCATACAGCTTCTTTAGGCCCAAGGCTCTCAACAGCTTCAGCTGTTGAGTACATGGTGGCAAAGTCGTCTAGCATATTAAATGCATTGAAGTTCCCACAAAGAAGGAATGAGTATCTGTGCAATAAGTTTAGAAAGAGCCATTTCATTTACTGTGTCGTTCATTCAGGGACATGTACCAGAACATACAATATACTATATGGCACTTACACTATTACAACAACTACTTTTATGTGTGTATCAGTAGTACTACAATTTTGCCTCCTGAAGGGGTAACAAGCTCTGCTTCCATGTAGGCCTACTGTAATTACTGAGTGCAGGTAATATAAACCTGTGTTTTGAGCTTCCACATGCTCCTGATAACCATCTTCCTTTTCTGAACTGGAGTAGAATGTAATGGGATAGCATCTGCATCACCACTCTTTTAGGGGAAAAACACACACACACACACACACACACACACACACACACACACACACACACACACATAGACAGACAGCGACAGTACAGCTCACCAATCAAGTAGACAACAATGCATTCAACAATGGCTAATAGTATGCTGCACAACTGGCAACATACATCTGCAAATCACTACAGCATGAAGTCTGCTGATTACTAGAAATCAGATCTGGGGAGTCCACAAGCCAAGTTATAGTTCCCACATAGTAGTTTTCAATACCAACTCCTCCACTCTGTTAAACGTCATCTGCATCTGGTGTACATTTTCTGTAGTAGCATCACACTTTGAAAGAAACACTGTGGGGTACCTGATCAATGTAATCACAAAGGACATGGCCAATGTCTTATCTAAAGTAGGGAGAAAGTAAGGACTTTGGATAATATCTGTGGAATATCATTTGTAAAACAGTCTAGAGATTTCTCCAGATAAAAGAAAATGCCTGTTAGATACTTCCCACACCAAAGAGTCCACATTATAATTACCTCAAATAGGCCCACATTGTCAATAGTGGAATGATGTCTCCAGAATTCACACACTGACAACAATTAATATGTAAGGCTGAGGCTGACAATGTCTTCAACAGTTTTCCCATGCGTTGGAAACTTCACAATGGCTATTTCCAATTTACTGTCTTTTTTATAGACAGATAGGTGGATTAAAATAGCTTCCATTTGCAATTTGGGGCAGAGTCCTGTTAGCCCATTTTAAGCTAAGCAGGTTGTAGGTTGTGTTCCAAAAACGAACAGCATAGACACAGAAGTGATGACACTTTCTGCAGGACCTGACCATCATTTTGCAGGACAATGCTCAAGCATGTACAGTGCAAGCTGTTACTGATTTGTTTGACTGATGGGGCTGCTAAAGTGCTATACCCCCTAGTGCACTCCCCTGACTTAAACCCTTGTAAGTTCAACTCGATTTCTAAACTGAAGGAAACACTTCACGGCATCGAGCAATAGACTGCGCCGCTCGAACTGTCAACACAACTGGAACTGCTAAGAGTATCCTGCGACTTCCACATCACTGGCAATGGATTATGCACAATACTGGTGACTACTTTGAAACATGTATCTATTTTGTACGAACTGTAAATAAATAGTTGCCTTTATTAAAGTTCCAACCCTCGTAAAAAGCAGTCGGGAGCAGTCTCAGCAGTCACAGTCACTACACCGGGAAGTAGCCGAGTCATTAGGAGCCATCACTACAAAGTGGCAATTCGATGATCCTGCAGTGAACTATGTGAAGACTGTACGCATTCGAGCGAGGCAACTGATTTTCCACTAAGCATCCAGTAAAAGTGATTACCTTGAGTTTTCTGCCTATTAGTAAAGAACAAGTTCTATAGCTGTCTCTACAAGTAGTCAACAAGTAATAGTAGAATACACAGAGGAACAAGTGTCATCTCCTAATGTCAACGTGGGATCTAGATGCGTGAGTCACAACGAAGGACAATTGGTATTTTTCTGTGCCAGAATATAAGAGGAAATGAGCACTGTCTCACACTTTTCTCTTGACTCTAGTATTTGACTGTGCATCATCGAAATGAGTTGCAAGCAGAGCTCTCATCTCTGACGATGAATGATAGCACTTGGGAATAGGAGTTGCGAGGAAGGACAGAGTGGTAGTGTATCAAACATATGTTTGGGGTATATTCTTACCCCTGGGATTGGAAACAGTCCTAAAAATGGAAGAATTAACAATAGTCAATGGCACGAGGGTGAAGGAAGCAATGGAAACCACTGCATTAAAGACACACAATGTATATCAACACGACATGTGGCTTGAAACTTGAAGAGTATCATGATGATCCCCCTACTAGCGAATGATTCCAGATTAGTCCTCCATTCAGATCTCCAGGAGGGGATGGCAAGGGGGAGGTAATCATGACAAAAAGATTAAATGACCAACACAAGAGTCACACTGTACAAGTTGGAGCACGAAAATTCAGAAATCAAAGTGGTACAGAAGCTAGAAAATCTGGAAATGGAAATGCATAAGCTCAATCTAAATGTAGTGGCAGTCAGTTAAGTTTTAGGATTTCTGATCAGACGAATATAGGATAATATCAAAAGCAGCAGAAAATAATAGAATAGGTGTACGACTCATCATGAATAGGAAAGTAGTGCATACCAGTTCCAACACGAATACTTCAGATATATAAGCCTGTGTCACATGCAGAAAACGAAGAGAGAGAAAAAGTATTTGAGGATATTGAACGTATAATTTGGTATTTTAAGGCAGATGAAAATTTAATATAATCATGGGTGGCTGGAACACAGTTGTTGCAGAAAGAACAGAAGCCAGGGTTACAAGAGAAAATGTGATAGGTGGTAGGAATCAATGAGGAGAAAGACTAATTGAGTTCTGTAATAAATTTCACCTACTAATAGCTAAAACACTGTTCTAAAATCACAAAAGAATGACGTACACTAGGAAAAGACCAGGAGATACAGGAAGATTCCAGTTGAATTACATCAAGGTCAGGCACAGATTTCGAAATCGAGTATCGATGCAGACAGAAGTGAGGAACAATGAGGTGTGTGCGACATTCTCTACAGGTGTAGTTAGTGCGATCATGAGTATCACAATAGACATTTCAGTTAAACATGAATGGACACCTTTAATCAGGACAATCAATAAAGTTAGACAAACATAGATGCGAGGTAGGTCACAGCTAAAGTCTAGATCAGAGCCAGCAGCAGTCACGTCGGTGCTTATCTACTGCTCATATGTTGTCAGTTCTTGTAATGCAGTTGGATGATTCATTGACAGAAATAATGACAGGTGAGAAGACAGGCAATGTATTTTTAGTGCTGTAATTGACACCTTTGTCTTGTTTGCTGTTTTTCAGTGTATGAGCGAGTTTTACGAGAAATATTTTGTGATCATGGCAGTGAGTTCTATAAAGTGGACTGATTTAAGTGATTTAGTTCTGCATAGTGATGTTGCCCATTGGCACATGTCTCATGAATTAATTATAGATATATGAAAATGTATCAAATGTGGTGGTGAAATGACTATGCAGCACACTGAGCAAGTAGATCAATGTTTTTTAACTGAACCACGGGAGAAGGTAAATGGTTCAATGTTATTTAATAATAGAGTCACATGTTCAATATATTAATAAACATTGATCCATCTACCTTCTCCCATGATTTAACTAAAAATACAGTGATCCACCTACCTTCTTCCATGATTTAATTAAAAACATTGACCCAATTACTCAGTGTCTCTGCACAGATTGACTGCGTAGCAATACAGAAGAGAGAAATATTTCCCTGCTTTTTCGAATATATTATGAGTTGTGATTCAGTTCTTGGTTTGCAGATACCAGTACAGTTTGAGCAGCTACGACTTTAACAAGGAGCAGCTAAATTTATAACCTTCATTTACAGCAATGTTTCACCCATTCTTCCGAATGTATTACTTTGAAACATGTCATCTGCCTGTTCCTCTTTCATTGGCAGGTAACAGAAACAGCTGATACACATTATTTTGTTTCCATCATACCTCCAGCAAGCACTGACGACATTCCTAGATGAAACACAAAAGTATGTCACTGGCCCTATTCCAGACTTTTACCGCAAGTCACATCAAAGAAACCACATACAGCAGAAGAACAATTAAAGAAAGAAGAATGTTCAGTAAAATAAGACAATACAGCAAGGTACGTGAATTAGGAATATTAAAGTCAGAGTTTAACAGAGCTTTGGAAGACTTGCAATCAAATAAGGCAAAAGTCATACACAAAATCCTTCAAAATTTTAAAAATCATTGCGGAAAATGCCACACAAACAAGTATTTAAGAGTCTATAAGTCTGAAAACATACCACATGACTTTTAGAAAAATATTGTCCACACCATTCTGAAAGCGGTAAAGGCAAATAGGTGTGAGAACTATCAAACACTGAGCTTAACGGCTCATGCCTACAGCATGCCAACAAGAATAACGTATACAAAAAGGGAAAAGAAGACTGAGGATATGCTTGATGGCTATTGCTTTGGCTTTAGAAGAGGCATTTATGATGTCCAGCTTGATAATGGATACAAGACCTATGAAAAATTATTTGTTCATATGATCTGTTACCCAGGAAAAAGTGGTCGACAATGCATGATGATGCAAGACATTAAAAATTCTCAGAAACTATAGGGAAAATGATATACAGCATGTGTAAGAACCAAGAATGAATAGTAAGAATGGAAAAACAAGAATGAAGTGCTTGCAGTAAAAAGGTGTGATAAGACAGAGATGCAGTCTTCCAGCACTACTGTTCAATCTCTACATCTAAGTCAAAATGACAGATATAAAAGAATTTCAGAAATGGGAATAACATTCAGGGTGGAGGGATACAAATGATAAGATTTACTGATAACATTGCTATTCTCAATGAAAGTGAAAAAGAATTACAGGGCGTACTGAGTGGAACAAGTAGTCTGCACAGTATGGATTGAGGGTAAATTGAAAAAAAGATGAAAACAACAAGAAGAAGCAAAAATGAGATTAGCAATAAACTTAACACAAAAATTGAGGACCACAAAGTAGAAGAATTTAAGGAATTTTGCTACATTAGAAGCAAAATAATACGACAGGTAAGCAAGAGCATAAAAAGCAGTTAAGCACAGGCAAAGACGGCATTTCTGAATACAAGAAGCCTGCTAGTGTCTGAAATTGGCCTCAATTTGAGGAAGGAATTTCTGAGAATTTTAATAATATAAAATATAAGTTTAAGCGTTTGTCTGGAGTGTAGCCATGTACAGAAGTGAAACATGGATGATGAAAGTTTAGACAAGAAGAGAACATAAGATTTTTTAATTGTGGTGCTACAGAAGAACGCTGAAGATTAGATGGGTAGATTGCGTAACCATTGATGAGGCACTGAACAGAACTGGGGAGACAAGAAAATTGAGGCACAAATTGAGTAAAAGAAGGGATTGGTTCATAGGACACATTATGAGACCTCAAGGGATCATCAGTTTATTACTGGGGGGGGGGGGGGAAGTATGACGTGTAAAAACCATAGAGTGAGCCCAAGAGATGAAAACAGTACGCAGATCACCACCACAATGACGACAACAACAAACATTATTTCTGTTTTGTGTACACAAGCAGTGTACAATTTTTAGTGTGTTGCTTTATTATTATTTATTATTATTATAAGGGACTTAATCTAATATTTATCTCTGCACTTATTACACATCTGTGCTTTAGAGATCTATGATGGAAACAAGTATCTAATGCTTATTTGTTCCATATATTAACAAAATTATGCTTTTTCATTCTCAATGTACCACTGGAAGCCTCTACAGATTTCTACACTTGGACTTTCCCATGTACTACTGTGTCCGTGAATTTTTCGCAAAAGTTAAATACAAAATAAAGTATCATCATCCCTTCAGTATTGCAACAGACCCCTGCACAAACACTGCTGGAGATACAAATGCTGAAGTGTTACAGAAAATGGCATTGGGGCACAATGGGTTCATATTCCAAACAATAGTGTACATCAAGAAAAATATAGAAAATTATAGCACAAATAGCAGTTTTCATAACTATAGTATAAGAACAAGTCACTGCCTTCACCTAGACAGGAAGAATAAACATAAGACTCAAATTAGCCTCTTGTATGAAGGGGTAAAACTGTATAACAAACTGCTGCAGAAAATAAAAGCAGATAACATGTACCGCTTTAGGAAAAAATCTTAAATTGTTTTTGCAGGAACATTGCTTTTACACTATAAGTGAATTCCTTAGTACAAAATGATTGTAAATAGCTTTCGTTTCACAATATTTTGAAAAGGAGCAAAAATGATTGTAAATAACTTATATGTCACAATGTTTAACTACATGTAACAACAAACTGTATAAATATATGAATGTACGCAACTGACAACATCCGTACATTTTGAAATGCCCACAGATGGCTAAATGAATAAATAAATAAATAAATGTACAGCAATATAATAACTATGGACAATGTTATTTTAACAGCAAGTGCGAAAAATAAATTTTTAAAAACAAAACACCACAAACAAATGTGGACATAACAGTTCCAATTTAATTCAAGAACTGAGTACTCTCAATATTTACAAATATGACAAATATTATGTTGTCAGCAATAGCCATTCTCCCTATCTCTCTCCAAGTTTATTTCTTCTAAACAAAGTATTGTTTAGTTTTCAAAGATTTATTATTATGTTTGTATGTTCCTGTCATTGAATGGGCCGTCACATTGACTGAACAAATATATTGCATTCCAAAATGTAACTCACCGAAATCGGCACTGTTCAGTGTTATAATCTGGGGGTCGTCGTCATATATGCCAAAATTATCCCGGTAATAACTCCAGGAATGATATGTTTGCTGTCCGGTTGTTTTTACACCATCTTCTCCAAATAGATCATATTTCTTTCGGGACTCCTGGTCTTTCAGAACTTCATATGCTTTTGTGAGCTTCACAAAATTCGCATGAGCATCTGGATCGCCCTAACAGATAAAGAAAGTTTAAAGTCACCAACAACTAATCATATTGGTATATATTTTAATGACAGTCGCTTATCCTCACCTTGTTTTTATCGGGGTGCATTTTTACGGCTAGTTTTTTAAAGGCTTTTCTTATTTCTTTGTCATTAGCGCTTTTTGTTACACCTAGAAGTTCGTAATAATCTTGTGCCAAACTACTAACCACTAATATTAAAATCAAAAACTTTGATAGTCCCAGCGTAACCCTGAAACAAATGATTGAAGTTTATTGTCACGGTACACATCACGTTAATATGTGCGAAATTAGACCTACTATGTACTTACATCGTTCAAAGAGTGAGTATTCTTGATATAAATGTGCAGTATATGTTGCTGTGCTCACGCATCCGCTTCTGTCAAAGTGTGGGCGGTCCACATCATCCAAGTCGTCTACCTGCTGTTAGGATCAGATTTTCATATGACAACAAAAACAGGAAACAATAATGTACGCCTCGTAAACTATGTTCGAAATCTGTGCTGCGTACAGACACCGGTCTTTCCAAAACAAGCTTCCTATTCATACAATTTCTGCGCTTATGGTTAAATACTCTGGTTGACAGTCGGCTGCGACATTTCGCAGAGATGTTCTGTTGCTACTGTTCTCCAAATCTCAGCTTCAGTGCGTCGAATGATTTTTTCTTATTATGTACATGTATTTTTGACTATCTGGTTTGAGTCACTGGTGAAATAAAGCATTACAGATACAAAGAGTCTCATTTTATAATGTTCTGTGAAGAAACTTTTAATTCACAGTGTTTCTCACTTACTTTGGAATTGCATTGTTACATTTACTCCAATCACGTTGAGAAATGAAATTTTACAGATCATTGGAGTCATTACTCAAGACAATAAAAAGAAATGAATACTCAACTTTTACTTGTCACAGAATTCAATACGTCTGAAATCATAATGCTGTCAAACTTTTGTGCAAGTTGATACTCATTATCATACACCTTATAATCGGTTTCACTATGACCATTATGTGCTTATGAGTCTCCAATCAAACATTACATTACACAATAATAGCTCAGGTTTTTAAATTTCTGTCCATTGTACGTGACGATCGAGAATGTAGCGCTATCTTTATCATTCTTTATTTGACATCTTTCATAAGTAAAGAAAATCATCAGCTATTCAATTTTCTGGGAAAGTAGAAAAACTTTACCAGCACGCATATTAGAACAAAGTATTATGCGTTCCCTATATATGACAGGCAAACTATCATTTATCTTCTATCATGTCTACACAAATATTCGAAACTAGCTTATTACACAAAAAAAATTTCTGTATTCTCATCAACGTTCGTATTTTTTACATCAAAACTTGTTTACATACTGCCTAGCTGCACTTAATCAAATAAAAGATACAGGAGCTGATTGTGATACCTATAAATTACTTATTTATTCTTTAATTTCTGCGGTCACAATAAATTTTTTTTAAACCAAACTATTTCAGTTTGCTTTTACGTTACATTATATTTTTTAGATAAATCAGTGGTATTTCATGATGCCCACAGAGACTGGATTCCCTGATGAGCATTTAAATTAATTTAAGTAGACTGCAGTGAAACGACTTTACATTACTGTATTCCATTGCTAAATCTAATTATCAATTAAATTAAAACATAAAATTGTAAAATTTTTGTGAAGAACTTCTCAAAGGAATAGGAGGCGTTGCCTAAAGGAAATTCTTTAATTCACTCTTAAACACCACTATGTTATCAACATTACCTTCAATGTGCTCTGGCTGGTTTGAAATGTAACACCTTATTCTTCATATGATTCCAAGAAATAATTATCTTCCACGTGACACTAAAGCCAAAACAGGTTGCTTAATTAACTGTTATGTCATTAGGTAGGGCCCATATTGGTAATTTCACCTCTTTCAAACCGAAATTTTCCACAACTCCATATCGAAGTACTCATCAGTACCACGGCCATCAATTGCTAGGAACATGTGGGCTACAATCTGTTCGACTAGTTACGATTAAAGCCATTCACTTATGAGAAATCCAATAATGAAAGAGAACAAAAAGTACTTTTCATAATGTTTTAAACCTGTAACAACTCTTATTAACATACTGACAGCTTAATATGAAATTGCTAACCATAAAAACACCCAATTACACAGTAATTACTGAAACTCATAGAACGAAATCTTATTGACGATGTAAACAAGGGATTAGTTGGACTACTGTAATATTTATTGAAATTCTGTTCACACCAAAAAAATAAGGTACCCATATTTGAAACCAAGAACATGTTAGGAAGATTTTGGATAGAGCGGTTTCTATGTAATTAACAAAATTGTAATCAGCATTGTTTATTCAAAGCAGTTTGACAATATTTCCTTAAAAACGAAGAATTATCGTTGATTATGTACCACATTTAATGAATTTCATTTGTAATTACTGTATGATGCTAATTTTTGTAATTGCCAATAACTTTTGTAATTGTAATTGGCGAGTTTTCTGTTTGTAGGAAAAGGTATATAAAGAGTATAAAAGGGGGAGCAAGGACGGCCAGTACAAAGTAAGATTTCGATGAGAATTCTGTGAAGAAATAAATTATTCACCTGAAACAACGACACTCTTTACATGATTATTGAGAACCACACAGCTATTCAGCCCATTTTCACTTAACAAACTTCAAGGAAACAGCTTCTGCAATGAAGCCTTAACAACATCAAGAATAAGATAAGGTAATGACAGTAATTATTATTGTGGAGATACAGAGTAACAGACCACCAATTTATAACAACTTTAGTGGATATAAGTCCCGCCTTTTGTGCAAAAACACTCTTCTATCTTGGTGCCCAAACACGCTTCAGCATCTCTGTGCCATCACCAGTGGGTTCTGTTTATTGGACAACTAGATTTTTCATTATATAGTTTTGCTGGCCCATTTGTATGGTGTCCTGAACTAATAGATTGTCATGTTTTGTTGAGATTGATCCTTCTTCTTTCTCGTTTTGAGATAACAGCACACACACATTAAATGTACTTCCTTGTTTTCAGTTTTGCAAATGCCATTTCACTTCACAAAACACAGGCAATTGCAAAACCAAAAATACGAAAAGTACATTAAATAAGTGTGTGCAGTGAACGCAGAACGAGAACGAAGAAGTGTCAGTCACAGCAAAACGTGACAAGTTATCAGTGCAGAACACCATACAGATGGTCCTGCAAAACCATATACTGTAATGTAAAACAGAGTTTCCAATAAACAAAACCTACTGATCATTGCACAGAGGTGCTGAAACATGCCTTGGTAACAATAAAAAACAATGTTTTGCATAACAGGTGTAACCTATGAACAATAGCCCAAGGTTTAACTGCAAACACACGGAAGAACGACTAGAGTTTCAAATCCTAAAAATAAATACAAGAACTATATTTATATTTATAATTCATTTCTTCTAAAGACCATTAATTTTCAGTTTATTTTATTTTGAGACAACATTTTCTTACCCCCCAGTGTTAAAGTAGTGAAGGATTTGGGATAGTGATGTAATTTGGATCAAAGTGCTAAAGCTAATTTTTGAGCTCCACATGATCACTTTCAACCTCAACACTGGAATACGACCTCATTTGGAAAGCGAAATTTTGAACTGGAAGCTGGGATCATTTGAAACCAAAAAAATATGTGGATAAGAAAACTGGACTACGGAATTATAAGTACAAGCAGCTGCCATCAGCCTGAACATTGTCACATCTGTGGATACCAAGTACGATTAATTCATTTCTTATTCAATGTTGTAATGTTGATAGGTCATGTAATAAACTTTTTGGTTAGGAAGCGTTTTTTCTTTTTTGTTTCTTTTGTGCATTTTTTGGGAAAAATATTTTCATTATGGGTGACGAAAGTTGAGCTAGCAGTAAAGAAGTGGAGGAAGTGGAAAATTTGACAAAAGATAATGAAAAGGAAGTTCAGCACAATATTAGTGATGTACAATCCGGAGGGGAAGAAGCATCTGGAGATTCAGACAGTATGTGTTCATCGTTTCAAGGTTTCAGTCAGGAGGAGATAGTTGGCAAGAGTTCAAATGGCTCTGAGCACTACGGGACTTAACATCTGAGGTCATCAGTCCCCTAGAACTTAGAACTACTTAAACCTAACTAACCTAAGGACATTACACACATCCATGCCCGAGGCAGGATTCAAACCTGCGACCATAGCGGTCGCGCGGTTCCAGACTGAAGCACCTAGAATCACTCGGGCACTGCGTCTGGCAGTTGGCGAGAGTAATAATTCTTTTGATATGCTTAGAGACTTGCAGAGAAACAAACTCTGAAGCTAGACTGCCAGACTGGGATAAAACATTAACACATAGAGAGAAATGTTAAAAAACAGAATGAGAAATTAGGCAAAAAGTTGGGTGAACAAAGGAAAAACTTAGATCCCTTGGATAAAAACGTGGGGAGGCGACATCAGGCACTAAAATGAATTAGGAAAGACTTAGACAATGTCAAAGTACAGGGAGGGAAAACTGCACAGACAACTGAGGAATTACAAATACATTTAAGGGATTTTCGAACATATGTAAGTGCAGAGCATAGTAAATTTGATACTTGTATTATTTCTATAGAAAATAAAACTGAGAAAACTGACGACAAACTGATCGAAGAAGAGAGAGCATGGACAGGAGCCAAAAAATCCTCCATTCTATAACTAAAACTGTGTGAGACTAGTAGAATATTAAACAAAGAATTACCATATTTAAGAGAAGATGTTGGCGCATATATTACAAATATTTCAAATGTTATGGCAAAAGTAAATGAAACTGAAGAAAATATTCAACTATAAATCTTGTGAGAATAGTACTACTTGGAATTGTATAGTCATAGAGAAGTTTTCAGGGGGAAAAAAATCTATTCATCAGCCTTTATTTGCCAATGTCAAGACAAGAACATACACAAGTGCTGCAATGAACTCTGTCTGTTATCGCCAGTTTTTAGCTTAAACTTATTTGTGCTCTTTTAAAATTTTTTAGAATAGTAAGCCTATCCAAGTTCGAAACAATCGTTCTTTAATTTCATTGTATAATTGCATGAGAAATATGTTATTTTTATGAATTTTCCGACGCTTGAAAAACTATATTTTCGTAAATTAGTGGTACAAGTGTTTCATATATGTAACTTACTTATTAGGAAATCAGCATTTGTCGTTCCAGTACTTGCCAAAGAATAGATCTTCTCTGAAGTTCATTGTATGTTAATGCAAATAAAGGTGCATTTTTCAGAATTCTCGGGAGCTACAATTGTCCTGTACATAATCAAGTTTGTATGAAATCGGCGCTTGCGATTTAGTTTCTGTGGTAGTCTAACTAACATTCCATGTTACATCTACTTTTCCTTTAAAGAGGAGCAGCCCTGTATATTATCTACATTTACGTAAATTAACTCTATTTTCGAGTTTGCTAACGACTATAATTAACCTTAAGAAGTTTTAGGAAGCTAGTAACTTTTACCACAGGTTTTTCTGTTGTTTTAATAGAAATCTCGTTTTGTGTATTTACTTAAAATGTGATAGAAATTAGGAATTTTTTAACTCAACAGATTAAAAGATAATTAGTGGACTTAATTTAAAGGTATTTGTTTACTGTCCTGTAATACACCACACCAGCTAAAATGTAACCCCACATGAATGAGCTGGTTGGCGTTCATAAGCAGCTGGAAATCGCCCTCACTGCTGTGAAACGACTGGCAGCTACTGCAAATTAGTGTATTGTAAGAGCTCCTCCGAGTCGTGTACCTGTGAAACCTGTGCCAGAGGTATGTCAAGTACTATCCTCTCCTGTGGATTTAGAATCCTCTGCAGAAAGTAATGGACCTGGAATGAGATTTTCACTCTGCAGCGGAGTGTGCGCTGACATGAAACTTCCTGGCAGATTAAACCTGTGTGCCGGACCAAGACTCGAACTCAGGACCATTGCCTCTCGCGGGCAAGTGCTCTACCATCTGAGCTACCCAACCACAACTCACGCCCTGGCCTCACGGTTTTACTTCTGCTAGTACCTCGTCTCCTACTTTCCAAACTTTACAGAAGCTCTCCTGTGAACCACACAGAACTAGCACTCCTGAAAGAAAGGATATTGCAGAGACATGGTTTAGGCACAGCCTGAGGGATGTTTCCAGAATGAGATTTTCACTCTGCAGCGGAGTGTGCACTGACATGTTAAGTTTGGAAGGTAGGAGACGAGGTACTGGCAGAAGTAAAACCGTGAGGACGGGGCGTGAGTCGTGCTTGGGTAGCTCAGTTGGTAGAGCACTTGCCCACGAAAGGCAAGGGTCCCGAATTCGAGTCTCGGTCCGGCACACAGTTTTAATCTGCCAGAAAGTTTCAGTACAGGACCTGTCATTGCTAGTGTACTTGAGTGCGAGCGATGTGTCAGTTGTAGATCTAGGCATCCTGTATAGGGTGGACAGGGACTAACAAGGATTCAAGGTATTATACTGTAGCTATCTCCATAACCAACAAGTTTGAGTTGCTCTCTATCTCACTGAATCTGAAACTGAGCCCATGGGACTCACTTTACCTGTTTTGGGGAAACCTGTTTTATCAGATGTGAGAAGGGGTCAAACACAAAATCGTAGGATTCTATTAATCGTCGTCAGTTCAAACGTACAGCAAATGATGGTAGCCCATAGGGATATAGCAGCAATGTACAGGAAAGAACCCCAGATGCCCTGATTGTGTATGTCTTGGGGGCCACAGTCAACATGTTGAAGAGGCTATTTCGGCAGCCACTGAGGAATAAGGATGCACTTTGGAACAAATGATGCTTGTTATCTGAGCTCTGAGGTCATTCTCGGATCATTCTAGCGGCTGTCAGACAAGGTTGAGAGGAGCATATTTGCCCAAGGAGTTTCAACGAAGCTCAAAATTTGCAGCATTTTCCCCATAATTGATCGTGGCTGTTCAGTTCAGAGTCGAGTGGAAGGAATGAACAAGAGACTTCAAAGTTTCTGTGAAAGGCTCGGCTGCGACTTCCTGAACTTGCACTACAGGGTTGAGAACTGTTGGGTCCCTGTAACAGACAGTGTGCCAGGTACACAAAAGGTTTTTTCTTTTTTTAGATTGGGCGACTTTCCATTCAACTCTGGTAACAATAGCTATAGGAAACCCAGAAGTATCAGTGTAAAGTCGAAAGAAATGCCTCCCACATATAAGAATACTAAAACCTTAATGGTTAACTGCTGAAGCATTCGCAACAAAATACCAGAGTTTGAAGTGTTTCTGAAACACAGAGAAGCTCACATAAAATCGGAAACAGAAAACTGGTTGAAACCTGAAATTGACAGCAGTGAAATTTTTGGGGAAAACTGAAGTGTATATAGGAAGGATAGGCTAATGAGAAGCTGATGTGATTCATTTGTCATAGTAGATGAGAAACTCAGATCTACCAAGATAGAAATTGAAGCTCCATGTGAGATTTTTAGGGCAAGACTCAGCATCATGTGTGCAAATAAAATGCTAATTTGATCCTTCCATCGCCCACAAGACTCATCTACCGATGTAATTGAAAACTTCAAGGGAAAACTCAGTTCATTTGTACATAAGTTTTCAAGTCATATTTTAATCATCAGTATAAACTTTTATTATTCAACAATCAATTGGGAAAGTTACAGTTTCATTAGTGGTGGGGATGATAAGGCATCCTGTGAAACATTATTTAACGCCTTCTCTGAAAACTACCTACAAAAATGTAGTTTGTAACCCATCCCCAAGAAAACTGGCGTTCTACAGATTGGAGCTTGGAATGTCAGATCACTTATCGGGCAGGTAGGTTAGGAAATTTAAAAAGGGAAATGAATAGGTTAAAGTTAGATATAGTGGGATTAGTGAAGTTTGGTGGCAGGAGGAACAAGACTTCTGGTGAGGTGACTACAGGGTTATAAACACAAAATCAAATAGGGGTAATGCAGGAGTAGGTTTAATAATCAATAGGAAAATAGGAATGCAGGTAAGCTACTAGAAACAGTATAGTGAACACATTATTGTGACCAAGATAGATACGAAGCCCACACCTACTACAGTAGTACAAGTCTATATGCCAACTAGCTCTGCAGATGACGAAGAAATTGAAGAAATGTATGATGAAATAAAAGAAATTATTCAGATAGTGAAGGGTGACGAAAATTTAATAGTCATGGGTGACTGGAAATCGGTAGTAGGAAAAGGGAGAGAAGGAAACGTAGTAGGTGAATATGGATTGAGGCTAAGAAATGAAAGAGAAAGCCGCCTGTTAGAATTTTGCACAGAACACAACTTAATCATACCTAACACTTGGTTTAAGAATAATGAAAGAAGGTTGTACACGTGGAAGAACCCTGGAGATGCTAAAAGGTAACAGATAGATTATATAATGGTAAGACAGAGATTTAGGAACCAGGTTTTAAAATTGTAAGACATTTCCAGGGGCAGATGTGGACTCTGACCACAATCTATTGGTTATGAACTGTAGATTAAAACTGAAGAAACTGCAAAAAGGTGGGAATTTAAGGAGATGGGACCTGGATAAACTGAAAGAACCAGAGGTTGTACAGAGTTTCAGGGAGAGCATAAGGAAACAATTGACAGGATTGGGGGAAAGAAATACAGTAGAAGATGAACGGGTAGCTTTGAGGGATGAAGTAGTGAAGGCAGCAAAGGATCAAGTAGGTAAAAAGACGAGGGCTAGTAGAAATCCTTGGGTAACAGAAGAAATATTGAATTTAACTGATGAAAGGAGAAAATATAACAATGCAGTAAATGAAGCAGGCGAAAAGGAATACAAACGTCTCAAAAATGAGATCGACAGGAAGTGCAAAATGGCTAAGCAGGGATTGCTAGAGGACAAATGTAAGGATGTAGAGGCTTATCTCACTAGAGGTAAGATAGATACTGCCTGCAGCAAAATTAAAGGGACCTTTGGAGATAAGAGAACCACTTGTATGAACATCAAGAGCTCAGATAGAAACCCAGTTCTAAGGAAAGAAGGGAAAGCAGAAAGGTGGAAGGAGTATATAGAGGGTCTATACAAGGGCGATGTACTTGAGGACAATATTATGGAAATGGAAGAGGATGTAGATGAAGATGAAATGGGAGATACGATACTGTGTGAAGAGTTTGACAGAGCACTGAAAGACCTGAGTCGAAACAAGCCCCCCGGAGTAGAAAACATTCCATTGGAACTACTGACGGCCTTGGGAGAGCCAGTCCTGACAAAACTCTACCATCTGGTGAGCAAGATGTATGAAACAGGCGAAATACCCACAGACTTCAAGAAGAATATAATAATTCCAATCTCAAAGAAAGCAGGCGTTGACAGATGTGAAAATTACCGAACAATCAGTTTAATAAGCCACAGCTGCAAAACAGTAAGACAAATGCTTTACAGACGAATGGAAAAACTAGTAGAAGCCGACCTCGGGGAAGATCAGTTTGGATTCCGTAGAAATGTTGGAACACGTGAGGCAATACTGACCTTACGACTTATCTTAAAAGAAAGATTAAGGAAAGGCAAACCTACGTTTCTAGCATTTGTAGACTTAGAGAAAGCTTTTGACAGTGTTGACTGGAATACTCTCTTTCAGATTCTGAAGGTGGCAGGGGTAAAATACAGGGAGCAAAAGGCTATTTACAATTTGTACAGAAACCAGATGGCAGTTATAAGGGTCGAGGGACATGAAAGGGAAGCAGTGGTTGGGACGGGAGTAAGACAGGGCTGTAGCCTTCTCCCCGATGTTATTCAATCTGTATATTGAGCAAGCAATAAAGGAAACAAAAGAAAAATTCGGAGTAGGTATTAAAATCCATGGAGAAGAAATAAAAAAAAGGTTCGCCAATGACATTGTAATTCTGTCAGAGACAGCAAAGGACTTGGAAGAGCAGTTGAACGGAATGGACAGTGTCTTGAAAGGAGGATATGAGATGAACATCAACAAAAGCAAAACGAGGATAATGGAATGTAGTCGAATTAAGTTGGGTGATGCTGAGGGAATTAGATTAGGAAATGAGACACTTAAAGTAGTAAAGGAGTTTTGCTGTTTGGAGAGCAAAATAACTGATGATGGTCGAAGTAGAGAGGATATAAAATGTAGACTGGCAATGGCAAGGAAAGCGTTTCTGAAGAAGAGAAATTTGTTAACATCGAATATAGATTTAAGTATCAGGAAGTCATTTCTGAAAGTATTGGTATGGAGCGTAGCCATGTATGGAAGTGAAACATGGACGATAAATAGTTTGGACGAGAAGAGAATAGAAGCTTTCGAAATGTAGTGCTACAGAAGAATGCTGAGGATTGGATGGGTAGATCACATAACTAATGAGGAAGTATTGAATAGGATTGGGGAGAAGAGAAGTTTGTGGCACAACTTGACCAGAAGAAGGGATCGGTTGGTAGGACATGTTCTGAGGCATCAAGGGATCACCAATTTAGTATTGGAGGGCAGCGTGGAGGGTAAAAATCGTAGAGGGAGACCAAGAGATGAATACACTAAGCAGATTCAGAAGGATGTAGGTTGCAGTAGGTACTGGGAGATGAAGAAGCTTGCACAGGATAGAGTAGCATGGAGAGCTGCATCAGTCCAGTCTCAGGACTGAAGACCACAACAACAACAACATCCCATCCTTGACGGAAATACATTGGACCTGATGGCAACAAATAAACTAGACCCATTTAAGGATGTCCACACTGAAATTGGTATCAGTGAGCATGATGAAGTTGTGGCAACAACGATTACCAAAGTATAAAGGACAACTAAACAAAGCAGAAAGATACATATGTTCACTAAACTGGATATAAAACCAGTAACATTATGTGTTATTGAGTTACTTGAAACGTTCAGCAAAGGGCAGGAGCATATAGAGGAAATGTAGCTCCAGTTAAAAAGAATAATTGACCATGCACTGGTTTGATATGTACTCAGTAGATGTATAGTCACTGTAAAGGGTCTTCTTAAGAAACAGAGATTACTGCACAATAGGTGTTAAACAAAGCATACAGCTATAGCTAGAGAGGTACTGAATAAAATGCGCATGTCTGACAAGAAAACAATGTCTGAAGCCTTCAATCGAATCAGAATACTGTCAAATGATCTTTCACAAAACTCAGAAACAAATCTGATCATACGTAAAGCCCGTTAGTGGGACCAAAGTTAGTGTCCAGTTCCTAGTGAATGAGACACAAACTGTGACTCAAGGTAACAAAACAAAAGTTGAAATGCTTAACTCTGTTTCTAAATTTTCCTTTACAAAGGGAAACCCATGAGAATTGCCCCAATTTAGCCCTTATACTACTGAGAAGATGAATGACACAGGTATTAGCGTCAATGGTTTGAAGAACAGTTGAAATCATTAAAACTGAACAAAGTTTCAGGACCCAATGGAATTCGTATCAGATTCTGTATTGAATTTACTGTTGTGTTA
Organism: Schistocerca cancellata; assembly: GCF_023864275.1. Classification (NCBI taxonomy): domain Eukaryota; kingdom Metazoa; phylum Arthropoda; class Insecta; order Orthoptera; family Acrididae; genus Schistocerca; species Schistocerca cancellata. Next base: position 382,617,411 of record NC_064634.1, on the reverse strand, counting down.
GCCTCTCATCTGACAATAATTTGTCATGATCCCTTGAACTAAAAATCATACCTACTTTTCGGAAAGAAGCACAGATCACAGCTGTCTACAAGAATTCTAGTAGAAATGATCCATAAAACCACCATCCAATATCCTTGATAACAATTCATTATAGAATCTTAGAACATATTCTGAGCTTAAACATAATGTGATACCTTGAACAGAATGATCTCTTCCATGCATGGATTCTAACGACATAGATCACGTGAAACCCAACTCGCACTTTTCTTTCATAACATACTGAATGCTTTAGATCAAGGTAGTCAGGTAAAAGCTGTATTTCTTGATTTCCAAAAGCATTTAATTCAGTACCACACCTATGCTTATTGTCAAAATAATAGTTGTAGGTGGTCTTTAAGTGAAATTTAGACTAAGAACTTTTTGATAGAGAAGAGATAGCATGTTATCTGGGATGGAAAGTCATTGTCAGATGTAGAAACAACTTTGGGTGTGTGCTAGGGAAGTGTTTCGGGGCCCTTGTTGTTCATATTGTCTATTAATAACCTAGTGGACAATATTAATAGTAACCTCAGACTTTTTGCAGATGGTACAGTTGTCTATAATGAAGTACTGTCTGAAAAAGTTGCATAAATATTCAGTCATATAATGATGACAACTGAAAGTGGTGCACAGATTGTAAACTTGCTTTAAATTATCAAAAATGTAAAAGTGACTATAACATCAGTGAGTCACTGTTGGCATTGGATAACTCACACAAATAACGGCGTGTGACACTTTGTAGGGATATGAAATGGTATGATCACGTAGGTTCAGTTGAGAGAAAAGGAGGTTCTACTGAAATTCAGGCGGATCTGCAATGAATTGACACATGGTGCAGGGAATGGCAATTGAATCTCAATGCAGACAAGCGTAATGCGCTGTGAATACATAGAAAGAAAGATCCTTTATCATTTAGCTACAATATAGCAGGTCAGCAACTGGAAGCAGTTAATTCCATAAATTATCTGGGAGTAGGCATTAGGAGTGACCTAAAATGGAATGACCGTATAAAATTAATCGTCGGTAAAGTAGATGCCAGGCTGCGATTCATTGGAGGAATCCGAAAGAAATGCAGTCTGAAAACAAAGGAAGTAGGTAACAGTACGTTTGTTCGCCCACTGCTTGAATACTGCTCAGCAGTGTGGGATCCATACCAGATAGGGTTGATAGAAGAGATAGAGAAGATCCAACGGAGAGCAGCGCGCTTCATTACAGGATCATTTAGTAATCACGAAAGCGTTACGGAGATGATAGATAAACTCCAGTGGAAGACTCTGCAGGATTGACGCTCAGTAGCTCAGTATGCGCTTTTGTTGAAGTTTCGAGAACATACCTTCACCAAAGAGTCAAGCAGTATATCTTGTGAAGAGACCACGAGGATAATATCAGGGAGATTAGAGCCCACACGGAGGCATACCAACAATCTTTCTTCCCTCGAACAATACGAGACTGGAATAGAAGGGAGAACCGATAGGGGTACTCAAGGTACCCTCCACCACACACCCTCAAGTGGCTTGCTGAGTATAGATGTAGATGTAGATGTTGTAGATATTTGGTTTATTGGTAGAATACTGGGGAAGTACAACCAGTCTACAAAGAAGATTTCTTACAAATCACCTATGCAACTTGTTCTATAATATTGCTTTAAGTTTTTGGCACCCATACTCAACAGGACTAACAGGGGCTATTAACATATACAGAGATTGGCAGCATGATTGGTCACTGATTTTTTTGATCCATGGGAGAGTGTCAAAAAGATACTGCAGACTCTTGAAGATAAACTATCCCCAAGAAAATCTAGTAACAGAGTTTCATGAACTGGCTTTAAATGATTTCTCTAGGAATATACTACAATCCCTATGTACTGATCACATAGGGATCATGAGGATAAGATTGGATTGATCACATCATGTACAGAGACACTCAAACAATACTTCTTGCTGTGCTCCATATATGAATAGCATGGGAAGAAACACTAACAACTGGTACAATGGGACATACCCTATGCCATGCACGTCATGGTAGTTTGCAGAGTAGAGATGAAAGTACAGATAATTTTACTAACATTATGACTGACAACTTTGACATCAAATTTGTGAAGAAATTCTTAGATGGAGAACAACTGTTGTGGGCTAGTGAGAACATACATGTAGATATGACCTTTGCAGAATTCGGAAAATGTTTTTTCAGGAAGTTTAGTCTGAGACCAAAAAAGTTTGGTTCAAACCAGAATTTCTGAATGGACAATGTTTCAGAGAAGTTAGTATTTGTATGAAAGACTTTTGTGAACAAGAACTTAAAACAGCTTCACATTTAGATAACACATTAGATGAGATAAAATAGATAAATGCATCAAAGGGAGAACTAACATAAAAAGTATAATGAGGGTCAGTATATGGATGAGATGATTCAATTAAACAATTTTTAAAATATGTTGATAAACTCAATACGGCGAGGCAATGAAATAAGAAACAGATCATTGGAAAAGAAAATATGGATTTTATCAGGATGAGGAATGGTCCAATGATCATCATGGGTAGAGTGATACAATAAGCTGTAACAGGAATAACAACCATGATCATTCCAGAATGAGGTTTTCACTCTGCAGCAGACTGTGTGCTGATTTGAAACTTACTGGTAGATTAAAACTGTGTGCCGGACCGAGACTCGAACTCGGGACCTTGGTGACAGGAATTTTTAAAATGGAAGGTATGAACTTGAAAAACTAGAATACGCCTCAGGGGGAGCCTGTCAGTTTCGGGTGAGAAGAAATAAATATCAAAATCAGGCTAATATTAATTTTAGGAAGGGGAGCAGTAATCCTTGAAGGGACTTTCACAGTAGTGGTAACAGTAGTGCACACGAAAGTAAACAATGTAGATTTTGTAGGGAATTTTTGACAATTTATTAAGGGAAATAAAAGTGGAAGAAAGTAGGAAGTTGAAGGTTGAGACTGGTTTTGATGATGTTGACTTGACAAACTCATTTGATGACTCTTGTAGCTACAACAGAGTTTTGCTTACAGATACTAAGGACGAAAACTATGATGAGTTTGGTCCTGTGAAGCTGATGATTAATGAAAATATACAGAAGAATGGCAAACCTCTTTGTGTTTAGATTAAATGTGTGGAGACTGAGAATCAAGTACTTGAAGGGGGAGCAGATAGGATGGGTAGTAGTCATGATGAAGACACTTGTGCTATGAATAATGATGTTTTTGATGATGATTTAGGTAGTGAAGCTATTAATGATGTCTTTGATGTTGAAAGTGATGATGATATTACGTTGTGAAGAATTAGTTGGAAAGATTTTGTCGAAATTAAAGAGGAAAGACAGATGAAAGGAGTGCAATTGTAAGTCTTAATGATGGTTTAGTGAAGAATAGGGAAGTAGTTGACAATCAGCTTATACCAATCACTATCAGTGAAATAGTATCCACTTGTTCTGATGTAAGTAAGCAAAATGAGTTGAGTAGTGATAAAATTTGGAAATTACTTTGATTATTTTTATAATTTTAGTAATGGTAGTGAAATACACAATGTATTGAAGGTAATTTGTCAGGACATTCATTCAGGGTGGGGGGTAAATGCTGTACCTAATGAAAACCAGTAGATTGCAATGTGGTTTTGGTGAGGTTAAAATCCCTGGATAGTGCAGAATCTGTAGAGAAATAAAAAGGTATGGGTTTCAAAGAGATAGAGGAGGATTTGTTATATGAAGATGACAACACTGATAATTGTGATATACAGGAGAATCCATACATTAGGTTGGTGCATGAGTTCATAGCGGATTTGTTTTGCATGTTGCTATTCCGACTGGTATGGGTTTATTAATCGATTTTCATTTTTATTTGTAGTTCATTGTTGCTGTTTGAATTTATTTATTGTCATTTTGTCATTTTGGAGATAGTAGGTGGAGCTAGAAAGTGAAGTGCTTATTGCAGAAATCAGAACATTTCCGACATATTCTTCAGTCTGAGGGCAACAGAAGGGTGACAGCAGAGGAAGCAGCTAGAAACATTTGCACCTTGTCTGGGAATAATGACATTGTACAGAGCATGGCAAGAATTTTTTTTAAGGAGTATCGTTCTGACATTATTGATTCTTCGCATTCAAGAAGACCTTCAGGGTTGATAAGATTGTTTAAACACATTAATCTATAGTTATCCATGTCACTATATTTGAGAACTGGAAAATGTAATGATCTGTGATCATTCATTCCATCAATGTGTGGCATTTGCATGCATGGAGGAAAGTTCAAATACTGGATGCATTGGAAATGCATGCTCTAAGTGAACATTACAAAAATCAGCAGGTGGCCATATGTGCACTCTGCTTGCTTGTCGTCAATTAGCTCGTGGACAACACCAACCATTCCTACCCTGCATCATTATTGGTGACGAGAAATGGTGTCTTTATACTAACATAAGGCAGAGAAAGGAATGACTGACCCCAAACAATGCAGTAACTCCCTGTACAAAGACCTGCATGGATACACAAAAGATAAGTTATACATCTGGTGGAATGGCGATGGTGTGATGTACTTTGAATTGCTTCCCCAAGATGTACCCATCACTACTAATATTTGTTGTCAACATCTTAGACGTCTTGCAGACACAGTCCAAGAAAAACGACCAGGAAGAGTGAGTGAAGTGATGCTAGTCCACGATAACGCTGGCCCACATTCTGCTGGACCAGTGGATCCCAAATGGGGGGTAATTACCCCTGAAGGGATAAAATAAAATTTTCTGAGCGGTAAAAACACAACTGTACAATTACGTTTCAGTCTCGAAGCTAAGTAATCTTTAAAGACAATTGTTATTGTCACTCTTTTGCAAAACTGTAATACTGATTGTGTAAGATACCAATAATTACAATTTTTTGAAATTACTAATGTTAACATGGGACACAGTGTACCGGAGGTAATACCTTGTCAAACGATTTTATGAACAATATTTTCCTCACATAATCCACTCACGAAACATACTTTCTCCTTTGTACTAGATATCACATATACAGAAATATCTTATAAAAATGCTTTTTTGGAGTTGCTGGTAGTTTCTGGAATACAGCATAAATTGCTTCATTATGCACTTCGCTACAATAAATGAACTAATTGACATCACAAGAGTAACTGCACTGAGGTGTCAAAGTCATGGGAAAGCGATATGCACATATACCAATGGCAGTAGTATCTTGTACACAAGGTGTAGAAGGTCAGTGCATCGGCAGAGCCCTCATTTGTACTCAGATGATTCATGTGAAAAGGTTTCCGACGTGATTATGACGCACGACGGGAATTAACATACTTTGAATATGGAATGGTAGTTAGTGCTTAGATGCATAGGTCATTCCATTCCGAAAATCGTTAGGGAATTCAATATTCCGACGTCCATAGCGTCAAGAGTGTGTCGAGAATACCACATGTCAGACATTACTTCTCAACACGGACAAGGCAGCGGCTGAAGGCCTTCACTTAACGACCAAGAGTAGAGGCATTGTATAAAGTTATTAGTGCTAACCGACAAGCAACAGTGCATTAAATAACCACAGAAGTCGATGTAGGATGAACAACAAACATATCTGTTATGACAACGCGGCAAAATTTGATGTTAACAGGCTATGGCAGAAGACGACTGACGCGAGTGCTTTTGTTAACAGCACGACATCGCCTGCAGCGCCTCTTCTCGGCTATTGGCCATAATGGTTGGATGCTAGAAGATGAAAAACCGTGACCTGATCAGATTATCCCTGATTTCAGTTGGCAAGAGCTGATGGTAGGGTTCAAATGTGGTGCAGGTCACACGAAGCCATGCACCCACGTAGACCACGTATTTCGGTTAGTTTTTCCCTCTTCCTCCTCAAAACTCCGTGTTTTTGTGATTTTTATGATTTCATTTCTGTCATGTAAATTTGGAGAAACTAATTCTCTCAGATCTTTTTCCGTCTATTTGTACCAGTTTGGTCTTGTAGTTCTGTTCTGTAAAAACTAATGGATTTTGCTGGTGGTGCCTCATATAGTGTGGGTTCTGTTTACATGGAATTGACTGCCTACTGTTGTCTAACCAGTTTGGTCTTGTAGTTCTGTTCTTTAAAAACTAATGGATTTTGTGCGTTAACTTGTTTGAGTCCATTCTTTCTAAATGCCCCATTAATTTGATTCTTCTCATGTACATTGTGTCTGTTTTTTGGAGATATTTTTATATATTTCTGCATTGGGTTTTGGGTAATGCACACCATCTTTATTTCTTGGTCCTAGGATTTTGCTCATTACTTTACGTTCTTTCACTTATAATTCCCCTTATAGTGTTCTGTGTTGAAGGTTTAGTGTCTCAGATGCGTAGAGAGCTTCAGGTTTTAATTACTGTTGTGTAATGTCGTATTTTGCAGTTCCATGAGAGCCTCTTTTTTGTTGTAAACGTTTTTTGTTAACTGAAACGCTGTCCCCATTTTCTGGACTCTTGATCTGACAGATTTAACCTATACTGTTAATAATTACAAATTTTTGAAATACTGTATATTTATAACTTATTTCTACAATTAAAGATACAAATAACATTTTTTCTTGCATAAAATACTGTGAGTTTTTCAGGTAGGCTGTCACAGACTTTGTAAAGCTTTGTAGTTCAGGCAGAGATTTTATGAGGCTTGGTAATCTGTTATAAAGTTTTGTTCCCGCATGATATACACCTTTTTGGCATAATGTAATGTTACAATGATTAACACGTATGTCACTGTCTGACCTGGTACTGTAATCATGGACACTTTTGTTTTGAGGAAAAACGTTTTCTTTTCTCCGTATGCTTTTTTTGACATGCAACACTACTTCCAGTATATAAATGCAGGGAAGAGGTGGGATCTTTAGATCTTTAAAGAAAGGTTTGCATGGTTTTCTGTTGCACACTTGTTTCATTATTCTTATAACTGCCTTTTGTTTCCTGAACACTGTTATGGCCTGGTGTACATTTCCCCAGAAAATGATACTGTACTTCAGTATTGAATGTATGCGAGCAAAGTATACAGCCCTAACTGTGTCTGCACTAGTATTGTTGCAGAGAATTATAACTACATAGCTCATTTTTGGTAGTTTTGAATTTAGGGATGTGACATGAGTGCTCCATGTAAGATTTGCCTGGTTATGAATCCCAAGAAATTTAGTTTCATTGACAGCACTAATGTTTTGGTTATCTATACATATTACAGGTTGTGCCGGATTTTTATTTTGATCAGTGTGGAAATTCATGAGCGCCGTTTTTCATGAGCCTGTTTCTGGTAAACCATTCAGACACTCCATTTGTAATATCTTCTGCAGATGCAGTAAGATTTCCTTCTTTATTCCCTTCTATCAATAGACTGGTGTCATCTTCAAACAGTACTGGTTCAGAATTCCTAACATGTGATGGGAAATCATTAATGTAGACCAAAAAAGAAAGGGTCCTAAAATGGATCTCTCTGGAACACCATGACTTAGTCCACATGGTTCTGAAAGGTGTTCCTTTCCTTCCATGTACTTAATTTCATTTACCTGAGAGCGATATTTCAAATATGAGTTAATCCACTGGTCTGGCACATCTATTACACCATAGCATTCAAGCTTCCTCAGGAGTATAGAATGATCAACCATATCAAAAGCTTTTGTTAGGTCCAAGAATAAACCTGAGATATTTCTGTGGTTGTCCACTGCACTTAAGACATGGTTTATCAGATTGAAAGTGGCTGTTTCAATTGATCACTGTGGTCTGAGGCCATGTTGACATCCAGAAATATTATTCTTGTCGAAGAAAGTAATTAGTTTTGAAAGGAACAGTTTTTCAATAATTTTCGAAAATCCTGACAATAGAGACATAGGCCTATAGTTGCCCATACATTGATGATCACCTTTTTTATGTAGGGGTATTACCTTGCCCATTTTCAGTTGCTGAGGAAAGGCACCACATGATAAGGATGAATTGCATATGTCCAATAAAGGCGAAAGTATTTGTCTTGCTGTTATTTTTATAATCTGGATTATAATGCATACCAGTTGAATACTTACTCTTCAGTAAATTACTGGTACTTAGGAGCTCAATTGGGCCTATTGGACTGAGGAACATGGATACATATTATTTATTGCAATAGATGAAACTTCTTTCCATGTTGTATTAGGTGGATTACCAGATTTTTCCTTAACTAATTTTCCAGCAACAGTTGCATAATAACTATTGAAACTGTTTGCAACTGCCCTATGGTCAGTGACATTTTTGCCATCATGTGATATCACAATATTTTTGTGTGTTGTCTTCTTCCCCTGTAAGATCCTGCACAGCTTTCCACATGGACTTAGTTTTATTGGATGACTTCATAATATATTTGTCATTTTCCTTAATTTTGCCTCTTGTATGACGTGTTCCAAAACTAGCTTTTATTTTTTGAAATAACTAATAAATTCTGGACTGCTGTGAGTTTTTGACTGCAGAAAAAGTTCCTGCTTCCTTTTACAAGATACTCTAATGCCTGATGTAATCCAGTTTTTGAATCTATCTGTGCTTTTGGAAATCACTTTCCTTTGTGAAAAAGCTGTGTGAAAGTTATGCTTGAAAATGTTCGAAAAATTTTCCATCATTTCGTAGGTAATAGGGGTATCATATACTTCTCTCCAAGATTGTTTGCTGATTAGGTACTGCAACTATTCAATATTTTTCCTACTGTAAATCCTTTTATGGATAACATTTTCTATACAACTCGAAATGTGATTTACAGGTATGGTAAAAAACTCTGAAAGGTGGTCACTATGGCTGGTATCAAAGTTTTCTGATGTACACTTGTCCATGTTTACACATACTTGATCAAGGAGAGTGACATAAGTTTTTGTTACATGTGTTGGAGAGCTAACAGTCAGACAAAGATTGTAGGCTGTTATAGTATTTAAAAACGTTTTCCTGTGAGGGCTATGGCTCAGAATGTCAGTATTAAAATCACCACATAGTACCACTGCTTTCGACTTGTCTTAAGTTTGCTTAAATCAAGGTCCAATTTTTTGAAAAAAAAAACACTTATGTTGCTAACAGGAGATCTATACACACAAAAAACAATAGTTTTTTCAGACATTAACTCAACAGCTGAGATTTCAAAGTCTGTTTCACAACCAAGTTTGCAAACAGATGCTATACTCTTATAATCTACATTTTCTTTTACATATATACAAGTTCCCCTATGTTTTGATTCCATTCTACAAAAGCAGTTTGCAAGGTCAAAATGCAACATTTTTAAGTACTGAAAATACTCATTTAGTAATCAATGCTCACAAAAACATAACACTGAAACATCTTTCCATTCACTATTGAGAAGTATATTTATTTCATCAACTTTGTTTGTTAATGACTGTACATTCTGCTGCACAATCTTCAGTGTGTATTTGCAATTTAACTCTGCATCACTTTTTTTGTGATAGTCTACTTCCCTAAAAAATGTCTTTCGCCCTTTTTATAAGACATCGCATTTTTCTTTATGACCCATTTGTTCTAAATACTTTGGACTGCTTCTATATTATGCATATTGTGACTCAAATTTGCTAGACAACAGATTTCTTCAACCAAAAATTATTATTATTATTAATGGCAGTCATCAGACACATACCATTTGCAGCTTGAAGACTTCCAATTTATGCCAGTTCAGAACTGAAGAGCCTTACAAATTAAGTGATTTACAAAAAACAAATGTAGTGCATAAATTTCGTTTTGGTTGATTTTAAATGGATGTAGGGGATGTGAATGGAACAAATTTCAGTAAGGAGAGGGATGGCGCAAAGGAATCATGTTTTGTAACAAGAGTCTACAGGTAGTAGGAGTAATCCAGTTCAAACGAACCTAAAGCAAGCAGTCTCTTCAAAGCCTTTGGAATGATTGTGTACTGATAATGTTGTGTGTAAAATAAGCTACTTTGATATTTTAACGAGATTAAGCTAAACATATTATGGTGTGTTCATGTGGATTAGTAATTGTTCTGTGCGAATAACTAAAAATACGGCGATCTGTTGAAAGAATAGAGACATATTGTGTTTTGTTACTAACTTGTGCACAACGGCCGCGACCAGTTCGGAAAATTTGAATACTATTATTAAATAAATGAGGAAGCGTGGAATAAACCGTGTTCTTGTAACAAAACAACGAGAAAAGGCATGAGTTGTGCAAAGTGTAAGAGGAAATTCCATTACTAGTGTGTAAATGTAACAAATAGAGTGAAAAGATGGAAATGTAGTGATTGTTTTGGAACCAAATGTGACGATATGGACAAAATCAAAACAGACTTGTTAAAAACATGTGTGTGCGAGAAGTTAAAGAATGAGCTCACAATAGTAAGAAAGGAAGTTAAGTATTCGAAAATAATTACATTTGTACTAAAAAACGAACTACAGAAGCGACAATCAGACAAGAAAGAAATGTGTAAAAACTACAGATTTGAGGCATCCAACATAAAACACGATTAACAACACAGCATGCATATCACAACACAGAATGCAGTTCAAAAAGTAAAGCAATCTAATGGTGCAGCAATGAAAATGCAAACCTTTGCTCCTGAGAGTGCATCAGTGAGTAGGAGACCAAAAATATTTGTTGCCTCTGATAGTCATGGCAGAGACAGTGCAGGAAACATTTTAAACTTAGCTTCAAATAAATATGATCTTGGAGGGAAGGTGATACCAGGTGCCCCCACTAGTGTAATATTTAAAAAATGCAATGACCTGCATTATTTGGGCAGGAGCTAATGATGTAGCAAAGAATGAAGCCAACTTAGCAATTCATTCACTATATAAGGCCTTGTCAGAATTACAAAATACAAATGTGATTGTATTTGCTGTACCAAACAGGCATGATCTGCCTGAAAGGTCTTGTGTAAACCAAGAAATTCAATCTGCAAACCGAAAACTAATAAAATAAATAGTGAAAGGCTTCCATAACACTTGTTTTGTTAAAACTCCTAGTAACAAGGAACTATATACAGGACATGGACAGCACCTAAATGCAACTGGTACAGAACTAATTGCCACAAGGATTTATGAATCAGTGGAAACAGACAGAGAAGAGTACAAAACAGTAGTAGAACTTAAATGGAAGGATACTGCAGTCTGAGATAAAGAATCAGTGAGAATTATTACTGACGCAACCCCAGCACAAATAACAGCAGAATCCTTAAAAGTAAATTCTGTATGTGTGGAGAAATAAATATACTCAAGAGTGCAAAAGTTAGAAGAAGCAGCAAATTATGTGGCAGGAAAGAAGACACCATATAAGAAGAGCGAACTACTTGCAAAAAGAAGAATAACAAATCAAGCTCAAGGAATGAGAACACCAACAGATGGAATAGGGAAGTCAACCTGAAGAAAGAAACCACAACCAAGGGACCAGGATTTTTGGTGGGATCAGCAGTGGTTTCACAGAAGAAAGCAGTTAACAAAGTGAGTCATCAAGAGGATGGACAGGTATGTGACCATCACAACACAGATGATCACAGTGAAGCAAGATTAAAGACTTTAACTGAACCTACAGCTTCAAGTATAGAGTCAAATTGCTCTCAGAGGAATACAGACAGAGACAAACTACTTACTTTTCTACACAAGTTAAAATCTGTTGTATTCGAAATAAGATTTAGAATTAGAAAGTTTATGTAACACTTAGCATGTAGATGTTATATGTGTATGTGAGCACTGGTTAACCCAAGAACAAGTAAATATATTTGTTCTCCAAGGGTACATTGTGGGAGAAATGATATGTAGAAAACAGAGAAAGTATTGTGCTGCTGGAATTTTTGTCAAAGAAGGAATAAAGTCTTCCAGAATGGATGTACCTATGTACTCCTCAGAACTAGATGGGGAGCTTAGTTGTGTAAAACTAATGAATGAAAATATAGTGGTAGTTAGTATATATAGGTCGCCAGATGGTGATGTAAATTTGTTTATTGAAAAATGTGAATTAATAGTTAAAAAGATATTGAAGAGTAAAACAACAGTTGCTATATGTGGTGATTTCAACAAAGAAATAGTAAACACACAGAGACCAGTTGCCAGGACATTTTTGAATATGCTAAGATCATTAGACCTCTATTGCACAAATAACGGTGCCACACATAAGAATGCCTGCATAGACAATATTGTTGTGAATTTCTATAGGGAAGATTTTACAGTCAGACTTGCAGGAAGTGGACTTGCAGATCATGAGTCACTACTCCTTACACTCTGTAAGAGGCAGCAAGTTAAAACGGAAGAACCTAAAGTAGTAATGGTACGAGGACGAAAGGAAGAATACATAAGTATGTTTGATGATAGATTAGGAAGTGCAAATTGGGAATTTATATACAACTGTCAATCTGGAAAAAGGGAAGTTGAAATTACCTTTGATAACTTCTTTAAAAAGGGTATGGATGTATGGTACTCTTGTTCAACAGTAAAACAATTAGATAACCAAGTGAAATGAAAAAGAAAAGTCTGAACTGGTTTACAGAAGAGTTAGCAGAATTTAGAGGAAACATGCATATGCCACCAGATGCATAAGCAAGCCGTTAACCAAGGAGCAGAACAGAGGTGAACATTCATAGGTCATATCTGAAATGCAAAAAATACTACAAAGCTAAACTTCTTCTGGCAAAAAAGTGGAAAACTATATAGATAGGACTCCCAATAAATGCAAGGCAGCATGGCAAATAATAAAACAAGAGAATACATCAAAATGTACAGAAACAGCTCTGCCTGAACCCGAGGAATTAAATGAATACTTTTAAACTCAGTTAAAGAAATAAGTAACGGTATTAAAGCAATGAATTCATCTGCAATGGACCTTGTTGGAACACCACTGCCTGTTAACCTGGTATTTCAATGGATGGCTGTCACACCTGCTGATGTTATAAAAGCTGTATCCAAATTTCCAGGTTCTAAAAGTATTGGACTGTTATTGGCTATCAAATAACATAATTAAAAAGACAATACACTCAATCGCCAAACCAATAGCTTTTATTTTTAATAAATGTGTACAATTTGGAGTTTTTCCAGATGCACTTAAGGTATCAAAAGTTGCCCCAGTTTTTAAAAAAGGGGACAAACATCTTCCCCAAAGCTACTGACCAGTCTCTATTGTTCCAATATTCTCAAAGATATTTGAGGCACTGATACACACACATATAAGCAGCTTCTTTGAAAAACACAATATCCTATGTAGCAATCAGTTTGGTTTTCGCAAAGGGAAAAAAACAACAGGGGCCATCTTGGAAATCATTCACCAAACTTTAACAGCTTTTGAAGACAATAATATGGTATCACTAGTATTATGTGACCTAAGCAAAGCTTTCGATTGCATTCCTGTTGACGTACTACTTGAGAAACTAGAGTTTTATGGGGTGAGAGGGAGCACTTTAGCTGTGATTTTAAGTAACCGAAAAAAAATTCGTTTCAGTCAGAAATGTAAATTCTTGCATAATGGAAATCAGCACAGGTGTACCGCAACGGTCTATCGTTGGACCCTTCTCCTTCATTGTAGCTGTTAATGATTTACCTAAAAACATAGCCCACCCTGTCGTGTGTTATGCTGAGTTTACAACACTACTTACCACACATCAGAACATTTCAGGTCTGAATAAACTAACGAAAGAAACACTTGATAAGGACCTGGACTGGTTTGTAGCCAATAAGATCCTGTGCAATCCTGATAAACCCCAACAACTTTTAATGGGAACATCAAATGAAGTAGGCAATTAGATGGTCAAACTCTTAGGTATTCACATTGACTCTAAACTCTATTGGGAGGAACATGTCAACCACGAATCTGAAAAAAATATCTCGTGTGGCATACCTTATCTTGAAACTAAGGGAGATAGTGAGCTTAGAGTACCTTAGGGTGACATACTTTGGGCTATTCCAGTCACATATTTCATATGGTCTGATTATATGGGGGCACTCCCCTCATATCAAGAACATCGTGAAATTATGAAAAAAGTCTTACGCATAATATGTAAAAGAGGTCCTAGGAAGCATTGTCGACCTCTTTTTCCAGACTCAGTATACTCAAAATTATCAATTTATACATCTATGTGTCTGTACTCTATATTAAAAATCTAAAGGTAATTTACACATACCGCCCCACAGATTAGCAAGAACAGGAAATTCCCACAAAGGTAACCCACTCAAAATGTTAATAAACTGCCAGTTCGGTTCAGTCTATGGACATAATTTTTTAAAAAATAACTGGTACATCTGGCTGTCAGATCATCCATTCTATGAGATTAAAGAATTCTTTGAGATGCCTGAGGAGGATATTAGCATTTAAAAGTTGTCTGTAGTTAAACATATTGTTGTGTGGTGTGGTTAATTGTGTGTAATTACATAGTGTATGCGATAAACAATACAATAGTATATTATATTAGATTATAGTATAGCTTATTGCATTAACTTTTAGAAGCAATCCTATTGTAATTTCTTACAATGCCATGCTTGAAATGTATCCTATAATGTAATGACACTTATCTATTTTATTATTCTGTATGTACCAGTACATCCTGTATGACGAAGCCAATATCGTAAAACGATCTATGATGAATAAAATTCATGATTCTTGAATTACAGGCCTATATCATTAATGTCGATGTGCAGCGGGATTTTGGAACATACATTGTGTTCGAACATTGTGAATTACCTCGAAGAATACAGTCCATTGACACTCAGTCAACATGTGTTTAGAAAACATCGGTATTGTGAAAAACAACTAGATCTTTATTCACGTGAAGTTTTGAGTGCTATTGACAATGGATTTCAGATCGATTCCGTATTTCTGGATTTCCAGAAGGCTTTTGATACTGTAACACACAATTAGCTTGTAGTAAAATTGCATGTTTATGGAATATCGTCTCAGTTATGTGATTGTATTTGTGATTTCCTGTAAGAGATGTCACAGTTCGTAGTAACTGCTGGAAAGCCATCGAGTAAAACAGAAGTGATTTCTGACGTTCGCCAAAGTAGTGTTACCCATAAGTATGGCCTACTTTTGAACAATTTCATACGATTTACCCTTCAAACAAATCTATTTTACTTAGTTTAAGTTCTGGTAACCTTTTTATACAACTATAACATCTTATATTTTCGATGTTTCACACTTATTGACCTAAAATGTTTTTCTATTTTTTAAATTTTGGTTCAAAGTTACGCTAAGGATAGGGTAACTTTGGCCCAAGGTAGCCTTTGAATAGAAAAAGCGTGGTATGAAGACAAGTGAGATAGAAAGACCTGGGTATTTAAAAACACACATTATTTAATGATTATAATAATATTTTACACCAAGTTAAAAGTACATAGGTAAGTCAAAGAGTAAAAAATAAGTTTAAAAAAGTTAAAGTTCTTTCAAAACAGGAATTTTTATGTTTAAATGAAATCAAGCTTTAAAAGGCCTATTCTACGAACTTTGGTGGCTGAATAACTTTTGCAGTGTCCCACCACTGGAAAATAACGTATCCTTTTCTTGGGGCCACTTCCAGAATTTCTTGGTCAGAGTCATACAGTCCACTGTCGCTCCCTCATCTGCCACAGAGAGCACCAATCCTGGGAATCGGAGTCTGTTCCAATAAACAACAACAAATTTGTCCTTTTCTACAAGTTCCTTCATGTCTTTATTGCTTCCTTTTGGGTCTTCAACATTTGCAATTGGGAAACTTGTACTGGGTCTTGAATCGTCTAAGTTCACTGGTTTATCTGGTTTATTGACACTAAAAGAGTCTTCATTGCTGCTGCAAAAAACCAGGTCGCTGTGACATGAGGATACTAAGCTGAAATTTTCATCATCATTATCATCTGTTGATGAAAGGCTTGCTGATGAAAGTCTTGCCGCTCTTTTACCCCTTCTTTTCTTTTTGTTTCCGTCTAATTTTTTGTTTTTTGTTTTTTTCTAGTTTCTTCTTTTCCTTTTTAATTTTTTCTGGTTTTTCAAAGCTGCTTTTACTTTCTTCTTCCCGTCTATTTCATTCTGCTGTTTTTGTTGGTACTGAAGGATTCCAATTGATGATAAACTTTTTCCTGCAGGGACTTCCAATTTTCGACGTTTTGTTGTTTGCGGCTCAACTACTTCTTCTCTTTTTTCCTTAATGCGTTTGACAAATGTTAGTCCTATTAAATCAAGGTTAACAGAAGCATTTTATGAAGATGTCTGTAGTTGCAGGGTATCCTCAACAAGATGAAATCAAACACATGGAATAGAAATATATTCAATGTCATTACCCATTTTACAAGCTGTTTGTAGAACTTTACCGCTAAAAACAACAGGTTTATAAAAAAACAACCTACTTTGGTCCAAAAAAAATCTGTGCCAAAGTGGGTTGTACTTTACAGGTTACTAGAACTGAATTAAAGATATATGAAAATGGGAAGACACGTTGTGTTTCACAGAGTTCTAACTACAGCATGACATTAACTACTAAAAATAGTTCTAAAAAAGACACTTACATTAGAAGTTCCTGAAGAAATGCATCTTCAGCAAGAAGAAGATTTTAAGGTTAAAATTCCGTGTGTTTACACTAGTCACACAACTTGTGCTGCATCTTAGTAGCAAACCGGGAAATCGCTTGAACTATCAGGCAGCTTGATTGATGCTACCACCAGTGGAACCAACCGAAACTACTTCAGATACAGCCACAAATAGCTCAATAGAACATGTTTCATTTTATTTTGCTTTTGGGCCAAAGAAGGACCCTAGGGCCAAAGTAGCCCATGTTTATCGATAGGCCCTTTGCTGTTTCTTATCTATATAAACGATTTGGGAGACAATCTGAAGAGCTGACTTAGGATGTTTGCAGATGACGCTGTCGTTTATCGACTAATAAAGTTATCAGCAGGTCAAAACAAATTGCAAAACGATTTAGAAAAGATATCTGAATGGTGCGAAAATTGGCTGTTGACCTTAAATAACGAAAAGTGTGAGGTCATCCACATGAGTACAAGAGGAATTCGTTAAACTTCAATTACGCGATAAATCACTCAAATCTAAAAGCCATAAATTCAACGAAATACCTAGGAATTACAATTACGAACTACTTCAATTGTAAGGAACACACAGATAATGTTGTGAGGAAGGCTAACCAAAGACTGCATTTTGTTGGCAGACACTTAGAAAATGTAACAGATCTACTAAGGAGACTGCCTACAGTACACTTGTCCATACTCTTTTAGAATACTGCTGTGTGGTGTGGAATTCTTACCAGATAGGACTGACAGAATACATCTCTCGTTGGGTAACACAGTTTTTATTATTGCGAAATATGGGAGAGAGTGTCATTGAAATGTTACAGGATTTGGGCTGGACAACTTTAAAAGAAAGGCGTTTTCCATAGTGTTGGAATCTTCTCACGAAATTCCAATCACCAACTTTCTCCTCCGAATGCGAAAATATTTTCTTGACACCAACCTTCATAGGGAGAAACATCACCACGAAAAAATATGGGAAATCAGAGCTTGTACGGAAAGGTATGGATGTTCGTTCTTTCTGCGTGCTATACGAGATTGGAATAATACTGAATTGTGAAGGTTGTTCGATGAACCATCTGCCAGGCACTTAAATGTCTTTTGCAGAATATCCATGGAAAAGTAGATGTAGATGAATTGGACAGTTAGGTTCCTTTTCGACAAGGGGTTATTGGTAGGACTCAAGATGTACTGAGAATTGCTGCTTTGTTGTATCATACAAAGAGGGTTGTTGGATATAAGAAGTTCTAATTTTCTCATTGATTAATAGTTCATGGTTAGAAAAACAGCTACAAAAACAAAATATCATTTATCTTTCATCGTTTTAAATATGTAAGTGTTCAAAAAATTGATTTTTCATCATCACCCTGATTATGGGATAGGGGGAGGGGAGAGTGTGGCTGTGGGGGACAGGAGATGTAATAGCTTCTATCGAAATGAAATCAGAGGTAGGGGTCTCAGAAGGGTTGGGAACCACTGTGCCAGATTGACAAAAAACATTTTAAAGGAGTCGTGTTGGAAAGTCATTCCACACGCACCTTGTTCACCTGATTTTACACCCTCAGATTTGCACCTGTTCTACTGTCTATCGAACAACCTTCAAGGAACTTCCTTTCCCAGACGAAAATTCTCTCTCGACATGGCTTGATGAGTTCTTCACCTCAAAACCATGTGATTTCGACAGTCATGGAATGGAAAAGTTAGTCCAGCGTGGGAATACTGTTGTAAATAGTGAAGGAAAGAATCTGTTATTGTTGACTGAAGTTTCTATTATGTGTTACTGTTGTGTTTATGTTTATTATATGTACAGAAAAATGCTATGAACTTTTGCACCATCCCAATAGCTATTTTTAAACTGACAATTCGAGTGGTAATTGCTGGTCAACACTGAAGTCCTATTTGTGGTGGAATATCAAAAAACTTAGGGATGGAGCAAAGGTTGGGGAGAATTTTGCTGATTTCTAGTAATTGGACTTAAGGTTAAAAATGTCGCTGGAAATAGTAGTACAGTGATCAAAAGACAGGTTTTATTGCTCTTTAAAATAAATTATGTTTCTTTTGTGCAGGGATGCTTAGTTAATGAAGATTTAAATGCCATACACTAAATAAAATAAAAAAATAAATGAAAGTTTAAAACTGGGAATGAAGTGAATTGTCAAGGCTAAAATCAACTTAATTGGGATCAAATGAAATTAACATTTAGATATCCTAAGAGGAAAATTTCTGAGGAGACAAGTATTGTGATGATAAATAGCAGTCACAGCAGTCAGATCAGGAGGGTAATAGAATTTAATGACAAAGGATAACATGAGAAAGATGAAGCATTTTGTGATGGAGAAATACACTATGTGATCAAAAGTATCTAGACACCCTTAAAAACATACGTTTTTCATATTAGTTGCGTTGTACCACCTACTGCCAGGTACTCCATATCAGCGACATCAGTAGTCATTCAACATCGGGAGAGAGCAGATTGGGGCGCTCTTCGGAACTCACAGCTTTCGAACGTGGTCAGGTGATTGGATGTCGCTTGTGTCATACGTCTGTATGGGAGATTTACACACTCCTAATCATCCCCAGGTTCACTGTTACCGATGTGATGGTGAAGTGGAAATGTGAGGGGATACGTTCAGCACAAAAGCATACTGGCCGAACTCATCTGTTGACTGGTTAGTGATGATGATGATGATGTTTGGTTTGTGGGGCGCTCAACTGCGTGGTTATCAGCGCCCGTACAATTATCCAATCTTTGCTCAGTCCAATTTCGCCACTTTCCTGAATGATGATGAAATGATGAGGACAACACAAACACCCAGTCATCTCGAGGCAGGTGAAAATCCCTGACCCCGCCGGGAATCGAACCCGGGACCCCGTGCTCGGGAAGCGTGACTGGCAGTGACCGCCGACAGTTGAAGAGGGTCGCATTGTGTAACAGGCAGACATCTATCCAGACCATCACCCATGAATTCCACGCTGCTTCAGGATCCACTACAAGTACTATGACAGTTAGGGGGGAGGTGAGAAAACTTGTATTTCATGGTTGAGCAGCTGTTCATAAGTCACAGATCACGCCCATAAATGCCAAACGACGCCTCGTTTGGTGTAAGAGGCGTAAACATTGGACGATAGAACAGTAGTAAAACGTTGTATGGAGTGACGAATCACGGTACACAATGTGGCGATCCGATGGCAGGGTGTGGGTATGGCGAATGTCCGGTGAAACTCATCTGCTGGTGTGTGTAGTGCCGACAGTAAAATGCGGAGGCGGTGGTGTGGTCATGTATTTCATGGCGGGGGCTTGCTCCCTTGTTATTATTCGTGGCACCAGCACAGCACAGGCATAGATTGATGTTTTAAGCACCTTCTTACTTCCCACTGTTGAAGAGCAATTTGGGGATGGCGATAGCATGTTTCAGCATGTTCGAGCACGTGTTCATAATGCGCCTTCTATGGCGGACTGGTTACACGACAGTAACACTCTTTAATAGACTGACCTGCACAGAGTCCTGACCTAAATCCTATAGAAAACCTTTCGGATGTTTTAGAACGCCGATTTCGTGCCAGGCCTCACATCAGTGCAGCACTTTGTAAAGAATGGGCTGCATTCCCGAAGAAACCTTCCAGCACCTAACTGAACGTGTGCCTGCGAGAGTGGAAGCTGTCATCAAGGCTAAGGGTGGGACAGGGACAACACCATACTGAATTTCAGCATTACTGATGGAGGGCGTCACGAACTTGTAAGTCATTTTCAGTCAGGCGTCCAGATACTGTTGATCACATAGTGTAAATAGTAATTCTTACAGTGAACTTGTAGCAAAAAATGTTAGAAGAAGCTGAAGTTTCGACTATAGAGGCTAAAGACGAAGTAGAAATATTTTTATGGGAATATAATTATGTTAACAGAATCTTCCATCATTTCTTGTTAGAACAACATTATAATAAATGAAAAGCATCATATTGTAGAATATAATTATATTTTTGGTGAGAGACCAGGGACAGTGAAGAATTATCAGTGTAAACTGAAGTCGAAACTTCATGATCCATTTTTAATTTAGCTTTATGGAGTACCCGTTTTTAAAAGAAAAGTGGTGGAAAGTTGATCAAAAAGTGGGAAATTAGTAAAGTCCCTCAGGGAGATGCACACTCATTTGTGCATTATGCATGTGGAAAATACAAGGGCCCCAGCCATATGACATTTACTTCTCCAGTAACACATTTCTGATGTCACTTATTTTCTTACACTATTATTTAACTTAGTCATCCCTGTATATACACGTTTCTGTTAGATTTGTACACTTTGATGTTTGGATATGTATTACTAAAGTATGGAGTTTTGATTATAAAGAAGTATTTGGTTTTACACCTCACACATACGCTGAGCAACCAGCATGTTATGACCACTGACCTACTGTCGATGTAAACCCATCCCGGCGATAGCAGCGTCGCCTGGCGTGGAATGACTGCTTGTCAGACACAAGTACAGTGCATGTAGCATCAGTGAGTGAGTTGCCCATGTATAGAATGGGGAAGCCACGTGATCTGTTTGAGATTCACTGAGGGCAGATTCTGATGGCCTGGAGACTCAGCATGAGCATTTTGGAAACTGCACGAATTGTCAGGTATTCAAGGACTGCCGTGGTGAGTGTCTTCAACACACGGTGAAACCAAGACGAAATCACATCCAGACATTGTGCGATTGGGTGGCCACCCTCGTTACAGATATTGGACATTGCAGACTGGGCAGATGGTAAAACAGGTGGCGAACTGTGGTGGAACTAATATGAGATTTAAATGCTGGACAGGGTACAAGGGATTCTGAACACTCCTAACGATGGGCCTCTACAACCGACGACCCATGCATATGCCGATATTAACACTACAGCATCAGCAACTAAGACTGAAACGGGCACATGACCATTGGTACTGGATATTGGCATAGTCACAGAGCATTGCATGGTCTGACGTATCCCAATACCTTCTTCAACGTGCCGATGGAAGGGAGCGAATCTGTCGTCTTCCAGAACAGCTGCTTAACACTTGAATTACGGGACAGAGACAAGCTGGTGGCAGCTCCATTATGCTCTGGGAACACTCACACATGCATCTACGGGGCCAGTAGAGCCTGTGCAATGGACCATGATGGCTGAGGCGTAATATTTACTGGTTGCAGACCACGTACACCCTTTTATACTGATCGTGTTCCCCAATGGCAGTGGCATTTTTCAACAAGATAATGCATCATGTTACAAGGTCAGATGTGTGATGGAGTAGTTCAAGGAAAACAGTGGCGAGTATCAATCGATGTGCTGACATTCCAGCTCATTAGATCTGAACGTGACTGAACACGGATGTCATTGAACCTATTGTCAGAGCTCAATCGCCTCTCTCCCTGGAATTTGTGGGAATAGGTGTATGCAGATGTAGAGTCAACTCCTTCCAACTATCTAGCGATCTACCAAGGCCCCATTGCTCCCATGCCACGATGCACTGCTGCTGTTATTCTTGTCATGGATGGACATATCAGCTATTAGGTAGGTAGTCGTAATGTTCTAGCTGATTGGTGTACACTGCTTTTATAACATTTGTGCTAGAGAATAATTCTGCCATGCCCTGATGAGATTATTTTATCTACACTATGTCGTACACACTTTTGTTTTTATATCTTTTGTCAACTGAAACTTCTCAATTTCTGGAACAACTGTACACTGCCATGTGTCTGGTAAACTACTCAGTTTGTGCAATTGAGACTTCAACACCTTTTACCTTTGTGACACTCGGTGTTTGACAAATAACCGCTGGTAGTCTTTTTTATCAGCTTGAAGTTAAAAAAACTGAGATGTGGAGTCTATATACACACCTTGAGCACACAGTTACTTGCAAGTGGAAGATTTATTCAGCTATGTTTAGTGCAATGATATACTGATGATCATGGATATTGTTTAAAACACTATACTATCACACTTTGATTATGTGAGAAATGATACTATGTTAAGATTACTGTAGCATACAGCATTTGCATGGTCACGGATGATGAGAACTGAAAATGCTTTACATTTTGTTTATGAGATTATGAATTATGGCTTATAGTATTAATACACAGGAGAAATATTGAGAAGGAAGTTGAATTACTCTGCTACACTCTGAGATACACTTTCTGAAATGTGAAAGAGAAGATTAAAAAAACTTACTGCCAAAAACAAATGTACATGTATTTGCTTTTATGAACAGTAGTATTGCTGATATGTAGTATTTTGGAGAAGAGGTATTGATTTACATTGGGAAAAAGGCACTATGATACACAACTTGACACACAACATGACACATGCTTTGATAAAAAGTTGATTACTAATGTCATTTACTCCTCTGCACTCATCATTGCTCTAGATGGTGCAGGAACTCTAAGATACGAAATGTAGGCTCTGCTTATTCGTTACCCATGTTATTAGAATTATGATTTTGATGAACAGCGAGTAGAAAAAGTTTACTTTACGTTCTATGCTTGAAGTTAGAATCAATAGTTAGATGTAACTAATATTATCACATAACGTTACCAAAAGATTTCTATATGAAAGTCATCAGTTAGTTGTAGTGATTTACGAAAATATTATTTCTTTCTTTGACACATCATACACCATTATATCTGAGTAAATACACTACTGGCCATTAAAATTGCTACACCAAGAAGAAATGCAGATGATGAACGGGTATTCATTCGACAAATATATTATACTAGAACTAACATGTGATTACATTTTCAGGCAATTTGCGTGCATAGAACCTGAGAAATCAGTACCCAGAACAACCACCTCTGGCCGTAATAACGGCCTTGATATGCCTGGGCATTGAGTCAAACAGAACTTGGATCGCGTGTTCAGGTACAGCTGCCCATGCAGCTTCAACGCGATACCACAGTTCATCAAGAGTAGTGACTGGCGTATTGTGACGAGTCAGTTGCTCGGCCACCATTGACCAGACGTTTTCAATTGGTGAGAGATCTGGACAAAGTGCTGGCCAAGGCAGCAGTCGAACAATTTCTGTATCCAGAAAGGCCCGTACAGGACCTGCAACATGCAGTCGTGCATTATCCTGCTGAAAGGTAGGGTTTCGCAGGGATCGAATGAAGGGTAGAGCCACGGGTCGTAACACATCTGAAATGTAACGTCCACTGTTCAAAGTGCCGTCAATGCGAAGAAGAGGCGACCGAGACGTGTAACCAATGGCACCCCATACCATCACGCTGGGTGATACGCCAGTATGGCGATGGCGAATACACGCTTCCAATGTGCGTTCAATGCGATGTCGCCAAACACGGATGCGACCATCGTGATGCTGTAAACAGAACCTGGTTTCATCCCAAAAAATGACACTTTGTCGTACGTGCACCCAGGTTCGTCGTTGAGTACACCATCGCAGGCACTCCTGTCTGTGATGCAGCGTCAAGGGTAACTGCAGCCACAGTCTCCGAGCTGATAGTCCAAGCTGCTGCAAACGTCGTCGAACTGTTCGTACAGATGGTTGTTGTCTGGCAAACGTTCCCATCTGCTGACTCAGGGATCGAGACGTGGCTGCACGATCCGTTACAGCCGTGCGGAAATGATGCCTGTCATCTCGACTGCTAGTGATACGAGGCCATTGGGATCCAGCACGACGTTCCGTATTACCCTCCTGAACCCACCGATTCCATATTCTGCTAACAGTCATTGGACCTCGACCAACGCGAGCAGCAATGTCGCGATACGATAAACCGCAATCGCGATAGGCTACAATTCGACCTTTGTCAAAGTCGGAAACGTGATGGTACGCATTTCTCCTCCTTACACGAGGCATCACAACAACGTTTCACCAGACAACGCCGGTCAACTGCTGTTTGTGTATGAGAAATCCGTTGAAAACTTTCCTCATGTCAGCACGTTGTAGGTATCGCCACCGGCGCCAACCTTGTGTGAATGCTCTGAAAAGCTAATCATTTGCATATCACAGCATCTTCTTCTTGTCGGCTAAATTTCGCGTCTGTAGCACGTCATCTTCGTGGTGTAGCAATTTTAATGGCCAGTAGTGTATATAGAAAAATTACTTGAAATTACGTATACAAAACTTGTGAATTCAGAATTGTGATTTATATTTGAAATGTGCACTGGTGTATCTGGTATGAACACTATTGAATTACATTACTTACCTTGTACATAAAAATGACGTTGGACTTCTTATGTGATGATACTAAGCAAGGGAACTTCTGTTTGTTTCATGTGTACTTACACATACTGGAATCTTTCAAGTTGACACATACTCTAATGATGATTTTTTACATGTTGGATGAAGAGATATGATACTTTACTTGAGATGCTCCATCATAATGCAAAAGAAAATCAGTCTGTGTATAAAGAGAATATCTATTTAAATGTAAATAGGTTATGTCAAGTAAATATTAATAGCTGATTGGACATGCCTTTAGCAACGAGAAGAAACTTATGATTTTAGACTGTGATTAGAGTAAACAGAGAGAGATGAAATGCTGTAAAGTATTTGTATAGGGGTATTTATCGAGCTTTGAATATGCATTATGTATTAAGTGGAAAGAAATTGGACACGAGTTGTGCTTGCCTGTCTCCAAATTAAAGTTAGGAAATATGACAAAACTTTCAACCTCATTCCAATAATATTGTAAAAATGAGCCATATCATGAGTAAATACAATTTGTAGTATGTAAGAGAAAGATGAAATGGTATTGTTCTATTATGACCATTTGGAATTAGATGATATGCTGGTTGTATAGTATTATATATATTGATTATTGTACTTTGTTGGCTCTTTTGTAGATTGCCTTCAAAATTTTTGTCCAACCTGTACAGTACTTTTTGGGGAGAGGGCCAGTATTGAAATGTATCAACCTATTCTTCATATGATTCCAAGAACTTATTTAGCTTACCTGTCAGATGACACTAAAGTTAATTGAGGTTGCTTAATTAACTGTTATGTGTTTATGTAAGACTCATGTACGTAATTCAATCCTCTGAACACCAATTTCAATAATATTGTGTCAAAGTTCTCATCAGTATTGCATCCATTCATTGTGAGAAACATGTACATCAATTCATTTGATTACAGTTATAACTGTTCAGTTACAAACAATCAAAATTATTTATTTATTAATGAAAAACACACGAAAAATACTGTTTTTATTGTGCCGAAACTTGTAAAAACTCTGATTAATGTACCATCAGCTCACTATGCATTTTCTAATCATAACAACACCTGATGAGCTTAGAATCATAGAATGAAATCTTCATGACGATGTAAACAAAGCGATTACTTCGACTATGTCCTGCAATATTTATTGAAATTCAGTTCACACCAAAAAATGATGTACATATAATTGAGAAACATGTTAGGAAGATTTGGGATTAAGTTCTTTCAGGGCAAATAACAAACATATAAACAGTATTTCACTTATTTTTCTTTGAAAATTATAGATAATTATGTCAGTACAATAAAAAGAAGTTGCCACCCACAACTATTCCAGCATGCTTGAAGTTTGTAGATGATTATGTATTTGACCTTATATCATATTTCACATATTTCAATTGTAACCACGGAATGATAGTATTTTCCGTAATTCTGAACAATTTCCGCAATTGTAATTAACAAAATAACTATATGTAACAATGTTTTGGCTGTCAGCAAATGTATACAAGACCTGCAATTTACATGATTATTGAGAACCATGCAGTTCTCTGGTCCCTTTAATACTTAGCAAACTTCCAGGAAACAGCATCCACTTTAAGAGCATCAGGAAAAGACAAATTAACTACATTAATTGTTATTTTGAAGTTACATAGATGATCCCACCAAATTACAAGAACATTATTTATAGCCACCATTAATGTTATGAAAAGCTGTTTGACTTTCAGTTTGTTTTATTTTTGAGAGAACATTGTTTTTTCTCACCACAAGAATGTTTGTGAATCACCAACAAATGAAAGCAAGTGTTCTTTCTCGAGATATTACTTAGTTTTGCCCTAAGAACAGTAAAGCTGTTGACATAACATACTATATAGATAAGTATGACATGTCTAGCAACATTGTATTGTATAGCCCTTAAAGTATTGTATGGTGTATCTCTGAGGAACATTTTTCTGATGAGCTCGAAGTGTAGTTCTAACATAAAACTCATATTCAAGTTAAAGGCCAGTTTCCAGAGTCCCAGCTTTTTATGAAGTATTGTAATGTGTAATTTCCCAACAGTTATCTGTTAACTTTGAAAATCTAGGATTAATCAGTGGACAACAGTATAGTACTAGGTAAAACTTGTCAACTGCTGGTGCCTTGGACTCTGTAGACAAATATCTACATCAAGATTTTTTGAGACAAAGGCTGGGCTCAAGTTACTTTTTGTTGTCCAAGAAAGCATTTGACTCTTGGCATACTTCACCTCCCAAAAAAATAGAATTCTATGGCATTACAAATAAAAGCCCTAAACTATGAAAAATGCATTGGCAAAATTGTAAGCAAGTTGTATGTTCTGGCAAAGAAAGGTCCAATAGAGAACAAGTTAAGGTAGGTGTTCCACAGGTGTCTGCACTAGCCCTACACTTTTTCCTACAAATGGTTATTATCTGTCATCCTTTATTATGTTCAATATCATACTGTGTGAAGATAATACACCTTTTCTGCACAGAAGTAATGATTTCAGTAGCTTTTAAACTTACTTTACAAAGACAATCACTTAAGCATCCTGTTGGCTTAAAGGAAATGGTTTCTTGGTGCACAAAAATAAAATGAAGCAGATGGTTTTTAGTTTAAAAGACAAGCTTCTGTCAGTTTCAGCAGAATATTTGGATGAAAATTATCTTGGGGTCAACATGTATGATATATCAGTGGTAAAACGGCAAGAATCATTGATTTGTTAAGGCAATTTATGGATTGTGTACTTGGGATATTGTGAACTTGAAACATATATTAGAACATCCAATTTTCAATTTTTCCAAAGCATGCTACACAGTATTATTTTATGGGGAAACTTTAGTTGTGTCCATGATATCTGAATGCTGCAGAATTTATAAAGAGTTTACAATAAGTTACCAGACGCAAAATGCAAGAATGTACATTGTTACAATACAAGATCAGTGGATGCATATATACTCCATACTACAGACTCAATGTAGCTTAAGTGTTTTGGGGACAAATTATTTAATAAGCTTCCACAATCTGTACGAGATCTATTACAATAGGTGTTCAAACAAATACTACATGATTGGTTAATTGCCCACTCATCCTAGAATATATAGCAATTTATCAGTATAACACTGTAATGTTAATAACGAACCTGTTATCTCTTTTAAATTATCAGTTGTATTGTATTATTATTATGGCATTGTCTGTTGATGTGATAGCCTACTTATAATAACATTATCATTATTGTTATTATTATTAAAATTCTACCTTTCTTGTAAAAATGAAGATTAGATCGAGCTGTAAGCATAATTAGTTTTTGAGTAACAATTACAATTTTTTTCTTTCCTTATCCTCACATGAAAGTTTAAAATAATTATATTATCAAAATAGCTGACTAAGCACTTCTAATAATAGAGTAGTCTATGAAGACCATAGAAGGTTGAATACGAGAAATAACTCGTGTAGTAGCAAATTTTTGTATAGCGATAGTAGGGAGTGCCATGTACACTATATTATAAATCCTGACCAGTAGGAACTAGGTGTCGAGGGATCATCTGAAAATTAACTTTTTACATTTCTCTTGCATAATATGGAAAACTTGAACACTAGCTAAAACATGTCCCAGTACAAAACCCAATTCGATTAAATTCTCTACAAAAAGAGTCTATTAATTTTTTCTCTTGGACAAATAGTTTGTATAAAGAGAGAGATAGAATACTGAATATCTTGCACAACATACATATGTTGCAAGCTAGATGGTTTTCCTAGGCCAAATTGAGATACTTTCCTGACTTGGTAGGCCACAAGTATGCTATATGAAGTTCTTTGTCTCTACTTTTTCTACAAAGTATTGGTAAATTGTAAACAATTATTGTACACACAGCGTATTTCTGCTCTTGTTTTAAAAACATCCTTTAGCATTGTACTTGTAATTAGTGCAATGGAACTTAAGTTTCGCAGAGAAACATGGATACACAAAAACATGTAATGAACGATGTAACACAAGTGATATCATTATAGTCTTTGAGATGAGACCTTTCTTGTAACAAAACAAGGTTTTATTTTTTTGTACACAGATTTTGCTTCTTTGTATTTAAAAAACGCAATGTATTACAAGCCACTGTCGACGTTTTGTAAATCAAAGGAAGCGAAACATGTATGACAAAAACAAACGCCTTTTATTTAGTTGCACAGATGGTCTCCATCTCAAAGAAAATAAAAATGTAGAAACAACAAAGGAATTCCAGAAAACATAATAATAATAACAGCATGAATTTTTTGATTCCAACAATCACTCTAGGGCTTGTACAATGTTGCTACAATTTTCATAAAATGTATAAATAAATCCTGCTTTCGAAAGCACCTTCTGCGTCACACATATTCAAACAAACAACAGTCAGAAAGCTTCATGCACTTTCTGGTGGCATGGAGAAATCGTCTTATGGCCGACCAGGTGCCTTCGTTACTATTACTGTGCGCGCGGGTTTCTGGATGCTCAGGTAAAAGGCTTGAACTCTTCATCATTCAATCATTTGTAGCACCTAAAACAGTCGGAAATGACAATCGTGCCAGGAAGAATGTATTCCTTTACGACACCAAGCAGCGTCTTCTTTGTACATTTGGTAACAACTTTGAAAAAGCACTTGTGGGTTTCTCTTTGGAATCCTATGAAACCCACCTTCCTGTTTTTTGTTCCCTGTGCTGTATTTACTTCTCCTGAAAATAGCCTAGCTGATCTCGACAATGACTGCACCCCCATTAAGTTTCTCACTTTCGTTGATACGCATTTCAATACATACTTCTCTGCAGTAGCTTTTTCCAGTACATCACTGTCTTATCAGATAGCTAGAGTTCTTCGGTAATAAAAAAATTCTGCGTCTTTTGACCCAGAGACAAGTTAATTGTAGAATTTTTACGATAGTTAACTTGTTTCCCTCCAACCAAGAATTTTTTCTACTGCTGCAACTAACTCTGTGATCAGTCTTTTTGAAGCTTCACTGCAAATCTTACCTCATATCCCCACCACACTTAGGGCATTTTCTGCGACTGACTATAAAACCACACAGTGTACACCT
Source organism: Schistocerca cancellata (assembly GCF_023864275.1). Classification (NCBI taxonomy): domain Eukaryota; kingdom Metazoa; phylum Arthropoda; class Insecta; order Orthoptera; family Acrididae; genus Schistocerca; species Schistocerca cancellata. The sequence goes on along the minus strand of NC_064634.1, from coordinate 382,587,658 downwards.
GTACACTACATTTGCTTTGTATTCCATAAGGACGAGATCCTTGTAGCGAGTAGCGATAGTCAAAACTGTTATTTTCAGAGATCAGATCAGAACTGGCCACTCACTGAAATGAACAAGTTCTTTTTCATGATGCACAACTTAATCACAAAATAGGTAAAAGGAAGGCACATTGCCTTTTTAATTCGGGTCATTAACGTGTATTTTATGTGATTTGATCCTGTTTTGAATGAACATATAAAGAGGAGTAATAACTTTGTGTTATGTCCGCAATAATTCTGAGATATAAAAGTTTTAAATATCGTCTGCTGTAAAAATTATAAAATCCTAAATATTTTTGTCAAGTGGAAAAATTTTAAGAATGAAGACTGATTCTTATTTTATTATTGGAAAAAATACAGTACAAGAATTATAACATAACTGTAATCTTCAGTCGTCTTTTACAGTCAGTATTACCATATATGTACCCAAAAAGGAAAAATTAACGAGCATTGACATTTATAAATAAAATGTGACCCATTTTAGTTGATGTGAGTTGTTCTCAGTGCATATTTGTCCTGCTTTTGAAAATATTCGTTCGTGTTGGTCACAGCAATTTTCTTGTTACTTAACCATTTAAGGGGTTGCTGTTTCTAGGCAAATATCCCTCCGCTAGATATCCGACCAAGTCGAAAACTGTTGCAGTTTCTGGGTTATGACTTGCTTGAACCTGACCAATAGTTTCATCAAACTTTTACTAGGTTGAAGAAGTTGAGCATTACTGTGGTAACTGGTTGAGAGATGAGCTATGTTTTTTCTCGTTGAACAACCAACGCTTTCACTTCTGCAATAGTCTGCATACAGCAATCCTGAAATATTTTGTCTGCTGAAAATCCTTTCTTTTGAATCAGGGTCCAGTTATGTTGTCTGATCAATCAGTTCGTTCCTGGAGATAACCCCAAACCACTCTGATAACCCTTTAAGAAAATTGTAAACCAATGACTCTGTTCCTTGAGGACATTCTTTATTTTTCTCTTTAAAAGAATTCAGTTGTCGCTGCCTTGATCTTGGCAAGATTTTAATTTTTGAATGTGAAACTGTTTTCTATGAGGACACCTGCTTGGTTACTTCATCCAAATCTTTCAAAATATTTAAAGCCAGTTGCATTATTCCCAGTCTGTCTCTTTTAAGATTAAGGTGATCGATTTCCCACCTAAAATAGCGATGCAAAAATTATGGGATATTTTTTTAATGTAAATCTTTGCAACATTTCATAAGTAGAACTCCATCTGATTGAGATATCTTGATTCAGTTTCAGTCGATCATTTCTTTAAATTTTCTTGCATTTCAGCACGTTTGCGTAAAGCAAAGTGGCTCACCTTAAAAAACATAATTATTTTAGCCCATCAACAGTTTTCTGTATGGACTTCTGAATTGCACGTTTCACAGTGAGGTTTAAAGAATGCGCAAAACCTAGGATATGTGCAAGTTTGAGAAGTATTGTAGTTAATTTCATATTTGACGCCATGTCTGTTATTATGGAGATGATTTTAAAATCGATATTGTATTTGACAATGACAGACTTTACCCAATTCGAGATGTTTTCTGCAGTGCGTCTGTCTTAGAATTGTGATCACTGTAAAACGTATGACTTTAGTTCATTCTTTTCATTTACGAAATGTGCAGTGAGAGCATAGAAGCCAATGTTGTTTACACTCGGCTACACATCAGACAACAGGCAGATTGCCTTGGTCGTGGCCAAATCAATTTTATTTTTCTAGAATAACTCATGATACAAAATACGAATTAGAGAGTTTGACAACGTTTTTCAACTTGTTAAATTAAAATTTAGGCAAAGCGAATAATAATTTTTTTTTTAAATTCTGTGTTTTCAACTATAGAGAAAGGAAGGTATTCTCTGGAAATCATTTTTGAAAGCTGTACATCTAATGCCATACTTTTGCCTAATGTGAATGGCTTTATAAAATTAAAACATTTACTTATTGGTTGTCGTAAATTAAAATCAGTTGGCGGTGAGGGCATCGCAATAGGAAATAAATCGAAACTTGGTCCAGAACCTGACGACACTGATGGGCGGATACAGCTTGAGACTCAATTTGCCTTTCTGAGAGGGTGCCTTCACCCATGGTGGAAGCAGACGAAAGTGAGGACGGTTCACGAGAATTGATTTCTTGAATTTCTTCATCAACTCACGGTGTTCATAATCGGCTTCCTGCCCCACGTCGTTCCAGATGTACTGTAGAATGCTTCGATTTTAGATGTCCCTCCAGGTTTGATGATGACCCAGAAGCGATGGAAATTATCAGCTGACAGTAGTGGCATTTTCGTTTGCCTCCCATTTTGATAAAATGTTACCGTAATTCTTCTAATTGAAGGCAATATGGTTCACATATTGTTGTGCAGCACTGAAAAGTAACTGGAAAAATTGAAATATTTAACGTTAACACAGACATTTTAAATTGTAAAAGCTTGAAGTGAAAACAAATATACTTGCAGCACAGTCTATAATCAGAGGTTATAGAGTATGATGTAGGACAGTATGATCTGCGAAACCTACACCCACAATCATGTAGTTTCTATCATATAAGAAATGCTCTGAATCAGTCATAGTGATTAAGGACTGCGAGAAGACAAGCCTGACAAAACGCGAGGATTTCACCGCTGAAAGATAAAAATTTTGAATAATGTGAACTTGGTCTACATAGCATGTGAACAAGAAATGGCAGGATAATGATGCGGACAAAGCCTGGAAAAAAAGCAGTGCAAATGAACTCTAAAGCCAGTGCTTTAGGATCTACGAACTTGTCTGCATATGCAGCCACAGGTTCTTCCATTATGTCTGTATTGTAACTGTAGAGCATAGTTGGATATCACTTTCAACTCATTTCGACGAACTCCGCCATATATTTCACGATATAGACATCAGTTTCTTTTTTCTAACGAACGTGGATCCCTTGCTCAAGCCAAACAAACTCTCCAGTTCCGTAAATATAGACCGCATTGTCCTAACTCCTAAAATACATAAAATAACAGATTGCAGATCGCTTCGAATCATCGAGACTGCAGACAGGGAGAGTCATCATCCAATTCTGATTAAACAAGTAAAGCTTAATTATAACTTTCTTGAGCGACTGTGATGACTGTGATATGGCTGCTTATGAATGAGATCATGAATAAAATACTAATAACTAACTTTCCTCCTTACCAGCAACCAGTATAAACATATTAATTGATATTATAGAACCATGAACAAATTAAAGACTCACTGATTATTTCACAGAGGTAAATCATGGTAGTAGCGAAAAATTATGTCTTGAGGTGCCAATGCCGTCGAAAAATCCTTCAGGTCAGCATTTACTGTGCAAGATGGCTTCACAGTCCAAATCACCAATCTTATTGCTAACCCACTACTGCTCCCTAGACCTTGAAGCTCTTGACTACATTCTTGATGGTATTGGTACCCAGTGTGCAGAAGATATTTAGGAAGACTGAGAAAAATCACCGGTTTGAACCAAGAGGGCGTAACATCCAAATGCTTAATACAAGCAGAGAGAAGAAGAAGATATATCATATTAAAAATGTTATGATTTTTAAATAATAAGTTTTGTAATTCTGTATAAAACTCTGGTGTGACGTAAGAGCGATCCTGCAGGCGTTAATCTGCCCAGGTTAAACGAATCATTAAAAAATTAAACATAACATACAGGTTGTCCTAGGACGAATGGTCAATATTCAGGGATGACAGCAACGACCATTTGAAGAAAAAACTTCATATAGACATATGCGCTATTCTGAATGGTTTCCGAGACAGAACATATTTAATGTACATTGTTATTTACTTCCTTTATTATTCAGTACACTGTCATTGTTCAGAACATACTACAGTAGTGTAGACAAAGTCGAGATGAATAATTTGATATGGAATATCAAGTCTGGAAACTATTTCAGACTGGCTTACAAAACCTGCCTATGTCTCAGCACATGTGCTTTGCTCGAGATTTTCATTATTTTCTCGTTCTCTTCGCTAGAGAAAAAATGAATAGGATCCTTTTATGGGAAATTTAACGCAGTTTAATTTTGTACTGCAACACGTATCCAGGGCTGAGGATTTCGAGTTATTCAAGAAACACTTGGAACTGGGCATATGTCCAAATTTAGTTCTTTGCTTCAACTCATAGTCCCTGTCATATCCCTGACCATTCCTTCTGAGACAACTTGTGTACATAGACTGTCATATATATTAAAATAATTATGTGTTACACATACCATTATTTTTATGAAATATAGAACCCAGATGGAGAGGTTTTCAGTCTGGAAAACGAGTTGCAAGCTGTAGCACTGTGCCAAAAGTGCAGAGAACAAAGCGATTCCTTAAGTCAACGTGTGATTTGCTCCGGGCAATCTCATCTGTGAGAATGGTGGGGAGCAGCGAGCTACCTTGCAATCTGATCCGTAAGAGTGGTAGGGAGAAGTGAGCTACCTTATGATCTGATCCCTGCGAATGGTGGGGACCAGTGAGCTAGTGAGCTACCTTGTGCTGGGATTCCTGAGAGTGTCGGGGGAGCAGTGAGCTAGTGCACGGCTTACGGTCCGATTGGTGAGAGTGGTGGGAGCGCTGAGCCATTGCGAAATTAGTTATGTCTGCATCGCTTTGCGATATGCTCCTATTGTGCCATGGCTGAACACTGCAACTTACATGACTGATGAAAACACATTCTGAGTGTGATACTAAATCAAAAGATAAGAAGTAACAACTCACTCGAAATAATGTAAACTCTTACTGAGCTTCCAAAATTTGAGGTTTTCTTTTCAAATGAAGTGCAGAAACATGACGCTGGAAGTGTTTTTTTCGTTAATCTAACCGTTCTATAGAGCCAATCCCTCGGTAGCCTTGGGTGGCTCTTGACAGCAACGACAATGACATTGTTTTCCGATCGCTCTCGAAAATATTGAGAAATATATATTATTTATTAATAGTTTGGCTGTAAACTGTGTTGTCTGATGTAAAACACCTCTCAGCAGAGGAGCTGACGACAAATAAGTTCCATATGGTTGCGGCAGCCATGCTGAGCGGACGTTTGTGCTGTGAACGGCGGCTGGCTTTGCTGGTTCTTGGTGGTGGGACTTTGCGGACTTGTCGTCGACCATTCTTAGAGGAACTGGTGTAAAATATCCAGGCTTGTAAGTATTGACTCTTACTAACCAAGCTTCCTTTATGTTCGTCTAATAAGCGGGTCTTACACTTCCCCTGTTCACCATTTCTTCTGACTCTCTCAGTAAACATACATTAAGATTACTTGTCATGTTCAGCCTACTGCCTTGGAAATTCCTGATTGGTTATATGATAACTTCGGTATTTCAGGAGATAATGATGAAATCACCCATATCGGTAGTGAAAAGTATTGTGTGTTTATTAAGTTACATAAAACTGTTTTGCTGGACGAAATTTTACTGAAAACGTAGGTAATGTTTTAATTTCGCCAGTTCGTGATGATTCTGTTAGTGTTGTTGACATATGTATGCAAACAGTGAACTCAAAACTATTAGAATTTGGAATCTTCCCCCAAAACTAGGAAGTAATGACTTAGTATAGGTTCTTTCAAAATGCGGCCTGGTGAAAACGTTGAATTTGAAAGATTGTTCAGTAGCTACAGGATTCAGTGTTATAATGGCATACAGTCAAGGCAGATGTTCATAAAACTTGGCATCCCCACCTGCATCAGGATGTAAAGCGCATGTTATCTACTAAGGACACTTACTTGTGAAACGAGCTGGGCTATCTTCGCGAAAATTGTGCGCGGCAGGCATTTGTTTTGCGGAATAATCTAACAGCTTACTAGAAAACAACTATTCTCCTGCCGTTAATGTACAGGACAACGGTAAATCCACTCCAATGGAATGTACAGAACAAAAGCTGATCTCATGTGATGACTATCCTCCTTTGATTAAAGATACGAGAAAAGCGTCACTGGATGAACAGACAGCTAGCCAGGTAAGCGGAAAAAGTACTAATTTCCAATCTGCAACTACTTCGCAAGGTAACAGCATAAGAGTGGTTGGCATGGAGATTTATTGAAAAGATAGTGCGCCCGAAACGAGAGTGGAGGATTATCTCACGAAGAACTAAAAGCGGGCACTGGAAAAGGAAAGTTCTAACTCAGGAGAAGAAAATGGTGGGAAGCCATCACAGACACTAAGAAAGCAAAAGTCTGATAAAGCAATGAATTTACTGATCTAATCTGAGATGGAAGCAGAAAATGAAGTGTAAGAGCTAGTACATTAGTGACATCAACCAGATACAACAGACCTCCTAAGCCTAAACCCACAAGAAAGTACACAATAATTGATAGACAAAGGAACATAACAGCCTACAATGCAGCTACGGTTGACTGAGACTTCAACTGTTGCAAATAAAAATGAAAACAACAAGCAAGGAAGCAAAGCGAAACGTTCTTTGAAAAATACTCTTATTGTCACTGACGAATCAGCTGAGCGCATTGCTAGGGAAACAGAAAATCATCGGCGATCATAAGTTTCTCAAACACCAACGTGGAGCAAAATCGTTAAAGGTGAAGGTCAAACCAAATTTAACCGTAGTACTCCATGAAATGAAGAATGAAGAGGGGAAAGTACAGTACAAAAGCACGGAATCGATTGATATGGGAAGTGAACAAACAAAATCTGAATTCGAACAAAAAATAAAACACATGAAATTATAATATATTAATTATCAACTACATTGAAAGTGGAAGAGTGCTCACGTTTGTGACGTTAAATGTTTGTGGGATTAGAAACGAAAAAAAGATGAACATTTTCGAGAAGTTTCTTAGCACAAATGATACTGATAATGCCTTCTTGCAAGAAGTCGTCTTTGAAGAGGTAGATTTCTTTCAGATATATAATGTACATAACAATGTTGGTTGTGGCAGGAGAGGTTGCTATATTTTAACCAGAAATGGATTAGAAGGACGTAGAAAAGGAGTCAGGAGGTCGCATTGTCAAAGGCGTTCTGAGTGGGGCAACCTTTTTAAACCTCTACGCTCCCTCCGTATCAAACAACAGTGCTACAAGGGAAAGGTTTTTTCAGCGATGAAGTCCCGTATTTTCTGAGACAGACAAAAGGCGACATCGTCATCGCCGGAGATTTTAATTGCATTTTAAGGGGATAGACTCAAAAGGCACAAAACCCTTCTGTGGTACCCTGCAAAATATGACTGGAGGTCTGAACATCGAAGATGTAGTCGAGCGGCTTGCCATTACATGTACTCACTACACATATGTCTTGGCAGCATCAGCATCAAGGCTAGACATAATCTACATCATAGCTGTGCAAGATTAAAATGTAGTCCCTGTCAGCTTTTCCAACCATCATGCTGTAATTGTTAAGGCAAAAGGTCTACCTTGTCCCAAAATAACTGGCAGATGATACTGGATATTAAATTATAACCTACTCCACATAACACATGGAGTTCACTACTCGCTATGAATCATGGATTAACCGGAAGCGTTTCTTCTATAACGCGATTGAGTGGTGGGAGAACCTAGTTAATCCCTGTGTTCGGAAATTATTTACAAATGACGTCTACAGGATTAAAAGAAAAAAGCCAGGAGGACGCATTGTCAAAGGCGTTCTGAATGGGGTAACTTTTCTAAACTTCTATGCTCCCTCCGGATTAAACAACATGGATTATTACTACCATATCACTCGTTAACTGCAAGGAAACGTAGACAATGGAAAGATGGAGCAAATGATTTAAAAAGATTCAGAAAGAAAATGTTAGAACTGCAGGAAATTGAACTACAAGTGAAAATTATCACCTGTAAGGATTATGAGCATACGCCAGATGAGACGTGGAGTATTTATCACCTCACAAGAGAACGGAAAAGGTGCAAACAGAGATACGCTATCTGATCCAAAGTATCTGGACACCTGGCTGAAAATGACTTACAAGTTCGTGGCGTCCTCCATCGGTAATGCTGGAATTCAGTATGGTGTTGAATCACCCTTGGCCTTGATGACAGCTTCCACTCTCGCAGGCATACGTTCAATCAGGTGCTGGAAGGTTTCTTGGGGAATGGTAGCCCATTCTTCATAGAGTGCTTCACTGAGGAGAGGTATCGATGTCGGTCGATCAACATTCGTAAGGTGTTCTATAGGATTCAGGTCAGGACTCTGTGCAGGCCAGTCCATTACAGGCATTTTATTGTCGTGTAACCACTCCGCCACAGGCCGGGCATAATGGACAGATGTTCGATCATGTTAGAAGATGCAGTCGCCATCCCCGAATTGCTCTTCAACAGTGGGAAGCAAGAAGGTGATAAAAACATCAATGTAGGCCTGTGTTGCGATAGTGCGACGCAAAACAGCAAGGAATTGCAAGCCCCTACCACGAAAAACACGACCGCACCATAACACCACCGCCTCCTAATTTTTCTGTTGGCACTACACACGCTAGCAGACGACGTTCACCGGACAATCGCCATACCCACACCTGCCAACGGATCGCCACACTGTGTACCGTTATTCATCACTCCACACAACGTTTTCCCACTGTTCAGTCGTCCAGTGTTTACGTTCCTTACATCAAGCGAGGCGTCCTTTGACATTTATCGTCGTGATGTGTGAGTTAAGAGAAGCTGCTCGAATACGAAATCCAAGCTTTCTCACTTCCCGCCTGTCATAGTACTTGCAGTGGATCCTAATGCAGTTTGGAATTCCTGTGTGGTGGTCTGCCTATTACACATTACGATCCTCTTCAACTGTCGGCGGACTCTGTCAGTCAAAAGACGAGGTCGGCCTGTACGCTTTTGTGCTGAACGTGTCCCTCACGTTTTCACTTCACCGTCACATCGGAAACAGTGGACCTAAGGATGTTTAGGAGTGTGAAAATCTCGTGTACAGACGTATGGCACAAGTGACGCCCCAATCACTTGACCACGTTCGAAGACCGTGAGATCCGCAGAGCGCCCCATTCTTCTCTCTCGCGATGTCTAATGACTACTGATGTCGCTGATATGGAGTACCTGGGAGTAGGTGGCAGCGAAATGCACCTAATATGAAAACGTATGTTTTTGGGGCTGTTCTGATACTTTTGATCACATAGTGTACATTAGTAACGTACTGTCTATGGATAGGAATTAATATACTAGTCGGGAAGGGACAAAAAGCATTTCTAAGGGCTGTTCAGAGCACAGTCATCTAACCCTCTAGAAGCAGCATAGCTACTACAAAATTGTACTTCACGTCAAACAAAGTATCACAATGTTGTCAGAACCAGTATCTGAGGAAGAAATTGAAGATGTTGTCTAAAGTTTTCCAAAACGTAGGAGCCCAGGAGGAGATGGCATTCACAACGAATTTTATAAAATCTTCTGGTCAGTTATTAAAAAAGAATTCATAGAATTAGTAAGAGAGAAACAGGATTACAGACACCTATACTCCGAAAAAGAACCCAGAATATGCATAAGTAAGAAACACTAGGGCTATTGAACATCGATTTAGAAAAAACCTTCGATATAGTCGGTCATCAATACCTAAGGGTTGTGCTAGAGCACTTCAGATTTCCACAAGCAACAATAGATTTACTGCTACCAAACCAGTGGCAAATGTTTTCCAAGGAGTAAATCAATGGATATTTCATGGAGGCATTCCCAGTCCAACGTTCTGTTCGACAGGGTTGTCCCTTATCAATGATACTGTTTGTCATCTCTTTAGAACCATTAATCTGTACAGTCAGCAACTCAGTACAAGGATTGCAAACTGGTGTGCAACAATTTTCTGCAAACGCCTATGCTTATTGTGTCAGTATTATAATTACAGAATCCCAAGACACCGCAAAAGTGTCAGAAATAGTGGATGATCATAAATAAGCAGCAGGGGCAACGATAAACAATAAAAATACAACTACTGCGGTTAAATGAAAGTACTTTCCTCGTGCCACATCCTTGATCGAATGTGATTAAATGGAAGTACTGGGAATGAAATTAAGGAAAAACCTAAACGAGTTAATTGACACAAGTTCCAAAGGAGTGGTAGAAAAAGTAAGAGGTGCCCTGACAGGGAATTGTACAAGGAAATTAAACATTATTCGGAGGATTAAATATGTAAACATACTGGCCCCATCCAAAATGTGGTATGTTACAAAAATCATACCTATCGACAGAAAATGTATCACACAAATTAAAAAGTACATTGGCTGCTTTATTTGGAAAGGTATGTTGTTTCGAGAAGCCTGCGATCAACTGACGAAACCACTTAATAAATGCTTCCTAGCTTTAACAGATTGTGAGGCAAAATATTCAGCCCTGATAGTGAAACATCTCACACATACCCTCAAATTACCAGCTAGTCAGTCGGATTTACTGAAGGTGGGCTGAGGTATCTTGACAGAAAATGATAGAAGAATGCCAGCAGATTTAATTTGTGCCTTGCAAAATGCAACATATGTTTTAGAGAAGACTCAAAATGTAAGATTCTATACGATAAAGAAAATAATCGAAGCTACTGAGGAAAAAAAAACCTCCATGTTCCCAGCAAACCGGATGAAACACAAAGATTTAAACTGGAAGAGAGGCTGGTAAAATTTTGCAGACAAATACTTAAGTTCAATGTAGCATTCAGCAGCTTACATGCTTAAAATTGATTTGTTCCTGACAGCTGCACAACACCACAGAATGAAACTAACTGGTCATCTGTACTGTGAGTACTGTGGAATGGTTGACACTGCCATACACCGAAGGGTAGGTTGCTCTAGAATTGCAGGTTTATGGAAGTGGATAAAGTTTAAAGAAGGATGTTTGCTGTAAACCACTGTTACCGAAATAAATACCAAGAAAATAATGTATATGGACATAAAATCGTTTCCAGCAGCCAAGAAAAGAACACTCACATCGTTCATATATTGTGTTATAAACTAAATCTCCGGTGAGAGAGGAGATTCTATATATGACCTGAAACAATACATGCAGAACGAAAAATATGAAATCCTGAACAATAAATGGAAAAGAGAGAAGTTCTTACCATTTACAAATCTAATTTAAAGTCAATGTTAAAGTTTTAGATGCCTGTTGATGAATGAATTTATTCTAAAAAAAAGAGAGAAAGAGGTTAAGCTGAGTGTCAGCGTGGTGGATAGCTAAGCAAAGGGACCTGGGTTCGATTCTCACTGGCGTCAGAGATTTTTTTTCTACTCGGGAACTGGGTGTGGGGATGTACTTACTTTCGTACCGTCATAATTGATATTACTATATAGATGGCTGAATGGGTACTGTCTAACATCTAATAAATAGAAAAAAACGGAGTTTTATTTTATGTTGTTTTCACAGATGAAAAAAGCTTCACATACTAACAAGGTATGCAAATACACATGTACACATAGTCTATAACACATTTTTCGTAGCTTAGGAAATGGTTTCTTACGGATGTGGCGTGGGGCGCCTTTGCAGCAGCCTACCAACGAATTTTCATTCTGTTCATCGCAGCCACCAGAGACACATTTTGAAATCAGATGAACTACCATTCATTTTTTTCTGAATCACCCATCAGCCATTCCTTAGATGGTGATCAATTCAAGAGTGGACTGCCCATCTCTAGCAGCGAACAGCTTCAGAGGCCATAACTGAAAACACCGGGAGTCAAATCGAATTGTCTACTCAAAAGACGCTGATGTCATCTGTATCGGTATTTCTCAATGGTTGCTTAAAAGAACAACTGCAGCATGAATATCTAGTTGCCTCATAAACACGGCCACAAGCGTAACTGTATGTTTAACAAGTGCAGTTGTGCAAGTGTCCTTGAGCAGTTATGCACAAATTCCTGGAGCCTGCACACGGTTGAAGCATGCTTGTACAAGCATTAGTTTGTTTTCCAGAAAATGTCCATCTCAAACAATGCGCTCACTTTGACAACGTTTTTGCTTGCATTACAGAAAAAAATAAAAAGGTGATATAAGGAATAAAAAATTGTTAAATAAACAAAACCATTATTCCCATATTTACTATTTCTGGTATGGAAAATATCTCACAGTGCTGTTGATTTTTCTTCTCTCTTTCACCATGTAATATTGTATTCTATGGCTTGACCTACAGTACAGTACAATCCTTGTACAGAATGTAATTTAACAGGACCAAATAAAAATTAAATCAATGACAAATGCTTGCACAAGCCTCTGTACTCTTCGTATACATGATCAAACATATACAAGCTTGAACGCTTGCATAATCATGCATAATCGAAACTCGATCAACTATCAAGCTGCTAGTACTGTGCTGATGCTAGTGCAGATTTGCCCTACACACCCTGAAGCATGCTTGGGCAAGCGCACTTGCCAAAGTTGGTATTAGGTTTGGAGCCGCCTTGAGGTGATTAGAGACCAACAAACTTAGATCAGAAAATTAAATGGTAATATCTCTGGCAATAAATTCCTTTGAGTAAATTTTTATTTAGGTTAGGGCGAAATAATCCCCATTACGCAAGCCCACCTCTTTTCCATGTGGCATGATCAGAAGATCTGTGCAACACTCCAAAAAATATTAATGGAACTTACATTATTACCTATTTATCAGCGCCAATGCTATTACAAGTTGAGATACATCACCCTTATATCGACCTTGGGCTACACTTCATGTCAGTCCGACAACAGAACCAGTTTTCCAGCTTTCACACTGCAAACTCACAAACAAACTGTTGTCTCCCAATCTAACCTAGGCTTCGGGAGAAGCTACAGGTTAGTCTGTCATCACAACTAGTATTCTGCTATCACATTCGTTGGCTTTGCCAACTCAACCAAACTGTTCCCTTTCAACCTAACGTAGGCCTTAGGCTATGTTACAGGTCAGTCTGTCACCACAACCAGGGTTTTTGCTTTCTCAATTGTTGGCTCATTCCCACCTAATATAGAGATCGCTAGGCTACATGTAATAATACAAAAACCATTATGCTTTAACAGTAAAAATTAAAGAAAGGATCATTTATGCAACATATTTAATTCGTCTCTGACCGCTCCCAAAATTCACTATTGTATACAATTTACTTTCAATCAGAATGTCACAAAACACAAATATTCGTAATTTAGACATCAGTCGCAATAACTTTAAGATAAAAAACGGGAAACTGCCCACATACATCGATAACAGAAACGCCAAAGTGCAGTAGAAGTAGAAAATTAATAATGGGCTGTCCATAAAATGTAAATTACTCATACCAGTCCGTCACCAACTAAAGATTCCACATCTCACAATGAATTATTAATAATTATGTTGCAACATGTAATATATTATGAATATTAAGATGAATGTATGTACCAATACTAAATGTATTACTGGTATGCAGACAAAAGCATCATTACCAATATGTCCAAAATGCTGCACATAAATATGGGACCTTCCAGTGCTCATACCTCTGGTCCTATTGGTGATAAAAAGGTAAGATTAAGTGCTTTGGATAGCCCTAGGGCTACGCACCATTTGTATACCCAACAGAAGGCTCGCCATAGTGCCACTATCCTACAGTACAGGGTCAAAGAATGAATATAATACTCTTCGTCCTTCTCAGGCAAATGGAGAAAATAGGTTGGTTCCTTTTGAATTTGATGTGGTCTACAGTGAGCTTGAAAGGGCGTCATCAAATCATGAGCGGTTCCACAGAAAACCACCGACAAAATGTTTTTTACTATATTTCCATCATCACCAGCAGACCATAACCCAGCTGTAGATTCCAAGATGGCTACACACAGCAAATGGCTGAAATATTTACCACAGATTGCTAAGATCCTCATCTTGAACAGCCTTGAAAATTTTCTTGATATCTTCTCCCTTCCCCAGATACAGAGGTTCAAGGTTACGATACTCATACACATAAAATATGCATGTAAAAATTAAGTAAACTGATTAATGACAGGTATTCATGTGATATACCTGTGAATGAATGAATTACTGAATGAATGATATATTTCTGTAAATTCATAGGCGGTTCATGAGAAAGCCCTAAAAAAGCGTATTTCATCATTTTTTCGCTGTGAGCAGCGGACCAAACCCCATTCGAGAATTCCAAGACTGCTATGCACAGCAAATGGCTGTAATTTTTACGATATATTCCTGAGATTCCGATGTCGATCAATCTCGAGAACTTTCTAGATATGTTTATCCATTTCCAAGATACAGAGGTTTAAATTTACACTCTTTGTATAAGTAAAATACGCACGTAAAATTATTAAATAAATTGATTGAGGATGGTGTCTATATCCGTGATATCTTCTAATTTAAATTGACGCGTATATCCATGATGAAGGAACGAATGATGCATTTGCGTAATTTTTGTGGGTACAATTTCTCATAATCGTATAACCTGTAGGCTTAAAAATAGTTGAAAACATGATTTTTTGGTACCAAACCCAGCAGGGCATTATAAGACAGCTATGCACAGCAAATGACTGATTTTTTTTACGATGTATTCCTACGATTCTGATCTTGAACAACTCTAAAAATTTTCTAGATATCTTTATTCGTTTCCGAATTACAAAGGCGTAAACTGACCCTACTTGTGCATGTAAAATACACACATAAAATGCGGTTTGCGGCGAAAATAGTTTGTAATCTGATGTAGAATAAAGAAAAATTATGTGAAGTATCTCCATTATCTCCACAAGGTTCTGAGAACTCCACGGTACACTGAAGCAAAAGCAAAATTTTTGTGCACGTAAAATCATGTTTGGGGTCTAAAATTAGTTTTGTGTTATTTCAATTTCGGATAAGCAATCTGTCAAAATTTTACTTGCCCATCAAGTTCTTTTGTATGACTGACATACACTGCTGTGGCAGGAAAAAGAAGGGCACCAATGGAAAGATGCTCCTATCAGAGTACAAAAAATGTAAATACAGTCCCCTTATTAAAAGTCTCTGACGCAAAAGTGGGATACCAGCTGCCTCATACTGCCTTCCTCACTACCTTTAAAAATTTTTGCGAACCTATTGGCATGTGTACGTATTGACCCTTTTTAACGCTGCGAGAGGAGGAGACAGAGACAGCAGAAATTCTAGGAGATCGTATACAGTCGTTGAGGTATAGAAAGAGCAAAGGAGACAATGACAGTGTGGGAGAAACTGAGGAACACTGTGGCACTGGAACACAGCAGATAGTGGGAGAACAGTGCTTGGAAAAGAGTGAAGGAGATAGTGCCAGTCAGAGAGGAATAAGAAAGGAGAAAAAGGAAGTTAGTGAGAGTCAGTGACAAAGAAAGAAAGAGTTTGTGACAATGACAACAAGAAAGAGGGAGGTAATGACAGTGAGACGAGGCAGCAGCAGTAGGAAGGGAGAAATGAGATATTAGCAGCAAGAGAGAGCTAGAGGGAGATACTGAGAGTGAGAGGAGATTGTAGTAATAGGATAAAACGAAGCAGACTGTGGCTGTGACACAGGAGACAAAGACATAGGGACACAAAGGGATAATAACAATGAGTCAGCCTGAATGAGTGAACGAGAAAGGGCAATTCGGAGTAGATGGGTACAAGCAACTTAACAGTGCTAGACTGGTGGGTGTGAGTGAGTTACAATTAGGGGAGCTTGTGGGTGTTTGAGGTGAGTTACACGTTGAAAAAAGCGCAAATATGTTCACATGCCAATCTTTTGCGAAAATCTTTAAAGGTGCTGTGGAAGGAAGAATGAGGCAGCTGGTGCCCAATTTTTCCACTGGTTTATATTAATTTATCTCTCAACCTACATATGACGTTTGCAAAAGTCATCAACTTGATGGCTACATGCGAAAAATGTAAATATGTACATAAGTACACTCTACATGATGTCAATTAGTAACATTCTTTATTCTTGGGTTCTACTTGTTCTCCCTCAGGTGGGAAAGATAGCACTAACTGAAGCAAATATTTATGACACCAGAAACAATACAGGATGCTCCTTTCAAGAGTCTTCATGCACATTTCGTCTGGTGTTTCGACAGGCACTTCCAATTTCATTTTTGCAATGTGTAGCAGCAGTCATCACAGACAAATACTGCACCTTCACATCTTTCATACGACACCCAGAGAGGACGGAAATTAAAAAAAAAAAGTTTCTGAAGTAGAATTCTAAGTGTCAAATCTATAAAACGGTCCCAAATTAGTCTAGCGCGTTATTCGTTTTATCGATGCATGTTAAAAGGATAGTAACACACGAAAATAACCATTACCCAACAGCAGCAGCAGCAGCACAGCCCTCACCCATGCTGTCTGCTACTGCAATGCAGCAGCACTGCTCATTCGCTGTTGCAGTACTCGTTATTATCCATGTTTTGTTGTCCCTCTTATCACATACTGATTAAACAAATATCGCACTAGAGTAATTTGGGACCACTCTGTCGAACTTACACGTAAAATTCCACTTTAAATATCATCTTGTTTGTAATGGTAAGCAAGCCGATGCTTTCTCTCAATAGGGCGTTGCAAGAAAGATGTGATGAGCAGTATTTGCTTGGGCTGACTCTAGCTACACACTACAAAAGCAAAATTGCAAATATCTGTCGAAGCGTGACCGCTCTTACAAGGGACACCCGATATTAGTACGAAATTTGCCTCTCATAAGCTTATAAGAACCATTGATCATGTGCAGGAACATGCGTTTGACTGAGAGAAGAGTGTCAGGGAAACACCTGAACTGGCAGACACTTGTAGATCAACAGCAACTATTCAGACGAAGCTTCCTTGTGAAATTCTAAAAACCAATATTATGTGACGCATCTAGAAATACGCCTCAACGACATACATTGTTCCCATGGTGACTTGCACATCGGCATTTAAGCCTTTTCCTTCATGCACTCCACATGCAGATGCCAGGAAAGAAATCCTAATAAGTGGAACAATGGCCTCAGCCTCGCAATTAACAGTGGTTTGCAGAGTGTGGATTTGTGGAAGTTTACAGGAAAAAACAGTTCCCGAAATTTAGGTCCGAAAATGGACTTCTCGTAGACATCAGACGTCAAAGCTAATAAAAGACAATATTCTGAAAAGGATAGCTGCTACTTACGCTATAGCAGATATGCTGAGTCGCAGATAGGTGCCACAAGAAAGACTGTCAAACAAAGTTTACGGCCAGTCAGGCCTTCATCAGAGTTAGACATATGCACACATCCACAGACACACACGCAAACGCGACTCACACACATCTACCTGTCCACAGTCTGTGGGTGCCAAGGCCATGGCAGCCAGAATCTCTTGTTATATGTGTGTCAGACTGTGAGTTGCGTTTGTGTGTGTGTGTGTGTGTGTGTGTGTGTGTGTGTGTGTGTAATTCTGATGAAGGCATGATTGGACGAAAGCTTTGTGTCTTTTTGTTGTGCATATCTGCAACTCAGCGTCTCTGCTATGTGGTGAGTAGCAACTATCCTTCTCATTATATTGTCATTATTCTATCCTGAATTTTCCATTTTTTTGATGCTAATAAACGAGTTGTCAACACAGGATGAAGTGTCGTTCAAAAATCATTTTCGAAGGAGAAAAACTAATTTTGGATTTCTTTCCTGCCGTATTTCTTCCTCTGTACCAAAATCAGATACATGTGTGCAGCATGACGTGCCAGGTCAGATTAACCCGGGTTCACACATGCATGTAATATGGCGCCAAAAATGGAGTCAACAGAAACCATACCATGCATTTATTTGAATATACTTCACGAGAGGTACTGTGGCTGCACTACTTTCAAAGATATCCTTTGGTTTTCTCGAAGACATCGGCAGATGTCGCTGTTGTCAAAGTATCGTTGTAACTGCAGGTGCCATTCTAGCAGACGAATTAAAGCAGCAGCTTATCTTATGTTCAGCTGGTTCATTCGTTGCAAATCTGGGAACTATTGCTATCTTTCCTTTTTTTCAAAGTAACCTTCTGCCCACTTCATACTCGTTATTTACATAGTGATATATAGTACGAATAATATTTTGGGAGGTCCCCCAACCCTAAATAAGTGTGCTGGTTGTGTGAAATATGTTTTAATTTGTGCAAAAATTACAAGTGTTGCTGTAGTTCCTTTGTTTGAAAGTAAAAACCTGTCAACTACATACTGCTTAGTTATGTAGTGATACGTATTACAAAAATTACTTAAGAAGAAGCACTCCCCGATGCTAAATAAATGTGCTGGTTGTGTGAAGAATGTTCTGTTATGCGCCAAAAATTACAATTTGTTGCTATTGAGCGAGGTAGCGCAGTGGTTAGCACACTAGACTCACAGTCGGGAGGATGACGGTTCAAACCCGCGTCCGGCGATCCTGATGTAGGTTTTCTGTAATTTCCCTCAATTGCTTCAGGCAAATCCTTCCTCATCCTTCCCTAATCCGATGTACCAATGACCTTTCTGTTTGGTCCCCTCCCCAAATCGACCAACCAACCAATTCATTGCCAGTAATGTGAACTTCCTCCTTTCCTCTTGAAAGTAACTGAAACAACTAGAAAAAACACCAGCAGAAATGTGCCTGCACCGTTACTAGAATATATTTTGTACACATATGTGCTTAATTTGAAAAGGCTTTTGTTTGGAAAAGAAGTGTCCTAAAATAACTAGCTTGTAAATTTCCTTTTATAATTTATAGGCAGCTGACAGTGAGACTAAGCCACCTTTTAATTATTTCTCACATGCATTAGCCTTGCTTATATTTTCTGTTCTGATGATAAATGTTTGTTTTTACTGCCGGTCGTAGTGGCCGTGCGGTTCTAGGCGCTTCAGTCTGGAACCGCGCGATCGCTATGGTCGCAGGTTCGAATCCTGCCTCAGGCATGAATGTGTGTGATGTCCTTAGGTTAGTTACGTTTAAGTAGTTCTAAGTTCTAGTGGACTGATGACCTCAGCTGCTAAGACCCATAGTGCTCAGAGCCATTTGAACTATTTTTGTTTTTACCAGATAATCAACGTGTTTTGAATATTCACTCTCACTTCCGTATTTCATGCTTAATTTCTTAATGATTGACAATGACAAGTCACAGAAGATGTTAGAAACGTGAAGATGAACATAGAATTTTTGTAGGTGGCAGGATGCCAACCAAAAACCTCCACACCTACAATTTAACTTGATCTTCATTCATTACCCACTACATCACAGTGGTCACAAGTTATCTATAGCTTTGTTCTGTGTCATATGACTACTGAAACCTTTAAGCACCGATAACTAATTATTTGACATTCAGTACTGTACCAATTAAATCTACTTTTTCGAAAGATCCTCAGTGTGCTAGTATTGTGAACAGCATTTATTTACAGGACCCAAATTATAAGTGGGCTATAATATAATAAACAACCAAATAGGAGTTTGACGATATCCATTATGGTATCATCCAGGTGCTTCAGCCAAAGTAAATCTTTGAAAGGAGTGCAGCAACAGTTCATCTCTTGATGTTATACGTGCATGAGCCCACTGGTAACTGCTCAAACGAACCTCATATGGGCTGATATGAATGCTATAGTGCATTTTATGGCCTTAGAGCTGTGACAAGAGTTAAATACAAGGTAGACGAAACCCGAATGTTGGATCCGAAAACAGATTTCGCCCAGTGTTAAATCAAGGGAAACAAATACATCTATAAAAGAAATAACACTCAGAGACAAAAATGCTGTCTGCAGTAGGAAACTAATTAACAGCTGGCATGTAAATATCATCTGCAGATGTGCCACTTTTCCAAGATTTTAGAATCTTGTTATATTCGTTCATATAGGCATCTCGAATAACTATTTTTTAGTTTAATAGCTGCCACATCACACTCTGGAACTATTTACTGTGCATAATCCACAATTTATACAATGTTTTGTCTCACAAATTACGAAATTTATACGACTCACTTTTTTAAAGTTTCTTTATTAATTCAAAAATATTTTAAGACTGTGGGGTACATTTATGGTTTGCAAATACCGTGCACACACACATACGCACTGCAGAAGAAAACCAAACGTGGGTTGCTGCTCTTGTAGTTCTATAAGCTGTTTCAGAAATAAAATACAAAAACAAAAACAACACTGAAATCGTATGGCGTACAGCAGCAACTGCATCACGATAACTGCGACTGAATTATGTATGAATGTATGTATGAATGATCATGTTTCAAAACACTACCACCAGGGCGCAGTGTTGTTGGGAAAGTGGCGCAAGAAAGTACAACCAAGCTGAACTTTTTGTGGCGACACTAAAAACTAGGAGTTTACACATGTAACTGCAATGCAACTACAATATGCCACTTGCTGTGGCGACACTTTCGTTGCGTGTGTGAAACCAGCTTTACGCTAAAAGTAAACCAATACACCAGGCAACTAGAGATACTCGTGTTATCACTGTAGTATGCTATTTCTAAAAGCACAGCGCTCTTTTTTGTGAAATACCAGCTGCAATTTAGAATATACTGACAGAACTGTGAAAACTAGGCTCTCACCTCAACCTGCTTTACGTTTAGAATTAGAGTTCTGAAAAGTCACAGGTATTGTAAATATAGGTTTCCATGTACTGAATTTTGTGTTGTTGTGAAGAACCAGACACCATTCAGAGTTTATATAGGCTATCATGACGAAACTCTTTGTGGATTATTATCACATTCCAAGACGGGAATTATATGCTGAAACTGGACATGTGGATTTTTGTAATAAATAGGCGATCTTGACATATGGTAATAAATTATTATCTGAAGGATTAGAAAAGATTAGTTATAAACATTTAGTGGCGAACTATTCCATGAAATTTAGAAAAAAAAGCACATATACAACAGACTGATACTGAGCATGTGGCAGGTGAGTAGGAGCAAGACCACCTACAATGTATTGTAGGTGGTCCTGGAAGGGGGGGGAGGGAGGGGAAGTATTATTTGGTGGAGGAAGCGGCGAAAGACGCAGTTTCAGGCCCAGTTACAACGAGAACACAGCGTAGGTCAACCTTAGACACACTCGGGACTTTGCAGCATGAAAGAAGGGTGAAAATGAAGGGACACCGATTTTGGCTTACATATATTAAAAGGCTACAGCAGCCGTAATTATTCTTAAAATTTTTATTATTTGAGGAACCTGTTTCGCCACTAAAGAAGCGTCTCTTCAGGCCTCTGTACATCAGAAATCGAGAAATATACAGCACAGTGTAAGTCCAGGGTATAACGTCAAAGATGTGTTTAACACCTGCAAATTTCATGGAACGCTTGCAACAGTTAGACTGGGAAGGTAGTGTACGGGGGAACCTGATGCTAATTTAAAATTTAGCCAGTTTCATGGTATCTTAGTGAGTATATATGAAAAGAGTTTCCCTAAGTGAAACGTAATTGTAAGAAATCGTCTAACAAGCTATGGTTTACTAAAAGCATAAAAACTTTTGCGAACAGAAAAGAAAAATCGGGTCAACAGAAACATCCGATCTCACGCGTTGGCTTTGACCCGTGACGTAAGGGTGTTGTGGTGTGTGACGTCATTACGGCGCGGAGTTTGGCTTGTGAGTGTGGCGTGTTTGTAGATGTTGCCTCGTTGACGTTACCTTAGTAGGAGTTTTAGGGCCTGTAATGTATAGTTTACCTTTTTACTGTACTTTTTGTTTTAACGTCGTCTATGAGGCTTTTATCAGTTTGCCATTAGATTGTTCAATCTTTATGGTCTATATGTTTTGTCGCTACTCGTTATGTCTAATGAATCAATATTGTTTCTTTCTTTTTTTTTTATTTGTTTCTTTTTTTTATCTTTTGATTGACCTACACATTGATCTGCAGCGTAGCCCTGAATACGAGGTTAGGTTGGGAGTTTTTTTTTGGCGGGGGGGGGGGCGGTCAGGGGGGGCGCAGCCCCCCCCCCCCCTGCCTGGCCTTGAGTACCACTTGTTTATTATTATCTTTGTTTGCTATCAATGTTAGCAGATTGTTCTTGTGAAACCTTTGTGTGTGTTGTTTTTCTGTTTTTTCGTCTTTGTGATACGTATGCAACGTTTTTATATCCGCCATATTGGAATTGTCGTTTATGGTCGTTTCCGCCATATTTGTGACGTCATGGGTCAAAGCCGACGGGTTGGATCGGACGCTTCCGTATTTCCGAAAAATCTTATAGCTAGGAGGAGTAATGATCCAGAAACAGTCAAATATTATAAAAACTGCTGCACTGTATTAAGAAAAGTTACTAAGAAGTCCAGAAGTATGTGCATTATGTCTGTGTTAAACAACTCTTGACAATAAAATTAAAACAGTTGGAATGTTGTTTAATGGGAAATAGGGCAACTGAGAGAAGAGGAAGACTGTATTTGTATCAGACTCAATGAAAAGTTAGTTAATAAAAAGTCAGAAGTCGAAAATATTTTTAATAATCATTTGTAAGTGTTGTAGAGAAAGTAGGATCCAGCTATTCGTTAGAAAATGCGAGGCTGTGTATGGAAGAGGCAATACCTATGCAGTTTTTAAAACCGAAATTCAACCCACCTCTCCTTCAGAAATTAAGAAAATTATAAATTCACTCAAAAGTAAAAGCTCACATGGGATTGATGGCATTTCCAACAGAATGCTAAAAGCTTGATCCCCACAAATAAGTAGGTTTCTCAGCCACATATGTAGTAGCTCACTGAAACAGGGCATTTTTCCTGGTACACTGAAATGTGCAATTGTTAAGTCATTACATAAGAAAGGGAATAGATCTGATGCTAACACCTACCACCCAATCTCACTTCTGACAGTGTCATCAAAAATGAAGTACTAACAAAATGCCAGTTTGGTTTTCAGAAACGCTTTTCAACAGAAAATTCCATATAAGGTTTCACTGATCAAATATCAAATGGTCTGAATAACCAAACAGCACCAATTGGGATATATTTTGTGATATCTCAAAGGCTTTTGACTATGTGAATAATGAAATTCTTATAAATAAGTTTAACTATTGTGATATGAGTAGGACAGTGTACAAACTGTTTAATTCATATTTAACTGGAAGAATGTAGAAGGTTGAAATCAACACTACAGATAGTCTGCAAGAATAAGCAGAGTCCTCTAATTGAGTATGTATCAAGAGCAGTGTCCCTGAGAGTTCAGTCTTGGTTCCTTTATTGTTCTTAATATATATTAATGACTTGCCATTCTATATTCATGAAGATGCAATGCTAGTTCTTTTTGCTGATGATACAAGTATAGTAATCACACACAACAAACAAGAATTAGCTTAGGAAATTGTAAATAATGTCTTTCAGAAATATGTTACTGATTCTCTGCAAAATGACTCCACTAAATTTGGAGAAGAAATGTGATATACAGTTCTGTACAGTAAATCATTACACTATTGACAAATATAGACTTTCAATAGAAGTCTATTGCTAAGGCAGAATATTCATAATTTCTGGGCGTGAGGATTGATGAAACATTGAATTGGAAGGAACACACAGATGATCTGCTGAAATGTTTGAGTTCAGCTACTTTTGCTAATAGGGTCATTTGGTGATAATCATGTCATTAAATTGCCTATTTTCATTCACCGCTTTCATATGGCATTATATTTTGAGGAAATTCATCACTAACAGAAAAAGTATCCATTGCACAAAAGTGTGGAATCAGATTAATAGCTGGAGCTCACCCAAGTTAACCTTCCAGACATTTATTTAAGGAACTTGGGATATTCACAGTACCTTTGCAGTACATATATTCATTTATGAAACTTGCTATTAATAACACATTTCAGTCCAAAAATAACAGTGAAGATGATAGCTGCAACACTGTAAGAAAGGATGATCTTCACTATTCTGGGTTCAATGTGACTTTGGCACAGCAAGGGGTGATTATGCTGCCATAAAAATCCTTGGTCATTTGCCAAATCGCATTAAAAGTCTGACAGATAGCCAATCAGCATTTAGAAACAAATTGAGATCTGAAGTAACAATTGTAAAAGACAAGAAAAACATTATGTGATGTAAGGAAACGTTATCCACATCATTACAAAATGTTATATTCATAATATAAGGAACAAGTGATAATGTAATGTAATGATAAGCTAAAATCAATAAAAAGTTGTTAAAACTTATACAGCATACTAGTATTCATGAATAGATATGTGGAACTAGATGTGCAAATGACATATAATAAAATATACATACAGTTAGATACAACAATGTACGAGAATTAAAATAAAAATGAAATGATGACGAGTAAGTAATATGTGCTGGTAGAGACGTAAATATGTTAGTGCATATGGTCTTATCACGAAATTAGACATGGAAAGTATCAAAAAACATACACACATAAAAATGAATGTTGTGGTTTTTTTTCTTTTTTTTTCGTATAAATAATAAAATATGGAATCTGTTGATAACACGGAAATTAAAGAGAAACCTGTGTGGATGAAAACAAACCATAATTTTAAAACTCTCTAATTTAATGTACACTTAGGTGACAAAAGACATGTGATGGCAATATGCACATATACCGATGGCACAGCATAAAAAAAAAAAAAAAAAAGAATGTGTGTGAAACCTTATGGGACTTAACTGCTAAGGTCATCAGTCCCTAAGCTTACACACTACTTAACCTAAATTATCCTAAGGACAAACACACACACCCATGCCTGAGGGAGGACTTGAACCTCCGCCGGGACCAGCCGCACAGTCCATGACTACAGCGCCCAAGACCGCTTGGCTAGTCCCGTGCGGTGGCGGTATAGCATGCACAAGGTATATAAGTGAAGTGTGTTGGTGGATCTGTCAAAATGTTTTGTTAGCTCAGACAAGTGCAAAAGCAACATTAAGCCAATAGGAGCAGGGGTACCCCAGGGTTCTGTCCTGGACCCCATATTGTATATATCTATACTGATGATATCCCCAAACAAGAGAACACTCGTCTCACATTCTTTGCAAGTGATGCAGCTGTCTACACCAGTCACCCAAACCCCAATTATATAGTCATGCAGCTTCAGCAGCACCTTGAGGAAATCATTCAGTGGTGCAACTTTTGGAAGATCAAAATTAATCCCAAAAAATACAGTGCCATCGCGTTCATTACCAGGAGGAGATCTCCCAACCATCACCTCTCTAGATGGGCAGGATCTCCCCTGATATGGATCAGTAAAATATTTAGGTTTCGAAATTGATCACAAACTAATTTGGACTTTACACATTACTGATGCATGAAATCAGTGTTTGGCTAGGCTTCATCAGTTATACCCACTGGTCAAGGGCAATGGGTTAACAACCAAAGCGAAACAATTAATTTGGAAGACCATAGTGTTTCCTACTATTTTGTATGGCTGTGAGGTCTGACATACGGCTGCTGATACTCACCTATGCGAACTACAACTGCCTCAAAACAAAGCATTTACAATTGTTACAGATGCAATCTGGTTTATTCCTAACATACACATACACCAAGACACAAACATACGATTTATCACATCTATCATACAAAAACACACACAGTCATTTTACAATGCAACAGTCACATCACCATTTCATCCCACGTCATCATTAGGTACAGACCCAACTCATGTTAACTATAATCATCATTGGAATATTGCTACTCACTAATTCCAAGTATAACACACACTACATAGTAGCAATAAAACTGATAACATTCTAAGAACAGAATTCAGAAAGACAAAAACAGACATATGTAATGAAAATCCTCATTCCCAATCCTTATCTTAGACAGAAAGCATTAGGCATAGTCCACCAGACCATCAATCTACATGGACAGTTGTCCAGACATCCTGCAGGCAAAGAGCTATCACTTGTACTCAGGTGATTCATATGAAAAGGTTTCTGGCGTGATTATGGTCACATGACGGGAATTAGCAGACTTTGAATGTGGAATGGTAGTTGGGGATAAATGCATGGAACATTCCATTTCATAAATCGTTAGGGAATTCAGTATTCTAAGATCCACAATGTCAAGAGTGCATCAAGAATACCAAATTTTGGGCATTACCTCTCATGGATGATGCAATGGCGAACTACTTTCAGTTAATGACCAAGAGTGGTGGTGGTTGTGTAATATTTGTCAGTGCTAACAGACAAGCAATACTGTGTGAAATAACCACCAAAATCAATGTGGACTGTACAATGAATGTATCCAATAGGACAGTATAGCAAAATTTTGTGTTAAAGGGGTGTGGCACCAGACAATCCAAGTGACTTTGCTAACAATACGCCTCTCCTGGGCTTCTGACATATACTGGGTGGAGCCTAGATGACTGGAAAACCATGGCCTAGTCAGATGAGTCCTGATTTCAGTTGGTAAGAGCTGAGAGCAGAATTCGAGTGTGGCACAGACTCCACAAAGCCATAGACCCAGGTTGTCAACTAGGCTCTGTGCAAGCTGCTAGTGGGTCCATAGTGATGTGGCCTGTGGATCCTCTGGCCCAACTGAATCAACATTGTCTGGAAACAATTATGTCTGGCTATGTGGAGATCATCTGCAGCCATTTGTGAACTTCATGTTCCCAAACAACGATGGAATTTTTATGGATGAGATTGTGCCATGTCACTAGGTCACATATAATTCACTGGGTCCATATAATTCAAATGATTTGATCACTCAGACTGCCCCACATGAATCCCAGTGGACATTTATGAGACATAATTGAGAGGTCAGTTCATGTACAAAATCATGCACTGGCAGCACATTCACATTTACAGATGACTGTAGAGGCAACATGACAGTATTTTTGCAGAGGACTTCCAATGACTTGTTGAGTCCATATCATGTTGAGTTGCTGCACTATGCTAGCCAAAGAGGCCAAAATGGTATTGAGGTATTCCATGAATTTTGTCAGCTCGGTGTAAAGTACAAAGTGCACCAATGTGAATAATTATAAGTGACTTTCATATAATGGGATACAGTTCACAAAAGTGTCTCAAATTGTAGCTCTATTATAAAAGAATATGTCCCACCTGACAAAGAACACAACAGTCATTAATTATTATGTGTGAGAGAGTACAATGCTGAAGTGAAGAGTAAGAAATTAAAAGTCTACAAGGCAACAAAAGCTGAGTTTTTTAGGGATCTGTCAAAATGGTTAATGTTATTTTTGTGGAGCCTTTTTGCCCTTGTCTTTGTCTGTCTGTCCGTCCTCCATATACAATTCAGGGTTGGCTTGTTTAAAATAAAGTATTTTCAATCATGTATTAAAACTGCCATTTCCTACATTTTGTAAATAAAACATCATTTTATTAAAGTGTTTTAATTAATGTATTAAAAAAATTTTAAAAAATCGTGTTTTTACCCAGCTATGGAGTAGAACTCACGTGAAAGGGAGAAGGGATGTTCAATTAAAAAAAAAGGTCTTATGTTATTAACGGACATGCCCTTATGTTATAGTCACATTGCTTGTACCACAAATACAACAACTTGATTCACTTTCTTCATTACATTAAATTAAAGAGTCTAATTCCGTTTTAGAACTGTGGTTTGTTTTAATCTGTATAGATTTCTTTTCACCTTATCAACAGATTCCATATTTTATAATTTATTTAAAAAGTAAAATAAAACACTGTAACAATGTTAGAGAAGGAAAGTTGCTACTCACCATATAGCGGAGATGCTGAGTCGTGATAGGCACAACAAAAAGATAAAAGATTCACAAAATTATAGCTTTCAGCGATTAAGGCCTTTGTCAGCAACACACACACACACACACACACACACACAAGCAAACCCAACTTGCACACACGTCTGCAGTCTCAGACAACTGAAACCACACCGCATTGTCTTGTATGTCTGTATGCTTTTTGTTACTTTCAATGTCTAATTTCGTGATGAATCATTATATTGAGACTGTAAAAATAAACATTCATCACTTGATATTGCTGTGCCTTTGTCCTCTGACCCCTTAGTCATGCATTCCTACAGTCAGCTCATTCATTGGGGTATACCCAGTCTTTTGAGTCTGCCACATTTTCTTAGGTTCTAATTACCAGTAGTCTGTTTTTTCTCAACCCCTTTTCAGGTACCAGTCTACGATCTCTCAACTCATCATTCATACATATCATTGTACCTATGCTTCTTGGAGTGCATTATGCTATTGATGTCAGTTTTCTCTTTCTCAAAATGCAGCCACGACAAACCATGTTTACCGAACCCCTACGTCTATGCAAGGAGTGAACAAAAATAGACTGAAGTCATTTAATTCAAAGTTGTTTCAATTAAAGGTATTTCAGTTTAATACAGTACGTGTGTCACAACAAGGCCCTAACCAGGATTAGGTTAAGAGTATTATATTGTTTACTGCTGTTTCATAGCTGGAGTCATGAACCACAGTGACTGGGTTAAGGCTCATTCTTCACACCTGATTTCATACATGCTCCAACAGCCAATGAGCATTCAGTAGTGTTATGAACACATTGCTATGGATGTCACAGCAACTGCGAACATTAAACGTGATCATAGTGAGTTATTCAGTGAATTTTTATTCCATTTGTTGAGGGTTGTTGTGGCCGATGTTGGTGCATGACAAGTTCTATGTAAGCAAGTGAGAGACATAATTTGTAGGATACAAGCACTATTCAAATGTGAGGCCTCTCTATGTGCTCACCGCAACTGTTTCTTGGAACTGGCAAGACTGTTTCCACATCTGTGCCTTGACGTGCCGACTGCTATTATTCATGAACAGGATTATATTACATGTCCAAAAAGTAAGGAATTAAGAATGAATTTCTGGAACTTCATAGTTGGTTGTGACGAATTTTAAGAGATCAAAATGTAAAATGTTAACTGTAAATAGTAGGAAAAAAGTAATAAATACAGTTAAAATCCTGGCCTATATGTGACTCAGAATAACAAAGTGACTGACAGTTGAGTATGGAAAGGGGAGAGGGTATGTTGTTCACTCACCATTAGAAACAAGCACAAATGGATCCGGTAGCAGCAGCTGTTCAGTTCCATACACATACTGGTACACTCATTCGTAGCCCACTAACTTTGCAGTATTGAGTTCACGTTGTAGTATATTAATAGTCTTATCACTTTCCTAAGCAATTTCACTGTTTACTTCACACATTCCATAAAATAAATGAACCCCCGTAGAAAAACAAAGCACATAACAACAAATCACAACAGTCAGCTCACACGCTACACATGTGTGCAGCTGAGGAAGTAGAACAATATAGCTACTACACACAGAACAGGAGGTGTCAGAGAACTCTTGCTGTGATTTATTGTTGCAGTGGTAGCAGCCTTGTTACTTTATTTGCTGTATTTGTAACTGATTTAAAATGTTCACACTGAACCAGTAAGAATTTAAGCAAATATGATGTTCCTCTGATGTCAGATTTTGGATGAAGGTCTCTGTCATAAGGGAGAAATAAAAATGGAAAATAAGCACTTACCTGCAGTTGTCCCATACCGTGGTGAAGCTTAGAGGTACTTGATAAACTGTATGTAATTGTGATGG
The DNA here is from genome assembly GCF_023864275.1 of Schistocerca cancellata. Lineage (NCBI taxonomy): Eukaryota > Metazoa > Arthropoda > Insecta > Orthoptera > Acrididae > Schistocerca > Schistocerca cancellata. The sequence continues at coordinate 382,558,326 of NC_064634.1, read as the reverse complement.
TACACTTCATGACTAATTTATGAATGTATAATGATATCTGCTCATGCTTCACAGGTAATGATTAAGGAAATGCTGTCAGAGTGATTAAGATCAAGAGGGTTTCTTTAAGCAGATAGTAATGTGAGACCAAAACTATAATTTTGATTTGTTCAAGTATTGATGTATTAAACATTCGTCAAGGTGATACATCTATCAGCACTTAATGCAACCAGATTATTCATTCATTCACACTCCACAAATCCCATTAGGAAGGAAAGCCATCAGAGATGTGGGAGAAGTCTAATTATAGTTAGTCAGTTTTTTATATGTACCGTAGTTCATAATTTTGAAGTCTCACTACGATATGGAATGAGTCATTTTTGCAATAATTACAGTATATCTTCTGAATGGTAAAATATGGCAATGTGCTGACTGTTTACATGAGTTCTTAAGATTTCTTTTCCTTTTTTTCAAGCCCACAGTAGTTTTACTTAAACAACAACAACAACAACCACCACCACCACCACCACCCTCCCTCCCTCCCAGTGCGCCCCCTCCCGAATCGGCCCTTGCCACTATCAGCTGCCTAAATTTCTAACATTTACAGCATCTGTATAACGCAAATATTAGCGCTATGTGACTTCGGTATCTAAGTATCCTGATAAATGTAGTCAGAGCCCTAATAAGGTATTGTTTTACTTCATTTTTAAGTGATTGGGGCTTTCCAGTTTCGTGCCTCAAGTACACTGACAAATGGTTATAGATTTTTGCACTATAAAATAAAACTCTATGCAAATATGCAAAAACATCTATCCAGGATAGTTTTGGTTGTGTAGTCATAGTGTGGCAATTATTTTGTTGAGATGTATGTATTTTCAGTAGTGTTAAAGCATTTAAAGTCAGGTAATCATGTTTCTAATAAATAAATCATAAAAAATGGACCTGCATTCTATAGTGGAATGCATAGCATGCCAGCTTGTGAGACAGACACAAATCGAATCTGGGTGGTGGATTAATTACAGTGGTCTGCTGCACATTCAAGCATGAGTGTGATTTTTAGGCAGTTTCACACACTCGTTCAGGCAAATTCTATGCTGCTCCCCAAATTCTGCCTCTGAGAACACAATACACAAACAATTGCAGTACAATAACACACAAAACAAAGTTCACAGACTGGTGACACACATCCTTTAGTTTACCTTGATGACTGTGACATCAAGAAGGGCATCCAGCCACAGAGTTACATAATAAAATCAGATTTATCAAATTCTGAAAAAGTTGATCCGATACCAGCTGGGATAAATGCTAGAGAAAAGCAGAAATAAGAAGAAATTGTAAACAATGTTACATATTCTGATAAACACCAACTTTTGGAGAGGGCAGTTCCCATTAAAATGAATACCATGTACATAATGATATGTGTAATGGTTGAGAAAATGATAGATACTGTTGAAAAAATACATATTTTTTTATTATTGTCATGGTTACTCCAAAACTAAATTATGTTGCATTTGATGTTAATGGGTGCCAAATTCATTCACAAACACATCAATAGTTTTAGCTTTTCTGTGTCCTAGATTTTAAAACACTTTCAGGTTTTGTGTTTTGACTTTAAAGTCACACAACACACACACACACACACACACACACACACACACACACACAAGAACTTTCTAAAAGGCCTGAATGTGGAAATGTGCAACACTCTTGTTGTAGCAGTGCAGTGAGACACTTTGTCCAGAAGTGCAAGGAGTCAGTTGCTACAGTGGTTACACATGACTCTGATTTGTGTAATAGGTTGGACAGCATGTGGCTATGTGTTTCAATAAAAGAAAATATTCATTGATTTATAACAGTTAGAAAAGCTTATATGAAAATTTTGCCAACCTGCGTGATGTTACTTTAACTTTTTCAGCAGTTGTACAATATAAGACATACTTAGCAAATTTCACTCACAGTCTGGACTTATAGAATTGTGAGCTGTACTGCCAAACTCTGACTTTGTTTGATGATTGTCCTCAAAGATATTTGAATCTGTTTCAAGATTCATTGGGACTAGTGCAGTTTTAAGTTAAGAATTGATACTTACATAAAATCAGCAGTTTTGCAGTGCGAGACTTTGACTTTTGCATCAATTGGTCATCTCAGATATAGAGTTTTGACATGTCTCTATGCTTTCAGACTTTAATTATTATTGTGTCACATGCCATGCCATTATTATTACTGAGAGCTTTAGTCTGATTGTGTATAAACTGAACTATTAATTAAAATGCAACAATTATTGAACAAACTCGTGCCACTTTCCAATAATTATTATTAAACTTAGTATAAAACTTGCCTGTATTGCACCAGATTGGGAGTGCTCCCGAGACAGAGCCAAAAGACTGACAACACAAGACCACATATTTGTTCTGTGCCACATATGGCAAGTCACAAGGTCAGTCACTGGACAGCAAGTTGCAGTCAGCAGTGGCAGGAACTAAGTCCATGAATGTATCAGGATTTGCGAGGTTCCTCTTGTTTTGGACAACACTTTATTTTCTAAATTTTACATTTTACTGGGCCTCTACAGCTATCAGAAGTAATTCACTTCCTTAAGCTGTGGTGCAGAGAAACTAGTTCTTATGTAGGCATTAGTGATGAATGGACCATATGGTGCAGTAGTGAGTCATTGGAGTGCGGAGCAGTATGCAAGTCACAAAAAAAGACCTTGTTTGATGATCGGTATGTAGTGGAATCGCAGGAATTCTGGAGTGATATTCAGAATTGTCTTTCTTAAATATTACTCATGAAAGTCCATATATGACATAAAAAATATCTAGGTGGAGCCTATGTGTCACCAGTGCTTTGATACAACATTACCACTATGTAGTAAACCAGTAGACAAACAAATATTGTTAAACTATCAATGATGTATGAATCGCTTTGAAGTTTTACCAAGTACACAGGTGATTTTGGCTGCACACCAATCTCAACAGTTGGTGACAGACCCTGTTCTTTTCTGATAGTCAGTGACAAGATGTACTCAGAGCTTGTTCTTCTGTGAAAGGCAGTTCTACCAGGCTCTTGAATATCATTAAACTTTTGAGATGAAGCATTTCAAACTATTTAATTGTAATTGTTTTATGGTTTTTACTAATAAATGCATTGTAAGGGCATTCCAGGACTTCGTTTAAGTAAATTAGCTGTACACACTTTCACTTGAAATCACAGGTCACCTGACTGCAGCTTTTAAAGAATCCAGTGTCCTACAAGGATTGCTTCAGGAAACAACGTCAACAAGAGATTCACAGAAAATGGGTAGGAGGGTTTAGGATTTAGGTAATCCAGGAAAGTTGCACAGTCTCGAGTGGGAAGTCGTGTCCAGTTATAAAGTATGTCACCTACACCACTTTCTGTGGACCAGGAAACTTCCAGGGAGGCTTGCTACTGTCAGGTATCTTGAAATGCTTAATCCACACTGCCGGCTGCAGTTCACCAGTGTATGTAGGCCATTCCAAATATTGTCTCTGAGAAAATGATTCCCTACAGGGTTTTACACTCCCTTGGCCTTACAGATACGTAAACTGCACTCAGGGAGTGCCACAGAAATATGGTTTGTTTATCACTTGAAATTTGAGGACTCACTCGTTGATTAACAACAGAAGCACAGTGATACAGATAGACTTATTATTTTCATTAATTCTTTCTCGTTACACAATTCTATGTCAACAGCTACTAGATAACTGCTTAAGAGCAAAGTAATTTTGCTGTCAGTATTTGCAGAGAGTGAGTCAAACATTAAACTTAGAGTGTACCAGGCTAAGACAACACATGGCAAAAGTTCACACAAGAGTGCCAACAGAAGTGAAGCAATTCTAGTTGACACTTGCATATACTGTTGCATTGTTGATAAAGCAAGTTACTTCATGTGTTGTTCACACAAATGAATATGCTCTCTTGTGAAGAAACATGATTATGGGGATTAAGCTATGTATCTTATAAGGGGTAGATTATTGTTGGTACTCTGTGATATTTGAGTTTACATAATTTTTTCTGTTGGAATTGTGAGATTGTTTTGTTTTAAGGCAGTATACAAGCAATGTAATGAAGCTGTTATCTTTATACAGAAAAATAAGTCAGTAAATGTGTGTGGTAATGATATTTTATTCAGAGAGAAATATTCATCGTCATATCAAGTAATTTATGTTTACGAGAATGAATTTGAAATATTTAAACAGAATAGTGGGAAAGCTTGTAAAGGTAGGAAATATAAACACAATATGGTTATATGCTTGTCAGAGAAGACATACCAAAAAGAAGGGCATCCATACCCAAAGGACAGTGGGGGTGGAGGTGCGGTCCAGTCTCATCGCTTCCCCTCCCTCCTCCCTCCCACAGTTCTCAGGAAAAGGAGAAAAAAAAGGCATAGTCAAGTGCTTATCTTTCAATAAAATTATGTAAAAGATTTTTAACAGGATCAGAACTGGAAATTTTTTATGGCTAGCTACAAATCATCATTCTTCTTCCAAAATGTTTCATACCCTCAGGTCTACCCCTACCTTCCACTGCCACCCCCCACAAACTCTCGTATCAGTGCCCTTGACCGAAAGCCATGGTAACATGCATCAATCTTGTTGTGTGAAGATAACTTGTCATGCTAGCTGTGAATCTATATGAAAGAGCTAATCTAGTGATGTAAAAAATGGTAATCAAGATAGATCTACTGAGTACTCACACACATTCATTGGTTCATTTATTCATGTTTAAACACTCTTGCTTTCAGTTTAATAGTCCATCTGGATATAACATGAGTGAGCTAAATGATTCCCATATAAGCTAGGAGTTAATAGTGTTTTGTTTACTCTAGTCTCACTTGACAGAGAGGAACATGGGATGCTGTCATGATTATTTTTGTCAAGTGTAAGTGGAATTACACTGGCCACAGAAAATAATAATTTAATAATTCTGAAAGAGTGTCTCCAGAAGAAATTTACAAATATTTTACTATCAATTATATGTTAATTACTAAAATAGCATGCAAACAAAATCAGACTTATTATAAAATATAATTTACTGCAGTATAAAAGTGTTACTTTCTCTGTGCTCCATCCATGCATGAAGTGGGAGGAATGTCAGCTAATATTTGCATATCAGCAAATACTTCATGCTATGTGTAGACTAATGTTGACATGCAGATGCCAGGAATTAAATGTTTGATTTATTGCTGTTATTTTAAGTAAAAAGATGAACCTTATTCTTTACAACTTTATTACAGATCTGTAATACATGAAAATATTAGCAATAAGAAATGCATTAATGATCTGCACAACAGCTAGTTAACATTGTTTGGCACCTTAAGTTTACAAAGATGGGAATTATGTACAAAATTTAAATACAAAATACATTAGATAACTGTCACAGGGCTCAAATTCCTCCTCCTTGTGTGTAACTTTTCAGTATGAAAAAAAGTTTCACCAAGAAGCTGTACAACTTGACAGCTATTTACAATTGCCTTCAGTCTAATAACTCAAAGATTAAATATAGTACTCAAGAAATGAACAGAAATAGCTAAAAAAAATCATAGTTGTCCTCCTTGTTTGGAGACTAGAATATCTTATTCACAATTCTGCTCAAAAATAATAAGTGAATCATTGATGATTAGTCAGAAATATATTAATTTAACAATTATTTTTATTCCTGCAAAGTGCCAGGAAATATTTACAAGCAAGTAGCAGGTAGATATTCTTAAAGTAATGTTTTTAATTACAGTTATTACCGCCCTCCACAGGGCTTAAATGAATGAAGCCATATTGAAATTTGACTACAGGAGTATTTTATTGAGTGCTTCATGTTCTCAAAAGTGCACACACAGGTACTCATTGAGTTTAAATAAAACTATTGGTCTCTCTAGTACATGTTATAGGGAAGTTATTTTGAGGTTCCACATGAGACAACATGTGCCTATATCCTTCAGTATTCATTAGGTATCCATACATGCAACATTTGGGTACATCATATAGTGTCACTGTTCTGCTGTATACTATGATAATAGTTTCAAACACCATTACTAATGGGGGTCATGTACATACTTGTGGCACATAACTGAAGTGTAAATATTTTGTTACATCATCTTGAACCTCTTCCATTTGCCTGGAAATTTACACATTTAACAGTTTCTATGTGGTAATGATATAGCTATATATCTGAAAGGATGTGTGATATTACATCCTTAACATTGAAATTGAGATACAGTTGCTGTACAAAAGAGAGATTGGATTATTTCTTCAGTGTAAATGTACATCACTGAATTTCTTTACTGTTATTAGAATATAAATTTATAAACCTAACTCTCAACAAAACACTGAAAATTTGTCTATATAATTGTATTTTGTTGATATTTCTTTGTCTGAGGGAATAAAACACGCGTTTCTTGCAAAACTGTGTATATGCAAGAAATCTTAGACAGTATGAGCTTATCTTAAGCTTCCGTGATGAAGTCAAAGAGAAAAACTGAATAAGTAATTTTGATACATTTACAAATATTACTTGACCATAATTATGTAATAACATCAACATACATATTTATACAAGTACAATAGTACAGATGCACTGATCAGACTGTTTGCTGTGACAAAGGTACCTTATTGTCAATGAAATGCTTGAGTGACTATTGTATTCTTCATGACGTGTCACTGGTAAAGTTCCGCATCAGAAAGAGGTGAAATTCATATTGTCAAATTTTCCTGAGCATCAGAGTGTCTGTTCCGATTGAGATTTTAAAAGAAATGTACTTGTCCCTTGAACATGTCTATCTACTGATCAATATGTATATAAAATAAATTCTCTCATGAAAATGTACCATGATTTTATTTATTTAATAAAATGCCAGGTTTGTCATCATGCTGAAGTCAATGACTGTTACTTGGTCCCTGTAATTACAGTCCACACACATGTAGTAATGTAGTTTTTACTAGATAATCAAATGAATAATCAAATAACACATGCATTTGTAATTTGCACATCCCAGAGCTATTGCTGTCAATTCTACAATGATCATAATTTTTGTGAGGATGAATTTTGTTTGATTTCAACCCTAAATGGTCTTATGATATTTTGGAATAAGGACACAACACAGAGATGGTACCTTAGCATAGGAAATCTAGCTGAAGAAGCATTACATCAAGTGAATCACGGAAAGTTAGTTACATTAAAAAACTGTCTGTCCCTTTATAATAAATGAGAACAAATCTGAGATTAGTATCTTTATAGATCTGAGAACAAGAGAGTTGTTACAGCCATCAACATCAGCTGGTTCAAAATAACTAATCACTGTTACTGAATGAAACTCATTTGCGATAAGAATTTATCTTAATAAATACTTCCCATGTTGCTTTAGTGAAAGATATGTGGAGGAAACCAATTTTCTGTGAGTAACAGCAATTGAACAAAATGCTGAAATAGGTTTTCAAATCATTTCATGCACTAAATATTCCAACATTCAATACTGTCTAAGTACTAATTGTTTCAGATACAGCAGACTTAGTTGTACACAGTTATTGCAATGTGAATATGTTTAACTAAAATATTATGTATCAGGGAGAATGGGATGTAAGGTTCTTCAAAGGAGAGTGTTTCTCACTTGTTGTGGAATAGAACAATGAAAAGCAGTAAATTTAAACTAAGGACAAAACTAGCTTTACATTGTGAAGTTTCAAAGACCATGCTAAGTGTTTTTTCACTCCTACAAGACAGTAAATTTGCTAAATACCCTATACTGTACTACAGATAATCAGACTAACTTATTGCACAAGGCACAGACATGACATTTAATTAAGGCAACATGTTACTTACATAGTAACAATATTTTAGTTTTGAATAATTCATAACATGTACACAATTTTGTGAAACCTAGCAGATTGACCATGTTTAAATATGATTTTACTCCACACATGAACTTTTATATGGTAATACCAGAATCCATAAAGAAGCACTCAAAGCAACTATTGTCTCAATAAATATAATACATTTTAAACAACCCCAAAATCAGTGTGCACTGTGACATCACGGTTATTTTGCTTCTCTGCAGCAGCCATGTTAACTTCAACAAGGGTGTCAACACTATTAATGCTGATACCTTTAAGAATTTTCTGGGCAGCAAGGGACTTAAAGTGAACTGTGAGGTCACTGAGACTGGGGTACGTATACAGCTGCTCCTTACTGCCTGCGTTCTCATCTAGGTTTTTCATGCTGGAGAAGAGTTCTTGATGATTCAGTTTGTTGGCTCCTTCCAGGTTTTCAATGAAGAGATTGCCATATGAGCCTCCAAAGCTCTTTGTTGGACTGCTGGGGTTACTGTATAAATTATTCTTTGATGCAGTTCGTCCAATCATATTCTTGTAACTGAGGCTGTCCACAGAAGACTGTATGGCTGCTTTGAGCACACGAGCATTGTTGAGGTCAGAAGTCAGTGGTGTGGAGGGCGGTTGGGAGTTTGGGTGTGGCAAATTAGTTGCGTCATCAGCAGTGCCATTCCTGTTAGGAGGTAGTGAGTTGTTAGTCATATTAGTAAGCTTCTGGCGGGTAATGGTAGGTGTCCCTGGTAAGGATTCGACTGAAGGGAATTTGGAAACTTCTGGAGTAACTTCTTTGGCTGCTTCACGAGGTGTGTAGAGCGATGTTGGCCTCTCCAGCTTTGGGCGTTGTGGTGACACCTTCTCTTTAGCTACAATTTGTGAGAAAAAATACAATTAGCTAGTGTTTAAAATATATATCTTTTTTGTGTGTGTGTTTACTATTATTCACACAATTATGACTAAAATGCTTCTGGTGAAATTATTTTACAAGGCCTCATTATTTAACAGAAAAATGAGAACATACAAACAAAATAAATTATTTAAAAAGATGAGTTTGTTGACTCCTTTTCAGCTCTTGCTTTAAAGTATCTTTACAACCACTTAAAGTCTTGCATAGGTGTAAAAAATCTACCAGAAGATAGTGACATAAAAAAGATAACACCAAATACCACACATAAATGGTTTTATCATTTTGTTCAGCATCATAGTACTTTCTATGTAACACATTTCATAACTTCAAAAAAGAACATTGTATTTGAGAGGAAACAATGGTTATTATTATTATTATTATTAAATGCCTAAAGCAAGGAAATGTTTGAATCAAGTGTACTGGAAAAAAATAGTTGCATTTACATTTTTGTTTCATCTTTGTTGTCATACTGTAAAGTGTTGTGTAATCTGTTGCTAAGAGTAATGTTTTTTTAGTTATATGAAATGTTTTGTCCAGCGATTTCCTTGTGCTGGTTTTCAGTGACATATGCATGTTCACCAAGACCAGCACTTTACAAATTTTGATGTTATAGACAGTTGAGGATATTATTATTAATCATACTAATAGATCCCCTTTGTGTATTCTGGTTGGGCTAAATAATGTAAATTAATTTTTATTACACATATCTCTAAGAAACATGTCACATATCTCAAAGAAACATGTAGAAGGTAGAACCTACAGCACTATTGCCCCTAACAGTTGAGACAGTACACGGTCACTCTAGGCTCAGCTGATGGAGCGATTCAAATTTGCCCTCCTCTACATTCATATTATTGTGGTTTGACATGCTTAATTACCCTAGAAGTTAATTTCTTTATTTCTACAAGCAACAATCCCAGCTGTACAGTTCCTGTCACGGCATGATTGCACACTTCCAGTTTCCAATTTCTTTCATCCCTGCCTCACTGCCCCACCCCCTCCTCCTATTCCAATCTCCCTCACCCCCCCCCCCCCCCCCTCTCTCTCTCTCTCTCTCTCTCTCTCTCTCTGACTGTGATATTTTTTTTCAGTCATGGAGGTGGAAAGCTTTTTCTTTTCATTTTACACATCAATAACCAGTTTCGGAATAGTGTAGAAAGCAACTCCTTGAAAATCTTTTTAAGGGCAGGTGGAAAAAGTTGTTAATTAAAAGAGGTTTTTTGCCATAGTGTCTACAGTATTGTTATCACATGTTTTCAGTTGAAGTATATTATTGGCAGTAAATATTTACATAATAGTATCCAATGTGCTAATGTGTAAATATTCATTATACGGTATGACTCCAGTTAAACAAATGTAATGGGAGGTGGGGTGGAGCTGTTTTGTATAACAGTTTTTATGGTTAAGCCATGAATATTTATTAAGTAATGCATTATTTTGTTTTGTACTGTTACAGTATGTATTTTTGAAAGGTTTTGGAGGAGAAACACTGTTTCTACAATTTATCGGTTCATGATTTCCTGCAAATTATCCACGTCAACCCATTCATCCACCTTGCACGTATTGAAATCTTCACATGTGGGAATTCTTTTCAGCATTTCTGTCAAGTTTTCAAAATTTTCCAAGTCATCTCCTTCAAGAGCATCATACAGTTTTCTCCAGCACTTTTTGAAGAGTTTCTGCTTTCACATTATTTCTGGCTTAGGCAAACCAGTAAATTACATGTTTCACATTTACTGCCTTCAGCTCTTCATTCATGATTTCAGGCTGCATGCCACTATCTTGCAGGACGGCTCTCAAAAACAGCCCATGGTAGTGCTGTTTAAATATAATTATTATGACCTGATCCAGTGGCTGAATTACGCTGTTAAAATTTGGGGGAGGGAAACACACAACAAATTAACACTTTTTAACTCACAAGGATGCATAGGTGCACTCTCAATTAGTAAGTTCATTTTTTTAGGATGACTTCCTGTAGTTCAAAACTTTTCAACTTTTGGTACAGTTTATCACTACAATATTCAACCAATAGTTCACAGGACATCCAAAATGTTTTATGTGCTCTTTATAAATGGGAACATCCTTCAAGTATTTGATACCAAAAGAATCATTTTCTGTCCTGTTTTACATTTTGTTTTCAGAGGCAAACATCAAGGATCCTGCAGGTAACATCTTAATATTAGCACCTGTTCCATCAACACTGTAAATATGGTCCTTAATGTAATCTCCAAACTCTGTTTTCAAAACTCTGAATCTGCAGGTAGCGTTTCTCCACATACATTAAGTTGCTGAATGCCATGTCTGATTTTAAACTTGTCTAACCATCCTGAGCTTGAAAAAAGAATATTTTTGTTCATCACCTTACAACTAGGTTAATATTTTACTTTTTTACTTGTATTGACAGGGCACGGACAGACAAGCCATTTTCTCATTGTTGGGTGAATCAAAGGTAAAGAGCTTCACCCCTTATTCGAATACGGATGTGTTCTATGTTTTTCTGAGAAAATGTTTCACGCTTGTTCTAGAAATTTAGGCTTTGCTTGTTCCAAAATGATAGATCCAACACTCAAATTAGCCACAACAGTTTTCAATAAACTTCCTTGTTCGGTTTCTTTGATAACAACTAATTTATCATTGAAAGTAATTGCAACACCCTTCCATGTAGTTGCCATAGCACAAAAATACACATGCAATTGGAGTACACAACCACTTCAATACACAGTTGTTGACAGCATAGCCGTATATAGACTGGAAAGCCCATGGCTGGGGAAGCAACTCAAGTTTGGGCTTCCATATCTCACCACCTGCTATAGCTCAGAATACTCCCAGCCTTGAATTTTTTCTCTGCAGTCCAATATTAATGTTTGGTTTTGTCATTTTCAGAGGCATTTCAGATGACGTGAGTTTTCGGTGACCTAAGTTTGGGTAACTGGCACTTTAATGTAATTATGGTATGATTTCATGCTCATAAATGCACAAAAAATGGTGATGCCTAAGACTCTAATATTATTATGGACAAGTAAATATTATTATTATTATTATTATTATTATTATTATTATTATTATTACTGTTTGTCTTTTTTCCTATCATTATTGTTTTGGAAATTATAATTATGATACACATTTTTGTGATCAGCTATACATTTTATCTGATATCTGGGCTCACCTGTTGTAGTTTCTGGTGCTTTGCCATTAATGATAAGAATTTCCTTGGCTGGTGTGGAGGTCCGTCTATCAGTGCCATTACTACCAGCAAAGTTATTCTCAAAAGTTATGATGGACCGTACAGGTGAATTTTGTTGCTGCACATAGATCTTGGTGTTGGTACCATTGATGGTAGTGGTGGCAGTGGCAGTAGGCGTCTCCGAGGTGACTGTAACACTACCACCACTGCTGATAGTGGCACTAGAGGTCACAGAACCCTGGCCGCCACTCGACTGGCACTGGCTGGAGTTGCTCGAACTGGAAGGTGGACTGTTACTTTTCCCTCCGGTCACGACACGACTCGGTGACCCAGATTCACTCGCTGTTGCTGTGGTCGATGTAGTTTTGAGGTGTACAGGTGACGCTTTTGCACTGCGAGTACTGCTGCTAGGGGTCGACATGTCCGGAGAGCCACTGGCACTCGACTTGCGCGACGGCAAGGGCCGAGCTGCAACCACCGATATCTGCAACAACCACACAATTTCAACTGTTAATATGGGATTCTTACTGCCTGCTTTGTAAGCTCTTTAAAAAAGAAACAGAAACCTAAAGAATAGTATCTATGTTTTGCAAACATGTGAACAAATGGATGTAGGTTGCAGTAGCTATGTACAGATGATAAGGCTGCATAGTATAGAGCAGTGTGAAGAGTTGAATCAAACCAGCCTTTGGACTAAAGACCACAACAATGTGAATAGTGAGAATAAAGTTTGTCGGATGAAGTGGCAGCAATAGCATTCAAAATTGTAGTGAAACTATGAATTGAAAATATAATGAGCTACTAATTTAATTTGTCTGCTAGATGCAAGGGAATCACGAATTTTGGGGAAATGAGAAAAGAAGAGAACTGAAGCATTTGAGATGCAGAGCTTCAGAATGATGTTGAAAATTGTGTGAACTTAAAAGAAATGAAGAGATTTTTGAAGGAATCAGTGAGGAAACAAAGCTGTGGAAAACACTTACGAAACGAAGGGACAGAATGATAGGACATGCGTTAAGACATTAAGGAATAACTTCCAGGATACTTGAGAAAATTCTACAGGGTAAAAAACTCTAGGAGAAGACAGAGATTATAAAATATCCAACAAATAATTGAAGATGTTGGGAGTAAGTGTAGCACAGGAGAGGAAGTTATCGAGTACTCACAAGGTAGCAATTGTTTTGGTCGGTCCTCTGACTAGTTTGATGTGGTCCACCACAGCAGATGCCGTGGCTAGATGCTTTAACAGTTGGTGGTTAGTGGATTGACATACCTGTGAGGATGGTGAGCTACTGCTGGCCACAGAGGGTGGCTGACCTCCGCTACCACTTCCAGTGGTTGCAGGCTGTACGGAACCACGAGATGCTGCTCTCGAGATGGAGTCTGCCTTATGGCTCCCCGAACCCGAGCGGCGCGGTAATGTGGAGCTGTGTGTGTGCGCACTGGGTGAGCGATGTCGTGGCCGACCACTGCTGGTGCTGCTACGCCGCTGCTGGAGCACGTGCGCTGGTGTACCCGCAGGAGATGCCGATGCCGTGTTCCCCAGGCTGGAAGCAGATGCCGATGCCGAGTCCCGGTCCCGATCCCTGTGGCGATGGCGCCGTGGCAGCGTCGCCGGCTCCTCGTCCGTCCAGCACACTCCACTCGGGAAGCTCGTCTGTGACTGTGCATCCGGCTGCACAAACACACACCGTAGCCTCAACACCTATTCTTGTCTCTTACTTTTATGAGAGCAACTTTCTCATCTCAGTTGACTACTCATGACATGTGAGTTTACTTGAGGTCCTAAGTGCCCTGGCATATTATTCCAGTAGTGTAACTTCCTTGTCACAAGCTGTCATTTTTTCAGACACTGGTGCTGCAATTGCACGTGTCCTGAGCTTAGTGGATTGTAGACATGACATTCCCCTACCTCTGCCATGTTAAGATTTTAAACCCACATCTAAGTCACATGTGACAAAGGGCAGTAAGTCATTAAGCTCTACGTGAAGCAGAGCTGACATTTACAGTTCTTCCTCATTTAGACCTAAAACTGAGCATTTATCATAACAACTGAACATATTATTGTAGTAGTATTATGTATGTAGTAAACCTAATTTCTCTAAAATTCCCAATATTAATGCAATGGTTATCAGTTTTAAGTTTGGGGAGGTGAAAGTGCAACAAACATTTTGAAACATTGTCTTCACAATTCTTTTTTTCCTTTTGCAAATGATAGACTTTCAGTTCCTCAGTGAATTTTTGTATTTGTTGACTGCAAGTCATTTAGTTCACCACTTCCACATGAGTACAAGACAAGATATGAGTTTGGCAGAAAGTATTTGGCGTTTTAGCAATTCCTCAACAATGTATGTGTAACATTTTATTGTGCTTTTATAAGAAATGACATCCATTTCTATCCACATTGTGTGGTTTTTACCCAAATTAAGCATTTATATTTTATAACTTTTGCTTAATCCAGAGCAGGTACCAAAACAATATGAAGATAAGAAGCAAAATGTATTAGGAAATACCGGTTATACAGAAAGTTCCTGTAGTGAGTTAGATATTAACATTCTGTTACCTCAGAATTTTTGTCATTCATAGAGTTTTAGATCTGAGGATCAAAATATTTTTCAAAATACACGTATGTAATTCAGTTTGTATCATTTAGACATCTATAAACACTCTCAAATAGAAGACCATTTGCGTATGGTTGATAACAATATCAGTTCTTAGCTTCAGTCTGTAAACTCGTTGACTTAATCTAGAAAAATGTGTTCACAATTTTTTAAGAACTAACTAATTTAACCATGAAATGAAATATTACTTCCTTTCACCAAACACTGCATAAGATTTCACCACTGTAATAAAGAAACCTTTATTGCTAAAACTACCATTAAAAGTAAGATTAACTGAACAGTATTACATCAGTTGTCTGCAAACTGATGCCATTTCTAGTCAGCTGATCAAAAAGTTGGTTTCAGTCTAATGACATCCTATGTGGTCTAGGCCTAAAGCTGGGTTCACATACCCACAATTAAGTGATGATGCAGCTTGTGGCACACTGCAGTGGCACTGTAGTTACATGTGTGAACACCCAGTTTTCAGTGGTGTCACTCAAGTAGTGTCAGTATTGTCATGCCACCTTGGGTGCACTTTGTGGTGCCACTCTCCATGCCCTACCACCAAACAGCATTATTTGAATGTCATACCATAGGTGAATTTCAAAGCACAATCTCGGTATTTTGGTTTTGTGTTTGTAATATTTCTGTGTGTGTGTATTGAAGTACCAGTGTTCATTAGCTACAATTGTGTTGTTTATTGAACATTACAAGGAACAACCTTGTCTGTGGAAACACAAAAATAAGTGCTACAAATTTAGAAGCTTAAGAGATCAAGGACTTCTTGAAACTGTGGAGAGTATATGAGAAAATGTCTCCAGCTGTGATTTATGTATCACAAAAGCTAAAATAAGGAACATTCACAGTGATATTCACATTGATATTGTAAGATGGTACATCTGCAGGTTCATCTGGCACCCAAAAAGATTAAGTTCTGAAAATGTATTAGGTTTTAAAAACTCTTGGTTTTCTTTTATACATATTTAGAAAAAAAAACCTGCACTTTCTTTAAAATACAAGTGATATAGTTGGTGAAAGTTGGGTAAAAATAATGTTATTACTGTACTAATCTACCAAAAAAAATTTATCATTTTATGCTGGCAAGTGCACAGCTAATAATGATGTGGAGTATAATTTCATTCTGTACTGTGAGGACTGGAAACTCTGAGGTGTGTGTTTTTATTTTAAATTCTACATGCCTAGAGTCATGACAACATGGTATTTATTTTAATAGGAAAGTATTAACTTCCTAGATTCAAGGGTGGTGGTAGCTAAAGTTTTTGTCTTTGCAGTTATGAGCACATAATGTTTAATTTATGTGGAAAAAATGGATAATACTTCTATAATCTGATGCATGAATGAGATTAATTTGTGAGTAAGCAATTATTATAGAGTAATTAGTAAAATGTGATTTGTAGTTTCACAGCAGTTCACTTAATTCTAAAACAACTGAAAATTGATGCAATACTGGCAGCCTATTCAGATTCTAGTACTGGCAAGATAAATGCACTAAATGCCTATCCAGTGGATTTGAAAAAGAAAGGAACAAAGTTTTTGATGGCAGTATAATTAGAATTTGACTGTAGATTGTACTAAAGAAAGAAGAACAATCACCATGTATTAAACAATGTCTTCTAGTATACTTGCATAAAGCATAACTCAATATTCAGTCTACGTTAGCTCTGATATTTTGCATCATTCAGCTGATGCTGGATAGAAGACTGACCATATCATGAAGAAAGTTATAGGTCTGCAAGGTTTGGAAATTGTGTGAAATTCACATGAGCCTGCCTCAACAAAAATAACTGGAAATCTTGTTATAACTCAGATAAAGCAATGAAACTTACATAATTAGAAAGTTAATGAGTAGAGCTTTACACTGATGTGTAACATGACAGGTTTCTAAGAATTTTCATTTTCAGTGTTACTGGCCTTAATCTTTGATCTTGTATATCTTGAAACACGCCACTTTCAATTTTTTTTGAAAAAAATATATATTGTATTGCTCCAATATGTTACTATAAACATGATAAATATCAAGATGGCACACCACGGGCATCATGGCCCAAATTTATATCATATACATCACTTCACTAACAATATGCATTAAGTAGCCATGCACTCGTTTTTCCCAGAACAGCAGCCAACAGCAGTCACTGTCATACGGACCAATTGGTGACCATATATTGCTGTGAATAGCCAATCAGGGAGACTTTCATTTCAGCTGATCATCATTAGCTTGTTTCATGGATGTACTCAACCTGCAGTGTACAGTTGCTGTAGTACGTATCTAGTAGCACTTTGTAAAAAATGGATTTCAGGTCAAAATTGTATTGATTCAGTGCACTTAAAGAAGAAGATCATGCAGGAACACAGAAGAATTTGAGGAATGTACAGGAAAGGATGGTAAAAAAGTGTCCTAATATACTAATAGGTGGAAGCACTTGCACCAAGCGTAGAAAGCAAATGTCACAAAACCCATCAATCCTTGCAGGTGTTGCCTCAGCTTTGCTACATACTACCAGAAAATTAACTGAAGATAAAACAGCATTGGCTCTGGAATTTAATTCCGTAAGTACTGGCCTTCAGTATTTAGGTGGATCTCCTGTGAAAAGAAAGAGGATTCAGAGTGATATAAAATACCCAAAGCAAAAATTGGAAAAGATTGCCTCAGCATTGGAGCATACATATGTGGCACAACTGGAAAAATAGAGTGTGAAAGAAATGGAGAAAGAGAAATCATAGTCCAGCTGAAAGATAAATTCCACAATTCAGACTGTATGTGTGACAAAATACAAATTTTGACAATACTTCCAGAGAGCTGGAGCATAAGGAAAATCATGAAAGAATTTTCCACTTCAGATTACATGGTTTGAATAGCAAAATAGCTAGTAGCAGAACATAGAATACTAGTGACACCATAACCAAAGCCAGGTAAGACATTGTGTGAGAAGATCATACATTGTGTACGTGATTTCTGCTGTGATCATAACGTGAGCCATGTGATGCCGGGAAGAAAAGACTATGTGTCTGTGAAAGAAAATGAAATTAGAGTTTGTAAGCAGAAGCAGATAGTATTGCACAATTTTAAGGAATTATATGCATATTTCATACTATATATACAGATGTAAATATTGTATTCTCAAAATTTTGTGAGTTGCAGCCAAAACACTGTGTTTTTGCCAATGCTAGTGGGACCCACACTGTTTGTCTGTATGTTCACAGCAGAATTTTAAGTTAATGATTGAAGGATGTAAACTGAAAGAATTAACAAAGTGTGATGAACACACATTACCAGCATATAAGCACTGTGTAGCATTTGTTCTCTGCAATCCTGCACTTCCAGCATGTTCTTAGGTGCATGTCCCTACCATACAAGTGTGACAAGAGTGACTGACTATTTGTTTGAACTGTTTGGATTGAACTGCATTGACAAAATTACATCTATGTAGGTTAACTATAGACAGGGTAGTTTTAGAGACTATTATTACAACATCAATGGAACATTTCACTGAGATGTTTTTCTGGGCCATCTTTGGAGTCAGATATCTCTGTAAGAAAAAACACATAAGAACTGACTTGACACATATACTGGGCAGTAACTGGGGGCAGGATTCTATCAGTACATCTTCCTGCCTAAACTCTTATGGTGGATCATACCAATCAGAAACATGGTGCCAATTATAAAACTGCAGGAAGTGAGCCAATTTCAGGTGAAAATATTGCAAAAGAGTCAATTCAATAGTAGTTCTTTCCAGCACCACTGCAAAGAGCACACTTTTTCCCCTAGAAACATCTTGTTTTATGGTTGGTTGGTTTGTGGGATTGAAGGGACCAGACTACTAGGGCCATCAGTCCTCTTGTTTTATCTTAAAGCCAGTTCAGCAAAGGTATATGCTACCATTGCAAGCTGGTACAGGTTGCTCAGTATGCTACCATTGCAAGCTGGTACAGGTTGCTCAGTATGCTACCATTGCAAGCTGGCACAGGTTGCTAAATGCACAGTGTCAGGTCAAGCAACAGGAATCTACATCCATACTCCGCAAGCCACCTGATGGTGTGTGGCAGAGGGTACCTCTATCGGTTCTCCCTTCTGTTCCAGTCTCGTATTGTTCGTGGAAAGAAAGATTGTTGGTATGCCTCTGTGTGGGCTCTAATCTCTCTGATTTTATCCTCATGGTCTCTTTGCGAGATATATGTAAGAGGGAGCAATATACTGCTTGACTCCTTGGTGAAGGGATGTTCTTGAAACTTCAACAAAAGCCCATACCGAGCTACTGAGCTTCTCTCTTGCAGAGTCTTCCACTGGAGTTTATCTGTCATCTTCATAACGCTATCGCAATTACTAAATGATCCTGTAACGAAGTGCGCTGCTCTCCGTTGGATCTTCTCTATCTCTTCTATCAACCCTATCCGGTACGGATCCCACACTAGTGAGCAGTATTCAAGCAGTGGCGAACAAGTGTACCGTAACCTACTTCCTTTGCTTTCGGACTGCATTACCTTAGGATTCTTCCAATGGATCTCAGTCTGGCATCTGTTTTATCGACGATTAATTTTATATGGTCATTCCATTTTAAATCACTCCTAATGTCTACTCCCAAATAATTTATGGAATTAACTGCTTCCAGTTGCTGACCTGCTATATTGTAGCTAAATGATAAAGGATCTTTCTTTCTATGTATTTGCAGCACATTACACTTGTATACATTGAGATTCAATTGCCATTCCCTGCACCATGCATCAATTCCTTGCAGATCCTCCTGCATTTCAGTACAATTTTCCATTGTTACAACCTCTCGATATACTACAGCATCATCCACAAAAAGCCTCAGTTAACTTCCGATGTTATCCACAAGGTCATTTATATATATTGTGAATAGCAACGGTCCTACGACACACTCCTGCAGCACACCTGAAATCACTCTTACTTTGGAAGACTTCTCTCCATTGAGAATGACATGCTGCATTCTGTTATTTAGGAACTCTTCAATCCAATCACACAATTGGTCTGGTAGTCCATATGCTCTTACTTTGTTCATTAAACGACTGTAGGGAACTGTATCAAATGCCTTGCAGAAGTCAAGAAACACGGCATCTACCTGGGAACCTGTGTCTATGGCCCCCTGAGTCTCGTCGACAAATAGTGCGAGCTGGGTTTCACACGATCATCTTTTTCGAAACCCATGCTGATTCCTACAGAGTAGATTTCTAGTCTCCAGAAAAGTCATTATACTAGAACATAATACGTGTTACAGTTTTGGCAAACTGATGCTGATGTACAACTAACCATGTAAGTCTATAAAGTTTTCATCAAAGGCATCCCTCTATGAAGCTGATGGGCAATGGTTTATTCTGATACTGCAAAATTCATACATGATGTGGTTCAACATGAAACACCAGAATTGTGACTTGAAGAAAAACAAAGAAAAGAAAACAAGCCTGGTGCATTAGTTATTCTAATAGATTTTTCAGAAAATTTTTCTTTCATTAACCAAGATGATGTTCAAGGATATCACAGGGACAACAGTCAAGCAACACTGTAGCCATTTTCTGTACACTATAAAGCCGAAGAAGTAAAATGTATTAGCTTATGCATTGTCAACAATATGTCTCAAATATGACACCATTGCTATCCACACACTTCTGGCCAAACTGATCACCTCATTCAGTATTTCAGTGATGCTTCTGCTGCTCAATACAAGAGTTACAAAAATTTCATCAGACTGTGTTGCATCAAAAAGGACTCGAGAAGATTTATTCAAATTTTGTGACCAACAAGTACAAGTAATGTAGTTCATCTTTGTTATAAGTTGAGAAATAGAAGACAAAAGGAAGCTGCAAGAAGAATGGTTTTCAAATGGCCATACTTTAGCTGGAATTCAAGAAAATCGCCATTTTTTGGCAACACATTTGAACCATATTCAAGTTAATTTGATTTCAAGTGCTAAAACTTCTTTTGCAGCCTCAGTTTATTAATCTTCTGACACCAGTAAGGCTTTTGTCAGCTGTAAGCCTTATTCATGGCCAGTACATCACCAGTGTCTACAACAATCACTGGTGGATTGGTAACATATGTGAAGTTGATATTGAAGAACATGATGCCCTGGTCAGATTCATGCACCCTTCTGATCCAGCTCACTCATTCTATTGGCCTGAAAGAGAAGATAAATGTTAGATTTCTGAACAGTACATCATCATGAATATTGCAGCACCTTCAGCAACTAGAACGGGATGTCGGTATCACTTTCCAGGAGGGATAATGAAAAGAATTGAAGAAAAATTGAATCCCCTGAAACAATAATTTTCAATAGCACCAGCTTGGGAACCAACAAGATGAGATCCATATATATTGAACTGGGAACCATGGCAAGAAACCCAACTGAGGCTTTGGAATCTCAATGAAGAAACCAACAAACATGACCTTGAGTCATCTTGACTTTGCAACCATATGTGGTCCTACCAGGATAGGTACAGAAACTGACTGAACCAATGGTTTTGGACTGGTGCTGTCATTAAATTTTCATGGTTTTCATAGCTAGTTTGAACACCAGCATTAATCTACCAGTTGTCATTCCTGCTCATCTTGAAGTTATGGGTTCAGTAACCTATAGCATGTTGTGATCGTAATATATTTTACATGACTTTTGTAAGAGTTCAGCCTCATATTTGATACCTTTCTGAACTGACTAAGATCCAGCAGGATGTTTCTAGTACAGAAAATTGCACTCTTTTCTATGATGCCAGAAAGAAGAATGTCTGAAATGACCCATTTGCAGTATTTATACACTCCTGGAAATGGAAAAAAGAACACATTGACACTGGTGTGTCAGACCCACCATACTTGCTCTGGACACTGCGAGAGGGCTGTACAAGCAATGATCACACGCACGGCACAGCGGACACACCAGGAACCGCGGTGTTGGCCGTCGAATGGCGCTAGCTGCGCAGCATTTGTGCACCGCCGCCGTCAGTGTCAGCCAGTTTGCCGTGGCATACGGAGCTCCATCGCAGTCTTTAACACTGGTAGCATGCCGCGACAGTGTGGACGTGAACCGTATGTGCAGTTGACGGACTTTGAGCGAGGGCGTATAGTGGGCATGCGGGAGGCCGGGTGGACGTACCGCCGAATTGCTCAACACGTGGGGCGTGAGGTCTCCACAGTACATCGATGTTGTCGCCAGTGGTCGGCGGAAGGTGCACGTGCCCGTCGACCTGGGACCGGACCGCAGCGACGCACGGATGCACGCCAAGACCGTAGGATCCTACGCAGTGCCGTAGGGGACCGCACCGCCACTTCCCAGTAAATTAGGGACACTGTTGCTCCTGGGGTATTGGCGAGGACCATTCGCAACCATCTTCATGAAGCTGGGCTACGGTCCCGCACACCGTTAGGCCGTCTTCCGCTCACGCCCCAACATTGTGCAGCCCGCCTCCAGTGGTGTCGCGACAGGCGTGAATGGAGGGACGAATGGAGACGTGTCGTCTTCAGCGATGAGAGTTGCTTCTGCCTTGGTGCCAATGATGGTCGTATGCGTGTTTGGCGCCGTGCAGGTGAGCGCCACAATCAGGACTGCATA
The DNA here is from genome assembly GCF_023864275.1 of Schistocerca cancellata. Lineage (NCBI taxonomy): Eukaryota > Metazoa > Arthropoda > Insecta > Orthoptera > Acrididae > Schistocerca > Schistocerca cancellata. Next base: position 382,536,235 of record NC_064634.1, on the reverse strand, counting down.
CGACCGAGGCACACAGGGCCAACACCCGGCATCATGGTGTGGGGAGCGATCTCCTACACTGGCCGTACACCACTGGTGATCGTCAAGGGGACACTGAATAGTGCACGGTACATCCAAACCGTCATCGAACCCATCGTTCTACCATTCCTAGACCGGCAAGGGAACTTGCTGTTCCAACAGGACAATGCACGTCCGCATGTATCCCGTGCCACCCAACGTGCTCTGGAAGGTGTAAGTCAACTACCCTGGCCAGCAAGTTCTCCGGATCTGTCCCCAATTGAGCATGTTTGGGACTGGATGAAGCGTCGTCTCACGCGGTCTGCACGTCCAGCACGAACGCTGGTCCAACTGAGGCGCCAGGTGGAAATGGCATGGCAAGCCGTTCCACAGGACTACATCCAGCATCTCTACGATCGTCTCCATGGGAGAATAGCAGCCTGCATTGCTGCAAAAGGTGGATATACACTGTACTAGTGCCGACATTGTGCATGCTCTGTTGCCTCTGTCTATGTGCCTGTGGTTCTGTCAGTGTGATCATGTGATGTATCTGACCCCAGGAATGTGTCAATAAAGTTTCCCCTTCCTGGGACAATGAATTCACGGTGTTCTTATTTCAATTTCCAGGAGTGTATTTGAACTTCTCTCATTTATTGTAATTTTGAGTTTGACATCATGTTTGTGACTGAGTGTAATCTAAAGTAATTGGTTACACAGGAAGATATATTAATAGAATCATGTACCAGGCATTGTTAACAAAAGTGCCAAATTGTAGTTCCTTTGCATTTTTTCTTCCTGAGATGTCTGACCACAAAAAGGGTCAAAAAATCTATGCAGTTTTCTGTGCACATTTTTTTGAGTCACTTTAATGCATCACGCTGACTAACAAAATAGTTTACATTCTGGCACGCTGTATTTTTCTGATTCACAGCCAAAAGATATCCAAGACCTGAAATCAAGAGTTTACTACTTGCTTTTGTCTTGTAATAAAAGAGCTTTCAACATTGGATTTTGTTTTTTTTTTTCATGCACATTGATTGGAAAGTCATCCAAATTTCTCATATACTGAAGCTCATGATTTAAAATTTTTCACAGGTTCAGTTCTAGGGTAAATCTAAACTCACAGCAAATTTCAGGAAAACTGAAGCTCAAGGAGAGGGATGCCCATTATCACTCGAGATAGAGTGACCCTTGTGTAGAGAGAGAAAGAGAGAGAGAGAGAGAGAGAGTGTGTGTGTGTTGATGTTTCGGCAGAATGGCATTTTTTGCTACGGCACTTATATAGGACCTTGTGACGGGGTTGCGGGGATTGCAAAGAGATTAGCCACACTTGCCAGCCTCAAGCGAAATCATGAAAAGCATATTTTGACACCAAAACAGTTGTTCCATGAAATTCATGGCACAGTTGAAGGTCCTGGTCCACTCATCAGGTGGTACAAATTTTTCATGCAGTTTTGTCACTGATTGTGAGTTTGTAACAATGAGTAGTGTCTATAACAATGAAAACAATCAATTTTTGACAAAATAATTTAATTGAGTAGATAAAAAAATCGACTTACCAAGTGGCAGCAGAACACCGGCATAAAAGAAGGTTATAATCAGGCAAGCTTTTGGAGCCAGTGGCTTCTTCTTTACGTAGAAGAGTTGAACAGGAAGGAAGAGTGGTGAAGGAAAATAACTGCAGAGGCCTAGGAAAAATGGAAGGTTTCGGGGAAAGTCACCCAGTATGGTGGGTCAGGGGGCACTTGACAGATGGGATGAGAAGGGCATACTGATTGTTGGTTACTGCACATTTAACTGGCAGCAATTTAAACTGTAATTTTACGTTCCTGCCTAACCATACCTTTAGAAATCGTAACATATTACGAAAAAGTGGCCAAATATTCGTGCCAAGCACGAACAGAAATATCACTGGTGGTCGTTTAGCCCACAGCAATTTCATTCTTTTTTTCTACTCAGACAGATGCCACAAAATTAAAGAAATTCATTCCTGTGATAGCATGCTTTATACATAAATAACATTGAATATTGCAGAAAGTATTTCCATTATATGAAGGAAGTCCCAGAGTGTATTACAAATTTAGGGTGAAAAAAATACTATTATATACATACGTCCACAACCTGCAATTTGGAACTAAAGTATCATTTATCTTATAGTCTCTTGGGGCTTTTACGGCTGATGGGTTATTTTGATATTTAATTATTAGAAATGGAGCCGAAAGTGGTGCTTTCATGATAAATTTTCAGAATGACGTTGCCTTGAAAGTGAATCCTGCAAGTTACAAAGCCACGGCAAATTAATTAGGCGTCTGGTGTATGGACGCATTGAATGACACAGTACTTTGACGTCACTTCCTAGTAAGCCGAGCATGGAGCTTTAGAAGCGCTTGCTATAGAATCTCTTTGGCTTAGAAGCCGCTCATTGGCTAATAGCCTAACGAGTATCATTGATGGAAAAGATTTTTTTTCCAGGATGTGAGAACCACAGATATACATTGCTAGGCTGGCAAACGTGTATTACTGAAGCCTTACGTTTGGTGAGGTAAGATGGCGGCGTCAGCAAGTTTGTTTATTGCACTACCAAGATTTTCTGAAACCAAGAGACGTTGTAGCCTTTACAAGGTGGTCCAATAAAGTTCTGCAGTTGAGTGAATATTTGTGTGCTAGTTGAATCATACACTGTAGAATCGTGTTATGTGAAGAACAACAAGTTGCATATACAAGCATTTAAAGCAGACAGTAGTTTTCGTAAGAACATTCAAATAAATAAAGACACTCGTTCTCAACGACAAATAGCACGTTCTACTTATAGGAGCACTTTCATAAGGAGCATACTATTCAAAGAAGATCCGAAGTTGATCAAAATGGGTTAAAAGTATATCATTGAGCTATGTCTGTTAAGGGGGGTAGAACGTCAAACGGGCCGACTTGGAGAAGGAGAGGCATCACAGGACATTTTAATTTGCACTGTCTATATTTTTACAAATAAATTCATAAAACTTTGTCAGTATGACCAGGAAGGATTCAGAATTCACACTCACAGCAGTGAAAGTTCGAAAACATAACGAAGTAATTTTTTTTGCATGTGAAATTTCATCATTTTTTTCACTTACTAATGGCAGCATTTGTTGCTATAGGTACACCTTTCCTCCATAAGTAAGAGAGATTCTTCGATGAATTTTGCACAGCATACAAACCATACTTAAAGGTGTATGAAACTCTAGAATTTTCCAAATCTATTAAAAACTGTGGTAAAAATTGAGGTAATTAACTATAAAATTTGTGTTTTTCCTAAACATGAAGTTTAAAATATGCAGCCATTAGTAAGTGAAAAAATAATGAAATTTCGCACGTAAAAAAGAAAATTATTTTGTTACGTTTTCGAACTTCCACTGCAATGAGTTGAATCTTGAATCCTTCCTGGTGATGCTGACAAAGTTTTATGAACTTGAAACTTCCTGGCAGATTAAAACTGTGTGCCCGACCGAGACTCGAACTCGGGACCTTATTTGTAAAAGTATAGACACGGGAAATTAAAATGTCGTGTGATGACTCTCCTGCTCCAAGTCGGCCCGTTTGACGTCCTACCCCCCTTAATAGTAGATTTATGTAACCCCCTAAAATGTACATAAACTATTTAATCATTGCCAGTATTTCAGATAAGACAAGATATAATGTAATTATTTAGTATCACATGCAGCACAAAGGCAAAGGTGCGTATGATGTTTCTAGTTATTGCTGCATTGTGACATGTTGATTTCCTCGTATCTTCCGTCTGCTGTATGAGAAATTACTACCAAACACGACGCATGATTAACCATTTTGTCAAAACTCTAAAGGTAACGTAGTTATGTCAGTTTATCCCGATTTTTTACGACTGTTTTATCAGTAAATAAACAGATTTTTGCACGTCCTTTGCGCTCGCAGCTATATTGCTAACTAAAGTGCTGGTAGTAACGGCGATGATGCTGTATGCGTCAGTGCCAGACTGTTAATGTACGTCTGTGGTGAGAACGCCTCTCGATGGTGTGCACGAATGACAGACGCAATGCAGCGCGATATACTGACCCCAGCGCTCCTGGTGGCGGGAGCGTGCAGCAGCGAGGGCGTGGGCGAGCGCGTCTGCGTGCCGACCGAGTGCAGGTGGACGACGCGCGGGTTGAACCACTCGCTGGGCGGGAACTGCGCCGAGAACGTGGACAGCTCGCCGGCCTGCCGCTGCTTGCGCCCGCTGCGCCGGAACAGCCGCGACAGCAGCGAGCCCTTCTCTGCAACACCACACCACACTGCAATCACACACCGACTACAGGTCAACACTGCTGCCACAGCATGCTCGTTGCTAATAACCCCACTGGACAAAATATCAATCACGTTTTTCAAAGAGCACACTGCTCGCTTTGGAGCGCTGTAGATCCGGTAGGTCTTGTATCAGATGGTCATGTGACTCTCCACTGCTGATGTAAATCATGACAGCGATGATGTTTGGTTTGTGGGGCACTCAACTGCGCAGTCATCATCGCCCGTACAAAGTCCCAATTTTTACGCAGTTCAATTTTTACACAGTCCAATCTAGCCACTGTCACGAATGATGACGATGAGGAGGAGGATGAAATGATGAGGACAACACAAACACCCAGACCCCGGGCAGAGAAAATTCCCAACCCGGCCAGGAATCGAACCCGGGACCCCGTGATCCAGAGGCAGCAACACTAGCCACTAGCTGCTGACAAGTCATGACTGTGAAATGGTGTATCTTAACCAGTCAGTTGCATGGAATCAGTATTATAAGACAGGTCAAGAAGCTGTCGTCGTGTTTGGAGGTATTGCGAATACACAGAAAGAAGGATCCTTTATTGTATGATTATATGATAGCGGAACAAACACTGGTAGCAGTTACTTCTGTAAAATATCTGGCAGTATGCGTGCGGAACGATTTGAAGTGGAATGATCATATAAAATTAATTGTTGGTAAGGCGGGTGCCAGGTTGAGATTCATTGGGAGAGTCCTTATAAAATGTAGTCCATCAACAAAGGAGGTGGCTTACAAAACACTCGTTCGACCTATACTTGAGTGTTGCTCATCAGTGTGGGATCCGTGCCAGGTCGGGTTGACAGAGGAGATAGAGCAGATCCAAAGAAGAGCGGCGCGTTTCGTCACAGGGTTATTTGGTAAGCGTGATAGCGTTACAGAGATGTTTAGCAAACTCATGTGGCAGACTCTGCAAGAGAGATGCTCTGCATCGCGGTGTAGCTTGCTATCCAGGTTTCGAGAGGGTGCGTTTCTGGATGAGGTGTCGAATATATTGCTTCCCCCTACTTGTACCTCCCGAGGAGATCACGAATGTAAAATAGAGAGATTCGAGCGCGCACGGAGGCTTTCCGGCAGTCGTTCTTCCTGCGAACCATACGCGACTGAAACAGGAAAGGGAGGTAATGACAGTGGCATGTAAAGTGTCCTCCGCCACACACCATTGGGTGGCTTGCGGAGTATAAATGTAGATGTAGATGAACCCGTGACCACACAATTAATAAAGTTTCCTGGTTTGTGGGTATATCAATGGGAACTGTCCAACGTGTCTACAAGAAATGGTATACCACTAGCAGCCGTGTACAGATGTTGAACAAACACACAGCAAGAAATGCATGCTTCAATATAAATGTGGATGTTACCCAAGCCTGCTGGTTGCCCTGTTGTATTTCACCACGAACAGTACCTATGCAATGTCCTCAATACGTCGCATGTGTCAGTCGTGGTCAGAACAGAGCTCTGTGTAGTAGCGAGTGCGCCATGTCCGAGCTAAGTTGATCCAAAAGTGGGCAAATTGTTGTGCTCGTACAATGTCCGCTTCTGTAACCGAGGGAGCCGAAAGGCTTTGTGTTTCAAGAGGCTCCATGTTGAAGATTTGTACCAACTGCATACGAACAAAGTGGAAAAATATCATTTGGTAAGTCACAATGTAGACGAACGTGTGTGTTGAATGACTGTGACAGACAGTCATTGAAGATTTTGATGAAAAATGAGAGGACGACAATTGCAAAAGTCAATGTCTCACACGAGAACCCTGTCACCTCCAAAGCAACACGAAAGCTGGACTAGCTGGAATTCCAAAACCACTCATCACTAATGCAAATCCCCATAACAGGAAGCTGTGGTGCCTGGGCTATAAAATCTCGACTATGGAGCTATGAAACAAAGTAATTTGGTCGGATGAGTCTTGTTTTACGCTGTTTCCAACTCCTGGCTGAGTTTATGTCCCGAGAGTGAAACCTGGCCAGGGTTCGGTTATAATTTGGGCAGCCATATCGTGGTATTTCATGAGCCCTGTGGTTAACCTGCGAGGTCGCATTACTGTCAAGGATTATGTGACCATTCCGACGCATCAGGTCCATCTCATGGTACAATGATTGCTCCCTAATGGTGATGCTATGTTGCAAGGGGATAGGGCGCCGGTTCACACAGCTCTTATCTTCGAGGACTGGTTTTGTGAGCAAGACCGAGGGAATGAACAGTCCCTCCCCTGGCCACCACACTCGCCAGATGTCAATATTAACCAGCCTTTATGGGGTCCTTTGGAGAGAAGTGGGCGTAATCTCTATTCACCTCCATCACAGTTACCTGAACTAACCATTATTTTGCAGGAATAATGATACAAGATTCGCTTAGAAAGGATCCAGAACACGTATTTAACCATTCTGAGACGACTGGAAGCCGTTTTGGATGCCAACGGTTTTCCTACGCCGTATTAGGTCGTTGTAATGTCGTTTGTTTTTCGGGTTTTCGTATTTTTGTCCACCCCCTGTTGTTAAACTGAAATAAGTTAAATATTTTCAACGTTTCGTGGCCCTGTCAGCAACCGTATAAATATTAATTTTAATTTTAAAAACCAACAGCCTCAGTTGCAAAGTTTACCTAGATTTACCTACGTTTCAGTCGGGATAACCTAACCTTCTTCAGAATGAAAGTAACTACCGTTTGTACATAGTCGACATCGTCAAGTTAATACTGCAAATCGATAAATTATTGTCAGACTGTAAAAACTTACCTGAAACTGCCTCGGCCGCACTTCGCGACCGCGATGCGGCAGCCACGAGTGCTGTACTGGAACTGACCGTAGCCTCATGAGGCCCGCCTAGGCTGACACAATACCTTGAGCCTGCGCATAAACTGTGTGATGGGTACTTGTTGGAAGAAGACGCGAACCTAACTCCTGGCTTTGAATTTACTAGTAAAGTGAAATAAAAGAGCCGGTCGGAGTGACCGAGCGGTTCTAGGCGCTACAGTCTGGAACCGCGCGACCGCTACGGTCGCAGGTTCGAATCCTGCGTCGGGCATGGATGTGTGTGATATCCTTAGGTTAGTTAGGTTTAAGTAGTTCTAAGTTCTAGGGGATTGATGACCTCAGCAGTTACGTCCCATAGTGCTCAGAGCCATTTGAACCATTTTTTTTGAAATAAAAGAAAGATATAGCTGAAGAAAAGTGCGGATATGTTATCCTGTGCAGAACGTACTTAGATCGACTGTCTTAACATTTATGAAGTATTCGTTGGTCATGATATGAGGAGGACATCACGAGCTTACAATGTATGGCCTGTCTTGGGAAATTTTGTGCTTAAGCACGAAGCTTAATCACCTAAACAGAACTTAGGAATGGGAAGGATAATATAAAGCCAACATCGTCATTATTATGACTAGGTCTAAAAATTTTTTTGAGACGTAAATGTTAAGCACTTGCTTAGCTATGGTTACAACGCCTGAACATCTTATTGACTTAGCACACAAATGGCCATGATTGAACTTATGAACAAGTCTATATCTAATCTGTAACATCCGGCAACACGGGCCATATAAAATAGATGGTCATTATTCAATATTAGCATATTTGACGAATGGTATAGAATCAAGTCAAAATAAACTGCTGTACGCGCCTGATTGAGCTTCATGACGAAGTTATGGTTAAGAGTTACAGAAAACACTAAAGTAGGGGATAATGTGGCGGCAATGGGGTACTCAATTTGTCTTCATGGAGGTGATCCACACACATACTGTAAAAACTGTGTGTGGAATACTACCATCATAATTATTATCTATTTTATATGGCTCGTATTGTCGGATGTTACAGATTAGATGTAGACTTGTTCATAAGTCATTCATGACCATTTGTGTGCTAAGTCAATAGGATGTTCATGCGCTGTAACCATAGCTAAGCAAGTTCTTAACATTTACCTCTCAAAAAAAAATTTTAGACCTAGTCATAATAATGACGATGTTGGCTTTATATTATCCTTCCCACTCCTAAGTTCTTTTTAGGTGATTAAACTTCGTGCTTAAGCACAAAATTTTCCTACACAGGCCATACGTTGTAAGCACGCGATGTCTTCCTCATATCATGACCAACGAATACTTCATAAATATTAAGACAGTCGATCTAAGTACGTTCTGCACAGGATAACATATTCGCCCTTTCCCTCAGCTGTACCTTTCTTTTATTTCACTTTACTAGTAAATTCAAAGCCAGGAGTTAGGTTCGCGTCTTCTTCCAACAAGTACCCGTCACACAGTTTATGCGCAGGCGCAAGGTATTGTGTCCGCCTAGGCGGGCCTGCCTCATGACGCTACGGTCAGTTCCAGGACAGAACTCGTGGCTACCGCATCGCGAGGCAGTTTCAGATAAGTTTTTACAGTCTGATGATAATTTATGGATTTGTAGTTTTAACTTGACGATGTCCACCATGGACAAATGGTAGTTACTTTCATTTTGAAGAAGGTTGGGTTATCCCGACTGAAACCTAGGTAAACTTTGCAACTGAGACTGTTGGTTTTCAAAATTAAAATTAATGAAATAAGTTAGCCTAAAATAACATCAGCATCACCTGTACATGACAGAGGAGTATACCTGCGTGCAAGCCAGTGAGATTTAGGCGTAATCTGAATCGTGTCCTTTTCTATGAAGGGCACTCTTGACGTAGTCGACACTCTGAAATTCTTAAGGTAGCATGAATAAAATGTAACTTGTACAGAAGCCAGACCGCACATATAACAGTCACAGGAGATGAAAGGGAAGCAGTAGATGAGAAGGTAGTAAGACATGGTAATAGCCTGTCCGGGATGTTATTTAATTTGTACATTGTGCAGGCAGTGAAACAAACTAAGGAGAAGTGTGGAATGCAGTTTAAAGTTGAGGGAGAAGAAATTAAAACTTTTATTTTTGGCGGTGACACTATAATGCTGTCACGAACATGTCAAAGCATTTGCAAGATTCAGTTAATAAAATGGACAGTGTGTTTAAAAGAGGCTGTTAGGTGGACGTTAACAAAAGTAAAAGAAGGACGATGGAATATAGCTGAATTAAATTAGACAGTGCTGAGGAAATTTGATTGGGAAATGAGAAATTACAATTAGCGGAAGACTTTTGTTTTGGTAAGCAAAATCAGTGCAAAGTGGCAGCAGCAAGAAAAGAATTTCTGAAAAAGAGAAAGTTGTTAACACAGAACACTAATTTAAATGCTAGGAAATCTTCTCTGACGGTATACATCTAGAGTGCAGCCTTGGACAGAAGTGAAATGAGGACGGTTAACAGTTCAGCTTTTCGAAATGAGTGATAGAGAAGAATGTGCAAGATCCGATGGATAGATTCAATTAGGGATGTGGAGCTACTGAATCGTTTTGGGCAGAGAAGAAACGTACTGCATTTCAGCAGTTCAGACAAGAAGGCAGTGGAAACTTTTGAAATATGGTGCTACAGAAGAATTCTAAACATTAGGCGGACAGATGGAATAAGTAATGAAGAGGTGTTGAATCGAAATGGGGGAAAGAAGAAATTTATCGCGCAACTTGACTAAAAGAAGGGATCAGGTTACAGAACACATTTTAAGGCATCAAGGAACTGCCGGTTTAGTGATGGAGGATGATGTTTGGGCTAAAGTTGTACAGGGAGAGAAACAAATGAAAATAGTAAGCAGGTTTAAATAGATGTAGTTTGCAGTAGTTATTTGGAGGTTAAGAGGCTTGCACAGTTCGAGAATAGCGTGGAGAAGTGTACCAGACCAGTTTTCGGGACCGAAGAACAAACAGCAGTGTAGTAATGATACAGGCCGATTCAGATGCCCCTAATGGTGTCGTTTTATGCAGCCCACCCTAGGTCTGTGTCAGAATCGATATCCAGGAAGTTGGCAACCACGTAATCGATTGAAGGTCCCTCTCGGAGGTTTGGGCGACTGTTGGCAAATGGGATCATATTGTAAAAAAATACAAGTGGTCACGAGTTACAAGATATTTTTGGACCAAGATATACCTTACTTGTGCCAAACTTTCCCAAGAGTCTCTAATCTTTCTTTGTGTAATTAGCGATGTAGTCATACAGGTTTTGGACGTCTGTGTACGTTAATCTTTCGTAAATGGTTCAGAAAATTTGCCATATAAAATGTGTTTCACCGTAGAAGATATCAAAATGGAAAACGCGAAAGTAACTTTTCATTGGGTTATGTACTGGAAAGGTGTTACTTCCACACTGCACATTTTGGTATCTCCTATATGTATATATATGTCCGAAAGAACAGAAATGCTTGTAGGATGTTACAGGGCAGGTTCTACTGATACATAAATGTTAAGAAAGAAATTCGATACGTTGCTCCCTTTCCGAGTTATTAAGCATAGGATTTAGCCAATCGGGGCGTCGCGCGCTCACATTCAAGCGGCCTGCCAGAGGCGGTGTTGCCCAACGAGTGCTTTGTCTCGTTAGCTGAAACTTGAAATTACGCGCGCGACGATCTGATTGGCTAACTTCAATGCTAAATAACTCGGAAACGGCGCAACGTATCGAATTTTTTTTGTAACATTCATATCTCAGTACAACGTGCCTTATATATATATATATATAAGGCTCACCAGCCATGTCACCATCTTCTTCTGTGCAGATGCACAGACAGAGCCCGAACTCTTACGGGCATCGGCAAAAAGCCGCGAGTAATGAGTATAATGGGCAGGGGCACTATGAATATAGTGCGGGACAATAAGTTGGGAATGGGGTCTCACGGGAGGCGTGCTAGAGATAAGTCTCTGCAGTCGCACTATCTGCTGTGTCCTCGGTGGCTCAGATGGATAGAGCGTCTGCCATGTAAGCAGGAGATCCCGGGTTCGAGTCCCGGTCGGGGCACACATTTTCAACTGTCCCCGTTGACTTATATCAACGCCTGTATGCAGCTAGGGGTATTCATTTCATTGTTATTGATATCTGCTGTTAATTTCATCGTTTCTGATGATGTAACACAGCTGATAAGGCAGAGTTTTTGAATCATTTACGAAAGTGTAGACTGGCAATGGCAAGGAAAGCATTTCTAAAGAAGAGAAATTTGTTAACATCGAGTATAGATTTAAGTGTCAGGAAGTCGTTTCTGAAAGTATTTGTATGGAGTGTAGCTATGTATGGAAGTGAAACATGGACGATAAATAGTTTGAACAAGAAGAGAATAGAAGCTTTCGAAATGTTGTGCTGCAGAAGAATGCTGAAGATTAGATGGGTAGATCACATAGCTAATGAGGAGGTATTGAATGAATTGGGGAGGAGTTCGTGGCACAACTTGACTAGAAGAAGGGATCGGTTGGTAGGACATGTTCTGAGGCATCAAGGGATCACCAATTTGGTGTGGATGGTAAAAATCGTAGAGGGAGACCAAGAGATGAATACACTAAGCAGATTCAGAAGGATGTAGGTTGCAGTAGGTACTGGGAGATGAAGAACCTTGCACTGGATAGAGTAGCATGGAGAGCTGCATCAGACCAGTCTGAGGACTGAAGACCACAACAACAACAAACGAAAGATTAAGTAATATAAACAGAATAGACCTATAGAGACATCCAAAACCTCTATGAGTACACGACTAGTTACAGAAAGAAATATTGGAAACTCTTGGCTAAAATGGCTCTGAGCACTATGGGACTTAAAGTCTGAGGTCGTCAGTCCCCTAGAACTCAGAACTACTTAAACCTAACTAACCTAAGGGCATTACACACATCCATGCCCGAGGCAGGATTCGAACCTGTGACCGTAGCGGTCGCACGGCTCCAGACTGCAGCGCCTAGAACCGCTCGGCCACACCGGCCGGCTACTCTTGGCTAAGTATTGGTGAAGTAATGTACATCTTGGTCCAAAAAATCCATATAAATCATGGCTAACCCTCAGTTGTAGTTTTTACACTATGATTCCGTTTGGTAATAGTTGCCCAAAGCCCTGAGAGGGAACTTATATCGACTACATGTTTGTCGCCTCCATGGATATTGTTCCTGATGCAGACGTAGTGCGTGTTGCATAAAACGACATCGGTAGGGGCAGCTGAATCAGCCTGTACGAGAGTTTGCGGTACTCACTCGGTGGCGAAGCAGTCTCGGGCTGTGAGTCCGCGGCGTTGCGCGCGGGGAGGTGCCTGAGGGATCCACAGCGCACCAGCGAAGAGGCGAGCCGGCGGGACCCCAGCAGCCGCAGCGAGTGTCGGCGCTCCAGCCGGCCCGGCGGACCCGCTGACTGGCTGCGGCGGGGAGCGCTGCGCGCGTACAGCACCTTGTCGTGCGGGTTGCCTGCCACACAGGAGAGCGCCAACACGTCAGCAGGCGTGTTCTACAGCAGCGGGGGAGCGTCCAAAGCTGATCACTAAGCAAGCTACTCATTTGTGTTCAGAACTAGTACATTACTAATTCTATTTTACAAGTAACAAATATGCAACATACCTAGGGTGACCAGACGTCCGGATTAATCAGGACAGGTCCTCTTTTTTAGCTCTTTGTCCGGGGTCCGGGAGGATTTTTACAGTGTCCGGCTTTTTCGCAAAGTTGAGCCTAATACAGTTAAATTTACAATTCGTCCCATTCTATTGCTCTTTTCTTAAATACTTTAACTATTGACACAGCCTTCGTGATAAACACGCACGAAGGCGGTGTTAGTAGGTGCCACCAGGATTATCGATGTTATTGTTGATCTACTTATAAGCGAATGCAAATATCAATTATTTAAAATTTTCGTTTCGTATCTTCACTTTGTATCGGCTTGGCTTCCTGTAATGCACGTGTGATTTGTAAGTGTAATTTTTAACCGAGTGAGTTACGTAAAATATTTGGCTATGCCTAAAGGAAAGTGTACATTTTCTGATGTCCTTTCCTGCAAACATACGGCTTTAAGAAAGGGAGAAATGAATTTGAAGCGGAATGTAAGATATGCGGAGCTGGAACGTACCTTTCAGTGGCCAGTAAAGGTAAGAAATAACTCGACAGATTAGCTGTCATGGTTTTATTTCATTGTGCCATAGTCATTCAATTTATTTGTATTCGGAAGGTTAAAGTGCAGTTTACTTGTCGTCAGCTGCTGCTTGAATTGTAGGTGTTGGTAACGGTGCGTCGAATGAAGGGAGGTGAATGGTCTCACGTTTTTCGCTTTGTAAACAATTTCGTGTTGTTGACATAACAAAACAATTGACGCCACACTGTCACCACAATCAATGTTTTTATTTTTTTATATTGCTCAGTTAACCACCACCTGACCATCAGTAACAATTAACTACTAGTTTTACCGGTAATTCCCGGCAGTCAAGTGACTTTTCCAAAACTGACGGGTGGTATCCACATCTGCAGTTGACCCGTTTGATGTGTCCTCTTTTTTCTTATTTTGTCCTCCTTTTTCAAGCTGTTTGTCCTCCTTTCTAAATAATTGCATCTGGTCACACTAAACATACCCGTTATACAGGGTGTCCCAAACCTTTTGGGTCAAATTAAAACGGGTGATAGGTAGGTCCGCAACACATTATACGAGGGTTGTCTAGAAAGTAAGTTCCGATCGGTCGCGAAATGGAAACCACTGGGAAAATCCGGTAAAGCTTTGCACAGATGTATTGGTCAGTGTCTCTAGTACGCCCACTGATCGTGTCGCGTCGCTCTTTTGTTTTGAGTGAAGAGTGAGCACGTAAAGATGCTTAGGGAATAGCGTCTCCCGCCAAGTATGAGGGCCTGGTTATAGATTTCGCCTGTGTGATGCAGCCCACATAACACAACTGTCGAGCAGTTCCTTCTTCATGCCAATTCTCGGCCTCGCACTGCAGGGGCAACAAAGACGCTCCTGCAGCGTTTCCGATGAGAAATGTTTGATCACCCATTTTGCATCCCGCCTGTAAACGGAATGGGTAGGCCGAATGTAGGAAGTGAGCAGGAGCTGGTGAGGTAAGATTCTCGGTACAGCTTTTTACGTGGAAGTACATTTAATTGTTAGTCAATGAGATACGTAACTTTACACTGAAGAGCCCGTAGGTACGAACGTATTCCCGTCGTAAGTAATTTGGAAAATATTTCGAGTAGATTTCCCCACCATGTTATAGTTCTGGGTGGAGATTTTAATTTGCCGGATATAGACTGGGAGACTCAGACGTTCATAACGGGTGGCAGGGACAAAGAATCCAGTGAAATTTTTTTAAGTGCTTTATCTGAAAACTACCTTGAGCAGTTAAACAGAGAACCGACTCGTGGCGATAACATATTAGACCTTCTGGTGACAAACAGACCCGAACTATTTGAAAAAGTTAACGCACAACAGGGAATCAGTGATCATAAAGCGGTTACGGCATCGATGATTTCAGCCGTAAATAGGAATATTAAGAAGGGTAGGAAGATTTTTCTGTTTAGCATAAGTGACAAAAAGCAGATTTCAGAGTACCTGTTGGCTCAACACAAAAGTTTTGTCTCAAGTACAGATAGTGTTGAGGATCAGTGGACAAAGTTCAAAACCGTCGTACATTATGCGTTAGATGAGTATGTGCCAAGCAAGATCGTAAGAGATGGAAAAGAGCCACCGTGGTACAACAACCGAGTTAGAAAACTGCTGCGGAAGCAAAGGGAACTTCACAGCAAACATAAACATAGCCAAAGCCTTGCAGACAAACAAAAATTACGCGAAGCGAAATGTAGTGTGAGGAGGGCTATGCGAGAGCCGTTCAATGAATTCGAAAGTAAAGTTCTATGTACTGACTTGGCAGAAAATCCTAAGAAATTTTGGTCTTATGTCAAAGCGGTATGTGGATCAAAACAAAATGTCCAGACACTCTGTGACCAAAATGGTACTGAAACAGAGGATGACAGACTAAAGGCCGAGATACTAAATGTCTTTTTCCAAAGTTGTTTCACAGAGGAAGATTGCACTGTAGTTCCTTCTCTAGATTGTCGCACAGATGACAAAATGGTAGATATCGAAATAGACGACAGAGGGATAGAGAAGCAATTAAAATCGCTCAAAAGAGGAAAGGCCTCTGGACCTGATGGGATACCAGTTCAATTTTACACAGAGTACGCGAAGGAATTTGCCCCCCTTCTTGCAGCGGTGTACCGTAGGTCCCTAGAAGAGCGTAGCGTTCCAAAGGATTGGAAAAAGGCACAGGTCATTCCCGTTTTCAAGAAGGGACGTCGAACAGATGTGCAGAACTATAGACCTATATCTCTAACGTCGATCAGTTGTAGAATTTTGGAACACGTATTGTGTTCGAGTATAATGACTTTTCTGGAGACTAGAAATTTACTCTGTAGGAATCAGCATGGGTTTCGAAAAAGACGGTCATGTGAAACCCAGCTCGCGCTATTCGTCCATGAGACTCAGAGGGCCATAGACACGGGTTCCCAGGTAGATGCCGTGTTTCTTGACTTCCGCAAGGCGTTCGATATAGTTCCCCACAGCCGTTTAATGAACAAAGTAAGAGCATATGGACTATCAGACCAATTGTGTGATTGGATTGAGGAGTTCCTAGATAACAGGCCGCAGCATGTCGTTCTCAATGGAGAGAAGTCTTCCGAAGTGAGAGTGATTTCGGGTGTGCCGCAGGGGAGTGTCATAGGACCGTTGCTATTCACAATATACATAAATGACCTGGTGGATGACATCGGAAGTTCACTGAGGCTTTTTGCAGATGATGCTGTGGTGTATCGAGAGGTTGTAACAATGGAAAATTGTACTGAAATGCAGGAGGATCTACAGCGAATTGACGCATGGTGCAGGGAATGGCAATTGAATCTCAATGTAGACAAGTGTAATGTGCTGCGAATACACAGAAAGATAGATCCTTTATCATTTAGCTACAAAATAGCAGGTCAGCAACTGGAAGCAGTTAATACCATAAATTATCTGGGAGTACGCATTAGGAGTGATTTAAAATGGAATGATCATATAATGTTGATCGCCCGTAAAGCAGATGCCAGACTGAGATTCATTGGAAGAATCCTAAGGAAATGCAATCCGAAAATAAAGGAAGTAGGTTACAGTACGCTTGTTCGCCCACTGCTTGAATACTGCTCAGCAGTGTGGGATCCGTACCAGATAGGGTTGAAAGAAGATATAGAGAAGATCCAACGGAGAGCAGCGCGCTTCGTTACAGGATCATTTAGTAATCGCGAAAGAGTTACGGAGATGATAGATAAACTCCAGTGGAAGACTCTGCAGGAGAGACGCTCAGTAGCTCGGTACGGGCTTTTGTCAAAGTTTCGAGAACATACCTTCACCGAAGAGTCAAGCAGTATATTGCTCCCTCCTACGTATATCTCGCGAAGAGACCATGAGGATAAAATCAGAGAGATTAGAGCCCACACAGAGGCATACCGACAATCCTTCTTTCCACGAACAATACGAGACTGGAATAGAAGGGAGAACCGATAGAGGTACTCAAGGTACCCTCCGCCAAACACCGTCAGGTGGCTTGCGGAGTATGGATGTAGATGTAAGTAGATACATAGTATCAATAGCAAGCTGAGGTTGAAGCATTGTTTCCAGGCCGTCTGCTTTTGATGAAATGGGCTGAATCTGGAGCGGAGCTCGTAGAGCTCCACAGCACCGGCTAGAGGGCGCTGTCGTCAGTGTCTCGTAGTAGTGCCATCCTAGCAGAGCGCATCTACGTTGTGGTATCGTAGCTATCGGTACCACATCCCACAATACCGTCCCGTAATTGGCTCCCCCTAAGTCTCATCTCTGCTCACAAGAACCACTGGCTATGAAGATAATTTTTTTCCACAGACAACAACGAGCTGCAGACCAGTGAAGATAAATGGCCGAAAGCACAGGCGGCTGCTTTCTATGACGAGGATATTGGAAAGTTGATACAACACTACGACAAAACTCGAAGTTGGAACGGCAACTGTGTAGAGAAGTAGGTGGAAGGTGTACCTAACTGTTGCAAATAAAACGTTTCTGGTTTTCACTGTGGTTTCCATTTCGCAACCGATCGAAACTTACTTTCTGGACAACCCTCGTATCTGGATAGGAAACCGATGGAAATGCATATTTATTGAGTTAAGGACATACACAGCGTACACCCCATAACAACAACGTAGACCATAGTAACTGTTCTAAGTGACGACTGCCAATCTCAATGCATGTACCGCAATAGCGCATGCAGTTCTGCAACACTCTCGCCAAGATTCGGCATGTCTGTTGTACACTGGACGGATCCGTTTTCACTTCTGTCAATGGATTACCCATCGCAGTGCTTTAGTGCTGAACTTCGTACAGTTTGTACTGTTTAAGTATGTACTGTTTGCAGATGAGATCTCATTCACCTGTGGTGATGTCTTCAATGGCCAAACAGCCATGTGGAGTGATGACAGTCGTCATGCCACCGACATCAGTGACCACCAGAAACGATTCTCTGTCAAAGTATGGGCGGGCATTTTCCAAGATCACCTAATAGGACCTTATTTTCTGCGTCCACGTTACCTGGTGTTCCTGTGAGTTATGCTGTCACAGTTCTTGGAGACTGTACCCCTTGTTGTCTGCGGGAAGATGTGGTTTCAACAGGACGATGCACCAGGCCATTCCGATGTTAATGTCCACGAGCACTTGAACAACACGCACCCTCAGAGTTGGATTGGAATGGGAGTTCCTGTCCCATGACGAGCGTGATCGCCGTATCTCACACGTCTGGACTCGACGTTGGTGTGTGAAACCCAGTAGAAACATATGAAGGCCTCGTTGCTAGGGTGCAAGCTGCATGTCTCTTGGTACAACAGACACCAGGGATCTTTGAAAGAGTGCGGCAGAACTCCATCCGCATGCATTGAAACGGGCGGTCATGCCTTTGAACAGTTACTATGAGCTACATTGTTGTTATGCGGTGTATGCTGTGTATGTAGATAACATAATAAACATAAAACTTCATGGCAGATTAAAACTGTGTGCTCTACCACTGAGCTACCCAAGCACGACTCCTCACAGCTTAACTTCTGCCAGTACCTCGTCTCCTGCCTTCAAAACTTCATAGAAGCTCTCCTGCGAACCTGGCAGAACACTTGCCCGCGAAAGGCAAAGGTCCCGAGTTCGAGTCTCGGTCCGGCACACAGTTTTAATCTGCCAGGAAATTTCATATCAGCGCACACTCCGCTGCAGAGTGAAAATCTCATAATAAATATACATTTCTGACCACTGGCCGCTATCTCAACGTAATCGTTTGTAGACCTACAATCGCTTGTTTCAATTTGTCTCAAATGGTTTGAGATACGCTGTATATTATTTACTGGATTCGTTTAAAACATTTATGACTCTTATGTGAAACCGCCCACTGTAAGTGAATTGAAAGTAGTGACATTGTCAGAAAATGCCATAACATTTCGAGGTTCTACAAAGAAGAGACAAGTGGCAGATATATTTGTCACCGGAAACTAGTTAGAAATGTTACACAGGGTGACTCAGTTGCCCCTCTCGCTGTCGTTGTATGCAGTCCGCGATATTATATCTGACCTTCATAAACTACGTGAAAGATTTTCACATTTTCTCGTTCGCTGCGCGCAAACTATTAGTCGTACAGAAAAACTGAGCAGGGTCTTTTTATAGGAAATTTAATATGATTAAATTTCGTACTGGGATACATTTTCACTAGAGGCCATGGTTTTCGAGTTATTCAAGGAAAATGTACAAATGTGACCTTCAAACGTACCTCACAAGCCAGGATTTCCAGTGTTTTCGTGGCACTCCCTTTTACCACTGTAAAAAAAATCCCGATATTCGACCATTTTTTGTCTATTGATTTGGCTGTTACGCCATCACCACAGTCGGCTTCTTCGTTAAAATTATGAACTAAAACGTCGCGCTAAAAGTAATTAAGTGACAATTCGATCCAAACTTAACTCGTACAAGCACCGTATTATAGCGAAGTAGTTGTTTGTTAAAAAAATTATTAAGCAAAATTTAAACAAACATAATTTTGGCGGCGCTGTTATTTGTACTTAGGTGATTCATCTGAAAAGGTTCCCAACGTGATTATGACGCACGACGGGAATTAACAGACTTTGGATACGGAGTACTAGCTGGAGCTGGACGCATGGGACATTCCATTTCGGGAATCATTAGGAAATACAATACTCCGAGATCTGCAGTGTCAAGAGCATACCGAGAATACCATATTTTAGGTATTACCTCTCCCGACGGCTTTCACTTAACGACCGAGAGCAGCGGCATTTGCATAGAGTTGTCGGTACTAACAGAGTGAAATAATCGCAGCAATCAACGTGTGACGTACGACGAACGTATCCGTTAGGAACCTGGGGCAACATCTGGCGCTAATGGGCTACAGCGAGTGCCTTCGCTAAAAGCACGACATCGCCTGCAGCGCCTCTACTAAGCTCGTGATCATAGCGGTTAGAGCCTAGACGACTGGGAGACGGTGGCCTGGTCAGATGAGCCCCGAGAGGCGATGGTAGGGTTCGAGTGTGGCGCAGACTCCACGAAGCCATTTACCAATGGCACTGTGCAAACTGGTGGCGGCTCCGTAATGGTGTACGCTGTGTTACATGGAATAGACTGGCTTCTCTGATCCAACTGAACCGATCATTGACTGAAAATGGTTATGTTCGGCTACATGGAGGCCATTTGAGCTATCCATGAGCGTCATGTTCCCATCGTTTGAAGAGCATTCTGGAGTGGCTTGATCACCCATCGAACATTCATGGGACATAATCGAGAGGTCAATTCGTGCATAAAATCGTGCACCGGTAACAGTTCCGCAATTATGGACTGTTATACCTGCAGCATGGCTCAATATTTTTGCAGCGAACTTCCAACGACTTGTTGAGCCCAAACCACGTCGTGTTGCTGCATAATGCCGGGTAAAAAGAGATCCGACACGATGTTAGAAGGTATACCATGACTTCGATCGCCTCAGTGTACAGGTTGCACATTTCTATGGGGTTTGAGAAGACGACTGCATGAAAACTACAAGACATACAGAAGTATGACACATATCACTGAACAGCGCATCTCTCCAAATTTTGACCTGTAATACGTGTCGCGGCGCATTTTCACTAGGGAGCAGCCGTATCAAATTATGTACACAAAACACCGGTCCGTACCGTCCTATATAATTAGTTCGTTCCTGCAGACAGGCAGCCGAATGAACAGATTTCCAAAGCAGTCAGCTGTCATTGGGCTTACCCAGGCAATTCGTGTCTGTGATTTAATATTTGCACGTGTGTCGACGTTCGCTTCGTTACAGACAGTGCCCATACTGAGCACCTGTAATGTGGGTTAAAAACTTGGAGACATGTTCTATCAATGATATGAGTATATTATCTTTATATCTTGTAGTTTTTCGCGGAGTTGTCTGAAGCCCTGCGGGAAATTATGAATGGGCTGTAGTTTTGCCAGCATCCGTGCCGTCGTGTCCGATACTGTCACTGCTTCAAGTTAAGGAATGTGGTCAGGTGTAATGAAATCGAGGATAAGAGAGTACCCTGTACGTTGGATGATTAGACAGGAAGCCCTGGTAGCGTTAAGTTTTCCCTGATTTTCTGACTCACTTAACGCCAATTCTGGAATAGCTCTCTTGAAAAAACTACAGTCGGTTTCCTGTCCCTATCCTTCTTGTCCTAACCTATAGTAAGTTCCCAATGACCTTGTCGTCGATGGGACGTTGAACAGTAACGCTTTTAAAAATGTTGCTATTCTGAATCTGAATAATGACAGGTGCAGCCATCAGCACAGACATACTCGATCCACTTTACATTAAAAGGTGGTAAACGACATACCAGCAAAGCCCTACAAGACGGCAGAGGGGACCCATTTTGAGCAGACGCTGAAGTAACTGACTTGCAGTATCTGTTCAGATAACCACGGAAGATGTGATTGGCATCTTCCTCTACACTGCAATCGCATACTGAATGGCCACCAATCCGATGCGATGCAGGTGGTTCCGCTAGCAGCCATGATTGAAGGTGAGGCGTGTTTCAGTGTTCTTGAATCTTCTGGAGCATCGATGTTTCGAAAGCCAGAAGTCAGGTATCAGTACCAAGTTAATTTTGGCATGATTTCTGCCTCCGTATTTTGATGACCCTTGCCATTCTACGTTCCACATCTCTCTGATTGTTAGGCTGAGGACGTTTTTAAAAGATACCCAGCCAGACCTTCTGTACGCTCCCTCTTCCTGTCGTAAGCGACCATCAGGTCTGCTGTTAAATTTCGAGCAAATGCCGCAGTCATCTTTTCCTCAACACATCGTAGCATTGTGATTCCCAGTTGTGAATTTTTATATCAAGTTCATGTCATATGCAATTCGATGACGGTTTCGTTGTAGCTGTATATCAGTAATTCAAGTGCTGACCTGGAAACGAAGGGGATAACGATCTGAACACGGAGATGCACCTCGGCGTATACAAGACCTCGTTGTTCATACTCGTTACTTCCTTAGACATCATGAATTTCTTATCCGAGTAGGCAGAACAACATCCATCTTCGTTTTCCGAAGAGCTGGTGTAGTTGAGCCTTGTGCTTCTGTAGTTCGTTGATTGCAGAAACTATCATTCAAAATGCATATCATTTTGGTATTCATAGCCACAGCCCAGGTCGAATACGACTTGCGATTCCGTACAGGGAAATGTCAGTCTGATCACTGAAAGATCTCACGTCACCAGTGATAAGTGCAGTTCACTGTGGAGTCTATATTAGAGAGTCTACTATTACGTACGTGCGTCAGAATTTGCGCAGTGTGGAAAGAACCGTCGACAAACATAAGACTCAATTACATGTTCGAAGGAACTTTCATCCCGTAAGTTGGTGACGTAACGTGGGAAGCAAGGTCGCACGTATTGGCTGGGAACATCCTTTCTCACACAAGACAGCTGGGCGCAGGGCTACAGCATACCAACACAGCTCTCAAACCTGTCCTGACGTGGCCCACCGTCTGTGCTGATGACATCAGACACAAAATATTTAAATTACTGCTGAGTTACATTCACTCAGTGAGCCGTGTGCAACTTGGTAATCGATGTGTTAAATTATGTACGGTGTTAACTCCGTCTGCTTCTTTTCTTCACTTGCAATCTCGTTAATTCCTCGAAGGGCATTTCCTGTTGGAGTTCATAAGGAAGGCAGAACTTCAAGAAAGGGATGAAGTAAGACTGCGGTTTTATGTCCCATGGAGAACGAAGTCGTTAACGCAAGCAACATTTGGGAAAGGAAATCGGCCGTATATTTTTCAAAGGGACCACCCAGCGGCTTCCCTTGACGAGGTACGTGGGAGGCGCGCCGTAAGCGGTGTGCGCAATTACGGCATTGGTCACAGGAGTCGCACCGTGTCGTCTTTTCAGGCGAGTCCCGGTTATGTGTACTGTATCACCACGGACGAATCCGAATGTGAAGGCTCTGAGGCAAACGAACGTTGCCAGATTATGTTCGTCTTCATTATACTGGGCGCAGGAGAAGGCGTGGTGGTGTGAGATGCTGTTCGGTACACAATACGATCATCTCTGGTTCACATTGCCGGTAATTTGGACAGCACGTGTCACATTTCTGACGTGTTAAGGCCGGTGGCTGTGGAGTATCTGCGAGGTCTCTGTTACGTTATCTTACAAGGAGGGGGGGGGGAGATGCAACACCGTTTGTTTCTGAAAGCACGTTGGTTTTATTCAGGAATCCAATACATCACATGACTCCCGACTCTTTTGGCTACAAGATCCTCTTTTTCGCTATAATCTCTGTTCAATGCGACGGCCTTACCCTGCCTTACTGGGAGGCTCTGCATATCCGCATGGAAACACTCTACTGGTCGACGTCGGAACTTTGCTGCCTCAGTAACATCCCCATCCACGTACTGATTCCTGTGGAGTGCATCAAATGGCTGAAATGGCTCTGAGCACTATGGGACAACATGTATGGTCATCAGTCCCCTAGAACTTAGAACTACTTAAACGTAACTAACCTAAGACATCACGCACATCCATGCCCGAGGCAGGATTCGAACCTGCGACTGTAGCGGTCACAGGAGTGCATCCTTTATTGGGCTAAACAGACGGAAGTCGGAAGGTGCGAGATATGGGCTTTATGGGGGATGAAGTAGAACGGTCCAACGACGCTCAATAAAGCACACTTCAGAGTTGTCCGTTGCACCATGAGGGAAGACATTAAACAGAATAACCCTTTCAGAGCCCAATAAGACCGCCGCCACCACCTTACCGGCTGAAGCAGTATGAACGTTTCATTCGCAGAGATAGCGTGGCTCCAAACCATAGATTTCCGTCAGAAGTGATGAACACATGTTTCATCACCTGTGCCGACGTTCGACCAGAGCGTTATAGATATTCGTAGGCACTTGTAGGATGTGCGTGGAGACCTGGCAGTGAACAAAAGCACGGTGAATCGTTGGGTGAGTCGTCTGTAATTATCAGCCTCGTAACGCGCAAGCAGTTCGGCACAGATGACCCGTCGTTGCTCTTTATTGTCTTCTGTCAGGTGCCGAAGGCCCCAGTGGGCACACTCCTTTGCGTACCACAACTACTGGTTGAGTGTGTTAGTACTACCAACAGAGACTTACAGTTGAGCAGCGAGGTGCTTGAGATGCGTCGATCACCTCGAATGAGAGTGTCCGCACGTTTCAACGTTGCAGGAGTCACAGCTATTTGAGGCCAACCGGCTCGCGTAAATCGGATAGGTTTGCGCAGCCCTGTTCCGATGATGCCAGACGTCTCGCCCAACGATTCAGATTGATTTTGTTCTGTGCCAGGTCTCCGTAGACATCCTGAAGGAGCCTACGGATATCTATGATGCTCCGGTTTTCCCCCAAAAGAAACTCAGCGACAGCTCTCTGCTCGGCACGCACCTCCGTTACAGACGCCATTTTGAAGGCTACGTATAGCGTCGCCACCTATCGGAACTCAATGAAGCTTCGGGGGCTGAAGTGGGAAGTTTCGGCGGTGTCTCACAACAAATTTCGCATTTTTTCAACAGTAACTGTCCGAGAAAAAAGTGTGTTGCATTATTTATTGAACGTCCCTCGTGCAAAAAATAACGCAAGACTGCATGTTGGATGTACTGTCCTCACCTGCCTCGAAGCAGAGGGTGTCCGACCACGGTTCGCCAGCCACTACTGTCGTGAACTCTAGTAAAGCTTTGGAGCAGCACGCACCCCGTCATCCAAGCTCAGTTCGACTCAGTGCCCAACCGGCTTAGGCACGTTGTGGCTGGCGGAGGTGACAGTTCTGTGTGCTGAATTTCGCACTCCGCACAGCCCCGAATCACTTACAAATTTAACCGTGTTTGTTCCGTAATGTACGGGAATTAGACAAAAACTGGGAACACCGCGAAATATGTGTCCTTGAACATAAATGTAGACGCTAGCAAAGCCTACAGGTGGTCCAGTTGTATCTGATCACGAAAGGCACCTGAGCAATGCCCTTAATACGTTGCAAGTGTAAGTCGGGGTCAGAATAGTGTTCTGCGTAGTTGCAAGTGTATTATTTAGTGGATAAGTGAAGTCGAACATGGGAAAATTGTCGGTGCTTCCGCACCAAAGGAGCCGAAGCGTTTGGTGTTTCAAGAGGCGTCCCATCGAAGACGTACACCGCATACGGAAAAAGCAGAAAAACCTAATCCGCTATGGCGCAGTGCGGGCAAAACTGTGTTTTGAGTGATCGCGACGGACGGTCATTGAAGAGGATTGCCGGCCGGGGTGGCCGAGCGGTTCTAGGCACTTCAGTCTGGAACCGCGCTACCGCTACGGTCGCAGGTACGAATCCTGCCTCGGGAATGAATGTGTGCGATGTCCTTAGCTTAGTTAGGTTTAAGTAGTTCTAAGTTCTAGGGGACTGATGACCTCAGAAGTTAAGTCCCATAGTGCTCAGAGCAATTTGAACCATTGAAGAGGATTGTGACGAAAAATAAAGAGGGCGACAGTTCCAAAAGTCGCTGCGGGACTGAATGTCACACCCGTGAACCTTTTCAGCACCAAGAAACAAAGGGAGCGCCATAAGCTGGGAATTGCAGAGGGAGATGCAGTTCGAATATCACACGTCAATGATGCAAATGCCCCTAACAAGAAAACGTGGTACCGAAGCTATAAAGCATAGAGGTGCGGAGTAATGGAAGAATGTCTTTGATAGAATGTCTTTGGTTGGATGAGTCTTGTTTCACACTGTTTCCAACTTCTCGCCAAATTTGCGTCCCAACAGTGAAACATGGCGATGATTATTTGGACGACCATATCATGATATTCCACTGGCCCCGTGGTCAAAGGTCGCACTACTGTCAAGAATTATGTGACCATTTTGGTTAAGCAGTACCATCCCATGGTACAATATTTGTTCCCCATTGGTGATGTCGTGATCAAGACAGGTCGTATGGGCGCGGACTTGTTTTTGTGAACACAATGGTGAACTATCGCAGCTCCCCTGTCTATCTAAGTCAGCAGATGTCAAATTTACAGGGTGTTTCAAAAATGACCGGTATATTTGAAACGGCAATACAAACTAAACGAGCAGCGATAGAAATACACTGTTTGTTGCAATATGCTTGGGACAACAGTACATTTTCAGGCAGACAAACTTTCGAAATTACAGTAGTTACAATTGTCAACAACAGATGGCGCTGCGGTCTGGGAAACTCTATAGTACGATATTTTCCACATATCCACCATGAGTAGCAATAATATGGTGTAGTCTCTGAATGAAATTACCCGAAACCTTTGACAACGTGTCTGGCGCAATGGCTTCACATGCAGATGAGATGTACTGCTTCAGCTGTTCAATTGTTTCTGGATTCTGGCGGTACACCTGGTCTTTCACGTGTCCGCACAAAAAGAAGTCACAGGGGTTCATGTCTGGCGAATAGGGAGGCCAATCCACGCCGCCTCCTGTATGTTTCGGATAGCCCAAAGCAATCACACGATCATCGAAATATTCATTCAGGAAATTAAAGACGTCGGCCGTGCGATGTGGCCGGGCACCATCTTGCATAAACCACGAGGTGTTCGCAGTGTCGTCTAAGGCAGTTTGTACCGCCACAAATTCACGAAGAATGTCCAGATAGCGTGATGCAGTAATCGTTTCGGATCTGAAAAATGGGCCAATGATTCCTTTGGAAGAAATGGCGGCCCAGACCAGTACTTTTTGAGGATGCAGGGACGATGGGACTGCAACATGGGGCTTTTCGGTTCCCCATATGCGCCAGTTCTGTTTATTGACGAAGCCGTCCAGGTAAAAATAAGCTTCGTCAGTAAACCAAATGCTGCCCACATGCATATCGCCGTCATCAATCCTGTGCACTATATCGTTAGCGAATGTCTCTCGTGCAGCAATGGTAGCCGCGCTGAGGGGTTGCCGCGTTTGAATTTTGTATGGATAGAGGTGTAAACTCTGGCGCATGAGACGATACGTGGACGTTGGCGTCATTTGGACCGCAGCTGCAACACGGCGAACGGAAACCCGAGGCCGCTGTTGGATCACCTGCTGCACTAGCTGCGCGTTGCCCTCTGTGGTTGCCGTACGCGGTCGCCCTACCTTTCCAGCACGTTCATCCGTCACGTTCCCAGTCCGTTGAAATTTTTCAAACAGATCCTTTATTGTATCGCTTTTCGGTCCTTTGGTTACATTAAACCTCCGTTGAAAACTTCGTCTTGTTGCAACAACAGTGTGTTCTAGGCGGTGGAATTCCAACACCATAAAAATCCTCTGTTCTAAGGAATAAACCATGTTGTCCACAGCACACTTGCACGTTGTGAACAGCACACGCTTACAGCAGAAAGACGACGTACAGAATGGCGCACCCACAGACTGCGTTGTCTTCTATATCTTTCACATCACTTGCAGCGCCATCTGTTGTTGAAAATTGTAACTACTGTAATTTCGAAAGTTTGTCCGCCTGAAAATGTACTGTTGTCTCAAGCATATTGCAACACACAGTGTATTTCTATCGCTGCTCGTTTAGTTTTTATTGCCGTTTCAAATATACCGGTCATTTTTGAAACACCCTGTATTTTGCCTCTGTGGTCTACTTTGGAGAGAAGGATGGGTGATCGGTACCGACCTCCATCATCGTTACCTAAGGCTGCCATTTTGTACCTAGAATGGTATAACATTCCGTTGAAAAAAAGGCATGATGAAGTGTCGTATTTTGGTGTTTCCATATTTTTGCCCAACCCCTGTGCATGTGCAATAAATAACATACTACCGTTTGCTACCTTTCCTGGTGTTTCAGTTCAATGGCCAACAGTTTATTAGTAGATAGACAGATTGATTAATAAAAACTGCAGTTGAGCCACACAGGGAACAGGGACTACACTATGGAAAACTGCACTAGTGCCTTTAGGGCGTGGGCGAGGTGTTTATAAGCACGCACATATAGGAAACTAAAGCCAAAACAGACTCGGTGCTGATTCGAAATATACGCCTGGTCTGAGTAATGACACCTAAAGCGAGAGTTCGGCTTTATGCCGGCAACGACTGACTCACTACTCGTTCCCGCTGCCCGCCCAGTCACGGCGTGCAACCGACGTGAAATATTTGCAGACATTCACCGGCGATCAATTTGCATAAATGATAGCCCTTAGCGGTTGAAAGCCCTGCGCGGGGAAACTCTCAGTCAACAACCCGGAGCTTTGAGAAACTAACACCTGCTTTTGGGCATTAGTCATCAGACACATTGTTTCTATACGTAATAAATGACGTCACAATGAAGCGTCTAATAAGACAAAAGCCGGGAAGCCTTTATTCAAAACCGAGTGAAAATTAAGGATAGATTACGCCTGTGGATGAAATGTTCACATACAATGTAATCAAATTCATTAAATTACCATCTGATTGTAGCCATGACATAAACCGAATTGAAGAAGAGTTCCAAAAGTGTGGTTCCGCGTTCGCTTGCTGGAGTTACTTTACAAAGGACGCGAAAGCTAAATCCATTATTAGATAGCTAATGTACGGAAATATTTCTTCGAGAAACGAAACAACATAAGATTTTCCGGAATTAATAGAACCATTCAGGAAAAACAACTTGACAAAGTCAGATATACGGTATAGTGGAGAGATCATGTAGTGAAATTATAGTTGTGTACTACTAAAACTACGGTTCGGTATTTTTGGCACAGTATATAAATGACGTAGTAAGTGGTGTAGTTCTGGCAGTTTTGGTAAGGAAAGAAATATAATTGAATGTGTGGGAGAGGAACTGGGGGCATATAATTACACTAATGGCCATTAAAATTGCTACACCACGAAGATGACTTGCTACAGACGCGAAATTTAGCCGACAGGAAGAAGATGCTGTGATATGCAAATGATTAGCTTTTCAGAGCATTCACACAAGTTTGGCGCCGGTGGCGACACCTACAACGTGCTGACATGAGGAAAGTTTCCAACCGATTTCATATACACTAACAGCAGTTGACCGGCGTTGCCTGGTGAAACGTGGTTGTGATGCCTCGTGTAAGGAGGAGAAATGCGTACCATCACGACTTTGATAAAGATCGGATTGTAGCCTATCGCGATTGCTCTTTATCGTATCGCAACACTGTTGCTCGCGTTGGTCGAGATCCAATAACTGTTAGTAGAATATGGAATCGGTGGGTTCAGGAGGGTGATACGGAACGCCGTGCTGGATACCAACGGCCTCGTGTCACTAGCAGTCGACAGGCATCTTATCCGCATGGCTGTAACGGATCGTGCAGCCACGTCTCGATCCCCGAGGCGACAGATGGGGACGTTTGCAAGAGAACAACCATCTGCACGAACAGTTCGACGACGTTTGCAGCAGCACGGACTATCAGCTCGGAGACCATGGCTGCGGTTACCCTTGACGCTGCATCACAGAGAGGAGCGCCAGCGATGGTGTACTCAACGACGAACCTGGGTGTACGAATGGCAAAACGTCATTTTTTCGGATGAATCCAGGTTCTGTTTACAGGATCATAATGGTCGCATCCGTGTTTGGCGACATCGCGGTGAATGCACATTGGAAGCGCATATTCGTCATCGCCATACTGGCGTATCACCCGGCGTGATGGTATGGGGTGCCATTGGTTACACGTCTCGGTCACCTCTTGTTCGCATTGACGGCAATTTGAACAGTGGATGGTTCAAATGGCTCTGAGCACTATGGGACTCAACTGCTGTGGTCATCAGTCCCCTAGAACTTAGAACTACTTAAACCTAACTAACCTAAGGACAGCACACACATCCATGCCCGAGGCAGGATTCGAACCTGCGACCGTAGCGGTCGTGCGGTTCCAGACTGTAGCGCCTTTAACCGCTCGGCCACTCCGGCCGGCTGAACAGTGGACGTTACATTTCAGATGTGTTACGCCCCGTGGCTCTACCCTTCATTCGATCCCTGCGAAACACTACATTTGAGCAGGATAATGCACGACCGCATGTTGCAGGTCCTGTACGGGCCTTTCTGGATACAGAAAATGTTCGACTGTTGCCCCACCCAGCACATTCTCCAGATCTCTCTCCAATTGTAAACGTGTGGTCAGTGGTGGCCGAGCAACTGGCTCGTCACAATACGCCAGTCACTACTCTTGATGAACTGTGATATCGTGTTGAAACTGCATGGGCAGCTGTACCTGTAGAGGCCATCCAAGCTCTGTTTGACTCAATGCCCAGGCGTAACGAGGCCGTTATTACGGCCAGAGGTGGTTGTTCTGGGTACTGATTTCTCAGGATCTATGCATCCAAATTGAGTGCAAATGTAATCATATGTCAGTTATAGTATAATATATTTGTCCAATGAATACCCGTTTATCATCTGCATTTCTTCTTGGTGTAGCAATTTTAATGGCCAGTAGTGTAGAACCGCACATCGTTCAGCGTTGAGGCCAATTCGCACTGGCCGTCATCTCACGTTCCGTCCCTTCAAA
Source organism: Schistocerca cancellata (assembly GCF_023864275.1). Taxonomy (NCBI): domain Eukaryota; kingdom Metazoa; phylum Arthropoda; class Insecta; order Orthoptera; family Acrididae; genus Schistocerca; species Schistocerca cancellata. The sequence goes on along the minus strand of NC_064634.1, from coordinate 382,506,115 downwards.
ACATTCTGCAATGCATTTCAAATGGCAGCATCCACACAGGCCGTCCCGTCACGTGACGGTGCGACGCCGTCAAGGTTTCTCGGGAAGAAAGTTTTGCCGTCTGACGTCATCCGTCCGTTGTTGATCACGCGACCCCAAGCTCATTTCCTCTTCATACACGGCCATGTACAGGTCTCCGTATTTCGTTTCGATGTGGTTTTCGTGCTTAATATCAGTTGTTTTTGTTATAAATTGTTTCATTTCGTTATTTGTTTTCTTAAAATTTATTATAAATGACGAAAGATTAATTGATGCAGTGAGGTAGCAGTCTGAATTGTCGCACATGAGCGTTCTAAATTATTTGCCGTCTGCTACACTTTTTTATACACGCCGGTACGCTATTTCATATCTTACAGTTAAATGCCTTGCAATATGGCTCCGAACTTGAAGTGAAATAAGTACAGTGGGTAGAATCAGATTTATTACTAAGTGGAATTCATAGTATGTTGTCATGCATTTGTACCGTTCAATAAAGATATGGACTGAAACATTTAGACACTGCAAATTATTTGTTTAAATACATGCATGTGCCAGGCTTATTTATTGTTAAGTGGCTCTCTGGATTGTGTGTGAAACAGTTTACCAAGCATCAATGGTCAATATTTGTGGTTTCACTAGCTAAACCCAGTACAAATAAGGCACTTGAACTATTAAAAGCCAATTACGAGACGTAAAGAAAATCTGTGACTCTTGATGGTAAAGGTATTGAGGGAGATATGACTATTGCACAAAAGTTTGCACTGGACCAGCAACTAAACTCAACCTTAAACAAACCAGTTTTTTGTGGAATGTGATGGCAGCCCGTAACACAGCATTCATTTTAGTAATTCTGTGTGCAATTTGACGGAACAAATGAAAACAACCTGATGCTCCGATTTCCTAAAAGATAAAATGAAGATTTACTCTCCTCGAGCTCTTTGTATAGTGTGTGAAATTCACCTTCTGTATCACTTAATGTCATTTTACGAGCCCGCTGCTGTGGCCGATCGGTTGTAGGCGCTTCAGTCCGGAACCGCGCTGTTACTACGGTCGCAGGTTCGAATCCTGCCTCGGGCATGGATTTGTGTGATGTCCTTAGGTTAGTTAGGCTTAAGTAGTTCTATGTCTAGGGTACTGATGAGCTCAGATGATAAGTCCCATAGTGCTTAGAGCCATTTGAACCATTTTGTCATTTTACGGACCGATACTCCTTTTTGTGTGTTTTGCATTTCTGTCTTCTTTCTCTAATATACATGCTATTCCTGCAAGCTGTAAACCATCTGAGTCCAATAAATGTAAGTTTCGTACAAATGTGGGCACCAGCATCGACGTACGTGAACTACCATGTTGTGTATGTCAGCTTTGCATGTAAAAACAGTTGAAATCCATCTTGCGAAGATCGCAATTCCCGTGAAAAGAACAGCTGAGGACAGCCATGCCAGTTGAGATCACGTGACTTTAATTGAGTTGACGTGCCGTGACCTGACGGACAAAGTGAACACACCTTGACGTGACGGTGACCTGACGTGACGTGACGTGATGGCACCGTGATGTGATGTGACGGTGACTTGACGGCCAGTGTGTACTGGCCTTTAGTCCAATATGTACTGCATACCCTTATAAAACATGAATTGCTTTTTGTAACTAATAAAAATTACCATATTGCCTAACTTCTACTATTTTATGTAACCAAAGCAATTTCATTCGGTGGAAGTACAGTTTACGCGTACAAATATAAAAAAATATGTAATCGTTGTTATTATTTTGTACTCAATGGAACGCTCTTCACCATGATCAAACGCAAGAGTTTCCTATTATTATTGATAAGTACGAACGTTTATTTATGACTAATAAAAACCTGTATTATGTGAGCTCTACGACATGCTGAAACGATGTTTGATATGTTTTTGTTCTGCTTTGTTTTTAAATTTAACCTTTTCTTGGAGAAATGCGCTACATGATAAATCTGTATTGCTTTTCTTTATTTTTGCCACAACATCCCTCTGTTTCACCTTGCAAATCAACAAACTTCATACAAAACAAGACTTAACAATGAGGATTTCAATTTTTTTTATAAACACCGTTAATTTTTAAGTAAAAGACGGGAAGATAACTATGTAGAGCAAAAACGTTCCGCAGGTTATGCTGCCTGTTATATATCTACAGTTTGTAGACGTTTCACCGTTTCTGGTTTGTAGAGGAATCTACTAAGGCACTGACCGTCTATGGCAAAGCCGTAGAAATGAGGTAACGCCTGAGAGGTATGCAACACGCCTAACGTACAGGTAACGTGTTTACGATCTTAACTGACCAAGGCTACTAGGAAAACTGCCGTAGCCTGATGACAGACTACCGTAGCCTACGGTAGTTTTACCACTCTACTAATCCCGAGGCACAACACTCTCCACTGCTGTCCGCAATGGACTTACATTTATTCCCAGAACAGAGCCAAGAGCTTGCGCGCCATCCAGAAGGGAAACCCGGCGAGTGAGTTTGCGGCCGTATCCGGACCGCGCCGCGCCTTCCGTCAGCTGAGCTGAGCTGAGCAGAGCTGGTAAGAAGCTCCGGCTGGCTGGCTGCCTTGAGTGCTGGCCTAGACCCAGATGCGGCGTGCGAACCTCTCTCTGCTCGTTAGCGAGGTTTCCGCTGCTGGCGTTCTCGTTTTCGCGCCGATCACAGGCGCCGCGCCGCGCCGCCCCGCCCAGTAGCTACCGGGCTTTTTGCAAGACAGCTGCTAGACAGGCACTCCGCGTCGCAGCCAATTACCTTCCGAGCAGAAGAGGCCCCTAGCTTGACTACGACGGCGCGGCATGGCGATTGCACGTACCTACACCTCTTGCAAGCACACTATGTGTGTGGGACTTGCCGCAGTATGAGTGTATATGGAAAATTCTCATATTAACCCTTTCGTGAGCCGTGGGAAACATGCTTCCCACTACAATGAACTCGCTCCTTGTCCCGTCGGATTCACAGTTCCCACCTCTGTATGGTGCTACTACCTAGTGAACAGTATAGGGTACTACTTCCAATCGGAAGATCCCGCCGTTTTTTCTGTACCTTCTACAGAGGCATTGTATAGCTGAGTGTTGCTCTGTAGAGGAGCTGTTTGCGTGACATTTTGTGATATTTTCCTCAAAGCTATAGTATCAGGTAAATACTTTTGATTTACCCAAATTTATGAAGGAAAACGTAAAATTGGAACGAGGAGAATTCCAGTTTGAAACAAAAGAAGCCATTTCTGCAGTAAAATGGATAACCGTCCAGTCACTTTCCTGTCCTCAATTGGTTGGTTCAAATGGCTCTGAGCACTATGGGACTTAGCTTCTGAGGTCACTAGAACTCAGAACTACTTAAACCTAACCAGCCTAAGGACATCACACACACCCATGCCCGAGGCAGGATTCGAACCTGCGTCCGTAGCGGTCTCGCGGTTCCAGACTGTAGCGCCTAGAACCACTCGAACAAACCCGGCCGGCTGTCCTCAATTCATGACCCATGAGAAACAGCCACAGTGAAAAGGAAAAACAAGGATAGTACTAATACAGACATTTCTTGTCCTAAAGTTGTGGCAGAATACAGCAAAATAATGGGTGGTGTCGATAAGTTTGATCAATTACGAGAAAGGTATGCTATTGGCAGACGTTCTGTAAAATGGTGGCACAGAATATTTTATTTCCTGGTGGACGCTGCTGCAGTGAAAGTTTTATCTTGTGGAAAATAAGTGAAAGAGAAAGTGGACAGCATGATCAGCTCACATACAGGATCCATCTAGCCAGACAATTGATCGCTGGCTTCTCATCCCAAAAAAGGCGTGGACAAAAACCTGTCTTTCTGGAAAAGAGGGGTAAAGTACCTGAAAATTTTCGTCATGTGGCTGTAGGGGAGCATCAACCCATTTTAGGAGAAACCTACTGGACGTGCCGTCATTGTAGTACCAAAGCTGCGGGAAAGAGCACTCGCTGTGTTTGTACATATTGTCAAATACCACTTTGCATAGACCCATGTTACAGAAAATTTCGTGGCAAGTAAGTGTAAACAACAAAAGAAGTAAATTTATCAAATAAATATGACATATATTGAAAAAGTTGTTTTTGTCATTTAACTCCAAGGAAGGGCAGTGGGAAGAATACTTCCCACCTTGTTGTGTGACCTCACTTTCAGAGTTGGAGCAAATTTGATATTCTGTATGATAAATAAAACTAATATCTGCTCTCCATTCATTAAAAAAACTGCTCAATAATTTTGCCCACGAAAGGGTTAAGGTCCGGTCAAACAGTGAGCGGGCTGCCTACGGGTCGAGGCAGCTAACGTTGATGTGGACGCGGACGATACATCCGAGTTCACGGGAGACAGCGCTGTCAACACACGGGTCGATCTGGTTAACGCGATCTGCGCTCGCAGCGCTCTCCAGCGGCCGTTGTAGATTTCATTTGGCTGGTAACCACACAGTTTCTTTACGAAAATGGGCGCGCGTAGAATAACTGCCTTAAGTCTGACAGCGACTGTCGATCAAGAGCGGAAAAGATAACGAACAGAATTCTAGACTCTTCGTTGGCTTGAACAGCGAATTGCTGGTAGAGCAACATTACATAATACTGTACAACGATCTGAGATACATACTAGTAGAAGTTAATCGTTAGTTGAATTTTCAACCATTTCGGTTTTAAATCGATTACAGTTTACCATTACAGGGGGGACCAAAAACAAGTATCCACTGTTTAAAAGTCCATAACTGGCAAACTAATTGACGGAGTTGTCTCATCTCTGGTAGTGTAATAGTTTGTAGTTCTGGTAATCGCCAAACAAGCGTTGTATTGCGTTGTTTTGTTTTGTCAGATGACAGTCGCCAGTTAGTCAGTGTTTTGTTCTTAGTTGCACCTAGTTACTCGAGTAAACATGGCTGGTGCAAGGCTTACCGTCGATGAAAGGAAGTCAGTTTTGAAGTGGTATTTTAAGTACGTAAACATTAAAGAGGTTCAACGGCAATGGCGAAATGAGTATCAAACAGAGCCACCGAAACGTTTAACGATTCGTCGCATTCGAGACAAATTTGAAGCACAAGGCTGTGTTAAAGATGTCGACAAACAACGATCTGGACGCCCTGTAACAGTAACAAGTCCAGCTAACTTCCGTCGTGTGTTACAATTCACTCGCTTACCACAGAAGTCTGTGAGACAGTGTGCCCGTGAAACTGGAGTGAGTCGTTCACGTGTTCGGCGAATTTTGAAGACAGCAAAGTGGAAGTGCTAAATCCCACGATTGCTACACGCAATGAACGAGGACGACCCAGGTCGTAGAATGGAGTACTGCGAGTGGTTTACTAACATGGTGCGCAACGATGAAGAGTTTGCAGAGATGATTGTGTGGTCTGAAGAGGCACAGTTCAAACTCAATGGTACAGTCAATCGCCACAACTGAATCTACTGGGCCGCCGAAAATCCGTCCATGTAGAGAAAGCCGTGAATTTGCCAGGAATAAATGTGTGGTGTGGGTTGTCTTACAGGGGCTTGATTGGGCCATAGTTCTTTGATGACACAATTTCCGGTGAGGTGTACCCTCAGAAGCTTCAGACATCCATTTTACCTGCCATCAGAGACTTGTATGGAGATGGAATAGTTTTTCAATAAGATGGTGGCCCAGCCCACTACCAAAATCGTGTTAGGGCGTATCTCGACGAAACTCTACCAGGAAGATGGATAGGCCGTAGAGGTGCTGTGGACTATCCACCACCTTCCCCAGACCTAACTCCTCTGGACTTTTACATGTGGGGAGCACTAAAGAACGTCGTTTATCGACAAAAGCCACGCACATTGGATGAACTTCGAGAATACATCGTGCATTCATGTACAAATATCCAACTGAACACGTTGCAGTCAGTAGTTCGTGCTGCAGTTCGTCGGCACCGTTTGTGTGTGGATATTAATGGCGACCATTTCGAACACCTACAGTGATATCTTTAAGTTGGACTTTAAACTACACTTTCATCAAAAATGAGACAACTCCGTCAATTAGTTTGCAAGTTATGGACTTTTAAACAGTGGATACATTTTTTTGGATCCATCTGTATTGTCTAATACCAGTTTGTGCATATTCTGAAAGTTGCATTGACTACCTACGCTCTGAAGTAATGTACTTTATCATATGGATTCCAAGATCGACATTCGTCTCGCAATTTCATCCAGACGGACGAGGAGATTTTTTTCTAAGCAGCTGACAACAACTCAAAAAGATGTTTACCGCCAAGGTGCAAACATGACCCACTCCATAAACCGAGAGATGGGCCAAAACATTATGACCACCGGCTTAATAGCTTGTTTGTCGCTCTTCGGAACAAAATACATCACTGATTCTGTGCATCAGGTATCCGATGGTTTGTTGGTAGGTTTATGGAGGTATGTGGCATTAGATGTTTACGCAAATGTCATGTAATTCGCGTAAATAACGGACCGCTGATTTTCGCACGCTGTGATCGCGTGTGAGTATACCATATTGACTCAAGGGTCGATATTTCTGGTAAAGCCTACTGCTTTGTTTCATCACTGAGTATACCATCTTGACTCAAGATGGTATACTCAGTGATGAAACAAAGCAGTAGGCTTTACCAAAAATATCGACCCTTAGACACTGTGTCTAATAGTGTATTTTAAATACGACAGTATGCCATCTTAGTCAGTGTTTAACACTTAAAACACTTGATAATGGCACTTTGAAGCCAAAGTCATGATTGTGTAAGTGTAAATGTAACACTGTAATAAAAAACAGTCTCATGGCGGTACTGAATTTAAAGAAGGGGTCATAATGTTTCGCTTATCCGTGAATATTTTACAGGAAGTTTCATAATAGCAAAAACTTCCAGTGTGTATCTTGTGTTTACTTTCAGACATAGATTGGCAATCATGTTAAGATTTCTGGCCACTGTGGAAGCATCCCAGTCCAGTCGTTAACTTTTGCAACAAGAATTGCGACTATTACTTTATTTATAACAAATATCATTGACATTTGAGATAATCTATTAAATGGGTAAGAAAGACCAGGCCCTTTAAAAAACAAAGGAAAAAAAAGAAACTGAAGGAGGTGGACGCTTTTCTCCTCATAGCTCAAGAGCTCACGACACTACCATCTACGCTACAGTTTCGACGTAACCAACATGTCTCCGTATATGGCATACACTGCCTAAAGATTGCATATACAAATGCCATTATTTGATATTTAATATGAAAACTGTACCGAAAAGACGCGGTTTTGACAGATCATCGTTGTGTTGTAGCATGATTGCCGGCCGGTGTGGCCGAGCGGTTCTAGGCGCTACAGTCTGGAACCGCGCGACAGCTACGGTCGCAGGTTTGAATCCTGCCTCGGGCATGGATGTGTGTGATGTCCTTAGGTTAGTTAGGTTTAAGTAGTTCTAAGTTCTAGGGGACTGATGACCTCAGCAATTAAGTCCCATAGCACTCAGAGCCATTTGAACCATTTTTGATAACAACATTTAGAGCATGAAGCTTTTACCTATCGATTTGTAGTTTCCTTTTGTTTTATTATAATAGATCTTAGCTAGAGTTCTTCAACTTGCTCATGCTCTGGAACAGCTTATATTCCTACCGCGTGCTCTACGAGAAAGAAAACCCACCAAAACCGACGTTTAACGCCATACAATATGACGGCTCCTATGTTCTCCTTATAACTTAAAACGATCTCGCATCTCACTGGCCACGTACCTCTCTACAAGGAAAAAATTCAACACGACAGATTCTTCATTTCATGCTCCGCAGTGTAGTGGAACGTGGAGTTCCATGCTGTGACGTCACCAACTGCTCGTCCATGTGCGTTTCCACGTACCGTGAGAGTACGACACCGAGAAGACGAAGCTCTATCAGTTCAAGAATGACGTCTCAAGCCTGAGGCTACCATTCCAGCGCCATATATCGCAGCAGCTTCTAGGCATGACAACGTAGTTTTTCGCGGCGACATTCCTGAATAAATGCTTCGCGGAGTTCTTGCCACGTCAGATTTACTCAAGCTTTTATGACGACTTCCTCAGTCGTCAGAAGATTTCAGTAAACCGCTAAATGATTTATTTAATTAGTCGAATTACTCCACGGTAACGTCAAGAAGTTCAGCACTTTCATATGCTATCTGAGATTACCCTGTCAGATCAAAAGTGTGCAGACACCTGTTAGTGGACGTTTATATGAAGTGCGTCCTCTCTTCACTTTATTACGACTTGAACTCTGCCTGGGACGCTTTCATTGAAGCGTTTGATTGTGGAGGAATGGCTGCTCATTCTTTCTCAAGATCGAAAACCAGAGAAGGTAATGATGTTAGACGCTAGAGTCTGAAGCCAAATGGCAGTTCTAAGTCAATCCAAAGATATTCCATTGCATTTTGGTCGAGACCCCGCGTAGGCAAGTTCAGCTCAGGAATCATCTTTGATTCCATAAGGAACTCTTGTGCACAGCGACCGTACACTGTCATAAGAAAGTAAACAGTCTCAATCTCATTGCTTTCTTATTATTCCTGCATATCGAGATTTCAGATATAAATAACCATCTTCACTGCATTTGAATGAATGATAATCGACCAAGCTCGCTGCAGTATATGTCACCGTATGACTTTCCTGGTGTATAGGTCCCTATAAACCAGTACACTACTCTGATCAGATGAAATGCTTTGAGCCTGTCAGTGTGCTCGCTCGGGTACAACCATGGTTGCGTATGAAGCCTCATATATTTTTGCATGAAAACACTGACTATCTTGTCTCACAAGGGGACAAATGTAGTAACAGTTATGGTGATTAACTTTGAAATAATAAAGACTTCATTACTTTTTTTCATCTGACTCGTTTTCATTCGACTGCTCCAAATACAAAGAGGCGACTAAAGTCATGGGATACCTCCTGATACCATGCCGGGCAGCCTTTTATGCGGCGCATTGTAGCAATTTGACGTGGCGGGGCTCAACAAGGATGGAAGTCCCCTGCAGAAATATTGAGCCATGCTGGGCGCAGAAGATTTTGCAAGAGCTGACCTCTCGATTATGTCCCATAAATGTTCGATGGGATTCGTATCGAACGATCTGGGCGGCCAACCTATTCGGTCGAACTGTCTAGAACTTTCTTCAAACCAATGGCGAAAAGTTGTGGCCCGGTGATGTGGCACATTGTCATACATAAAAATCATGTCCATGAATGGCTGCAAATGCTATCTAAGTAGCCGAGAAAAATCATTTCCAGGCTATGACCGGTTCAGTTAGACCAGAGGACTTAGTCCATTCCATGTAAACACAGCCCCACCATTACGGAGCCACCACCAGCTTGCACAGTCCCTTGTTGACGACTTAAGTCCATGGCTTCGTGAAGTCTGCGCCACACTCGAAAACTACCATCAGCTCTTACCAACTGAAATCTGGACTCATATGACCGGGCCAAGGTTTTCAAGGCACTGCAAGCAATGTCGTGCTGTTAGCAAAGGCACTTGCGTCAGTAATAATAATCGTCAAGTTATCTGCCGCCATGGCCTATTAACGCCAAATTTTTCCGCTCTCTCCTAACGGATGCGTTCGTCGTCGTACATTGATTTCTGTGGTTGTTTCACGCAGTCTTGCTTGTCTGCTTCACACTGACAGCCTATACAAACTCTGCTACTCTCGGTCGTTAAGTGAAGGCAGTCGGCCACTGCCTTGTACGTGGCCAGAGGTACTGCCTAATATTTGGTATTTTCGGTACATTCTTGAGACTGTAGATCTCGGAATATTAGGTTTCCTAATGATTTCTGAAATGCAATATCCCATGCTTCTAGCTCCTTCTATCATTCCGCGTTCAAAGTCTGTAAATTACCGTCGTGCGGCCATACATGTGAATCACCTGAGTACAAATGACAGCTCCGCTGACGCACTATCCTTTTATACTTTCTGTACACGGTACTACCATCATCTGTTTATGTCCGAGTCGTTATCCCACGACTTTCGTGAACTCAGAGTATACTGGTGCAGAACCCGCAGTTTTCCAAGTTGCTAGTCTTATTAACCCCAGTCCACACACATTTAATATTTTTCTTACTTTTGCTATGTAATTTGAGATTGGAATCAATAAATAGCCAGACTTAAGGAAGTACTAGTTCCAGTACCTCCCACTGCGGAAGTGGAACACGCGCCAGAACAAATGGACGTGGTCAGCCCACAGAGGGCTCCGCGTCCGCGGCGGCTCTTCCGCGCAGCGAGGGCGCCACCGCTACACCACGTGCAGACAGCGGCCAATAGCCGCTCTGCCCTAGTCAGGTCAGTCTGCTACCAATACCGAGATGGACCGCCGTCCACGGGCCGCAGCGCGACCATCAGCAGCAGGGTGAAGACCAGGGCCAACACGACCACTCCCAACAGGGACGTCAGGCTGACGTCTTCGCGAGCCCGGCTCAACACTCACGAGCTGCAACTGGCCGATTCCAGCATGGCCGAAATGAAGCTCCTCTTGCAAGAACTTCGGGAGCTTCTCAAAGATATCCCGCGGCAACTCATTTCCGCTGGCAGTGCAGCTGTTCAGGCAATCTCCACCGGATCACTGGCCTCCCAGCATGGCCCGTAGTCAACGGGGCGTCACTGTCTGAGTGTGGAATGCCCAGGGCATCCGCACGCAAGATGGCGAATTTCGACAGCTGCTGCGGGATGAGGCCGTCGACATTTGCCAGGTTTCCGAGACTTTTCTCAAGCCTGGTATCCATGTCTGGGCTGCCAACTACATGTGTTACCGGATCGACAGACCAACTCGTGGCGGTGGGACAGCGGTCTACGTCTGGACTTCACTGGTGCACCATCAGGTTCCTCTTCCGCCGCTACAAGCGATGGAGGCCACTGCTGTAGCTGTCGACACCTCGCATGGGCGCATCACGTTTGTTGCTGTCTACCGTCCGCCTGGCCGACAGTTACTCCTACAGGACGTTGAAGCATTGCTGGCATTACCTGGAAAGGTCTTTGCTGGTGGTGACTTTAACGCTAAGCACACCGAATGGCATTCCCGTGTCACCAACAACCACGGACGCAAACTTCTCTGAGCGGCCCAGCGGTGGAACGCCGTCATTCTCGGACCTCATGAACCCACCCACTTTCCCAACAACAGTGGACCTCCAGACGTGCTCGACATTGCGGTGGCCAAGGGGGTGCTCTATGTTATATCCGCCAGCACCCGCACTGCCTTTCGAACCACGTCCCAGTTATATTTGACATCGACGTCGATGCCGAGCCAGTGACGCGGAGAGGCATCCCGACCAGGAACACCAACTGCACCTGGCATCAGGTCTCCGTGACGCACCTGACGCAGACGATGTTGGGGTTGATGGCTGTGCCCGATTCCTCCACGACTGTACTCTACCAGCGGTGCTCTGGGCCACACCGCGGCCGCGATCTGGCCCACCTGACCGATCCCGGCAACTACCGCCGCATCTCATGGAGGCGATAACTGCCAAAAACCGCCTCTTTCGTGAATGGCAGCTGACGCGCAGCGCAGCGGCGAAGAGGGCTCTCAACAGGATGAGGAGGGACCTAATAGTTGTCGTTGCGAACCACCGCCATCAGGAATGGTCCAACCGCCTGGCCACTCTTCGGGTTGACAATGGTACCGCCTGGAAAGCCACACAGCTCTTCCTCCGCCGGCGTCAGAAGATTCCACCGTTACAAGTTGGTCGAAACATCGTCAGCAGCCCAGTGGACAAAGCCAACGCCATTACTGACGTTTTGAACATAATTTCCAGCCCGTCATGGACCCCATGGATCCGGATCACGACCTGGTTGCTCAACCTCTCCTGGTGTTCCTCGCTGCCCCTACGTATCGACGAACGTATCGAAGATGTGGATGCTGATGGTCTCCGATCAACTTCGACGGCTCAACAAAGGCAAGGCAGGAGGCCCTGAACAGCTTACGAATGAAATGCTGCGTCGGATGCCACCGGCAGCCGCTGCACACCTGGCTCGCCTTTTCAACAGCATCCTCCGCACTGGCTGCTATCCTCAGGAGTGGAAACACGCCGAGGTCGTCCCCATCCGGACGCCCGGGAAGGACCCTCGTCTGCCGAGCAGCTACAGGCCCATCAGTTTGCTACCAGCAGTCAGAAAGTCTTTGCAAGTCTGTCTCTGCCGCCTCCTGCGTCACATCAGGGAAGAACGTCTCCTACCGGACGAACAATGTGGTTTTCGCCCTGGACACGCAAAAACGCACCAACTGCTTCGACTCGTTGAAGAGGCCCTTGATGCCATCGAACGGCGGGAGTATTTTGGAGCCATCTTCCTGGATGTTTCACGGGCGTTCGATTCTATATGGCATGAGGGGCTTCTCTTCAAGCTCCTGGACCTCAGTGTGCCCCTGCCGCATGTCCGTCTCTTAAAATCTTACCTCGCCGACAGAAGCTTTCGTGTACGCACGGAGGACCTGTCGCCGCGCCACCGGGTCAGGGCTGGAGTTCCCCGAGGCTCCGTCCTCGGCCCCATACTGTACAACCTATATACCGCAGACTTGCCGCGAGTGGACAGGGTCCACGTCGCCCTCTACGCGGATGATACGGCGATGTACACGCGCAGCGTGATTGCAGCTCTGCTCCACCGACGCATGCAGGCAGCGGCTGACACAGTCAGTGGGCCAGGAGGTGGCGCCTCAGCTTCAATGGGGCTAAGACGCAAGCCCTCCTCATCGCCAAGAAGCATATCCCAGCCGACCTACCGCAGATCACCATCAGGGGAACCGCCGTACCTTGGGGCAATACCGCTAAGTACCTGGGTGTGACGTTGGATAGAGGGCTCACATGGAGACACCATATCAACGACATCGTCGAAAAGGTCAGGGGTAGAATGACTCTACACCTTTCTAAATCCGACACCTGCGCTCCCGCGAGAACTGGGTGTTGCGCTCTATCTTACGCTCGTACACCCGCTTATCGACTACGCCGCTGTGGTTTGGGGCAATGCTGCAGCGACCCACGTCGACCGACCCCAGCACCTTCAGAACCGGATTCTAAGTCTGGCATTGCACCTCTCTCGGGACTTCCCGTCGGACGACCTTAACCGAGTCTCCAACATCTCTACTGTTCGAGACAGGTTTCGTCAGGCTGCACGGCTCTTTTACGAGAAGAACGCGCAGTCCGAAAATCCGCTGCTTCGAGCACTGGGCCACCGGGTGCAGCGTCTTAACGCAACCAGATGGCCCCACCTGCTTCGCGACCACTGAGTTGCCAGCACGTCCAGACCACCGTCCCAGCAGACTGACAGGACATCAAACACGAAGTCGGGCCACATCACACGCTCCGTCAGTTTGGAGGAATAGCCTTCCGGCTTACACTCCACCAACCCACAGGGGTCCCAGTCAGGCAGCAGCAGCAGCAGCAGCAGCAGCAGTCCAGTCAGTCTGGTACTCGCTCTGGATTGCGTCTCTATCTCGGCGGTACTGCGTCCTGGTCGTTGTTCGTTGTTGACATTTGCCTGGCTCTGGTTCCGAGTGGATTTACTGTTGGTGTTTGGTGTTATGGTTTCTACAAGCCTCCGTTGTTTCTCTCTTCCTTGTTGTGTCGGTCATAGTCGGTCGTTGTCGGTTGTCGTTGGTCTGTCATCCGACTCGTCCTTGTGTTTACCCGGTGGTGCGTGCTCCACCGCCGGCGGCTTCCCCGCCTGGCGGCTCCGATCCGCAGCCCAAGGCGTTCCCGCGGTTGGTTTTGGTTACTACACTAGTGGTATTGATGTTTTGAGTGCGCGCTGTGAGCCGTGGGCTTAGCTCATTCAGTAACAGAGTTCTATGGTTCAGATCTACCAGGAAGTTTCCTAATATGATTTATATGTACACTGAAAGTTTTTGTTCTTCTTGTGCTCTTCAGACCAAATATTCGTTTGATGCAGCTCTTCACGATAATGTATCCTGCACAAGCCTCTTAGTCTGTGCATAACCACTGCAACCTAGATTCGAACCAGCGAATTGTACTCAAGCCTTGGCTTTCCTCTACAATTTTTACCTCCCCCCCCCACCCTAATAACTCACAAAACGGGCTACACAACGGAATTTTCGATTCCTTGATGCCTCAGTACGTGTCCTATCAACTACTCCCTTCTTCTAACCAAATTGTGTTATTAATTTATATTCTGCCTAATTCATTTCAGTAGTCCATCATTAATTATTGGATCTAACCATCTAGTCTTGAGCATTCTTTTTTAGCATAACATTTCAAAAGATTCTTGTCTGAAATGTTTATCGTCAACGTTTCACTTCCGTACAACGCTACACTCGAAATACCTGCAGAAAAGACTTCCTGACATTTACATTTGTATTCTATCTTTACAAATCCGTCCTTTCTCGAAATGCTTTCGTACTATTGTCAGTGCGCATTGTATATCCTTCCCACTTACCTCATTATTATTTACTTTGCTGCCCAAATAGAAAAAGAAAACTCGCCTATTTATAATGTCTCAATTCCTAATATTATTCATCACCACCACCGGATTTTACTCCACTACACTCCATTATCCTTGTTTTAAATTTGCTCATGTTCCTTTTGTAATCTCTTTACAAGACACTTTCTATCCAGTTCAAATGCTCTTGCAAGTCCTTTGCCGTCTGTGGCAGACTTAAAATGCCGTTAGCAAACCTCTTTGTTTTATTTCTTATATCTTTAATTCTTTTTCCAAGTTGCTCCTCGGTCTTCTTGCTCATCGTATAGACCGAATAACGCCGGGGATAAGCTACAACTCTGTCTAACTCTCTATTCAAGAAATGTACCTCTTAACTGCAGCCTTATTGTAGATAACCTTTGACTCGCTCCTTACTGTTGTTGTTGTTGTCTTTAGTCCTGAGACTGGTTTGATGCAGCTCTCCATGCTACTCTATCCTGTGCAAGCTTCTTCATCTCCCAGTACCTACTGCAACCTACATCCTTCTGAATCTGCTTAGTGTATTCATCTCTTGGTCTCCCCCTATGATTTTTACCCTCCACGCTGCCTTCCAATACTAAATTGGTGATCCCTTGATGCCTCAGAACATGTCCTACCAACCGATCCCTTCTTCTGGTCAAGTTGTGCCACAAACTTCTCTTCTCCCCAATCCTATTCAATACTTCCTCATTAGTTATTAGTTATTAGTTATTAGTTATGTGATCTACCCATCTCCTTACTACCTAAAGAATTTCTAAGAGTGTTTTCCAGATAACATTTCCTACAGGTATTAAAAACTAATACAGTTTGAATTGGCGCTTTAAAGTGTTCTTATTTTAATGATTCATAAATTTTATGGTGAATCGTATGGGTCGTGTACATGTGAGAGTGATCGTGACTACGACCTGCGGTGCCACCCACCACACACGTCTCCGGCTGCTTCCGCCTCTCGCCCCGTATCTGTGTCACACCGCGCCGCATTAGTACGCTGTCGAGAACAGTGCGCTTTGTACATCTCAGTTATAGACTGACGCGCGCATGGGCCTCGTGTGAACAGAACTAGCGAAACACCAGTGTAGGTTCAAGACAGAGCTGCTGGCCATTTAGAGCGATGGACCCTCGGTTACTAGACTACACGTTAAGGACCACGCAGAAGCAAGCTGCGCCACTGACGCCATAGCCTACCGTGCCACCACTCCGCAGTCTGCCACAGCCATAACATATTGTATTGTCATTGCTTTTTTGAGTTAATATACAGCTTTTTAATGAGAGTCACTGCTGTTTCGCGATCGCGTAACTTTACAATAATGAGACTTTCTGCCAATTTATGAGCACTTCGTTACATTTGTTTCCTGCACCAAACATCAATTATCTGCAGCTTTTTCAAAACTTCTCAACAATTTTCTAGCCTTGGGGCTTCTGTATACCAGGCGTACCTCCTAAGAGCCGTAGGCGCATTTTCTTTCATGTTACGGTACGAATTTGCAATTTAGTTTCTGCAGTGTGTATCTGGAATCAGCGCAAACAATAAATCTCGTAATATCTTTCACGCGACACCCAGTGTCGACGGAATGTGTTGGTTTGTTTCCATTTACAGACAAAATGATCTTTAAAGCGGAACTTATTGAGCCCGTTCTATAGAGAGGCCCCAGGTTAATTTATTACTATATCTGTTTTGTCGAAATGTGTTAGCAGGGGCAATAAAATACGAAGAATAATCAGTACTCCAGCACCGACTGATCAACGCGGTAGCAGTCATCGCAGGACAGGTCGGTACTGTCGATGCTGAAGTACTTGTTGTTCTTAGTACTTTACTGTCCATGTCAGTACACATCAATTAAACGAATATCACTGTAGACTAATACGGGATCGCTGTGTCGAATGCGCACGTAAATTTCCGTTTTAAAAACAATTTTTTTTTTGCAATGGGAAACAAAACGACGTTTTCTGTCGACACTAGGTGTCGCATGAAAGATATGATGTGCAGTATTTGTTTGAGCTGACGTCAAGTACACACTAGTAAAATGAAATTTCAAATATTTTGCGTGCAGCCACAAAAATATTTCCATGGAGGCGTTGACGTGTTGTCTCACAGTAGGATAACAGTTACGGCGATTACTTTTCAAATAATAAACAGTTTACTTACTGGTTTCCATCTATCTCGCTTTCATTTGACTGCCCCTTATAAAAGGAGGCGAGCTCCCCACCCTTAAGCGTGCTGGTTATCTGACCCAAACAGTAATCCGTAAATGTACGAAGATCTACTGTAATTGCTCTAGGTGTCCCATATCGCCACTTCCTCAACCTCACAAACAGGGGTTCTTAACCACGCGTTAACTGTCGGCTGGTACCAACAAGTCACATATGTACCAAGTTCGTCTCAGATTGGACAGAGATAGATAGATAGATAGATAGATAGATAGATAGATAGATAGATAGATAGAGAGACAGACAGAGAGAGAGACAGAGAGAGAGAGAGATAAAATACTGAGTAGAGATAATGCATATAGCCGTTTCTCCCTCACTCCATATGTGAAAACTGCATATGGAGACGAACAGTGTATTGGGTTCCGAGTACGCAGGGAGATTTTGCTATCTACATCTACATCTACATTTATACTCCGCAAGCCACCCAACGGTGTGTGGCGGAGGGCACCTTACGTTCCACTGTATTTACCTCCCCTTCCTGTTCCAGTCGCGTATGGTTCGCGGGAAGAACGATTGCCGGAAAGCCTCCGTGCGCGCTCGAATCTAATTTTATATTCGTGATCTCCTCGGGAGGTATAAGTAGGGGGAAGCAATATATTCGATACCTCATTCAGAAACGCACCCTCTCGAAACCTGGACAGCAAGCTACACCGCGATGCAGAGCGCCTCTCTTGCAAAGTCTGCCACTTGAGTTTGCTAAACATCTCCGTAACGCTATCACGCTTACCAAAAAACCCTATGACGAAACGCGCCGCTCTTCTTTGGATCTTCTCTATCTCCTCTGTCAACCCGACCTGGTACGGATCCCACACTGATGAGGGACAAACTGTGGGAAAGGACCCTGAGACGTATGGCCGGAAATGCGTTCTAAGGGAGATACATTTACTTCAAGGTGGAGATAAAAGATCTTTGACTGTGTAGGTTTCGATGATTGAAAGCACACATGAGAACACATCTGGCAAGTAGGACTGCTCTGTCTGTACTAGTGTTTTAGTGTACACTCAAGAGGGCAGTAATCTTGTCCATTACGGAGACTACATTTACGGGGGGTGGTATTGTCAACCTTCGCAACACCCTTGCGTTGACTAAGGAGAGTTCCCGTTGTTTGGTGCCAGTGAACCATCAACATTGGTTCAGCGTTACTGAGTTGGCAGGAATTATTGGCGGCAGCCTCTTGGGACCAACCATCCTTCCACAACAAGCAAGGCATAGCTCCACTTCCTGCGAGTGAACCTGCCTCATTTGCTGAGAAACATGCCTTTGGTGGGACGAAGGGTAACGTGGGTAATACACGATTATGTACAGCCCACTTCCGCATTCCTGTGAGGAGTAATGTCGACAAAATCTAGCTCCTTATGGTGAGGGTGAGGCGGACCAGTCGCTTGGCCTACTCGGTCGCTGGTCCTGAGCCCTGTAGATTTCTGCTCATGGGTGTATCCTGGAAGAAATTGCGTACGCAAGTCCCATCTCGGACGTGCAGACTCTACAATACCCACTTATGCTGCCTGTGGCGTCTATCGGTTTCAGAATGGCATATTTGAACGCGAACATCAGTTGCTGCTGCATCGTTTTCTCGTATGCTTAAATGCGTTTGGAAGCCACTTTCAACACCTTGTCTAATGGTGGTCTGAGAAATGCGCCTCGTGCACTGTATTGTACAGGAGAGGCGTTATGAATTAATACATACTCTGTAAGATAGACAACATATGTCCCTGGCCATATGTCCGTTTTTGCTCGTTAACTCTCAGGAATACATGAAATGATTTCGAATTTGCGAATATGGACAACCGTCAGCTGTATAGTGGAATGACGGCAATGAAAATTTGTGCCGGACCGGTACTTGAACCCAGATTTCCCGCTTATCACGGTCGGTCGCCTTAACATTAAGCTATCCGAGCATGGTTCACAGCCAGACCCAGACTTCCATACTAAAAGTTCTTGGCCGATGTTCTTCATAATTGTACGCGATCCCCTAATGAACATGTGGACGGAAATAGGCTAATAACACACATAAAAAAAAGTTTTGCATCACCCCAGTTCCCAGAACTCCGGAAGATAGGCGTTGACTGTGGATATTGTATAACAGACACAGTCCCTTTGACTGTTCAGAGATGTCACTAACTCGCCTAAAGATGTAAACAACCATGTATGAATGGCGCCTATTAGACGGAGGGGATCCGACAGCCGATCATTTCAGTCATTCCACCAGGAAGGAGGTACACGGCTCGTGTTGTCTGTAGTTCAACCATGCCTAGACGGTCAATACCGCGGTTCGATCGCGTCGCATTGTTACTTTTTCCCGGGAAGGCCTTTCAACAAAGTAAGTGTCCAGGCGTCTCGGAGTGAACCAAAGCGATGTTGTTCGGACATGGAGAAGATACAGAGAAACAGGAACTGTCGATGACATGCCTTGCTCAGGCCAAGGGCTGCAACTGCAGTGGATGACAGCTACCTACGGATTATGGCTCGGAGGAACCCTGACAGCAACGCCACCATGTTGAATAATGCTTTTCGTGCAGCCACAGGACGTTCGTGTTACGACTCAAACTGTGCGCAATACTCTGCATGATGAGCAGCTTCACTTCCGACGTCCATGGTGAGGTCCATCTTTGCAACCACGACACCAGGCAGCGCGGCACAGATGGGCTCTACAACATGTCGAATGGACCGCTCAGGACTGGCATCACGTTCTCTTCGCCGCTGAGTGTCGCATATGCCTTCAATGAGACAATCGTCGGAGACGTGTCCGGAGGCAACCCGGTCAGGCTGAACGCCTTAGAACCACTGTCTAGCGATTGCAGCAGGGTGGAGGTTCCCTGCTGTTTTGGGGTGTCATTATGTGGGGCCGACGTACTCCGTTGGTGGTCATGGAAGGCACCGTAAAGGCTGTACGATATGTGAGTGCCATCCTCCGACCGATAGTGCAACCATATCGGCAGCCTACTGGCGAGGCATTCGTCTTCGTGGACGACAATCCGTGCCACATTCGTGCACATCTTTTGAATGACTTCCTTCAGGATAACGACATCGCTCGACATGGCCAGCATGTTCTCCAGACATGAACCCTATCGAACATGCCTGGGATACATCTAAAAGACGACGTAAGCCACCAACCACTTTGAGGGATCTACGCCGAATCGCCGTTGAGGATTGGGACGATCTGGACCAACAGTGCCATGATGAATATGTGGATAGTATGCTACGACGAATACAGGCATGCATCAATGCAAGAGGGCGTGCTATTGGGTATTAGAGGTACCGGTGTGTACAGCAATCTGGAGCACCACCAATGGAGATCTCGCTGTATGGTGGTACAACATGCAGTATGTGGTTTTCAGGAGCAATAAAAAGGGCAGAAGCGATGTTTATGTTGATCTCTATTCCAATTTTCTGTACAGGTTCCGGAATTCTCGGAACCGAGGTCATGCAAAACTTTTTTTGATATGTGTATAAAGGAAAACGTTGTTACCAAACATCTCCAAAAGTACTTGACCAATTTTTTCAAAGTTCTTGGCCAATGTATTTCAAATTTCTAAATTCAGATGAAACACTGAAGAAAATTATTTAAAAATTAAAAGCGCAAAAAACCAAAGATTAGATGGTAAACTGGTTGTAATTCCTGTTGTTGTTGTTGTTGTTGTGGTCTTCAGTCCTGAGACTGGTTTGATGCAGCTCTCCATGCTACTCTCTCCTGTGCAAGCTTCTTCAGCTCTCAGTACCTTCTGCAACCTACATTCTTCTGAATCTGCTTAGTGTATTCATCTCTTGGCCTCCCTCTACGATTTTTACCCTCCACGCTGCCCTCCAATGCTAAATTTGTGATCCATTGATGCCTCAAAACATGTCCTACCAACCGATCTCTTCTTCTAGTCAAGTTGTGCCACAAACTTCTCTTCTCCCCAATCCTATTCAATACCTCCTCATTAGTTACGTGATCTACCCACCTTATCTTCAGCATTCTTCTGTAGCACCACATTTCGAAAGCTTCTATTCGATTCTTGTCCAAACTGGTTATCGTCCATGTTTCACTTCCATACATGGCTACACTCCATACAAATACTTTCAGAAACGACTTCCTGACACTTAAATCTATACTCGATGTCAACAAATTTCTCTTCTTCAGAAACGCTTTCCTTGCCATTGCCAGTCTACATTTTATATCCTCTCTACTTCGACCATCATCAGTTATTTCACTCCCTAAATAGCAAAACTCCTTTACTACTTTAAGTGTCTCATTTCCTAATCTAATCCCCTCAGCATCACCCGATTTAATTTGACTACATTCCATTATCCTCGTTTTGCTTTTGTTGATGTTCATCTTATATCCTCCTTTCAAGACACTGTCCATTCCGTTCAACTGCTCTTCCAAGTCCTTTGCTGTCTCTGACAGAATTACAATGTCATCGGCGAACATCAAAGTTTTTACTTCTTCTCCATGAATTTTAATACCTACTCCGAATTTAATTCCTATCCGGAGAAAATATTACAGCGGCAATACCCATCTTCGAGGTAGTACCATCAGACGTCAGTAGACCGCGGGACGGTCTAAAACTGGGGAATTTGACAGAAACACGATTGCATATTCTTATTTTTTGAATAAATGCCGTTGATATACACCCTAGAAGATATTTTAGGCCGCCTTTCACAGTTATTTTTGTTATTAAAATCCACCGTGCCACACAAAAGCTCAGGCAGCTCGTGGATGCAGTACCGACAAAAGTCACTAGATAGCGGGCCGATCAAAAGATCGAACTGAACCTGAGATTTCCCGAACTGTGGTGCAAACTCTTCGAACAGTTCGAGTCCAGCTCAAACACAGCCCTACTTCAAAAGTAAAAACTAATCTGAAACAATAGAAGACGAATTCTCGAAAAACACAATGACATACTTACCGCAAAATGCTGTTACCGGTGGCGTCACTAATCGTGTTTTCAAACAGGTGAAAACGTATTCATCCGTTGACACCAGTGATATATACCCTGCGATTTAAAGCGGATGGTTTCCCATGTTCGTTTGTTTAAAATCGTGTATCTCCGAAATTTCTAGACCGATTGCTTTGGAATTTTGATACAACGTTACGTTCTAATACAGGCGTCCTTTTAGATACCTATCTTCGTAATATATATGTAGTAGC
Source organism: Schistocerca cancellata (assembly GCF_023864275.1). Taxonomy (NCBI): domain Eukaryota; kingdom Metazoa; phylum Arthropoda; class Insecta; order Orthoptera; family Acrididae; genus Schistocerca; species Schistocerca cancellata. The sequence continues at coordinate 382,484,364 of NC_064634.1, read as the reverse complement.
TTTTCAACATTTTTGTAACAACGTCTCCCTAATATGGGAATTGTAAAAAGTTATATATTACTTACATTTAAAAAATAGGTATATAAAAATACACGTGTATTCCAATGAAACTTTCTGTCAAAACTCCAAAGCATTTGGTCAAACACTTTCGGAGATTTGCGATTAGGAACATGTTCAGTTTCTGTGCAAGTGCAAACATAGATGTTCGATTCTTCAACATCTAAAATCTCCGAAAGTTCTAGACTGACTGCATTGGAATTTTGACACAACGTTCCATTGGTGTACGCACGTGTTTTTGTTTATCTATTTTTTAAATATATGTAACACATAAATTTATGTAAATTTAATAACATGGAAATGTTACAAAATATAAAATAGTGACACGTTATTAGCAAACAGGAAAGTTGTGTTATGGCTTATTGGCTTATGATTAGAGCACTGCTACGTAATCTGAATTCGCAATATAAACAGGATATATGTCAGAGAGAGGGGGAAGAGGAGATGGAGAGAGGCGTGGGAGGAAATGGACATAGAAAACGGGAAGGAAGAGTTCCACAGAGAGAGCGGGCAGGAACGGATGGAGAGAGAGGGGAAGAAGAGAAGACAGAGAGAGAGAGAGAGTGAGAGGGAGGAAGTGATGGACAGAGAGAGCGGGAAGGAGAAGGAAATGGACAAGGAAAAGTGCTGGCGGAGATGGACAAAGGGCCGGCCGCGGTGGTCTAGCGGTTCTGGCGCTGCAGTCCGGAACCGCGGGACTACTACGGTCGCAGGTTCGAATCCTGCCTCGGGCATGGGTGTGTGTGATGTCCTTAGGTTAGTTAGGTTTAAGTAGTTCTAAGTTCTAGGGGACTTATGACCTAAGATGTTGAGTCCCATAGTGCTCAGAGCCATTTGAACCATTTAGATGGACAAAGACAAAGGAGGAAAGGAAGTTAGGACGCATATCCAATTCCTATACATACTGCTTTCCCATATATAGAGCTTTCTCTTATTTATTTTCCGTTTAAGTGGGTACAGCTAGCACTCAATAAAAAGTTACAGTCCAGGTAACAGACATATATGCAAACCAGGTATGAATAAATAATAAACATTCAGATGTTGCTAAATCCTTACTAAGGTATTCCGTGGAACGTCGCTAGTAGGTGAAAGAACGCACACCGAATCTATCGCCTAGTTTAGATGGGAAATTTTCTACACGTACGCCGAGTCAAGCTACAGGCGAGTTGCATAAATTTTTGAGAACGCATTAAACTGCTAAGCGAACGAGTGTTTTATAGTGTGGTAAGAGGTCGCACTGTCCGTTTGCTCGCAGTAAAGAGCAGACTGTCTGGCCGTAACTCGTATGTGGGACGGCCGCCAGCTAGTGCCGCCTGTAACGGAGTCTTTAGCGCTGCCATTGGCTGCTGCAGCTGTTGCCTGCGGTTGTCTATCAGATCGTCCATGCTACCCGAGAGAGGGTCGCTAAATGCTCTCTCATTAGAGGAAAACTAACGTTTAATCTCCCGCCCACAATAAGGTCATTACAGACGGACAAAAGCGGCGAATTGTGAAAGAATAGAGAAGGAAACTGGTTGGATCCTTTTCAAAGTACCGATCTCAGCACTTTCCCTGAATGGTTTAAGGAAATCATAGAAAAGCTAAATTTGGTTGGCTGGACGGGGATATGAACCTCAGTCCTTTCAAATGCGTGTCCAGTGTCTCATCACTCACCAACAAGGAAATAAAGGTGTATTTTTAAGCGAAACAGCAGCGGCGTAACACAAATACCTTTTATTTAGGGGTCACTCGTGACAGGATACTTAACTTTCTAGAACCCTTGCTGTGAACTGCTGCTAGGATAAAAACAAGAAACAATGTCTTACAGAAACTTTGTGGTACGACATAGGGTTTATCAGCTCCAACACTAAAATCTTCTGGTTTAGGGCTGGTGTACCCTGTGGGAGAATATTGCGCAGTTTTCAGTCAACAACCCAGGCACCAGACTCCTCGACACGTTACTGGACCGTGGTACAGAGTGTGTATTATCACAAGAACACTCAGAAATACTCCACTTTCCTAGTTGTCTATTCTCTGCCGTATAGCTCCCCCATTTTTTGCAGCGACAATTTGCTCTCAAGCGAGAGTGCTCATTATCTCCCTGCACATTAGGACGCTCCTGCACTCGCTCCCCTCATCCACCTATATAAGATGCACAATTTTTGGTGGACAACGAAGTAACTACAACAGGCGTTACAAATGACTGAAAACAGAGGCTGTGACTTTCATCTGCACGCAAAGTGAAGTTTCACGATTTTGTCTGCGTATTGTAACGCGTTTCTTATTTGGGCTACAGCGACCTTCGTTACACCCAATACAAATGCAATATTACTTTGTACGACATGGAAAGCAATTTCAGGATCTGTTCGATGGCGAGGAGTTTGAGTTTCGGAAAGGTAAGCTCGCCTGAGAGGCATTTCTGAAGAAGGCACGTTCATAGGATTTGTCAAACTGGAACAACCGTTCGAGAACGTAAAATGGTGCAAGATGTTTCAAGTTCTGAGTAAATTGGAGTGAGCGCTATAGGGAAAGACGATTAATAATACGATATGTACAAGAGCCAGGAAGGAACAATAAGAATGGAAGAACAAGAATGAAATGATCGGATTTAAAAAGGTTTGTAAATGAATGTAGTCTTTCGCTCCTGCTTTTGAATCTGTACATCAGGGAAGCAATGACTGAAATAAAAGAAAGATTGAAGAGTGGGATTAAAATTCAGGCTGAAAGGAAATCGATACTAAGATTAGCCGATGACATTGTTTTCCTCAGTGAAAATTCAGAGGAACTACAGGACGTGCTGAATGGTATTAATAGTCTAATGAGTACAAAATAGGAATTGAGAGACAACCTAAGACAGACTAAAGTAATGAGGAGTAGCAGAAATGAAATTAGGGAGAAACGTATTAGATTTGGTGATCACGAAGCAGAGGAAGAGAAGAAATTCTGCTACTTTGGAAGCAAAATAACCTATGAAAGACGAAAGGAGGCCATAAAAAAGCAGATAAGCACAGGCAAAGAGGACATTCCTGGTTTAGAGAAGTCTGCCACTATCAAACATGTGCTGCCTTAATCTGAGAAAGAAATCTCTCAAAATGTACGTTTGTAGTATAGCACTGTATGGTAATTGTACGGTAGTGAATAGTAGACTTTGGGAAAACCTGAAAAGAAGAGAATCGAAGTGTTAGCGTTGTGGTGCTATAGAAGGGTGCTGAGAATCACGTGGACTGATAATGTAAGGAGTAAGGAGATTCTGTGCAGATTCGATGAAGAAAGGAACATATTTAAAACATTTGTCAGAAAGGTCACAGTTTGTAGTAATAGACGGAAAGTCATCGAGTGAAACAGAAGTATTCTATGGCGTTCCCCAAGGAAGTGTTATGGGTCCTCTATTGTTCCTGATCTATATTAACGACATAGGAGACAATCTGAGTAGCCGTCTTAGATTGTCTGCAGATGATGCTGTCATTTACAGTCTTGTAAAGTCATCAGATGATCAAAACGACTTGCAAAATGATTTAGATAAGATATCTGTATGGTGCGAAAAGTGACAATTGACCCTGAAAAAAAAGTGTGGATTTAAACACATGAGTACTAAAAGAAATCAGCTAAATTTCGGTTACACGATAAGTCAAACAAATCTGAAGGCTGTAAATTCAGCTAGTAACTTAGGGATTACAATTACAAATACCCTAAATTAGAACGATCACATAGGTAGTATTGTGGGTACAGCAAAACAAAGACTGCGATTCATTGGCAGAACACTTAGAAGGTGCAACAGGTCTACTAAAGAGACTGCTTACACCACGCTTGTCCGCCAAATTCTGGAGTATTCTGTGCGGTGTGGGATCCACATCAGGTGGGACTGACGGATGACATCGAAAAAGTACAAAGAAGGGCAGCTCGCTTTGTATTATCGCGAAATAGGGGAATGATGTCACAGACATGATACGTGAATTGGAGTGGCAATCAAAGGCGATTTTCGTTGCGACGGGATCTTCTCATGAAATTTAAATCACCAATTTTCTCCTCTGATTGCGAAAACATTCTGTTCGTACCCACCTACATAGGGAGAAATGATCATCATGATAAAATAAATCAGGGCTGGCACAGAAAAATTAAGTGCTCCTTTTTCCCGCGCGCCGTTCGAGAGTTGAACGGTAGAGAGACAGCTTGAAGGTGGTTCACTGAACCGTCTGGCAGGCACTTTATTGTGAATAGCAGAGTAATCACGTAGATGTAGATGCAGATTTGCAAGAATAAGAGACAGGATGATAGAAAATGTATTAAGACATAGAGGAATAACGTCCATGGTATTATTAGAGGGGGCTGTAGACAGGTAAAAACTGTAAGGGGAGTCAGAAGTTGAAATAAATACAACAAATAATTAAGGACGTAGGATTGAAGTATTTCTCTGAGACGAACAGTTTGGCAGAAGAGAGGAATTCGTGGGGAGTTGCATATAACATGTAAGAACGCCGATGACTGCAGAAAAAAATGTTTATGAACTATCAAGAGTTGAGCGTCTTAGCTTGATACTAACCAGACCGGTAATTCCTCCGAACCGCTAGAGATGGGCGATATTTAAGATAACCATTAAAATACCGATGTTGTTGAGTAGTATCTGTACTTCGCATGCTGGACGCTTTAAAATATTTAAGATGATGGAAGTCACCAAAAGAAAAGCAACTTTTCGTCATTCACCTCCTGTTTGGACAGTCATGAGGCGACTACTAAGGTTTTGTTGCATTACTTTTGTTATTGCCATTAAAATTTCAGTAATTTTAAAATATCAGAACCATTTTTGTTTTGTTTCTGTCACATGCAGCATTCAAGTTAAGTTTCGTGTCACAGCAGATTACTCACAGATACGAGTAGCTCTGTGTTATAAGAATATTAGTCGCACGCAATCGAGGTGGACTTGGTGAAGTTTCATAGAGTGTAGGCGGAACGAAACTGGCCCAGAAAATATTTCATGCACCTTGAAGTAGGCGACACTAGCAGGTGGTGTAAGCCGGGTTGTATGAAATATTTTCTGGGCCAGTTTCATTTCGCCCGCCCATGAGAAAACTATCCCTGTTTATGGAGGAAATGTTCTGCGGAAACTGCTAGAAACTTGTTGGAGATAGGTCAAGGACCGTGTCGCGTTAGATACACAGGTTCCCGTCGGATCACCGATGCTAAGCACTGTCGGGCGTGGTTGGCACTTGGATAGGTGGCCATCGGATGGGTGACCGTCCGATGACGCCAAACGTCTGTCGGTATCGTTGCGCCTTCCGAGGCCTGTTTGGATAGAATTTAGTTTTTGCTGGAGACTGTATAGTGACTGTTTGCGATGATTTTTTTTATTCTAGTAGTTGAATTTTTTTTTGAAAATTATCGGAATCAGCATTGATTAGAAATGTAGGCATGGCGAGAAGTTTTGCCCTATTTTGCGAGTGATAGTGAGCTCGCGACCGTTATTTAGACTGATAGTATAGGTGTAGCAACGGGAATTCCACTGTTAAATGTAGATGAGAGAGCGGATAGGTGGAAAGAATACGCTGAAAGCCTCTACGAAGGGGAAAATTTGTCTGATGTGATAGAAGAAGAAGCTGGAGCCGTTTAGAAGAGATAGGGGACCCGGTATTGGAATCAGAATTTAAAAGAGCTTTGGAGGACTTAAGATCAAATAAGGCAGAGTGGATAGATAACATTCCATCAAAATTTCTAAAATTGTTAGGGGAAGTTGCAACAAAACGACTATTCGCGTTGGTGTGTAGAATGTATGAGTCTGGCGACATACCATCTGACTTTCGGAAAAACATCATCCACACAATTCCGAAGACGGCAAGAGCTGACAAGTGCGAGAATTATCGCACAATCAGCTTAACAGCTCATGCATCCAAGTTGCTTACAACAATAATATACAGAAGAATGGAATAGAAAATTGAGGATGCGCTAGATGACGATCAATTTGGCTTTAGGAAAGGTAAAGGCACGAGAGAGGCAATTGTGACTTTGCGGTTAATGATGGGCGCAACACTAAAGAAAAATCAAGAAGTTAATAAGATTTGTTGACCTGGAAAAAGCGTTCGACGTTGTAAAATTGTGCAAGGTGTTCGAAATTCTGAGAAAAATATGGGTAAGCTTTAGGTAGAGACGGGTCATATACAATATGTACAACAGACAAGAGGGAGTAATAAGAGTGGACGACCGAGAACGAAGTGCTTGTATTAAAAAGAGTGTAAGACAAGGATGTAGTCTTCCGCCCCTAGTGTCCAATCTGTACATCGAGGAAACAATGATGGAAATGAGAGAAAGGTTCAGGAGTGGAATTAAAATTCAAGGTGAAAGAATATCAATGATACGATTCGCTGATGACATTGCTATCTTGAGTAAAAGTGAAGAAGAACTACACGATTTGCTGAACGCAATGAACAGTCTAATGAGTACAGAGCATGGATTGAGGGTAAAGCGAAGAAAGACGAAGGTAATGAGTAGTAGTAGAAATGAGAACAGCGAGAAACTTAACGTCAGGATTGATGGTCACGAAGTCAATGAAGTTAAGGAATTCTGCTACTTAGGCAGTAAAATAACCAGTGACGGACGGAGCAAGGAGGACATCAAAAGCAGACTAGCACTGGCAAAAATGGCGCTCCTGGCCAACAGAAGTCTACTAATATCAAATACTGGCCTTAATTTGAGGAAGAAATTTCTGAGGATGTACGTCTGGAGTACAGTGTTATATGGCAGTGAAACATGGACTGTAAGAAAACCGAAACAGAAGAGAATCGAAGCATTTGAGATGTGGTGCTACAGACGAAAATTAGGTGAACTGATAAGATAAGGTCTGAGGAGGTTCTGTGCAGAATCGGAGAGAAAAGCAATACACGGAAAACACTGGTAAGGAGAAGGGACAGGATGATAGCACATCTGTTAAGATATAAGGGAATGACTTCCATGGTACAGGGAGCTGTAGAAGGCAGATACTGGAATACATCCAGCAAATAATTTAGGACGTAGGTTACAAGTGCTACTCTGAGATGAAGAGGTTAGCACAGGAGAGGAGTTCGTGGCGGGTTGCATCAAACCAGTCAGAAAACTGATGATAAAAGAAAAAAAAGTATAGCAGTGCAGAGGATTAATCTAGGGTCGCTAAGCAACGCCTCCAGCTAGCTAATGGCCCTACGCTCTTATATGCCACCCCGGGTCAGACAATAAAGTTTTCCGACAAAAGCAATGGTGCAGCAAGTCACGTAATTCGCCGCGCGCGCCGCACATCGCTGCCCTCAGGCACGAATATGACCTAGCGAGACGCCACGTAGGCTACGAGGACAGACGAGTAGGAACGTTTCAAGCATTAATCCAACTTACGTAATATGTAGCTCACACACGTTCTACTTAACAGCTCATCTGCAATTTCAGCTAGACAGCCTACGCCACATCTGAACCTCAACTCTTCCACGACTTTTTTTGTCGAAGTGAAGGATTTTAAAGTTACTTCAAGAGAGGCGTTCGGAAATGATTTAGAATATTAATTTTTGTACGTTATTTATTAATGAACTCGGGCCAGTGTACGTGGAATGTCTCACTATATATATATCCCAATGACCCCAATACACCGCTGCCACCTTCCTGGCACTTCATTATTGCATCACGGAACAGTGTTTGGGCGTACTGCGAATGGCTGCCCCCAATTCTTCCTTGCTGCCAAACGTCTTACCTAGCAACGCATCCGTCATGTTTTCGAATAAAGCATAACGTGATGCAGAGGGATCCAGTGAACACGGTGGATGTGGCACAACAGCGATGTCAACTTCGTATCTGTGGCGTTGCTGATATGGGACAAAATGTTGTCGTGCTGGAGGAGCACTCCTTTCGACCACCTTCCCAGTCGTCTTTCATCAATCGATTGTTCTGATTCCTTCCACAAAAACAATTCGGTCCATGTTGTCCATGTTAGCCGTCTTCCATCTTGTCAATAGCTTTCTCTACTTGACAAGAAAAAAGCGCTGTCTTTTCACTATACACAGCGTTCACAACTGCTATGGTGTACAGGTATCTGTTCATCATTCTACGGGAGGACGTGCCTGTTGTTTGAGGGGTATACGTAAAACAGCGCAATTGTAAATCAGTTCCGAACGCCCCTCGTAATTAATGTCGTAGTCCGAGGAAACAATATGAACGAACTAGTTCCCGCTCTTTCGTTTAACGACGCTGGGAGGAGTGGGACGTACAGCGGTGTTTGTAAGTTCATCCGGGATTTCACAAGACAACCCTGCAAAAATTACATGACACTCAGGAAGTAGACTCATATTAGTGGAGAGAGCATTTCTCTAAATTTCTGACTCACATTACAGGTGCTCAATATGGGCACCGTCTGTAACGAGGCGACCGTCAATACGTGCGTGCCGTTCATTGTCGCGAATTGTCCGGGAGCACGTAACAACAGTCAGCTTTGCAAAGCTGTTCATTTGGTTGCCTATCTGCAGGCGCGAACTAACTCGGTGCTACAATACGACACAGATGTTTCATTTACATCTTCTGATGTACCTGCCCCTTAGTGCAATTATACCACGACGCATATCACGAATCGAAACCTGGACAGATGTTCTATCCACTGTTATGTATCATGTATATGTATTCCTCGTAGTTATCTAAATAAAACCCTGGAGGCACCTACGAATAATCCAGAATGTGTTCCACTGGTATTTTGACGTGGAACCTCTATGTCCTAGTGGCACTGACGTAAACGGCCATGCCAGTATTTTGATTTACCACGTATATTTCCAGAAAAGCTGTTGGATCGTAGTTATGCTAGCAAATATTTCACGTATTGTCAGAATATTCCAGATGACAAGTTCTTTATCATTACAAGCAAATTCGAATGTCTCATGTGACAGTCACTTCGATCTTCCTACTTTGAATACGGGGCGAGACATTTCTTGCACAAAGCAGTTTGACACATGGTATACACGTTCTTTGTTCTGGATTTTTTTCCTCTGTATTAGCATATCCTGCGCACCTGTTCCTTCTTTCACCTTGGGTTTCTAACAGTTCTTTTGACAATGGCGTCTTTCTGTCCCAGTGGAATAGTTTGCTCTGCAAGTGGCATGAGAAAATCAATCAATGCTATTTTTTGTGGCAAGACATGTAGCGAGCAGAGGGCTAAATATCAATCTTGAAAACAGCACAACCTAAAGGTGCAGTCTGTAACTATAAGAATTTTGCAAATCATTAGGACGCTTCCCCTTACCACTGGGGTACTGATATACAGTGTTCAACACAATTAAAGGGTCACCTTTTTTAAACCCCGCAAATGGTCCCCCACTGCGACGCCGAAATTTGAAATTTGGCTGAGAGGTGCCTAAATCGCGGGAGTTTAACCCAACGAACGTGATCTCACCTGTTTGGACTGAAGCATGACCTCAAATTTTGCTTTGGTACGCAGGATGGAGCCACTAGGGTCCGTTCAGAATCATTCGACGAAATTTGTACTTAATCTTTAAAAATGACTGTACAGAGGTATCCATCTACTGATCTCTTCCCACCGGTCAGATTGGCAACCGTTTCGACACCCCTCTGATTTCGTATGCAGCCAGCAGGCAGTAGGGCGGAGCGGGTTGATGTCTCGCCTGCAGAAAGAGATCGGTGTATGAGTATCTCTGTACAGTCACACTTGTAAAGTGCCCAACGAAGATGCTCGAGTGGCACCTATGCACTTGGGAGCCGCGGGGGGGAGGTCTAAGTGGGATCTTAAATACACTCCTGGAAATTGAAATAAGAACACCGTGAATTCATTGTCCCAGGAAGGGGAAACTTTATTGACACATTCCTGGGGTCAGATACATCACATGATCACACTGACAGAACCACAGGCACATAGACACAGGCAACAGAGCATGCACAATGTCGGCACTAGTACAGTGTATATCCACCTTTCGCAGCAATGCAGGCTGCTATTCTCCCATGGAGACGATCGTAGAGATGCTGGATGTAGTCCTGTGGAACGGCTTGCCATGCCATTTCCACCTGGCGCCTCAGTTGGACCAGCGTTCGTGCTGGACGTGCAGACCGCGTGAGACGACGCTTCATCCAGTCCCAAACATGCTCAATGGGGGACAGATCCGGAGATCTTGCTGGCCAGGGTAGTTGACTTACACCTTCTACAGCACGTTGGGTGGCACGGGATACATGCGGACGTGCATTGTCCTGTTGGAACAGCAAGTTCCCTTGCCGGTCTAGGAATGGTAGAACGATGGGTTCGATGACGGTTTGGATGTACCGTGCACTATTCAGTGTCCCCTCGACGATCACCAGTGGTGTACGGCCAGTGTAGGAGATCGCTCCCCACACCATGATGCCGGGTGTTGGCCCTGTGTGCCTCGGTCGTATGCAGTCCTGATTGTGGCGCTCACCTGCACGGCGCCAAACACGCATACGACCATCATTGGCACCAAGGCAGAAGCGACTCTCATCCCTGAAGACGACACGTCTCCATTCGTCCCTCCATTCACGCCTGTCGCAACACCACTGGAGGCGGGCTGCACGATGTTGGGGCGTGAGCGGAAGACGGCCTAACGGTGTGCGGGACCGTAGCCCAGCTTCATGGAGACGGTTGCGAATGGTCCTCGCCGATACCCCAGGAGCAACAGTGTCCCTAATTTGCTGGGAAGTGGCGGTGCGGTCCCCTACGGCACTGCGTAGGATCCTACGGTCTTGGCGTGCATCCGTGCGTCGCTGCGGTCCGGTCCCAGGTCGACGGGCACGTGCACCTTCCGCCGACCACTGGCGACAACATCGATGTACTGTGGAGACCTCACGCCCCACGTGTTGAGCAATTCGGCGGTACGTCCACCCGGCCTCCCGCATGCCCACTATACGCCCTCGCTCAAAGTCCGTCAACTGCACATACGGTTCACGTCCACGCTGTCGCGGCATGCTACCAGTGTTAAAGACTGCGATGGAGCTCCGTATGCCACGGCAAACTGGCTGACACTGATGGCGGCGGTGCACAAATGCTGCGCAGCTAGCGCCATTCGACGGCCAACACCGCGGTTCCTGGTGTGTCCGCTGTGCCGTGCGTGTGATCATTGCTTGTACAGCCCTCTCGCAGTGTCCGGAGCAAGTATGGTGGGTCTGACACACCGGTGTCAATGTGTTCTTTTTTCCATTTCCAGGAGTGTATCTTCAACATTTCGCGGCCCTGTCAGCAACTGTATAAATATTAATTTTAATTTTGATATTCAACAGCCTCAGTTGCACCGTTTACATAGAATTTACCTAGGTTTCAGTCGGGATAACCTAGCCTTCTTCAGAATAACAGTAACTACTGTTGTCCATAGTGGACATCATCAAGCTGAAACTACAAATCCATTAATTATCGTCAGACTGTAAAACTTATCTGGAACTGCCTCGGCCCCACTTCGCGATGCGTCGAGGCAGTTCCAGATAAGTTTTATAGTCTGACGATAATTTATGGATTTGTAGTTTCAGCTTGATGATGTCCACTATGGACAACGGTAGTTACTGTTATTCTGAAGAAGGTTGGATTATACCGACTGAAACCTAGGTAAATTATAGGTAAACGGTACAATTGGGATTCTTTGCCATTGCATTCACGTGTGTGTCAGTATCACACGTCTCCGTGCACACGCCACAGAATGGTGCAAAACAGAATGATTGAAAAAACATAAACATCTCTTGTACTTCGGATCACGTTCAGATTTCGTCGAATGGTTTTGAGCGGGTCCGTTGTGGTTCGAGCCTGTATACCAAAGCAAAACTAGCGGTCACGCTACACTCTAAACGGGTCATATCACGTTCAGAGTTGGAGAACCGCGGTGTCCTTAGAATAGCACTGTGCCGTCATATGGAGGAGGGGGAGGGGGGCGTCAGCAGAGGCAAAATTTGTTAAAAACGTCGTCCAGTTGTACATAGCGCTGCAAACTGTCTTTTCGAGCCGCGCGGCATTAGCCGAGCGGTCTTGGGCGCTGCAGTCAGGGACTGTGCGGCTGGTCCCGGCGGAGGTTCGAGTCCTCCCTCGGGCATGAGTGTGTGTGTTTGTCCTTAGGATGATTTAGGTTAAGTAGTATGTAAGCTTAGGGACTGATAATCTTAGCAGATAAGTCCCATAAGATTTCACACACATTTTTTTGTCTTATCGAGCGCGAAATGTGAATATGAACGCCCCTAGGGGAGGTGTGGTTTCATTAATATCCTTAATGCCACTTCCTAACGCCTATTCGTGTCGACCTGAGCGGCGATGTGTACGAAGTGTTTTTCTCTGCCATCCATAAGAAAACAGAGTGATTTCAACGCTGGATGACGCTGTTCTGGTCTCCGTAGGCGTTTAACGAATGGGTGAAATGTGGGTAACAGGTGGCGTGACTATCTTCCCATCGTTTGACGCGTTCACGTGGCGTTGAGGCGAAGTGTAGTGAAATTTGGTGGCAGTGTGCCATCATTAACCCTCACGAACTCCTGAGCTCTGGCCGTTTATTCGCGTGGGTCGACATCTCGCTGCGCCTAGCCCGGGGGCGAAGTAGCAGGGCGCCACACTTTTGCACCATTACACTGAAAGGTTGTAAGCAACTTAAAGCCAAATTCCAAACTCCTGCGTAGCAATGGGAGACAACTGCGGGGTTTCAAAAATGTGACACTTTATTTGTGTTGCGCACTGTACGTAGCATCAACATGCAGCTTACTGCCACTACTTTGATAACCTATCGTGGGACACACATGTTCCAAAGCTAGTGAAAAGGTTCACGTCGTGTCTACTGCTTCCCTTTATGGAATTTTCCATTCACTTCCTTCACTGTTTTCTCCAATGCACAAGTCGACAGCTGCAGCCCTTGCCCCCTCTCTTCTCAGCGGAATAAGATGTGTCTGCGCTGAGCTTCTGTGACGCCAGATGCAGCTGTGGGCGCCTGACGGACCGCGCGCGCGTGGTAGATGGCGGCGGCTGAAGTGACGGGCCGCCACAGATAGCGGCGGGTGCGGTCGCGATAGCGCAGGCCGCGTCACGAAGCCGCTGCGCTTCGAAATGTCGCGCCTGCGCAAAAGCCAGGCCGACCTTATCGGCGATGCAGCGCACTTGCTACGCCCATCAAGCGATCTCCGTCTGATATCTGGCTGGCGCCGTCGCGGGCGTGTTGCTCACGCTACGACGTCGCAGCTCCCACAAGCATCCGTCTGTTACCGAGACAGTTGTAATACTACCGTAGACTACCATAACTAAGCGTACACTACGGTAGTTTTCCTCGTAGCTTTGCTCAGTTCAGGTCGTACTCGCATTATCTCTACGGTGGGTGAGTGCATACATGTTGGGCATTACCTCATAACGATCGCATTCTTTACGTATGCGATGAATGTCCTACTAGGTGCCCCTGAAAACCGGAAGCGGTGAACTGTCTAGAAACTGAGTGAAGATATATAAAGGGCAAGGTAAACTACGAAATATTTTTGTTCTACATAGTTATCGTCCGGTCTGGTACTTAAGAATAAACAGTATTTATATAATTCTTTAATTTTCGACGTTTAATTGCGATTTTATTCAAAAATTGTCGATCTTTAACGAGAAGAAGAACGAAGTTGTAGTAAAAATAAAGCATGCAGTACAAATTTATTATGTGATTCTAGAAAACGCAATTTACTCAACAAAAGCGTAAAAATAAAAAGTAACGCAAAAAAATCAAACTTCGCTTAAATACTTCGTCAAAGATATATAACACTTAACTCTTTTATTGATAAACAACTTTCGCTTTTATCGGTAATAACAGGAAACTGTTGCCTTTGATCATGATGAAAAACGTTCTACTCAGTACAAAATAACAACAATAATATTTTCTTATGTTTGTGCAAGTAACTATACTTGAATCAAAAGTAATTGCTTTGTTTGTACAAAAGATGTATACTTATAAAAATGCACTAACAATGAATCATGTGCAGTTCTAATTATGTTCAAAAACAAACAAAAACAGGGAAATCGTCGGCTCCCAGTTTCTCTCTTACACATTCATTTCTGTTTCTTTTCCTACCAACTCTGTGAATACTCATCTGTCAACGCAACACATTTTGCTCAACAATGGACGACTAGAAGGAGTTTGTAGAATTCTGCATTTTAATTGTTCAGGAAACGTTCCTCTTGTAAAGATCAGCTCATCGACATTCTGGAAACGCCTGAAACGCAACAGTTTCTTCGTATGAGGAAAGAGGAAGAGCCACGGAACTGCCCAAAGAAGAAGCGTCTGCGCCTGCTGACCCTTGCAGAAAGAGATGGGGAGTTGTCGTGGAGCAAAGACACTCCATTGGACAGCTTCCCACGCTGTTTCGTATTCATAGTCTCCCAGTTTTATGCAACCCGCACTGCCTCCAAATATAAATGCACAATTTTCATGCTCTCCCTCGCTACGTCCAAACTGTTAGTTCTACAGAAAAAAGATGAATGGGACACCTTTTTGTAGGAGCTTTTATGTTGTTAAGTAATTTCATGTAATTAAATTTTGTATTGGGATGCATTTACATTAGAGGCCGTAGTTATAAAATTGTTCGAGATAAATGTTCAAGAGTGACATTGAAACACGCTTTTCTTGGATAACTCGGAAATCATGGCCTGAAGCGAAAACGTATCCCAGTACAAAATTTAACTCCATTAAATTTCGTACAAAGAGGCTCCGCTCATTTTTCTGTAGGACTAATAGTTCGCGCGTACCGGGCGAGAGAATACGAAAATCCTACATGTAGCTTTTGAAGGTGTTGCAGGTTGCATAAAATGCATAGGTAGGGGCAGCTGACTCACACTGTATATGTGTGTGTGTGTGTGTGTGTGTGTTTGTGATGTAGACGCAACCACGGGACTAGTAGAATATTAACATTTGCGCCTACGGTCGCGAACGTGTAGCGCTCCGCTTCGTCTGGAGCAATCTGTCCCGGCGAGATGTAAAACTGTGACCCTTTGCATCTCTCCCCGCCCCCCCCGCCGAACTGCCGAAGCGCAGGACAGCGGCGGCTGCTCGGATTTGCCGGTATTCCGGCATAGCGTGACGTCACAGTATGTTTAGTCGGCCGTGAGCACCTGCTGGCCGGCCCGGACCCGGCCCTTGCCTAACAAGTCTGACGAAAACAATGGCGGCGCGATCAGCCGTGTCCGGCCGCCTGCTCAGCCCGGTCTGCGAGCCTCTCTGCACCTGCAATTTCCCCTTGCTGGAGATCACTTCCTTCCGACACCAGTCTCTGGCTGACAACTATTCGGTTCCGGCTTGAATACGGAAGCTTTCCGCCAATGCACATACCCCGAAAAAAGGAAGCGGCGCAAGAATCACAATTATTTTATTGTTTGTTTCCAGGTTGTGATGGTAATCTTACGGAACTCGCCACTCTTTTCATGAATATGAGTTCGAATGTGAGTACTTGGCTGCTCCTTGGTGTTACTGTTTCCAATGATTTGCGACCAACATAGTGATCGTACAGACGTGGATCTCTTCGCCAATTTTTGCTTACTACATTAGGTTTATTCACGTCCTGGGTCAACTGCAGATCCTGCAACAATCGTGGATCTTCTGTAGGTCTTCCTGCAGTTCGCTACAGCCTCATGGCGTTGAACAAAACCGCACCATCTGCGAACAGCCTCATGGATCTTCCGAAGTTATCCACTAGATCATTTGTATAGATTGCAAACAGTATCTGTCGTATCACACACTTCGTCGGATACTACCGAAAGCGCTTTTACATCTGCCGATTTTGTTGTATTGAGAGCAACGCATTGAGTTCTACCTGCAAGAAAGTCTTGGATCGAGTCGCAGATCTGGTCCGATACTCGTTACGCTCCTATTTTGTTCCCTAAACGACAGTGCGTGACTGTATGGAAAGCCTTCCGGAAGTCAAGCAACAAGGACTCAAGCTGTGCACGTATGTATACGATGCTATGGATCTCACGCACGGACAAGGCTAGCTGAGTATCGCAAGATCTCTGTTTTCGGAATCCATGCTGATTCTTGTCCAGGGGATATTTGTTTTCCATAAAATCCATGAACCGCGAGCATAATTCTGCAACACACTGAAATTAGCAGTATATTTATATCATGTGAACAATAATAAAACCGACAGACTGCAGGGATGTGCCGGCCATTGTGACCGAGCGGTTCTAGGCGTTTCAGTCCGGAACCGCGCTGCTCCTACGATCGAAGTTTCGAATCCTGCCTCGGGAATGGATGTGTGTGATGTCCTTAGGTTAGTTAGGTTTAAGTACTTCTAAGTCTAAGGGACCGATGACCTCAGATGTTAAGTCCCATAGTGCTTAGAGCCATTTGAGCCATTTGCAGGGATTTATTCCTGACTGGAAATGGAGGGGAAAAAATCTTATGAATATGTGTCCGGAAATGCCGGAAATGCATCGTTGCCACATTAGATGTCGCTGACAAATGAACGACCCTCTGACCACGAACCGTGTATTCCTTGTGGGCTACAAGCTGTATGACTGACGCGGCGTACTGTAAGCAGCAGAATAGTCCGGTATTCGTGTCTGGAACAATCCGAGACGGTGTTTGTGTACGGCCAAGTAGATGGGAACGGTCGAGAGGCTGCACGGCTACACCAAAACAAGTACCCTTATAGACACCAACAGCGTTACACAATATTTCAAGCTTCTTTTGGGAGTTTGTGTGATCATGTTTCCTTTCAGAGAGACGAACGTGCATGGAGACAACGAAATGTGGATACACCAGATTTGGAGTACCAGGTTGTACATGATATTGAGACGAACCGTAGTACAAAATCCAGGCAAGTGTCCGCCAGCATGCTGTAAGCCAAAGTACGATTATGTGTATCCTGCATGAAAACTGCTTCGATGGAGACCACTTTGAACATCTGTTGTGACGTGGATGCGATGCATACCTGTGCTGTCTTCTGGGATCATTTGTTGTCGCTGCACGGTGTGCACACTGTCCGGAACCTTTTTCCTTCATTTCCAGTCAGGAGTCCGTACCCGCAGTTATTCGGTTTTATTGAAGTGCACCCTATAATTTAAAGTATTCCGGCGTATGTTTGTGTCTCTGTCTGAAGGATAATCTTTGGAGCTACACTAGTGATTCTGATTTTCACTAATAGATTCGCACGAGAAAGGTTTGTGTGTATACGAGAGACCAATAAGTAAAGCAACACATGTTTGCTCAAAGCTGGTTGGTCTTACTCGAGATTCCAATACACTATATTATTCCTCGCTCTTTTAGCTACAAAACCCTTGCTGGGAGGCCGTGTATGCCTGCATGTTTCACTCTACTGGTCGACGTATGAGCTGCATCGCGATCGCTACGGTCGCAGGTTCGAATCCTGCCTCGGGCATGGATGTGTGTGATGTCCTTAGGTTTGTTAGGTTTAAGTAGTTATAACTTCTGAGGCCATCAGAAGTTGAGTCCCATAGTGCTCAGAGCCAGTTGACTCATCTTGCTGCATCGATAACCTGTCCATCATCCATGTACTGGTTCCCGCGGAGTGCATGCTTCATTGGCCCAAACAGATGAAAGTCGGAAGGTGCTTCATCCGGGCTGTAGGATGTACGAAGAAGAACAGTCCAATGAATTTTCGCGAGCTCCTCTCGTGTGCACAGACTTCTGTGATGCTCGCGTTGTCATGGGAAGGAGAAGTCCGTTTGCATTTCTGTGGCGACGGACACGCTGAAGTCGTTCCAATATGTGTGCGGCCGGCCGGTACGGGAGAGATCGGACAGGCTTGTGCGACCTTGTTTACAATGATGAGACACCTCGCCCTACGACTCAACGTGCTTTTGTTCACTGCCAGCTCTCTGCAGACATCCTGTAAGCGCCTATGAATCTGTGATACTCTGGTTTTCCTCGAAAAGAATTTCAATGACATTTCTCTGCTCGGAACGCACCTCCGTTACAGATGTACGTATAGCAATGCCACCTATCGGAACTCCATGAAACTATAGGAGCTGAAGCGGAACTATTCCACGATCTCCCACAACAAATACTGCATGTTTTCAACTGAAATAACCGAGGAAAGAAAGTGCTGCAATGCTAATTGAACACCCCTCGTTATTTCTTACCGCTACGCCAGACAAATCGTCCAACCGTAGGTGTTTAGTGCTATCCGTCCAAAGCCTGGGCGGACCTCCAATAGGCATTAACTATTTGCATCTGTCCGACGAATGACCTCCGCTTTTTGCAGCTGCTAGGTTCACTCGCTGCGCTTTGTAACTGTCCTCAGATGCTGCACGACACACCGCCTCAGTCCCCTTATCCTTATTGCAAGTACTCTCATTGACATGTTCGCACACTAGAGAGAAGAAGTACCTCCCATATCTCACTGGCTTTTCTCCGCCAGTGAGATTTAACTAATAGGGACGGTAATACCAAAGAAACATCCCCCAAGACATCTTTCGACCTTGGAGAAGCGGCCACACGAGACACACGGCACTTTCTAACCGTCCTACCAGCATGTCCGCTGCAACGAAGCGGGCATTAGAGGAAAATACAGCAGCGGAACAGATTTCCACTGACTCTCGTCGACCGTTAACGGCAGTGTAGGCGTCTTATGTAAGCTCTCATTAGCTGGCGCTAAAGATGACGTAACCCTGGTGGAACGGCTGAGGTTCCCTGCTATGTGCGATCTCTGTCTAGACAAACCAAGGACGAACACCAGCCCCCTTGCAGGTGTTTATCGAGCTGAACCAACATTTACAAATTACAAATGTGGGACTGACAATGAGCCAAACCTTCGGTTTTGGCAGGGAGCGCTCTTAACAATTAAGCTATCCGAACAGGTATATTAGTTCAGTCAGACCGACTACGGAAGCAACGGAGATAAAAGGAGGGGCAGCAATTAGTCGGAAACTACGACTTGATCGCTGATTAACTGGGTCACTGAGCAGCTCCAGCCGTAACAACCGTACTGCCAGGTTTGGCTTCACAGCTAAACTGATCTTCAGACGGCGTACATGTTTTGGGTGAGTTGCAAGTAGTCCTGAGAAATTATTTTTGAAATGTGGAAGAGCAGTTGATCGGAATGGATGGTGTCTTGAAGGGAGGATATAAGATGAACATCAACAAAAGCAAAACGAGGATAATGGAATGTAGTCGAATTAAGTCGGGTGATGTTGAAGGTATTAGATTAGGAAATGAGACCCTCAAAGTAGTAAAGGACTTTTGCTGTTTGGGGAGCAAAATAACTCATGATGGTCGAAGTAGAGAGGATATAAAATGTAGACTGGCAATGGCAAGGAAAGCGTTTCTGAAGAAGAGGAATTTGTTAACATCGAGTATAGATTTAAGTGTCAGGAAGTCATTTAGGAAAGTATTTGTATGGAGTGTAGCCATGTATGGAAGTGAAACATGGACGGTAAATAGTTTGGACAAGAAGAGAATAGAAGCTTTCGAAATGTGGTGCTACAGAAGAATGCTGAAGATAAGATGGGTAGACCACATAACTAATGAGGAAGTATTGAATAGGATTGGGGAGAAGAGAAGTTTGTGGCACAACTTGACCAGAAGAAGGGATCGGTTGGTAGGACATGTTCTGAGGCATCAAGGGATCACCAATTTAGTATTGGAGGGCAGCGTGGAGGGTAAAAATCGTAGGGGGAGACCAAGAGATGAATACACTAAGCAGATTCTGAAGGATGTAGGTTGCAGTAGGTACTGGGAGATGAAGAAGCTTGCACAGGATAGAGTAGCATGGAGAGCTGCATCAAACCAGTCTCAGGACTGAAGACCACAACAACAACAACAACAACTACTACTACTGGATAACGAAGGTGAATGACCCGGAGGACGTGGTTGATATTAATGGAACTTCGTACCCTCCATTGGCGGGTATGTAAATGATTAGACTTTCAGTTTTCTGTCACAGAATGTCCAGAGTGCATGAGTGTTGTTCGTGTTTCGTGTTGTTACTTGGCGTGGTAACGTGTATAAAAGAAGCGTGAACAGCCTCAGATGTTGAGTGGTCACACGGAGACGCTGCGAAGCGGTGCGACACAGCGTTATCAACACCTGATGAAATTTGAAGGAAGCCTCGTTGTGAGTCTCCAATTGGTCAGCTGATCTAACTGTGAAATATCCAGATTTGTGGGGTATTCAGATGCGACAGTGACCCGATGTTGGACTGCATGGGAATGAGAGGGCAGGCATACTTATTCTCAAAGTTCCGGTCGGCAACGTGACCTTAAGCAGCAAGGACTGCTGTACTGTGCACCAAGTACATGACAACCCTTTCACATTTGCGCCTGCTACCCGAGAACGAGTAATGGAGTCTCTGGAACACACTGTGCCATCCCGCACCATTGGTCGGGGACCAGCAGCATCCGGAATATGGAATTACAGTTCCCTGAGCTGTGTCTGGAATGGTGCCGTGGCTGCGATGCATGGAATACTAACCAATGCCATCGCACGGTTCTTCGCTACCGCAGATGATCCTCAGGCGAGTACAGTCCTGACCAGTGGAGAGGTCTCATTCTTCCACTGTTTTGGATGGATGAGCGGTGTGGGGAGATATCGGATATGACTTGAGGCCACGGCTGTTAATAATTGAGGAAATTCGGACAGATCAGCAGTATGTGGTGGACATCCTGCGACCTCATGTGTGGGCTATGGGCCAGCGTCTCTAAGGAGCAGATACAAATGCTTTATGCCTTCCTTCCCAACCAAATCAGCGCGTGGATACAGACAAACCCTCTCATCCTGTGGAGATTCGCTTCGTTCCCTCCTCACTTTCTGGATCTTTTCTTTTGCGCGTGAGGGGGGGGGGGGGGCGGGGTCGTTTCGGGTGCTTTTCACCATCATGTGCCATTTGCGGTGTTTTGTTTTTGGTGGATTAGTGTGATAAACATAAAACGTTCTTAGATATTTCGACTGCATTATTTTCTCAGTTGCGATGTACAGCTTATGCCGTTAGTACACGGGACGAGTTAGCTAACGTTGAAGTGGAGCGCAACGAGTTTTGTGACATCACTTTCCGCTATTTCTCGTTGAGAAACCATTTCGTCACGTGAAATATAAAATAAGTTCTGTGATATTTCGGTAAAGTGTCAGGTGAAGTAGAACCAATAGGAAGAAAGAACGCTCCCTACGTCACAAGCGGAAAGCAAGGCGCTCTACGGTTCAGCAAAATCTCATATTCGATCGTTTTTATGTTATACTCTACATCCTGTGAATATATGCTGTTTATAACCAGCAGCGCGTTGAATGTCTCTAGATGAATCGTTTCTCGTCATAAAATGACTGGAAAAGTCACACTGGAGGTTAAAGAATTTTCATATTTAGTTATTTTCGCGTTATAGGCAAATGCCGGCATGGTTCATTTGAAAGGGCACTGCCTATTTCCTTCCCCATTCTTGACACTCTTGGCTCCGTGTCTCGTGACCTCGATGTCGACGGGGCGTTAAACCCAATCGTCCTTCGACCTTTTTAGGAAGGCAGTAATTACTCGTCTTCACCATACGCCGATAGTACCACGACGACGCCAGGACGACGCTGGACAGCGAGGCTGCAGCCACGCGTTCGAGTCCGGACTGCGCCTGCTGTCTGAACTAAGTCCTTCACGTGACTTGATGTCACCGTTTTGCAACCTGCCGCCCGTGCCTGAAACCACAGACGATGAGTTTCTAGTGAGTCTTGGCGTCACAGCGCCACCCACCGGCCGAGTTCTGTCCGAGGGCAGTGGGCTGTGTGTCGTACACAGCAGACCCCAGCACCGGCCCTGCGGGCGCGTGCGCAGCCGAGGACCAGTCTACCGACTGGGACGCCGTCGCAGCGCAACAAGCTGCTAAAGAGTAAAGACTCTGCCGGCCTCAGCAGCGGCAGGCGCCGTCTTAGCAGCACCAGACGGAAGCCATCACCCGTTCGTCAGTTCTAGCCAGGGTTTGCGGGAGAGGAGTGCCTGCCTCACTACGCAGTATATCGCGATCAATAAAACACTGTTAATACTGTTTGCCCTGGGTCTCATGGATGTCGGAACGGTAGGTTAGCGTGTTCGATTAGAAGGTTAGCTGCCCTCTGCAGCCGGCCGGTGTGGCCGTGCGGTTCTAAGCGCTTCAGTTTGGAACCGCGTGACCGCTACGGTCGCAGGTTCGAATCCTGCCTCGGACATGGATGTGTGTGATGTTCTTAGGTTAGTTAGGTTTAAGTAGTTCTAAGTTCTAGGGGACTGATGACCTCAGTAGTTAAGTCCCATAGTGCTCAGAGCCATTTGAACCATTTTTTTGCCCTCTGCAATAAAAAAACTGAGTGAACGAATCAACGATGAACCTGAACAGGTGTCATGCGACGTGTGCCCCGAACAAATGCAAAGATCAATAACAAACAAAATGAGATCGGCAAAAAAAGAAAGAAAAACTGTCACCACCACTCATTCATCCCTCAGCGTGCCAGCAGGTGTCATAGGTGGTGTCACTCTTTAATTTATATTTTAGGCAGACTGTCACAAACATGTGTATGTGGAAACAAGCTCCGTTTGACTTTTGCTGAGACAGGATGCATCCATTTTTGCTCCCAGAGGTGACAGCTGTGTGTGTTGAATTTTTATATACACTCCTGGAAATGGAAAAAAGAACACATTGACACCGGTGTGTCAGACCCACCATACTTTCTCCGGACACTGCGAGAAGGCTGTACAAGCAATGATCACACGCACGGCACAGCGGACACACTAGGAACCGCGGTGTTGGCCGTCGAATAGCGCTAGCTGCGCAGCATTTGTGCACCGCCGCCGTCAGTGTCAGCCAGTTTGCCGTGGCATACGGAGCTCCATCGTAGTCTTTAACACTGGTAGCATGCCGTGTCAGCGTGGACGTGAACCGTATGTGCAGTTGACGGACTTTGAGCGAGGGCGTATAGTGGGCATGCGGGAGGCCGGGTGGACGTACCGCCGAATTGCTCAACACGTGGGGCGTGAGGTCTCCACAGTACATCGATGTTGTCGCCAGTGGTCGGCGGAAGGTGCACGTGCCCGTCGACCTGGGACCGGACCGCAGCGACGCACGGATGCACGCCAAGACCGTAGGATCCTACGCAGTGCCGTAGGGGACCGCACCGCCACTTCCCAGCAAATTAGGGACACTGTTGCTCCTGGGGTATCGGCGAGGACCATTCGCAACCGTCTCCATGAAGCTGGGCTACAGTCCCGCACTCCGTTAGGCCGTCTTCCGCTCACGCCCCAACATCGTGCAGCCCGCCTCCAATGGTGTCGCGACAGGCGTGAATGGAGGGACGAATGGAGACGTGTCGTCTTCAGCGATGAGAGTCGCTTCTGCCTTGGCGTGCCAATGATGGTCGTATGCGTGT